>NC_083692.1:36250000-38750000 GCF_033118175.1 Dama dama
CAATCACTTTGGGCTGTGGAAGGATCTGTAGTTTCTCAGAATACCAGCTGCTTTCCTACCCTTACTTGCTCTTCCCCCCAGACTTAGCCACTTCTTTCCACCCATGGTTTACCACAGCGGGGGTTGTTCTTTCACTTCTCCTAACCCATCTATCTGAAATTTCTTTTCTGCCCCCTGAGCCACTAAATCAGTTCCTCCCTTTAAATCTTATCCTGCAGCAGACCCTTTCTCCTCAGCGTTTGATTAGCTCCCTGTGATAGCTCGCATGAAGGATGCTCTATAAAAGTGAATTATGCTGTGCTGGGTTATACTGCTCCGCCCTGGGGCCCAGTAGGAATCATGGGAAACAGATGAGCACAGAGGTCAGAGGCACAGACGGCAGAGGAAGCCTGCAGAGGGACTGCAACACTGTGACCCTCTCAGGGACACATGTAAAAGCTCCAGTAGTCTCCAGACTCTCCAAGGTATAAGCTAGAAGTAAAACACTAGTTTATGTGACAGCCTGGGAGCCCCAGGGGTGAACTGGGGAGTTTCATCACTATAGATCATAGAATTTTGAATAAGTGTGATATTCCAGAAGCTGAAATATTCTTTGAAAACAAAACATGCCATAAAAGCCCAAGAATGAGGTCTCCCCTGGATGTTCGCCAGGTTGAGCCTTTGTTTCCAGTGACTCCAAGAGAGTCCCTGTGTACAATTTAGGGCAAGTTAAGGAGCCTTGATTCCTGTCCTGAAAATCAGGCATGAGCTTTAATTTGTCCTGCAATGATTTACTTGATGGGACTCTTTAGAGTGGCTGTAGAACATGCAGGTACCACAAGGATGACACATGGATTTGCGGGGAAGCGTTTTCAGGCTCTGTTCATGACTTCTTATACTTCCTCTTTTTGTGTGGCTCTTTGTTGCTCCATCCGTTTCCAACTAACTCAGTTGTCTGCATTTTTTGGACAGTATCTGTATTTCCTATCTTTCTGCATTTGTTCACTTTGTTTCTTCTCCTAGAATGCTCACTTCAGGCAACTCCCTTTTAGCTTCTCTTAGCCATCTTGCAAGCTTCAGATGGCAGGCCATTTCCCTGACATGAACCTTCCCTGCTTCTCTCACAAGAAATCTTTTGAGTCATATCTGGCCTTGCATCTGTCTCTCCTGGATTATCTGGGGATGGACCTCTTGAGTCTTTATTTCCTCATATAAATATTGGGGCTAATAATATTCCAGGATTGTGGTGAGAAGCCATGCCTGGCACTTACCAGGTGCTCAAAAATAGTATATTTTCTTATTTTCTCTTCCTAACTGAAAAGTGATTTTTCTTCTTTGGAATGCCCCCTGAAACTTATTTGAAACTGTTTGAAATTACGTTTTTAAAGTTATTTGTGTAGAAAGAAAATGCCTGTCTACATTTGGCAATCATTTGCCCCCTGTATATTTTGTGGATGAGAAGTGAAATCAATAGTTGAGATAGTTGAGGGTGGAGATAGAAAGAACAAAATTTTCCTGGCATGTTTTTTCCCTTGAGTTATTCTGTTTTACTCTTATCTGCTCCTTTAAGCCAGGGTGACCATTCCTGTTAGACTATGCCAGACCCAATAGGAGAACCTTTTGGATACCTTGCATAATATAAACTTTCTGAATTCTACTCCCTTGAATCCTACCTTCTCCACTTTTATTCCTTCAGTCTTCTGGCTTCTTTTCCTGTTCCTGGCCTGAAGCCAGCCCCTTGATCTTATGTTGTACTTGGATTTTCTGGTTTGATCTCCCTATGATTTCTTGAACATGATTTTGTGTTTTCACCAAGACTCTGCCTCCTACTTCCCTGGACTCTGATGTTCCTGCCTGATCCTAGTTAAGACTCTGGAACCTAACCGTGGTGTAAGCTTCACTCCCAAGGGAATCCCAGGGTCTAGAACATTCCTTAGGGGATAATTTTAGGTACTTAAGGGATTTCCCCCTTTAAAGTACCTACAGTTATTTAAAGCTAATTTACAAATATCATAGAATCATGCTCTAGACCATGCCATGGTCAGTGCCTCCCTGACCATGTCCATTTTTCAGGATGAACATTTTTGAAATGTCAGTAGTAACCATTTCCCATTTCCCTCAATCTTTCACTGGGTGGCGCTGAAATGTGATTTTATTTTATGTGAATTAGGAAAGTGAAAAGATTAAGCTAGAGGGCTTTGCTAATTTTGTCACTGATTTTTTTGTCATCTCAGAGTGTTTTGAAAAAAATCTCATCTTGGTGGCCTTATGTTGCTTCCTCCTTGCTCTGCTCAGTGGATTCTTGATTGTTGGAAACAAGAATCCACTGAATTCTGTTCCAGGTTTAGCCAAATAAGAGTTTTGATCTCCCAGATTTTCTTTGGTAAGGTCCATCAAGGCCAAGTAGGAGAGATGGTATGCTACTTCTCACAAACTTGAGTCTCTGAAGACACCACATATACTCACACCCACCCACCCAACACACACCCCATGCCCTGGGGTTAGGATCAACAATGAAAGCAGATAGAGGAACACAACTACAGTTTCAGCACAGATTCTAAGTGAATATTGGAAGGCCTGATTCTTCTAGTTTTATAGTCACTGCTCAATTGTCCCAAAGTTCTACAGTTTAAAATCCTCTGTGATTGAATCTCAGTTCAGTTCAGTTCGGTTCAGTCACTCAGTCATGTCTGATTCTTTGTGACCCCATGGAGTACAGCACGCCAGGCCTCCCTTTCCATCGCCAACTCCCGGAGTTTACTCAAACTCATGTCCATTGAGTCAGTGATGTCATCCAACCATCTCATCTCTGTCGTTCCCTCCTCCTCCTGCCTTCAATCTTTCCCAGCATTAGGGTCTTTTCCAATGAGTCAGCTCTTCGCATGAGGTGGCCAAAGTATTGGAGTTTCAGCTTCAACATCAGCCCTTCCAATGAACACCCAGGACTGATCTCCTTTAGGATGGACTGGTTGGATCTCCTTGAAGTCCAAGAGACTCTCAAGAGTCTTCTCAGTTCACAGTTCAAAAGCACACCAACAGTTCAAAAGCATGAATCCTTTGGTGCTCAGCTTTCTTTATAGTCCAACTCTCACATCCATACATCACTACTGGAAAAACAATAGCTTTGACTAGACAGACCTTTGTTAGCAAAGTAATGTCTCTGCTTTTTAATATGCTGTCTAGGTTGGTGATAACTTTTCTTTCAAGGAGTAAGCGTCTTTTAATTTCATGGCTGTAGTCACCATCTGCAGTGATTTTGGAGCCAAAAAAAAAAATAAAGTCTGCCACTGTTTCCATTGTTTCTCCATCTATTTGCCATGAAGTGATGGGGCTGGATTCCATGATCTTAGTTTTCTGAATGTTGAGCTTTAAGCCAACTTTTTCCCTCTCCTCTTTCACTTTCATCAAGAGGCTCTTTAGTTCTTCTTCACTTTCTGCCATAAGGGTGGTGTCATCTGCATATCTGAGGTTATTGATATTTCTCCTGGCAATCTTGATTCCAGCTTATGCTTCATCCAGCCCAGTGTTTCTCATGATGTACTCTGCATATAAGTTAAATAAGCAGGGTGACAATATACAGCCTTGACATACCCCTTTTCCTATTTGGAACCAGTCTGTTGTTCCATGTCCAGTTCTAACTGTTGCTTCCTGACCTGCATACAGGTTTCTCAAGAGGCAGGTCAGGTGGTCTGGTATTCCCATCTCTTTAAGAATTTTCCAGACTTTGTTGTGGTCCACACAGCCAAAGGCTTTGACATAGTCAATAAAGCAGAAATAGATGTTTTTCTGGAACTCTCTTGCTTTTTCGATGATGCAACAGATGTTAGCAATTTGATCTCTGGTTCCTCTCCTTTTTCTATATCCACCTTGAACATCTGGAAGTTCACAGCTCACATACTGTTGAAGCCTGGCTTGGAGAATTTTGAGCATTACTTTCCTAGCGTGTGAGAAGGTTCAATTGTGTGGTAGTTTAAGCATTCTTTGGCATTGCCTTTCTTAGGGATTAGAATGAAAACTAACCTTTTCCAGTCCTGTGGCCACTGCTGAGTTTTCCAGATTTGCTGGCATATTGAGTGCAGCACTTTCACAGCATCATCTTTTAGGATTTGAAATAGCTCAACTGGAATTCCATCACCTCCACTAGCTTCATTCGTAGTGATGCTTCCTAAGGCCCACTTGACTTCGCAGTCCAGGATGTCTGGTACTAGGTGAGTAATGATTCCCTTTTAATTTTATCTGATTAAAAATGTTAAAGTTTCAAGTAGTGATTCCTGTTACCAGAATTATCTGAAGGTTGATCTGGTTAGTGGACTCTTGTCCTCTCATTATGGGACCCACATTTCTCTCCTTGGTTATGATTCTGCTTGGATAGGTATAAAGAAAAATGACTCAATAAGGGCAGTGCCATAATCCATTTAAACTTCTAATCTGTTGCTTTGCTGGAAATTCCATCAAAATATTATGTTAGCTCCCTTCCTAATGGGCCACAAAGGCTTCCTTTTTTTTCTCAGTTGCTTTCATCTTTTTAGTTACCTGTGGGTATGGATAAAGTGACAGGAACAGCAATCATTCAAATTTCTCCTACCTTTGTTCCCACCTGTCGGTGCAGGGTCCTTCATTACCAGCTTCCAGCAATGGTCTCCTAAATATCTCTGGCAGTCTCCAGAGACAGTCTCACATGTGTTTACAACCAGATCCCATCCATCTGGCCAGTGCTGTGAGCCACTGGGCTTCACAGTCTCCTGCCAGTTTCCAGTGCTATGCTTAGGGACACCACATCTGGCATGGGGTGGGGTGGGGGACTTCTACCACTCCCCCAGCCCCTGCAGGCTCCATGGACACCACTTTTCATCCTGATTCCTATTTCTGGTGGACATTTGCTGAGCACCTATTTCTCTCACTGCAGTGAGGCAGTGAAGCTCAAGAGCTTCAAAGCTGTGGGGGTTTTAGTTTGAAACAAGAGAAACATCTTCCTTTGGGCCCCAGGGTAGAGGGAGGATGCTGCTTATGGAATTTTAAAACATAAATACTTCTTTCAATATTTACTCATGATCTCCAAATCTGGTGGGTGGCTGGACCAAAAGACAAAGTCAAATGGCACACATTATATTGCATACAGACATTGCACTGCTCCTTCCTTGACAAAGAAAGCTTTCTTTCCTGTTATGTCTTTCCATGCCTGGCTTTTTGTTATCACACACTACTAAGTTTATTGTCTCATTCATCAGTTCCAGAGTGGGCCATGCCATTTTCAAGTATGTGGAAAGCCTGATTCAGAATGTTTTAAACAACGAGGAAAACTTCTTACTTTCCTAAGAAGGAGCCCTATAGTCAGACATCTCCAGGGTTAGTAAGAAGACGACCCAGGTTCTTTCCATCTTCTTGCTCTGCCACCTTGAGTAGGTCAGATTCTGTTCTCAGAATCTCAGGATTCTCTTCATCACTGAAAGATCATGAAGATGCTTTTAGTTACCAAACCTAGAAGGAGAGGGAGCTGCTTCCTCCTAGGTGAGGTGCCTCTTTTCTTTTTTTCTTTTTTTTTTAAAGCAAGGAAAACTTTCTCAGACTTCACCAGCAGACATCTCTCATCTCATTAGCCAGAACTGCAGCAAATGCAAACTGAAAAGATCAGTTTCTAGCAATGGGAATGAAAATAGCATGACTAGTTTAATAAAGCACAAGACTGTCTGTGTATATGTGTGTACTCAGTCATGTCCGACTCTTTGTAGCCCCACAGACTGTAGCCTGCCAGGCTCCTCTGCCCATGGAGTTTTTCATGCAAGAATACTGGAGTGGAGTGCCATTTACTACTCCTGGGGATCTACCTGACCTAGGGATCAAAACCATGTCTCTTGTGTTTCCTGCATTGGCAGGCAGATTCTTTACCACTAGCACCACTTGGGAAGCCTGTGTGTAGTATGTGGGCCCAAAGAAAATCTGACATTAGAAATTCTAAGTAGCCAACAGTCTGCTAAACTTGGGTGTGAGCAGATGTGACTGAATATGATGCTTCAAACAAAAGCAAACAAAATGAAGAAGAAAGATACCCAGTCTTTCCCTCACTCAGTGGTTGTTAGGTGCCTTATTTTAGAAGAAACAGATTTTCAGAGGCTTCAAAAGAAAGTGTCCCACCTTCTGTGAGTCTTATAAGGGGCTTAGCTCCAGGACAGGAAGCAGGGAACTCTGGAAGATCTGGGGGTGGTGGATGGGGACCAGGAAGTGTGGGGAGGCCACCAAGCTCCCACAGGCTTTGTAAACCCCTACTGGGTGAGGGCTGGGGTTCCTGGGGAGGGGACAAAAGCCAACATGCCAAGAGGAAAGGAAGTGCTTAGTGAACAGAGCAGGAATGGGCTCTGAAGCCTGAAGTGGTTTTTATTATTTATTTTTCGTTTATTTTTGGGAAGTTCAAGGAATTCTTGTACTTGAAAGCAGTATTTCTTGTACTGGAAAACAACTTTCTAGGAAGCACTAAATGTTTTTCAAGTTTTGACTCTCTTTTCGCTGTCTGTGCATTCTGTCTACTCCAAGGAAACGACTACCTTCTCCCTACCCGAAACTCTCGCTTTCAATATTTGGCTGGACTTGAGTTCTATTTTCTAGAAACTCACAGCAGAATTTGAGATACAGATGGTTTTTGAATACCAGGAATTTGCAGTTTATCAAAAATAGGACGATAGCTCAGTTGGTAAAGAATCTGCCTGCTATGTGGGAGACTCGGTTTGGTTCCTGGGTTGGGAAGATCCCCTGGAGAAGGCAAAGGCTACCCACTCCAGTACTCTGGCCTGGAGAATTCCATGGACTGTATAATCCATGGGTCGAAAAGAGTTGGACGTGACTGAACACCTTTAACTTCCACTTCCACTTCACTTTCAGGACACACTTACACAATCACTAACTATACTGAGTCAACGAGCTGATACCCATAAGTTCGTTCATCAGTCTTCTGAGAGCTCAAGGTCAGTGGTGACTATATTATAGATATTCCTTGAGACATACAAAACTATGGGTTTTGATGTACAGCAGACAAATCAGAAAATGACTTGTGGATCTTGGCTTTATTCTTAGTGAGTGACATTTAGAATTAACTGAGTTTGAGATTCAGGATTCATCATCTGTAAAGTGAACACTATTAACATGGATCCATTCAGTATTCTCAATACATGTTGGCTCTCTTTCCTTCCCCACCAAATGTTTCTGTGTCTGAACATACAACAAGGGAAAGAACCCATTCAATTGATTGAACACTTGCAAAAGAATCTGTAAATCAAAGATATCATACATATGAAAAAGGATACAATTATATATTCATATATAATATAAATATTAACATAAGATTTTTATAGTTTATTATATCTTAGGTTTTAAATCATGGAGTTATAATTTTTTAGCTGAAAAAGTGTTATCCTTGTCCAAGCTGTGTGCCTACCCTGTAGTCAGTGTGGTCTTTCTAAAACTCTGATCATGTCATTTCCCTGCTTTAACCTTTGAATGGATTCTTATGTCACTCTGTAGAAACAGGAACCTATCTCTGGTTTGCTCTTCTGGTAACCCCAAAACCTAGAAGGATGTGTGGTTCTTAGTAAGATCCAAAGGAAAGAATCAAGTCCAAACTCCTTTGGATGATAGGCAAAGCCCCTAATGATGGGTCTAGCTGCTTCCTACCTTTCCTTCTCCCCTCTGCCCACTCTCCAACTGCCTTTTCACGAACTAGCCAGACTAAGCCAGTTTCACAAGGGGCCAGGGAAGGGCCCCTCAGGTTTCCCCCTGGCAGTCCCATCTGCCTGGGATGCGGCTCCACCCTCTGTGTGTGCCTGCTTTGCTGGCTAACTCCTATTGATCCTTTATGCCTCTGCTTTAGATGTCACTCCCACAACTGTGCACCCCTTCAGTACCCTAGAATGAATTAGAAGCTCCTCTGTTCACTCCCGTGGCATCCTCTATTTATCTTTTTATAGCAATTATCACACTATTGAAATTGTCATCTTGTTTATTTCTTCTGTCTGTGCGTGCATGCTCAGTTGTGTCTGACTCTTTGTGAACCTTTGACTGTAGCCCTCCAACCTCCTCTGTCCATGGAATTCTCCAGACAAGAATACAGTAATGGGTTGCCATTTTCTCCTCCAGGGCATCTTCCCAAGCCAGGGATGGAACAAATGTCTCCTGTCTACATTGCAGGCAGATTCTTTAACTACTGAGCCATCAGGGAAGCTCACTAGACTGTAAACATCATGAGGGCTAAGACTTATATTGATAACTAATAATAAGTATTTACTGAATAGACAGATAAATATTCTAGATCAATTCCTTCATTTTCTTCTTCTCTTTTAAAAAAGTTGATTTGGCTGTCCTGGGTCTTACCTGTGGCATGGAAACCCTTACTCAGCATGTGGACTCTAGCTCTCTGATCAGAGATTGAACCTCAGCTCCCTGTATTAGCAGTGCAGCGTCTTAGCCACTGGGTCACCGGGTTAGTCCCCTTTATTTTCTTCTTGAGCAAACTGAGGGCCAGATAAGTTAGTAACATGTCTGATGCTACCAGCACTTTGGCCTCATAGAAGCTGGGCCCTGAATTTAGTTTCTCTGCTGTCTGGTATTTTCTTGGCTGACTTGCTCTAGTACTTAGCTAACATTGTTTCAGAAACTGTGGAACAATTGTAATTTAACATTTGAAAAATGTGGTTAGGAACTCAAGTAAATAAAACAATAATCATATAATTAATTCAAAGCTAAGACACAAGGATTTAAAAAAAAAAATTCCTCTATTATTTTAAATTACCCATGTCATTGTTTTCCTCCATTCTCCTGGAGTTGTTGAAAGAATGTGGCATAATAGTGTGCTCACTGTTGGAGGCCTGGGTTTCTGTATGACAGCCAGGATGTAACTCCATTCTGGCAAAATCTGATGTTATCACTCAGGTTTTTGTTGCACTGAAGTTAGGACATCTTCTTCTGGGAGGATCCTGGTGGGAAAAACATCCAGATATCAAATCGTTCTCTTCAGCAGTGCCAAATAACAGGGCTTGCAATGAAAATGAGAACAAAGCAAGCCTGGGATGGTAAAAAGAGCAGAGGCTTTGAAACCATGAAAACCCTGATTTAATTCTAGTTTACCGCTTTGTACCCTTGGGCATAATATTTTCTCTGAGCATTTGTTTCCTCATCTGTAAAATGGGGCTAACTGGAAAGTTAATTTAAGGCTGAGCTTGTATAAAGAGTCTAATCTAGTGTCTGGCTAAGGGCCCTATTGCAGTCGCTCTCCCAATTCAGGCATTCCTGCAGGACAAAGATCTTCACTACAGGGCCTGGTCAGGGAACCTGTAGGTGCTCAGTAATACGGAAAGATTCATGATTGTAAGAGAGGTGTATTATCACAGAATAGCTAAATTCTTGCTTCAAAGAACCTGAGGTTACTGTCTCTTCCTGTCTGTTTTCTACTGGGATTTGGGCAGATGTGTTTACTCATGTCTTTTAGACACTATCTTTACATGTGTATACCTCAGAAAGAACTGCAGTCTGGTTAGGCTTGTTAAAATGACAGTGGAAGACAGAGCTGTGTGAAAAAACAAAAAATAAAAAAATTTCAACAGAGTGTAGATTTTGCCATCTTTGCTTGCTCAGATGATTGAACTGGGTTACTCCAATATATATATTAATTTATTTCATGAAGTGTCTGAATCACTTAAGGCCTTTACTGAAAAAGTGAAAAAGTTCTGTTGAATCCAGGGGGACTTTGGAAAAGTGGTTGTATGCCCTTCAGATGGGCTTTCCCATTGCCTCAACTGTTAAGAATCCACCTCCAATGCAGGAGACTCAGGTTTGATCCTTGGGTGGGGAAGATCCCCTGGAGGAGGGCATGGCAACCTATTCCAATATTCTTGCCTGGAGAATCCTGTGGACAGAGGATCCTGGTGGGCTACAACCACAGGGTCACAAAGAGTTGGACACAATCAAAGCAACTGAGCATGTACCCACACACCCTTCAGATAATTTTCTTGAGTTGTTTGGGGTGCTTTTGGGAAAAAATATTACCAACCGACTTGCTTGCTTACTACTCCAACCCATACCACTTTCTCCTAAGGCTAACCCATACTGCTTTTTGAAGTATACTCTTGGTGTTTAATTATGTACTATCTTGAGTCTGTCCTTTGGAATAAGCTTTTGTTTCCTGAGAATGAGGACCAAGTCTTTTGTTGAGGCAGTACTGGAACTTCTAAGGAGATCAAAATAAATTGTTTACCAATTGCGTGAGTCACAACAACTTATGTTTTTCAGTAACTCAAGAGTAGGTATTCTCTCCATGTTACCCATGGGGAAAACGATTTTCATAAGCTCAAAGTCTTGAATTGGAATTGCCATGAAGATCTTATCTCTTACCTTTTGGCAAATTGCTATTGTTCTAGGCCATTGCTTTGGCAGGATTCCTTTGGGAAACGTAGGAGACATTATAATTTTAAGTCAAAAAAACACGAATTCTAATTTGTTTCTTCTCATTTTTAAAAATGAATGTGGAAAGGAACACTTATGATAAGCAATGAGAAAAGATACAGTATCAGGTGAGAGAATAAGGTGGAGAAAAACCAAAATCATTTAGCAAATGGATTGCAGCTAGCCAGAATTTCACTATGTTTTAAAACTTGAGCCCCACAGAACACAAAGGGATGTGTGTCTTACTATGTCTTTACTGAAGGCCATTTAACACTGGGAATTTTTCCAGCAATGTAGTTCAATAACAGTAGTCCTTCTTACAACATTTGGGACTTGCCCTGTTGAAAATCAATATGTTCAGTGTCTACTGAAATTGCACATTTGTTCTCTGTGATATGTATATAGGATGACCATATAAATTATCCTCCACACTGGGACTTTTTTTCTGAGTGAAAGGGATAGTCATTAATTGCACCAGGACAATTAGTATAAGTTGAGACTATCCCAAGAAAACTATGATGACAGAATATGTCAATTATAGAAACATAGATTTGTGTAGTCTCTTTCTAAGGAAGGTTATTATATATTTCTGTGAATATATTTCTGTAGGCTTAAAAGAACAGGTAACTAAGGTATTCAATTCATGATGGTGGTGGAATTGAACTGAGTCATCTACACATTCTTAACAAGTCTTTTTTGTAAGTTGGGTCCTACTTGCTGGTCTGTTGCCTGCCTTTGCACACTCCAGTGCAAGCATCACAACTAGCCACTTGGAAATTGAACCCACAATCTTGCTTTCATCAGTTTAGTTTCTAACAAGTTTTAGATTCTGCAGGGCCCTATCAGTGGGTCATATGCTAGACTATAAGATCAAAGCAAAAACGCAGAGGGTTCTGGGCTTTTCCTGTAAGGCCCTAGATTCTAGTCCTTTGTTTATCAGTAACTAACTGTGATTTTTGGCAAGTCACGCAACCTGTGTTTTGGTTTCCTTATCTCTAATGCGGGGTAATGCTATCTGATGTGCAGACCTCAAAGGTTTATTAGGAGGACCCAGTGAAGTGATGTATGTGGAAGCCTTCTGGAAAGTGCTATCCATATGTGAAGTGTTATCATTCCTAGGAGAGAAGGGGGACATGAGATGTGAGGGGAAAACAGGGCTTTCAACTCTAGCTGGCCTTGCAGATTAGGCTTGTGTAAACAAATGATGAAAATAAGGCCACAGAAGAGACATTATACTCTCTTTTATGAATAGGAGCAGGGAGAGAGAAAAGTGAGGATAGGGACTGTAGCCAGCAAGACCCAGGGACGATAGGGTGAGACGGCTTCCATTCGTTTTTTTTATATCATTGTTGTCCCCAGGACCTGTCAAGACTGCATCAAATATGGACTTATTGAAGAAAAAGAAGACAGCTGGGCTCCAAGGTTGTGAGGGTACATTTACTCATTCCTGATTGAAGGGGTTGGTTTTATTCTATAGTTCAGTAGGAATCAAAATATCATACTTGCCTTTCTTCTCCTGTTGACTTTTTGTCAAGATTAAACAAAATCATTTATGTAAAACTGCTCTATGGACTATAAATTCCAATAAAAGAAAAAATAAGAACTTCATGGGATGAGTCTGTTGATGATAGTCATTATTGGGTTGGCCAAAAATTTCGTTTGGGCTTTTCCATGTGCTGGCATGTAAATCTGAATGAACTTTTTGGCCAACTCTATATTATAGTAAGAGTCGGGTTTATTTTTTTCTTCAAAATGAAGAAACGATTATTACTTAAAAATTAAAAAAAAAAAAAACTCACATGTGCTTATAAAAACTTAGATATATGAAAAGGTATAATAAAGGAAATAAAAACCACACATGATTCTGCTACCAAGAGATAACCAAATGTTTTGGAAGTCTTTTGGACTTCTTGACGTTTGTATAAAGTTTTTAAAAAATCAAAATGGAGCCTTTAATGTGTTCTTCATTCTTTAATTTGTTCATGATTATTTGAATACTGGTAGGCAGAATGTTAATAAGATAGACACCAGGTCCTTTTTCATGTGGTTTATGTTTTCCTGGCGGAATACAGACACAGAACAGATAATTATAATGTGAAGCATGTCACCATGGGAAAGCAACAGGCGTTTTGCAGCAGGCTTAGGTAATCAGGAGAGGCTTCCTGGAGGAAGAGATATTTAGGTTAAGGCCAGAAAAATGACTAGAGTTAACCAGACTGTCATGGATGTTGGGGTGCGTCACCTAGCTCCTCCTTAAGGATGGAAACAGTCCTTCCCCTGCTGGCAGTAGCACTGCCTTTTTGATGATTCTCAGCTGAGGTGTTTCCCTAGGAATTGCTCTCTGCTGAAAGAAGCTACCTTGCTCAAGGCTATCTCAATCTCTGGGGGCAGCTGAGGTAAAAGGACTAC
This sequence comes from Dama dama, assembly GCF_033118175.1. Lineage (NCBI taxonomy): Eukaryota > Metazoa > Chordata > Mammalia > Artiodactyla > Cervidae > Dama > Dama dama. Next base: position 36,262,814 of record NC_083692.1, read on the forward strand.
CTTCATGCAGACATCTCTGAAGGGCCATCTCAGCTCCAGAGTTCCTCAGAAGATCAACTGAGGCTTCAATTGCACCTGCATTGGAGATAAGCTTTTCCTTCTGCCCAATCCTGCTTCCATCCCTATTCACAGGTATTGGTCCTAGGCACACTGCTCAGTAAAAATTCTGCACAAATAAACCATCCCCTCAATGAAGACAAAGAGTGTAGAGAGTTACTAAAAGATGCAACATCCTATCTAAGGCCTAGAGGTGTTGGAGGAGTTTAATTTTTTTTTTTTGAGTTAAATTTTTTATTTTTATTTTTTACAAAGTCTGCAAAGTAGTGAGTGTAGTCAGTAGAAGAGACACAATTCCAAAGAGGGAGTCAAGCTCTTGTCATCTGTGTCAAGAAGATGGAGAGACTGGACTCTATCCCAAGGCCAATGGGAAGCCCTAGAAGGTTATAAATCATGGGTGAGACATGGTCTGGTTTTCTAATCTGTTTTTTAGAAAGATCATTTTGGCCACTGTATGGCACCATTAATTAAAACTCATTACTGACAATCACCATATTTTTTATTAGAATATTGGAGTGACTGGTGACCTCCTTGTGCACTCCACACCTTTACAGAATGAATGGTAAACCATATGTCCCCCAGCAGAATCATGTAATGATCACCCGTACTGTAGCATTATTATTGGACCTTTAAAACTCTGAAGGGATTCAATTATAGTTCTTTGTTGTTTTTTTTTTTAAACCTGATTCACACTGTTTTAGTATTTACTGAGCACCAATGACATGCCAGAAAGCACTGTGCTATTGCTGTGGAAGATCAAAGACAGAAGCTCTCACGAAGAGGGCCATGGCTGTCTCATTCATCACCCTGCCACTGAAGTGCCTGCAAATAGTGAGTGCCCAATAAACAAGCCAACAAACAAAAAATGGAAGGAGTCTCAGAAACATGTGAGAATTACTTAGTCCTCATGAGCACAAAACGGGGATAACAGTTTCTCACTTACCAACATTGTTATGAGAATGGATAGGTAAAATACTTTCTCCAGAAGCTTAAATATAGTAAAAATTGTATTTACTCAAACAGTTCAAATACTGTTTGCTATTCTCAGTATTGATAGAAACAAATCAATGCCTTAAATGATTACAACCAAACTTCTGATATCTATTTCTCTCTTGTTCTCTTTGTCCTGTAATATCACTTCAAAAGAAAAATGTGATTTGCAAACGAAGTTAAAAGATTTAGTCACTCACTGATTTATTCAACAGCTCTTTTTTTGAGGTCATCCAAAATGCCAGGCATGGGTTATGCAGTGGTGAGTCGAACAGACCGTGTCCCTGTTCTTATGGAGCTTATAATCTAGAAGGAGAACATTTAACAAAGAAAATCTCATCAGTTATTACCAAAAAAATCTGTCACTAGATAAAATATTAATAGAAGCTAATTTAGTAATAGAAAGGTAAATCTTCTCTGAAGAAGTAACCTTTAAACTGGGAACTAAGAGTAGGAGTTTCATTAAGAACAGGGAATAAAGCACCCTAGAAAACGGGAAAATCCTGTGCAAAGACCCCGTGGTAGAAAAAAGCTTGGCTTACTGGAAAGATGGAGCGAAAGCCAGCGTGGTAAAGTGAAGGGAGATGAAGCCAGGAAAAAGGCAAGGCAAATCTAGAAGGGTCTTGGTTGTTATGTGGTCTTCTTTTATTCAGACTAAATAGGATACACAAACTGCCTAAAATTTGTTCCTGGATGGATCAGTATGTTTCATGATGTCTGTAAAACAAGGATAGGTAAACTGCAGTCTCAATAGTCACATCTAAGCCTTGGGAAAGTTGATTATTTTCCCCTCTCTGGTTATGGTGATAAATGAAGAGGCATATAGCAAAGGCATGTAGTTGTTTGTTGAGAGTGCTTATAAAAAAATACATTTTTACCCCTAGACAAAATGGAACTATTAGAAAGTCTTTTTTTTCTGCTTACCCCCTTTTCTCTTGATGTGGTTCTTCAAAGGTAAACAACCAGTGGGAGCAGTGGACAATTTAGAACAGAGATGCTGTGGTGGTTTCCCAGGAGACATAGGACAATTCTGGGTGTCATCAGTGTTTGGGTGGTGGCTTACACATTGGATTTGCTCAGAGAGGCCTCCATTTCCCTCTCAGTGATTAGAACAACCTGTGTTCTGGAATACAGTATTTAAACAGCAAGATTGGCATTGCTATCTTCCAGGATGGTGAAGGCTTAATTAACATTTGAAAATGCTTTGAAATCTTTGGATAAAAGTGTTCTGGAAGCATGAAGTGTTATTATCTTTGGAGTGATACAGGTCATGTGACACAGGAAGTGGCTTTGAAGGAAAGGAAAACCTTTCATCAAGCAAACTCCTTGGGGTGGTTTGAGCCTGTTTTGAGTGACTCAACATGCCCGTGTCATCTCTCCCTAGACCGTGAATGAAAGGAATAACTTGGCCTATAGCTTAGCAACTGCCACCGTCATTAACTGAAAGAATTTAGTGAACTTGTACGTGAAACATACTACAAATTACACAGAATCCTAAAGCATATAGCACAGTTGTCCCTTATAAGCACTGAGTAAATATTAGCTGTTACTATGACTGTTCTCCATCAATATAGTTTAAAACCTCTGGACTTGTTTTTTCTGAACTTAATGCCTTTCAACCAGAGTTCAATGTTCTTCAGTGATAAATCAGTCTTACTTTCATTTTAAAGACTTGGTAAAGAGCAAAATAAATGAAGACTGTTATGACTGAGGCCCTAATGTGGGAGCAACAGATAAGCACCTTCATTGCCTAAGACCCTTCCCGGCATGTAACATTAGCTCAAAGCTGGATCCTAAGTCCTTCCCTTTCTCAACAAGAAGGACTCAAAATAGAAACTGGGTTTCCTAACTTCTGATGATTCCTCGGGGTCTTCAGTGGACAGGATTTCAAAGAGAACACTTTAAAGCAGTTCTAATTTATTTAACGGCAAAAGGGAAGAAAGATTTCATCTTCTTCCTTCTATTAACTTATATATCTTCATAATACTTCCTGGATAAGTAGAAGTCAGAACAGGGGTGGAGAGTGAAGAATGGGAATATGGATCATTTGAGAAAAAAAAATATTTTTGAGCAATATATATATATATATCAAATCAAACCTCCCCATGTGTGTTTGTTAAATTAATTTTACTGGCTGGATGCCTAGAAGTTTCTTTTTCTTTAAATGCACACCTGCCTCAAATATAATATTTTGACCAAGGGAAAGGTATTTTGGGAAGTAGTACAGGAGAGAGAGGGAGAGAATAAGAGAAGGCTGTAGGTAAGAGGATATAAACCAAGTAATAATTGAGTAAGGGCCCCAGGGCACGCCGGGATGGTGAGGGCGCCAGGGCATGCTGGGATAGCGAGGCCGTGCAGGGCATGCTGGGAGGGGTTCCGGGACTCTTACCCGCACCCGTGAGTAGGCTCCTCAGAAGTGGCCCAACAGTTCTGTGTGGTCAAGCATGGAGCTGACCTAATTAAAAGCTCATTACACCAGCACATCCCCATTAACAGGCAGACCCACGTGCAAATCCTTCAGAGCAGGAGGCTCCTTCTGTTTCCCAGACAGGATTCCAGCGCCAACCATGGGGCCTGGAAGCTCTGGCCAGTTAAGGGATCGCCACGTCTGTGACCATCAGGTACAGTTCCTTTCTGGCTTGTTTCATATTCTAGTAAATTAGTTTTATTTGCTCTGAAACATTGTAACAAAGAAAGCTCTCCGGTCATCACATGGGTAAAAATAACGAAGGATAAAAGAACAGCGTACTTCACCTAATCAGAAACAAATAACTGAATCTCCCTGGAAAACGAAGACTTTCCTATCCCGCCCTTTTGGTGGGATTTTGAAATTTCCATTCCATAGGCAGACTGCGGGTACTGGCCTTCCTTGCATTGTATTTTGTATAACTGTTGCCCACCCTGACAGAAGATCTCAAAACTTAAGTATAAAGTTGGTAAATGATCCTATTGTTTGGGAGGTGGGGGTGGAGATGGAGTGGGAGCAGAGGGTTTATCTGACCCAAAAAAAAAAAAAAAAAAAGGAAAATGCAACCTAACCAGGCTCAAATTAACTGAAATGGATCAAAGTAAACAGAGACATCTAAAAGCTTTTGTGAGTTAAAAGTGGCTATCTGTTGCAGGTCTTGCCTCATTAACTGCTGATTGAAGCTCTGCTTGGCCCTCTGGGATACCTAACACCCCAGGCCTATCAGGAGAGGAACCCTGGTTAGCCACTTTTGCCTTTCTCTGTGTTGCTTTGCACAGCTCCTTGACCTCAACCTTCATACAAATCCTTTCTACCAGGCAAAGGGAGGAAAGGGTTGTCCTTGAGAATCATGCTGGCACTGTCACTTCTAGCCAATGAGGACTTGTGGGAAAAGAGAAGTGGATGGCAAAGATGTGGTATCTCTGCAGATCTGTATTCTGAAAGGTAGACTTGCAATTCTGACGTTTTAAGTAGAGCCTCTGCACAAGATTATGTCGGGGAAAGAGCCCAGTTTGTTTTTCCCTTAGGTGTTGGTCTCATCTCCATATGTGAATGGTGAAAGGTGACGATTAGACCATATGCTTTAAGATGCAGATATCTCTTGGCTCCCATCATCCCAGCCCTTCAGCAGGTCATTCAGCTGGGACAGGGAGCCAAAACTGAAAGGGTTGTCTAGGGGAGGAAGAGAAAATAGTGGTGGGGGTGAGCTGGGAAGTTGTGGGGGGGGGGGGGGCGGGCAGCAGAGGGGGGGAAGGAGGAGCAGGGCTCTTTTGAGTAGGACCAGATAGGTCTCTGTGTAGAGTAATATTACAGCTCTTTCTCTCATAAACAAGCTGCATGCCTGCTTCTAAAGACCCATCTGGCATAGCTTTGAGAATGGCAATAATTACAAGCTGATGATGGACATGGAAAAAAAGCCCTGCTGAGCTAACTCATAAGGAAGTACAGGCCAGGACTGCAGGGAAATTACAGGCTGAAAACCTTTCTAGTTTAGGCCTTTTGGTGTTCTTAATCACAGACTTTAAATGTTGTAATAAACACTGTTGCATTTTATTGACCAACTCCCATGACAGGCAAATCTTTTTCATTTTATTTTATTTTTACCATTTGCTCTTTGGAAAGCTGCTCAGCAGTGACTGTTTAGGCCATGACAATGGGTCTTTGGTTTTTCTGCTTATAGGAAAATTGGTGATCTTTTTTTAGTTAATGGAAATATATGTATATATACAATTTATTTCCCCTTAAATTGCTGTCTGCATTCTATGGTTCAGATAGACTCTCAGATTCAATACTTGAACTTTAGCTATTTAAGATATGGTCTGGATGTTTGAATAAAGAAAACTTAAGAGATAAAAAGAACAAACTTGGGAAGAATAATCTATAATTCCATACAATCAAATAGCATTTCTTATATAGAAATAAGTAAAAATCCAAGTTAAATAATGTACTGTTAGGTTCTGGCTTTGTTTGTAGAGACGATCCTTATTTCAGGGATGAATTTGATATGGAAAGGATAATCTTTCTTAAAAATTTTAGAACCTAATATTTTACAAGTGGATCTAAGACATTTTGTCCTCTCAAACATTTTAGATCATTCATGGGGTTGCAAAGAGTCGGACACGACTGAGCGACTGAACTGAACTGAACTGAATGGAGCAAATGTTTTCAGGAAATCATCTTAGGAAGAACAAAATAGGAACACTGGAAATTTCCTTTCCTCTGAAACATGATTAACCTTGAAATCTATAGCTTAAAGATCATGGCAAAGGTGGTCTTGAATATAAAACATTATTACCAGTTGCTATTATAATGAGATTTTGATATCTAATGTGGAGTTGATTTTACTTCAACATGTTACCAGTTTCCATGAAAATAATTTGATCTTCATTTTATACATTTTAAAAGCCTGAGGTTAGAAATGGTGAAAGATGGTGTCAATCAGAGTTTTTTAATGATCTGATTAACTTATTATACAAATAAATCTTTGTTGGAAAGATCCCTTTATGGATTTTATAGCAGAGAAGGTAAAGTTTGTTGTTCTTTAAGCACTATGTACTGCATTTGTAACTTATTTTCAAATCCCTTCCTTCTTTGCTATAGTTTCTTATTCATATTCCTTAAAGACTTGTATTTTATTCTTTGTGTTTTGCATATAGCCCTGGCCACCTTGGATGGACTATTTAGTTCTGTCCTTTTGTATTTGATTACTTGTTCAGGGACATAAAGTTTTGAGGTCTATGAAGTTAAAGCTGTGAAATGGTTGTGTAATGGAAATTTACCAATATAAACTCAGGCTCTTGTCCTTTCATAAGCATCGCTTTACCTGAAGCTTCCTTGTCAATGAGAAATTATTTCTTTATGTCTAACTGTCTCTTTTCCTATACAGGCTGGAATTGTTCCTAACAAAAGAAGCATGAATTGGTGGAAAGTATACATTAAATGCAAGACTATTTGTCTAGTTTTCATTAGGTTGCTGAGTGAAAAGCCTTAATTCCTGCCTTTTCCCAAGGTACTCAGATATCCATGAAAGCCCCCTCATCTCGTACTATCATTTCTCTCACTGGGCACAATCCAGCTTTAAAGAATTCAACACTTACTGGTCTTTAGAGAACTGTCAGCAATGACAGCAACCAGGGACGTGACATGTCTTACTGTTTACAAAGGATGAGCGCAACAGGGCCTCTCGGATAACTTGATAAGCCTTGCAACTTCTCTCTCCCTGATTCTGGTCTCTCTGGGCCAGCTGCCTTTTCGAGGCCAGCTAAAGATACAAGTTTCAAAACTTGATCTAAACACTGACAAGGCAGCAGACACAGTGGCAAAGATAAACTAGGGCTGCTCAAGGTTGCTTTGTAAAACTGTAAACAGAAAGAGAAACAAGAAAAATCTCAGTCCCTGATTTCTTAATGCATACAGTTTTCTTATGTACTTAGAGTTTGGTGAAAAAATCCTGAAATAGCAGTAAAGTAAGTTCATGGATTATTATCATGGTCTTGAATATTTAATCTCTTTTTCTCATTTCAACATCTTTCTATCCCTCTAGAAATACCAGACAATGTTGTAATTAAATTAAGTTCAACTTTTATTTCTCACTGTCTTGTTTTTAAGTATTCGGAACATACTCTTCTGTGTAGGGAATCCTGAAATGTCTTAGAAATTATACAAATGCACGTACTTTTCTTCATTCCTACTTTGTGAAGAACTTTCTTAGGAGGAGGGGGATGACCCTGGGAAGTTGAAACTCCTTTCTTCCTTTCCTTTTGCTGCCATTCAGCATTGAACAAATGGAGGAGGAAAGGAAAGTTTCATGTGCTTATGTTGCCCTTGCGTCAATGCTTTTGTTAGGTGGTATATATCCTAATTCCACCAACTCCATGGGATTTAGGAGTATTGTTTTCCTTAACTTCTTTGTAACTGACTGGGACAATGCTGTTATCTTCTAAAGGTGCTGGACTGTTCCCAGAAGTGAGCTCTTCCAAGGTGCTTGGACAAAAGATTTTTACTAATTGTACTCCCACCCCTTTGTTTCTTCTTTGTTACAGAAATGCCATTGTTGAAAATAATGTATGCCACAGTCAATAGAGCAAAGCACCTTTCTTAATTTTAGTAGTTTAAAGGCCACATCAATCACACATGTTGTAACTTAGAGTTGTCACAGAAAGGGATTTAGTCTTGATTATGAGGCAGAATCTTCCTGGTTGTGGCCAACAATCTGCTCGGTTATTTCTGAACAGTTCTCATAAGATGATTGCCTAATTTTTTTTTTTTGAACTAAAGCATCACTGCTTATAAATCATTGCTTCATAGCTATTGAATCTCAGAATGCAAGTGAAAATGACTATTTCCTTTTTATAGATGGGGCTTCCCTGATAGCTTAGATGGTAAAGAATCTTCCTGCAATACAGGAGACCTGGGTTCAATCCCTGGGTAGGGAAGATCCCCTGGAAAAGAGAATGGCTACCCACTCCAGTATTCTCGCCTGGATAATCCCATGGACATAGGGGCCTGGTGGGCTATAGTTCGTGGGGTCACAAAGAGTTAGACATGACTGAGCGACTAACACTTTCACTTTTTTAACTTTTTTTGTAAACAGATGGTGAAATTACAGTTCTTGAAACCATCTTGCTCTGTGGGATACAGTGTGAGTGACATCATGAACCAGGGTTATGTGCTTTCAGGTGTTTTCAGCTGTTCTTTTTTCTCCTGTGAGCCCAGTTTGAAAATGGAGGCACAGTTCTAACTGGGACACTCAGAACAGTAGACCCATTGGTAGAGGCTCTCACAGTGATAAGCAGTGGAATGCAAAACTGCAAACTTAATGGCTATTTGCGATTATTAGCACCATCTGAAAATGCTGGGAACAATAGAGCAATGTGGCTAGGAAATGATACAAAAGAAGACTATTCACTCCAGCTCAGTGTTTGAGCCTATAGAATTATTGAATACTATTGATTCTGATGGTGACTGTACCTTTCTGTACCACCTTGATATGCTGGGGTGATTTCTATCCTAAACAGGTTAAGTGCATTTTTATGATTTCACAGGCTAAAGTGTTAACTCTTACTGAAATATCTATATTTGGAATTGTACAAATATTGTCTTTTCCATACACTAAGATTAACTTTCTTAAAAAGTTATCCAAATAATTTATTGTCTCATCAGACCATCATTTTGGAAATACTTTTTCCTTGGTACCAGGTACAGAGTGGAGTGAAGTTGCTCAGATGTGTGTGACTCTTTGCGATCCCATGGACTGTAGCCTACCAGTCTCCTCTGTCCATGGAATTTTCCAGGCAGGAGTACAGGAGTGGGTTGCCATTTCCTTCTCCAGGGGAATCTTCCTGACCTGGGGATTGAACCCAGGTCTCCCACATTGCAGGCAGACGCTTTACCCTCTGAGCCACAGGTACAGAGTAGATAGAGATTTGTGCTTACGTAGGATGCACTCTGCAGAGATCTCCATGTGTAGATGGGATACCAGTGCTACTTCTAGCAAAATAATAAAGCTACTAACAATCCTTAGAAGACCTCATGATTAATCAAGGCTCAAAAATTGATATGCTACCTAAGGGATGTAGTATTGCATTTTTAGCCTTTCTTCTCAAGCTCAGGGCTTCCCTTGTGGCTCAGCTGGTAAAGAGTCCATCTACAATGCAGGAGACCTGGGTTCAATCCCTGGGTTGGGGAGATCCCCTGGAGAAGGGAAAGGCTACCCACTCTAATATTCTGCCCTGGAGAATTCCATGGACTATACAGTCCCTGGGGTTGCAAAGAGTTGGACACGACTAAGTGACTTTGACTTTCACTTTTCACTTTTCTCAAGCTTAACCATTCCCGCTTCCTTTTGCTTCTTCTCTGGTCTGGCTGTGGCTTTCAGGTATTTGTTCAGTCCCAGGTTTTGTTTGTTTGTATGCTTTTAGCTTGAGCTTGGGGAGTAATTATGTAGCTTGAGGTCCTTCAACTTCTATCTCATCTTGAGTCCTTGTGTCATTTTTCAAGACAGAGTTTCTTTCTCAGGTAAATTTATCGGCCTGCCAGCTTAGCTTTATCACTGTCCAGGCCTCTATCTGCAGAGGTATGAGAACTTGAGATCTGCTAACATGCAAAACAAAGATAAAAGCATTTTTAAAAAATGTCTTCCTGCATACGGGCCTGCTTTATAATAAACCAGAACAGTGCATGAATTAAGATGTTGTTGAAATGCCTGAGTGTCTCTGCCCTTTTATTACATCCAGGGTGATGAGGTCATGGCTTACTGTTTAGCTTATATGGTACAATTAAGAGATTCATTTCTTAACGTGATTCATCTCAGGAAGAGTTGACTCGAAAGTTTTAGAGTAGAGGCAGAAAGATGTTGGAAAATTATGATTTTCTTTTGGAAGTTTTAGTTTGTTTTTTCCTTCCAGGTGAGACTAAGAACTGCAATTAGTCTGTCTCAGATTTCTTAGTAGCAGGGAATTTGATTACTTAATGCCAGTAAGGCTAAGGAGATGGTTTCAGTTCTTGGCTTTTTTCCCTTTTTGGAATGAAGGCAAAAATGTGAACTAAATATTTGATTTATTAAGACATTGTTAGATTTATATGTAGAGATGTTTAAATGAAATTTATCTCAGATGTGTGTGTATATATGTAACATATATCATACTTGTATATTTATTATATTTGTATTGTGTATATATAGATCATTTTTTATTGTGATGGTTATCTGTTGAGCCTTGATTGTGAAGTGAAGTGAAAGTCGCTCAGTCGTTTCTGACTCTGTGACCCCATACAATCCGTGGAATTCTCCTGGCCAGAATACTGGAGTGGGTAGCCTTTCCCTTCTCCAGGGAATCTTCCCAACCCTGGGATTGAACCTAGGTCTCCCACACTGCAGGTGGATTCTTTACCAGCTGAGCCACAATGGAAGTCCAAGAATACTGGAGTGGGTAGCCTATCCCTTCTCCAGCAGATCTTCCCGACCCAGGAATTGAACCGGGGTCTCTGCATTGCAGGCAGATTCGTTACCAGCTGAGCTATGAGGGAAGCCCTGAGCCTTGATTGAGCCCTTTTAAATGTAGCACTTAAGTCTGTACTGTTGACAAAGAGCTGGCCTCTCCATCTGGTTAGGGCGGCGGTCCTCAGTCAGTGGCAAACCCTTCTCGCGTATGTGTGAATATAGAAATGTTGAGAAGAATGGATTAGGTCATTTCTGTTCTTTTATGAAAGATGTATTTGTGGGCCTCAGTTTGGGTGATATTTACTGAGGTTCCGTCCTTCCCGCTAAGCCTTGTTGGTTGTGATTCTCGACTTAGTCTTTTATTCATGGTTTATCTTTTAGTTAAAATTGATAATTTCTGTACTGGTCAATTCTAGTATAAGAGCTGTTTATAAAATGCTTGTCTTATTTAAGGCAACATGCTAGGCATTCAGGACCCCCTTCAGAGGGATTAACTACTGTCTCTTTTAGGAAGAGATGGAAAATTAGTGAATGCAAGTCATATTTCTTAATGTTATTCATCTCAGAAAGAGTTGAATTGTAACAAAGGGGTAAACACAGTGTTATATATGCTTTGAGGAGAAAGCAGTTTATTTTTCCTTGCAATCAGGTGAGGCCTCCTAGAGGTATGACATTTGAATTAGTCTTTAGAAGAGAAACCAGATTTGAATAGATGCAGCTAGAAGAAAAATACAAAGTTCTAGAAGTGTGAAAGTCCATGACATGATTCAGGAAAGGAGATGAGTCTGTTTTGGGTAGAACATTAGCTGTGTGTGAATAGAAAATGGCAGATAAGTTTTGAAGTATGGGACAGTTTCAGTTTATTAGTGGCCTTGAATACTATGCTAAGAAATTTGACCTTTGTTTCAGAAATACCGCAGAAAGCTAGTAAAAGCTTTTGGACTAACAGGATATGCCGTGATTATAACTACACTGCAGAAAGGTAACTGTTGGGGATGTGAAAGCTGGCTTGAGGCAGAGAGAAAGCAAGTGGTGACAGCAGGCTCATTGGGGGCTGTTCTAACGAGCCAAGCATAGATGACATGACATAGGCAGTGACTGTAGAATTGAAAGCATAGTTGAAGAGCCATTCTAAACCTAGAATTGCATGTGGTAGGAGACACAAATAACTGAAGTTTCTACTTCAGATGATTGGTAAATGGAGAAATCATGAGCTGAGATAAGGAAATTTAGGAGAGGGTTTGAGGGAGAAAACAATGAATGCTTAAATTGATATTTTTAATAAACTTTGATTATATACACCATTTCTTCTTTTGAAGACAAGTTTGTAACAGCTATTTGTTCTAGGTGCCATTATTAGAATTATACCCTAATTTGCTTTTGATTTAGGATCTTGACACTTCCTAACTCCTCAGAGGAGGAGGAGAAAGAAAAGATATATTTTCTTTTTATCACTTCTGAACATATTTCTGTTTTACTGTAATCTCAAGGTATTTCTTAAGAGTATCTTGAGACTTCCTCAAGATAAACCCTTTGACCTAAAATCCCTTTCTTCAGGCCATACTCTTGAGGATGAGGCAATATGAAATCCTTACTAATACTTGTAGGATTCTCAGTTTAGACAGAACTGGCCTTTATAAGGCTAAACTTGGAACCAAAATGGATGCTTGGATCACATATCTCCTGCTGGTTACGAAGCTGCCAGATTCCAATCCAGTGGGTGGAAATGGACACCAGCCACCGAGGAAGTGATGGCCGCACCTGGGCATCTACTACCTCTCCTGCTTTCTCTCCTCGAGGAGGAAGGAAACCATGGGCTTTTCTAGGCATTTTTCTTGTTCTTTTAATATGGGGGAACTGAGGAGTCTTGGCCTTCAGAGGTTGGATAGAGAACCTAAGGCTGGAGAGATTTCCAGCGAGCAGATGGTTCCCATCTTCAAACTGTCGTTACTTTCTTTCTACACCCCCTTTCCTGGGCTGTACAATGCATTCCATCTCCAAAACTATAGTGCACAATGTTAGAAAGTCTTAGCAGAGAGCCTGGAGTTTAAAGACAATGCAAGGCTACAAAGTAGAGACATCAAAATTGGAGAAAGGACTATACCATTCTGCTTTCTTCCTGCAAATGAAATGTAACTTATATAAATATTCGAACTCCTTCCTGAGTTTTTTTCTTTATTATATTTTCATACCACATATCCAGTGATGACTGGTCCTCTTTAAAGGTAGTGAAAAGTGTTACCAAAATTCCAAATATTTATGTTTCATCTGATATAGCTTTTCTGCAGTTTGCAGTATGAATTTGGTTTGCAATTTGTTGTTGTTCGGTCCATTAGTCCTGTCCGATTCCATGGACTGCAGCACTTCAGGCTTCCCTGTCCTTCACTATTTCCCAGAGTTTGCTCAAACTCATGTTAATTGAGTTGGTGATACCATCCAACCATCTTATCCTCTGTGGTCCCCTTCTCCTCCTGCCTTCAATCTTTCCCAGCATCAGGGTCTTTTCCAATGACTCAGTTCTTCGCATCAGGTGGCCAAAGTATTGGAGCTTCAGCCTCAGTCCTTCCAATGAATATTCAGGGTTGATTTTCTTTATGATTAACTGGTTTGATCTCCTTGCTGTCCGAGGGACTCTCAAGAGTCCTCTCCAGCACTGCAGTTCAAAAGCATCAATTCTTCAACACTCAGCCGTTTTTATTGTCCAGCTCTCACATCTGTACATGACTACTGAAAAAAACCATAGCTTTGACTATAAGGACCTTTATTGGCAAAGCAATATCTCTGCTTTTTAATGCACTTAATAGGTTTGTCATAGCTGTTCTTCCAAGGAGCAAGCATCTTTTAATTTCATGGCTTCAGTCACCATCCACGGTGATTTTAGAGCCTAAGAAAGTAAAGCCTGTCACTGTTTCCATTGTTTCCCTATTTGCCATGAGCAGAAGCCATGATCTTCATTTTTTGAATGTTAAGTTTTGAGACAGCTTTTTCACTCTCCTCTTTTAGCTTCATCAAGAGGCTCTTTAGTTCTTCTATGCTTTCTGCCATAAGTGTGGTGTCATCTGCATATCTGAGGTTATGGATATTTCTCCTGGCAGTCTTGATTCTAGCTTGTGCTTCATGCAGCCTGGCATTTCGCATGATGTACTTTGCATATAAGTTAAATAAGCAGGGTGACAATATACAGCCTTGATGTACACCTTTGCCTATTTGGAACCAGTGTGTTGTTCCATGTCCTGTTCTAACTGTTGCTTCTTGACCTGCATACAGGTTTTGCAGGAGTAATTCCCCAAATCAAATATTTAAAAATCTCAGAGAGCAAATTCAGCTCTGATTCTCTGGAAAACAGTATAAAATGGTGGATCTAACTGGATCTTGAACTTAAGGCAGCATGTGCTTTATATAAGCATTAACAATTTACTCAGGGCGTTTTGGGCCCCATTTCCCACTCAAGAAAATGGAGAGTATTATGCTTCCTTTTTCCCCCCCAAGTTGTGGCACAAAATTGCTTCTCCAGATTCCTTTGATTGTTTCATAAGGAATGGATAAGATAGAATAACTCTTCAAAAAGGACATAAATATGATCTGTTCCTGCGATTGTAGATGAAAAGGCTTCTGCCTGCAGTGCTTGCAATGCGGGAGACCTGGGTTCAATCCCTGGGTCAGGAAGAGCCCCTGGAGAAGGAAATGGCAACCCACTCCAGTATTCTTGTCTGGAGAATTCCATAGACAGAGGAGTCTGGTGGGGTACAATCCATGGGGTAACAAAGAGTCAGACGTGACTGAGTGACTAACACTACTGTATACCTTGTACATTGATGGATGCTATATGGGACAAAAAGAAGAAACAGGGCCTATAGGAGATTACTGCAGCCATTTCTGAATGAGGGAGGAGAGGGCTGGAGTTGAGGAAGAGGGAGAATCACTCACCATAATCTCTTTGCTGGGCTTTGATTCCCTGAAGCCCAAGCGGAAGGGAAAAGCTCAGAAGAAAAGAACACTGTGAACCACCCTCCCATTTTAGAGATGGAGATAGCAGGGATGGGAAGGGATAGAAATGGATTGCAGACTGTTTTATTTGCAGTAGCCTGGCTTTAATTCTCTACAGTAGTGAGTTTGAGGGCAGCAATGCAAAGGGTGGCTTATTATTTTTTATTTTTTGATGTTAGCTTATAAGCAACTTTGACAGTAAAATCCTCCTCTTTTGTTTTTAACTCTCCATGGTATCCCCTCTAAAGGCAGCAGGTAAGTGCTGGGGTCCAGCTCTCTAAGAGGCTGATATTCTCCAGACATTTCCATAGACACTAGTAAGTTGAGAGCCGAATCCTCTGTCAGACACATTTTCCTGGTCAAATCATGCCTGTCGCACCTAACTGATACTGATAGTCCTGGGAGCCAGTTGTGATGCTAGCCTGTATTGAACCCCTTGATGTGAACAAACTTTCTTAAAGGGCAGTTTGGGCTAAAACTTGACCTTTCGTAGCTTTGGAAGGTGGTCAGGGGAGCAGAAGGTTGCTGAGGGAAGAGAGATTTCCTGGTTATTGCCACAGGGAGTCTGTTTACTTGCCTTCAAGGGTCACAGCCATTTGAATGGGCTCTGCTCTTGGGTTTGGTTTCAGAGGACCTGATCCTGTGGAATTTTGCTCCCGGTTGGCCCTCCCCTTACTCTATTAGGCATGGGACTTTTTATCCCTCAGTATGATTCAAGCCTTCCCCAGGAACACTGCAGCTTGCTTGCAAGAACAGCAATTGGAAAGGCTGTTTTAAGTAGAGTTTACTGTTGTTGTATAAACCTTCATTTAAAATCGACTATAAAATGTTTCTGAACCTGCCAAACACACATTAAAATATTTTGCTCCATTTATGCCTATGTGTAACATTTGGTTTCTAAAGAGCTTTAATCAAGTAATCTTCAAGTAGGAAGTTATTCATCTTTATTGCCAGTCGGTTCTCAGTGGTGGTCGTGGCAACAATCTTTTTATTGCTTCTGTGTTTAGTTGTTCTTTGACATGATAGAAGTCAGCTGCAGTTCAATGAGCTCACTATTTGTGCAACTTAATTGCTTGCTTCCTTCAATACATACTCAATTTTTCCTTTTATGAGCAGGGCTGTTGGAAAAATTAAGCTTAAGGATATAGCCATCCACTGTTAATTAACCTCCTTCCCAAACACATTAGTAAAATAGGTCAAATAGCTGCTGAACGCTGAGTGTGCTGTTCCCAAGGTCCTCCTCGGCTGAGAAGTGAATCCTGTATTAAGTGAACAAATGTTGGAGCTTTGAGCATTTTCTGGAAATAGTGATGACATATGAATAATGCTTTGTAACACAGCATTCCCTGTTGCCCCATCTCCTCAAAGTTGAATATATTGTTTGACTTTGTCTAGCTCTACTGTGGATTTAACTTGTTTTGTGTTGTATCAACATTAAGAGAAATAAAAGGCGGTGGCAGCAACTGCTCCTGCTGGTGTTCCTCCTTTTGTGCTTTCTAGGTTATTGCTTGATTTTAAAGGGACATCCTAAGTTCACTTCCCCTTCAGATAGTGACAACCAGTCTTATTTTGACTCACAATTCCTAGAATAATCTGAATATTATGAGGATGTATAAATGTTTGTGATGAGTATAAAAATATTCTCAATGAGGTAACCAGTCTATCAAAATAGCTTTATATAGAGTTTTTATAATTCCTCTCCATGTCACTTATATTCAGATGGAAAAATCACTCTAATTGCAGTGATGATGGAGCTTTGCCAACTTAACAGAAAGTATTTTGAAGTTTATAGACTTAAAAAGAGAAAAAAGAAAATGTGACAGTTCCTGAATTTGGTAGGATATATATATATATATATATATATATATATAAATATAAAATCAGGGATCAGTTTATACTTTTAGAAAGAGGAAAGCAAATACAAGCAAAATTAAAATGGGAGGATATGCCAGTTAGAGCTCAAGGCTGAAGATCACATTTGTGATCGTTATCCATTCTGTAATTTCCATGTTTAGCCTTTTAACTGGGAAGGAGTGGGGAAAAAGAAAGAAGCCTAACCAACTCCCCAAATAAGTCCTAAACTGATAAATGCAGAAATTTCTTTCTTTTTTTAAATTATTGCTCAGTTGCAATCTAAATCTTACAAGTATTTTTTTATTTAGGTAGAGGATCTGTATTTCTAAAATGATATGCTCTGATAAAAATCATTGCCAAATAATGGTTGGTTCACTACTTGTCCAAGGTTTTAGTGCCTCCCGACTTCGGTCTATTTTCTGTTTTGCACTTATAGTCAGTGAGAAACTTCTTTCAAGCATCTTTTATTCAGTGTCCCTTCAGAATATCAATCACATGAAACTGATGTTGAAATGGTAACCTGGGTGTCTTAGTTTGCCTGGCAGCTAGAGGGATAGTGACCTTTTGCTAGTCTAGACTCCAGGGGCTTGTTAGGAAGCTTGATTAGCTAATGCTTGTCAGGAGCCTTGAAGCAAAAACGTTTTCCCTGTGTGATACTTTGTCCTACAATAAAATTTGCAGGAATGACTTCATTCATATTCATTAGTTGTGGGTTCTAAAGGTTATCCTCTCTTATCTTTTGCCTGGTTGAGGCCTGAGACGCAGATGGCATATTGTTGACAGGTGGAAAATAGTTGAACCATCTGAAAGGTTGAGTATGGGAGGAGGGGCAGAGCGTTCACACAGGCTTGTAGATGCTTTTGTGACTGTCATTTGTGTACTGGCTCCTAGATTCCAGGTTAAGGTGGGTGGGGCTGTAACTCTGGTGGAGAAGGAACTGCTATGAATCAAAGTCAAGGGATTGAGTTAAAGTTTTATTCTTATCTAACCAGTTATGTTTTCAAATTTCATATCTTTTAAAAATAGAAGATACTTGTTCAAGGAAGGGAAAAAGTAGAAATCCTGGATTGGTGGGTAAAAGAAAATAAAGAATTTTGGGAAAATTTTAATCATTTAGCCTTGTTAATCATTTTTTCTTCTTTCTTCCTTCCCTTCCCTTTCCATTCCATTCTCCTTCCTCCCTTCTTTATTTCCTCTTTAAAAAACATATTCTTACGTAGAGCCCTCTTTCCAGCCTGCATGAAGCATATTGCAAATATTCCATTTAACTTTTAAAATAATTGTCTTTTAAATAGCCATACTTTTGTCTCAGGCAAATGTATTGGGTCATATTTACCCTCCATTAATAGGTATCTTGCTCATCTCATTGATTCTTTTATTATTACTTAACTGTATGTTCCTGTGACTTTTCTAACAGTCTTTGATTGACTTAAGTAAATCCAGAAAGAAGAGCTGAGAGTTATGGAGATGCTTCCATAACCAGCAGGTGGCACTGTGGATACTACAGTAGGGAAGAAAGGATTTAGGAGGCAAAGATGAAAGGGAAAACTGGGATAATGAGATAACTTAAGCTTGTCTAAAGATCTTTGGGAGGTTAACAGGGCATCTCAGAAAGCTATAAACCTTCTAAATGTTAGAAGGTTGCCATGATCAGCCTTATAAGATTATTTTCTCTCATTTTGAAAGGCTTCTTTCCAGCTGTATCAATTGATATCTGTTTAAGTTACATATGTGTTTGTATACATGAAATATATATGTTTGTATACATGAAATATTCCTAGATGGCTCAGTGGTAAAGAATCTGTCTGCCAATGCAGGAGATGCAGGAGACGTGGGTTTGATCCCTGGGTCGGGAAGATCCCCTGGAGGAGGAAATGGCAACCCACTCCAGTATTCTTGCCTGGAGAATCCCATGGAAAGAGGAGCCTGGTGGGCTGCAGTCCATAGCGTTGCAAAGAGTTGGCCATGATTGAAGCAACTAAGTACATCACAGCACAAATATACACACATATGTGTTATTGCCCAGAGTTGGAAAAACAAAAACAAACTTGAAAGCTTCTCAGAAATTTTAGAAATCAACATTTACTCATATCCTAGAATTGCAGAGTATAAAATGGAACTCAAACCTAGTGTGCTTATAATATAAAACTATATTTCATGTTCATAGAATATTATTCACTAGGGAAACAGGTTAATTTAATTTATTTAGTTATATTAAAGAGACTGAGGAGGACATTTTCCTGACCTTCATTAACCTCTGTATTCTCAGTTGTCTATAACTCACTTTTCTTTAAAAGATAATTTGAAAAAGACTTCTGTAAATCAGTTTTTAGAGGATACTTTGTTGTATGTGGGTTAATTTTTGCTTCTTTGGAAGTTTATGTAGTGCTGTGTTTAGGTGATGAACTTGAATAAAGAAATAGCAACAATTATTTGCTTCCAAATAAAGCCTTCCTGAGATAGCAGGGATTCTCCATACTTCTGAGACCCTCTTGTGAGGGTAGGCTCTTGGTCTCTTTTTTCCTGAATCAAAAGGGAACTCCTTTTGTAGCTTAGACGAGGGACAGATGGAGGGCCTGGGAGGAAATGGAATTTCTCTTAGTGAATATTTGCTAAGCTTGGGAACACTAGTATACTTCGCTCCCTGATAAGTTTCTGCTCTCTGGGGCAGATATTTGAAATACTCTTTCTCTCTGACCCCAGGGCTAGAAAGCATGGGTATCCCAATGGTGGTAGAGCTCATCTGCTAAGGGGAAAACTGATGGGGTTGTGAATCTGTGGATGCTGGTCCAGAAACCCCTGTTGGGTGGATCATCACATCCTATGTGAAGACGAGGAACCAGGCGTGGAGGTGGCAAGAGGAATAGTGAAGCTGGGTTTAGCACAGGGTGGCAGAAATCAGTATCCAAGAGTGGTAGGATAAGCTCTTAGGGGCCAGTTTTAGTGGTTCTGAACTCTTGTAGATGTCCAGGATCTACATCTCCCCAGTTTCCCCAGTTCAGCGGGAGCTGAGGCAGACAGCTGGCTTAGTTGCTGAGGGAGGATGTCGTGAGTGGTCTTTCCACATGACTGGAAAGTCTGACCAATTGAGGGGACCTGGGAATGGAAACCGGTTTACTGTATATTCAGAAACAGGGATATTTCTGATTCACCAGGGCAAGCTTCTTTCTTATTTCTTGGAACAGATTGCTCTCTTCTGAGCCTGGAGCCTGGGCAGTGCTTGAGCGGCAATGAGGAGCATAAGTTTCCTGTCACTTCCTCTTTGGCAGGTTGTGTCTGCAGACACTGGCTCCTATACCCCATAATTACTTTTTCACATTTTTTAATATAGTAACACATGGTTGGGCTTGTGGTGGGGGAACCGAGTGATGCCTCCGGGCCATGAACACTATAAATAACTTCAGGGATCATTTTATATGGTTAGGGAAGGAAGCAGCTTCTTTCTTAAGAAATAACTCCAAGCAAAGAAACAGGGTTTAGGAATAAATAACTTTAATTTTCAGGAGCCCTTTTGCCTTTTTCCTCTATCGATCAGAAGTCTTATTAGTATTAATTTTTTTCTCACCATCTGTTTACCACTTTTTATCTTAGAGTGGTTATTGAAGCCATCTTGTCATGTAAAGTACACATGTTTTGTTTATGAATGTGAAATGAAGCTATCAGGCCCATTATCCAGGGTTAGCTTCTGACTGTAAACTCCTTAACAGCCAGCCATCTGCAGGTGTATGTGTTGATTAAAGACCCATATTGTTGGATGGGACTACAATAAGTCATCTAAAATCATTCCTTATGATCCTGACAAAAGTTATAAACCATCCAAGACAGGTCAAACTTAGAGCTTCCTGGGAATAGATATTTAGAACATTTGTTGTAGAGTTATTTACCATTCTGCATTGTCAAGAATGCTTCCTTTCATCTAACCTTCCAATGTATTTTAAATTTTTTGCTACTTATTTATTGACTAGAGGTTGACAATGGCTGATTGTCAAAAATTTTAAAATACTTTGGAAGGTTAGATGAAGCCTTCATCTAACTCCAAGAGGTAACATGAGAGAAGGCTCATTTTATCTCTTGGAGCCTGTATAAGTATTGTATAGTCAGTTTGGGACCAGGGACACAAATTGCAGTGAGAGGCGAGTCTGCAGGACTGGGCCAGGAACAGTGGGACCATTCCCAGGGAACAAGAAGGAGGAGAATCAGACTCCATAGTGCTTGATTGTTCTGGGTCAGTATTTCTGAACTCACAGGGCACCTGGCAGTATGCTCCAGGTTTCCAGTCTGACAAGCAAAGATGGAAGTCCCTCTCTGTTGCAAAAGGAAACTTCATTTTACTTCTCTCCTGAAGATGTGTCTTGTAGACATCAGAGAGCTTAACCTGCAGGGCCCGTGGCTGATATGTACACCTAGTACTGTGATGTTTGTGTGCGTGATGAGTCACAAAGTGACTGGGGTTAGATTGTCATCAACAATGAATGATGCCATTTGATAATTTTATTTTAGAGGCTTCTCTTGTGCTGAGACCCTGATAGAGCATATGTTTTGATGTTGTGTGCTGACAGCCACCATATCTATCAGAAGGAACTTTGATGGATTAAATAGCGGAATGCTTTTCTCTGATGATGTAGCAGTACATACAAAGGAAGAAAGCTTGTATTGTTTCCTGGGCCCTATCCCCTGAACCCCTGCACCAGGTCCTATGGTATTAAGTAGTCTGGCACCAGAACTGCAAGTTCTTTTTCACCATACATACCCTAACACAAACAATCCCTGTTATAAAGACGTCCCTTTACAAATATATTTTCAGAAAATACTTGTACCTGTTCTCTGCCATGCTGCATTTTCTGAGATGATTACATGCTTATGTTAGGGAATGGCATGTCGCCAAAAGTAGAGTCTGCCTGCTGGAGTTTCAATAGTGCTCATTATGAAGGAGAAGAAGTTTCTATTCCTACCCCTGGAAGGAAAAAGCCACTCACAGATAAAGTGTATGATATGATTACCGTTGCTTTAGATAACCACAAGTATTACTTCCGACATGATAAGGGATTGTTTTCTGTCTCGATCGTACAGGCTTGGCTCAGCCTTTTTAAAAAGTGGAGGCATTTTTGAATGCCACTTGATCAGTTTGGAAGCTGTGGAAGTGTGAGGTTGCCATGCAGATATAAATCAACACTGGTTTCGGCTACCACAGCAGTTGCAGTGAGGGGCAGAGGTTGGGGGGAGCTTAGGAGGTTTGGAAATGGGAGCAGGAACGCCTTAGTGACTCTGGAAGAGTGACTTAGAGGCCTCAGGAGCAAACATTGTGCAGATCAGGATCTGTTAGATGGTTCCTTTCATTGTACTATTAATAACATGATTCAGATTAAATTCGAGTGAGCTGAAATGCCAAACTTCTCAGAAAGGTGTATAATAAGGCAGATTTACTTTTAAATAGTCAAGCAGAAGTGTTAGCTCTCAATACCTGATGTGATGGATGGGTTATTAACATGGGAGTTATATGACTGATGAGATTTTAATAAATTAAGTTGCAGCAAGGGAATTATGGGTACACTCCTGACACCTGGGGTGCTATGTGATCACAAGTTTTCATCTTTCCTTAGCCTTTGAGGGGAAAACTAGACTTAGACGATAAAACTCTTTAAGCTGAGGGACATTGTAAAAATCAGAAAGTAAGAAATGGTAGTTACTCCTTTCTGCTTTGGCAAGTAGCTAATGGATGGATTGTTGACTACAATATAGTATTCAGAGGGGAAAAATCAGAGTAAAATCTAAAGATTTAAATTAAGTCCGAAGGCTGGGATAATGTTTGTATGTACACATGTAAGCTTGTATGTATGTGTGCATGTAGTCAAAAAGAAAAACTCCAATTTGAATATTTAGTAATTTCCAAGAAGCATCCAGAATATATAGAACAGGCTCCTCAAATGGAATGGGATGGGTATTTTGATGCATTTTGTAAGTATAAGAAAAAAGTTTAAGTAGAAGCACATATTCTTACACAGTATACTTGTACAGTCTAAGAAAAAAGAACAAAGGATTTAATTTCTCTAGCAAATCCACTTCTATTTCTGTGATTGCTGATATTATACCCTGTGGAACTATTTTTATGATCTCCTGGTACTATCATTGGTAGATAAGGTGGAAAAGTAGGGGGATTTTGCCTATATGAACACTTGTTCTGGCTCAGCCTTACTAGTCAGGATGACACTCAAGGTGTTAGTTTTCCAAGAGGAGAAAACTCTGTTTTGAATGGTAGTGGGGAAAAGCTGTGCATCCCTCTTAACTTGGTATCTTCAGTTTTCTGTCCTTTCTGAGAGATGCAATTAAGTTTGGCAACTTCTCTCTTCGATAAGTAGGGATGTGATTCTCTCACTTTTGGCAAAGTACTTGAGGATTATCCAGATGGAAATGCTATTTAAGGGCCAGGTTTTAGAGGGGTTAGCTTTTTTTTGTTTTTTAATGAGATAGCACATTAAAAAAAAAAAAAACAACTATTGATACAATTTATACCAGGGCATTGTGTGTATGCTTAGTCATGTCCCTTTCTTTGCAACCCCATGGACTGCTGCCCGCCAGGCTCTTCTGTCCATGGGATTTCCCAGGCAAGAATACTGGAGTGAGTTGTCATTTCCTCTTCCAGGGGATCTTCCTGACCCAGGGATTGAACCCATGTCTCCTGCGTCTCCTGGATTGACAGGCAGTTTCTCTACCGCTGAGCCACCTGGGAAGCCCAGGGGAGTTAGCCTTTTAAAAATGAAAATATCTGCAAATGAGCTTTAGTTGTGTTCCTCTTACAGTCTTTCATATAGGAATTGCTAGTCATGAAAATATATGCCAGAGGTTTCTAGGTATGCCCCATAGCTTCTTGGACAGTTGGGTAGCAGAGTTTCCAGCCAAGGGGTTGACCAGAAAAGCCGCTGTATGCCTTTTTTCATTGCTAGCTCTCTCCGTGGTGTCCAGAACTGATGTCTGTATCCCTAGGTTTGTGTTGGAGTTAGGACTCCCCCAGAACCCTAGCTTCTTGTCACATGCCAAGTTTCCTGAGAGTTTTTGTATCGGGGAGACCCTTTGATTATAGGGAATTAGGAATTTGAGAAGACCCTTGGCTGTGTGGTTGCCTACATACTGCTGTGAACTGGGTATAACCTCCATGGAATTAGTCTTACTAGTCAGCTCTCAAGTTCTCTCTAAGTTATATTTCATCTGTCTATTTTTAAAGTGGGCTCTTGCTGGACATCATTCTTGTCACTTTCCATTCTGTCTTTAAACTTCAGCTCCTAGAGTTTTCCCAGCTAGAGACAGGGACTCCCTCCCTTTCTTGGGAGGGGTTCAAGAGCTCACCCTACTCCAGGGTTAAGGCAGATTTGCTGTTGTTGCCGTTGCTGCTTTCTTTTCAAAGCACTGCAGGTCACATGATGACTTCCAGGCCCAGATGGGGAGATGATGTGGATAAAAGTATTTAGCAAGAGATCAAAAACTGGGCTGCACTGCTAAATGGCTTCCCTTTTAGAAAAAGCACATTAGCCTCTCACCCAGATGCTGTTGTGGGTAACTATCAATACGGCACACAGGTGGCATGGTTATCTGGCCATTTACTCCCTGATGCCTTGGCGAGTGCTGCCAGCCCTTCAGAAATAGGAAATGACTAATGATGTGGTGGAAATTATGAACCAGGATTAATAAAACTTGAAAAGGAACAGTCTTCAGTTTTTGATCCCCCTTAGAGGAAGTTAAGTCTGAGCCCTAGATTCTTTTCCCTGAGGTGTTCTTCTGATTTCTTCTGATTACTTGGCTATAGTGGGAGTGTAGGCTGGGGCTGGGAACAGTGAACCAGATGGTGCAGGAAGCAGAGAACTGCTCCCCATCCCTGAAGATCCAGACGCATGTATGGCTCTGCAGTCCATCTGTGAAGAGTTCAGTTAAAGGAGCCACAGGCACAGAATAGAGATCTAATTTTTAAAGACTGAAGTTTTGTGCTTGCTCATGAAGAACGTTCTGGAAAAATTTCATTCACTACCTGAGTGATTTCTATACTTTGTCATTAAAGATAGTTGTGGGAGTCTGACAGGGTTTCAGGGATTTGACAATTTTCTTTTTAGTTTGGAAATCAGAATGCCTTTTACTTATGATCCACGGTCAGGCATTTGTCAGCAGTACTCTAGGCTCTAGGCCTGTTTTCTACGCCTCTTCCTTCCCTTCACATCCTCAGTTTTCTCTGTTCCATGTGGGAAAATGCTAAGTAGGGAAGGGAGAAGGGTATGTTTTTTGTTTTCTAGATGATGAAGTAGGTTAGGCCAGTGTGAGGTATAGTGAACAGGAAGCCAAACTGTGGATAAGGAGACCTCAGTTCTAAGCCCCTTTTGGTTGTGTGACCTCTGGGAAGTCCCTTCAAGCTCTCTGAGCCTAAAGGTGTCAATTTTATGATGATACGTCTTAGCCAGGTATCTGCTAAGGCCTTCTGCTCTCATTAAAACACATCTGTGTGTGTTGTTCTGCTGTGAACCAGTCTCACTTGCCTTGTTTGAAAATACTGTGGTCTTCCCAAGTGCCTACCCTTTCAGTGGCCCATGAGGAGCATCATGGGCAAGGCTAAGAATGGGGCTGAAATATGACCATTTACTGCAACAGAGTGCTAACACTTGGGTGATTCTTGTAGTTGTAAGTCTTAATGTTGCTGCACATCAGATAGTTAAGAAAAATCCCAGAAAGTACTTGTAGGACCTCTAGAGTCAAAATAGTTGTTGAATTTGCTCATTGAGGCCAACTGGACCACAAAAGAATCAAGCTAAACTGGCCACCTAAAGTTTTTGGTGAATTGAAGCATCCCTAAATCTCAAGCTACATCAGGGTTGCCAGGATGTCTCTTGTGGCTTAGCAGGATATTGGGGGTATGTGGTGTTAGAGGACCAGGTTTTAAAGGAACTTGTTTTCTGAAGGCCCTCCAGTGCATGTGGATGAGAAACTGTGTGTGTCTTATGTGCTTGTGTGGTCCTGACAATAAGAGAGAGAGTAAAGATGGTGACTGGTTTACAGCAAATTTATGTGAGAACTGGGAACTAAGGAATGAAGCTAACAACAACAACAACAAGAACAACAACAAAAATAGCACATGATCTTGCATTATTCACTCAGCATCTCCTTCTGGCCTGCTTAAGGTTTTAGGAATTCCTTAATGCTAATAACTATAGCTAACATTTATTGAGTACCAACTACATTCCAGGCAATCTTATAATGAGATTCTTAACCTCTTTGTGTCTCAGTTTCTCCATCTGTAAGGTGGGGATAACCACAGAACCTACTTCCTGTGTTTGTTGTAAGGATCAAATGTGTTAATGTGGGTGACAGCCTTAGGGTTGTTAACAAAGATTAGTGGGTTATAATTCAGGTAGTGTTAGAACAGAGCCTGGCTTGTAGTATGTGCTCAGTAAATGGTAACTTGTTATCTCCAGTTATGCACAGGGAAATGGAAGCTTAGAGGGATTAAGTAACTTCCCTGAAGTCTATAGCTGAAGGGAGTTGAACTCAGCAACCTGACTCTGGAGGCTGACTCTCCATATTCCTCTTCTGGCCTTCATCAGCGATACTGGTCCTTGTTGGCGGAACTTTGTCAAGTTAATGCTAGCTGGATCCTTGAGGGCCTTTGGAAAACAAGTTCCTTTAAAGCCTGGTTCTCTAGGAAGATGAATTAAAAATACTTTCTCCCACTCTATTGCTATCTCAGGGGAGAAGGAAATGGCAACCCACTCTAGTATTCTTGGCTAGAGAATCCCATGGACAGAGGAGCCTTGGTGGGCTGCTGTCCATGGGGCCGCACAGAGTTGGACACGACTGAAGCGACTTAGTATGCATGCATGCATTGGAGAAGGAAATGGCAACGCACTCCAGTATTCTTGCCTGGAGAATCCCAGGGACAGAGGAGCCTGGTGGACTGCCATCTATGGGGTCACACAGAATCGGGCACGACTGAAGTGACTTAGCAGCAGCAGCAGGATTGTTATCTCAAGGCCTTTTCTCTGATGCCACCCGAGGATTGCATGGACCTGTCGCAGTTGTTCCTCTCCAGATCTTTGGGCCAGGTGTGAGAGAAAGGCTATATATTCGAAATAAATCCTTAAGCTTCTTTTGGCTCTTGTTCCCAACTTCACATTCCTATCAATCAGCTTTGCACAATAGTGAAAACAATTGCTTTTTAGCAGATTTAATGGTAGTTAAAATAAAGACTAGTTGAAATACAGTAGTTAAGGAGTATATTTTCCTCTTGCCTTGTGATCTTAGCTATGCCATTATAAAACCAGGAGGTTAAAAATAAGATAAAAGTTGAGAGCCCAAATGTCAGTGAAAATACAGAAAATTCTTTGAATACATGCTTTACTTTGTTCTTTAATGGCTGAGTCTTTACATTAGAAAGGCAAATGGATAGGCTTGTAAGAGTTTCCTCAAATTGAATATGCTCTTCCTGGTTCCTGGGAAAGTGCTGGCCACAAGGCTAGTGCCTCTGGCATTGATCAAGGCAATGAGAGATGGGGAAAAAGCAAGGTTGAGTCTCTAAGCTTCCCTCACATGGTCTGTCTGCTTATAAATGGTGGACGTTGCTGGGAGGGAAAATTGGATTTCACGTGGCTGCTCAGCAGGGGAGTCCAGGCACCCCTCAGAGCTGAGGAGGGACCATGCCTAGGGTGGGAGCCAAGTAGGGCCAAGGTGTTGGACAGTGGGCAAGCTGCGGTCAGTCTTCTTTTATCCTTTTTCTCATCTCTCCAGGAAGTCTTAAGAAATTTTGCTCAGGGGAAATAGGATGAAGTGAGCTCTGAGGATAGCCTTGAAAGAGAAAGGATGAAACGATGTAAGAGGGAGCTTAGATGGTCAGTTGTTGCTAGACAGCCAGACATTGGCCTTATGCTGTGCTGGATGTGTGCACACACACTACAGGTCTTCTTTAAGACCTTCTGGCAGTGCTGCCTCCAGGTCTCTGGTGCCTGCCAAGAATTCTGATTTCCTCAGCAGCCCCCAAATCCAGCTCTAGGCACGACTGGTTCAATTGCTGAACCATCTGCCCAGTTGTATGCTGATGCTGTGTGCTATTCTGGCTCTGCCTTCAAGTGCCCTTCTATCCTGCCCTTGGTTCTGGCATCCTGCTTCAGCAGTTAGCTAAAAGGCGAGCCACCAGATTTGTGGAGCTGGATTTGCAGTGGCCCTGGTCTACTGCTTTACATAGATTTGCTTTCTTCCTGTTTGTATGCTTGTCTTCAAGCTGGCACTGGAAGGAGCCCTATAGGCCATTATAGTCACACAGGCAAACAAAGATCTTTTAAGAGAACAATTGTTATTTGTTTCCTAGTTGGTGTTTCTGGAGATTTAGTAGGATAATCTTGGATGTACGTCAGCAAACATGAGCAGCAATCATCTTAATCCTTAACAAGGCATACAAATGAATTGAGAACTCATGAAAAGTGTACAAGGAGTTTTTCTTTCTCTTTTCTCCTCCTCAGTTCTAGCTGTAGGGTGTTGGCAGAGGGGCAGTTTTCTTTTGATGGAGCTACCTGCTGCAGAGGTGAGGGTTTAGTTTCAGGGATATTCTGGCCAAACGTACACTCCTTTTCCTGGAGAGGGCTTCTGTCCCAACTCCTGGTACATGCAGATCTCCTGAGATCTTAGCTGGGAAACATAGCTCAGACTCTTGCAGCTCTTTCTTTTAAAATCTTTGATGTGAGTTAGCCTCAAAGAAGTGACTACTCGATTCCTGATCCCACTTGGTTTTACAAAGACAGAAAAAACCCAAAACCTCCCAAACCAAAGAAACTCCCTTCAAAAAAAAAAAAAAAAGACCAGCTACAAGTAGAAGACACCTTCACCTCTTTCTTCTAAAGGGAGCAAGAATAACAAGGGTGTTCAGGAGTCTCTTTTCCATAGTTCTTCCCTTCTAGCACCACCAGCACCTTCCAGTTGTGTCAGACTCATCTGTGGATGGAGCAACTAGTGGGGAGAGTGAATATCTGTTACCTTGTCTGCCCTCGGACTGAGATGCCATAGTACCCATGATGCTAACAGATTCTTCCTTCGGAAGGTTGGGTCAGAGAAGAATGGAGTGTGTGGATCCAGCATTTTTCTCTCAATAAATAGTGCCAGAGTTGTCCTTTTCTTATTTACTATGTGATCCACTGTGCTTGTTGTTTTTGTTAGACTCAGTTTTTCTAATTTTATCCAAGCAGAAAATTTCTATCAAATTTACATTCTCTAGGGTTTTTCTCTTCATATTTAGGCAAAGTATTTTATTATTATAAATAGAATGAAAACTTTTAGAAAAGTGACACTTACCTCTAAGCAGTTATATTTGATGTCGTGCTTTCTTCCAAAGAATTAAATGAACATTGAATCTGAACATTTACACAATTTGCAAAACCAGGGATATAATAATTTTTAATCCCGTAGATTTCGAATCACCATAGGTTTTATTATGGGTTCTGTCAACCCCTAACCCATGTACTCCCTCAGGTGAAAGATCTGTGTATTTTCTGTAGATGAAGTAAAATCCCTAGAGAGTCCTCATTTTTTAATTCTTCCTCTGTGCTATTGTTGAGTGGAAAGCGAGAAACGCTGTAAACCACACGTCCTTCTACATGTCCCTCTAACTCTTCTCAACTCCTCCTGCAACTCTTACTCTCTTAATACTAGCTGAAAAAAGTTAACAAGTTAACAGATTTTTTTCTAAAGCTTTATTTGATCACCAGTTATAACCTTGACACTTAGCAAACTTTTGTTATAATTGTTTCCAATTAGCTATAATAACTGATCTGATTTTTCACTTCATCTTCTAATACCTAACCAGAAGCACATAAAATTTTAGAATTGAAAGGCACTCTAACATCTAGTCCTATGATGTCAAACATTTCAACTTGTTAACTCCAATCTGTTGGTCAGGATTGTCTGTCGGAAAGTGCTGTTTAGGAAAGACTATTAGGTCAGGTCTGGGCTTGGGAGTAAATACCTTTATGATCAATTAAGACAATAGTCAATAATGCCTAAAATATATAATTCAAGAAATATTGTTGTTCAGTCACCAGTCGTGTCCAACTCTTTGTGAACCCATGGACTGCAGCATGCCAGGCCTTCCTGTCCCTCACCATCTCCCGAAGTTTGCCCAAGTTCATGTCCATTGCATCAGTGATGCCATCCATCCATCTCATCCTCTGATGCCCTCTTGTCCTTCTGCCCTCAATCTTCCCCAGCATCAGGGTGTTTTCCAATGAGTCGGCTGTTCACATCAGATGACCAAAAATACTGGAGCTTCAGCTTCAGCATCAGTCCTTCCAACAAGTATTCAGGGTTGATCTCCCTTAGGATCGACTGGCTTGATCTCCTTGCTGTCCAAGGGACTCAGAATTCTTCTCCAGCATCACAGTTTGAAGGCATTGATTCTTTGGTGCTCTGCAATCTTTATGGTCCAACTCTTACAACCATACGTGACTACTGGGAAGACTATAACCTTGACTATATGGACCTTGTTGGCAGAGTAACATCTCTGCTTTTCAACACACTGTCTAGGTTTGTCATGGCTTTTCCTGCCAAGAAGCAATCACCTTCTGATTTTAGGGCTGCAGTCACCATCTGCAGTGATTTTAGAGCCCAGGAAGAGCCCATCTGTCACTACTTTCACCATTTCCCTTCTATTTGCCGTGAAGTAATGGGGCTGGATGCCATGGTCTTAGTTTTTTTAATACTTAGTTTTAAGCCAGCTTTTTCACTCTCCTCCTTCACCCTCATCAAGAGGCTCTTTAGTTCTTCGCTTTCTGCTATTAGAGTAGTGTTATCTGCATATCTGAGGTTATTGATGTTTCTCCTGCCTATCTTGATTCCAACTTGTAACTCATCGCATTTCTCATGATGTGCTCAGCATAGAGATTAAACAAACAGGGTGACAGCAGACATCCCTGTCATACTTCTTTCTCAATCTTGAACCAATCAGTTATTCCATACAGGGTTCTAACTGTTGCTTCTTGACTGATAATACAGGTCAAGAATCAATATATATGTATATACATATATACACACACACACACACACACACACACACACACACACATACACTCAAGAAATATTAGCATAAGGCTTTTATTTAGAAATATGGAGTTGAACTTTCATTTGTAGCCATGATGTAATAACAGGGATCAACTTTACCCTCCTGCTCAAACAAAACGCTGGACCCAGTATATGAAAAAATATGTTTCAAAGCATTGGGAATCAGGCGGAGAAGGATAGTGATTTGTGAGAAACAGGAACTAAATGAGATGAGTCCTACCTATGGTTGCCCTACCTTACTGCCTTGAGAGGATTGTGTGGGGAGGGGGAACTCAAGTGGAGCCTGACAGACTCCCTAAGTTGAGAAAATGTTGCCGGGGAGGGAGAGTAGGTTATCCAGAATCCTCAGGGTAGTGTACTAGAGAGAAGAAAGTAGCACAGGAAGAGAGCTCCAGAGATCTGCAGAAGGTCCCCTTTTCACCTAGGTACTGATAATAATTTCCATGTGAGAAAACCAATCAAGTTTAGGGATAGAACCATTGGAATAGATTAGAGGGAGCACTGTTCAGAGCTCATGCAGGGCCAGGAACAGTTCCTGTTTCTACAAGCTGACGTGGGGAACCTCGTAATTCACAAACTGTAGGCAGACCGTTCAGAAGGGTTTTACTTCAGTAGTGGAGAAACAATTAGCTGTAGACCAAATATTGCTCCTAACAAAGCTTCAAAGCAAGACCTGGAAAGATTATTGTTTTCAAGCATGAGACTTAGGGGCTTCCCAGGTGGCACAGTAGTAAAGAATCTGTCTGCCAGTACCGGAGACTCGGGAGATGCCAGTTCTATTCCTGGGTCAGGAAGATCCCCTGGAGAAGGAAATAGCAACCCAATCCAGTATTCTTGCCTGGGAAATCCCATAGACAGAGGGGCCTGGCGAGCTACAGTCCATGGGGGTCACAAAGAGTTGGATATGTTGAGCCACCAAGCATGCATGAAACTTAACGATAGTATAGAACAAAACTTAAGAATATTGTAGGAATATAAAAATATCCAATACCTAACAGTACAGTATTAACAAAATCTGGAATCCATTTAGAATCACCAGACATGCAAAGAAGTGGGAAAATATGATCCATAAGGATGAGAAAAATGAGTAAAATGACACAGGTGATATAACTTGTAGACAAGAATATTAAAATAATTATTATGATTGCATCCGTTTGTTCAAGAAGCTAGAGAGAAGATTGAGCGTGTTAGAAATATGTAAGATACAAAAGACTGAAATTGAACATCTGAAGATAAAGAGTAGATTGAGAAGATTTCCACCTCTCTACAGGCAGGTGACTTCCCTGGTGACTCAGACGGTAAAGCATCTGCCTACCATGCGGGAGACCCGGGTTCGATCCCTGGGTTGGGAAGATTCTCTGGAGAAGGAAATGGCAACCCACTCCAGTACTCTTGCCTGGAAAATCCCATGGATGGGGAGTGTGGTGGGCTACAGTCCATGGGCCTGCAAAGAGTCGGACACGACTGAGTGACTTCACAGGCAGTTGTGTAGATGTTGTTGCCTACTTGTAGGAGGAGATGATGAGATACAATCTTGTGAGACACAGTACTGGAGATCAAAAATCTTTCTCTAGGGCTTCCCTGGTGGACCAGGGAAGGATGCATCTTGCAGTACGAGGGACACTAGTTCAGTCCCTGGTCCAGGAAGACCCCACATGCTGTGGGGCACTAAGCCTGTGTGCCGCAGCTACTGAAGCCCATGCAGCTAGACCCTGTGCCCCGCAATGAGAGAAGCCAGAGCAACGGGGAGCCTGTGCGCTGCAATGAGAGAGAAGCCAGAGCAACGAGGAGCCTGTGCCCCGCAATGAGAGAGAAGCCAGAGCAACGGGGAGCCTGTGCGCTGCAATGAGAGAGAAGCCAGAGCAACGAGGAGCCTGTGCGCTGCAATGAAGAGTAGCACCCGCCTGCTGAAAAGCCTGCGTGCAGTAACGAAGACCCATCACAGCCAGTAAATAAATAAATCTTTTTTAAAAAAATCTTTATCTAGTTGAAATAACGAATTCTCATTGACCTACTTACTGCTTTTGAAAGCTTTTCAGGAATCTTGGGGAAAACCCCTAATTTTAAAAGACACCATTGTTCAAATGTAGACTATCTGAATTTCTGCTGTAGTTCACAAGGTTCCCTGAAGTTTTTTCTAGGCCCACTTTGAGAGGACCATCTTACTAAAACCTGTGAAGTGTGTGCTTGTGTGTATATGTAGAGGGAGAGTGGGTATGAGCGGAGAGGACTTGTTTACTGACTCTGTTACTTCAGCATTTCAAGAGACAGCACCCTGAATGGAAAGAAACATGTAAAGAAATTACTTATAGATTTATCAGGCTTGAACTGCTAGATTATTTAAAGTAAAACTTCAGAAAAATACCAAGGACTTGATTTTTTTCTTCTACTCTCTACCTCAAGGTATTTCTTTATACAAGAACTTCTGGGGTTTTATATTCCAAGATTGCCTCCAGATGGTTTGAAGTGTTCTCTCTCAGCCATTTCCTAGTGGCATTTCTTTTCTTACCTGGGGAGAGGTACCACAGAGATCAATGCCAGAGGGCATTATTGAAAACATTGACCTAGAAGGCACACTCCAGGCCATTGGAAGCATCTGCTTCACAAATGTCAGGCTGGGGGACATCACCAGATGTTAGTGTTGAAATACCGTTCAGAAGACAAACATTGACTCCAGGGGCCAGAGGTCACCTAAACAAAGAGCCAGACCGGCAATGAGGCTCAAAGTGAGGGTACAAAAACTAGATTCATGTGGCCATGTCTCTTTATGTGTTCTAGCTCACAGCTCATCAGACATCCCAGTATTGTAGAAGCGTTCTGCATTGTTTTCTGAGGCTTGGATTCTGAGTCCTATCTGGTATAATATTGGCTAAGAGGAGGGACAGGGAATAGGGTGGGCATAAATTTGGCATGAAGATAGATAAATATAGTTTCTTTTTTATGTGGAATATGGAGGGGGAGCCATAGGGTGTCTCACCCATGGCATAGGGTTAAATGAGGTCATTCCTTTTCTTTGCGTTGAGGAAGATACTCAGTCTTTCTGAGACAGAAAGGGTGAGCCTTCTTTTGCCCTTTTGTTTACTGCTCTAGTCCATATTCTTAATTCTATCCAGTTTGGAGGTCAGGGGATTATGAGCAGGTAGACAGAGTATGTTTCTCTCTTCTCCTTTTTATTCTGCTTCAGTCATGCATTCTTTTATGCTTATGCATTCAAGACATGTTTACAAATCATATCACCATGTAATAGTTATCTTGTTGGATTCAGATAGAGAGTGGGAGTTGGGTCAAAATGCAGACTGGGATAGAAAGAGAAAAATGAAAAAAGGGCTGATTTCCTCTTTCTTAAACTAAATACATTAAGACACTGTGAAAAACCAACAAGATTCTAGCTTGACTATGAAATACCTAGACCACCACACTGGGAATTTGGAGACTTTTATTCATAACATCCCCCAATGCCTTATTATACTCAGAATAGTGAAGATCTATCAAACTATCACAGTTCAAGTATTCTGTTCTGTATCTGTGCAACATCCTCCCTAAAAACAATCTTTGATGTAGAGCAGATTTGTAGAGAATTGTAAAAAAAAAATTACCCGTTAAATATTTTTCACAGACCTGAGAAGAATATGAGGTGGTAAAATCAATAAAGTTGGCATTCTTCTTTGTTACTCATCTGGCACACATTGCTTCTTGGCTCAGGTGAGAAGACTTGCAAGAGTGATGACATTATATTTGAAATGTTTTCATTTCAATAGAATGTCTTTTTGAAGAATCTTAGACTTTCAGTCTTTTTTTTTTCCTTTTTACTTGAGAGAAAGCTGAAGAATTTTAGTTTAACTTTCTAACAGTTTAACTTTCTAGGCACATAGCTACAAGCCAGCAAAAGAGCTCAAAGGGCTGAGACCAAGACTCCTTAATTTTTGACTGACTGCATCAGAAGAAAAATTTAAGAGTTGGGTTGCTCTGTTCTGGGCCATTAAAGATGAGGTTGATTGAGTATCAGTGATTCCAGTCAACTTCAGGCATGACTAGTGGGTGCTGGAGAAAGAGCAAAAACCGTCTACCATGGAGGGTGCATAGTTGACATCTGTGGGCCATTGGGCCTACAAAGCCTGCATGGTCACTACTTCAAAACAGAACTGCCTCTTTAAATCAGTGAGTTGTTCTCCTGGAGGCCCAGTTCTCTGCTTTCTGCCAGAGAATTTACCTGGACAGCATCCATTCACCCGCTTCTGGAAAAAATCCTATGAATTTTCATGGGAACCTGCCGCTCCTCCACTGTCAAACCATGTTACTTGAGAGAACTGGATTCCACTTCATGCTCCAAGGTTGGCCATCTCAGGAGATTACATTCTTCTAGCCACTGTGACTGACTCAGGATGGGCATGTGACACAGTTATTATGAAGGAGACTCAGTTCTTGGAAGTAGTTGGGAAAAGAGAAACTCTTTCTGTAGAGGGTTGTTGAGAGGATAGAAAAATGGCCTGGAGCTCTTGGCTTCCGCCTTGCCACTGTATTGGGGGATCCTGCCAGAGACTGGAGCCAACATAGAAGAAGGCTGAGTCAAGGCACAAAGAGGCAGCTTCATGAAAAATTGTTTGAGCACCTGGATCTACCCATAGCTGAGGCCAGGATATCCTTACACTTTTGTTTTAATAAGCCAATAACTCCCCATCAATGTTTAAGGTAGTCTGAGTTGTTTTCATTTACTTGTAGCAAAGAGAGCCTTGAGTAACACTTATCTAAGCAAGGAGGAGAAATGAAATATCCTTTTACTCTTTTCAATGTTTTCAGATATATTAATCTGTTTTATTTTTAAGGAAATCCTTTACCTCCTTTAGTAAAGCCAAACCAAAATTGTCTAAAATTATCATTAGGGAAAGGCCTTCACATTGGGAGGGAACCTGATCCCCCCAAATTCACCTTTTTCTTAGAGATTTCTTGCTCATCCTGCTGTTGCAATCCACATGAAAAACCTTTCTTTTCTCTTAATAAACATATGTCCAGGTTCTGCAAGTTTGGCAGTGGGGGGAGAATTTCCCTGTTGGAGGGACCAGCTGGACCTCATAGCCTCAATGCCTGTTCCCCTGATGTTTGTCTTTCATTGATATTATTAAAAGAGTCAGCATGTTTCCTCACAGGCTTATGCTGAGCAGA
Source organism: Dama dama (assembly GCF_033118175.1). Classification (NCBI taxonomy): domain Eukaryota; kingdom Metazoa; phylum Chordata; class Mammalia; order Artiodactyla; family Cervidae; genus Dama; species Dama dama. The sequence continues at coordinate 36,298,342 of NC_083692.1, forward strand.
TGAGGAAAGTGGGCCACCCCCGCCTCTTGTTTCCCCTGACCTGACTCATCCTCACCCAGGATTTATATATACAATTGCACAACCTCTCCCTTTCCTCTGATCATAATGAAGCCAGGGTGGACAGAAGAAGCAATTGCTGCAGCGACATGCTCCATGCTGCTTTGCTTCCTTTTCTTTTCTGCTCCTGTTAGGAAACCTCCCTCTTCAACTTCTTATTTAAGATTTATGTGCTCAGTTTGACCTTGGAAACTTCTTAGTGATTAAAGGCTATAGAGTTGACATTTTTTTTTTCCCAGTAAAGGTTTGGAAACATTCCACCACTGCTTCACTTTTCTTATAGAGTTCCTGAGCACAGCATTGCTCCATGAAATAGACTGATTACAATAGATTCTTGATGAGATTCCATTATTTGTGTCTAAGGTACATGTAAGCTTATATGTGACAATGTCCACTTTGAAATAATTGGCCATGTCAGTACAGATTCTTCTGACAGTTCTAACACTCATGTTCTAATACACCAGTGGAACTTTTTACACAGAACTTGGCTGGTCCTGCAGATTATTCTAGAACCAGAATTTTGTGGTAGGCCCAGTTATATGACATCTGAGAAGGCTCTGAAGGTAGTTCTGAGGCACAGCCAGGTTGAAAAATCACTGGGTCACAACTTCAGGCCTTGGGGGATTCAGGGTCAAAATTATTTGAAGCTGGTTTTGAGCTCATTAAATAAAATGTAGTGTCTTACTTTCACTCTCTACTTGTTTTGGTTGTCCACTGATTCATGATAAACAACCACAGTCACTTTAAACAACAGTGATTTATAATTTTTCATGAGTGTACAGATCATCTGGCAGCTCTGTATAGGGTATCTCTAGGGACACTGGAACAGGTGGAAGGTCCCAAAGGGCCTTATGACCATGGCTGGCAATTCCTACTGGCCTCAGTCTGGGAGTCAATAATGGGGGCTGTGAACCAGAATTCTTGAGTCTCTCCCATTTTGGCCACTCCACGTAGTGGCTGGGTCCAAGAAGGTATAGTCCAGGAGAATAAGTATGACTGTGCAGGGACTTATCAGGTTTTGCCAAAACTCATCACATGGAAAGCCTAGAGTCAGTGTTAGATGGAATGACACTGTAGCATGAATTCTGAAAGTTTGGTCATTAGGGCCACCAGATTTCAGCCTGCCACACCACTTTCCATGTCTTCATGATAAGAATTCTGATAGAACCTATTAGAATGTGTTGCACATGGTAGTTCTCAAAGGTGCTGAGTGAATTAACACACTTTTCCAGCTGTATTGTCCTTTCCCTCCATTTATAGCTCTATGATCCAATCAAAATATGTGTTAAGTGCATATATGGTATATATGTGTGTATTTGAGGAATTGATACTTTTGAACTGTGCTGCTGGAGAAGACTCTTGAGAGTCCCTTGGAAAGCAAGGAGGTCAAACCAGTCAATCTTAAGGGAAATCAACCCTAAATACTCTTTGGAAGGACCGATGCTGAAGCTGAAGCTCCAGTACTTTGGCCACCTGATGTGAACAGCTGACTCATTGGAAAAGATCCTGATGCTAGGGAAGATTGAAGGCAGAAGGAGAAGAGGGTGACAGAGGGTGAGATGGTTGGCTGGAATCACTGATTCACTGGACATGAACTTGAGCAAACTCCAGGAGATGATGAGGGACAGAGAAGCCTGGTGTGCTGCATTCCATGGGGTTGTGAAAAGTTGGACAAGACCGAGTGACTGAGTAACAACAAATGTATGTGTATATATATATATTTTTTGAAGTATAATTTATTTATAATAATAGTTTCATGTGTACAATACAGTTATTCGAAATTTTTGTAGATTATTCTTCATTTATACTTATAAAATATTGACTATATTCTCTGTGCTGTACAATATATCCTTGCAACTTACTTATTTTATACATAGTACTTTGTACCTCTTATTATCCTACCCTATCCTGCCCCTACCCTTTTCCTTCACCCCCTGGTAACCACTATTTTGTTCTCTGTATCTGTAAAGTCTGCTTCTTTTATATTCACTGATTTTTTGTATTTTTTAGATTCACATATAAGTGATATCATACAGTATTTGTCTGATATATTTCACTAAGCATAATATCCTCCAGGTCCATCCATGTTGTTTCAAATGGCAAAATTTCAATTCTTTTTGATGGCTAATGAGTATTTCATTTGTGTGTGTTTTTATATATATGTATGTATGTATATATTATGTGTATGTATATATAGATATATAAAAAATATATATATATACTTTTCTTGCAACCATTTGTGCTCCTGCTCTGTCATGTCTGACCCCATGGACTGTAGCCCACTGGGCTCCTCTGTCCACAGGGTTTTCCAGGCAAGAATAATGGAGTGGTTTTCTATTTCCTTGTCCAGAGGATCTTCCTGACCCAGGGATTGAACCCACGTCTGCTGCATTAGCAGGTGGATTTTTTATCCACTGAGCCACCTGGGAAGCCTATGTGTGTGTGTGTGTGTGTGTGTGTATTACATAATATGTAATATATTAATATATATACATAACAATATATTACATCTTCTTAATTCTTATTCATTTATCTGTTGATTGTCACTTAGCTTGCTTCTTTATCTTAACTTTTGTAAATAACACTGCTATGAACATTGGGGTATATGTATCTTTTTGAATTAGTGTTTTTGTTTTCTTCAGATATATACCCAGGAGTGGAATTATTGGGTTGTTATGGTAGTCCTATTTTTAGTTTTTTGAGGACCTCCATAGCATTTTCTAAAGTGACTACATCAACTTGCATTCCCATCAACAGTGTATTATGTATTTTCTCCACCTCTTCACCAACATTTATTATTTGTGGTCTTTTTGATGATAGTCATTCTGACAGGTATGAGGTGATATTTCATTGTGGTTTTGACTTGAATTTCTCTGATAACTAGTGTTGAGCATCTTTTCATGTGCTTGTTGGCCATCTGTGTCTTATTTGGAAAAGTGTCTATTCAGGTTTTCTGCCCATTTTAAAACTGGGTCTTTTTTTGATATTGAAATGTATGGGCTGTTTGTATATCTTGGATCATTACCCCCTTATTGGTCACATCATTTGCAATTATTTTCTCCCATTCAGTAGCTTGCCTTTTTGTTTTGTTAATGGTTTCCTTTGCTGTGCAAAAGCTTTTAAGTTTAGTGAGGTCCCATTTGTTTTTCTTTTATTTTCATTATTCTAGGAAGTGGGTCAAAAATGATCTTGCTGTGATTTAGGTCAAAGAGTGCTGGCTCACTGGTGGATATGGCTAGAGCAAAAGGGATTCTAGGGCTAGTGCCTATGGTGGGTGGGGCCATATCCAGGGGAGGTCGTGAGCTCAGGAGACTTAAGGCAGCCTATCTGCTGGTAAGTGTGGCTGTGTTCCTGCTCAGTTAGTTGCTTGGCCTGAGGCACCCCAGTACTGTTACCTACAGGTGGGGAAGGGGAACTGGTTCCTGAGGTGAATAAACCAGGGGGAGGATTTCAAAATGGCTCTTGCCAGCACCAGACTCCACGTGGTAGACTGAGCTCCCCAAAATGGCTGCTGCTAGTGTTCGTATCAGTTGCTTCTTGCCTCTCCAGGAGACTCTGTAAGATAAGCATGGTCTACCTCAGGCTTCCTTCAAATTACTGCTTCTGCCCTAGGTCCTCGAGTGTGTGAGATTTCGTGTGAGCCTTGTAAGAGTCAAGTTTCTATTACCCATAGTCTTTTGGGTCTCCCAAAAGTAATCCCCACTGGTCAAACTTTCCAGGATTTGTCTTCCTGGTGCAGGGCCCCTAGGACCAAAGAGCCTGATACAGGGCCCTTGCTCCTTGGGGAAACCTCTACAATTGTAATTATTCTCCCATTTGTGGATCACCCACCTGGAGGTATAGGTTTTGACTAAACCACAGCTGTGCTCCTTCTATCTGTCTCATTGTAGTTCCTTCTTTACATCATTAGTTGTAGTAGGCTTTTTTTTTGGTGGGTTCTCATTCTTTTTTATTGATAAATATGCTGTGAATAGTTGTAATTTTGGTCTGCCTGTGAGAGGAAGTTAGCTCAGGCTGTTTCTACTCTGCCATCTCGGGGATTCATTGTGTGTGTGTGTGTGTGTGTGTGTATGTGTGTGTTTAAAACCATCATCTCTGCTAGCTTCAAGGTTAATCCAAATGCAGTTTCTCATCTTCAGTTTTTTCCTGTTCCTTAGCTGGAAGCCATCTCCCTTTCTTAAGTTGTTGTTAAGTGGCTAAGTCATGTCCAACTCTGAGACCCCATGGACTATAGCACAGCAACATCTTCTGTCCTCTGCTATCTCCCAGAATTTGCTCAGATTCATGTTGATTGAGTAGGTGATGTTATCTAACCATCTCATCCTCTGTTGCCCCCTTCTCCTTTTGCCTTTAGTCTTTCCCAGCATCAGGGTCTTTTCTAATGAGCTGGCTCTTAGCATCAGGTGGCCAAAGTATTGGAGATTTAGCTTCAGCATCAGTCCTTCCAATGAATATTCAGGGCTGATTTCCTATCTCCTTGCTGTCCAAGGGACTCTTAAGAGTTTTTTCCAGCACCGCAATTCAAAAGCATCAATTCTTAGGTGCTCGGCCTTCTTTATGGTCCAACTCTCACATCTGTATATGACTAGTGGAAATAACATACCTTTGACTATATGGACCTTTGTCCACAAAGTGATGTCTTTGCTTTTTAATACACTGTCTAGGTTTGTCATAGCTTTCCTTCCAAAGAGCAAGTGTCTTAATTTCATGGCTGCAGTCACCATCCATAGTGATTTTGGAATCCGAGAAAATAAAATCTGTCACTGCTTCCACTTTTCCCCCTTCTATTTGCCATGAAATAGTGGGACCGGATACCGTGATCTTAGTTTTTTGAATGTTGAGTTTCACGTTAGCTTTTTAACTCTCCTCTTTCACCCTCATCAAGAGGCTGGAATCAAGATTGCTAGGAGAAATATCAACAACCTCAGATATGCAGATGATATTGTGCTAATGGCAGGTGAAGAGACACTAAAGAGCCTTTTGATGAGGGTGAAAGAACAGAGGAAAAAAGCTGGCTTGAAATTTTCTTAAGTATTCCCATGGTATTTTAATTGCACTTTTCTCTTTGGCATTTATATGATTTTTTTAATATTTATAATTCATAATTCTCCAGATTTACCTCTGTTTTTGATGACAACATTCTTATCTGAGCCATCTTTCTTTTTTTTTAGTTTTTTAAAAAGATTATTGATTTTAATTGGAGGATAGTTACAATGTTGCGATGGTTTTTGCAATACATCAGTATGAATCAGCCATAGGTATACCTGTGTCCCCTCCATCTTGAACCCTCCTTGCACTTCCCTTCCCATCTCATCCCTCCTGGTTGTCACAGAGCACCAGCTTTGGGTGCCCTGCATCATACATCAAACTCACACTGGTTATCTATTTTACATTTGGTCATATTTACGTTTCAGTGATATTCTCTCAAATCATCTCACCCTCTCCTTCTCCCACTGAGTCCAAAAGTCTACTCTTTACATCTGTGTCTCCTTTGCTGCCCTGCACATAGGATTATTGGTACCATCTTTCCACATATATGCATTAATATATGGTATTTGTCTTTCTCTTTCTGACTTACTTCACTCTGTTTAATAGGCTCTAGGTTCATCCACCTCATTAGAATTGACTCAAATGTATTCCTTTTTATAGCTGGGTAATATTCCTTTGTGTATATGTACCACAACTTCCTTATCCATTCATTTGCTGACAGACATCTCGGTTGTTTCCATGTCCTAGCTACTGTAAATAGGGCTGCAGTGAACACTCAGGTACATGTATTTTTTTCAGTTCTGGTTTCCTCAGGGTATATGCCCAGTGGGATTGCTTTGTCATATGGTAGTTTTATTCATACTTTTTAAAGGAATCTCCATACTCTTTTCCATAGTGGTTGTATCAGTTTACATTCCCACCAGCAGTGTAAGAGGGTTCCTTTTCTCCACACCCTCTCCAGCATTTATTATTTGTAGATTTTTTGATGATGGCTATTCTGACCAGCATGAGATTATACCTTATTGTGGTTTTGATTTGCATTTCTCTAATAATGAGCGATGTTGATCATCTTTTCATGTGATTATTAACCATCTGTATGTCTTCTTTGGAGAAATGTCTGTTTAGGTCTTTTGCCTACTCTTTGATTGGGTCTTTTGTTTTTTCTGATATTGAGCTGCATGAACTACTTGTATATTTGGAAATTAGTCCTTTGTCAGCTGTTTTCTTAGCTATTATTTTCTCCCTTTCTGAGGGCTATCTTTTCACCTTGCTTATAGATTCCTTTGTTGTCCAAAAGATTTTAAGTTTAATTAGGCCCTATTTTTTATTTTTGTTTTTATTTCCATTACTCTAGGAGGTAGGTCATAGAGGATCTTGCTGTGATTTATGTCAGAGAGTGTTCTGCCTATGTTTTCCTATAAGGGCTTTATAGTTTCTCATCTTACATTTAGCCTTTAATCCATTTTGAGTTTATTTTTGTGTATGGTGTTAGCAAGTGTTCTAATTTCATTCTTTTACATGTAGTTTTCTCTTTTCTTAATACAGTATCCTACATCTAGTAGGATGTTAATTGGCACTGGATGACTGAATAAGTGGATGGATGCACGAGTTGACACACTGTTGACTGTGTCCCCAGATCCTTCTCAATTCTCTACTGCTACCCTATCTGAAGTTCTCAGGAAGACAAGACAGGCAAGCCAGGCAAATGGGTGCTGTTTATTTCTCGCTGGAAATTTTGCCTAAGTTCTTAGGTTTTCTACTCTATTGAGGTAAGATAGACAAAGCAGAGCCACCAAGGATTATCTTTACCGTTCTCCCCGAGTGCCAAAGACAGAACAGGCTGAATGTGGTGCCTTACCATGTTCTCTTTCCAATTCCGGCCCCTCACTCAGAGCTCACTCCCTAAAGAAGTAGGAGTCTTTAGTCTTCATTTTAGTGAGCCTCAGTCAGAAAGAGGAAAGAGAACTCATCTTGATGAAGAAACTGTCACTTTGTTGTTTACAACAAAGGCTCCAACCTTGGTGAGATAATTCTTGACTTTGGGCACATGAGTATATTTGTGTGTGTGTGTGTGTGTGTGTGTGTGTGTGTGTGTTTGCATGTGTTTTGACATGGAGAGTGATACAATGTAGTTTTAGAGTTCTTTAGTACATTATTTATGGTTTTCAAAGAACATTAGTATACATCTTTTATATACATTATACACATGTATAAGCCACAGGAACTCCTTTGGATGGTTGCCTGAGCTGCCCATTGCCCAATCTTATTCTTAGTCCAAAACAACCTTCAGGGTAAAAGCTATCATCTGTTTCATTATACAGTGGACATGTGGGAATATTGTGATGGCTGAAGCTTTTTAGCTGAAAGAGACTTTGGGCCAAATCCATTCCTGGGGCATTCATGTGTAGATCCTATATATGTGGCCCATACTGAGTAACCTGTTTACAATTTCTTTGTAAAAAATAAAAAGCATATGGCAGCCAGTTGTCTTTTGCCTTTTTCATTTGGAAAGGCACGTGGTAACTAGCTCTTTGGATTTACTGATGTAGGTTAGCTGAAATAGTAATATACAAATGTGGCATGGTAGTTCTGCTCATGGCCAGTGCTGTGTTTTTTTTTTTTTTTTTTTCAACTTTTCTCAATTCACATTAATTACTATTGCTTGTGTATTATTTATTCAGAAAAAAGACCTTACAGGGTTATTTTGTAAAATGACTTTGATGTACAATTTATTAAAAATTTTAAGGGAACTTTGTTTTAGGGTATTAAGAGTAATTCTAATTCAAGAAAAACCTGATATCTGAGAAACTCATCTATTTGCTTAAAAGATAATGAGGCACCAATTAGCTGAGAATTTAATTATCTCAAGAACATTACTAGGTGCTAGTTGCAGGCCTCTAATAGCAAGTTAGCTATTCCAGAATCAATATCTAGGTAGTTGGTCAATCAACCGAATTGTAATCTGGTGGTTTAGTCTTTCTAATGACTGGTATTCAGGAAGTACTAATTTCCATTCTGTAACTCATCGAACAGTTCTGTAGCTGACTGATAAATCAGTCATGGAATATCAAAAATATCTTTAAATATGCTTTTTTTTAAAAAAAAAAAATAAGAGGCCTGTGAAGTAATGCAAGATCTAAAGCAATAATCAAGTCATAGGAATTGGGTTAGAGCCTGCTATTTTATTGCTTCTTTTGGAAAAAAAAAAAAGCAAATCTAATGACAAAGAGCAAATTGGAAGATCATGAAACAAATTCTTACAGTTTCCTGTCTGCTAATAGCCAATCTAGGGCAAATTTATTTTCTAGGCTTTAATTATTCCATTGAAAATAACAATCAGTACAAGGAAAAATAAACAACGAGGGTAATATATAATTATTAAACTCTGTCCCAAAGATAATCAACTTAGTTTCTTTATCTTGAGTAAACCAAATGTTAGAATAGTATTTTGGGCTACCTCAGAATATAGAAAAGGTCTTCAACATGAAAGCAAGTAAACTAATATCTGAAAGTATTTGTTAATATGTTGTGTTAAACAGGTACAGTTATTGCTGTCTAAATGTTGTTTACCTAAAATGAATGACACAGATGCAAATAAGCAATGGAACAGAAATAGCGGCAGGTAAGCTGAACAGAGTTTTGTATTTTAAGAATGAAAATGAGTCTGATTTATAGACATGTAATGAAAATGTAAAAATAAGGAGTTGAGAAAACCATCCCCTCTCTAGTTGGATTAAGAAGGCTGGATGTTTATACACTTTGGAAAAGTATTTTCAAGGTCCTCTTACTGTGTAACTTTCATTATTTTGTGAGAAGAGGGGTGAGTGTATATACCCCCCCACACACAATTATATGTCATATATATAATTTCTGTATAAACATACATATTTTGTAGGATCGGTAACAAACAGAAAATAACCTTTAAAAAGCATATAATTTTATATAAAATTTTTAAAAATTAGAAATACAAAATTTTTTAATCTAAAAAAAAAAAATAAACATACATATTGAAATATATATTCAAACTAGACTATAGACTGTGTTGCAGAGATCCCCTGCCTTTACTTATGTTTATATGTAAATATGTGTGTTCTGCTGAAACTATAGACGTTTCCTTGGTGAAAATCTTCATTCTTTACTCACTTGATACTTTTTCTTCACTCTGACAATTGCTACTTGGGGCAGAATAGACTCTGATCTAACACAGAGGAGGGGTATACCAGATTTTATCTCATTCCAATTTTTCAGAGGCTACAAAAGGTTAGCAAAAGACAGTAACCTGAAGTATGGTGTCAGAATTCATTAATTCATCTAGGGTGAACTGGCTCTTCAATAATAATCCATGTTGGCTGTACCTGGAAACAAAGTGATCATTCTGTATAACACTTGGAAATGATCTGGTGGTCTGGCAGACTTCCAGAACAATCCTTCAAGGACAGAGCTTGGTTCTCCTTATCACTCTGGTGATATGGAACACCCAGATTCTAGGGTTCAAAGAAGGTAATGGATGAATGGATATTTGCTACCTGAGAAAAGAAATGTAGGAAACCACTTTTTTGGACAATTCTTACGCCTCAAAAGGAAGACAGTGTGTGCTGATAGAGAATGTTCTAGTCTGCACTTTATTATGAAGAAGTCCCTTTCTGGAACATTTACTTAGTTAGAAGCTCACTGTTGGTGGTTCAGATGGTAATACACCTGCAAGGCGAGAGATCCGGGTTAAGTCCCTGGGTCGGGAAGATCCCCTGGAGGAGGGCATGGTAACCTATTCCAGTATTCTTGCCTGGAGAACCCCATGGACAGAATAGCCTGGCGGGCTACAGTCCATGGGGTTGCAAAGAGTTGGACATGACTGAGTAACTAACACTTTCACGCTTTCACTATTTTGCCTTACTTTTCAGAGATGAAAATGAAATTTATACATCAGCTAATGGTTTGGCATATCATTTGATTGTATTTGGGTTGTCTTTGTCCTTAATGATGGAAAACCTGGACCTTCTTGACTCATCTCCTTTTACTTTTCCTTTGTTCACTATGCTCCAGCCACTTGGGCATTCTTTCTGTTGCTTGAACAACCAAGTTTGTTTCTACATTAGGTCCTTGAGATTTGCTATTTTCTCTTTCTGAAACACTCTGCCCTAGATCCACAGAAGGTGGCTGTTTTTTGGCATTCTTGCCTTTGTTCACATACCATCTCCACATGTCACCTGGTCTGAATTTGCCTTCTCCCCATGTTCTACCAGTCATTCTCTATCATATTATCCTATTTTAAAAGTCACTTTCTATAACAACTTGCTTATCTCTTTGGTTACATGTTTGCTGGCCGTCTCTCTTCTGGTGCGGGGCGCCCATCATGCACACATCTGTTTATCCAGTGCCTGGAATAGTGAATGGGATACAGCGTTTTTCAGTAAATATCAATGATTAGACTGAACTTTGATTTACTTTTCCATCCAGCTTTATTGAGTTATAATGAACATTTATGTAATTGTGTAAGACTTACATTGGGTAAGACTAAACTGAATTTTAGGTTCATCAATAGGTTCCAGCTGGAGGAGGACATAGCAACCCACTCCAGTATTCTTGCCTGGAGAATTCCATAGACAGAGGAGCCTGGCGGGCTACAGTACATAGGGTTGCAAAGAGCTGGACCCGAATGAAGTGACTTAGCACACACATGCATAGGTTCCAGAGTTCATCTCTTCTGAGAAAACCTGCTTTCTTATAGCTAGAGGGTTCCTTTTAAGCATTCCAGATTAAAATATTGGTGGTGAGACAAATAAAACAGTTCTGGCTGATTTTCAGTAATGTTGAGGATGGTTCTTGAAAGAGTAGGAGAGAGATAAAAGAAATAAAACTGCATTTAAGTGTGAGGTACGATGGATTTTCTTATTCCTACCTTCCTGGCTGACTTAGGACAGATGTTTGTTAGAATTGAAATTGCTTTATATATTCCCAAGATGTTAGGTCTTTTCTTTTATCATGAGTGGGCCTTTGTGTTGGGAAGGAACTGTAAGACTTCCTGCTTACTCCAGCATAGACATCTGTTAGTCAAACAGACATTTCTCCATAGACTTCAAATGACTACTTTCTTCTTGTATGAACGGAAATATGCTGACTATAAGAGGGCCAAGAACAAAAAAATTTTCCATCGGATATCCTTATAAGGAAAACGTGAGACATGTGCTTATAATGTGCAAACAGCTATTACTCTGAAAAAGAATTATTAACATGTATTAACTTTGATAAAAATAAAAACTAAATCATTTCCATTGATATAAACCATTTGTTTTTCAACTGGGATATTCATAAACTTCAATTATAAAATTAATGACAGATGCACAAGAAGTTATATATCTGGCTTCCACATGCACGCTCTGGAGTTAGCTTTTAAATGCCCATTTAAAAGCTCTCCTTTTTTTTTTTTAAGGACTGAAGTAATTTAGAAATGATGAGCTTATTCTTTTTACCTGTGCTATTTAATAATAATGTAGATAATTCATTTAATCTGAACGGTTTAACCTTTGTATTTTCACTTGTTCATCTTATACCTATTCTAAAGTATTTAATTTCCTTAATGATGCCGGGGTTAAGATTATGAACCACCCTTTTGTAAAAAATCAAGGAGCTTCTTCTCCCCCAAGGTCATGTATGTCTTCATGAGCAATGAAATTTCCTTAAGATGTGCAAAGTGAAAAAGAACAATACTTACATTTAATGTTTTAGACTTTTTTGTTAGAAAAAACTTTAAATTACTTTGAAAATAATGTGAAATATCTTTAACTTTATTTATCTTCATTCATCAAGTTAAATGGGATTTTTTGGGAAAGAACCTTAAAACTGAGTGAGAGTCCAACCAAGGAAAGATAATCAAAGGCAGCAGGAGTCATGCCTTCTTTTAGATAGTACACACCAAAGGACAGCACTGAGGCATATGCAGAAGAACTGTAAAACTCACCCTGCAGTGTAATAAAGGATTTTTGTGCCTCTATCTTATGAGCCTTTGGGGATGTATGAATTAAGAGAAAATTATTTAGAAAATTAGGTTTTCAAGGATAGGGATTTACCACCTGAAAATTTCCAGGAAAATATGAAAACCCATGGATAAGTCTGCTTATTCTATGACTCCCTGAAGTTATGTGCAGAATTTGATGTGCATGTAGGTATGCTCTCATTTTTCACTGTTGGTAAGGGGAATGGTCAGTAGCTTTTGTTTGGTTCTCAGAAGGGTGTGTGACTCAAAAAAAGTGAAGGCTCGTGGCAACAGAGCTAGGCCAGCATTCCCCAAACTGTTGGGACTTAATGGACTATATGATGTCATTAAGTCCTCATGTGGTTAGATAAGCTTGGGAAACATTGTTTAATGTATCTCACCTGTTAGAGATTCATAAAACATTAACTTATTAGAGGCTCTAATATATCCTTCAGTAAATAAGCTTGTTTTGCTTTATTTAAACTAGTATTTTATTTGACATGGGAACTCTGTTTTTGTAAAATACATGTAAACATCCCATGAGCACTAGAGTTCCATGCAATGAAGTTTGAGAACTGTTGATCCAACATTTGTTTCCCAGATTCCCTGCCACTCAATATTAAGAGCTCTACTTCAGGGCCTGCTGTTAAAAAATTCTTTCCTGTGTATTCTAAGATGAGACTTAACTGATTAGAACAGTCATACGATTTGAGGGTTGGGAAGCCACCTAATTGGAGGTCTCCGTGTAAATACAGGTCATCTAATTAATCCTCCATTGGATACTTAAATCTCCATGAACATTACATAAAATGGTGTTTCCATGATTTTGCAATCCCTTCCCTAATAGAGAATTCACTAACTATAAGGCCATCACATCATTTCTCGGCTGTTGCATCTCTGATCTGGTTCTTTCTCCTGTAAATGTATCTGTCTTAGAAATGATAGTTTATCTGGCATTTGAGGAGAGGCAGCAGCAGCTGATCTTCTTCAAGTCTGCTTCTCTGGAAGAGTAGCCACAGTTCCTTCCATGGTTCCTCATGGCTTGGGGCCCCGCACATCCTTGGCACTGATGTTTGGTTTCTCCTTTCCTGAGCTTCACACAAGGCGTTCTGCCCACCCAGGCTGCTTTGCCAAGGTGATTGGAACATTTCATTGAAAGGGTATATCCTCTTCCATCCCCCTTTCAGGAAAATTCACACATACATATTTCCATCTGGTGTCTGTTGCCACAGCCACATGTTCTCTGAAAATGAGCCCAGCCACCCACAACTGGGTTGTAGAGCTGCCTTTGAATTACTTAACCCTGCCAGCCGTGGTTGATGGACTGGGGATGGAGCTCTGACTTCATCTGGGCTAATCAAATGATCTGCCCTGATGATTGAAGTTGGATTATATTGATCCTACCTACTCTGTCCTGGTACCAGAGGTTTGTGTGATCAGGAACTACTGGGGCAACCAAATGTATGGAGAAGCAACTGTAAGAGAAAAGGATGAGACAAGAAAAAGACTGCAATTTGTTTTGAAGAAATGCCTTATCTAGTGGTCAGAAAAGAAGCCAAATATAATCTGACACATATAGAAATGCACACAATTCTTTAATTTCCAGAGTAGGCAACTAAAGTAGTTTTAGAGTTGATATAGGGACAAGCAGGTCTGATGCTTAAATGCATGAGCCACTAAAAACAGCCACCACATTCCTGAATTATTGTTCTCCTTGGCTGGGGAACCAGCATTCCAAAATCCCCAGAACACATCTCCACCATTCGCCAGGAAGCCAGAGTTTCAGCTGTCCACTGTGGTATCATATCATACTGAATATTTTAAACGGGGAATGAATATGACTACCTATTTATCTTTCTAGCTCATTTGGGGCCACCAACTCAGAGAAGAGAGCAGGCACATCTGAGGATTAGCAAGAATCCAGCTCTGTTACCAGCTCTCTTAAAGAGAGTCTAACAGAAGGAAATGAAAGTTCACTTCCGTTCATCAGTTTAGAGGTGCTTTATCTACAGAAAGTGAGAGGAGAATGGCAACAAAACAAAGCCCTCTTTGGAGTATTAAGTGGTGTATACCCCAGAGTTGAGGGGAAATTGCTAGCCAAGAACCCCAGCCCAAGGTTCTCAGATCCCATACCCCCACCTGTGGGCAGGAGAGGACCAGCATTACTGGATAGTGTGATCAGATCATCTGGTGGGAGCAAGGTGCCAAAGAGTGTGGGCGTCTAACCACCCCACTTCCATTCTTATGGGTACAGATTGAGAGCCATGCTTTAATTAAATTCTCAATGGTTGAACATCCTATAGTGAGATAAACAACAGATTCAGACTGTTAGGCCCACAGACTAAGTTGATTTTTATGAGAGAAAGGATTTTTTTCCATCTCAATTGATGTTTACACTTAGTTGTTTGACCTGTTAAATCCTGGCAAAGCAGTTGAGATACACAGTTGAATGATTTATATGTGACTTGGGAAAGATGATTATAAAGCTATTTCTAATCTTCGCTTACAAAATGAACTTTATTCCTTTTACTCCTTTCACTCAAAGATACTCTGGTCTGAGCAATGATGCCAGTTTCCAAAGTGGCGATAGGGAGTCAGGATGATTAAGGTTTTCCCTTTTGAATTCTTTGCAGACCCAGCTCAGATCCCATAGGCCTTCCCAGCCTTTTTCTGTTTGAATTCAGTTTTCAACCTATCTTCAGTTTGCATTGTGGTCTTTACTGTTGTCATCCTAGAACTTTTTGTTCTCCTTTCTGTTTGAACAAAATCTGAATTTCCACTAATGCTAATGAGAAATTTTGGCTTTATTGGTATAAAACAATGATTCTTATGCTTCTCTGGTTAGAGTTGTATTTAATTTTGTCAACTGAAATACATTCAAAGTACAATCTGGCTCTTAGTTAGGTCAAGTGCATGAAATTAATCAGATACCAAAGAGGAGGTTGATGCCCAGACATAGCAGGAACACTCCTGGACAATTGAGAAAGAGAAAAACCCATTCCAAGATGATTTATCAAGGGAACATATGGGGAGTAGAAAGAGGTGAGGAGTAAGGGAGGATTGAATGTCAAAGATATTGTCATTTATCCACAAAAAAATGTAAATGATAAATTTGTGTTTTGTTCTGTTTTGTTCCACTTTTTTGTTTGAAGAGTGAAGACTTCTTCTTATGGATCATCTCTCCAATGTCATGAAAACCTCGTGTTTAAGACTGCAAGTTCAATTCAGTCGCTCATTAATGTCTGACTCTTTGCAACCCCATGGACTGTGGTATGCCAGGCTTCCCTGTCCATCACCAACTCCTGGAGTTTGCTCAAACTCGCGTCCATTGAGTCGGTGATGACATCCAACTATCTCATCCTCTGTCATCCCTTTCTCCTCCTTCCTGCTTTCAATCTTTCCCAGCATCAGGGTCTTTTCCAGTAAGTCATTTCTTCACATCAAGTGGCCAAAGTATTGGAGCTTCAGCTTCAGCCTCAGTCCTTCCAATGAATATTCAGGACTGATTTCCTTAAGCATTGACTGGTTTGATCTCCTTGCAGTCCAAGGGACTCTCCAGAGTCTTCTCTAACACCACAGTTCAAAAGCATCAATTCTTTGGTGCTCAGCTTTCTTTATGGTCCAACTCTCACAGGTATACGTGACTACTGGAAAAACTATAGCTTTGACTAGGTGGATATTTGTTGGCAAAGTAATTTCTGCTTTTTAATATGCTGTCTAGGTTTGTCATAGCTTTCCTTCCAATGAGCAAGTGTCTTTTAATTTCATGGCTGCACTCACCATTTGCAGTGATTTTGGAGCCCAAGAAAATAAAGTCTGTTACTGTTTCCACTGTTTGCCCATCCATTTGCTATGAAGTGATAGGATTGGATGCCATGATGTTAGATTTTCAAATGTTGAGTTTTAAGCCAGCTTTTTCACTCTCCTCTTTCTCTTTCATCAAGAGGCTGTTTAATTCTTCTTTGCTTTCTGCCATAAGGGTGGTGCAATCTGCATATCTGAGGTTATTGATATTTCTCCCAGCAATCTTGATTCCAGCTTGTGCTTCATCCAGCCCAGCATTTCTCATGATGTACTCGTCATATAAGTTAAATAAGTGGGGTGACAATATACAGCCTTGATGTACTCCTTTCCCAATTTGGAACCAGTTCATTGTTCCATGTCTGGTTCCAACTGTTGCTTCTTGACCTACATACAGGTTTCTCAGGAGGCAGGTCAGGTGGTCTGGTATTCCCCATCTCTTTCAGAATTTTCCACCGTTTGTTGTGATCCACACAAAGGGTTTGGTGTAGTCAATAGGCAGAAATAGATGTTTTTCTGGAACACTCTTGCTTTTTTTCTATGATCCAATGGATGTTGGCAATTTGATCTCTGATTCCTCTGTGTTTTCTGAATCCAGCTTGAATATCTGGAAGTTCTTGGTTTGTTGAAGTCAGTCTGTTGAGAAACCAAGCACCACACTTGGAGAGTTGGAGAACTCAGGTTTATTACACAAGTGGGCCCAGAGAAGTTAACACTTCCAGCTCTGGGCCCTGAAGAAAGGAGTTGCAGAGTTTTTATAGACAGTGCATTACACCAGATTTTAGTGGGCAGTGCTGACTGTTAATAGTTCCAACTAGGGGTTTCATGCAGGGAGGTGGGGGGAACAGCTCGGGAACAGTGGTTAAGACACAGCGGGGGGGATGCCTGACCTTTACACAAACATGGTTAAACAGGACTACAAGGGCTGGGTAATTGACAAGGGTGAGGTAGGTGTCTGGAGAAGGAAATGGCAACCCACTCTAGTGTTCTTGCCTAGGAAGTTCCATGAACTGAGGAGCCTGTCCAGCTACAGTCCATGGGGTGGCATAGAGTCAGATATGACTTAATGACTGAGCAGGAGGTAAGTTTCAGCTCCTAGGATTGTTGTAAGTTTCTGTTCCATCCCCCCAACCTATGTAACTTACCTTACTTTTCATGGAGCTATTTGAGTTGCAGAAGCAGAACGAGCATGAGGTTATTTCTAGCTGGGTGCAAGTTTAAAAATTTTCCTCTTCCGATTCATTTACTGTTGAAGCCTCGCTTGGAGAATTTTGAGCATTACTTTGCTAGCATGTGAGATGAGTACAATTGTGCGGTAGTTTGAACATTCTTTGGCATTGCCTTTCTTTGGGATTGGAATGAAAACTGACCTTTTCCAGTCCTGTGTCCACTGCGGAGTTTTCCAAATTTGCTGCCATATTGAGTGCAGCACTTTCACAGCATCATATTTTAGGGTTTGAAACAGCTCAACTGGAATTCCATCACCTCCACTAGTTTTGTTCGTAGTTATGCTTCCTGAGGCCCACTTGACTTCACATTCCAGGATGTCTGGCTCTATATGAGTGATCATACCTTCATGATTATCTGGGTCATGAAGATCTTTTTTGTATAGTTTTTCTGTGTATTCTTGCCACCTCTTCTTAATAATACCTTCTGTTAGGTCCATAATTTTTCTCTCCTTTACTGTGCCCAGCTTTGCATGAAATGTTCCCTTGGTATTTCTAATTTTATTGAAGAGATACCTAGTTTTTCCCATTCTTTTGTTTTCCTCTATTTCTTTGCATTGATCACTGAGGAAGGCTTTCTTATCTCTCCATGCTATTCTTTGGAACTCTGCATTCAGATGGGTATATCTTTCCTTTTCTCCTTTGCCTTTAGTTTCTAACTCCTTTGCCTATCTATAAGTAATGACCCCATTTTGAAGAACCAAAATGGAGACTGTCTAAGCATGAGAGACTTTCAGAGTCACCTGATTGGTGGCTTTCTCTTTCTTTAAAAAGAATGTTATTTTGTGGTTATTTTCTTTGAGGCAAAATTGAAAATAAATTTTTTCCTTACAACCTGCAGAATTCCTAGTCCTATGAAGGCAGGGAAAATGTCTATTTTGTTTGGAATTATACCATCAGGGCCTATTTTGATGCCTCGTCCATAGCATATCTTCTATGTAGGTTTATTAAAAATAATGTCTAAATCAATAAGTTTCATAAAGCTGTAAACACTTCTGGATTAAAGACCACTGCAAATTTTTTATGGCTGGTTTCGGTTAGGTATTTGGTAGATTCATTTCTATTTAGTGAGTATATGTGATATCCACATTGGTTTTACTATATAGTCCTGAGAATTCATTGCACAAATACCAGGAAAACCTAACCAACAGCTGTTTTTGTCATTTCAAAAGATTCTCTTTATTGAAAAATGTGTGGTACTATTTCTTTGAACTGAGAAGTTAATCCACTTCTACCTATGATAATTTTAAGGATCAGTCTGTAAAATCTGGTTACATGAAATGAAGAGAGTGAGTATGAATATTGATCAAAAAGTAAGTAATATGGAAACCACTAGATTTTACCTTCAGTTTTATAATAACCTTCATGGAGTTTATTTTGACACCAAGTTTTGAGAAAAAAAGCTTTTTTATTTCTGATAGATTAGTGCTCCATTGTGTGAAGTGCAAACATTGTCTTTCTAGCAAGGTTTTATAAGTAGATACTGATTTTGAATAATTCTTTGAAATATTTCTGGATAATAAATGTATCTTGTCTATTTACTGAATGACTGATAAATAATGAATATAAAACACTTAAGAAAATCAGAGAATGTACTGATTGGCTTCTAATGTTGTCAGAAGACAGGGAGCTTTTTAAACCAAATTCATAAATCAAATTTATATGCTTAATATAAGTGGCAAGGAAAAAACCCTGCTTATTTCAAGTCTCATTAACTTCTAAAATTGAGGCTAGTCACTTCTGTTAAGTATCAGTAGCAGTAAATATCAAGAATTAGTAATATTATGCTCCAAAGACAACCTGGATATGTTTAGCAAAGTAATTCCTAAAAGGAAAGTTGAATGAAAAATTAAAGTGCCACACTAAGCGTCAAATGAAACCCATAAAGCCTTGACCAGTATTTTAGCTCACTTTTACTCATAACTCTTACTATTAACGTCACTGCAGTTATAAGTGTGGGGCTACTTGCTAGATACAGGGGTTTGCAATAAGGGCTGACCTTCAGGAGTGCAACATGCTATAAGAGAACATCTCACAGTTCTCTGCATGTAGAGCTGTAATGCAAAACTATTATATAAGGGACAGATTTTTCTTTCAAAATAAAGATGTACCAGCTCAAAACCATACCTAGGCACATAGGAGAACAACACTGCATGCTGATGGGGCCGTGCCATTCTTACCAGCATTCAGGATAGCCCAGCATCCCAATTCAGGCTTGAATTCAGATTCAGGTGGAAGAAGAAGTATTCACAATGATAAGGGATCAGACAAAATAGACATGAACCATCATTCCGTTTGTATACCTGTGGAAAAGATGTAGCTACATGCACTGGAGGCAAAAGAAAATGAATGTAGCACTGTTAAGCTCTCAAGTCAGGTTTTTATAATTCATTTCTATTACTGGCAATTACTGAGATATTTGCTTAGAAATATTCCCCTTTGTGGGCTTCACCAGTGGCTCAGCAGTAAAGAGGTAAAGAATCTGCTTGCAATGCAGGAGATGCAGGGGACGCAGGAGATGCAGGTTCGATCCCTAGGTTGGGAAGGTTTCCTGGAGGAGGGCATGGCAACCCACCCCAGCATTCTTGCATAGAGAATCCCACGAATGGAGAAGCTTGATGAGCTACAGTCCAAAGGGTCGCAAAGAGTTGGACACAACTGAAGTAACTGAGTATGCATGCATGCATGCACATTCCCCTTTGAAATAGGTTTCTTTTCAGCAAAGGTCAGAAATCAGTAATGCTAGATTATTTTTTATGAGATGGTTTGGTGATATGGGGCTTTGCTTTCTTGATACTTTACATTTTTAAGCATCTTTTTTTATCTGTGATTCTAAGTTGGACTTTTATTCAAAGTGGATTATAGGTAGGACCCCTGATTTCCTGTGATTCCCTGACCACAGAAATAGCCACGGAAGTGTATTCTGCAGGGCTGGAACCCATAGCCATGACTTTTTTATACAAAATAACCCTCTCCCAAATAGTGGGAGCCAGTGTTATTTAGAAATAGCAAAGTGTAAAATGACACACATTTGACAAGGGCATGGGATTTGGTACCTAGAATTCATTATTTTTCCAATTAATGGGATTTGTATGAAGCACTTACCCTTCCCTCCTTTGCCCGCACAGCACTTCCTCTGCCTAGACCAGCTCTGAACACTTTCATTAGTCTGAGATTGATAATTAAAACTCAAAGCCAATATCCTTTGAGCACATAGGCATGGTAAAAATGGCTCTCCTGAGCAGTAGCTTAGGAAAATAAATGCTTATTGTATTTAAATTGTTTCTGTTTTTCAAAATTTATTTGTTTTTCCTACCACCCTATTGCAGACTTGCTAATCCCCAGCACTTCTACTTTCCCATAATGGACAATTATAAATTTCCAGAAAAGTAAGGGTCCATGAGTCTGAAGCACAGTGACATTTTTTGTTCAAGATATTTGGAGACATTGCCAAATGCATAACAAAACACAGTTTATGGCCTTCATTTGGCATTGATTTGTGCTGCAAAGCTCAGAGTATCATTTCCTCCAGAAGGTTTTGCATTTTTAATGAGAGAAAATATTATTGACAACAGAGTTCTTGAAGAACTCGTTTAATTTTTAAAAACCCAAACCTTTCAAAATAAAGCAGCTTTAAAATATTATTTTAAATTCTTTCTTGTAAATGGAGCCTTTAAAGTGATCTTTCCAAGGAGTATTCCTTACAATAGTCACTGGTGGTGTATCCTGGGGACACAAACCAACTTGAAGTACTGGCATGTTGTTATCAATACATACTTGACAAGAAACTGGCAGAAAGAAACATTATTTCCCAGTGTGTATGCGACAGCTGGGCCTGAGTCAGAACTTTTCCAGTGACCTTAGAGCCTCAGAATGAGTGAAAAGGGATGAATAATCCAGATTTCCAACGAAGATAGCTTCACTCAAGTGTGAGCAGACCAGTAGACTCATTATGACCGATAAAAAGGTGGTATAATGTTTCAGAAAATCCAGTGCAAATGAATTAGAATAAAAAAAAAGAATTAGAATGAAAAAATTAAAAAAAGCAAGTCAGTTTCTCAGATAAGAAGAGAAATGACCTGTTACCCATAGGGATGTGTATGTGTGTGCTCAGTTGCTCAGTCAGGTCCAGCTCTTTGTTGGACTTGTATCTTGCCAGGCTCCTCTGTCCATGGGATTTTCCAGGCGAGAATACTGGAGTGGGTTGCCATTTCCTCCTCTAGGGGATCTTTCTGTCCCAGGGGTCAAACCCATGTCTTTGGTATCTCCTGCATTGGCAGGCAGATTCTTTACCACTGAGCCACCTGGGAAGCCCACCCATTGGAATGAAAAGGGTGAAACAAGGGGAAACCTGGAGGGCCTATCAACCCCCAAAAGGTCACACGTCCTCCACAATATTGACTTCCCTTACTCAGATCCTTCCTTTGCTAGGAGAAACGAAACAAAGCTAAGGAACAAAGCTGTTCGGTAGGACCAGCCCAAAGGTTTAGTCAGCTTTGAAAGAAAAAGCATTATTATAGGTGATGTTGGCCCAGTCTGTCACTGGCTTGTCTGCAGACTCCATAAACCACGTTCCTGCTTATACCCCAGAATTTCTCATTCTGTAAGTTTAGAGTGGTGGGGAGAGTCCCACAGTTGGCAATTCTGACAAATACCCAGGTGATATGATGCTGCTTATGTGGTACCATTGTTTTGAGAATCATTGTTCTAGCATAAATTATTAGCTTTGAGATCCAGGAAATAGAAGCAAATGAGTTAAAGATAATCTTGTGATAGTTGCGGATTTATTTTCATGTAGGTGTCTGCTCCTGCAAAATACAATAGCAAAGGCATTTACTTGGATAATCCAGGCTTAGAAAACTTCATTAAAATGTTTTCATTGAAATATTTTCAGTATAGGACTTTTTCCCTAGGGGACTAGAAGGGGAATATTTCTGTGATTTGCTTTACTGCCCTTTCTTGTTTTGCATAGGGAAACAAGGTACTGTGCTCTAGTAATGACTTTAGTCTGATTTCCTGTTTGTACAAGGTCTGGAAAAAACTGTGTTAGGAAATGTAGAATGTGAATGGGCATGGAATTTTCTAGATAAGCAAGTTGCAAGAGACATTCTTTTCATATCATGTCAGTGGGAAAGGTCACAGGCAGTCTGATGATGAGTTTATGATGTGTTGTTACATCATAACTGGATGAACCAAAGAAGCGCCTCCTATTTTCCTTCAGGCCAGGCTCTAACTAGGAAGGCCCTGGAAGAGCCTCAGAATCTCTAGGAGTGATGTTGAAGCAATTGATAAGTGTTTTATCTCACAAAACTGCACAATGACAAGGGATCAAAATAATCTTAGTGTTAACTTAAACCAACTTTTGGTTAACTCCTAATCTATTTTGTCTGCATTTCCAATCTTTGTTTTTGTAGGCCTTCCTGTTTTTCTGTATTGCTGTCACTTGTGTTTGTCTTAGTTATAGTGTCAATGAGATTACAAGCAATTAACCCCAAATTTTTCAAATCGATAATTCTTTAAAGACAACTGCTCATCTGCAAAATAAAAACTCTGGTGAACGCTCTTTGAAACTCACAGCCCAACATGAAAATTTGAGTCTAATGTTGGTGGCAAAAGGCAGCTTTTAGAGTTGTACATTACATCTTCTAAAACAGACTGCCAAAGCAAGTACTTCTGATGGAGTGTCATATATTCAGTTGAATCACATGGAAAGCCACTTTTGTTGTGGGCAAGAGATGTCTTTGCAGTGATTATTGTTATTCTGACACTTTTTGAGTCCAGTTTCTGATATTTGTACTTAAGAGTCCTGTGATCACAGGATCCTTTTTGATTGTAGAAATGGGGCAAAGCCCAGCCTCACTGAGATTTCCCCAAACAAATAAAATACTCAGAATGAAGCCTTTGGACATAGCCAGCACTGACCCTACTTGTCTTTTCTACATATCTAGCTATGTCTAATGAATTTAACAATTCCAGGCCTTAGTCATATACTACCTCATCCTTAGGGTGTCTGCCTATTCATCCAGCTGAGTAAGGATCCACTGCTCTCTTCTGCAGTATTTTGCTGCTGGAAAACACAGGTCTTAGGGCCATTTGGAGGTCCACATTAAGAAGCAGAAGTTCCTCTTTGCCTATGGGAAATCTAGATGAGTGGACAATCAAAGGCAACCAGAGGACACATATGGAAATAGCTCCAAAGTTGGACTCTGGTAAATTCAGAAAGTAGGAAAAACTTTCCTACTAGCATTTGCCCAGTTTCTCTTTTGGTGTACTCCTGTCTCTCTAAAATGTACCTACTGCCCTTAAGCTGTGGTCTGGCTCTCCAGTTGGGCCTTGTAGGTTTGCCTACAATGGAAAGTAAGAGTGTGATAAGATGACCACAATGGAGAGTATGTAAAATTGAAATGGTCCCAGAGAACCACCCTGGAAGACAGGATCTATGAGGGGAAAGACCTTGTCTGTCCAGTTCACCCCATAATTCTTAGCACCTGACCCAGTGTGTGGCACATAGTAGGTGCTACACAAAATTTGTGGTTTTAGTGAATGAACATATAAAGTCAGGATGTATGGTTCAATACAAATGCCATTCAGCTAGGTACCTCTTATCCTAGTAGGCTATGAGTTAGAAAAGAGTAGATTATCTATTGCAGATGACTTAGTGACTAGTAAGAACTGAAGTGTCTCAGACAAGACCAGGAGGAACTCAAGAGACAGCCACAGATAGAGAATGAGATGACTTAGGGCCTAAACAAAGGAAAGCACATGTTTATCAAATACCTGTGTTGCTAAGTGCTTTACATATATTATCACTATTGCTTCTTGCAATAGTCTTGAGAAGTAAGTCTTAGACTGTGCAATGGTAAACTAAATTCAGACAAGCAAAGCTGTAGGCTAGGATTTGTACCCAGATCTTTTGGATCTGAAACTAATCTGGATTATATAAATTGGTAATGGAGAAAGGGTTGTGGTGGCTCCTTCCTTAAAAGTTTGATTGTAACATGACCTGAGTTTATGATAACATCTCTCATGCCCCCAGTATGACTCTACAGGACTTTATCCACAGCTGTCCACAGCTCCCTGACTCAGTGTTTTAATTCCTAATGATAATCAAATCCCTTATGATTATGTAATGGAAGTGACAAATAGATTCAAGGGATTAGATCTGATAGACAGAGTGCCTGAAGAACTGTGGACGGAGGTTTGTGACATTGTACAGGAGGCAGTGATCAAGACCATCCCCAAGAAAAAGAAATGCAAAAAGGCAAAATGGCTGTTTGAGGAGGCCTTGCAAATAGCTATGAAAAGAAGAGAAGTGAAAGACAAAGGAGAAAAGGAAAGATATACCCATTTGAATGCAGAGTTCCAAAGAATAGCAAGAAGAGATAAGAAAGCCTTCCTCAGTGATCAGTGCAAAGAAATAGAGGAAAACAATAGAATGGGAAAGACTAGAAATCTCTTCCAGAAAATTAGAGATACCAAGGGAACTTTTCATGCAAAGATGGGCACAATAAGGGACAGAAACAGTATGGCCCTAACAGAAGCAGAAGATATTAAGAAGAGGTGGCAAGAATACACAGAGAACTGTACAAAAAAGATCTTCATGACCCAAATAACCATGATGGTATGATCACTCACCTAGAGCCAGACATCCTGGAATGCAAAGTCAAGTGGGCCTTAGGAAGCATCACCATGAACAAAGCTAGTGGAGGTGATGGAATTCCAGTTGAGTTATTTCATATCCTAAAAGATGATGCTGGGAAAGTGCTGCACTCAATATGGCAGCAAATTTGGAAAACTCCACAGTGGCCACAGGACTGGAAAAGGTCAGTTTTCATTCCAATCCCTAAGAAAGGCAATGCCAAGGAATGCTCAAACTACCACACAATTGCATTCATCTCACATGCTAGCAAAGTAATGCTCAAAATTTTCCAAACCAGGCTTCAGCAGTATGTGAACCATGAACTTCCAGATGTTCAAACTGCATTTAGAAAAGGCAGAGGAACCAGAGATCAAATTGCCAACATCTGATGGATCATCGAAAAAGCAAGAGAGTTTCAGAAAACTTCTGCTTCATTGACTATGCCAAAGTCTTTGACTGTGTGAATCACAACAGACTGTGGAAAATTCATAAAGAGATAGGAATACCAAAACACCTGACCTGCCTCCTGAGAAATCTGTATGCAGGTCAAGACATAAGAGTTAGAACTGGACATGGAACAACAGACTGGTTCCAAATTGGGAAAGGAGTATGTAAAAGCTGTATATTATCACCCTGCTTATTTAACTTTTTTTTTCATTTATTTTTATTAGTTGGAGGCTGATTACTTTACAATATTGTAGTGGGTTTTGTCATATATTGACATGAATCAGCCATGGATTTACATGTATTCCCCATCCCGATCCCCCCTCCCACCTCCCTCTCTACCCAATCCCTCTGAGTCTTCCCTTATTTAACTTATATGCAGAGTACATCATGAGAAATACTGGATGGATGAAGCACAAGCTGGAATCAAGATTGCCGGGAGAAATATCAATAACCCCAGCTATGCAGATGACACCACCCTTATGTCAGAAAGTGAAGAAGAACTAAATAAGCCTCTTGATGAAAGTGAAAGTGGAAAGTGAAAAAGTTGGCTTAAAACTCAACATTCAGAAATATAAGATCATGGCATCTGGTCCCATCACTTCATGGCAAATAGATGGGGAAACAGAGGAAACAGTGGCAGACTTTATTTTGGGGGCTCCAAAATCACTGCAGATGGAGACTGCAGGCATGAAATTGAAAGACGCTTCCTCCTTAGAAGAAAAGTTATGAACAACCCAGACAGCATATTAAAAAGCAGAGGCACCGCTTTGCCAACAAAGGTCTGTCTAGTCAAAACTGTGGTTTTTCCAGTAGTCACATATGGATGTGAGAGTTGGACTATAACGAAAGCTGAGTGCGAAAGAATTGACGCTTTTGAACTGTGGTATTGGAGAAGACTCTTGAGAGTTCTTTGGACTTCAAGGAGATTCAACAAATCCATCCTAAGGGCTATCAGTCCTGAATATTCATTGGAAGGACTAATACTGAAGCTGAAACGCCAATACTTTGGCCACCTGCTGTGAAGAACTGACTCATTGGAAAAGACCCTGATGCTGGAAAAAATGAAGGCAGGAGGAGAAGGGGACGACAGAGGATGAGCTGGCTGGATGGCATCACCGACTCAATGGACACGAGTTTGAGTAAATTCTGGGAGTTGGTGATGGACAGGGAGGCCTGGCATGCTGCTGTCCATGGAGTTGCAAAGAGTTGGACACAACTGAGCAACTAAACTGAACTGAACTGAATGATAATCAACTGACCCAGCTAGGAGAGAATATAAAACAACCAGATATGAATGTGGGTTCTCATTATGACTGAAAATGGTACAAGATTCTTTTAGAAGCAAGTGGTTTGAGAAGACAATGATCAGCATTTTTAGGACAAGCAGGAGTAACCAACATTCACCTGCAACCCTCTTTCTTCTTTTGTTCTTCCATGAACATCTGTCCTTGCCAAGATGAAATGCTTCTACTCTTTTTTCCTCTTGCCCAAGCACAGGTTATATTATATTTAATTCTTTTGTCATCTGAGTCATAGGTGACTGATGCATATGAAATATTACATATATATAAACTGTTCTAACATCTGCTGCCAAAGTAAAGAAATGACACCTTGTGGCAGTTAATGATAAAACATGACAAACTCTTTCTTCATTCATCTTGCCCTCTAACCAAACAAAGGCCATTAGCTTATGAATGAGGAGACTAAGTTCTAGAGGGGCCTTTGCTTTTACTATAGCTGTGCTGAATCAGTCATTGCAAAAGTTGGTCACTCAGTTGTGTCCAACTCTTTGCAACACCATGGACTGTAGCCCTCTATTCATGAGATTCTCCAGCAAGAATAGTGGAGTGGAGAACCACTCCCTTCTCCAGAGGCTCTTCTCAACCCAGGGATCGAACCCAGGTCTCCCACGTTACAGGCAGATTCTTTATTATCTGAGCCACCAGGGAAGCCCCATGAGTCATTGCAAGGAACATGGCAAAGATGAAGGATGTGTGGGAGAGTCTCACTCAGATCTCCCTTCAACAGAGAAGCTGCTAGGAGGATCATTGTGAGCCAACAGCGTCTGCTGCCACACCTTTACGACCTACTCTAGCGCTTGCTCATGCCAAATCCATGATGTTGCCAAGCTACTCCCAGCCAAGGGCCAAAAATGCTAGGTGTATTCAAGCTGGGCTTTGAGTCAGGCTGCCCAGTACTGACTCTTCTGTCTTTGCTCTGGGGATTCTCACTCGCCTGGCCAAAATATCTCAGAGCTGTGTTACATTCAATTTTAGGATTTTCCTACTCAATCCTCCTTCATATCTACTCCATGGTCTGAAGGTGTCCTCTGCCTGCCTCTTCTCACTCTCCCTCATTTCTCAATAAATCTGTTTCATGTCTATTTCTGTCTTGATGTCTGCTTGTTAGAGGATCTGAACCGACTGAGGATATTAACATTAAGGGGAATTTCATGGTTCCCAATTATAGCAAGTAGAGCTGAGACTCTCAGGAAAAGACATTTTATTCAAACAGCAATAGAGATAGTTTCTCAGATTCATACTGGTCCCTGAGCTTGAACTGTCATTAGTACAGGCTAAGTGACTCTCATGCAGTACCTGTATGCAGTCAATCCTAAAGAAAATCAATCCTGAATATTCATTGAAGGGACTGTTGTTGAAGCTGAAGCTCCAGGACTTTGGCCACCTGATGCTGAAAGCTGACTCATTGGAGAAGACCCTGATGCTGGGAAAGATTGACGGCAAAAGGAGAAGGGGACGTCAGAGGATGAGATGGTTAGATATCATCACCAACTCGATGAACATGAATCTGAGCAAACTCTGGGAGATAGTGGAGGACAGAGGAGCCTGGCATGCTATAGTATAGGGGGTAACAAAAAGTCAGACATGACTTAGCAACTGAACCACAACAAGAAAAAAGTGACTCTCATTTGTAGAAGTTAGAATGACTCTAATCTATACAGTAGAGTTTTAGAATTCATGCCTAATCAAACAATTATGGGACTAATTACATTTATAAACTAAATAATTACATTATAGATAAAAGAGTTAATGCAACTTCCAAAGGTGCCTAACGTAACCAAGATGTTGAGAGAACAAGACAGTTTTAAAAATTAGGTCTCTATATCCTTGACTTAATAAGTTCCTCTAGTCTCAAATGAATGAAAGGCCCCTTTCTAGTAATTTCTTCTGTTGTGGGGAAAAAAGTCCTTGGGATGTTTAGGCCGAATACAAAGCTCTGCAAAGGGAGCCCTAAACGGCTTTGCCATACCTTCTCCCATGAGACTGGAAATTTTCTTCTATTTTTCTCCCAGTGATAGTTAAGATGGAGATTGAAGGAAAGTTAGTGTGCTATCAAATTGTGGATTTTTACTACAGGATGATCTGGCTTAATTTCATTAGGGAACACCCAACTGATAGAATTTTTCTTTCGGGTTGGGATTTTAGTCTGCTCATGGCATTGTAGGCTTTTTCTTATATGCACATTCTTTAAGCCTCTACCATTTAACCAGTATCTCACATTTTTAGGTATTTGTTATAGCTGGATCTACTACAACAAAAGTAGTGTAGACTGGGTGGCTTAATAACAACAGAAATTTATTTCTTGCAGTTCTAGGGCCTGGGAATTCGAAGATAGAGGTGCTGGCAGATTCTGTATGTAGTGCAGGCCCCCTTTCCGCTTCCTGGTTCACTGATGACCGACTTCTCACTCTATCCTCACATGGGTAAAGGGGCAAGGGAACTCTTTGTCTTTTTGATAAGTGCTCTAGTCTCATTCACGCCTTCTTGATCTAATCAACTTTCAAATGCCCCACCTACAAATGCCATATCACTGGGTTTAGAATTTCAACATAGGAATTATGGGGGGAGACAAACTTTCAGTCTATAGCAGATGGTCTATTTTCAATAAAGATGAATCTCTCAGATCTGGGGCATATTCCGAGAGTCATGTGGGGAGAGGGTGTGTGTTTGGGTATGTGGAGATGAGGGGGGAAAGTTTTCCCATTTCAGTAGTTAGACTTTCACTTAATCCCCTGTTTTCTGTATGGCACACCCTCTCTCAGCTTTGTCTGGTGTTCCTGAATCTGTGTTTCTCTGGTTCATCTCCTCTAATAGCAGAAGTGTAGAAAGAGTTCTCTGTTTTACTTTTCTGCTCAGATAGGGAAGAGACTGCTGCTTGCAGTAAAGAATGGTTAAAGAGGACCTGTTTGTCTAATTTCGCCTTAAGGAAACTTCCGGTGAAATTTGTTGTCTACTTTCGATTTCGGAGACATTGCTATCATCCATTCCTTTTAAAATTTTGTTACAGTTAAATCTCCTTCTATTCTGTCTGTATTTATGCCTTCTCTTTCCCCTCACCCCCATTTTATGTTTGATTTAAAGTGGAATGGGAGGTAAATGCATGTGTTTATTCTTTTGTGTTTAACTGTAAGGCCCCTCTGAGGAGCTCTGGAGGGTTTGCTTGGCAACATTTATTCCTTTTGGTGGGGATGGGGAGTTGTAGAGAGGAGTAAGCTTTTAAACTTTATAAATTTTTGTAGGCCTTGGAGATCATACCTAACTCTATGATTTGACCCTGAAGAGAATGGAGAACCTATAGAATCTGCAGAGTATGAGTAGAATTAGCTCCAGACAGCTTAGATTTCAAAGCACTTAACCTTTTGTATTGTTACTGAGTTAGTTTTTTGAGTTGCTTAAGATGAGATTACATGGAATATATTATAGTAAAATGATCAAGAAGCTACCAAAAAAAGATTGGCTTGCTTTGGGTGTATAAAAATCTCCTGAAAATTCAGTTGTCCTTTAATAATTAGTATCTTACTGATCTAATTGAGTTGGCAAATTGGTTACATGTGGGGGATTAATCAGGGCTTCCCAGGTGGTGCTAGTTGTAAAGAGCTGGCCTGCCAAGTCAGAAGACATAAGAGACTCGGGTTTGATCCCTGGATCGGAAAGATCCCTTGGAGGAGGGCATGGCAACACATTCTAATATTCTTGCCTGGAGAATCCCTTGGACAGAGGAACCTGACAGGCTGCAGTCTTTAGGGTTACAAAGAGTAGGCCATGACGGAAGTGACTTAGCAGGCAGACAAGAGATTAATCAAATAAGTAAAAAATATTGAGAATCAGGAATGGAGAGAGCAGGAAAGGTAGATTGAATCTTATGGTGTTGGATTGGAATTGGCGATACAGGCATGAGTTCATCATTATTGATATACAGGGCTAAATATATAGGTGCAAATGGATATGCACATGGCGGTAATATGGAGAACTGAGTGTCAGTGTAATTCTGTGGTGTGTGTGTGTGCACGTGTGTGTGCTGTGCTTAGTTGCTCAGCAGCTAATTCAGTCGTGTCCGACTCTTTGCGACCCCATGGACTGTAGCCCACCAGGCTTCTCTGTCCATGGGCATTCTCCAGGCAAGAATACTGGAGTGGGTTGCCATGCCCTCCTCCAGGGGATCTTCCCAACCCAGGGATCGAACCCAGGTCTCCCACGTTGCAGGTGGACTCTTTACCATCTGAGCCACCAGGGAAGCCTGCATGTGTGTATACATACATATATTTGCTAGCTCTGTTTAATGAAAGGGCCTGGGAGCAGCAACATTGCAGTAGCTAAGGGATACATCTTGGACCTGTCTTGGCTTTTTAAATACCATTCTCTATTAGAAGCAACCAAGTCTCTTTGAGCGAATGGTTGATCACTCATCAGGCAGAGGAAGTAAGAGTAGCTGGAAATATTTTTTGACATCAGAAAGTAAAGAATGTTCAAGAAATACTGGGACATACAGAAAGGATATGGAAGCCAGTTTGAAATGGCTCTCACTGGCCAACTCTGGGATAATCTGAGCATCAAAAGACAGATAATAATGGATTATAACTCATTAAAGAGAACATGAATCTACATTCTACACTAATGAATAATGAATACATAGATAGGAAAAAATATCTTACAGTAGAATGGCAACTAATGTAGAAGGAATGACAGAATCATACCAGTTGGCAGCTATCATAATGATAGTCAATTCAGGCAAGAAGCATTAGTGGATGCTTGAACTAATTGATAAAAATTTGATGAGAGAGAGGATATTAGTGTCAGAATATCTTCCCATAAAATAATTTTAAATTACAAAAGGAAAAAAATAACTTCAAGTGAAGAATCCTGGCAAGGACCACCTTAATAACAAAGTTAATATCACTAGTAATAAGACAATTTAAATTATGTACCAACCGACAGAATACAATAAGATGAACATTTTTCTGATATATTCCTGCCAAAAATCATAACCTGAATCTAATCATGAAGAAACATGGGGAAAACTCGTGCTGATCTATGGTCTATAGAAAAACTGGCCTTTGTTCTTCTAAAATTGCAAGATCACATAAGTCAAGGAACAGTGGAAAAATAGTCTCTATATTAAAGAAGACTAAACAGACATGGTAATTAAATACCACATATAACCTTAGATTTATACTTTTGCTATAAAGCAGCGCTTTTCAAAGTGTGATCCCAGGACCAGAGCTTCAGCACCACCTGGGAACTTGGTTAGAAATGCAAAACTTTGGATTCTATGCCAAACCCACTGAATCAAACGCCCTAGGTTTGGGAGCCAGTAATCTATGTTTATGAGACTTTCCATTGATTCTAATGCACACTAGGTTTAAGATGCATTGGTTAAAAGCAGATTGTTGGGGCACTTATTAAAACTGTAGAGCAGGTGAATGAAAGATATCAGTATTATTTTTCTGCTTTCATGTCACTGTAGGGACTACATACTAAATTTACTCCTGTATAGTTCAAGAATTGGAGAAGGCAATGGCACCCCACTCCAGTACTCTTGCCTGGAAAGTCCCATGGAAGGAGGAGCCTGGTAGGCTGCAGTCCATGAGGTCGATAAGAGTTGGACATGACTGAGCGACTTCACTTTCACTTTTCACTTTCATGCGCTGGAGAAGGAAATGGCAACCCACTCCAGTGTTCTTGCCTGGAGAATCCCAGGGACGGGGGAGCCTGGTGGGCTGCTGTCTATGGGGTCGCACAGAGTCGGACACGACTGAAGCGACTTAGCAGCAGCAGTTCAAGAATAAAAACTTCTTTATAACATATATGCAGCTTTTCTATATGCTTTTAAAAATCTCACAAATTTAAAAAATGGGAGGGGCTAAGCTATGTATTTATCATATTAGGAAAAAAGTCTGATTCATTCATTCCAGCTGCCTTTATTTAATCGAATGTGGCACTAAATACAAAGGATGTATATTCCATTACATGTATGGTTAAATCTGCTATGGAAAATAGTTTGTTCTCCAAAGAACCATCTGTGTTTATTTTCAGGTTGAACCAACCCTAAGGTTGCTAACATTCTTTAAAACCATGTTGATGAATGACACAATCGCTGAATCACATCAAAGCCAATATGGTTTCTTTGGGGATTCCATATCAATGGAAAAACATTTCTGCTGAATAGCATCTGCCTATCCATATGTAGAAAGAGTCAGTATACAAAACTGAAAAATAATTGCTTTCAAATAATTGACTAATGACATATACAGCCCTTCTTTCTCAGCTGTATTACTAATTGCCTGAATATGATCCATGATCTGACTTTTTTTTTCCTTTGCTGTAGTTCTTTGCAAGACTTTCCATTGTACACAATTAAAACACAGCAAGAGCAAAATATAGCCTGAGACAAGTACGTATGTTGGATTAGATTCAAATATGCAGGGTTTTATCTAGAAGGAAAAATCCTTTTAGAGTTAGAAAGGAAGTGAATCAGGCCCATGGACCTTGGCTAACTGACCAATACACAAACATTGGTGGTTGGTGGTTGTTTTTCTACTTTTGGTTGTCTACTTTGAAGCCATTGTACAACATCCAAATTCCCAACTCTCTTCTTCCTGGCATTTTGGTGGTCACCCATTTGTTCTGAGACTGTGAATGGAGAGTTCTCTTTCAACTAAAAAGTGTTCCTTCCCCAGCCATAATCCTTCAGAAGAACTGAATCTGATCAGTTATGTCATAACTGAAGAAGACTACATTTGCTTTAATGGAGTTTATGTAGAACATCCTGCTACTAATGTCAGCACACAGATTGGGCAAGTTCCACAAAAATAACTTTCAGACTATTTGTACTCAATTAAATGTTTATTTAAAATTTCCTTTTGGTTTTTACTGCTGTAAATGTATTGTTCATTTTTCACATACCAGGCACTGTTGTTTAGTCTCAAGGGCATTACTTGTTACAAATTTAACAACTGTGACATATTAAAAACAACATTTAGGGAAGAAATTAGGGTTGAGAGGATGTGACCAGATGTTTCCGTGGTGTTTAGCCAAAATGTCACTTAAATGCCAATAAGATTTTAAAAGGAATTTTCCCCCAAAGTCTCTTTACCCACTTGACTGATCCCAAAAGATGTTATTATCATAGTTGTAGTAGAAAACCCATTTAATTTTCTTTTTCATCACAGTTCTATTGAGGATACTTAAACTCTTTTCACTGTCATTTTTTTTCTTTTATAATTTTACTATGACAATAAAGATAATTATGCTATGTCACATGCTACCTTTGTGACCCAAATTTTCTTATAACTGAAATAAGGATGCTGGTACCTACCTTTTATGATTATTGTGGAAAATTAAGTGAAATAATTTATGTGACACTCTTAGCCCAGTACTTGGCACATAATGACACATTAAATAGTGCTATTATTATTACAAACAGTGCTAATTATTGATATAAGCAAAAACCCCCAATGAGTGCCCTGCTGCTAAATTTTTTTTAGAGAAAGATAATCTTTTCCTTAAGTTTCAATCTTCTATTGAGATTGTCAAGTCTTAATAGGAAAAAGATCCCATAAAGAGGCAACTTCAAAAGAAAGTCATTGTTATTTTTAGTTAAATCTGGTGGTAATTAGATTAGACCTCTCTTAGCTGATTTCTAAACTCAGGAGCATTTAGAGAAGAAGCATGCAGGTAAATACAAGAAAACAAAGAGGTTGTATGCACCCAAGCAGAGGATTCTGGGTTTGCTCTCCTTCTGTGGGTGTTCTGTTAGTGTTGGAGGGTTAATAGAGCTTTAGACTGGGCCCCTAGAGTTTTCATGATATATAAAAATATAAAAGTCAGTGAAGCAAATGCTGTACAACAGAGGTTTTTCAGGGAAAAGGGATAAGCTTGATCCAAAAATATTTTGGAGGGTGGAGACATTCCAAGCATACCATTCCATGACTATGCCAATGGAATGTGGGCACAGCACGGGAACAATGTCCAAGGCTGGAGAGCTTTAGAGGATCAGGGTAATTCTAAGTGAAAAACACAAGCAGTGAACATCACTGTCTGCTCCCAACCAGGTTTCCCTGTTTACAGATTGACTTGTGAATTCTGAGTGACTTTTGTGTCTGTGAACTATGGATTCCAAACTTTGGTGCCAAGTAATTATAGATACATTTTGCAAATGTACAGTTCACTTTAGTCTTTCTCTGTCTCTCTCACATACACACACATACAAATTGAATTGGAAGGAGAGATTGTTGAGTAAGTTCCAGCTGTTATATTTAAATCCCAAACTGGAAATAACATTTTCTTTCTTTCCATTATCTTTGACTAAAAGTGAGTAAAGCTACCATAATGGAAATTTATCAATTTAAAAAATAGGCATTTATATGGACTTCTTTTCCATATTAATCATGGAAAGGAAGTAATTTCTAGACATGGAGGAACATACCCATTCCTATTCTCAAATTCCTTGTATAAAGTTTATTTTCTTGCTGTAATGATTGTAGATTTTTTTCATCAGTGTTTGTAATCCTTCAAGACATGAGAAGATTTTGTTTTGGGGGTATTTTATTCTTTTTTTTTTAATTGAAGTACAGTTGATTTACAAAATTATGTTAATTACTGCTGTATAGCAAAGTGATTCAGATATATATCTATATCTATATACATATATAGATATATACACATTTATTTCTTTACATTCTTTTCCATCATGGTTTATCATTCTGTTCAATTCAGCCACTCAGTCATGTCCAACTCTTTGCAACCCCATGGACTGCAGCACGCCAGGCCTCCCAGTCCATCACCAACTCCCGGAGCTTACTCAAACTCGTGCCTATTGAGTTGGTGACGCCATCCAGCCAACTCATCCTCTGTCATCCCCTTCTCCTCCTGCCTTCAATCTTTCCCAGTATCAGGGTCTTTTCAAATGAGTCAGTTCTTCACATCAGGTGGCCAAAGTATTGGAGTTTCAGCTTTAGCATCAGTCCTTCCAATGAATATTCAGGATTGATTTCCTTTAAGATGGACTGGTTGGATCTCCTTGCTGTCCAAGGGACTCTGAATAGTCTTCTCCAACACCACAGTTCAAAAGCATCAGTTCTTCAGTGCTCAGCTTTCTTTATAGTCCAAATCTCACATCCATACATGACTACTGGAAAAACCACAGTTTTGACTAGACAGACCTTTGTTGACAGAGTAATGTCTCTGCTTTTTAATATGCTGTCTAGGTTGGTCATAACTTTTCTTCCAAGGAGCAAGTGTCTTTTAATTTCATGGCTGCAGTCACCATCTGCAGTGATTTTGGAGCCCCCCAAAATAAAATCTGTCACTGTTTCCACTGTTTCCCCATCTATTTGCCATGAAGTGATGGGACTGATGCCATGATCTTAGTTTTCTGAATGTTGAGTCTTAAGCCAACTTTTTCACTCTCCTCTTTCATTTTCATCAAGAGGCTCTTTTGTTCTTCGATTTCTGCCATAAGGGTGGTGTCATGTTCATATCTGAGGTTATTGATATTTCTCCCAGCAATCATGAATCCAGCTTGTGCTTCATCTGTCCAGCATTTCTCATGATGTACTCTGCATATAAGTTAAATAAGCAGAGTGACAATATACAGCCTTGACGTACTCTTTTCCTGATTTGGGATCAGTCTGTTTTTCCATGTCCAGTTCTAACTGTTGCATCATAGGAAATTGAACATAGTTCTCTGTGCTCTACAGTGGGACCTTGCTGTTTACCCATTCTGTATGTAAAAGCTTACATCTGCTAACCCCAACCTCCCACTGCATCTATCCCCCAACCCCTTCCCCCTTGGCAACCCCAAGTTGGTTCTTTATGTACATGATTCTGTTTTGTAGATAATAGGTTCATTTGTGTCATAGTTTAGATTCCATGTATAGGTGATATCATATAGTATTTGTTTTTCTCATTCTGACTTACTTCACTTAGTATGGTAGTCTCTAGCTGTATCCGTTTTGCTGCAAATGGCATTATTTCTTTTTAATGGCTGAGTAGTATTCCATTGTATATATGTACTACATCTTAGGTTGTTTCCATGTCTTGGCTATTGTGAATAGTGCTACTGTGAACATAGGGG
Source organism: Dama dama (assembly GCF_033118175.1). Lineage (NCBI taxonomy): Eukaryota > Metazoa > Chordata > Mammalia > Artiodactyla > Cervidae > Dama > Dama dama. The sequence goes on from NC_083692.1 coordinate 36,334,850, forward strand.
TGCATGTATCTTTTTGAATTTTAGGTTTGTCTGGATGTATGCCCAGTAGTGGGATTGCTGGATCATATGGTAATTCTATGTTTAGTTTTCTAAGAAACCTCCATACTGTTTTCCACAGTGGCTGTACCAACTTACATTCCCACACACAGTGTAGGAGGGTTCCCTTTTCTCCATACCCTCTCCAGCATTTGTTACTTTTAGACCTTTTAGTGATGGCCATTCTGACTGATGTGAGGTGGTACCTCATTGTAGTTTTGATTGCATTTCAAGACATAAAAAAATTATAATTTGATAAACCTCCATCATTCCCAAGAACTGTATTAGCCCATAGTTTGTGGATATAGTTGTATTTGTTTGCAGTAGTTTGTCTTTGTTCTTCTTTGTAGATAAACTGAGCAAATGAGGAGACACTTGGATGTCCAAAAGGGACTGAAGATTTTTCAATATAAAGTTTGGTCAAATGTCTTTCAAAAAATACTTTGCAGTCTGTTCTACTAAAGAGGCATACCCCCACACCTTTTATAACCTAATAATCTGTTTAACAGGAGAAGAGCAATGTAGTTTATGGCAAAGAACTGTTCAGGAGGTTGCTTGGAGATGGGATGACTTAAGTGTTTCCCAGTGGTGGGGCACAGCTCACCTCTATCAGAATGCCCTGGGGAGCTTTAGAAACTTCACATTCCTTGGCTCCACTCCATCCCTACTGAGTCTGGGTGGGGACCCAGAAGCTGCATATTTAGTGAGCTTGATAGGTGATTCTTTTGCATCTCCAAATGTAGGTGGTCTCTTCAAAGTGGTTATGTCATAAAACCCAGTAGTGCCTTCTGCTCTGGTACTTTTCTAGCTTTGAAGAAAGGGTCAGTGGTACATTGCCTTTGAAAAAATTCTAGTTTAAGTCAAAGAGCAAAGCATTTCCCCTCTTCTCAGTGTTTGCTCTTAACTCTGTTTTCCTTCATGGGCTCAGTTGACTAGCCTTCCTCATGGAGAATAATAATAGCATTTGGAGTTGAGCAGCTCCCAAAACCTTGTTTTTATTATTTTTGGTTCTTGTTTGTTCCTAATATCTCTGCATTGCTGATAGGTGACCATGATCTGCATTTACAGGCAAGAAAAGGAACACATACTAGCAGCTGAGTCTCCTGACAGTTACTAGGTATGACATAGATCCCAGTCTCTGACAACACCTTCTATTAGGAGTGGTCTTAAACTTGTGTACATGTTGGAACTATCTGGGAAGGTTTAAAACTCCTAATGCCTAGGTCATACCCCTGGCCAATGTCATTAGAACCTCTAAAGTAGGACCCAGACATCAGTACTTTGATAAGCTCCCTTGGTGATGTAAAAGTCACTCAGTCATGTCCGACTCTTTGTGACCTCATGGACTGCACAGTCCATGGAATTCTGCAGGCTAGAATACTGGAGTGGGTAGCCGTTCCCTTCTCCAGGGGATCTTCCCAACCCAGGGATCGAACCATGGCCTCGATTGCAGGCGCATTCTTTACCAGCTGAGCCACCAGGGAAGCCCCATGTCAGGGTACAAATTAGACCAAGAACCACGGTTCTGGGGATATCTGTCTAAAGTGCATTGAGGCCTTTAGAGCACCTGAGGCTGATCAGTATTTTTCTTTACAGATGAAACCTTTTCTATTTGCGGTACATCCTAAAAGGAAGAGAAAATTTAGGAGATATTTCTTACAGAAATTTCTTCCTGTAATAGAATTTTAAAATTTCTTTAGAGTGTTCAACCACCATTACAAAAGATCCAATACGTATGCATAGTCTTACCTATAGTGTGCAGTACTGTGTGCACCTATGAAACTACCCACACCAACCCTTCACTTTTTTTTGTTTCAAGATAATCTGTGAGATTTATCAGTTTTTGGCTCTTTGCTGTCTTCTCAAGAGCCAGTAACAGATCTCCAGTGAGCTGAAACAGGGAAAGTTGTTTTAAACCATTGACTGCTTAATAAATTAGCACTGGACGTCTCTTAGCCTAATTTATCTTTGAAAGCCAGTTTCCCAGGGTATCAGAGCAATACCACAAGAAAAATTATTTCCATTAAACACCACAAAAATGTCTTTCCTGTGATACTTCACTGAAAGGGTGACATGTACGAGATTCTCAGTCACAAAACAGGAAAGAAATGTTTGAAAGTTAAATTAAAAAGTAAAGCACAGTTAAGATTTTATTGAGCTTAAACCCCATTCCTACCCCCTAAACATATAAATCTGTTCTGTGTTCTTTGTCTCCCACTCAGATGGGTGATAAATTTTGGATGCTGAATTCTTATGTCTCTAAAAATAACGTTTACCTAAAGTGAAGTGCAACATCTGGGTCCATTGAAGGAGCATGAAGTGGCCTTTCAGGTTAATTATTTGTGTGGCCAGGTTAGGTTTCTCAGCTCTGAAAATGATATGGGTTTTGTTTCTCTTGGCCCCTGCCCACCACAGGTAAAGAATCCTGTCCCAGTGACTTTCCCATAGACTTGCTTCTTCATGCAGAATGTAGCCATCAGTGCCTTGACGTTGAAGACATGGAATATTTTCCATCTGCTGCCTTAGCTGAAGAACCTGGAGGTCTCTTGGTTACTTGGTTAGAAATAGGGTGAAGAGGGTCCCTGTACCCACCCCCCGCCCCGCACCCCTGCCACCAGTGCTTTCATAATGGATACCATCAGAAGAGATCGTGGTTCTCTAGTATTCTTAAAGGAATGTTTCTCTCCACTGTCCCCATCAAAGGGCATGTCTACTTGTCTACTCCAGAAAGTGGATTGAGATGGTCCATATGTATCTTTAAACACAGTCTGAGTATGCTGGCATTAGATTGATCATACTAAGAACTCTTCATCCCCTGAATAACACTCAAGTCCATCTTCCAAAACAGGCTAATACCATGGAGAAAGAAGCCTTATGAAGGAATGTGCCAAGAGCAACCAACTGTTCAGGGTGATCCTGCGAAATTATGGTCTTTTTTTCCTTTTTTAAATGGATAACATCACAGTCTTGAAATGAATTTTTAAAATCTCTGAATCTTTGTGTAAATTTGAGTCCAAACATTTTTATCCACAACATAAATTTTTCCGGGCACTGACTCAAGACCTGGGAGTTATCTTTTCATTTTTCCCCCTTTCCCTACCAAGTTATGTTTGTTATTTCTTCTCTTCTTTTCCATTTTCTTGGCCACTACCTCACTGTAAGTCTTATTGCTTCATCTTAGTCTATTATAAAAGACTCCCAAACTCATCCACAAACTTTTAACCTTTCAAAATTGAAGGCCATTCTATACACCATCACCAGAACAAGCTTCTTGGATTATTGTTGGTGCAAATCACTTCTCTGTTTAAACTTTTGTAATGATTCTCCCATTGACTACTGAATAAAATCATGGCAATTTATCCTGGTGTTCAGGGTCTTTTAAAGTTTACTTTCAAATTATGCTTCCTATGTTCCGGCCAAATGACACCTCCATACCCCTTCATTTTTTAAAACTCATCTTTCTCTAGCTTACTTCTGGCTCATGTCATCTGGACTGTCACTTCCTCTAATCTGTCCTTGATGAAATCTTGTTTTTCCTCCAAACCCCACTCAGATGCTCCCTCTTTCTTTCATAAAACCTTTTATGGCCACTTTATTCAAAATTTTTCTTTGTTTTCCTGTCTTCAAAAATTTGATTAGGGCTACTCTCAGGTCCCCAAACAGGCATTGTGTTGTACTGTATTTATTTGGGTACCTAGTTTAGTTCTCTCATTGGGTTTCAATTTATGGAAGGCATAAACATGCTTTGTACATATTAGATGATGAATGAGTAACTGAAAAGAATCAGTTAAATGCTATTTCCTTCCTTTACTTATCCTTATACTGAAAAAGTGTGGTCTAGAGAACAGGCCCTGGAGAAATCTCTAGTACGTCTAATTTGAAGACAGTCATTGCACCTAAGGAAGTAGATTCATGGTGAGGAGGCCTTGGCACATCTGAGTGTAGACCAGTTTCCAGGGATCATCTGTGTGTTCAGAGGCTTATCTGAATGAACAGATCCTCCCAGATCTTTGGAATGTCAGGGATGGAAGGAGGCAGAGGTGTGAGCCTTTTAAGTCATAAAATATGTATTTTAAAAAGTTTAACCAGAGATTGCATAACTTTTTGAAATTTTGAGGCTCAAAGCTGGCAAGTATGTGGTGCAGATGGCTTAGAAACTGCTGAGTGGGTTCACCTTTGGCATGCTTTCTCTGGAAACCTGGCTACAAGACTTTGGCAGATCATGAGTTTACAGGCTGAAAGGCAAAAGAACTTAAAAAATCACTTCAAAGGATTAAAATGGTTCAAGAAATGCCCAGTCCTGGTCAGCCTGTTTGCATCACAGCATGGCTTAATACCCAAGAATAGTAGACCCTTAAAAATAAACTCCTCTTTATTCAAATTATTTTTGCAAACCAAGATTCTGGGTGTGAGCCATCACATTTTGTACATATTGTTATGTATAATTGTTTATACATAACAGTGGTGTAAATCTGATTCTCTGTTTCTCTTATTTGCCACAGTATTATGACTGTTAACGTTAATAAAGTGAAGAAATCATTTAAAGAAGTGAAGGTGAATTTACTGAGTAATACCACCCCCCCCATTTTTCCCTTTCTTTAATAGCAGGTGTTGAGATCTGAACTTGTTGATAACTTACCTATATTACCTAATTTCACTTTGCTTTGGTACTGTAGTGTACTGTATTGTACTCTGTTGTATCCAAGTTTTTGTGACCCTTTGGACTGTAGCTCTCTGGACTGGTCTGTGCATGGGATTTTTCAGGCAAGAATACTCGACTGGGTTGCCGTTTCCTCCTCCAGGGGATTTTCGCAACCCAGGAATCGAACCTGTGTCTTCTGTGTCTCCTGCATTGCAGGCAGATTTTGTAATGCTGAGCCATCAGAGCCTAGATATTCTCAGTTTTTTTGACTTGTAACATGAAAGTAATAGTAATTTTAAATATCCCGTGGGGTTCTAATGAGGATTAAATTACAAACATGGAGTATATTTAGAAAGTACTTAGTACCTTCTGAAGCACAATCCACATGTTGTGTGTTTTAGGTATGTATGTGTTATTCAGATATAGCAGTTGATTACTCTCTGGCCTATATTTAATCCATTGAGCCATACTCCTCTTCAGATCATTTTAAGTTTGAATGGATAGATTAAATATGCAGACAGATGGACGCATGATGAATGTATGTATATATATTCTATTTTAAATATACATAATTAACAATTATACTTAACCAGATAATAAACAACTTAGAAGTAAATCCAAAGTAGGAGATTAGGTTAAATGGATTTTACATATACTGTTTGTGTGGTTTCAAATATAATTTTAGATTCTTTCAATACTTTAAAAAATGTTCTCTAATGCAGTGCTTTCTATGCAATGCCCATAGATCCTTTCTGGTACATAAACTATTTTTTTTTCCCAGTAGCAATGATAATAAGCCTATAGGCTAGTTCATTACTTTTTTTCTCCCTAAAAGTTTCTTGGTTTCTATTCTGGCACAAGTTCTTTAAGTTCTCATGAACTGGCAAGTTGACTAATAGTACAGTATAGTACAGCAATAGTACGGTAATATTATTGTCAACTGTAGTAGCACAGTTCCCATGATAGGTTTACTATTCATTTATTCATTCAGCAAACATTTATTGAGCAACATATTAGTTAATATAATGGTAGAAGTTATAACCAATAAGTCCTGAAGTTAATGTAATAGAAACCCATTTTTCTATTTCACAGTCTGTGCAGTTATTCTTGGTCTGGTGCTCTTCTATGGGCTTTTTGGGAAAATGGCTCTTTCCATTTTGTGGCTCAGTTTTTTATATTCTGCAAAGTCCTCCTCATTTAGCTAGCTATTGAAAAAGAGATGGTGGGGAAAACATAGCCTTTTATTTGTCATTTCAAGAGTGACAGGCATTGCTTCTACTCACATTTTCTTGTGACAAATGCCCTCCCTTACTCCCAGGCAGAGGGACTGGAAAATATATCCCTGGCTTTGTGGATACTTCCAAGCATTAGCATTTCATTAGGAAAGAGGAGCAAAAAATTTCAGTGGTCACCCAAGCCAGTGTTTCTCAAACCATCTGAGGTGAAGGACAGCTCTGTTTTTAAAAATGTTAAATCTATCAGAGCCTGATACTTGAGGGAAAAAACCTGTAAAAATGAATTACTGGAAAAGTAAAATAAGCCAAAGATATACAAAATGTATAAGTCTAATTTTTAAATTATTAGATTCAGCAAACATAAAATTAGCATACAGCTTCTCTACTTAGCTCATAGACAACTGGTAACACCACACACTGATTGGCACTGTCTTTACCACGTTTAAGATGCAAAGTTCTAGACTCTGAAGTTGGAATCAATGGGAAATATTTTTGTGTGTGTAAGGAAATACAATAAACCTATTAATAAGTAAAATTTTAGGTAATGATAAGCATTATGATTCTATACAGTCAGCAAAAACAAGACTGGGAGCTGACTGTGGTTCAGATCATGAACTCCTTATTGCAAAATTCAGACTTAAATTGAAGAAAGTAGGGAAAACCACTAGGCCTTTCAGGTATGACCCAAATCAAATCCCTTAGGATTATACAATGGAAGTGACAAATAGATTCAAGGGATTAGATCTGATAGACAAAGTCCCTGATGAATTATGGATGGAGGTTTGTGACACTGTACAAGAGGCGGTGATCAAGACCTATCCCCAAGAAAAAGAAATACAAAAAGACAAAATGGTTGTCTGAGGATGCCTTACGAATAGCTGAGAAAAGAAGAGAAGCTAAAGGCAAAGGAGAAAAGGAAAGATATACCTATCTGAATGCAGAGTTCCAAAGAATAGCAAGGAGAGATGAGAAAGGCTTCCTAAGTGATCAATGCAAAGAAATAGAGGAAAACAATAGAATAGAAAGACTATAGAGATTTCTGCAAGAAAATTAGATATTCCAAGGGAATATTTCATGCAAAGATGGGCACAGTAAAGGACAGAAACGGGTAGCACAGGAGATTAAGAAGAGGTGGCAAGAATACACAGAAGAATTATACAAAGGAAATCTTAATGACCCCGATAATCACGATAGTGTGATCACTCACCTAGAGCCAGACATCCTGGAATGCAAAGTCAACTGGGCCTTAGAAGCAGCACTACAAACAAAGCTACTGGAGGTGATAGAATCCCAGTTGAGCTATTTCAAATCCTAAAGATGATGCTGTTAAAGTGCTGCACTCAATATGCCAGCAAACTTGGAAAACCCAACAGTGGCCACAGGACTGGAAAAGATCAGTTTTCATCCCAATTCCAAAGAAAGGCAATGCCAAAAGAAGTTTAAACTACTGTACAGTTGTACTCATTTCACATGCTAGCAAGATTGTGCTCCAAATCCTTCAAGCTAGGCTTCAACAGTACATGAACCAAGAATTTGCAGATGTAAAGCTGGATTTAGAAAAGGCAGAGGAACCAGAGATCAAATTGCCAACATCTGCTGGATCATAGAAAAAGGAAGGGAATTCCAAAAAAAATTATCTGCTTAATTAGCTACACTAAAGCCTTTGACTGTGTGGATCACAACAAATTATGGATAATTCTTCAAGAGATGGAAATACCAGACCACCTTTTCTGCTTCCTAATAAATCTGTATGCAGGATAAGAAGCAGCAGTTAGAATTGGACATGAAACAATGAACTGATTCCAAATTGGGATAGGAATGCATCAAGGCTGTATATTGTTATCCTTTTTATTTAACTTATATGCAGAGTACATCATGCAAAATGCTGGGCTGGATGAATCACAAGCTGGAATCAAGATTGCTGGGAGAAATATCAATAACCTCAGGTATGCAGATGATACCACCCTAATGGCATAAAGCAGAGAGAAACTAAAGAGCCTCTTGGTGAGGGTGAAAGAGGAGAGTAAAAAAGCTTATTTAAAACTCATCATTCAGAAAACTAAGGTCATGTCATCCTGTCCCATCACTTCATGGCAAATAGAGGGGGGAAAATAGAGGCATTGACAGATTTTATTTTCTTGGGTTCCAAAATCATTGTGGATAGTGACTGCAGCCATGAAAGTAAAAGATGCTTGATCCTTGGAAGAAAAGCTATGGCAAATCTAGACAGTGTATTATAAAGCAAAGACATCACCTTGTTGACAGAGGTCCATATAGTCAAAGGTATGGTTTTTCCAGTAATCATATACGGATGTGAGAGTTGGATCATAAAGAAGGCCGAGTATCAAAGAATTGATGCTTTTGAACTGTGGTGTTTGAGAAGACTCTTGAGAGGCCCTTGGACAGCAAGGAGATCAAACTAGTCAATCCTAAAGGAAATCAACCCTAAATATTCATTGGAAGGACTAGTGGTAAAGCTGAAGCTCTAATACTTTTGCCACCTGATGAGAGCTGACTCATTGAAAAAGACCCTGATGCTGGGAAAGATTGAGGGCAAGAGGAGAAGGGGGCAACAGAGGATGAGATGGTTGGATGGCATCACTGTCTCAATGGACACGAGTTTGAGCAAACTCAGGGAGATAGTGAAGGACAGGGAAGCCTGGTGCTCTGCAGTTCATGGGGTCATGAAGAGTCAGACATGACTTAGCAACTGAACAACAACAAATTGTCTTCATAACAGTGTTAAGTCTTCTGATCCGTGAACCTGGGATATTTCAATTTATGTACATTTTCTTTAATAATGATTCATACTTTTCAGAATATAAGTTTTGTAATTTTGTTAAATTTATTCCCAAATATTCTTTTTGATGCTTAGTAAATGTTTTTTTCTATTTTGATTTATAATTTCATTCCATTATGGTCAGAGAACATATTAATACTATTTTCACTCTTAAATTTTCAAGGTTTGTTTTATGGCCTAACATATAGCCTATCTGGGAAAATGTTCCATGTCCACCCAAGAAAAATGTATATTCTGCTGTTGTTTGGTGGAGTGTTCTACAGATATATGTTAGATATTATTGATTTATAGTATTGTTCAAATCTTCTATTTCCTTGATCTGGTTTTGTTCTATCATTATTTAAGTGGAGTATTGATGTCTTTGACTACTCTTTTTGAATTGTCTTTCTCCCTTTATTTGCTTTATGATTTTGGTACTCTTTTTTTTCATAGGGTCATGTGAAAGAAAGAAAGTGAAGTTGCTCAGTCATGTCCAACTCTTTGCAACCGCATGGACTGTAGCCTACCAGGCTCCTCTGTCCATGGGATTCTCCAAGCAAGTATACTGGGGTGGGTTGCCACTTCCTTTTCCAAGGGATCTTCCCGACCCAGGGATCGGACCTGGGTATCCCGTATTACAAGCAGACGCTGTACCATCTGAGCCACCAGGAAAGCCCATATATATGTTTGTAATATCTTCCTCATAGATTTTTCTTCTTATATAATATCTCTCTTTGTTGCTGGTAATGTTTTTTTTGTTTGTCTGTTTTAAAGTCTTTTTTGTCTATTAGTATAATCTCCCAGTTTTCCTGTTGTTTCTATTTGTGTGGTATATTATTTTACATCCTTTCAGTGTATTTGTATCTTTGAATATATAATGGGACTTCCCTGATAGTTCAGTTGGTAAAGAATCTACCTGCAGTGCAGGAGACCCCGGTTTGATTCCTGGGTTGGGAAAATCTGCTGGAGAAGGGATAGGCTACCCACTCCAATATTCTTGGGCTTCCACTGTGGCTCAGACAGTAAAGAATCTGCCTGCAATGCGGGAGACCTGGGTTTGATCCCTGGGTTGGGAAGATCCCCTGGAGAAGGGAAAGGCTACCCACTCCAGTATTCTGGCCTGAAGAATCCCAGGGACTCTACAGTCCATGGGATCACAAAGAGTCAGACACAACTGAGCAACTTGCCTTGCCTTGAATATATAATGTGTCTCCCCTAAAGAAAGCGTGTAGTTGGATCCTATTTTTTAATTCAGTATGCCAATTTCTGCCTTTTTCTTGGGTTGTTATGCCATTCACATTTAATGTTATTATTGATGTAGTTGGATTTGTGTCTGCCATTTTACTGTTCTTTGTATGTCTTGTATCTTTTTTTGTCCCATTTTTCTTCCTTTACTGCTTTCTTTTCCATTAAATGAATATTTTTTAATGTAGCATTTAAACTTCATGGTTTTTTTCACTGTTTTTGAGTTATCTCCTTGGAGGTTGCTTTAGTACTTATCAAATACATCTGAGCTTGTCAGAATCAATTTCATGTTTCCACAAACCTAATTTTAGTTAGATATAGAAATGTTTTCTATACAGCTGATTCTGTTTTCCCTTTTTTATTGTTCATATTATTTGTATTATATAGATGTGTATTTGTTATATATATTATTTTGGACATATGTTCTGTAAATATTACAAATCCAACAGTATACTTTTATAACTCATTTTATATAATTTTATAACTTTTAAAGAAGCTGAGAGGAGAAAGGAGAACAGGTATATATTTATAACTTTTGTTATATTAACCTTATTTATAATTTTTTATCCTTTTCATGGATCTAAGTTTACATCTGGAGTCATTTCCTTAGGCCAGTAGAGTTTTGCTTTTACTCACTTCTTTTGTGCTTTTATTAGCGTGCGTGCTCAGTCACTTCAGTTGTGTCCGACTCTCTGTGACCCCATGGACCATGGCCCGCCAGGCTCCTCTGTCCATGGGATTCTCCAGGCAAGAATACTGGAGTGGGTTGCCATTTCCTTCTCCAGTGATAAAGTATGAAGTGAGTGAAGTGAGGGAGGTGAAGTCGCTCAGTCATGTCCGACTCTTTGTGATTGCATGGACTATAGCCTACCAGGCTCCTCTGTCCATGGGATTTTCCAGGCAAGAGTACTGGAGTGGGTTGCCATTTCCTTCTCCACTTTTATTAGCAAATACATTTTATTTCTACATGCATTGATACAATGTTATATACATATTGTTTTATACAATTGATTTTTAAATCAATTAAGCGAGAGAGAAAATATGCATTTTACTGTCTTTTGTAATTACACGGTTACCTATAATGATGTTTTTTTTTTTTTTCCTGGTGTGGCTCTGAATTTCTTTCTGGGGCTTTTAGCTGGGAGAATTTTTATTTTTAGCATTTCTTACATGGCATGTCTGCTAGCAACACATTTTCTTAGTTTTTGTACATCTGGAAATTTATTCTATCTCTAGTTTTTAAAGATAGCTTTGCAGGATACAGGACTCTTAGCTGACAGATTTTTTTCTTTGCACATTTTAAATATTATTTCCTAGAATCCATTGTTTTGACTGTAAGTCAGTTGTTAATCATATTGGGGTTTCCTTGTAAGTGATGAATTATTTTCCATTTTCTACTTTTAGGATTTTCTGTCTTTCAGCATTTTTACTGTAATATGTCTATTTGTGAGTCTCATTGTGTTTATCTTACTTGGAATTTGTTGAGCTACCTGGATGTGAAGATTAATGCTTTTCAATAAATTTGGTAACTTTCCAGCCATTATTTCTTTGAATATTTTTTTCTGCCCTTTTTATTCTCCTTTCTTTGTCTTGCCTCCTATATAGCAGGTGCTTCAATGCTGTGTTAGCTTCTGTTGTTGTTGTTTTTCAGTCTCTAAGTCCTGTCTGACTCTTTGTGACCCCATGAACTGCAGCATGCCAGCCTTCTCTGTCCTTCACTATCTCCCTGAGTTTGCTCAAATTTATGTTCACTGAGTAAATGATGCCATCCAGTCATCTCATCTCCTGCCACTCTCTTTACCCTTTTGCCTTTAATATTTCCCAGCATCAGGGTCTCTTCCAATGAAACAACTCTTCACATCAGGTGGCCAATGTATTGGAGCTTCAACTTCAGCATCAATTCTTCCAGTGAATATTCAGGGTTGATTTCCTTTAGCATTGACTGGTTTGAGCTCCTTGCTGTCCAAGGAACTCTCAAGAGTCTTCTCCAGCACCACAATTCAAAAGTATCAGTTCTTCAGCACTCAGCTTTCTTTATGGTCCAACTCTCACATCTGTACATGACTACTGGAAAAACCATAGCTAAACTATACGGATCTTTGTTGACAAACTGATGTCTTTGCTTTTTAATGCGGTGTCTAGGTTTGTCATAGCTTTTCTTCCAAGGAGCAAGTGCCTTTTAATTTCATGGCTGCAGTCACCATCTGCAGTGATTTTGGAGCCTGAGAAAATAAAATCTATCACTGCTTCTATTTTTCCCCTTTTATTTGCTGTGAAGTGGTGGGACCAGATGCCATGATCTTAGTTTTTTGAATGTTTAAGTCAGCTTTTCCACTCTCCTCTTTCACCTTCGTCAGAGGCTCCTTAGTTCCTCTTCACTTTCTGCCATTAAAGTGGTATCATCTCCTTATCTGAGACTGTTGCAATTTCTCCCAGAAATCTTGATTCCAGCTTGTGATTCATCCAGCCCAGCATTTCACATCATGTACTCTGCATATAAGTTAAATAAACAGGGTGACAGTATAAGCCTTGACATTCTCCTTTCCCAATTTTGAACCAGTCAGTTGTTCCACGTAGGGTTCTAACTGTTGCTTCTTGACCTGTATACAGGTTTCTCAGGAGAGCAGGTAAGGTAGTCAGGTAGTCCCATCTCTTTAAGAATTTTCCACAGTTTGCTGTGATCCACACAGTGGGTTTAGTGTACTCAATGAAGCAGAAGTAGATCTTTTTTCTGGAATCCCCTTGCTTTTTCTATGATCCAACGAACATTGGCAATTTGATCTCTGGTTCCTCTGCTTTTTCTAAACCCAGCTTGTACATCTGGAAGTTCTCATTCCACATACTGCTGAAGCCTAGCTTGAAGGATTTTGAACAAAACCTTACTAGTATGCGAAACAAGTGCAACTGTACTTTGAACATTCTTTGGCATTGCTTGCCCTTCTTTTAGATTGGAATGAAAACTGACCTTTTCTGGTTCTGTGGCCACTGCTGAGTTTTCCAGGTTTGCTAGCATATTGAGTGCAGCACTTTAACAGCATCATCTTTTAGGACAAGAAATAGCTCAGCTGGTATTTCATCACTTCCACTAGCTTTGTTCATAGTAATGCTTCCTAAGGCCCACTTAACTTCATTCTCCAGGATATCTGGCTCTAGGTGAGTGACCACACCATCATGGTTATCTTGGTCATTAAGACCTGTTTTGTATAGTTCTTCTGTGTATTCTTGGTCACCTCTTTCTAATCTCTTCCGCCTGTGTTAGGTCCTTACCATTTCTCTCCTTTATCATGCCCATCCATGCATGAAATATTCCCTTGATATCTCCAAGTTTCTTGAAGAGATCTCTATTCCTTCCCATTCTATTGTTTCCCCTAGCAATGTTCATTGAAGTCCTTCTTATCTCTCCTTGCTATTCTCTGGAACTCAGCATCCAGTTAGGTATATCTTTCCCTTTCTCCCGCGCTTTTTGCTTCTTTTCTTTCCTCAACTTTTTGTAAAGTGTCCTCGGATAATCACTTTGCCTTCTTGCATTTCTTTTTCCTTGGGATGGTTTTGGTCACTGCCTCCTGTATAATGTTATGAAATTCTGTCCATAGTTTTCAGCACTCTGTCTACCAGATCTAATCCCCTGAATATATTTGTCACCTCCACTGTATAATCATAAGGGATTTGATTTAGGTCATACCTGAATGGACTAGTGGTTTTCCTTACTTTCTTCAATTTAAGTCTAAATTTTGCAATAAGGAGCTCATGATCTGAACCTCAGTCAGATTCAGGTCTTGTTTTTGCTGACTGTATAGAGCTTCTCCATCTTCAGCTGAAAAGAATATAATCAATCTGATTTCATGTTGACCATTTGGTGATGTACCTGTGTATAGTCATCTCTTGTGTTGTTGGAAAAAGGTGTTTCCTATGGCCAACATTGTTGAACAGAACCAGTTTTCACAGTTATGATGAACAGAACCAGTTTTGTTCTCTTGACAAAACTATTAGCCTTTTCACTGCTTCATTTTCAAAATTGCCTGTTACTCCAAGTATCTCTTGATTTCCTACTTTTGCATTCCAATCCCCTATGATGAAAAGGACACCTTTTTATGGTGTTAAGTTCTAGAAAGTTTTAGAGGTCTTCATAGAGTCAACTTCAGCTTTTTCAGCATCAGTGGTTGGGGCATAGACTTGTATTACTATGATGTTGAATGGTTTGCCTTGGAAATGAAATGAGATCATTCTATTGTTTTTGAGATTGCATCCAAGTATGGCATTTCAGACTCTTCTGTTGATTATGAGGGCTTTTCCATTTCTTCTAAGGTATTCTTGCCCACTCTAGTAGATATAATGGTCATCTGAATTAAATTTGCCCATTCCCATCCATTTTAGTTCACTGATTCCTAAGATGGTAATGTTCACTCTTGTCATCTCCTGCTTGACCATGTCCAATTTACCTTGATTCATGGACCTAACATTCCAGGTTTCTATGCAATATTGCTCTTTATAGCATCAGACTTTACTTTCACCACCAGAAATATCCACAAGCAAGTGTCATTTCTGCTTTGGCCCACTTGCTTCATTCTTTCTGGAGCTATTAGTAATTGCCCTCCACTCTTCCTGAGTAACATATTGGACCTGGTGGGGGGGAGGGCAGTGCTCATCTTCTTCTGTGATATGTTTTTGCCTTTCTTACTGTTCATGGGGTTCTTGGGGCAAGAATACTAGAGTGGTTTGCCATTCCCTCCTCCAGTGGACCACATTTTGTCAGAACTCTCCACTATGACCCATCCATCTTGGGTGGCTCTGCATGGCATGGCTCATAGTTTCACTGAGTTACGCAAGCCCCTTCACCAAGACAAGGCTGTGATCCAAGAAGGGGGTGTTAGCTTCTGCTATACAGCAAACTGAATCAGTTATACATATACATATATCCCACTTTTTTAGATTTACTTCCCGTTTAGGTTACCATAGAGCATACAGTAGAGTGAAAAGATTTTAAAAAAATAAGATTTTTCAAATAGTTTCTTTACTCAACACTATTATATATCTAGCTATAATATAAATCAATATTTTATACCATGCATTTGATTAGATGAATTAATCTGCTTACAGTGGATTGAATGCCCCACTACCACCACCACCATCAAAAAAGATATGTCCACCTGGAATCTGCAAATGTGACCTCATTTGAAAATGGGTCTTTATAGGTGTGACTGAGCTAAGGATCTTAAGATGGGATCAACCTGGATTAACTGAGGTAGTGGCCACAGTTTAGTTGCTAAGTCATGTCTGACTTCTTGTGACCTCATGGACTGTAACCTGCCAGGCTCCTCCATTCATGGGATTCTCCAGGTAAGAATAGTGGAGTGGACTGCCATGCCCTCCTCCAGGGAATCTTTCCAACACAGGAATCAAACCCAGCTCTCCCACATTGAGGGTGGATTCCTTACTGTCTGAGCCACCTAGAGGAGTGCTAACAATGGCTTGCACCAGCTCACGAGAACTGATTGTGCTGGTCTCTCCCAACTCCAGTTGACAACTTGAAATCAACCAAATGGAAATATTCATACTGTGGAAATTAACTATTACCAACATACCATTGGACCGGGCACTATTATTACTTCTATCATATCAATGAGGAATCAGAGAGGCTCATTAGCTTGCCTAGTTAGTGCTAAGTGCACAGCTCAGATTTCAACTTGGGTTTACTAGTTCCACAGCATAAATTCTGAATGCCTGTCTTAGGCTGCCAGCCTCTTAAATGATATTTAACATAAAGCCGTAGTTGTAGTGGTAATTTTGGAACTTCTTAAGTCCCATAAAAGCAGTTAGGTCTCCTTTGCCCAATTACTTCATGTTCATAGATTACATCAATCTTCTACCATCTGGTATACATAACAAAAAGTAAATCCATTACTACATAAAATGGAAATGAATTTGCCAAACTGTGTAGGTGCCTGATTGCCACATCATTAAAATCAATACATGTTATAGATGTTATATTGAGATACTTCATAATAGGTTTACTACTATCAAAACTTGATAACATAACCCAAGCATGTAAATCCCTTAAATCTTTAAATAAGAACCTTGTTTAAGGCTGTACAATACATAATCAACAGTAATGCATCCTTTAAATGAGATATTTCTCATCATGTTCCTACAAAGTTTAGATTATGGTTGTTATTCAGGAATGTGTAAACTAAGGATTGGGAGGGAGTTATCTATTCTATTTCTGGTGGTGGGGGAAACAGGATGTAATCTAACCTTATTTCTACTTCCAAAGATCAGCAAGTTTACAACTACAAGCAAGGAAGGAATTTGGCCCCACTTAAGATGCCTGCAACTACTGATTTTGTCTAAAAGCTGGGGCTAGGGTTGGGGAGCTACTTTGAGAGGATAAAAAAGAATCCATGAGACTAAAAAATACTGCATTTATTTTTCTTGCAGCTCACAAATATTCATAGCTTCAAGAGTATTTGACAAAGAAAGGGGAGGGGAAGAATAGAATGCAAGACTCCTTTTTTCTATCCCCTAAAGTCAGTGGGATAAACAGTTCTCAGTCACTCACTCATTTTCATGAATGTAAGAAATAGCAGTCAGCTCTTTTAAAATGAAAGAAAGAAAAGGCAAAGTCTAAGATCCCATGAGTTTCCCTTCATAAAATCCTTGCAGATTCCAGCTTGTTTTCAAATCTCTTGATGTGGGGCAGAAGCAAAACACTATATTCTTTAAAAAAATAATAATTTATGGAGCCTGATACATGGGATAAATGGGGAAAAAACAATGCTTGTCACCATACAATGGACCAAAAGTAATGCTAGAAAAAGGACAGAGAGCTTAAGGTCATCAGCACTCCTTGTTAATCACCCATCTTTTCCCTACTCTGCATTCTTAAGGGTTTCTTGAAACAAAAACAAAGGAATCCAACCAAAACCAACATTTTGATGAGTAAAGTGTAAATGAATGAGGAGCAGATGGGCCTGGTTTTCCCAGGGGTCAATAAATGAAGGGCAAGGTGCTTGGGGGCAAAATGCATGTGGGGCTTCACTGGCAAGTGTTCTGCACTGCTAACAAATCCAAAATGTGGCCAAAGTTCTCCTGCTGCATCTCCACAAGTTGGAAAGACTCAATATGAAAGAAGGTTCTAGAGACCCCAAGACTGTTGGGGACCTCAAAAATCATATTTCATAGGTGCCAAAGGCAGCTGCAGACCTGACATATGTAGAAGTTTTCATTCAAGAACCCAGAATGTTTGGCTTTGATCAGAAACCACAGGTTGGTGTAAACATTTCTCTGACCATGTTTTATGATATTTACACTTTGCATGGATCCTCCTGGTCTGATGATGCAAAGTGCTCTGCAGGCATCTGCTGTGGAGTCATCCCCACCTCAGCCTTCAGGTGGAGAAACAGCTTCAGGGCAGAGAGAGTGACCAGCAAAGGTCAGTCCTAAATCAGAGGGGGTGAACTCCTCATGCATCCAGGCCAAGCCTCTCTCTGTTTGGGATTAAAGTGTCTCCCTGCTGTCTTCAAATCATGTATATATCAAGTTACAGCTCAGAAAGAATGCATTTTCAGTTTTTCATGAGATGCTGGGGGTGGGGTGGGGTGGGGGTGGTTGGCGCAGAGGGAGTGTAGGCCCCAAATCACAGATTATTTAAAAACCATCCAAGCTGACTTTGAAACTTTTGAAAATAATTTATTTGGCAATTCCAAGAGCCAGATTGGACATTTGGCCAAAGTAACATGCCCTTCAGTGCAAAGACTACAACTCATGGGCCACATCATTCTCTGCTCTCAAGCAACAGAAGCGGCCAGCTGCTGGAGAACGCTGTGCGGTCTTCCAGTGTAAACGCCACTGATATCATCACCATCAGAAGGTCATAAAACTGATTGATTATAAACACAGCTCTCATTTGTTTACAGCTTACATTTTTGGGTTTGGGGTAATTAGCACATTAGCCGTCTCTCCAGGGTGAGGGCTCGCAGGTGCTGGGAGAGTGCCTTCCAAGCTAGGAGGGGATCACAAAATCTTTCGTAAAGCCATCACTGGCCTTTCCGAGAAACAGACTAGGGAATTCTGGTTCTTCTGTGAGAGGGGTACTTGATAACACCTACATGGGGTCACATGTGTAGGAGGACATTTGACCTCTGAGGTAATTTCTTCTAACACAAGGTAAGGTTGGAAAAATCTAAGACATGTCAGCAATGTGAGGGAGATGTCCTTGGTGAGGAGCCTGCAGCTGCTGGAACCTTTTAAGATTCCTTCCCTTTCTCTCAAGCCAACAAAGACAGATAAAGATCACTCTTGCTAGTGGTGACTGATACTTAGTTTCTTTTAGTTATAGTGAAAACAAACCCTTTCAATCTTATAAAGATGTTGCTTCTCAGATACTGGCTTAGGGAAGCAGCAGTCTCAGCTATCTTCCCTGGATGTGATTCTTGTCCCAGATCCTGTCCCTTCCAGCCTTGCTTGGAGCCTTCCACTATCAAGGCTGATTTTATTTGAACAGTTAGAGCCATCAAATTAATGCAGATTGTCTAATTAGTCACTCCAGCAAGTTTTTCATATCAGCTTTAGTGAGAACTCCAGGGAATCTGAAAAGCTTCCCAAATGATTAAAAGGATATTCTTTGAAAGGACATGTGCAGATGCTCACAACTTGGCTTGTGAGATTGATCAGAGGACCTTTTTGCTTTTTTAACTGTTTTATACAATTCCTAAATCTTTCGCCCAGCGTAATATTTTTTCCATACCTTAAGTGATGAACTGCTAACAGGTAAAGGACTCTGGAGCTCAATATGGAACATTAAAGATTCTCCCTCATGGGCCACATTCATGTTTAGCCATTTTAATTCCATTTTCTATTCATAATATTGTTTTAATAGTTAACACTCATATTGCTTTTTATAGTTTTCAAAGTTCCTTCACTTGCATGATCTCCTTTGATCTTCATAGCAATGCCATGAAGTTAGGTAACATCCTATCTACATTTCACAGATTAGGAACCAAGTTCAGAGAGATTAACTGACATATCCCAGATCACAAAACTACTAAATGGTAAATCTTCTCACTTGAAATTTATTTTCTTTGCCCCATATCACATTATTTGCATGAGTTTTAATGAGGATATTCCTTTGAAGCTATTTGTTTTGTCTGTTTTCCAAATGTTAGCAACTAAACAGAGTTGGCAGCTAATTTCTTTGTGGTGCACAGAAGTAATTGCAAATAATAATCAAGTAATTCTTAGATATTTCAACTATCTGTAAATGTCCAGACACATTCTGAAAGAGCTTAAATAGAAGCATGTACTTGCTTTATTGAGTTAAGACTCAAATTATGTTGTACTACAATGTTTCCATTGGCATTACATATTGATTTTTTCCCTTATTTTTTCAAGCTATATCTGATACCTTCATGACATCACACTGAATTTCTCATTTGTGAATTCATACTAAAATTTTTATATTCATGAAAATTTAAGAGCAAATAAGTGTCAGATTAATTAATCAGTGTTTCCAAAAATGTTTTTTCCTCTTCTTATAAGAAAACTCTCAGAATCAAAGAAGAGGATTTGGGATAGTATCTTCCATTGGGACAATTTCCATTCCAAGCAAATGAAGTAAAGAAAAGTCTTGATTAACTCAATCATTCAACCTATTTTTATTGAGTTTCTCTCACATACTGAGCATTGTGCTAGGTTCTAGGGATGTTAACATGAACAAGAGCAATGAGGTCCTGTTCTAGAGATTATACTCTTAACAGGGAACCTTGCTTGTGCAGCCTCATTCTTAGCTATCAAGTCTGGGTTAGATGTCTCTCTTCTTTGCTCCCATGACAGCCTGTGCATATTGCATTTCCTCATACTTATCAGACAGAATAAAAACTGACTGTTACCTTGACACCAGCCACCTCTCTGCCCATGTTGCTCATGGTTATGTCCCTAGTTCCTGGCACCCTGACTTGCAAACAGTAAGTTCAATAAACATTTGAATGAATAAATTAGTCTCCTTTCATCTAGGTTAGAAACCCAACTTAATGAGAAAAAGTGCTTTAGCTCTACTGCCCAGAAGTGCTCCTTTATCAAAACTGACTTTCAGTATTTGTGAAGGCTCAGAGAACCCACTTTGTAGCTGGAGGGAATTGGGGAAAGGAGCATCAGTTTGGTCTTTTCTTGTAATTTCTCTTCATCTCCATTTATGCTTCTCTTCCTCTTAGGATATCTCTACTCTTTTGGCCATTATTGTCTTTAGCTATCTTTAAACCACTGCCTAATATCTAAGACAGTAAATACATTCTGACCTTCACATGTCTAATTTCCATCCTTTGTTATTCTTTTCGCATTTCTTTCTAACTTTAGGAGGGTACATTCTCAACAACTGCTAGAGAAGTCCCAGTCCTCTTACATCTGAAAATGTGTGTCAAAGAGATTGTAGATAACCCCATTATATAATATTAGGTAAAATTCAAATAAGCCTAAGGCTTTCATGATAAATTCTCGGATGAAAACACAATGTAAATGCTTTATTTAGCAAGTCCCAGGAAGAATACAAGGTGTGGTTTGGGTTTGGGAAAGGTAGGCTATATGACCAGGTGGCAAGGAGAGACCCTGCTCCAGGTCTGAGCTTAGCTCTGAAAACCAGACCAGTTTTGTCAGGATGTCTAGAGGTGATAAGACCTAGGGAGGTCAGCTCATTCTAACCAAGCCCACAAAGGTCAAATGTCACTGGAAGTAAGAGACATCCCTTTTCTTGAAAATTCTAGAGTACAGTGCTGAATAGAATTGGTGAAAGAAAAAAAAAAAATCTGTTAACTCTCTAGCTAATGTGTCCTTCCTTTTCTTTAAAACTGAGCTCCTCAAAGAATAGCTACACACCTTTTGCCTGTTTGCTTACTTCAGATTCACTCTTTAGCTTGCTGACATAAGCTTCACTCTGGTATTGTATTAAAACCACTTTCTCAAATGTTACCTATTTACAGCAAAATTCAACAGGCCTTTCCCAGTTCCATGCTTTCTTTTAGATTATTTAATATGATTTATTCATTAAATCATTAATTCAAATGTAATGAGCCTTTGTCAAAGTTTCTAATCCTCTTTTGTTTTGTCTTTGTCTTTGCCTTTGGTACCCCAATAAAAATTAGTTTAAAAGAATAAGTAAAAGCTTATCACAAGCCCAAACCAGTTGACAGCAGCTGTGGCAGAAAGAGGTGACTGACCAGAGGTGTGAGATCTCTTTCTAAAACGTATCATTGTGCCTAAATTGTGGCTTTCTAACTGGGAACTCTGCTTTCCAGCTCCTTTGAATTTTAGTGTGTCCACGACAAGTTCAGGTCAATGGATTGTGAATAGAAATGATGCATAATGCTTCCTAAGACCAAGGTGGTGAAGCATTCTGTGTGCCTTGCCCACATTTTCTTTGCCTTTCATGTCAATGTTAGAAAGGCTGCATGAAGATGGCACCTTTAATCTTCACAAGATTAAAGTAGACTAAATACTTGAGTCATCATTTTTGAGGATAGCTGCTCAGGAGAGATGCCCCTCAAGAAATAACCTCATTAAAAAAAAATACTGTCATAAAAATTTGTGTAAGATAAGCTTTTGCTTTGCTAAGCCACTGAGATTTGGGGATTATTTGTTATAGCAGTTAGTTTATCCTAATACTACAACTGACACTATACAATATATGCACAATAAAGTCCATTTTATAGTGAAATTTTAACACTGCTTCATAAAACATCTACCACATTATCTAAAATAGCCACCACAGTATCTTGATATGCTAAGAATCAGTCGCAAAATAACTTTGGCTAGAAGAAAGATTTGGCTGTGTAAAATTTATTCTGATCAGAAAATGCTATTAAAAATGTTAAAAATTCCATATAACTGAACCTAACTTTCCAAAGTACTTGTTTTCCTTGGGAGATAACCAAGAATCAATAGCAGTATTGAAGGATTATTTCATGGGGAGAACATCATAATTTCAGGAGTGGTTATAATCCAGTGGGAAAGAACCCAGCTTTTAGAGTCAGATGAATTTGTGTTTAAATATGCCACTTTTACTTTATTAATTGGGAAAATTATTTAATATTTCTATGTCTTATTCCTTTTTTATAAGAATGATTACACCTATTTCACACATGGGGTTATTGTGAGCATTAGATAAAAATAATTTTTGTGTGTTTAGAACATGGCTTAGTTAAGACTATGGCTATTTTATTGCTAGTATTGCTCTTATTGTTATTAATTATAATCTATCATTTCTGAAAATACTCCAAAAAACTTCTGTCTCCACCACCAGATTGTGCTTTGGCTTGATGTTTCAGACATCATCACTTCCACTTGTGTGTGACTGAGTTTAAACCATTTGAAAGTATCTCATTAAATTAACCACCCCCAGTCCTTTTCACCATCAAGAAAAATGATCAGCCTGTATGGTGCAGATATCTAGCCATGTTCTGAAGTAGATGGTAGAAGAGAGTGGTCAATAAGACCATCCAGGTTTCTCAGAACTTGGCATATTAGAACAGATAGAAGCGTAAGAATCAGGCTGAATTTCTGATTGGGTAATGTTTTAGGTTTGCCTTCAACATTTCTATTTTGACTTTAGTTGAAACTTTGGGACCAGTATAGACCTTTATGAATCTTAACTTAGTGGTAAAATGACTGCAAACTGATGAGGATAGAGACTGCATGTTTTATCCACTACTGCAGCACCAATGCCAACCACAGTGTCTGGCACATAGTAGGTACTCAATGAAAGTATGAAGAATGAGTAGATACCACTAGAGAATATGAAGGTGGACTGAAGACTGCTGCAGGGTGTTCTTAAGAGTTTTGTCATGCATGTTAGAGTCCCCATGGGCTTGATATGACCTTGCTAGGTTAATCAACTAAAAGATGTTTCTCCTAGCATATCTTGATACCACCCTCAGAACTATGCAATGCACCTTTCCCTCAGCCTTATCTGTCATTTTTAGCTATGTATCTTGAGAACTTACTTAAGCAAATAGTTTTTTTCTGGTCATCAGAATTACTCAAATGGAGCAATAGTTTTGTCTATATCTTGTAGAGGAAAACAAAACCTAGCAAAGGTATTTCTTCCCTAGTAAAAGAGTGAGTTAAATTCAACAGCTATTTCTTGATTAACTTTTATTCAGGAAGGAATAAGTGATATGCAATGATACAGCAATAGAGAATTGCTGTATATAGAGTTCTGTGTTTGAGGAATTTTGAGGTTGTTTATAACTACAGAGATTTCAGGGAAGAGGGAACATTTTTCTAGGTTACAATCAGACATTTGAACAGATAGACTGGGGGCTTGCACAATATAATTAATGTTCAACAAGTTTTGTGCTTGTGTTCTAATTAGAGATATTAATATCATTGCTGTTGTGGATATGATGGTCCTCCACCCAGATCTTCCCTTAAGGATGAGGACACTAACTCTCCCAGGTCCAGAAGTTTTGATTGATGATAGCTCAAAGTTGAATCTGTCTCTAAAAATTGCCTTTGGCTGAAAGGAGCTTCTTATGGACTTAATTGTGTCCTCCAAAATTCAAATGTTGAAACCTTAACTTCCACAGCCTCAGAATGTGACTGTATTTGGAGATAGGCATGTTAAAGAAGTAGTGAGGTTAAAATGAGGCCATTAATGTGGGCCCTAATCCAATGTGACTGTAGCCTTTATAAAAAGTGATTAAAACATAGAGAGAGTCACTGTGGGCATGCATGCATGCATGCATGCACAGAGGGACAGGAGAGTTGCTTAAGACTGAATCCTGTGGGTGCTGTGAAGAGGCAGTAAGAGGGCAGCCATCTGTGACTCAAGGAGAGAAAGCTTAGGAGAAACCAGCCCTGCTGGCACCTTGATCTTGGACTTCCAGCTTCCAGAATGTAAGAAAATGAATACATGTTAAGTCACCCAGTCTGTTTGTTGTGATAGTCCTAGCAAAGTAATGCAGAGTTGCTTCCTGAAAGTTACCCCTGAAGAGGGGCAGCCTGCATCTGATCACTGTGGGAATATAATTCCCAGAATCCTAGCCTTAGTTTGGTATAGTTCTGAAGGCCATCCCAGCTCCAAGCACCCCTGCAGTACTTGCTGAGGCCCCTGACATTCAGCTTCTTTCTCTGCTCAATCTTTGTTACTTTAGATGTGTTGTCATTGAGAGTTTTGCAGAGAACTTCCTGCACAAAAATCTCAGAGTCTGTTTCCTAGGGAATCTAAGCTATGACAATTAGTATCAGGAATAACTTTAGGAAGCAAACTCTAAAAAGGGATTTGGGAGTGAGATCATTCCTGGCTGGTTATCAGTTAGAACCCATTCATTGGTGGTAGGGAGTATGCTGGCAAGCTGTTGCAGTACAATTATTATAATGTTCACTAGTAGTAAACTGGGATGAAATGATGAAAAGGAAAGCAATGGTGGTGTGATATATTAAACATTTAAGAAGTTTAGAAGAAATAGTAATTAATAAGAGCAATGGAATTGCATGTCTTGCTGAGGGCTATCAATGCATTGAAAAAGAGTGAAAGGCTGAGGGGAACTAGCCATGTTTTTAAGTGTAAAAGTCAGAGGGCTTCTTCCTTGAATATAAAGAGACTATCTTTTTTTTTTTTCCTTTATTTATTTATTTTTTTTCAGTGGGTTTTGTCATACATTGATATGAATCAGCCATAGATTTACACGTATTCCCCATCCCGATCCCCCCTCCCACCTCCCTCTCCACCCGATTCCTCTGGGTCTTCCCAGTGCACCAGGCCAGAGCACTTGTCTTATGCAGCCAGAGGATAGAAAAACCTGAGGATTAAGCTCAGGATTTACTTATCAGAACAACAGAGCTTCAAAGAAGGTTAGATTCTCAACCTTGGCAAGTCTTCTATACTAAGATCAGGGCTCTGGCTGGGAAGAAGTATCATTCTAGGTTGATGCACTCAATCTTGAAAACTGAGGTCCTTTTGAACCCTCTGAGCCTGCAAACATGGCTCACTCTGCTCTATTAAGCCTAGAGCTATTCCATTGCCTAAAGCTGAGCCAGAGGTCTCTGCCTTGAAAGATTTGTATCTCACTTAGTAGCTATATATACCTCTACTCCTGGCTACTAGATTATAACTATGATTAGGCCACAGTCCAGTCTCACCAGGAAAATGCTGGGCTTGTAAAGGAATGAGACAGCTGTAGGAACTAATCACCATGCATTGATCAGTTCAAGAGCCAGGGGAATTTCCTGGGTCGGTTTGCTGGGGGTGTTGAGTCAAATGAAGAGTGGAACAAAAAGTCGGACATAGGAGAGCTTATCAATATGGGAGCACCTCTCTGTGATACAAGATTTAACACTTTGGCAAGTATTCTAGGAAATGGAGTCTTTGCAGACAGTGATGGCCCTAAGTGAGTTGGAAAACAGAAAGGGTCAAAAGCTTAGAGAAGGGGTTATTCTGGAAAAGGTATATTGCATAATGCTGGAAAATGAGCCAACAAATGATGTTACACAGGAGGTTGCCTAAAATCCTCCATATACCAACACGAGATGAAATGTGCTGGTGAGAAGGATATCAGCTGTTGAGCTCAGTGGTGGTTGTCTTTTGTGAGTTGAGTCTGACGGTAGCTGTTTTTCCAAAACTAAGCTCACAGATAGCAATGGGGATAATAGGGCCCTTAGATAAATAGAGACCAGGTGGTGGTACTTACCTTTTAGAAGTGATACTTCTGACAGGAATTGAGTACAGTTACCGTAATGAGTGTCTGCCAAAAGAATCTGACCTGCAAAGAACTATGGACATGGTGAATGGACACAGCATTTCATGTAGGTAGTTGGGCAGTTAAAAGGGGGTATTGCTCAGTTTCTAAGGCCCACTTGACTTCACATTCCAGGATGTCTGGCTATAGGTGAGTGATAGTACCATCGTGGTTATCTGGGTCATTAAGATATTTTTTGTATAGTCCTGTGTATTCTTGCTACCTCTTCTTAATATCTTCTGCTTCTGTCCAGGTCCATACCGTTTCTGTCCTTTATTGTGCCCATCTTTGCATGAAATGTTCCCTTGGTACCTCTGATTTTCTTGAAGAGATTTCTAGTCCTTCCCATGAAAGAGAGTGAAAAAGTTGGCTTAAAACTCAACTTTCAAAAAACTAAGATCATGGCATCCTGTCCCATCACTTCATGTCAGATAGATGGGCAAACAATGGAAACAATGAGAGACTTCATTTTCTTGGGCTCCAAAATCACTGCAGCCATGAAATTAAAAGATGCTTGCTCCTTGGAAGAAAAGCTATGACCAGCCTAGAGAGCATATTAAAAAGCAGAGACATTTACTTTGCCAACAGTGGTCCAACCAGTCAAAGTTATGGTTTTTCCAGTAGTCATGTATGGATGTGAGAGTTGGACCATAATGAAAGCTGAGTGCTGAAGAATTGATACTTTTGAACTGTGGTGTTGGAGAAGACTCTTGAGAGCCCCTTGGAATGCAAGGAGATCAAACCCATCAATCCTAAAGAATATTCATTGGAAGGACTGATGCTGGAGCTGAGACTCCAATACTTTGGCCACCTGATGTGAAGAACTGACTCATTGAAAAAGACTCTGGTGCTGAGAAGGATTGAAGGCAGGAAGAGAAGGGGACGACAGAGGATGAAATGATTGGATGTCATCACTGACTCAATGGACATGAGTTTGAGCAGGCTTCAGGGGTTGGTGATGGACAGAGAAGCCTGACATGCTGCAGTCCATGGGGTTGCAAAGAGTTTGATACAAATGAGCGACTGAAGTGACTGACTGATTGCTCAATTTATAAAATTAAAACAAATAAAAGATGGAGAATCAGAAATTTGAGGGTACCCGACTGCAATAAAAAGTCACAATTGTTTTAAAGAAATTGTGCTGGAACAATTGAATAGTCATATGGAAAAGAAAATGAAACTGGACGCTTATCTCATGCCATATACAAAATTAACTTGAAATGCATCATAGACCTAAACATTAAAGCAAAAACTGTCAAATTTCTAGATTAAAAAAAAAAGGAAATCTCTGTGACTTTAAATCAAGCAAAGATTTTTCAGGTAGAACACACAAAGCATGAGTCATAGAAAAAAAAATTGGTAATGGCTTTTTCAAATTAAAAGTCCTTGCTTGAAAAAAAAAAAAAAAGAATACTATTGAGAAATTATAAAGAAGGCCAGACTGGGAGAAAATATTTGCAAACACATATGTGATAAAGGACTTGTATTCAGGATATAGAAAGTACTCTTGCAACTCAAAAAGAAGACAGACTCAAATCAACTCACACTTATGTGGGCAATTAAAAAAATCTATGACAGTATAGGCAAGAATATACAGTGAGGAAAAGACAGCCTCTTCAATAAATGGTATTGGGAAAATTATACAGTTCCATGTAAAAGAATCAAGCTTGGACTACTTTCTCACACCATGCACAAAAATAAAAATGAATTAAAGATGTAGAACTGAAACCATAGACCTTCTAGAATAAGACACTCTTTGACATTTGACACTCTTTGACAAACAGAGAAGGCACTCTTTGGCAAACAGTACACTCTTTGACATTTCTCTTAGTAATTTTTTTGGATATGTCACCTCAGTCCCGGAAAACAAAGGCAAAAATGAACAAGTAGGGCTATATCAAACTAAAAATCTTTTGCACAGCAAAGGAAACTATCGACAAAGCAAAAAGACTGCCTACTGACTGGGAGAAGATATTTGCAAATGATTTATCAAATAAGTAGTTAATATCCAAGATATACAAACAAACTCATACAATTCAATATTAGAAAAACAAACAACCCAACTGAAAAATTTGCAGGAAACCTGAGTGAACATTTCTCCAAAGAAGACATAGAGCTGGCCAACAAGCACATTAAAAGATGCTCATCATAGCTAATCATCAGGGAAATACAAATCAAAACCACAGTGAGATGTCACCCACACCTATCAGAATGGCTCTCATCAAAAAGATAGTAAATAACAAATAAGTGTTGGTGAGGATGTGGAGAAAAGGGAAACTTCATGCACTGTTGCTGGGAAGGTAAATTGGTGTAGCTGTTATTGGTGCAGTGGTCAAGAATCTGCCTGCCAATGCAAGAGATGCAGGTTCTATCCCTGGGTTGTGAAGATCCCCTGGGGTAGGAAAGGACTACCCACTCCAGGATTCTTGTCTGGAAAATCCCCTGGACAGAGGAGCCTGGTGAGCTATAGTCCAAAGTGTCGCAGGTCTCCCAGGAACACTTCATTTTAGTCTTGGCAGACACCCCATGTGACAGCTCCAGGGAATGGAGGGAGGGGAGCTCAGGCAACACATACTTCCTCCCCTTCAACCATCAAAGCAGGTAGGTATGGGAGAGAAGCCCTCCTTTCCCATCCTCTCAAAGCCGGTACATCAGGTACCCCTCTCAAGAAGACTCGTATAATACCTTCTCCTACCTTGTTATCAGAGGTCAAAGAGTTGAACACAACGGAGCACACACATACATTATGAAAAACAGTATGGGGATTTTTTCAAAAAAGTGAAAAATAGAACTACCATATGATCCAACAATTCTTCTGGGTATTTATCAAAAGAAAATGAAAATACTAATTTGAAAAGATATAAGTATCCCTGTATTAACTGCAGCTTTGTTTTACAATAACCAAGATATGGAAGCAACCCAAATGTCCATCAATGAATGAATAAAGAAGATGTGATATATTTGCTGTATATATGTGTATATGTATAATAATATAATGGAGTGTTATATATATATATATATATAGTGTTTTATATATACAGTGTTTTTATATAATGTGTTTATATATGTATATGTATATATATGTATATGTATATATATATTTATATATATATATATATATATATATATATATATATAGTGAAATGTTGCTGAGCCATCGAAATCTTGCCATTTGTGACAAGGGTGGACCTAGAGGGTAGATCATGCTTAGTGAAATAAATCAGACAGGGAAAGACAAACACTGTGTGATTTTACTTACATATGGAATCTAAAAAACAAAACAAATTAACATAACAAAACAGAAGCAGGGTGATAGATACAAAGAGCAAGCAACTGTCTGCCAGGGGGAGGTAGGAGAAGAGAAATAGGTGAGGGAGATTTAAAGGCATAGACTAACAGTTGCAAAATAAATGAGTCATGGGTATGGATTGTAAAGTGTGGGGAAAATAGTAAAAAAAATATGTAACAACTTTGTATGGTGGCAGATCAAAACTACACCTTTCATGGTGATCATTTTGAAATGATGTGGACATCTGCCCATCCAGAGACCATTTGCATTCAGCAAATGATCATGGAAAGAATATTTATAATAACCCCAAACTGACTTTACTTTTTTGGGCTCCAAAATAACTGCAGATGGTGATTGCAGCCATGAAATTGAAAGATGCTTACTCTTTGGAAGGAAAGTTATGACCAACCTAGACAGCATATTAAAAAGCAGAGACATTACTTTGTCAACAAAGGTCCATCTAGTCAAGGCTATGGTTTTTTCAGTAGTCATGTATGGATGTGAGAGTTGGACTATAAAGAAAGCTGAGTGCTGGAGAATTGATGCTTTTGAACTATGGTGTTGGAGAAGACTCTTGAGAGTCCCTTGGACTGCAAGGCGATCCAACTAGTCCATCCTAAAGGGGATCAGTCCTGGGTGTTCACTGGAAGGACTGATATTGAAGCTGAAACTCCAATACTTTGGCCACCTGATGCAAAGAGCTGACTCATTTGAAAAGACCCTGATGCTGGGAAAGATTGAGGGCAGGAGGAGAAGGGGATGACAGAGGATGAGATGGTTGGATGGCATCACCAACTCAATGGACACGGGTTTGGGTAAACTCCAGGAGTTGGTGATGGACAGGGAGGCCTGGCGTGCTGTGGTTCACGGGCTCGCAAAGAGTCAGACACAGCCGAGCAACCTAACTGAACTGAAGCTGGAAACAACCCAAATGCCTACCAACTGATGAATTGGTAAACATATTGTGGTATGTCTGTATAGTAGAATGAAAAAGTGAAAGTGTTAGTTGCTCAGTCTGTTTCTGACTCTAATGACCCCATGTAGCCCACTAGGTTCCTCTGTTCATGGAATTCTCTAGGCAAGAATACTGGAGTGGGTAGCCATTCCCTTCTCCAGGGAATCTTCCTGACCCAGGGATTGAACCCAGGTCACCTGCATTGCAGGCAGGTTCTTTACTATCTGAGCCACCAGGGAAGCCAATATGATAGAATACTACTCTGCAATAAAAGGAAGCACTGATACACACAACAACATGAAATTATTATATTAAGAGAAGGACACAAAAGATTATATACTGTGTAATTCCATGTAAATGACATTCTAGACAGAAAGTAGACAAGTGGTTGACAGAGGATGGAGGAGAGGAGTTTGGAGTTGGCTACAAAGGGCACAAGGAAACTTTGGGAGATGATAGGAATTTTCTGTATTTTCATTATAGTGATAATAATGAAAATATACCCTTGTCACAACACATTGAATTTTATATAGATGAACTTTATTTAATAAAATTTATCTCAGTTAAAGCTAACTATGTGCATCCCTCTCCCGCTTCCAGATTTGAGCAAGTGTGTAGACCTGGAATTTACAGCCAGAAGGAAAGGCGTGGTTCTCAGGAAGAAGAATCCCATAGCCTGTATCCAAGCAAGGGTAAACAGTATGATTCCTATAGTCCTTCTCCAAAGAGATCTATGGCTATTTCATTGAGTAACCATACAGTGATACATTGGAAGACTGCTGAACAAAGGATTTAGATTGAAGTTGATAACTGGGTCTTGAAGGGTCATCACAATCCCTCTGTAAGAGAGGTGGTGTGTGAAGACCAGCGAAGCTCTGGCCCATATTTAGCTCACAGTGAGTTCACTGGGACTGTGGAGTCACTCCCTAGCTGTTTCCCCAACCCCTGAATGTATAATTGGAGTGTACATACATGGTAGTTGGCTGAACCCCATGTTGATGCCTTGACTCCTGAGTGAGAGCTATTGCAGTGTGGGAAGACCAAGCAAAAGTCTCTCAAATCCCTGCTTCCAGTCGAGGTGGTAAGTAAAAGCAGTTGTATACCAGGGGAAAGAGATTAGTGCCAGTCTTAAAGATCTGAAGGATACACGGGTCATGAGCTCAACATATCTCTGCTTAGTTTCAGTTCAGTCCATGAAAAGCCAGACTGATCCTGGAGGTTAAGAGTAAACTATCACAAGCTCAACCAAGTTGTAGTCCCAATTATAGCTGCTGTGCCAGATGTGGTATTTTTGCTAGAACAGATTAACATGATCTCAAGTACCTGGCAGATGTATTTGTTTCATGTTCATCAGGAAGGAAGACCAGAAGCACTTTGCATTCACGTGGGATTAACATTGGTATACACTTACAGTCTTGTCCCATGGCTGTGTTTAACTCTGCCATCAGTTGTCTGTCATAATATAGTCTGAAGAGCACTTGACTCTCTAGAGAGTCCATTGAACATTATATTGATCCATGATATTGTTTACATTGTGTTAATCAGCCTGGATGATTATGAAGCAGAGAATATGTTTGAAGGACTTGGTATGGTACACATACTATGAAAGGTAAGAGATAAGCCTCATGAATGTTCAGGGGCCTGGCGTATCAGTAACGTTTTCAGAAATCTAATGATCTAGACAAATTGTTTCATTTTTCTTTTTCTACCACTAATAAGAAAGCAGAATGCCTGGTGGGCTCTTCAGATTCTGCAGAGGAGTATATGACATGACTGGGAACCAGGTGATGTGAAAGGTTTTCAGCTTTACTGTTGTTCAGTTGCTCAGTTGTGTCCAGCTCTTTGCGATCCCATGAACTGCATCACGCCCGGCTTCCCTGTCCTATACCGTCTCCCGGAGCTTGCTCAGATTCATGTCCATTGAGTTGATGATGCCATCTAACTACCTCATCCTCTGACGTCCCCATCTCCTCCTGCCTTCAATCTTTCCCGGCATCAGGGTCTTTTCTAATGAATTGGTTCTTCACATCAGGTGGCCAAAGTATTGGAGCTTCAGCTTCAGCATCAGTCCTTCCAATGAATATTCAGGGTTGATTTCCTTTAAGATTGACTGGTTTGATCTTCTTGCAGTTCAAGGAACTCTGAATAGTCTTCTCCAACACCACAGTTCAAAAGCATCAATTCTTCAGCCCTCAGCCTTCTTTATGGTCCAACTCTCACATCCATACATGACTACTAGAAAAACCAAGGCTTTGACTATCCAACTTTGAGTAGGGCTCAATGCACAAAAGGGATATGTAGCACTCCCAAGCCATGGTGCGAATAGCCCTGTTTTGGCCACATGATCTGAAAGGTCCTATGGTGTTGCCTTCAGTGAAGAGTGATGTTGTGTGGAGTTTATGGCAAGCCCCCGTAGGAGAATCACAATGTGAACACCTATAGCAATGCTATTCCATCTACAGTGGAGAATTCTATGTTAATTGAAAATTAGGTCCTGCTATGTTTCTGGGTTCTGGTAGACAGAGCACCTAATCATGGAACTTGAGTGGTCATGTGGCCAAACTGTTCATCATTACCTAAATTCTGTCAGACCCACCAAGTCATAAGTTGGGATATCCTAATAGCAATGCATCATAAAATAGAAGTGGTACATCCAGGATTGGGCACTGCCATGACCAGAGGGCACAAATAGACTGCATAAGCAAATGGCCCAGACTCTCATGTCATCCACTGTTATGGCAGCTTCTTCTCCCTCCCTTGGCCACATATATAGTCTTTTAGGACCAGCTGACAAAGGAGGCTAAAGGACAAGCTTAGTTGTGGATGTGTTGGTATGTGGCTTTATGAGGAGAAATTCTTCCAGTGAACACAGCTTTGAGCAGTATAGAACATCATCCATCTTATGCTGTAGGAGAAGTGGCCAAAGGAAGAACATATATCAACTTGTAGGCCTTTGTAAATAGCTTGACTGAATGGTCAGGGGTCTGGAGGAGAACAATTGGATTAAGAATGAGCAGATATGGATAAGAGTAATGTGGATGGACCTATGCAACTGGGCACTACTAAGTGTGAAGATCTTTGTATTACATGTTAATACTCTTTAATGTCAGGATCAAGACCATCCCCAAGAGAAAGAAATGCAAAAAAGGCAAAAAGGTTGTTTGAGGAGGCATTACAAACAGATATGAAAAGAAGAGAAGCAAAAGGCAAAGGAGAAAAGGAAAGATATACCCACTTGAATGCAGAGTTCCAAAGAATAGCAAGGAGAGATAAGAAAGCCTTCCTCAGTGATCAATGCAAAGAAATAGAGGAAAAAATAGAATGGGAAAGACTAGAGATCTCTTCAAGAAAACTAGAGATACTGAAGTAACTTTTTAGGCAAAGATGGGCACAATAAAGGACAGAAATGCTGTGGACCTAACAGAAGCAGAAGATATTAAGAAGAGGTGGTGAGAATACACAGAAGAGTTATACAAAAAAGATCTTCACAACCCAGATAATCACAATGGTGTGATCACTCACCTAGAGCCAGACATCCTGGAACGCAAAGTCAAGTAGGCCTTAGGAAGCATCACCATAAACAAAGCTAGTGGAGGTGATGGAATTCCAGTTGAGCTGTTTCAAATCCTAAAAGATGATGCTGTGAAAGTGCTGCAGTCAATATACCAGCAAATTTGGAAAACTCCGCAGTGGCCACAGGACTGGAAAAGGTCAGTTTTCATTCCAGTCCCTAAGAAAGGCAATGCCAAAGAATGCTCAAACTACCGCACAATTGCACTCATCTCACACACTAGCAAAGTAATACTCAAAATTCTCCAAGCCAGGCTTCAACAGTACGTGAACCCTGAACTTCCAGATGTTCAAGCTAGTTTTAGAAAAGGCAGAGGAACCAGAGATCAAATTGCCAACATCCGTTGGATCATCGAAAAAGTGAGAGAATTCCAGAAAAACATCTACTTCTGCTTTACTGACTATCCCAAAGCCTTTGACTGTGTGGATCACAACAGACTGTGAAAAATTCTTCGAGATGGGAATACCAAACCACCTGACCTATCTCCTGAGAAATCTGTATGTAGGTCAAGAAGCAAGAGTTAGAACTGGACATGGGACAACAGACTGGTTCCAAATTAGGAAAGGAGTACGTCAAGGCTATATGTCGTCACCCTGCTTATTTAACTTATATGCAGAGTACATCATGAGAAATGCTGGATTGGATGAAGCACAAGCTGGAATCAAGATTGCTGGGAGAAATATCAATAACCTTAGATATGCAGATGACACCACCCTTATGGCAGAGAGCAAAGAACTAAAGAGCCCCTGAGGAAAGTGAAAGAGGAGAGTGAAAAGTTTGGCTTAAAACTCAACATTCAGAAAACTAAGATCATGGCATCCGGTCCCATCATTTCATGGCAAATAGATGGGGAAACAGAGAAAACAGTGACAGACTTTATTTTTTTGGGCTTCAAAATCCCTGCAGATGGTGACTGCAGCCATGAAATTAAAAGACGCTTGCTCCTTCGAAGAAAAGTTATGAACAACCTAGACAGCATATTAAAAAGCAGAGACATTATTTTGCCAACAAAGGTCCATCTAGTCAAAGGTATGGTTTTTCCAGTAGTCATGTATGGAAGTGAGTTGGAGTATAAAGAGAGCTGAGCACTGACGAATTGATGCGTTTGAACTGTGGTGTTGCGGAAGACTCTTTAAGTGTCCCTTGGATAGCAAGGAGATCCAACCATCCCATCCTAAAAGCAATCAGTCCTGAATATTCACTGGAAGGAATGATGCTGAAGCTGAAGCTCCAGTACTTCGGCCACCTTATGCAAAGAACTGACTCATTGGAAAAGACCCTGATGCTGGGAAAGATTGAGGGCAGGAGGAGAAGGGGACGACAGAGGATGAGATGGTTGGATGGCATCACTGACTTAACAGACATGAGTTTGAGTAAACTCTGGGAGTTGGTGATGGACAAGGAAGCATGGCATGCTGTGGTCCATGGGGTCGCAGAATTGGACAGGACTGGGCAACTGAACTGAACTGAATGGCGGGGTTAATTGACTCTAGTCAGTAGGAAGAGTGGGTGCAGGGAAGAATATCTTTGGATCCTCTGAGTTGTCTATTGGTATTCCTTGCTCAATTTTGTTAGCAGATATACAAATTCTGCCATTTTTGCCTGGAAGTTCATGGTGATTAAGACCTCCAGGGTTGATGGTATAGGCCCTCACATCCTCTGCCTGGTAAGCCATTTAAATTAGCAGAGATGGTAGCTGAGAGTGAGAGGGAACTAAGTTGAGAAATAGAGGAAGGTGATGGAAACATCACCACCCCACGACCAACTGCAAGGGCTAGGCCTTGTTTGTCTGGTTAATCTTAATACTGAAAGCTTCCCTAGGAATAGAAAGGAGTTGTTCCCAGATGGCGTAAATTTAATAGAGACAGTGAGCACCACGTGTAGTATAGTGGGTTCTGTATTGTGCTTCCCAAACTTCTCACACCCACTCAAAGATTTAGCCACTCATTCTCCCAGCTGCACCAGTCCTACCCGCAAATAGCCTACAGTTGAGTTCTTCACCAGGCATTGCTCTCAGTTTAAGGGAGCTCCTCTCCTAGGTTACACTCCTCCCTGGGGTAGCACACATTCAGTGGCTTGTCCAAATAGGAGTAAAAAAGCACAGTTTTCTAGCCTCAATTCAGGACCTCTCTCAGGGGCCATCCCAACGTTATATTCCCTATGGAATCTTTTGAGTCTCTGTTGCAAGTACAGCTCAACTTCTCCCTCTGCCTGGCCCTGCTTCCCTCACTCGTTATAGGTGTTGATTCTGCAGAGAAGTCCCTGTGGATGTTGTTACCAAGAACGTGAAAATCTCTCCCTCAGAAACTGTTTCCCAAAGGAATCCAATCTATGACAATGATAACATAGGAA
Organism: Dama dama; assembly: GCF_033118175.1. Taxonomy (NCBI): domain Eukaryota; kingdom Metazoa; phylum Chordata; class Mammalia; order Artiodactyla; family Cervidae; genus Dama; species Dama dama. Next base: position 36,370,676 of record NC_083692.1, read on the forward strand.
AGATAAGAAAGCAGAGGTAGACAAAAGAAGACAAAATTTTTCTATAATTCTCTCACCTATTAATACTTTAGTGCATTTCCTCTCTAGTCTCTTTTCTATGAATCTCTCTCTCTATATATAGATATATGTGGATATGTATATATTTTATGTTTTTTTTACTATGCATACTGTTTTGATACTTTTAAAACTTAATAATACATTATGAATATCTTACCTCTTCTATAATAGCACTCAGTTGCTACATAATTCATAATATGGATATACCAGTATTTTATTGTGTGGTTCCTAATTTTTCATTATTATGAATAATGCTAAAATCATCTTTATAGTTAAATCTTTTCCTACTTATGGTTATTTCCCTTATTTGTGAATGTAGAATTGTTGACCAAAAGCTATGGACAACTATATAAAATCAAAACTATCCTCCAAGTAGATTATATGATTGATTCTTTAAAATATGATATGTCTTGATCCTCAGTCCTCCAGTATTGGCATGGTGGGTGTTGACAAAGATGACGTTGCCACAGATTTATCCTTTTTAATCTTTATAAGAGTATGTAGGCCTTGTCTTAGGCTCCCCAGGTGGTGCTAGTGGTAGAGAACCCATCTGCCAATGTAGGAGACATAGGAGGGACAGGTTTGATTCCTGGGTTGGAAAGTTCCCTGAAGGAGGGCATGGCAACCCACTCCAGTATTTTTGCTTGGAGAATCCCATGGCCAGAGGAGCCTGGTGGGCTATGGTCCATGGGGTCACAAAGAGTTGGGCACGGCTGAAGTGACAGCATGGCGCGGCATGGGCCATGTTTTATATATGTAGGTTCACCTCAGGGGTTTTATTCCTGATGTCTCACCCAGTATGTGGGAGGATATGAAAGTGCATAGATTTCTTTCCATTTTTCAATTGTTTGTTTTAAACAGGAGAAGGGAGGGCAGATTTAAGACCCTCTCCTTCTGTATCATGTGTTAACTCCTAGTCCCCTTCGATACCCTTTACCTCTTTATCTAAATAATTTCTAAATATGAAAAGAATTCCCTGGAACTACACTACTGTTCCTTAGAAGGGACAATTATGCGACATTAAAGAGTGTAGAGGTACCCTCAGCCAGAGGCAGAGCCCTCGTTCCAGTTAATGAGCTTCTTGGAGGAAAGCGTAAGTAACTGGTTCTGAGGTTTGTTTCCACTGCCTTTAAAGGACATTGAAGGGCTCATCAAGATGTGCCAAATGTTTCTAGAGTGCTTCTTCAGATGAGTATCTGTTTTAAATAAGTGAATTTAAAGGGGTCTTTAACTCACTTAAATTACACCAAGATGGGAGACTGGAGACAGGATATAACTTCCAGTTGAAATTCCTTGATCTCTGGTTTAGTCTTAATTTTATAGATAACAAAAGCCATCATTGGAAGAACTTTAACCAGTTATGTTCAAATGGTATTCAGATGGAACACAGGCTGCAGGCTATCTGCAAGCTTGTTGGTTCAGATCTGTTTTCTTCTTAATGCAAAAGTTTGGCATTTGTTGCTCCATTGAGCACATATAGTTTGTAACTTGAAAAATCTCGAGCCCCTCCCTGGACAGAAGGAAAGCAGCGTTAAGAGAATGCCATACCTTTGTCATTGGCACCTGAAAACCATGGTGCTGTCTGGTGACTCTGAGGAAATCAGCTGCAGGATTTGAGACAGGCTTATCCTGTAATTCCCCTTCCTTCCTTCTGGGTGAAGGAAATTCCGTCGGTAATTTCCTAATTCTGGGCTCTGGACCCAGCCTAGTATGCTGAAAGCTTCAGTAAAGTACACACTTGGCTGAAGAATTGGGAGAAGCTGTGTGATACTGAGAGATAGCAAGGGGGTTTCATTATAGAAGATGGGAGTCATGGAACAGGGCTCAGAAATGCTCAGAGAAAGGCAGGCTTAAACCTACAATGAGACAAATGGACCAGCCTGAAACTTCATTGTACCCTGCCAGTAAATGAGGACAGGAAGACTAGTGGATGAAGACAGAGAACTGACATCTAGATTTTTCTCTACCTCTAACTAGCTGTGTAGTCTTGGGAAAGTCATTTAATTTTCTAGGCCCTTGGTTTCAAATGTTGTAAAATGAAGGATTCAGACAAGAAAATCACTTGGATCATTTTTTATTTTAATCTCTAAAATTTTTTGATTTTATTTCTAAGAATATGGTCCAATTATATCTAATTGTCTTTAAGATTCCAGGCACTTTTCATATTTGAACTGTGGACCTGTTTGCTTCTCTGTCTCAAAGCTTAGTGAGTTAGCTGACTTTGAAATTACTGCTCACTTCTCTCCCCTTTATTTTGAACCCTTATGGACATCACCCTTTTCACCACAATGTTCAAATGCACAGCAGGAAGATGAACCTTGACCTCACGCAGGCTGTTAGTCCTGCCCAGGGATGCTATTGCATTTCCCTACTCTGATCTTTCCCCTACTTTCTTAGATAACTATTTCACATCTTTCCATCTTTCTTCAAACCATTCAAACTTTTCCCTTTCTCTTGACTCTCAAATAATAAATCTGTGTCCTATTTTCCTGACAAAAACGAAGCAGAAGTGGATTTATACAAGAGCCTGTTGCCTCATCTACCCACTTACCGGCACCTTTGCCTTTATATTCTGCCTATTCTTCAGTTAGAGTACATGAGTGATCAATATATTAATCTAAGGCTGACTCCTGTGCTTGTGGCTAGACCCCATCTCCTCTTGCCTACTCAAGAGCATTGTTGTTCAGTCACTCAGTTGTGTTTCAACTCTTTGCGACCCCATGGACTGCAGTGCACCAGGCTTCCCTGTCCTTCACCATCTCCCAGAGCTTGCTCAAACTCATGTCCATTGAGTCAGTGATGCCATCCAACCACCTCATCCTCTGTCATACCCTTCTCCTCTTGACTTCAATCTTTCTCAGCATCAGGGTCTTGTCTTTTCTGAGAGTTAGCTCTTCACATCAGGTGGCCAAAGTATTGGAGCTTCAGCTTCAGCATCAGTCCTTCTAATGAATATTCAGGATTCAAAAACATTAATCCAGCAATTGTCCCCTCCCCCTTTCACATCAGTTTTCTCTCTGTAATGGATCATTTCCATAGCATACAAACATGCTGAAATACCATCCAGCTTGAATTTCTCTCTTGTTTCCACATGTCTTTTAAATGTTGCTCCATTTCTCTATTTATTTGTACTATAAAATCCTTGAAAAAGTTGTCTCTACTCACTGTGTATGACGTATTCCCTCCTTTTTTATACCCACTCCAGTGACTTCTGTGTAGCTATATCTAGTTGTCCGTTATTAGTCCTCATCTTACTTATCTCAGCATTTGATCTAATTAGCCACTCTTTTTAGAAAAATATTTTTGCACTTAGCTTCTACCTTTTGGTTATCATCCTACCTTACTCGCTGTTCATCTTTCTTTCAGCATTGAGATGCTACTCAAGGTTATAGTCCTTAGAACTGTTCTCTTCTGTATGGACCCAATACCTAGCTGATCTCATCCAGCCTCATGACTTTAAGTTCATATGTACTCTGATGGCTCCCAAATACTTTGTCTCCAGCCCAGAAATTTCCTTTTACCTTCAGACTCATTTAGCTCACTATCTATTCTAGATAGGTATCTGACAGGCATCTCAAAGTTAATATATCTAAACCATATTCTTCATTCTTCCACCATTTTGAATCTGTGCTTCTCAAACAGCCATTGTCTCAAAGTACCTGGCATCTCCATCTCTCTAGTTGCTTAAACTAGGAGATATTTATGAAATCTAAGCATCTCTCTAATTGCTTAGCCTATGGAGATACTTATGAAAACTTCTGCTTAAATTCTATTCTGTTGGTGGCTCTACCTTCAAAATATATTCAGAGTTCAACTATATCTTATCACCTCCACTCCTGTTTTCATGGTTTCCCTAATTGGCTTGCTAATTCCTTGCTTCTGTTCTCAACATGGCAGATAGAACAATCATTAAAACTTTGAGTCAGGTTATGTGACTCCTTTGCTCACAGCTACCCTGGGAGTTCTTATTTGGTTCATAACATAAAGCCTGAAATTCTTTCTTTTTTTTTTTTTTTTTTTTTTTTTTTGGCTACGTTGTGGCCCTTGCAGGATCTTAGTTTCACTGACCAGGGGTCAGACCTGTGCCTGTTGCATTGGGATCATGGACCACTGGACCACCAGGGAAGTCCCCTAAAACCTCAGATTCTTATAATGGTTTATGAAGTCTCTAAATTTTCTCCGTCACACCTTTCCCCACTAATACTTCTCTCACCTTGTCTGCCACCACACTCTCATCCCCTCTACTTCAGCCACATTGGCCCCATACCTATCCCTGCTTCAGTGCCTTGCGTGTATTGTTTTCTTGGCTTGGCAGTGTCTTTTTGCAGACAACCACAAGGCTCACTATTTCATCATATATGAAATAGATGCCCACCCTGCATTTCTATCCTTTTTACCTTATTTAATCTTTCATCATAACATTTTATCACTATCTGACATTTATCGACTTTAAAATGTTTCTTTTGTCTGTCTTCCTTCTCTAGAGTGGAAGCTTCACAAGGGCAGGGCTTTGTTCTTTTTTCATCGCTGAGTTCCCAGGGCCTGCGCCTGGGCTTGGCACATAGTAAGTGCCCACTACTGATTTGTTGAGTAAATATGTGAATGAATGGGGGAGTTTCAGGTCATTCCCATACACTTGCCAAAAGATTGCCTTATGCAGGTGCTTCTCCATTAGCTTATGCATATGTGCATGTTCCCAATAGCGTGCCAGAAGACAGAAATTCAGAAAACACCATCCCAGTTGAAATCCATGGTCCTTTTGACACAGTATTCTCTGGCCAACAGCAATCCAAGGGAATTAGGTCAAAGCAGATATGTACACTTGATAGCACATTGCCATTGTTAGGCTAGGTCTGCAATTCGGACTAGCTCAAACAAACAAACCAAGAAAGGAATATATTGGTTCCAGTAATTTGAAAGTATAATGGATATTTTTAGGTATAGCTGGATTGTGAGACTCCAATGAGATAATAACTTTGTATATATCTCTTGGATTCTTCTTTCCTGGATTGGCTTCATTCTCAATCAGGCTCTGTACAGATGATGGCAAAGAGAGCCTTAGGCAGTTGGTTCCAAGCTTATGTGGTCCCCAGCCCCTACCACAATTCTATGAAGTTGGCAGGCGCAGGCCATAAAAGGAAGCAAATCAGAGTAAACAAAAAAATGACATTGCTGCTCTGCTCCTCATGGCCATTTGTAAAGTTGATTTATTCAGAATTTTAAAATGTATTTTTATTTCCTTGAAGTCATTGACATCGAGTTGTTGTTTTAGATTCAGCTGTCTTTGATTATCATGTTTCTTAGAGCCCCATGTTTGTTTCCTCTGCAGCTCTTTCTGGCATAATGTTATTGTTCCTAATAGCATTGATGAGTCTTTGGAAACTTTAGACCAAACACAATTCAAATGCTAGTTAGCCCCTTTGGTGCTGCTGTCATGATCTGATGAAAATTATATAGACTGGGGCAATGTCTACGGGATCTGATGCAAGTGGTGTGGTCCTCGCCACCAAAATAGGCCTTATATCACCCTTATCCAGAGGCAAAGATTAGTCAAATTCTGCTCCAAAGTAGATGCAGCTTGAGAACAAACTTTCAGCTTAGGAAGTCAACAGGTTCTATAGGCATTTCAGTCAAGAGATTTGGGACTGGTCAGTCTGAGTCCTTCTTTTAACATGAACCTGGGCCATTGTTTGCTCAGTCTGCTTGATCCAGGGAGTGGAATTGACATCTTACCTTATTCCTAAGATAGATGGCCTTTGCCATTATAAAGTCACAGTTCAACTCATCCCTAGAGAGCTCTGGGTGGAGAATTTCAGGAGGGAGATGAGGAAAATAGAGGGAGAGATTAGACAGGTCAAGATTTAAAATGGGGGAGCTACAACACTAGTTCTGCTGATTTAAATAAGAAAAGAGTTTATAAGAAAATATTGTGAGGTGGCTCACAAGATGACTAGAATGGCTGGAGATCCAGGCCCAGAAAATCAACAGGAACATAGATTTTGTGCATTGCAATTATGTTCTTCTAAAAGACATGTTGAAGTCCTAATCCCCAGTACCTGTGAAGGTGACCTTTATTTGGAAATAAGGTCATTGTAGGTGTATTCAAGTTAAAAATGTGGTCATATTGCGTTGCGGTGGTCTCTGACTCAGTGACTGGAATCTCTTTTAAGAGAAAGAAATGGGAAGTTGATACAGTGAGACCCAGGAGAAGACACAGGTAAGAAGGCCATTGGAAGATAGATGTGCAGACGGGAGTGATGCAAACAACCACAAGCCGAGGGACACGAAGGATTGTCAGCAATCCTTGGGTAGTTTTAAGCTACCCAGTTTGTTGTACTTTGTTTTAGCAGCCCAAGGAAACACACAGTCAGGAAGCACTGTAGTGGGAACCTCAGCCAGAATCATGCTGAGTCTGCAGATATGATACAAGAGTTGCTGCTGGTTACTCATGCTGGTGGCCCTGGCAGTGGTGCCCTCTCCTCTGGTCCAGGATGAATGCTCCATTCTCCTCGTTTGCTTGTATTCAAGTTCTAGGTAGGATTGTCTGACTGGATAAAGTCTGGGTCACATGTGCCTATCCAGGGTGACCAGAGGAGAGAAAACAAGAATCTGGGAATTTGGAAAGTTACACAGTGGGTCTTTCCCAAAGATAAGACAGAACTTCAGATGCCAGGCAACCAAAAAAGTCACTGTAACATGTATATGAAAGAAGGCAGCTATTTTAAAATGTTGTTGCATCCAGCTCTTTGTGACCCCAGGGACTGTAGCCCACCTCCCTGTCCCTCACCATCTTCTGAAATTTGCCCAAGTCCATGTCCATTGCATCAGTGATGCCATCCAGCCATCTCATCCTCTGACACACTTCTCCTGCTCTCAGTCTTTCCTAGCCTCAGGGACTTTTCCAATGAGTTGGCTGTTTGCATCAAATGACCAAGATACTGGAGTTTCAGCTTCAGCATCAGTCCTTCCAATGAGTATTCAGGATTGATTTCCCTTAAGATTGACTAGTTTGATCTCCTTTCTGTCCAAGGGACTCTCAGGAGTCTTCTCCAGCACCATGGTTTGAAGGCATCAATTCTTTGGCACTCTGCCGTCTTTATGGTCCAGCTCTCACAATTGTGCATGACCACTGGGAAGACCATAGCCTTGACTATATGGACCTTTTTTTTGGCAGAGATAATGTCTCGGCTTTTCAACACACTGTGTAGGTTTGTCATAGCTTTCCTGCCAAGAAGTAATCACCTTCTGATTTCATGGCTGCAGTTACCATCCACAGTGAGTTTAGAGCCCAAGAAGAGGAAGTCTTTCACTACTTCCATCCTTTCTCCTTCTATTTGCCATGAAGTAATGGGGCTGGATGCCATGATCTTAGGTTTATTGATATTTAGTTTTAAGCCAGCCCTTTCACTCTCCTCCTTCACTCTCATCAAGAGGCTCCTTAGTTCCTCTTCACTTTCTGCTATTATAGAGTGGTATCACCTGCATATCTGAGGTTGTTGATGTTTCTCTCACCTATCTTGATTCTAGCTTGTAACTCATCCAGTCTGGCGTTTCTCATGATGTGCTCAGCATATAGCTTAAATAAACAGGGTGACAGCAGTCAGCCCTGTCATACTCCTTTCTCAATCTTGAACCAATCAGTTGTTCCATACAGGGTTCTAACTGTTGCTTATTGATCCATATACAGGTTTCTCAGGAGACAAGTAAGATGGTCTGGTATTCCCATGTCTGTAAGAGCTTTCCACAGCTTGTTTTGATCCACATAGTCAAAGGCTTTATTGTAGTTGGCAAAACAGAAGTAGATGTTTTTTCTGGAATTCCCTTGCTTTCTTTATGATCCAGCAAATATTGGCAATTTGATCTCTGGTTCCTTTTCTTTTTCTAAACCCAGCTTGGATATCTGGAAGTTCTTGGTTTGCATAATGCTGAAGCCTAGCATGCAAGATTTTAAGCATGACCTTACTAGCATGGGAGATGAGTGCAATTGTCTGATGGTCAGCACATTCTTGTTACTACCCTTCTTGGGAATTGGGATGAGCATTGACCTTTTCCAGTCCCGTGGCCACTGCTGGGTCTTCCAGATTTGCTGACATATTGAATGCAACACCTTGATGGCATCATCCTTTAGGGTTTTGAATAGCTCTACTGGAATTCCATCCCATCCACTAGCTTTACTAACAGCAGTGCTTCCTAAGGCTCATTTGACTTTTCAGTCCAGAATGTCTGGCTCTGCGTGACTGACACCACCATCGTAGTAATCTGGTTCATTAAGATCTTTTTTGTACAGTCCTTCTGTGTATTCTTTCCATCTTTTCTTGATCTCTTCAGCGTCTACTAAGTGTATACCATTTCTGTCCTCTATTGTGTACATATTCTGTCCTTTAAAATGTACATTTTAAAATGTAGTAAGTTGAAAATAATAATAATAACACTGAAATTTGTTAATAATTTGCATTTTGACATAAACTGGAGGGACTGCAAGTTTATCTTTTAATTTCCTTTTAGGTTCCTGCTAGAAGTTTGGATATATTGTATATATCTTCATGGCATATACTTGAGAATGTCACATCTGAAAATGCCATTTGCTGGGCATCTCTGCAAAAAACAAAGCAGGTGTATGTTGAAGTAGATGTTGTGTCACCACAAATTTGAGCAGATTGTGAAGAAGGCCATAGGCATTGTACACTGTGGAGGAGTGTAGGCTCTGAAGCAGGCCTCTGGGACTTGAGCCCTGGCTTTCCCACTTACTAACTAGCTATGTTATTTAACAGTGTTTTAACCTCTTAAAGCTTTGGCTTCCCTGTTTGCCAAGTTGGGATGATAATACCATTGTAAGGATTAAATGAGTTAAGCCACATACAGTGCTGGTATATAATAAGAACTAAAGGTTAGCTACTATCTCCTTACCAAGTTCTGATCTTTGGAGAGGTTCTCTTTATCTTTTTGGGGATAGCATTTCTCAGCACAAAATTAAACAAAAACCAAAAACAGTATTCAAACAGCAAAAATATTAGTATTTTGCTTATACCATCTACATGAAACTATGTGTCTGGGTGCTTTACCTCTCCAGTCCAGAACCAAGATCAGTAGATGGTCGCAGGCCTCCAGGGACAGGGACTACAATGTATGCTTTGCAGTTATCAGTTGTTCAATAAATATTTGCTAAGTGTACTGGGCAAGGCAAGCAAGGTGCTTGGCAGTTGCACTACTCATCCTAGAAAACCTCATTGCCTTCCATATCCCCATCTCTTTCTGAAGGTTTCTTACATTTAGCTTGTCTTACCCGGTAGCTGTCTTGCATGCTAAGTTGCTTCAGTCATGTTCAACTCTTTGTGACCCTATGGACTATAGCCCACCAGGCTCCTCTGTCCATGGGATTTCTCAGGCAAGAATACTGGACTGGGATGCCATGCCCTCCTCCAGGAGATCTTCCCAACCCAGGGGTCTCTTGCATTTCCTGCACTGGGAGGCAGGTTCTTTACCACTAGCACCACCTGGGAGGCCCTGGTCTGAGTCAAATCCTGATTGTGGAAGTTAATCCACAAATTTCCCTGATCTATCTTAGAGGAGACTTTGTGCAAACAGAGAGTCTTCCTTGAAGAGGTCTAGTGGATCGTCACTAACTGACCCAATCAAAGCCACTTTTGGAACATACTAATTGGAACTTGTAGAGAGCGCCAGAAGTTGGTAGTGGAGGAAGAGTTCAAGAAGTACACAGAGCAAAACCATGAGTTAGCTGAATCCAGAAACATATGCTTGAGGGAAAGAGAGAGAATTAGTGAATTGCTTTTTGCTGGCAGCAGAAATAAAGACAGGCATGCATACTGGCAGGCATACCAGTGCTGTACATGATCATCTCATTTAAAACATATGGTAACCCAATGAAATAGTTGCCATGCTTATTCTCCATTTTACACATGAGGTCACTGAGGCCTAGGGAATTGAGTGTCTTGTTAACAGTCGTGAAGTTAGAGAAGCTAAGTTGGATCGATACCTAGGACCAGCCTATAAGCAGAAGCTGAGCAGCTGAAGCCACCCCGGGCAGAGTAATGAGCGCCTGCCACTGAGACCACCACAGCTGTGTCCCAAGTCCTTGTCCAGGCCTGCTTCACTGGGAAGCCCAACTTTCACTGACTGTGTATAATAAATGCTCCACTGAGGAAGGAGAGAAGGAAACTTGAAAGGCTTTTGTTTGCTAAAGGCTCACTACTCAAGGTAGGGTTCAGGAACAGCAGATGTGGCATTACTTTGGGCTTCCTGGGTGGCTCAGATGGTAAAGTGTCTGTCTGCAATGCTGGAGATCCCTGGGTCGGGAAGATCCCCTGGAGAAAGAAATGGCAACCCACTCCAGTACTCTTGCCTGGAAAATCCCATGGACGGAGGAGCCTGGTAGGCTACAGTCCGTGGGGTCGCAAAGATTCGGACACGACTGAGTGACTTTGCTTGACTTATTAGAAATGCAGTATCCGGGTGCTTCCTCCAGCCCTCCTAAATCAGCCTTCCTTTTAATAATCAACACAATCTCTACATATTTGGTATGCCCATTAAAGATGGAGAAACACTTCTCTGAAACATTGGTTGTCACATGTAGCTGCATATTGGGAGTTTAAAAAAATACAGTTGCCTGGGTCTCTAGCCCTGGGTCCTACTGATTTAATTGGTGTGAGCTGTGGCCTGGACATGGTGCCTTTTGGCTCCCCAGGTGATTCTAGTGTACAGCAGAAATTGAGAACTCCTGACTCTAAAACCTCCAAACATGGTGTAAATAACTGATATGCAAGGGGCTGAGGCATAATTTGAATGATGACTGTGAAATCATGAATATCAGTTAAAGTCAATACAGATTTGTTCACCAAATCACAGGTGACAAGAAGTGCTTGAAGCTATAGAAGGATTAACCATAAAATAAAATGAGTGATGAAATTAAAATTACTGTGGATGACTACTTCCAACTTTTCCCCTTCTCCTGCCCACTACGGAAGACCTTGCTTGCTCATGTTTTTTCCTCTTCCTGCTCTCAAGTGAGGGTTCGGTCTCTTGAGTGCTTAAATGATACAGGCTCATGAGGAAAAGGAGGAGAGGTGGAAGACAGAAGGTAGTGGCCAGAATAGAGCTTTAAGAAGTTTGGTGGTGGGTTTGGAAGAGTGAAGTTGCTAAGTGTGGGTTTTGAGAAAATGGGAGAGGATTAAAAAATATAGGGTAAGTGTGGAAATTTTACTGATTAGAGTCTCATTAGCATTTTTAAGAGATGTGAGGAAAGCACTGAATATCTTTTATAAAAAGTTCTTGTATGGAAATATACATAACAAAATTTACCATTTTAATTTTTTAAGTATACTGTTCAGTGGCATTAAGAATATTCACATTGTAGTGCAACCATCACCACTGTCCATTTCCAGAATTCTTTCATCATCCAAGCAGAAACGTGACCCATTAGATAATAACTCCTCATTTCCACTCTTCCCCCACCAGCCCCTGGTAACTACTACTATACTTTCTGTCTCCATGAATGAAGCTTGGTACCTCATACAAGTGGAATCATGCAATATTTGTCCTTTTATGTCTGGTTTATTTCACATAGCATGTGAATTTCTTTTATAATTTTTTTTAACCTCTTAGACTGTGCTCTATAAATTATGACTTGTTTGGGAACTGAAGCATGTGTGACTTAGCTTTTTTAGTGTGCATTAGTGTAGTGCTGCTTTTCTTGATAGGACTTGAACTTAGGAGATGATTATACTAAGAGGTAAGCCAGGCCAAAAGTAAAAATAGTTTCAGGAAAGGTTGAGATAACCTTGTTGATGACAGAGCATGCAGGCTTTTAAGGAAGACCGATATCTAAGATTGACAGTCTGTGATACTGCTTATAATTGCTTCATCCAGTTTGCTAGCAAAGGCTTTTTGGTATTTCTGGTTGAGAGTGGGTCACATGCTCTTTACCTACTCCTGTTTTCAACTTCTTCCCAAACTAAAGTGCTGTTTTAACAATTATCGCTCCCTCTTCTTGGCTGTGGAGACATTGGTTGATTTGGTTTGTGTGAACAAAGATATTAATGTGATGAGAGCAGGGTGGGGGTTTTTTGGTTTTGTTTTTAGAACAGTATGCTTTAAATCTCATGGGTAAGCCTTAGAACACATCAATAATTTCTGAAGTGATCACTTGGGCTTTATCCCACAACTGTTGAAGAACAGGAAGATAGAGGGACATCACCATTTTCTCTCAGAGTATTTTAGAACATTTATGATCAACCTGTGAGACCTTTTCAGGAAATACTCAAATTGTCATGCACTAGTTATCTGATTTTTCACAGATTTTTTGACATTGTTGCCTCAATTTTTTAAAATTTTATAAGTGTGAGTGGCTGTGCCTACCTAGAATTTGAGGAGCTAGCATCTACATGGAAAGCTCTCAATAAATTATAGTTGCCTGTGTTGATTCTGTACCATGATAATATGTCCTTTGCAGACATCTACACTTTATAAAGGTAGAATGTGGAATTTCATCAGCAAAGAAGTCCATAGGTATTGTTATATAATACTTCTTTATTAATAAGATAATAGCATACTGTTGTCTTCAGTTGGCCTCATTAAAAGCAGAGCCTGAGATAGGGCTTCGACTGCTCTTGGTAAGAATCTATAAGGTAATGAGGATAGGAAGGGAAAGGGCCCAATTAAAGATATGGCTTAAGATAAAGTCAAGCCTTCTAGCTTGATGTTGCAGCATGAGGGGGAACCGCTGGAATATAAGTGCTACCACAGAATCATCCCAGGCAGCAGTTCAGGCTTTCATTATGTAGTGGGACCACTTTAGGACTCTAAAACTTTTATGGAAAGCTTGTGGAACCATCAAGAATAGCTATTTGCTGTGACATCTGTGTCCACTAACTTTAAAATGGATATGCAGTAGAGCCTCTTAACCAACCGTTAGTGATGAATCAAGCCAAAGTGGCTTCACAATGGAAAACAAAACATTTATTTGTTCATGAATTTAACTTCTATTTCTTAAACATCTGTTAGATGCATAGAAATGTACTAGGAACAAAAATCATGGTCAAAACAATAAGAATTATCAATGGAGATTTTTCAATTACTTAAAAAATAGTTTGTTGAAACAGGACAGCCATAACCATTTCTTCCAGGATTTTCAGTCAAGTACCTAGGCTGATAAAGGGAAACGTGGTGTTTAAACTGTATTTTTGAAAAAGGATGCTACAACTTGTTTAAATTAGTTCTATACATGACTAGTTAAACTTGGAAAGTTGAAACATTAGCAGCAAAAGTGGTACCCTGTTTCTGCTTCAAGCAATTGCACATGAAAATCAGGGGAAATTTGTGGTAGCTGAGGTAGGGCTTTGGAAATCGGTAAATTTAAAGTGTACCCTTTGAAATTAATCTAGAAATCAGTGGGTTTTTTAACATAAAAGTCTGTAACTCTGTCTAACATCTATTGAACAATAAGTACTTTTAGATAATAATAATAAAGGTTCTTATGGAGTAGGCAAAGAACTAAATGTTTTCATTTTGACTCAAGTTCTTGCCCTTATGTTTATCTGGTGAACTCAACCAGACATATGGAAACAAAAGGAGGGAAAAATCCACAAACTTCCTCTAACCTTCTGATTGTATGTGTGTGGTGTGCTCAGTCCTGTCTGACTCTTTGTGACCCCACGGATTGTAGCCCGCCAGGCACCTCTGTCCATGAAATTTTCTAGGCAAGAATACTGGAGTAGGTTGCCATTTCCTACTTTAGGGGATCTTCCTGCCCCAGAGATCGAACCTGTGTCTCTTGCATCTCCTGCATTGGCAGGCATGTTCTTTACTATTGAGCCACCTGGAAACCTTATTACTAAGCCCATGTTGTGCTGTGCTGTGCTTAGTCGCTCAATCATGTCCGACTCTTTTGAGACCCTATGGACTGTAGCCTGCCAGGCTCCTCTGTTCATGGGGATTCTCCAGGCAAGAATTACTTAAGTGGGTTGCTGTGCCCTCCTCCAGGGATCTTCTGGACCCAGGGATTGAACCCAGGTCTCCTGCATTGCAGGCGGATTCTTTACCAGCTGAGCTACCAGGGATGTCCTACTAAGCCCATATTTGGGAATAATAATTGGTGTACTTCATACAGTGAGCTGGGAAACATGTGTCTTGTCATGGTTCTTCTTTCATAAGCAGCAGAGATGAAATTTGAATAACTTAAGCAGAGGGAGAGTTTACTGGAAGGATATGTAATAGTTCTTAGAATAGAAGAGAAAACTTAGGCACCTGGCTTGGAAAAGACAGGAATCATTATGACAGAATCCCAGGATCCAGGTAACAAAAATGGATGGTCTGTCTTCAGAACGTGTCTGCTGCATTGAATCCGCTTCTGGCATTTTTTAGTCTATGACATTTTACTTAAAGCCCAAATTTCATTTATCTCAGTATTTCATTTGAGTGTAAAATTATTCTAGTTTTCTTATAAGTTTAATTTTCCATTTTCATCCTCCTGATAGAAAGGCTAGCAGAGTCCTTTGTGTTTCCATGTCTCCTTTAAAGGATATTTTTCTCCTTTTTACTCTGGTATATATTCCTAGCCTTAACATTGGTTCAAATACAGGTGTACTTACATTTAAAAGCAGATATAAGGAAATGACTGCACTACCTAAGCTCAGCTAACAAGAGCTAAAGTTAGAAAAACACATTTTCTTTTTATTATTCCTGCACAAACCATACTACTAGTCTTCATTATCAGAGCATTACTCAAATACCTTCACTGTTTATTTGTTCATTCATTCACACATTCATTTTTATTTATTCACCAAACAGTTATTAGCTCCCTACATTTGTTATGCTTTATTTTTTTCCCTGGAGCTTCCCTGGTAGGTCATTTGGTAAAGAATCCACCTGCAATGCAGGAGACCCCGGTTAGATTCCTGGGTCAAGAAGATCTGCTGGAGAAGGGATAGACTACCCACTCCAGTATTCTTGGGCTTCCCTTGGGGCTCAGCTGGTAAAGAATCTGCCTGCAATGTGGGAGACCTGGGTTTGATCCCTGGGTTGGGAAGATCCCTTGGAAAAGGGAAAGGCTACCCACTCCAGTATTCTGGCCTGGAGAATTCCATGAACTGTATAGTCCATGGGGTCGCAAAGAGTTGGACATGACTGAGTGACTTTCACTTTCAGAGTTTGTTTGGCTTTTAAATGGACTTAGGAAAAAGGAAGGTAAGAAGGTTTCAGTGACATTAGCACAAGCTGGTCAGAGGGGACCAGAAAGAAATTTGTGATGTAGTTTCTCACTTTTGAGTCTGTATCACTGACATAGTCTAAATTTCCGGATCCTGAAGCAAAAATTAAAATAACTTATTGTTTCTGATCTTTCCCATCCTCTACTTATCTGGGCAAAGAAGGAGCTTAGAGGACAAACGGTTAAGTGCTCCTGAAGGGCATGGGACTCAGGGCTCCCAGGTAAGGGTGGAGCTGGTAGGGTTGTTGTCTTATAGAAGCAAAAATAGCAGTCCTACAACTGACTTTTTATCTGCTTACTGCTTGTATTCCCATTATGTCAGGTGATCTAATAACCTATGATACCTTTTCTTCTTCAAGTCTAGGGTCTGGTATTGCATTTGGCTGTCATATCTCTTTAGTCTTACTTAATCTGTAACATTTCCACAGTCTTTCTGTCTTTTATTAGCACTTTTGAAGAACATAGTCCTCACTGCAACTCCTCCCCTGTCCTTTTTTTTTCCCCCCTCTGGCCGTGCTGTGCGGCTTGTGGGATCCTGCAATAGAAGCTCGGAGTCCTAACCACTGGACTGCCAGGGAATTCCTGAACCCTGGCCTTTTTAAAAATAGAATAATCCTCATTTTAGGTCTGTCTGACATTTCCTTGTGATTAGATTGAAGTGATACATTCTAGGCCAGAGTACCACATAGGTGATATTGTGTCCTTCTCAGGGTACCATGTCTGTTCACCTTGGTAATGTTAATTTCAATGACTTGCTCAAGGTGTTTTCCAAATTCTCCATTATACAGTTAGTGTTTCTGTCCTCACTCTTGCATCTAGAAAGAACAATCCATGAGGAGACACTTTAAGATGATGCAAACATTCTGGTCCTCATCAAAATTTTCTCTAGGTGTAGAGAATCTTGTCTGATCTAATCTTCATTATCATGGTTGCAAAAGAATGGTCCTCCAGGTCTAATACTACTTCCCCACCCACCAGTAAACCATTGAATTTTGTTACAGCTGAGGATTCCCTTTTCCCCTCATTTAATTTTTATTTACTGTCTCTTTATTATTGATATGGACCTGTGAATTCTCATTTTTTAGTTGTTTATAATTGATTGCTGTACTTCTTTTGATACTCAAATGCATATATTTTTGCTTATGTAAATTACTAGGCAAATGTAGCTTTAGGCAGTTTACCAACATCCAGTTGGGTTATAGCCACTTAGCCCCTTCGAAAGTGTAGAAATTTGGGAGCCGCCGCTCTGTGTATGTGGCATACATATGTGTGCTTAGATATGAATAGACAATAGCACACAAAAAACTGATCGCAGGGCCTACTTTGAGAGAAGGAGACTGGGGGAGGGGGACAGGGGTTTGAGGTTGGAGAGAAATTTTCACTTTTATAATATTTGAATTTTTTTAAAAATCAGGGACATGTAACAAGTTATCAGTTCTTTTAAAATGTTTGTTTTCTTGTTGAACTGTTATCAGCAAAATCAGATCAATTTGATTCTGCCACTGAGGAACACATTTTGTTTTCCCTGTTACTAAACTTCTCAGCTTTATGTGAAAGCTTTCTAGGCACACAGTCTTCACTGCCTATTGTAGGATTGTTTGGGGATTACCCTTAGTTCAGGTCTATCTTTGAAAGCAAGCTTTGAGTACAGCACTGCAGATTTTGACCCCTGGCCCTCAGTTCTCAGACTCAGAGTGTGACTCTAGCACCAGTGTTAATGCAGTGTAATTGTCATGGTAGTGGAGTGCTGCTTCCACCCTTACCTTCATTCTAGAAAGTTTTGCAAGCTGGTAGAGGGGAGACTGTATGTGAAGTTGTTAGATCAAGTGCTCATTTCAAGCTGATTTCTCAATCATTTGGCTGCATGTGTCCTAGGTAAGTAATGATGGCTGGATTTGTTCATGGCAGTGCTTTGGAATCTTAATAATTCTCAGGGTGTCTGCTATTGGGTAGCTCTCCTTTCCACATTTTAGATAATTGAGACCATTTTTTTCCCTATAAATCTACACACAATATATCCTAAAGTTTCTTCCTCACTTAAAATAAACCAGTACATTCAAGACACTCGATCTCACTGTGGTAAGAAATCTCTGAACCTTGCAAAGCTCTGGATGCTCTGGCTCAGCAGAGAGAGCTTTGTAACACACAACCCAGAGGGAAGCTCCGTTGGCCCCCTCACAAGCAGCCTTGTGTAATTACTCCTCCATTAAGCCTGCATGCAGACCACACTGAACTCAACCATAGTCATCCTTCTTGAAAAAAATAAAATAAAGTGGCCTTATTATAAACATGGGCAAGCTGGATTTTTTTGAGGGGCTTTTGCATTTTGGAGCCTTGTGGTTTTCTTCATCTATTTGATAATCATTAACATGCGCAGCAGTTAACCTTCCAGCAATGTGAAACTTTATATCTGAGCTTTGCAGCATCTGTCTTGAAACGCAGACTGAGGTTTGCTGAGGCTGTTTTTATAATCACTGGTGGTAAAAATCAGGAAGATGCAAAATGGGCGTGTATTGAAGTGTAGTTCATCCAACATTCTAGACCTTAAATTAGAGTGATGAGCATAAACACTGCAAACAGAGTTTTTTTTTTTTTTTTCCAACTAAATTGCAATTATATTTTAAATTACCTACAATTACCAGAAACCATCTCAAAGCTAGAAATTAACTTCTTAGGCACTGGTCCCAGCAGATCAGCTGTTAAATGGACCATCTTGTATAGCTGACCTCCCACTCTAGTTTCACTCACACACAGCCTCACACAAACCAAGCAAGGCAGAGCCCCAGGGCGGAGCACACGTTTCACAGTCACGTGATAGGCGTGACAGCCCAACAGTATCGTGCAGCCATATTTTTACAACTTCCTAAATTACAGTTTCATCCAGGTTCATGGCGTTTTGCTGAAATACTGTGCTTGTTTTCTTTTTGCGAGCAAGTGACCATTTTATTTTAGATTTTAGTTGAATTATGTTATGCAGCAGGTTTTATCATCTGAAATTTAGGAGCCACTAGGACTATTCCTGACTGGTCACTGTGTGACCTTGGTTAAAGTTCTTATCTTCTGGGCTTCAGAATGGTAAGAATGGTAAGGGATGAGCAGTTGGGAAAGTGCCAGGTGGCCTTCCCTCAGAGCACCTGCCAAGTGGCCTACATACAGGAGTAGATGCTTCTCCATCTTGTAGTCAGTCTGCTCCCTGGTCCTGTGTTGCCACCTCCCTTTCAATGAGAGAATGGGGATACTTTCTGGCTAGTATATAACTCAGACCATAGTTGAGTTGAATTCAACATGGTAAAGTACTTTAAAATGTTGACATTTATACTTAATACATTTCAGAATGGATGAACTAGTTTAAACCTCACGGCCTCTTGTTTCTCCAGGAACCCATGATGATCCTCTTTCTCTTGAATCCAGTTTCTTGTCTTGAATTCACTCCCCTAACTGTCCCCAAAGTGATTTTTCTGAAATGCAGAGTAATGCCAATTTCCTTCTTAAAATTTTTCAAATTTTCCATTTGCCAAGAGCCATCCTGATTAGATCCCTGCCAGGTTCTCTGCTTCACACTTCACTTCCACAGTATGAAATTATTTTCAATTCTCTCCCATACACCACTCTTGTATTCATGTAAAACACTTTGTTTTGTACTGTTGATTTTTTCTGGCTTGCTCTCCCTATCGCCTCTCCACTTGGCTAAATCTTATAATGGTGTTTAAGACTGTTTAGACCATACTTGGACTGAATGTTTGTGTCCCCTCAAAATTCATGTTATGGGCTTCCCTGCTGGCTCAGCTGGTAAAGTATCTGCCTACAATGCAAGAGACCCAGTTCGATCCTTGAGTCGGGAAGATCTCCTGGAGTAGGAAATGGCAACCCATTTCAGTATTCTTGCCTGGAGAATTCCATGGACAGAGGAGCCTGGTAGGCTACAGTCCATGAGGTCACAAAGAGTCAGACACAACTGAGCATGCCCAGCAAAATTCATATATTGAAATCTTAACCCTCGATGTCATGGTATCAGGAGGTACCTTTGGGAGGTGATCAGGTCATAGGCAGAGCCTGCATGAACAGGATTAATGCCCTTAAAAAAAGAGGCCCCAGAAAGATCCCTTGTCCTGTCTGCCATGTAAGGTTGCAGTGAGAAGACAGCCATCACTGAGGAGGCGGACTTGCACCAGACACCAGATCTACCAATGCCATCATCTTGGACTTCCTCATTTCCAGAATTGGAAAAAATAAATTTCTATTGTTTATAAGCTCCCCAGTTTGTGGTATTTTGTTATATCTGCCCAAACTAAGACAGACCATATTCCCCAGAAATCCTGTCTGAAAGTCCCTACAGTCTAATAGATAGTGCTTTTTAATTTATTCATTTAATTAATATAAAGTTGAATGCCTATTATGTACTCAGTGGAATTAACTAATAAGGGTCATTTTCCTCTATGAGTCGCTCTGCTCATCCCTAGGTATCAGGGAAGAGAGGAGAGTGTTCAAAGAGAGCGAGTTAGATTTCCTGGTGCACATTATGGGGAGGGTCAGATGGATGACCTTTAGGGCATGTTTGGGAGGCCTTATCTGAGAGCTGGAGAAGGGTGATGTAGAACAAATAACTACAATCATTTCTCTCAACTATGAACTCTATAGCTTTGCGCAGTGGCAGTATCGTAGCCAATGAGGTTTATCCGAGGCGCGATTATTGCTAATTGAAAACTGTGAACTCTATAAAGTTGAACTTGAGCCTAAAATAAAAGATGTTTTTTATTGGACTGACTAACAGTAAGTTTGGTTAATAATGTGCTAGACCTTATACTATTAATTATACTATTATACTATTAATGCACCCTTCCTTATACTATTAATGATGTAATATTGGAGTTACATTAAAATAGTTAGTATGATTAGGGGATAAACCAGAAAGAGGATTTGTTTTGATTATTCTGTGCCCTATAAGTCATATCAGTGACTTGATTAAGTAATGCTTCTTTAACCCAGCTTCTGGGGGATTTTTGAGAGATAGACAAATTGGTGTAGAATTAAAAGGTGTCAAATAGATGGGATAATATATCTTCAATCCCTTTATATCAATAGGAATGCTTTCGGCATCAAGAGAAAACCTAACCAAAGTGACAAACTATTTTACTCATATATAACATATAACAAGCATTCTGGAGGTAAACATCTGTTGGTGACTGGTAACAGTACGAAAAATACAGAGCCAGCCTTTCTCCAATTTTGTTGACCATTCTCTTGTGCTTTGCAAGATGGTTGCCATAGCTCTAGACATGAGTCTATATCCAAAACAGGAAGGGGGTGGCAGAAGGAAATGTGTGACAGTATCATTTCTCCTTTATATTAGGAAAGCAAGGATTTGCCAGAACTCCTGGAGACTCTTACTTATACCTCACTAGGACTGAAACTGCCTCAATGGCCGACCCTAGCTTCAGGAGAGCAGGAAAGCAAATATATGGCTTTTCTAGTCTCGATAATGCAACATGCCAAGTAAGGTAGATTTGAGAATGGGAGATGGGCTAACCAACCAATGACTTCTGCCACATGCATCCAGTTTAATTCTCTTAGAAGTCATCAGGCTTCACTATCACTTATCAGTGCTTTGGTCTTTAGGACTCTTTTAAAGTAAAGGTGGCAGAAATATGAAGTTATACATTGTTTATAAATTTCCTTGGTTACTACAGCAAAGTGCCTGCATCTTCGACAGCCCATTTCATGCCTGAGGAAGAAGCATTTGCTTGTGGTGCCAGGGAAATTTTTTGAATCCAGTTGTTTGGATAGTTTTGAAAAAAGTGCAAACAAAAATGTCTATCCTTGGTTTAATTTTTCACTCTTGTTTATCCATGGGTGCTTCTAAGAGCTTTTGCAAGTAAACCTTCCAAATCTTAAACTAAGCGTGGTGGGCAAACTATCTCACAGTTTACAACCGATCAAGAAGAATAACAATCCATTAATTCTGGTGAGGTAACCTCAGGAAAGGGGGCATGTGGAGTGAACCAGAGGGATTCTAGCAAGTGTGAAGGTTTGAAACCATACTGTATTCTCCCTGTGGTGGTATGTCCACAGACACCTCTCTGCTTTAGGAACACATGTGGCAGAATATGCTCTGATACAGTTGGCCTAAGGGCAGTACAGAGTAGTGTTTAAGATGTAAGCTCTGGAGCCAGTCTGTCTAGGCTCAAGTCCTGCTTCTACAACTTACTAGCTGTGTGACCTCAGACATGTTACATAAACTCTCTGTGCCTCTAAAGCAGACAGTAATAGTACTCAGCTAATGGTACCTCTTAGCTTTTGTCATTGTATAGTGCTATTATATAATGGTAATGTCCACCAGGCCAAGTAGGTTCTTTGCTTCTTCACCTTTCCCTTTTTGCTGCTGTGCGTCCCTTTTGGACATTTGCCTATTATAGAGGAAGCACTTGTAAATACTCATTAATGTTTAAGTGCTTCAGAAGTAGTAGTACTTCATCACTCTGTGTACACTGTGCTATGCAATATGTATTATTATCACAACTTCATAGAAAGAAAAGGAAGTTGAGAAGAGTGGTGAAAGAACTTGTCCAAGCCACACAGCTAGTAAACTTGTTGGAGTTAGAATTAGAACACACAAGTATTTTGGGCTCCAAGATCTGCCCTTACTCCCTCTGTGGCACTATTGAATTGAGTTATAAAACTTAAATTAGCTCTTTATGTACATATCTTTTTCTCTGCATGTAATTTTCTCATGCTCTGTGGGAAAGATTTTGAGCCATAGGCATCTTTTAGGACATCTGCACAGCTCACAGTCATCTTCTCTTTCTAAAGACCGTTTCAGAATCCTAATAAAGGAGGCCCCACTTTTTCAGAATACAAAACCCTTCTTTCCTAAGAGCAACCCATTCCATATGAGTATCATAGGCCCGACTACAGGCTTACCAGAAGAGGCAGCATCACCTAGGTTATCCCAGTAAATCAGAGACCCCATCCCATAAACTACCTTAATTGATACAGGAACCGTACTTGATCAACTCAGATCAGTAAATCATTCTTTCTTGGGACTTCTTCCTGGAGTTATTTAGGAAAACAAAACAAAATATATTTCCTCTCTTTTGGAGTTTTTAAGCTTATATAGAATTGGAGTCTTCAGCTTCCAGCTGTCATTCTGTTGGTGGAGAGGACCTGTTGAAGAATTAGAGTGTAAGGGCCTGATATTGTCATTTATGATCCTTGAACCAGATGTACCTGAGGCCAGATGAATCTCCTATTTATGAGAGTTAACAAATTCCCTTAATTTGCCTACATTTTTTTGAGTTAGATTAATGCCACCTGCAGTGAAGAATATTTATTAATATGCTTATTCCCCTTCCTTATCCAAGGGTGTGAAAATCTTTTTCTTTTTTTAATTCAGAAACTTTGTATTAAGGATTTTACTTTAAATTGACACACATGTCAAATAAGCATGGGGTAAACGATTGTATTTGCATGGAATGAAATCCAGAAGAATTAAAAATCTTCACTCATCCTGAAGATTTTACTTGGGTATTCCTTCCTTAGCTGTCATCATATAGCTACAATTGATGCATAGATGATGTATCCCCAGGACAGCAATATGACAGAATACAAAGCTGAATAAATTTGGCCCAGTGTGTGGCAACTCACTGGCTTCATGGTAAGAAGACGACAAAAGTTCAAAGCATGGGTATAGGATGCAGGCTCTAGAATAATCTCTGGAGTGGTTTAAAAAAAAAATCTCTCTTGAGCTTTTCTTTTTCTAATTTTCCATCCTTTCTGAGACTTCACAATTTGGAATTTCGCTCATGCTTAGAGAATGGGACATTCAAAAACCAGAAAAGAAAAGATAGGGAATGATGCTTTTGTTAGTATTGTCATTATTAAGGTGAAAGCAAGAAATTTCAATTGTAAATCAATCCTGTTAGAATCAGGGGTGAATTTGAATCTTAGTAGGTAGTGAGGAGAACTGTTGGCCAGATCATTTGTAGAACCATAGAACTATAGAATATTTAAAGAGGAAGCTGCTGCTGCTGCTGCTAAGTCACTTCAGTCGTGTCCGACTCTGTGCGACCCCAAAGACGGCAGCCCATCAGGCCCCCCCATCCCTGGGATTCTCCAGGCAAGAACGCTGGAGTGGGTTGCCATTTCCTTCTCCAATGCATGAAAGTGAAAAGTGAAAGTGAAGTCGCTCAGTCATGTCCAACTCTTAGCGACCCATGGACCACAGCCCACCAGGCTCCTCCATCTATGGGATTTTCCAGGCAAGAGTACTGGAGTGGGGTGCCATTGCCTTCTCCGTAAAGAGGAAGAGACCTAAGCAATTCAATATTTTCATTTTATGAAAGAAAAAGCTGAAATCTAGAAGGTTAATCCACTTGTTCAAAGTCACAGACACAAGCCTGTCATCCAGAACTCCCTGGTTTCATCTGTTGTTCTTTCACTGGATCGTGTTACCTTTTTTCTGAGTCTAAAATTGTCAGGCTGGGTAAAAACTAGATGTAATGTTCACAATTCATTTGCATCATGGAGAGGAAGGCAATCAATGAAGGAGCAGTTTCATTAATTCAGCACTAAATACAACTGCATTACCTTAAAGCAGCAAAAGAAAATAAGCAGACAACACTAGACATAACCTCATACTTGACTAAATTGCAGTTTCTCGATCCATGATTCAAAGTCCAAGTTTCTCCAACCTTTCAAACTTGTTATCCTTACTCTCTTCAGTGTTGAAGAAAATTTATGAAAGCTTCCTCCCAACTCTGCCACGCTAAATACATACAGATAGAATAGAGACTCCCTCCTAAATTGAAGCTCTTATAGAAATAACTACACTGAAAAACTAATTTGTGGAGTATTTGCAAGTAAATGGATTATTGGCAATTCATAAAACAATTCATATTTATACCTTGAGGTTTTTTTGGTTGTTGTTGTTGACTCCTTGCATTCCTCAGAGAGATATATGACCTGTAGAGCAATGAATTATTTCATTCCAAATACATAGGATCATGGAATTTGGGGTGAGAAGGTTATTTAGAAACTGCCTAGTTCAATATTTATTGATGACGAATCCAAGACCTAGGGATATTAATTGATTGTATGTAACCCTGGGCAAGGAGCTGTTATGAATCCTTCCATAATGTCATCTGAAATTAACTTTTTCTTGAAAAATCTGAATTTTCAGGGAAAATTGAAATTTGATAGCAGATAATAAAGTATATAAAAATATTTTATACATTAATATTAATTTGAATATGTAAATTAAATGAAAATATTGTTCATTTGAATGCTTAGTTAAGCTAAAATATATTTTCTTATCTTTCCACTTCCCTTAACAACCTCACTACAAAAAGCCACAGCAATCATTCTAACAGCATATCCCCTCTATATTTAATATTTTACAATCTGATATTCAGTTCAGTTCAGTTCAGTCGCTCAGTCATGTCCGACTCTTTGCTACCCCATGAGTCGCAGCACGCCAGGCCTCCCTGTCCATCACCAACTCCCGGAGTTTACTCAAACCCATGTCCATATTAGGGGAATACAAACAACAGAGTCCCCAGTTGGCCCTTGTGGTCAAGAACCTGCCTGCCAATGCAGGAGACATAAAAGACAGGAGTCTGATCCCTGGTTTGGGATGATCCCCTGGAGGAGGGCATGGCAACCACTTCCAGGAGTTTTGCCTGGAGAACCCCGTGGACAGATGAATCTGGCGGGCTACAGCTCATAGGGTCACAAAATGTCGGACACAAGTTAGCACTAAGTGAAGCAACTTAGCATGCATGCCCCCCCGACATGCATATTCTCATAAAATGTTTTGTTTAATATGCACTTAACCTTAAAAAGCAGAGACATTACTTTGCAGACAAAGGTTCGTATAGTCAAAACTATGGTTTTTCCAGTAGCCATGTATGGATGTGAGAGTTGAACCATAAAGAAGGCTGAGCACTGAAGAACTGATGCTTTTGAACTGTGGTGTTGGAGAAGACTCTTGAGAATCCCTTGGAATGCAAGGTGATCAAACCAGTCAATCCTAAAGGAAATCAACCTGAATGTTCATCAGAAGGACTGATGCTGAAGTTGAACCTCCAATACTTTGGCCACCTGATGTGAAGAGCTGACTCATTGGAAAAGACCCTGATGCTGGGAAAGATTGAGGGCGGGAGGAGAAGGGGTTGACAGAGGATGAGATGGTTGGATGGTATCACTGACTGAATGGACATCAGTTTGAACAAGCTATAGGAGATGGTGAAAGACAGGGAAGCCTGGCTTTCTGTAGTCTGTGGGGTTACAAAAAGTTGGACACCACTGAGCGACTGAACAACAAGCCTTAAAATGTTGTGTATGTGTAATAAAACATTTGGTCTGATAGTTCCCCATAGTGACACATGAAGAATTCCAGAACAATCTGAATACCTCCTCAGAATCTTTGTGGTCTGGTTGGTGAAATTAACCAACATGAAGAGCTCATAGCAAAAGTAATGTCCAGTTGCAGCAAGCACACTGGGTCACCAAGCCTCAGTAGTAAAGATAAAAAGGACTCTGCTGCTCTGCCTCACAAGGGGAGGCATCTCTTGAATGGGAGAAGAACAATTAGAAAATACAGTAAGTATCTTAATCCAAGGAAAGCCAAATAGAGGAAATATGTGTTCATTACCTAATTCTGTATTATCCATTCTTTCAGGTGAAAAAGGAAGTTAGACTTATAGGTACTTGCAAGCCTTATGTTTCTCGGGTTATTGTCTCTCAAACCACAGGAAGGGGAGTCTCAGAAACAAGTCAGTAGTTACCCCAGAAGCTTCTAGCTGCTGCAACCCTAGGTCTACACCTGTTTTGTTTATTTTTAAAGAAGTTAAGTTGCATTTTTATTTTTGTGAAAGTCTCTCAATTGTGTCCAACTCTTTGAAACCCCATGGACTGTAACCTTCTAGGCTTCCTCTGTCTAAGGAATTCTCCAGGCAAGAATACTAGAGTGAATAGTCATTCCCTTCTCCAGGGGATCTTCCCAACTCAGGGATCGAACCTGGGTCTCCCACACTGCAGGCAGATTCTTTACCCTCTGAGCCACCAGGAAAGCCCATATTTATTCTTAAGGAAATTTAAATAAGAACTTAAAAAGTCTATGAAACTAAAAAATTTTTTCTTTTAACAGTGTCAGTTCATAATATTTACTCTGCTCTGGCTTCTACTAAATTCCGGGGGCTACAAAAATAAAATTCCACTTAAATTTATTTAAAAAGACAGTGAAAAGTGTAATAATGGATATACAGAGGTGTTCACTGTAATATTTATTACAATAGCAAAATGTTGACATCGACTTGAACAACTATCAATATGGGACTTGCTGAATTATGTTGTAACCATGCAGGAAAAAAGTTATATAACCACTTTAAATAGTGTTCTATGGAAATTTGTGCTTTAAGAAAGCAATTTTTGGGGGAAAGGCGTTAATAATAAAATGCTTTGTCCTTTCTTGTTTAAAGCCTTCTGGGTAAGGAAATTCTATGTAGCAGCAAGGCCAGCTGGCAATCCCATATTAGAGACTGTTTCTCTAATATTTGTAAGACTGACCACCCTAAGTCATTAAATCAGGGGATGCCCCAGTTGAGGCATAATTATTTTGCTTGGATAGGAGCCTGGTAGACTAAATTATCTTTAGCATCTGCCAGGGTACCTTGCTGCTGTCTGTATAATATGGGATACCTGATGCAGGACATTGAAAATAATAGGCATTAGTTTAGAGATAAAAGAATCTACTTATAGGCTTACTGAAAGTTATCTTTGGGCTTCCCTGGTGGCTCAGATGGTAAAGAATCTGCCTGCAATGCAAGAGAACTGAGTTCGATCCCAGGGTTGGGAAGATCCCCTGGAAAAGGGAATGGCTGCCCACTGCAGTATTTGTGCCTGGAGAACCCCATGGACAAAGGAACCTGGTGTGCTACCGTCCATGGGGTCACAAAGAATCAGATATGACTGAGCGACTAAGCACGCACAAAGTTATCTTTGCTCATATGTCAATTACTACAACATATATAATGCAGATAAGGTCTAATTAAATCACCAGTAGTTCACAAATGACAGTTAATAAACTAGTCAAATCTTGGCTACCTAGAGAGGCAAAGTTTCACTTTGGATTCTGGCCCCCTTTTTTTGGTTTATTTCTATCTCCAACATTTGCTGTTTCTTAGGCCTTATCTTTGGTTTTCATCCTTTGACTACATGACTTCTTAAATCCTTTTTGTACTTTCTCAAGATCCAGTTGTTACAGAACAAGGACTTTGCACTCTCAACTGTAGAAAAGTTATATGATGCTGTCACCATCATGATTTCACTACTCAGTTTTGACCTCTATAATTTTTGTATCACTTTATCTATGTGGCTGTAGCAACTCTTCACTCATTTATTTATTCAAATGTTTATGGAGTGCCTACTCTATACCATATCCTAGTGTACAAAGACTAGATTTGGTCTGTGCCCTTTGGACTAAACAAACCTCATAAGTTACAGAGGCTTCAAAATGATTCAGAATACTTTTTCTAAAAACAGTTAAAATCAATAATACAAAGCTGTCTAAAAAGTCCTCAAATACTTGGAAATTAAACAATGCCCTTCTAAATAATTTATGGATTAAAGAAGAAATTACAGTGTAAATTAGAAAATATTTTAAGCTGAATTATGAAGATATTTATTAAAAGGATACTGCTAAAGCAGTGCATAGAGGGAAGTTTATACTTTCAAATGTTTGTATTAGAAAAGGAGGAAGTCTTGAAATCAGTCATCCACACTTTCACCTTAAGATGACAGAAAAAGAAGGGGAGATTGAAACGAAATTAAGTAGAAAAATTAAACTAACATAAGAATGTAGATCAATGATATAGAAAATGGATAGACAACAGAAAGAAGTAAAAGAATTTGTTCTTTGAAATGATTAATACAATTGATAAAAAATATAGTGTGACAATGAGAATAAAGAGAAAATACAAATCGTGGTCATCAGGAGTGAAGGAGAGGTCATTACTATAGATTGTAGAGGCATTAAAAGAATAGTAAAGAACAGTATGAACAAGTTTTGCAAATTTAAGAATGTAGAAGAATAGGAAATCAAAAGCAATACATTATCCTGGGGATAAATTCAAATCACAGACTTGAAAAATACTTGAATTTGGTGTTATGTTATCAGCAAGCCATAAAGTTGAGTGTGTCCATTAATACTTCTTCATTAAAAGTAAGTGGAACATATTAGACTGAGCTCAAGCAGGCCTGCTGGGACCAGTTAGCTATGTGAGCAAGTGGTGCACACTTCTCAGTGTTCCCACCCTTGATGCATAGTCACATATCCTTCAATCTACCAAATCCTACCTATATTGTGAGAGAAGCACCCTTGACCAGTTAAATAAGGAAAGAAAACGTGTAACCTGATTTATGGCTGATTATGCATATGATATGCAGACTGCTGTAGTCTTTAATCTCAGTTGTGTCTTTATAAATAAGACAATGATGAAGAGAAATTCTCACTGTGGGCAGAATTATAAATGGTACATTTTTGTTCACATTTCCTGGAAAGAGAGATGTCCTATGAATCTAGATTGATTCATAGTCAGTAGCTAATGGTAGTCTGGATGGACAGATTAGAAAAGAATAATCCCAGAGGACTGACAATAAGACATCTAGAGACAGGGTAAATGGATGGAAACTTTTGACATACCAAGGGTGGGTTTTAGGAACAGTCCACCACAGGTGAAGCAATTTTTAGAATGTAAATCAACAAAAGATTTTTTGAAGAGGAGTATTGCATCACTGATATTGTTTAGAATGCCCATCACATGATGCTAATAAAAAGACTAATTTATAGTTGACTTTATTATTATTTTTAAATTCTCTACAAATGATGCACCTTCTTATCACCTGCACCTGAAGAGCCACTCCCATTATCCTGCCTTTGACCCACAATATTTGTACTCATGAATACTCACCAAAGGCCCTCACAAACTAGGACTTTCTCAATAATCATAAGGGCAAAGGATGGCCCAAATGATCCGTTTTATGGATGTCAGTCAGCAGCCACTTTCCTTGGTCACTCCAGTGATTTTTCAGTGAGCTCATGGAAAGTGTGGCTGTAGGGATGGAAGTTCTATATGGGATCTGACCCCCTGCCACTCTGCACATGGGCAGAGTACCCATGTGCCAATAGCAGATGTGAACACTTAATCATTGCTGAAGTATGGTCACATGTCACTAGTTAGCCACCTGGTGAAAGAATAATGATACTGAACTCCTATTTTTCATAGTTAGTTTTCTGTGGCTGTGGTTTTCATTCTGGAGGCCATGGGATTGTAGTTCTCGCTTCTCTCTGCCTTCGGATGGATGAGGTTAAGAAGCTTGTGCAAGCTTCCTGATGGGAGGGAGCAGCCATGAGGAAAACTGGGTCTTCCTCTGGTGGATAGGAGGAGAAGGGGGTGACAGAGAATGAGATGGTTGGATGGAATCACCAACTCACTGGACATGAGTCTGAACAAACTCCAGGAAATAGTGAAGGACAAGGAATCCTGGCATGCTGCAATCCCTGGGGTCATAAAGAGTCACGACTTAGGGACTGAACAACAACTCCAAAAAGACATAACAATCAAAGTACATGAAGCAAAAAGTGATAGGAATGCAAGAAGAGAGGAAGCCACTATTATAGTTGGATACTTTAACACTCTTCTGTCAGAAATGGATAGACTCAGCAGGCAGAAAATCAGTAAGGTAGTTCAGCTGGTAAAGAATCCACCTGCAATGTAGGAGACCGCAGTTTTATTCCTGGGTCAGGAAGTTTCCCTGGAGAAGGAATAGGCTACCCACTCCAGTATTCTTGGGCTTCCCTGGTGGCTCAGTTGGTAAAGAATTCGCCTGCAATGCAGGAGACCTGGGTTCGGTCCCTGGGTTGGGAAGATCACCTGGAGGAGGGCATGGCAATCCACTCCAGTATTCTCACCTGGAGAATCCCCATGGAGATAGGAACCTGGCAGGATACAGTTCATGGGGTAACAAAGAGTCAGACATGACTGAGTGACTAAGCATAGCACACATAGTTGAACTCAACAGCACCATCAGTCAACTGGATATAATTAACATCTACAGATTACATAATCCAACAGTAGCAGATTATCCATTCTTCTCAAGCTCATAGGGTACTTTCACCAAGATATACTTCATTTGGGGCCAAAAAGTACATCTTAAAAAGTATAAAGAATAGAAATCATACAATGTCTGCTTTCAGATCATATGGAATTAAACTAGAAATCATTAATAGAAAGATAGCTGGTAAATGAAAAAATACTCAGATTAAACAACACACTTCTAAATAACACATAAATCAGAGAATAAATCTCAAGGTAAATTTTTAAATCTTCTTAATAAATTTAAATTAAAATGCAGCTTATCAAAATTTGTGGGTTGCAGTGAAAAAAGTGCTTACAAGGAAATTTGTAGCAGCTAATGCACATATTAGAAAGAAGGAAGATCTAATATAAGTAACAATCTAAGCTTCTACCTCAGACAACTAGAAAAAGAAAAGCAAATTAAATATAAGTAGAAGAAAAGAAATAACCAAAATTAGGTCAGAAATCAATGAAATTAAGAACAAGTCAATAGAGAAAATCAATAAAACCAAAAGCTAGTTCTTTGAAAAAGTCAGTGTAATCAATAAGCCTCTAGCCAAGGTAAAAAAAAAAAAAAGGAAGAAAACACAAATTCCTAATATCAGAGATGAAAGAGGGGACATCACTATAGATTCCATGGAAATTAAAAAGGATAAGAAAGGAATATTATGAATAACTCTATGCCTATAAACTTAAAAACAAGATGAATTGGATCAATTCCTTGAAAGACACAGCCTTCCAAACTCACTTATGAAGAAATAGACAATCCAAATAGGCCTATATCTATTTTTAAAAATGGGATAAACAACTAATAACCTTTCAAAAGAGAAAGCATCAGACCCCAATGAGTATATCTGTGAATTCCACCAAATATTTAAGGGAGAAATTATAATGATTCTCTACAATTTCTTTCAAAAGGTAGAAGTAATACTTTCTAACTCATTCTATGAGACAGACCTTACCTTAACAGACTGTTGCCTGCCAGGCTCCTCTGTCCATGGGATTTTCCAAGCAGGAATACTGGAGTGGGTAGCCACTCCAAGGGATCTTTCTCCAAGAGATCCCATTCTCCAAGGGATCTTTCCAAGCCAGGAATCGAACCAGCATCTCCTGCATCGCAGGCAGATTTTTTACCACCTGAGCCACCTGGAAAACCCAATGATTCTCTACAGTTTCTTCCAGAAGAATTAATCTCAAAAATATACAAGCAACTCCTACGACTCAATTCCAGAAAAATAAATGACCCAATCAAAAAGTGGGCCAAACAACTAAACAGACATTTCTCCAAAGAAGACATACAGATGGCTAACAAACACATGAAAAGATGCTCAACATCACTCATTATCAGAGAAATGCAAATCAAAACCACAATGAGGTACCATTTCATGCCAGTCGGAATGGCTGCTATCCAAAAGTCTACAAGCAATAAATGCTGGAGAGGGTGTGGAGAAAAGGGAACCCTCTTACACGGTTGGTGGGAATGCAAGCTAGTACAGCCACTATGGAGAACAGTGTGGAGATTCCTTAAAAAACTGGAAATAGAACTGCCATATGACCCAGCAGTCCCACTGCTGGGCATACACACTGAGGAAACCAGATCTGAAAGAGACACGTGTACCCCAATGTTCATCACAGCACTGTTTATAATAGCCAGGACATGGGAGCAACCTAGATGCCCATCAGCAGGCAAATGGATAAGAAAGCTGTGGTACATACACAACGGAATATTACTCAGCCATTAAAAAGAATACATTTGAATCAGTTCTAATGAGATGGGTAAAACTGGAGCCCATTATACAGAGTGAAGTAAGCCAGAAAGATACACACCAATACAGTATACTAACACATATATATGGAATTTAGAAAGATGGTAACAATAACCCTATATGCAAGACAGAAAAAGAGACACAGATGTATAGAACAGACTTTTGGACTCTATGGGAGAAGGCAAGGGTGGGATGATCTGAGAGAACAGCATCGAAACATGTATATTATCAAGTGTGAAACAGATCGCCAGTCCAGGTTGGATACATAAGACAAGTGCTCGGGGCTAGTACACTGGGATGACCCAGAGGGATGGGATGGGAAAGGAGGTGGGAGGGGAGATCAGGATGGGGAACACATGTAAATCCATGGCTGATTCATGTCAATGTATGGCAAAAACCACTACAATATTGTAAAGAAATTAGCCTCCAACTAATAAAAATAAATGAATAAATAAATAAATAAATAAACCTGTGGTCCCTGTAGTGGAAGTATGGAATCCTAACCCCTGGATCACCAGGGAATTCCCTAAAGTATTTTTATATAGTTTTTACACACTTCTTGATAGATTTATTCCTGATATTTTATATTTTTGTTGCTTTGGCTATTATATTTCCTAGTTGCTGGTATGGAAATTCTATAAATATCTCATATCCAACCATTATATTAAGCATTCCTTTAGCTGATTCTCTTTGCTCGTCTCTGGAGATTCTCATCACTATTACTTGGATGTTTTCACCCCAGGTGTGAGATATATTCAAATATCCTTAAATATCTGTAAGATTTTGCATCCAACCAGAGGGAACAAATATGTAAAGAGTAGAGAATTCAATCAGACAATAGAGATTAGATGAACAGAATTATCAGCAACTTCAGTGGGAAACTGTAGACTTAAATTGGAAGAACTGGGTAATCTGTAATATTGAGTTCTTCTTTGGTATCTTTTGTCAGAGTTTCGTAGTTTTCTTCATACAGACCTTACTGAAATTTTGTGAGATTTATACTTAAGAGTTTTGGGGTTGAAGTACTAATGTAAGTTATAAAGTGCTTATAATTTCAAATTCCATTTGTTCATTGTTGGTATACGGGAAAGTGATTGACTTTTGCCTATTAACCTTGTATCCTGCAACCCTCCTATAATTGCTTATTAGTTCCAAGAGTTTTTTGGTAAATTGTTTTGTATGTTCTACATAGAAGATAATGTCATCCTCTCATTTTGGCTTCCATCCCAATCTGTTAACCTTTCATTTCCTTTTCTTGTTTCACTGCATTAGCTAGGACTTCTAGTATGATGCTGAATAACATGGTGGGAGAGGACATCATTGACTTGATCCAACCTTAGCGGAAGAGCTTTGAGTTTCTTATTGTTAAGTATAATTTTGTTGTTGCTGCTGCTTAGTCATTAAGTCATGTCCAACTCTTTGTGACCCCATGGACTGTAGCCCACCAGTCTCCTCTGTCCATGGCATTTCCCAGGCAAGAACAGTGGAGTGGTTTGCCATTTCCTTCTCCAGAGGACCTTCCTGACCCAAGAACTAAAACTGCATCTCCTGCTTGGCAGGTGGATTCTTTACCACTGAGCCACCTGGGAAACTCAAGTATGATGTTACCTTAGCTTTTTTCTGTAGATGTTCCTTATCAAGCTGAAGAAGTTCCCCTCTATTTCACTTTGCTGAGCTTTTTGTTTTAAAATCATGAATAGTGTTGGATTCTGTCAACTTCTTCTGTTGACAGAATATGCTTCTTTTGCATATACTGATATAATCATATAATTTTTCTTTTTTAGTCTGTTGATGGATTGCAGTAATTTATTTCTGATTGATGAATAAGCCATGCATACTACAGCACGTCCTACTTGATCTTGGTGTATAATTCTTTTTGTACATTTTTGTTATTGATATGCTAATAGTTTGAGGATTTCTGTATCTCTTTTCATGAGAGACACTGGTGGGTAGTTTTCTTTTCTTGTAATGCCTCTGTATGGTTTGGGTATTAAGATAATGCTGGACTCATAAAATGGGTTAGAAAGTATTACTTCTTTTTTTCTTTTCAGTTTTATTTGTTTATTCTACTTTACAATATTGTATTTGTTTTGCTATACATTGACATGAATCCACCATAGGTGTACCTGTGTCCCCCATCCTGAACCCCCCTCCCACTTCCCTCCCCATCCCATCCCTCTGGGGATGTGCACCAGCCCCAAGCACTTGTCTCATGTATCCAACCTGGACTGGTGATCTGTTTCACACTTGATAATATACATGTTTCGATGCTGTTCTCTCAGATCATCCCACCCTTGCCTTCTCCCATAGGGTCCAAAAGTCTGTTCTATACCTCTGTGTCTCTTTTTCTGTCTTGCATATAGGGTTATTGTTACCATCTTTCTAAATTCCATATATATGTGTTAGTATACTGTATTGGTGTGTATCTTTCTGGCTTACTTCACTCTGTATAATGGGCTCCAGTTTTACCCATCTCATTAGAACTGATTCAAATGTATTCTTTTTAATGGCTGAGTAATATTCCGTTGTGTATGTACCACAGCTTTCTTATCCATTTGCCTGCTGATGGGCATCTAGGTTGCTCCCATGTCCTGGCTATTATAAACAGTGCTGTGATGAACATTGGGGTACACGTGTCTCTTTCAGATCTGGTTTCCTCAGTGTGTATGCCCAGCAGTGGGACTGCTGGGTCATATGGCAGTTCTATTTCCAGTTTTTTAAGGAATCTCCACACTGTTCTCCATAGTGGCTGTACTAGCTTGCATTCCCACCAACCGTGTAAGAGGGTTCCCCTTTCTCCACACCCTCTCCAGCATTTATTGCTTGTAGACTTTTGGATAGCAGCCATTCCGACTGGCATGAAATGGTACCTCATTGTGGTTTTGATTTGCATTTCTCTGATAATGAGTGATGTTGAGCATCTTTTCATGTGTTTGTTAGCCATCTGTATGTCTTCTTTGGAGAAATGTCTGTTTAGTTGTTTGGCCCACTTTTTGATTGGGTCATTTATTTTTCTGGAATTGAGTCGTAGGAGTTGCTTGTATATTTTTGATATTAATCATTTGCTATTATTTTCTCCCATTCTGAAGTCTGTCTTTTCACTTTGCTTATAGTTTCCTTTGTTGTGCAAAAGCTTTTAAGTTTAATTAGGTCCCGTTTGTTTATTTTTGCTTTTATTTCCAATATTCTGGGAGGTGGGTCATAGAGGATCCTGCTGTGATTTATGTCGGAAAGTGTTTTGCCTATGTTCTCCTCTAGGAGTTTTATGGTTTCTAGTCTTACATTTAGATCTTTAATCCATTTTTAGTTTATTTTTTACATTTGTATCTTTAATCCATTTTTAGTTTATTTTTGTGTATGGTGTTAGAAAGTGTTCTAGTTTCATTCTTTTACAAGTGCTTGACCAGTTTTCCCAGCACCACTTGTTAAAGAGGTTGTCTTTTTTTCATTGTATATTCTTGCCTCCTTTGTTGAAGATAAGGTGTCCATAGGTACGTGGGTTTATCTCTGGGCTTTCTATTTTGTTCCATTGATCTATATTTCTGTCTTTGTGCCAGTACCATACTGTCTTGATGACTGTGACTTTGTAGTAGAGCCTGAAGTCAGGCAGGTTCGTTCCTCCATTTCCATTCTTCTTTCTCAAGATTGCTTTGGCTATTCGAGGTTTTTTGTATTTCCATACAAATTGTGAAATTATTTGTTCTTGTCCTGTGAAGAATACCGTTAGTAGCTTGAAAGGGATTGCACTGAATCTATAGATTGCTTTGGGTGGTATACTTATTTTCACAATATTGATTCTTCCAATCCATGAACATGGTATATTTCTCCATCTATTTGTGGCCTCTTTGATTTCTTTCATCAGTGTTTTATAGTTTTCTATATATAGGTCTTTTGTTTCATTAGGTAGATATACTCCTAAGTATTTTATTCTTTTGTTGCAATGGTAAATGGTATTGTTTCCTTAATTTCTCTTTCTGTTTTCTCATTGTTAGTGTATAGGAATGCAAGGGATTTCTGTGTGTTAATTTTATATCCTGCAACTTTACCGTATTCATTGATTAGCTCTAGTAATTTTCTGGTAGAGTCTTTAGGGTTTTCTATGTAGACGATCATGTTGTCTGCAGACAGTGAGAGTTTCACTTCTTCTTTTCCTATCTGTATTCCTTTTATTTATTTTTCTGCTCTGACTGCTGTAGCCAACACTTCCAGAACTATGTTGAATAGTAGTGGTGAGAGTGGGCACCCTTGTCTTGTTCCTGACTTTAGGGGAAATCCTTTCAATTTTTCACCATTGAGGATAATGTTTGCTGTGGGTTTGTCATATATAGCTTTTATTATGTTGAGGTATGTTCCTTCTATTCCTGCTTTCTGGAGAGTTTTTATCATAAATGGATGTTGAATTTTGTCAAAGGCTTTTTCTGCATCTATTGAGATAATCATATGGTTTTTATCTTTCAATTTGTTAATGTGGTGTATTACATTGATTGATTTGCAGATATTAAAGAACCCTTGCATTCCTGGGATAAAGCCCACTTGGTCATGATGCATGATCTTTTTAATATGTTGTTGCATTCTGTTTGCTAGAATTTTGTTGGGGATTTTTGCGTCTGTGTTCATCAGTGATATTGACCTTTAGTTTTCTTTTTTTTTGTGTGTGTGTGACATCTTTGTCTGGTTTTGGTATTAGGGTGATGGTGGCCTCATAAAATGAGTTTGGAAGTTTACCTTCTTCTGCAATTTTCTGGAAGAGTTTCAGTAAGATAGGTGTTAGCTCTTCTCTAAATTTTTGGTAGAATTCAGCTGTGAAGCCATCTGGTCCTGGGCTTTTGTTTGCTGGAAGATTTCTGATTACAGTTTTGATTTCTGTGCTTGTGATGGGTCTGTTAAGATCTTCTATTTCTTCCTGGTTCAGTATTGGAAAGTTATACTTTTCTAAGAATTTGTCCATTTCTTCCAAGTTGTCCATTTTATTGCCATATAGCTACTGGTAGTAGTCTCTTATGATCCTTTGTATTTCAGTGTTGTCTGTTGTGATCTCTCCATTTTCTTTTCTAATTTTGTTGATTTGGTTCTTCTCCCTTTGTTTCTTGATGAGTCTGGCTAATGGTTTGTCAATTTTGTTTACCTTTTCAAAAAACCAGCTTTTAGCTTTGTTGATTTTTGTTATGGTCTCTTTTGTTTCTTTTCCATTTATTTCTGCCCTAATTTTTAAGATTTCTTTCCTTCTACTAACCCTGGGGTTCTTCATTTCTTCCTTCTCTAGTTGCTTTAGGTGTAGAGTTAGGTTATTTATTTGACTTTTTTCTTGTTTCTTGAGGTAAGGCTGTCATGCTATGAACCTTCCCCTTAGCACTGCTTTTACAGTGTCCCATAGGTTTTGGGTTGTTGTGTTTTCATTTTCATTCATTTCTATGCATATTTTGATTTCATTTTTGATTTCTTCTGTGATTTGTTGGTTATTCAGAAGTGTGTTATTTAGCCTCCATATGTTTGAATTTTTAATAGTTTTTTTTTTTTTTTTTCCTGTAATTGAGATCTAATCTTACTGCATTGTGGTCAGAAAAAAATGACTGGAATGATTTCAGTTTTTTTGAATTTACCAAGGCTAGATTTATGGCCCAGGATGTGATCTATTCTGGAGAAGGTTCCATGTGCACTTGAGAAAAAGGTGAAATTGATTGTTTTGGGGTGAAATGTCCTATAGATATCAATTATGTCTAACTGGTCCATTGTGTCATTTAAAGTTTGTGTTTCCTTGTTAATTTTCCGTTTAGTTGATCTATCCACTAAGTGGTGTGGGGTGTGAGTGGGGTATTAAAGTCACCCACTATTATTGTGTTATTGTTAATTTCCCCTTTCATACTTGTTAGCAATTGCCTTACATATTGCGGGGGAGCACCATTTTAATGCCTGGTTGAGGAATGAAGATCTTGCATGCCGCTTGACATGGCCAAAAAAAAAAAAAAACTTTACTTGAGGGCATATAAGAAGATCTCAGTAAATGGAGATGGGAATTGTATTTTTGGTTGGGAAGGTTTAACACTGTAAAGCTGTCACATCAGTCCCAAATTAATCAATTCAGTGCCCTTCAAATTTTTATGAAATTTGAAAAGTGATTCTCAAACACACAAGATAAAAGAAAAATGGAGAAAAATGAGATGGAGCTTGACTTCTCCAATATCAAACTATTCTATAAAGCTGTAGTAATTAAAGTAAATATACTCTTAGCTTCTGTAATATATAAAGAGAATAATTGAATAGGAAATCTCCAGACTAATAAATGAATTGGAATTTGGCTTATAATATAAATTATATTTCTAACCAAAGAAGGAAGAATGAATCATCAATGGTGCTAGAACAATTTGGAAAAATATAGATATCTACCTCATACTATAATAATTCCAAGTGATTAAGAAACTTCAACTTGAAAAACAAAATTGCATGATTATTAGAAGGAAAGTTAGTCTTCTTAAGCAACACACATAAATATAGAATCTGTGAAGGAAAAAATTAGCACTTTTCCCCATAAAAATACAAAGTTCTCCTCAATCAAAGACATTATTTAAAAAGTTAAAAATAAAACACAAATGATAGACTGAGATGAAGATGTTTGTCAAACATGTAATTAACAAATAGTATCCACAACATAAAAATGTCCTACCCACAAGTACAAAAAAAGAGAACAACCTAATTGAAAAATGGGGAAAGAATATGAATAAGCCATTAACAGTAAAAAAATATAAATGGTCCCCACAAACATAAAAAGATGGTCAGTCTTGCTTCTCATGAGGGAAATGCAAAGAAAAACATTCAAGTGTTATTTTTTACTCAGTAGATTGGAAAATATTTACAGCTTGATAATATCCAGCATTATCAATTATGTGGGAAACTAAGTGCCATCAGACAGTTTTGGTAGAAATGTAAATTGGCAATGTCTTTTTAACACTACCTGTCTACATTTAAAATGAGTCTTTAATTCAGTAATCCACTTCTAGGATTCTATGTTGAAGAAATATTTGCACACGCAAGCAGATGTTAAAAAAATTCCTTTGTATCACTTTGATAAAAAATTAAATACATTTAAATGTCCATCAGTAGAAATGTGGTAAATTATGAGATATCACTATCATGTGCACTTATTAAAAAGCAAAAGATATTTATTGCTCAGTCAAAAGAAATGCTACTGAATAATGGATATATTGTAAACTCATTAAAAAAGCCAACAAAGTCAAAGATAGATATGGCTACATGTCATGTACTTAAATTTATGCCAATGTACAGAGAAAGGACTAGAGAGTTACAGACCAAATTGCTGACTTTGGGTTGTCCTTTGGAAGAGGAGTTTGGTTAGAATTTTTGAGAAGACAGTTGGTTTTATTGTTACCTGGCTCAAAGGTATTAAAGAATTAATTGAAGAATTAAAAAGCTGTCATAGAAAAAGAGACACAGATGTATAGAACAGACTTTTGGACTCTATGGGAGAAGGCGAGGGTGGGATGATCTGAGAGAACAGCATCGAAAGATTATTATTATTATTTTTATTATTTTATTATTTTATTATTTTTATTATTATTATTATTATTATTATTATTATTATCAAGTGTGAAACAGATTGCCAGTCCAGGTTGGATGCATGAGACAAGTGCTCG
Source organism: Dama dama (assembly GCF_033118175.1). Taxonomy (NCBI): domain Eukaryota; kingdom Metazoa; phylum Chordata; class Mammalia; order Artiodactyla; family Cervidae; genus Dama; species Dama dama. The sequence continues at coordinate 36,410,499 of NC_083692.1, forward strand.
GGGCTGGTGCACTGGGATGACCCAGAGGGATGGGATGGGGAGGAAGGTGGGAGGGGGGATCAGGATGGGGAACACATGTAAATCCATGGCTGATTCATGTCAATGTATGGCAAAAACCACTACAATATTGTAAAGTAATTAGCCTCCAACTAATAAAAATAAATGAAAATAAAATAAAATTTGAATTAAAAAAATAATAATTGGGAAAAAAATTAGAAAACTAAACAATAAAAAAAATAATAATAATAAAAAATAAAAGCTGTCATAACTTTTGGTTAGGTAATGAATAAAACAACCTCCTTGTTTCTCCTGGATTTTCTCCTGGATTTACCTCTGAATTCCTTCAGTGGATGCTATAGACAAGGGATCTGAAAGGACATGCTACTTTTGGAATTGTCTCCTCATCTTGGACAGGTTAGCTTTGGGGATTCTCATGTTTTGGTTTGTTTATTCATGTATTTGTTATCCTTTCACTTTGTAAATAGTATGTTAAGCTGGACTCGTGGAGTATTAATGTTTATTTATCAGACCTAGCCTTAGTCCCATACTCTGGATGAAAATCCAGGCTGATCCTGTTATTTCACTGATCACTTAGGAAAAAAAGAAATCCTACAATCATGTGTGTCTTAAACATGGCCTCTAAAATTTAGTAATTAATTTTTCCATTCTATTGTTACATAATAATCGAACTTTGTCTAGTGTTAAATCATCACTCCTCCTGTGGTTGAGTCCTGATTCCTGCTGACCCTTCAGAGTGAAAGAGGTTTTACTGTCCTTTTCTTTGCTGCCTGGCATTCCTTATCCTCCCACCACTTGCTGAGCAGGGCCTCAGCAGCGGGAGTAAGGAGAGGGAGTTAGGAAGGTCTTGCTTGACTGCTGCTGTCGTAAACTGATTTTGTTCTCTCCGGAACTTGTAAGTTCTTCTCTGGGCACCTTAGAGGCTCCTCTGCAGGGCCTCTTCACATGCAGCTGTCTTCATGTGGACAGTGTTCCTTCTTTGGCTGCTCACTTGGCCTCTGCATCCTCCCACCGTCTTCTGACCCCTAGTAGAAACTTATTTAGACAGGTCAGAGTCCCCTCTTCAGTACTTCCAGGACAACATTCTTCTGTGAGTTTCACACAATTTGGGGGTGTCTCATACCACTGGCTTTTTCTCAGAGAGACTTGCAAGTATTTCTCTGCTCCAGTGGCTGTTAGCCAACCTCTTGCCTTCTCTGTCTCACAACTTGTAGAAGCACATGCCAGGCTCTCCAGAAGCTCTTTTGGAGAGCCTCTCACCAGGATTAGTATAAGAATTAAACACTCTTCTATCCCTCCCCTGCTTGGAAGAGGGCTAAGCAGTGGGAGCCACAGACCAAAGTGGACACCATGAAATTCTCTTCCATTAAGTTCCCCTTTAGGGTACTTTAAATGATGTATCCCAAATCCCAGCGAGTCAGACCTGTATGGAGACCTTGTCTCTGCCCTTTTAGTGCAAATTAAGGGTGACCATATTCTGAGTTGAGAAGTGTTGACAAAGACTTTTCTTTAACTGTTTAATTCTTGGTCTGCATTTTCTGTTGAAATTTCCTTTCTGTTGTATCTTGGTGCCTCAGTAGAAATTTTCAAATTAACATCTTATTTCTATTTGTTTATTGACTTGCAAAAAATTACTGAGCACCTTTATATGCCAGATATAGCTACAGCAATGAATCATTTGCGGACTTTAACTTTTGCAAGCAAGGGAGCAAACAAATGTAAAGGATAGTTTATTTTCAGTCTGCTTAAGGACCCAAGATCAGAAATGTCATTTGTTCTCCTTTTCCCTTACTGCTGGTTTCTCTTGTTTTCTTGGAGCAGATGCTTTTGTACCACAAAATGAATTTGGATTGACCTTGATGAAAACATTCACTCCTAGACAAAGAAAGAAGTGAAGTGACATCTTCTTTGTTACACATGCTAAGCTTGAGAATCATGAGTAAAAATTTTACTGATTCAACAGTAGCACCTATAGTGTGAATTTTGGAGCAAGAAAAACATTCATTTGAACCCTAGTTTCACTAACAGACAACTTTCTTGATCTGAATTTTATCAGTAAAGTGGTATGATGCTTCATTTTATGTGTCAACTTGACTGGGCCAGGAGTACCCAGACATTTGGTCAACCATTACTCTGGGCATGACTGTGAGGGTGTTTCTGGATGAGATTAACATTTCAATCTGTAGACAGTAAAGCAGATAGCTCTCCCTATTGTGGGTGGGTCTCATCTAGTCAGTTGAAGGCCTGAATAGAACAAAAAGGCTAAACCTCAAGAGAAAAAGAGAATTCCTTCTGCCAGAGAGCCTTTGAATTGGGTCATTAATATTTTCCTGAATTCATGCTTGAATCATTGCCTGTTCCCAAGTCTCAAGCCTACCAGCCTTTGGACTAGAACTGTACCATCAGATCTCCTGGGTTACTTACTGACTGTAGATCTTGGACTTCTCAACCTCAAAATCACATGAGCCATTATTATTTTATATATTAATATATGTATATATGGAGAAGGAAATGGCAACCCACTCCAGTATTCTTGCCTGGAAAATCCCATGGGTGGAGGAGCCTGGAAGGCTACAGTCCAGGGGGTCACAAAGAGTTGGACATGACTGAGCCACTTCACTTCACATATGTATATATATGCTGATGATGTTAAAAATATATGTATGCTGTTGATTCTCTTTCTCTGGAGACCCCTGACTCCAGAGAATACAAATTGGAATAAAATATTTTTTACCTCATAATTTTGTCATTATAATTAAATGAAAGCAAAGTTTACCATGCCCAGCTCAGAAGGTGGCATAAAGAAGATGGTGCAATATTACTTCCCTTTCATATTTTAGCAATTATGACCTAGACAACCAGATGGAAATCACAGAATTGTTATTTATTGATTATCCACAATGTATTAAACTAAATGCTTTACATGCTGTATCTCATTTCATCTTAATCAGAACACTTCTTTCCTGGTCAAGGGAACTGAGATTTGTATAAGTTAATTCATCCAGCATCACGTATTTGGCAAACTGTGGAACCAGAAAAAGAACCTGTGTCCAAGACTACACTCCCCACTACACACAGTACAATACTTCTTCCCTACAGTCAACTATATGCTTAGAGAGTATTCCCTGGAGGAAAAACGCTTCCTAGCTAGACTAGTGGCCCTGACTTCTCACTTTAAGGAGGAGTACAATTATGCCTTTAACCAAAACAAAACATATACTTAAGAGAATAATAGGAAAACGTTTGTATCTTATGCCCAGGAGAAGCTCACAATGAAGAAATCACCATAAACCAAAAGCCTACACTTCCTTCAAAACCTATTCTTCAGTTTACAGCTTTTCTCACCTATTCTATTGCCCTGTCCTCTTCTTGTCCCCAAATCTCCATGGTAGGTAGATTTTGAACCAGTCACATCCTTGATTACACATCTTCATTTGTTCAGCAGTGTTTACAAACATATGCAGCTCACCTTGCACCTCTAGAGGGGATGCTCCTTGAAAGCAGTGGCTGCCTCCTGCTAGTTCAGGGCCAGCATCCAAGAACACAAGGTCTGCATGAGATTTACTGTTCCTTGTGCTTAGTATCCAGTACCTGGAAGCTCTGAAAGGCCTGGTGTAGTGGCTCTCCCACCTTCTAGGTCCCTGGTTCCTGTCCACATGTTGTAATAATGACAATGACAGCAGCTACCTGTCCTGTGCCAGTCACTGCCAGACACTGACAGCTTGTCAGTTTACAAGTTTACACTCAGGGTTGTGGGATGAGTGGAACAGAGAAAAACAAAATAGAAGCAACATCAAGTGAATACATAAGTGAATAATAGAAAGCTAACAAACTTCTGATCTGCTAGGAAGAACATTAAAAGGTTATGAGAGAGAATAATGGGCTGTGGAGGATATTTTACATCAATAACAGGGAAAGGACACAAAAGGCAGTGACATTTAACCTGAAATCGGAGCATGAGAAGGAGTCAGCCACTCACAGGGTGAGGAAAAAGATTCTAGACAGTAGATCATAATCCCTGAGGTGGAAAGGAGTTGACCTAAGGGAACTCTCAGGGAACTGAGAGAAAACCATTGCGTGTGGGACACAGTAGGAAGGGAGAGAATGTCAGGAGGTGAGGTAATAGGTAGGTATGAGTCAAGTCAAGCAGGACCTTGGAAACCATAGTACAGAGTTTGGATTTGTTATAGGTCTAAGGGGAAACCCCTGAAAATGTCTTAGGATGGAGAATAACATGAACCAAATTCCATTTTGAGAAGAACTTGCTTTCTTGCTGCAACATGAAGTATAGGTCAGATGGGGACAAGAGAGAAGCAGGTAGAAAATGTGACACTGGTCTAACTTGAATGAACAAGACTTGGTGGTAGTCCCAGTTATGGTGGTAGTGATGGAAATGTGGAGAAAATAGTGCATTTGTGGTATAAATTGAAAAGAGACAGTAGTATTTGTTAATGGATTACAGTGTGGGCTGAGGAAGGTGGGAGAAAGGGAGGACAGAAAGACAACTTCTTTATTTCCAGGTTTAGTAAGTGAATGAAAGATGGTGCCATTTTAAGTGAGCAATTTTGAGGACACAGTAAGTGGGGCAGAATTGAAGAGGAACTGGGCAATGAAGAGGTTTGTGTTGAATGTGTTAATTTTGATATTTTTATGAGACATGTTAACAGAAATGTAAAAAAGGCCATTAACTATGTTAGTCTGGACCAGTGGTTCCCAGACTTCAGTAAGCATCAGAAGTACCCACAGGGCTTGCGAAAGCAGATTGCTGGACTCACCCCCAGAATTTCTGATTAAGAAATGGGGCCTGTAAATTTGCATTTCTAACAGGTTCTCAGGTGATGCTGAAGCTTCTGGTCCACGGTTCTCACTTTGAGAACCACTGGTCCAAACAAAGGATAAATCTAGGAGTCTGGAATTCATCAGCAAGAAGATAATATTTAAATCCATGGGACTAGATGAGATTGCCTAGATGAGTGAGGCTGTGCAGAGAAACAGAAGGAGGAGATTAAGGTTTGAGGAGGGGTGGAGGAGACAGACTCCATAAGTCAGGATCAGAAAAGTGGAAAGAAAATGAAGAGAGTGTGGAGTTTCAGTAACCAGAGGAGTTGAGAATTTCATGCCTCGATTGACTGAACATAACAAATACTGTTGAGAAATAAAATAAGAAAAAGGCAGAAAAGTATTCATCAATTTATCTACATTAGAACCGCTGTTAAGAGTAAGTACATTATCTCACTAAATCCTTCACAAGTCTCATCAGAGAAGTACAGTTAGCTCTACTTTATAGTTAAAGAGGCTCAGAGATTATCCAGTTTGTTAGGGCAACAAAGGACCTAAAACACAGATTTCTTTCTGCTAACACCTTAGGGAATGCAAAGCTTGCAGTATCCTCTACTTGCTCCTAAAATCTACAAGGCCAGACAACCTTTGGCAAAACCTTGAGGCATTCTGCTCATTCCACTCTGAGGCACCCAGTACCCTCTGGCTGCTCCTTGTACAACTTGCAATGATGCTGCCTTCCCTCCATGACCACCTCCCTTTGGGTTAACTCACCATGTCTCTCAACTGTTTCATCTGCTTTCCATACTCAAGGCCCACCTGGACTTCGTTCCTTGGTAATGGCATCAACCTATCTGTGGCCAAATGATAACTGGGTACTAATTGGTGATTTCCAGGAACTAGTGGCTGATTTCAAGCTATCAGTGTGAATTGAATTGAGTTGAGTTGAGTTGAATTGAGTTGAGAGAGCCATGGAGTTGGCTTTGTCTCGATCCACTGTTAGCTGGTTCCAGCACACTGCTGAAATGATTTAAAATGTTGATTTTCATGTTGCATATTTCCCTGCTACACACAGCCTTCTGAGAAAATGTTTTAACCACAAGTTGTGGGAACTTCAGGCCATCTGCCCAGCCAGAACAGGGAGATATAAGGAACAGCCTTTACCCCATACCTCAGAGGCTGTCACCTGCTTCCTTTATGTCCTAACTAGCCTAGAAGCAGACGGGATGTCAGTTAAAACTGGCAATTGAATCATCTCTCTTTGGTTTCCAGAGTTCAAGAATGTTCTTTTATGAGGATTACAGGCTTGTTCTTCTTTGGTGTCAGCAGGCGTTTATGATGGCTGTAGCAGGAATGAGAATTTGGGTCTGGAATAAGCCTTGCTGTTTCTTGCCAGGCTGCAAAGGTTTATGGTGGAGACCAGACATATGTCTTGCTCACGCCCATACGCTACTCTGTTTCCGGAATCAGAGGAGGAGGCCACATCCACATACAGGCAGGAATGACTGCTGAGGGCTCTGTCAAGGCACTAGGGAATTTTAACTTCCTCGTGTAGCTTCCACTTGCTCTCACTCTTTTATTCCTAAAAGCACAGGCTACAGAAGTGGTCTCCTGGGAGTTATGTGCTGTGATATTGCGATGGATGGTGTTATAATGTTACCTTGCACTTGCAGGGAAGGGACTGAGTTGGTGGGGAGCAGGAACACATGGAGGAAGCAGGGGCTTTATTGGGAAGGAGAGAGAAGCAGCCAGAGCTGGGATTTGGCACTACTGATGTGGAAGGTGGAAAAATGGCTGTGAGATGGGTTAAAAGAGGTGTTTCTTTGCAACTTGATTTTATGACTGTGTGTTTTGCAAGTGGATATGGTTAGCTTGGGAACAAAGTCTTCTAGGCTCAAGGTTGTTTTTTTTCAATTGGCAGATACAGGAATCTGAGAGTTATACTTTACTGCTTTTTAGGGAGCTGATCACATAGGCCTGTCTTAGCCCCTAAAGGCAGCTGGAAGGATCATGGCACTAGCAAAAGGAATTCTAGAAAGCATCTAATCATAAGCTATGAATGATTTTATACTAGCATCCCAAAGCAGTGCTTCCCTTACAGGCAAATTCTTATTTCTGGGACCAATTGTTTTATCGTATAAAAATTACACAGATGTAAACATCCATGGGTACTGGAGGTGTTTGCATGATGATACTTGAAAGTCACATACTTTCATCTAGTACTCTAGATGCAAATTTGCTCGCACATGTATGTATGCAAATGTGTCAAAATAACACTAATATTTATAATAATACTTAGCAATTCTATATGCCTTTCATCTATAGATCTCCAGGTACTTTGCAAGCATTCATTAATTCTCCCAACACTCCTCTGAGGGAGGTAAATATTATTATCCTCTTCTTTACAGATGAAGCAATTGAGGCAGTTAAGTGATTTGCCTCAGGCCAGTTAGGGAGTGTGGGTGGAGGACTGGGATTAAGAGCAGAGAGTTCCTGTAGATGTCCATTAGGGCAGAAACCCGGCAGTCAAAACACGGAGGGCACTGGGGCGCACAACTCACTGGGCTGTTGGAAGGGTCACTTTTCCCTGAGACATGCATCTCCATGGTAGTAAAAGCTATGGGTTGTTAAACATCTACTATGTGTTGGGTGCTTTACAATATGTTATTTCTTATCCTCATATTGAAACTAGAATTATCCCCATGGCACAGATGAGGAACTGGAATTTACAGTGATGAAGTATCTTGTCCAAGATCACTAGCTAATAAGTGCCTGAGCTGGAATTCAAACCCAGACCTGTTTGCCTCTCAACCCGTGTTCTTTCCCCAGCACATACCTCGTGCTCATCTGAAAACTTCAAGGAGTCACCTATCTATCCTTCTAAGTCTCTTCCTTTAATCTTTGATCCTTTATTTGTCCTGTCTACCACCAATTTCTTTGCATTTCACTAAGCTTAGAGACTGATGATTATATTAATATAATGTCTGATCTGGAGAGACAAATTTCAAGCACAGGAAAGGAGAGCCTCTATACTGAGGGGCATGCATGATAAGTCAGGAGGGAAAGCTGTAATTATTATTATTATTGCTTTACTTTGTGTTATTTCTAGTGAGTGTATCTGTTTGGCATCTTTTAAACAGAACAAGGAAATAGCCAGAGAGAGAGAGAAAGAATGGCTATGAATTCTCCTCGGACAGATAGATTTCTTGCTGCACTGTCAGGAGAAGAGTCAAGGAAAGAGCCAAATGACTTGGAAGTGTAAAACAAACTGCATTTTCCTCTAGTCTTGGGTCTGCTCAGCTTTAAGCTATTCTCAGGAGCTCTCCTGAGCCCAAGACTTTCATAACTCAGCCTGCGGTCGAAATGGTGTATTTTATGGGCTGAGGCAGCCATATAATCTATGAAGTTGCCAAGGGGTTGCTAGAAAGACTTGGAAGTATACAGAACTGCCAATGTGGTAAGGAAGTCGGGAAATAGTGCACTTCAGAGACACACCCCATGGTGCCTGCCTCATCAGTGAGCAGGAGGTGGACCAACTTGACCTCTGCAGCTGCCCCGGACAGGATTCGTGATTCACAAGGACCAGCCTGAGGCTACCATTCCCTGGTTGGTCTTGGGATGGTTAGGGAGGGGAGGTGCCCAAGATTCAGCCAACCAGATAGAACTTGCACCCTTTGGAATTATAGACTCTGGGAAGTCAGTTTGTAGTATGATACATTTTGTAAGCAAGATAAGGAAAATTCAAGTTTGAGTCAACAACTCTTTTGAAACCATTTTTCTTGGAGAAGTGAGAAATAGCTTCTAAAAAGTCAGTGATTATACAGGAATCTGAACCCAGCTGACCTATCTGTTTTGTTTGAATTCTTTTATTAGTTTAGTCCTGATCCCAGTGTCCCTTCCCAGGCATTCCCTCACCTCAGTCTATCTACCATGCTTTCTATCATGCTGTTGCATATGCTTAGAAACAAGAGTTTAAAGAAACTATTAATTACAAATTGGGTCTCTTGGTTTGATTCAGAATTCATGTGCTTGTCATATGTGTACCTGTTTATATTCACACCTGATGCACATACACTGGGTACACACACGGCTAAAAGTACAGGGCCAAATAGAGGATATGTAGACTGTGGATGGAACAGTCTTTTGTTTGCCATAGGGTGGCCAGTTGTCTCGGGAATGAGAGGCTTCCTGAGATGCAGGACTTTCAGTGCTAAAATCCAGAGAGTGCCAGGTAAAATGGAAAATGTTGTCACCCTAGTTTTTGAGAATGTTAAGCTGAAGGAGATCCAACCCAAGTTTTTAACACATTAAATTTTTTGAAGTGCATCAAACTGTTAACAGATATTTCCCAAATACAAACATAAGCCCACCCTCCACCCACCCCATGGAGTAAATTAGCACCTACACAATTTGCAAGTTACCTTAAATATTGGAAAGCTTATAGCTGAAGTCTTATGAATTTTTGTCTGTTTTTGAAGTCACAGAATAAGAATTCTGCTTGTGGTTTGGTTTTTAGTATGAATGAGAGAGAAAAAATGCCTATGGTGTATTCTGTACACCCATATAAACACTTCTGAAAAGTGTTAAGTGGAGGGCAGGGCTGGTAATGAGACTGTAATGGTAATAGACTGAACAGCAGAGCCTACACCTGCTTTGAATGAATGCAGGGAGCTTGGGGAAGCCCAGAGTCCAGTGGGGAGCAGCCAGATTGGGTGATGTGCTTCCATACCCATGCTTAACCGCATAATCATTAAAGAGCAGAAATCTCTTCTTGTAATCCTCTCCTATAGGACAGCAGGGAGTGTTAGCATATTTGGACTGCTTCACATTCCTTCTTGCCTACTTTTGAGAACATACTACATTTTAAAACTTGTTGGTTTCTTTCATGTTTTATTTGACCCTATGTAATTGCATTCCTGAAGGAATAACAGGCTCCCCTAGTGATTTACACCCTGTATTAAATGTCAGTTTTGAAGAGACACAGTTAACAGTTTGGTTTAACCTCTTGCCTTCCCTCTATTAGCTCAAAACCGAATTTGAGCTCCAGCTCTTAGGACTCTGGGGGAGGGATAAAAAGATTTTAAAAAATGAGTTGAAGCTGCAGAACTGCTGAAGGAAATTTCTTAGCTCTTGCCACTTTTCCCCATGTAGCCCAGAAGATAAAAACATCCTTTTTCTTATGGTGATTCATACTGTCCACATCTGCCCCAGCACAATAGTGAGGACAGTGAATCAGAACCACATTCTGGACTAGCTGGGGTTCTGTTTCATGTTGCCACCCACCCACTGCTTTAGCCCTAGGGGCGCCAACAGTTGCTATAAACCATGGATCTACCTCAATCATGCAGTACCCGGTGAGTAGCAGGGCTTGATGAAACTGTTGAAAAGAAATCTTAGTAATTATCTTATTTCACTTTACTTCGTTTTATGCACATACTTATCTGCTATGATGTTATTGTTGGTTAAAGTATTTCATTTGCCTTTGTAAATTCACTTGAAGTATATTTAGCAAGTGGTTAATCACCTCTTATAAACTAATTATTGGGAGAACCTTCAAGTAAAGTTTGATGTAACTACATATTTCTTCCCTCATGTCTCTGTGCATGTGCATGTTTATGTGTGGGCTTCCTTTGTGGCTCAGATGGTAAAGAATCCACTTGCAATGCAGGAGACTTGGGTTTGATCCCTGGGTGGGGAAGATCCCCTGGAGAAGGGAAAGGTTACCCACTCCAATATTCTAGCCTGGAGAACTCCATGGACTGTATAGTCCATGGGGTCACAAAGAGTTGGACATGACTGAGCAACTTTCACTTTAAAATAAAAAGTAAATATATCTTGTGTTTTAACCTGATAGGTAACTAAAGCACCATTATTTACTTTCAGAAGCCCATATTAAAAATATGGGACAAAATGGATTTTATTTTTAAAACTGTTTTCCATGCAGAGGACTAACTAATTCATCCTCTGCTTTGCCCCTCTCTTCCCACCCTCCCAGTTTTTCACTAGCGATCCCATTCTACTGGGCTTGACTGGAAATGACCACAGTTTGTACCAGGGAGAGAATGAAGTAGGAAGTAAGGACCAAGAGGAAAATTAGGCTCAGTTCTCTGAGATATGAAGATGTAGCTGCCTGTCATTATGTCAGCACCTGAGCCCTTAATCCCAGTTCCCACTATCAGGCCATATAAACCATTAGCTAAGCGATTTAACCTGAAACTCTGTGTCTATGGGGAGAAAAATGCAGGCTGCTTCACAAGATGAGACGGCTTGTTTGGCTCTTTATGCATATATTTATCTCGGTCTTATTTCCCAAGTTATTTGAGATGGTTCATAAAATAGATAAAATAATTAAGAAATCAGGGCAAAGGGAAAATGAAGGTAGGAGAAACAGTGTCAGAGAGATAAGTGTTGCTCTCTATGGACACTGGTCAACTGTGGAGCAAGGTCCAGTTGTTCCTCACTCCCACTACTGCAACTAATAGCTGCTGTACAAATGGTTAATTAAAGGACACAAATGCTAAGTAGTATTACTGCCAGAAATCATAGAAAATGGACAGTTGTGTCTTATTTTTCATTCAAACTGATTCATATTTTCTAGTTATCTGGTATGGCAGAAATGGGTCTTATCTTGCAGAAATGATAAAAGAAAAAAAACCTAAGGTTTGTATTCCATTCAGAAATACATATCTCTAAGTAGATAACCTTTATATTTGGTTATTACTGATGGTTTCCCTTAGTCCATTGCTATTATTAATACAATTATTATTTTTATTATTATTATTATTGTCATTATTTTGATGACTGTGTTGTCTGTGGGCCAAATATTATGATAAACCTATTTTATGAAGCTATAAAAGAGCTTGGGACGATGATTTCAGTGTTCTTTTATCCAAATCACATCAGCATAGAAGAAGACCATGAAGCATCTTCCTCGTTATCATACATATTGATAAAAAAACCTCACCAGAAAAAGACACAATTGTGTTTGATGATATTCAAGTTTTCATCAGGGAAACAATTTCCAGTCATGACCGCTTTATAAATCTGTACTCTAAGAAATACTCACTTGAAAACTTAGAGACACTGTATGTAGCACCAATAATCCCCAGACCTTTCTTTGAAACCCTCTGACCTCAAAAACTACTCCTCATTAGCATCATGCGCAACCAATCATCAGGTTACAATGTGTGAAGTTACCCAAGTGGCTGAGATTGCAAACCGTGGAAGTGTGGAGATTTGGGCTCAAATTCCATCTTCTCCACTTACCTATGAAGCAGGTTACTTAACCTCTTGTAGCCTCACTTGTCCTGTAGTAAAAATGGAGCTGAAAACTCGTAAAGTTGTCGTAGGGATTAAATGAGATAATGTATGTTAAGAGATTAGCATGGCGTGTGTGTGTGTGTGTGTGTGTGTGTATAGAACACTAGAACACTAGAAAATTATCTGTTGTTATGTCTATAAATGCTATTTTCCTATCTGTATTAAAATTTTTTGCATTTCTTTGGAGAAGTCTTTGTACATCATTTAATGATTTATTTCATAATATCGTAGGGGCTCCTAATCAATGAGAGTGTTTCAGTCTCTTTGACTGCTGGTCCTTGGAATGAGGCAGAGATAGAAGCACATAATGAATGCCCTGGGGAAGTTTGATATTTAGAGTAAACCTACTCTTTTGTAAGATGAAGACTCACTTATTTCTATTCTGAAACTCCAGGTTGTCAAATATTGGGTTTTCTTAAAGTGGTTTTTATAGGGCAGGGCTGGCTGGCTGCAAAACTAATGAAAGAGATCTTTTTTTTCTGGTATGCCACATAACTTGCAGAATCTTAGTTCCTTGAACAGGGATTGAACCTGCTCCCAGACGGTGAAATCCCCGAGTCCTAATCACTGGACTGCAGGGGAATTCCCAAAAGAGATATTTTTATTTTATTTGTTCTTTTAATTTGCATCTCTATCACTTATGTGTTACTTGATGTGTTTATTTGGGAAGAAAGATTTCTGTTCCGTGAATGATCTGTTTGTATCTTTTTCATACTCTTTTATTGGATAATTTGTCCTTTTATTATTGTCTGTAAGAATTCTTTATTTTTATTGTTTACAAGAGTTTTCTTTGCATTTGATACTACTCCTTACAATGTAATATATATATATGTGTGTGGATATATCTTATTTTAGATGAAGGTATATCCTATAAAACTAATTATGTTCATTGAAGAAAATGCAGCGAAACAAAAGAATATTTTCTGCAAAACTCCAACAGCTAGGGACATCTTGGTGAATGACTATCTTTTTTAGTCCTTCTTCTATGCAAATATATATATGTATATATATTTATAAAAATATATATTATACATGTTTTATTAAAAATATTTTTGAAGTTGATTAACAGTATTGTGTTAGTTTCAGGTACGCAGCATAATGATTCAATATCTTTGCAGATTATATTTCATTATAAGTTATTACATGATAATGGCTGTAACTCCCTATACAGTACATTCTTGTTGCTTGCTTATCTGTTTTATACATAGCAGTTTGTATCTGCTAATTCCATATCTCTGATTTTTCCCTCTCTTTTCGGTAGCTATGTTTGTTTTCTGTATCCGTGAGTCTGTTTCTAGTTTGCATATACATTCATTTATATTCACATGTTGTTTTATAATCTGACGCTCCTCCTTATCTATACATCTTGCAAATGTTTCTATGTCACTAAATACCCACAACATAATTTGAGTTTCTGGATAGAATTCCATTATATCTCTGTATCATAATTTGTTTAATAATTTCCCATTTTCAGACAACATTTTACAATTATTTTTAAAAACTTGCATAAATGTAATTATTTACCTATCAATAATATTTGTCTTTCCTGCTATACTGCTGACTTTTAAACCTTTCTGACTGCAGTTCATAAAAAGTACATTTTATTCTGTGACTCAGTACTCATCTGCTCATGTTTGCTTGTGTATACACATAGAAGTGGAAAAAATGTCATGAAGCAAAGCTCATTTTCTGGTAATTTCCCCTTTTTGATACATCAGTTTTAAAGAAATTCTGGTCACAATCCACTAAATTTATTTCATGTCTCATAGATGAGTTTTAACCCTCGGTTAGAAAAACACTAAGTCAGCAGTTCGATGGGAGCAGGGGCTGTGCTTGGCAGACAGTAGGCATCCATGCTGACTGTTTTAGGTGGCGTATAAGTCAGGGTTCTCTAGGGAAATAGATATGCATGTTTATCTTCTACTGGATATGTATTTATCATATATATACTCTCTGTTTTATATATATATGTATATATAATATATTTATTATTTGTATATATGTATTTGTATATACATACAATATATACATATATTGTATGTATATATAATGTATTTATTATGTATTAATAAATAACAATAATGTATTTATTATTAATGTATTTACATATATAAGTGTATATATATGTATATATAAGTGTATATATATACACTCTCTTTCTCTTTTATTATGAGTAACTGGCTCATACAATAATGGAGGCTAAGTCCCACAATCTACTGTCTGCATGGTGGAGACCCAGGAAAGCCAGTGGTATAATTTGATTAGAGTCTAAAGGCCTGAGAACCAGAGGAGCTGATGGCGTAAGTCTCAGTCCAAGGGCAGGAGAAGATGAGAAGAGATGTCCCAGCTCAATCAGTGAGGCAGGATAAAAGAGAGAAGCCTCCTCCTTCTTCTGCCTTTTGTTCTGTTCGGGCTTTAAGCAGATTGGATGATGCCCATCCTCATTGCAGAGGGACATCTACTGAGTCTACCAATTCACAAGCTAATCTTACGCAGAAATAACCACACACATACACACACAAACCCAGAAATAATGTTTAATCTGGGTTCTGTGTGGTCAAATTGCCATATAAAATTGACAATCACAGGCAGTATAGTGTTATTATTGTTGTTCAGTTGCTTAGTCATGTCCAACACTTTAAAACGCCATGGATTGCAGCACGCCAGGCTTCCCTGTCCTTCACCATCTCCCAGAGTTTGCTCAAACTCATCTCCATTGAGTCAGTGATGCCATCCAACCATCTTGTCCTCTGTCGTCTCCTTCTCTCCCCACCTTTAATCTTTCCCAGCATCAGGGTCTTTTCCAGTGAGTCAGCTCTTCCAATCAGGTGGCCCAAGTATTGGAGCTTCAGCTTCAGCATCAGTATTTCCAGTGAATATTAAGTGTTGATTTCTTTTAGCATCAAGGACTCTCGAGTCAGACAACTTGAGTTTAAATGCTGGTTCTGCCCTCTTACACTGTCAGTGGGAATGCAAACTAGTACAGCCCCTATAGAGAACAGTGTGGAGATTCCTTAAAAAACTGGAAATAGAACTGCCATATGACCCAGCAATCCCACTGCTAGGCATACACACCAAGGAAACCAGATCTGAAAGAGACACATGTACCCCAATGTTCATCGCAACACGGTTTACAATTGCCAGGACATGGAAGCAACCTAGATGTCCAATGGCAGATGAATGGATAAGAAAGTTGTGGTACATATACACAATGGAATATTACTCAGTCATTAAAAAGAATACATTTGAATCAATTCTAATAAGGTGGATGAAACTGGAGCCTATTATACAGAGTGAAGTAAGTCAGAAAGAAAAACACCAATATGGTATACTAATGCATATATATGGAATTTAGAAAGATGATAACAATGACCCTATATGCGAAACAGCAAAAGAGACACAGATATAAAGAACAGTTTTTTGGACTCTGTGGGAGAAGATGAAGGTGGGATGATTTGAGAGAATAACACTGAAACATGTATATTATCACATGTGAAACAGATCGCCTGTCCAGGTTTGATGCATGAGACAGGGTGCTCAGGGCTGGTGCACTGGGATGACCCTGAGGGATGGGATGGGGAGAGAGGTGGGAGGGGGATTCAGGATGAGGAACACATGTCACCCATGGCTGATTCATGTCAATGTATGGCAGAAACCACTACAATATTATAAAGTAATTAGGCTCCAATTTAAATAAATAAATTTTAAAAAATGCTTGTTCTGACACTAGCTGGTGGCAATGGACAAGTTACTAGCCTCTCTGTGTCTCACTTTCTTCCACTGTAGAGAAAGAATGCCTATTGCATGAGATTATTATGAAGATTAAATGTATTGAGCTTTTTAAGCACTTAAAACAGTACCTGCAGTATGTTTTTATTAAATAAAAAAGAAATTCCTAGATGTTGAATGGTTGGATCAAAGGGTATATAAAAACATAAGACTTTTGAAACATGCTGGTAAATAACCACCCATTCCTATCTCCCACAAATCCAGCAAAGTCTGAACCAACTTTTCTTCTAACCAGCAATAACAGACTCATAGAAGTGATGTAGTAAGGTGTTGTTCACTTCACTTACAGAGGACATATTAGACTGGTTAAGAGTTAGTGGGGTGGTAGCTCTTTCAAGTAGTTAGAGAAGGGAAGCAGCAGCTAGTTTCTCACAGAAAGAGGCCTTCAAGGGATGCCCACCCACACTTGGCAGAACTCCAGGAGTTTCAGAGTAGGCAAAACCCCACTCTGTGGGGTGGACCAATGCTTGGGGAGTGAACAGAAGGTAAGACTGCCAGGTAATCACCCCTCCCTTGGGCACATATTTCTCACCACTACCCTCACCACTCTGCCACTTACTTCTAGCTCTAAAACTTGTCTCAAATCTATAAGCATGCACCTAAATCCTATTTAGTCTGTGTCGGGTATGTTTTCCCAACAGTTAAACGTTGTTTTTTGAAACCTGGGTGTCCACCTAAACACTCATACGTATATACATACACTTAGAAAAAGCCATAGCTTTTTGTCTTAGCATTTAGAGAAATACATATCCAACTCAAGCCCCAACTTGTCTACAAAGTCTTTCCTAGTAACTATAGCCCAGAGAGATGGCTCCTTCGTTTGAGCTCCCACAACAATCCTAGGCAGCATCTCAGTATTTAGTACTTAATTATATGCTGTTTAATTCTAGAACCAGCTCAGGGTGTTAGTTGTTTCCCTCAAATAAAGTGTATCTTCTTTGAGCTCAACCACCATCTCTTATGTTTCTTTTGGATCCCTCACGGGCTTGGCTCATAGAGGGTTGTTAGTAAACAGTCAGTGATTAACTGACCCAAGTGTGAACTACATGGAATTTGCATTGAAACAAAATTACATTAAAAATATATTTTCCAATTTTCACAAAATAAATTAAAAATGGGTCAAATATTAAAATATTAAAAATTTAACCTCTACAGTAAATTATGGTTGGATTTATTCATCATCATGGAATAAATGAAATGAGCCCAGCCTTTCTAAACAAGACACAAACCCAGAAGCCATAAATGGAAGAAAAGATATTTGATAACATTAAAACATTTTAAACTTCTCTGTGACAGATTTTAATTTATGGACAACATGTGCAAAAAAAAAAGAAGAACATGTGCAAGTCAGGAAGGAGTTGATGAACAGCCCTCTCATCCCCCAAATTGTAAGAGGATGGGGAGTGCCAAAATTTCCTCTCCTGACCTTTGTACTTTTCTCATCTACAAAGGATTCTTTCACCTCAAGTGAGGATCTTTGTCTTGCTCAGTCTTTGAATTTTGTTTCACTGTGTCTTTCTCCTTTCTTTCTCTCTGTTTTCCTTTATACTCTAATTCTTGAGTATGCAGGAAGTGAGGGGCTTTGTGGTGGGTTTTAGGGAAAGAATAACTTTCTGCAGTTATCAGAACTATCAAACTAGTAACCCTCAATGGGCACACCAAGCCATTTATGACTTGGATATATCAGAGTAGAGAACATTGCATGCCCATCAGTGGTGAAAATCACTGGCTAAAACAAGGGTAGCTAACTTTTTCTTCATGGCCTGCTTTACCGTAAAGTCAGTGTATTAGGTGCCCCCATTGAGAGAGACTTTTACTATAATACCATAGTGTAAAAACTTGGAAAACTTGGAACATCAGAAATTTCATGCAAGATCTCATTTTAGGGTGAGAACTAAAACATTTACAGGAGGGAAAAAAATCATGCATTAACTTTTAAATGTTCGTTTGCTCTCTAGTTCTGATTTTATTTGGAACAACAGAATCAAACCAAGAATATATTTCTTTTCTTATCACTAAGAGAAAACTCAAGTCTTATTAATGTTGGCAAACAATTGAAAAAGAGCGACTATTTAGAGAAAAGATGTTCAAGACAGGAGGAGACACAGGTGAGTAGGTGAACTCTGTTGGATAGTATTGGAGGATATCATTAATGAGGATGACATATAAGTAAGAAAACCATCAAATTTAATCTCAGTTCATTTTGGCTTCTTTGGTAACACATTGAAAAGTATTGTTTATCAAATGGAAAAAAAAAGCTGATAGTGAAAAAGAAGTTTGTCTTTTATAGGGTATAAATTATTACAAAGAATAAAGAGGAATTAAACTATCTTAGAGTACCTGAAAACATTCCCTTAGAAAATGCCAAATTCTTGATGTTCTAATTATTTCAATGAGCACTGAAAAAACACAGACATACAGAATGGGAAGACTTTTTGTTCCTTTGGGGTTCTCTTAACATATTTCAGGAAATGAAGTTTTCACAAAACACTTTTTTAAGAAAATTTGGAAAAGAGATTTTTATCCTAAATAACAATTGTTTTTGCTTCCAAGCATCTGTGTTTACAAGATGAAAGGTAATATTTATATGATACATTTTATCCAAAGATGTTGAAGCAGGGCAAAGGCTAACAGTTTTGCCAAGAGTACTCACTGCTCATAGCAAACACCCTCTTCCAATAACAAAAGAGAAGACTACACGTGGACATCACCAGATGGCCAATACTGAAATCAGATTGATTATATTCTTTGCAGCCAAAGATGTAGAAGCTCTATACAGTCAGCAAAAACAAGACCAGGAGCTAACAGTGGCTCAAACCATGAACTCTGTATTGCCAAATTTAGACTTAAACTGAAGAAAATAGGGAAAACCACTAGGCCACTCAGGTGTGACCTAAGTCAAATCCCTTAACGATTATACAGTGGAAGTGACAAATAGATTCAAGGGATTAGATCTGATAGAGTTGCTGAAGAACTATGGACGGAGGTTTGTGTCATTGTACAAGAGGCAGTGATCAAGACCATCCCCGAGAAAAGAAATGCAAAAAGGCAAAATGGTTGTCTGAGGAGGCCTTACAAATAGCTGAGAAAAGAAGAAAAGCTAAAGACAAAGGAGAAAAGGGAAGATATACACATTTGAATGCAGCGCTCCAAAGAATAGCAAAAAGATATAGAAAGCCTTCCTCAGTGATCAATGCAAAGAAATAGAGGAAAACAATAGAATGGGAAAGACTAGAGATCTCTTGAAGGAAATTAGGGATACCAAGGGAACACTTCATGCAAAGATGGGCACTATAAAGGACAGAAATGGTATGGATCTAACAGAACCAGGAGATATTAAGAAGAGGTGGCAAGAATACACAGAAGAACAATACAAAAAAGATCTTCATGACCCAGATAACCACAGAAGTGTGATCACTCACGTAGAGTCAGACATCCTGGAATGCGAAGTCAGGTGGGCCTTAGGAAGCATTATCATGAACAAGTTGGCTTAAAACTCAACATTCAGAAAACTAAGATCATGGCATCTGGTCCCATCACTTCATGACAAATAGATGGGGAATCAGTGGACAAAGTGAGAGACTTTATTTTTATGGGCTCCAAGATCACTGCAGATGGTGACTGCAGGCATGAAATTAAAAGATGCTTGCTCCTTGGAAGAAAAAATACAACCAACCTAGATAGCATATTAAAAAGCAGAGACATTAGTTTGCCAACAAAGGTCCATCTAGTCAAGGCTATGGTTTTTTCAGTACTCATATATGGATGTGAGAGTTGGACTATAAAGAAAGCTGAGTGTTGAAGAATTGATGCTTTTGAACTGTGGTGTTGGAGGAGACTCTTGAGAGTCTCTTGTACTGCAAGGAGATCAAACTAGTCAATCCTAAAGGAAATGAGTCCTGAATATTCATTGGAAGGACTGATACTAAAGCTAAAACTCCAGTACTTTGGCCACCTGATGCAAAGAACTGACTCATTGTAAAAGACCATGTTGCTGGAAAAGGTTGAAGGTGGGAGGAGAAGGGGACAACAGAGGATGAGATGGCTGGATGACATCAACTCAATGGACATGAGTTTGAGTAAGCTCTGGGAGTTGGTGATGGACAGGGAAGCCTGGCATGCTGCAGTCTCTGTGGTCACAGAGTTGGACACAACTGAGTGACTGAACTGAACTGAAGTGATCCAAAGAGGTGGAAGCTTTGGAAAAAGATAAAGAATTTGGTTTGCTGAAGGAAGAGCCAAAAGCATGAGAAGTCATGTGATGAGTCTCAGGTAGAATGTGGGAATAGCCCTAATGTATCTAAGGCAGTTTCCCAGTTGCCAGAGTGAGCCTCCAGGCTATAGGTCAACCAGCCCCTTCATAGTTGTTTCCAAAGGGTTCCATTCAATCTAGCTAATGTAAACACTCTACTTTTTTTTTTACTATTTGGAAAGCGAACATGTTAATAAAATTGAAAATATGATCCATCTTCTCTGTTTTAAAGTATTTAAAAATACTTCTATATGGCATTATGTGCATGGACAATGGGATTCCTTTGCAGATGACATAAATATCTTGAAAATATGGATTTTACTAAATGATTGAAAGAGACAAATACATAAAAAGAAAAAAATGAAATGCTAGACAATGGCAAATGCATTAGTGGAAGAACGAACACAGCAAGAGTGTTATTTGCTGATAGTGAAGTGAAGTCGCTCAGTCGTGTCTGACTCTTTGCGACCCCATGGACTGTAGCCCACCAGGCTCCTCCATCCATGGAATTTTCTAGGCAAGAGTACTAGAGTGGGTTGCCATTTCCTTCTCCAGGGGATCTTCCCGACCCAGGGATCAAACCTGGGTCTCCCACATTGCAGGCAGACGCTTTACCGTCTGAGCCACTAGGGAATCCCTAGAGAAGAGTCAAATAATTCTATTTTGATTGACCCAAAGAGGGTATCATAGTTGGAGGGAGGTTTCAGAATATGGCAGAAGAATAAGGGAAGAGTAGTTGGTGGATCCTTTGGGATTTGTTGCCATAAAATGGCTTGTGACCCTGACTTAAGAATAAATGGGAGACTATTCTTTTAAAAGTACAGGCAAGTGTTGCTTGAAACTTATCTCTCTTTACTGAATATAGTTTTGATATTAGCATGAAAATATGCTCACGAACAAATTTGTCTAGGTTACTATAGACCTCAACTAAGCACTTGTTGTACCTGGGAGAATTCTACCTTTAGCATGAAAGGAGACAAACACATTCCGGATATGCTGGCTATTTAGACTAGCCAGGTGGCTTTTGCCATCTGAGTCCTTTGCTACTGTGGAGACTGCAGTGGTGTCACACTAAGGTATGGGGCTGGGCAGGTGACAAATCTAAGAGCCAGACCAGGGCATGACCTGGGACTGGGACTCTGCTTAAAGAATAATAAAGGACAAGAGTTTAGTTCAAGTCAAACCTGACAGTTATGCTGCTTGGCGTACATACCAAGATATATGCTTTCATCAAAAATACTTGTTGACAATGTTCATTACTTATTCTAGGGCAGGTATTCCTGAACAGGAACTTAGAGACTGGAGGGAGTTAGTAAATGTCCTGAAATTATAGGCAAAATTTGGTGTGTAGACAAGCATATATATTTGTCTAGTGTGGTTCATCGGATTCTCAAAGAGGTTGTGGTCCCAAAACAAAAATAATGACTGCTTCTCTAGAAGGGAAAAATTCTCTAGGATTTTCCCAATGAGCAAAATTCAATAATTCCTGGCTATTTTTTTTTTTAAAGAATTAAGTTGAACAGTTAAATCTATGTTGTAATTTCCTTTTCAAACAATTTTCATTGCATAAAAATATAGAATGCTCTTTTTGTTCATCCAGATTTAATCTTCCTCTGTTTAAAATAGTGTGTGAGTTAGTTGACTGGTTACAAATGAAATGCATATTTAAAAATTCTATTCAAATGGAGAGGCTATTCCATACTTCAACATTTTATTTAAATTCTAGCTATTTTAACCAAAAATATCTCAAAGTTCATCTCAGAAGGAAACAAAACCACAGCCCTTTCCCAATCCACCCTTAGGAAATAAAAAATGATCAGACTTTTAAATCACTCAGACATTAGAACTCTAGTCAATCTCTTAAAAAAATCTAAAAGAGAGGTATAAATAATAAGTCAACTATAAGAGATAAAATGAAATCATAAACGTGCTCAATTAAAGCCAGGGAAGGAAGAAAAGGAGGATATAATAAGCAAGAATTAGTCTACTGATGAGAAAACAGTAGCGATAAGAAGGCAGAATTCAATCCAGTCATAGCAACAATCACTCTAGGTTTTTGGCTGCACTGCAGCTTGTGGGTCCTAGTTTTCCACCAGGGATAAAACCTGGGCCCTTGGCGAGTTCTAATCATTAGACTGCCAGGGAATTCCCTCAACAATCATTTCAAAAGTGAATGATCTGGACATTCCAGGTAAAGAGAGATTGTTAGATGGGCTAAAATAGCCAGACCCAATTACACACTGTCTATTACAAACCCACTTTATTTTTTTTAAACTTTTTATTTTGCATTGGAGTATAGCCAGTTAACAATGTTGTGATAGTTTCAGGTGACCAGCGAAGGAACTCAGCTGTGCATGTACATGTATCCATTCTCCCCTGAACTCCCCTCCCGTCCAGGCTGCCAAGTAACATCGAGCAGAGTTCCGTGTGCTATACAGTACGTCCATGTTGTTTATCCATTATAAATAAAACAGTGTGTACATGTCTATCCCAAACTCCCTAACTGTCCTTCCCCCTGGCAACCGCAAACCTGTTCTGGAAGCCTGTGGGACTGCTGCTATATAAACCCACTTTAAATGTAAAGACTTAAATTAAAAGAAAAAGGATGGATAAAGATATAACATGAAAATGTTAACTAAAGGCAAACTGGAATAACTACCCTAATTTCAGACAAAGTAATCTTCAGAATAACAAAGATTATAAGGGAAAAAGAGGGATATGACATAATGATAAAGGAGTCAATTTTCCAAGAAAACAGTACAGTCCTAAATGTGTATGCATCTAATAGTAGAACTTCAAAATGCACGAGGCAAAAGCTAACAAACTAATAGAGGGAATTCTCTGGTGGTCCAGTGGTTAAACATATGCCTTCTAATGCAGGAAACACAGGTTCGATCCCTAGTTGGAGAACTAAGATCCCACATGCTCAACCCACATGCCTCAACTAAGATCAGATGCAGCCAAATAAAAATAAATATTTAAAAATAAACAGACAAATATTCAATTATAATTGGAGACTTCAGCACCCCTCTGTCAGTAATTGATAAAACATACAGCAGAAAATAAAGATTTGTGTGCTATGCTTAGTTGCTCGGTCATGTCCGACTCTTCATGACCTCGTGGACTGTAGCCTGCCAAGCTCCTCTGTCCATAGGGATTCTCCAGGCAAGAATACTTGAGTGGGTTGTCATGCCATCCTCCAGGGGATCTTCCCAACCCAGGGATTGAACTCAAGTCTCCCACATTGCAGGCAGATTCTTTACCATCTGAGCCACCAGGGAAGTCCAAATAAGGATTTAAATGATCTAAATAGCACTACCCAGCAATTTGAACTTACTGACTCTCACAGACACTGCATCTAACAGCAGTGGAATACATATTCTTCTCAAGTGCACATGGAACATTCACCAACATAGACCGTATCCTAAGTCATAAAGCCAGCCTTAACAAAGCTGAAAGCATAGAAATCACACAATATTTTCTCAGACCATAATAGAATTAAACAAAAATCGACAATAGAGAGATACCTGGAAAATTCACAAATGTTTAGAAGTTAAATCACAGGGCTGTACATAATTTATAAGTCAAAGTGAAGTAAGTGAAGTGAAAGTTACTCAGTCATGTCCGACTCTTTGTGACCCCATGGCCTGATACAGTCCATGGAATTCTCCAGGCCAGAGTACTGGAGTGGGTAGCCTTTCCCCCCTCCATGGTATCTTCCCAACCCAGGGATCAAATCCAGGTCTCCCACATTACAGGTGAATTCTTTACCAGCTAAGCCACAAGAGAAGCCCAAGAATCCTGGGGTGGGTAGCCTATCCCTTCTCCAGCAGAATGTCCCAACCCAGGAATCTAACCAGGGTCTCCTGCATTGCAGGCGGATTCTTTACCAACTGAACTATCAGGGAAGCCCAAAGAGAAAGTCTCAAAGAGTGGAAAGCACATGTGTGTGAAGCCAGGGCTGTGTGTGGCTAAAGGAATGGCCCATCAGTGAAATGGAAACAGAAGTCAGCCCTTCAGGCCCCTCAGAGAAGGACAGACCATGAGATGTGGGGATGAAGTTCAAGCAAGAGTGGATTTATGGGTGAGGTTGGGCCCTGGGGTGGAAGGAACAGTGCCTGGAAAGCATTTGGGATCTCAGTGGTACTGGGCTGAGCACTACTGCCTAGCTTTTCTTCCCCCTAAATGTGCTGTTTAATAAATACAGTACCTCTTTGGGCCTAATGGGGAAACAAAGTCAAAGGAGACGGCAGTTTGCAGTGGAGTACTCAATTCTCAGCTCTCTGCTTTCATTCTTCCCCTTTGACCCTCAAAGTATCACCTACTGTGATATCCCCATTATAGTCAAATCAAAAAATTGTAACTATGGTCTCTTTACAATGTGGCATGTACTATGCTAGTTCAGTTCAGTCTCTCAGTCATATCCCACTCTTTGCGACCCCATGGACTGCAGCATGCCAGGCCTCTCTGTCCATCACCAACTCCCAGAGTTTACTCAAAGTCATGTCCATTGAGTCAGTGATGCCATTCAACCATCTCATCCTCTGTCATCCCCTCCTCTTGCCTTCAATCTTTCCCACCATCAAATGAGTCAGTTCTTTGCAAATAAGTCTTTCAGGTCTTTCAAATGAGTCAGGTCTTTGCATCAGGTGGTCTAAGTATTGGAGTTTCAGCTTCAGCATCAGTCCTTCCAATGAATATTCAGGACTGATTTCCTTTAGGATGGACTATGCTAAGCATTTTACAAACATTATTTAGCCCTCACAAAAAAAACATGTCAGGGAGATCTTATCTCTACTTCACAGAGGTATTAACTGAGGTGCAGAGAGATTAAATGGGCACACATTAAATCTCTTTAATAGAGATTAAAACTGGCAAGAGGCAAAGCTGTGTCCTTTTTGGTCTGTTGACTCTTATTTTTCTGATTCTTAAGACTCTTGATGCCCATGAATATGCCACTTCCTACTGTGGGTTCTCCCTAGCTGGCTGTCAACTTGGCACTTCTGAGTGTCTAAAAGTGCAAAGGTCTGAGAGCATCTGATTGAGAAGTTTCTGCCTTCCTAGGGCAGAAATTAAGAATGCCCAAGGAGGGGATAGGATTCCCAGGTGGCTCAGTGGTAAAGAACTCGCCTGCCAATGCAGGAGACATAAGAGATGTGGGTTGGAGAATTCCATGGACTGTATATTCTATGGGGTCACAAAGAGTCAGACATGACTGGATGACTTTCACTTTCACTTGGGCTTCCCTGATAGCTCAGTTGGTAAGGAATCTGCCTGCGATGCAGGAGACCCCAGTTCAATTCCTGGATCAGGAAGATTTGCTGGAGAAGGGATAGGCTATGCACTCCAGTATTCCTGGGCTTCTCTTGTGGCTCAGCTGGTAAAGAATCTGCCTGCAATGTGGAAGACCTGGATTTGATCCCTGGATTGGGAGGATCCCCTGGAGAAGGGAATGGCTACCCACTCCAGTATTCTGGCCTGGAGAATTTCATGGACTGTGTAGTCCATGGGGTCACAAAGAGTCAGACATGACTGAGCGACTTTCACTCACTTCACAAGGAGGGGATAGCAGGAGTGGGGGCAAGAATGATACTTAAGCAGAACAATTTTGACATACATTTATATCTTCATTAATGTAGGTCTAGGTTTGTTTAAAGATTCACAGCCTTTGGTGGGCTTTCTCATTGATTCTTCTGCAGTGGGCCCCAGGGACAGCACACCAACAGCATGAAGGAAAAACTCACTTTGGATGTGTGTTCTACAAGTTGGGCCCTTCTGTGATTACCCATAAAATATTGAGATTAAAAGCAAAATAAAACCTTAAAAAATCTATAATCATTCATCTATCCAAGCAGTAGAAATATTGAAGGGAAAATAAGAGAGATGCTAAACAAGATAGAAAAATATTTATGTAGGCAGAAAAGGTAAAAGATAAACAGGTAGTTTATAGCATAGAGTGTAAAATGTATGCATATTCCAGCATGATGTTGAAGCTCTCCAATTCTGGAATTAGACTGCCTGCAAGCAAAATGCTGCTTACTGGCTGTGTGGCTTTGAGAGTCTGTTACTTTATCTCTGTCTCAATTTACTCATCTCAGAAATGAGGAAAAAAACAGTGTTTATTATTATACAGGGCTCTGGGGAGGACTAAATGAATATATATAATGTGCAGTAATCAGTGATCAATACATCTTTAGTTATTAATATTATGATTCTATTTCCAACGATACCAGAGACTTAAAACATGTGTGGGATATTTAAGTCCCAAGTATTTGAGGGTCTAAATGTTTACCTTCTTCTGAGAATCCAATCAAGGGCACTTTCCTGAACTTCCTGAGAGTAACCTTTCCTCTTTCTAAACTTTGGGTAAACTACTGGCTTATTCCTTCATTACATTTTGAGTATAGTTAATTGTGTAGCTCTCTCAGGGGCTGTGCTTGGTTGAAACTCGGAGGGCAGCGGTGGGTTCTGGCTCATTTGCCCCTTCTTTGACCCTTCCTACGCCACCCTAGCCTACAAATACAAATAGTACGTAGGATAGTGCCTGGAACTTAGCTGGTACTAAATAAATGTTTGTTAAACTGAACTGTGAAGATGGAAATGGCAACCCACTCCAGTAGTCTTGCCTGGAGAATTCCATGGACAGGGGAGCCTGGTGGGCTGCTGTCCATAGGGTTGCACAGAGTCAGACATGACTGAAGCAACTTAGCAGCAGCAAACCGAACTGAATTGAGTTGAAATGCACTGTCTGGGCCTACACGGGAGAGAAGAGAGCAAGCTGGAAGAAAACAGTTTGCTACCATTTGTCACGAAGAAACTGGACTATGTCACTCAGAAGTATTTGAATGAAAGGCATTCCACACCCAAAGCAAGTAGCTGTGGGTGAAAAGTAACAAAAGCACATGTGAGCCTGTTGAGGTCAGGTGGGCACAAATAATACTTTTCAAAATATGGACCTGGTGTCCAGTTTTAGTTTCAAAATCAGAGATCTCTGAGAAGATCTTCATAAACCTGCAAGTAGTACACAGCATTACTTGTGCAAGTTCAAGTGAGCTAAAGAAACTTTTCAACAAACTCTACTGTGAGTGCCTGGTCAGAAGTTCATTAAATTCATAGGGGTCAAATTTGACAAGAATTATGTCTAGCTGTGTTCTGTGGAAGCCTGAGCAAAGTCATGAAAACCAGATGCAATTAGTGGGATTGCCATGAATCCAGAAGGACTGGACTAACTGTGATGCAGTGTAAACACACACTTGGGCTTGTACATATACACTCACTCAGCCACACACAATTCTCTCAAATACATTCATACTCTTTTCTATTAATTGGTCCAGAAACTGCACTGATAGAGCGCTTGAGCAGTGACCATTAATGTGGGTATGCAGAAACTGGCTTCTGTCTTGTATCACCAGTGCTGAGTGCTTCTCAGTATTTGGCCCCTAAACTAGGGATTCTTACT
Source organism: Dama dama (assembly GCF_033118175.1). NCBI lineage: Eukaryota > Metazoa > Chordata > Mammalia > Artiodactyla > Cervidae > Dama > Dama dama. The sequence continues at coordinate 36,438,116 of NC_083692.1, forward strand.
TTTACATTCATCTGTCAAAATCTCCTGTGAAATGTTTCACATGAAACTTCCTGGGCCTTGCACCTTCAGAAATCCTAGCTCAGCAGGTATGGGGCAGAATCTAAGAATCTACATTTGGGAGACAAATCAATAGGAGGCTTCCCATAATGAATCACACATTGAATAATGATTTTCTGAAGACTTGTGGATACTTTTCAAGGCCTGATAAGTCTACCCTACATTTTAGCATTGAATCAATGAGGCCAATGAGACCTCAGTGGCTTTGGAAACTCAAAAAGTCCAGTTGCAACCTGCTTGCCCTTTAGCTGGGATGCTCCAGTGTACATCCCTTCCCATGTTTACATCATAAGAAGGGCTATATTTAAGAATGTGTCATCATACACAGTTATACCTGAAATGAACAGAAGCTCACTTTCTTGTTCTAGGTGTTCACACCTAGTATCTCACTATATCTTAGCAGAGCCAGTACTCAAACTAGAATCTTTTGATGGTGCCAAACACAAAGTGTTTCACTGAATCACAGCTGCCCTCACTGGGTGACCAGGAGTCTCATAAAATGCAGTCTCTGTATCAGGTGATATTAAAAATATTAAGCAACCAGGAAAAAATATTTAACAACTGGGTGCAGGTCCCCTCAGAATTGATGCAGACAAGTGCTCCCAGAGCACTCCACTGGCTACTCACTGATAATGTCAAAGTACCTCCCAAGATGTTCTCAAATGGACAGGCCCCCTGATTAGGAGTGGGAGAGAGAATAGAAAATCACCTGCTTTCACCCACCTTCCAGGACAAATGACAGTACATGGAAAATGATGACTAAAAAAAAAGAAAATGACTAAAAAATGCAAGTTCGCTTTTTTTGAGATAGAGGAGAAGGACTAAATTAGAAGACTGCAATGATGACACCTCTCCCCTCTTCCCCAGTGCCTCAGACTCATGGTCTGACAAGTATTCCTATATTTATGAAGATAAAGAGAATATTTCAAATTATGACTGGCCTACAAATTTGTGACGGACTTGCCAGATCTCAGGCATCATTTGGTGTTCACTACTACGCTTCACCCAAAAACTGGTCAAGGAGAGTTTTATGTCCTTACTATAAAGGATTGCCCTCCTTCTGGCCTTAGATGCAAACACCTGGGATGAGATTGTTGGGAGGTCTCACAGGGTGACTCATTAATCCCAACCACCCTCACAGTTATGCCTGGATCCAGTCCAGGTCAGCTGTCCTTTGACCCTCTGTCAGGGTCTGTAAGAAGCCCTTATGTGAGTGGAGGTGGATTTTCTTTGCAAATTGCAGTTTAGAAAAAGTTCTGGTGAACTGCAGGTTTCCTTCTTTTTGTTCTTCCATCTTCACATTTCCCAGCTGGTGGACATCTTACTTATTCTCTACTCAGTTTTTATACTTAATATTCAATCATTTTAAATTTCACAGCTCATGATTCTTTGTTTTCTTGAGAAGCTGAATTTTCATCTTTGATAGTTTCAATCTCTCATTTTTTTTTTACAGCTATTTAAATGTGGAACACTATTGTCCTCAGTGAACCATTTCTGACTTAAAATGATTTCTGATTTAAAATCATGACATTTGAATTTAAAATCCCACACTTAATACAGCAATGCCTAATAACCATGCCTGCAAGGTATTTAAGGTAATTGGAAAATATTTTATTCTGGCTTCACTTCCCTAAAAGCATTCCAACATCACTCACTCAAGGAACTAAAATAGAAGCTTGATCTTGGAATTAATTGGAGATTAACATGAAATCTTAATTTTAAATGTATCAAAGGAAAGAAAGAAAACAATTTAGATCCCAGTGTACATCAAAGGATAATTCTATCTGGCAATGTACAATGGCTTGGCTGCAGCCTAATCTCTCACCACACCCTAATGCTTCCATAGCTACTGCACCACAGAGGCCACAACATCTTTAATGCTGTTCCCTCATGCAAGGAACTCTCCCCACCATTGTGGCTGGGATTTAATTAATTACAGCTATTTACAAACTCATGGGGCTTCCCTGGTGGCTCAGTTGGTAAAGAATCTGCCAGCAATGCAGGAGACCTGGTTTCGATCCCTGGGTTGGAAAATCCCCTGGAGAAGGGAATGGCAACCCACTCCAGTATCTTGCCTGGAGAATCCCATGGACAGAGGAATCTAGTGGGCCACAGTTCATGGGGTCACAGAGTTGGACATGACTGAGCAACTAAACATGCACACTAACTCGCAGAATTTGGTTATACACCAACAGAAAATCTCTACCTGCTTAGCAAGCAGCCTCTCTGAAAGTCACTGATGAACTGCCTTCTGATGGGTGCTATTGGATATGGCTCAAAACCTGGCAAGGATGCCAACTTCATTCTCTGCCCTGCTAGTAACCTCTGCATTGGGAGTGGCCCCTAAGGCACAGGGGCATTTGGCCAGAGGGATGAGTGAAAGGCCAAGAACAAGGTGGGAGAGACTTCAGAGCCCAACACTAGCTGCATGCAGGGCTCAAAGTGGTGTCAAATGTCAGCACTTTTCAGTGAGGGATTCTTAGGCACATACCTTCTTCTCCTAGGCATGGTCTCATGTGCGTTTTTCTTTTTTTCACTTATTTGAAAATCTTGAACTGCAGAGGAAGGGATTATGTGCTGGAGTGTTTCATTTTCAAATGTTTTTGCACAGGTCTTTTTGCCTCCCACCAACATTTCAATCACCTGAAGTAAGTTTCATTAGAAAAAAATTTTCATTTAAAATTTGAGTAAACATCATAAAAAGGATTCAGCGTGCCTAATTCTTAAAGATTCTGGGTAGAGTAACCATCTTCTATTTAGAGAATGTGTTCTACCAAAGCTCTGTCATTCAAACTTCGAGTCAACCTGCTCATAATTTGAGACTTTGGTTAGAGGAATGAAATTTGGGACTTCTTAAAAGCTAAATTTTTATTTCATTAGGATGCAAATATTTTAAGTGTATCTTACTTTATGAACACATTTACTAAAAAGGATACTTCTTCCTCCACTTCCCCTCTTCCTCTTCTTCCTTTTTCTTTTTCTAATAAGTGTGACTAAAATAAAAATTTTAAATGACCCTCAGTAAACTCAATTGATTATCACTTTTTCTCCAGTGCTCTCTACTCTTAAGTTCCCAAATACTAAGCCTCAAGTGACTTCAACTGAGGCATAGATTGGAATTCCTCTTGGCAACAGAGTAGATATAGTGGAGATCCTTTTTACTGTTATTTCAAAACACCTCTCGGGGCAACTTTCCCCTGGCCTAGGGCTAGAACAATTACTGGGGATACAACGGAGACTCGACCCTCCTCTCTGGGGACAGCCAGTTCCAATGGGATTCCCCTCACCCTGGAAACAGTATTTATTTATTTCTAAGAGGAGTTTTTAGCTTGAACTGATAAATTAAAATATGTTGTTAGCGAGTGTTTTCCTTGGTATAGTGTATCCCTCAAAGCATTTTTTTTTTCCGAGAAGGAAATGTTAAGGTCTTGATAAATGAAAAATAAACTCTTGTTCTCCTAGATAAATTATTACAATGAGAACTTTCTCTGACTTTAAAAATCTAATAGTAATCTTTGGCTTTGCATGGTAGAATTTCCCTAAACCGTTGAATGCATTCCATGTTTCTCAGACTTTGTTTTGGTTAAGGACAAGAAGAGCATCTCCAATGGATGAGTGATTACCTTATCATCCTTTTACTGGCAGCCACGGAGATCTTTAACTCTTTAAGCAGTGGCATTTAAGTCTTGAGAACACCCAGAAGCTTGCCCCAGGCTTTAGACATTCTCAGTTAAAAAAAAAAAAAGAAAGAAAGAAAGTGGGGAAAAAGGCCAGCTTGGGTATCAACAAAGCAGAAATAGAATAAGCCAGGTAGTTTAGTTCTGATAAGATTGGAGATCTTCTGCAAATCAGGTAAGCTGACCTGCAAACAAGTACCCTTGCTTAGGCAGGGGCGGCCTCTTCTCCTCTGGGATTTGTATCAGGGGCATTCATTCTCCAAGTATACTTAATGGCACGGAAAGTTAGAGATAGGCTCTTTCCCAACTTCTCTGAGCAATGAGGTTATTCTTTTACTTTTACAAACATTTTAAATCACATCTTCTTACCTTTCCTTTGTGCATCCAAAAAAGGTCATCTAAAACTGAATTGTGGCCGTCTCTACACTGTGTCTCAAAAACTGGTAGAATCAATTTTAAGAGGATTTTATCACCAACAGTTTATAGCTCTTGATTGAAATGAAATAATAGACACAAGGAATGCTTGACCTCTGAAATGACACCCGAACCCCTGCCAAAGGAAAGCCCTCTTTGTAAAAAAAAAAAAAAAAAAAGGTGGGCAGGGGGGAAGATTGTAGGAAAATGCTCTTAAGACCTAGAAGTCAGAATGCAGAAAGTTATTCCTTTATTAAGACTCTGCAAATTGGGCTTGCTTTAAAACCCTTTATAATAAAGCCCATATGTCAGAGTCATGATGTCAAAACCCTTCAAATACACTGGTAAGTTGAAAAGGTAATGGAAAATGAAAGGTTTCATTCAGCTTTTTTGTTTTTGTTTTGTATTTTGCTCAAAGTGCTGCCTATTAAATAACTAAATCAAACAATGTATCAGTTTATCTAGTTTTAACTTCAATAAGATAATTCTGAATGTTTTACTTTATGACTTTTGTTTTCAAATTAAATGAGCTTTTTATATAATATCAACTACGAAAAGAATTTTCTTAAAAGTTAGTTCATATACCCAGAGTTAAGTAGCACTTGCCCTTAAATGGTACAATTATAGTTGATCTTTTTTTTCTTTTTTTTTTTATAGTTGATCTTTTTTCCTTTTAGTTTTCAGAATTTTCCAGATTTCTATAATTAATATTTATTACTTTTAAAACAATTTGAAGTACAAAAATATTCCAATCATTTTATTCTTGGGTGTTTTAAAAGAGAATTTTTAAAAACCTTTTATTTTATATGGAGTTTAGCCAATTACCAGCATTGTGAGAGTTTCAGGTGGGCAGCAAAGGGACTCAGCCATGCAAACACGTGTATCCATTCTCCCTGACTCCCCTCCTATCTAGGCTGCCACGTAACACTGAGCAGAGTTAGGTCCTTATTGGTTACTCACAGCACTAAGTACATGTCAATTCCAAACTCCCCAACTATTCCTTCCCCCCATTCTTCCTTCTTGGCAACTATAAATTCATTCTCCAAGTTTGTGAGTCTGTTTCTGTTTTGTAAATAAGTTCATTTATATAATTTCCTTTTAGATTCCACATAATAAAAAAATATACTTCTATGTCCAGTAAACAAAGAAACTTGAAGATCATGACTGTCTGCAACTGAAACTACACACACACACACACAAACACATACTCACACACACACACATGAAAATGCTCAACAGAAAGAGGTTTGTGCTTAATAACATGAGTTTTTTCCTTTCCTTCCCCTGGCTTTCTAGATTGGTGGGCACAGGACCAGTATACACTTTGTGAATTAAGCCTGGACTTTTTGTTGCACCGTTTAGAATTTGGAAATCCAAAAAGCTACTCATCTCATCCATTCTTTAACATACATTTGATTCTGTTTGAAGAGTATAAACTTTTCAGTCATCTCTGCAATTGATGAGCTCTGTGACTTGAGGAAAGTAACTTAGTCCTTATAAATATCACTTTCTTCTACTTTAAAAAGAAAAATTAATAATAATATGCAAAGGGTTACTGAAAGAATAAATGATTATTAGTATGAGCACATTTTAATGGTTCTCTAATGGTTATAACATTACTGATATGTAATTTTTGCTAAAGAACTTAGCAAATTTTATGATGTTTATATTTTTAAATGAGAAATTTTTGAATCTCTTTTCTGTCCCTTGCTCATCTCTGGGTTGAATTTCTCCGTGGGTTGCTTTTTCCCCCTATTCTCATTTCCCAGCTTTCTGCTTCCCTTTCTTCTCCTTCAGTTAGGGTCATCTGGTTGAACTGAGCTGTCTGCTTAACCCTGGGAGCTTGTATGAAAAAGAGACCAGTGGGACGAGACAGGTCCTACCTGGACCAGAGAAACTCCTTAGAGATCAGAGAATGTCAGCACTGAAAGGTCGAGACCTACAGCCTCACTAACCAGAGGAGGGAATTAAGGTCGGGTGTGGAGTGACTTGTTCAAGGTCACAGCACCAGTTTGGGCAGAGTGAAAGTTAAAATTAGAACTAGTCTTGCAGTTTAAACCCATAAGTGGGATGGAGGCTGCTGAAAGCAGCAAACACGAAAGTATATAAGGAAGCATGAAGACATCTAATGCATGAAGCAGGCTGGATTTTTCTAGGAACGTATATCTGACTTTTTAAAAATTCCCTCATCTCAGAGATATAAGCACAGAAAAGTGTTTCTCTACTGTAGGAAAAACAACACTGTTTCAGCAAGGAGAAACAGTCTCAGAGTCGCCATCTCTGCAGTCTCAGAGTCGCAGGAAGCAGAGGCGCTGTGGCCATAGGGCCTCCAAGGGGGCCACGGTTTCAGCTGGTTATTGCCATGGAGAAGTTCAGCCGTGGTATTTCCAGATCTTCTGGACTGAGAGAAGTGAAAACCTAAAATTTTTATGTGAAATTTCTCAGTTTAAGAATGTTGATGCAAATGTTTCATAATACTATTTAAACCAGACAATGTATGTCAGAAGTTTGCAACCCTTGATGTAGAATGTGAGAACAGGGCAGAGTTGCCTCATAATCTTAGAGTGAAGGTGAATGTTATGAGATGCTTGAATGAAGAGGGCAGGGTGACTATCTACCCCTGCTGATAGTTGATCTCAGAGTTAAATAGCTTCAATACATACAGTCAGCACGGGATGCACTGGGGCACTGGGCATGGCCACTGCTCTTTGTGTGCTTTTCATATCCTGCAAGGCTTTCTCTCCCCGCTTTTACATTGAAACAAGATGTAAATGGTTAAATCCTTCAGTTCAGTTCAGTTCAGTTCAGTCACTCAGTCGTGTCTGACTCTGCGACCCCATGAATCGCAGCACTCCAGGCCTCCCTGTCCATCACAAACTCCCGGAGTTAACTCAAACTCATGTCCATCGAGTCGGTGATGCCATCCAGCCATCTCAGCCTCTGTCGTCCCCTTCTCCTCCTGACCCCAATCCCTCCCAGCATCAGGGTCTTCTCCAATGAGTCAACTCTTCGCATGAGGTGGCCAAAGTATTGGAGTTTCAGCTTCAGCATCAGTCCTTCCGATGAACACCCAGGACTGATCTCCTTTAGGATGGACTGGTTGGAGATCCTTGGCTTAAAACTAATTTACAAACTGTCCCTAATCACTGGTAGAAAGCTGTGGCAGGGACTTGGGATCTACTTGTGGAAACTAGAGAGTAACACACAAGTCCCTAAAATGTGTGAGCCTGTATTCCAGTGACTTTAGAAGGGCATCCATCTTGCCACGTACAAGAATCTGGTTCTGTCTCTGCCACCCCTCATCCCCATATAGAAAAAAGGAAGCCCTCTCCTTATCACAGCATTTATGTGTTCATTCTGTACACCTGAAAATTGGCAAAGACCCTCACCACTGCATTCCTTTTAAGTCAACCTGTAAGAAAAGGTGAGACTTCCCTGGTGGTGCAGTGGCTAAAACTCCAAGTTCCCAATGCAGGGGGCCCGGGTTCAATCCCTGGTCAGGGAACTAGATTCCAATTGACACAACTAAGACCCAATGAAGCCAGATAAGAAAATATTTTTTGAAAAAGAAAAGTTTTTTTTTTTTTTTTTAATTAGGGCAGTGAAGTTTCAGCTTGGCAACCTAGGAATGATTATCAAATTTATAGATGTAATGCTTCCTTACATGTTACTATTTTCTCCAAATTTTCTGCAGTGATTACTTATATTTTTTAATAATCCAGAAGGGGACAGTTTAGGAAAAAAATTTTTTTGCCAAAGGACGAATTAAATTATATGTCTATTTTAAGAATCAAATCAGAAGAGAGGAAACAAGGCAGCAATGATGAGGATTTTCAGGGTTTTGGAGAGCATAGACTTCCTAGCACTGTCTGCCCTCTATTTTCCTCCTGTTTATTTCTCTGCCCCTGCCTCCCCCTCAATCACACATCGGCAATGATACTGCACTTCTGGGGTTCAGCGAGCAGGCATTTGGAGACGTTATTAGAACTGCTCTGTAATCAAACATGGCCAAATTTTGATCGTTAAAGATTTACATAACAATTAGAGTGGACTTTTCAGGAAAAAGAAAGCAGCTCAACTTGGGATGAGAGTGAAGAAAGAAATCTCTATGAAGGCTTGATGAATGTGTTCCCTGGTGATTACAACCCGATCATGTTTACTGAGGAAGAGTCCGGAAAACTGCAGGTGCTGTCCAAACTCTTAGCCGTTATCTGCTAACTTTATCCTGCTGAAAAAGTCGTGTTGGTATCCAACTATACACAAACCTTGGATATTTTACAAGAAGTATGCAAGTGTCATGGATATGCTTATATAGGACCTGATGAATAGACCCCAATTTCTCAAAGGCAGCAAAGTGTTGATGGCTTTAATAGTAAACTTTTTATTTTTTTAAGTTCAAAAGCTGATGGTATGGGACTTAACCTTATTGAAGGATCTCACTTAATTCTCTATGACATTGATTGGAATCCAGCTACTGATATCCAGGCAATGTCTAGAATGTGGAGAGATGATCAGAAGCACCCTGTACATATTTCCAGAGACTCCTCCTAACCACAGGTACAATAGAGGAAAAGATCTATCAAAGACTGACCAGTAAGCAAGGTCTTTCTTGGGCAGTTGTAGACCTATCCAAGACATCTGATAATATTCAGTTATCAGTGGAAGAACTTAAAAATTTGTTCACATTGCATGAAAGTTCACATTGCTTTACTCATGACCTGCTTGGCTGTGAATATACAGGAAAAAATCATACAGGTTATTCATTGGAAAAACTCCCTGTGTCTAGAAATTGTCAGCTTGGTCCACATCAACAGACGTCTAACTCCCTGAAACCTCTCTCCATGTCACAACTGAAGCAATGGAAACACTTTCCTGGAGATCATTTAAATCTTACAGGTCCTTTTCTTGAAAGAATAAGAGAAAATATATCATTCTTTTTTCAAAATATAACCAAACTATTGCTATATAATGGAATATTGCTTTATGATGTTACTTTGCTTCCCCCTTTAAGAAGTTAATCTAGTAAGTAATTTTGGGAAACAAATAGAATTATTTTAATTACAATAATATATTTTGTTGCACACTATCTTATAGTTTTGATACAGTAGTCAAAATTGACTTCTTTAATGTTTTGTATATGTTCCTAAATATTGAAACATTAAACACATACTTCTATCATCCTATTAAAAAAAGAGAGAGAAAGTCAAATCAACTAACAGATTAAGAAGCTACCAGTGAAAATGGATAGAGCTTCAGCTCAGGAGTCAATAAGTCTGAGGTTTAATTCCTGTTTTTCCATTTAACCTTAATTTCTGGGCACTCAATCTTTTCTTCTGTTAAATGGGGATGAGCATACCAATGTTTCAGAGTAACTATAAAGATTAATGATAAGTTATGTGACACATGGCAAGTTCTGAATAAATGTAATCATGGTGGGACAGTGATTTTGTTTAATGTACTACTCAACATCAGATTAATTTTGGCAAGCCCTGCTAAACATTTGAATTCACGTGTGTTCATGAGAACAAACCATCTTGATGTAAATAGATAGTTCTAAAGTTTGTCTTTGTTTCTCCTGCCAAAATGTCTCAGCAGAGCACTACAAAACCACATTGGGTGGTTTGGGGAACTGTACAAATTCTGTGACAAAATTTGTTTTTCTCTTGTATGAGGTAAAGAATCTATGGTTGAATTTAGAGAGTCATTTGTAATTTTAGTAAATTTAGTTGCTCTTACATCTTCAAATTTAAAAGTTACAATCATTTTGGTTTTTTTTCCAGAGTTCTATAGAACAAGAGCAATCTTTTTTGAACCATCTTGAAAATTGTATTAAAGATTATGACACTTTTAATAATGCTTTGCACAAACCCAGTAAATACTTATATATTATTAGATGTCCACCCAACCTCCTTGAACAATGGCCACACTATAGAATCTAATGGAAAAGTGCTTATTGTGAAGTTTCTCCCACACTCCAGAATTAAGGGAGATGCCAACAGCTTCAGAGCTAATTTCATAAACTACTTAAGCATTTCCCTAGCCTGTTTGCTGCTATTTTTTTGAACAGCATTTAAATTAAAACTTACTATGCCAGCTTAATGAGTTTTTCTTTTTTCTTTTTCTTTTTTTTAAAAGAAATGCTGTTTAGACTAACTGAAGATTTATACACTCATCTCCCTCCAGCCCACCACCACTGTCTACTCTGCCTGCCTGGACCATTGCAGTTGGCTCCGGTCTGGCTTTCCTGTCTCTCACAGTCTGCTCTTGCATACCACTGCAGTCTTTGTAAAATGTCAATCTACTTTGAGCCTGTGACCTACTAGATAACAAGAGCTATTGAGCACTTACTGTGCCTAGCATTGTGTTCAGCACTTTACATTCATTATCACATTTAATCCTTGAAACAATCCCATGAGATAATCTCCATTTTGTAAAAAAGCAAAGGGAGGCTCAGAGAGGTTAAGTAAATTGTGCAAGTAAATTGTAGATTACATCTTGGATTTCATTCATCCACTTAATTACATACACTCCTCCCTGACTACAGCCATGGCAACATGACAGCAGAATGCAGTCAGTGTGGTGACACCTTAGTCACATGCTGTCTTCACTGTCTGGGATGCCCTCACCCTTGGCACTCAAATGGGGTCTCAGCACTTCGAGGCCTTACCAGATATCTCTCCACCTCCCAACTTAGTCCCAGAGGCACACCTCCCAGAATGCTGCCTTGCCATCCTTAGTTTATCTGTCTCTCTTTCATCAAATGTCATGAGAACTGGGAGTTAATCATACTGTGTTTGTATTCATCTACACACAGCCTGGGAAGTAGTAGAAACTCAGTAAGCGTTTGTAAAATAAATGCTGAGATTCTCAAGGGTGTCTTACTGATCTTTACATCCCCTCAAGCCAAGCTGCAAAACCAGGAGGTCAACCTGGATGGGACAGATTGACTGAGTAGCAGTCTGGTGGGCTACAGAAGTGGAGTGTCATAAGCCAAGGGCAGAGAGTAGACAGAGATGCCAAAACTGGAGATAGAGAAACCCAGCCAGGGGCCAGCTGGACAAAGAGGGGGATGGCTATGGAGCAACTAGAGATGGTAGAGTGTATTAGGGTTCTCTCGAGAAACAGAACCAAATACAAAAAGGAATTTGTTAAAAGGAATTATGGCTCACACTGTTATGGAAGCTATAAGTCCCAAGATCTATTCAGAACATTGGAGACCTAGGAGAGCCCATGATGTAGTTCAGTCTGAGTGGCAGCATGCTTAAGATGCAGGAAGAGCCAACGTTTCAGTTTGAGGAGGGATCCTGGTTTTTTCCCCTGCCTTTGGACTCAGAGACACTCAGGCAGGAGGAATGTCCTCTTACTCTCAGGAAAGTCAGCCTTTTTGTTCTACTCAGGCCTTGAACTGACTGGATGGGGCCCACCTGCCTTGAGGAGGGCAATCTGCTTTATTTATTCTACCAATTCAAAAGTCATGCAGAAACACCCTCCCAGACAAACTAAGGATATCTGACCAAATGTCTGGGCAGCTTTTGACACATAAAATCAACCAGGTGGGGAATAGGTTGGAGTAGAGTTCACCCAAGAAGACCTTGTGGGCACAGGTTCCCATCAGAGTCTCTCTTCTATGTGTATAGTTCTTAAAGTGTCCCTTCCCAACAGTCAACAGCCTGAGGAAACTATTACTTCTCACCACTCAGCCCTCAAACCTGTTCCTTCTTTGTACTTCTGTCCTGAAATTTCCAGCCACACAGGCCTTATTTTGGAGTCATCCTTCATTCATCCTGGTCTGTGGTACAAACATTTAAAGTTGCCAAGACCTTTCAGTTCTTCTTGTACAATGCTTGCCACATGCCTCATCTTCCTTCACTGTTGCTGCTCTCCTGTAGAATGATGACTACTCAGTTTTTTAAATGGGAAGAATTGGGTGAGGCGGGTCACAGTCTGGTGGCAAAGGAGATTTGGAAGACTAGTTTTGAAGCTGCCTTCGCGGAACAAAATGAAATTTTCTTTAGGTTGTATGTTACACAATAATACTGCAAAGTTTTATACAAGATATGCTTTATAATAATTGAGGAAGTGTTCATTGTATATACTAAAATTTTGTGGTGGAGATTATGATGGGGAGACCCTATTTTCTATAGCAACTATTAGAATTGTTTCTTAAACAGTTTCTTTCACTCCAAGCACTTTCTCTTTTGTTACTGGATAAATCTTCCTAAAGCACAGCTTCGATACTATTACTACTCAAAAACCTTCACTGGCTCCCCACTGCCTATTAAATAAGCAACATTCTGTATGGACTCTGTGGCCCTTCAAAATATGGATTCCACTCATTTTTTCTGACTATGTATCTTATGAATCATCATTGCTTCTTGTGCCAACCAGGAATGCATTTGGATGCAAATATCAAGTATATCCAGTGTATGCTGGCTTAAACAAATAGCTATTTTCCTCATTTAAGAAATTAATAGGTCTGCAGTCCAAGGCTAGTGCAAGTACTCGACAATGGATGCAAGCTCCTTCTGTTCCTCTATTCCATCATACAAGCACATGGCTTTGACCTTGAGCTTCCTTGGTGGCTCAGACAGTAAAGAGTCTGCCTGCAACGCGGGAGACCCAGGTTTGATCCCTAGGTCAGGAAGATCCCCTGGAGAAGGAAATGGCAACCCACTCCAGTATTCTTGCCTGGATAATCTCATGGACGGAGGAGCCTGGCGGGCTATAGTCCATGGGGTCCCAAAGAGTAGGACACGACTGAGTGACTTTCACTTTCATAACCTCGAGATATACTTCCAGGCATCCCACCTACATTCCAAGTAGGAGAAAGAAGAGACAGCAAAGGGCAAAAGTCGAAGGAAGGTGCATGCTAATTGAACCTGTCCTATTTTTATGGATAAAGTGAATACTTTTCTAGAATACTAACCTAGCAATCTTCTGCTTATGACTCAATGATCAGAAGAGTGTCACATGGTGGAAGGTGACTGGAGGAGGCAGGATTGTAGATGGAGGTGGGCCAGCCAGTCAGTAGTACCTGCCACATACACACCTACTCTAATTAGGTGGCTCACTCACCTTACTCCACATCTGCCTTCACATCATTTCCTCTGCCTTCAATATTTTCCCTGCCCCCTCTCTGTTTGTTGAAGGGCTTTCATTTTTTTCTTTCAAGTCCAGATGAAATATTGCTTTCCCCAAGATGTCTTCCCGATCTCCCTCAAACATCACTGATAAAGTTTCTCCTTCTGAGATCAACCACTGTTTGTATTTCTGTTGTACCTGGAATACTTACACTGTACTCTGGTTAATTATATGTGTTTCATCTCCCTGTCTATATTTTGAAGTCCAAGAGAACAGGGAGCATGCCCCATTCATCTTTGTATTTCTAAGGCAACTCAGCACAGAGTAGGTATTCAATAAGTATCAGATGAAGGCACGCATCTTCTGCCATATTCCATTCTGAACAGACAAGTGTGCGGTACCCACACTGCGTCTGTAATGGCCCCTCTCATCCAAGTTAAAGGAGAACATCTGCAGTCCTCTGTGAGTACTGGCTGCTGTCCTCTGTCTTCAGCCAAAGCAAGGACATCTGTGGTGGCAACATGACTATCTACCCATGCCTTTTATGTCCCTTTGCCCAAATGTGCAGCTGTTTCCTGGGTGGGAAAGTAAGGGAACAGTAAAAATCAGACAGAATAACAGCACTTTTAACTGGAGTCTTGTGAATGTATTAGGCATAAATGAAGAACTTTGTGCTACAATGTAAGCAATAATAGTATTAATACCAAATAATACCATTTATTAAATTCCTTATGCCAAGCACAGAACTTTGTATGCATTGTCCCTTGGATTCCTCATAAGAACATATTCATTTATTAAATAAGGAAACCAAGTTGCAGAAAGATTAGGCAATGTGCCCAGGGTTACAAAGCTTCTAGGTGGCAAAGCTGGAAAGACGCTCATTTCTTAGTACAAGCCTGTGAGGGGAAAAGCTGCAACCCAGAGAAGTCAAGTGACCTGCCCAAGGCTGTGCAGTGCAGTGGTTAAGAGGATGGGCTCTAGAGTTAGACTTCCTGGGTGGGAATCCTCATGTGACCTAGGGCAAATTGTTGAAAGTTTCTATGCCTCAGTTTCCTCATCTGTAAAATGGGTTCCAGTTGCTTCATAGGTTCTTATGAAAACAAAATGAGTAAGTATACTTATCAAGACTGGCCTATCACCTGATCCAAACTAAGTATTTGGTAGCTTAGCCAGGGCAGGGCTGCCACTAGCCTATGTGATAGAGTGGCCTGGGGACAGCTTGCCTGGTGTGTGAGTGGAGGGAAATTGGACATTCAGATATCTTTTGGTCCTTCTGGAGAAAAGAAATGAATACTGCTTTCTGGCTCTCAGTGGTAGGAGTCCTGCTTCTCCTCCAAAAGGGACTCCTAGGTTTACTGACCCCATGCTTCAGAAAGTCACATCTTTTGAACAGAATAATGGCCCTGTCTGAATTTCTGTCCACCGCCAGCTTTAATTGACCACAGAATTAGTAGGCTTCTGGCTCTGAATTGCTTGGGGGTCGGACCTTCATTTGGTATGTGCTGAGCTCTGTGGAGTTACCTTTAATATTTCCTTAGTAAATGCAATTTTGTTTTGTTTAAGCTGCTTTCCTTATCTTGGTAACTAGCCTCCAAAGATGGTCCTGCAATGGGCCATGCCTCTTGGTATTCACACTTTTGTGTAAGCCCCTCCCTCACTCAATCTAGGCAGTCTTTATGTATGGTAGATAGATATGATATAATACGGTAGAACATGATATGATAGAATATGGTAGTAGTGACATTTGTAATTTCTGAGACTAGGTCGTAATAAGTCTAGAAGCCTCTGCCTTGGGTTCTTTGAAAGCATGCTCTGGAAGAAGCCAGCTGCTGTGTAAGAAGTTCAGCTACTATAAGACCAGCCTGCTCTAATAAAGCCATGCTATCCATGTTGAGAGGCTGCATGGAGACAGAGACCCCCAGCAATTCTAGCCTTCAGGTGAGGGGTCAGATATGTAGGAAAGAAGCCATCTTGGACATCCTGCCTGGCTGAGCCCCCAGATATGTGTAGCCCGATCCACCATCTGATCACAGCTGCACAAAACCCAAGCAAGAGCCCAGTCAACCTACAGAACTACAGGAGATGACAATACAATGTTATTTTAAGCCACTGCTGTTTTGGGATCACTAGGAAGCACTAGATAACTGAAACACTCATGATTCCCCAAAGCTGCTGGTACAGTTAAGACACACTCAAATCCAATCCACAGATGAGGATTGTAAGCTGCTTCTTTATATTAAATTAAATTTTGTGGTAAATATACAAATCTGGACTAAAGTCTATATGCAAAACTTTTGTAATTCTTTCCATTTTTCCTTAATAGGAGAAATACTATTTTAACACCATCTACTACATGTTTATCTATTTGACTGTCACTTGCCTTCTCCTTTTCAATATATGTTCCAAGATGGCAATGATTTCATATGTTTTATTATCCTTTGTATCCTCAGTCCTGGTGACAGTACTTGATTTATACTAGGTCTACAATAAGTATTTGTTGAATTAATAAACACTTGAGGAGAGAGAAGATGAATGTATCACAGATGAAGCTAATATGTTATAAAATGTTCATGTTATAAATACATTCAGCCTACAGAAAACATCTCACATTGGCTTCAAGAATAAAATGTGACATATGAAGATATTTATGATATGTTAAGTAAAAGGGCTAGGTCTTTAAAATCAGCTTTCAAAGCAATAAGAACAAGCATAATTCCATTTTTAAAAAACTTTTTTTGCAATTCTTTCTGTATACTTGCAGAAAGAGTACAAAAGCATTTTTGTCAAACTAATGACAACATTATCTGTGGGTAAAAAGTTCAGAAGGGAATTTTGTTTTTTTTCTTAGCACCTTTCACATGCATTCTAAGATGTTTAAAATAAAATTGTATAGTTTTGTAATCAGGAAAAATGTTATTTAATACAGCTAAATTGGAGCATTGATATACCTCTTTTTCTTGTATTTTTCTGTATTTCCTGTCTGAAACCATAAAATCAAAGTCTTTCAATTCCTTCTCAAACAGTTATATATGTTTCATGTATATTTGTTCCATCCAACCTCCAGTACAGTCATAATACAGCACTTCTGCCCACATGAATGACAGCTACAACAAAAGTAGAAATAATCTGTTTATAGCTGAAGTGAATTCCTCGAAGAGTTTCTGCTGTTCGGATCACTGAGGGATTGCTTGCAGAATCATGAACACTGATAAGATGGAGCATTCCTTGGCTATAATCCGAGTTTCCCAAATAGAGCAGCAAATACTACATTTATAATTGTGTAGAAGCCAACTTTCTAACCCCTTGTGAAAGTAGAGAATGGCAGCAAATTTCTGTTTGCTTATAAACTTCAAAACTCATTAGAGAATGAAGGGGGAAATGCTTGCCTCTAAGATGGAGCAACTCCATTGCAGAGGTGGTACACATGAAGAAGGAGCAGCGCCCTGGCTACAACCCCATTCTGAATTTTTTTAGCTGTTGCACCTTCCCTTCTATGATTTACCACGAAGAACACATGCAGTTTATGCAAAACTGTCTTTTCCTGCATGACAAACGGTTACAGAGACTAGATATTCTCATGGCAATGAATGGTAGGAATTGCAGCTCCTTCCCAGCAGTAGTATGTCCTAAGGTGACTCCTGCTGGTTCTTTGGCACTAGTGATAAAGAATCCATCTGCCAATGCAGGAGACAGAGGCGTAAGAGATGCGGGTTCGACCCCTGGGTCGGGAAGATCCCCTGGAGGAGGGCACAGCAACTCACTCCACTGCTCTTGCCTGGAGAATCTCATGGACCGAGGAGCCTGGTTGGCTACAGTTCGTAGAGTCTCAAAGAGTCTGACATGACTGAAGCGACTTAGCATGGCATGCCTGGTTCTTTAAATGGCCCATCTTTGGACAGTAAGCATTGTTTAATGGTGAAAATGTTGTGATTAGCCTCATTGATGACCAGAGACTGAGTCTATGTATCATAAAGGCTCCTCAAACCTGACTTTCCTCCTAGATTTTCTATCCGCATTGATGGCTACAAGCAATAGAATCTTCCTTACCTCCTCATTCTGTGTCTCCCTCACCTAGAAGTTCATGTCAGCCTCAGACAAGTCCTCAGTCTCTAATTTCTGTCTTGTTTCACTGTTCTGACTAGGGTTCAGTTCAGTTCAGTCACTCAGTCGTGTCCGACTTTGTGACCCCATGGACTGCAGGATGCCAGGCCTCCCTGTCCATCACCAACTCTCAGAACTTACTCAAACTCATGTCCATTGAATCAGTGATGCCATATAACCATCTCATCCTCTGTTGTCCCCTTCTCCTCCCGCCTTCAATCTTTCCCAGCATTGAGGTCTTTTCAAATGAGTCAGTTGTTTGCATCAGGTGACCAAAGTATTGGAGCTTCAGCTTCAGCATCAGTTCTTCCAATGAATATTAGGACTGATTGCCTTTAGGATGGACTGGTTGGATCTCCTTGCTGTCCAAGGGACTTTCAAGATTTCTCCAACACCACAGTTCGAAAGCATCAATTCTTCAGTGCTCAGCTTTCTTTACAGTCCAACTCTCACATACATACATGACTACTGGAAAAACCATAGCTTTGACTTGTTGACAAATAATGTCTCTACTTTTTAATATGCTGTCTAGGTTGGTCATAACTTTTCTTCCGAGGAGCAAACATCTTTTAATTTCATGGTTGCAGTCACCATCTACACTGATTTTGGAGCCCCCCAAAATAAAATCTCTCACTGTTTCCATTGTTTCTCCATCTATCTGCCATGAAGTGATGGGACCAGATGCCATGATCTTAGTTTTCTGAATGTTGAGTTTTAAGCCAACCTTTTCACTCTCCTTTTTCACTTTCATCAAAAGGCTCTTAAGTTCTTCTTTGCTTTCTGTCATAAGGGTGGTGTCATTTGCATATCTTGATTCTAGCTTGTGTTTCATCCAGCCCAGAGTTTCTCATGCTGTACTCGGCATATAAGTGAAATAAGCAGGGTGACAATATACACCCTTGACGTAATCCTTTCCCTATTTGGAACCAGTCTGTTGTTCCATGTCCAGTTCTAACTGTTTCTTCCTGACCTGCATACAGATTTCTCAAGAGGCAGGTCAAGTGGTCTGGTATTCCTATCTGTAGTTTGAACCAGGGTTCAGGATCTCATCATCTCTTACCAAGACTAATGCACCAGCTTCCTAATTCCACTCCTAACAGATACTTTCTGTACATCTTTCCCACCAGATTAGGGAGTGTTCTTTAAAGATTGAGAACAAGTTCTATAGGCCTTTAAATTTCCCAAAGATCATTGCTCCTAATAGGTGCTCAATAAATGATTCTTGCTCCCTGGTTTGCTTACTTGGCATGGAAAATCACCGGGCCTCCGAAACTGAAGACCTGGGTTATGGCCCTCTGTATGAATTACCTATGACTGCCTCACAGAGCCTAATGACTTAAGGTAACAACAGTCATTGATTATTTCTCACATTTCCTGTGGATGAAGAATTTGAATAGGGAATAGTGTGGGTACTTATTTTTCCTGTCTAGTATCTGCAGCCTTAGTTGGGGAGACTTGAAAGTTGGGGGTAATGAACAGCTGGGGACTGGAATCATCTGGAGGTCTTTTTATTTACATGGGTGATGGTCAGCTGAGGCCACTGCTGGTTACCAGCCAGAACATCTGCACAACATGGCCTCTCTATGTTGCTTCTTTGCTTGGATCACCTCAGAATGGCAGTGGCAACTGGCTTCTCAAAGCAAGTGATCCAGGACAACCAGCTGGAAGCAGTGTTACTTTCATGACCTAGTCTTGAAAGGCACATAGCTCAGTTCTGCTGTAGTCATGCGCTTACCCCGTGTGACAGGCAGAATAATAACCCCCTAAAGATGTCCATGTCCTCATCCCCAAACCTGTGACTATGTTACCTTACCTGGCAAAAGGGATTTTGCAGATGTGATTAAGTTAAGGACCTTGAGATGAGGAGATTATCCTGGATTATCTGGGTGGGCCCAGTGTAATCACAAGTGTCCTTATAAACAAGGAGGCAGAAGGGTCAGAGCCAGAGAAGAAAATGTGATGCAGAAGCAGAGGACAGAGTGATGCTGGCCAGGAGCCAAGGAAGAGGCTGGAAGCCTCTAGAAGCTGGAAAAGGCACTAAAACAAACTCCCCCTGGAGCCTCCAGAAGAAACGCAGCCCCTCAACACCTTCACTTTAGCTTAGGAAGACCCATTTTGGAATTCTGATCTCCAGAACTGTAAGATAATATATTTGTATTGTTTCAGGCCATTAAGTTTGTGCTATTTTGATACAGCAAGCAGCAATAGAAAACTAATATGCCTGGATTCGAGGAGAGGAAACAAAAACCACATCTCTCAATGGGAAGTGTGCCAGAGTCACATTCAAGAGCATGTGGACGGGAAGACATTGTTTCAGCCAGGTTTGAAAAATATGACCTGCCCCACTCTATCACTAAGTAGGTATATAACTGTAGGTTGAACTCACTGGGGTCTCAGTCTTCTCATCTGTAAAAGGAGGGGGCTGAGTGTGAAAATCTTGAAGCTTCTGGACCTAGAAGTTCCTGATCCTGTGATTGAAAGGAAGATGTAGTGTTTCCATGAGAAAGTCATCATAAATCGTGACTGATTTCCTAAGTCTTTCCTTGATGCTCATGGCCACTTACATACTACTCTGAACGGAATTGAAATGGAGAGCCTGAGCCAGAAAATCTCAATAAAGTAGGTGTGGTAGATTCCCCAGAAGATAAGCTTTGAGGTAGGGTTTTTGTTTTAAATTTCAAAATATTTTTAGGAAAGAGGGAAGGAAGAAAGGAAGGAGAAAAAAAAAATTGATTGAAGCAGTGACCATTTCCTGTTCATCATAGGAATCCCAGCACTTCACATCCATCTAGTCTAGCAGGTAGGTGACCTCCAAAAATGTTGAATGAGAACCAAAAGAAAAAGACTCAGGGTCCATGGCTTTGCCTGATAGCTGTGGGATGGCTCAACTTTCAGCAGGTTACTAGGCAAGAACCCTTTCACCATTTTACCCTGGAAATGAATTCAGTAGTCTAACAGTTGGTCTCCTTTATTCTATCCTTGCCCTCAACACGGTAGCTAGAGTGCTCCTGATAAACTGTAAGGTTCATCATGCCACTTTTCTGTTGCAAACCCTCCAGAAGCTTCCTGACTCACTTGTAATTAAAGCCAAAGCCCTTTCCAGGGCTGGAACTTGGGTGAGGTGACTGAGGCACTGAGGGCCCACCTGCCCTCCCAGGTCCCAGAGAGAGAGCGCCTCCTTAATTTGTGGACCCTCGGCCCACCCCCATCCCCCAGACACTGGCTCTGACTCTGAGTGCAAGACCATCACCATCTAACCTCTCACCCCTTCACCTCTCTGATCTTCATCTCCCCCCACTGGCTCACTTGCCTCCTGGTGTTTTCCCAACACACACCAGACCCACTTCCATCTCAGTGTTTATTCTGCTCTTCCTTTTGACAAAATGTGATTTCCCCAGATATCCGTTTGGCTGCCTCCCTCATCTCCTTCAGGTCTCTGCTCAAGTGTCACCTTTTTCATAAACCATTCCATGATTGCCCTATTAAAATTCAACCTCTCTTTCCCACATTATTCTTATTCTTAGTACCTGTTGCCATCTAGCATGCTATAGTTTGTGTTTATTTTGTCAGTGCTCTGCCTTTCCTACTAGAAAATAGAAAATTACAGGATTTTAGAATAAACAGGTGCAAGCATGCTCAGTCGTGTCCAACTCTTTGTGACCCTGTGTACTGTAGCCCACCAGGCTCCTCTGTCCATGGATTTTTCCAGGCAAGAATACTGGAGGGGGTTACCATTTCCTCCTCCAGGGTATCTTCTTCACTCAGGGATTGAACCTGTGTCTCTTACATCTCCTGCATTGGTAGGCATTTTATTTAACCACCAGCGCCACCTGGGAAGCCCAAGAATAAACAGTGGGTTACTAAAGGGATCAGAAGAGTATGACTTATTTTTATATGGTCTATGAGCTCAGAGTGGTCTTACAAACTGGAATTGTGCCCTTGCTTTCGTATATTGAGGTCCTAACCCTTGATGTCTCAGAATGTGATATTATTTGGAAATAGGGTCATTGCAGATATAATTAGTTGAGATCATACTGGAATAGGGTAGACTCCTAACCCAATGTGACTGGTGTCCCAACAGAAAGGAGAAACTGGGACACAGACACACAGGAAGAACATTGCATGAACAGAAAGGCAGAGATCAGGGTGAAGCCTCTGCAAGTTAAGGAATGCTGAAGATTTCCAATGGACCAGCAGCAGCCAGGAGAGAGGTATAGAATAGTCTCTCCGTCATAGCCCTCTGGAGGACCCAACCCTGTTGACACCGTTATCTCTGACTTCTCACCTCCAGAATTGTGAGACAATAAATTTCTTCTGTTTAAGCCACACAGTTTGTGACACTTTGGTACAGAAGCCCTGATAAACTAATACACATGGTTTGTACATCTGTAAACAAGGAGGAGGAGGAAGAGAGGAAAGGGAGGAGAAGGAGGTGGTCCAGGAGAGGGGAAGGAGAGGAAGAAGAAATAATGGGAGGCAGTATGTGGCCCAGAAAGCCTAAAATATTTGCTGTCTTGTCCTTTACACAAAAAGCTTGTTGACACCTAAAGTTTAGAGATCATATAGCCCCATATAACTCATGAAGAAATGGTGGCCTTTAAAAATAAAATCATGTATCCAAGTTCATACATGATGTATGAACCCACTTTATCTATACCTAAAACCAGGCTATCTGATTTTAAGTCTGTTTTTTAAAAAAAACTACACTACCATGGCTGCCAAACTTTAAAAAAATAATTTCATCAGTTTCCCCTTGTTTAAGTACAAAATGTTACTAAGACGATGTTTTCATCCATTATTCCAGCCTAGAAACCTGAGTTGTTTACAGAAACATATCATAACCCATAATCTTTTGGAGCAAAGCACTACTATGATCCATATTTTTTCATTTTTGCTTTTGGGGCTTGCACGCCAGCAACTCATTTTCTGTGATACTGGTTCTGAAGCTATAATTCAAACATAAAGATCAGGAACAGTGTCTGCCTGCTCTCCGGAGCTTCTACAAGCTGTGTAGTATGGAGTTTGGTATTATGCATTTTATGCTAACGAGAAACAAAGTAGAAGAATTAACTGTTGAAACAAACCCACATACCAGTACTAAAGACAAAGCTCATGGTAGTTCTTTTAATGTACTGCTAACTCAGGAAACTGCAAGATGAATCTATTTTGTCTTCATCAGCTCTGTGACTTGATGGTATAGACACCCCCCCCCCCCCCACCAAAAAAAAACAGCCTCATATTCTTGCTAATTCACCTTGGGTGAGGTGTTTAAACATCTGAGGGGGTCTCAGTTTTGCCATCTTTTGGCTGCCAAAAATGATAGTTCTTACTGCAAAGGGTTACTGGAAGGGGTACAGGAGTGGAGGGCAGAGGTGTTTTCTTCGCTTCTACGGCTGCTTCATTAGCTGAAGCATGTGCTGTGCTGTGGTCAGTCACCTCTGTCGTGTAGAGCTCTTTGCAACCTATGGACTGTAGCCATCCAGGCCCCTCTGTCCATGGGGTTCCCCACGCAAGAATACTAGAGTGGGTTCCCATGCCTCCAGGGGATATTCCCAGCCCAGAAAGCAAACTCGTATCTCCCATATCTCTGGCGTCTCTTGCATTGCAGACAGGTTCTTTACCCACTGAGCCAGTTGTTGAAGCACAGTTGAAGCATGTTGAAGCATAGATACCACTAATAAAGAGCACTGTGTATCAATTTCTGTTAAGATGCTAGTGAACCTCAACTGTGGAGGAAATGAAAAGGAAGTAAATGGGTTAAAGACAGTTTTCCAGCAAAGAGTATATGGGAGGACTGAACTTCCTAAGTTCAGAATGCACAAGTACCATAGGAATTACATTTACCTAAATCTGAACAAATTTTGCTCATTTTCCAGAATCCCCTCTCTAAAGCAGGAACCTAATCTAGAGCTGAAACCTGGTGTTTGTTAGCTGGGCAGTCTTCAGTGATTTACTTAACATCTCTGTGCCTCTCTTCAAATGTTTGAAAAAAAGAAAAAAATGGAGTGGGTGGGAAGGGAATAACTATAGTATATAAACTGTAAATTGTTTCAAGAATTAAATGAGATAATGAAACTTGAACGTCTCTCCCCGACAATGTTCAAGAATCCAAAGTATGTTGATTTTTCTTGTAAGTATACGGTTGAAGAAAATATGCAAATGTTCACATAATTATAATTATTTACATAATTGTTCATCTAATTATAACTAGCATGTGGAAACCCATCAGCATTTATTTTCATAAATGCCACTAGCCATATGTTTTGTGATCTGTGAAATAGTTTCACATACGCTCCAGCATTTGAGCTACACATTAAGAGTCTCAGGAGTCTTAGGTGGGCAAGTGGGGGCCAGCTAACCTGGGGTAGAGCTGAGTTCCAGGTCACACTTCTGCTCTTCTGCCAGGTCCTTTCCCTGTGTGTGTTGGTTCTATATGGAGAGACATTTCTATTGTCTCAGTTAAGACTTAAGAACATTTTGCTTTTGGGTGTGAAAGCTCTGTAATCACTGAGTCAAGGATTGTGTGTATGCAACTTGGAGACATTATCCCAGTAAGAAAGATTTACTGCAGACACTATTATCTAGAGGTTTTTCGACCTTTTCTGGATCCCAAATCCCTTTGAAAATTTGATAAAATTATCCTTCCTTACATGCACTTTTACACTTACCCCAAAAATTGTATGCATAAATTTGTGGCTTTCACAGATCCCCTAAATCCTTCTAGGATCCTTAATGAAGCCACATAGCAGGTTTAAGAATCTTTAATTTAAGAAGATTAGCATCTAATTTAAATACAACAAAGCTAGCACTCACTTTTATATTCTCCTTAAGACCTTTAGTTTTTCAGTCCTCCACTTTCTATCCCCATTTTTTCCCTGGAATCAAAGTAGAGGAAATAAGACAAAACTGAACAAACTCTTCTGGTTCTAGCTAAAGACCTAATAAGATACAGGAGTGGCACAGAGCATTTTGTTGCAAACTGAAGACATATTCTGGGAGTTGGTGATGGACAGGGAAACCTGGCATGCTGCAGTCCATGGGGTCGCAAAGAGTCAGACACAACTGAGCAACTGAACTGAACTGAAGACATATTTACCCATTACCTATAGTTGACACCCTAACATGTTAAGCAGCAAAGAAGGAACAAAAAGATATTCAGAATGAAAGACTTCTAAAGCAAAAGGTTCAAAATCTAGCATGCCACCCCTTTGTACTGGGTAACAGAGTTACCCAGTTTCACTTTTAACTCCTTTAGAAAAGGCTGGGGTCCCCTAGGTTGTTTGGCCATGACTCACTGCTCCACCAAAGACTATCTGAAGCTCCTTCCAGCAACCTTACACCTTTTGCTGGCCTTCTCCATGCCAGCTCCTTGCTCCTCCTCTTCCTAACCTTATAAATCTCACCTGGCCAGTGTTGCATAAACTTGCAGGTACCGGCTGCTGGACATGGCGAGTAGAAATAGCAGATCTCTTGAGCCCAGGCACCGGGGGAGACACACTCTTTTCCTTACCTGATGGGAAAATCCAGACTCGCTGGGTGGACAGCCTGTTGTAACATGGAACCGGTAGTGGAGAGGGGCTACATAACACATCTTGTGTGCTGTGCTGTGCGGAGTCTCTCAGTCACGGCTGACTCTTAGCGAGCCTGTCAGGCTCCTCTGTCCATGGGGATTGTCCTGACAAGAATACTGGAGTGGGTAACCATTCCCTTCTCCAGGGGATCGTCCCAACCCAGGGATGGAACCCAGGTCTCCCGCATTGCAGGCAGATTCTTTATGGTCTGAGCCACCAGCCACCTATTACATATGCTATACAGATTAAAGTTTTTGCGAGTATAATAGGGACTCAGGTACCCTGTTCCCCAACGAATCTAAGGGCCGGGACAGCGCCCAGGGAATTGCAGGGAGGAAGAGGAAAATTGTCTCAGGAACCCTAAGTTAGGACCTGTCTAGCTACTTACCTACCTACCTTTCTCCCTCCCACCCTCCTACCTTTCTTTCACCACCCCCACCCCCACCCCCTGCAGGAATGGCCCAGAGGCTCCAGATCTGGAAGACCAAGAACTGTCGGCAGCCTCTCCGGTTCTCACGCGCGGCAGGACGGAGATTGTGTGCGGGCGGCTCACCCCGCTGCCGGGACGCTGGCTTGTTTATTCAAGTGTGGGTCAGATTAGCCACCTGGGGCACAAATCCTGTGAAAAGAGTCTTAGAGCGAGGCGAGCTCTTGCAGGTAGGAAAGTGTAGCCGCCGAGCTCAAAATGACGCGGGGCTGGCGGTGCGGGAGCCGGGTGGCCTCCAGCCACGCTGCGCTGACCCCCCGGGTGCCTGCCAGACGTCCCCGAAGGCCGCGTACTGGGCCCGGGACGCGCGCTGAGGTCCTCGGGGTGGCAGCCCAACCCGGCCTCTGACCCGGGTGGGTGCACGAAGAGGAGCAGGAGCGATGTGTCCGCAGCCGCCTGAGAGGAGGGGGAAGCGCCCGGGCTGGCTCTGCGCGGGTACCCAGGTTAGGGGAGCCGGGCGTCCGTTTGCTCGCACCGGCGGATCGGCCCCCTCTTTACTGTTCAGTCTCTCAACGCCTCTCTCCGATTTCTCCGACTCCTTGAATTTGAGTTTGTGTCATCTCTGAGTCTGGCGCTGGGGACGCCAAGGGCCGGAAAAGAGGTAACGTGGGCCACATGCACTTCGGACCAACCTCTTGGTGCCTGAGCTGGGACTTGGCATTGGTGAGACAGGTGCTCCTTCAGAGCCCTATTTTCTGTATTACTTTCCTGCCCCCAGCCCGTCCCCGGTGCAATCCCCCAAGCCAAGGGCCCCTGGAATCTGGAGATGGACCCTGTTACTTTCTCTGACGCTGGTACCGCTCCTTTGGGCTTAGTGCATTTTTATCCTATGAAGTAAGCATATAGTGTCCCTGACTCCCCCACCCCCCAGACTGATGCTTTATAATGCCCAGTCTGAGCCTCTGAAAGAGGTGAAGGAAGGGAAGGGCTGTAGACAATGCAGATGCCTCCCGAAGCTTCTCTTCTGGTCCATTTGTTGCTGCCCTCCTCAGTTTGAGAAAAATGTTGGGGGGCAGCACCTTGCCCCCTACCTTGGGTTGCACTGGTCCCCAGAGACCAGGCCTTGGTGGTTGTCACTGCTTTATTTTGGGGACCCCAGAGTGGATTTCCTGAAGCCATAGGTCCCTTTCATCCCTGCTGTAGACATGGGGACTACAGATTATGCTTCTAGCTTTGTCCTATGCAGCCCCTTGGCTACCTGAGGTGACTGGAAACATTGTCTCTAGCTGGTAGGCTGATAGTCAAACAACTTAAAAAAATCATTTTGAAAGAATATTTTTTGTAAACTCTTATTGAAATACTGCACAAGTAGAAAAGTGCACAAATTTCATGTATACAACCTGATGAGTTTTCACAAAGTGAACACCAACAAGCATTTGTTACATCTATAATATATTATACTTGAGGGACATTGGTGAAGAGGATCTCGCTTTCCCAATGACCTTGATATATTTAGGCTATTTGTGAAAATATCCAAGTTTCGTTTATACAATAACAATTTCTTGGGTCACAAACCCCTTTGGACGAAGCTTTCCTTGCAAAAGACTCTTAGCATGAAGTAAGGGGAGACAGTTAGATAGTATTGCCCAGTTGACATCTGGTTGGGAAACCACAACAACTCATTTGATACAGTCTGATGTCCATGTAGGACTATGCTTCTGCCTCCAAAACTGATCCCACAGTGACACTGCATTTTATCCAGGTCACATTGTTCATGCACAACAGGGAGAGAAAGAGAAGAGTGTATATGCTGAGAATGAAGACATTCCAAGGCTTTAACTTTCTTGCTACATTCCATAATAATTTATTTCCAAACAGCATCCCTGCTGTAGAATCAAGTGGGTGCAACTGACTTTTTTTTTTTTTTTTTTTTTAAGAAAGGGAGCCTAAAACAGTGAGAAGCCAAATATCCTGCACTGTGTACCAATCCCGTGTTCTTTGTCATAATCCTTCCTTGGAAAGGGAGGAATTTCAACACCCAGGCCCTGTCTGCCATCCACACGCTAAACAAGTTAAGACATAAAGGCAGTCTTTTCATTTGTATGATCTCTCTGGAGTCTTCATTAGAGTTCCCTGTCTATTTTTGGTCTGTTTTGAAGGATTAAAAATATATTCCAGAAAGTAGCAAGAGAACAATGTAAAGTGTAAGGAACTGAAGTAATATTACATTGTATTTTATTAATAAGAAAATATTAGAATCCAATTATCTTTGAGTGAGGTGTATCAAGGGTTGACAACAGTCAGATGTCTGGAGAAGGAAAACTTTACAATCAGGTTTCTATTTCTTCTGCAGACCAGAGAAGAGGAAATGGGCTCACATTTTAGCAAGAAGTATAGAGAAAAATTGTTAAAAGTGAGAGACGTTAAGGGATCAGAAAAATCAGAGATGGAAAATGCTTTGGATATGTCATCTAATCTATTATTTCCTATTATTATTGCTCTCACTAGTTATGACTGTCTACTTTGACAGGTATTAGTTATCTTGGCAGAGATTATGTTCCTGGGTCAGATCTATACCGATAAATCATAATGAATGTTAATGCAATGAATACAGATTCAGGTAAACAGCCCTCATTCAGTCAATGCCCGAAATGTGTGCAGCACCAATGATTATAAAATCAATGTGAGATATAGCCCTTTCCTTTAAACAGTTTCACTAAATAAAACTCAATACCAGGATGGCTTCTTACCTACTTTACTCATGTAATCATTACCTTTGCAAAATAATAATAGCCAATATTTACTGAACACTATGTACCTGCCATTTTATTACATTAACTCATTTAATGCTTATAAGAACATTATGAAATAGAAATTGTTGTTCTCAGATTACCAAGAGGAAACCAAGACTCTGGAGGTTAAGCCATCTGACCATGATTTTAATGAATGATATATGTTTCTTGATCTTGGGCCCAAGAAAGACCTATGTGGACTCTGGTCCATCCTCATATTTTACAATGAGGAAACAGACCCAGCAGAGGTAAGTAGCCTCTCAAGATCACAGCCTTTTCCCGAGGAAGGTCACATAAGCCTTGCCCTAAGGTGGGTTATGTATAAGAGCAGGAGAACATAAATTTCTGGGTCATGATTTTGTTCACTGTTCTAAGGACCAAGAAGATATCCTGAAATTCTCTGTAACAGTAAGCTACAAGGATGGAGCTGCTGGTGCCCTGGTCTTGAGAAAGCCTCCAGGACAAGCCATGTTGGTCAGAATCTATGGCCATAGGTATCCACCCTTTTGCAGGCCCAGCTCTCAGCATGTATAGGTGAAGTCAGATTCAGCTAGTCTGAATTTTGGAGCCACCACCTACTAACTTTGTGACCTTGCAACTTATACAAGCTCTCTAAATTTCAGATTCTCATCCGTAGAGCCGAAGTTTTATGAGGGTTGCTGTGAGGGCTAGACAGCAAATATGAGACAAATGGCAAATATTAATAAGAGAAAACAAATGCCACATGTCTCCTGAGATCCTTTATAATTCCAATTCCATAGCTTCAGCAGATACTCAATAGGCAAAGATTTGAAGACTTGATGTGGTTTTTAATCAAGGGCTTAGAATGAAGGACTATCACACCTATAGGATTAGAAATCTTTTCATTTGCAAAAACCTATTTTGTGTGTTCTGGATGTAGTAATACTATGATTACCATATTTAACAGTTTATAAAGCACAAGCTAGGCATATTCCTTACCTGATTAATAATGTCTAGGTGTCAGCCTTTTAGGGGTATCGGCACTGAAATTATAAGTGAAATGACTTTCAAAACAGTAGTTTTCAAGCTTAAGTACACTGGGAATCAGAGAACCTTGTGAAATATGTAGATTTCTGGATCTAGATCTTAGACATCCAGGCCAGGAAATCTGGATTTTTATCTGCACCTCCAGCCTTGTTCTGAAGCTTATGGCCCTCAGGACATACATTGGGAAAGGCTGTTCTTAGGGCTCACTGTTCAGCCCAATGAACGAATGCCCTCCATTCAGCAGTTAGCAGCAGAGGAGCTCTTGAATAATGATGGATTTCTTTTCCTAATCTATATGCTTTAAAGATACAGTTTCATTTGATCCATCCATATTATGTTCTATAAAAACACCAAGATTCCCAAGTAAACTTGAGATGGGGAAAAGACTGGACTGATTGCCCTCACCAGTTCTGATCACTAGGCTGTAATCAATTTAGCTCTCTAACAAGTGATTTTTTCTTTGGCATGAGAGAGAAAAAGAGTGAGTGGATGGAGTTGATAATAGATGGTTTGCACCCATCTAAAATGTGGGCTAGAAATAAAGCTGTCTCAATAGAGCTGAAGCTGAGTTCTCTCTACACACATTGAAAGATTCATATCAGGGTCTCAACAAGGTATGACAGGGGCCTTAATTAGAAACTCCTGGACTATGAGTTTCACAAACTCGTTGGTGGGCCAATGGCCACTTTAGTATCTGGGCTTCAGCAAAATGAGATAACAGCTATCATCCAAAAACATTTAGGTTAAAAAAAAAAAAAAAAAAAAACTACTATCTGGTGCTTTAAAATAAAATAAAATGAAATAAGGACATTCTTTTAAGAACAGCATGTCACTGTTGAATTCAAGTTTAAATATTAAGGAGCATATTTTGTTAATGATTAAAACAGTAGTGATTGGTTTAGGGGACTTGGTAAACATTTAATCTGTCCTTATTCCTTACTGAAGGAGCACACTGCCTAGTGCCCCAGGATGGGCATTAGGTAACTATTCAATGGAGTTTTAATTTTGTATTGTTATTAATAATTAATGTAATTTTGATTATGTTGGAAGCTGGAGGTATATTGTCAGCATCCTTTCAGGGCAATGGTATTGCCCTGACCTGTTTAATCAGAGATTCTTAGAGGAAGTGGGCTCAGCAGTGATTTAAATGAAAGAAGGTTGATATTTAATAAAACTTCAATTAAAAATTAAAATCATTTTCAAATTAAAAAGGGTCATGGAAATTATCTGGCCTAATTCTTTCATTATGCAGATGAGAAAACTGAGACCCATGAGAATTAAAGGGCTTGCCCAAAGCTATTCAGCTTGTCTTCCTTGTTTGATGTTCTGTTGGGTTAAAAGACTTCACAGGCCTGACTTGGAAAAGATGGCAGGAGACCTTGGCTCCGCTTTCACAGTTGTTTCTCTGATCTCATGCACTTCCCACCCTTTTGTAACCTGTGTTCCACACAGGAAGTAGTTCCTGTTTTCTAAATATTGGAAGTGTGTGACGGTAGTTTTTATAGAAGAGCTACCTTGGACCAGTATCTTTTTAAGTTAAGCCCTAAATGCTCTGCTTGAGACAGTGAAGGGTAATGACAATCCCAGGGAAAGAAATCCAGCACTTTAGTAGACCCATGCTCCATCCTTCAGTATGCTCTTGCCTACCTGGAGCTCTGGGCCGTGACCCTCAGCCTTGCCCTGCAGCCAGAGTAGCTCCAGAGCAGAGGCTGTGATTTAATTCAGGGCTCTGGGCGAGTCTCTTTAACCTGGCTGTACTTCCCCTTCAGTGTTTGTAAAAGAGAGATGATGCTCCATCAGAGGCACTGTGTGAATTTAGCTCCTGTTTGGGAAGGTTTTAAAGCTATACATTCCACCTCCCTGCTAATATGATTAATAGCACTTTCTTAATGGAAAGGGCCAACTCCTCATCTCCCTTCTTCCTTTAAAAACAGACCAAAGGGTATCTTTTCTTGTGTCCTTGTGGCCGTGAAGGTTGTTGCTTCTATAGTTGTTACCTCTTTAGAACATCAGATAGCTGAGGTTAAGGATTCTTAGGTGCACCACAAGTAAACCACAACATCAAAAATCAACAATAACAACAAAAATAACTGCCTCGTCGGTACTTTGAACTTCTGAGTTACAAACAGACTTTTCTGTTTGTGTAAAAACGTGGCCCCATCCTGTCTCCAAGCCACCTCTGTCCTCAGAAGGGTTAGGTCTGGAGGGGCAGAGTGTCTATTAGGGGTGACTTTCTGAGGGTCATCACCAAGGTTTTCCACAAGCATTAAAAAAAAAAAAAGTTTTGGAAGGAAAGTCATCTTTTAATAGCCAAAGAGGTACCTCTTTTAGGCACACAGCTCTGAGCACAGCCTGTTTCTCAACGTTTGGAAATCCTTTAACAGTTTATGGAAGGCCTCCCTTTAAACCAATCCAACAGCTCCTTTCTCCATAACCTGATTTTAGAGGTGTTTCATTATCTCTAATTATTCGGGGTAAATGGTGATTACTCAGTGTTTTAATCATCAGTTTGGGCAGCAGTTACTCCTAAAGTCAGGGAAGCCCACAGACTCCCATGGGTATTTTTGGAAGGTACTGCGACTAGTCGGTGCATGCTTTCTAGTACCTCTGCACGTGGTCCCCAGGTGAGCCCCGATCGCTTCCCAGAGCTGGACACAGCGGCGTCTCAGCTCGGGCGGCGGCAGCGGCGGACTCGGGCGCTGCCTGGGTTTCCGGGACCAGGGCCTGCGAGGCGAGGCCCGGCGGCTGGATGGGAGGATGTGGGCGGGGCTCCCATCCCAGAAAGGGAGGCGAGCGAGGGAGGAGGGAAGAAGGGAGGGGCTGCCGGGGAAGAGGAGGAGGAAGGAAAGAAAGAAAGAGAGAGAGGGAAAGAGGAGGAAGAAGATGCAAGAGGGCAGAGGAGGAAGGAGGGAGGGAACGGGAGCGGAGCTCGGCCCGGAAGCTAGGTGAGTTTGGCATCTGAGCGGAGGGACCCGAGCCTGCGACGTCGCTGCTGATCAGTGCTGAGTATCTCGCCTCTCTCCCTGATGGGATTCCCGTCCGCGCCGTCTCGAGCCTGCTGCGCCCCAATCCTCGGCCCTCGCCCAGGTTCACTGCAGCTGTACAGAGGTCCCCAGGAGCTGCTGCTGGCGAGCCCGCTACTGCAGGGACCTATGGTGAGCAAGGCTAAACCTGGCGAAGGGCGGAGGGGGTTGCTGTGAGGCGCATCCTTGAGGGGAGAAGTAGGGGATTCTGGTTGTGGTCGAGGCAAAATGTGCCCCCCCCCCCCACCACCCAACGGTGGTACTAGAGGTTACAAGAGGTAGGGATGCTGGTGCTGAAAGACACTTCCATATACACTATTGCCTCTGCCCAGACCACTTTCTCCGTTGGGTAGCCCCGGGCGATTTCAGCGTTTAGTAGGTTCAGGGCAGGAGAAAGGGGGAGAGGAGAAGCCTTTCGTTGGAGGTCGTTGGGAAAGACTGTAGGATCTTAAGCGGAACATGACGCTCGTGGACTAGCATTTGTGACTGCCCGGCGGGAAGAGTCGGAGAGAAAAGCGAGAGGTGGTTCTGAGGTCCGGAGAAAGTGAGGGAATTGAGGGTCGTCGAGATGGAGAGAGAACACCTAACCTGGGTGGGTTCGGTGGTGGGAAGCGCAGTTCTGCGGTTTCTGGAGCGTGCGCGCCGCCGGAGGGCTGCGTCTAGGGGAGTGTCACCCAACGCAGCCCCCAGTCGGCTAAAGCCCCTGAGCGCAGGCGAACCGCAGTTGCCCAACACGCCTACTCCACGAGCTATTCTCGTGGACTTGGAGCATCCAGGGAGCTCTTCCATCCTTTCATGGTGTAGGGTCTGTCGGGACGGTGGCCGGGATGCTAGCCGCTCTGGGGACGCAGGTCCCAGGGCTGTCGTGTCCTTTGGAGAGTCGCTGGCGAGATGCACATCGGACGCACTGTTCTTACTGGCCCTTCCGGCCCAGAGCCGACGGGAGAGGGTCCTGGGGTTCTCAGGTCCCTGCAGACCCCTGCCCGCGGGAGCTGGGCCAGCGGCCTTAGACGCTTCCTGGGCACCAATTGGTGGATGGTTAGGATTGCGTTTTATGAGCTTAAGTCTTTGTGAGACATTAAAACCCCGAAAGACATTGAGTTGGTAAACTGAGGCCAGCTCTGAACAAACTTTGGAGTTGGGAGAAAACTCGAGCAAGAAAGCAAAAGACAATTGCGACAAGATCCATCCCTGACCCCCAAGAAAAAGTTCTGGAGACGAAAGTGATTTTCGACTTTTATCTCTTAATTGAGAAAATTGGGGGAGAAAAATGTGATTAGAGAAGAATCCTTCTGAATCTGAAATTGAAACACAACTCCCTCTTCCCCAGGTTTCTCGGTTTTAGCGCTGCGCGCTCTCGCGCCGCGCCCTGGAAGATTCTTAGGGTCGGAGGATGGTCTGGGGACTGAGGGGCTCCCGCCCTTTCCACTGTCCCTTCGCCCGCGGGGACCGGCCCTTCGTCTGCTTATCCCATTTCTGGAGCTCCTCCCACGGGGCATTTTGAGGGTTCTAGGCGTCTCAAAACTCTTTGCTCTTCCAAACCCTTTCGCAGTCAGCCCCAGCCGTGGCTCGGGAGCGGGAAAACCTAAAGCCGGTCAAAAAGCAGCGCGACTCTCGCCGGGTGTGGACCGTCGCGCAGGGGCGCCCGCGGCCTCCCCAACTCGGCCAGTGCGGTGTCTGGCGGCGCTGGGCAGCCGCGGCCGGAGAGAGGGCTAAGCGCTTGATCCTTTCCTCCTCTTTTCCAAGTGTCCCCAAGTTTGCGGGGGAGAGTGAGGTGGGCAACTTGAGCCCTTGAGCTCTGAAGCGACCCGAAGCAGCAACTGAGTACAGCCCCAGGAAAGGGCAGCCGGTGCCCTGCGCTTTGCAGCGGGAATCGTGGGACTCGGGACCCCGGGGCGGGCCGGGTTGCCGCAGAATTGCGTGGGTCAGGATTTTGAAAAGGCCCCGGGCTGCCGCAGTTGTAGGTCAAGTTTTTTTTTTTTTTCTTCTTCTTCTTTTAAGGCCCCCGGGCTGGGCGACCCACGCATGCAGCATCTTTGGTTAGAATCAGAACCCTAGTAATTCCTTGAGCTGTGGGTTGGTAAAATTCTTGAAGAAATATTTGCTGCGACTCTGCAGCCGGTGCAAAGGAGGAAGGGGGTGGGGGAGGAAGTGGCGGGGGAGGAGTAGTGGTTTAAAAAAGACAAGCTGGGGAGAGAGCGAGAAAGAGACGCAGACGCAGAGGTCGAGCGCGGGCCGAAAGCTGTTCACGGTTTTCACGACTCCTGGGAATGCGGTGGGATTTCCTTTCTGCGGCGGGTCGGGAGTTGTAAAACCTCCGCGACCTTGAGACCTGAAACATGTGATGCGCCTTTT
Source organism: Dama dama (assembly GCF_033118175.1). NCBI lineage: Eukaryota > Metazoa > Chordata > Mammalia > Artiodactyla > Cervidae > Dama > Dama dama. Next base: position 36,472,622 of record NC_083692.1, read on the forward strand.
CTCAGGAGACGCCTCTTTTCGAGTCTGTCGCGAGCCTTGCGTCCCCGCGCCCGCCGCCGCGCCTTGAATGGCCCGCGGACCACTTTCTTTGGGGATTTGCTTTGCTTGGCGGGGGATCGCCGTAGTGCGGAGTTTGTCTCCGTAAAGGAACCGGAGGAAGGAGCCTAGCGGCGGCTGCCTCATCACCTTCCCACACCGATAACCGCCTAAATATCTCCCCCTCCCGCCCCGCGCGACAGGGTCCGCAGCTTTGGGCTGGGAGCTAAAGCGGCTGTCCAGTTCTTCTGGACATTCTCAGGCGTCCGCCAGGTTGTGACTAGCTGTCACTGGGAGCAGTATTTAGCCTCTCCGAGACCCTGGGGAGGAAGTGGGGTGCGCGCGGTGTGTGTGTTTGTGTGTCCCTCAGCGCTTTCCTTTTTAAATGACCCTCGGTGGTGAGGCTTTCGGCGGCTGAGACTCCGCGGCCCCCTATCCCGGCCCCACTGGAGCCGGGCTCGCGCCGAAAGGCGCAGCCCCTACGGTACTCCCCAGACCCTTGGCTTCAGGCCGCTGGCGCGAGGGCCCAGTTCGACGCCCGGAAGGCTACAGGTAGGGGCGAGGACCACGTCCTCCACGCGCTGCACCCGGAGACCCGCCGAGGGCTCCGCAGAGCGCCACGGCGAGCTCCTCCCGGCCCGCTGGAGGCTTGGGGCTGCGGGCGGGGAGGCGGGCCTCTCCGGGAGGGGGTGGGGCCGCGGGCGGGGGCGGGCGCGCGGGCCCTTTCACCGCCCGCCTCGGGGAGGGCGGGCTCCTCCGTGCGTGGGGCGGGGCCTCTGCTCTCACGTGACTCATAGGGGCTGGAAGAAAAACAGAGTCCGTCTGCGCCAGTCTCATTATATTCAAATATTCATTTTAGGAGCCATTCCGTAGTGCCATCCAGAGCAACGCACTGCCGCAGCTCCTCTGAGCCTTTCCAGCAAGTTTGTTCAAGATTGGCTGTCAAGAATCATGGACTGTTATTATATGCCTTGTTTTCTGTCAGTGAGTAGACACCTCTTCCTTCCCTCCTCCCGGGAATTCACTCTGCCCTCCCCACCCGCGCTCGCCTTGTGTCCCTTCCGTCGGACCTTCCTTCCAGAGTCCACACTCTTCTTTCTGGCAGCGCTGTCGCTTTCTTCTAGGCCGGGCAGCCGCTGCGCTCGGAGCCTACCGGTTCTGGTTAAAGTGCCGCTTGCTCCCACTGGCTCTCTCTCTGATCCCTGCGTTGCAAGAAAGGGGAGCGAGAAGGGGCTGAGCAGATGGAAGGTCCTCAGTCCGGGGAGCTGACCGCCCCCCTCCCCACAAGACTGGAGAGCACCCAGTGTCCCTGTGGCGCGCTCCTAGCTGCTTGTCAAAACTCACAGAGGTCGCCCTTGGAATCATCCCCTCCCACACCCCCTTCCCTGGGAGTGAGCGAGAGGGCGCGATCAGATGCTTTTTGCTGGGCATTTCAAACTCCTCAGCCACAGTAAAATAAACCCTCTGGCCACTCGGTACGCTCCCAGATCCTGCCGCCCCGTCTCTTCACCCTGCTTCTGCTTCTCTGCTTTTCCCTCCCTCCTCCGAACCAGCTGGAAGTTGTGGAAGTCGGGCTAGGAAGGGCGGAGGAAGAAGGGGGGGGGGGGTGGAGGAGAAGGGAGAGAGAGGCTGAAGGTCTGAAGTGGAGAGGAGAGCGCTGGCATTTGAACTCTCCCTCCCCCACCCTTCTTTACCTTCTCACTGTTAACTGTTTATCCCTAAAGAAGCCAGGCTGAGATCATGGCTCAGATAGCAGTTGGGACAAAAAAAGATTAACAGGATGGAGGCTATCTGATTTGGGGTTATTTGACTGTAAACAAGTTAGACCAAGTAATTACAGGGCAATTCCTACTTTCAGGCCGTGCACGGCTGCAGCTGGTGGTGGTGGTGGTGGGGGGTGTGTGTCGGGGGAGGACACAAACTTGATCTTTCTGACCTGTGTTACTTCTGGCCCCTCTAGCTGTAGCTCTCCACGCCTATGCAGAGACAACTCTATTTCTCTCTAGTTATTGGTGTTTATTTATTCTTTACCCTTCCACCTCCTCCCCTCCCCAGAGACACCATGATTCCTGGTAACCGAATGCTGATGGTCGTTTTATTATGCCAAGTCCTGCTAGGAGGCGCGAGCCATGCTAGTTTGATACCTGAGACGGGGAAGAAAAAAGTCGCCGAGATTCAGGGCCACGCGGGAGGACGCCGCTCAGGGCAGAGCCATGAGCTCCTTCGGGACTTCGAGGCCACACTTCTGCAGATGTTCGGGCTGCGCCGCCGCCCGCAGCCTAGCAAGAGCGCAGTCATCCCGGATTACATGCGGGATCTTTACCGGCTTCAGTCTGGGGAGGAGGAAGAGGAAGAGCAGATCCAGGGCATCGGTCTGGAGTATCCTGAGCGCCCCGCCAGTCGGGCCAACACCGTGAGGAGCTTCCACCACGAAGGTCAGTCCCTACCTGGAATCTGGACTGGGGTGGGGCAGTGGAAGCTCCGGGAAGACGAGGAGTTCAGGTTACATCAGAGCCCCAAATCCAGGAGACTGAGAAAAGAGAGCTGCTTACCTTCAAGAGTCTCCAGAGCTGTGGCTGAATTTATTTTTTGGAGACAGAGGGAAGGGAGGGGTCGGCAAGAAGGGGAATGACACCACTCAGACGTGGGTTAGCCCCTGCGGTGTGTTTTTGCTATATCAAAGCCTTTTATGCCAGGTTTTCTGCCTTTTTTTTTTTTTCCAAAGCACCTACTGAATTTAATATTACAGCTGTGTGTTTGTCAGGTTTATTCAATAGGGGCCTTGTAATCCGATCTGAATGTTTCCTAGCGGATGTTTCTTTTCCAAAGTAAATCTGAGTTATTAATCCACCAGCATCATTACTGTGTTGGAATTTATTTTCCTCTCTGTAACATGATCAACAAGGCATGCTCTGTGTTTCCAAGATCGCTGGGGAAATGTTTGGTAACATACTCGAAAGTGGAAGAAGAGGGAGAGGGTGGCCGTGTGCGTGTTCCCTCCTGCCTCTGCTCTGCTGGCCCCCTTTTTCTTTACAACCACTTGTAAAGAAAACTGTGTACACAAAGCCAGGAGGGCTTTCAAAGGGGAGTCTGATGGTGGTGGAGTGAGGAGCTGACACATGGAAATTATTAGACATGTAAAGGAGGTTGGGAGATCCTGTCTGTGGTGCTTGCTGAATGCTAGCTAGGCTTGGCTGGTTTGCTTACTGCCTCATTTATCTGCTCTGTCAAATTAAAGGTGCGCTTATTTCTCCCAAATAGGCTTCCACTATATAAACAGAGTTCACTATGCATCACCCAACTCTTAGCTGTTTCTTGACTTTTCAGTCTCTGAAGAAGCTCATGTGCCTTTTTTCCCTGTTCTCTTATTTTTTCCCTCCCCAACGGTGCCTAGAACATCTGGAGAACATCCCAGGGACCAGCGAAAACTCTGCTTTTCGTTTCCTCTTTAACCTCAGCAGCATCCCAGAGAACGAGGTGATCTCATCTGCCGAGCTTCGACTCTTCCGGGAGCAGGTGGACCAGGGCCCTGACTGGGAGCAGGGCTTTCATCGTATAAACATTTATGAGGTTATGAAGCCCCCGGCAGAAGCGGTGCCTGGGCACCTCATCACACGACTACTGGACACAAGACTGGTCCACCACAATGTGACGCGGTGGGAAACTTTTGATGTGAGCCCTGCAGTCCTTCGCTGGACCCGGGAGAAGCAGCCCAACTACGGGCTGGCCATTGAGGTGACCCACCTCCATCAGACACGGACCCACCAGGGCCAGCATGTCAGGATTAGCCGATCGTTACCTCAAGGGAGTGGGGATTGGGCCCAGCTCCGGCCCCTCCTGGTCACCTTTGGCCATGATGGCCGGGGACATGCCTTGACCCGACGCCGGAGGGCCAAGCGTAGCCCCAAGCATCACCCACAGAGGGCCCGGAAGAAGAATAAGAACTGCCGGCGCCACTCGCTCTATGTGGACTTCAGTGATGTGGGCTGGAACGACTGGATTGTGGCCCCACCAGGCTACCAGGCCTTCTACTGCCACGGGGACTGCCCCTTTCCGCTGGCCGACCACCTCAACTCCACCAACCACGCCATTGTGCAGACCCTCGTCAACTCTGTCAACTCCAGCATCCCCAAAGCCTGTTGTGTTCCCACCGAACTGAGCGCCATCTCCATGCTGTACTTGGATGAGTATGACAAGGTGGTTCTGAAAAATTATCAGGAGATGGTAGTGGAGGGATGTGGGTGCCGCTGAGATCAGGCCTTCCTTGGGGACACACACACACACACACACACACACACACCCCATCCACTACTCACCCACACACTACACAGACTGCTTCCTTATAGCTGGACTTTTATCTTAAAAAAAAAAAAAAAAAAAGGAAAAAAACTAAACATTCACCTTGACCTTATTTATGACTTTACGTGCAAATGTTTTGACCATATTGATCATATATTTTGACAAAGTATATTTATAACTACATATTAAAAGAAAAAATAAAATGAGTCATTATTTTAAAGGTAAACTAAGTTCTTTTTATCTTCAATTCTTTCTCTTTTCCTATACTCCGTCTCTTTTGGAGGAGATTTTTTTTCTGTTAAGGTGGGGTTGGGGTACAGCAGAAGTCAGAGGGTGGTACCTGGGGGTGGTTACCTTGGAAGACAGGAACTAGATGGTGGAGGATGGGAATTGCCAGGGTGAATTGTTCTCCACTTCTGTTTAATGTTAACAAGGACAAGCAGGCAGCGCCCTCTCCCATCTGGATGGCACATGCCTTGGAGAAACAGTGGGATGAAAGGAGTATGCCAGATTATAAAGACTCAGTTTTGGGCTCCTTGTATATCCTCTGCTTTTGTTCACCTGTTAGAGGTGTGTCCCAGCAAAGTGTGATGGATAAGAGGCTCAGCTCTAGGGAAATGGTTCCCACTTCTGCTTTTATGATACCTCAGGGTGTCTCCAATTGCTACAGGCACCAGTGTTGTATTTTCACACCAAAATGAATTTGCACACTCACATTTTCATGTGTTGGTGTGTGTCTGTTAAACAGGAATTTTTTGGTTGGTTTTGTCTGTGTGTTTTGAGAAGTGGATTTTATCCAAAAAGGCAAATAATCTGCCTTACTTTCAAAAGGTTTGGTGATCTATTTTAATATACCACATGGTGGAAAATTCTCCAGTGTCTCTGGACTTTTCCCCCCTTGTCTCCTATTCCCCAGATGAAGGCTTCCATTGAGTTCAAAATTCCAAGAGATTGAGCCAGGTGAGGACTGGCAATGGGGTCAGATACTGAAAGGTCAGAATTTCCAAGTGGGCATTATGAAAGTGTCCCACTGAATAGTCAAATACCAACTCCCTTGATCTCTGCTCTCCTCCCCACTTCCCTGAAGCTGGGCAGTAAGTGATAGACCTGGTGGATGTGATCTTCTGAACCAGGGTTTATTCAAGCAGAAAGCTCAGTTTGGGGCCAGACTAAAGAAGGAAAATGCTGATGTGCTTGAGCAGTCTGTCCCTGAGTTCAAGGCTGCCAGTGAGGCAGAGAAGTGGCTTTCTGGAAGGACAGGGATATAGGGGCTCAGAGAACCAGAGGACATTTGCATTTTCTTACTCGCCACCAGCAACTACATTATGCCTTGGGGTTTTAGTTTGTTTGGGCTCATTTTGTGTGTGTGTGCATGGGCTTGGCTGGTTTTGGGGCAAAAGCAGTGTGCCTCTGTGTAGTGTGTGGGGTGGGCTGTTAGGAGTGCACTCTTTGTCCTAGGATGTAGGTGTGAATGGCAGTGGTGGTGCTGTGTGCAACACCCCCCGACCCCATTCCTGTACACACACTCTTCCATGTGCTCTTGGGGGTGGGGTGGGTGAAGCAGGACTCATTTTTGTTTTTAATTACTGAAGTCCTACAATCCTCCGAAAGGAGCAGCTTAGTGGAAACCAATAAAAATAGAAGTGGAGCCGTTGCCAAAGCCCCAGCTCCCTGGAGAGCGCAGGTGGAGAGAGGAGATCAGAGCCCCAGGCAAAGGCAGCAAGACTCCACAGTTCCTCCAGAACTCCCTGCGAAGAGGGTTACTTCCCCCCTCCCCCAGCCCCCCAGGTCGCTGCCCCTTTGATTAATGGTAAGGAGGTCGAATAAATCATTTAGGGGAAGCCCATTACGGGTTCCCCTCAGGCAGCCTCGTCTTGTTTTGCCCGTTTTCCAGCAACTTTCTGAAACGTCTGTCATTGAAGAGGAACCCGCAGATCTCTAGCACTTGGGCAAATTATCCGAGGGCAAATCCTGAGCCCAGTGGCTGCCAGGTTCCGGTCACTTTCTAGCAACCACTCTCCCCCAGACATCCACCCTCCTCTACTGGCTTATTTTCAGGAATGGATAATGTTGTTTATTTGTTCAGCCAAATATTTGGTCTGGGGAATTTACCGTGAAATTCTGTGAATTGCATATACCTAGTTAACAAAATAGTCCTAATGTCACAAAATGTTAGCATGGAAAACAATGAGCTATGGCCAGCTTTAACTCTTTGAATTCTGTTGGAAGGCATAGTCCGGGAAGGTAAGGAATTGAATGTGTGTGATGATTTAATTTAGGTTTCAGGTTTTTTGTTTGTTTGTTTGTTTTACACTTTTGACTAATAATGCTCGACCGAGTAACTTACTTACGGAAGCTGTAGGGTGATTCTTGTCATTGCTTTTGGATCAAACCCCATCCACCCACCCCATCGAGTGTCCCCCCGCACCCCCTCCCCCCCAGAGTCATGTTCCCATTACTTAAAGAAAGATGGGGCGGGAGCATCACTCGAGTTCAACAAAGTTTTAACCACATCAGAGGAGCTGCTCGGTAGATCCCTGTCCAACTCTTAAACTGGAACCGGCTTCCTAGGAGCTTAAGAGAAAAAAAAGCTGGGGGAGGGGGTGGCCCACATTCCCCGACTTTCGTTGCATAATTCGCCCTGAACCTGCCAGGTGACCTGCTGACTTTGTTTTCTGTCTTGACTGTGCTTCATTCCACACCCCCTTGCCGCCGGGCAGCGCCACACTGAGAGGGCTCGGGGCAGCCGAGGAGCTGGCAGCCCCCAAGTTTCACCCGGCCTTGGCGGGTTGTCAAGGTTGGTGGCGGGCTCCGCCTCCTCCACCCCCCCCAACAACGCCCCCTTCCGGAGCTCCAGCCCCACTGCAGTGGGGGCGCCAGGGGGTGTCCTCCCCGCTGGGGATTAAATGGTACCCCTGGGGGCTTCGTGTCGCAGCCTCGAGGGCTCCCCGGGTGCAGCCAGATCGCAGGGGGACCACGTGCGCAGGTGAAGCCGGATCTGATTATCTCACGGGAGTTGTAAACGCAGGTCCGCAGGTTTCTCGCCAAATAGGGTCAAACAGCCATGCAGCGTGTGGAGGGGAGTCTGGGCAGAAAGCTCGCCTGGGTAGACCCCTGTAAGAGGGGTCGAGATCTTGGGTTTTCAGTGGAGGTGAAGAGCAGGAGTTAGGGAGCTCACCGTGGGCTCACATCTTGGAGAGACTGAACAGGGCACGGGCGGGTGGGGAGCAGAACCGAGGGCAGGCTTTCAGACAGGGCTGGCTCGCTGCCCTCTCAGCTGCCTCAGGACACAGAGCCTAGGCTGGGGGTGCGGGCGGAGGAGGGGGTTCGGCTGAACCGCCACCACGCCTTTCCCATCTGTTGGAGAAGGGAGGGGACTAAAGGAGGCTCGGGTGTGCACCAGTGGAGTTGGCTGATTTCTTTCAGAAACGAGATGCCTAGCCGGTAATACGTGACAGCACCTCAGCTGACCTCCTCTGGACCAGGGAGTCATAATGCCGCCTGTCACTCGCCGCTCAAAGGCCAGAGCTCAGGATGGGGTTAATATTACATAAGGGGAACCTAGGAGAATACAGCTTCTGACCCAAGTCTCCAAACTGTCCTTAATGATGCTTTGGTTTCAGCAAAGAGCAAATTGTGTAAGATATACACACTATTTTTAAAGTGAAATGCATGCTAAGTCGCTTCAGTCGTGTCCAGCTCTCTGCGACTCCATGGACGGTAGCCCACCAGGCTCCTTTGTCCATGGGATTCTCCAGGCAAGAATACTGCAGTGGGCTGCCATGCCCTCCTCCAGGGGATCTTCTGACCCATGGATCTAACCTGCCACTCTTTTGTCTTCTGCATTGGCATGTGGGTTCTTTACCACTAGCGCCACCTGGGAAGCCCTTTAAAGTGAAAAGAATTGTGCAAAAACCACTTTGGTGACCTTACATCACCTGAGAATCAGAAGACTGTTAGTATTCCCTAGAGCAGTTTAGGGCTTCCCTGGTGGCTCATAAGGTAAAGAATCTGCCTGCAATGCAGGAGACCTGGGTTCCATCCCTGAATGGAGAAGATCCTCTGGAGAAGGGAATGGCTTCCCACTCCAGACTTCTTGCCTGGAGAATTCCTTGGCTAGAGGGGCCTGGAGGGCTACATTCCATCAGGTCCCAAAGAGTCAGACACAACTGAGTGACTAATATTGAAGAGTTTAAGATAATTGGTGGACTGTCAAGTAAGAAATGATACAGAATTACTCAGGTGAACCATTTGAGATAGACTAGTACAATTTTGAAAACTTAACTGGAAGTGGGTTAAGTGTCAGCAATGGGGCCTGGGTGGTATTGCTAGGGTCCCATTTTTCTATGCTTTTAGCACTTAGTGGCAGAATAAATGAAGGGGTCAGAACTGCAGTGGTCACTCATGAAGAAAAGTGGCTTGTTTTAGGAAAAATTTTTGATTGCTCTAATTTTTTTTAAAATCACAGGAAATTTTGAAAGATGAATTAAAAATTCAAGGTGTGCAACACTTAGTCCTAGAAGAAAATATTTCTCACTGAGAAAGCCATTTGAAATCACCAGAAGTCACCTTACTTGAGGAATTAACTGAGTGAAGCAAGTTCCAGTTGTCTCTGCTTTTTCTCTTTTCAAAATATTCTCTAAAAATCCTGAATATAAATGCTGTCATATAGTTCAAAACAAACAACTCAGAAAATATAATACTGTAGTGCTCACTACTATCGAGATGCTTGTTTCAAAAATGTGAAATTTCAGAAAAAGACAGAATGGGACAATAATTTGCTGAGTTACATTTCTTAATTTCTTAAGGTCAGCTTTCGGTAAGTAGGTTTCATCACATTCTTGAAAAAAAGATCTCATTGATCTGTCTTGACTTTTTATAACTTGATTTCTAACAAAATATTTAAAAACAAAGCCCCTATCATAAATCTTTGAGCCCTCTAGTCAAGGTGCAAGTAGATTCTAGTTTTGCATAGTTTCATTGTCATTACTTTAGCAATATCTTCAGTTTTATTAACTGAAGTCCTGGCCAGCAGATAATTTTCTAAAGGATCCAAAGCACACTGCTTGAGAGTTTAAAACATTGGGCTCTATCATTTACCCCCGAAATTGTTTCTCTTTCCCTCTGGTATCAGCAACTGACTATCATGTACATAGTTGCCCTTGATTCCTTTGAGAAAAGGTATAACTATGTTCATCTCAAGGCTCATGCTAATTTTTTAATCCTTGTCATTTGGTTTTCAAAACAATTTGTTATTGAGGTAGGACCCAGGGGAAGAGTCAAAGACATGCACATTATAAGACAGGGAGGGAGAGAAAGAATTTCTAATTGAATTCAATTTACTTTAGCCTTCAAAAGATGATTATGAAAAACAAAGGAGTGCTCTTTTTCTATGGTAACAACAGGTATGGTTAAAGCTATACCCATTTTCCTTTGAATTCACCTAGGATTCCAAAGTAGAAAAAGATGTATCTTTTAAGAACTTATAAACCTTCTTTAATTAGTCCGTAAGTGCTATATAAAGCAGACTTAACTTCACATCCAGAAAGTTTGGACTCAAGGAGTTAATGTGCAATTATAATACCGCATTCCAATTGCTTAGATGCAACTATCTCTTTCCTCTATTGTTTCTAGTTTTTATTAAAATGAAGTTGGAAACATTTTTATGAGAGAGCAAATTTACTTATAACTTCCTCATCTTAAAACTATTCCAGTCTTTCTATGTTCTTTTCATTCTTTGCTAATATATTTACAAGTTTTCATAAAGCTTTTATTTTGTGTTCCATTTTTCTTAATTTCAGATAAATATTGTAACCTTAATGTATTTTATGTCTCAAATGAATGGTTTATATCTATGTTAATGTGGATCACCTTTGTGAAAATATGCTGGCTGTAAAACAGTCATCCTCCGGTAATTTTACACAGACTAATTATAATAGTAGAGCTGTGGGCATCACTTCGAAATTTCATTAAGATTCTTACCGACTTCTTAAGGCTCAACATAAATATTGTGGTCCCAGTATTAAACAGAATGCTCCTTGTTTGTTCTAAGTATCCTAAAAAGTGGATTACCTGACTATCATAAACTTTTATACTGCAGGACTCATATCCACCTGATTTACTCATTGTGAGCATATATTCTTTGGAGACCTAGAGAAGGAGAGACATGTTAAAGGTCTCTGAAACCTTTAGGTTGAGCAATTTCCTACTGGATTCAATGTGTGTTCCCCATTTTCTTGCCCTAACTTCTCACACCAGGTTTCATGGGGATTGAGGGTAATGAAAAAGGGAGGCAGAATTATTTAAACAGAGTAAGTCTGAAACTGAAACTTATTCAAATTACTAGGCTTGGAACCCACCTTGACACTGGCAACCTTCAGATTCCAGTTGGTTGGGGTCAAACACAAATGTCCAGTTGCTGAGTGATTTCTACATGCTTCTTTTATGTACATTAACCAGGACAGACAAAGGATGTTTTCCCAGTGGAACTCACTCTTTACGAGGCCTGACCCTCCACAGAGCAAACTAATCTCAGGTGATTTGGGGGTTTTAGGGCAGTAAGAACTTTCAGAGCATGGAGAAGTAATTTGTTCAATGGTACCTTAAAAGAGTTAATTTACCTCCAAAAGGTGAGTTTCTTTACTATCTTGAGTCCTTCACTTCCTCTGAGATCAGGCTCATTATTTGCATAGCAAAGCATTCCCTTTAGCTGGAAAGAAGGGGGTGGGCACCCCTAACAAGGAGAGTCACTTTTCCCACTGTCCTTCAAAACTCAGGAGTGTGATAAGTGGATTTGATCAACCTTTCCCCTCCCCTAAATTCCAAACTTCAGACTGTTTTGCTCCTTATCTAGTTAGAGATTGACCAGCTTTTCCAGATGGAAGACATACAGGATTTAGCATATAGCTGCTGAGAGAACAGATTTGCTAGTGTTGTTTGGGCCAGTTTAGTGTTGATTAGAGTTTTGTGAAAACTCCAGGAAGACAAAACCCAAACATCCCTCCTCCTCTTCTTTACAGACATTGCATGTTATTTTTAACATAATCCCCAAATAATCAGGGAGGAAATTTTTAATATATTGAAGGTACTCTCCATGGAAATTATACAAATTTATCTTGATATGTTCATCACTAGGCAATTCTGCTTGTTCTACCCAAACTAAACTGCGCATTTAAATCATCTCTGAGGGCCTACACTGTGCATAGGTTATGGTTTACTCAATTGTCACTTAGCAATTCTACAGAACTAGCTCAAAATTTGTTTTCACTAGGTATGCCCCCACCTTAAAGACTCCTCACCATTAAGGACTTTTTAGCATTCTAGAAGACTGAACACTCTGAGGTTCTAATAAGCATGAGATCTATTGTAATTCTTTTATGTGTCTATTGCTTACAAATTGGGAGATTAATCAGAGAAATCTATGGGTGAAATCCAGACCTTTAATAAACTCAGTCAATAAAAGGAGCAATTACAAAAATCTGAAAGATTTGCTGCTAGAAACCAGACGGTGATGTTGAGTTGAAACTTAAATTTTTAGCATTTGTGAGAGAAACTAAATCTAGCCATATCTCCCTAAGATCAGTGATGTCGTATGATAAGTCATGGTGACTAAGCAAAGAAAAATCAGGGAAATGTTGGAGGAAGAAAATGACAAACAGGACAAAATGATCTGTGGTCTCTTTTGCAGTATGCCATTCATGGACAATGTTTCTAGGCGTCTGCAAGAGAAGCACGGCTCTGGGGAGAGGAACGTGACAGGGTAGGGGAGAATCAGAAAGACACTTCTATTTTCCCCAGAATAGTTCACAATGAAAGTGTATTTAGGTTGTATGCACCTAATTAAAAATAAGCACCCAGAATTTTGAACAGAAGAGTGTTTACGATAAGGATGAATTTATAAAGAAATGATCGCATCCTTATGTTTTAATGCAACACTAACTAAAGTCTCCTTAAAAGTATTAAGTAGCACTTTCAAAGATATTCAGATGGGTTGATAAGTGGGGGAAAATAGTTCCCCTGATTTTAGGATAATATAGTCCACTGGCCTGAGAAGATATAAAAATATTATGACAGTTATCAGAAGTCTTTGTTATTAGGTTATCAGTAGGAAAAAAGAGATAGGTGGTATAAGCAGATAGCACAGAAATATTTAAAATATTGTTAGAGCTTAACATCTGAGAAACTAGAAGCGATATAGGAGTAGGTAGAAGAATTAGTAAGAAATGCTACATGGTTAAGTATATAATGTGAAAGGGATTTGATATAGATACAGACACTAAAATTCATACCCAACTTCAGAAATGTCTAAACAAAAATGAATTATGCTTAACTCTTTAGTTAGGTTCTGGTGGCTCAGATGGTAAAGAATCTGCCTGTAGTGCAGGAGACCCGTGTTCGATCCCTGGGTCAGGAAGATCCCCTGGGGAAGGAAATGGCAACCCACTCCAGTGTTGTTGTCTGGAGAACCCCATGGACAAAGGAGCCTGGTGAGCTACAGTTCATGGGGTTGCAAAGAGTTGGACATGACTGAACGACTAACACACAAACAGGCGCTGTTTAATATAAGTATAGGAAAATTAAAGTGCTTATTATCCAACCTATTGAAAAAAACACTCAGAGAAATTGAGGACATTGAAGGTAAAGAAACTGGTTTGTTACGTAGAAATTTAGAGCAAGATATAATAAAATAAATATAAAAGGCAAAATGTAGAGTATGGAATAGAACAAATGTTTGATAAGTATTTACTATAAAATACATAAATTATGGTTATAATCCAAGGTTCACATAAAGATTTATAGTCAAAGTAACTGAGCAGATGCTTTAAACAAGAAATGGCAAGCTTTTCCCATAAACAGCCAGAGAGTATTTTAGTCTTTGTGGAACCAGAGTCACTGGCACAACTGCTAGACTCTGCCAGGGTTACACTAACACAGCCATAGAGGACAGTGAACAAAAGCAAGTGGGATGTGTGTCCCAATTAAACTTTACTTATAAGAATAACAATTTGAATTTCATGATTTTCACATATTGTGAAATATTACTCTTTGGATTTTTAAAGACTATTTTAAAATGCATCAACTATTCTTAGTTCTTCTTAGAAAAAGAAATGCAAAAAGGCAAAATGATTGAGTAGGCCTTACAAATAGCTGAGAAAAAAAAGAGATGCTAAAGGCAGATATACCCATCTGAATGCAGAGTTCCAAAGAACAGCAAGGAGAGATAAGAAAGCCTTCCTAAGTGAATGATGCAAAGAAATGGAGGAAAAGAATAGAATGGGAAAGACTAGAGATCTCTTCAAGAAAATTAGGGATACCAAGGGAACATTTCATGCGAAGATGGGCACAATAAAGGACAGAAATGGTATGTGACCTAACAAAAGCAGAAGATATCAAGAAGAGGTGGCAAGATTACACAGAACTATGCAAAAAAGATCTTAATGACCTAGATAACCATGATGGTGTAATCACTCACCTAGAGCCAGACATCTTGGAGTGTGAAGTCAAGTGGGCCTTCGGAAGCATCACCATAAACAAAGCTAGTGGAAGTGATGGAATTCCAGCTGAGCTATTTCAAATCCTAAAAGATGATGCTGTTAAAGTGCTGTACTCAATATGCCAGCAAAATTTGGAAAACTCAGCAGTGGCCACAGGACTGGAAATGGTCAGTTTTCATTCCAATCCCAAAGAAGAGCAATGCCAAAGAATGTTCAAACTACCACACAATTGCACTCATTTCATAGGTAGCAAAGTAATACTCTAAGTTCTCCAAGTAAGGCTTCAATAGTATGTGAACTGAGAATTTCCAGATGTTCGAGCTGGATTTAGAAAAGGCAGAGGAACCAGAGATCAAATTGCCATCTGTTGGATCATAGGAAAAGCAAGAGAAGTCCAGAAAAACATGTACTTCTGCTTCATTGGCTACACCAAAGCCTTTGACTGTATGGATCACAATAAACTGTGAAAACTTCTCCAAGAGATGGGAATACCAGACCACCTTACCTGCCTGCTGAGAAATCTGTATGCAGATCAAGAAACAACAGTAAGAACTGGACGTGGAACAATGGACTGGTTCCAAATTGGGAAAGGAGTATGTCAAGGCTGTATATTGTCACCCTGCTTATTTAACTTATATGCAGAGTACATCATGTGAAATGCTGGGCTGGATGAAGCACAAGCTGGAATCAAGATTGCAGGGAGAAACATCAATAACCTCAGATATGCAGATGATATCACCCCTTATGGCAGAAAGTGAAGAGGAACTAAAGAGCCTCTTGGTGAAAGTGAAAAAGGAGAGTGAAAAAGCTGGCTTAAAACTCAACATTCAAAAATCAAAGATCATGGCATCTGGTCCCATCACTTCATGGCAAATAGATGGGGAAACAATGGAAACAGTGACAGACTATTTTCTTGGGCTGCAAAATCACTGCAGTTGGTGACTGCAGCCACTAAATTAAAAGACTCTGGCTCCTTGGAAGAAATGCTATGACAAACCTAAACAGCTTATTAAAAAGCAGAGACATTACTTTACCAACAAAGGTCCATGTAGTCAAAGCTATGGTTTTTCCAGTAGTCATGTATAGATGTGAGTGTTGGACCATAAAGAAGGTTGAGCACTGAAGAATTGATGCTTTTTGAACAGTGGAATTGGAGAACACTCTTGAGAGTCCCTTGGACTTCAAGGAGATCCAACCAGTTCATCCTAAAGGAAATCAGTCCTGAATATTCACTGGAAGGACTGATGCTGAAGCTCAAGCTCCAATACTTTGGCCACCTGATGCAAAGAGCTCACTCATTAGAAAAGACCCCGATCCTGGGAAAGATTGAGGGCAGGAGGAGAAGGGGATGACAGAGGATGAGATGGTAGGATGTTATCACTGACTCAATGGACATGAGTTTTGAGCAAGTTTCGGGAGATGGTGAAGTACAGAGAAGCCTGGCTTGCTGCAGTCCATGGGGTTGCAAAGAGTTGGATAGGACTGAATGACTGTACAACAAAAATTCTTAGTTTACGGACTGTGAAGAAGCCGAAGAAGCCGGCAGCCTGCTGCCTCCTGGATTTGGCCTAAAAGTAGATTATCAGCCCCTGAATTGCCAAAGCATTTTCTTGAAACAATAGCCTCAAGAGCTCCTCTGTGAGAAAAGAATGCTTTTTAGGAAGCATTCCTCCAAATGTATTTAGGAAGCCCTGGGAACTGTATTACCTTCTGGGAAATGTACAATGAACATTCACGTTTCAAAGGCTTTGACAAGTCCCACAGGGAGAAACCTGCTCAACCTCAGTCAACTCAGGGTTGCCTCAACTCCTTTGACCACAGTATACCCTTTTGTTTCAGATCTTCAACCTTATGTGGCCTTTTGCATGATTTGGCCCTTGCTGTCTCTCAGAGGGCACTTTTGACCTCTTTTTTCCTTGTGAACTAGATATTCCAGCCACACAGACCTCCTTTTAATGTTTAACCACCACAGGGGTTCATTCCTACCTTGGGTGTTCTGCTGTCCCCTCTGCCCAAGAAGTTCTGCTGCCAGATGGAGCCCCCGAAGGCTGTCCTTCTTGTTCAGTTCTCAGCTCTATGTCTCTTTTTCAGTAAAGCCTCCTCTGATGAAATTCTGAAAAAGATGCTTCTAGCATCCCTGATCATGGGATTCAGTCTGTGTTCTTCACTGGGTGTTATATATGAAGTCCTCTGTCTTTGTTTGTGTACCATCTCCTCGCAGCAAGGAGAGCTCCATGAGAGCAGGAACCTTGCCCCTCCTATCTTTGTTACATCATCCTGTCCCAAGAAGTAGTATCTATCTGCACATAAAATGCAATATAATTTCATTCAGAGAGACAGAGAAAGATAGAGAGGGAGAGGGAGTGGGATAAAATATTTCACGGATCACATTTCACATTTTGGGAAATACTGTTTTGTGCAGAAGAAAATGCAAATGATAAATTATCACTTGAAAAGATCCACAGTCTCACTTGCAGTTGCAATGCAAATTAATACAACTTAAGGTTTACACTGCAGCTCAAAGTTTATTCTAAACAATGCATGTAAAACCCATCAACTGCTTATGTTTCTGTAAAGGGGTCCATTTAACTTTCTTGGGCATACAGGTAAATTTCAATAAAAACTATAAAATTGTTTGTTTTCTGATATTTTGGGGAATACACCTCATAGAAATAATATAAAGAGGAAAACTTTTTTAAAATAAATTGATATCAACGTTGGTTATAATAGTAAAAGATTGGAAATAGTTTTTCTATGGTTGTTAAAAATGACAATAATATAAATTACATCAGCACTTGAACTTCCTTATTGAGCAATATCAAAGGAAAATAGCAGAACAGAAAATATATGTCCTTGAATTACACCAATGTAAAACGTGTACATACCTACTGAATGTAGTTAGACAAGAAATTACAATTAAGCAAGTTAAATTTCATGTTTGTTGCAGTCTCTTCTCTGTAAGGTTAAAACGTTGACAAAAAAGAAGAAATTGGAGTTTGCACCAAGGAGAGGAAGCCAGTTCTGTACCTGCTTTAATTTGTCTGAGGCTTAAGAGAGAAAACTTAAATATCCTGAATTAAAGGTGGCAAAATTTGTCCTGTTTAGACTTACCAGGTGAGTCTGAGCCTGTGGTCCCAAAGGCAATTCTCACCTAACTCACTTGGCTATCCTCTGAGTCCTTTGAGAAGCAGAAGGTTACTATATAGTATGAAGTATTTGCATTAGATAGAATGCTTTGGTGTAAATTACATGGAAGACACTAGTTCTAACATCTTGAGTTTATTAGCTTTGTTCTGTTGTTTTAAATGGTTAACAAACACTTGTTAGTCAAAACTTTCAAAAGCGAAAACTTTCCCAGGCTTGGCCATGCCAAGATTAGCTAACGGCCAAGAGGCCAAGAGCCCTGCCCCCTAGTTAGAGGGTGCTCTCTGGTCCCAGTGCAGTCTGGAATGAATACCAAAGCACCCAACTGAGTGTTTTATAGCCTGGACTGACTGACCCACAGTAAGAAGATCCACTGGTGTGTTCGTGAGCTCCATGGATGAGCACTGGTTGGAGAACTGTTAGGTAATTATAGCATCGGAAGTGTCAGGCGCATGACCTAGCCTAGCCTGATAGTTTGCACTTGGAAGTGGGAGTCATAGGACAGTGAGAATTAATTAATGTTTATGAAGACTTGTCCAGATCCATGGGAGAAAAGCACTGTATAAAAGCTGGTACATTAATGTGTTCTGGAAAAATTTTTTTTGTAGTAGGGTTAGAACTGATTGGGCAGAAATATGATTTTGAAATAACATTCATTTTAATTCTTTTGTAAGATTTGGGCAAATCCTTTTCTCATTTTATGTCATGTCTGTTTGGGATATAGTGACTATTTTGTCAGCATACAGATTTGAAGAATTAGGATTTGACAGGGCTTATGTAAAACATTGCCATCCTTCTCATCAATAAATAAAATTGTCCAATTCCTATATGTCACTTTACAACTTCTTTTTGGTATGCAGAATATTCAAATATAGTCTCTGTAAAATATATTGATTTATGATCCAGCAATATTTTTCTTTACCAAAGTATAGAGAAACATAGTGGTTTGGCATACTTGAATTATTCAAATAAGAGGCTTAAAAAATTAAAGCATGATATAAAAATATATTTTAAATGTTATCAATTGAAAATTATTTATCATTTAAATGTAGCTAATCCTTTGTGCTTTCTTTTAAGAAGGTTATTTGAACATGAAAGACAGAAACTATGGTTAAAATTACAAAGTTAAAATAAAATTACATACAATATTTGTAATGTCACTGCCTCACCCACAAGGCATAGTGTACAAAAACATTTTCCATTTAGTATATTACCTATAATTGTAAATATAACATGAGAACCAATTACTAACTGATATGTACTTTTATTGGGCTTCCCAGGTGTGTCAGTGGTAAAGAATCTGCCTGCCAATGCAGGAGACACAGGAGATGTGGGTTTGATCCCTGGGCCAGGCAGATACCCTGGAGTAGGAAATGGCAACCCACTCCAGTCTTGTTGCCTGGAGAATTCCATGGACAGAGTTGCCTGGTGGATTGCAGTCCATGGTGTTGCAGAGAGTTGGACATGACTGAGCAGCAGGCAGCAGCAACATTAGGCATTGAGGTGGCATCATGCTATTTAATTTATTAGGTTGGTGCAAACATAATGGTGGTTTCAGACTGTGAATTTTAAATCATTATAACTAGGCTCAAACACATCTTTATTAATCAAAATAGAAACCATTACAACCAACACATTTTTGTCAATGAGAAATAAGTTTATTTATTCCTGTAGTGTAAAAATCCATGCTTCGGGATTTGATGAACTCTTGGAAAGTATTTTCTGCCTCCTGCTGGTTGTGGAAGCATTTTCCCTGCAAAAAGTTGTTGAGGTTCTTGAAGAAGTGGTAGTTCATAAGAAGTGGCAAAAGGTCAGGTGAATATGGCAGAGGAGGCAAAACTTTCTAGCCCGACTCCTTCAACTTATAAAGCATTGGTTGTGTGACACAGGAGGTTCAGGCATTGTCATTGAGAAGAATTGGGCCCTTTCTGTTGACCGATGGCAGCTGCAGGCATTGTGGTTTCTGGGGCATCTCGATCTTCTGAGCATACTTCTCAGATGTCATGGTTTTGCCGGGATTCAGAAAGCTGTAGTGGATCAGACTGGCAGCAGACCACCAAACAGTGACCATGACCTTTCTTTGGTGCAAGTTTGGCTTTAGGAAGTGCTTTGGAGGTTCTTCTCGGTCCAGTCACTGACCTGGTTATTTCCAGTTGTATATAATCCACTTTTTGTCATATGTCACAATCTGATGGAGAAATGGTTCTTTGTTGTTGCGTAGAAGAAAAGAAGATGACGCTTCAATATGACTTGATTTTCAGTCAGCTCATGAGGCACCCACTTACAGAGCTTTTTCATCTTTCCAGTTTTCTTCAAATGCCAAATGACAGGAGAATGGTCATCACTGAGTTCTTGGCAACTTCTAGTGTAGTTGTAAGAGGATCAGTTTCAATGAGGTCTCAATTTGTCGTCAACTTCTGATCGCCGACCACTGCACTCCTTATCTTCAAGGCTCTTGTCTCCTTTGCAAAACTCTTGAAATATCATTACATTGTACATTCATTAGTACGTTCATTTAGTTCATTCTGAGCCAAATGAACTGTTGACCTTGAGAGTTGTCTCTGCTGCTTTACGACCCGTTTGGAACTCGAATAAGAGAATCACTCAAATTTGCTTTTTGTCTAACATCATTTCCACAATCTAAAATACCTATAAGACAAATAGCAAGTAATAAGTCATTACCAAAACAAAACAAAACCATAAAGCAAGAAATGTGCATTAAATATGATGTTATACATGTGTGGTATATAACATAACTACATTTATTTAATAATGTATTCCAATATCAAATGGCAAAGTTCAACAA
Source organism: Dama dama (assembly GCF_033118175.1). Lineage (NCBI taxonomy): Eukaryota > Metazoa > Chordata > Mammalia > Artiodactyla > Cervidae > Dama > Dama dama. The sequence goes on from NC_083692.1 coordinate 36,492,401, forward strand.
TCAAAACCACAACTACTTTTGCACCAACCTAAATAGAAAAATTGTTTTATTTAATATTTGAGAATAATCCTTCTGTATAATTAAAAGAGATGCTTAGAATATCCTTAATATGACACTATAATTATCTTTTAACAAATGCTTAACTCAGCAGTTCATTCATAAGTGTTTCACTAGGCTAAACACATATAGTAGCAGACCTACAAAGTAAGGAAACTTACTCATGTACCAGAGACTGCAAATAAACATTTTAGTGGTGACTTTTAATTTTGATTACATTTGATTTGAATTACTTGATGGCTCATTATTCTTCTTTCTCAGGTTGTCAACCTGTCTCATCTTTTTGCATCTTCAATAGAAAAATCTACCTAGTTTGTTAACCTCAGGAAATACAAAGTCATTATAAATGGATCACAGATTCTTTATAAAGTGATTAATCTGGAAAGAGGCAAAGAATACTTTACTTACAAATTTACTGTATTACATTGTTTCATATGGAATAGAACATTAATCTACAATATTTATAGTTTTCAAAATGGAAGCTATCATTTTGAGCAGTATCATTGGAATACCTCTAAATGCAGTTAGGCCAGGTTACCAAGAAGTCCTGTGAAGACAGTGTGGGTGTGTTAAGGGTGAAATCAGAACAGCTTGACGAAGGAAAAGATCAACCAAGAAGAAAAGCTAAAATGGGGTTTGATTTGATGAGGAAAGCTAATTTGTAGTTAGAAATCAAAGTTACTTGTTTTTCATTTAAAATTTTTATGTTAATCAAGTGTGAACTGAAAGCAGGACAGATAATATATATGATGAGAGTAAGAAAACCCAACTGGCATGAAGAAGAAAGGATTGGGTCATTGATCCAGCAGTGAGCAAATCTACAGATTCTGATCATTAACACCCACCGGTGAAGAACTCGGTGAAATAATGACAAAGTATGGAACAAGCATCCTGAGGAATTCAGAGGTGACTGACAAGATGCCTAAAAGTGAGAAGTGTTAGTTGCTCAGTCGTGTCCAACTCTTTGTGACCCCATGGACTGTACCCCACCAGGCTCCTCTGTCCATGGAATTCTCCAGGCAAGAATACTGGAGTGTAGAGCCATTCCCTTCTCCAGAGGGTCTTCCCAACCCAGAAATCAAACCCAGGTCTTCTACATTATGGGCAGATTCTTTACCATCTGAGCTATCAGGAAAGCCCTTGATAGGATGCCTATATAAAATAATTAATGAATTTTTTAAAAAGAGAATTAATCACCCTGCCAATTTAAAATGAGGAAACCCTCAAGGTTATCACATATTTCCTTAAATATAAGCTTTCATAGAGTCAGTAAAATTTAAACTAGACCTTGAAGGTTGATAGTTGAATCCTTTCAGTAATTGCTGACCTGCTGTATCCCACGAGGACTTTGAGGCAGTTTTCCCTCAGAGTCCTCGACTCACGTTGTTTTTCTGTATGAATTTTGTTTCCAGGTTCCCTAGGGGACCAAAATACTACTGAATTATTAGGGCAGTCATCTGTGCCTATGCCACAGAGGGAAAAATCACTGATTTTGTAACCTGATACTTTGACCTTGCCCCAGAGCAGACAATGTTGTAACCAACTTGGCTAACCAGTCACAGACCTAAGTAGATGAGCTTGGTTGACTGAAGGGAAGCAATAAATTATGTTTGTATTGACCTTAGTAAACCTTTTAATTCTTTCCCACATGATATAGTTCTCAACAAATTGGGAAAATATGGCCTCGAGTCTAGGTAAGTGCCCAACTGTGGATCAATGGCCAGGACCTGCAGATCAGTTTTAAGCCTGTGTCCTCAAACATTTTTATCACTGGTATGGACTGGTGGGTGCTTAAATACCAGGCCGGTCCCTCCTCAGGGCATCAGGAGGATTTTGACCTTGTGTTCCCTACAATGGTGGGAGGGAGGGGATGTGGCCCCTGCCCCATTAGGAAGGAAACATTATTCCAAGTGTGTTGGGTGGAGGTCAGAGCTGACATGAGGAGCCTGAAGTTTACTATTGCATTTCTTCTAGCAGCTGATCTCTCAGAACAGAAAAAAAGAGGACCCCACTTGCCCCCGTGCGTCATTCATTTGGCTGCAACTTGAGTGGAAATCTTCCTGAGATGACCTGGGATTTTTGTTTCTATTCACTAATAAGTTGCTTCCATCTGTCTCTCTTAATGACAAAGGGGAATACACCAAAAACTTACATGACTTCCAGGTTAGAAAGTCTATACAATTTGTAGAAGATTCACTCCCTCATTCACTCAACACCTAATTGTTGAGTAACTCCCACTGAGTGTTACCCCTGTACTAGGTGCTAGGCCTACAGGATAAGTTTCAGCCTTTGCTGTGGAGGAACTTCAGCCTCTTTGGTGACATGTATATATGTAATTATTGTATTAGTTTCCTAGAGCTGCCATAACAAACTATCACAGTGGTTTAAATGACAAAGTTAGTTTCTCATGGTTCTGGAATGTAGAAGCCCAAGATGCAGGTATTGGTAGATCTGGTCTCTGAGGCCTCTCTCCTTTGTTTGCAGGGGACACCTTCTCCCTGTGTCTGTACATGGTCTTTCCTCTGTGTGCATGTACATCCATCATGTTTCTATGTGTCTGAATTTCCTCTTTTTATAGGGACACCCATCAGATCTGTTGTTGCTTAGTTGCTAAGTCATGTCTGACTCTTTTGCAACCCTGTGGACTACAGCCCACCAGGTTCCTCTGTCCATGGGATTTTCCAGGCAAGAATACAGGAGTGGGTTGCCATTTCTTTCTCCAGGAGATCTTCCCAAACCAGGGATCAAACTCCGATCTCTTGCATTGCAGGCAGATTCTTTACCACTGAGCCACCTGGGAAGCCCCTCAGACTGGATTAGTGTCTACCATAATGGCCACATTTAAATTCAACCACCTCTTTAAAGGCCCTATCTGCAAATACAGTCACTCTGTGGTATTGGGGGGGTGGGGCTTCATCATATGGATTTGGGGAAACACCTTCAGCCCATAACAATGACCCAATGGTGAGAAAAGCATTAATAGAGGTGAGAAAATATTTATGTGAGCTCAGATGATGTCTTGGGATCAGGACAAACATCAGTTCTCAATATTACTAGAGTATAAAGCAGGTGTCACTGTGACAATTCATAGGTGAAATTAGGTCTCTGGTCATGATCATTTGATGAGCATCATGTTTAAAAAGTTCTAAATCTGAATGTCTTTAAGGTGGGACCAACATTGCCTTTCCTCCACATTTACAGTCCTATACCTGTTTTGTCCCTTGAGGTATTCAAGTTTGCAATCCCTGGCTAAATTCATAAGGAAGAAGAGAAATATTTTCTTAGCTCCATAATTTCCTTGCTATCTCATAATTTTCCAGGAACTTCAGCCCACATAGAGTCAGTAAACTATATTATTATAATCCAAACAATTATTTATTTTTATCTACTCCTCCTTTTCTCCCCCTCTTCACTTAATTCTTCCCCTAGAACTTATTTCTTTAAAAGACTTTCCTATTATCACAAAACTGCATAATCCCTATTCTCAGTTAATTTAAAATTACACATGGTTGCGAATTGACTCTAACCAAGACCTACTTTACATGATCTTTTAGCATTCAGGTCCACTGCCAACAGACAACATGTCTTGATATCCTGGTTACAGTAGCAGGGAGATAGAATATGATTGGCTAATTCATTTCTAGTATCAGTTGGTAGGTTTATGGTATGGAAGAAGTTGGTGAGTTTCTGTATAAAGGAAGGGTAAGTAGGAGAAAATAATGTCTTATATACCTATATCATCTTGATTTTGCCTATTAATATTTCTAGGGTGATTTAGAAGTAACATTTTTTCAAACCAAAGCAATGAAAATAAAAACATTCTATGTAAAATGAAAAAAAAAAAGAGGTGAAGAGTTTCAGTAGTAATCAAAGAAATGCAAATAAAGTAAATGAGTTATCACAAATGGACTTCTCAGTTTGGTAATGATGTACAGGCTGTGATTTCCTATATTTGCAAGAATGTGGAAAGATGGGCATTTAATTATACATTATACATGAGGCGCATAATGGTACAATTTCTAGACACAGCTTGATCCTGGATTACCAACATTTAGAATTTCACTTCTAGGAATTTCTCAGGTACAGATATAGTTATATAAACCATCATAAACCAATAATTGGAGTATAGTGGGAGACCTAATTATCTATCAGTAAGGGATGGATCAAAATCATTACTAGGCATACATATAATGGAACTCTATATTGCTACTAAAAAGGATGAGTCATTGCTATAGTCACTGTCATGGAAAGACATTACAAACAATACTGTTTTATAGTTTAAAGGGCTTTCCTGGTGGCTCAGATGGTAAAGAATCTGCCTGCAATGCAAGAGACCTAAGTTCGATCCCTGGGCTGGGAAGATCCCCTGGAGAAGGAAATGGCAACCCACTCCAGTATTCTTGCCTGGAAAATCCTATGGTCAGAGAAGCCTGATAGTTTATAGTCCATGGGGTCGCAAGGAGTTGGACCAAAAAGCATGAGTCATTGCTATAGTCACTGTCATGGAAAGACATTATAAACAGTACTGTTTTATAGTTTAAAAAAAGCAGTTTTGAAAGCTATGTAAGACAATTCCATTAATATTAAATTGTGTGTATCTTTGTGTGTGTGTGTGTACATGGAGAGATGTTATGACAATGTTTGGATATACAGGTATAAGGAAACCTCTGGGAAGCAGAAGAGATTAAGAAGAGGTGGGCAGAATACACAGAAGAACTATACAAAAAATGTCTTAATGACCTGGATAACCACGAAGTTGTGATCATTTACCTAGAGCCAGACATTCAGAGTGTGAAGTTAAGTGGACCTTAAGAAGCATTACTATGAACAAAACTAGTAGAGGTGATGGAATTAAAGCTGAGCTATTTCAAATCCTAAAAGGTGATGCTGTGAAAGTGCTACACTCAATTTTCCAGAAAATTTGGAAAACTCAACAGTGGCACAAGACTGGAAAAGATCAATTTTCATTCCAATCCCAAAGAAAGGCAATGTCAAGGAATGTTCAAGCTACCATACAATAAATAAACCTACCTCATGTGTAATCCCCCTTTAAAGTCATATCTTTGTTCTATAGTATTTTCAAATCATTTAAACATTATACATGAATGGTTTTAAATATATTTTATTAGGCTACCCAAAATTAGTAAAGAAAACATACAAAGTAGAGACCAACTTCAAAAATCTTACACCTGAAAAAAATCATCTAAAGGTAGAAACCTAAACACCAAAGAAATGGAATTATACCAACCCAGATTAGGCTGGATCTGGCAAAGACATTTATATAAACAGGTGTGGCGTTGTTCTGCGATTTCAATTAGATAAAAAATATTTGGACTAGAAATATGATTTTAATCAGGGCTATAATCTTATCAAATTGAAGATTTCTGCTCTTTTGTCCCATTAATTGTTTTTGTGTATATGGCTTTTCATAGACTTTTCACAAGGGGAAGAAAAACTTGCAATCCAGAGAGTTTTAAAAGATGGGAAGTAGGTGAGCGATTTCACTTAAAATATTGTTAAATTAGTGGGTTTCTAAGACTTGCAGTGATTCATGTCAATGTATGACAAAACCCACTACAATAAAAAAAAAATAAGACTTGCAGTGACAAATGAAGTCCATAGAGTAATTTTTATTTAGCAATATCTAAAGATTCTAGATAAAATTTTTAGATGTTTGGAATGTAAAGGGATATTTTTAAAGGAAGGGTTTAATTTTACCAAAGGTATGGTAGCTACTTGCTCAAAAAGTATGAAAATCCCTTGGAAAAAAGTTACTTTTAGTTAACACATGTTGGATCTTGTGTATTTAAAGGAAATGTTTCCATTTAAGACCATTGATACATTAATAGTTTCCAGGCACATTTTATGACAGGGCCTAAGTTTGTTCTCTTTTGAACAACTAGGAAAGGATGTTTTTAAAGTAAGCACTTAGTTTTGCCTGGATCTCATTTATAAAGTAAGGGTCTTAGCTCCAAATGTCTCTAAAATCAAACTATGCCCTGGAGGAGTGAATTCCCCAGAGATGACCAAAGCATCTTCCATTCAACTGCTCTTTAGCATCATTCAGACTTCCTAAGTCTGTTGTACCCTTGTGTTTTCTTTCTTGAAATGCAGTGAATGGATACAGCTCCTCCTGGTTGTTCCTTCACATCTTCCAACTTTATTCATGGATCGTCTGTGAGTTTACTTTCATAGTTCCTTGGAGAATTTGCTAATCATAAATCATCAATGGCAGTACTGTTTTAGAGCTCTGTGCTCATTTTGACACTGGGGTTTGACTGGCATTTTTAGTGACATGATGAGACCTCTAAGAATTGGAGGTGGGTGGGGATCTGATTAGGTGGAGAAAACTGGAATGTACTCTCAAGAACAGGTGAAGTGTTGTTCATCTGCCTCTGTCTGTCTTCCAGTGTGTAACTAAAGCCCCCTAGTGGCCAGGTAACCCCAACCAGGTGCTGTGTGCCCCCTCTTCTAGGGAGAGGATCCTGTGATCCCAGCTCCTCCTCTTTCCAGATCTCTCTGAACTTTGAGAAAAGACAGCTGGGTCCCCATCACAGCCCAGTCCCCCCATTCAGAACTTCTTAGGGAGCCCTGGCCTTTACCCCTGCAAGCTTCTCAGAGAAAGGAGAGGCCAGCAAGTTCTCCAGCTGCGAAGAGGGCCTTTAACCAGCTCTTTAAAGTGGTAAGGGATATTGCTATTGTCAGTGCAGACTGAAAAACTCATTAAATAGCTGAGAGCTGTGAGCTGGGGTTCCCCAAGGTATCTTCCTGGCTTTAGATGTCTTATCCTGCCTGCATAACTTCAGAAGGGTGCAATGGAGTCCAGATTTCCCCTAGATGTTCTCACAAGAACGTTTAGGTAGCACAAAAATATAGTCTGTATAGTTACACTCACGAGACTCGGGCACTTGCCTAAGGAAAATCAAATGACCCCCTAACTGCGTCTACAGTGGAGACCCTGAAGAATCCCCTTCCACTATGGCCGTACATCCCTCCTGGCAGAGGTCCACTTAAAACACCTGTGTTAACATGGATCTCATCTTCTCTGGGCTCTCAGTGATGAGCAGGGTGCCGGGCACGCTCAGCCTCTGGAATAAGAGAAAAGTAACTGAGTCAGGTTGATGTAAGGTATGTATGTTCCTGAGGAGACTTTCTAAGTTCAGATGCTTCTTGCTACACGAGAGCAGTTTGTGGGGCACCACGGGGAGCAGAGGCATCTCAGAGAAATTTCCATTCCCAACAAAGAGCTTGTAATCAAGAGGAAACCACATGGCCCAGATGACCCCATATCCACCTCCAACCCTTGCTCTAGATTTCTCCTATCTCTCCAGCTTCTTAGAGCCCTTTCCTCACCTCCCTTTCCTCACCTCCGACTCCATCATGAATCACTCTGTGAGATCCCGGCAGCCCTTATGCTGAGGTTACTGTGTCTTGAACTCAGTAGTCACTTTTCAGTCCTCCCAGCCTTAATCTCACCTCTAAAAGCTTTTCCACTCATGTGACCACTTCCTCATTTCCACTCTTTCTTTTCCCTTCTTTTTTTTTTAATTAGAAAAGACACACAAGATTTTTTTTTGTCCACATAAAATTTTCTTTTTATGTGGGCAATTTTTTAAGTCTTCATTGAATTTGTTACAATACTGCTTCACACTTAGATTTTTAGGCCCTGAGGCATGAGAGATCTTAGCTCCTCGACCTGGGATCAAACCTTCACCTCCTGCTTTGGAAGGTAAAGTCTTAACCACTGGACCACCAGGGAAATCCCTCTTTTACTTTCTGACAGTTCTTTTTTCAATCTCTTTGCCAGTTATCCCATCTCCTCTCAGATCTAAATGTTGGGCTTTTCTTAGACCTCTATATCTTTGAATCTCTTTTCTTATATCACTTTTCTGGCTATTTTAATCCTGGATGTACATTGCAGAAACACTTGGGGAGGTGTTTTTTTTTTTCTAGCTATACATAACCAAACCTCAGATATTCCAATTTATTAGGTCTCTGGTATGTGTATTTTGAGAAAAGAAAATTCCACAGGGGTTCCTAATAGCACTCCTTGTTAAGAACCACAGCTCTGTTTCTCTGTGTATTTCTCTTTCGCCTTCTCTCTAGGTGATTTCATCTTTTCCTGTGGCTTCCACATGCTGATGGCTTTCAGATCACAATCTCCACCCTAGAGCTTGCCTTAGAGTCCAGATCACTGTATGGACAAGTCCATACTTTCTTGCGTTGCTCAGAGACTTCTCATAAAACTTGTCCTTCATGGAAATCATGATTTGCTTATCCAAATCTGCTCTTCCTCCTGTCTATTCCATTTCAGCAAGTGGCATTGTCATCTGTACAATCCGGAAAACTGGACATTCTCCTTGGCCCCTTCCCTTTAAGCCCCCTCCCCAAAACCCAAGGAAGCACCAGACTTGTCAAGCCTGCCTCTCATGCACTTGCTAATGAGCAAATATTTATGACAAAAGAGGCAGTTTCAAATGATTTAACCCAATACTTAGTGTTCACTTTTCCCTCTTTCAGTGACAGTGTATTGGTCCAAATGCTGGTTTTTCAGTGGCTCAAATACCTTTCTTACTGTTCTCTCTGTATCTGCTCACATGCCCTCTTTTCTATGATTCACACTGTCTTCAAAGTGTTTTTTGGAAAAAAAAAACAAAAACCAGGCCTAATTACATCATACCTTCACTTGCTGTCCTCAGTAAGCTCTGAGTGCACTTGGAGTAAATGGTTAAAACTGTGAAATGGCTTAGGTTCCTTTTTTTTCTTCCCCACACCTCATTCCAAGCAACTTTTTCCTTCTACTTTTTTCCCTATGGTCAAATCTCACTGGACTTCATCAGGTACCTTCTGGTTTAGGGACTTTGAGCAAGTAACTTCCTTGGCCTGTCATGTGTTTGGGTAGTTCCTGCAAACTCCACCTATCTCAGCCTAAACGTCACTTTTGCCGAGAAACTGTGCCTGGTGTGCCCCACCAGGTTAAGAACCGTGTTATGTAGCCTGAAACTCTCAATTACAGTACTGATCACCATTTGTATTCATTCTGGAACTTGCTGTGCCGTTATTTGTCCAAAACTGTCTATCTGCTAAAGCTCTGAGAAAGCAGGGACTATATTTATCTGTTTCTGTAGTTATTCTCAACTTTGAATATGGTGCCTGAAATTTGGTCACATCTCAATGTACTGTGGCAGATTTTACTTTCTTGGGCTCCAAAATCACTGCAGATGGTGACTGTAGCCATGAAATTAAGACACTTGCTCCTTGGAAGAAAAGTTATTACAAACCTAGAAAGTGTATTCAAAAGCAGAGACATCACTTTGCCAATAAAGGTCCATATAATCAAAGCTATGGTTTTTCCAGTAGTCATATACAGATGTGAGAGTTGGACCATAAAGCAGGCTGAGTGCCCAAGAATTGATGGTTTTGAACTATGGTGTTGGAGAAGGCTCTTGAGAGTCCCCTGGACTGCAAGGAGATCAAAGCGGTCAGTCCTGAAGGAAATCAACCCTGAATATTCACTGGAAAGACTGATGCTGAAGCTGAAGCTCCACTACTTTGGTTACCTGATGTGAAGAGCCAACTCATTGGAAAAGACCCTGATGCTGGGAAAGATTGAGGGCGGGAGGAGAAGGGGAGGGCAACAGAGGATGAGATGGTTAGATAGCATCACCAACTCAATGGACATGAGTTTGAGCAACTCCAGGAGACAGCGAAGGACAGGGAAGCCTGGCATGTTGCAGTCCATGGGGTCGCAAAGAGTTGGACACGACTAAGTGACTGAATAAAAACAACAACAAAAACAACAATGTATGTGCATTGAATGCATGAATAAAATGGGAGTTAGGATACACACGTAAAATATGGATACCAGAAAGTATTTTAGAAGTGTCACAGTAGAGGCATGAACAAAGCACAGTGGGTGTTGGGGTGGAGGGGAGAGAGAGATTATTTTGGATTTTTATGGAAAATATCATATAGGTGGTAAGGTTTTTCAGGAAAAAGGAATGGAATTATGGTCAGAGAGAAAAACAGAAACAAAGGCTTAAGTGTGGGAAAAGAGAGGGTAAACTTGAAGAATAACAAATGATGCAAATGACTTGAGGGTAAGGTATGTGCCAGCAGGCAGTAGGTGTGAAAGTTGAGAAGTTGATAGGTGAGGGGGCAAGTGGAAGAACCAAGGAGTTTACACTTTTAACTTTTAGCCTTGGTCCCAGCAGTGTTCTGAGAAGCAGATCTGGTTTTATACCCAGTGGGAACTTTGGTCACCCAATGCCAGTTCAGAAAATCACAGAAGTTCACTGTTTGAGAGCGATAATGAGAGCCAAAATTCAGGTTTCACAGTAGGGAGGAAAGGAAAGATTGACTTGAGGCTAAGATGACAAGTAGCCTCGCTAGGAGTGTGATGACTGGTTCCACCCAATGGCAGCAGAAACAGACCAGACCAAGATAAGCTTCCAATCAGAATGCTGGAAGAATGGTTAGTAAAGTTAAAAATTGGTCAGCAATTTCAGAGTAGCCATTAGCTTGAATTTGAGGGGGGAACTCATGACTGCATGAAGTGTCTATTCTGCAAAAGCTATGAGCTCGTTCTTTAGACACATTCAGTTACAAGATTCCCTGCTTTCTATTCAGTGTCCACTCTGCCAGAATGTTTCTTCCTGTGAGTAGTTGTTGAGGTGGTTTGTAAGCCTATTTTTAGACTGGAAATTTAAAAATGTGTATTTTTTTGCATTAAATTTTTTTTTTCCTCTTCCCAGACAGTTGTTATGTTTCAGTCCTACTTCACAGGTATGCGGAAAGCTTGCAGATAACTATTTCACATCTACTATGTAAACTAGTGACTCTGTAATGTTGCTTTAGAACCAGATATGTGTGGTTTTGCTTCACTTGAGGAATTCAGTAAAGAACATACTTCATGTCACCAGAAACCCTCGTAAATCTACATAGAGAAAGACATGAGTAAAACCTCCTTTTTACAGTTACATGGCCACATGGAATTCCTCATTTTTAAATGAAGAAGCTCTAGATTTTTCTTTCAGATCTCAGAAAAAGCTTAATCATGCCAATGAGCTGATTTTGAGGAGGGGCACCATTTTCATCTTTATCTGGAGTTTCCTTTTCAAGATTAAAAAATGATTGAAGGAGAAAGTGAAATTCTAGGGGTTGTTATTTTGCTTTGTACGTAGAGGTATGCATTTTCCCTCTAGACCGGTACTCCAGGGGAAGCCTGCCAGAAAAAACAAACAAGGCAGCAGGCGCTACATGGCTTCTCCTGCACAATGGCTGAGCTTCTGTATCTGGCCTAGGTGTATAAACTATGTGTCCTGGGATAGAAAGTCTTCCAGAAATAGACAAACGTGGACATGAAAAGTAGAAAAGAGAGGTAATTTTTTTTTAATTGTAAAAACATTTATACTATTACTATTTCAGCTTGGATATTATACTTTAAAATTGAGCTTTAAAAAATTTTCCATATACAGCATCTTTTGGCTGTGCAGGTTTGGGCTCAGAGAAAATGGGATTAGTGAAATTAAGTGAAACGAGATAAACATGAAGGGAGAGTCTTCAGATGGAAGGGCTTTGCAGAAGACACCTGCCCAGCTAGGCATAATGGACCCAGCGGCCTGGCAGAATGTCTACTTGAATATTTTGGTTAAATTGATGACCTTTTGTGGCTTTTGTGGCATGGAAAAAACATATAATTAATTTTTTTTTTTTCTGAATGGAGTGCTATACATTCCTCTAAAGAGTTCTTGGAATTCTGTTGTCTCACAGCCTTTATTAGTGAACTTGGGGAGATCCTTGGACAGGCATGATTTTTAGGAACAACTTCAGGACTTTAAATTTTCTATATGCCACATTACAAAATTTTCCTAGGAAACGGATATATTTTTTCTCTTAAGTTAAACCTGAAATAGAAAGCAGTTGATGTAGTTGCAGGGACATTTATTTAGTCTTTTAAAATGTGTTTTTGATTCATTTTTGCCCTAAATAAAACCATTCTCTGTGTGTGTCTGTGTGTGTGTGTGGGTGTGTGTACACACATGCATGTGCTTTGACCTCTTAAATTTGTCTTCTTTTGTTTGACTTTAGCAGACTTTGGAGGCTATTCGTCACGCCTCATGATCAGCGCACAGGGACCGTGCGTCCCAGAGCACATGGGTCTTGAAGTGGAGGTTGCCAGCCTTGGTTTAATAGCAGCCTGAGCACTCCCCGTGGCCAGGTATCTTAATATTTCCTTTGGTGAGTAGGTCTAGAAAACATCACCCTTCTAATTTATAGATGACACTTTCTTGGAAGGAACAACTCAAAGTGCACATTTGAGATAGGAATTAGACTTCAGAATAAGTTTGATAGGAACTGAGGAATTAGCAGAGCAGAGCTTTGTTCTATGACAAATACCTTCCCTGGTTCACAGAGCATCCTCCTATCTCCTGCTTTAACCCAGCCCCACTTGGTCCCCAGTACTTCTGCTGGGGGTTTCTGGCCCTGGCTGCTTGTCCAGGTCCCACCTCAAGCCCTACTTCTTCCACACTCATGGAAAGCCTGGTCCTCTGTAGCCATCTGGATCAAAATCTGTCTCCTACCAACTTCCATCTCCTGAGCGCTTTCCACTCACCTTCTATCTCCTGACCACTTTCCCCTCACCTTCTATCTCCTGACCACTTTCCCCTCACCTTCCACTGACATTCCCTGATGGTTTGGGGCATGTTCCTTCTTCATTTTTCCAACACACATTTGTTCTTCTCCCCTATCATGATGAAGATGTTCCCCTTTCCACCCAAGGTCAGTCTCTACTCATGGTGAACTCACAATTCCCTACCTCTGGCCTCTTTCGACCCTCTGATTTAATCTACTTAACACCTCTTGGATTTTTTTTTTTTTTTGTATCTCCAACTTCACTGCCTCTGTTGGAATTTAAGCTACTTGTTCAGTCACTCAATCAAGCCTGACTCTTTGTGACCCCATGGACTGCAGCACGCCAGGCTTCCCTGTCCTTCACCATCCCCTGGAGTTTGTGCAAACTCCTGTCCGTTGAGTAGGTGATACCATCCAACCATCTCATCCTCTGCTGCCTGCTTCTCTTTTTGCCTTCAATCTTTCCCAGCATCAGACTCTTTTCCAATGAGTCAGCTTTTCACATCAGGTGGCCAAAGTATTGGAGCTTCAGCTTCAGCTGCTACAATTGTATAATCTCTCAGCTTCCTTAACTCATTTCTCTGCACACAGTATTGCCTTTTCCAGACCATCCTTCCGTGAAGCCTGAGTGAGTTTTTCAAAATGGAAACCTGAGTATTTCACATAACCCCTTTTGTCATTAATGAAAGGTTCATACTCTTCAGCATGGCATTCAGGGCTCTATTTTTTGCTTAGCTCTGAAAGGAGATAAATCATTCCTCAGCAAGTTGAATAATGACATGAAGTCTCCTATGTTAAAATGTTTTTTAAATAGACAATTTCCAGTATACACATGGCCTTTCTTTCAAAGGTTGGAGCTTATAGAACTTAGTATTTTCTTTATAGGCAACCCCTATAAAGAAGACTGTTTCTGACATGTACAGAATTTCTGAAAACTGTATACCTTTTTCTTTCAGATGCTTATGATGCAGGTTTTGGACAATTTCTTTTGTACAGAAGGTTCGATTCATAGGAGAGATTGGTGATTTAAAAACCATGAGTTCTAATTTTAGGAAGTTGCCTGAGCAAGGCATGTGTGCAATCTTTGCCTATTTCTGAAGCTGTAAGATGGTGACAAAACTACCACATCACGTTCATGGGTGTTTGTAAAGCATAACTAATAAAAATGACAGGCTCTGTTATAGGATATTAAGATGCCTGGTGAATAATAATCTTCTTCCTTAATAATGCATGAAGACTTATGAGTCTTTTGGAGTTGTTTTTAATCCCTGAGGTCAGTCTTTCTGTAACTTAAGCAAGAATAATCAGATACAAGGTGGTGATATTTTCTGCTTCTCAGTGTATGTCATGTGACATGCAATGCCAAAATAAGACCATGAAATTCAGAAAATCGGCTAAGCGTTAGCATCTATGAGTATCATTTTGCTTTCACAGCTCTTTCCAAACCTCAACTAATTTAAGTACATCTTAAAGGAAGGTGACGGTGACGCTTATCTGTTTTCCAGGTTGGGAGAAGCTGAAGTTAGTTGTTAAAAGCCTTGCTCAAGGCCACAGAAGAGGGGGATGTTTTGTGCCCAGGCTGGAACCTGGGCAATCGCTTCTGCAAATTCAGCAGCACCACACTCGCCTCTGAGTAGTTCCCCTGCTTGCCTCCACCATGGCCTTGAGGGTTGATTGAACGGATCTTTGACATTTGACCTTCAATGGCTTTAAAGTTGAAACTAATGTGTTTTGTGATTCATGTAGACGTCATGGGTTCCCCGCACCCGTCCCCCCCACCCCAACCCAAAACTCAGTTCCTGGAAGCTTATTTTTTGAAAGATGATTTTGAGAGAGAACAAAGGAGGCCTGACAGAATAAGCAAAAACATGATATACCAGGAAGTGCTTCTGCTCCAGCAGGTGAGTGAGCTGTAACTGCTGGCCGCTGTGGCCTCCAGTGAGGACGTCTAAGCGTTCAGTGTTACATGTTAATTGTGAGTGCACTTGTCCTAGTGTAAGCTGGTGAATCGTCCGCTTCTAGGGGACAGTAGATGATGGTATCATGCCTTTGTACCTGCAAACTGAGCGTGACAGGCTAGACAGGTTGTTCCAACTGCTCTTTGAAAAGGGACTGTCAGAGGTCTTAGGTTGCCTGCATTCCTCAATTTACATAACAGATATATTCCCCTGAAGTTTGTGTAAATGGAGTCCTATTTTTATAGCGCCAGGAAATCTTGCCTTTTAAAGGATCCTTGTTTTGAGTCCATTTGAAAGTGAACTAAACTATTGTGCTAGAGACGATTGCTTCTGAATTAATCTATTGTGCAGATTTGGCTTTTCAAATGAGTGAATTTTTAAAAGCAGAGCCTTTTTGTGAACTTGTCACAAAATGCAGCAGTGATACTGCTGCAAGTGGAAGGTAGCAGGCCCTTCCAGGGCCCATGGAAGGACGTGAACTTCTGAGGCAGTTGTCTCTGAATTGCGATATAAATACTGTCAATTAATACTGAGTGACCACAGGCAAGGTTAGTTTTACATAGAATAGAATCACTTTATACTGAGAATTTTAATTTAACCGAGAAGCATGGACAGTTCTGAGGCAGTTTATTATATACATCTCTTTCATTCTTTTAACATTTGCATGATATTCCACTGTAGAGGTTTAACATAGTTTATATAATCATTCTTCTAGTATCAGATACATTACAAAAGTAACAAAAAATCTTCACAATATGTGTTTATGTATTTTTATCACTTTGACCACCTGATGCGAAGAGCCAACTCATTAGAAAAGACCCTGATGCTGGGAAAGACTGAAGGCAGGAGGAGAAGGAGACGACAGAGGACAAGATGGTTGGATGGCCTCGCTGAATCAATGGACATGGATTTGAGTAAAATCAGGGAGATGGTCAAGGACAGAGAAGCCTGGCGTGCTGCAGTCCACGGGGTCTCAAAGAGTCAGATGTGACTGAACAACTGAACAACAGCCTTATGTATGTAGGTCAGATTCTGAAAGGGGGATGACTAGGGGTTTGCATTTTAAATCTTGTGGATCCTGAAATTAATTGTTCTCTAGAAAGCTGCAGCACTTTGTATTTGAGTGACTGCTATGTCGAAGTGTTCATACCTTGACACCATTGCCTCTACTGGATGTTGCCATATAGTCTTATTTATCTAGTTTGCTGGATGAAAAATGTATCTCAGTGTTTTTTTTTTAAATTGTGAGTGAGCTGAATAAGCAGATTTTACATGTGTGTTAGGCCAACAATTTTGTTTCTGGATGATTGGAAAGGAATTTATTCATAGGAAGACATGCAACTTAATCCAACTCTGGGACTAAGAACTTCCTTGATATTCCTTATTATAATGGAGACACTAACTTGCAGGGTAACCGGACTTATCCAACATATTGGAGAAAAAAGTGAACAAGTGTAAGCCATTCCTGTATTATCTCCAACTTTATTAAGAGTCTTGATATTAATCGTGCATTTTTGGTTCTGGGAACTGGAATTGATGGAAACACTTTTAAACAAAGCTTAGGAAAACTTAATTTCAAGGAAAATGAGACTAAGATTTTAGGGGAAGAATGATTAGCATTTAAGGGAAAATAACTTTATAGCCCTGAGCGCTGACTTTCAGCTGGGGAATCGCTGCTACAACAATTTGATTGTTATAGTTGGTAGTAGTTATAGGCTTATTCACTGTAATTCATGAAGGACTGATGCTGAAGCTGAAGCTCCAATGCTTTGGCCACGTGATGCGAAGAGCCAACTTATTGGAAAAGACCCTGATGCTGGGAAAGATTGAAGGCAAAAACGAGAAGGGAGTGGCAGAGGACGAGATGGTTAGATAGCATCACCAACTCAATGGACATGAATTTGAGCAAACTCCGGGAGACAGTGGAGGACAGAGGAATCTGGTGTGCTGCAGTCCACAGGGTCACAAAGAGTCCAGGATTACCTAGTGAACGAACAACAACAACAGCACCATTTTGAAGAAGATGACCGTTTAAATGTGCTACTATTAAAAAAAGAATCATCTCCATGCCAATATTAAGCCTGATAGTAAGCCTGTCTTTAAGGCTTTCACTGTAATTCTCTCTCCCTCTCTCCTCTTTCCTCTCCCATCCCCCCCTCCCTCTCTCTCTCCCCATCAGGATTCTGCTTTTTCCTTACCTTTGTAAGAAGCAATTTTGAGATCTTACCTTATCTTATCCTAATCAAAAATGAGACAAGAGAGAAAAAAGACCAGAACAGAAAAGCAGCCACTTTTTAACCTACAGGAGGACAAAAACAACTGTAAGGTTTTAAAATTTTAACTTTTTTTTTTTTTCTTAGGACTGCGGGCTTCCCAAGTGGCTCATTGGTAAAGAGCCCACCTGCCAACGCAGGAGATACAGGAGATGCAGTTTCGATCCTTGGGTCTTGAAGATCCCCTGGAGGAGGAAATGGTACCCCACTCCAGTATTCTTGCCTGGAGAATCCCATGGACAAATAAACTGCATGACAGTTTCTCAAACATGAACTACTATTTGGAAAACTCTGTGATAGTGTTGTTAGTCATCATGCCCAGCTCTTTGTGACCCCATGGACTGTAGCCCGCCAGGCTCGTCTGTTCATGGGATTTTTCAGGAAAGAATACTGGAGTGTGTTGCCATTCCATTCTCCAGGGGATCTTCCTGACCTAGGGATGAAACCTGGGTCTCCTACATTGCTGGTGGATTCTTTACCATCTGAACCACCAGGGAAATACCAACACGGATAGAGTTTATGTTTTTTGGAAGGAAAAGACATTGTTGCCAAGGAATCACAGGTAGTGTATTTCTTTTAACTCAGGGTTTACAGTACTCTAGTATCTCAAAATCTGTTTTGAAGAAAGAGAGAGTTAAAGTTCACCTTCCTAATCAGAATGAAAATATTTGTTGCTGCTAAGTCACTTCAGTCGTGTCTGACTCTGTGCGACCCCATAGACGGCAGCCCACCAGGCTCGCCCCTCCCTGGGATTCTCCAGGCAAGAACACTGGAGTGGATGAATGAGAATATTTAGTACTTAAAAAAAAAAAAAAAAGAACAGACTCCAGATGATAAAGATAGATGTAGGACAATGGAAAAGGACAGAGGGCCAGCAAGATGGGCAAAATCTGGAATGCTATGTGGGAATGATTCGGCTATACAAATGGTGCTGGCCAAGAAGACTTTCAGGAGAAAGGATAGCTAATTTTTAATTATTACATATTTGCAATTCAAATCCTCTTCGTTTCATCAAAACTTAAATCTGTCTATACATACACAGTGTTGTGTGAATATTTAAGTTATTCTTCTGTTGGAAAGTAAAGAAAGGGTCTGATTTGACTGTGTTGATGGGTTATAGAGGCGAGAGCATACATATCTATGTAAATGGTTCAAAGACTGAATTAATAATTGGAAGTGAAAGTGAAAGTCGCTCAGTTGTGTCCGATTCTTTGCGACCCTGTGGACTATACACTCCATGGAATTCTCCAGGCAAGAATACTGGAGTGAGTAGCTGGTCCCTTCTCCAGGGGATGTTCCCAACCCAGGGATTGAATCCAGGTGTCTTGCATTACAGGCAGATTCTTTACCAGCAGGAGCTAGAAGTCAGAGCCTACCTCAAAAATGGAACTGCTAAGCCTCTCTGACCAGTCGTCTCTCATCACTCCATTTTGTGCAACAGTCTGGGAGTTATAAGAATCTTTGGATAAGGGTAGGAAGGAGGAACAAGGAATGTTCTAAAAAACCAGAATGAAAGATTCAAGTTGATTCTATCTAGATTTTAAAAGTTATATCTTTGAATAGGCAGATATCCAAATTCCACCTTGCAGTTGAGGAGAGGAGCTCCTTGTAAAATAAAGAGCTACCTGCCCAGATTCTGGCCCTGAGAATGACAGAACTTCGGGGGCTATATTGGCATTGGAGGTAATTGCATCAAGATTTAAAATGCACATGTCTCTTGAGTATATAATCAGTTAAGTAAGCAAAAAAAAGGAAATGTATACGTGCATTCATTGGATTCAATTATTATTCAATTTTCATAACAGGCAAATTGGAAACAACTCTCTCTTTGGCAGATGACCTGATTGTCTCTGCTGACAATCCAAAGGAATCCACAAAAACAAATTCTACTAGAACTCTTAAAGTGAGTATGGCAAGATAGATTAAGGTTAATATACAAAAGTTA
The DNA here is from genome assembly GCF_033118175.1 of Dama dama. NCBI lineage: Eukaryota > Metazoa > Chordata > Mammalia > Artiodactyla > Cervidae > Dama > Dama dama. Next base: position 36,511,270 of record NC_083692.1, read on the forward strand.
ATTGTTTCTTGCTACTATATAGAACTGATGTTGAAGCTGAGACTCCAATACTTTGGCCACCTGATGTGAAGAGCTGACTCATTTGAAAAGACCCTGATGCTGGGAAAGATTGAAGGCAGGAGGAGAAGGGACAACAGAGGATGAGATGGTTGGATGGCATCACCGACTCAATGGACATGAGTCTGGGTAAACTCTGGGAGTTGGTGATGGACAGGGAGGCCTGGTGTGCTGCAATCCATGGGGTTGCAAAGAGTCGGACATGACTGAGCAACTGAACTGACTGACTGACTATATAGAAATGCAATTGGAAATAAAATTTTAAAAAATGAGTGTCATTTAAAATAGCACTGGAAACATGAAATACTTACGTATAAATCCAAAAAAATATGTGCAGGATCTGAATGTATGTTGGAAGCTCCAAAAACACCATGAAAGAAAGATGACCTAAACAAATGGAGACAGATCTACCATGTTTGTGAATTGAAAAACAGTACTCTGAAGATGTTAACTGTTTCCAAGTGGATCTATAGATTCGATGTATACATAGTTATCCTAAGAAATATATTGCTGGTGCTAATAAAAACGATTGGTTTGTTCCATGGAGAATGCTATGGACAGAGAAGCCTGGTGAGCTACAGTCCGTAGGGTCGCAAGGAGTCGGACACGACTGGACTGAATTGGCTTAGGGCACGTGCACTATTTTTGCCACACCCAAGGCCTTCAGCCCTTGGCGGTCCTGGGGAGCTTCTTTTCTTTAGGAAGCATGTGAGCTGCTGCCTGGCTGATGCTTCAGGGACATAGCTTGCTGCCACATGGGGGGCATGTTCCAGGGCATTCAGGTAAATGGATGCACATGGGCAGATGCACCTTCAGAAGCTTTATTTCCAAACAGGAGGAATGTTACACAGGCAGCCCTCTAATAACTAGGGTGTTTATATTTGTCCTCCAATCTAGTTCTCTTCTTGGCTCCCTCTCATGTTTCGAGTTTCTTTGTGGTTCCTTCTTTTACCTTGAGCCCAAGTAGTGCACACATTCACTTCTCCCTGCTTGACTATGCTTGCATGTACACTAGACTCTCCCAGGTTTACATCCTCGGCATCTCCTTAATTATTCTAGTTGCTGATCTCTCTGGCCTCAGGCTGATTTAATTCTCACAGTTCTGTGTCTCTAGGCCGTTACTGGAGATTCCTGCGTCTCCCTCTGCCTGTGTTTCAGTCTCTCTCTGGCCCCTTGCTCCCCTCATTGAGTTTTTTTTGCTCTCCCATTTGGACTCTAGGTGTCATACAGAGAGGCCTGGGGGTCAATTCTCCCTCAAACCCCTTGAGGCCAAAATATTTGTAGTGATTCCATACCTGGAACCAAATATCTGTGCAAACATTGCTTATGAATATAAACAGTCAAGTGTGAGGATTATAAAAGAAAATGCTATTTGGATTGACTTTGCTGTATCATTTTTATACATAGGAAGAGGCCATGTAATACAGTGGTTGGAAGTGAACACTCTGGGGCCAGATAACTTGGATTTGAATCCCTGTTGGGTCACTTTTCAGCTATAGGACCTTGTATGAGTTACTTAACTTCTCTATGCCTTGGTTTTCATGTCTACAAAATAGGGATTTTGATGGTATCTTTCTCATGGTGTTGCCATGAGGCTTAAATTGGTTGTATGAAGTCATTTGTATGCTGATTCACTTTGTTGTACGCAGGAACTAACACTATACACTGTAAAGCGATTATACTCCAATAAAAAAGCATCATTTGGAGGACTGCCTGGCGCACCTTAAGTGCTACATAAATGCTAAGTGCGCTTATCACTGTGGGATAATTTCACTTCTGGAGGCCATGAAAATGGTGACAGAAATAAGCATTGACTATAAATGTCAAACATCTGGGCAAACAGTTGGGGAATGACAGCTTTCAGAAAAAGAGCATTCTCTGTGATCTGAATAGAGACTAGCAGTCGGAGCAGGGGACCCAGCGTCCTGAGAGGGTACTGGGAATTTTCTCAAAAGATGAGACACTTCAGGCAGCTGCCCCAGACAGAGCTGTTTCTTGGACAGCTTTGACCTCTGTGAGCACGGGAAGGATCAGAGGCCAGGAAACTGCTTGTCCTGTACAGTTTCACGTGTGAGTATGAGGATGTGTTACGCATTTGCGGTGTGCACAGAGGGGATGGGGGCAGAGGGTCTTCCTTCACCAATGCTCCACGAGCTAAGCAGAGGTTCTATAAATCACTGTCATTTACAATGATGCTTCTGCTAACTAGGGGGCCTGCCTTAGTTACTGTCTGATTCTTACCTTGACCTGGGGAAAACTCATCTGCTGGGAAAAAGTTAACAAACCTCATTTTGGTTTTTTGCAATATAAACTCTAGACCCTGAGAATCCTGTTTACCTTTCCAGTTTTGCTCTGTTCTACCTGGCCAGTGACTCAGACACAAATGCATGATCACATCATTTCCGCAGAGAACAGGGGCAACAAAGGGAAATTCAAGTGTACACACATCACGGGGAATGAGCTCTTTCCGTAAACGCACAACTGTGTGGTAGAGAACATTTTCTAATTTGATTATACATTTCCAGCATGAACCCATTAAAGACAGTGGAGTATGTTTACATGAGCACCATTTTCCTACAGCAGTGCTTTTTGAATATTTTCCCTCTGACCTGAGGATTCCTGTGCATGCCCTCCAAACAAAAAACAAAACAAAAACTCAAGCAGCTGGCAGCAAACTGGAGGAATGAGGTTGAATCAGCAAAATATTGTGCCCGGGGGGATTTAGCTACAGATAAAAGAGAAATAAGGCCAGAGGGGCTAGACAGAGAGTGGCCCTGGACCTACCTAGGGCATGAAGGTCACTGTGGAAAGGGATTCTAGCTTCTTGGTTACAAGAGGGTTCAGGGTGTTGATTTTTTTTTAGGCAAAATTTTGAAAAGTGATGTTTAAAAAAATTCAATTGATAATAACCTTAAAAAGCATAAAGTAGGGATGAATTTCTCAAAAGGTATGGAAGTCTCCTACCTGAAAACTACAAACCACTGCTGAAAGAAATTAAAGACGGGAGAAAATATATATGTTCATGAGTCAGAGGTCCAATGTTCAGCTGTCAATTCTCCCCAAACTGGTCTACAAAGTCAATGAAACTCAATGAACAATAAAAATTCCAACTGGATTTTGGGGGGTTAAAAATAGAAAAGGTAAGTCTGCTAAGTCACTTCAGTCGTGTCCGACTCTGTATGACCCCATCCCTGGGACTCTCCAGGCAAGAACACTCTAACATTTATATAAAAAAAACAAAGGTTGTTGAATAGCCAAAATGATCTTGAAGAGGAAGTATTTTATATATATTGGATGGTAAAGCTTTCGTGCATGCTCTGTGGTGTCTGATTCTTTGTGACCCTGTGGACTGTAGCCCGCCAGTCTCCTCTGTCCATGGGATTCTTCAGGGAAGGATACTGGAGTAGGTTGCCATTTTTCCTCCCAGGAATCTTCCCAGGCCAGGGATCGAACTTTTGTCTCCTGTGTCTCCTGAATTGGCAGGCTGATTCTTTGATCATTAAGCCATCAGAGAAGCCCACATTAGGTGATGATGACTTAAGTGCAATTGTTTAGTTTAATGATTTAGGCTTCTTTGGAGAAAAAAGTTAAAATACTAACTGATATGCCGAAGGCAGGTAGTTTTTGTTTTCACCTTCTATATGTATTTTACTGGTGGTTAATACTGAAAAATAACACAGTTAGAACTCCATTTGGGTCTTGGTTGACTGACTTTTTTAAATTCAAAGGCTACATAGGGTCACGGAGGAAGTAGAAGCCAAGAAGACATGGTTTTCCTGCATGTTTCTATTCGTTTCTAAGCCTATAGGCAAAAATTCAGCTCTAGCATATACAACTCTCTAAATTTACTAACAAAATCCCAGTGTAAATCTTAGAACGTGGTTTATATTTATAACTGCTTCCTAGTGTCTTCCCTCCTTTGGTTCTCTCTTTAGACAAGCTAACCATAGGGTTTAGAAAACGGGCTGTTTGGAGAACATTAGAGGACATTGGATTAAAGCCAGGATGTGTTAAACTTCTAAATGTAAATATCTACTAACAACCCATGGTGAGTGGGATGCAGCTAGCGTTTATATTTACCATTGGTTTCCATAAATTCACATTAGCTGGGCTGCAAAGTTAATCTGGATACAAAAGTTGAATGGAGCTCCTTTAGTCTGTACAGTCTGTGAGTGGATGTGAATGGTGATGACAGCTGCTAGAATAACAAAATTGAGGAGAGGAAAAAGGATAGCGCAGCTCTCATCCTGAGCTCAATTGTTGCTAATTGGAGGACCATTCTCAATATCCAGGCAGCTTGTTCTGGGCTCAAATGGCAGACAGATGCTCTAAAGCCCTTGGGCTCAGGTATCTTATAATTGTGGATCCAGCCAAGGACAAATTTGATTTGTAGCCACACTTTGACCTCTCTATAGTGCAAAGCGCTGGGACTTGTTCCCACTTTGCCCCTCTTTCAGATTGTTTCCATCATAGTCCCCCACTCCCAACTGCTTGTCAATTTCTAGAACTATGTCCATATTTTACGAACAGTTCTCAGGAGATTGAATTCCAGAAAGAATGATGGGAAAGAAATGAGACCAGAGGAAAAGGCAGGGCAGACTCATTGCAAAGGTCACTATGAAGCTGACCCATTGTTTATTTGGAGGCAGAAAATGCACAACATTCACCTCGAAGGTATACCATTCTGGAAGATCATGGCTGTCTCTCCAGTGCAGGTTTTATGTGGGTAAAATCAAATTTAAAGAACAGTAAAGGCAAATTTAAGGGGAAAGAATGAGAGCAAGACAACTTACACTTAGTGTATTTGGGAGTTGTGTTTGGCGGCAGTTGAGTTTTATAAACTAATTATGTATTATGAGCCTGCAGAACTTTTCAGTGACCAGATGTCACAATTACCTCTCAGAAAATTATCAGGGCTCTGTAAATGCCATCACCAATATGTGTGCCCTTGGGCATTTTATTTTAAAAAATAGCTCATATTGATGATTAGAGGGCTTCCCTGGTGGTGCAGCAGTAAACAATCTGCTTGCCAATGCAGAAGACGTGTTTGAACCTGGGGTCAGGAAGATCCCCTGGAGAAGGAAATGGCAACCCACTAATCTTGCCTGAAAAATCCCATGGACAGAGGAGCCTGGCAGGCTACAGTCCATGGGATCGCAAAGAGTCGGACATGACTGAGCACAGCACAGCAGCATTGATGACTAGGCTTGCTGGGGTGGCGCCCTGAAAAAGTCTAGCCCAATTAGGACACATCCTTAACATTACAGCTCCCCACCACACCCACTAGGGCACGTTGCATACAAACAGTAAACAACAGCAAGGCACTTATTAAAACTCCTGCAGAGCTCTTTACTTAGGTCAGAACCAAACAGCCCCAGGCATTTGCCCTTTTTTCTTTAATACTAAACTTGACTATTAAAATGAGGTTTGTTTTTTCAAGAATGAAATTTTAAGAGAAAACATGCATCTTCCCTTACACATCATACTGATTTTATGCCCTCCAGATGCGTGCTGCTCAGTATAGTAGTCAGTAGCTACTTGTGGCCAATGAGCTCTCAAAATATGGCTAGTCCATACTGAATTGTGCTGTAATTATAAAATGCACATTTCACTTTATAAAGATTTAGCTTAAAAAAAAGTAAACTCTCTTATGAATAATTTGTATACTATTATATTTTAAATATTTTGGATACATTGGGTTAAATAAATGTAAAAACTTTTTTTTTTTAATGTGGCTACTAGAATTTTAAAATCACACATGTGGTTCACATTGTATTTTCGTAGACAGCACTGTTCTAGATTTTTAACGTAAGAACCATGTAAAAAGAAAGGTGATCAACAGGCAAGATACTGATTCAAAATATTTCTCTAATCTAAACAATTAAATATTTATTCAAAACCAGTATGTGACCAACACATTGCTAAATGTAAAAGAGCATACGATTTCAGTGGGAAGAACACTAAGATGCATTAGTGTCTAGTCATTTCTTAACCAGAGACTGGAAGTGGAGGGTGAGTGTTGTACCTACAGTACTTTCACATAACAATCAACCACAATGAGTCAGGACGAGCCAGGGAAAAGTTGCATGCATGCGTGCACAGTCGTGTTCCACTCTTCATGACCCCATGAACTGTAGCCCGCCAGGCTCCTCTGTCCAGGGGATTATCCCAGCAAGAATACTGGAGTGGGCTGCCATTTCCTCCTCCAGGGTCCCTTCCCAACCCGGGGATTTAAACCAGGTCTCCTGTGTTGGCAAGCAGATTCTTTACCACTTAGCCACCTGGGAAGCCCAAAGGAAAAGCTACAAGAGACAAAACCATGGAATCTTAGAATTTAGAGCAAATTCAAATCTTGGTGATAACATATTCCCAAGCTTTCATTTTAAAAAGGCAGGGGTGAGGGGTGGGAGGGAAGCGGCTACAAAAAACCCTCTCACTCTAGAAAGACTGACTTGTTTAAGGCTGTAAAGATTCATTTACATTGGTCTCTGCAGACCAATCAGAAAAAGGCGTCCTTTTGGGAAGACCAATCAGAAAATGACCCCTTCTCTTCAGGTGAACCCAGGTCTTGGGGAGAACAGTAGGGGCTTGGTTTCCGTTTCGCTAGACACGTCTGTGTACAGCTATAGGCAGAGGCCCTGGGAAAGTCACTTTTCTTTGAGCCTCTCATCATGCTTAGGTTAGTTCCAACTTTTCAGAAGTTAACCTTTCCCCCTTTCTGTGGATCACTGTAGGAAAGAAACATGACTGTCACAGTCTGCTGATTTCAGATTGTTAGGAAATTGCTTTATTATTTTGGTTGTTTCAGGAGTTTCAAAGGTATGCTTCAACCTTCCTAAGTGTAATGTGAATCCATGTTTCTTATTAAAAATACGTTTTATACAGGCATATCTCTTTTTTTTTATACATGCATATCTCTTTGTTTTATTGTATTTCCATTGTGTTTTGAAGATGAGTTTTTTTTTTTTTTCTTTAACAAATTGTAGGATTGTGGCAATCCTGCATTGTCAGATGATGGTTAGCATTTTTTAAACAATGAAGTATTTTTAAATGAAGGTATATACATTTTTTGGCATAATGCTGTTGCAGTTAATAGACTATAATATTATGTAAACATTTATATGCACTGGGAAGCCAAAATATTTGTTGACTTTATTGTGATGTTCACTTTAATTGTGGTGGTCTGAGTGAACCCCTGATATCTCCAAGGTGTGCATGTATTTTTAAAAGTTAAGTAGAAGAACTTTACAGTCATAGATAACAGGACTTTGAGTACTTTTGTGTTATAAGGAAACCCATCACATTTTGGATTTATAAACCCAGTACGTGATTATAGGCCATTATAGCACGAAGTTGAACTCATTTACGGGAGCCAGTGTTGTTGTTGATTTGTGTGTGTGTGTGTGTAATCAAAGTTGTTTGTTTTTTTTAATTGTTTATAAGATGACAAGCTCATTTCTTGGGGGCTCACTTTTAGGCCTGCCACTATCACTTATCTTTTCCCTCAGCTTTGAGATTTAATTGACATATAACAGTATTGAAATTTAAGGCTCACAATGTGTTGCTTTGATATATTTATATATTGCAAAATGATTACTGCTATTACCAAAATAGTGTTAGTAACCATCTCCATCATGTCACATAGTTACCATATATTTTTTATGGTGAGAATATTTGAAATCTACTGTTGGCAATCTTCAAGAACATGACCTTCAATCTTGGATTCTCATTTTGATCTTAGGCATTTTCACCTTCTAAAGTCAATATTTTTTCTTCTAACTTTAAGGAAATAAGAACTGTATAATTTTTATTGCTGTGGGTTCTTCCTTAAGAATCAATATCCCTTAATAGTTAATAATTTTCTCTATCCTTTTTGAAGCTATGAATTACCATCACTCATGGTTTGTATTCAGTAATTTCTAGATCATTATTTTTGTTTCTTTGAAATTTTTGCTAATAATTTAGGATTGAAGATTTTTCTCTCCATATAGATTCCTAATTCTGGAACTTACTGCTGGTTTCTATAACTACAGTCTGGAAAATAACTTCTCCCATTTTCTTAACACAGTTAAGCTGCAGAAGTTGGTCACTGATTTTGTTCCTGTTTGCTTTTAGGAGGCTTCTTTCTTTGTGATTAAGCGTGATGAATGTGATTAAGTGTGATGAATAACTTTTCAATTGGAATATAATTCCTGGATTTTGTATACTTATTGGTCCAAAATATTAGTTTCTTATTGGCAAGTTACATTTGCATACAGTAAGCTCTGTTTCTAAACTCCAGATACCTAGGAAGTCATTTTTAAAAGATTCTTTTAGTAATATTTTAAAAAATGATCTCCAAATTGTATAGTGTTTCAGAATGCTTTCATAAATGTATTACAAGAGAACAGTAGTCAAGAGGCTCAGGATGATGGATTATTGCTCTTTAAGGTGGTATATAAGCTGAATAAAATGTCCTGAGCCTGGATTTCATGTCTTGTGTGGACTCCATCTCACTGACTTTGTTTTCACACTTTCTATAGGAAGTCCATTTGCCAGAATATTAAATTAGCCAAAATATCCCATTTCCAACCCAAGCAAGAACAACAGAAACAACAAAATCTCTTAGCTTCAGTAATATATCTTCCTTCCATTCAGAATGTACCAATGTATTGAAACATTAATAACATTTAGATCATGTAGTTGAATAGCCCCACCCCAGATTTAGATTTGGCCTGATTTAACCTCCAAACTGATTCTCAGCATCTGTATACTAACAGGCCAGTGTGACTGACTGACCTAAAGGTACCTGGAGGGAAAAATGCTGTGAGTGACTGTTCCATAGCAAAGTTAACAAATCTCACTATGATCTCTGTTAACACCACCCCGAATTTTATATTGGTAGTATCTGTTTCCCCCACCAGATTGTGAACCTGGGATGGGTCCCGAGGTTGTTTTATTCCATTTTGTTTTCCCTGATTCATCTAGCCCAGGGCTTTGCATGTGGTGAGCACTCAGAAATGTTTATGAATTTGAAAGAAATAAACATTTAAAATGGGCTTTGGAAAGCACTTCCTTTACAGATGCTGCGCTGGGTCTCAGCTGGTGCCAATGAGGCCTCCCAGAGCTCTCTGCTCTGCACACAGCCCTGTGTTCAACAGAACTGGAGAAGATGGAGCAAGAGCAGGGTTCTGAGTCTGCCCAAGGCCTGACACTGCGATGTACAGGCCCTCCAGAGAGGAACACACCAAGGGATGAGGGCAGGAGAAGTGTTCTGGTGGAGAAGCCTTGGTTTCTAGTCAGGATCTGGTGCTTCTAGGGGCAGTTCTCACCTGTGTGGGGCTTCCTTTTCACATCTATCAAATATAGATATATATTGGGGGTTAGTAAATAGAATAAAAGTCCAGAGCTCTGCAAATATCAGTATGCACGTGAATCTGCTGGGCATCTTGTTAAAATGAAGATTATGATTGAGGTCTGGGGTGGGGTCTGAGATTCTCTATGTCTAGCTAGTTTCCAGATGATGCCCACGCTCTGCTCAGTGTGTGGTCCATGGATCAGAGAGGCGGGGACCTGTGTAATTCATCCCTGCATGTCTAATCCTGTGAATGGAATAGGGCAGGCCCTCAGTAACTGCCTGCTGGAAAAGAAGTTCTATATTTCACACCAAAGCTGTACCGCTTTTGGTTTAGAACCAGGCCCTTAGAGAAGAAAAAGGAGGATTTAGAATTCCAAACACTTTGTTTTTAATATTAAAAACCTGGTGGATTGAGAGCAAAAGTTTACCAGGAGACACACAGTTGGAAATGATGGCTGGTTATGGCTCAAAAACATTTGAGTTCACCCTACGGTGAAGAAGGAAAGATGAGAGACACAATGACAGATGAGGGCCTAGTGGGTGCCTAAGAAAGGGTCCTTGCAAACTGCAAGCTTCAGGGGTCAGATCCCGAGGGAGCCCCAGAGCAGTGAGGAACCTCGCTCCATTTCCCAGGGCAGCACCTGAGGAGTGGATTTGTAAGTTTGAGGACAGCCTCACAGAGCTGAGCCCCCTGAGAGAACTTGAATTGACCAGTTCAAGGGTTCCAAAAAGTTAGGCTTGTGACCCAAGTCATGCTAAGTCAGCAAGAAATAATGTGTTGTTATTGTGTATCTCTGGGGTGCATCAGTGGATTTCAAACTTGTTCCTGATATCTGATACTGGGCTGCACCTGAGGTGGCAAAAGAGAGGCAGAGGGATAAAGTAAACAGAAGAGTTATGGAAAATGTCAGACAATTGTTGCATGGATGATTAGCCATTTCCCAGGTGTCTCGTGCCTGGCTAATCTAATGCATTGATTTATTTGATTATTAACTTACAAGCTACTGGGAGGATGATGAGACATTCAAGAACTCCAGCAGGTCTTTGGTGACCCAGGCAAAGAGAGACATTCACGACGTTCAAATGTGGAATTCACAGGCTCCACACAGGTTGTTCTCAGAGAGGACCACAATCAATACAAGGTTACTGTCAAAGATGGAGTTCAGACAGATCCTATTCTAGCTAAGTGAAGAAGCAGGGGCAGACCAAGTTGAAAACATGCCTCAAAGAAATCATGCTAAAGAGAGTGGAGTGCTCGTGTTTGCTTACTATCTTTTTTACCGTGAACCACTTGAAAGCCACATGCCAAGGTTGGCATTGTCTGCTACGCAATCCCTCCCACCCCCTATCCTATCAGGATGCCATGTTTTGTCCTCCTCTCCCCACAAGCTGAATGGGGAGTCTGAAAACCCAGTTCAGCCCATGCTGAACATCTGGCGGCTTGGGAGGGGCGCTGGCCTGAAGCTTGGAAAACTGTTGTGACATTCCTGTCCTCACGAGAGGCAGCCTTCTACCCCAGCTTCCTCTGGCAGCTTCCGCACCACCCGAGCAGACAACTGTGGGAGTGGGTGGGATCATGAGTCAAGTAAGGCAGGACCCTGGGGCCCTGGACATTCAAAAGGAAGACACTGAGAACTTGGTGCCCCGGAAGATCACAGGACTGTTATGGTTCTAATAGTTTGTCTCCTTGCTAATTTCCTCCAGCTTTGATCTCAGATTTGTCTGAGGACCTTGAACACGAGGCTTCTACTTGGACTGGGTGAAACCCTTAGCTGGCAACAGTTCAGATTGCCAGGCCTTACCTCCAACTTGGTGATGAATGTCCTGGGTGGGACCCAGAAAATTTTCTCTCCCTCCTCCCTCCCTCCGCTTTCCCTCCCTTCTTTTCTTCCTTTTCTCTGATTCTCCTCTTTCTCCTTTAAAAGAATAAGCTTCTGAGGATTCTTTCTGCCTGCCAGTTGGGAAGAGTTGGGCAGCAGGGTGTTTGTGAGCTCTCAGGCCACGTCCTTGACCCCTCTTTGGCCTCACAGGCCAGACTTTGATGTCGTGCCCAGGCATCCCTAGCAACTACCCCATCCTCGGGTTTTTGCCTTTGTTATTTGTCAGCTAAGGCCTTGAAACCATAACACAATACAGAGAGGAGGGCTGAAGGCCACACTTGGGAGAAAGCCTCGACTGGGATCACCATGCCTGGCACGTGAGAGAAGAGGAGCCAGTGGCGGGGATGGGGTGGGTAAAGTCAAAGGATTAGCATCTCAGAAGTGAGGAGAGTCATTTAGAGAGGGAGGTAGGCATCAGTGCTGACATATGCAGACATGCTTTCTGTAGAAATGTCAGAGAGAAAGGGTACATTTATTGCAGGGTGGACGGTGCAAGGAGCAGCCAAATATCATGGATAAAGGGATGTGTGAGGAAGCCTCATTTGGTACAGGTGAACGTATTTACAGGGTAGGAACAGAGACATAGACATTGAGAATGGACATGTGGACACGGGGTGGTGGGGTAAGGAGGATGGGTGAATTGGGAGATTAGGATTGGCAAATATTCACTACCAAGTGTAAACTAGACAGCCAGTGGGAACCTGCTGCTTATCACAGGGAGCTCCGCGCGGTGCTCTGTGGTGACCCAGAGGGTGGGATGGGAAGGAGGGGACGGTGGCAGGAGGGAGATCCAAGAGGGATAGGATATACGTATATGTATGGTTGATTCACTTTGTCATAAAGCAGAAACTAACACAACACTGTAAAGCAACTATAACCCAGTTTAGAAAAAAGAAAGGAAACTGCCTCCCAGTGTGGCTACTATAGGCAATTATCTCATTTTCTAAGTCTGTGTCTCCATCTGTAAAGTGGGTATAGAATAGCCATGAAGTTTATTTGCCTCCATAGTAGCTAAATACATAAAATAGGGCTTGGCACAAAGTCAGAGCTCAAAAACCATTTCTTCTTCTTTCTCCTTTTTCATTACTCTTAAGTCTTGTTACAGACTCTGGACTCTGCACGTAAGGGTAAACAATTATTGTTATATTATTTAGTTGTCAGAGACATTGACCTTGAGTTAAAATTATAACTTCTTTTGAGTGCACACCTCCCCCATTAAATTCTACAGATATAATTTCCTTCTTTTTCTGTGCAGCTGAATTCATTTGAATTTCAGCATCCAGGCAAGTTACAAGGATCTGAAATCACGCTGTCTTCAGCCAAGCACAATTTCTCTACTGAGCTGAGTCTTTCACGGAAAGGCATCTGAATTTAAGTGTCTTATAAGGACAAATCTCCTTTGCCTCTTGGGATCCTCTTTGCTTCTTTGATCAGAATTTGTTATTTTACTTTTTAGGTACCTTGTTCATCTGTGTTACAACTTGGTTTAGCATATGTGGATTTCCCCCATTTATTGGAGTCTACTAGAAGTGAAAGGAAAGAGGAAAAAAAATATTGCCTCACCAGGTGGAAGTTATTATTATTTACAATCAGAGAGGAAAGCAGAAACAACACCAATCTGCTTTTGGTGGTCTTTACACACAAGTTTGTAACTGAAAATTGGCTAGGGGTGAAGAGGTAACGTCACTGGTGGTAACACATAATTTCCCCGAGTTTGCTTTAGTATTAGTGGAAGGTCCTCCAGGGCAAAGCAGATGGCTTCTACTTCTTTTGCCCACAGCACTAAGGCCTATAGTAGATTTGTTAACTTTATTGGTTTCTTTTTTATGCTTAATAATGGATGTTCATCCTTTGAAACATGGCGTTACCATGTCTTTAATGTAAGTGGTGGAAATTGCCAACACTGAAAAAGTCTTGACATGACTCAAATTTTCTGGGACCCTGTTTTGGTTCCCAGGGCATCTGAGTTCTTAATGTACCTTTAAACCTTAACACATTGCTTATTGCTTCCAGAGACTGAAGCCATCCTGTCTTTATAGGAAATGCTGTGCTACCCCCACTCAATTGCAAACAGTGGTACAGGAATGCTCTATTGGTGGCCTATTGTTCTAGCCTGGCAGACCCTGGAAGACATTTGTAACATGTTTTTTAAGTTTTAGATTTTTAAAGCGAATATTTACAGGGTCAACTGTATAATGTTTTTTTCTCACTAATTAGACTAATCCCATACAGTTTGCCCCTCCTTTGTGTTTTATGTTTATTGTGATCTCTATAACACACAAAAGTATATAGAGTCTTTCCTATAGTAAAAAAAAAAAATAGTAACAAGTAATTAACATTCTTCCTGGGCAGGGTCATTTTAGCCACATCTTCCTCTCATCCCTTCTTCCTTTTGTTTCAAAGGCTCCCCAGGCCTGTGCCTTCAGGAGACCTGTCATTAATAGGACTTTGTTCCCAGCGGGCCCTCTGTTCTCCTGGCCCACCTCCCTGAGTGAAGTATTAGAACAATAAGTGGGTCCAGGCATTTTATTCTCCCATTCCCCGAGGGGGCCTGTGGTCTCTGAGTTTGGGGCCTTGGATTTCCAGAAATCTTAGCTGGGGAATCCTGGGTGGCCTGACCGGCCATCTCTGCTTTAAGTGCTGTAGAGCCGTGAGCAAAGCACGTTGCTGGAGGAGTGGAAAAAACTGCCCAGCAGCTGGGATGTGGAGAGAAGTTCCACCCTGGGTTACAGGATTCCTGGAAAGATGCTGTCCAGAACCAGTGGCATGCTCTTTGTAGGACTAACTAGGCACTGATGTGTCAGTGACATCTGGTTTTCCCTGGAGATGTTTACATGCAACTCTTCTATGAAATCAGTCCACCATGCAAACTCATCTTACTGAGAAAATGTGTGCAGATGATTTAACTTAATGACTTCGTTGAATTGAATGTCTTCCAGTAGCATAGTAATGTGTTTTGAGAAGTTTTGAAAGAGAGAGAGAGGAAAAGCTGGTTTCCCATCTCATTCAAATAATTTTCCATTCCTCAGGGGGAGAAAGGAAAGTCTGAGAATCCAGCAGAATTAGTACAGGTTACCCATTACTTCATTTTATAATGTTTGGCAAGCAAAACATGTAAGTCAGTTAAATCTGTTTATTTGGCTCTTCCGGGCATTCCATGTGGATGGGGCCTGGGTTGGTGGGGACAGTGTGATGTTCTGCTGAGATGCCTTCCTGGCGAGAAGCAGGGCTGTGTTCTAAGCAGTCCCGGCAACACCTGGACTCTAACGGGTTCATTAGGGACCCAAGGGTTTACTTGAGCATTGGTCCGCAGAAGCCCTTCCTGCAGGTGAAGAACCTGAGATGGCCATCACTGACTCCTCAAGCTGTGAAAAAGCTCTGTTTGGGGTCACCTGGGTTCAATTCTCACTCGGCTCTTCACCAGCTGATGACCTGGGGCAAGTCATGAAATCTCTCTGTATCCTGAGAAGCCTGTCTTTCAGAGGATAGTTGTAAGGATCACATGAAACAGCAGATGTAAAAGTGCCTTATTATAGGTAAACAAATATAACAATGCATTCTAAAATCATGCTTCACACTGGCAGTAGAAAAGCATACTTTTGGATAGAACACGATAGTGGAGAGGGCAGAAGATGTAAAGTATCAAGGATTCTTTGAAGGAAAATATCAGTTTTCCAGTGCTGTTCCAAAAGGCATGATGGGTTCTTTTGAAATGATCGCCTAATAGGAACCAGTCCAGTGGTTAGCAGGGCCGTACGTTATATTTGTGCCCAGTGGAAGCAACCTCAGCATGCCTTAGCAGAAGGTGACAGAACAGAGGCTGCGCTCGGCAGGTGAGGAGGACACTGCTCAGGATCTTACCAGTTGGATGTGGACCCTGCTAGGGGCTGATTGCGTCACCTCGTTTCTTCTCCATAACCGTGGCTCTTTTGATTGTTATCTACATTTTACAGAGAGAATTCTTGGAGAGGTTAAGAAACTTGTCCAAATTTACACAGTTAGAAAGTAGCAGAATGGGAATTCAAAGTCAGGTGTGACTCATTTTCCAATGCACACCCTTAACCCACTGCTAAAGGGACAGAAATATAGCAAGGCTGGTAGAGAAACTCTCTTTTCCTCTATGAACTCTATCAGGAGTAACCCCAGAATTCCTTGGGATCCCATAGTAAAACACATTTAGAAAGGGAGGAGTAGATTATGTCGTGTGGCTGCAATTATTGCTTGTGATTAGCTAGAAGCTTCGACACCTCTGAGAACAGTTGGTCCTCAAGAAGGCCTCTGGACTCTCCCTTCTGAGATTTCAGGACAGTTGCTAAAGTGCAAGACTCTGACTTCCATGAGGACAGATATGATGCCTTTGGTTTCTAAGGATTACCCTTTGGCATCTAGCTCAGTGCCTCTTACATCATTAAAAAAATACTTGGTGACCAGTAGAATTAATAGAAATGAAAACACTCCAATTCTCTCTAGACCCTGTCCTTTCATCACATCTAGAAAAAACGAAAACACCGGCTCTGAATTTTGTGACTCTGAGAACTGTAGCTAAGCTCTGGATCAACGTTGCTGGGCAGGCAAGGCCCACTTGGCCTCCACCTCTGCTAGTGTGAACCTTTCACTCCCACTTCCTTCTGATTGGAAATGTCCGTTGAGTTCACAGCCAATCTGGGGGAGGGTGCAGATGCGACCGGAAGGAAAGTGGAGCTATTGCTTTTCGTTCCTTTTGTCTTTTGGTCCGCCATGATTTTGTCTTGTTCTTTTCAGGTTGTGCTTACAAATAACGAAACATGAAAGCCTTAACAAAACGGATGGAGAACACTTATCTAACAGACCCTGATTTATACATGCCTAAGAGTTTCTTTGTGCTGAGTCTCTCTCTTTTTCTTTTTTTCATTCTTTGATCAACTCCACACACATTTGAATCATTGTGAAAGGTATCCCCAAGGAGTTTTACTGGAGAGGAAAAAACAATGATGCCAGGAGGCAAGAGGCTGTTTCATCTGGTGCAGAGGTAAAAATCATGCATTGTCACCAGGAACAGGAGCCTGGGATTGAATTACTTGATGCATATTCAGTTGTGTGTGAAAAAGGTCTGGGTAAGCTGTTGAAGCTCCTAGGGCAAAAGAGATGATGCACAACTTGCTTCAGAAAGCTCATAATCTGCAGAATGAAATCACGAATCTTTCTTCTTTGTGAAAGGATTCTGATCCAAGTACTTAACACTAGACGTCAGTCAAGTCTTCACAGAGCGATTGTTTCGGCTTTCATCTTTTACTCCAGTTGTTGGGAAGCCCACTTTCTTGTCTATAGCATCCTTTTCAGGTAGTTTCGTAGACAATTTACAGAGTAGTACAGTGCAAAGACCCTCATCCTAAAGAGCAATCAGCCTCAGGCTTTTTGATTTCACTATTTGAAAGTGAAAGTGTTAGTTGCTCAGTTGCGTCTGACTCTTTGCAATGCCATGGATTATATGTAGCTTGCCAGGCTCCTCTGTCCATGGGATTATCAGGCAAGAATACTGGAGTGGGTTGCCATTCCCTTCTCTAGGGGATCTTCCTGACCCAGGGACTGAACTGAGGTCTCCTGCATTGCAGGCAGTTTCTTTACTGTCTGAGCTACCAGGTATGATGATTTCACAGTTTACTACTATTTAATTTGAACTTGCCACTTCACCTTTCTGAGCCTCAGTTTTCAACTTTACCTGCTTTACAGAATGGCTGTAAGCACAAATTCAGTAGTGTCTGTGCAAAGACACTAAAAACTATTAGGCACTTGCAACTTTATGTTATTGAAGGATAGATGAAATGGAGAAAAAAATGCTCAAAGAATATTTATGGTAAAATCATATAAACTGAAGCTCTTTCTATTGTATGCATGAGTTTTGATTAGGTTTGATTCATTTATGTGACAAAATAGAAATATGTTGAACTGATGTATCAGTTTATAATAAAACAAATTAGAAGCTGATTTATTTTGTAACCACATTGTAGCAAAAGTATTGGCATAGTTTTTAATCCATAGTCAAGGTGATTTTAAAAAAGCTGATTTATGGTTGATTTGCATCACCTAGGTAACATTTATACAATCTTTCTACT
Source organism: Dama dama (assembly GCF_033118175.1). Lineage (NCBI taxonomy): Eukaryota > Metazoa > Chordata > Mammalia > Artiodactyla > Cervidae > Dama > Dama dama. The sequence goes on from NC_083692.1 coordinate 36,528,636, forward strand.
TATTTAGAATCAAATTTATTAGATTACTACAATTATAGCAGAACACTTACTTAGCTATTCTACTTATTCGGATTACTCCTTCACTAGGAGTATTCCTTCCCTGCCCCCACCCCCATTCAGATACCTTATATTTACATAGTGCTTTGTAGTTTTCAAAGCCTTTCATGGATACTACTTAATTTGAGACTTGCGTAATACAAACTTTGTGTTTTTCTCTCTTGGTAACATGTGAGGTGAGACACTGGTTACTCTTAACAGTCCCATGAAACCCAATGCTAAGTTAACCGTAAGGATGTTGTGAAATCAGTTCCTCTTTGTTAGATGTTCTCCTAGCACTGCTGCCCTTCCCTTGTGGCTCTTGCTGAGGTTGTATTTATAATTAATTTCTGTGATCACCTGGGAAAGTTATTTGTCTCCTAGGAGATGTTAAGTGGCACGAGGGCAAGAGCAGTCTGTTTGCTCACCTCTGTATCCCCATCAGTCTGGTACTTAGTAGGGTCTCAGTAAAAGGCTGATGAAAAAAATGAGTCCAGGACAGTGTTTGTAAAGGATCTAGTTATTTGAGGCTTCCTGGGAGAAATTTCCTTGTGGTCTTACTACATTGCTTCTCTGAAACAGTTTGTTCTTAGCCCGTGGACACTCTCAGCTGTGTACCCATTCATATTCTCCTGCTCTTGTTTGTGGCAAGAAAGCTCTGAAATAAGTTGTGGTTGCCCCTTATCAGACATGAAGAACTTTATGGTATGTACTTTGTGCACTGGTCACCTTCCTGCTTAAAATTTATGCCCTGTTCCTTATTTTCCCTTGTTATTTTTCTTTGCTCTCCTTTTGTTTATTATAACACATATTTTATGTGACCTTTACTATTATATTAAATATATTTGACAGCAAGGCAGGTTATACAAGATAGTACCCATAGTAATGAGCTTTAATGAACTGGGGGCAAGAGATAAAATTAGAATTTCAAGAATAGAATATTTTTGTATGACTAGCTCAAACTGAGTTTTTAATTTGCTGGTGAGGTAATGACAAAAACAAACAAACAAACAAAAAACCAATGTTCACACTGAGATTTTTGAGTTCTAGCAATGTAAGATCCTACAAAGAAATGTGGACTTCTGTGTAGAGGGTATGTGAGAACTAAGAAAGCCATTTGAATAGTGCTTGGGCCAGAAAGATTGGTTTCTCTCTCAGTCTGCTTCCTCATTGCTTTAGTTTTGGAGACATGAGTCAGGTACATTCTTTTCAGGCCCACCAAAGTTTTGCTTCGCTTTTCCTCTAGGCTCTAGGGATATCAACGGACTTCAGGGATGTCAACGAATGGAGAACTTATTTCTCACACTGAAAGCTTGGTCCAACTTCAACATTTTCAGGCACTCTTTTTGGCTTGAGAAAGGCTGTCTGACCTGTAGCATCCCTGAGTTAAATCTTAGAAATAGTTCCAGCCATAGTTGTGCTCAAGCAACCAGATTTATAGGACCAGCCTTCTCTGTGCTTTTGAGACCTTGGTGACCCCTGCTTGTGGGAGGCAGGGAGCTTTGTTTACATGTGAAGCACCACTTTCAGTTACACTCATGATTATGTGACTTTCGGTATTTGCTATGTCCTCACTCTTGGCCAACACAAATATGTTATCACATTCGACCTTCCTTAGCATAAGAATGACTTTGGAAGCCCACGAGGTTTTCTAATAAACAAATAATGAAGGAAATGAGAGCACCTGCAAAAGGAAGGAAAGCCTCCAACTGCAGATGAGGAGATAAGACCTAACAAAGCCAGCCACGTTCCTGTTCAGTGATGGGCCCTTCCAAGAATGCAGAATGCTAGGACTGCTGGTGCGGAATGCCTGCCCTGATCCTCCTGTTCTAACACAAGTAGTCCATGCCGGCCAGCCAAGGAAAATCTTCTGACCACTGTCACTAAACCGACCCCCAACATTCACCCCAGTGCTTCCCTGACCTCTACCCAGGAGACAGAAGAGAAAGCTCCTGGCCCCATTATTACACTTCACCTCACCTCTTTGAAGGAAACAACTATAATAACTAATCCCAGCCCTTCTCCCTTTTCCCTTGCCGCCCGTTCCCTTCTACCACCATCCCAAATATTTAGAGCTCTTTTTTTTTATGAAGATAGTACTTAAGGTTAGGAGGAAAGAAGTTCCCTGCTTATTTTCACTAGAGAGAAACCTTTGCTTCCAGTAGCCTCAGTTTCATCCTCTGAAAGTCGATCTCCAGAGTTCTTGTATTTTTTTTAAACAGTGTTAACTCCATTTCCCTACTTCCAAAGATGCTCTGGCTTCTCTCAAATGCTCATTGTTTGTGCAAAAGTAATTGAAGTTTCACACCACGAATTTTAAATCATTATAACTAGGCTCAAATACATCTTTATTAATCAAAATAGGAACAATTACAATCAACACATTTTTGCCAACAAGAAATAAGTTTATTTCTGTAGTGTAAAAATCTGTGTTTTGGGATTCCAAGAACTCTTGGAAAGCATTTTCTGCCTCCTGCTGTGGAAGAGTTCTCCCTGTAAAAAGTCATCAAGGTGCTTGAAGAAATGGTAGTTCATTGGCATTAAGTCAGGTGAACCTGGCAGATGAGGCAAAACTTGGTAGCCCAATTCATCCAAGTTTTAAAGCACTGGTTGTGGGACATGCAGTCAGGCACTGTTGTGGGGAAAAATCGGGCCCTTTCTGTGGACCATTGCCAGCTGCAGGCATTGCAGTTTTTGGCACATGTCATCAGTTTGCTGAGCATACCTCTCAGATGTAATGGTTGACCGCCACACAGTGACCATGACCCCTTTTTTGGTGTAAGTTTGGCTTTGGGGCTTCTTCTAGGTCCAACCACTGAGTTGGTTGTCGCTGGTTGTCATATAAAATCCACATTTCGTCATGTGTCACAATCTGATTGAGAAATGGTTTGTTGTTTCGTAGAATAAGAGAAGATGACACTTTGAAATGAAAAAAATTTTTTTCCCGTCAGCTCATGAGGTACCCACCTATCGAACTTTTTTACCTTTCCAATTTGCTTCAAATGCTGAACGACTGTAGAATGGTCAATGTTGTGTTCTTCAGCAAATTCTTGTGTAACTATTAAGAGGATCAACTTCGATGATGACTTTTAGTTGGTCATTGTCAACTTTCCAAGGTGAGTTACTGCACTCCTTATCTTCAAGGCTCTTATCTCTTTTGCCAAACTTCTTGAACCACCACTGCACTGTACATTTGTTATCAGTTCCTGGGCCAAATGCATTGTTAATGTTGCCAGTTGTCTCTGCTGCTTTACAACCCATTTTGAATTCAAATAAGAAAACTGCCCGAATTTGCTTTTTGTCTAACACCATTTCCATAGCCTAAAATACATACAAAATAAATAGCTAGTGATAAGTCATTAGCAAAACAAAACAAAACAAAGTGAGAAATGCACATTAAAATGATGTATAACATAACCATATTTATTTAAGAATGTATTCCAGTGTCAAATGGCAAATTTCAACAATGCAAAAGCCACTATTATTAATACATTTGCACCAACTTAATGTCTTCTCTACACTGTCTTTTTACTCCTTGTTGGAATAGGAGGCTCTTGAGTCAGACTGCTGCTGGTGCTGCTGCTGTCGCTTCAGTCATGTCAGACTCTGTGCGACCCCATAGAAGGCAGCCCACCAGGCTCCCCTGTCCCTGGGATTCTCCAGGCAAGAATATTGGAGTGGGTTGCCATTTCCTTCTCCAATGCATGAAAGTGAAAAGTGAAAGTGAAGTCGCTTAGTCGGGTCCGACTCTTAGCGACCCCATGGACTGCAGCCTACCAGGCTCCTCCGTCCACAGGATTTTCAAGGCAAGAGTACTGGAGTGGGGTGCTATTGCTTTCTCCGCTTGAGTCAGACTACCTGGCTTCAAATCCTTTCTTCCTGGCTTCCTAGCTATGAGATCTTAAGCAAGGTCCTTAAACTTTCTAAGCCTGTTTCTTCACTGGAGGGGAAAGAAAAGGAACACCAATAATCCTTAGTTATGCCTGTTTCCCATGTTTGTTATGAGGATTAGGTGAGGAAACCTGTATACTGTGCTCATGTCCTTTCCTTTTCTTCTCCTCCCACCCACCATTTTTCTCTCCTCTTCTTTCTTGCCTTCCCTCCCACTCTGCCTACCTATCTCCTTTTCTCCCTGCTTTCCTCATTTCTTCCTTTTTCTCTTCTTACTCTCCCGTGCAGCTTGGGTGAAGCAGAATCTACGAAGGACCAGCACCCAGATACTGGGTGGGAATATTCGAGTCCCTACTCCTGCTTCTTCTAAGCAAGGTTCGCTTTTTCCGATGCACAGCGAGCCAAAATGCTAAGACATCCAGGTGAGGTTTGCAGCAAAGAAGAGTTTTAAGTTCCAGACAATCAAGGAGACGGTAGAACAAAATTCAGATCTGCCTTCCGGAAGGTGAGTGACTGGAAGGGGGTGGTATCTGTAGGATAAGGAATAAAGCAGTAGGGTGGTCTGAGCCATAGGGAGCTTCGGGAAAGGTGCGATAATTGTCATTCTGCACAGGTGTAACAGCTGGAAGGCATCAGTGATGCAATGAACATCGACTTGGGCGAACTCAGGAGATGGTGAAGGACAGGGAGGCCTGGCATGCTGCAGTCCATGGGGTGCGCAGAGTCGGATACGACTCGGTGAACAACAACAACTAATTACAGGCTTCTGCAATTGAAAACTTGGTGGCACTTAGCACGATCTGGGGGCGGAGTTTTCAGCCTTAGGTTGTCAAAAGTTCGTGGGACACTTGCGCATGCCCAGTTGGAAGGTCAGTGCTCCAGCGCATGCCCACTTGGAAGGTCAGTGCTCCAATCCAGTCTTAACCGGCTCAGCTCCAACTAGAGTGGAAGCCAAGTTCCTAGAAAACAACTCACAGGGTGTATCTTATATATTAGACTATGTGCTGCTTGGCGGACTATGATTAGTGAAGGCAGGTGAAATGGATATAACTAATAGTTACCCACAATTTCATCTCTACCTCCCATCATGACCTAGAAAGCCAGCCCAGAGGCACTGTGCCCCAGTATGAGGAGGTAACAGGAGAAGATCCCAGTGGCGTGGAGCTGCCTAGACCAGGTGTTTGCATTTCCTTTTATTTTAAAATTTCATTATTTTTGCATTTCCTTTAAAAATGGATACAAGCACATTTAGTCTCTTAAAAAGTCATTCTGGGATGAAGCAATGACCTTGCCTTGGTTCACAAAGTTTTGGAAAACATCCATGACCTCATAGATCCGGTATGTTCTTAGAGTGGTCTCCCTTGTGAATTTGTGACAACCTGTCTTACTGAGGGGAGGATGGAGAAGGGGAAGCAAAACAAAAGTTTGTATATGTAGGTGCCTGGCAAATTTTGGAGTTGTTTTGGTAAGAATTTGTAGATGAGTTTTAGGAAAGGTTTCTTTTTATTTATTATTATTAAAAAAAAATCTTTTGACTGCATGGCATGTGGGGTCTCAGTGTCTTAGTTCAGGGATCAAACCCATGCCCCCTGCATTGGCAGCACAGAGTCTTGACCACTGGACCACCAGGGAAGTCCCTGTTTCTAAGTCCTGTCTAATCTATTCTGAGCCTCTGCTGCTTGGGAAGCCGTGATGGTAGAACTATGTCTACAGCAGACGTGGAGAACACATGACAAGGATCCCGCAGACAGTGATGTGATTAGCTTTCACTTCACATGCCCACTCCTACAGATTTGCAGTGTTTGCCTGGAAATATTGCCTTGAGAAAGAGTCAGAGGCAGCATTTAGAATCAGAGAAAAATAGTGCTATAGTTTCTTATCAATGTCTGTCATGGGCAAGGTAAGAGTGATGGGTATATACGGATATGTATTTGCCAGATCTAGAGTAAGATGTTAAATGATAACATCACCGTCACAAGCAGGAAGCAAAATAACCTAAGACTGCTCCAGAGTGTGGCATACTGCAAGAGGAAGAGATGAGTGCTCTTCTGTTGGGGTGAGGGTGGAGAATGGAATGGGGAAGAAAGAGTGGAGTAGACAGGGCTGCTGAAATGAATAGGGAGGAAAAAGAAATTGTTTCATGGTAGGGAAAATATAATATATAAATAGAACATATAAATAGAATATCTTTGTGAGATGAAGTCATATGAAACAGTGTTTTAACAAAAATTTCTCCTTGCACCTGTTAATGTTTAACCTCGGCTGAGGTGGACTCCAGTAATTCAGCTGGACGTATCTGCGGAGTGTAAATGGTTTTCTAGGTTTCCCATATGCCATTTCTGTCTTAAGCTATTTATATTTGCAAAGAAAAGGGGAGGGGAGTTTAACTCAAGTGTATGGAAGAAGCCTTGCTTGTCTTCAGTTCCTTTGATGAAAAGTTCTTTTTAGATAAATTTGGTTGTAACATAGGCTCTAGAAAATCTCTCTTGCTTTGAAGATTGTTACTCCTGGAGTGTGTGTGTGCTCAATCATGTCCTACTCTTTGCAACCGGTAGACTGTAGCATCCCAGGGTCCTCTGTCCATGGAATTTTCCAGGCAAGAATACTGGAGTGGGTTGCCATTTCCTACTCCAGGGGATCTTCCTGACTCAGGGATCGAACCTGAGTCTCCTGTGTCTCCTGCATTGGCAGGTAGATTGTTTTCCACTGTGCCATCTGGGAAGCCCCGGAGAGGAGAATTTAAACCTAAAGGATAAAGCAAAATCTGGCCAGGCTACTCAATACAAGCTCAAATTGGAACTGTCCCAACGCCTCCCAAGTGCTTAGGTTCCTTAATATAATTTAGAATGTGTTCCAAAAGAATTTCATTTGTAAAATGTTTTATAATGACAGTCATCATTTCAAATGTTGCGTTTGCTATTTATATAGATGTGATGATGATTTTTCCTATGTGTCCCAAATTTTGCAGTTATAAATTCATAGCTTTCTGAAGTAGCACAGTGAGGACACAGGTAAGGAATTATGTGTTAACAAGGCTTGTTCTTTCTCTGTAGTGACTCCTTCTTCCAACATCAGACTGAATACTTGTTTCTGTTGATTTCACCTTCTAGTATCTTTTCTTGTGCTTCGTTCAGAGTTTCATGTTGATCTCCTTTCTCTGTTCTTATTCAATCCATCCTTGCTTCTTTAATCTATTTGCCAAACTTCTACCATAATAATCTTGCTACTCCTTTACTTAAAACTGTTCAGTTTTCCAGTGTGTGTAGGATGAAGCCCATTCAAGGCATTCATGCTTTATCTACTTCCCATTCCCATCTCTTCCCTCTCCATCCTACAATCCATGCCTCTGGCACATCAGATCTCTTGAAGTTCTCTCTCCCTTCCCTGGTAATCGTTATCTCCATGGTTCTGCTTATACCGTCTCTTTTCCTTCATCTTTTTATCCAACAGGTAAACTCTTACCCTTTGAGATCAACCTAAGTATCTATCTCTACTCATCAAGCCATTTTTTCGACTTTCCTTTTGTTTCTTCCTGTCATCACCTGGATCTCCAGGATGTGTGCTCTAGTACAGGCAGGTTGTTAAAGAATTAACTACTACCACCAGGACCACCTGGTAATTTAGCAGTTAAAGGGTTACTGGTTGCACTATCAGGGGGCCTCCCTGACTGTGTACCAGTATTTGGCACTATCTGTTGGGCTCAACATTTCCTATTTTCAGTTTCCTCCTTGATTACATCATTCCCCATGTATGAGTGCCTGTCGCATCCCCCACCCCTGACATTTTCTGTTTCATTTGATCACTCTTCTAGCTCTCCTAAATTGTAGCATCTCTGAAGGTGAGGATACAGTCTTTCCCAACTCAAAATCCCTAGCATCCAGGTCAGAAACTGAAACCACGTAGGTGTCTAATTGAACACTGGAGACTGAGCCTGTGTGCTGGTGTGGGCTGGGATATTGCAGAAGTGATGTTAACTGATTTCTGATTGGTTCGGAACCTGTCCACACTGGTTTCTCTTATAGCAGCGGTTCTTATTTGGGGTGATTTGTGCCCACTCCCTCCCCCAGGGGATGTTTGATAATGCCTGGATGCAGTTTCAGTTGTTAGGGCTGCGGCAGTGGGTGGTGGAGGGTAGGGGTGCTAATGACATCTGGTGGGGAGAGACAAAGGGTGCTGTAACAGCCAGCAATGCACGGGGCAGCCTCCACAACGAGGACCTATCTAGTCCAAAATGTTGACAGTGCTGAGGTAGAGACTTTCTTAGCCATGGCAAAAATTTCCTTTCTTATTTATTTTCTAGACTTCCCAGGTGGCTCAGTGGTAAAGAATCTGCCTGCCAATTCAGGAGATGCAGGAGACTTGGGTTTGATCCCTGGATCAGGAAGGTCTCCTGGAGTAGGAAATGGCAACCCGCTCCAGTAATCTTGCCTGGGAAATCACATGGACAGAAGAGCCTGGCAGGCTGCAGTCCATGGGGTCACAACAGAATCAGACACAACTGAGCCACTGAGCACATACATCTACTTCCTGACATTGGGGTTCGATCCTTTTCTTGGTTAATGCCTTCTTCTCCTGAGTTTCCACTCATTCCATGGTTCTAGTGAGTCTGAAAAAACTCACTGGAACAGCAACAGAAGAGGAAGCTCTTATTTCTCTTCCTATCTTTCTTCTGCTGCCTGAGGTGGTGCTGCTATTCCTAACCTCTTCTGTGTCCTACGTCCTTCCAAAGTTGAGGTCCCTCCTTTAAAAAAAAAAAACAAAACTATGCTTAAAAGTGAAGATTTTTGAATAGTGTGTAAGATCTGAAGTTTACTTCACTACCCAACATACTCAGGTCAGCATTTGGTGTCTTAAACTAGAGAAAGGCAGGAGGAGAATCTGAATATTTATGTCTAAAGGACATCAAAACACTTAGTGGAACAAGACAATTATTTCCTTGCACGTGAGTTGCTTGTGCTGTTTTATCTTTATGTGACCATTATCCTTTTTTCCTCTACAGACCAAATAGACCTCATTCTTTCTGTGATCTCTGTTTTCATTTTTGGAATTTTTTTTTTTGGTTTCTTCCAACGAACCCTTATTTTGCTGCATAATATCAAAATATTTTCTTCGAAGACAATTTCCTTTAAAAATAAACTGTTATCAGGAGAGAAGCTATGTTCACAGCTGGTAAAGGCGTGATTAAATAATCGCTGTATGGGGAATTGAAAAGTAATTTCAGAATATAGCTGTAGAATCCAGAGAGAAAATCGAAGGAAACATCCCAGTTAGTTAAGAAAACTTTTAATCAAATAAAGTGTTTGAACTCTATTTGGTTTTCGATTTTTTTTTTTCTATTTTGGCAACTTTCTGTATGTGCATGTTTTACTTGGTGAGAGTTTGCAAGAGGTTATCTGAATACAGTTATGGGCTTCCTGAGAGTTTGGTTAACCTCCTAATTACATATAAAATAGCCTTGCAAATAGTTACACTAAGTATTTTAGACATAAATTTGACATTGGTCCTTATCTTTACTGCCAGTCTCTGCTATAGCTCTGTTTTTTATTTTATTTAAAAAATTATCACGAGTTGAAGAGGAAACAAGAATATCTTGCGAGAAATTCCTATATTTTTTAAAGAGTGACACTATTTTACCTAAGAGTAGTATGGAAAAAGAGAGCCTACTTTTGGTAGGGAGAGGCTAAAGCTCTGCCGGTGACCAACAAGTAACTCTCAGAAATCCCCTAACATCTCTGGGTCTTACTTTACTTCATCTGTAGACTGGGTACAACGTTACCATCCTTGGTGTGCGTATGAGCTAAGTCGCTTTGGTCATGTCCGACTCTTTGTGACCCCATGGTCTGTAGCCCACCAGGTTCTTCCGTCCATGGGATTCTCCAGACGAGAATACTAGAGTGGGTTGCCATGCCCCCCCAGGTGATCTTCTTGTAGGTTTGTGGTAAGGACTAGAAGTTACCATTGCAAAACCCTCATAACAGTGTATGTAGCAGGACCTGGATGCTGAGGAAACAGTAGATATGATATTAATAGTACCATGGGCCTGTTGGTGATTCCGGGGATAAATCAGCTCTTTACATAAAAGTTTTTACTTTGATAAAATGTTAGAGCTATGAAGAGAAATTTGTAAAATGCGTGTAAAAATTTCTAAGTGCCTGTGCAAAATGTACAGATTTTAAGCTGAAATATGTATAATTTTATGCCTATTGTTGGGGACCAATATATATTGATTTTAGATGTGAATCTTTGATTAATTTTTAAAGCTTCATTGTACATGGAAATCCTGCACTGATACTAGACGTAGCAATTTACACACCTGTAATTGTGAGAGGTTGCATATTATACTAGAAAATTGTATTTGATTATTAACATTCTTGTTAAAGTCCAAGATTTTTAAATAATAAATTTAATTTTGAAGCTTAACCTTATTTAAATATATTCAAAATAATGTAAATGTAAATTTTGAACTTTGCAAGTTGGTTTAAAGTACAAGATGGTAGCTGAAATAGTCTGTTTATTGAACCTATATTAAATCTTGAAAAAAATGAAATAATTTAGAAAAATCTTTCCAAATCTTGTGAAATGACTAATTTTTGTTGTTCACGTGAGCCTCAGTATTTTAATGTATTGTTGTTCAGTCACTCAGCTGTGTCAATCTCTGTGACCCCATGGACTGCAGCACGCCAGGCTTCCCTGTTCTTCACCATCTCCCCGAGTTTGCTCAAACTCATGTCTGTTGAGTAGGTGATGCCATTCAACCATCTCATCCTCTGTTGTCCCCTTATGCATACCCATATAATCATTATTATATATCCCAATATTTGAAATAATCAAAATTATATATTCTAGAAACATACTTTGAACTTCTGTAACAGAACTGATGTATGCTTTGGAATTATACACATGCAGTAAGTAATTTAGTCAATTTACATAATTATAAAATATACAGTATTTGAAATGCCTTTCCAAAGCATATTTACCTGAATTTTATTGCTCATCAAAGCTTAAATTTTATTTATGTACTTATGTCATCTTTGTGTTCATCTTGAAAAATTATATTTAGCATTTTGTAAACACTTCCATTTAGCATTAATCCAATAGATTATTTTAGTCTTAATTCAATAGATTAATTCCAGAGCATGGTATTTTAAACTCTTTTTACCTTTTATAGGAGTGCTACATCATACCTATTTGTAAGTCTTAGGTTGGAGGCACTTTAATGAAAAGATTACCTCGCCTATCCCCACAAAGCATTATATTCACATAGGATTTTCAAAGATGAGTTCAATTACCCAGCAAAGTACATTCGCTGATTCTTAAAAATGGAAAGAAAATCAGTGGCATGCAGATAAATAGAATCAACCTAGTCTTAAGGCTTATTGCTTTGTATTTTTGTCTTATGAACTTTGAATTGAACTTCTGCACAGGATCTGATCTGGATGAAATGTCATATCTGAGACTGATCCTTATCTCCTAAACGTTTCCTTTGTTTCTTTGATTCTTTGGGCTTTACTCTCTTATTTTATTGTGAGTGGCCCAGAGCTTTGATCTTGCAATAAGCTCTGGCTTGCAACACAAACCTTTGCTTTGGTATGACACACAGAAGGACATGGGTATACTCAGAAAATCTAAATAGACAAGAGGCTACTTCTTCTGTGGTTAGGGCTGAAGGCAAATGGGGTAACTTCAGAATTTATTGTCTCCCATTACATGATGGGAAACTAAAAATTCACACGGGTATTTTAACATTAAGAAAGTACACCTGTGAGAATAAATTTAATGTACAGTATATATCTGTTTTTCATTTCGTTTACAGTAGTTTCTTGAGTTTTAAGAATTAAAAATTTCCCCTTTATATTACTGTAGGCATAAAACTTTAGAGCCATCTTTCAGATTCCAAATTCCTTTCTAGTTAGAAAATTGCATTAAAATAGTTTTGAAGCTGTACAATAAGAACAAATTAAAAAAAAACAAGTAAAAAAAAAAAGTAAAACTAGTATACTGAGCACAGAATGTATCATACATAGGTGTTTTTTGGCCTAAATAATAATCAGAAATGCCAAATCCTAATAAAAAGAGACATTATTAAGTATTTTGCTTTCAAATAGTATTTCATATTTCCTGATTATTTAAAAATTTTCTTTCCAGGAAAAAAGCATACAATTTTTTGAACCAAATAGCTCAGTATGTCCACAGTTTCAGAGAAAGTACTCAAATAATCATGTATCAGAACATATTTAGACTACAAACACTGTATATGTGTTTGATACATATGTACAGTGTAGACTTCTAAAATTAGGGGTGTCAGAGTGCTTCAGAACTCAGATAATGCTAAAGATGTTTGAGCAGAATTTCAAAGTTTCCTCCATCATGAAAATCTACTAATAAGATAATTATGAACATAGACCTAGTAGTTTATGGGCAATTTAAAAATTTTTTTGTCTTTGTTTAAGCATAAAATGTTCAGTAGCAAGCCAACCCAGTCATTTGATGATTTTAATGGAAAGTTTATCATTTTTGAATGGACACTGACAATTTTATATCCCTCAAAAGCAGCCAAGGAATTGATTTCACGTCCTTAATAAATGAGGAATTGAGCTGGAAAGTTTTTATTTGCCAATATCAGACATCTTCCTAGCAGACATTTCTACTAACAGCTTTCTTCAAGTTTGAGAACTTAACTGAAAGGACCTGGTTACAAATATACTGGTAGGCAACTTCAGTTTGTGCTAGGAAAGCAGTCTTTTGTTTTTTTTAATTTTTTATTTTATTTTATTTATTTTAATTAGTTGGAGGCTAATTACTTCACAACATTTCAGTGGGTTTTGTCATACATTGATATGAATCAGATCGTGACTGTTATGTCAGTCTTTCAGAATATGAGACTTTGGTTGCATTTCTCTGTCTCTGTCTCTCTCTCTCTCTATATATATATATGTCTTCTATTTTTTTAAACTGGGACTCACCCACTAGCTACTAAACAAACACTGAACTTTGTCCAGTGGGTTCATAACCTGAATTCAAGCTGTAGGTAGTGTTTGTAATTCTAAAAATGCCAACATTTGTCATTGTGAGTTATGTTTCCTTTAGGAAATTCCTTTACTAAAGAGAGGCAGTCATTTTTGACACTAATCAGATGCCTCTGTACTGACCCTCTTGCTGAATGAGGCCAAACTTTCTAGGTTATTAGTATTTAAAAAGAAATAGCCATTCAGGGTAGCGTTTCAGTAAATAATGACCTACAAGACTTATTAGGCATATTCCACAAACTTTCCCACCCACAGCAATGGTTAACTTAGGAAACATTATATAGAGCTTTTCTTGTGTCAGCTGAGCAAGGGTTTGTAGTTCTTCATTCACATTTTTCACTTAATCTGATGGCTTTGGATTCTTTGCCTTGTAAGTTTCTATATATAAAGATTAGAAACTGCTTTTGGCTGTGCAGAATTACATGCTTTTAGATGAAATTCAATCCATTGTAAAGGATTTTGTTCAGAGCAACACTATTTTTTCCTTGTTGAATTTGGATGACACAGAGAAGAATATTAGTTAACTGGGAACAGAAATTGTTACCCAATTTAAAAAAGCTGTAGCAATAATTTTGGGAATGACTAGAAAAATTAAACACCATTGAGTTTATTTAAGCCTTTTAAGGAAAAAAGGAAATACCGGAAGATAATTAAAAGTGCAGGGCTAACATTTTCTCTGGAATGTCTTTGAGTTGCCTGCCTTTTATATAGGTTATGTCACAGTGAAGGTTGGGGATTGAAAAAGAATTTTTGGTATTTATGGAAGTGATGGGTTTTTGTGATTGTTAGTACTCATCTTTGAGTAAAACAGGTTAAAAAAATCATTAGGTGTGAAGGAAAAATACTTGGATCTCTGGAGCTATTGGAATTGGTTTTTCTTTCGCCTATTTTTCAAATATACTAGGTTAAATACTTGGAGAAACTCTGAAAAGTGATTATTGTCTCCTTCAAGTTTACTCTATCAGACCACTTACTGACCAGAGGGGAGGCTTCTCTCAGATGTGTGGTGAGGCTCTTGATGTCGTTTGCAGAATTGCAGAGAAATTCCATGTTTCTACATGGAGTGTTGGGGCAAGGGTGGGGATGGGAGTGGAGAAAGTGTCCACACAAGGAGGAAAAAACTAAACAAATATTTCATTTGTTCATATAGCAGGATTAAAACTTTTGTTCCCTGTGGAGCACAGGCATAAATCCTTAGACAATCTGCAAAATTTGTACACGGATCCCTTGAACTTAAAGATAAACTCTTGGGGTCTTTGGATCACACATTTTTTTTGGGGGGGGGGGTCACACATGTATACATTCTTATACTCTTTGCAACTAACAGAAAAGGCCAAATGCCACCCCCCACCCCTCACCACTCTCCCACCCCCGCACCAAGACCTCCTTTATTGTTTTCCATGTCCTCTGCCTTTCACATCTTATTTTCTTCCCAGATGCATTTAGCAGATTTTTATGTTGGTTTGTGTAAATGAGCTTCATCTCACAGTAGCCATGTCCCTCCCACTTCTGAATCTACTCTTAATGGATAACCCTTACTTCCTTGTTTCCCACTCTTCCCACTTGAAACGGTTGCTGCTCCACTGTGTTTAACATTAGCATTGGATGTTTCTCAGGATTCATTCAAAGATGGGAAGTGAGGTGTTGTTTTTTTTTTTTTTTAATTGACTTGGCTGGAAAGTGCTCATATAGAAAGGATGCTGGGAAAAGAAAATGAGCAGACATTCTAGGGAAGTGAGGTAATCACACTGGACAGAGGGTGGGTCCGGAAGGTCCCGCTCACAGTGGGCTTTAGGGTTACAGAAAGTGAATCTTCCAGTTCCTGGCTTGGTGCCTTATGATAGAAAAGGCATCGTAAATATTTAACTACTTCTTGTGGGGCCCTCTCATCCCCTGTTAGTATTATTGAATAAATGACTATTTGCTTCTGGAAGATTTTTTTTTTAACTATTTTTTTAAAGACCAAAAGGCCATTTTATCATTGAGTTGAGACCCAGACTTCTGACGAATCCTGTTGAGGAGGAAACTGTACATGCTAACCTGAAGAACGTAGGTGGCTATTTCATGTGTACCCAACTTGTAATATTTGAACCCAGTGTAGGGGAAGCTCTGAGAAGGGGAGGGTTGTGACCATTTTGTCCACCACCACCTCCCTGGGCTGGTGGATGTCTGTTCAATGGATGGATAAATGAATTATCCTGTGGCCTGTTGTTGCCAAGTCTTTGGCTTGTTTCTTTTTGATGTCAGTAGTATTAGGCCTGAAATTTGCTTTGAAATTACAGGAAGAAAAACTCTATATAAACTAAATGACCATTGTTTTTGCTAATATTATTATGTCACACCCAACCCCCAATCCCTCTCAGACAACAATTGAACCAAAGCAACATCTGTCATGTGATGCCTAGGGTCAAGTTAGTTCACCTCCCTGCCTCTAGCCTGGCATTATGTAAACCACTGAAATAAAAGCAAGGAAGTCTAGTATTTCTTTAGAGGTTCATACTTAATAAAAACATAGTTTGAGGTGAGAAGGGGGGAGAGAGGACATAATTTGATTTCCTCCAAATGAGTAAGTTAGACACAGATCAGTCTTCTGCAGATTTCTTCTTTTCTTGGATGAAATTAACAGAAAAAGGATCTTGGCCTTCCAGACTGTTGTGGGGAGGGAGGGCCTGTCCTCACTTGCACAAGGCAATTTCTGTCTGTCTCATGGTAAATGCTGAAGCTCAGATATAGCAGTAGATTCTAGGTGAGTTTATATTGACGTTTTGATAATGGTATGGGGAAACAGAGACCATAGATTTCCAGCCTCATGAAAGTATCCTAGGACTGGTAAAATCTGAGTGCTTATATTTCAGAATTTACAGTGAAAAAAGGAAGTGCCCTCATGTGTCCTCAAATATTGACGAGGAGTATACCTTCTCATGACAATATGCCACTAGGTCTTCATGTTTTTCATTCATCTATATAAAAGATACTTATTTGGCATGTATTAGGGACTAGGCCAGGCTCGGGTGGACACGATTCCTGCCTTTCTGGTGTTTCTGTGTTTAGCGTTGAAATAATTATCAATCCACATAAGAGCTCTCGCATTCTGAAATGTTATATTCAGAAGCTGAATTAGTAATAAATATGAATGAATAATAATAATAAGGAGGAAGAAGAGAAAAGGAAGAGAAGGAGGAGGAGAAGAAAAGAAAACAATATAAAGCATAAACCAAGAACAAACCAAAAAGAAGTCCAGGGACTGTGTTAATCAATAGCAGAAAGTCAGCCCTGATTCAGGAATTCCCCCAACCACCTTTAGATACCCCATTACATACATTTGTTGGGGCTTCCCAAGTGGCTCAGTGAATAAAGAACCTGCCTGTCAATGCAGGAGACGCAAGAGATGTAGTGTTGATCCCTTGGTTGGGAAGATCCCCTGGAGGAGGGCATGGCAACTCACTCCAGTATTCTTGTCTGGAGAGTCCCATAGACAGAGGAGCCTGGTGGGCTACAGTCCATAGAGTCACAAAGAATTACACACGACTGTAGTGACTTAGCATGCAAGCATGTACACACAGAGGGGCAAAGAGTAGGAGAGCCAAGTCTTGGGTCAGGCTGCAGTAGTTTGCCCATTTGGGGAGTTCCCTTCCAATACAAACACCTGCTGAGGTAATTGGGGATTGTGGCAGCCACAGAGAAAGCATAGAAGGGGCACTCCCATTTTTTGCAAGGGCAAGTTCAGGTCAAATATTCAGTACACCTTCCTGAGTTGAAATCTTTCCTCTGGTGAACTAAGCCTAGCCATCTTGGGCACTCAGGGTTGTGGTGAGGGACCTCCTGCCTGCCTCCCTTTCCTTGGTCTATGTGCAGCAGAAAGGAGGGAAGCGGCCACCCATGATGACAGAAGTCCTTTCCTGCCCATGCCTCCATTCTTCCAGATGCATCTGCAAGCAGTGCTCCAGGCATAGCCAGTCATGAAAAAAAAAAGTATGTTGCACAAATTAATAAAAATACAGTCCAAGGAGTTAGCCCAGTGCCTTCCAGGACAAGTACACAAAGAGCAGAGTGGCCCGAGTGGTGAGAGGTGTTCACATGAGGGCCAAGTGGGTAGCATGGCCCCCCTTCTCTGGCAGCAACAGCCTAGTTCCCATGGAGTCTTGCCGTGAGGAGAACATGGGTCCAGTATTGCTCAATCCTCCTTCAAGAGGAGCCAGAAATCTAGACTTCTGTGTGAAATCTCATTAAAAAAAAGATCTCATTTAAAAAATGTGGCTATCACTATTTTTAAAACACTGAGAGGATCAAACAAACATATCTGTGGGCCAGATGCAGCCCATATCTGCTCGTTTATAGCTTTAGCATAGATGAAAACAAAGAGGACCCTATTAGGGGAGACAAGTCAATGAGAAAAACAACTTTGAAAGAGTTGTTTTTGGTCCATAGTCATTAACTCTTTTGGTTTATGTCACAGAACATATGCTAGAGGCTGTGAAGGTCTAGGCAAAGCTGCTGTGTACCCTCTAACTCTGTCATTGTTAGGCATCCTCTCTGGCCTTCTGCTGCCTTCTCAGAGTAGGTATCTGGAGTTCTCTCATTAGCTCAGATATCTTCTCAGGGTTACTGCGTGTGCTTAATTCACCCAAATTAATGGAAAGAGCTTAAAATAGTTTTGTGCGAGTCTTTCTAGGTGGCTATCACTAGAGGTACCAACTAGGCCATGCTCCGAGAGTGATCACAATAAACAACAGTACCTGACCCAGATATATTTAATTATACATTGTGGGGAAGGGTGGAGAACAGAGGCCTGATATCACTCCGGGAATAAGAGAAAATGGACTTTTTACCCCAGTCAGGACAAAGAGAGTTTCCAGGGTGTGACCTGCAGAGAACATCTGCGACCTTCTTTATTTCAGAAGTTCCAAGAGGAGGCTCAAGCTGTGGCTCTGGCTGCCACCACTGGTTGAGCTGGTCAGCAGGAAGCCTGGCCTGCCAGAAAAACAAGGGAGGGAACAAGAGAGGCACGTTTCCAACTTATCCAGCTGCCTCTGAGTCTAGAGCTGATTGGCCAAAGGGAAGTGATTTTAAGTTTATCTTTACTAGTCTGTATTAGATGTGGTAGGCTACCTGATGCTATAACAACTAAACCCCAACACCTCATGGCTTAACACAATAAATATTTGTTTTTGCTTAGCCAGAGTCCACTGATGCTCAAAGGGTAGCTTCTGTGGGACTGTCTTCCAAGCACAGATTCTGGGATCCATTTCCATCCCTTCTGGTGCCCTAGGCTTGCCTTTAGGTCCTCTTTTGGGATAAGCAAAGAGAGAGAATTGATTGGTCTGTTTTAGAGCTAGGCCAAAGAATGGCAATCTTTGCTTCCATTATATTTTGTTGTCTAGAACTTAGTCACAGGGGAAACTGTTTACCATCCTGTTTTCCCTGGAGGAGGAGACACTATTTGTGAACATAGAGTCATCTTGACAAATAGCACATTGACCGTCTGAGCAGAGGAGGAAGTTATACAAACAAGTTCCTTTTCCCTTCCCTTTCTTTCCCTCTCATGCTGGTTGTAGCTGGCCAACCCCAAACCAGTAAAACCCAATTCATAACAGGATGGTAGCCTGGCTTTCCATGAGGCTGGACTTTCAAAATCAAGGAAGAAGCATGGTGGTCTCATTCAGACTGGAGCACAAGAACTAATTTGTCTCTGATTAGCCTATTGCCAGTTTCTCACTTGTTAAGAGCTTTTTCAAAGAACTCTTCTTCCTTCTCCTTATTAAGTCTAAACTCACCAGAACACATAGGCTGATAGAAGGTGTGTGTAGACCATTCCATATAAATATGTATACACAGAGGTTCCCTCATTAATCTCTTCCATTTCCAAGACTAAGATAAATTGTTCAACTTGTCGACTATTTGCACTTTTCAAAGTGGCTTCCATCAAAGGACCTAACGGTGGTTCACACATACTTAAGCCTTTCCTATTCATCCAAATGAATTTTTGAGGTAGCTGAGCCAAACACCAAACTTCCTTCATTTTTAGAGGAGCAATGGTGTCCTAGAAGAGTTTAGATTTGTTCATGGTCACTCCCAGAAGTAAAATCATCATTGCCAGATATTCCTAAGGCCTAAGAATCACCTAATTCCCAAAATTAGGTCAGAATTTGCACTGAAATGCCTGTATAACTTCTGCAAAAATTAATGTGTATTTGTGTTTTGTGTATTTTAAATATGCTTTTGAATCACTGCCACTAAAATTACAGGTCTTTGTCAAAATTCAGAAATGGTTGGTACATGTGTTTTAAAAGTTCACTCAAAGACAAGAGTTTGAAAGCCACAAGGTCACGTTAGATGTCTGAGCAAGTAGGTCCTCTTGGTTTGTGAATCTAGCTTCATAATGAGCCCATGTTCCTATGAAACAAGCCTAAACAACATGGCTGACCATTGAATGCAGTATTTACAGAGTATCAGTAAGATGTGGTATTCTTAGTGCAAATAGCTTATGTGGGAAGGCAATGATAAGCTAACCAAGTTAAGTGAAAAATGACTATTTAATGCACTGTATATAAAATTGTTAAATAAAATGATAGGCTTTTGAGTGGGCTTAAAGTGACATTTTTGGGGGAGGGTTTATTGACCAGATGCAGGGAATCTGAGATCAATTAATTTTGCTTTGAAGTTTGTTCTTGATCCAGATCTTCAATAAGAAGGTAGTTTCCAAATCACTGGTCTGTGAACACTGCTTGTGATTAATTACCCTTTTATAATCTTAGGAATTCTGTTCTTTGCTATATTTTGAATAACTCAGACTCCATGGGGAGTTGTATTTTGGCTGGTATATTTGGAACTGCTAATAAACACCTACTTCCTGTTTTTCTTACTACTGTGTATAGCAAATTGTAAAATTACTTGAATTGCCATCTCTGTTTCTTGTGTGTTTAACTAGCCCTGATTTATGTTGTGGAATAATCTGCATCAAAGAGTCTTTGACAACACATTTCTCATAGCTTCAAAATGTAAGATACTGTATCTTACTATTGCAGTATAAACTTGAATGATGATAACAGAAAGTATTCCATTTCATCAGCACAGAAAAATTGGAATTTTAGTATCTTGAGCCCCAAATAACTCTTGGAAAGAAGTTAGTGTATTTTTATTTCTTTACATATATTTTTGAGTTTAGCAATTTGATTCTTTTAGGAAGATGTGATGGGGTAGAAAACATTTTTCTATGTTTAAGGTGTAATTTTTCTTGCTACACGCTAAACATAGTACTCAACCAATAATAAGTACTATTGTTTAACAGGACTCATCTCAGGTTTTTAATTAGCAAAGTGCTGTGGTTGCTTTTGTTGCTCACATTCACCTGGCTGTCGCTAAGCCCTCTAGCTTGTGCTGTGAAAGCTGCAGGTTTGGGTCAAAGTCCAAGAAGTTGCTGATTTGGGATCGATTAAAACTTCCTGTGAAAGACTGGATGCTTGGGAACAACTGACCCTGGGTCTAGCACTGGCTCCAGGAGAAGGTGACTCTCTTTCTTTGCAAGTCTAGATAGTTGTTGAGTGAATGATCAACAGATATTCATTCTCCTTTGCTGATAGAAAAGCAGAGGGAGTTAATGAGTTACTGGTGCCCTGGAGCCTCTACCCTTTACCCACCAGGGCTTCACCCCATGTGGTGGCTCAGACAGTAAGGAATCCGCCTGCAATGCAGATCTGGTTTCAATCCCTGGTTGGGAAGATTCCCTGGAGAAGGGAATGGTAACCTACTCCAATATTCTTGCCTGGAGAATTGCATGGACAGAGGAGCCTGGCGGGCTGTACAGTCTATGGTGTCACAAAGAATTGGACATGACTGAGTGACTAACACACAGATAGGAATGGAAATGTTGAAAATGATAAGAAATGTTACTCCAGAACAGCCTCTGAATTTGGCACCTTATCAGCCATGGGGTGATACCCTGAGACCTGGGCAACATGATGCTTGTTCCAGAATCCTTGCTTTAGAGGATGCTCCTCAGACCCTTCTCTGCTTTGCCCCTCACTAATGGGGGATGGTAACCTGGGAAAAGTATCCACCCAGAGCTCATGCCTTACTCCTCCATAATCTGGGTACCCGGGACCAAAGAGATCTTGTCCAGATGACCCAAGGACTTCTCCCCAGGCCTCGGAAGGCCTTGTTTCTCAACCATCTTCCTGAGGGGTGCTAAGTTTATTTCTGTGCTGGAAGAGAATTTGGACCTGAGAGATGTGGTGTCCACACAGGCACCCCAGGCCCTCCCAGTGCAGGATGGAGCTGCTGATGGCAACAGAGGGGCAGGTGAATAAGTGAGGCCTTTGTTTATTTTTTTTGTCATGGCTGGGAGATATTAGGGGCAGGCCTGCTGTGCAGGGCCAAAGGGAAGATGGAGCTTCAAAACCTTCATGGTGCTCCCCAAGTTTTTTTCCTTCCTTCCTTCCTTTACCTTCTTTTATGTCTCTTAACATTTTCACATGACATCTCCCCTTGCTGCAGCTGACTTCCCAAACTATCCTTCTAACCTCCAGGACCCCACCTTCAGTTGCCATCTTGATTTCTCTTCCTAGAGGTCCCATCAGTACCTTGAATGCAGCATGTTTAAAACCAGAATCAAAATCACAATCTCCCACAATCAGCTCCAGTTTTTGAGATCTCCGCTTTGTCTAATCACACCAGATTCTATGATTATTCCGGCAGCTGTATTCAGAACCAGTTTTGACTTCCTGCTGTTCTCTACTGTCCTACTTTGTGTGCATGCTAAGTCACTCAGTTGTGTCTGACTCTATGTGACCCTATGTGCAGTAACCCACCTGGTTCCTCTGTTCATGAGATTCTCAAGACAAGAATACTAGAGGAGGTTGCCATGTTCTCCTCCAAGGGACCTTCCCGACCCAGAAACTGAATCTGCGTCTCTTATGTCTCCTGCATTGGCAGGTGGGTTCTTTACCACTAGTGCCGCCTGGGAAGACCACTGTCCTCCATTAACTGATTCAAAATTAATTAGCTAATTAATTCTCAATGTGAGGTGGCACACCACTGTGCAAAGCCTTTAGTTCGCTTCCTGTCTCATTGCTGCACATTCCTAGAGTTTCATAGCTGCTTATCAGAAGGAGCGTTCCACCTCCTCACATTCTCCTGTTCTCTGTTCCACCAATCCTACACCTCCTGGCCGCGCTGCACTCATATCACTTCTCTTCTTAAGAGCCTTAAAAACTTTCGTTTGTTGATCAAATTTAGTAAGAACTCCCTAGCCAGTTATTGAATTCTTTATGTTTCCATGATATATATATATATATATATATATATATATATATATATATATTCCTGTTATCTCCAGTCAGTTGGAGAAGCAAATGGCAACCCACTTCAGTATTCTTCCTGGAGAATTCCATGGACAAAGGAACCTAGCAGGCTACAGTCCATGGTGTTGCAAAGAGTTGGACACGACTGGGTGACTATCACTCACACTCGTATCAAATCATTATAGTCTATTAACATCTTCCTAAAATAATATCAAGAAATCTATTTTAAATTCTCAATTCTATTAGATATTTTTTCTTTTCTCAGTGCATCTTTTATTGTATAATATTTTGGAACAGATAAGAACTGAGAATAATATGATGAACAGCATGTACCTACTATTTAGCATTATCAGATCTCAACATTATGCTATATTTGTTTCAGACTTTTTTTTAATTTAAGAAATAAAACTTCACTGATATTGTAAAGGTTCCCAGGTACCCCAAACCCATCTTCTTCTCCTCTTTCTCTACCAGAGACAATCACTATTGTGAAGTTAGTCTTTATTACTACCATACATATGTTTGTATGTATACAAACTTATATATTCAAAACTATATTATATTACTTTTATGGTTTGTAAACTTAATATAAAAAGTTATAATTTAGCTATTATTTTTCTCTACCTATTGTTTTACAGCCTTATTAATATCTATTTTATTTAATGACTATAAGTTATTCTACTGTATGAATATGCAGATGACACCACCCTTATGGCAGAAAGTGAAGAGGAACTAAAAAGCCTCTTGATGAAAGTGAAAGAGGAGAGTAAAAAAGTTGGCTTAAAGCTCAACATTCAGAAAACTAAGATCATGGCATCTGGTCCCATCACTTCATGGGAAATAGATGGGGAAACAGTGGAAGCAGTGTCAGACTTTATTTTTTTGGGCTCCAAAATCACTGCAGATGGTGATTACAACCATGAAATTAAAAGACGCTTACTCCTTGGAAGGAAAGTTATGACCAACCTAGATAGCATATTAAAAAGCAGAGACATTACTTTGCCAACAAAGGTCTGTCTAGTCAAGGCTATGGTTTTTCCAGTGGTCATGTATGGATGTGAGAGTTGGACTATAAAGAAAGCTGAGTGCAGAAGAATTGATGCTTTTGAACTGTGGTGTTGGAGAAGACTCTTGAGAGTCCCTTGGACTGCAAGGAGATCCAACCATTCCATCCTAAAGGAGATCAGTCCTGGGTGTTCATTGGAAGGAATGGTGCTGAAGCTGAAACTCCAATACTCTTGGCCACCTCATGCCAAGAGTTGACTCACTGGAAAAGACCCTGATGCTGGTGAGGGATTGGGGGCAGGAGGAGAAGGGGGCGACAGAGGATGAGATGGCTGGATGGCATCACCGACTCGATGGACATGAGTCTGGGTAAACTCTGGGAGTTGGTGATGGACAGGGAGGCTTGGCGTGCTGCGATTCATGGGGTTGCAAAGAGTCGGACACGACTAAGCGACTGAACTGAACTGAACTGAACTGAACTGTATGAATATTCCACAATTTATTGATCTGTTTCCCTTTGATGGGCATTTACTTATATTGTTTCCAATCCTTTGCTCTTATAAACAGTATATGCCTTGTTGTATGTGCCTCCTCACACCTAAGTGTGAGAGTTTCTCTAGGGTTTATACCTAAAAGTGGGCTTTCAGGGTTACCAATGTGCCTATCTTTACTTACTAAAGTGCCCTGTCAATTGCACCCATTTATTAGTACTTTCCCACTGGTGTGTGTGTGTGTGGGATCAGGGGTTCTTGCTTCTCCATAGTCCTGCTTGCAGTTGTGATCATTAGACTTTAAATTTCGTGAATACAGTTTGTGGATTGGATATCATTGCTTTAAATTGCATTTCTCTGATTTTCAGTAAAGAAGACTTTGTTGTTAATAGACAAGACACAGTATAAGCATGGTAGACCCATGAAAGACCCATATATCCATAGAGTCTAAAAATAAAGACCTCTGTCTAACAAAAGAGACCATAGCGTTAAAAGGCAAGACACATGCAGGAAGAATGGACATGCAATGCACATGACTACTATGAACTTAGCATCCAGAGTGTCAAAGAACTCCTGTAAACTTTAAAACAAGACAACTCAATAAAAATGCACAAACGTTATGAACTGGCAATACTCAACAGCAAGAATCTCCCACATTTATTGAGATTCCTGGGTCTCTATAAATGTTTGCGGGTTATTAAATGAGTAGAATGAGTGACAAGCAGATTTCTGCTGATGTCAGGGTCTTCAGTAGATCCCTGGGACTCAGGCCCTGAGACGGGGGTTTGTGTAGAGGAGGTTTAATGGGAACTGGTTTCATGGGGAGATGAGGAAGACAGGATTGGACAGAGTGAGAGGTTGATCTGGGAACTCTGGAGGAGGCTGGTCTTTCACAGGGACCCTAAACTGAGGATTGAGCTTTCTTGTCCTGGCATGCATCTGTTACTGGTTAAGGCATCCCTGAAGCAGAGAAGTCACCGTTGCTGGGGCAGATCCCTTTGGGAGAGGGGACGTCCAAGGGGAGACTCTGCTGTGAGCCATCAATAGCTGTGCTCCTGGCAGCTAGGGGAATGAGGCGGGAGCTGGGTGGGGCACACTCTGGCGTCCACTTCATTCACTATGAAGACCCAGGGAATTTGTCCAAGTACCTCTCATGATTCAGAATTCCGGCCTTGGAGTCAGAGAGCCCCGGGATGCATCCCAGATCCACTGCTAACCCAGATAGGTAATCTTGGGCAAGTTAACTGGTATCGGTTTCTCAGTCATGATTTTCTTTCCAGAAACACTGAGTAAAGTATCTGAGGATACCTACCTTGAGGTTGCCCTGAGGGTTAAGTGGATGAATACTCACAAAGAGCATCACAGAGTTCCTGGCACACATTTAATGCTTGATAAACAGTGAGTATTATTTTTTTATTAATACTTCTGGGGAAGAGCCTGTGTTTCTTTTGCTCTGTCAGCGGAGTACAGCAAGAAACTCTCTTGGAATGTGCTTCCGTGGCTTTCTTAGATAAATGGAATACTCGTGAGGTTAGTGGGATTTACAACAGGCTTGTTCTCTAGTCTAAGCCAGTAATGCCTTAGCTGTTTAATAAAACATTTCCTGGTTTCATGTTTAAAACTTCACTGACTTCCTACTCCTCCAGGCCAATTGTTATTTTTCTCTTTCTTTTTTTCATGTGACTTAATTCCCATAACAAATGGAAACTCTTAAGCAAGAGAAATTATTCAGATGCCCCATCTTCTCTTTGACTGTGGCAAGTAGCTTTGGGCATTAGAAAATTGTTTCTCTGTTAGAACTGGGTAGAATCAAATACATTTTAAAGCCAGGGGGGATCATAGACCTTAAATATTATCAAGGATAATTTTTTTTTTTTAAGTAGTGGGAATCTACCTCCTTCTACCCCATGCTACCCTTTTTATAAATGAAATCATACACACCAGCCTATTATTTGGAGCAAGAGGACACAGACTGGCTATAGTTAAAAGTCGACAAGGAAACTAGAGGTCTCCCTCTCTATCTGCTCTTTGCAGTTCACCTTTGAGTATAGCTGTCCCTGAGGTAACTCTTGGTTATAGTTTTTTTTTTTTTCCTTAAACTCACTGGTGTAATAGAACAAATTCATTGTAAAGATGAAGAAATGCCTGGTTTCTTCCTACCTCACTGGCTACTTCTTCTCTGTCTCCTTCACTGGCTCTTCCTCTTTTTCTACCTCTGGGACTCTTCCAGACCCTGTTCTTGGACCTTTCTTCTTTCTACAGTCACATTTTTGATGATTCTTTTCAACCTCATGGCTTTCAACTCCATCTATATGCCATTCACTCCCAAATTTATATCTCTAGCCCAGGCCTTTCTCTTTAGCTCCAGACACATTTCCAACTGCCTACTTGACACCTTTCTTGAATATCCAACAGCTCAAAATTAACATGTGCCAAATGACTCCCAGCCCCTCCTGCTCTTATTTAATGGCAGCTCTGTCCTTTCAGTTGCTCCATTCCCCAGATCTTAAGAGTGATCTGTTCTTTCCCTAATTGTCCACATCTAATCCATCAGGAAATCCTGCGATCTCCACTTTCAAAATATATTTGAATCAGATCACTCCTTCATTGCTATTAACTTGTCTCATACCATCATTATTTCTCATATGGATTTTGAAATAATGTGGACTCTGAATTGAGGTGGGGGGCACAATATAATTTATCATCCAAACTAGGACACTTTGAAGACCCAGAGGGGAGGGCCATGAATAGCAATATTGCAACACATAGCCCAAGACTGTTGTGGGCAAATAGGAGGTACAGTCTTCTTCCTTAACACATTCTCCTGACTCTACCCTTGCTACCTTGAAGTCTAATACTCATATATCAGCCAGGGTGTCCCTGTTCAAATCCAACTTTAGACTAGATCATATTCTCCTAACTCCTCCACTGGGCTTCATTTCCCTCAAAATAAAAGCCAACCTCCTTCCAAAGTTCTGTTCTATCTGCTCTTCCATCGCCCTCCAACCATAATTCCTGTTGCCCTCTTCCCCTGCCTCTTCCTCCAGCAACCTCTTTGCTGTTTTTCAATCATGTCGGTCTTGCACCCACTTCAGAACCTTTGTACTGGCTGTTCCTCAGTCTGAAATGCTGTTCCTCTAGGCATTTGCATATCTCTTGTCTACTTCGATTGTTGTCAGTTGGTCATGTAGACCTACGCTTACCATGTTATTTTAAGTTATAACCACCCCCTTCTACTCCCCATTCCCTTTTGCTTTATTATTTTCAAAACATTCCTCTAATATTTTATATAATTTACTTGTTATGTTTATTTTCTGTCTCTGGTCAATAGATTGTAAGCTCCATGTGGACAGGGAATCACTTTATTTTATTTTTTGCTTAGTTTCTGCTGTACCTCCTTAGCCTTGAACAGGACCTGGCACATAATTGAAACTCAAAAGATATTTGTTGATAACTGAGTGAAGGAGCCAAAAGTTTCAGAAGGTTCAGCCACTAGACAAGCTTGTAGAAAGTCTAAATCTAGAGCCAGCATCCCTGACTTCCCAACTCAAGAGGTTTGGGTGGGATTGTAGAGCCATAATGTGCAATGAGGTAGATGACCAAAGTATTGTTCAGCTGAACTCTGCTCTAACTGGGCACTTTGTCTTGTTTGGATCTGGATGTCATTTCTGACATCTGGATACAAAAAATGACGTTGGCTGTGGATTAGAGAAATTCAGGAAGAACTAATTCTTAGTAGAAGTAAGTCTTAGATTTGAGAGCAGTGATGCGAAAACAAATGAAATCCTATTCAGAGGATGATCTGAGAAGGATTTCTGCCTCAATCCTATTGAATGAGAGATTAAGATAGCACTTTTTGTGGTGACTGCCTCTGAAAACATAGTTCTAAGAAACTGGCTCTGTTTGGGGAGGAGAATGGGAGCCTGGGGGCTGGGTTCTGTGCCTATTTGGAAATCTCGGGCTCTCTGTAGTTATACTTCCACCTCCTGTTTCTTTGAAAATATAAATCTTGCCTTCTTGAAAATAGAAGGGTAATGAGTGAGTCAAATTTTCAGTATTAATATGAGAATTGCTGCTGGTAATGTGTGACTTCTTCCATTTCTTAGACCTGAAATGTCCTCCCCACACTCTTTCCTAAGTTCCTTCCAAATAAGAATCCAAGGTTTAATTTTTTCCCATAGTTTGAAATATTTACATATTGCTTTGTATGGTATATGTTGTTTTCAAAATGTTATTTAACTGTTTTTGTGAAAGTCTGTCTTGTATCTCCAGTTAAATTTAAAGTCTTCTGCAGGTAGAGGAGGGGTGCTTGTGTGCTTTTTTTTATTTTAAAGTTTCTCTCAAAGTTATTTATCTCTTAAAGGCTGATGAAGGGGAATGAGAAGACCCTGATTCCACTTTCAGTTTGGACTTGACTACCTATATAATCTCTTATATAAGAGATATAAAATACAGTTTTCTCCTTTGTAAAATGGAAATAATAGTAATAATAATAATAAATGTCAGTTTTATTGGGGTTTCCCTGGTGGCTCAGATGGTAAAGAATCCACCTGCCAATGTAAGAGACAAGGGTTCGATCCCTAGGTTGGGAAGATTCCCCTGGAGAAAGAAATGTCAACCCACTCCAGCATTCTTACCTGGGAAATCCCATGGACAGAGGAGCCTGGCAGGTTACAGTCCATGGGGTCACAAAGAGTCAGATATGACTTAGGGACTAAATAACAACAATAACAACAATCCATTGGGTTGACTTTCCTGGACACTCACTTTTGGGTATGAGTGAGTGTCCACTGCCTGCCCACTTCTATCTGTGCTTAGTTGCTCTGTTGTGTCCAATTCTTTGTGACCTCATGGCCTGTAGTTCACCAGGCTCCTCTGTCCATGGGGATTCACCAAGCAAGAATACTGGAGTGGGTTGCCATGCCCTCCTCCAGGGGGTCTTCCCAACCCAGGAACCAAACTGGGGTCTCCTGCATTATGGGTGGATTCTTTACCAGCTGAGCTATCAGGGAAGCCTACTTCTATCTGCATGGCTGTAATGGCTGGGCTCTTAAAAGCCACATTTGAATAACATGACACAGTCTCCCTACCCCAGGTGATTGACAAGGGATGCCTGGGCCCCTGACCAAGGAGGCCCTTTAAATACTTGCAGTAAAGACCACAAAATTCCAGTTTCATCTGGCCATTCTTTTAAACAAAGAAGAGACAAACTCAGAAGGTTTTAGTTGGTGACATTTCTTTCAACCACGCAGTTGAATCATAGAGAAAGCAGTGTTGCAGTTAGAATACAGACAAAAGAAAGGATTTGGGGGGTTTCCTGGACTAGAGCTTCCCACTTCCTCATTCTTGGGGCCCAGTTGCATTCCTGCCCTGAGCTCAGAAAGATACTCTGGTATCCACATAATCAATTATTTTTATCTGCTTTATTTAGCTTGAGTTGGTTTCTGTTACAACCAAAAGCAATGCTGATTAATGCATGATATATGAAAATGATTTGCAAATCACATGTAATAGATCAGTCTTCCCTTGTAGCTCAGCTGGTAAAGAATCCACCTGCAACGCATGAGATCTGGGTTTGATCCCTGGGTTGGAAGATCCCCTGGAGAATGGAAAGACTACCTACTCCAGTATACTGGCCTGGGGAATTCCATGGACCTTGTAGTACATCGGGTTTCAAAGAGTCAGACACGACTGAGCGACTTTCACTTTATAATAGATAATTGCCGAGTAACTTTTTTTTCTAAAAAAATATTTTTGGCTGTGCCTCGTGGCATGAGGGATCTTAGTTCCCTGACCAGGGATCAAACCCATGGCCCCGCAGTGGAAGTACAGAGTCCTAACCACTGGGCTGCTAATGAAGTCCCTGAGTAGCTTCTTCTTTTTGATGGTGTTCCATAGTCTCCTCTTACACTTGAGTCCTAATGGCAGCAGAAATGTGTTAAGATTCTGAGGTGAATCAACACTGTCATCTCCACTTCCACCCCTAGTATGCACAGAGGCATCCTTTATTACCAGTGGTGACCATATATCCAATTGTATCAAGCTGATACAGCTATTTTCTGGGCAAGAAAAGAACTAAGCCTTTTGTGGTAGCAAACTTAGATTGAATCAGGGAAGTAAGAAGGCATAGACCCTGAGAATGACTGCTTCAACACAAAGTTTCCTAGAGCAATATTTTTTTTTTTCAGTGAGGTTATTGGCACTAGTGGTCTAGAGACCAGTGATACTATTTCATAGCATTGCTTTCAGAATCACTCGAGGCCAGAACGTGCAGGGATACAGGACTATGCCTCACATGTAACACTGGTATGAGGTCCATTTTGGTTTTGCTCATGATACTTCTTAACATGACCTCAAGCCAAGATAAAATGAGATAGATGTGGTACATGGTTGGATGCAAAGATTTGTAAGTTGAACTCTTTTCCTTTAATTTCATATCCAACTTTTAAAAACTTTAAAAGAGATTCAAACACAAAGGATGCATTCAAGTTTTCTACACTTGTAGGGAAGTTGAAAATACGTGTGTCCTGGCTGTTTGCTAGCTTCAGAGAGTGCAGTTGAGAGCACCACTGAACCTTTCTCTACACCTCCCATGTGAAAAATCAGTAAATGAGGTTAATTGCAGGCACCCATATTGGAAATAATTTTGGAATCAGAAAATGGTGAGCAGCCTTGTCCTTTATGAGGAAGGTGTAGCTCTGTGTGGCAAATGTCACAATTGGAATAACATGCCAAGGAAGATGCTATTTCTCTGTCATCTATTCTTTTAAGTGAAAACTCAGGTGTCTTATCGACAGCTGACTAGATCTGTCTCCCATCACTGGGAAATGGGAGGAGGGTATTGAACACACCTCCCTGAATACTGTGTTGTTTTTCTTTTTTAAGATTTCTTTGTGTGTGTGTGAACCATTTTTAAAGTCTTTGTTGAGTTTGTCACAGTATTGCTTCTGCTTTATTGTTTGGTTTTTTGGTAACATGTCTAGAGGCATGTGGGGTCTTAGCTACTCTACCAGGGATTGAACCTGCACTCCTTGCATTGGAAGACGAAGTCTTAACCATTGGACCACCAACGTAGTCCCACTGTGGTTGTTTCTAGAATGTGGCAGAAATGGATATGCCTGAAAAATGGGTGGTAGGGTAACACAATTTAAGCCATCTCCTGCCAAGAGGTGGCCAGCTAGCAAACAGACAGGGTGGTCAAGCAGAATCCTGGTCAGAGTTGAAGTGAGTGGCCCACATGAGAACCAGCAGGATTCCCTTAGCTGCCAGTTTACCGTGAGAGCATCCCACCATTCCTAATGGGGTTTGCAGAGGAAACTTGCGCATCTCCAAGTTTGCTCTCACCCCTCCCCCAGACTCATTGATTTGAATAGCTTTAAAATATCCTGGAAAATAAATGACCAAAGGATTTTTTCTCTCCCCAAAGTTCTCTGCTAGGGCATGTTCTTTTTAACATTTTTGTTATTAATTTTCATTCTATAAGAGTTTGGTGACATGCCAATTTGGAAACACCCAACAAAAAGATTTATGGCATTGCAAATTATACACAATTAAATTGCAATTCAGTGACTTAAGAATGTTCTAAAGCTGAAAAAATTATATTCTTTGGTTGATCTGCACATAAAACCAAGAGCAGAAAGGGGCACAGTGTTAGTGGTCCACGTATAGTATCGAATCCCAAGATAAGTTGTAATGCTCTTGTGTTGATTTCTTTATAGTGTGTTAGTTGCTCAGACATCTCCATCTCTTTGCAACCCCATGGACTGTAGCCTGCCAGGCTTCCCTGTCCATGGAATTCTCTATACTGGAGTGGGTAGCTATTTCCTTCTCCAGGGGATCTTCCTGTCCCAGGGATTGAACCTGAGTCTCCTGCATTGCAGGTGGACTCTCTACCATCTGAGCCAACAGGAAAGCCAGGAAGATTTCTTTGTGAGGTAATGAGTGTTACACACTTCAAGGAGTATACACTCTGGAATTAGATTTGGGTGTGGATCCTGGCTCTACCACAGCAAGTGAGTCATGTTGGGCAACTTAAATAACCTCTTAAAACCTCAGTTTCTTTTTTGGTAAATTGAGAGTTAAAAACCCACCTTACGGGGGGGAGGAGCCAAGATGGTGGAGGAGTAGGACGGGGAGACCACTTTCTCTCCTACAAATTCATCAAAAGAATAACTGAACGCAGAGCAAACTTCGCAAAACAACTTCTGATCGCTAGCTGAGGTCATCAGGCGCCCAGAAAAGCAGCCCATTGTCTTCGAAAGGAGGGCTGCATAGTTGGAGAAGTCCTGAGACTACAGGAAGAATAAAACTGAAATCCAGAGGCAGGAGACTTAAGCCCAAAACCTGAGAACACCAGAAAACTCCTGACTACAAGGAACTTTAAGTAATAAGTGACTGTCCAAAAGCCTCCATACCTACACTGAAACCAACCACCACACAAGAGCCAATAAGTTTTAGAGCAAGACATACCACGCAAATTCTCCAGCAACGCAGGAACATAGCCCTGAACATCAACATACAGGCTGCCCAAGGTCACACCTAACACATAGACCCATCTCAAAACTCATTACTGGGCACTCCATTGCTCTCCAAAGAGTAGAAATCAAGTTCCACGCACCAGAACACTGACGCAAGCTTCCCTAACCAGGAAACCTTGACAAGCCAATCGTCTAACCCTACCCACTGGGTTAATCCTCCACAACAAAAAGGAACCACAGACCTCCAGAATACAGAAAGCCCACTCCAGATACAGCAATCTAAACAAGATGAAAAGGCAAAGAAATACCCAACAGGTAAAGGAACATGAAAAATGCCCACCAAGTCAAGCAAAAGAGGAGGAGATAGGGAATCTACCTGAAAAAGAATTTAGAATAATGATAATAAAAATGATCCAAAATCTTGAAAACAAAATGGAGTTACAGATAAATAGCCTGGAAACAAAGATTGAAAAGATTCAAGAACTGTTTGATAAAGACCTAGAAGAAATAAAAAAGAGTCAATTACAAATGAATAATGCAATGAATGAGATCAAAAACACTTTGGAGGGAACCAAGAGTAGAATAACGGAGGCAGAAGATAGGATAAGTGAGGTAGAAGATAAAATGGTGGAAATAAATGAAGCAGAGAGGAAAAAAGAAAAAAGGATCAAAAGAAATGAGGACAACCTCAGGGACCTCTGGGACACTGTGAAACGCCCCAACATTCGAATCATAGGAGTTCCAGAAGAAGAAGACAAAAAGAAAGGCCATGAGAAAATACTCGAGGAGATAATAGCTGAAAACTTCCCTAAAATGGGGAAGGAAATAGCCACCCAAGTCCAAGAAACCCAGAGAGTCCCAAACAGGATAAATCCAAGGCGAAACACCCCAAGACACATATTAATCAAATTAACAAAGATCAAACACAAAGAACAAATATTAAAAGCAGCAAGGGAAAAACAACAAATAACACACAAAGGGGTTCCCATAAGGATAACAGCTGATCTATTAATAGAAACCCTCCAGGCCAGAAGGGAATGGCAGGACGTACTGAAAGTAATGAAAGAGAATAACCTACAACCTAGATTACTGTATCCAGCAAGGATCTCATTCAGATATGAAGGAGAATTTAAAAGCTTTACAGATAAGCAAAAGCTGAGAGAATTCAGCACCACCAAACCAGCTCTTCAACAAATGCTAAAGGATCTTCTCTAGACAGGAAATGCAGAAAGGTTGTATAAATGTGAACCCAAAACAACAAAGTAAATGGCAACGGGACCACACCTATCAATAATTACCCTAAATGTAAATGGGTTGAATGCCCCAACCAAAAGACAAAGATTGGCTGAATGGATACAAAAACAAGACCCCTATATATGCTGTCTACAAGAGACCCACCTCAAAACAAGAGACACATACAGACTAAAAGTGAAGGGCTGGAAAAAAGTATTTCATGCAAACGGAGACCAAAAGAAAGCAGGAGTCGCAATACTCATATCAGATAAAATAGACTTTCAAATAAAGGAAGTGAAAAGAGACAAAGAAGGACACTACATAATGATCAAAGGATCAATCAAAAAAGAAGATATAACAATTATGAATATATATGCACCCAACATAGGAGCACCGCAATATGTACGGCAAACGCTAACAAGTATGAAAGAGGAAATTAATAGTAACACAATAATAGTGGGAGACTTTAATACCCCACTCACAACTATGGATAGATCAACTAAACAGAAAATTAACAAGGAAACACAAACCTTAAATGACACAATGGACCAGCTAGACCTAATTGATATCTATAGGACATTTCACCCCAAAACAATCAACTTCACCTTTTTCTCAAGTGCACACGGAACATTCTCCAGAATAGATCACATCCTGGGCCATAAATCTGGTCTTGGAAAATTCAAAAAAATTGAAATCATTCCAGTCATCTTTTCTGACCACAGTGCAGTAAGATTAGATCTCAATTACAGGAAAAAAATTGTTAAAACTTCAAACATATGGAGGCTAAATTACACGCTTCTGAATAACCAACAAATCATAGAAGAAATCAAAAAAGAAATCAAAATATGTATAGAAATGAATGAAAATGAAAACACAACAACCCAAAACCTATGGGACACTGTAAAAGCAGTGCTAAGGGGAAGGTTCATAGCATTACAGGCTTACATCAAGAAACAGGAAAAAAACCAATTAAATAACCTAACTCTACACCTAAAGCAATTAGAGAAGGAAGAAATGAAGAACCCCAGAGTTAGCAGAAGGAAAGAAATCTTAAAAATCAGGGCAGAAATAAATGCAAAAGAAACTAAAGAGACCATAGCAAAAATCAACAAAGCTAAAAGCTGGTTTTTTGAAAAAATAAACAAAATTGACAAACCATTAGCAAGACTCATTAAGAAACAAAGAGAGAAAAACCAAATTAACAAAATTAGAAATGAAAATGGAGAGATCACAACAGACAACACTGAAATACAAAGGATCATAAGAGACTACTACCAGCAGCTCTATGCCAATAAAATGGACAACTTGGATGAAATGGACAAATTCTTAGAAAAGTATAACTTTCCAAAACTGAACCAGGAAGAAATAGAAGATCTTAACAGACCCATCACAAGCAAGGAAATCGAAACTGTCATCAAAAATCTTCCAGCAAACAAAAGCCCAGGACCAGATGGCATCACAGCTGAATTCTACCAAAAATTTAGAGAAGAGCTAACACCTATCTTACTCAAACTCTTCCAGAAAATTGCAGAAGAAGGTAAGCTTCCAAACTCATTCTATGAGGCCACCATCACCCTAATTCCAAAACCAGACAAAGATGCCACAAAAAAAGAAAACTACAGGCCAATATCACTGATGAACATAGATGCAAAAATCCTTAACAAAATTCTAGCAAACAGAATCCAACAACATATTAAAAAAATCATACACCATGACCAAGTGGGCTTTATCCCAGGAATGCAAGGATTCTTTA
Organism: Dama dama; assembly: GCF_033118175.1. Classification (NCBI taxonomy): domain Eukaryota; kingdom Metazoa; phylum Chordata; class Mammalia; order Artiodactyla; family Cervidae; genus Dama; species Dama dama. The sequence continues at coordinate 36,563,847 of NC_083692.1, forward strand.
ATATCCGCAAATCAATCAATGTAATACACCACATTAACAAATTGAAAGATAAAAACCATATGATTATCTCAATAGATGCAGAGAAAGCCTTTGACAAAATTCAACACTCATTTATGATTAAAACTCTCCAAAAAGCAGGAATAGAAGGAACATACCTCAACATAATAAAAGCTATATATGACAAACCCACAGCAAGCATCACCCTCAATGGTGAAAAATTGAAGGCATTTCCCCTGAAATCAGGAACAAGACAAGGGTGCCCACTCTCACCACTACTATTCAACATAGTGTTGGAAGTGCTGGCCACAGCAATCAGAGCAGAAAAAGAAGTAAAAGGAATCCAGATAGGAAAAGAAGAAGTAAAACTCTCACTGTTTGCAGATGACATGATCCTCTACATAGAAAACCCTAAAGATTCTACCAGAAAATTACTAGAGCTAATCAATGAATATAGTAAAGTTGCAGGATATAAAATTAACACACAGAAATCCCTTGCATTCCTATATACTAACAATGAAAAAACAGACAGAGAAATTAAGGAAACAATACCATTCACCATTGCAACAAAAAGAATAAAATACTTAGGAGTATATCTACCTAAAGAAACAAAGGACCTATACATAGAAAACTATAAAACACTGATGAAAGAAATCAAAGAGGACACAAACAGATGGAGAAACATACCGTGTTCATGGATTGGAAGAATTAATATTGTCAAAATGGCTATTCTACCCAAAGCAGTCTATAGATTCAATGCAATCCCTATCAAGCTACCAACGGTATTTTTCACAGAACTAGACCAAAGAATTTCACAATTTGTATGGAAATACAAAAAACCTCAAATAGCCAAAGTAATCTTGAGAAAGAAGAATGGAACTGGAGGAATCAACCTGCCTGACTTCAGACTCTACTACAAAGCCACAGTCATCAAGACAGTATGGTACTGGCACAAAGACAGAAATATAGATCAATGGAACAGAATAGAAAGCCCAGAGATAAATCCACGAACCTATGGACACCTTATTTTTGACAAAGGAGGCAAGGATATACAATGGAAAAAAGACAACCTCTTTAACAAGTGGTGCTGGGAAAACTGGTCAACCACTTGTAAAAGAATGAAACTAGAACACTTTCTAACACCATACACAAAAATAAACTCAAAATGGATTAAAGATCTAAATGTAAGACCAGAAACTATAAAACTCCTAGAGGAGAACATAGGCAAAACACTCTCCGACATAAATCTCAGCAGGATCCTCTATGACCCACCTCCCAGAATATTGGAAATAAAAGCAAAACTAAACAAATGGGACCTAATGAAACTTAAAAGCTTTTGCACTACAAAGGAAACTATAAGTAAGGTGAAAAGACAGCCCTCAGATTGGGAGAAAATAATAGCAAATGAAGAAACAGACAAAGGATTAATCTCAAAAATATACAAGCAACTCCTGCAGCTCAATTCCAGAAAAATAAATGACCCAATCAAAAAATGGGCCAAAGAACTAAACAGACATTTCTCCAAAGAAGACATACAGATGGCTAACAAACACATGAAAAGATGCTCAACATCACTCATTATCAGAGAAATGCAAATCAAAACCACAATGAGGTACCATTACACGCCAGTCAGGATGGCTGCTATCCAAAAGTCTACAAGCAATAAATGCTGGAGAGGGTGTGGAGAAAAGGGAACCCTCTTACACTGTTGGTGGGAATGCAAACTAGTACAGCCGCTATGGAAAACAGTGTGGAGATTTCTTAAAAAACTGGAAATAGAACTGCCATATGACCCAGCAATCCCACTTCTGGGCATACACACTGAGGAAACCAGATCTGAAAGAGACACGTGCACCCCAATGTTCATCGCAGCACTGTTTATAATAGCCAGGACATGGAAGCAACCTAGATGCCCATCAGCAGATGAATGGATAAGGAAGCTGTGGTACATATACACCATGGAATATTACTCAGCCATTAAAAAGAATTCATTTGAACCAGTCCTAATGAGATGGATGAAGCTGGAGCCCATTATACAGAGTGAGGTAGGCCAGAAAGATAAAGAACATTACAGCATACTGACACATGTATATGGAATTTAGAAAGGTGATAACGATAACCCTATATGCAGAACAGAAAAAGAGACACAGAAACACAGAACAGACTTTTGAACTTTGTGGGAGAATGTGAGGGTGGGATATTTGAAAAGAACAGCATGTATACTATCTATGGTGAAACAGATCACCAGCCCAGGTGGGATGCACGAGACAAGTGCTCGGGCCTGGTGCACTGGGAAGACCCAGAGGAATTGGGTGGAGAGGGAGGTGGGAGGGGGGATCGGGATTGGGAATACATGTAAATCCATGGCTGATTCATATCAATGTATGACAAAACCCACTGGGAAAAAAAAATAATAATAATAAAAATTAAAAAAGAAAAAAAAAAAAAACCCACCTTACGGAGTTGTTATGAGAATGAAATAAAATACTAAAGGGCTGGAATTGCTCTAAGCCAAGTGAGTATGACTGCTTCGTGCCTTATGCCCACTCCCACTTGTCCTGCAGGTTATATTTGCAACTAGCACCTACTACATTGTTTTGATGCCTTCCCCCCATTATTTAGTTCTTAACTGATTTTTTCTTTAGAGGAGGCATTATAAAACAAGAACAACAGAACCAGACAAAAACAATCCCATAAGAATAAGTTGATTAATTACTGCTGATGATTCATTATGAATTCATAACTCATAATGTTGGAGCTTCCCACATAGCACTAGTGGTAAATAATCCATCTGCCAATTCAGGAGATGCAAGAGACACAGTTTTGATCCCTGGGTCAGGAACATCCTCTGAAGTAGCAAATGGCAATCTACTCCAGTATTCTTGCCTGGAAAATCCCATGGACAGAGGAGCCTGGTGGGAAGAGTAGGACTAAGTGACTGAAAGCCAAAGCCAAGCCGCATTCATAATATTGCTTGTGATACTTGACACTGGTAGATAAGGTTTCTGATTAATTGATTGTTTGCTAAATACTTTAAAATTTTAATCTTTCCTTTAAAGGGAGCAACCACCATTGCCAAGCAAGGAATTAAAACTTTCTTAGAAAAATGTCACTGTGTACAGAAGGGCTCCATGGTTTGTTCCAGAGAATGGACAGAAGTTGAAAATCATACAGAAGGTAATTGCAACTCAATTTAAAGAACTGTTTACTAACGTCTTAGAATTTCAGGACCATGTTCCATTCTGGACGAGAATTGCAAAGGCCTGGCTTTGTCTTAGGTGAATGTAAGATGTGAAGGATGTGGATATAAAATAAGCGGATCATGTGCTACCCTTGCTTGTGAATCAAGAAGTGAGCATTCAAAATTTAACTGCTTGTCAAATCAGGTAGCCAGGATCCAAGAAAAAGTTTCGTAAAAAAAATGTCTGGGCACTTCTGCTGAATGTTTTTTATACGAAACCCCAGATAATTTACTCAGGGCCCTGCTGAGTGACCACCTGGGCATATAGCATAGGTGGCAAGTGCGGGCCAATTTTAGGACATTCTCTGTTTGCCATCAGATGGATTTTAGGGACCACGTGGAGTCTCATCCTAGAAGTATCCCTGTCTCTAAGACTGATGGGGTAGAATGGAGGGAGGGGAAAGGAAAAGCTATACTGAACTGACTTTTCTGTTCATCTTTAATCTTCCACCTGTTGTAAAAGTCCTGCTATTAATGAAAACTGACAGTCTCATTCAGTTTGGGAAGGAAATTTGAAATGCTAGAGACTTTGGAAAGTTGTATATCTATTAACTTGGACTTGCCTAGAACCATTAAGAGAGGAAGTAGAAGTTTCTGTCCTTGCAGAGATTTTATGAAGGACTGATGCAGAAGGTGTGAGGGTGGGCAGGTCAATTCTATGTTATTTTACAATTTGGGGAAGCTATGATAATTATTAAGACAAGGTGGAATGAATTCTGGTTTTAGGGGTAGGGAAGTTCAGGACTAGAAGGTTTTACCATGTGATTCTGTTGTAGAATCTCTACCTGGCGTAGCTGTTAAAATCTCAATCCAGCCTCTGGTTGAAATCTATATACTTTCTCCAGTGCTACTTTCACAAAGTGGTTGATAAGAACTCTTACCTTCCAGCCTCATGTTTTGCTGCTCAGAGGAAGCTGAAGAAACACCTTGGATTTAATCATGGCAAATGATTTGTTTACCTCAGAACATTTTAAGTTAATGAAAAACCTGGAAAATATCAATTTAGTCATAATGCAAAGTCCAGAAAGCAGTAAATAATTCTAGCACATTCCTCTGTCCGTGAAACACAAAACTAGCTTTGTTTTATTTTTTTATCTAAATCTATTTTCTGTTTTAAATCTCAGTGGGATATATTTTCAGCTTTGAAAGGCTCATTAAATCACTGATCCCTAAATTAGGTTCTTTCCAATGGGTTTGAAAAACACAGGCCCCCGTAAGTTCAACTAATTCATACTGTCTTGAGTTGTCTGGGGGAACACATTCATGTTCAGACAGAGAGACTTGGTCAAACTACTGAATCATTACAAGCAAAAACATTTTAGTTTATCAGTGTATATACTTGGAGGGTTTATGCATATCAGTATTGGTCTCAATCCATATTTATTTTATGGTCTTCACTTTATGGTTGACAGGTTAAACACTTTATTTGCATGCTTTAAAAGGTCTATAAAGAAAAATTAATGCTCAAAGTATTGCTGCTTGGGGCATGGCTTGGGTGGAAGGAAGAAGTGTTTAGAGATCAGCATGGTAAGGTGTAGCTTCCTGAGGCTGCACTGCAGTGGAGGTATAAGGAATACACCCATTATTCAGCCAAAACTTACTGAGTCCCTGCTATGTACCAAGACTTGTTTTCTACTTGTTTACTACAGATGCCACTATCTACCTCATGGCCTTAACAATTTTGTCCATTGCTCACAATTGTTAGGGAGAGGTTATAAGAGCTGTGTAAAGAGAAATGTGAACAGAGGAGCCTTACAGGCTATAGTCCATGGGGTCTCAAAGAGTTGGACACACCTGAAGTGACTTGAGATACATGTAAAGGGAAATATGAAGTCAGATTATGGTATTGATTGAATTGGGACTGATCCTAGCACCATTCAAGCAGGGTCAGCCTAACCTTCTCTTATTTGTGGGCTCCTTGGGGTCAGTTTCCCAGGAAGCTATGTAGACTTTGTGATCAAGAAGCCAGTGATAAGTCCTCAGATTGTAGGTTAATTCAAGAGCAACTCTTATGTGTTATGTCATAAATGCCTTGGCAGAAATTAAGATTAAGCTGGTAAAAGAAAACTAGCAAGAAAACCTTATGTGACCAGGAAAATAAAATTCATTTTTATCCTATTGCATATTGTGTAAAAAGTTAGTGATTCAAAAATGGCTAGCATTATTGGGTTCTTACTATGTACCAGGAGCTGTTCTAAGTATGTATAAATCCTGTATATGTATCCTGTCCTTTAATCTCATTGTCAGCCTTACGAGCTGCATACTATTTTCATCTCAGTTTTACTGTTAGGGATTTGAGGCTCAGAGAGGCTAACCAACTTGTTCAGCATCGTGTGGCTACTGAATGGGAGGGAAGGCAGTGGACTTGACTCGTAGTCTCTGTTCAAAGCTCATGCTCTCACCTGGTCATGGTGAACTTGATTTAGCTCCTGGTATAAACCAACATCCACCACTCTTCCTGTCTCTCCAACCCATTAATGGTCCTGGTATCTTCTCCAGCCAGAACCTGGGAATCACCTTGACCTCTTTTCTTCCTCTCTGACTTTCCCCCTCACCCATCAGTCTTTATGTCTTGGTAGTTTTAATTCCTAGTATCTCTTGAATATGCCTACAGTCATCATTTTCACCTGGACAACTACAGTAATTTCCTAACTAGCATCTCTCTCTTCCAATCCGCCTTTACAGCTGCCAACAACACTAAACAGCAAAGATGTTCATGCTACATCTCTGCTTAAAAACCCTCAGTGACTTTTTGACCCTCACTCACCCCTCTCTCTCTGTCTGTGCTCCAGAGACCTTGAACTAGTTGCAGTTGGCTGATTGTGCTGTTGCTTCTATGCCTCCATCTATCCTTTTCTCTATGACCAGGCTCCTTCTGGTTTTCTGTTCAGGAAATTGGCTCTAATGTCTCCTCTGGGAGTCTTTCCTGGCCCTCCCAGACAGAGGTAGGTTCACTGTCTCTGATTGTACCTCATGTGTGTCTTTGTGATAACAGTCATCACCACTTTGAGTTGCAATTTAATACCCACCTGTTTTCTCCCACGACATGGTGAATATTTCAAGACAGAGTAATGCAAGCTATCAGATAGACAGTGTAATAGCAGAAGCTGTCTACAGCAAAAGGAACACCAATAACAAGCATCATACAATACCCTAAGGCCCACCAGAAGTCCTGCTTAGGGTCATCAGAAGAGAAGCTTGTACATATAGGGATCCATAACACCTGGGCACCAATTTCCCTGCTGTGATCAACACATGTACCAAATGTTGGCCCTATCAGCATGATCCCTCTTTACTCCTCTACTGGAATGTACTCATTTAAGCTTCCCACTCATGGCATCAACTATGCTGCCCCTTAAGTTTGCAGCAGAGGAGGTTTTTCCTCCTTACGAACTGGGCATAGTCCCTTTGCCCCTGCACTTGCAGAAACATCATAGGAACATGGTCTGTTTTTGCCTTAAAATAATCTTAAATGACAAGAAAACCTATATCTATGTCATTTGAAGTGGGATTGTAAGTATTCAGCCAACTGAGGATACATTTTTAACTTTAAAACAAAAGCATATGAGAAGGCTGCAGAGAGATGAGTGTCTAGGATACAATACTGAACAGTAGGAGAGAGGTTGAGCTGAGAGTCAGGGAGAGGAGAATTTCATCTGGTCCCTGCCTGTTACCCGTTGTGTGATGCTGGACAGATTGTTTAATGTCTCTGAGCCTCACCTTCTGCATGCATAAAATGGAGATAGTATACGACCCACATGAATGTATAACGCTGCAAGTCACTTCAGAAGCTTGATATATGAGCAGAACTCAATTAATGGGGGTATTATGTAACAAATGAATCTATTGTGTTGTTTAGTCATTAAGTCATGTCTGATTCTTTTGAGACCCCATGGACTGTAGCCTGCCAGGCTCCTCTGTCCATGGGATTCCCCAGGCAAGAATGGAGTGGGTTGCCATTTCCTTCTCCAGGGAATCTTCCTGGCCCAGGGATCAAACCCCCGTCTCCTGTGTCAGGAGGCAAATTCTTTACCACAGAGCCACCAGGGAAGACCAAGTAGATCTATAATAAAATACATTTTCATATTTAAATTGCAGTCTGAATGATTGCCCTTGGTTAAGATAATCTCTCATCTGGTAGATTTTTCACCAAGAGACCCTTAAATCAACCAAACAGCAGACTTGAACTGAAGTGAAGATTAATTCTGAACAAATGAATCCAAGTCTTAATATGACCTTAAAGGCAGGATTGACTACCTTTTCTGCAGCTACTCTAGGTCTGCCTTAAGGCCACCAATACTACATTTGCTCAGTGTCCAGACCAGGGAGGGTTGGATCCCCACAAAATATCACCCCTGTGGCAAAGGGTGCCATGATTAACCCAGCTCCTCGCACAAAGGGTCTTTTACTGGTCACAAGATTGAGCCTTTAGCAGCTGCTCCAGGAGCCAGTGTAAACAGACCTGGAGAACTTATGTGTTGCTCCCTCACAGTCTCTGACATAACCACTTAGAGATCAAGACAGACATGACTATCAATTGGTCTTCAAATTTAAGGAGTATATGTTATGGGGAAATAGAGCTCTGAGTTTGACAGCCTTCACTACAGCTCCCAAGGAAATCAGCATGGCTGTTCCTATTTTATAGGCAGAAAACCCAAGGCACTAAGGGATTAAATAATTTGTATTGGAACGAGATTTTACTAACTCCATAGAAAATTGACCTAAAACTTAAACATGGATAAACCACATCCTTTATTTAAACAATATTTTATAGTCTATGATGGAAGAATACTTAGAGATGGAATTTCCAGATTGGCTATTCATGAACTCACAGAAAAATTATGCAACTTTCTATTCATTCAGCAAACATTTATTCAGTACATACCGAGTGGTGAGCACTGTGATGGGTACTGGGGGGACAAGCTCATAGGAGACTGTCACCTGCCCTCAAGGTAATCAGGAGGAGACACACATGTAAAGAAATAGAACAAGATGGTATAGACACTGTGCTAGTGAGAAAAATCTTTACACATTACAGCAGGGGCCCAAATAGGACACGTGTCTTGAAAGATGATTCTGTTTGTTTTGCCCTGGGTAGGCTTGGCAACAGGAAGAGTGCTACGAACCCTAAAAGAGTGGTGATACTTGCCAAATTTCAACCCACAAATTGGTGAATATATGTCTAAGAGCTAGAAGTCATGAGTGCATGTGCACGGGGAATGTTATCATTTATGTTCAGGATCTGAATTGAGATGTTAATTATTTTCTAAATCCTAAAAAACTAGACTTTTGGATCTCCTATAATTTGACTTTAAATAATAATTTCTTGCTAATAGCTGTCTTGCCAAAGTAGAGAATTACCATGGGAAAGGCCCAAAGAAGGAGTCCTAGGCGTTGCCGAAATTAAATACAGCTTTCAACTCACTTATGTGCTCTCTTCTTGACACATTCCCTTGCATTGACTTTGACAGCATCCCATTTGCCTGCCTCCCCTCTAACTTTCCAGCACTCCTTCCTAGCTTCCTTTACTGACCCGTCATCCTCTCTCTTCAATGAAATATTTTTTTCCCATTTTCTCACTATGCTCTCCGCATAGGTAATTCCATATTGTGCCATGGCTTCTGTTACAGTGTAAATGTCAATCATTTTCACCTGTCTTCAATTTAGATCTTTCCACTATCATCCAGACACAGATGTCCAACTCTAAACTTGATATATCACTTGGACTCCTCTGTCAAAACTCAGGTAGGATGGAAACTCATGAGTTTCCCCTCAAACTTCCTCCCTGTCAGATGTTTTCTACCTTAGTAAGTTTCTCCACCTAATTCAGGGATTCTCTAACCTGACTTCACAGTTGAAACATCTGAGCGACATTGAAACCATACCTGTGCCTGGGTAGTACAGTGATAATGTCTTGGCAAACATATTTCCTTCTCACCAAGTCAGACTCAAATCCAATACTCCCAGCAACAGGGGAAATCCTCTCTATGATTAATTACTTATTTGAATAATAAGTAACTTTGCTGTTCAACTGTTAGTTCCATGAGGGCGAATGCATTCCTGTTTCATTCAATGTGCTCAGTCACTCAGTCATGTCTGACTCTCTGTGACCCCATGGGCTGTAGCCGGCCAGGCTCCTCTGTCCATGGAATTTTCCAGGCAAGAAAACTGGAATGGATTTCCATTTCCAACTCCAGGGTATCTTCCCAACCCAGGGACTGAACCCACGTCTCTTGTGTCTCCTGCATTGGCAGGCAGAGTTTTTATCACTGTACCACCTGGGAAACCCTTCATTCCGTCATCATTCAAGCTTCAGTCATTGCAGTCTCAGTTTTCTAGCACAAAGAAAGTCATCATTCTTGGATGGATGGATGGATGAATGAATGACTAGTCTTGGAGACATCTTGAAATGAAGGTCAGATTAAGGATACAGATGTCAGTGTAAGGTTTGTGGATCCATTCAATCAAATGTCACTGTGCTGACTCAGCAAAGGGCCCTGAGATGGAGGTATGTGATATGTGAAAGCCTAGCCACACACCTTGGTGCAGCCAGGGATTTCTTCAGCATTCTCTCAACAGGAGATGTTCCTCTGGCATTTTTCGACTCCTTTTCTCTGATAGGTAAACTTTCTGTCCTAAAGTACCCCATGATGAAATAGTCACTGTGGGTTGCTTTATTTTATAATCTGACATCAGAATGCAAAGGGAGAGTATGCTTTCTAAACTCCTTAACATGCAGTTCTATTGAAAATAGCTGTTGAGACACATCCATAAAGTAAGCTGTTGAGCAGTGATAAGAGAGATGGTAGAGTTATAAAACATGATATGGTATTCTATCTAGAAATATTGTGCAGTGTGAATATCAATTTATTCCTTAAGAATGTAAACAAAATGTACATAATCCTCTGTGACTTTTGCTTCATAATTTAATTCACTAAGGTTTTCGATGTTTGCATGTAGCCATTTGATTCAATCATGTTGAGCTGGAATATTTTGATGTATTCTAAAAAGTAAACCCTAAAATTATATCCCTTTTAATGATGAGTAATACATGAATCAGATTTATCTCCTCTTTGAACTAGACTTCATCTCCAACCTATACTACCTGGGGTAGTAGATTTTAAAAAATCCATGCTGGTCTTCTGACTTCAAAATTAAAGTTTATTCATGTGGAATAATATAGTCGATATTTATTTATTTTTTCATTTATTTTTATTAGTTGGAGGCTAATTACTTTACAATATTGTAGTGGTTTTTGCCATACAGAAAGAGGAAAATTCTCCATGATCAAGTTTAAGGTTAGGAGTGGAGTGTAAGCCAGGGTCAAGGCAGATTCATTGCAAAATGTATAAACTTCAAGCTCTGGGAGGGTACTTGTACTATGTAGATATAGTCATTTTATTTTAACTCCAGTTGATGCAAGACCCTGATGCTGGGAAAGATTGAAGGTGGGAGGAGAAGGGGATGACAGAGGATGAGATGGTTGGATGGCATCACCGACTCAGTGGACATGAGTTTGAGTCAACTCTGGGAGTTGGTGATGGACAGGGAGGCCTGGCGTGCTGCAGTCCGTGGGGTTGCAAAGAGTCGGACACGACTGAGCGACTGAACTGAACTGACCTGAACTAATGAAGGCTGCATTCTTTTCTGTCCCACCTCCTGCTTATTCTCATGTTGGAGTTATCACAGGCCTTTGGGAGAACAGGCTAAAGAAAAGTTGAGTTGTAGATCCTTTTATGTTTAGGTCAGAGAGCTATTTTTACATTATTTGCAGTTATATCCATGTAGAGCTGTTCAGCTAACTGATTTGGTGTAGAAATTACTTCTAGGTTCTCCTGTCATCCATTCATCTGTTGCTTTGAGTCACTAACGTTGTGACACAGAAGTGTAAGGCCAGAGTTTGCGTGGAAACAGGAGAGTGAGCTATAGCTCCTAGCACTGAAAGGTTGTGGGTGGTGAAGAGGAAACATGGTTTGAAATACATGGAACCAGAAGCCAGTCTGTGGAAAATTCTTCCAGTCATCTAGCATGCAAAATTGAAAGAGAATCATTGAGTTTTCATCAAAGCTTCATCAAAACACAAGTTCTTTGCTGCCAGTAATGTATTTGAAACATTTAGGAATATTTTGAAAATCTCTCAAAAAGGAATTTTTATCAGAATTACTGTATTTGTAGGACACACATATGTAGTGGTACATAAAATTTGCAGTACTGCATAGTGAACTGAACTGAACTGAGCTGATATCTTTGTGAAGTTACATGTTTTGTGTACCTCAACATATCACTGAATTACATGGATGTATTGGGGAAATATTTATGTTTCTAACTTACTTAAAATGAAACACTGATATCAGCAACAATTACATTGTTATAATATATCATTACAACAAGTTTCATTGAAGAGTTATTAAGTTCTGTTCATTCAAAGAGCTTTTAATATTGTTCACTGCACCAAAAAACCTTAAGATGCCCTGAAATTTTACACTCATATATGAAAGAAACTTGGTGGAAGTTTTCCTATATTTGACAACAAACCTAAGAATGTATTTTCTAGTAACAAACTGTGATGCTAAACTATCAGTAACTTTTCTAAAGAGTCAAAAATTAAAAGCAAATTTAGACCAATGATGCTGGAAGAATTATTTTTCTGTTCTCTTTGTGTGTGCAGTTCATTTGTGTCTGACTCTGCAACCCCATGGACTGTAGCCCACCAGACTCCTCTGTCTACAGGATTTTCCAGGCAAGAATACTGTTGTGGGTTGCCATTTCCTTCTCCAGAGGGTCTTCCCAACCCAGGGATCGAACTTGTATCTCTTGTGTCTTCTGCATTGGCAGGCAGGTTCTTTACCACTGGTGCCACCTAGGAATCCTGTTCTCTGTAAGGACTGATATTGCAAAGTCATTGGCATATGAAGGGATGATCAAGAAGTGTATATTCAAACAAAATAGGAAGGAGTTCCACAGAGGTCTGTTAGGTAGTTAAGAAAAAATTGTTATTTTTCTGCTTTTATTTTAATTTGTGCCTTTGCAGCTTTTTCAAATTTGTAATTTGCTATATGTTTTTAACTCATTCTGAACAACACTAATTTTCATAACACATTTATTCTTTTTCCTTCATATGTAAGACGTAGGCCCAATAATACCTGAATCCAATGCTAGTAGGAATATTGCTTTTGTGTTTTTGAAAAGATGGTGATTTTAGATGTTAACAAGGTCAGTCAGTTCAGTTCAGTTGCTCAGTCATGTCTGACTCTTTGCGACCCCATGAATTGCAGCACGCCAGGCCTCCCTGTCCTTCACAGACTCCCGGAATTTACTTAAACTCATGCCCATTGAGTCGGTGATGCCATCCAGCCATCTCATCCTCTGTTGTCCCCTTCTCCTCCTGCCCCTAATCCCTCCAAGCATCAGGGTCTTTTCAAATGAGTCAACTCTTGGCATGAGGTGGCCAAAGTATTGGAGTTTCAGCTTCAGCATCATTCCTTCCAATGAACAACCAGGACTTATCTCCTTCAGGATGGACTGGTTGGATCTCCTTGCAGTCCAAGGGACTCGCAAGAGTCTTCTCCAACACCACAGTTCAAAAGCATCAATTCTTCGGCGCTCAGCTTTCTTCACAGTCCAACTCTCACATCCATACATGACCACTGGAAAAACCATAGCCTTGACTAGACGGACCTTTGTTGGCAAAGTAATGTCTCTGCTTTTTAATATGCTACCTAGGTTGGTCACAACTTTCCTTCCAAGGAGTAAGCGTCTTTTAATTTCATGGCTGCAGTCACCATCTGCAGTGATTTTGGAGCCCAAAAAAATAAAGTCTGACACTGTTTCCACTGTCGCCCCATCTATTTCTCATGAGGTGATGGGACCAGATGCCTTGATCTTAGTTTTCTGAATGTTGAGCTTTAAGCCAACTTTTTCACTCTCTCTTTCACTTTCATCATGAGGCTTTTTAGTTCTTCTTCACTTTCTGCCATAAGGGTGGTATCATCTGCATATCTGAGGTTATTGATATTTCTCCTGGCAACCTTAATTCCAGCTTGTGCTTCCTCCAGCCCAGCGTTTCTCATGATGTACTCTGCATATAAGTTAAATAAGCAGGGTGAAAATATATAGCCTTGACGTACTCCTTTTCCTATTTGGAACCAGTCTGTTGTTCATGTCCAGTTCTAACTGTTGCTTCCTGACCTGCATACAGGTTTCTCAAGAGGTAGGTCAGGTGGTCTGGTATTCCCATCTCCTTCAGAATTTTCCACAGTTTATTGTGATCCACACAGTCGAAGGCCTTGGCATAGTCAATAAAGCAGAAATAGATGTTTTTCTGGAACTCTATTGCTTTTTCAATGATCCAGTGGATGTTGGCAAGTTGATCTCTGGTTCCTCTGCCTTTTCTAAAACCAGCTTGAACGTCTGGAAGTTCTCAGTTCACATATTGCTGAAGCCTGGCTTGGAGAATTTTGAGCATTACTTTTCTTTTTTTTTTTTTTTTTTTTTTAATTTTTATTATTATTATTATTTTTTTTCCAGTGGGTTTTGTCATACATTGATATGAATCAGCCATGGATTTACATGTATTCCCAATCCCGATCCCCGCTCCCACCTCCCTCTCCACCCGATTCCTCTGGGTCTTCCCAGTGCACCAGGCCGGAGCACTTGTCTCGTGCATCCCACCTGGGCTGGTGATCTGTTTCACCATAGATAGTATACATGCTGTTCTTTTGAAATATCCCACCCTCACATTCTCCCACAAAGTTCAAAAGTCTGTTCTGTATTTCTGTGTCTCTTTTTCTGTTCTGCATATAGGGTTATCGTTATCACCTTTCTAAATTCCATATACATGTGTCAGTATGCTGTAATGTTCTTTATCTTTCTGGCTTATTTCACTCTGTATAAGGGGCTCCAGCTTCATCCATCTCATTAGGACTGGTTCAAATGAATTCTTTTTAATGGCTGAGTAATATTCCATGGTGTATATGTACCACAGCTTCCTTATCCATTCATCTGCTGATGGGCATCTAGGTTGCTTCCATGTCCTGGCTATTATAAACAGTGCTGCGATGAACATTGGGGTGCACGTGTCTCTTTCAGATCTGGTTTCCTCAGTGTGTATGCCCAGAAGTGGGATTGCTGGGTCATATGGCAGTTCTATGTCCAGTTTTTTAAGAAATCTCCACACTGTTTTCCATAGCGGCTGTACTAGTTTGCATTCCCACCAACAGTGTAAGAGGGTTCCCTTTTCTCCACACCCTCTCCAGCATTTATTGCTTGTAGACTTTTGGATAGCAGCCATCCTGACTGGCGTGTAATGGTACCTCATTGTGGTTTTGATTTGCATTTCTCTAATAATGAGTGCTGTTGAGCATCTTTTCATGTGTTTGTTAGCCATCTGTATGTCTTCTTTGGAGAAATGTCTGTTTAGTTCTTTGGCCCATTTTTTGATTGGGTCATTTATTTTTCTGGAATTGAGCTGCAGGAGTTGCTTGTATATTTTTGAGATTAATCCTTTGTCTGTTTCTTCATTTGCTATTATTTTCTCCCAATCTGAGGGCTGTCTTTTCACCTTACTTATAGTTTCCTTTGTAGTGCAAAAGCTTTTAAGTTTCATTAGGTCCCATTTGTTTAGTTTTGCTTTTATTTCCAATATTCTGGGAGGTGGGTCATAGAGGATCTTGCTTTGATTTATGTCGGAGAGTGTTTTGCCTATGTTCTCCTCTAGGAGTTTTATAGTTTCTGGTCTTACATTTAGATCTTTAATCCATTTTGAGTTTATTTTTGTGTATGGTGTTAGAAAGTGTTCTAGTTTCATTCTTTTACAAGTGGTTGACCAGTTTTCCCAGCACCACTTGTTAAAGAGGTTGTCTTTTTTCCATTGTATATCCTTGCCTCCTTTGTCAAAGATAAGGTGTCCATAGGTTCGTGGATTTATCTCTGGGCTTTCTATTCTGTTCCATTGATCTATATTTCTGTCTTTGTGCCAGTACCATACTGTCTTGATGACTGTGGCTTTGTAGTAGAGTCTGAAGTCAGGCAGGTTGATTCCTCCAGTTCCATTCTTCTTTCTCAAAATTACTTTGGCTATTCGAGGTTTTTTGTATTTCCATACAAATTGTGAAATTCTTTGGTCTAGTTCTGTGAAAAATACCGTTGGTAGCTTGATAGGGATTGCATTGAATCTATAGACTGCTTTGGGTAGAATAGCCATTTTGACAATATTAATTCTTCCAATCCATGAACACGGTATGTTTCTCCATCTGTTTGTGTCCTCTTTGATTTCTTTCATCAGTGTTTTATAGTTTTCTATGTATAGGTCCTTTGTTTCTTTAGGTAGATATACTCCTAAGTATTTTATTCTTTTTGTTGCAATGGTGAATGGTATTGTTTCCTTAATTTCTCTGTCTGTTTTTTCATTGTTAGTATATAGGAATGCAAGGGATTTCTGTGTGTTAATTTTATATCCTGCAACTTTACTATATTCATTGATTAGCTCTAGTAATTTTCTGGTAGAATCTTTAGGGTTTTCTATGTAGAGGATCATGTCATCTGCAAACAGTGAGAGTTTCACTTCTTCTTTTCCTATCTGGATTCCTTTTACTTCTTTTTCTGCTCTGATTGCTGTGGCCAGCACTTCCAACACTATGTTGAATAGTAGTGGTGAGAGTGGGCACCCTTGTCTTGTTCCTGATTTCAGGGGAAATGCTTTCAATTTTTCACCATTGAGGGTGATGCTTGCTGTGGGTTTGTCATATATAGCTTTTATTATGTTGAGGTATGTTCCTTCTATTCCTGCTTTTTGGAGAGTTTTAATCATAAATGAGTGTTGAATTTTGTCAAAGGCTTTCTCTGCATCTATTGAGATAATCATATGGTTTTTATCTTTCAATTTGTTAATGTGGTGTATTACATTGATTGATTTGCGGATATTAAAGAATCCTTGCATTCCTGGGATAAAGCCCACTTGGTCATGGTGTATGATTTTTTTAATATGTTGTTGGATTCTGTTTGCTAGAATTTTGTTAAGGATTTTTGCATCTATGTTCATCAGTGATATTGGCCTGTAGTTTTCTTTTTTTGTGGCATCTTTGTCTGGTTTTGGAATTAGGGTGATGGTGGCCTCATAGAATGAGTTTGGAAGCTTACCTTCTTCTGTAATTTTCTGGAAGAGTTTGAGTAAGATAGGTGTTAGCTCTTCTCTAAATTTTTGGTAGAATTCAGCTGTGAAGCCATCTGGTCCTGGGCTTTTGTTTGCTGGAAGATTTTTGATGACAGTTTCGATTTCCTTGCTTGTGATGGGTCTGTTAAGATCTTCTATTTCTTCCTGGTTCAGTTTTGGAAAGTTATACTTTTCTAAGAATTTGTCCATTTCATCCAAGTTGTCCATTTTATTGGCATAGAGCTGCTGGTAGTAGTCTCTTATGATCCTTTGTATTTCAGTGTTGTCTGTTGTGATCTCTCCATTTTCATTTCTAATTTTGTTAATTTGGTTTTTCTCTCTTTGTTTCTTAATGAGTCTTGCTAATGGTTTGTCAATTTTGTTTATTTTTTCAAAAAACCAGCTTTTAGCTTTGTTGATTTTTGCTATGGTCTCTTTAGTTTCTTTTGCATTTATTTCTGCCCTGATTTTTAAGATTTCTTTCCTTCTGCTAACTCTGGGGTTCTTCATTTCTTCCTTCTCTAATTGCTTTAGGTGTAGAGTTAGGTTATTTAATTGGTTTTTTTCCTGTTTCTTGATGTAAGCCTGTAATGAGCATTACTTTTCTAGTCTGACATCAAATGGCTGCATCAAAGTGTTGGGTCCAAATGCCCAGCTTTGAATCGAGCCTACCGCAGGGTGGGGCTGAGCGCTGAGGGCCCAGGTCTCACACATGCTAATTAGGCCTTTGATGTCATCTCCAAGTGAGGTTGTACCTACAGTCACTAGGACATGCTGGATGGAAATCAGAGTTTCATCACACACCTTTATCCTTGTGACCTACAATCAGACCACATGCCCTGGGATGCACTTTGAATTGATACTAAAAAAGAATTATCTTGTACCTAGTATAATTATAATGCATTGGATTTTTTTTTCCCTCGTAAAGACATTGATTTGTTAAACCTAAAACATTTAAAATGGGCCACAGTTTCTATAACTCTGCCTTGACCTTGGGAAGGTTCTGCCACACACCTCTGATCCTGGCTCTTGGGCTATGAAAGCTGTGCTGGACTTTTTTTTTTTCCCTTGGTATCTGGCACATAGTAAGCCTTCAAATATTTTTTGCTTCCCTTCTTTCATTATTGTTTTTCTTGGGGTACTTTTTTTTTTTGTCTGTCAGGTATGAGGAAATTTTTAAGAAAAGAAAACATATCTGACACATTCCAATTGTATTACCAAATGACTGCCTTTATTAAGCTGTCTAGGGTGACAGAGTCCAGCTCTATGACAGCATAGCACCTAGAAACTGTCTTTACAGCCGGTGTAATTTTTCATTGTTTCACACAGGACTGGAAGTAAACTAATTAACTAGGACAACCAGAATGAACCATGCTTATCTAGATGAAGACCTACCTTTAACTGAAAGATGATGTACTTGAACTCTAGTCCTCATCCTGTGGACAGAATGATAGCAGTTAATAATAATAGTATTGATAATAACACACAACTGTAAACCCTTTTTTATCATATAGGGCCCTTCTACATTCATAGCCTCGTGAAATTGTTTTAAGAACTTTAGACGATGGATACGACCTTTTACCCATGTCTTAGAGAGAACAATGCTGTGTGGGAGGTTGAGAGATTGTCCCAGTATATCTTGGGCAATGAGTAGAGATCCACGATTGTATGGTTTCTGTGACTCTTGCATTTCTTATAGCATTTAAATTAATGGTAATCAAGGATAGCACCTGCCGTGTTTATAGCCTCCTGCTCTCTCCTTAAACTCCAAGATGGAAGCCACTGTAGGAAAAACTTGGAGTTTATACAAAACGTTTATACAAAACGTTATCACTCCAGAAAGTCTCTGGTGGCCTCTGGGGATAAAAATAGAAGGAAAAGACAGAACAACTAAGAAGGAGGTGAAGGCGCTAAAGCAAGAAAGAGCTTGGTATTTAGAAGAAAATGAAAGCAGGAGGGTGGTGAGCCACGGGAAGGTAGGTAGGAATGAATTACCAATGGCTTCCCCGAAGATTGTACTTTTACTTAACACTTACATAGCATTGCATATGTGCCTGACACTATTTTAACCTTCACATCAGTTCTATGAGGTAAAACATTTTATTAATCACAGTTGCCAGATGGCAAAGTTGAGGCACATGGAGCTTAGGCAGCTTGCTGGTTGAACTCAGGCAGTCTGGCTCCTCAGTCTGCTCCCCTATGTGATGGAGTCAGCTTATTATGGAGCATCCATGTGGAATGTCTTGGATCAATTGGATTTAAAGCCTGAAATATTGACAAGTTTGGGATTGAATATACAGGTGTACCCGTGTCGTATAGGCTGAAATTGATGATTTTTCATCACTTTTTTGGTCTGTTTTACACCAGAAGATTTGAGGAGGATATTGTTTCTGTTTATGCTTTCAATTCAGATAAATGTCTCTCTGGGTTGTAGTACATGGTTTTGAAGTCTTCTGGTCTTCCATAGATTTCCTTGTGATCAGATGTATTGAAATCACAATACCATTTCACTTATTTTATTAAAATTTTTTAAAAATTAAATTACTACTATTGTTGAAGTTGCTCAGTCATGTCCCATTCTGTGACCCCATGGACTGTAGCCTACCAGGCTCCTCCGTCCATGGAATTTTCCAGGCAAGACTACTGGAGTGGGTTGTCATTTCCTTCTCCAGGGGATCTTCCCGACTCAGGGGTCGAACCCAGGTCTCCTGCATTGCATGCAGACTCTTTACCATCTGAGCCACCAGGGAAGTCCTACTATTGTTGAGATAGTACTAAATACTATAATAATAGTAGTAAAATAGTATCAAAATACTATAATTACTAATTATCACTTAAAAAGTATATATAAAATAAAGCAAAATGCATATGGAGTCCTAACAAATCCTTATATAATATTAACATTTCTTTATCTAATCCTGGTTTTATTCATTTCTGAAGAGAATCTTTTCATCTTGTCTTGAGTTTTAGTGATTGTATATAAAAATGATTCACAGGTATATTCCTAATGTTAGTGTACCAAAACTTCATTGCTAGCCTAGTTTTAAAATTCTTGCTTTAACTCATTGGCAAAAAACACCAAACTTTATCATGAATTAAAAGGGAGACATTAGTCTAATACTGCCAAAGCACCTTTAGTTTGGCATTGAACTAGAGCAGCATGAGCAGTAATGAACGAGAGGTGGTTTCAGCTCTGGGAGGGTTTACAGTCCAAGGAAGCATTGAGAGTGTAAACAACTGACCTTAAGACAGGATGTACAAGGCTTCAAGGGGCACAGACAAAATGTGCTGGAATCAATGACCAGAGGAAATGACCAGAGAGGAAAACACATGTGGTCTATCCGGCATTAACCAGTGGGAAACACCATACTGATACCCAATTCTTAATTTGTGTAAATAACACCACAGTAGCTAATATAGTCACTTAGAATGATTATACATGGAACTTACATTGTATAAAGTCATTCCTAAATTTGCAATGTAAATATACCTGGAGTTTAAGGATTTGAATGAGATATGATGACATTTCACCACTGTGCTAATTTTCCATTTGCCATCCTAGTTATCTGAGTTCTATATATTGTCTCATTCATTTCAACATATTTTCCTATGTGTGTTCTGTTGTAGTTAAGTCCTTGCCCTTCAGATCTAAATAAGTCATTTCAAGTCATCCAGCTACAATTAGGCCTTGAATCTGACTCCTGGTTGGGAAGGATTAGCTTAATAAATGGCTCTTGCCCCTCACTCTTCCCATATTTTATCTATTTTTATTTAATTGTGTGGTATCTACAGAAGTGCATGGAATTATATAATCTGTTAATTGCTTCTCATGAAGAAAATTAAAAGAAGGTAGTATTGCATCAGGTGAAATTATGAAATCCACTTATGGGGACAGAGACAATTTCTTTGCCTGAGGTTTTTAATTTTTTGTATTAAAATGGAATTATGTGCTTAAATCGTTTACGCTTTTGTCTATCAGCATGGAGTCTTGATTATGAATTCAAGCACTATGAATTTTGTGCTGGCTATTTTCCCAACTCTCCTAACACAAGTGAAATGTTTGCTGATAATAATAAGTACAGATAGATTCCCTAAGCTTGTCCGACAAATAACTGAATTAACTTCCTAACTCAATTATTGAGGCAAAACCCTAGATGTTAATGCCTCTCCCTATTTAAAACTGTCCCAAACATGCCCTACATTGAAATGGTTTGTCCTTTTCTGTTCCTGTTTTAGTCTCCTTGTCTCTTTTAAGACTGTCACCCCTCCCACATCTTCTTCCCCCACAACTTAGGAAATAAGCTTCTGATCTCATATTTAAATTTTTTTCTATTTTCAGAGAGTGGGGATGCATGTTCCAGGTTTCCTCCTAATGAATGTCACCTGTATTGTGTCTCGTTTCACTTAGTTTTTGTTTTTCAGGCCCTCTATCTCCTTAATATCATTAGTCCTGCCTGTGGATTAAGGACCAATCTTCTTCTCTCACCCCAATTCACACAATCCATGTGTGCTCACATAATTAGTTCACGTTTAAGTGTAAGCTGGTGACAAGATTGATGGCCTTTGAGTTAAATGTGGCTCTTCTGAAGTGATGAAAATCCTAATTTAAACAAGCTCAGGCCAAAAAAAAAAAAAAAAGAAAAAAGAAAGAAAACAATCATGGACTCACATACCTGAAAAGAATAGGCAGGGCTGGAGATTTTGGCCTCGCAAGATACAGTGCTCAGTCACTTCAGTCGTATCTGACTCCTTGTGACCTCATGGACTGTAGCCCACCAGGTTCCCCTGTCCATGGGGATTCTCCAGGCAAGAATATGAAGTGGGTTGCCATGCCCTCCTCCAGGGGATCTTTTGGACCCAAGGATTGAACCCACATCTCTTATGTCTCCTGCATTGGCAGGTGGGTTCTTTACCACTAGGCAGGATCCAGAGGTGCAAATAATGCAGCTAACTTCCTCCATGAGGCGTGCCCTGGGAATTTTAGCCAGTTCCAATAAAAGGCCTTTTCTGATATTCCAGTGCAGACTTTCAGACCAGCTCTTGATTGGACTAATTCAGATAACTTGCCACCTTTGAGCCAATAATTGTCACCAGAGCCATCGAATATGCTAATTGGGCAAGCATAGGTCATGCATACATTCTTGGAACTTGGGAATAGGGGTGAACTGTATCAGAAACACAAGGGTTTAAGTGGGGGAAAAGTGGTACCCAAATGAAAATCAGGGTGCTTGTATGGAAGAGGAAATGGATACACATATCTATTCTGATCTCCTTCCCAGGCAAACTGTGATCTGTTCAGAGCTCTGTTTTCTATACTCAGATTTTTAACCCAACTCACCTGTATCAAGAATACTGTAGAAGATGGTGTTTTCATTTAACACTAATAGCAAATTGTAACTGCAGAGTAATAGCACAATGATTTAGATTTTCCCATATTTATAGATTTGGCAGGAAATGTCTACTATTTTTTTGCCTCTATGGTTACTAATAACAGCTTGGGATAATAGGAAAGATTCTTAGGAGAATAGGTGATGAAACTTCATTGTTGACCCCACATTCATGAGCCCAGATATCCATGTGTACTCTTTGGTCTCAGAACTTGGCTTCACTCCAGGGCATGTCTTATACTGTTCTAGCTCATCTCTGTCCATGAAAAACATGTTGGGTGCCTTACAGGTTGGATTCTGCCAGTGTGACTATCACAAATTGGTCACCTAATTTGAGTTGTGTGACTTACTAGCTGTGTGGCTTTCTAGCTATGTGGCTTTACCTGGGACCTGGAATCTGTAACCTTGTGGACATTCAGTTACAGTACTGCTGGTTACCAACTTCAAAGGGTGGTCATAAGGGTCTTTTAAATTAATGTGAAAGTGGAGTGGCCGGACACATAGACAGTTGTCAGTAAATGTTAAAAACACATCCTTAGGACCAGCTTCCTGCTTGGACTGCTGACTCTGCTCTTTTAGAAGTTTTCTCTATTTCGTTTCTTCTTTGCTTCTCCTTCACCGGTTCATATTTGGTGAATTTCTTTTCTTATGGAAAGAACACTTATTGTGAGATTTACCCTTGTAACAAAATTTTAGTTAAATACTATGTTATCACTGACTATAGGTGACTTCTTCATGAGTTTTTTATAATTTCTGTTGCATTTATTGAGTGCTCACTGTATGCCTGAGCATCTTCGATTGTTAATCATTTGAACCTCACAGCAGGACTATAGGTGGAAATTTATTGTTTTCATTTGACAGATGGGGAAACTGAGGCTTAAGTTGTGCACAGGAAGAGGGCAACATTACAAAACTGTGGAGACAGTCCTGAAACGAAGGTCAGATCAGTCTGACACCCTTGTTTTCATCCAGTGAGTGGTCCAGAAACTTCAGTATGCATGAAACTCCCCTGCAGTGCACAAAGTACACATTTCTGAAGTTCACCCTCAAAGGTTCTGAAGTGATGACTCTGGAATGGGTCAGAGAAAGATGCATTTATCAACATTCTCCAGGTGATTGTCCCACAGGTGGACTTGAGATGACTGATTCCCTTCCTGTGCTTTCTCACGTCTCCCGCCTTCTCTGGTGGAAGGAGAGGACTACAGTGCTACCTGAAGGTTCTGGCATCTGCATTGCTGCCAGGCACGTGGTTGCCCTCTCCTGGCTTCCTGCTTTTGTAAACAATTCCTTAACCCTCTGAGTATCCAAGCTAATCTGACCCCCTTTGAGCCACTAGCACTTGAATTTATGTTGAGAGTACATGTGTTCAGCATGTTCATATGAGTCATCTGGTGTGTACTCTGCATATAACAGGAGCTCAATGTTTAGGGTTACTTTTATGTTGTGTAAATTTCCATGTAGTCTGCTTCCATTTGTATGCTCCATTTCCCTCAGCTCAGTTGTAAGATGCTTAAGAAAAGAGATGGACTGGTCCTCCATTGCCTCTATATTACCTGAATCTCTTCACACCTGCTCAGCAAAGAATGGTGACTCATTGATACATAATAGAAGATTTGTAATGCGCATTTATTGAGTTAATTAAGCACTCAAAGGTGTTAGTTACCACTATTCTTTCATAGATGATGAGATTTTCATGACAAAATCTTTTGAATATTTACACTTGGTTTTCCACCTTTAACACTCAAGGGGGAGGAAAGAATAACCCCATTTTAGCCTCAGAGGTAAAATATTTAACTACTCAACATTCTTTGTTTTGCATAAAGAAATGTTTAACCAAGATTCCTCAGGTTACAGTCAGATGGCCAAACTTTTAGAAACAAATGTGTGCATACAAATATGCACACAGCATTTACCTCAAAATGCAGATACTTATGGATTATGTCTCTACTATTTCTTTATAGGAGCCCAGGTTTTTTTAATAAAGCTTGGTTTCTCCTTTGGCATCAAAGTCCTTATTGAACACAACTGTTGAGATCCTCAAAATTCAGACATAGCACTAGGAGTTAGAAATAAAACTCTAAAATAAAATGCCTAATGTATAGGATGGTGACTGTAGTTGAAAACACTGTATTATATAATTGAAATTAATAAAATTTGCTAAGAGAGTAGACCTTAAGTATTCTCACTAAAAAATTGAATATGTGAGGTGATGAATGTGTTAATTTGGGGGGACTCCTTTTGCAACATTTATGTGTATCAAATCATCATTGTACACTTTAAATATCTTACAATTTTATTTGTTGATTATACCCCAGGAAAGCGGAAAATAACTAAGAATAAGGTAAAATGCAGGCTTGTTAGACTAGTTATTGTTGTTGTTGAATCACTAAGTTGCATCCAGCTCTTTGTGACTTCATGGACTGCAGCATGCCAGGCTTCCCTGTCCTTCATCATCTCCTGGAGTTTGCCCAAACTCATATCCCTTGAGTCAGTGATGCCACCCAAGCATCTTATCCTTTGTCATCCCCTTCTCCTTCTGCCCTCAATGTTTCCAAGCATCAGGGTCTTTTCAAATGAGTTGACTTTTTGTATCAGGTGGCCAAAGTATTGGAACTTCAGCTTCAGCATCAGTCCTTCCAATGACTATTCAGGGTTGATTTCCTTTAGGATGAGCTGGTTTGTTGCCCTCGCTGTCCAAGGGACCCTCAAGAGTCTTCTTCAGCATCACATTCTTAGACTAGAGAATGATTAGTTATATCAAAGTGAATATCATGAAATTGTAGCTGGGATGCTAACTAGCATGGGGATGAGTGTATGAATCATGTAATTTCAACTGGGGAGGCAGAAGACAGGGTCTAGAGCAGTGCTGGCCAGTAAAAAATTTGATGTTAAGACATGATACAAGTCACATGTGTAATTAAAAATTTCTGGTAGCCATAATAAAAAAAAGTAAGGAGAAACAATTTTAATAACATTATTTAACCCAGTATCTCTAGAATATTATCATTTCAATATATAGTTAATATGAAATATAATATACTTTAAATTTGCTTTTGTGTATTGTTTTTGAAATCTGTTTTGCATTTGTGTTACTTACTTTTTTATTTTTGGCCATGCCATATGGCGGCTTGCGGAATCTCAGTTCTCTAACCAGGCATTCAACCTGGGGTCATGGCAGTGAAAGCACAGAGTCTTGACCATTGGACTGTCAGGGAACTCCCCTATTGTGTGTTTTATACTGACTGCACATTTCAAATGTTTTAATAGCTACAGTTGGTTAGTGGCTTCTGTACTGGACAGTATAGGATCCTCACTGATGAGAAGGATTGGGAGCATCATGACAAGTAGACTGGCCTGATCTGACTATTTCCTAGAGAATGCTTCTAACACTTTCATATGCATAGAATTCACCTAGGGATCTGATTAAAATGCATATTCTGAGCCACTAAGTCTAGGATTCTGGGGTAGGTTCAGGATTTTGTATTTCTAACAAGATTTAAGGTGTTCTTGATGCTTCTGGTCTGTGACCCACACTTTGAGTAGCCCCAGGTTAAATTAGGAGATTAACCGTGATGGAGAGAAAGAAAAACAAATAATTAAGTTCTAGGTGGGTCAATCAGAATATTATCAGCAGAGGGAAAATGTTTTATCCCACTAAGTTCCTTGGCCCATGAAATGGGAACTTCTATCAAAACTTCTGCTGTCCCCCAAAAGTAAAGGAAGCCATTTTATCTATGGCTTTCTCTCCTTCTAGCCTATGACTGAAATCTGCTGACATGTGCTTCCATGGGGGAAGAAGAGAGAGCAGATCTGTTGATAGAAGGTATTCAATGTCATGAAAGTAAAATGTCTTTTAATTCACATAGAATTCATTTAATGTATTTCAAAACATTTTATGGTTTTCTCCATAAAGTTCTTGAATATAATTTGGTTGATTTATTCCTACACAAAATTTATCATTTTTGTTGCTATAGTAAATCACGTTTTAGAAAATTACATATTTTTTCTCCATTTGTTGCTGGTGTCTGGAAATACAGTTGTTGTTGATTTTGTATCTAGAAAATCTACGAAACTTTATAATTAATTTTCATAAGTTACATGGATTATTTTTGGATTTTCCAAGTAGTATCATGTCATCTACAAATAATACTGGTCTTTTTTCTTTTTATTTCTTTCCAATTCCATTCCTTTATTCCTTTTTCTTGTCATGTTATACTGTCTAGGTTTTCCACTGAATCGCTGAGTTTATGAAGTGAGAGTGAGTATACTTGCATTGGTTTTGAAAGATTTAATATTCACAATTAAGTATGTAATTTGTTGCAGATGTTCTTTATCAGTTAAAGGGTATTTTATTCTATTCCTTTTTTTTTGAATTATGAAAATCTGTGCTGCTGCTGCTAAGTTGCTTCAGTCATGTCTGACCCAGTGCGACCCTATAGACAACAGTCCACCAGGCTCCTCTGTCCCTGGGATTCTCCAGGCAAGAATATTGGAGTGGGTTGCCAGTTCCTTCTCCAATGCAGGAGAGTGAAAAGTGAAAGTGAAGTTGCTCAATCGTGTGTGACTCTTTGCGACTCCATGGACTGTAGCCTACCAGGCTCCTCCGTCCATGGGATTTTCCGGGCAATAGTACTGGAGTGGGTTGCCATTTCCTTCTCCAGTCTGTGCTAAATTATTTCAAATAAAGTTTTGCATCTATTGATTGGATCATATGTTTTTCCTCTTCTAAGCTACCTATATGGTAAATTCTATCAATACATTTTCAAATGTTGAACATACTTTTCATGTCTGGAATAAACCCTACTTATGAAATATTTTGCTTTTTATCAGTTCAGTTCAGTTGCTCAGTCGTGTCCGACTCTGCAACCCCATGGACTGTAGCACACCAGGCTTCCCTGTCCATCACAAACTCCCGGAGCTTACTCAAACTCATGTCCATCAAGGCAGTGATGCCATCCAACCATCTCATCCTCTGTCGTCCACTTCTCCTCTTGCCTTCAATCTCTTCCAGCATCAAGGTCTTCTCCAATGAGTCAGTTCTTCACATCGGGTGGCCAAATACTGGAGTTTCAGCTTCAGCATCAGTCCTTCCAATGAATATTCAGGATTGATTTCCTTTAGGATTGATTGGTTTGATCTCCTTGCAGTCCAAGCGACTCTCAGGAGTCTTTTCCAACACCACAGTTCAAAAGCATCAGTTCTTCTGGGTCATAGAAAAAGCAAGAGAGTTCCAGAAAAACATCTACTTCTGCTTCATTGACTACACTAAAGTCTGTTACTGTGTGGATCACAACAAACTGTGGAAAATTCTTAAAGCGATGGGAATACCAGTCTACCTGACCTGCCTCCTGAGAAATCTGTATGCAGGTCAAGAAGCAACAGTTAGAACTGGATATGGAACAATGGACTGGTTCCAAATTGGAAAAGGAGTACGTGAAGGCTGTATATTGTCACCCTGCTTATTTAACGTATATGCAGAGTACATGATGCAAAATGCTGGACTGGATGAAGCACAAGCTGAAATCAAGACTGTCAAGAGAAATATCAATAATCTCAGATATGCAGATGACACCACCCTTATGGCAGAAAGTGAAGAGAAACTAAAGAGTCTCTTGATGAAAATGAAAGAGTTTTAGCTGGCTAAAACTCAGCATTCAAAAAACTAAGATCATGGGATCTGGTCTCATCACTTCATGACAAATAGATGGGGAAATAACGGAAACAGTGAGAGATGCACTCATTGCTTTTTCTATGACCCAGCAGATGTTGGCAATTTGATCTCTGGTTCCTCTGCCTTTTCTAAATTCAGCTTGAACATCTGGAATTTCTTGGCTCACATACAGCTGAAGCCTAGCTTGGAGAATTTTGAGCATTTCTTTACTAGCATGTGAGATGAGTGCAATTGTGTGGTAGTTTGAACATTCTTTGGCATTGCCTTTCTTTGGGATTGGAATGAAAACTGACCTTTTCCAATCCTGTGGCCACTACTGAGTTTTCTAAATTTGCTGGCATAATGAGTGCATCACTTTCACAGCATCATCTTTTAGGATTTGAAATAGCTCAGCTGGAATTCTATTACCTCCACTAGCTTTGTTCGTAGTGATGCTTCCTAAGGCCTACTTCACTTTGTACTCCAGGATGTCTGGCTCTAGGTGAGTGATCACACCATTGTGATTATCTGGATCATTAAGATTTTTTTACTTTTTTTTGCATTTATTTTTTACATTTTTGTTTTTTATACACTGCTATATTTGATGCTAATGTTTTTGCCTAGAATTTTTATATTTTTGCATGTTACTTAAGGTTAGTCTGTGAGATTCTGTTTCTATACTTTCCTTATTTATTTTCACATCACAAATGTAGTTAATATAATGAGGTAATGCTAATACAATGAGTTGGTGAGATTTTCCTGTTTTGTCACTCTTAAAAGAATTTGTCTATGTTTATAATGATCTGTTCTTTGAATGTTGGAGAAAGCTTTCCTGTAAAAAGCCTGTTGTTTTCATTTTGGGGGGATATTGATTTAGTAATTCAGTTTCTTCAATTTTTATAATATTATCTCTTTTTCTGTTTCCTCATAGGTTGATTTTTGTGGTTTGTGTTTTCTTAGTAACTTATCAATTTTATTGGTTTTCAATTCTTTGGCATAAAGTTCTTCATTTCTTTTATCATTTTCCTGAAGAACTGTATGCCAAAAAAGTGAAGGCCAGTATTATCCTTAAAAAGAAAAAAATGAGTTCATTAATCTATGAAACTGGTTTCAAATCTACTGATTTAGTTTCCCAATCATGTATCAATTATAAGAGAGAAATTATCTATTAAATTTCCTTGTAGTTTTGTCTATGTTTTAAAAATATTTGTAAGGCTATGTTAGTAGGTACAATTCAGTTTATTAATAGAATTAATTTTTTAATTTTTATATTAGAGCATAAGTGATTAACAATACTATTTTAGTTTCAGGTCTACAGCAACATGATTCAGTTATACATAGACATATATCTATTCTTTTTCAAATTCTTTTCCCATTTAGTTTATTACAGAGTGTTGAGCAACGCTTCCTGTGCTGTACCGTAGGTCCTTGTTGGTTATCTATTTTATTTTATTTTTATTTTTATTTTTTTTCTTAATATATATATTTTATTGAAGTATACTTACAAAGTTTCAGGTGCACAGCAAGGTGATTCAGTTATACATATATACATACATTATTTTTCAGATTATTTTCCAGTATAGGTTATTAACAAGATATTGACTATAGTTCCCTGTGCTATACAGTAAACTTTGTTCCTTGTTCCATATCTATTTTTTTTTTTATTATTATTTTTTTTTTCCAGTGGGTTTTGTCATACATTGATATGAATCAGCCATGGATTTACATGTATTCCCCATCCCGATCCCCCCTCCCACCTCCCTCTCCACCCGATTCCTCTGGGTCTTCCCAGTGCACCAGGCCCGAGCACTTGTCTTGTGCATCCCACCTGGGCTGGTGATCTGTTTCACCATAGATAGTATACATGCTGTTCTTTTGAAATATCCCACCCTCACATTCTCCCACAAAGTTCAAAAGTCTGTTCTGTATTTCTGTGTCTCTTTTTCTGTTCTGCATATAGGGTTATTGTTATCACCTTTCTAAATTCCATATACATGTGTCAGTATGCTGTAATGTTCTTTATCTTTCTGGCTTACTTCACTCTGTATAAGGGGCTCCAGCTTCATCCATCTCATTAGGACTGGTTCAAATGAATTCTTTTTAATGGCTGAGTAATATTCCATGGTGTATATGTACCACAGCTTCCTTATCCATTCATCTGCTGATGGGCATCTAGGTTGCTTCCATGTCCTGGCTATTATAAACAGTGCTGCGATGAACATTGGGATGCACGTGTCTCTTTCAGATCTGGTTTCCTCAGTGTGTATGCCCAGAAGTGGGATTGCTGGGTCATATGGCAGTTCTATTTCCAGTTTTTTAAGAAATCTCTACACTGTTTTCCATAGCGGCTGTACTAGTTTGCATTCCCACCAACAGTGTAAGAGGGTTCCCTTTTCTCCACACCCTCTCCAGCATTTATTGCTTGTAGACTTTTGGATAGCAGCCATCCTGACTGGCGTGTAATGGTACCTCATTGTGGTTTTGATTTGCATTTCTCTAATAATGAGTGATGTTGAGCATCTTTTCATGTGTTTGTTAGCCATCTGTATGTCTTCTTTGGAGAAATGTCTGTTTAGTTCTTTGGCCCATTTTTTGATTGGGTCATTTATTTTTCTGGAATTGAGCTTCAGGAGTTGCTTGTATATTTTTGAGATTAATCCTTTGTCTGTTTCTTCATTTGCTATTATTTTCTCCCAATCTGAGGGCTGTCTTTTCACCTTACTTATAGTTTCCTTTGTAGTGCAAAAGCTTTTAAGTTTCATTAGGTCCCATTTGTTTAGTTTTGCTTTTATTTCCAATATTCTGGGAGGTGGGTCATAGAGGATCTTGCTTTGATTTATGTCGGAGAGTGTTTTGCCTATGTTCTCCTCTAGGAGTTTTATAGTTTCTGGTCTTACATTTAGACCTTTAATCCATTTTGAGTTTATTTTTGTGTATGGTGTTAGAAAGTGTTCTAGTTTCATTCTTTTACAAGTGGTTGACCAGTTTTCCCAGCACCACTTGTTAAAGAGGTTGTCTTTTTTCCATTGTATATCCTTGCCTCCTTTGTCAAAGATAAGGTGTCCATAGGTTCGTGGATTTATCTCTGGGCTTTCTATTCTGTTCCATTGATCTATATTTCTGTCTTTGTGCCAGTACCATACTGTCTTGATGACTGTGGCTTTGTAGTAGAGTCTGAAGTCAGGCAGGTTGATTCCTCCAGCTCCATTCTTCTTTCTCAAGATTACTTTGGCTATTCGAGGTTTTTTGTATTTCCATACAAAGGTTATCTATTTTAAATATAGCAGTGTGTACATGTCAATTCCAAATTCCCAATCTATCCTTCCCTCTACCCTGCCCCCCTGGTAATCATAAGTTCATTCTTTAAGTCTGTTTCTGTTTTTAAATAAGTTCGTTTATATCTCCTTTGGTAAAGATTCCACATATAAGGGATGTCAAATGATATTTGTCTTTCTCTGTCAGACATACATCGCTTAGCATGATAATCTCCAGGTCCATACATATTGCTGCACCTGGCATTATTTCTTTCTTTTTAATGACTGAGTAATATTCCATTGTATATGTATGCCACATCTTCTTTATCCATTCCTGTGTCAATGAACATTTAGGTTGCTTCCATGTCTTGGTTATTGTAAACAGTGCTGAAATGAAAATTTGGGCACATGCTTCCTTTTAAACCATGTTCTTCTCCAGATATATGCACAGGCATGTGAATGCTGGATCACATGATAGCTCTACTTTAGATTCTTAAGGAACCTCCATACTGGAGCTGTTACCTCTTCTCCAAACCCTCTTCAGCATTTATTGTTTATAGATTTTTTGGTGATGGTCATTCTGATTGGTGTGAGGTGATAGCTTATTGTAGTTTTGATTTGCATTACTCTAATCATTAGCAAAAAGTTGAGCATCTTTTCATGTGTCTCTTGGCCATTTGTATGTCTTCTCTGGAGAAATGATTATTTGGTTCTTCTGTTCATTTTTTGATGAAATTGTTTTTTTTTTGATATTGAGTCACACAAACTATAAATTTTGGAGACTAATCCTTTGTAGGTTGCATTGTTTGCAAATATTTTCTTCCATTCTTTGGGTTGTATTTTTGTTTTGTCTGTGGTTTCCTTTGTTGTGCTAAGGCTTTTGAGTTTAATTAGGTCTTATTTGTTTATTTTTGTTCTTATTTCCATTACTATAGGAGACAGCTCAGTAAAGATATTGCTGTGATTTTGTCAGAGTGTTTCACCTATGTTTCCTCCAAGAGTTTTATAGTATCTTGCCTTACATTTAGGTCTTTAATCCATTTTGAGTTTATTTTTGTGTATGGTGTTAAAGAATTTTCTAATTTCATGTTATGAAATTAGAATGTCAATGTCCAGTTTTCCCAGCAGCGTTTATTGAAGAGACCATCTTTCCTCCACTGTATAGTATTACCTCCTTTGTTGTAATTTAATTAACCATAGGTATGTAGCTTTATTTCTGGGGTTTCTATCCTGTTCCAATGATCTGTATTTCTGTTTTTGTGCCAGTACTATACTGTTTTGATTACCATAGCTTTGTAGTATAGTCTGAAGTCAGAGAGTCTGACTCCTCCAGTTGGCTATTCAGGGCCTTTTGTGTCTCAGTACAAAATTTTAGATTTTTTTCTAGTTCTGTGAAAAATGCCATTGGTAATTTGATATTGTGTTGAACATTTAAGTATTATTCAATTACTTTTTAATCATCACTAGTGCTTTTTGCATTAAGTCTATTTTGTCTAATATCAATAGCTTTAGAAATCTTTTTTTATGCAAGTGTTTATCTTGTATATCTTCTTCCATCCTTTAAACACTCCTGTGTCCTAATGTTTGTACATATGTCTTGTAAACAGTATTTAGCTGGAATTCTTATTTTATCTAGACTGACAAGTTTTTTTCTCTGAACTGGAGAGTTTTAGTCTATTGACAGTTATTTGATTTCTGATGTATTTGTTCCTGTTATATTCCCAATTTTTTCCCTGCCTTTTAGTTTTCTGTCTCTTTTCATGCTTCCTCTGTATCATTTTTATTTCCATTCCATATCTTCCTTCTACTAGGTTAGAGAATGTAACTCCTGGAGTGTACACATTTACTAGTCACCCTTTATGTTTTAGCATGGTCACCTAACTTGTCAAAGCCTATAGTTACTCAGTTTCCTTTTCTGCCACACAAACTATACAAAGACCTTAGAACACTTTAATCACTACCCTCCCTATTTATATTCTGTTTTTGCAGTATATTTTAGTTCAATAAATAAAATTATTAGCTCAAATAAATTATTTGAGCTAATAAATTATTAGCTCAATTTATTACTCAAATAAAATTATTAGCACTGCTATACATAGTGGTAATTTAGATCAGCATTTCTTAACCTCAGCACCTTTGACATTTTGGGCCAGATAAATCTTTGTTGTAAGGAGCTGTCCTGTACATCGTAGGATGTGTAGCAGCATCCCTGGTGGCTCAGTGGTAAAGAATCTGCTTGCCAATGCAGAAGTCTTAGGAGATGCAGGTTCTATCCCTGTGTTGGGAAGATCACCTGGAGAAGGGAATGGCAACCCGTTCCAGTATTCTTGCCTAGAAATCCCATGAACAGAGGAACCTGGCAGGCTTGCAGTCCATGGGGTTGCAAAGAGTCAGACACAATTGAGCACACACGCATACGCTCACTGTCAACGCTGGTCTCTCTACACTGGATGCCGGTAGTATCATTACCTCCCCTAGTTGTCTCGGACAAAAACGTCTTCAGACATTGTCAAATATCCCCCAGTGTTGCTCGTTTCAGCAGCATATATACTAAAATTGGAACAATACAGAGAAGATTAGCATGGCCTTTGCACGTGGATGACATGCATGTCTGTGAAGTGTCCCATATTTTTTGGCTGGTTCATGTTGATGTTTGACAGAAACCAACACAATTCTGTAAAACAATTATCCATCTATTAAAAAATAAATAAATTTAAAATTAAAAAATGAAAACAAAAAATCATACACAAAAGCCAGTAGCAGAGTGATTGAATACTATGCCTCATATATATATGCCTCAAATTTTTGAAAGCGCTACAAATTGTATTTTATTCATTGATGCACATATATATGTGGAATATAAAATAAGAACTGATAGAATGAATATCAAATTCATAATAATGAAGAGTGGAATAGGAATGGTGGACAATGGAAATTTTTTCTGTTTTTTGACAATGGAAATTTAAAATGTACTTATAATTGTTCTTTTACTAAAATTAATGAAACAAATAAAAGTAATATCCCCTAGCAGTGGGCAGGATTGCTCTTGGTTAAGAACCATTGATTTAGATATACCCACCTATTTAACAATATCTTTTCTCAACATTCTGTCATGTCTCACACCTTTCACCATTTTCTTTCTGCTTATAATGGTAATTTAGAATTTTCTTTAGTGAAGTTCGAATGGCAAAAGGTAACAAATCTGGTTTTGTTTTGGCAAATCTGAAAAAAGCCTTTTTTTGGTTGTTATAAAAAGATAATTTATTGGGTGTAGAATTCTAGATGAGAGTTATTTTAGCACACTGGGTAAATCATTTCACTGTTTGGTAATTTTGCAGCTATTGAGAAGAAAGAGCTATTGGTTTAATTGTTATTCACTTGTAAATAATATGTTTTTTCACTCTAGCTCATTTGAAGAAATTTTTTGGTCTTTTCTACTAATTATTGCTATTATGTGTATCGGAGCATATTTCTTTTTATTTTTCTTGTTTGTGATTTGTTGGGCTTTTTGAGCCCTAGAATTGGTAACATTCAACAGTTTTTGGAAATTCTCAGCTATTGTTTCTTTGAAAGTTTTTTCTTCCCTATTCTATGTTATCTTTCTGGAAATTAAACACATGGTAGATTTTTTTCATGTTATCCTCCCATTTTCTTCTGAATTTTCTTTTACATTTTCCTTCTCTGGGCTCTCATTTTCGTATTTCTTTATATTTAAAGAATATAAATGTCTCCTCTGTCTCCTGCATTGCAGGTGGATTCTTTACCACGAGCCACAGGGAAAGTCATTTTTTATACCATATAAGTAGTAAAATTGGTCTGGAAATCCATGTGAGGGAGCCCTTATGGTTATGATTTCTTATGGGTGATTTTTCTCTCTTCAGCTAGTATCTGGTTTCCTTGATATCCCTTCTACACTATGGGTTTATCTAGTAGATTGTAATCCTTTGGAGTCTCGAACCTTCCATACCAATGCCTCCTAGGCTTTGTGTGTGTGTTTTCTTCCTTTCTTAAGAACTATAAAGGGCCTGAGATGTTTATCCTGCTTTTAGTCAACTTTCAAGCAATCAAGTTTCATGGATTCTGGTACAAGACTTGAGACTCTCGAATTCAAGACAGAAAAAAATGTAATAGCAATAGGAGTAACCAGAATATCAGCATTTTGCATAGTTTCCCTAAGCCTCCATTTCCACGGGATGGCTTGAAGAGGTATCAGATGACATCTAAACTGCAGTGGATTGTATTATTTGACAGGAACCCAGAGTTTAGGGAGTCCAGTTCTTTTATAACAGGCATGCTTGTTCTTTTGCTCTGCAGGGAGACACTATCTCTATCTTTCAAAGATGCTCAGTAAACAAACATTCTTGATAAGATAGTTTAGAAAAAAGAACAGCTAGTGCCTTCCTCACAACACATGTAGAAACAAGAGAGACCTGTGGGGAATTATCTCCCCAAAGTCTTCAAAATGGAAGGTCAAATTTTAGCAGCTATCCTTAGAATAAAAACTATTAGTGCTAGCTAACCTTAGAAAATTCCTATTTTATTTTAACCTTTGCAGGTTCTTTACTTTTTTTCCTGGTGAAATGTTTATTATATTTTATTCACCATTTTTTAAAGCAAAAAAAAAAAAATCTTCTCGGATTTCTAGTGTGTGATATTGTTGGAAATTAAACTTTCAAAGTTAATTTATAGAACTTAATATAAGCCAACTACTTATAGTAAGCTTGTTTCTTGCTGTAATTCTTTAATTGATCTCCAATATCTGAACTATAAGCAGTTTCTTCATATTTCCTTTTCTACTTTGGTATCAGAGCATATGTCTTTCCATTTTAAAAATAATTTAATATGCAAAGAAAGATTCATTTTTCATGTTTTATGCAAAAATAATTCTCCACATAAGCATTTGTAATCTCTTTCTTGAAGAGGAATAACTGTGCAGATCCTGGTTAAGAGAGAATAGTGTCTCCAGGTATGGTGGGGTTAATCATCAAGAATAAAATGGTATTAGATTAATCTCATTTGAAATTATTTTTCCCCCAGTTAATTGGGAGTACTTTTGACTTGCAAATATTGTTAAAATTGTTTTTACTGTTTTTTTTTTATATGTTTCAAACTCTCATGCAGCTTATTTCTCATGATTTTTTTTTTTTTTTTTTTTTTGTGGTCATATGTATGTTGCCTACATGTAGATGTCAGGAAATGAATAGTTAAAATGTGAGACATAGTCTTGTTAAGTTCCAGCCTAAGGGGTGGTTTATCCTTTTATTTGCTATCTGCAATGGTAGTATTTGGTAGTGAGAAAGAGAATCAGTACCACAAGGATACATTTATATAAAAATAGAAAATCTTTCAGACAGAATTTATCAGAATTGATTATTTTTCTACTCAACCCCACAAAGTATTCCTTACCACTGTTGGCCCACAAAGTATTCCTTAGCACTGCTGGTGAGGTTAAATGTTTGCTAAGAGGTCACTGAAAGATACTTACAGGTCACTCAAGCTGTACCTGTTAGTTCAGTTTCCAGATTTCTATGATATTTAGTTTTGCACACTAAGGATAGAGCTAATTTCCACATTATAGATAAAAGACCAAGGCCCAGAGTGGTAAATCTTTTGTCTAGTATCACATTGATGAGGAATAAAGAACTGAGTAGAGACCTGAGCTAAGGTCTTTTCCAAGTTTGAGGCTTTTGCCAAAATAGAAATTTTTCCCAAATTGTACCCGGAAATCTTTTTTAAAAAATTGTTTATTGGAGTTTATAAATGTCAATATGTGTTCCTTTAAGTAAAGGGCAAATGATTTTTTTTTTAAATGCTGGTTTCAATAAAATTTAGAGTATTTTTTTCATGCATTTTGGATCCTAATTCTTTATTGGTTATATGTTTTATAACTATCTTCTCAACTTGGGCCTTATCTTTTTACTTTGTTACAACATTTTTTGATGAATAGAAGTTTTGAATTAAACTGTAGATTAATATTAGTATTTTTTCATCATTTTAGCTTTTAAGGTTTGGTTTTAGGGATTTTTTTCCCACTCTAATATATCCTCATATATTTTCTGCTAGAAATTCAGAGGTTTTTTTTTTTTCAATATTTTTGTCTATAATATACCTAGAACAGATAATATATCTGGAACTGGGAATATGGTGTGAGATTAGGATTTCATTTTTTTCCAGATGAGTGAATAATTGTCCCTGCACCACTTGAAAACTGATCTTCAGGAATTATTTCCATCATGTGTGAAATTTCTACATATATGTGAATCTGTTTCTGGCCTCTCTGTTTTGTTCACTTGGTTACTCTGCCTATTCATACACCAATACCAATACTATTTGTAATTGCAGGGAAAAAAAGGAAATGGTCTAAATGTTCAACAGGATGAATAATTGTATATATTCATAATTAAATATTATTTAGCAGTAAAAATAAATTAGAGTTCCATGTGTTAAAGTCTCATAAAATATATTACTCTCTCCCAAAAGAATAATGCCTAGACTATTATACCGCCTTTATTGCTGTTTTAGTCACTCAGTCATGTCCGGCTCTTTTGCGACCCCATGGACTGTAGGCAGCCAGGCTTCTCTGTCCATGGGATTTCCCAGGCAAGAATACTGGAGTGGGTTGCCATTTCCTTCTCCTGGGGATCTTCTCAACCCAGGGATTGAACCAATGTCTCCTGCATCGCAGGAGGATTCTTTACTGCTGAGCCACCTGGGAAGAAATATACCACTTTTAGAGAAGTGGTATGAGAAACAGAACTACCCATTTATTTCTGTATACTCAATATATAGAAATAAAATAAAGATGTTGATAAATGCATAGAAGCTATCTATATTTGGAATTTTGTTATTTCTGAGAGATGGAAGGGATATGATAAGGGGAAAGACACATAGAGGCTTCCATTATATTTGTAGTATTTCTTTCTTAAACTTCTAGGTGAGTGCAAGAATTTGTTTTATTATTGTTACACCTTTTTATGTCTTCATTTTTCCCTTATATTTTTACAAATAACAATATAAGATGCCTTTACTGCAGTAGTTCTCAGAGTCTTTAATTTGCTAATAGGCCTTGACTTTATCCAAAAAAGGGGGCATTCTATGAGTATTTCCCAAATTAAATTGACCATGGAACCTCTTTTCCCAGGAACACCTATTGGTACCTTGGGAGTTAGTCTGTTTTATGGATCCCAGATTCCGAACATGTACATTAGACCATCCTGCTTATAAAGATGAGACAAATTCAAGGTCTAGTCTTCCTTTAGAGTGTCATTGAGTTACCAGAAGTGCTTTGAACCCAGCAGGATATAACGGGAGGGGTGGTGCATGTGGTTTTTACCTTAGTGTCTTTCTTGAAGTTCATGGATCTTCCTACAGCTTTAAGTTGTTGGGTACATCCTCCTCCCACCACACCCTGTGGGGACAGTTGGAATGTTTGCAAAAGAGAAATCAACAAAGTATAATTTCCACATGGTGAGAGTAAAGCTATAACATGGCCTCATCTTTTGTTTCCAAAGTGCAGTGCAAATAGCACACAGTGTAGAGAATGTTAGTTACAGGAATCGCAGCCTCCAGAGGCATTCATTGATCAAGAGTCAGTTACAGAGAATTTATTATCACCCTACCAATAATAGACCATTTTTTTGATGGGTCATCCTCGGAAATAACACTGTTGTATGGAATACATCTTCTGTGTACTGAAAGTTGTTGTAATGAGACTGCTTTAATTAATATTTTTTAATATATAAAAATGAGGCTGATTCCTACTTCTTTTTCAATAGGAATGCTTTATTTGGCAGACTTTACATATAAAAAAAGAATATATAAATAAAGCAGCTGATTTGACCTGGCAAGCGTCGATTCCAATTCAGCGTACTTTCCCTATTTATAAAGTGCAGTAAAAATGTTGGCCTTTAGAAACTGATATTCCCTGGGTGAGCAAGTGTGGTAAGGCTTTTTTTTTCTTCTGTTGTTGTTGTTATTATCACTCTTTTAAAAAATGTAGCAATATTCTAAGAAAAAAATCTCCAAATAAAAGCTAATATAATGTTTTTATGCTTATAAAAAAGAGAAAAAATGATTTTTAAATGACTTGTTAAAGACTGTGACCCCAAATGGTGACTGCAGGCCTGGTGCAGGCTAGTATATGTGCTACTATAATCTTGCTTGAGGCTCATAAATCTTGCATTATTTGGAGTAAGTGTAGACACTCCAAAATGAATTTCGAGGCAAATGTGCATGTGTTTCTGGGCACAGGCCGGGTGGAGGGAATGCTGTGATCATGTCTCAAAAAATTCTAATCATCTGGTCTTATAATGAATGGATTAGTTCCTCCATTCTGCCAATAGAACATGAGCATAAGAAAACTTTGAAGTGCGGGAGGCAATGGCAAAGAAAACAGTAAACTGTTCATGTGAGACTGGCCTGATGCTTGGTGATTAAGAGATGAAGACCCCACGGGTCAGCTCCCCATAGGTACAAACAGATGTTTGCACTGTTTCACAGCTGCTAAATATGATATAAATCCAAAGAATTTTTCTTGTTTTTATAAAGGAAAAAAATACCCAGACAGCAAATTTTTGGTCATTCAGATACTCTTACCAAATGACATCTGGTTTCTGTACTGCTTATTTAAGCAATCCTTAAAAAAAATGTTTGCCAAGGGGAGTAACTCTAAACTTTCAGTCCTTCACCATACATAACAGTACAGTTTAAATTACAGTGTGGCATGCAGAGTTTATTCTGAGCAATGCTGTTCTTTATTTCTTAACTAGCAAGTTTTATTTTCAAGAAAATGGGTTAGATA
This sequence comes from Dama dama, assembly GCF_033118175.1. NCBI lineage: Eukaryota > Metazoa > Chordata > Mammalia > Artiodactyla > Cervidae > Dama > Dama dama. The sequence continues at coordinate 36,603,326 of NC_083692.1, forward strand.
TTATGTAATTAGTTAAGGGAAATCTATGATGAAGTTGCATTTAAAATATCTAGGATTCTTCTCCTAATGATGGCAAAGAAAATGAATTAATTGCTTCCATATGTTAAGCATGGTGGTGAGCAAAGTTAAACTATACAATTATCTAAAATAAAATGTCAGCAATGTAGCAAGAGAATATTTTGACTTGCATCAAGGTGAGAGAACATGAAAGGCAGAAAGGAAGCAGTGACAGGTTGAAGGTCAAGATGGAAATGAATCTTAATAAATGACTTGCCTAAATCTTCAGAGAAGAACCAGATATTTTGCCATCCTTATATCTGTTACACCTTTGAGTTTATATACAGAAGTTGGCTTATTATTATGCCCAACATGTTTATATTGATTGTCACCCTCCAAGATGTCTATTTTGAAGGGTCTAATACCCAAGTTTACATGTTTGCTTTCTGAATATTTTCTACCTCAACCTTTGTGTCTGACATTGATCTACAGTTTCATTAGAGCCTTCATTCGGTGAATCTCCCAGAGCTTAGCACTGAAACAGAAAATGTGATAATTCCGTAACAAATTTGGCAATTAGCAGCATTCCTCCTTTCAGGTTTTACATCATTATTTGGCCTGATGCTGTAATTCCAGTCTGATATTAATAAAGAGTAAGCAGTCTGACAAGTCCAACTTCGTTGGAGAGTTCTTACCCAAAGATTTGCTAGGTCTGTAGAGTATTCAAAACCAGTCCAGTGGGAGTTGCTCAGAGTGAAGATAATGTACTGCATGGACTTTTCTTTTTAAAAGATCAGTTTGTTTTTTGAGTACTAGATTCTTGCCATTATGTGATATAGGGTCTACCAGAACTGAATTTATAGAAGGATGATATTTTTTTCTATTGTGTTTTACTTTACAAAGTTTGGTTATGAGTTAATATTAGGTTTCAGCATCAAGTCTAATTCACTGGTTCATTTGCCTGTTCTTTTTTAGGAATGTTGCCTTGCCCCAGATTCCATGATGAGGTTTATCCTATCTTTAGCATACCTCATTTTCGTGTTTACTAAATTTGGGAAACATCTCATGTCAAACTTTCTCATATATACCATCTGTTTGTGAAAATCTCAGGTAGGGGCTTATAAAGAGGCTTCATGAAGTCATGGCTGAGGAGTCCCATATTCCAGATGACACTGAACTGTGCACAGCTAAACCCCCCACCTCCATGCCCCAGTGCCAAGTTCTCCTTATCACTAACAGCTTCCTATTGATGTCAGTGAGACTAAATATGCAAAGGAAACATGAAGCTCTTCATTCCCTGAGAACAAGGATATTTAGATTGTGCAAATCCCTGAACCCTAAAATGGATTTAATCAGCCCAATTCACATCATAAATATCATGTTGCAAGGACACACATGTGCTGGAACAGATAGGAGATTTCATTTTAACTTCTAAATTTGCAAAATTGTGCCTGTGGGCCATCAATTTTTCTTGGACACTCCAGGGACTTCATGCCAAGAGGAATTCTTGAGGGACTCCATGCCAAGAGGAATTCTTACAGTGAGTAAGACCATGCCTTTTATTGAGAAGGGAGACATGTCCTCTGTTATCAAAGATACCATATTTCATATTCTAGAACCCTCCTAGCAGTTCTTCCTGTCTGTTTGCCCCAGACTATTCTGAAGAATGGCTAGGTGATCTTTTGCAAGGTCTATTTCTATTCTTTATCTTTTCTGTCTCCTGTCTCTGTCCTCTCTCCTCCCCTCCCCACTCCTTTCCTTCCTCCCTCCCTCCCTTCTTCCTTACTTTCCTCCTTACTTCCCTCCTTTCCTTCCTTCCTCCCTTTGTTCCTTCCTTCCTTCTTCTTTCTCCTCCTCTCTTCCCAATAACCTTTAATATATAGTGATTCCCTATTAAATCCCATATAAATATGGAAGAATAACTGAGGCTAGTTTTTTAATTAAAGTTTTTATTTTGAAATAATTGTAGTCACAAGTAGTTATAAATAATAATGCAGAGAAAGCCCCTGTACACTTCTCTGATAGAGACATCTTGCAAAACAATTGTAGTACACTATCATAACCAGGATTATACATTAATACAATCAAGATGTGGAATATTTCTATCATTATGAAAATCCCTCATTTTGCCTTTTATACCTATAATCTATCCTCCCACCTCAGCTTCCTCCTTAACTACTGGCAACCATGAATTGATTTCTACAGTTGTGTTTTTTTTTTCCTTTTCAAATGCTGATCTCTTAATTTCAAATGTATTTCAAATATCCTGCACTTGTACTTTTGTCCTCTTATGATTACTGGTTTTGATATGATATTTGTATGTGGATGATTTTCTACTTTTATTGTATGTTTGCCTTTACTGGTGAGTTTTTCCATTTGTGATTTTTCTTGTTTCTAATTGTGGCCTTTTCTTTTCCACTTAGAAAAGTTCACTTAACTTGTTTGGTGGTTTAGTCACTACATTGTGTCGGACTCTTGAGACCCCAAGGACTGTAGCCCGCCAGACTCCTCTGTCCATGAGATTTCCCAGGCAAGAATACTGGAGTGTGTTGCCATTTCCTTCTCCAGGGGATCTTCCCAATCCAGGGGTTCTCCTGCGTTGCAGGTGGATTCTTTACCAACTGAGTCACCAGGGAAGCTTGTTTGGTGGTGCAGAATTCTCTTAGCTTTTGTTTGTCTGTAAAGCTTTTGTTTGTCTGTAAAGCTTTTGATTTCTCTGTCAAATCTGAACAAGAGTCTTGCTGGGTAGAATATTCTTGGTTGTAGGTTTTCCCCTTTCATCACTTTAAATATATTGTGCCACTCCCTTGTGGCTTGCAGAGTTTCTGCTGAAAAAATTAGCTGATAGTCTTATGGGGATTCCCTTATATGCTATTTGTTGTTTCTCCCTTGTTGCTTTTAGTATTTTTTCTCTGTGTTTAAGTTTTGTCAGTTTGGTTACTATGTGTTTCAGTATGTTCCTCCTTGAGTTTATTCTATATGGACCTCTGTGCTTCCTGAATGAGTGATTCCTTTCTTTTCCATGTTAGAGAAGTTTTCAGGTATTATCTATTTAGAGAATTTCTCAGGCCTTTTCTTTCCCTCTTCTTTCATGACCCCTATAACGTGAATGTTGGTGTGTTTGATGTTGTCTCAGAGGTCTCTTAAATGGCCTTCATTTCTTTTCATTCTTTATTCTGGTCTGTGGCAATGATTTCCACCACTCTGTCTTCCAGCCCACCGGTTCATTCTTTTGCCTCATTTATTCTGCTGTTGATCTTTCTAGTGTATTTTTCATTTCAGCTATTGTATTATTCAACTCTATTTGGTTGTTCTTTATGTTTTCTAACTCTTGGCTAAAACTTCTTATAACTTCTTACTGTGTGCATCCATTCTTTCCCCAAGTTCTTGAATCCTTTTTATGATCATTACTCAACTATTTCTCAGGTTGATTGCCTATCTCCATTTCACTTCTGAGATTTTATTTTGTGCCTTCATCTGGAACATATTCCTTTGCTGTCCCAAATTGTTTAAATTTCTATTTGTAATTTTCTACATGTAGTAACTTAGTTATGCTTCTCGACCTTGGAGAAGTGACCCTCTTAGGGGATGTCCTGTGTGTCCCAGTAGTGTACTCTCTTCTCATCACCTAATGGCCAGGGACCAGCTGGTCCCAGGATAGTTTCTGACCTGTGTTTGGAGACTCAATTCTGCAGCCTGAAGAACTGTAGTTTCCTTGCTTCTGGTGTCTGCCCTCTGGTGGGTGAGGCTGGTCTAGAGGTTTGTGCAGGCTTCCTGGCAGGAGGGGCTGATCCATAAGCTTCTGTAGGAATGGCCAACGTCCAGAACACTGATAATACCAAATGCTGGTGAGGATGAGGAGCAATAGGAACTCTCAGTCATTGCTCCAACTAAGCAGCCCAGAAGGCCCTACCTGGACCTTCAGGGGACCTTATATACCAGGAAATATGAGGAATGTGTGTCAGGCAGAGGTGCCTGTGTTTTGCTTTGCATCCAGAGAAAGGGCTGCAGTGAAGATCTAGCCCTGGAGACACTGGAAGGTGATGGACTGATCAGGATGCTCCTTGCCTATTGCTGTGCTGTCCTAGGCTACTAATTTTGTCATTTTGAAACTGTTATATAAATAAACACACAATACATAATTTTGGGGGGATTAGCTTTTTTTTCCACTGAGCATAATTTTCTGGACATTGAGTCAAGTTATTTTCATATATTAGTAGTTTGTTCTTTTTTATTGGTGAGTAGTATTCTTTGGTGGGTTTCCTTGGTGGCTCAGTGATCAAGAATCTGCCTGCCAATGCTGGGCATGTGGGTTCAATCCCTGGCTTGAGAAGATCCCCTGGAGAAGGGAATGGCAACCCACTCCAGTATTCGTGCCTGGAAAGTTTCATGGACAGAGGAGCCTGGCAGGCTACAGTCCATGGGGTCACAAAAGAGCTGAACACTTAGCGACTTAGTGACTAAGAGACTGAACAACAATATTCCATGGTATAGCTATACCATAGTTTGTCTAGTCATTCACCAGGTGAAAGACATCTGAGTTGTTTCCAGTTTTTTGTGACTAAGCTGCTATGAACATTTGTGTACAGGTGTGTGTGTGAGCATAGCTTTTGTTTTTTGGGGATAAATAGTCAGGAGTATAACTTCCAAGTCATATGGTAGTTGCATGTTTAGCTTTATAAGAAACTGCCAGACTGTTTTCCAAAGTGGCTGTACCACTGTCCTTTCCCGTCAGCAGTAACATTGAGTTATATAGCCTGTCTGTGTTAGGTGTTGTCATTCTTTCTTATATTAGCTATTCTGATATATGTGTAGTGATATCTCATTGTGGTTTTAGTGTGAATTTCCCTAATGGCTAATGAAGTTGAATGTCTTTTTATTTTCTCATTTGCCATCTGTATATTCTCATTGTTAATATCATTTGCCCACTTTGTAACTGGACTTTTTTTTAACTGTTGAGTTTCGAGAGTTCTTTATATTTTCTAGACACTAATCCTTTGTTGGATAAATGATTTACAAATATTTCATCCCAGTTTATAGCTTGTCTTTTCCTTCTCTTAACAGGGTCTCCAGCAGAGCAAAAAATTTTATTTTTGATGAAGTCCAGTTTATCTATTTTTCCTTTCACAGGTTATGCTTTTAATGTCAAGTGTAGGAATGCTTTGCCTGGGGCTATGTTCTGAAGATTTTTCCTATTTTTTTTCCCTAAAAGTTTTAAGGTTTGTGAAGTTATAGCTATGTAGTTTATAAGTTATATGCATAACTTATCATCAAAGCCTACTGCTGTTGACATCAGCTGTACAGAAACGTTACCTCCTTTCACTCTATTTATATCAATAATAGAATTGTCTTAAGTATTTACTCCTAATATATTTAGAACCACATCAGTCCGTGTTGTAATTTTTGCTGTCATTATTGAACATGACTTAGAAAACTCAAGATGAAAAGTTTATTATATTTACCCATATTTTTGCTTACTCTATTCTTTCTTCCTTCTTAATGTTGTAGGTTCTTATTTTTATCATTTCCTTCCAGTTCAGAAAACTTTCTTCAGTCATTAACTTATGTTAGGTGTCCTGGCAACAGATTCTCTTGGTTTTCTTTCATCTGGGAACATCTTGATTTCTAACATAGTATTAATTCTTTTTACAAATTATTGGTTTTTACTATAGGCACAGATTACTCTTATAGGTGAGTTTCAAGTCTTATCAACTAAAGAAGCTACTTGCCTAGTGTTTAGGACCACTTACAGCCTGTAGTAGGTAAGCAATAATAATCTATGTTGTTCAGACCATGCAACTGGGAAGACAGAAGATTGGTACAACTTTGCAGCTTCATGTAGATTCATAATTTTTGTGTGACTGCTCAAAAATGCATTTTAAATGCAAGTATTTAAATAGATGTATTTTATGTTAGTTACCACATATAGAGAATTATGACAGAAGGTAGTCTACTAGGAAGTGGAGGCCTGAGCTCCGCCATTTCTCATGAGTTATTTGAGGCTCTGCCTTTTTGGATGGTTGTTTAATAGTTGATCACAATTAAATGCCTTTCTGCAAAGTCATTGATTTTTATCAATTTCTTTTAAAATCAAGTATTTCTTTTCTTTTGATATTAAAGTATGCATATCTATCATTTTGGAAAGTGAGTTTCTGGAAATACAAACTTTCAAATATAATAGAAAGTAATCAAAAGAAATAGGTACTAGAAATGCTTTTAAGAGTTAACTCATATTTTTGATACTTACTTTGTAGCAGGCATGGTGCTAGTTGCTTCACATACATATCTCATTCAATTCTCAAAAAGACTTGAAGTTCACACAGCTATTGAGAGATGGGTTCTGGGTTTGAATCCAGATCTGTGTGACTGTAAAGCACCTACATGTTTTTCTTCTACACTCTGGCACCATCTTGTAGCACTTTGCCGTTTGCCTATGCTAGATTATCCTCTTTCCATGGCTTCTGTGGCTCCTTCTGGAGTGAAGGATCCTGAATTGAACACAATGAAACATAATGACATCTGTTAACATAATGAAATCTGTTAAAATATGTAAGTAATACCTTTGTAAGTTTTTTAAAGATGAGTTTATATACCTTTAGGTTTGAAATTTTTAATCTGAAATAGGAGTGCAAGGTTGGATTTGACATTCTTGTAGAGGTCACAGTGTGTTCTATACAGAGGAACTGTGGATGTGGGAGCAACCTGGCCAGTGGGTTCTAGTTCTGGTGTGTAACTTTCAATTCACCGAACCATTTTTCTTGGAGATCATTCTATAAGAATGTGAATTTATGGCCCGTATAATTAGCAATTATATCCTGTAAATGAAAATGACATCATGTAAGTTGGGCTTGGGAGTCTAAAATTGCAGAAAGATGCCAGGGAAGAATGTTCATGGTAAAAATTAGGACCACTAGTCATTCATTGTTGAGCTTGGAGACTAGATGACAGTGCTATGAATATAAATAATTCCCAGCCATGGAAACATGCAATACCTTTTTTCTTTTTGCCCAGCATATATTAAACACCAACATCCTAGTAATAAATCCGACAGTGTAGATTTAACCTTCACTCATTTTCTTTTATGCTTCATTTTTCCCTCTCCCAAGAATACCCTCCATTCCCTTTATTAAGATTTACTAATAGTAATTCCATGTTAGAAGAGAGGGCTGTGAAGTATTTGATTAAGAGAACAGGTTTGCGTCAGACAAACCTGCTTTAAACTTGATTCTACAATTTTCTGTGTCCCCTTAAGCAAGTAACCTAAAGAGGTTAGGTCCCAGGTTTTTCATATGAAACAGGGATAATAATCATATCTATCTTGTAAGATTATGGTGGGATTACATGAAATAACATATAGAACTTAGTCTGGCACAAAGTACTCAGTAAGTGACCGCTGTTATTATTTATTATTAGCTATTATTTATTTTTTGGAGAAGGGCATGACAACCCACTCCAGTATTATTGTAAGTAATTTGGAATTAAAAGTCAGCTGGATTGGTCTTCAAACTAAGAGTCTACCAACCTTATGTAGTTGGAAGGTTCCTGAACCCAGAAAGAATGAACACAGCCACCAAAGTGTATGCAAGTTTAGTGTACATAAGGGTGGCAGAAGTCATATATAAGACCTGTTAGAACAGTTTACTGATGTTCTAGTTAGAAGATAGCTAATTCATTTAACCATCATTGTCTGTGTACCTACTCGGCACAATGTGCTAGACTTTTTTCTGGCTCTGGTATTGTTCACAGTCCATTTTGCAAATAAATTTCATCCATTTCAATATAACCCAACTTCTTTTTCTCATCTAACTATGGATGAATATGTATGAGGTATCTGCTAACTCAAATATCAGAAAATTGTTCTCTCTCCATATATGTGATGTTGCTTGGATTTAGAGATCAAATTTTGAGATCCCCACTGGGCTTATCTCTTTGCAGGTGGGAAAGCCTCAGTCACCAGTGAAGCCAGTGAGCTTGGTGGCCACTGTGAGCAAGTCTGGCCCCTCTCCAGGAAAGAGGCCTGGGAGTTCCCCTGCTGACCCGCTCAGAAATGTGTGGTCTCGCACCAGAGTTCCCGTGCTTGTGTCCTTTGGGGACACACAGACGTGGTTGGGGTGGGCTGAGCTATCTTGCTCTTTCCGTGTGCTGAGTATTTCATATCACAGAGAGAAAGGAGCTGGTGAAGCATACATCAGCCTGTGTTCAATAAGACAGCGGCTGTGGCTTCATTGTAATAAAGTGTTAGAGTTAATCTCCTTCATCTGCTTTCATTTTGCTAATCCACTACATCAGGCACAAAAAACTAAATTTATTAATTAAATGTCCCACTCTCTGAAGGAAGGCACTTGGAAAATGGAAAAATATTCATTAGCAGCAGGGAAAAAAAAAAAAGAAGCCAGAGGATAATTTGAAATCTTGAAACTTCTGCAGTTGGAATAACAATAAAAAGAGGAGAGATGGCCATAAAATAGTCTGTTCTTGGCATTGTTTAATTGGCCTATTTATTTTTCTGTCTCTGAAGCTGTCTTTAGTGACACCTACTGATAAGAGCCAATCGGAACCGTAGCTGAATTCCTTCGGGCTGGACCTGCCAACAAACTGCTCAGCCCTCCAGATGTTGCTGCTTTGTGAGAAATGAGAACTCTATAAACCAGGCTCACCCTTCCTCCTGGGGTGAATGCAAAGACAGTCTGATATGGAAAATCACTGCTCAGCACCATGAACAATGCGCTCCAATGAGGGGATGGGCCAGTTCTTATTTGTCTTGGTGGAACAGACAGCCATGGAGCCTAATGCAAGAATTTTAGCTGGCAACCATTCAAAATGTGACTATACATTGAAATCGCTCAACAAAAGGAGGCCTTTTTAGCTAGAAAAAGTCCAACAGTGGGTTTAAACAAATACCTAGGAGAATTGACAGAGAAGGTTAAAGGTGGAGCACACACCATTATTTTAGGCTGAACATGTCTCCACCTCTTCTCTTTTTCAGATTCCATTCTTTTGTGTTATGTAACAAATGAGAAAGATGCTGCAGTAAATAGCCTCATGGCACATCCTAAATGTCAATGAATGATATTCCGTGAGCACTGGCAGTTCTGGGAATAGAATAAAATGAGCTAAAGTGAATTCATTCTTGTCCTCCAGACCGGAGTGTCCCAGTCTTTCTTAGTACCAGACACACTAGTGACCTTGCTGTGAAATGGTAAGAAAACCTATCATTCTTCTTTTTTCCTGAGCCAGTCCCTCAGCCAGTTGTCTGTCCATCCAAATCTACCTTCACCTACATTATACACACTCATGCACCCCATGACACCCGATTAAGGCCAGCCTCAATATATGATGAGATACTATTCTTTTCATGATGTAATCTCCAAATAAATAAGCCTTTTGATTCATATAATGGATATTCTTCTTACTTATGATATTTACTTATTAATTAATTTATTACTTATTAGATGTTTACTTATGATATTTGACTTAATAACAATCTCACATATATATTTACAATCACATCTTATATGTAAAGGTACATTATTTGAGAACCAACTTTTTGAGTTCATATGTGACATAATTTTTATTTGAACTCTTCACATGAACCTTGGTGACAGTCAAGATGTAACAGAGCCTTTATCACCAGTAGAGCTATTTTTTCAAATCACCTAGTATAGTTTCCTAGAGTCTGTTGCCATCATTTTGATTTCATGTTTTGAATCTGAATGTGAAATACAGTACTGCAAATTTTATTCCAGCCACATGTACCCATTTGCATAGTATTGGGATTTTTAAAAAAATCACCCTGTGGTCCCTACAATAGAACCACTTAAGTGAATCTTGAAAGTCTCATTAACTTGAGAGCCAACATGCAGAATTGTCAAACATCCAGGAATAATGACTAAATCTGTGGTAATTTTTTCTTTTTAAAATACTGTTCATATCAGATGACTTCTGCAGACTTCTAAAGCTAACACTGATTGAGCCTGTTTCAGTCTAATGAGTCTCCATCCAGTGGCATTTGTTGTTTAGAATAAAGTAATTGAGAAAGCATCCCCATTATATGATACTTGGCAAATATTCCATATAAGGTGACTCTTTCATAAGAGATTTGAGGGGAAATTTTGCCTTATAATCAGGCATATTCAGTATATTCAAACATTACCGCATGCCATCTCTTCTTTCTATAAAGTCTACCATCATATCTACACCCCAAGTTCCTACTAAGAAGTTGGCAGAAAGAAATATTAATCTCTGAGGATGACTTTGTGTCTTATAGAATTATGAGGTACTGGTGAAGAAATGATGCTTCAGATGCCAACTGTCTAAGATTATAGTCTCCTCAGATAATTTCGAAACAGGACAGATGTAGAGTACAACAAATAAGCAATGGTGTGAGAATGAAGTGGTAAGCCTAAAAGAACCAATATTTAGATGAATTGCTCCTGGTTTTGGGTGAATAGATGTTTGAGTAGATTATCAGAGTGAGGGAAAAGCATTATCTCCTTTTGTATTTAACTCTGGAGGACTTTGTGGAGGAAGAGGAATTTTTGGCCTTTGATTTGAGAAGTGAGACTGGGTAAATTATTGTAGAAGAGGTCTGAAGGAAGCACTATGTATGAATGGTTAGAGGAAAGTTCAATAGGACTAAGAAGGAGGTTGACTAACACAAAGCAGAAGCTGTGGGGAGAAGAAAAAAGCTGATAAATTAGGGTTGGTAGTTGATAGGCACTTCAACTGAACAGAGAAGAAAATGGAAAGTTTATTGGCTCAGAAAAGAAGGGGAAGTAGATTTATAATGATAGTTAAGGAGGATGGCTATTAGAATGTGATGTTGATGGAAGGTGAGGGCTGAAAAAAGACCTGAAGGCCATTGCAGAATAGAGAACAGTCATCTAACTTGGAAAGAGATGATGAGATAGGGTGTCAAGGATTCAGGCTAAGGTTTTTCCCTGAGGTTTGGGAAGAGGATAGAAGATATGTATGTTAGTGATATTTATGTTATTAAATTAGGTTATACTTTTCACACACTTGTGTAACTAAGTTTATTTGTGTCAAGTCTATTTATTTGTAAATACTTTGGAGATTAGATGCTCAAGTCATAGAATGTAGTCACATATCACGTGTCAATCATTTGATTAATCAAAAGGTACTTAGTTGTATTCAATGAATGCTTGTTAAACCTAACTGTATGCTTGGGTCTGTACAATGAATGTGCTAAGTCACTTTAGTCGTGTCTGACTCTTTGCAACTCAATGACCTGTGAGAGTTGAGCTATGAAGAAAGCTGAGCACCAAGGAGTTGATGCTTTTGAACTGTGGTGTTGGAGAATGAGAGTCCCTTGAACAGCAAGGAGATCCAACCAGTCCATCCTAAAGGAGATCAGTCCTGAGTGTTCATTGGAAGGATTAATGTTGAAGCTGAAACTCCAATACTTTGGTCACCTGATGCGAAGAGCTGACTCATTTGAAAAGATCCTGATACTGGGAAAGATTGAAGGCAGGGGGAGAAGGGGACAATAGAGGATGAGATGGTTGGATGGCATCACCAGCTCAATGGACATGAGTTTGGGTAAACTCCAGGAGTTGGTGATGGACAGGGAGGCCTGGCGTGCTGCAGTCCATGAGGTCTCAAAGAGTCGGACACAACTGAGTGACTGAACTAAACTGAACTGACTTGTAGCCCGTCAGGCTTCTCTGTCCATGGGATTCTCCAAGCAAGAATACTGGAGTTGGTTGCCATTTCCTCCTACAGGGGACCTTCCCAACCCAGGGATTAAACCCACATCTCCTGTGACTCCTGCATTGCAGTGGATTCTTTACCTCTGCTCCATTGGCAAAGCCCTTATACCATGAATAAACCAAACCAAATATCATATGTGGGAGCCAAGTATTGATGTGGCTGATTAATATGTTTAGGTGATTTCCTTTTCCCTGCACTTGGATTTTCCACATTGGTGTATCTTCCAGGGTGCTTCCCTGCCCAGTAGGTATCTTCCATCTATGAAAGTTCTGAAGAATGCAGCCTGCCTTCCTATCCCATTCACCCAAACTTAGTTGAATGTATGCTTCATGTTGCATCATCTATTCTGAGCACTTAGATATACCTGAAAACTTTGTCCAAATTAGATTTCAAGTATGATTCACAACTGTAGAAGTTGACCACTACTAATAAAGATAAAGAAACCAAGGCACAGAGAAAGTGGACAACTTGACTAAGTGTATACCACTAGTGTGTGGAACTGAGACATGGAACCCAGTCCACTCCAAAGCTGATATTCCCCAATCTCCAAACCTAAGTTTTTTGGTCACTTATATATGATATATGAGTTGACTTTTGGACTTTTAAAATAAGATTTAAAAAAAAAAAAAAAAGAGCTCAATTAATTAATATGGGCTTTTACAAAGGAGGAAGAAACTATAAAATGTAGAATCATTTATTTCTTTTTTTTAAATTAACTTATTTTTTCTTAATTGGAGGCTAGTTACTTTGCAGAGGAACCAGAGATCAAATTGCCAACATCCACTGGATCATTGAAAAAGCAAGAGAGTTCCAGAAAAACATCTATTTCTGCTTTATTGATTATGCCAAAGCCTTTGACTGTGTGGATCACAATAAACTGTGGAAAATTCTGAAAGAGATGGGAATACCAGCCCACCTGGTCTGCCTCTTGAGAGATCTGTATGCAGGTCAGGAGGCAACAGTTAGAACTGGACATGGAACAACAGACTGGTTCCCAATAGGAAAAGGAGTATGTCAAGGCTGTATATTGTCACCCTGCTTATTTAACTTATATGCAGGGTACATCATGAGAAACACTGGGCTGGAGGAAGCACAAGCTGGAATCCAGATTGCCAGGAGAAATATCAATAACCTCAGATATGCAGATGACACCACCCTTAATGGCAGAAAGTGAAGAAGAACTAAAGAGCCTCTTGGTGAAAGTGAAAGAGGAGAGTGAAAAAGTTGGCTTAAAGCTCAACATTCAGAAAACTAAGATTGTGGCATCTGGTCCCATCACTTCATGGCAAATAGATGGGGAAACAGTGGAAACAGTGGCTGACTTTATTTTCTGGGGCTCCAAAATCACTGCAGGTGGTGACTGCAACCATAAAATTAAAAGACGCTTACTCCTTGGAAGGAAAGTTATGACCAACCTAGACAGCATATTAAAAAGCAGAGACGTTACTTTGTCAGCAAAGGTCCATCTAGTCAAGGCTATGGTTTTTCCAGTGGTCATGTATGGATGTGAGAGTTGGACTATAAAGAAAGCTGAGTGCAGAAGAATTGATGCTTTTGAACTGTGGTGTTGGAGAAGACTCTTGAGAGTCCCTTGGACTGCAAGGAGATCCAACCAGTCCATCCTAAAGGAAATCAGTCCTGAGTGTTCATTGGAAGGACTGATGTTGAAGCTGAAACTTTGGCCACCTGATGGGAAGAGCTAACTCATTTGAAAAGACCCTGATGCTGGGAAAGATTGAGGGCAGGAGGAGAAGGGGATGACAGAGGATGAGATGGTTGGATGGCATCACCGACTCAATGGACATGAGTTTGGGTGGACTCCAGGAGTTGGTGATGGACAGGGAGGCCTGGTGTGCTGCGGTTCATGGGGTTGCAAAGAGTCGGACATGACTAAGCAACTGAACTGAACTGAACTGAACTGAATTACTTTACAATATTGAGGTGGTTTTTGCCATACAGTGATATGAATCAGCCATGGGTGCCATGTGTCCCCCCATCCTGAACCCCCCCTCCCACCTCCCTCCCACCTCCCTCCCCATCCCATCCCTCTGGGTTGTCCCAGTTCACCGACTTTGAGTGCCTTGTTTCATGCATTGAACTTGGACTAGTCATCTATTTCACATATGGTAATATACATGTTTGAATGCTATTCTCTCAAATCATCCCACCCTTGCTTTCTCCCACAGAGTTCAAAAGCCTGTTCTTTGTGTTTCTTTTGCTGTCTCACATATAAAGGTCATCATTACCATCTTTCTAAATTCCATATATATGTGTTAATATACTGTATTGGTGTTTTTCTTTCTGACTTACTTCATTCTTTATAATAGGCTCCAGATTCATCCACCTAATTAAAACTGATTCAAATGCATTCTTTTTAATAGTTGAGTAATATTCCATTGTGTATATGTACCACAGCTTTCTTATCGATTCATCTGCTGATGGACATCTAGGTTGCTTCCATGTCCTAGCTATTGTAAACAGTGCTGTGATGAACATTGGGGTACATGTGTCTCTTTCAATTCTGTTTTCCTTGCTGTGTATGCCCAGCAGTGAGATTGCTGGGTTGTATGGCAGTTCTGTTTCGAGTTTTTAAGGAATCACTGCACTCTTCTCCATAGTGGCTGTACTAGTTTGCCAACAGTATAAGAGGGTTCCCTTTTCTCCACACCCTCTCCAGCATTTATTGTTCATAGACGTTTTGATAGCAGCCATTCTGACCTGTGTGAGATGGTACCTCATTGTGGTTTGATTTGCATTTCTCTGATAATGAGTGATATTGAGCATCTTTTCATGTGCTTGTTAGCCATCTGTATGTCTTCTTTGGAGAAATGTCTATTCAGTTCTTTGGCCCATTTTTTGATTGGGTCATTTATTTTTCTGGTATTGAGCTGTGTGAGCTGCTTGTATATTTTTGAGATTAATTTTTTGTTAGTTGCTTTGTTTGGTATTATTTTCTTCTATTCTGAAGGTTGCCTTTTCACCTTGCTTATAATTTCCTTCATTGTGCAAAAGCTTTTCGGTTTATTTAGGTCCCCTTCATTTATTCTTGCTTTTATTTCCATTACTCTGGGAGGTGGGTCATAGAGGATCTTGGTGTGATTTATGTCAGAGAGTGTTCTGTGTTTTCCTCTACGAGTTTTATAGTTTCTGGTCTTACATTTAGATCTTTAATCCATTTTGAGTTTATTTTTGTGTATGGTGTTAGGTGTTCTAGTTTCATTCTTTTACAGGTTGTTGACCAGTTTTCCCAGCACCACTTGTTAAAGAGATTGTCTTTTCTCCATTGTATATTTTTGCCTCCTTTGTCAACAAGAAGGTGTCCATAGGTGCGTGAATTTATCTCTGGGCCTTCTATTTTATTCCATTGATCTATATTTTTGTCTTTGTACCAGTAGCATATTGTCTTGATGACTATAGTTTTGTAGTATAGTCTTAAGTCAGGCAGGTTGATTCCTCCTGTTCCATTTTTCTTTCTGAAGATTGCTTTGGCTATTTGAGGTTTTCTTGTGTTTCCATACAAATTGTGAAATTATTTGTTCTAGTTCTGGAAAAATACCGTTTATAACTTGATAAGGATTGCATTGAATCTACAGACTGCTTTGTGTAGTAAACTCATTTTCACTTTATTGATTCTTCTGATCCATGAACATGGTGTGTTTCTCCATCAATTTGTGTCATTGATTTCTTTCATCAGTGTTTTATAGTTTTCTATATATAGGCATATATAGATCTTTTGTTTTTTAAGGTAAATTTAATCCTAAGTATTTTATTCTTTTAATTGCAATGGTGAATGGGATTGTTTCCTTAATTTCTCTGTTTTCTCATTGTTAATGTATAGGAATGCAAGGGATTTATGTGTATTAATTTTACATCCTGCAACTTTTCTCTATTCATTGATTAGCCCTAGTAATTTTCTGGTGATGTCTTTAGGGTTTTCTATGTAGAGGATCATGTCATCTGCAAACAGTGAGAGTTCTACTTCTTCTTTTCCAATCTGGATTCCTTTTATTTCTTTTTCTTCTCTGATTGTTGTGGCTAAAACTTCTGAATCTATGTTGAATAGTGGTGGTGAGAGTGGGCACCCTTGTCTTGTTTCTCACTTTAGGGGAAATGCTTTCAGTTTTTCACCATTGAGGATAATGTTTGCTGTGGGTTTATCATATATGGATTTTATTATGTTGAGAATTTATTATGAGAACCATTTATTGCTAATTGCACATATTTTATATTATTCTTATTTTCTTTAACAGTGTTATCTATTTTGGGAGAAGGTGTTTGATGAGAGGAAAAAACCCAGGTTCTGGCCTTAGATTGACCTGAATTTTAACCCTGTCTCAAAAACTTACCAGATTTGTAACACTAGGAAATACTTAACCTCTAAATTTGTATTCATAAAATGGAGGTAATGATATTTACTTTATAAGGACATGAATTAAAGAAAAGAGACTAGTTGAAAGGTAAAACAAGAAAACAGCTAATAGGAGTTAATAGATTTGGCCAGGAAGGTAAATGTAATGATTCTTAGGTTTTAAACTTGTGTGACTGGGAAAATGTTTGAAAAAGTAATGGAAATAGAGAATCAGGAGGGAGAAAGGACTTAATGACATACTGAGATGCCAAAAATACATCTGGTTGGAAGTGGGCCATTAAGCAGTTGAATATGCCTGTTAGGCTTTGTAAATGTGTAAGAATTATAGATTTATCCATGTAGAATGAAGCAGCAGATGAGATTTCTAGAGTGAAAAATAAAAAAAGTAAAGAACTGAATCTTGGAGGACATATCAGTTTATGGAACAGAGAAGAAAGAAGGGGCTTCCCCGTGGCTCAAAGAGTAAAGCATCTGCCTGCAATGCAGGAGACCTGGGTTCGATCCCTGCATTGGGAAGATTCCCTGGAGAAAGAAATGGCAACCTGATCCAGTATTTTTCCTGGGAAATCCCATGGACAGAAGACCCTGGCAGGCTACCATCCATGGGTTGCAAAGAGTTGGACATTAATGAGTGACTAAAGAGAACCTAGAGAAGAAGCTAGAGTAGAAGTGGCAATATTTTAAGTGTCATGAGAGCAAAGGAGGACTTGGATTTAGGAGGTTTGAGTCAGCTGTGTCAGTAACAGAAGGGTTAAGAAGAATGAGTAAAGTCCAGGGTGTAGGTGTTAAAGTCATCGAGGGCAATGGCCTTGAATACAACGAAGAAGAAAACTTAGTCAGGTGCCTATTTGGAGTTGGGGAGAAATCTTAAATTAGTGAGGGGAGTGGTATAAATGGACAGCATAGACTTCAGTAAGAGTTTGCTATATGATTGTGAAATCAAATCATGGTCTGAAGCTGTAGACATGGAGGTAGAGAGAATTGGAATAGACTACCAGTAGAAGCAGACATTATTTTGCCAACAAAGGTATGTCTAGTCAAAGTTATGGTTTTTCCAGTAGTTATGTATGGATGTGAGAGTTAGACTATAAAAAAAGCTGAGCACCAAAAAAAAATGATGCTTTCGAACTGTGGTGTTGGAGAAGACTCTTGAGAGTCCCTTGGACCGCAAGGAGATCCAACCAATCCATCTTAAAGGAAATCAGTCCTGAATATTCATTGGAAGGACTGATGCTGAAGCTGAAACTCCAATACTTTGGCCACCTGATATGAAGAACTGACTCACTGGGAAAGACTGAAGGAGGGAGGAGAAGGGGACGACAGAGGATGAGATGGTTGGATGGCATCACCGACGCTATGGACGTGAGTTTGATTAAGCTCGGAGAGTTGACAGGAAAGCGTGGCATACTGCGGTCCATGGGGTCGCAAAGAGTCAGACATGACTGAGCAACTTAACTGAACTGAACTGAACAAGTAGCAGCGGCCTCATCTGTGAACTGTGGGAGAAATGACGTCAGCTAAGGAAGTCAGCATGAGATAAAGGAAACAACTTGAGAAAAGTGAACAACCAGTGGATTATGGGTCAAGAGGAGCCCACAGGATGCAATGACCAAGTTTGGTAGAGGGCTGGTATGGAGGAATTGGCAAGAAGAGGTATCAGGCTAAGCTGTGTTGAACTAATGGTGACGGAGGACTTGACAGTGAAAGGTCACCCAGGAGATAAGTATGCATTATGGGTATGCAGGAGGCAGGGGTTGGCCAACTCATGGAGAGTGTGCCTGTGCGAAAGAATGACATTGTGACTTGTCCTGAGATACTGTTGGAAGTCTGAGATAGCCTCAGCAAACTGACCTCCCTAGCTATTAAGCCTTTCTGTAGAAGGCATTCTCCTGATTCCTAAAGTGAAAGTGAAAGTCATTCAGTTGTGTCCAAATCTCTGCGACCACCTGGACTACAGAGTTCATAGAATTCTCTAGGCCTGAATCCTGGAGTGGGTAGACTTTCTCTTCTCCAGGGGATCTTCCCAACACAGGGATTGAATCCAGGTCCCCGCATTGCAGGTGTTTGCTTTACCAGCTGAGCCACGAGGGAAGCCTAAGAGTACTGGGGTGGGCAGCCTATCCCTTCTACAGCAGATCTTCCCAATCCAGGAATTCAACCAGGGTCTCCTGCATTGCAGGTGGATTCTTTACCAACTAAGCTATCAGGGAAGCCCCCTGATTCCTAAGGCACAGCAAATGGGGGAGGGAACAATAGTTCCCCATTTGTTGCTACAACTTTTTGTCTTTACTGGATATATGATTTAAAATGGCTCTTTTGCTGGAAAAGCTTTTACTGGAAGACAGGTTAGGCAGTTATTTGAATAACTTACTGGGGTTTTGGTTTGGGGATTAAAAATACAAAGGCAAAGAAAACTAAGACTGTATAAGGTTTGACAAAACTTATAGGCAGACTAGATATAAAGAATGAAAAAAATAGGCGCACAAAGATCCTGGACATATTCTTTAGGGAGTTGTACTAGGCTAGTGTCTTAAAATTCTGCACTTGACTCAGATTTAGTAATTTGAAACCAGTCTAGTATGTTCAGACTTTGAAAAGCAAGGATCATAATTTCAAATATAGGCTTCTTTGAAAAGCCACAAAAACATGAATTTTTAAGGATAGATATATATTTTGTGTCAAATTTTAAGGAATTTATGGTTTTAATGTTCAGAAAATACTTAACAATAGTCTTGATGCAGTTAGGAGTGCCTATATTTGCTGGGGTCAGGAATCTGGGTTATATACCCTAGAAGCATCCAAACTTTCAAAATGTGATTTAACACTCCAGAATTTAAGAAGTATACCTCACTGGAGGTATACTCACTTGTGAGGTATACCTCACAAGTGTAAACTGGTTCTGCCCTCCATGTGGTTTCGGTGAAAGCACCCAGTGACTGGATTGGGTTTCCCAAGTGTCCGAAACTCCCTGAATGTCAAACCCTAGGGATCGGTTCCTTCAAGGTCAGTCGCTACATTTTCATTCCACAGATTTTCTTGTTCTTAAAAAGGACCAGGCAAAGGGAGGGGCCTCTGATCTGGAGCATCTTTTCCTTTGGCCCAGGCACCTATCAGCCCATCATTTTGATTCCTGCTCTGCAACCACAAAGACAAGTATGATGGATCTCCTTTTGGAACACAATGCAGTTTGCTTGGAAAAACATCCACTTTAGACAAACAATAAAAGCAGCCCAAGTGGGGCCTTGGCTGCTCTCCTGGTGTTACGCTCATGCATATGCCTCTGGTGCTTGGCAGAAAAAGTTTTCTGGTTGCACAAAAGAGCAGACAACCCTTTGGGAAAACCCACCCCCTGTCCTTGTTGTTCAAAAACAGAACTTGGAATTTAAGTGATTAGCCCAAAACAAGATGCAAATTTGACTCTCTAAATCTCAATTTCTGTGTATTGTAAAGAAGGATTTTTCCCCTTTTAATCTACTGATCTCCAGGGGGAAGAAAACTAGGGGGGATGATGGAACAGATGCTGTGTAAACACAGCTCTGGTCTGTTGAAAGATATATCAACTCAGCCACGAAGCCTCTACTGATCCCCTCTGTTGGAAATCATCTCTCCTCTCCTCTGAACTCCTGCTACACTTTGTTTCTTCTTACAGAGTGTTTATCATATTCTGTCTGGTGGTGTAACTGCACGTGTTCATGGCTTAATTTTCTTTCTAGACTTTAATTTTCATACTGGCATGGACTCTTTTATTTAACTTTATTTTCCCCACAAATTCTACATATGTATTTTATTAATAATAATCAATCTATTCCCATAAACCCCCTATTTTGATAGACATTCTTTTATTCAAGCAGTTGCTGAACACCTAGTATGTGTTGGTTCTTAAAAATAACCTAATCATGGTTCTAAGTACTTGATGCTTGTTTATCCTATCATAAGGGGGTGGCAGAAGATGAGATGGTTAAACAGCTTGACCGACTCAGTGGTTGTGAATTTGAGAAACTCTGGGAGATCATGGAGGATAGAGGAGCCTGATGTGCTGCTGCCCAAGGGTCGCAAAGAGTTGGACGTGACTTTGCATCTGAACAACAACAACATCCTATCATACAGTGTAATAGCTATCATTTTAATCCTGTTTTTTTAATTAACAGGTTTCTTTTTATTTATTTATTTATTTATTTTTTCCATTTATTTTTATTAGTTGGAGGCTAATTACTTTACAACATTGTAGTGGTTTTTGCCATACATTGACATGAATCAGCCATGGATTTACATGTGTTCCCCATCCTGATCCTCCCTCCTGCCTCCCTCCCCATCCCATCCCTCTGGGTCTTCCTAGTGCACCAGCCCTGAGCACTTGTCTCATGCATCCAACCTGGGCTGGTGATCTGTTTCACCCTTGATAGTATACTTGTTTCAATGCTGTTCTCTCTGAATATCCCACCCTTGCCTTCTCCCACAGAGTTCAAAAGTCTGTTCTGTACATCTGTGTCTGTTTTTCTCTTTTGCAGATAGGGTTATCGTTACCATCTTTTTAAATTCCATATATATGCATTAGTATAGTGTGTTGGTCTTTATCTTTCTGGCTTACTTCACTCTGTATAATGGGCTCCAGTTTCATCCATCTCATTAGAACTGATTCAAATGAATTCTTTTTAATGGGTGAGTAATATTCCATGGTGTATATGTACCACAGCTTCTTTATCCGTTTGTTGGTGGGAATGCAAACTAATATAGCCACTATGAAGAACAGTGTGGAGATTCCTTAAAAAACTGGAAATAGAACTGCCATATGACCCAGCAATTCCACTCCTGGGCATACACACCAAGGAAACCAGATCTGAAAGAGACATGTGTACCCCAATGTTCATCGCAGCACTGTTTATAATAGCCAGGACATGGAAGCAACCTAATCCTGTTTTTATAAAAAACAAAACAGAGGCATAGAGAGAACATAAGCAAATTTCCAAGAGCCATGCAACCTGTAACTTGGCCGAGCCAGGATTCCAACTCGCTCAAGGCCTAAGTCTATGTTCTCAACCACCAGGCCATACTGCCTCTGGGTGTTGCCTTCAGAAAGAGGATTAGGTAGGCAAACATGAAAACCATCTGGCCCCTAAATCAAACATTTCACATTCTGGTAGAAAAGACAGATCTGTAAAAATATCGGAAGAATATAGAGTGATTGGCTGTAGCGATGGTTCTGGGTAGATAGGCAAGTTCTGAAGAAGGGCCGCCTCTAGGTCACGGTGTCCTCAGCAGAGGGCTTAGGTGGATATGGATTTCCTTCAGCTGACAGGACTTGTTTCAACATCAAAAGTAGCTACAGGGGCGGGATGGGGGGAGGTGGGATGGAGGGAGGCACAAGAGGGAGGGGATATTTGGATACTTATGACTGATCCAGCTGTTGTACCGCAGAAAGGAGTACAGCATTGTAAAGCAATTATACTCCAATTTCGAAATAAATTACAAAACAAAGTAGCTCTCTTAGTACGGAAGGGTAAGTAGAGTTTGAAAGACCATCTTCGAGTTCACTCCCTTTATTGCAAAAGAGGAAATGAAATAAAGAGTTGAGGTGATTCACTTCGCAGACATGGTTTATTGCCTGCTCAAAACAGGACAAAAAGGGTAACTATCAGAAATTTTCCTGCAGGTTCATTTAGAAAGAAAAGAAAAATGAAGGAGATGTAAGAAATGATTGTATATTACAAGATGTTGACATATCAGCGAAGAAATAAAACCATTAAGATCCACAAACGTTGTAGTGTTATCTCTTACTTTGAAGAAAAGTATATAAAGAAGACTTGATCCCTTTCCTTCATATTCCTCTGCCACCTCCCCTCCTAAACACAGTCTCTGCAGATGCTTTTGATAGAATCGGGAAGCTATTAGGCTTGGTGGTCTGTACTCGGGACCCCAAATATGGTCTAATGGATTGCTAGTTTTCTAAGAGATTATAAATTCAAGTGCTTATTATTCCATTACAAGTTTACCTCAGACTTTCACCAACTATTTCAGTTAAAACAAGTGCTATTTGGCCAACCAGGATAGTATAAAAACCCAGTTCATTCATTCTCTAGAGATTTAAGTTATAACCACTTAGGTAAACTTCCCTGACCCACCCATGCTGTAGGTTAGCTCTTACCTCTGCCTTTTCTTCCTGTTATTCTGTCTGCCTGGATTTCCCCCTTATTTCTACCCATTTAATCCTTTGTTCTTTGCATCACCCGGTAGGAATTGTACATCTCCCATGAAGTGTGTCTGAGCTAGAGTTCCCAAAGCAAGTTCTGTGGGACATGATTCCCCAAGTTGCTTCTTGAGAGTTGGGCACCATGGTCAAAGGAGCTTGAAATATGTCTCTTACACTTAAACACCATCTCTTATTGGATCTATAGGATTTATAATCTATATCTCAAATTTTAATGTTCTTTTATTGTGCATGTAAGAAAAGATTAAATATCTATTATGAGCCAAACACACTCAGTGCTGGACATTGGAGTTATAATTGTTTCCTCATCTTAAGTCAGTCTCGACCGTTTACACAGATTTTATGCTTTTGGAAAGTATGGGAAGGTCTTATTTTGTCTTATACTGTTATTAATATAGCGTATAGTCCTGTGAATATAACAGAGTCTTGATAAATGATTGTTGTTTGGCTTGTCAGTTAAGGAAGTAAATCTGAGTTAACTTTTATCAAAGAAAATTGCTTTTATTTTATTTTTGAAAGCTTTTTTTTCAAGAGAGTGTACCTTTGACCCCACTGTGGTGTTTCTAATAACAAAACCCTTCACAGAAAGTGTGAAATGCCTCTGCCTATTGTTACTGGCCCCTATAGTAATGTCCAACATAAGAAAAATACCAATTTTCTGATTTTAAAGCACCTACCATAATGTATACTAGGGCAAAACCCCACAGTTAGCCCCACTTCAGTCTCCAATACAAAATCCATCCTCTGTTGCTCTTGTCTAGCTATAATCACGTGTGACCGAGGTGAGTTCATTAACTGAATTTGGGTTGTTCCCATGAAATTCCTAAATAGAGGGGAATATTTTTTTTTTCTCATCTGACCAGCCTTGACTATAAGGTATCTTATGGTGAAGGCAGTGCAGAAGATACAAAGTGAACCATACCATTCTCCCCTCACCAAGGTATTTTATCTGCCCAGGAGCCAGATCAGCACCCAGTGATTAATGCCATCTGTCCAACACATTCCTTGTTTGGGGGCTGGGTGTCAAGAGAGAAGGATTTATAATACCCTAAGATGTTCATGAACACACTCCAGGGACAGATATGGCAAAGGCAGGACTGAAAATGCTTGGAGAGAGCATCCCAGTTACTCTGTTAGGGACTTGTCAAATTTTAAGTGAAGCAGGATTTTATTATTTTTTTCCCCTTCCCTTGAGTGGAATGTCAGTTATGTTACTGGAGTTAATGCTACCAAATTTGAATGCTTGAGTGCAGCTCTGTCTTGGCAGAAACTTCACTTACAAGGTATGAAAGAATAAAGTATTTCTGAGTGTGCTACTGAGAAGCTGAAAGGACCTGGGGAAGACCTTTCAAACTGATCATAAATTGGAATTCAAATCAGTGGAGTATTACCACAAGGTCTTGATTCAGAGCTAACTTGAATTCAACATTTCCCTTACCATGGCCTTTCTCAGTGTGTGACTTAACACCTTGTAAATGGTTCTCTACCATCCAAGAACAGTGCCTGAGGCTTCTGTTGCTGTTGTGTGGAAGATTAAAAGCAAAGATAAGCCAAATTTAAGCAAATATTAATACCAAATTTCAGGTCTACTCTCTGTAGGTGGGTTGGGAAGAAGGCCCTTCTGCCAGCAGAGAACACAAAACAGTGGTGTGTGCTACCAAGAAGACAACTGCGTGAGCTTGTGAGTCACCCACTAGGGGAGACACGGGATGGCCCCCATCATATCATCTGAAATGCTCTGTCTTATCCTCAGTTGTATCAGATCCTCTGTCTAGGATAACTATAGCCCTCAGTGCCCTTAAAGACACTGGAAGGGAAGCAATGAAAATGACAGGGGTGGGTGTATCCACTGTATTGGTCTTTGATAAATCCACTGAGACCAGGAGGCGGGTCCCTGCTACAGCAGAGACAGTATTCTCTGAAGCAGGGCCCTTGAACATCTTTCAGGTAATCCACATCATCTGAAAATCCTTAAAAATGCATACTCCCAGGCCCTATGCCAAACCTTCAGAATCAGGATCTCTGGGAATGGGCCAGGGAACACGCATTTTAACAGAATCCCTGAGGAACTGTGGTGTACTCTGAACTTCTGACTTAGGGACTTGAATTACCTGTTCCCCTTGTAGGTGCAGTTGTTTTCTCATGCTTCTGAAGATGAGGCAATGGGGGAGGGAAGAGGGGATGGAGGAGCAAGGGACAGACCTGACCCGTCAGGATGGTGACTCTGGTCGTCAACTGTGGGGCTTTGAGAGGGGCTTAGGGAAGAGATTCCCTGTTGGTGGCCTGCACGTGTATTTTATTTGGACTACATGGTACTTCATATTTTAAAAAGTAGGAATGCTTTATGTGGGGCATGCCCTCCCCAGCCCCCAGCAGGCCCATCCCAGCCTGCTTACCCCTTTCTTCTGAAGGCAGCTATCATCAACTGCTGGGGTGGGTCGGGGGGCGGTGGCAGGTGGTGGTGCAGATTTAACATTAATGGCCTATGGTCTCTTTGTCTTTAAATCATGAAATATAAACTTGTTCATAAAAGTTGGCCCTCAAGAGAATAATTGACTTATTTCTTTGATTGCCTTTGGCCAAAGTTACCTTGATTTTCCTGACTTGCTGGAAGGCACCAATGAAAAAGTACCCAGCAAAGTGTTTTTGTGCAGTGCATGCCTCGATAAATAATTTTTGCAAGAACAAAAGAGTAATGTGATACAGCTGACGATTGAGTTTAGGGCTGTTTTCTCTTATCCTCCCATCCCTTGAGTCCTTCCAAACTGTAATTCCCACCCACCCCCCCTCTCCCACCCCCCTACCCACCCCCCCCCACCCCCAACCCTGCTGTCTACAAAATGGTGGAGGAGGATTCCTATGACCTGAATCTTTCATTCACCTGTTTTGGGTAGGACAGGTGCAGCCCAGATTTTTCTCTGTCTTTGTTTCATATTTTCTGTGAAATAAAGGCACGGCTTTCAGGTCTGTCTGAGAGGCCTTTTTATACTATTCATTCCCGAATGTTTTCACATAAACATCTTAATTTGTGGCAAATCTGTTTGTTTGTTGTGTTTGTCAAGTTAATGTAAACTGTAGTCCATTAGGCCTTGAGATGAGTCTGCTAAATAATGTCAGATGTTTTTTATTTCCCCAGCTAAGAGCTGGATTTGAACCAGAGCTCTGGGGTGAAAGGGCAATGTGTAATATACTGAGACATGAAGCTCGACATATGAAATAAAATAATGTAATGTTTTTAATATTTAAGATGAAAAAAGCAGCAATAAAACACTGTGGAAGGAGGAAAACATGAATACCTGTATATTTTAATTTTAAATGCCTGCAGATGTTGAATTTTAATCAGAGCATGTCAGATTCTGCCTCTGACAAAGGCAAAAATGTGAGATCTGTTTTCTTGAATTGCTTCCACATTTCATGCTTCAGATTTTTATTACATATAGCACTGCATCATCATATATTTATGTAAAGTGCCAGCATCCATTGACTTAGCATGTGCCTGATGGTTAACATATAAAACAGTATGCAGTGAGGGAGAGGCCCCTTCCCTCTTTCCCTGGCATAGATTCTCTCTGTGACCTTGCGGTGAGAAAGGCATTTAACCCCTTTGTGCTTCAGTTTTCATAATCTCAAAATAGGAACCACCACTCTTGATTCTTCCTAAGCTCCGTAGGTAGAGTGAAGCCTATTTGAAATGGTAATTGATCTGTGTACTTACGGTACAATAACAATATCATATGTGTATGTGTGTGTACATATATTTACTTAGATTGAAAAAGAAAACAACAGTGAAAATTCGATGGGTATATATTAAAATCTAAAATAAAGGTACTTTTAGATTTTATGCATATTTTGAGATAGTTTTTATTTCTCTATTTTTTTGCATCATATTTCCTAAAACGATGTTAAAGCCAATGACCTTAAATTTCACAGTATAGTTCTGCTATTGAAAACAATGAATTTGTGCTAAGTCGGCTTCCCAGGTGGCATAGTGGTATAGAACCCACCTGTCAGTGCAGGAGATGTGGGCTTGATCCCTGGGTTGGGAAGATCCTCTGGAGGAGGGCATGGCAACCCACTCCAGTATTCTTGCCTGGTGAATCCCATGGCCAAAGGATTATAGCCTGGCGGGCTATACAGTGGATTTATATGTACATAATATAGTTCAAATAAATATCTATAAGTTCCCACTATATTTTTCTCTGAACAGTTTGAAATGTATAGGATAAGGAAAGGAGAAGTAGTTGATTTAACTGAAGATCTTCAAGATCAGTCCTCATCTGGTTTCTTGCTCTTAGGATCTTTTAGGCTAAATGATTCTGTATTCCTGGTCCTTTAAAATTTTTCTCTTTCAGTTCTCTTTTGCCTTCTCAGGGGATCTGTGCTAACTTGTAGGAAATATCATGGAACTTCTGAGAACAGTGGAATCGAGTATTAAGTATTAAATTATCTGTGGTGTGGGCCCTTTCTTGTTATTCTTAAATGTTCTGAGAGGTTTGTTATGCACACAGATATTTAGGGATAAGACGAAGGGTGGTACTTTCATGTCTAGAATGATGTGGTACAGCATGTGTGTAACAGATTCAGAACAAGACAGTCCATCTGCTGAACTACGTTAGGAGAAACTGGACTCAGAGCCAGCAGAGAAGGGAAACTACAGGAGTCTATCCAACTATCCACTCTACCAGATTACCAACAGATTATGTATATTTCTATATGCAACTTACATTTTAATTTTAGTCTCAAGAAACTGCATTTATATGACTCTTGCTTCCCTGATTTCCTGGAGAAGGAAATGGCAACCCACTCCAGTTTTCTTGCCTGGAAAATCCATGGACCGAGGAGCCTGGTAGGCTACAGTCCATGGGGTCGCGAAAAGTTGGACACGACTGAGCGACTTCACTTTTCCCTGATGGCTCAGATGGTAAAGAATTCACCGGCCATGTAGGAGACCAGGGTTCGATCCCTGGGTTGAGAAGATCCTCTGGAGAAGGGAATGGCAACCCACTCCAGTATTCTTGCCTGGAAAATCCCACAAACCGAGGAGCCTAGCGGGCTACAGTTCATGGGGTCACAAAGGGTCAGACACGACTGATCAACTATGACTTTCACAACACTTTTCAAAGATTTTAACTGTATTGTGGTAGAGAGTATTTTTCACCAGGCATTCTTCTCAAGAATATTTCAGGAGGAAAGTGGTCAGGGTGAGAAATGAAGCCTGTGTCCCGAGAGCTCTGTGCACTGTCCCTGTGGGGAAAATTGAGGACCCAGGGAAGGCCTTTGGATCCCTGGGTGCTCATGGAGGGACCTGCACAGCTTCAGGGAAGGGGTGGAGGTCCTCTCCACCTGGATGGCAGAGCAGGAGAATAGTGGTGTGGAGAGAGTACTGTGCAGGTAAGAGATGGAGAAAAGTTCTTGTATCTGTTGTAAGTGGAAGATTTAGAGAGGAAATTCTGGGTCAAACTTCTAAAACAGAAATTTCAGAAGCTTATCTGTGAAGAACTTTGTGCAACTTTCAGCCCCACCACCTAAGAAAACCTATAGTAAAGATAACATGCTATTCTCCAAGAGTTTGTTGTCATGCTTCTGAAATTATTTCTTGGATTCTGGATTGTGATACACACAATCAGACCAGTCCATCAGATGGCATGCACACATCTAGGCTCAGATCCTGCCTTCATCAAGCCTCCTTGATTCTTCTGATGTAAAGTTAATTTCTTTTTTATCTTTTCCCTTAATCCTTTTCACCTGCATTCTTGTGCATCACAGGATTGTAGGATCCTATTTTGAAACATAATTGAGAGATAATGAGCCTAAGCTCTCAGCCCCATCATCTGATAATCTTTTCATTTGTTCATTCATTTGTTCATCTAATATTGGCTGTTTGGCCACTAAAACATGGTAGACATGTCATATAAGAAAATCATTTGCCAAGAGCTGTTGCAGGAAACCCACACCTTCATGAAGATGAAGACCAAAGAGTCCCACACTCAGCTGGCACCCAAGGAACCCAGGTGTATCCTTGCACACATCGCTGGCTGGCTTACTCTTTCTTTTTCCACAAGGGCTAACCCAGACTTTCATTATTCCCCTCAAAATTTCTATTCCCATCCCCACTACCATATTGCTTTTTATGAAGTTTGAATAATAACTTTTGATGATTTAATTATTGGATAAATGACCCTTGGCAATTTATGGGGATCATTGATGTTATGTAGCAACATCATTTCACAGGTGAAAAAAATTGAGGTCTAAAGGAGTTATATGATAGGCATGGTCCCATGGCTGGTTTAGAGGTGGGCCCTGGAAGAGCTGTAGACAAGTAGAATCTCTTGCCAGTCTTCTGTCCATTAGGCCATTCTGACTGAGTAAATGTGCCCCACTTTAAAACACTGCCTTAGAGAACATCAATTTTCTGTAATAGATTAAGGGCTGTTATTAATTTAGAGTTTACACACTCGCTCAGGACTGCTTCTGCCTATACCGCCCCCCCGCCCCCGCCCCAGCACCTATCCCCATGCAATTCATTATAAGTGACAAATGTTTACAATGCTCTTAGGCCGAAAAGTGGAGAACAAATAAAGATATAGAAATTTAATATGACAAAAGACTCAAACACTAACAGAAACTATCTTCTACCTTAAGGACCAATTTTCCTATCACATTTCTGAATTTCTTATCACAATTCCTGAAATTCTACTGAAGTTTCTATTACATGAATCAGTATGTTTAAAGTCAAATCTGGGGCCATTCCCTTTCAGTCAAGATGAAATATCAGGGACTAGTTTTACTGTTCTCCCTTAAGCAGCCAAAAAATGGACACTAATAAAGGGTGAGAACATAGCATCCTATGCTTGGGGTTCCTTCTTAAATCACTCATAGCTTTCACCATGTTTGTTTTAGTGTCAGAGATAATTACATAATCTTTTTCTCAGCTGATTGATTCACTCTATAAATATTTCTTCAATCAGATTCACTAAGTTTGCTGTGTGACACCCAGAAATCTCTTGGCAGCCAAGTAAAGCAGATGCAGAGTTGAATTCATCATTAATCTCTGAGTCTGTCACACTTAAAAGAAGACTTGTGGCACTGTCTGCATGTCCTAAAACTGATATACATAAATATACAGAAGTATCACATTTATTAATATTACTAACTTTTTTTGTGCACAGAAGTATACTACACAAACTTTTTCTCCAATTATTTGTCCCTAAAAATAACTATTTTCTAGAATATATAACTTGGGTAAATTATCAGTATTCTTCAGCAATAAAAAAGGAACAAACTACTAATACTTGCAACAACATGGATGGATCTCAAAGTCACTATGCTGAATGAAAAAAGACAATCTCAAAAGATTACATATTATTTGATTCTACATAACATTCTCAAAATACCAAAATTATAGAGATGGAAAAGCTATTAGTGGGGGCCTGGGTTAGGCATGGTAGAAGGAGAGGAAGAAAGAGATGTGATGAGATCTTTATCATGGTGGAATATTGATTATCCTGTATCTTGATTGTAGCAGTGGTTACACAAATCTGCACACATGATAAAATGCCTAGAACTATACTTAGATGTAGCAGTGCCAAGTTCCTGGTTTTCATATTGTGCTATACAATACGGGGACTTCTCTGTGCTATCTTTACAATTTGTTGTGACTCTATAATTATTTGAAAATAAAAAGTTTTGTTAAAGTCATGAGGAAGACAAACTCTAAAATAACAAGCTTATAGACTGCAAATGGACTTGGATCACAGATCTAAGAAGAGTATGGGAAATACGAAGTAAAGAAGAAAACATCAGTGAAAAATGAGTTAGTTCAATCATATATTTTTCCCCACTGGTAAAATTTTTTAAAAGAAAGCTTTAGGAAGATAATTCCTTATTTTTGATTCTGGGTGCTACCCTTTTAAAGTGAAAGTCTTTTTGAAATAATTTACTAACCATTTTTCAGTATTTTTTCAAGTCATAGTCAGTTTTACTGCAAATGGCCCCTGTACATATTAATCAAGTCAAGTACCTTAATAGCCACCCAATAAGTTGTCAACATAAAGAGAAATCTGCATCATGAGAAGCAAAAAATAGCACCAAACCTTCTGGTGTTAGTTAGCAACTTGTCGCTCCTGAGTAGAGCTCACATCACTGAGGTCTGTGGACATTTTTCACATTCATCCCAAGTGAAAGATGGAATAACTTCAGTACAAATGCAGCACGTTATAAAAAAAAATTCTTACAAAAAAATCACAAATTATTTTACAGATAAAAAACACAGCCAAAGCATTTTACAGAATACAAACACCATGGGAAAAAAAGATGCCTTCACTTAAGCTCTCTCTCCATACCAGCTGGACGTGTTTGTGCCTAATGATGACTCTTTCAGCATGGATGGCACAGATTAGGACCTTCAAGTAAGCCCACCATGTACGTGTCACCAGCCTCCTGAAGCGCCCTGTGGCAGCACTCAGAAACCTCCAGTCAGTTTTGAAATCCTGGGTGATCTCCCTCAACCACCTCTGTCTGGAAAAGCAGCTTCCAGATCAGAAACTCAGTTGATTTCTGGTAGTTACCTGCTGCAGTGAGATTTTCTCGCCCTGCCATAGAGGGGGCTATTTTCCAGCAGCCATAGTGGTCAGCTCTTCATGGGCACTTTCCCACCCAAGGATCTGCAAGCAGTCTGCTTGGTTAGCTTCCAACGCTCAAATCTTAGTCAACTTCAACCACCTCAGGGCTTCTGCTGCCCATGGAATAACCACAGTCGTGAGCCAAGAAAACAAGCTCCTCCAAAGAAAAACATTCAGTCTTACACCATTAAGTATAACATAGTTCTAAGTTTTGGGTAGATGCTGTTTCTCAAATTGAGGATGTTCCATCTATTCTTTTTTTTTTTTTTTCCCTGAAAAGTTTTAATGTGAATAGGTGAATTTGAATTTGTCAAATGCTTTTTCTTCATTGACATTATCATGGGAGTTTCCTCCTTTAGCCAGTTCATACTGATTGATATTCAAACATTGAACCAGCCTTGCATTCCTGGATAAATCCCATTTGGTATTGCCTGACTGCATGCGAAACGCTTCAGTCATGTCTGACTCTTTGTGACCCTATGGACCATAGCCTGCCAGGCTCATCTGTCCTGGGATTCTCCAGACAAGAATACTGGAGTGGGTTGCTGTTTCCTTTTCCAGTGGATCTTTCCCACCCAGGGATCGAAACTCTTGTCTCCTGTGTCTCCTTCATTGGCAGGCAGGTTCTTTACCACTAGCACCACCTGGGAAGCCCATTTGGTATTATTGGTGTATGATTCTTTTCATACATTGCTCAATTCTCTTTACTAACATTTTAAGAACTTTGGCATCTGTACTCAGGAGGGATACTGGTCTGTAGTTTTATTTTTGTACCATCTTCATCTGATTTTGAAACCAATGTATTATAATACAGAATTCATTGAATGAATTCAGAAGAACTCCTTCTCTTTTATTTTCTGGAAGAAATTGTGTAGAATTGGTGTTAATTATTATTTATATATTGAGTAGAATTCTCCTGTGAAACCCTCTGGACCTGGAGATTTCTTTTTTGGGAGTTTTATAATTATGAACTTAATTTCTTTAAAAGTTATAGCTTTATTTCTTATTGGCAAGTTATGATAGTTGGTCCTTTTCTAGCAATTGGCACATGTTATTTAAATTTTTTTATAGAATTGTTCATAGTATTTCCTTATCAGCATCTCTAGTGATGACATTTCATTTCTGAGCTTTATAAATATGTCTTCTTTCTCCCTGTTTTCTTTTTCCCTTTGTCAGTCTTACCAGTAGTTTATCAACTTTACCTTTTCAAAGAAACAGCTCTTTGATTTGATTTTTTTCACCATTGTTTTTCTTCTTTCAATTTTATTGATTTCTTATTAGCCTTCTAATTTCTTCCTTCTTAAACTTTGATGCATTTCAAATTTCTGTTGTCTTATTTTTTTCTATCTTTCTTTTCTCTTCTAATTTTTTCACCTCTTACCTCTTTTGCCTTCTTTTGGATGATTGTTTTTTCTCAATCCTTTTCTCTTTACTAATTTAGAGAAGATATTTTATATTTCTATCCTTTAATCAGTTATCCTAAAAACTTCTAAACTTCACTTTTAACTTATAAAAGACTTAATTTAGTCAATAACTTTAGTGTCCTTCTGAAGAATACAAGAATCTTGTAATATTTTATTCCTGATGATATTTTATCTTCTTATAATAAATATTGAATACTATTGTAATAAAATGTTTTAGTGTCTTTTTCATAACCTACATGATACTATTTCTACTATTTTATATTCCCAATAGTTGTTTCAGTTCACACATATATTTAAGACTTTCTTTGCTATTTATTTTTTCTTTCATCAAAAGCCTTCTATCTAGAAGCATTGTCATTCTGCTTAAGATACATCTTTAGAGTTTCCTCTATTTAAGGAGTGTTGGCATCAAAGTTTGTTTTCATCTTTTACTATTCATTTATCTGTTTTCTCATCTTGAAAGACAATTTTATTGGAAATAAAATTCTAAGTTCTTTATTTTTTAGTATTTTGAATATATTCAACTTATGACTTCCATTCTTGTTGAAAAGTTATTTGTCAGTCTATTAATTATTCCTTTGAAATAACATGGTGTTTTTTCCTGGCTACTTTTTAAGATTTTCTGTATGCTAGAGCTATCACTAATGCATATGCCCCAGGAATATAGTCTCAAAGTATACCAAGCAGCAAATGAAAGAACTGCAGAGAAAGCAATGAGTATTTTTAGCTGAAAGTTTTAATATATACTTTTCAGGAAACAATAGGTCAAGGCAGATAAAAAATAAGTACAACTTTTTGAAGGCCCCCCAAATATAATTATTAAGTGTGAGCTAATATTATATTATACTGTACTATATCATATATATGGAATTCTATCCCAGAAAATGGAGAATACTACTTGTTATTAAGCATACATGCAGCATTTACAGAAGTGAACATTGTATTAAACCATTGAAAAGCCTCAATAAATCAGTATCATACAGACCGTATTCTTGAGATACACTGCAGTAAAATGAAAAATTAGCAATAAAAGACTAGCTTAAAACTCACTTTCAAAAGTAAATAACAGAACACTAATTTCTTGGAAAGGGGAATATAGTCCTATTCTCTTTTCTTGCTTCTAGTTTATCTTTTTCTCATAAGATTTCTCATCCCTGCATAGTCTAGTCAAGGAAAAAAGAGCACAATTTTAAATAGCAAG
Source organism: Dama dama (assembly GCF_033118175.1). Taxonomy (NCBI): domain Eukaryota; kingdom Metazoa; phylum Chordata; class Mammalia; order Artiodactyla; family Cervidae; genus Dama; species Dama dama. The sequence goes on from NC_083692.1 coordinate 36,636,873, forward strand.
TGCTGTTATCATTGGCATGAAGTTGAGTGGCAGATAATAAAAATTAAGATAACAGTCCTTTACTGTTTGCTTGGGTCAGTGTTCGCTTATATTTATTGTCCAAGAATAAATATTAATAGCTTCCATTTCCACTCTCTAAAATTTTCTAGTTTGATCATCCTAGGTAAATCTGACTCCTTTTTGGCTGTTTTGCTAGAGAGTCTCACCACTGAGGACCACACATAATTCTATTTGGGATGGTTATTTGCAACTACTTCCACAGCTTCTCAGAATCCAACTGTTATCTGTCTTGAGTTTCTTGGTAGAGTTCCTCTCCCCTTCTAGATACTTTTATTTTAAGGGACCCAAGGCAACCCTTTGTTAGCCTGCTCTCTGGTCTGTGAGAAATACTCATGCATTTTTCCCCTAACAAACTCTAGGGTGACAGACTAATTCCAAGGCGCTGTCTCCATCCCATTGCTACAGGATGTGTTAGTACTCTTAGTGTGTGCTAGTTACAAGTCATCTGTGTTCCCCAAAGATAAATAATATATTCAGAGCTCTCTGAGTGATCCCATGGAAGCCCATCCTCCTAAGACTGGAGGATAAAAAGGTGGCACTTCTAACTCTCTTGCTTTGGGGCTGGGGGAGTACAAGCTACTCTTTACAGTGGTGTTCTTCCTGCAAACCCCCTTCACTATCCTGACCTCATCATGTTCTCAAAGTGAATGAAAAGTCCTTTAGCAAATGACCTAGAATTGTAAAATTGGAACTAAAGTAAGAAATTATAGGCAGTATAACACAGGGAACTCAACCCATCTCTGTGATGACCTAGAGTGGTGGGATGGGGGTGAGGTGTGAAGGAGACTCAAGAGGGAGCCTATTGTATACTTACGACTGATTCATGTTGTTGTATGGCAGAAACCAACACAACATTGTAAAGCAGTTATCATCCAGTTAAAAATAAATGGAAAAAAAAAGAGATTGTCGAGGCCTGTCTCATACTCCTGGTGTCTCAGATGGTAAAGAATCCACCTGCAATGTGGGAGATCTGGATTCGATCCTTGGGTTTGGAAGATCCCCTGGAGGAGGGCATGGCAACCCATTCCAGTATTCTTGCCTGGAGAATCCCCATGGACAGAGGAGCCTGGCGGGCTACAGTCCATGGAGTCGCAAAGAGTTGAACATGACTAAAGCGACTAAGCAAAGCACACAGCACAGTCTCATACTCACCCTGGAGAAGGAAATAGCAACCCGCTCCAACATTCTTGCCTGGGAAATCCCATGGACAGAGGAGCATGACGGGCTATAGTCAGTCCACGGGGTCACAAGAGTCAGACATGACTTAGCAACTAAACCACCACTGTCTCATACTCATTCTGAATCTATCCTATTAATGACTCAATCAAACTGATACGTTGAGACTATCATTTTAGCAGCCTGTTACTTGCAATACATTTTTCATGATAAAAGAGAATATTTGTTTTAACAAAACAAGGTCATCCTATACTTATGATCTGCTTTTTACAATTAATAACATTTCCCAAATAAATATCCAAATCAATAAATACCTTTATCCAATATGTACTCTCATTCTTCTGAGAGTGTAACCTAATCAATTCAAAAGTAATAATAACTTTTTTATCTTTAACAAAGATTCTGCTGAGACTCAATGAAGCCCTGATAAAGGATGAAGAATGCCTCAAGAAACAGCATTTCATTTCTGTCACTGAGATGATGGCAGTGGTGGCGTTGCTATTTTTCTTAGCACCCAGGGGAGCCAACTGCCTATTCTGATCCCCCTAGATATTGGATTCATGCTATGTTGAAATATTCAGGGGTAAGACAGGGGAGAGGTTTAGGGGAAAGAAGGCGGTGGGAACCAACAAGCAATAGTGTATAGCATTATCACTCAGGAGATGATTTGATATTTTTACTTTAGAATAAAACCACTCCGGTTTCTATTAAAAAGGAAATTGAGACTTAATGAACAAAATCTTGACCTGATAAACCATCAAATGGAACTTTTCATTATTTTCTTGCTGAGTTGTTCTCTCTGGTCGTCATCATCTGCCATGTGGACGTTGTGTTTTAAAAGAATGCCTATCAGGTTTCACATTCTAAAACCAAGTTAGGTGTGCTTTGGAAATTTCAAAATAAAGACTTAAAATGGATGCCAAACCAACCACAGACAAGAATGTATTTAGTTACATTTAGTTACATTAGATCATCTTGCCCACCCCACCCTATCGCGCACACACCCCAAATATCACTTACAGTCTGTTTCCTCATTCTGTCTTATTTCCTAGCAACCATTTGCTCCAAAACCATGTCTAAAAGCCATCCTCTATGATAAAAAAGCCCGCCTTTAAAAAATTATTTTATTGGTTCATTTTATAGTGCCAATTATGTATGCCACTCTGAAATGTCATATAAAGTTTTTTTCCTCTGAGCTAATTAGGTTTAGAAATTAAAGTTTGTATATTCTTACCTTTATTGCTAACTTTCCATCTTCCCAATTCCCCTCATGAGATTTTTGTTTCACATCCTGTGTTCCTTTGTGAAACCAGATTTGCCTTGCCTTCCAGGGCTCTCTGAAGGCCTTTCGATCAAGCTAGCTTTGCTTATGTAACATACGTGTGTGAGCTGGTGAATTATGCAGTTATGAATCAACCTAGTGTTTTCAGCAGTAGTTAATTTCATCTACTTCTGGTTATCCTTCTCATGTGCTGGCTCTGAGCAAGGGACCAAGATGAGCTACAGAGTGAATGGGTTGGGAGCATATGGGATGAGATCCCACCCTATATTGCAACCAAATGTCAGGGCATCCTGGCCAGCTAAGAAGAGGCCCATCCAGCTTATTACTTCCCTAGACTATGGATTAGCCAGAAGTGTTCTCCAGTCTGATTGGCCCATGAGCTGTGGTTAGCCCAAATTCCTCAAAAACGTTTTTGTTTGTGATTTTTTTTTGTGTATCAAAAAATAATTTAGTCTTCACCTAAAGTATTTTAGGAAATTAGGAGATAGTGAATGCCAGTCAGTATGTGTGCTTTTGACATTAGTTTGTGTTGCTCCTGTGCTGTATGATTTTGAAAATCACTGGCTTTGCCTCTTTTTTTTTTTTTTAAATAAAGTTGTGATTGGTAACCAGGTAATTTATATAAGCTTCTAGTGCTTTTTAAAAGTAGGTTCTTGTCTTGGGTTGGCCGAAAAGTTCATTCAGGTTTTTCTGTTACATCTCATGGAAAAATCCAAATGATCTTTTTAGTCCACACAATATTACTACCTTCTCATGATACTCATAGGCATTATATTGAAAACTGGTTTTGTGGTCAGTTTGGAAAACACTTTTTAAAATAAATTAGAATAGGTTTTAAATAACCCTGATATTCATTGGATCGTAGTGGTTGGTGTATGTGTGGATGCTGGGGACAAATATGTATCAATTCTCAGTCTCCTTGAACTTTTTTCTCCAAAAAGTCTTCTGGGGGATTATCATTCTGAGAACATAGTTTGGGAAGAACATAGCTTTCACTATACTCGTGGGTACCAAAAATATGAGAATAATTATGCTTAGGTAAGAAGTATTACACCCTCAGATTAGAACATTTGTGAATGTCCTTGGTGTTAACTTCTATTGTATATTGTTTTCCTAAGAATTCAGATTTCAAGATCTTTATTGATGTTTCCCTCTCAATGTTCAGGTGTTCATTGGAGGTATTCTGTTGAAAACACAGAGCAAGTAAGTAATTTCATTTCCCAGAGATAGGCTCTTTGTTCCTCTCAGTGAAATGCGAGCTACTCTTCACCTCTCAAGCGCTCTTAGACAGGAGTGGGCATCAGTAACCCCATGATTTAGCCCTCAGGCCTGGAAATTCTGATTCAGTAGGGCTGGGATGAGTCCTGGGCACATGCACCTATGTGTTCTTTGTTATGTGATCTCTTCTCTAGCTACACATTTGACAACTTTGAAGTTAAGTTAACTGGGTACTCAACTCACTGAAAGCTGTTATTTATACTTTTTTGGCAAATAAATTTCTATGAAAATGCAATATAAGGGCATTTAGAACTAGTCAGTCATATTCCTTTAGCCACTTTTTTGGAGGATAATTTTCCTTGTCTTAATATTTCTTTTTCCCTCTCAGTCTCTCCCTGCTGCTTTCCAGATCTGTCTGCCTCTGTTCATTTCCCTGACTCTGTGTGTGTGTGTCTGCACACACACACACACACACACACACACACATACACACACACACACACACTCCTGCCTGCCTTTGTGTCCATGTGGCTTTGCCTCCTGCAGCCCTGTGCATGTGGAGACGCCATCAGCTCAGCTGGGCTCCTCTAAGCTTCCTGCAGTTTACACAGGTGTCTGGCTCTGGGGGCAGTGTGGTCTGTTTCCTCCAGTCCTCACAGGCCTCTCTGGCATGCATCGCCTCCTCCAGTCCAGGCATTCTGTCTGTCTTTCCTCTGTCCCACAAGGAGAGGAATACCAAAGGCTGGGCTATACAGATGCTTTGGAATCTTGATAATGGGTGTGCCCATGGGGAGCAAACTCCATGGCACTTTCCACAGCAGGGACAGGCAGAAGGGGCTGCGCTGTTTTAAGAAGACTCCTTGTCACCCAACCTTATCTCCCCTTCTCCTTGTCTCCTTTCCCCGTTTTGTATTTCCTCCATTTCCAAATAACTTCCTCCTTCATTTTGTTGCATTTGGGATTTTTTTCTCCTTTCTTCTCCCTTTTTAAAAAAGATATCTGTCCCTGTCTTTTTTTTTTTTTTTTTGATTCAGGTGTCTTTCCTCTATGACTGAAACATTTAAACCATATGACTGGAAATGCATTGCTGAGACAAACCTGAGGATATGAAATTTACACTGGGATGCTTTCTCTGTTATTCTCCAAAACAAGTCTAGAGACAGCCACATCTGTAGAGTCTTTCCAATCTCAAAGGAACCACTGGTATACAAATAATATAAATCTCAGCAAGGCTCTTTTCAAGAATTCATTCCAGACAAAGCAAAAACATGTATGTGTGCTCTGGAGCATTGGGCTGCACACTAGGAAACTGAATAGCCAGGGAAGAGAAAAACAACTCTAAAGATATGTCTAGACAAGGATGTTGCTGAAACTCCCAAAAGATGTTTTTGGGGAGATGGCTATGTGAGTGAGATGACCTGACTCACAGAGAGTTGATTCTGGGTAGTGAACTAGTTTGTGACGCACATACATCCTGTTGTGCAGACAGATTTAATAAAGCTGCTCTTCTCCATCTCTTTGTGTCTAAATTCTGCCTATTCCTCAAAGCTCAAATAGCCCGTCTTCCTCAAAGCCTTTCCTGACCTCCACTCCAATGCTCAACTCTCCTTGCACCGCCCTTCTTCACAGCTATCACTGTCATCTCTATATCATGGTAATTAATGTAGGTAATTTTATTTCTTCAACCACACCATATATAAGACTCTTTGGGGGCAGAATCCATATCAGACTCATTTTCCTCTTTCACCAAAACATCTAATGCAGTACATTATATGAAATAGGCACCCTACTGTCTCCTGCTGAAACAAGTTTGTACGGATTGAATTGTCAAGGCATGAATGACCTTGAAAACCTTGTGCAGTTCTTGGTTTAGAAACAGTTGAGAATCCCAGGTCTGGGAAAAGATGAATATAAAGCAAGCAGATAAAATGTCTTTGCATCAATGCTAACAGCTTCATAGAACCTGATATTCTTTAGGGAAAGAAGCTCTCTGGATAGAAATGCTAAATAACTAAGGAAAGACACAAGGGAAATGGCTCTTAACTACAGCCCATTTGAAGGAGTGTTAAAGTGTCCCTTGAACAAGATAAATCTCTCTTTTCTACAGATTATTTTTCACCCCCAACCCCCCACAGGATTTGGTCATATATGACTTTTGTTGTTCAGTCTGTCAGTCGTGTCCGACTCTTTGCGACCCCATGGACTGCAGTATGCCAGGCTTCCTTGTCCTTCACCATCTCCCAGAGCTTGCTCAAACTCATGTCCACTGAGTCGGTGATGCTATCTAACCATCTTGTCCTCTGTCATCCCCTTCTCTTCCTGCCTTCAATCTTTCCCAGCATCAGAGTCTTTTCCAATGAGTAGGCTCTATTAACTTGAGTTAAATAATTGCATTTTAGATCTTTTTCCAGGTAAAATCTTCACCTTTGGGGAGTTGTCAAATTTGCAGTTTTGTAGATTTCACTTCTTAAAGTAATATCTTCAAGATTGCCAAATGTTGCTACTTGCCAATTCTAAAATTTAGTGTTCCACTTTCCTCACTTGACTTTTATTTGCTTAGGATTTCAGATGAAGACTTTGCGTGCATACCTGTCTGGAGGGCAGCTCAAGGAGCCTTCCTAATTCTGTCAGGATACTGGAAAGCATTCTGTTGAGACAACAGGCCCTCAAAGACCCCAGTGTCATGGAATTCTAGTGGGTGTAGCACACATCTTAGATTGTCTTGAAAGGCCTATTCTTAGCAATTATAGATAATATTTTTATTAAAACACTTAACTTCTTTTACTGACTGGAACAGTATTGAGTGAGCCTCCCAGATACTTTCTTGTGCTCCATGGGCTCCACCTGCATAACTGTGTGGTTCTGATGAATCATTTTGAGACTAAAATTCCTGCCTTCAACAGATATTTTTGGAGTGTGAATATCTAGGAAGAACCTTTAAAGCCAAATGTTAGAAAGCTTTTTCATGAATACTTACCTGAGAGCAGTTAACCCAGGTAGAAAGTCTTTGAAGAGCAAGGTATGAAGACAGACCGACAAGCAATTGAAAAGAGTAGCATATGTCACACACTGAATTTTATCCTAAGAAACCCAGTCAACTGGACAGGGATCAGAATCTACAGCTGAGAAGAGTGATTCTCAGCACTCACCCCAAATCTATGGAACTAGGATATCTGGGGGTGGACCCAGCAATGAGTGCTTCAACCAGCCCTCGTGGTGATTCTGATGGATGCTCAAATTGGAGCACCACTAGTGTAGAAGGTAGGAGCTTGTACCATCTCAAATTTGAAAAGTCTATGTGCAGAGCTGAACAGGGACATTTTCATGAACTTTGAAATTCTGAGCAGTGATTCCAGGCCATCTAGCTGTGGTGAAAAAAGTTAGGAGTTTACATTCTGAGTGCATGATAGTGGAAAATGCCTATGTACACTCATGACTGAATGAGATAAAACACTATTATAAAAATGGTTTTGATCTTAAGGACTTCTTGAAAGGGTCCTGGGGATCTCCAGGCTTTCTTGGACCATACATTTGGAATTGCTGTTTTATAACAAAAGCAGTTCACATCCAGAGCATTCACCAATTGTTTGGATAGAATCATTTAGACAGTTATTCCCAATGCAGTTCCTAGGTGGTTCAGAGATAAGGAATCCACCTAACTGTCCAGGAGACTTGGGTTTGATCTCTAGGTTGGGAAGATCCCCTGGAGAAGGAAATGGCAACCCACTCCAGTATTCTTGCCTGGAGAATTCCATGACATTGGAGCCTGCAGGGCTACAGCCCATGGGGTTGCAGAGATTTGGACACGACTTAGTGACTGAGCATAACAAGAGCAGTTCACATCCAGAGCACTCACCAGAATGCTTTAGGCAGAATCATTTAGACAATTATTCCTGGTATAATTTCTACTCATTTTATATATATTCAGTCAGTTCAGTCGCTCAGTCATGTCTGACTCTTTGTGATCCCATGAACCACAGCACACTAGGCCTCCCTGTCCATCACCAACTCCCAGAGTCCACCCAAACCCATGTCCATTGAGTCGGTGATGCCATCCAGCCATCTCATCCTCTGTCATCCCCTTCTCCTCCTGCCCTCAATCTTTCCCAGCATCAGGGTCTTTTCAAATGAGTCAGCTCTTTGCATCAGGTGGCCAAAGTATTGGAGTTTCAGCTTCAACATCAGTCCTTCCAATGAACACCCAGGACTATTCTCCTTTAGGATGGACTTGTTGGATCTCCTTGCAGCCCAAGGGACTCTCAAGAGTCTGCTCCAACACCACAGTTCAAAAGCATTAATTCTTCTGTGCTCAGCCTTCTTTATAGTTCAGCTCTCACATCCGTACATGACTACTGGAAAAACCATAGCCTTGACTAGACGAACCTTTGTTGACAAAGTAATGTCTCTGCTTTTTAATATACTGTCTAGGTTGGTAATAACTTTCCTTCCAAGGAGCAAGCATCTTTTAATTTCATGGCTGCAATCACCACCTGCAGTGATTTTGGAGCCCAAAAAAATAAAGTCAGCCACTGTTTCCACTGTTTTCCCATCTATTTGTCATGAAGTGATGGGACCAGATGCCATGATCTTAGTTTTCTGAATGTTGAGCTTTAAGCCAACTTTTTCACTCTCCTCTTTCACTTTCACCAAGAGGCTCTTTAGTTCCTCTTCACTTTCTGCCATAAGGGTGGTGTCCTCTGCATATCTGAGGTTATTGATATTTCTCCTGGCAATCTGGATTCCAGCTTGTGCTTCCTCCAGCCCAGTGTTTCTCATGATGTACTCTGCATATAAGTTAAATAAGCAGGGTGACAATATTAGTCTTCTTTTATTTTAGATTATAGACTTCTTTTATGTGTATATTTGTTCTCTGTAGGATCTGATTTTAGGGCTAAACACTCTGTGCTTGATAGGTACAGAAATGCAGAAATAGTAACAATAGCTATGAACAGATTGATATTTCTTAGGTATACCTCCTTGTAATAAGGGGAAGAAGGAACATTGGCTTGTTTTCTACTATAGGTAGAATTAACCCAGAATGTTTATTAACGTAAAATTTTAAAATAAAAATTATTTTCTTGTTTAAAAATATAGAATTTTTGAAATAGAAATTTTAATATTATATTTATTCCAGTTTCTAAAACTTTGAATCAAGGGATAGACTGAATTTTACCTGAATTTCTTTTTCAATTTAGCAGTCAGCCCTTCTGTTCTTAGTTCCGATTCCCAGTTCCACCAGCTGGCCTGTGCGAACTTGGACAGATTTTTACACTCTCTCTGTTTGGTTTCTTTATCTATAGGATACGAAAAATAACAATACTTACCACTCTCATGGGATTCTTGTGATGTTGGAATGAGGTGCTTTAAAGGTGCTTAACACAGCCTCTGCACATGGCCAGTGTTCAATCAGCATTTGCTGGACAAATAATTGTTGAATGAACTCTGAGTAAATATTGTTCATTTTATGAAGTCCTCCTTTTAAACATGATTAACATTGACTGAATTACAAAATCATTTTTGAAAGATTGGTTCTGTGTCTTTTTTCTGTTTAACCATCTACTGTTACATTTACTTCAGTTACTTTTTGCATATTTTTCTAAGTGTTTCACATCTGGGCCTTGGAATGTGTATACGATGTGTTTTTCAGGTAAAAACATCAATTATCAGAGCAATGTGCACAGCCACCCTATGCTCCCTGTACTTATATTGTACCCCAAGTCCCCCAGATTAAGTAAACATATTGTGATATTATTACAGCTTCCTCTGAGTTATTGCTTTCTCATATTAATAATAATCTTTGGGGGATTGTGACCTAGGCTTTTCACAAAGCACCCATTTTGGAGATGTTTTAGGTACTAAGTTTGCCTTCAAATTTTTCCAATCTGTGTCTTCACTTTAGAAATGAGAATTAGTTAACAGACTGTCATGAGACCTTTCCCTCTTATACAACTGTTCTCACTCTCTCCACACCTGACATTAGGCACATGTGCCTGAGAATGACCCTTGGTTTCTTCTATGACTCATTGTTAATCATTATAAGGAATAGCTCCATCAGTTCATAAATTTGAAGTAAACTCAATTTCCCACACAGTCTGTCAAATGATCATCAGCAAGCTGTTCAAGTTGATTCATAAGCTCTTAAACTCCCATTATTTGGAGGAGATTTGGGGTATATTGACAAACAAATTTACACATTCTAGGTTTGTTCAAACAGGCCTTCTCTATCCTCCAAAATATATAAGTTGACCTTCTGGCAGGAATCTCGCTCACAAACTAAATATTTAAAACGTGAGCCCATTAGGTAAGTGCAGTTTATCTATATCTCATGTTGTAATAGAGTATGAATTTGGAAGAATCTTGCTCAGTATAAGTCAGTATTGCCTCCCAAGAATCTATTATAAACCAAGATCACTTAGCTGGGGATTCCTATAAACTTATACAAATCCACCAGACCAAGGCATGATATTAAATCAAAGGGAGTTTTGAATAATTTTTAAAATATATAGCATCCTTTCTCTGTGAGGCAGAAATCATTTACCTAGGCATTCTTGGCATATTTACCTTTCCAGACGAGCCATAACATTATATTATAAATGTTTTCAAAAAGCTATTTGTAAGTTTTTTGTAACCGCACAGCTCAACATTTCTGCAGTCTTCTCTCACCGACCTCAGGAAGAGCTTTTCATGTAGGTTGTTTTGCCTATGTGGAGAGGACTTTTTGTGGGTTTCTTTTGTAACATTTATCATTTTGTTAAATGTTAACATTTAACATTTTGTAACATTAAATTTATCATTTTTATTCCTGAAATAAAACACAAATCATATTGACCTGATTAAGGTGTGATCCAAGTTAATCTGAAAAATTAATTTTACTTCCCCTTGAAAAAATTTTAAAACCCATGTCAGACATGCCCATGAAGTTCAATGAACTCCTTGAAATCACCTGAATCATTGTGAACCTTTTTTTTTAAATTAATTTTTATTGGGGTACAGTTGACTTATAATGTGTTAATGAAAGTTGTACAGCAAAGTGAATCATTTATGCACATATCTATTATATTTTAGATTCCTCTCCCATATAGGTCATTACAGAGTATTGAGTAGAGTTTCTTGGGCTATATAGTAGGTCCTGATTAGTTATTTATTTTGTATCCCAATTTATACTCTCTTTCCCCCTTAATTAAAGTTATGACCAACCTAGATAGCATATTAAAAGGCAGAGACATTACTTTGCCAACAAAGGTCCATCTAGTCAAAGCTATGGTTTTTCTAATAGTCATGTATGGATGTGAGAGTTGGACTATAAAGCTGGGCGCAGAATTGATGCTTTTGAACTGTGGTGTTGGAGAAGACTCTTGAGAGTCCCTTGGACTGCAAGGAGATCCCACCATCCATCCAAAAGGAAATCAGTCCTAAATATTCATTTGGAAGGATTAATGCTAAAGCTGAAACTCCAATACTTTGGCCACCTGATTCGAAGAACTGACTCATTGGAAAAGATCCTGATGCTGGGAAAGATTGAAGGCAGGAGGAGAAGGGGACGATAGAGGATGAGATGGTTGGATGGCATTACTGACTCAATGGACATGAGTTTGAGTAAACTCCGAGAGTTGGTGATGGACAGGGAAGCCTGGCGTGCTGCAGTCCATGGGGTTGCAAAGAGTTGGACACAACTGAGTGGCTGAACTGAACTTCCCCCTTAACTGAGGAATTGTTAGGTTGGGTGCAGAGAAGCCTTAAGTGGAGGACTAATAAAGCCCCATTAAACCATCTGAGGATTCCACCTGATGCTCAGATATGACATAGTCTTTCCTCACTAGTTATTCTCATCTCTTTGTGAACCCCGGGAATCGTACTGTCTATTTCCTTCCAGTAGTTTTCACATCTTATACCTGGCAAATAACTTCTGTTATTCAGCCTATTCTTTTAAGGATTTCCCCAAACCTAAATAATTTTTATACTACTGTCCCTTAATGTATGAAGACAGAACATTATCTGTTGATCCAAAAAAAGTCTATCTAAGCCACAGTTCCTTGCTTTTTGTCCTGCTCTGCAGAAGCCACTATTTAAATTTTTTCAGTGGTTATCTCTGTTCTTATATGGAATACATTTATATCTCTGTTGCTTGACTTGGTCAGCTTTAGACATGATCTCTTGACTCCCTGCTTTAATAGATGTGAATTTGGTTCTTTTATACTTAACCTCATCTTCTCCTTCTCTCTCCTATGTCACAAATTTTAATTCCTTTATTTTGAATTTTTACTTCAATATTTGTTTCTTGCTCCATCTATTATTGACAGTATCTCTTGACTCCCATGTTGTATGATGGGGATGTTATTCCCTATCCTGCCCTGCATATCCCTTCCACATTCAACCTTCCAACTTGTATCCACTACACTTAGACGTTATCAAGGCAGATAACTACATTCTGCTCTGTAAGCATGATTGTCCTCTATGCTTTATTGAAAACCAAACTTTCAAATAAACTATTTGTATCTAAGTTTCACCAGACAGCCAGTATTATGGGATGACTGAATTTTTTTCTTGGTGGTTTTCCAGTGTCATGACATGACGATATGCTTTGCAAAGGAGAATATTGCTAACGTCAAGTTTTTTTTTTTTTTTTTCTTCTCCTTCTGTAGACACTCTTTAGTATTTCTCTCTGGAAGTTTTCTGGATATTGCCCTAACCTTGGTATTTTGAAAATGCATAATGACATATGTCATGTAGGTCTCTCTTGTTCTATCTTGTTACATCTTACTCAGAACTTGGTGAATCCCCGTACTTTGATAATGTTACTCTTTAACTCTCAGAAGTTTAGTAATATTAATTCTTTATAAATTCCTCTTCTTTGAGTTTCTTCATCTCCTTTTCTGGATTGATTATCTGTGTGTCTGGATTGAATCTTTATGTACCTTAGCTTCCTTTTACCCCTTCATCCATATATTCTGCATTTGTATTTTTTAGTTCTGCTTTTGGGAGATTTATTCAACTTTATATTTTAACTTTATTTTATCTTTGCATTTACCTTATTAACTTTAAGAGGTCTCTTTTTCTCTGGTTGTTATTATTTACATATTTCAAATTTTTAAGGATGAAATATTATTTTGAACTCTGTGATGACCCAAAGAGGTGGGATGGGGGAAGGGAGGGAGGCTCAGGAATGAGGAGATATATGTATAACTATGGCTGATTTGTGTTGTTGTACAGCAGAAACCAACACAATGTTTTAAAGCAATTTTCCTCCAATTAAAAAATCTTATTTTGACACTAAAGATCTAATTGAAATTAGAGTTCCCTAATTTATTTAGATTTTTCCATTTGTCCAGAGTTCATTTCTACTTCTTCTTGGCCTTTCTCTTTGACTATGCAGATTTTCCTCAGACTTCTAATGAGCCTTGATTGTCCATGTATACGGAAGAATAAGCTTAGAAAGGATGTCTGGGAGCTCTGTGGCTATGGATGGTGCTTAGCCCAAACAGACTCAACTTTGATATAGGGAAGGTCAATGTCATTATGATAGAGGACCACAATATTGGACCGAGGACTTTATTTCAATTTTTATTTTTTAAAAACTTTTATTGGTGTATTAATTGTTTGATAGTGTTGTGTTAGTTTCTGCCATACAGTGAAGTGAATCAGCTCTGTGTATAAATATATCCTCTCCCTCTTGGACCTCCCTTCCACTCCCACCTCCATCTCGCCCATCCCACCCCTCTAGGTCATCACGAAGCCCCGAGTTGCACTCTCTGTGCAATACAGCATCTTCGCACTAGCAGTCTATTTTACACATGGTAATGTATACATGTCAGTCTTACTCTCCCAATTCATCTCCTCCTTCTCTTCTCCCGTATTTCAATTTTTGATACTCTTTTTATTAGTTTATCAGTTTGTATACACATTATACTTAAATTTATACTTCGTGGATACTAAATGAAATAAACACAGTAATAGTTCCTGCTCTTCTTTCTTTTCATTTCCCTTTATCAGTTATATCTTAAATTTTGCAATAAAATGAAATTCTAAATTTGGTCTGTAACTACACTTTGGAGTGGCTTCCTTACCAGTTTTTTTCTGTAATTTGAACCTAAGGTTTATATGTTTATATATAATACTATTACCATGGAAATATTGTTCACCAAGGAGTATGCTAGTATTTATTTCCCTCTCTGTATGACCAAAGTTATATCCATCTCATCAAGTTACAAATATCCATGTCCAAAGTTTGACCTTTTTTTGCATTGTAGTGAATGTTCATAGCTAGGTCATATTTTTATTTACTTCATAATTGAACCAGAGCTTCTTATACAATTGTGCTTTTCCTTGAATTTCTACCTGCCTTTTTTCTTTCTTTCCTTTGGGGAGAAAAAACATGCTTTTATCGCTGTGCACTAATTTTATTCAGCTCCTTAGTTATTCTGTCTTTTGCTTGGAATCCACTCCTTCTTTCCTCTTGATAATAAATTTTGGGGGGACTATAAAAGATTTAGCTTTGTATTTTAAAAATGGATCTGCTATAAAATCTACTTTGTTGGCAAAATGTAGGAAAATCTTAAAATGTGTTTTTTTAATTTGCAAGAGTGTCTACAGTTTTTATACTAGTTAGATTAATTATAACAAGATTCATAAAGACATAGTTGGTAGACTGATTATCATAAGATTGGTGAGCAAGTTCAAATTTTAAGGACAAGGCCTTCCAACAAGCGCAGTTTCCAATAATAATACATAGTCCCACGGTCACAGGTTACAGTCCATGAGAGATGATTATTAGAAAATGATTGGAAACTCTTTTTCCCTCTTGGTAAACAGACTAGATAAAGACTGAATTCCTTTATGACAAGATACAAATAAGTATAAATTAAATTATACAGAAACTTCACCCACTTGGTTACGCTTTTTGTTCCTCTATGTAAAATTTTCAACCATTTTCTTCATCTGTAAAACAAAGGGTTGTGTCAACAATCTTTTCTGCTTTCATGGTTCTAGTTTAAATACCATTTTGCCTCATGACATACGGTTTCACCGGTAATTTTAAACAAAACTGAATCAAAATATTTGGGGTTTATAATTTCCTGTTTATTTGGAGCCAACTGTTCTAATTTAAAATAATTGCTTTCAAGGTCTGTTGTCCAACAGTCATTCTGGATTTCTCTCTTTATTGGTTTCCTTGGATTTTAAGCTGTCTTCTTATGTTAACTCTCAGCTTTCTGAACAGTGTTCCTATATAACTCCTTGGGACCTTTCTTCCTTTTCATATGTCTGAAAATATCTATATTTTGCTCTTATTTGTAATTTATGGTTTGACTTAGAGAATTTTGGGTTAAAAAGGAGAAATTTGGCATTTTTATTTGTTTGTGCATTAATAATTTTGGTTTTATTTCACTGAGGTCAGAGAATGCAATATGTAATTTACTCTTTTAGGAATTAAGGTTTTTCTTTTCCACATACTACAAGATCAGAATTTTGTAAATGTTATCTGGACACTTGAAAAGGAAGTGCATTTTCTGTTAATAGAAGATTAAGTTTGGTAAATAATTCCTAAAGAAAACTTTTAAATTATATAATTCAGATTGTTTGCATTCTTATTTATTTTTGCCTATTCTATCCATCAAGAAGTCTGTTAATTAGGCAGATTTGTGTATTATCTTTATGTTTTTCTAGTGTATTGTTTAGCATATTAAAACTAATAATGTATTTATTGAAAAATATGCCCTTTGTTGATACAAGATGACCTAATTTGCCTTCTTTTGGATACTCACGACTCCTGGCTCAGCGAGAGTGTGTCTCTAAGTTTGTTTTCTGGAAAGTCTGCCCTTGCCCTTGAATCTCCTCAATGTTGCTGCCTTGGAAAGGCTGTTCGTTAGTAGTGATAAAGTGGGTTCCAACTGGAGATTTCTTAATCTGTCCTATAACTAAATTTCCATGTTATTTATCACTCAAATCAGGATACTTATGAGAATTAAAGAGGGCTCAATTGCAGCTCAGCTGGGACAGTGTGTGCAAACCTAGACTTGCCTCAGCCAGTCGGGTATGTGGGTTGCCCTACCCATGACTTACCCACTAGCTTCAGCAACTACTTTTTCAAATTAGGGAGCATTCGTGGAGCTCTATGATGTTACTTTCTATAACTAACATATATCAACCTAAAAAGCAATTTCTAATAACAATAATAATAGTGTTTTTTATATTATGGGTAAAATATATCCATTTATTTAGTGCTTCATGTTCAGTCACTAAGTCATGAATCTTTGCAACCCCATGAGCTGGACTCCATGCCAGACTCCTTTGTCCTCCACTATCTCCTGGAGTTTGCTCAAATTCATGTCTATTGAGTGGGTGATGCCATCCAACTATCTTGTCCTCTGTCACCCCCTTCTCCTCCTTCCTTCAACCTTTCCCAGCATCAGAGTCTTTTCCAGTGAGTTGGCTCTTCACATCAGGTGGTCAGAGTATTGAAGCTTCAGCTTCAGCATGAGTCCTTTCAATGGATATTCAGGGTTGAAGACTCTTGAGACTCTCTTGGCTTGCAAGGAGATCAAACCAATCAGTCCTAAAGGAAATCAACTCTGAATATTCATTTAGTGCTTACTATTATGATAATCTGCCCAGGGTTCCCACAGGAAAATGCATATACACTTACAGATTTTGAACTTTTTTCCTTCTCAAAATCTCCACCACTGGTCCACAATTTTGGGAGTTCATTGATATTCTTGAAGGAGAGAGAAGACAGGGGCTACTGATTGTGTTTTCCCATTTCTTTTCCCCTCCCTACCTCCCCTTCACTCTGCACTGGTGTCCTTTGCTAGTTTCAGAGGTGTATATTTTGTTCTCAAATAGATGGTAAACTCTTTGAGAGGAGGAATCTTGTCTCCTAAGTCTTTGACATTCCCCACAGCTTCCAATTGGTGCCTAACCCACATCTCCCACATCACGCTGTTTTTTCCTGAATGTATCTATGATTTTATAGGTGAGTATAGATTTTTTCAGAACTTTTCAATCTTCCATGTCTTTGTTGTCTTTACAACTTAGCTTCTGATCCAGTGTTACTATTATAGTTGGATTTTATTCAAATTTTAATCCCACACTTCATCTCCAGTAGCAGATTAAACAATTGAACAGTTACATATTTTGCCTTTCTTTAACCAGAGTGAAATTCTAAGTATTTTAAGACAAACTCTAAATCTGAATGGAGTATGTGTGATGATATAATTTTATATAAATAGGAATCAATCTTGAATAGCTGAATCACAAACTGAAAAGAGCCATTTAGCCACTATTAGATCATCTAGACATCCTTAGCAATGCATCAACTAGGTGGATGCTTTTACCGCTCTTCTTTGCCTTCTGTCTTTTAATTGTGCAATTATTATTTGGTTGATTATTAAATTGCATTTTATTGACTAAAATTTCCACTTGAACAACAAGCTTAAAAATTCTATGTGTTTCCTTATGTGAGGAAAGATGTGGCATGTTATTTATAACGCCTTAAAGACAGAAAGTGGGAAGCAGAGTTTTAAAAGGTTTATTCTAGTTAAATATAAGCCTTAACCTTTACAATTGATTTTTACCTGGTAACTGGAGAGAAATTCAATAATTCTAGTTCAGCACATCTTTTATTCAGATTTTGCCCATTAAATTTCACCTCCATTTTGTGCCAGATGAACTGATCAAAATTGATATGATTATGTGTTATTTCATCTTTTTACTAGAGAAAGTGAAAGTAAAGTCGTGTCTGACTCTTTTACTAGAGAGAATAGCAAAAAGAAGAGAGTCACTTTTGTATAGATTATAAGTTCCTCAAAGGCAGTACATGAACCTTAAACTTCTTTGTATTATTTCTTCCACTTACTTGATACCTAGCACAATTTCCTGGACATGGCTCCAATTTACTATGGGCCATGAACTGCCAACTTGAACTAAATTTTTATTATCTTTTTTAGCAGCCTTGGGAAATAGTATTTGTAAGAAGATTGAAGAAGCTTCTCATCCTAAGAGTTTTCTTACTTCAAGTTCAGCTCATACTTAGCTTTGTCTTTTTCACAACATCATTACATTTAATTTTAGGACTTCCTCTGATGAAAACAAAAAGTCAAATTAGCCAGTTAGTCTCAAGTGCATGCTTTTCTTTTTAGCTATGTAACTTTCTGAATCTAGTATTCTGAAAAGATAAAATGATAATAAAATGTTATCTGCTGAGTTTTGTTCAGCCAACACTTCTGTCACAAATTTCTCACCTAAAACCATTATCCTGCTTGGACCTTTGTTTACTTCTGTGTAAAATGGGTTCAGTAAATTGCCAATGAAGTGGAAAAGAGCATCTGTAGAGCAAGCCTAATTATTCATTGTTTGATAGGTTTTGTATCATGAATGTCTTAGGATTGCATTTCTATGCTAAGGCAACAACATAATTTTTTTCTTTCTAACATACAGAACACAGTAATTGCCATGCAAAAAAGATAAAGTGTGTGAAGTTTTTATATTTAACACTTCCATACACATGCGCAAAGCTACAGATAGGAAGTTTGAGCAAAGCATCAATAGTCTAAATCTTTGATTAGATTAGGTTTCCCATTTCCTAGGGAGAGAGTTTTTTCTGAACTTTCTACAGGTTGCACAATCACTCAGATATATTCATGTAAGATTTCCCTCTTGAGAAAATATCTCAAAATAGAGTGGCAAAATACAAGTTTTCAGATGTACTGCTGTCCTTGGGCAGTTTTCACTGTGTGTTTTAAAATCCTTGTACAAATCAGCCATGTTATTATTGCTATATAAAGGTAAAAATTAAGGGCAGGAGGAGAAGGGGGCAACAGAGGATGAGATGGTTGGACAGCAACACTGACTCAATGGACATGAGTTTGGGCAAACTCTGGGCAATAGTAAAGGACAGGGAAGCCTGGTATGCTGCAGTGCATGGGGTCGCAAAGAGTCAGACATGACTTAGCAACTGAGCAACAACAACAGAAGGTATAAATATTATTTCTGCATTGCATAGTCCCCAAATCAATATCAATAATTTATTGTGTGAAGTCTGCAAATTCACCTTCAACAATGCATTATGAGGGAAGGAGTACAGCTCTTAGAATCAGAAGCTTGGATTTTAGGCAAGGTTTGATATCCGTCCATCTCTTTCCCATCTATCAAAAGAACTAATAAAGTCTAACTCACAAGATTGCTGTAAGGAATAAAGTAAAATACTGTATAATAAGAAAACCATTACATATAGTCGGGTGTTCTGCAGAAACAGGCATTTATTATCATGTTTTATCATATTCTTTGTTAGGTTTGAAGCTTCCACTTTTTCCTCCTTTCTATTGTTCTGGACTATACTGATTGCTATTTGGTGTGTATATGCTCAGTTGTTTCTGACTCTTTGCGACCCCATGGACTGTAGCCCACCAGGTTCCTCTGTCCTTGGAAGTTTCCAGGCAAGAATACTGGAGTGGGTTGCTATTTCATACTCCAGACTGATCTTCCTGACCCAGGGATTAAACCTGAGTCTCTTGTGTTTCCTGCATTGGCAGGCAGATTCTTTACCACTAGCACCACCGGGAAAGCCTATTATTGCTATGATGACTCACCAACAAATTCATTTCTTTGACTGGTTATAAGTTCTTCAAGATTTGAAATATTCTCATCCTTGAGGTACAACTGGTGACAATTGTATTAACAAATGTTCCTGTGATTCTATACTAGTCCTAGATCAGATCTATGCTCCTTTGCTTTCTTCAAGGTATTTTGCAAGATTATATAAATAACCCAAGGGCAAATTTCTCCTTAAAGTCCATCAGACTTCCTAGGATTCAAGATATATAACTCAGGACCTTGATCTTATGCTCACTTACTCTGTTTCCTCACAACTGTATGAGACTGTGATTTTTAATAAAAAGTATAAGAATCTTTATACATTTGCTTTACAGAGTTGACTCCCTAGGGAAAAGCCATCCAGGTGTCCCGACAATTGAAGCTGAGAACTGGTTCTAGACTGCGTTTTTACACCATACTGACTAGGTGGAAATCAGGACCCAACTCTTTCCCCTTCATTTTCTTAATCAGCCTAGACTCCACCCTCTTTCAGCCTTCTCGGTGTTCCATAGATTTTTTCTTATTTAAAAAAGGTGCAGATAGTGATTGCAGCCATGAAATTAAAAGATGCTTACTCCTTGGAAGAAAAGTTATGACCAACCTAGATAGCATATTAAAAAGCAGAGACATTACTTTGCCAACAAAGGTCTGTCTAGTCAAGGCTATGGTTTTTCCAGTGGTTATGTATGGATGTGAGAGCTGGACTATAAAGAAAGCTGAGTGCCGAAGAATTGATGCTTTTGAACTGTGATGGAGAAGACTCTTGAGTGTCCCTTGGATTGCAAGGAGATCCAACCAGTCCATCCTAAAGGAGATCAGTCCTGGGTGTTCATTGGAAGGACTGATGCTGAAGCTGAAACTCCAATACTTTGGCCACCTGATGGGAAGAACTGACTCATTGGAAAAGACCCTGATGCTGGGAGGGATTCGGGGCAGGAGGAGAAGGGGACGACAGAGGATGAGATGACTGGATGGCATCACTGACTCAATGGACATGAGTTTGAGTAAACTCCGGGAGTTGGTGATGGACAGGGAGGCCTGGTGTGCTGCAGTTCATGGGGTCGCAAAAAGTTGGACACGACTGAGTGACTGAACTGTAGTACTGAACTGAGCTCTATTTTAAACAAACACTGCCTGTCCACTGTGAAGACTCTATTTTTATGTTCAGTGCGGTGAGGCTCTCTTTGTTCAGCATGACTATTAGATATGGGAGATTACCAGTGAATTTTAACTCATGATCTTTTACTCAGAATTGGTCCTCTCCCACACAGTGCACTTAAGGCACAGAGTAGGCACTCAATAAATGTCCATTACGTGCATACACAGAGTTATGACTGGAGCTGATTTCCAAATTTTGGGAGAGTAGCCGCTGTTTTACATATTTCCCTTCAGCAGAAGCATCTCCCCAGCTACACAGCCTCTAGGTTTTCCTGCTGGTTTCTATCTGCAGGAAAGAGTGTGTCCCACTCACATACTCCTTGCCTCAGTGCCCCGTCATATGCAGTTCACCCGGCAGAAGGGATCCCAGTCCAGCCTCCCAACACAACGTCCAAGGGAGCACTCTTTGCGTGTGTTCTGAAGATGGAAATGATTATCATAAAAGACGTAAGAAGGATTATGTCAGGAATTCTCTCCAGATCTGCACATTTAGCAAGCCATCCTGTTTTGCATTACAGAATCACATTGTGTTCTGCAGCTCCTCTGTGACTGTTTGGTGTTGGGCAGGGATTTGTGAGAGATTGGGGTCAAAGTCAGCAATGTTTACAAACACAGGAGGAATGTCAGCGAGAGATGGCCAAATCCAAATATGATCTCGGCGATCCTCTGGTGGCTAGTCACTTGACCTACAGACACGAAGCATGGTTTCTGGCTGTGCAAGGTGTTCCCTGCACTCAGGAGCTTTCAATAGTGAAACCAAACCAAACCATTCATCTGCACTTCAATGCTGGCAAGCCAGCCCCTTCCTGATGCCAGGGTTTCTGCCTAATACCTGGTATACTTCTCTATGGACTAATGCATAAAAGGAACCACAGGAGCCTGAACACATCTCTGAATTCATGATGAATTAAGAGCCTGGGAATGACTGCAAGCCATTTGAACTGGGCTAGTGGGGTCTCCAAGCAGTTCTGGCTTGAGAGCCAGTGATCAGTAAAAGTAGACAATAGTGTTCAGAAGCAGATAGTAGATCTTGACCCTCAGTTCCTTTCTGAGGGTGTCATACTTGGCTAGTTTTCACAGGTGAGTTTCTCTTCGTGTCTTCAGGAAGCGACGTGAGACTGAGCAAGTGGTTTTCTTGCTCGGAGTGAGGAATGGAGTTAAGTATCTTTCACTTTACAGTAGTCTGAAGAGTAGTTTGGGGATGAGTTCGTGGCTCTGTGGAATTCATGGGCATGCCATCAAGTGTACCCTCAAAGAAGCAGGATGCCCTTGACAACAGTTTTATTGAGACCACTTCTATAATTTCTGATCTGAGTTCTATTTTGGAATCTGGAAGGGGAGCCCGAGGAGGGATCTCAATTACATTGCAGGCTTCCTGCCTCTCTTCCAAAAATGAATAAAGTGCAATAGTTTTGGCATTAAAGAACTGAATTTAGAGTAACAAAACTGTAATTCAACTTCTATAGCACCACTAAAAAGTTAAACTAAGATTCCCATTGGGCAAAAGACTGACAAAGATACGACCCTGGACAAAAAGCTTCGGGGGCAATTCATGTTCACATCCTTAAAGGGATCCTGAGACCTGTGTCCAAGTTGAGGTCTAGGTTTTATGTCTTAGAACTTGGGAGCAAGTGTCCCACGACTAAATGTGTATGGTTGAATCTAATGGTTCCACCTCGAGATGCTGCCCTAAGTGCTCTGTTATTGTTCTATATTAGCCACTTAATCCAATTTCCGACTGTTCCTGACAAGTGGCACTAATAGGGGAGCAGATGGAGAGAAGTAAAGAGCCTGAGAGGAAAGAATCCAGCAGCTGTATCCTGGCTAAGGATGGACTCAGTCTGAAGACTGAAGCAATTACAGTCTTCTCCATGTGGATTTCTGTATCACTTTGATTTAAGCCAAAAGAAAACAATCAAAGAATGGAATAAAATTACTGCATGCAAAAGTTTCTGATTTGGGAAAGGAAGAGACCAGATCAACATGTGCTTCAAAAAGTAATTTTGGACAGACAGAGATGTGATAAGATCCAAATCAAAGAGATCATCTAGAATACACCAGTGACTTAGGAAACAGTTTTATTTTATGGGCTCTTTGGGACAGAACCCATAGAAGAACGATTAGTGAAAGCTTGGGAGTGTGGAGAAGAATTAGTGCAGATTTAAGGGTTCACGTTTCTCAGCCTCTTCTCTCTTGAAGGTTGCACAGCTGGGTCCCAGTGGCTTCTCTCTCATGGAGATGTTTCAGTCTCTCAGGGTGCAGACCACTGAGGGTCTTTATGCCCTCCCCCTTTTCAGCAGTAAGAGGGTTTGAGGATGCTCACACATGAGTAAAGTGTTCTTTTATTCTTAACTCAAAAGCCCTGAAGAGGCAATTCAGTTCAGTTCAGTTGCTCAGTCGTGTCCGACTCTTTGCGACCCCATGGACTGCAGCACGCCAGGCTTCCTTGTCCATTGCCGACTCCCAGAGCTTGCTCAAATTCATGTTCATCGAGTCAGGGGTGCCATCCAGCCATCTCATCCCCTGTCATCCCCTTCTCCTCCTGCCTTCAATCTTTCCCAGCACCAGGGTCTTTTCCAATGAGTCAGTTCTTCGAATCAGGTGGCCAAAGTATTGGAGCTTCAGCTTCAGCATCAGTCCTCCCAATGAATATTTAGGACTGATTTCTTTTGGGATGGACTGGTTTGATCTCCTTGCAGTCCAAGGGACTCTCAAGAGTCTTCTCCAACAACACAGTTCAAAAACATCAATTCTTCGGTGCTCAGCTTTCTTTATAGTCCAACTCTCACATCCATACGTGACTACTGGAAAAACCACAGCTTTGACTAGATGGACCTTTGCTGGCAAAGTAGTGTCTCTGCTTTTTAATATGCTGTCTAGGTTTGTCATAGCTTTTCTTCCAAGGAGCAAGCGTCTTTTAGTTTCATGGCAGCAGTCACCATCTGCAGAGGCAATACTTAGTATAAAAGTTGATGGAAATCCTAACAAAATTTTCTCTGAAGACTTCTTGATATTGGCTACTGAGATGGAATGCTTCATGTAATGGGGGTCATGGTGATGAGTCTTGCTGGAGAATAATACATCTGCCTCAGGATTCATGGAGACAAGCAAAGATGAGAAAAAGGAGATAAAGTAGTGTTAGAGCCACTGTGAGTCATACATTTAGGTTGACATTTTAGCAATTTTTTAGTGGGTTTGGGGGTTGGAAAACTGTTTGGTATTTGTAAATCATGTTTTTAAATTCTAACATTTTTCAAGTCATTTTGATTGTACTATATATTCGGTCATGAAAGCATCTATATGATATTTCACTAATTCAGGAACCTGAAATAACTGTGTGGGGGAAGCTTGCACTCTGAGATCCCCAAGAAGCTGTATTTGAGAATTTTTCTCTTCGTACTTATTACAACTAATTTTCACATCACATCCTAGTGGATTGCTTTGAACCACTCTAACACTGAAGGCAGACATGTATTTTAACTCATTCACACTGGTGCTAATCTCTTCAGTGATTTATAAGGTCTTTAAGGCTTCAGTTCTCTGTCTGTCAGGAATCTTCCTTGGTAGTAAGTTGACAGTTTAAATTAGTGTTTAGACATGGCTTTCATAATGTCAGTTTTGTTTTGTCTCAGCAGTGTCTTGGAATTCCTTCCATTGTACCTCAAGTGACTCATGGCAATAAATGACTCTCCTTCTCTTTTGTTCTTAATCAAAGAAGAATGGAATGAACCACATAATGTTGTAAAAGAGCAACTTTAATTAGTTCTCAGCTGTAGCCAGAGATGCTTGTCTTGTCTCTTTAGCATATAAATGTAGGACATGATGCATTCAGGTGAACAAATACTGGTTTCCTAAAAAACCTCCTTTGGTTCTCTTCCAAAAAATGAAGGGCAATTGCAGCACCAACATTCTGAAACCTTCTCCTCAAACTGGCAAAAGAGAGACTGTGAGTAGTTTCTAAGAGTTGTATTTGGGAGGGCATTTTTGGAATTGAATGAATAAACCACTGAATGAAAGAAGGTCTCCTGAAAGGATTTCCCTGGCTAGCCTTAGGCCTTCCTATCCTTTGGGAAATAGTGCCACGATACATCCAAAGATGCTCTCCTTGCCAAACTACCAAGCTCCATCCTCCTGAGTTTTAACTGTAAGGGTAAACCCCAGATCTCTGGGGGTTCAAGTTTGTTTACTCTCAACATCATTTGGCTTCCTAAGGAAAATGGTGAAAGAAAGTATAAAATTCCATTTAAAAAAAAAAAACAACCCTCAAGTATTCTTGGACATCAAACAACTCTTACAACACAGCCCTTTGATGAGTTCAGTGTAAATGAATCAGAAACATATGGATAGTGTTTATGCTCAGATGCACATGCATTTAAAAATTCTGAGCAAAATTAGTTTAGTGAGCTATGTTTGGGTCATTTCCAGCATCCAAGAATTTGGAAAATCACTTCTCCTGAATAAAGATGTGGAAGGAATGGTTGAGCACCCCTGGCACTGCAGGATGGGCACGTTCAGCAGCCCGTGCCGGGCTGTGTGTCATAAACACAGTAGCAGAGGGCACAGATCTTGGGATGGCTCCAAGCCAGGAAGGACTGGGGCTACTGATGCGGTGAAAATTTCTGTATCTTATTACCAGCTGTCAGTACCTGTGCATGAAAGTCCCACATACTTAACAAACAGGGCCCACCAACTTCCCTGGATGAAAACAGTCACTGGACACTTTTGTAAATCGCAGTTTGTGCTTAAGCCATTGGAACCCAGGTGCTATGTGGCCCATCCTTGGGTATAACCAATGCTTTCTTTCCCTTCCAGGAAAGTGGAAACTGCCAATCGTGTTATAGAAGTGGGAAATAGTCACATATGTGGTTTCTGATTATACCAAAGGAATGTATATGAACTGTAAAAAAAAGTCCCCACTTGGATATATGGTGGTCCTAAAGGTCTCAACATCTCTCATTCCTAGCAGGGCCAAAAAAATATTCAGTATTTGAATTATCTCATTTTAACCCAAATGCATGTCATTATTTATTGAGGAAGAAGAAGGAACAAAAGATAAAAGCTACTGTATCTTGATAAATCAGATTTCTCTATTTTTTGGACCTGTCTCATGGGCCAGGCCTGGGTCATTGATTACTTTTCATAGGTCCTTATAGTGATAAGATGATGGCTGGGAGATTTAAGGAAAACTCCCCAGTGTCTCCTGATGTCCGGTCACAGAGTGGCACCAAAAATGTTCTTTCATTGTAATCAGTTTGCTAAAAATGATATCTACTACTTTGTGAACAACACAGCATAAGATGCTGAGGATAATGCAAAAATGTAAATAGCACAAGACCTCTTCCCTCAGAGAATTTAAAACTGAGGTTACAGGAAACACTAAATGAAATAACAGCATTAGTGATGTCACAACGAAATGCTATATGGTTGCTAAACTAGTGACAGGCACCATTGTTTTATGAGTTGAGGGACTGAAGGTGGACCTAGACAGTATGAGAGAGTAGAAAGACACTAAGATGATTGAACACTGCTGGAACTGTGACAAAGTAGAGAACATTATATTTGCTGGATCTGTTCTAAGATTACTAATGTGGTTGAAATACCTTGATAAGCCAGCCCTTTAGCTTGAGATGGAGGGAACATTAAAAATTCCAGCTCTGCCATGAAGTTATTTGTGACTCTGTCCAAATTAATTGTTCTTTGCTGACATCATTCATGGCTAAGATGGAATTAATATTAATTAATTAATCTTAATCAATAGGTATTAATATCTATCCCTCTATCCATTCAGTAGGTCTTTGAGTGACTGTAACACGCCAAGCACTGTAAAGAGACGTGAGCTATCAAGACAGGCAAAGTACAATGGGTACTGGTGTGTGTGGGTTTGGTGGAGGCAGTGAAGTTGAATAGGTTTTAAAATGAGGGGAGAAAAGGGAACCTGATATTAGACTATATAATTTTTACTTCGTTTCATGGAATTATTTGCAAAGTTATAGACTAAAAATGTTTTAAAACCAAAGTGAAAGTGTTAGTCACTCAGTCGTGTCTGACTCTTTGTGACCCTATGGACTGTAGCCCACCAGGCTCTTCTGTCCCTGGGGATTCTCCAGGCAAGAATACTGGAGTGGGTTGCTGTGCTTTTCTCCAGGGGACCTTCCCAACCCAGGGATCAAACTGCATTGCAGGCAGATTCTTTACCATCTGACCCACCAGGGAAGCCCCTTAAATGCTGAACTAAATGTATTTCTCTCCCGTCATATACTGTAAATCGCAGCATTGCTTTCTTTTCTCTCTCTTCTCTCTTTTCTCTCAGACCTTTGCCTAGAATGAGAAAAATAGGTGGTGCTGCTAATTATAACAGCTTTGTTTTCATTCACAAGCTTTACTCTTCTCTTCTCAAAACACACTTGGTATCCGTGTAGCTTTATAGGCTGCCTGCTCACTGCTCTGCGTGCTGTTCTGCTTGTGATGACTCAGTGTATGACCTTGGACGTGTGTGTCTTTCTGTGGGTCAAGGTCTCCACCTGTAAAGTAGGCTAATAACACTGACTAGTACATAAAGCCCTCAGTGAGCTTCATGAAAGACACAAATTCATGTTATTACGTGCTCATGAAGCCTATTGCTCATAGCCCTATTGCCCTATAGACATTTATGGAGTTTTCTTTTCTGAATAACCTTTTGTACTTTATTAGTTTGCTCTTTGTGAGACATCTGCCTTGTGTCATTGAAGGGGTTGGGGGCAGGAGACAGAAGAATACCTACATCTCTAGGAATTGGGAGGGGAGCGTGGGGAATGGGGGGGTAAGGAAGTCATGGGCCCTCTGAGGACACAGTACCTTTAATGTGGTAGAGAAGATAGAATAGAAACCAGTTGCGGTATTTTCTATCACAGATTCAGACATGACACCCCCTCAGAGAGAAAGATGTATTAAAGGCCTGGTAAAATATAGATGTTAGCTGTGGCTGCACACCCGTCCTGCTCTGTCCTTAATCTAGAAAGTGTGCTGACATCCCTGAGATCACAGAAACAGCACTGGATGGGAAGGTGCACCTTCCTTTTCTTGTACTTAGCTGCTCCTCTAGGTAACGTAGGGAAGATATTTGAAGAATATCACTTTGAAAGATGCCAAACTGTTTGCCTGACCTGAGCATCCACATGTCTCAGGTGCAGCCTCGGAGGATTCCTTGTTCTGCAGTCGGAGACCCTCAGCATTGTGGGGGCAAGAATGTGAGAGAAGGAGGTAAACACCCCTTCCCCATATACCCGATGGAGATCCTTGAGGGTGGGGGCTGGGCTCCATCTGTCCTGTGAACCCCCAGCTTTTGGCACCACTAAGGTAGTAATATTTAATAAATGGGAATCAAGTGAGTACAACCTTGACTCAGAGAGAAGGCATAAAACCAGTCAAATAAGAGTGCATGCTAAGTTGCTTCAGTCGTATCTGTCTCTTTGCCACCTTATGGAATTGTAACCCCCCAGGCTCCTCTGTCCATGGGGATTCTTCAAGCAAGAATACTGGAGTGGGTTGCCATGTGCTTCTCCAGGGGATCTTCTCTACCCAGGGATTGAACCCATGCCTTTTACATCTCCTGCCTTGTCAGACAGATTCTTTACCAACAGCACCACCTGAGAAGCCAAGTAAAAGAGAAGGTGTAGCAAATGGGCATGCACAGCAAATGGGAGAATCTGGGCTTCCCACAGTCAAGACATCAATCTTTATGAAATATCACAGTTTCAAAAGAGATAAAATACCATCTTGATTACTGGCTCGTGAAGTTGCTGTCCCTTATCAGGAAAAAATATGAGGAAAGAAAGGCCATGTCAGATAAAAAAAATTACTGTTTGATTTAATTTTATTTTTAAGCCACATTGATAGATCAGTTGGTCGATTGATAGATAGATATCTTCATCCCCAAATCAGTACTAAAGCAACACAGCGTGGTGGAAAGACCACTGTACTGGGCCCTGGCACGAGCCTGCCCAGGAGTCACTCGATCCCTCTGGGATTCTGCCCCCTCCTTTATAAAATGAGAGGTAGGATGAGTACCATTTCTCAAATTCTGTGTTTCTACCTAAGTTTGGTTAAAATGTAATAACTTGTTTCATCATAATTTCACAGTTTATTTTAATTAACATAGAGGATGGCTATCGCACTTTCTAATGTATACTCTTCTCTGGTATGAATTTACACACATTAAACATTACATTATGTTTCCACATTTAAGCCAGAGAAAAGGCCCATTTTTCAACATCGTCTTATGAAAATTTTAAAGCATACAGAACAGTGGAAATAATTCAGATTTTGTTTCTAAGTGGCCATTTCATCATCTTAGAGAATAAGACTGAAATACTAAAGGTACAACTAATTTTTATCTTGGCTTTCCAAGTACATCTAGCTGAGAGCTAATCTAGCAAGTTGGTTTCAAAATGGTTTAGTAAAATATATGTTTTATCTCAGTACATGAACTTGTTATCAAGAGCAGTGGTCACTGGTGGACAATAAACCATGCTCCCTCTGGGTCTTCCTGATCCTGTCTTTCTTGAGCTTCTGTGGAGGAATTGGTAGAATCTTGGCAATTATGTTGATGTAAAGCTATAGCAAATCTATATGTTTCCAGTAAATGAACAGTAAGGGAATATTTCTAAAATCAGTGGATTTTTTTCCATCTTCATGATAGATTAAAGTGTAAGATTATCTAGCACAGTGGTTATAGTATTTTATTCTTAGTCTCAGAATCCTTTCTTTGATTAAATGCTTCATGCCTAATTTTGGGAAAAGATTTAAATATGGTTGTAAGGGAAGCCTGCAGGGCCCCCTGTGAAATATTTTTGCATATATTCCTGACCTGGATTGACACCAATAGTCTCCAAACTTTATTGATCCACCCATATTAGTAAAACTTTCTCACTCGTGCCCTGATATGTATATTATACTAGAAAGAAGAAGGGACTTGTAATTACTTCTAAGAGTAATAGGACAAAATATTTTCTCTCACTATAACTTCTGTTATTAATAATATTCTAGGTTTTAAATTGCTGACAGTGATGCTCCTGAACATTATTTGTTAATGCTCTGTCATTTTAAATATTCAGTAAAAGCTCAGTTTTAACAAGAGTGACTATTAAGTTGTAATTTCAAATACTGCCTTTAATAATTCCAAAGAACTTCTGTGTGTGTATATATATATATGTCTATATATATATAATATACATATATAGAAATATATATTTAACTTTTTTGTTTTCATTTTATAACTGAGGGGTAATGACACATCAGTTCTGCTGGTCTTTTATTGTTTATACATATTTGCATTATTGAGAATATTTTAACATGAGAATTTAAGAATATTTTTAATCCTTGTGTCTATTATGTGAATTAGACAAGATAATCTATAGATTCACTGAACTGGGCACAGTAATAAATTTCAATATGCTAAAAGCAAATTTATAAGAAAGAACTATGACAGGAATCTCGCTGTGTCTTAGAATAGCTGCCTTATATTCTTATGGCCAACATCTGCTGGATCATTGAAAAAGCAAGAGAGTTCCAGAAAAACATCTATTTCTGTTTTATTGACTATGCCAAAGCCTTTGACTGTGTGGATCACATTAAACTCTGGAAAATTCTGAAAGAGATGGCCAGATCATCTCTTTCAGGCCAGACCACCTGACCTGCCTCTTGAGAAACCTGTATGCAGGTCAGGAAGCAACAGTTAGAACTGGACATGGGAAAAGGAGTATGTCAAGGCTGTATATTGTCACCCTGCTTATTTAACTTATATGCAGAGTACATCATGAGAAACACTGGGCTGGAGGAAGCACAAGCTGGAATCCAGATTGCCAGGAGAAATATCAATAACCTCAGATATGCAGATGATACCACCCTTATGGCAGAAAGTGAAGAGGAACTAAAGAGCCTCTTGGTGAAAGTGAAAGAGGAGAGTGAAAAAGTTGGCTTAAAGCTCAACATTCAGAAAACCAAGATCATGGCATCTGGTCCCATCACTTCATGGCAAATAGATGGGGAAACAGTGGAAACAGTGGCTGACTTTATTTTCTGGGGCTCCAAAATCACTGCAGGTGGTGATTGCAGCCATGAAATTAAAAGACACTTATTCCTTGGAAGGAAAGTTATGACCAACCTAGACAGTATATTAAAAAGCAGAGACATTACTTAGTCAATAAGGGTTCGTCTAGTCAAGGCTATGGTTTTTCCAGTGGTCATGTGTGAATGTGAGAGTTGGACTATAAAGAAAGCTAAGTGCAGAAGAATTGATGCTTTTGAACTGTGGTGTTGGAGAAGACTCTTGAGAGTCCCTTGGACTGCAAGGAGATCCAACCATTCCATCCTAAAGAAGATCAGTCCTGGGTGTTCATTGGAAGGACTGATGTTGAAGCTGAAACTCCAGTACTTTGGCCACCTGACGGGAAGAACTGACTCATTTGAAAAGACCCTGATGCTGGGAAAGATTGAGGGCAGGAGGAGAAGGGGATGACAGAGGATGAGACGGTTGGATGGCTTCACCGACTCAATGGACATGGGTTTGGGTGGACTCCAGGAGTTGATGATGGACAGGGAGGCCTGGCGTGCTGCGCTTCATGGGGTCGCAGAGTCAGACATGACTGAGCGACTGAACTGAACTGAACTTCTGTGGCACATAGCTGTCTGATACAGAGTGTGGGCACCAGTGTGAATCCATACATTTAAAATGATTGAGAATTATATAAATAAGATAAACATAGAAACAAAAACTCTAATATGTTCTTTTTGTGCCCCATGGATCATCCTACTGTGATTCTAGGCTTGGCCCTCAAGACTGTTCACCAAAACTGCTTGATGCTCATGGTAACTAAGTGTGATCTGCATAAAATATCACATTGATTCCTTGCCTTCACCCTTGACCCTCATATCTTTCAGGACAGACATTCTAAGACTAGCCCAGCTTTAGTAAATATCTGACTTCCGTACTCACTTTCATCACATCAGACCAGAACAGTGGTGACTGCAAGGCATCTGTGTGCAGGCCTTCTTCACATGATGAAATGCATGATGTCCCTTGATGGACACTGAATCTCATAAAGGAGATACAGTTGACATGAATGAAGATGGGCATATTGTCAGCATGAGCTAAACAGAGGACTACACCTCCTCAATGGATGAAATGAAACTGAAGTCTAGGCTTACTGCTATCATTTTATCACCAATTTTCCAGATAAATAAAAGAGGTTTTTATTTAGAAATTG
Organism: Dama dama; assembly: GCF_033118175.1. Taxonomy (NCBI): domain Eukaryota; kingdom Metazoa; phylum Chordata; class Mammalia; order Artiodactyla; family Cervidae; genus Dama; species Dama dama. The sequence continues at coordinate 36,668,595 of NC_083692.1, forward strand.
GAGTCTGTAACTGAGTCAGAGCAACACCACATTTTTTATTCTTTTCCTTGAAACACTTATTTTCTCACACTCTACACACATGCAAGTTGTAGGTGTTTGACATTGGCTGAAGATAGTTACCCTAGTAAATACAGCAATTTCTTAGCATTTGGTTTTGTAATCCTTCCCTTTAACCTGGGAATGAAAATAGAGTCTTAGCAATCATAGATAAAATTTCTTTTCTCCTCCCAATACAGGTATGAATGTGATCCTAGCACAATATTGTAACACAAGAAATGGTACATTTGATAAATTTTTTCCACATCAAATTAAAGATGTTCATAGCTCCCATTCTGTCAGACTGCAAAGCATAATCTGTCATTGTTGGGGGACCTTGTGGGTCCAGGCAAAGCCAGGATGTGTATGTGGCCCCTGGTATTTGGGAAAGGCCTGTTGATATGCTCACTGCCCAAGTCTTGGTGGTTCCATAAAACAGAATCTGCTGGATCTTCAGGCAAGCCTTGGAGCCCTGGGCTCCAGGTTCAGCCATCCTATGAAGACTGAGTGGGGCTCAAGCTCCTAATTTCCTCAGAACTACAACCATCCCTTCACTGTTTCCCAACACCCAATAGAAATGAAATTCAATAAATTATTCTGCCACAACAATGGTTGGGGAGGGCATATTGAGGTGCCAGGAAAGGGCCCTCTGCCCTTCTCTTCCTGCCAAAGGGGCCCCTGGGCCTTCTGAGGCTGGTGATGCCACCACCACCAGGCCGCGCTGCTGCTGCCCCCAAAGCTTTGGTGTCACTGTGTGCTAGTCAAGAATCTTCCACTCCCCCGATGCCACAGATGCTTGCTTCTACCTCCACTGCCAGCTTCCTTGCAACCAGTTCTTGAAAAGGATACCTGAAGACAAACCTGAGTAACAAATGCTTTGCTGTTTTTCTTGTTCCCAGCTCCTCTGGCTGCTTAAGTATTGCTACTGGAACAAACTCATGAGGTTGACCCTTCCTCCTCTTAGAAAGAGTTCTTTCCCAGGAGCCTCCAGGACTCCTAACACATACAATTCAGGCCCTACTGGGCCAGCCCTCAGGGGGCCCAGCTTGTGTGTATTTGTTTGCATTCCTGGGGGAGATATGGATCCATGCACCTTTAATAGCCAGAATTAGTTACTATACTGTTCTTATGTTGGCTGATACAGTCTTAGCATTTTCAGATATCTTAGTCTTATCTCAGACATGTTGGTTCTGTTAGAATCTGACAAAGAAATGGTACAATGGCAAAAAAAAAAAAAAAAATTATAACTCTCATTTTAATTACTCCCAGATCCTTTTTTTTTTTTTTTTTTTTGTACAACTGGCTGGCTGGCTGACTGACTGACTGATTCAACGTAAATGTTCAGAAGGGTGGGACCGTTTATAACCATAGAAACAAATACAGGACTTTTACCCTAAGCTATGCTGGATGGATAAACAAACACTGGGACTAGACAGCTGACATCGTCCTCCAGTCTTTGTAACTGTGTTTCTGGAGAGTCCCCCAGACAGAGCTCCAACGTCCTCATCCAGCTAGCAGATTGGCTCCTTTGTTAGGCCATCACATTATTCAGAATTTTTTGAACATTTTATAGACCATATTAAATAGATGGGCTAATGTCAAAATCAATTATTTTTATAACTCAGTCTTGAGAAGTGAAACATTATTTATTATAGTAACTATGAAACAGATGTGGTAATATATGTCCCAATTCAATAAAAAAAATCCACTAAAACAGCCATCTCATGATTTTCCCAAGAACACAAGGTTACATTTGATGGGTCTGGTTCCAAACAGAAATTCACACAAAGTGTGTTAGAGTACATTTAGCAAATATGAAAGATTTAGATCCGAAAGAGAAATGGGAAAATAAAACATCATATTGGGGAAAGAATCTCCCAATCTAAGCAGATGTTGAGAAAATGCAAGAAGGCCTGGGCTACACCTTATGTGGCAGTGCAAAAACCAGCAACTTATCCAGTGAGGTGCTTGGGCATACCTCAGCATCACAGAGATGGGCAGGAACCCAGGGTTGGCAGAAAAACAACTCCTGCTAAGGGAGATTGTCAACATGGCTTTTGACATAGGGATGAAGTAATGGGTTGGGTATGAATGCAAGTCATTTCTTTTCAACATCTGTCAGTTTGCAGCCTTCCCTTCTCTTAAATTGTCTTCACTTTGCCATTAGCTTCAGCAAGGTGATCTTCAGGGGTTGAGACTTGATTTTTGCATTTTAAAAAATCATTATAATCTCTTTTTGTGTGTGTGTGTGCTTAGAAAAAGCATTTATTTGAGCCTAAATTTGTAGTGAACTATAACCGTTATAAATTTAAAAACCAAGGTTTTTCTTTTTTTTTATCATAACATTTATAACATTTATTTATTTATTTTTCCATTTATTTTTATTAGTTGGAGGCTAATTACTTTACAATATTGTAGTGGTTTTTGCCATACATTGACATGAATCAGCCATGGATTTACATGTATTCCACATCCCGATCCCCCCTCCCACTTCCCTCCCCACCTCATCCCTCTGGGTATTCCCAGTGCACCAGCCCCGAGCACTTGTCTCATGCATCCAACCTGGACTGGTGATCTGTTTCACCCTTGATAATATACATGTTTCGATGCTGTTCTCTCAGATCATCCCACCCTCGCCTTCTCCCACAGAGTCCAAAAGTCTTTAAGAATCCTCACTGTGTTTCCACCTGAGTGGAAGAAAGAGAATAGAGGTATGTTCCAAATGGAATATGCCAATATTTTAAGCAAGGACTACCAAAAAAAAAAAAAAAAATGCTTACAGAAAAGTAGACAAATAACTAAGTTATTAAAGTCAGTTTTTTTTCTTTGCCATGACAACTGCAACCTTCTTGTTTAATTACATATGATTTTACATCTGTAGGATGATTACATCATCCTAATTTACAAAATATATTTCTGAAAAGTTATATATGTTTTAGATACACATAATATACTATATCTAAAACATACACATATATATATTGGTGTACATTTATATATAGTATATATGTATAAGGAAGAATCTATAAAAGATTACAAATTCACAATTATACTTGGCCACTTATCTTCAATGGTGTATTTGCAACATTTCATATCTCTTATCTTTGACCAACTTGAATTAAATAACTTCTAATTGGAGATGAATAGTTTCTGGTTTGGATTACTTAATATTTATTTTCTTTCTTTCAATATTAAGAAGTGTTTCAGAACTATGTTTCTTATTACTAGTAGCAACATTTTTATAGAACTGTAATGGAAACATTATAAAATATATATATCCAATATTTAATGATACAAACTTCTTTGGGGATAAATAAAGTGATGATGTCAAAATGAAATTGTTGTCTGGCAGGCAGCTATAAAAATAATGACTTGAAATACTGAGTCATTAGCTGATGCACTAAAATCTAAATCTGGTGTGTAAAAGCCACTTGTGGAGTCAACATATAATTTTTTAAAGTGCTCATATTTTGAAATTAACATTGCCATATTTGGGGAATGACTGCAAGTTTAGGAAACCCACTTCTTGTACTTTTATCTTTAGAAATCACTGTTCTTACATGAGAAAATAATGTGACTCACTAGGCTGCAAAAAGAAATGCAAAAAGGCAAGATGGTTGTCTGAGGAGGCCTTGTAAATAGCTAAGAATAGAAGAGAAGTAAAAGGCAAAGAAGAAAAGGAAAAATATATCCATCTTAGTGCAGAATTCCAGAGAATAGCAAGAAGAGATAAGAAAGCCTTCCTAACTGATCAGTGCAACGAAATAGAGGAAAACAATAGAATGGAAAAGACTAAAGATCACTTCAAGAAAATTAGAGATACAAAGGGAACATTTCGCAAAAAGATGGGCACAATAAAGGACAGAAATGGTATGAACCTAACAGAAGCAGATGGTATTAAGTAGAGGTGGCAAGAATACACAGAAGAATTATACAAAAAAAGATCTTAATGACCCAGATAACCACAATGGTGTGATCACTCACCTAGAGCCAGACCTTTTGGAATGTGAAGTCAAGTGGGCCTTAAGAAGCATCACTATACAAGGATGCCCACTCTCACCACTACTATTCAACACAGTGTTGGAAGTTTTGGCCACAGCAATCAGAGCAGAAAAAGAAGTAAAAGGAATCCAGATAGGAAAAGAAGAAGTGAAACTCTCGCTGTTTGCAGATGACATGATCCCCTACATAGAAAACCCTAAAGACTCTTCCAGAAAATTACTAGAGCTAATCAACGAATATAGTAAAGTTGCAGGATATAAAATTAACACACAAAAATCCCTTGCATTCCTATATACTAACAATGAAAAAACAGAAAGAGAAATTAAGGAAACAATACCATTCACCATTGCAACAAAAAGAATAAAATACTTAGGAGTATATCTACCTAAAGAAACAAAAGACCTATACATAGAAAACTATAAAACACTGATGAAAGAAATCAAAGAGGACACAAACAGATGGAGAAACATACCATGCTCATGGATTGGAAGAATCAATATTGTCAAAATGGCTATTCTACCCAAAGCAATCTATAGATTCAATGCAATCCCTATCAAGCCACCAACGGTATTTTTCACAGAACTAGAACAAATAATTTCACAATTTGTATGGAAATTCAAAAAACCTCCAATAGCCAAAGTAATCTTGAGAAAGAAGAATGGAACTGGAGGAATCAACCTGCCTGACTTCAGACTCTACTACAAAGCCACAGTCATCAAGACAGTATGGTACTGGCACAAAGACAGAAATATAGATCAATGGAACAGAATAGAAAGCCCAGAGATAAATCCACGAACTTATGGACACCTTATCTTTGGCAAAGGAGGCAAGGATATACAATGGAAAAAAGACAACCTCTTTAACAAGTGGTGCTGGGAAAGCTGGTCAACCACTTGTAAAAGAATGAAACTAGAACACTTTCTAACACCATACACAAAAATAAACTCAAAATGCTCCCAGAATATTGGAAATAAAAGCAAAACTAAACAAATGGGACCTAATGAAACTTAAAAGCTTTTGCACAACAAAGGAAACTATAAGTAAGGTGAAAAGACAACCCTCAGATTGGGAGAAAATAATAGCAAATGAAGAAACAGACAAAGGATTAATCTCAAAAATATACAAGCAACTCCTGCAGCTCAATTCCAGAAAAATAAATGACCCAATCAAAAAATGGGCCAAAGAACTAAACAGACATTTCTCCAAAGAAGACATACAGATGGCTAACAAACACATGAAAAGATGCTCAACATCACTCATTATCAGAGAAATGCAAATCAAAACCACAGTGAGGTACCATTACACGTCAGTCAGGATGGCTGCTATCCAAAAGTCTACAAGCAATAAATGCTGGAGAGGGTGTGGAGAAAAGGGAACCCTCTTACACTGTTGGTGGGAATGCAAACTAGTACAGCCGCTATGGAGAACAGTGTGGAGATTTCTTAAAAAACTGGAAATAGAACTGCCATATGACCCAGCAATCCCACTTCTGGGCATACACACTGAGGAAACCAGATCTGAAAGAGACACGTGCACCCCAATGTTCATCGCAGCACTGTTTATAATAGCCAGGACATGGAAGCAACCTAGATGCCCATCAGCAGATGAATGGATAAGGAAGCTGTGGTACATATATACAATGGAATATTACTCAGCCGTTAAAAAGAATTCATTTGAATCAGTCCTAATGAGATGGATGAAACTGGAGCCCATTATACAGAGTGAAGTAAGCCAGAAAGATAAAGAACATTACAGCATACTAACACATATATATGGTATCTAGAAAGATGGTAACGATAACCCTATATGCAAAACAGAAAAAGAGACACAGAAATACAGAACAGACTTTTGAACTCTGTGGGAGAAGGTGAGGGTGGGATGTTTCAAAAGAACAACATGTATACCATCTATGGTGAAACAGATCACCAGCCCAGGTGGGATGCATGAGACAAGTGCTCGGGCCTGGTGCACTGGGAAGACCCAGAGGAATCGGGTGGAGAGGAAGGTGGGAGGGGCGATCGGGATGGGGAATGCGTGTAATCTATGGCTGATTCATATCAATGTATGACAAAACCCACTGAAATGTTGTGAAGTAATTAGCCTCCAACTAATTAAAAAAAAAAAAAAAAAGAAAAAAAATTTAAAAACGAAGAAGCATCACTACGATCAAAGCTAGTGGAGGTGATAGAATTCTAGTTGAGCTGTTTCAAATCCTGAAAGATGATACTGTGAAAGTGCTGCACTCAATATGCCAGCAAATTTGGAAAACTCAGCAGTGGCCACAGGACTGGAAAAGGTCAGTTTTCATTCCATTCCAATCTTTGGCAATGCCAAAGAATGTTCAAACTACCACACAATTGCACTCATTTCACATGTAGCAAAGTAATGCTCAAAGTTCTCCAGGTGAGGCTTCAACAGTATGTGAACTGAAAACTTCCAGATGTTCAAGCTGGATTTAGAAAAGGCAGAGGAACCAGAAATCAAATTGCCAACATCCGTTGGATCATAGACAAAGCAAGAGAGTTCCAGAAAATTATCTACTTCTGCTTCATTGACTATACCAAAGTCTTTGACTGTGTGGATTACAATAAACTGTGGAAATTTCTCAAAGCGATGGGAATACCAGACCACCTTACCTGCCTCCTGAGAAACCTGTTTGCAGGTTTCAAGAAGCAACAGTTAAAACCAGACATGGAACAATGGACTGGTTTCAAATTGGGAAAGAACTATGACAAGGGTGTATATTGTCACTCTGCTTATTTAACTTATATGCAGAGTGGTGGTGGTGGTTTAGTCGCTAAGTCCTGTCCGACTCTTGCAATCCCGTACTGTAGCCTGTCAGGCTCCTCTGTCCAGGGGATTCTCCAGGCAAGAATACTGGAGTGTGTTGCCATTTTCTTCTCCAGGGGATCTTCCCAACCCAGGAACTGAACCTGGGTCTCCTGCATTGCAGGCAGATGATATCCTTATGCAGAATACATCATGTGAAATGCCAGGCTGGATGAAACAATAGCTGGAATCAAGATTGCTGAGAGAAATATCAGTGATCTCAGATATGCAGATGACACCACCCTTATGGCAGATAGTGTAGAGGAACTAAAGAATCTCTTTATGAAAGTGAAAGAGGAGAGTGAAAAAGCTGGCTTAAAACTCAGCATTCAAAAACTAATATCATGGCATCTGGACCCATCATTTCATGGCAAATAGATGGGGAAACAATGGAAACAATGAAAGACTTTTCTTTTCATAGGCTCCAAAGTCACTGCAGATGGTGACTGCAGCCATGAAATTAAAACATTTGAGCTCCTTGGAAGAAAAGCTATGATGAACCTACACAGCATATTAAAAAGCAGAGACATTACTTTACTAACAAAGCTCTGTCTAGTCAAAGCTATGGTGTTTCCAGTAGTCATGTATGGATGTGAATGTTGGACCATAAAGAAAGCTGAGCACCAAAGAATTGATGCTTTTGAACTGTGGTGTTGGAGAAGACCCTTAAGAGTCCCTTGGACTGCAAGGAGATCAAACCAGTCAATCCTAAAGGAAATCAGTCCTGAATATTCATTGGAAGGACTGATGCTGAAGTTGAAGCTCCAATACTTTGGCCACCTCATGTGAAGGGCCATCTTGTTAGAAAAGACCCTCACGCTGAGAAAGATTGAAAGCAGGAGGAGAAGGGGACGACAGAGGATGAGATGGTTGGATGGCATCACCAACTCAATGGACATGAGTTTGAGCAAGCTCCTGGAGATGGTGAAGGACAGGGAAGCCTGTCTGCTGCATCCACTGGGTTGCAAAGAGTTGGACATGACTGAGCAACTGAACAACAAACAACAAAGACTGCAAGCTAGAGAATATCCATTTTGTAAAGAAATTCTGCTATATAAACAGTAACGTTAAGGCATCTAACCTTTAATGATGCCTATGTTTTCTATTGTGGCTTAGCAATATGATATTCTTATTAATTAAATCCCTAATTAGAAGATGAAGTTGCTTTATATGCTACACACTTCACTAATTTCTACTCCCCCATCCTTTTTTTTTTATTTTAAGTTCAACAAATATTCATTGAGCTCATCTTCTGTAGACATTGTGTAAAAAGGTACTTAGACAACAACACCCTGGCCTTTCCTTAGGGGGCTTCCCTGGGTTATCAATTTCAAAGATTTTGAATGCCACACACATGCTCAACAGAAAAATTGTATTGAATCAATTTAGTCTTAGTTGATTCAGAAGATACTTCCAGATCTTTCAGTCACTAAAGTCATGTTGTGAGCACCATTTATCATGGTGCAATCAAAGCCTTGACATTCTAGTTAATAGTTTTCAATTTGGTAGTTTGCAGCTAAAAGTGTATTGCTTGTTGAACACAGCACTTTAGAGCTGAGAATATCGGAATACAATGAAAGCTTGAAAACAATGACTTTCATGAGCTGTTTAGAGGAAAAGAAAACTGAATGTCTTCTCGTATAAATGGGAAACAGTGTCATTTACCATTCATTCAATAGAATTTATTGAATGCTTATGATACAAAGCTAGGTATCCACTTTGTTAAGTGACCCTTTGCTTCCACAGAAGCCAATATAGTTGTCTGTCTTATACCAGGGTATTCTCCTCCTTCTGTTGGAGAAGCTGCTCCAAGAATAACAAGTTACCATTGATTGAGCACCTGTGTTGTCCAGGCATTATTCTAGCATCTTACAAAATTACCTCTGATTCTTACAATAGAATTGCAAAGTAGGTTTTATTTTATTTATTATTATTATTTTTTATTGGAGTATAATTGCTTTACAATGTTGTGTTAATTTCTGCCATACAACAAAGTGAATCAGCTCTATAAGTATATATATATTCTCTTCTCTTGAACCTTCCTTCCCCACCTCTTCCAGCCCTCTAGGTCATCACAGAGCACCAAGCTGAGCCCCCTGTGCTATACGGCAGCTTCCCACTAGCTCTCTCTTTTATACATGGCCAATGTACCTATGTCAGTGGTATTCTCCCAGTGTGTCCTACCTTCCCCTTCTCCCCATGGTGTCTACATGTCCATTCTCTATGTCTGCATGTATTCCTGTCCTGCAAATAGGTTCATTTGTACTATTTTTCTAGATCCCTTATATATGTATTAACATGTGATATTTGTTTTATTATTCCTCTTTACAGAAATAAATTCAAAAAAGTAATGCCAAGCTTCCTTCAAGTCTCTCTAGTATTTAGTGACAGAGTCAGAATTTGAACCCAGGCTGGTTTGATTCCAAAATCTTATTTCCAGTTTTAAAAAATGAGTATATTGCTTCATTTAGATTCAGTTCTACTTTTCAAGAAGTGCCTCTTTTTCTTACAAGGCTGTATTTCAGAGAAATAACAAATGGGTAGGGCACACAGGCTGAGGGTTTCCCTCAAAAGACCTCACGGATATGGGAAATGACTCTGCTCAAGAAAGGAAATCTGAAAGGATATTAGAAGGGAAATGAGATGATATAACTGGTAGACAGTGAATTCCTTCCTCTTGGTAACTTAAATGTGCCAGAGGAGAGTTAACCAGGAGAATAACTGTTTCTCAATCTTAGAGTTCTCCAACGTCAAAATTTGAAAAGATAGCAACCTAATGGGCCAAAGGTGAGACTAGGATTGACATAAAGATGTAGTTAAACTGAGGAAAAGCTGAAAGAGAAACTCTCAAGTTCTAATAGTAGATAGATGCTTTTGTTGATTATACCATATTTTTTCTTCAGGGGTGTGGGAATTTTTTTTATTATCCTGTTTAAATGCTACAGAATAAAGGAAAGAATATAGCATTTGGGGTTAATTGAACTTTTAGTGTGACTTTATGGAAAGGATGCTTGCCTCAGTCCCAGGAGCTCTAGGAAAGAGTCAGGAGGACAAGTCACCTAGCAGTCTCCTGTGAGCCATACTCTTTACACATTACTCAAAAGTATTTACTACTGATTACTAATTTACTACACATCATTGATAAATGTTTACTAAATATGAATTGACTATACAGTATTGTATATTTTCTAATTACTAATTTATTGTTAATTCCTAATTATATTTTCTAATTACTAATTTATTACTAATTAGATTTACATCTGAGATGTCACCTGAGGCTGAATGCTTCTTGGAGAGTTTGATAAACTTGGTTTAAAATGGGCTTCTCTGGTGGCTCAGCCAGTAAAGAATCTGCCAGCAGTGCAGGCGTAAAATACTGATTTCAAGGCTTATGAGAATCCAGAGCAACACGACCTTGAATACGGGACTTGAATTCCCAATTATCTATAAATAATTGGGAATTTATTTTTTTCAAGATCCTCTCTGTTTCCACATCTGAGTCTGTGCTGTGTATACTCTTGTGCAGAGAATTCAAGCTTGTACAATTTTTTTAGACTTGACTGAACTCAGAGGAGACTATCTTCAGAAATATCTTTTTGGTAACTAAATATGTAACAAGTGACTCTACAACCATATACATCTAAAGTTACAACAATGAACCAGGGGATAAAAATTATCGGGTTCATAAGATACATATGTGAAGTAATGATAAATGTGAAGAGAACTTTAGCATAGCCATGGCATAGAAGAAGGAGGAATTTTGAATCTTGATTCAGTCTTAGCTGGATAGTTTGTATGACAGTGTGTATAACTGGCAATACAGACCCATCTATAGAAACGTAAGGAAATTCAGGAATAAGCTTGGGGGAGGGGAGTATATCTCAGAGATAATTATATATCAAGGAAGCAGAAAAGGCCTATAGTTAGAAAATATCTTTATCAATTTGTTCCCTCAAGAAACTTGAGAAGGCACAAAAGGAAATAAAGAGGAAAATAGCTCAGGCAGGATATAATTCATGACTCTGTTGTCGGGGATCACACATAATTCAATACATGCTTTAGAATCCATTGGATATTATTTTATGGCATAGAAGATGAGGACCCAAAAAGCAGGTACTTTTTCAAAGATTATATTGGAAGGCAGGAAGGACAGCAACCTCTGAAAATAACCAGAATGAATCAATTTCAGGATTCTGAGCAAAGGAAGGTCAGTAAATCAATGAGGGCATAGTTCACTTCGTATATTTGTCATCATTTCCTTGCTTGTTCTTTCACTGTTTTAATTGATGTTCAGAATTACTGTTCAAGGTATTTACTGACGACACTTGCTTATATCCAATTACATAGGAAATAAGCAAGAGTATAGATGGTTTGAAATCCTAAATGGGAAGAGAAGCTGAGAATTTTCTAATTTTGAGGGTCAGCTGCATCACTGTATATTAAAAAAATTAAATACACTAAAGTTAACAAATCTCAAGTTACAATACATCTATACATATATCCTTCAAGCTGAAAAACTTCATTTATTGTAATGCAGATATATTGGAAATAAAAAAATTCTAGCTTTTTCTTCTAATTTGCTTTCATTTTTGATAGATAAAATTTTCTCTGGAGATTGAATTATATATTAGTAGCTTTTGACCTTCAGCTCTTTAAATACATCATTCCATTGTTCTCTACATGCATAAGTTTGGCTGAGAAGTCATTTTTAATTCTTACTTTAATGAGTAAAGTATCTCCATCAAAGAGGTACTTTTGAGATTTTTATCTTTATTTTTTGTTTTCAGCAGTTTTTCGTGTGCCTAAGTGTGATTTTCTTTGCATTTATCTGCCTGGATAAATGAATAGGTTGATTATGACTATTATATCTTCAAATAATGCTTCTACCTTGTTCTTTTTCTTCTCTACTTCTGATATTCAAACTACATATACATTAGGTTGTTTTACTGTATTCTGTATATCTCTTACACTCAGTTTCATCACTTTTTTTCTTTTCCTCTTTGGTTTTCAGTCTGAGTGTTGTCTTGTTGACACTTTCCTGCTGTGTCTTGAGTGCTCTTAAGTACATCCACTAAGTTTTTAATTTCAGATACGGGCATACCTCAGTGATATTAAAGGCTTGGTTCCAGACCACCACAATAAAGTGAATATCACAGTAAAACAAGTGACACAAATTTTTTAGTTTTATAAAAGTATATTTATACCATACAGTAGTCTATTAAGTGTGCAACAGCATTATCTCTAAAATCTTGTAGATGCCTTAATTAAAAAACAATGCTATAAAAAATCATGCCAATAGAATTGCACAGTACAGGGTTGCCACAAACCTTCGAATCATTAAAAAAAAATAATATCTGTGATGCACAAGAAATTGAAGTGCAATTTAAAAAAGGTTTGTTTTGTTTTCAGTTGTGGAAGATCTATCTGATTGTATAGGTTTCAATTTCCTACTAAAATTATTAATATTAATCCTTTCAACCATTGTGTCCATCTTCTCCTATACTTTATTTAACATATTTATTATAATTCTTTTTTTGTTTTGTCTTTCGATTCCAACATTTAAATTATCTGTAAGTGTGTTCCTGTTGACTGTTTTTGGTCTTGATCTTTGTCCTTGTGGTTCTTCACATATCCTTTTTTTTTTTTTTTTTTAATTTTATGCCAGACTTTGTATATAACTAATTGTAGAGATTGAAATTAATATTTTTTCTCCTCAGAAAGGGTTTTCTTTTTCTAGATCCAACCAGAAAGTGAGATTTTTAGCTTTAATTAAACTCTATCTACCTCTGGTTTCAAATATCTCAAGGGAGAAACCTTCCCAACTTTTGACTGAAAGCTTAGCAAGGCTCCATATCATTTTCCCATCGCTAAAGACTGAGTCAGTGTGCTGTCTGGCAGTTTTGAGCTGTGTTCTCCAACCTTCTGGTCCATGATCTGGCAAATATTTTAAATTCCTTGAGGAGAAGACCAGCCTTGTGTTGATAAAATCTTCCTTCTTCCTGTACTACTTTGTCTTCCAAATATTGCTGGATAAAGAGGGATTTTAGTGTGACTTTTAGAAGCGTTCTAGCTTTCTACGCAGATTTGGATTCAGCAAATGAACTCTGGGAGAAAGTGGTCACCATATTTCATGAGCCTGAAATTTCTACTTTGTTACAGTTGTCCTATAAGATCACCAAAACCTTGTTGGTTTCTCTTCTCCCCTGCCCAATCTTCAATTCTTACCCCAAATTTGCAAATACCCCTAGATAAGAAATTGACTAGCAATATTTTTTTTTGCTTTGGAAGGGCTTGCTACTCTCTGGTTTAGTTCATTCAGTGTTCTAAAAATGTATATACTAAAAATTACATTAAAAGATATATATATTTATATATGTAAGATATATACACAGAATTGACTTTCATTGAAGTAGTTGTTTTCTATAAAATCACCACTAATATTGAATTAGCAAATACTGAATTGCTGTCCCTAGGGGAAATAGATGATTTGGTTATTTAATACAATTTGTTGGTTCATTAGCATTGAACTTAGGCCATCTTAAACCTGAGTGAAACTTATCTCACACATGTGTTTTCTCCATAATGCACACACAGCCTTTGCGTGCTGAGGAACACTGGATAGCAAGTCAATACTACACTTGGAGCCCATTTTAAAATAGCAAAGTCACCAACAAAACCCACAAAAATACAAAAAATAGACTGTGACACTGAACAGACTGTGAAAAGGATGCTTGTTTATAGTATGAGCTGAAACAAGAAGCAGAGTGTTGCCTTATTTAACCTCAGGTGGGAACATGCATATTGCATGACTCAAATGTTTTGCCACTGTGTGCATGAGCTTGTCACAGATGACCACAGCAGTACTGTGAGCTTTGATTTTAGCATTAAAAATAAGTTTAGTGGCTAGGAGAAATCTCTAGGAAATTCACAAATAATAAGGAACAACTTATATTTATGTAAAAGTAATATATATATTTAATAGATAAATATAATCTTTAAAATTATACTTATATATAAATGTATACTTTTATATGTTACATATGTTTTAAAATAAGTTGCATGTGTGTGTGTATATATATAATTTTTTTCAAATTATCTGCCTTTTTTAGCTGTTACAGTGGGAGGAGTGTTCTGTTGCTTTCTATTCCATCCTACTTAGAAACAAAAGTCCAAAATCCCCGTTTTAACTTTTTTAAAATTTCATAATAGTATTATTTTCTGCTAAAAACATTGGTTGCTAAAGCTCTTCAGAGTTAACTGTGAGATTTAGATTTGGCAATCGCTGGATAAGAGTTTTTGATACCTTGATTTATTTATTCTGATTATGAACATCACCTCACCTATACAGTTCCATTCTGGCTCAGTTAAGTTTTGTCTTTTCATTGGTCTACTTTTAGGAAAGCTGGTGATAACTCTTGGTAGACAGTTATTAAAATGGATAATATCAATATGAACCTTTCTGTAATATGTTAAGAACATTCCATGGGGCTGTTGTGGGTTTCTTTTAAAATGCTGCTCTCTAAAATAGATTTAGAGTCATTTCAGAATGGGAGCACCCCTCCCGTGTGGGAGCTGAGCAAATGTCCTCTCATCTGGTTTTCAGAGAAAAGAGCAGAGAACAAACTCCTGGGCAGATGGGGAACATATAGAAGAAAGAACAATCTGGGAGGACGGAGGAGTATGGAAGGACGTGAGGCAGGCAAGAATCAAGGAGCGCAGAAGAGCCTGTTCAAAGCTTTCTTAATTACTCTACATCTTCACTCCTGAGTCAGGAACTGCTGGAGTAGGAATGGAAAGCAACCCATTCCAATATTCTTGCCTGGAACATTCCATGGACAGAGGAGCCTGGTAGGCTACTGCCAGTGGGGTCACAAAAAGTTGGACACAACAGAGTGACTGAACATGCACTCCAGTCCATCTCCTTCCTATGTGGATCTATGTGGGTTTTCAGACATTCATGGAAATGGGAGTGAAGCTTGTAGAAAGCAGAGACTCTATTGTAAGAATTGCCATTAAGTAAATGAGAGAAGTTCTCACTAGGAGAAGGCATAGAAGTAGCCCTTGAAAACAGGGCTGAAAGAGAGTCCCCAGGCAGAGGGGATCCCGGTGAAGAGTCAATTACAGGACCACTGCCAGGGAGCTTGCAGACCCAAAGACAAGGAGAGTTTTTATTTCTTCCCTGGTGACATTGTGAATGGTCTTGGGAGAAAGTCCTCTCAGAGTTGGAGGCCTACTAAATTCAATCAATGCATAACAGCTAAGTTCTAATGCTTTCTGAGCCAGTTTCCTATTGATAAATCCCCTTTATGCAGTATGTATCTGAAAGTATGAAGAGTTGGACTGTCCACTGGGCCGTTTTTCATTTTTCCTCTTCAGGTTTGCTGAGTAGGAACTCATGCAAGTAAAGAGTTAACCATTTTTCTTTCCCTCACTTTATCACTTTATGTAGACAAAGTGACCTATGAATGCTTTGGCCAGGTATCTCTCTTCTACCTTGGAAAAAGCATCTATTGCCCTGCTGGAACTTTTCCCACATTTCCCTTTCAAGTGTCCTTATAAGGCAGAACAGACAGGAGAAGAGAATCATTTCAAGATGATGAAATGGCTACGAGCCCACAGCTAGAGGGAAAAAGATTTTCCCTTAATCAGATGAAAAAACAGTAACATTCTATCATAATATATGTAATCTGTTTACAAACACTGTAAATAAATATATATACAGTAAGTCCCCTACATACAAATGAGTTCATTCCGTGAGTGTGTTCGTTAAGTCCAATTTGTTCTTTAAGTCCTGCAAAGTTAGCCCAGGTACCCAACCAACACAATTGACTATATAGTACTGTAATAGTTTATAATACTTTCCACACAAATTATACAGAAAAAATTAAACATTTTAAATCTTACAGTACCTTGAAAAGTACAATAGTACCAACTATATCACTGCTGCTTTTATGCTTGCTTCCAGACATTCTGGGCTTGAAATAAAGATAATGCACTACTATATTCTTTATAGTACTGTGCAGTATAATACACAAAAGCACAACCACTTGTAGAGATGCATGCATGTGACAGTGTATGCCAGACATGGGAATTAACCTAAATGAATGGACATGCGAATACACGTTCTCATCTTTGAAAGTCTGCAACTTGAAGGTTCATATGTAAGAGACTTATTGTATAAATGTATGTGTGTATATGTGTATATTTATATATACGTGATTTGCTAAGGGAGTTGCACACAGGGCCTCTTAGATATGCCTCACTCCCTGGAACTTGCAGGCAGACCATCCCAAGAGAAGAAAATAAAAGTCTATAGATAGATCCCAAAGGGTGCTGATGTACTTTGAGGGACTTGGTAGGATGAAGATTCTACAGTTTCACTTAAAAATGTTGCAGGAGTTCTGAAAACACACTAAACCCATCATATGATATCTCAGGAATTAGGGGTCAAAAAATATTCATTATGCCAAAAGAAATAAATATAGATGTCCACAGAAAACTTGTACGAGAATGTTCATGGCAACATTACTCAAAATAGCCAGAGTGAAAGTAACCTAATGCCCGTCAGCTGATGAATGGATAAACAGATGTGGTATATCCATATAATGGAGTATTGTTGTTGTTTTGTTGCTCGGTCATGTCCGACTCTTTGTGACAGCATGGACTGCAGCCGGCGGGCTCCTCTATCCATGGGCTTTCCCAAGCAAGAATACTGGAGTGGGTTGCCATTTCCTTCTCCAGGGGATCTTCCTGACCCAGGGATCAAATCCAGGTCTCCTGCATTGGTAGGCGGGTTGTTGTTCTTTTTACCACTGAGCCATAAAAAGAAATAGACTGGGAAGCCCCATTCAGCCATAAAAAGGAATGGACTGGTGATTCATGCTGTATAACATGGATGAACTTTGGAAATGTTATGCTAAGTGAAATAAGCTAGCCACAAAAGGCCATCTACTGTATTATTCCATTTAAATGAAATATCCAGAATAGACATGCCTACAGGTTCAGAAAATAGGTTAGTAGTTGCCAGGAACTAGGGTAGGATAGGGGAAGACTGCTAATGAGGACAAGGCTTCTTTTGGGGATGATGAAAATGTTCCAAAACCAAATGAGATAATGGTTGTACAACTCTGAATATACTAAAAACCATTGCATTATATAATTTTACTTGGTAAATTCTATAGTATATGCAAGAAAAGCTATAGCAAAAAACAAAGGAAAAATCACATATGCCCAAGAAAGAATGATGGCAAATCATGGAATTTGGGACTCCTAACTTTAGGAAAGACCCTGGAGGTCATCTGCTTTGACTTACCACACATCTGAATGCTGCTAAAGAAAATCACAGGCTTGAATGAACTGATGCTATAAGTTTCATCCTTATTTTGGGCCCTTAAACTGACTATTATTATTTTACCTTTCTTTCACATTACCACAATTATGCTAACCCTTTGTGACAGTCTCCATAAAATACTTATACAGCCTTCATCCCCCAACTCTGAGCCATTCATCTCTTATATCACAGAAGGATATGTTGTCACTGGGCATTTTTATCTTACTGACCAGTCGTTACTCACTCCATATGCCTGTACATTTCCTCTTATCTCTGAGAGAACCCCTTCTGTTCAAGATCAAAGGCCATCCTCTTTCTCGGCCTCCCACCTCCTCCTGGTCTCCTGCCACTTCCCATCTCCTCATTTCCCCCACAACCTCATGCTCTAGACATTTAAACCATTTGGTTCCCTGATAAGCTATGGGTTCCTCCCCCATGCCCTTTGCATAAACAACCACCTCCTCTTTACCCCGAATGTCCTCCTTGTGTACCATCGCTTATTGAACAGCATGATCCACAAAAACAAAACAAAACAGAACAAAACTCCTACTTACCCCTCAAATACACTCAAGCATCATTTTCTCCATATAATCTCTGGTTCCTCTTTTAGGGCTTCTCTGGTGGTTCAGACAGTAAAGAATCTGACTGTAATATGGGAGACCCAGGTTCGGTCCCTGGGTGGGGGAAGATCCCCTGGAGAAGGAAATGTCAACCCACTTCAGTATGTTTGCCTGGAGAATTCCATGGACATAGGAGACTGGTGGTCTATATTCCCTAGGGCCTCAAAGAACTGGACATGACTGAGCAACTAACACTAACAACTAACCACCTCTACCATTGCATCGATTTTCTCTTTTAAAGCTTGGCACATGTTCCTTTGATTGCACATTATTATACCACATTGTCACTATTGGTTTGTTTACTTGGTGGACTCTTTAAACTGTGAGCTTTTTGGAGGAGGAAGCTTTTTCCCTTCTCTCTATGTCTCTCAGCATCTACAGGACATTTGCACAAAAGATGTTTGATGAAACAGTAAAGGGAATTTTCATTACATAACCCTAATTGATGGATATTTAGTCCTAACCTGAAAGTTTTCTGTTATGGGGCCCTCATTCCTTTGTGAGACAGCCCCTTCATGCATGGAACATTGCAATAATTAGGAAAGTTTTCCTTATATTGAGCCCAAATGTTCTTCTCTTTAATGTTTTCTCATTAATTCTGGCTCTCCCTTGTAGAACATAGATCAAGCTGTTCCTCTTCAATATGATAGGTCTATTAAATGTTGCCAATCACTTTCAAATACACTTCTCTGGGCACACACAGGGTAAAGGCGTTTTGTCTTCTTCAGGCTAAATATCCTCACTTGCTTAAGGGACTCTTCATTAATTTCCCACACATCTCTTATGGCCTGCTCTACTTCTGCGGATGCTTTCTAGTAGGTCAATTTCCTGATTGAAATACCTCTCAGAACTCCTTCTGGTTCCTGGAAGTGATCTGAAGAGAGGGAAGAGAGCAGGACTAGACATTCACTCAGGGCTTTGTTCCTGTCCATGCAGATGAACCCTGTCACATCCTTGCAGTGAACTAAAACTTCCAGGCTTTTGCAGATGACCTGTGGCATGATCCATCTCCCCATCCACTGCCACCTGGAGTGTTTATATGGTCAAGTGAGAAAAGTGAAGACATCATTAGAACTCTGGATTCCTGAGTTAGAGCGTGTGTGCTGTGCTCAATCATGTCTAACCGTTTGTGACCCCATGGACTGCAGCACACCAGGCCTCCCTGTCCATCATCAACTCCTGGAATTTACCCAAACTCATGTCCATTGAGTCAGTGATGCCATCCAACCATCTCATCCTCTGTCGTCCCCTTCTCTTCCTGCCCTCAATCTTTCCCAGCATCAGGGTCTTTTCAAATGAGTCAGCTCTTTGCATCAGGTGGCCAAAGTATTGGAGCTTCAGCTTCAACATCAGTCCTCCCAATGAACACTCAGGACTGATCTCCTTTAGGATGGACTTGTTGGATCTCCTTGCAGTCCAAGGGACTCTCAAGAGTCTTCTCCAACACCACAGTTCAAAAACATCAATCCTTCGGCGCTCAGCTTTCTTTAAAGTTCAGCTCTCATATCCATACATGACTACTGGAAAAACCATAGCCTTGACTAGACAGACCTTTGTTGGCAAAGTAATGTCTCTGCTTTTTAATATGCTGTCTAGGTTGGTCATAACTTTCCTTCCAAGGAGTAAGCATCTTCTAATTTAGTGGCTGCAGTCACCATCTGCAGTGATTTTGGAGCCCCCCCAAAATAAAGTCAGTTACTGTTTCCACTGTTTCCCCATCTATTTGCCATGAAGTGATGGGACCAGATGCCATGATCTTAGTTTTCTGAATTTTGAGCTTTAAGCCAAGTTT
Organism: Dama dama; assembly: GCF_033118175.1. NCBI lineage: Eukaryota > Metazoa > Chordata > Mammalia > Artiodactyla > Cervidae > Dama > Dama dama. Next base: position 36,688,204 of record NC_083692.1, read on the forward strand.
TTCAGTCTTCTCATTCACTTTCATCAACAGGCTCTTTAGTTTTTTTTTCACTTTCTGCCATAAAGGTGGTGTCATCTGCGTATCTGAGGTTATTGATATTTCTCCCAGCAAACTTGATTCCAGCTTGTGCTTCATCCAGCCCAGCATTTCTCGTGTACTTTGCATATAAGTTAAATAATCAGGGTGACAATATGCAGCCTTGACGTACTCCTTTTCCTATTTGGAACCAGTTTGTTTTTCCATGTCCAGTTCTAACTGTTGCTTCCTGACCTGCATACAGGTTTCTCAAGAGGCAGGTCAGGTGGTCTGGTATTCTCATCTCTTTCAGAATTTTCCACAGTTTATTGTGATCCACACAGTCAAAGGCTTTGGCATAGCCAATAAAGCAGAAATAGACATTTTTCTGGAACTCTCTTGCTTTTTTGATGGTCCAGTGGATGTTGGCAATTTGATCTCTGGTTCCTCTGCCTTTTCTAAAACCAGCTTGACCATCTGGAAGTTCACAGTTCATGTATTGCTGAAGCCTGGCTTGGAGAATTTTGAGCATTGCTTTGCTAGTGTGTGAGATGAGTGCAATTGTGTGGTAGTTTGAGCATTCTTTGGCATTGCCCTTCCTAGGGAATGGAATAAAAACTAACCTTTTCCAGTCCTGTGGCCACTGCTGAGTTTTCCAAATTTGCTGGCGTATTGAGTGCAGCACTTTCACAACCTCATCTTTTAGGATTTGAAATAGCTCAACTGGTATTCCATCACCTCCACTAGCTTTGTTCATAGAGATGCTTCCTAAGGCCCACTTGACTTCACATTCCAGGATGTCTGGCTCTAGGTGAGTGATCACACCATCGTGATTATCTGGGTCTTGCAGATCTTTTTTGTGCAGTTCTGTGTATTCTTGCCACCTCTTCTTAATATCTTCTGCTTCTGTTAGGTCCATACTATTTCTGTCCTTTCTTGAGCTCACCTCCTGAGTTAGAGGTTGTTAAAAAAAAAAAAAAAAAAAAAACAGTTCCTGAGAAAAGTCAGATGTGGAGAAGTTTGCTGATGTTTTTGCAACCATTTTATGCATTCGCTAAAGTCTTATTCTTCAGTGCAGTTCTCTGTGAGTGGGGATGACGCCCGAGTGACTCCCACTGTATCCCTGCTACTGGGACAGTGCCCAGCGTGTAATGGACACTTGGTGAGCATTTGTGTGTGAGTGGTTGAAATCATGGTCTGTTTCATGTATAGATCACAGGAATGCTGTAGCCTGGCAGTGTATAACTCACAGTAGGGAAAAAGAGAATCCATTTATACGATGTGGCATGCTAGGTGTGTGTGAATTCTAAAGCAGAGGTGTTTGGCTACAGCAATTACTTTCTCTTCCTTTTTTAAAAAAATGAAGTGTAGTTGATTTACACAGCTTTCCTTCTGGCTCATTTACAGTGTTGTGTTAGTTTCTGGTATATAGCAAAGTGACTGAGTTATATATATATATAAACATATTCTTTTCCTTTATGGCTTATCATAGGGTATTGAATATAGTTCCTTGTGCTATACAGTAGGGTCTTATTGTTTGTCTATTTTATATATGGTGGTTTGTATCCACTAATTCCAAATGCCTAATTTGTCCCTCACCACTTTCTCCTTTGGTAACCATATGCTTGTTTTCTGTGTCTATGAGTCTGTTTCTGTTTTGTAAGTAAATTTGTTTGTATCATTTTTTTAGATTCCGCTTATAAGTGACATCATGATATTTGTCTTTCTCTTTCTCTGTCTGAATTACTTCAGTTCAGTTCAGTTCAGTTCCTCAGTCATGACTAACTCTTTGTGGCCCCATGGACTGCTGCAAATCAGGCTTCCCTGTCTCATCTCTTGGTCCATCCATATTGCTGCAAATGGCATTATTTCATTCTTTTTAATGGCTGAGTAATTTTCCATTGTGTGTGTGTATGTGTGTATACTTACAACTGCTTTATTCAGTCATCTGTCTATTTGCATTTAGGATGCTTTCATATCTTGGTTATTGTAAATAGTGCTGCTATGAACATTGGAGAACATGTATTTTTTCAAACTATAGTCTTCTTTGGATATATGCCCAGGAATGGGATTGCTGGCCCATATGGCAACCCTATTTTTAGTTTCTTAAGGAACCTTCATACTGTTCTCCATAGTGGCTGCACCAATTCACGTTCTCACCAATAATGTAGGAGAGTTCCCTTTTCTCAACACCCTCTCCAGCAGTTGTTATTTGTAGACTATTTAATGATGGCCATTCTGACTGGTAAGATGATACTTCATTGTAGTTTTGAGTTGCATTTCTCAAATAATTAGTGATGTTGAGTATCTTCTCATGTGCCTACTGGCCATCTTTGGAGAAATGACTATTTAGGTCTTTTGCCCATATTTTGATTGAGTGTTTGTTTTTTGGTTATTAAGTTGTATGAGCTGTTTGTATATTTTTGAAACTAAGCCCTTGTCAGTTCCATTGTTTACCAATATTTTCTGCTAGTCTGTAGGTTATCTTTTCATTTTGTTTGTGGTTTCCTTTGCCATGCAAAAACTTACAAGTTTGATTGGATCCCATTTGTTTATTTTTGCTTTATTTCTATTTCATTGATAGATCTAAGAAAACATTGGTACAATTTATGTCAGAGAATGTTCTGCTTATGTTCTGTTTTAGGAGTTTTATGGTGTCCTGTCTTATACTTAAGGGTTTAAGCCATTTTGAGTTTATTTTTGTGTATGGAATGGAGGTGTGTTCTAACGTCATTGATTTACATATGGCTGTCCAGTTTTCCCAACATCCCTTGCTGAAGAGATTGTCTTTTCTCCATGTGTATTATTGCCTCCTTTGTCAAAGGTTAATTGACTGTAGGTATGTGGTTTATTTCTAGGTTCTTTATTCTGTCCACTGATCCATATGTCTGGTTTTTGGTTTTGTTTTTTTTCTCACCAGCACCACACTATTTTGATTACTGTAGCTTTGTAGTATTGTCTGGGAAGGTTATGCCTCCAGCTTTTCTCTTTTTCCTTCAGGATTGCTTTGGCAATTCTGGGTCTTTTGTGGCTCCATATGAATTTTAGAATTCTTAGTTCTGTTTCTGTGAAAAATGTCATGGGTAATTTGATAGGGATTACATTAAATCTACAGATTGCTTTGGGAAGTATGGCCACCTTAAAAATATTAATCCTTCTAGTCCGAGAGCATGGGATATTTTTCCCTTTCTTTGAATCATCTTCAATTTCTTTTTATCAATGTTTTATAGTTATCAGCATGTAAGTCTTTCACCTCCAGGTTTATTCCTAAATGTTTTAATTTTTTGAATATGATTTTAAAAGGGATGGTCTTTTAACTTTCTCTTTCTGATATATCATTGTTAGTGTAAACAAATGCAACCAGTTTCTGTATGTTAATCTCATATCCTACAGCACTGATTTTCATATGATGCACTGAGGATAGATTCTCAGGGACCGGGGAAGGTTGAGTGAACTGAGTCTCAGGCTCTCATCCCACAATGGACCAAAAACAACTCTACTTTTTCTGTTTTGTATACTGAGCTTTAGTACAAGTTTTCTGTTGAATCTATGGCTCTTTGGTTAACAAATCATGTTACCAAGCTTTGATGTTGAATCAAGAAGAGATTAAGATTTAGCTTAAAATTACTGTGAAAAATCACAGTGCTCATCCCTGTCTCAGCTGACCATCTAGGTATCTGGCTGCTGCCTATACACTTCTAAGCTAGGGAGTTCAATGTTTTACTGACTGTCTGCTGTCCTGGTCCTTTAGTGGAGGGAACCACAACTGGGACAAAAGGTAGAGCATTTTATCTACTGGAGATAAAGTATAAAGCTTCAGATAAAGCTCCTTACTCCTGCTCCCATGCAGATTTTCTCAGACTCCTCCCCAACCTTACTCTGCTTGGCCTGCTTTACTAGCTTCCTTGTTTTTATCTTTGTCCTTCTCAAACTCATTTCCTCACTTACCTGCATCAAGAATGTAAAATCACTTTAAGATGGTGTAATGACTGCAAACCCATCACCTTAACCAGGTGAAAAACATGGGGGAAAATAAAATAGGAGAACACATTGACACAAGAATGCTTCTGTGAGACTTTGCAGATAAAGTGGATGAAGGAAAAGCACCCATCTCCTTCCTCCCCAGCATGAAGAGAAGACACAGGTACAGCTCTTGAGAGCCGAGCCAAAGAGCGTCTGTTATAAATGCCATTTTACTCCATAACCATCAGAGACTGTTTCTTCTCTTTCTTTCTTTCTTTCTTTCTTTTTTTTTTTTTTATTAGTTGGAGGCTAATTACTTCACAACATTTCAGTGGGTTTTGTCATACATTGACGTGAATCAGCCATAGAGTTACACGTATTCCCCATCCCGATCCCCCCTCCCACCTCCCTCTCCACCCGATTCCTCTGGGTCTTCCCAGTGCACCAGGCCCGAGCACTTGTCTCATGCAATCCACCTGGGCTGGTGATCTGTTTCACCATAGATAATATACATGCTGTTCTTTCGAAACATCCCACCCTCACCTTCTCCCACAGAGTTCAAAAGTCTGTTCTGTACTTCTGTGTCTCTTTTTCTGTTTTGCATTTAGGGTTATCATTACCATCTTTCTAAATTCCATATATATGTGTTAGTATGCTGTAATGTTCTTTATCTTTCTGGCTTACTTCACTCTGTATAATGGGCTCCAGTTTCTTCCATCTCATTAGAACTGATTCAAATGAATTCTTTTTAACGGCTGAGTAATATTCCATGGTGTATATGTACCACAGCTTCCTTATTCATTCGTCTGCTGATGGGCATCTAGGTTGCTTCCATGTCCTGGCTATTATAAACAGTGCTGCGATGAACATTGGGGTGCATGTGTCTCTTTCAGATCTGGTTTCCTCAGTGTGTATGCCCAGAAGTGGTATTGCTGGGTCATATGGCAGTTCTGGAGAGGGTGTGGAGAAAAGGGAACCCTCTTACACTGTTGGTGGGAATGCAAACTAGTACAGCCACTATGGAAAACAGTATGGAGATTTCTTAAAAAACTGGAAATAGAGGCTGTTTCTTTTTAACACAAATCCTGGCTGGAGAAGAGAGAGAATGAGAGGGGCCAGGCTCTCCTGGTATCTCAGTGGGCAGATTAGCCTGAAATCCAGTGCCTCTGTAAGGAAGAGAGAGAGAGAGAGGAAAAAAAACAGCATCTTTCACAGGTACCGGAATCCCTTTATTTAGGGAAAGTCTTTAATTCCTAACTTTCAGACCTCCCCAAAGAAACACAAGCTTTAAAGAAGACATTTTTAAAGCTACAAATTCATGGTTTGAGTTTTTCCCCATAGCAGCAAGTCTGACACACTGTTTTGCTCCAAGTCAAAGCTACATCTACTCAAATGAAATTGTACTTGAGCCCATCTCAGGCCCAAATGACCCAAACCTACAAAACATGAGCTTCAAATGGCACCAGGGTAAATACTGAATGTTTTCATAGTCTGTGTCCAAAATAAACATTTGAAAAATCCCAGAGGTTTTAGTTTCCTGAAGTAAAGAAAAATCATATTTCCATCTGTCATTGGAAAGTATCACACAAAATCCCACGTTTTTATCTTCCCAAATATTTTTACAATTACTGAATACTTAAAGGACTATTTTCGTTTGTTTTCATGTTGGTGAGCTGTTCACACAGAAAGCAATTACGTCAGAAGTCCTAAGGTATTAACACAGATCACATAAAGCTGCAGCAGAGGCTTCCTTACTTTTCTCTCCTGGTTTTGGGTGAAGTAAGAGTCTGATATAATTGCCCATGTGGTCAGTAAATGTGCCAAAGCCCAATCTTTTGTCTTCACTATTGAGAATGTTTTATAAACACATGGTGATCAGCATATGCTGACTTTGAGAAATATTAACTGCAAAATTGGCAGCAAGCTCCAGCATTTGAAAAAATCCATATGTTCATTAAACTGTTTTATTTGTGTGTATGTCTGTATTTGAAAACAATTTCTGTATCTTTTCTTCTCAAGATGTTTGGGCTCATTTAGAATTTTAATTGAGAGAAAGTAAACCAACTGCTGAAATTCATGATCATAAGTTGTGATTTTAGAACATTTCCTGAGGTTTGCAAGAGCGATAATCATTGAAATTTAAAACTTTTTCATAGATCAGCTTTGCTCAATTTGTAAAACACACAAACACTGTAATAGAGCATTGTCTTTTAATGACTAGAATGGTACATATATTTTAGTAAATATAACCCAGACAGTCTTTCAGGATTTGGCCCTATGAAGTCAAAGAACTGGAAAAGACCTGGAGAGGCTAACTAGTCCCAGTGTTTCACTTCAGATCCCTTAGGACCACCCTCAGAGAAGTAAAAATAGAAGTATTCTATTGATAAAGCTCTCCCCTGGAGAAACTCCTCCTTGACAACAATTTGTTTTACATTTAGTAACCCTTATTGTAGGCTCCTCGAGAGATAGAGAAGTAGGTAGGTATTGATAGGGAGATAGATAGGGAGCTAGGTAGGAGATTGAGAGTTTTTTTTTTTTTTCCCAGATTTCTTCCTTCTGATTAGCTAATTTCAAAAAGCCTTTAGAGTGTGGTGCTGCCACTTCTATTTTATGGATGAAGACGCTGAGACACGAGAGTTAAGTGGCTGCTGCAAGCCTCATTAGAGACATGAGTCACAGCTGGGAGTGAGAACAGAGCCACAGCCTTCATTCCTGAGCTGTTCCCTCAACTCTCCATTTTTTTTTTTTTTTAAATACATCAAAAAACAAAAGCAACCACATTTGAGTGACCAAACAATGGTAATCAGACTGTGGACGAGCCAATGGCTACTGCAGGAAGGTTTCAGCCACCTCCAGAGCAATGTCTGTCTGTGCTTCTGCAGATACCAAACTTTCATTCTGCTCATGTCTTCATTTCACCAAAGGAAAGATAAAGGGCAGTTATTGAGAAAAACGATACAATTTGCATTGCTTTAACTCCAAATATGAACAAGTGAAAATTCAGCTACTCCCCAAAAGCAGATTATTTGTTGATTTGCAACAAGCAGTGTACTTGAAGCTGGCTGGCTCTATTACTATTGTTCTCCTATTGGTTCCATTGGACAGCTTTAATTAATACCAGAAACAGCACAGGAAACATCCTTTAATTATTCCTCTTAGGTTTAGAGAAAATGTAGCTTACTAAAAACAAAGTAAACTGCAAGCCTTTGAACTGGAGCGTTATCTTTGTCCTTTGGCTTGCTAGGGTTCTGTGTTATCAGACATGATAATTTGTTTTCAATGATACCCTTGATGAAATTAATTGAGTTTTAGACTAGCATACATTTCCTCTTGCTGATACTTTCACTCTTGGCAAGGTCTTATCTGGGCAGTTAGTCCTGTTCTCGTCTGGTTCTGACTGCTGAGATTCAATAGCTCAGGATTGTTGTCGTTTTAAACAAAGATATTTACTTTTGTTCTTAATGTAATATTCAGTTCACTTCCCCTTTTTATCTTCCCATAACGCACAGACCCACTCCCTTATTTTGATGGAGATGACAGTTTTGGACTTCAATGCTGTTTCCAGGCCTTTCCAAATATATCATCAGAAGTGGGAAAGCCATTTCGGACACTCCTATCTGAACCCTTGACTTGAATTCAATTGATATCTAACTTCTAGGTCCTAAACATTCCTCTTTCTTTCCAACTGTGTTAATCTCTTTTTCCAAATACCAAAATCATATATGCTCATTGGAAAGGAACTTAAAAATGAAAATAAGATCTTCCCCATCTGCACCCTGATATCACCCAGTTTCAGAATATGCTGTGCATCAGATATCTCTTGTGAAATTTTTTGCACATATAAGCATGCATGCAGGCATGCTAATTCACTTTAGTCATGTCCAACTCTTTGCGACCCTATGGATGGTAGCCCACCAGGTTTCTCTGTCCATGAGATTCTCCAGGCAAGAATACTAGCATGGGTTGCCATACCCTCCTCCAGGGAATCTTCCTGACTGAGCGATCAAACCCAGATCTCTTACGTCTCCTGCATTGGCAGGTGGGTTCTTTACCGCTAGCGCCACCTGGGAAGCCCATATATAAACATATTGCCATATATAAAAAAGAAAGATGATAGATTTTGTCTATCATCATACTATAATTCACTGTATTTATTGTTCTGCAGTTCGCTTTTTCACATGTTAGGTTGTCTTGGACATCCTCCTAAATGTGTGTATTATTTAATTAGTGCTTTATTGATAAAGATTAAGTCCTTCCCAGTATTTTTGCTGTTATAAAACAATATGAGTATATTTGGAGTGATGAGTAGCATATTTTTCTGAGAACATTTTCTGAGAATATTTCAAAATAGTGTGTTTATTGAATAATTCATTTTTTCCATGATGATTTGAAAGGGAATGTCTACCATTTAATAGATGATAGACATATATTTCTCCAAAAAACCTACTGGTTGAACTATCAACTGTTGTTTACTGTTAAGGTACGGCTTACACATGAGCTACTGTAATTAATATAATAACTTGTGGTGTTGTGGGAATCTGTTATTTTTAGTGTCCAGCACCTTGGAACAATATTTTGACAGTTTGCTATTTCCCACATTCTGTGTCCTACATGCCCAAGGTAGAGCTCTTGTATTTCCCAGATTCCTTTTCAGATGGAGAGCAGACATGGAACCTAGATTTCATCAATTAAAAGCAACTCAAGAGTTGCGGTAGAAGGGAGGAGCATGAGGCAGAAGCCTCATGACCAGGAGTTTGGACACCAAGCAGATCTGTTGGCAGAAAATGTTCTCAGAAAAATATGCTACTCATCACTCCACATATACTCATATTGTTTTATAACAGCAAAAGTACTGGGAAGGACTTAATCTCTATCAATAAAGCACTAATTAAATAATACACACATTTAGGAGGATGTCCAAGACAACCTAACATGTGAAAAAGCGAACTGCAGGAACTAGGGGACTGTGATGAGCCATAGGCAGCAGCAACAGTCTTGACTGTGTCATCAGCCCCAAATATTGTGTCTGAAGAAACTGATTTGCTTAAAAGCCTGTAACAAACTCTTCTAGGGTAGTGCCTTTGCAAAGGGAGACAGGCCAGTTTCCCCATGGGCTCACTCCTACCTCATTGCTGTCACCTATATCTAGAGTCAGATATTCAGCAAACCCAGGAGAAGACAGCTTATACACCAAAATATTGGGTTGGCTAAAAAATTCATTCAGGTTTATCCATTATGGAATAAACAAACTTTTTGGCCAACCCAATAGCATAGTTCTTTCAAATGAGTCTTGCCATGTTGATCCATAGAATATGGCTCCTCTCAATTTGGAACCCCAGCTTGAAACCCTTCCAGAGTTTTTCACCATGCTTAGAATGAAGACTCAAAGCCTTGGCAGCCCTATGAATCCTTGTGTGGTTCAGCCTCTGCCTGTCTCTGCAGTCTCAATTTGCACCGCTCTTATCGCTGGTCTCTCAGCTCCAGTTATACTGTCGTTTATACACGCCATTTCCCCCAACCTGCTACACCCCCTCGCCCAGAGCCCCTCCTATCACCTGGTAAATTTCAATCTTATTTCAAATATCAGCAGAATTCTTCCATGTTACTTGCTCCCCCTCCCCAAATCTAGGTCAGGTTTCTGAGTGATAGGTGATTGGACCAAAAGCCCTGCCTTCATGGCATTTGTTTCTATATGCAACTAGACTCTGGCTTTTTGGGGTGATTATTTGACCAATGTTTCCCATAAGAGATTTTAACTTCTATTAGAGAGCAGAAGCCATGTTTGTTGTTGCTCATCAGCATATCTTCAGCATTTGGCATGTTGCCTAGGTACGTAGGAGACACTCAATAAATGTTGGTTGATTGAATGAATAAAGGAGCAAATCTCCAATTATTCTTGAGGATGAAAATAGTGACTACTTCACAGGCACTTGGCAAGGTCTGAGGGTATTGACAGCATATTGAAAAGTGGGCAAAAGAAGAGGAAACTGTGAAGAAGACCATGGTGTCATCAGGGGAAGAACAAGAGAAAGAAGAAAAGAATTGATGCAAGCATTGGAAGAGAAAGTGTCAGGAAGTATATTGTAGGCAATAGTGTAAAAAAATGTGAGTAGCCAAGGGGTTACTTGGAAAGGGATCAATGGATTTATAAGGGAGGTGCAGAAAGAAGATGTATGCTTGCATAGAAATCTATAGCTTTGATGTTAGAATCTCTATGCAGAATATTTACTTGGATTTGAACAAAAAGAAAAGGTCACCCAAATGATATCATTGTGACATTACACAAAACTACCCAAACAGATGGACAGTATTGAATGTGTTTTTACACTAACCTCAAAACCGTTACAGAGTTAGAATAAAGCAGAGATGAGGGCTTCGGTGGGCCAGACATCTGCTCACCATCCTGCTTATCTACAGGTATAGCAAATACATTCTTGATCCATCTTGTAAGCAATTTTATTTTTAGAATTTAAAGTATAGAATGAATGGAAATAGCATGAAGTTTCAGATGTCAGAGTTTTTCACTATGAAATTATAGGTGGATCCAGTGTGCTTGCCTGGAAAATTCCAGGGACAGGGGAGCTTTGACAGGCTGCAGTCTGTGGGGCCACAAAGAGTCAGTCACAACTGAGCATATACACACGCTAATTTGAATGGGAAGAATAAAGTAATGATTATGATTCTGTTACCTAATCTAAAAAGAACACATAAGAATAATATTTTATTTTATTTTTTTTTTTTTTTGGTTTATGCAACTTTATTGAAGAAAAATAAATCAATTACTAGCAGAGCTATTAATTGATCACTCATCCATTGACAACTTGCATCATTTATTCAGTGCTATATTAAACAGTGTATTGGAAGATAGATTAACTAATAGCTCCAAGCCTCCTAACAATTTAAATGAAAATTACAAAATGTTTTGAGACCCTATTTTGGAATACAAAGGGTGTTTGACTTCCAATTTCCATTCTCTGTAGAACAAGAACAGGTCATTCCTTTATTGACATGCATAAAATACATCACATTTTCTGTTCTGCTGATGCTATAAATTCAATACCAATTCTCCAGCCACATCAGTTATGAGCATAAAGTATATCATGTAACCTCAAATCTCTAACAGTGGAAGGCTTAGACAAGAATGGATGCTGCTAGAATAATGCTGCTTCCTTTGATGTGACAACTCAGCATCCATCTCCCTCCCTCTCAGATGATTCTTCAGCATGTTAGAGCAGTGAGGAATGGTTTTAGTCTCATAACCAAGTTAGAGTGAAGACATTGGCCACATAATACACATGCTCCATTATTTTTAAAAATTCTGAATCTTGGGCAACTGTTCTCTTGTAACTACTTTACAGTTTCTAAAAGCAGTTATTGTCCAAAGCTGGAAGAACTTAAGTCTTCTCAGATGAGCATGTGAATGAATGGAGGGAGGTAAACAAAAAATAAAATTAAAAAAGATGAGGTCTGATAGGGGAGCAGCCGGATAAGAAAATCAAAAAAGGAACAGTAATTTAAAGTTTATTCCAGCTATAATGCAGGTTATTCTGACTTTAAGGTAGCATCACATGGCATACTTCTGAGTCCATTCCCGAGATATTCTGCTGTACTTATCTCTGTCTGTTTTATAGATCCGTGCAATCTCTGGCACTAGGGGGTCATCTGGGTTTGGATCACATAGCAGTGAACAAATGGATAAAAGAACTTTAGAAATAGTTAAAGCAGGAGACCACTGTGATCTTAGAATATCGAGACAAATGCTGCCATTACTGTTAATATTTGGATGATAAATTCTTGTTGTAAATGCAACCTTAGGTGGTTTGAAGGGGTAGTCTGTAGGAAAATGAATTGTGAAAAAGAATACACCGCCTTGATATGGGCTGTCATTAGGTCCCATAATTGTGGCTTGCCAATGAAACATATCATCCCCAACTGGACCTGCAGAACATTGTGCTGGAGGGTCACGGGCCAAAGCACCAAGTTCCTTATTAATCCGTTTCCGCGCCACAGTCTGTGCTTTTCGTCTGGCTCCTCACTATCTCGGTGTGTGCTCGAAGGTCCGGCCAAAACTCTTTGATTATCCCGACGGCTGGGAAGGATTGTCTCTTCGTCTCACACCGGCTCTGCCAGACACAGGCGCAGAGGGGCCGGGGCCTCCCTCACGCTGCGGCCTCGGCCTCCTCCCCGCGCGGCAGCTGGTGCCTCCCCGGCCCTACGGGGCTCACGCGCACGACACAGCCACAAGATGTCCGCTCTGACGGAACTCAAGAATAATATTTTAAATGGCTTATGCACTATAATAGAAGTCACGTAACTATCTTACTGTATCCCCACCATAATTCCATGAGATAGAAATTAGCTTTCCCATTTCAAATGTAAGGAAATTTCAAATCACGGAGATGAAGTAAGTAACCACTGATCACAAAGCTTGTTAGAGGAGGGTTTCTGAGAAACAGCAGATCAAAGAGTACGTGTGAGAATAGCCTAGACCAGTAAGAGATGTGTACTCAAGGTCACAGTGAATACAAGTAATAATTTTACTAATAATACTCAAATAAGAATGAATTCTCATTTCACAGCTTCATCAAGGACATTGTTTCCTAATAAATTATAGAATCCATGATAATTATTCAACACTGAAAATTTCAGCATCATTTGTGACTGTTGCCAGCCGTATATATATCTTCAACAAGCTGATGCCAACATTGATCAACTATGAACAAAACCACAAGTTTAATCCTGTCAGCAGATTCACCCATTTCTAAAGCAAAGTATAACTCTGCAGACAATGGATTAACCTAGTCTTCATGTTTGCAACTAAATCTTTAATCTCACATGCTGTTGTCCTGTTGGAAAATAGCAGTGTTTCCTCTCACTAACTTTCGTGCACCAGCAGCCAGCAAGGTGAACGCTACAAGACTTGTTAGTGTCTCAGCTATTATGTGCTCTCCTTTGGCCAATGCAGCATGGTCCCTTAGCCTTTATAATGTCTCAGTGATTTTTTCATTCCTATTTGGAAAAGCTGTAACAGTTAGTTATTTATTTTTTGGGTTTTAATGAGGTTGTAATGTCTATTTTTGAACTATCAAATCTCCTTTCCCCATTTTTTGAACTTAAAATGATGCTGTAACTTAACTGGCAGCATAATACAATCCCAAAAGTGTTCTGTTGCATGACAAAAAATAAATTATTAATGTCTATGAAGACAGCTTTCATCATATTTTGTTTATTATTTACTATCGCATTCAAAGATTCTTCCCATCTATGAGTCAAGAGAACTTTATGTCAGTTTTATCTTTTTCAATATCTTGTGAATAGATGGTACAACCATCTATTTCATATTTATGTTATATAAATATATTTTATATGAAAATGTAAAATTTTATTACACTGAATATAAATTTATTTATCAAATGATATCTTTAATTTAAAAATACTATGAAATTGTAAAATGACTTTTATAAGATACCTAAATTCAAAACAGCTTCACAATCAATTCAGAAGTATTATTACCAACCAAGATAACAAAATTTACTTACTCTTAATATATGCCTACATATGAGGAATACTTGAGGATTTCAAAACAGTGATCTATTGGATGATAATGGAGTTACAAAGTTTATAGCAAGTAAAACCAAAGAAGCATCATAAGAACACAGTAGAAATAAGAAGGAAAAACTGAGTTGTAAGCTCTGAAAATATACTTATTTATACTTCGAAGTAATTAATTTAGAAACCTCTGGAAGACACAAGAATATAAAAGCATACATTCCATTGCTGTCAGAATAGTCACATCATCAAACCATGTAGCCTCTGATAAGGACCTGGGTTCAATCCCCAGTCAGGGAACTAAGATCCCACAAGCCACTTGATGTGGCAAAGAAAAAGAAAGAAGGAAAAGAAACATACCCGGGATTTGATGACTACCTAGCCTCACACTGGTGGCTCAGACAGTAAAGAATCCACCTATAATGTGAGAGACCTAGGTTTGATCCCTGGGTTGGGAAGATTCCCTGGAGAAGGGAATAGCTACCCACTCCAGTATTCTGGCCTGGAGAATTCCATGGACAGAGGAGCCTGGCAGGCTACAGTCCATAGAGTTGCAAAGAGTCAGACATGACTGAGCGACTTTCACTCACTTTATCCTCACACTATCTCTACTGAATGCTCATTCTGAATGATGTTGCCATTTTTGTCTGGTTTCAAAATCAGTCTCAATTCTTAGTGATAACTTTATCTCTGTTTCAATGTTTTTAGATTGTGATTTTATGTGAGCCAGGTCAACACAGACTAATGCTTAAAAAAACTATTACATTTTTAACTTTCTCAAAGTCCTATGCAAGCCATAGTCACCATCAAAAACTTCAAAAAATAGTGACGAAAATCTAAACTCTACATAGCAAATATTGGCCTTGGATAAAATAAGCATGCTGGATTTTCCCCATTGAGCATATTGGGCATTATTCAAGGTACACATCCATTCCAGAGTATACTAGATAAAAATAAGAAATCCACTTTCCAAACAGGAACATGGACACAACATTTACCCTCAGTTGCAGAATGGTTGTTTTCAAAAATTAAATATTCAAAGTTTGTTTGCAAGTTCTTGTTCTTATAGGCTAACTTGCAAATCTTCAAGATTGCATTTAGCTGAAAAACTGCAAGTGTCAATGACTCACTCTCAATGTAAATAGTTTTCACAGCTATAATTTTACACAAAAGTTTGAGTGGTGAACATTTACCTCTTTCATTACAACTGTACCTTCATTTAAATTTAATTTTCAAGAAAGCTAACAAGCTGATATGCAGCTTCCAACAACAATAAAAAGTCCTTGAACAGAATTTATTTCAAGATAGTTTTATATTCTTTTTCACTTAGAATTATGTAAACAATTAATGTGGCATTTCTATTTAATCAAAATATATAATTGTTGAAGCACTACTTATTTTATCTGCTATATTGATTGTGTAATTTAAAAATATCTAGCAACAATTTCTGAGTATTTGTGCTGGAACCTTTTGAACACCAACAATGACATTTTCATTAGAAAGTAATAGGATCTGAAAAATAAATACTGTCATAGAGCCTGGTGGTGTTTTAGAGAACAAAGTGTAGAGTAGGTTTTTTTGGTGACACCATAATGAATTCAGCCTTAAACGTACTGCTATTGAAATATCTCTGAAACATGCAGGAGTAAAGTTCTAATAAGTCATAGAAAAATGAGATCTGGTGCTCAGAAACAAGTCTGAACTGGCTATCTTTATTTGGTATCTTTAGACTGGGGATAATTACTATGTACAGCCTGTTCTCACCTACACCACCACCACCCACAGCTCCTGACCCTGTTGATGATACTCTGAAGGAAGATATATCCTAGAGTGGCCAATTTATGATCGCATCTCTTAACTAATTTTCATAGCCTAGTTCAAAAGAACCATTTTTTTATCAAATTCTCTCTATGGAATTTGAATTTGATAATAAGAAATCCAAACTGTGTTTGCCCATTGGAAGGGAAAGTTCAAATGGAGATATCATAAGATAAGAGTTTACAGCGCCATGGATGGTAAGCCAAAGCAACGTGGGAGCCAAAGTTACAGGGAGAAGAAGCTGATTAAGTAGAGAAAACCACTGGATGGCAAGACAGAAAACAGCAGTAAATTTGACTAAGCTGTGTCAACAGAGGATTAATTTGAAATAATGAATTCAACAACATAGTTTCTATGAACATGGCTCCAGAGTTTAATCTCAGTGACTATTTGCCCAACTCTCTAATGGCTCATGCTTTAGATGTTAGACTTGCATAAAGTGCATCTTTCTAATCATCTCAAAGTCATTTTTACAGTAAACGCTTCTTACTCCAATAAATATGAGGGGGTCTCTGTCAATAGCAACCAAATGTATTTGACTAAAAAAAGATCATCAGTATTTGGAATTTTAAAAAACTAGATTTAATAGTGATTTCCTACTTTTTTACTTGTGAGTTTGAGTAAATATATAATCTCTTTTAGCACCAACTATAAAGTGATGTTAATTTGAGAATTACTGATATAATATATGTAAAGCACTCATCATAGTAACTGACACAAGCCAGACCCTCAATGGATGTTAGCTTCTTCCTTCCTGTCTTCTCTAAGTGAGAAGAGAAAAAGATAAGGACAAGCTCCATATCAAGTGTTATCAGGAAAGTGAAAAGTAAAACAACAATAAGATGCCACAATGCAATGCACCTTATAGAATGGTCAATATCTATAATACTAACAACATCAAATGTTAACTCGAATGTGAAGCAACAGGAACTTTCATTGCTAGGGGAAATGCAAAATAGTTCAGACACTTTAGAAGACAACTTGAGTTTCTTACAAAACTAAGCATTTTGTGCTCCTAGGTATTTACCCAAAGCAACCGTGCTCCTCGGTATTTACCCAAAAGAGGTGAAAATGTATGTCCACACAGAAATCTGCACACTAATGTTTATAGCAGCCTTATTCATATATGCCAAAACTTGGAAAAAACAAAGATGCCCTTTAGTAAGTAAATGGACAGATAAATTGTGGCACATCCAGATAATGAAGTATTATTCAGTGCTAAAAAGAAATGAGCTATCAAGTCATGAAAAGAAGGGAGTCTATGAGAAATCTCTGTACCTTCCTCTCAATTTTGCTATAAATCTAAAAGTTCTCTAAAGAAAGTCTTTTTTTAAGTTAAGCATAAAACTGTAAAGATTGTATCTCTAATATCCTATGTTTTAACTTTAAGTGCTTCTATAATAATGGCAGGCTCCTGTGTTCATGGCGGGCGGGGGGGGTTCTCCAGGCAAGAATACTGGAGTGGGTTGCCATGCCCTCCTCCAGGGAATCTTCCTGACCCAGAGATTGAACCCCTTCTCTTATGTCTTCTGCCTTGGCAGGTGGGTTCTTTACCACTAGCCCACTTGGGAAGCCCCATAAAAAACTCCATTGGCTATGGTTTAACATTCACTCAACAAATACTGTTTAACACTTACTACGTACAAGGCACTTTGAGAATCATGAATGAAAAAGACATAGTGGTTGCCTTATGAGATAAAAGTGCGTGTGCTCAGTTAGTCATGTGCAACTCTTTGCGACCCCATGGACAGTAGCCCACCAGGCTCCTCTGTCCATAGACTTTTCCAGACAAGAATACTGGAGCAGGTTGCCATTTCTACTTCCAGGGGATCTTCCTGACCCAAGGATCAAACCCACATCTCTTAACGTCTCCTGCATTGGCAGGCAGATTCTTTACCACTAGTGCCACCTGGAAAGACATAGTCATTTCCTTTGAGGAACTTTACCATCTAATAGGGTGGATATAGGGTAAAAAGTGATGGATGTTCTATGAGAATTAGGCAAAGCACTATGGAAATGAAGAGAATGAGTTTATTTTTAAACGATAGGACAAGAGAGGTCTTCACAGATTAGCAATCATTTGACTTGAGCATTGAGGGATTGTTAGGATTTGGAACTATCATCAGGGAAGGGTGAGAAACAATTAAGATGGAGAAAATGTGTAATGAAATCCTTGGAGACTGAGATGCCTAAGGCAGTTACTTGGATGACCAGTAAACTATTGGCTAGTACTTCAAATGTGTAAGAGTTCTGGCTCACTGTTGTTCTGGCATGAGAACAACAAACGGGAGAATTTTTCATGATATATTCTTGTAAGTAGTTCTTTGTTTTTTTTCAGGGTGGGTATTTTATTTTATTGTTTTTCAAAAGTAGGAGCCACCCATGATTTTTGCATATTTCCCACAGGATGACAAGTAAACAGTGTTCATCAGTGGTGGGTATGAGTGTGTATGTGTTCTTTTTCTAGACTAACTATAAAATTAGGCATCAAATTATTAGATTGATGAATGGCCACTTGTAGCCATACAAAGGTAAGCAGATTCAATTACTTGCCTCTGGCCACTTGTGACTACTTCAGGTCATAACACAGTTTATATACTGACCATGTGAAGGCCTCCTATAAAGCCAAAGAGCAGTCAAAGAACTTATTGCCAATGACCACTAGCTATCTCCTACTATAAATTTTATTGCTTGTCCTCTGAACAAATGCATTATTTGGGAGTAAAAACTAATTTATACTGAAAGTTCTTTTTTAATATACTCACCTGTACTCTGCTAAGTAATGCAGCAATTGAGCAAATTTCCTTCAGATTTAGGAGTTAAGAAATAGAAAATAAATAATATCTGTATCAACTTACTGAAAAGTTGTAAAATTGATCTATTATCAGGAAGTAACATGTGGATAATTTTTACTAATGAAGTTTCCCTATGGAAGGGATAGCCCAAAGGTGTTATGTGACAGTCAAGTTTTACTCCTGATTTGTTATTACTGTTATTCACCAGAGCATCTTTTCTGGTGAGAGATAATGATGGTGGTGATGATGATGGGGATAAACAAACTTCAAAACACAAACTTGACTATTACCTCAAAACTGAATAGAGCTCTCCAGTCTCCCAATTTATCCCTCCCCAGCCTGTGCCCCCTGGTAACCATGGGTTTGTTTTACATCTGTGAATCTATTTCTGTTTTGTAAATAAGTTCATTTGTGCCACTTTTTTTTAGATTCCACATATAAATGATATCATGTAATATTTGTCTTCCTCTATCTGACTTATTTCACTTAGCATGACAGTCTCTAGATCCTTCCACAGTTGCTGCAAATGGCATTATTTCATTCATTTTTTATGACTGAATAATATTACATACACACACTACTCATATGTAAAATAGATAACTAATAAGAACCTATTGTATAGCACAGGGAACTCTAGTCAATATTCTGTAATGACATATAAATGATATATTTATATGTATAAGTGATTCACTTTGTTGTATAGCAGAAGCAAAAACAACATTGTAAATCAACTATTGTTGTTATTTAGTTGCTAAGTCCTGTCTGACTCTCTTAAGACCCCACAGACTGTTGCCCATCCATTAGGCTTCTCTGTCCATGGGATTTCCCAGGCAAGCATACTGGAGTGGGTTGCCATTTCCTTCTCCAGGGGATCTTCCCAACCCAGGGATCGAACCCTGCATTGGCAGGCAGATTCTTATCCACCGTTCCACCAGGGAAGTCCTGTTTTTCACCCTTTCAGTGACACCTTTGGGTGTACAGAAATTTTTTTATTCTCATGTAGTCAAATTTATTAATTTTTACCTTTATGATTAATGTTTTTAACATCTTATTTAAGGAATCCTTTCCCTGCTCTAAAATAATGAAGATATTCTCTTATACTGTAGTATATTATAATAGCTTTCCAGTTTTGACTTTCTTTGTCTTATCCTATGGAAGTTCATTTTTCTCTGTGTATTTATGTCTTATTTTAGCTTTATATTGTCAACATTCAGCTGCCTTAGATCATTTATTGAAGTCTCTCTGTATCAAACAATGTTACTATTTGATTCAAAACACTTTGTATTGATTAAAAACATTTTTTTTGGACAGGTTTGCTTTTACTTCCAAAAGGTAATTCTGCAGGTCTTTTATAGAGAACTGTCCTTGGATTAATGGAGATCATACATTCGGAAAGCCTTAGAAATACCTAGGATTTACAAGGCCCCAAGGTGGCTCTTGGGCTTCCCTAGTGCCTCAGACAGTAAAGAATCTACCTGCGATGCAGGAGACCCAGGTTCGATACCAGGGTTAGGAAGATCCCCTGGAGAGGGAAATGGCAACCAACTCCAGCATTCTTGCCTGGGAAATCCCATGGACAGAGGAGCCTGGCAGGCTGGGCTACAGTCTTTGGGGTCGCAAAGAGTCAGACACAACTGATTGACTATCACACATACACGCAAGGTGGCTCTTGACCTGTGACTGAGGATGTCAGAGTGTGTAAGCCCAGCTCCTTACCTTTTGGGAGACAATGCTGAGCCCTAACTTACACTCCAGCATTCCCCTTTGGCATCATGCACATTCTTTTTTCACACAAATCCTTGTCTCAGTATCTGCTTCCAGGAAACTTGACCCAAGACATCATCCTTTTTCACTGATTTGCCAAGGCACTCATGTCTGATATCAAGTGCCTACACATGCATTTGTCTATTTGGAGGTTCTTCACTTTGCATTCATATGTCACTTTATATACCCCTGGGACAAAAATTGCACTGTATTAATTACAGTATGTTTGTGAGAATTCTTAATCTCTGTTAGAACACATCTTCACATTTTTTTGTTTTATTATTTTTGTTTCTTTTATTGTTTTTGTTATTCTTAGTTTGTATGAATCATTTTAAAAATTTTAAAAAATCATCTTTAAAGTTTAAGTCATCTTACAAGCTTAAAAAACTGTCATTTTCATTTTTCTCTCTAAATAAATTTGAAGGAAATTGACATCCATATAATATTGAGTTCTAATTCATAAACATGGCATATCTACTTACTGAAGTCTACTTTCATGACTTTCAAAAAAAAGTTTTGTAACTATCTGCATGGATGTCTTAATACTTTTTGTTGGTATTCGTTCATTGCTCCTGAATATTTTTGATGTTATTGCAAAAGTATTTTTGTTTCATTCATTGTTTCTTGCCTATATATATGAATAAATTTGGTTTTTATTAATTCCAAATATGTGTTTACAGATTTGGGTGGGATTTTCTCTTTACACAGTTATATTATTTTATAATTTTGCTTTTCAGTCAAACTGGTTCCATGAGGCTATCAAAACTGCAGCTCAATTCCACAGTTTTTTTCTTTAAAGTAACAAATTCCCCACTTGCTGAATCAGCTCTGAATACTGGGTTGATCTCTCTGGGTTCTCATTTTCTGCAGGTTTTGCCTTTATAATTCATTACTTTCTTTGTAGCTCCTTGATTTTTTAAAAACTTAAAAATACATATTCTATCTAACTTTTGAAGTTCTCAACAGCGGAGTTGATTTAAATGACCTAGCAGAATTTCACTTTCATTTTCAAAGACTTGTATTTCACAAATGCAACCAACTATCAGGCAAAGACAGAACTATATATTGCAGAGTTGTTAACAACTGTCTCAATAGTGAGGATAGAGAGGAGGCTCTCAAATAAGAGCCCACTCTTACCTTACTCAGAGGGTAAGCAGTGGGGATGAGGGAATCTGGTCCAGACATACTGTGAAACTTGAGCTAATAGGATTTGCTGATGGTTGGAATAGAAATCATGTGATAGATAGAAAAAGTCAAAGAGGATTGCAAGATTTGTGACTTGAGCAAGTGGAAATGTAGAGATGCCATTAATCGAGATGGGGAAAACTGAGAGAGGAGATTTTAGGGAGGACATCAAGAATTTGGCCTTGGATAGGTTAAGTGTAGAATGCCTACTAGACATCTAAGAAAAGATGCTGAGTAGGCATTTGGCTCTCTGAGTCTGGAGCACGGGGGAGAGTTTGAGACAAGAAGTGTAAATTTGGGAGTTGTGAATTTATGGATGTTATTCAGATCTGTGAGACCAGATGTGACTACCTAGGCAGAGAAGGAGTCCTAGGACTGAGCCTTGGGAAACTTCAGCAATTTTAATTCAGGGGAGGAGGCTGTTTATACAAGACGAGATCTCTCATAGGAAGGGCCAGTGAGGGACTGAGCCTTAGGAGTCAAAGTTAAAAAGTCAACCACATAATCCTCAAGGAAATAGCCAGGCAGAAGACTAACAAAAAATAGATTTGGGGAGGAGATCGGCCTATGAAACTTTGTTATCCCAACATGAAACAACAAAGTCCATGGGGTACTGAGGCCTGGAGTAAATATTTCATGATTTGCCTTCAGTGTATTTTTACAGTTAAGTTGAATAACCAGAAAAACAATGAATTCTAGTTGATGCTCTTTTTGGTCCTTTGCTTTCCTTTTATTTACTATGAAAATTTATTCTTTGCTCGTGAAGATGGAGCTAGATTAGAATGAGTTTGTGACACATTTACTGAGGTCATGAGGTTTATATCATGCTGGGTCTGGAATGTGGATGGACCAGGGAGATTGTCACTGTGTTCTTTTCTTGAGGTGATTTAACAGCATCAGAATTGACAGAAGTATCTCCTGTTGAGCCATCAATTCTTGATTTTTCAACTACTTTTGGAAGACTTGACAGAGCACAGTATAAAGGATTTAGGGATTTTTATCACGTTCTGAAGTAGAAGGATTTGGCAATTTCCCCATCTCCCTTTTTAATCAACATCATCCTTTAATCCAGAAAAAGTAACTTGTGTTGAGCTAGGGTAGTATCATATAAATTTTTTAAAAGAGTAAAGTAATTAAGGTAGGAAGTAGGAAAAATTTTAAGCTTCTGGGCAGCACTGTGAACCAATATCGGTATTTTCCTTCCTTTAATAAAATTCCTCTAGTTACATACTGCAGGGATTTAGGCTGGGGTAGGCCCAGAGGAATTTCACAGTAATAAACTTTCTCTTTTGGAAGATCTTCTCCATCCCTGCTTACCCACTGCAGTAGTCCAGTGTGGTTGGTATAGAGAAAAACACCGGAGACAGTGTGTTCAGACAAAGAGAGATCAAGGGAAACTGCCACTTCACTTTCACTTAGTGATGGAATCTGGAAATTTTAGAAGCTGGGTGAATGCTAAAAAGGAGGGATGCTGGTAAGCTGGAGTAAGGGTGGTGAGAGCCCTTGGTGGGGTGAGGTATGAGTGAAGGCTACAAGACATGGGGGACAACAGGTCAAAGGAAACAGAAGAAAAGGTTGCTCTGCAAGTTGAAGGTGGCTCAGAGGACCAACAGCACTTTTAAAAAATATGCAGGTTGATGATTAACACTCACCACATTTGACTAAAATTTTTACAGAGCTGTCCAAATGTTTCAACACCTGCTTCACATGAGGCAAAATCCTCTTGTAAACAACAGTGAGTCATTACCCAAGGCTTGTAAGAGAGGTGCTCTTGGGTATATGCACATTTTCTCCAGGTTCCCTTTGATGGACGGTGACTGAAAATATAGCATAACCTTCTTTGCCCTAGAAATGTCTGCTGAAAAAGGGAAAATTCTTGGGGAAAGAAAAAAACAGGACACGTATTATATACCTTAGCACATAAATAAATCCATCCCTCATGTATTTATGTAGGTGGAAAACATGATAATTACATTTCCAAATGGTTTTTGAAATCCCTGCAAATGTATACGTAAAAAGTCATAGCAATGAACGGAGACTGGATGGCTCATTAGTCGTGAGATAAAGAGGCATTCCCTTTGGATTGCCTGTTCCAAGAAGGATGAGGCCAGAAGCAATTTGATTACATAGCAAAAAGGCATCCTTTGTGAATAGGCAAGCTGACAAAACCCACATTGCAACTTTTAGGATCATTATTCATTTATTCCTTTTTTCAGTCCATATTCATTCAATGTCTATTATATGACAGGTATGTTTCTATGATAAGAGCTAGACAGGTTAAGAGGAATAAAACATCATTTTGTCCTCAAAGAGCCCATCATATAGGAAAAGAAAGACAGGTGAACCTGAATAATCACATAATGTCATAAAGGCTATAATGGAGAATTTATAGATAGCTATGGAAATACAGAGGAGAGAGAATTTAAACTGAGATAATAATAATGCTTTATATTTGAATAGCTCTAAATGACTTGGTGAAAACTCCCAGCTTGGTTGGAAGTATGCTCGAAGGCCTCTTTCATCAAAATGAGGCTGATTCATGTTGATGTAGGCAAAAACCATCACAATATTGTAAAGTAATTATCCTCCAATTAAAATAAATAAATAAAAGCCTTAACAGAGCTGAAAAGCAGTTACATTAAAAAAAAAAAAAAAGTATTCCAAAGAATATTTACTAGGTTTAAAAATGGTGACACTGTTATATTAAGGAGTTGTTTTGCAGTCTTTATGAATTTTAATAATTTTATCCATTTTCATAGCTTCTTACTATACTTTAAAGTTCTTGTTTATTTTAGCCAAGTCCTATAAAATGTAAGCTTCATGAGGACAGGCACTACATCTTTTTTGTTCATTTTATCTTTAATACTTGTTGCAGTATCTACAAAGGAGGCTTTCAATATATATTAGTGAGGAAATGAATGAATTATTTCAGTATGCACAATTTATAAATTTCAAAACCTGGGACTACCTTCCTGTGTAGTGGAGGAGTTCATGTCCTTCAGCACAGCTGTCCTTGGCATGCTTTTTTCAATTCCAGTTGAGACACTTGTGATGAGGTGCTTTCAGAATCTTTCTAGGACACCGCAGGAATGCTAAGCCCCCAAACAAGCCATTTTCAGAACATTAAAAAATTTGATGTTTCCATTCTCCCCATGAATATGACATGACCCTGCACTATATTGCTTTTTAAAGAGATCTCTGAAAGGGTATGTTTATGGTGACATCAGTTGTCTCCCGGGAAGAGAACTGGGTGTTTGGAGGACAACAGTTTGAATCTGTACCATGTAATTCTATCCTGCTAAAAAGTAATGAATTTTTAAAAACATGCTTATGTAAGCACTGTGAACTTTTGCTAAGTTCGCCTTGTCTTTTAGGAAATTCTGTCAAATACCCTCTCTGTGCATTCAATATTAAATTTTACTGAGATCATTTTAAGCTAATGTATATTTCTTAAACAGTACTCTTAAAAAAATAATACAATCCTCATTATCCTCATTCTAGAAGTGCTGACGGGATGTGAACATAATATGATTCCTTCCTTTGCGAGTGATGATAATTTGAGGAAAAGATTAACCTTGTATTTGTCATGTTTAGCACATAAATACCATCTTTCCAATCTAAGACCAATGCAGTATAATCATTAATCATAACTCATGCAAATAACCTAATGTGGTCATTGAAAGGGTTGAATCATAAACGTGCATCTTCCATAGGAATAATAAAAATGGTAGGATAATTTGGCCATTTGATTTATTTTTCAATCAATTCTCTAGTTCCTTAGAACAAAGTGATGAACCTGCCAAAGAGCCTGGTTGCAAATATTACTCATCATTTCTTTGATTGTGCACCATAGCTCAGATATGCAAAATCTATGTGGAATAGAAGCATTTTAAAAGCTGTAAAAGCTTTTAAAAGTCATTTCTCTCTTTTAACAGTGATTTTTTTCCTTCCTAAAAATATTTTAGGATCCAGCTAATGAAGTAAGTGGATCCTAAGTGACTTATTGCAACCTTATTAGGTGACTTATTAAGTGACTTATTGCAACCTTAAATTTTAAAATATCCAGTTCATTAAGAAATGATACCTCATTCCAACTCAATAAGATATTTTCCTCATGACTATGTGCTCTTTGCTATTTCATTGGCTTTTCCCCCTGTGATTCACATAGAGAATGTCTTTGATGGTAGTGGTGTGCCAAATTCTTAGCCAAATTTTGCTCTCAGTGCATGATGCCCTTTTTTGGTTTGAAAGTGAATAACATTCAGACATAGTTGCCTATTGATAGAGGAAGCCTTAGCTACAGAAGAATTGCTGTGTCCAATTACTGACTCAAAGAAAAATAGAGAGCAAATGAAGTTACCTTAAAATGTGAGTCAAACAAAGAATAATAAACAGTGCCATT
Source organism: Dama dama (assembly GCF_033118175.1). Classification (NCBI taxonomy): domain Eukaryota; kingdom Metazoa; phylum Chordata; class Mammalia; order Artiodactyla; family Cervidae; genus Dama; species Dama dama. Next base: position 36,713,698 of record NC_083692.1, read on the forward strand.
ATCCTCCTTTTAAAGAAATACACAAATGTGTTCAATATGCCTCTATTAGCACAGTATAGTCTCAGGTTTCAAATATACTTTCTAGTTTTACAGGGCAAATGCCAAGCTCTCAATGAATATATCCCTAAGAATCATATTTTTGTGTGTTTTCACTCCAGTGTGTCCTCAGAAAACATCACAGATTTCAAACCCCACTAATCCCATGGAAAATTGCTCAGGGCAAAACCATTACTGAAGCTCTCAAGGAGGCAAAGCTGGATAGCTCTATGCCAAAGCCCCCTCCTCTGTGTTTATCTTAGGGAAGCAGCTGTCTCAACAGGCACGCCATTCGGCACATGGGAAGAAAGCAGCAATCATAGTTCTGATATTCCCAAACTACCGCTGGGAAATTTATAGACACCCTCATATATACGATGCCATACATTGATTTTTTAACATGCAACTTAGATCCAATGCAGCCGAGTACTTGAAATTGTATGTATTAGTAATGCCAGTTTACAAGGATGGTTTACTGTTCATATACTAATATGTAGCATTGGGAGTGGGAGAGTTGAGTTTGGAGAACTAGAAAAATAAGTAAGCCTGGAGGGACTGCAGTGTGAGAGAGTCAGGAGCATAAGATAGACCTTGGAAATCCTGTTAAGGATTCTGAACTTTATCTAAGGGCAATGGAGAGCTGAAGTAACAGATTGGATTTTAGAATTTCCCAGAATTCAGTGAAGAGAGTAGATTAGAGTTACTTGATAACACTTGCAAGCATTGAATTGATTTGGTTAGTGTTGGCCAAGCCCTCAGCCCTTACTGCCTGTTAAGCTTGCATTCTACATAAGCTAATCATATATCAGTTGAGTGAAAAATAAGAAGTTATTCTCAGCATCTCTTCCACATCATGAAGGCTCTACAAATGCCAACAATAGACAACAGTCTGTTAATACTTTCATTTAATGTATTATTTTTTTAGTTTATAAACCATATGATAAACTGTGCTGCAAACTGAATACAGAAAGGCTCAGTTAAAAAGAGTTTCCTGATTTAAAGGGAAAAGTAACATTTGGGCTGGATTTAAATCTCAAGAGGCAAAAAAAAAAAAAAAAAAAAAGAATCTCAAGAGGCAAGAGTTCTATAGAATGCAATTTGCTGTAGCATATTTCACAAAGAGTGTTTAATATAACTTATTGACCTTACACATTTTATGTGGCCTTTAATGTAGCAATTCTCTACTATAAAAATTGACTTAATAAGTTCAGAATAGTTTGAAATCATTCATTCAGCTCAAAGAGTAGAGCTGGGCTTTCTTGTTGAATAATCAACACCCCAATAAAAAGAAAATAAGCCAAAATTCTAGCCATATAGCACATGAGATTTAAAACATACCATAGAGCTTAATTTCTATTTATTTATTAAAATTCTTTCCATCTTCATTTTTTCTTACTTAATTTTTCAGCTTTATTGAGGTATAATTGACATACAAAACTATAATATTCCAAAGTGTACAACTTGGTGGTTTGCTATACTTACACATTGTAAAAGAATTCCCACCATTTACTTGCCATATCTATCATCTCACATATTTACCTTTTTTTTTTCTCCTTTGATGAGAACACTTAATTTCTACTCTCTTAGCAAATTCAATTTTACAATACAATGTTATCAACTATAGTCACTGTTATACGTTAGATTCTCAGACTTTATTCATCTTATAACTGAAAGTTGATACCCTTTAATCAGCTTCTCCCCATTTTCCTCACCTCTCAGGCCTTGTCAACAGCAATTCTACTCTGTTTCTGCGAGTTTGACTTTTTCACTTTTTTTAGGTTCCACATATAAATAATAGCAAACTGTATTTGTCTTTCTCTAGCTTATTTCACTAGCAAAATTCTCTCCAGTTTCATCCATGCTGTCACAGATGTGAGAATTTCCTCCCATTCCATAGGTTGCATTTTTCATGGCTGAATAATATTCCTGTGTGTGTGTGTGTGTGTACACACAGGGCATTTTCTTTATCCATCTCTCTGTCAATGAACAATGTTTATATAACTTGACTACTGTGAATAGTAATGCAAATATGGGAGTATAGATACTGCTTTGAGAGAGTGACTTCATTTCTTTTGGATATATATTCAGAAGTGTAACTGCTAGATCATATGGTAGCTCTTTTTTTAATTTCTTGAGGAATCTCCATACTGTTTCCATAGTGGCTGTACTAGTTTGCATTCCCACCAACAGTATACAGCATTCCCTTTTCTTCACTTCCTCACTAACATTTATTATTTCTTGTCTTTTTGATAATAGACATCCTAGGTGTATATGGTGATCTCATTGTGATTTTGATTTTATTTTCCTGATGATTAGTGATGTTGAACACTTTTTCGTGTATCGATTGGCCATTTGTATGTTTCCTTAGAAAAATGTCACTCAGAGCTTTGCCCAATTTTAAGTTGGGTTATTTGTTATTTTGATTTTGAGTTACATGGGTTTCTTGTATATTTTGGATATTAACCACCTGTAGAATATATATTTTGAAAATACTTTCTCCTGTTCCATAGATTGCCTTTTCATTTTGTTGATAAGTTTCCTTTGCTGTGCAAAAGCTTTTAATTTGCTATATAGTCCCATTTGTTTATTTTGCTTTTGCTTTTGGTGTCAAATTAAAAAAAAAAAATTATCAAGACCAATTTGAAGGAGCTTACACCCTATTTTCTTCTAAGAGTTTTACAGTTTCTAGTCTTACATTCAAGTCTTTAGTCCATTTTGAGTTGATGTTTGTGTACAGTGTAAGATAAGGGTCTAGTTTTATTCTTTTACATATGACTTCCCTGGTAGCTCAGCTGGTAAAGAATCCACCTGCAGTGCTGGAGGCTCCGGTTGATTCCTGGGTCAGAAAGTTCCCCTTGAAAAGGGATAGGCTACCTTCTCCAGTATTCTTGGGCTTGCTTTGTGGCTCAGCTGGTAAAGAGTCCACCTGCAATGCGGGAGACCCGGATTCAATCCCTGGGTTGGGCATGGCAACCCACACCAGTATTCTTGCCTGGAGAATCACCATAGACAGAGGAGCTTGGTAGGCTATAGTCCATGGGATCTCAAAGAGTAGGACATGACTGAGCGACTAAGTACAAGCACACATACAGCTTTTCCAGTACCAGTTATTGAAAATATCATCTTTCCATTGTATATTCTTGGCTACTTTATGGAAAGTCAATTAACCGTATATGCATGGATTTTTTCCTAGGGTTTCTATTCTCTTCCATCAACCTTTGTGTCTGTTTCCATACCAATACCCTATTGCTTTGATTACTATAGCCTTGAAATATAGTTTTGAAATCAGAAACTGTGATATCCCCAGTTTCTTAGGATTGCTTTTGCTATTTGGGGGTCCTTTGCGATTCCATATAAATTTTGTGATTGTTTTTTCTATTTCTGTGAAAAAATGCCATTGAAATTTTGATAGGGATTGCATTGAATTTGTATATCACCTTGGATGTGGACCTTTAAAAATGTTAATTCATCCACAAGCATGAAATATACCACATGGTTTTACATGCTTTATCTTCTTGTTTGAATTAGAAACACATCATTCTGTATCTTTGTATGGTTAGTATAGACAGGACTTCATCTTCTCTTTCTCACAAAAATCTCCAATATTTTGCAATTTGCAACTGACTGTTTTCAATGTAAAGAATTAGAATCAATAATAGAATCAAACTTAAATTTCTAGGTCAGTTGGGAAGATTTCTCTAGACTAATGTTTTTTAAATTAAGGTAAAACTTACATACAGTTAAAACTCACCCTTTCTAATGTGAGTATCACAATGAAGATATCAAAAAATCACATCACCTCCAAAAGTCCTTCATGTACTGTTTAATTAGATGCCCATCTGCCCATTCTCACCTATTTTTGAACCATATGGCTTTGAATGCTGTATAAATAAAATTATAGACTATATAGCCTTTGAATCTGACTTCACTCACTTGCCTGCCAGGCTCTTTTGTCAATGGAATTCTCCACCAGAATACTGGAGTGGGTTAGCTGTTCCCTTCTTCAGGGGATCTTCCCAACCCAGGGATCAAACTCAGGTCTCCTGCATTGCAGGCAGATTCTTTACCAGCTGAGATACCAGGGAATCCCACACTCACTTAGCCTAATGCATTTGAGATTCATCAGTGTTGCTGCATGTATGACTAGCTCATTCATTTTTGTTGTTGAGTAGTTATCCATTGTACATATGTACCACAGCTATTTATCCATTACTCTGGTGAAGGACGTTTGTGTTGTTTACAGTTTTGGATGATTATGAATAAAGAGTCTACAAACATTTGTGTGGAAACAGGTTTTCATTTCACTTGAGTAAATACTTAGGAATGAAATTGCTGGATTGTATTTTAAGTACACATTTAACATTTAACCATCAAATTGTTTTGCAACATTGCTGTACCTTATTGCATTCTCTCCAGCAATGTATAAGAGTTCCAGTTGCTCCATATCCATACCAATCCTTGGTATTGTCAGGGATTTTTATTTTAACTATTTTCATGGGAATGTTGTGATATCTCATGTAGTTTTAATTTTAATTTCACTAGTGATTAATGGGGCTTCCCAGGTGGCACTAGTGGTAAAGAAACTGTCTGCCAATGCAGGAGATGGAAGAGAACCCAGGTTCAGGCCCTGGGTTGGGAAGGTCCCCTGGAGAAGGAAATGGCAACCCACTCCAATATTCTTGCCTGGAGAATCCCATGGACAGAGGAGCCTGGATGGCTGAATCGACTCAGCATGCTTGCAAGTGATTAATGATGTTGATCATCTTTTCATGCTCTTGACTATCACTCATATACCTTTGGTGATATGTCAGTACAGGTCTTTTGCCCATTTTTTCCATTGAGCTGTTTGGCTACCTGAGCTCTGAGAGTTATTTATATATTCTGGATACTAGTACTTTATCAGTTGTGTTTTGAAAATATTTTATGTTATTTTGTGACTTGACTTTTCATTCTCTTGATAGCATTTTCTAAGGAGCAGAAGTTTATAATTTTGGTAAAGTCTAATTTATCAAACTTTTCCTTTTAGTGATTATGTTTCTGGTGTCATCTCTAAAAAATCTTTGCAAAATCAAAGGGTACAAAGTTTCTCACCAGTATCTTCTTACAAAAGATTTAAAGTTTTAAATTTTACCTTGGACTTATAATCCATTGAGAGATAATTGTCTAAGGTAGGGTTCACCTTCAAGGTGTGGATTACAGTGAATGGGTTGAGGTTTTGTTTTGTTTTTTTTTTTTGGTGCGTGAAGGTCCAAATATTACAGTGTCATTTGTTGAAAAGACTATCCACTCTCCATTTAGTTAACCTTGTACTTCAAAACTTTTAAAGCAAAATAATTAAAAATAGCACCAAAACCATGGAATACTTAAGTATAGACCTACAAAATTTGCAAGATCTGTATGCTAAGGACAAAACACTGATGAAAGAAACCAAAGAAGATTTAAATGAAAGGAGAGATAAACACTATTCTTGAATTGAAATATTGAATATTGTTATGATTTCAGTCCTTCTTTCCAACTACTCTATAACTACAATCCCAATCAAAATCTCAATAGAATTTTTTTGAAATTAAGTTGATTCTAAAATTTATATGAAAATCCCAAGGATCTAGAGTAGTCAAAACAATATGGAAAAAGAACAAAGTTGGATGGCTCATACCACCTGTTTTTAAGGCTTACTAAAAATTTTATTAAGCATTATTATTGTTCAGTCACCCAGTCATGTCCAACTCTTTGTGACCCCATGGACTGCAGTATGCCAGGCCTCCCTGTCCCTCACCATCTCCCAAAGTTTGCCCAAGTTCATGTCCATTGCTTCAGTGATGCCATCCAGCCGTCTCATCCTCTGACACCTTCTTCTTCTTCTGCCCTCAATCTTTCACAGCATCAGGGACTTTTCCAATGAGTTAGCTCTGCACATCAGAGGACCAAAATACTGGAGTTTAAGCTTCAGCATCAGTCCCTTTGATAAGTATCTCTTAAAATTGACTGGTTTTATCTCCTTGCTGTCCCAGGGACTCTCAGGAGTCTTCTCCATCACCACAGTTTGAAGCCATCAATTCTTTGGCACTCTGTCTTCTTTATGTATTAAGCATAACAGTATGATATTGGCAAATGGATATACACAGAGATCAATGAACATATAGAAAGTATAGAAATAAATTCATAGGGATGATGAATTGAGTTTTGACAAAGATGCAAGGGAAATTAGATGAATAATGACAATTTTCAACTAGTGGTGCTGAAATGACTTAATATCTTTATTTTAAAACAAAAATAATAACAAAAGTAAAACCATGGAGCCATGGTGGTTAAAAGATTTACAGTTAACCCAAAAGGACAAGACTCACTTCTTTTCTCTGTAGATTTCCAATCCTCTGATATTCCAAGTCACCTTTTATTAGCCCCTCAATATGGCTCAATAAGACAAAAGATTTTCTTATGAGAATTCAGGCTTCTAGAGTTTTTCTTTTTTCTACGTTTATCGAACAAGTACTTTGTATGTGTATTGGCTTTTGGGAATTTTCTCTTCATTTCCTTATTTTTTTCTTTGGGAGTATTAATCTATCTCTAATTGATATCTAAGAGCTCTTTATATGTGTAGGATATTATATTTGTTTGACACAGCATTCAAGTATTTTTTCCAAGTTTCTCATTTGCTGTTTATTTTGGTTCACACACTTTTAGAAATACAAGAGTTTGATTTTATCTTTTTGTGCAGACACAGATATAAATCTTTTTCTTTTTGCCTACTTTCTTATTCTAAATTCTCCTGAAGAGCTTCAGGATGTCCATGAATCTTTCAGAAATGTATCTTAAATTAGATGTACATATAAGAGTATAAAATATACATATAAAGTAGGTTCAATTTCCCTTTTATGAATTCTTATATACTTTGGTGTGTGGTTTTCTTTTCCAGTATAGTAAGTTGGGTAGCAAGAGAATCTTTCCCTACATAAACATTTCCAAGCTGTTTTAAAGAGCACTGGCAATTACAAAGAAGTTACAGATTTGAATTGCAGAATTATAGTGCAAGCAACTAATTAATAAAAAAGATTTAGAAGATATGATTTGCTTGTCTATTTCTGACTGTCTTGTCTAAGTATTTCAAAACATTTAACTGGCACCATAATAGTTTACTATTATCTCATCAAATGGTATTTTTAAAGTGTTCCTGGGATTTGGAGGCTTACATGGCTAATTGCACCTGAAATGATAATCATCTCAACCTGCACATAGGCACATAAAATAAGGCAGACATTTCTGAGTCCACTTTTAAAAGGGAAAATGAATACCAAGCTGCTAAAATTCAGTTTCTATGATGAGTTTGTTTCATAATTACTGTTTTTTAAAAAGTCCAATTCCATGATAACTCCCCTAGAACTGGTTGATGGATAGAAAAGAAATGGGGGAATTGCTATTGTTAAAAAAGAAAAGAAGATTTACAAATAGTGACACATTACACAGATGTGTAATTTGCATATTGAGCCATTCTACAGAAATTTTTTAGAAATCCAATGTTTCAGTTATTGGAAACACCCCAACAATCTAATTCTAACGGTGTAATGTTTCATTGCTGAATAAGTCAATGCACAACATAGAATTAAGAGGCTCATTAATTATATGGCCATAAATTTCAGAGTGAAAAAGGCAAATTGGGTATTTTGGAGTAATTAATGGTTTTGGAGGATGAACAGCTAATTAAGGTGATTAACCAAATGAAAAGCTCACCTAGGCTCCTTGACAAAAAAATCACAGAGCCTGTGAAAAGGATGGAACTTGTGTTTGTCACTTTTAATCTGTACTTTTGGCTAGGCTTTTAAAAAAGTCTTTAAAAGCCAAAGGGAAATAATTACAATGCTTAATTTATATCAGCACATATGAGGAAAACACTTGATTTTCGTCAGGAACAGCTCTGAGTGGGACTTGTTTTGAGAATTCTTTCTACTCTGCCTTCAATATGTCCTCACATCCTGACCAGATAATACCATTCTAAATACACAGAGAGAAGGAAGGGCCAGAGGGGAAATTCTCTTCTAATTAAAGAGAATGATTCTTTAAGTTTACCGATGATGGATAATTTTTCAGTAGCCAAAGATGTCGAGCTCTGAAGCAATACATACATTTAACTGAATGTAGGTAAGTGTAGTATCACTAACTTTGGCATTTAATTGATTCTGTAGCAATTTTTATTAAAGCTTATTTCTTAAAACAAGGACAATGCTTTATGAAGTCAGCAACTGGATAATAACCCTGTAGCCAGCTGAATAAATCTTTGCAGAAATGATTCTTAAATTAAGAGACTGTCAACAAATAAGAAATTATTTCCAGTTTCAGATCACAGGAAAAACATGTGTCAAGACATGAGTGACACAAGAGCAAGTTAACAAGTGTTTGTGCGCTGTTTTAATGGGAAATATGATGAAGGGTGAATGCTAAAAAAAATAGTTTCAGTACAGACAGACTCAAAAACCAAATCAGTTTCTGCCTAATCTGGGAAAGCATTCATAATGCATGTATCTGCACTATAAAGCACCAGCCACTTCCTATCCCACAAGCAGCAGGACTTCATTTACAACAAATGCTTTATTTTTTTCAAAGAACTGTTGTTAAGGTCAAAATCAATTACCTCAAGTCAAAACTCTGCTTTCCAAGATGGTTACATAATCGTAATGCCTCTGCCTTTCCAGAGGCGACTGGACCCCAGGTCCCAGCCACTTGGCATTGAAATGAAGGGTCCCAGGGTGATTTTCTTCACATGCAGGTGTGCTTCAGTGCAGAGGGCCCTGTCTCTGGAATCCGGCTCAATATGTGAACAAAGAGAAAAACTAACTTGCCCTTTGTCCTCATGAGAGGAAACCTTGCGTCAAAAAACATCAGCCGTATTTCCAAGTTGAAACTGACTAAACCTAAAGCTTTCATTGTCAGGGGCTGTCCTACATTCTAGAATGTCCTAAGCTCTGGAGTCACACTGCCACTGGAGAGTCACAGCATTGTGGAGAAACCATTCATGAATAAGAGGCCTGTCCTAAAGGACATGTCACCAAAAATATTAGAAAAGTGTATCACCTATAACACAGTCTGTATGCCTGTGTCCCCCAAGGATTATGTCATAGAAATGTTCTGTTGAACCTCAAGACCTGGAAAAACAATGCAGTGATTTATGCTAACCAGAGATATTTCCATGTTCTCATAGAAAATTTGAATTAGATGACCATCGTGGGCAGTTAAAGACATTCAGAGTAAAAAGATATTTATTCTGAATACAACATTACAGATATAAATATGCATTTCATGTTTTATCAGCCATCTCTTTGGATATGAGGGCAACCTTATTTTGACTAAGCTACAGGTAGGTGTGAGGTATGGACATTTAGTGTAGAAGCAAATCACCTTAGAACTGGGAGAAACCATAGGAACCCTCTGGACCAGTCATTTCCAAACCTTCAGGTGCTTAAGAATCATTTAGGGAACTGGGTGACAATGTAGACTCCCAGGTCTTACCCCACAGATGCCAGTTCTGGGAATCTTCTTTGGTTCTAAAGCAGGATAACGCTTAAAACACTACTTAATCCAACTACTATGGTGCACAGTAGAGGAAGTTGGGAACCAGAGAAAGTAAATGCCATGCTCAGGGACACACGGGAGAGTATTATCAGACATAAATCCATCAGCTGGACAGAGCGCTCGAAGGCTATCTAACGTCCTAAGATGGTAGGAAAACTGCCGTTTACTGCCGTCCCTGACTGAATAGCCCGCTTGATACCAAAATGGTAATTGCTTTTGCTAGGAGCAAAGCAAATTAGTTTCTGCCCTTAGTTATGTGGAAAACACATATGAACAGAATTTGAATGCCCTTTCTGTCATAGGAATCCACTCATAATTACATAGCATTCACAGGGAATCAGGAAGGCTGGATTCTAGTCCCCGCTTTGCCGTTAAGATTCTCTTAGGCAAGTCACCCTCTCACTTTTACTTCACGTGTTGGTGATGATGAAGCCGGTCTAAGAGACACCTAATATCTCTTCCAGACCTCAAATTATGAGTTTTACCACAGGCAGAAATATCCAGCTTCTTCCTTCCACTTTAGTCACTTAATTGTTGTATGAATGATAGTAATTATATATACTAGTAGTTAATGGTGAGTACTAAGTGCCAGACAGTGTCCTAAGCATCTTATGTAATTTTTTTTGCACTTAATTCTCACAATAACTCACTGTTACTATATCCAATTTTTTTTCAAATGCAGAAACTGAAGCAAAAGAAGTTGATTAACTTTACTAAGATTACATAATTAGTGTGTTGCACAGCTGGGAAGAAGTCAGATGAGGGGGGAAATAAGAAAAGCAAGATATTACAAAGATATAATACATTTAAATATTAGTCTTTTGTCAGCATTTTTCTTTGCCCTTTGCCTTTCGCCCACTAGAACCTCTGGCCTCTTCTGAAATAAGGACTCCAATATCCAATGCTGGTTGACAGAGGCTGAAGGTGAAAGATATTGCTCTTTTCTTTAATTCTTTTGTTGTTTTTGTTCAGTCACTAAGTTGTGTTTGATGCTCTGAGACCCCATGGACTGCAGCATGCCAGGCTCCCCTGTCCTCCACTATCTCCTGGAATTTGCTCAAATTTATGTCCATTGAGTTGGTGATGCTAAGACAAATTGATTCTTTATCACTTAATTACTTCAAAATACTAATAATAAACACTGCTATCATTGTATATATCCATGGAATCAATACAGATATTGATGATGTAACACAAAAATTCAAAGCTCTATAGAAGTCTTTTACATCCTTTTAAAATTCCCCTTTCTAGTTTAGAATAATGAGCTAGACTTTTAAATCCAAGACAAAATTATGTGAACATTATACTTTATATTAAGCCAATTAAACTTAACATATAGAGTTACTATCTAGCAATATGAAGAGGATCAACAGCCTGAAACTACCTATTTAGGATTATATGATATCTGACTACATTTTTAAAAAGAATTTCCTAGTACTTAACTCTAACAACTCTTAAGAAACTACACTAATATCCTCCAGATAAGGTTCAAATACTTGTCTTCTAGAAGCTGACTAGAGTTGCATTGTATCCCATAGCTAAACCCTTTGGTGAAGAAATATCTTCTTGTTTACAGTGTTTTCTTCTGATTGTCTATGAAAATCTGTGCTTCTCATTAATAAAGCAAAATTTCAAAGCACTCAAAATCATCTTTCAGGAAAAAAATGGATATATGCAAATTCTTGCAAAAATTCCAGACTGTACCATAAAAAGGAACAAGACACCAAAATGAATTCTTTGCATTTGTGCAGTATCTTACACAGAGTAGGCATGGTCTATTTTTCTTTATCTTTCATTGTAAGAGTTTATATTAAAGTAGAGGATTTTACTTCAGTCTGAATAAGTTGGATGAGAACAAAGGACTTTCTTCTTTAAGACTACCTCACATTTGTTTAGTATTTGACACATCCTTCCAAATGCACTATATCATTTGGTTTTGCAACAAACCTTATTAGAAGTCAGCCAAATCTACAGAAAAAAGAAACAAGCTGAGAGAGGTTTTACAGTTGGTAAGCTCACCTAGCTAGGAAGTAGCAAAGTTAGACTTCAACTCGGATTTCTAATTCCATATCCTGTGCCTTTCACTTTCCTTCCAGGCCATACGGAAGCCTATCTCTCACACCACATCTTTCAGGGTAGTTTGTCAACTGGGTTTATGTTACAATAAAATATAACTTTCCTGCATGATTCCTTGATCTTGAACTGTTGTAGCTGATCAAGGCCTATTTGTTGCCAGAGCATAAATGGAGGAAAATAACATACTTTGATCTCTTTACACATAATCTATTTTCAAGCTTCAGTTCCTGTAGTATATACTTGCTAAATATCATTGAATATTAAAGTGGCAGAAAAATATTTTACCCCATTTATTTTCTTGCTCAGCTAGAATGGCCAAGAAGAAGCAAATAAATTACAGTTGAATTTATAGTAAGAAATGTTATCGCCAGGAAATTGTCAGATGTGATGTTATCATTTTTGTAATTACAAAAGAAATATCCATTCCCCTGGAAGTTACCGCAGTATGGGAGTAATTGCTATGCTATTACAGAATAGTTGCGTGATATGGTTATTCTTTTCAAACAAACTATAAATTATGTACTAAACATAATATAATTTATAATGAAAAACTTAACATGGCTTAAAGTAGCAACCAAATTTGAGTGGCTCTCTGTGGTTGTTGCAAAGTAATTACATAATTATTTAAGCCTCACAAACTTAGAAATTACAAAGTACTTATGAAATGCATTACCAGGAGAAGTTAAATGGAACCTAAAATAGTTACTAGCCTAATTTGGGTAATGTTTTCTGTGTGCTAAATAGCAATTCCCTTATTATCTTTTTTTGTGATAGCATCTAATGTGTTTTAACAAATGCTTCTCATTTGTCTTTATTCATAGAATTCTAGATTCTCCATGTTGGAAGAAAATATCTAAACCAAGTTTTCTACCCTATAAGCCTCTTCTACAACATTCAAGACAACTTATTACTGGGCTTCTTGAGTCAAGGCAGCCCAAAGCTCCGTAAATTAAAAAATAAAGTCAGTGAATTGGTTGGGAGTCTTTGGTGGCATATGACAGGTGACCAGCTCACACTGGCTTAAGGGAAAGAAGATATTTACAAGGGCAGGTACTTGAAAAGCCCAAGGTTACTGGCTTTGAGCCTGGTTAAATCTAGGTGTTACACAATGTTCTAAGTATTTTCTTCTTTTAGATAGCTGCTTGAGAGTCTCTGTTGGCTCTGTTCTCAGATAGGCTGTCTCTCTGTGAGATATCTGTCAGAAGATTCATGTACCACCTACTGACTCAGACATTCTGATAGAGAATTTCTCTTTCCCAGTAGTTCCAGGAAAGACCTGGAATGTTCTGACTGGGATGTTCTCCATCATATGCCTTTCTCTGAATCAATCACTGCATATTGTTCATGGCTCACATGAGCATCCATCTCTAGAACCAGGAGGGTAGGGTCTTTCCCAGAAGAATACTATGATCCTGTTAATGAAAGAAGAAAGAATGAGCACTGAGCGGAGAAACAGAACAGATGTCCATGACAGGCGAGATTTATTACTCTTCCTCTAATAGAGATATTTCTCTTCTTCCTCTTTTCTAGTGGGGGGACCTCTGGGAGTTGAGTTCTGGTGAAAATAAAATGGTTCCGGTCAACAAATTGGTCCAAGCTGGAAGCTGACATCCGTACTATTGGCATTTATCACGAGCACACCAGAAGGGTAATTACAAGTTTACAGAAGCACTTCTTTCTTCATCCAAAAATGAAGTTACTCTGGACACAATGTTCTTTAGCCTCAATCCACAGAGCATTGATTCCCTAGAACCAATCTTTCAAAAGTACTTAAAATTTTCTTTTGTCTTCTTTTTAAGTAGTAGTTGTGTATGACTCAGGGTCTCTGCAGACACCATTCATTGTCCACAGAATGCCATGGTGAACCACAAAGCCCTGCTATACGTGCTGATTATCTTAGAATCACGGTGTAGAGGGAAAGAGCATCTGATGCTCATAAGGATGAAGGTGTAAATTGTGCAGGGCTAGAGACGCTTGCCACGCTCGTTCTCATGGGTAGCAGGCAACTGTTATTCCTTCTGGCTGCCAAGCATCTAAACCCAACGGGCAATTATCTATCTTATGGGTTTTGATGGGAGGCACAGATATCTGTCAATACTGAAACAAAAAATGCCACCAACTCACTCTCCCAATCCCCCTTGCAGCTAGTATGTGGGCATGTGACCTAGGCCCCCTAGGTAGCACTAGTGATAAAGAACCTGCCTGCCAATGCAGGAGATGTAAGAGACGCAGGTTCAATCCCTGGGTTGGGAAGATCCCCTGGAGAAGGGCATGGCAACCCACTCCAGTATTCTTGCCTGGAGAATCCCATGGACAGAGGAACCTGGAGGGCTACAGTTCATACGGTCACAAAGAGCTGGACACAGCTGAAGTGACTGAGCACACATGCAAGACCTAGGCCTTAGCAATCAAATGCATCTACTTTGGTCTTTGACTAGGGGACCAAAGATGCAAGTAGTAAAGCTTTGAGACAAAGTTCCTCTGGCAACAGAGGCCGCTGCTAGGAGATCAGGTTCTCGGAACAACAGAGCTGCAGGTCTAGCAGCTGTGTTCAGTGTCTGAGGTCATTTGTGTCCACAGCTTAAGTGGCTGTTTAGGGCTCAGCAATAGCAGTTCCAGGGCCATCCTCCCTGGACTCATTTCGCGGTGCAACTTTGGTATTATTTTTTACTGCAGTGCATCTGAACTTGTATTTTCAGCACCCCCAAAGTTTTTATGAGCTTCTTATCATCTTTTTTTTCCCCCTAAAATAACTCTGAATCAGTATCTGTTGCTTGCCTCCAAAAATCAAGGTTATATAAAAGTTCTCGTCTTATGTAGTTTAGAAAGATTTTCCAGCATGGTGGTTAAAGGGATAGGCTGCAAACTTGCCTTTCACATAATAACTCTTTGTTCTTTGTGTGGTGACATGGTTTCTGAGTTATAAGAAACATTTACTCTCAAAGAGGGATGAAATAGGGAATTTATATTTAAAAACGAAAACTCTGTCATGAAGAACATTTAAACATTTTATAATTTTCTAATCTATTTAAGCAAGTTTATCAACAATAGTGGCCTTAATAAAGGGTTGGGGCTAATAGCTTGGTGAAGTGACATATTAGATGGTCTAAGGTTTGGGGGAGGGAGTGCCCTCCCCTGGCTTAGCTTACAATTCTGATCACTGTAAAATGTAGAAACATTTCTTGATGATTCCCATCATTTATACTTTAGTGGGACTAATGGGTCTGATCAGACATTGGTGTAAAGGTGTGGAACAAAAGGGAAAGGCATATGAATCTTAAGAGGGAATGGGGGTCTCACAGCTGAATTAGAAGGAACACAGTATACATAGGTGCCTGAGCCACCCTAGATGAGCAGGATCAATTTTCTGTCATACCTTCACTCTCTAAAATTGGTGATTGACTACTGTCTTGCTATGGGATTTTACTGAGAAACCAAAAATGTATGCGCTTATTTACCTATAAGACTATAATTAAGGCAGAAAATGCTCCCCCAACTCTTGCAGACATATACCCCCAATAGTTACAAAATTGTACAAGAAATTGGAGATGACAGCCATGGTAGAAGGATTGAGAAAGAAGAGAGAGGAAAAAAGCCCTTGTTACTAAGTTAATAACCAGAAGAACATCTAAATAGGGGCCATTCCCTTACAATACCACATACTATTTCTTAAACAGAGTTATTCTGTGGTTTGTAATCAAGTGTCTGAATTCTGAATTTATAGGCCCCAGGATGGTAAGTGTGGTTATATGGTATTTAGCAATTTTGTGTGGTGTTGCGCTAAATATGGAAAAGTCAGAAAAGTATTTCAGTGCTTTTCCTTTGAGTCTACTCTGAAAGCTGGGTTGAGTAATGGCAAAAAAAAAAAAAAAAAAAAAAAAACCCAAAAAACAAAAAACCCCACCAGCCTGGTAAGGGGCAATCAAGTTTATCTGCTTTGGAAACTTTAATTTCATTTCAGGAATATCTCTTTAGAATATGTCTAAATTAAATTCTTCCTTTTTAGCTCATGAAATTGTAATCATTTCTCAAAATCTTGAAATACCTAATAAATGGAGAATTTCTGCTCAATATACCAAAACGATGTCCTATTAGTAACTATGTAACTAAGATGTAACTATTAGTTACAATCTGATCAAGGGCTATAGATGAAGTCTTCTCATCATCCCCGGAGGTTTTAAGCACAGGATAAAGGCTCATTAGCTAGGGTGTTGGATTCTAAAAGCATTTCCCAAAGTGTTTGGGGGCCAGGACATACTGAAAATGACTTCCAGTCTGGCTGTCTGGGGTTCAGAGGTTTGCTCTATAATTCACTGATACGGAATTTGAAAAAATTCAGTGACCTTTAACAGTCCTTGTAAACTTCTAAGGACTGTCAAGGATGGGATTACAGATTTGATATAAAATTAAAATGTTCTATATCAAATCCCACTCTTTCAGGATCTGTGGCAGTTTAGAAATACCCAAACCAATAATATTTTAAAGTGTTTTTAAACTCAGTTTAAAAAAAAAAAATCACGCAAAACATTCAGTGTATTTCCTCCAGAATCACACTTCATTTTGGTTCCCAAATCATATTAATGTACCCCAGTTTTTCACCATTTTCACCATACTTGATCCAAAAGTCTTTTGGCTATTTTTTAAACTCAAATTCATCCTGAAAGTAAAAAGATTCATTACTGTTGAATGTATTAAATAAGTGTAACTTAAGTTTTAAAAGCATTTCCAAATAAATGTTTTGCCGTCAACATAGCAGAATGTGAAGAACATGAATGAGCTTTATTCTCAAATTGAATTTTGACCAACCACTGGCTCTGCCACCAGCTGACCAAGCTGTTGCCCTCTGGGGACAAGTTACTCTGTTTTCTCCTTTACACAATTAAGATAACAATGCTTACCTCCTATGAATGCTATAAGATTAGAGGTTGTAAAGCTTTCATAGCAGAACCCAGCACATGGTAGGCATTCAATAAATTACAACAAAACAAAAATGGCAATATGATTTTCCTAAATGTGCACTTACCTAAGTTAATCACTTGAAGAAAAAAAAATAGTTGTTTACATATATATAAGTTGCAGTGTTTTAAAGAATCAGTTTTAAGTCATTGTGATTAAATTGATTGTGAACTGTTGAGACCCTCTTAAATGTATATTTCCTAAGAAAGACCTCCATTTCTAGTTCATGTATTCATCGATTGATTCAACAACACCCTTAAACACACTCATCATAGCAGTTTATTTGAAATGTCTGCAAGATAGTTAATTTCAGAAGAGTGTTGCCACATTAGCCTACTAATTTCTCTACCAACTGGAGCTCCTGAGAACAACTGAAATGCTAGTCAGGTATTCACACCATAGGGAGCTACAACCCACCACAACATAAAACAGTTAAAGCTGTGCTTGTCATATGATGATGGCAACTACATTTTCCCTTCCTCCAATGTTCCTGGCCTTGACCTAGGTCATCACTAGTCCTAGAGATGGCAGAGATGTTGGAAGTTCTTCCACTGAGGTTCTTTGCTTCTGTGGCTGCTCTCTCCCTTATGTCCTTGGTTCCAGAGGACATGGAAGAACTTCAGCCTGCCCTCAGCCCTGCACCTGTGCATCTTTCCTGGATTATAGACAAAGCCCACTCATTCTTGGGGAAAGTATCTTTCTTCACCATCCTCATGATCTCCTATTCCTTTGCTGTAGACAGTCAGTCCTTGTCTCACATGTGTTCAGTCTTCTCAGCCTCTGCCCATCACCTCTCTCCACGGCACTTACCAAAGTCATGCTACCCGCTGGTTGAATATCTGCCATTTTTCATGACATAACTTTCTAAGCGTTGTGACTGAAGTATGTACAGAAATTTTGGAAAGCAAAAAAGAAGAGAAAATAATGTTTGACCTAGAGAGACCTGGGCAGACTCTACAGAGAAGCTAGGACTAGAAGATGAATAAGAACAATAAGGAAGGAGAAAATGAAATTTTGGCAGAATAAAGAAATGTCAAAGGCATGAAAATCCACAGAGTATGAAAAGAATGGTCAGTATGAGCAATGTGTTGAATGTGTTGTTGTTGTTCAGTTGCTAAGTCATGTCCAACTCCTTGCCTTGTGTTGAATGCGTGGTGAAGAATAACTGGAGATGAAACTGGGAAGGGAAGTTGGAGTCAAACCATAAGGAGCTAAATGGGCCAATCTCTGGAGTTCATATTTACACTGCAGTCAGTAGGAAATCATCAAAAATGTTGGGCACAGCAGAAGTAAGACAGAGCTGCAATGTGAAAATGAATGTCTTAGCACTGGGGCAAATTAAAAAGGTGAGTCTAGAGACAGGAAAATTAGTCAAGAGTTGAGAAATTCAAGCTAGCAAGAGTGAGCGCTTCAAATATGGATGGCAAGGGAAAAAGAGGAAGGGATTAAACCAAGAGACACGTCAAAGGAGAAAATTACAGGGTGAAATGACTAATTGAAACTATGAAAACAGATAGAAGAAGAAGTCAAGATGATTCTGAGAGGACATTTTAAATTCCTGCATTTTCTCTATAGATAGATAGGTCTATATCTTATATCACATAAATAAATATAAGCATAGGTATAGATAGATATGGGGTTCCCTGGTGGCTCAGATGGCAGAGTCTACCTGCAATGCAGCAAGACCTGGGTTTAATATAGCTAGACATAGATATCTTCACTTACTTCACCTTACCCTTTGTTTAATCTAAACACCTGCATATAATATGCCACCATGATGATGAAGCACTCAGTATTTGCATAATAGGTTAGAAGAGTTTCAAGGAGCTCATTATTTTCTCAGAAGACTTGGGCATCTGGAATAAGTTACAGGGAGGTTATGGAATTTTCTTCCCTGGAGGTCTTTTACAACAAGCTGTATACCCATCTGTCTGTGAAGGCTTAGGTGTGGTCCTCTCTGAAGCCTGGGAGAAGGCTGCCTTGAGTTCTTGTGATCTTTTCCAGGCCTACAATTCTATGCTTCTACATCATTTTATGGCTTAACCCCAAGGTATATTATTCATTTTATTAAGTAAATAATAAGACAAAACTTGAAATTTTTATGGACACTGTCATAGAATGTATTCTGGAAATCCTGAAAATTAACCAGCAAGTCCTCTGAATAAATTGTGAATAATTTTATAGGTCAGGATTCCCAGTGTGTTTGATGGAACTAGTACTGTAATATTCTTGCTCCAAAAAATAAGAAAGAACAAAACTTCAGTGTACATTAGTATATAAAAGCCATAATATTTCCTATAGGATAAAAGTTTTTAAAATATTCACCTAGAACTTCTCAGATCTTACAGGAGAAAGAGACATATGTATTTCTCACTAGATATGACTATCAATATCCCTCTCTCTCTATCTACCTAGCAATCATCTGTCTACTTTTAAATTTCCTATGAAAATAGGGTCTCATAAAACATACTTTGTTAAATATTATTCTGATTTATTTTTCATATCATAAGAAAATCAGGGTTGAATGTATCACTAATAACATCTAAACTTGTCCAAGGATCTTTGGTTAATCCAATAATTGAGTTATTTTTAAATTACAGTTTGCTTCTCTATAAAATGGAGATAATAACACCCGATTCATAGGTTGTTATGAGAATTAAATGAAAATATGTAATGCACCTGGCATAGAGACTGTAATTTGTAAGTGCTCCATAAACGTTAGCTTCCTACCCTTTGCTTCTCCATTAAGTTTTGGTACCTAATATATCTTACAAATAAATAGTTTAGGTGCAGAAATGCTTAGGCAATTAAAAACACTGGGTTCTGCTAAGCAATGAATAGATCATCTTGTGTTAAATTAAAATGCAGAAGCTCAAGTGATTTTACCTCAATATTCAAAGCTATACTGAAATGTATGTGCATATGCATAAGGGCCACTCAGAAAAATAAGAATATTTTTAATAAGTGGTATGATCTTGGGTGGTTTGTTTCATTTTAAAAAAAGAATTAATGGACTATTTTTAGGGTAATTTAGGTTCATAGGGAAACTGAGAAGAAAGTACAGAGTTCCCACATACCCCCTTCCCTATAGGCATATAGCTTCCCCTACCAACAATATCTTACACAGCGTGTTACGTTTGAATGAATGAATGAACGCATCATTATCAACTTACTTTGTGTCATACAGAATAGTTTTGCTGCCTTAAAAGTCCCCTGTGCTCCACTAAATTCATTCTTACCTTCTCCCAAGACCATGGCAACAATTGATCTTCCTACAAAATATGGTATGTAACCCTTTCAGATTGCCTTCTTTTGCTTAATAACATCCTAAACCCTCATTAAAGGCCTTCCATTTCAAGTCAAGTCCACCTAAAATAATCTTCATTAACAAAAAGTCAGCTGATTAGGGACTTTATTTATCAGTTCAGTTCAGTTGCTCAGTCGTGTCCGACTCTTTGCGACCCCATGAACCACAGCACGCCAGTCCTCCCTGTCCATCACCAACTCCCAGAGCTTACCCAAACCCATGTCCATCAAGTCGGTGATGCCATCCAACCATCTCATCCTCTGTCGTCCCCTTCTCCTCCTGCCCTCAATCTTTCCCAGCATCAGGGTCTTGTCAAATGAGTCAGCTCTTTGCATGAGGTGGCCAAAGCATTGGAGTTTCAGCTTCAACATCAGTCCTTCCAAAGAACACTCAGGGCTGACCTCCTTTAGGATGGATTGGTTGGATCTCCTTGCAGTCCAAGGGATTCTCAAGAGTCTGCTCCAACACCACAGTTCAAAGGCATCAATTCTTCAGCACTCAGCTTTCTTTTTAGTCCAACTCTCACATCCATACATGACCACTGGAAAAACCATAGCCTTGACTAGACAGACCTTTGTTGGCAAAGTAATGTCTCTGCTTTTTAATATGCTGTCTAGGTTGGTCATAACTTTCCTTCCAAGGAATAAGTGTCTTTTAATTTCATGGCTGCAATCACCATCTTCAGTGATTTTGGAGCCCCCCAAAATAAAGTCAATTACTGTTTCCACTGTTTCCCCATCTATTTGCCATGAAGTGATGGGACCAGATGCCATGATCTTAGTTTTCTGAATGTTGAGCTTTAAGCCAACTTTTTCACTCTCCTCTTTCGCTTTCATCAAGAGGCTTTTTAGTTCCTCTTCACTTTCTGCCGTAAGGGTGGTGTCATCTGCATATCTGAGGTTATTGATATTTCTCCTGGCAATCTTGATTCCAGCTTATGCTTCATCCAGCCCAGTGTTTCTCATGATGTACTCTGCATATAAGTTAAATAAGCAGAGTGACAATATACAGCCTCGGCGTACTCCTTTTCCTATTTGGAACAAGTCTGTTGTTCCATGTCCAGTTCTAACTGTTGCTTCCTGACCTGCATACAGATTTCTCAAGAGGCAGGTCAGGTGGTCTGGTATTCTCATCTCTTTCAGAATTTGCCAGAGTTCATTGTGATCCACAGAGTCAAAGGCTGTGTTTTTCTGGAACTCTCTTGCTTTTTCGATGATCCAGCGGATGTTGGCAGTTTGATCTCTGGTTCCTCTGCCTTTTCTAAAACCAGCTTGAACATCTGGAAGTTCACAGTTCATGTATTGCTGAAGCCTGGCTTGGAGAATTTTAAGCATTACTTTACTAATGTGTGAGATGTGTGCAATTGTGTGGTAGTTTGAGCATTCTTTGGCATTGCCTTTCTTTGGGATTGGAATGAAAACTGACCTTTTCCAGTCCTGTGGCCACTGCTGAGTTTTCCAAATTTGCTGGCATATTGAGTGCAGCACTTTCACAACCTCATCTTTCAGGATTTGAAATAGCTCAACTGGAATTCCACCACCTCCACTAGCTTTGTTTGTAGTGATGCTTCCTAAGGCCCACTCACATTCCAGGATTTCTGGCTCTAGGTGAGTGATCACACCATCGTGATTATCTGGGTCGTGAAGATCTTTTTTTGTATAGTTCTTCTGTGTAATCTTGCCACCTCTTCTTAATATCTTCTGCTTTTGTTAGGTCCATACCATTTCTGTCCTTTATGTGCCCATCTTTGCATGAACTGTTCCCTTGGTATCTCTGATTTTCTTGAAGAGGTCTCTAGTCTTTCCCATTCTATTGATTTCCTCTATTTCTTTGCATTGATTGCTGAGGAAGGCTTTCTTATCTCTCCTGGCTATTCTTTGGAACTCTGCATTCAAATGGGTATATCTTTCCTTTTCTCCTTTGCTTTTCACTTCCCTTCTTTTCACAGCTATTTGTAAGGCCTCCTCAGACAGCCATGTTGCTTTTTTGCATTTCTTTTTCTTGGGGATGGTCTTGATTCCTGTCTCTTGTACAATGTCATGAACCTCCACCCATAGTTCTTCAGGCACTCTGTCTACCAGATCCCTTAAATTATTTCTCACTTCCACTGTATAGTCGTAAGGGATTTGATTTAGGTCATACGTGAGTGGTCTAGTGGTTATCCCTACTTTCTTTAGTTTAGGTCTGAATTTGGCAATAAGGAGTTCATGATCTGAGCCACAGTCAGCTCCTGGTCTTGTTTTTGCTGACTGTATAGAGCTTCTCCATCTTTGGCTGCAAAGAATATAATCAATCTGATTTGGGTGTTGACCATCTGGTGATGTCCATGTGTAGAGTCTTCTCTTGTGTTGCTGGAAGAGGGTGTTTGCTATGACCAGTACATTCTCTTGGCAGAACTCTAATAGCCTTTGCCATGCTTCATTCTGTACTCCAAGGCCAAATTTGTCTGTTACTCCAGGTGTTTCTTGACTTCCTACTTTTACATTCCAGTCCCCTATAATGAAAAGAACATCTTTGGGTGTTAGTTCTAGAAGGTCTTGTAGGTCTTCATAGAACTGTTCAACTTCAGCTTCTTCAGTGTTACTGGTCGGGGCATAGACTTGGATTACCGTGATACTGAATGGTTTGCCTTGGAAACGAACAGAGATCATTCTATTGTTTTTGAGATTGCATCCAAGTACTGCATTTCAGACTCTTTTGTTGACTATGATGGCTACTCCATTTCTTCTAAGGGATTCCTGTCCACAGTAGTAGATATAATGGTCATCTGAGTTAAATTCACCCATTCCAGCCCATCTTAGTTCACTGATTCCTAGAATGTTGATGTTCACTCTTCTCCTCTCTTGTTTGACCACTTCTAATTTGCCTTGATTCATAGACCTAACATTCCAGGTTCCTATGCAATATTGCTTTTTACAGCATCAAACCCTGCTTCTATCACCAGTCCCATTCACAACTGGGTGTTGTTTTTGCTTTGGCTCCATCCCTTCATTCTTTCTGGAGTTATTTCTCCACTGATCTCCAGTAGCATATTGAGCACCTACCGACCTGGGGAGTTCATCTTTCAGTGTCCTATCATTTTGCTTTTTCATATTGTTCATGGGGTTCTCAAAGCAAGGATACTGAAGTGGTTTGCCATTCCCTCCAGTGGACAACATTCTGTCAGACCTCTCCACCATGACCTGGCCGTCTTGGGTGGCCCCACACGGCATGGCTTAGTTTCATTGAGTTAGAAGAGGCTGTGGTCCGTGTGATCAGATTGGCTAGTTGTCTGTGATTGTTTATTTATATTTGCCTTTAAATTATTTTTTAAAACTGTCTTATTAGAGTATCTTTTAAATGTAAAAAAGATTAATGAATTGAAAATTAAGCAACAGAAGAAACAAACCAAAGAAGAATGATGATTATCATGAGTTAGGAACTCTGAACTGGAGTGGTCCAGCCATACTTGTTTCCTATTTTCCCAAACTGTTGAGTTTCACCTCCTAGCAGACAATTTCAAGTTGTCCTACTCCTGTTCCCTCCTCAGCTTCTGTCTCTGAGCTTCTGTCTTTCTCTTTCTCCTGAAAAAGAGTTCACACACTTTTTTTTCAGGGTTCTTTGAGGTTCTAAGGACAGAACAGGGTGCAATCAGTGAACACAGAAAACCCAAGGGAAAACATATAGTTGTTGATCAGTCACTAAGTCATGTCCAACTCTTTGCAACCCCATGAACTGCAGCATGCCAGGCTGCCCTGTCCTTCAGCATCTCCCTGAGTTTGCTCAGACTTATGTCCATTGAGTCAGTGATGCCATCCAGTCATCTCATCCTCTGTCTCCTCATTTTCCTCTTGCTCTCAATCTATCCCAGTACCAGAGTATTTTCCAATGACTGACTTCCATCGTGAAGTGGGTTCTTCACATCAGGTGGTCAAAGTATTGGAGCTTCAGCATCAGTCCTTCCAAGGAATATTCAGGGTTGATTTTTAGGACTGACTGGTTTGATCTCCTTGCTGTCTGAGGGGTTCTCAAGAGCCTTCTCCTGCACCACAGTTTGAAAGCAGCAATTCTTTGGCACTCAGCCTTCTTTATTGTCCAACTCCCACATCTGTACATAACTACTGGAAAAACTATAGCTTTGACTATATGGACCTTTGTTGGCACAGTGATGTCTCTGCATTGTAATAAGCTGTCTAGGTTTGTCATGGCATTTCTTCCAAGGAGCAAGCATCTTTTAATCTCATGGCTGCAGTCACCACCCACAGTGATTTTGGATTTTGGACAGAAAATGAACTCTGTCACTGTTCCCACTTTTTCCCTACCTATTTTCCCCATCTGTGAAGTGATGGGACTGGATATCATGATCTTCACTTTTAGAATGTTGAGTTTTAAGTCAGCTTTTTCACTCTCCTCTTTCACCTTCATCAAGAGGCTCTTTGGTTCCTCTTCACTTTCTGCCATTTAAGTGGTGTCATCTGCGTATCTGCTGTGGTTGGTATTTCTCCCAGCATTCTTGATTCCAGCTTGTGAGTCATTCAGCCTGGCATTTCACATAATATATTCTGCATAGCAGTTAAATAAGCAAGGTGAAAATATACAGCCTTGATGTACTCCTTTCCCAATTTTAAATTAGTCTATTGTTCCATGTCAAGTCCTAACTGTTGCCACTTGTCCTTCAGGTTTCTCAGTAGTCAGGTAAGGTGGTCTGATATTCCCATCTCTTTAAGAATTTTCCACAGTCTGTTGTGATCCACACAGTCAAAGGCTTTAGTTTAGTCAATGAAGCAGAAGTAGATGGGTTTTTTTTTGTTGTTTTTTTTTTAATTCTCTTGCTTTTTCTATGATCCAGCAGATGTTGGCAATTTGATCTTTGGCTCCTCTGACTTTTCTGAATCCAGCTAATATATCTGGAATTTCTTAGTTCACATACTGCTGAAGCCTAGCTTGAAGGATTTTGAGCATAATTTTGCTAGCTTGTGAAATGAGTGCAATTGTATAGTAATTTGGACAGAGGAGTCTGGTGGGCTATGGTCCATGGAGTTGCTAATAAGTCAGACACGACTTAGTGACTAAACAAAAACTGAAGCTGGGAGAGGTTAAATGACTTTCCTAATGGCTATCCTGGTGGCTTGGATAGTAAAAAAGTCTGTCCATATGCAGGAGACCTGGGTTCAATCTCTGGGTCAGGAAGATCCCCTGGAGAAGGAAATGGCAACCCACTCCAGTATTCTTGCCTGGAGAATTCCATGGACAGTGGAACCTGGCAGACTACAGTCCATGGGGTTGCAAAGACTCCAACACGATTGAGCAACTAACACTTTCACCCATTTTCATGGCAGGCAGGTAAGAATTAGCAGAAGCAGGATTCAAGTTCAGTGTGGTCTATTTCCAAATCCTTTATACTTAACACTCTTTTATGCTCAGAATGGTAACCCAAGTGCCATAGATCAGTGACCCCCAAATGTTAAAGTGAAAATGTTAGTCGCTCAGTCATGTCCAACTCTTTGTGACCTGCATGGACTGTAGCCCACTAGGCTCTTCTGTCCATGGGATTTCCCAGGCAAGAATACCAAGGTGGGTAGCTATTCCTTTCTCCAAGGTATCGTCCTGACCTACGGATTGAATCCAGATCTCCTGCATTGCAGGCAGATTCTTTACCATCTGAGCCATCAGGGAAGCCCCTCTCCAATGTTAATCCTGCCCTTTATGATGAATTTTATGATGGTATGATCCATGCACAGAGCACCTTGTTGGGCGCTTGTATCCCATATCCCAGGTGTAAGAGTTACTCAGGGATAGCTAGCTTCTGTCCTTTCCCTGAAGCACTCACTGGCTGCATTCCTGGTCTACACCGCTGTCGTAGGATTTTCAGACCCACAGGGAAAAGACTTGTCAGCCCATAATTCTACTTCTTAGAACAGAACCTGACTATTTTAAATTGTACAGAATTGAACTGAGTAAGCATCCAGTTTTTATGTGGAATTTGACTTTTGATAAAAACAAAAAAGAGCTAGAACAAGATTGTAATAAAAACCGAAGTGCTATACCAAGATAGACATCAAGCTCTAGGTCAAGGCATACTGACAAACAGAGCCAAGAAACTTCTGCTATACAAATGTCACATAAAATTCTAGGCTATAATTTTCTGACTTTGAATTTTTAAATGTGGGCCTTTGAAAAAAATCAGCCCTCTCAAAGGATAATATACATATACTAAAATTCACCAATTTTAACTTAGTTCAGAATTTTGGCAAATGTAAAGCAATCATGTAACCACCACTGCAATCATGATGTAGATTATTTTCATCATACTAAAAGTTCCCCCTACTTTTGCCCCTTTGCTTCTCAATGTCTACAAAAAAAATTTGCTGGGATTTTTGTTTGGAAATTCATTCACTCTACAGAAAATTTGAGGAACAGTTCACATCTTCATGGTACATTGTTTGCCAATCTGTCTCTCCATTTATTTTTTTTTTCCTTTCATTTTTTACAGTAATGCTTTGTAATTTTCAATATATGTTTTAACACCATTTTTATTACATTTATTCTCATCTTCTCTTTTTCATGCTCTTGTAAATGGTATTGCTTTCTAAATTTCAAGATCAAATGTTATGCAAATTGTTAGCATGTAATATACAATTGATTTTTGTATATTGACCTTTTTATTCTATAATCTTGCCAAATTCACTTACATGTTCTAGTAGTTTTTTTGATGACAGCTTGGGATTTTGTATATGGAAATTCACTGTCATATGCTAATCAAGAAAGTTTTGCTTGTTCTTTTTCATCTGTCTCCCTTTCATTGGTCAAGATGTGTTATCCTTTTTAAATGTTTCTGGATTCAGAGTATTAAAGATTTGTTAAAGATTTTTGCATCTATGTTCCTGAAGGATAAGGATCTATAATTTTCTTTTCTAACAATGTTTTTCTGTTGTTGTGGTAACAGGTTAATGATAGCCTCCTAAAATGAGTTAGGGAACATTCCCTGTTGTTTGCTGAAAGAGTTTCTGTAAGATTGTCATTATTTCTTCCTTAAATGCCTGGCATAGTGTATCAGTGAAGTTATCTGGACCTAGGGGTTTTCT
Source organism: Dama dama (assembly GCF_033118175.1). Classification (NCBI taxonomy): domain Eukaryota; kingdom Metazoa; phylum Chordata; class Mammalia; order Artiodactyla; family Cervidae; genus Dama; species Dama dama. Next base: position 36,740,701 of record NC_083692.1, read on the forward strand.
TTGCGGGGAGGTGGGGCATGAGTACTTTAACTCTGATTTCAATTTTTAAAAATAGATGAGAGACTTTAGCTCTTCTGTTCTATTTTGAATAAGCTTTGACGCTTTGTATCTTTCAAAAAATGTCAGTCATTGCATCAAATAGATGAATTTATTGACATATAATTATTCATAATATTGCCTTATATTTCTAACACCTATTGGTTCTGTAGTTATATTCCCCTTTTTATTTCTGATACTGATAATTGGCATCTCCTTTTTTTTTTTTTCCTAATCATCCTGTTCAAAGATTTTAACCAATATTATGGATTTTCTCAAATAACTAGCATTTGGGTTTATGGATTTTTCCCTACAGCTTTGGGAGTAGCTTTCTTTTTGCTTCATTGTTTTTGTAGTTGCTTTATTTTTACTTCCTTCTGCTTGTTAATTGCTGGTGCTCTTCTTTTTTTAATTTCTTCAAGTAGAAGTTTTGATCATTAATTTTTATAACTTTTTCTCTGTTATAATACAGTCATTTAATGCTATCCATTTTTCTTTGAGTACACTATTTTATATCAGCCTAACAATTTGATATGTTGTGTATGCTTTTTTATTCATATCAAATTATTTCCTAATTTCCCTTGTGGTGCCCTCCTTGAGCCATGAATTAAGATATGTACCATTTAATTTATAACTATTTATGGATTTTCCAGAAATATTTTTAAGTTGGTTTCTAGTTTGATGTTGCTGGCCTCAGAGAAATACTCTGTAAATTAAATCATTTAAAAATTTTATAGTTCAAAATTTTGTCTATCTGTGAATGTTTCATGTACACTTGTGAGATTATACTATGCTGTTGGGAGGAGTGCTGTATAAACAAAAATTAGGTTAAATTGATATCTTGGGCATTTGGGGATGCTATAACAAAAATACCATAGACTGGATGACTTAAACAATAAACATTTATCTCTTACAGCTCTGGAGGTTGGAGAGTCCAACATCAAGGCTGACAGCAAATCTAGTGTCTGGAGAGAACTTTCTTCCTGGTTTGCAGATGGTTGGCCACCTTCTTGCTATATCATTACATGACAGAGAGATGGGAATGAGAGAAAGCTTCTTCATCCTTGGTAATACTTCTTCATCCTTGGTAATATTTTTTGTTTTGAAATTTGCTTTGTCTGCTATTAATATAGTCTTCCTAGCTTCCTTTCAGTTTTATGTTACATATTTTGGCAACTTTTCACTTTGAACCTATGGTATTCTTATAGACAGCATATTTGCTTATGCCTACAATCTGAGACTCTCTACCTTTTAATTGGAATGTTTAGAAAAATTTAAGTTTAATGTAATTATAAACAAGATTGGGTTCCATTCTATTATCTTGATATAGGTTTCTCATTTATTTTATCTAGTATTTCTCTTTTTTGAACACTTCTCTTCCATTAACTGAGCACTTATTATAAAATCATTTTGTCTCTACTATTGGTTTGTTAACTACACATTTTTGCTTTGATTTACTATTAATTATTATCATCATCATCATTATTATTGTTGGTTTCTCGAGACTAGGGGATTGCACATTTTTTCTGTAAAGCATCAGATATTGAATATTTTAAATTTCAACTACTCAACTTTGCCACTGTAGTTGAAAAGTATACCCTGGATATCACGTAAAGGAATGGCTATGGCTGTATTCCAATAAAACTTTAATTACAAAAATACAAAAACGGGTGGCAGCTCAAATGGGATTTGACCCACAGGCTATCAGTTTGTCAACCTTTGTAAGTTTCCCAATATTCATCTTTAACTTAAAACAGCCTAAGTTCAAATAATATTATACTACTTTACAGTGTAACAACTTTTCAAAATTATAGTTACAGTTTGTATCTCTCAAACATCATATTATTCTTCTCATATATTTTAAAATTAGTGTTACACTCCCCAAGATAGACTATTGTTATTTTGCTTCAAACTTTATCTTTCAAAGAGGTTAAAAAATGAAGTGAAATAACTTTTAAAAATTTATTGACATATTTCCACTTCTTGCCTTCTCTATTCTACCATCCAAATTCAAATTTCCATTTGGTATTGTCATATTGTTACTTCTGCTAGTAGAATTTCTTTTAACATTTCTTAAAGTGCAGGTCTGCAAACGGTTAATTTCACTTTTGTTAGGTTGAAAAAGTATTTCTTCTAGAGTTTTGAAAGACTCTTGTTGGGTATAGATGTCTGGGTAGACAATTTGCTTTTCAGTGCTTTAGAGATATTGTTTCATGTGTCTTTGAGCCTACATTGTTTATAATGAGAAGTCTGTTAACATTCTTTTTCCCCCATTGACATAACACATATATCTTTTTTTCTCTGGGTACTTTTATGGTTTTTTTTTATTTATGATTTTTTTTTAGAAATTTGATTACAGTGTATCTTTTTGTGAGTTTCTTTATATATTTCTGCTTGAGGTTCACTGAGATGCCTATATATGGGTTTAAAGTTTTTAATCAGATTTTCCAATGGCCATTATGTCTCCAGATTTTTTTCCATCCCCTATTCTCTCATTTTATTTTCCTTCTAGAAGTCCAGTTACATATGCTATACCATTTTATATTGCACTGTATATGGAACAGGACATTGATTTTTCTCTCTTCATTTTGAATAGTTTCCGTTCCTTTGTCTTCAGGTTCACTCATCTTTCTTTGGTGTCTATTGTGATAGTAATGCCACTGAGTATATTTTTTTTCATTATGGATAATGTAAATTATTTCCTTTAGAAGCTGCAATTATATTTTTAAAAATTATTCTTTATATCTCTCTTTACCATCATTTGTTTTCCTTTATATCCTTGAAATGTTTATAAAATTTTTATAGTGGTTTATGGTATTTCTTTAATAATTCCATAGTCTCTATTATTTGGGAGTTTGTTTATACTGACTAACTTTGCTTCTGGTTATGAATCATATTTCCCTTTTTCTTTCCATGCCTTTCATTGGATGCTGAGCATTCTGAATTTTATGTTGAGTGCTGAATTTTATTTTTCTTTAAAGAGTGTTGGATTTGTTCTGATGCACAGTTAAGTTACTCATGAGTGAGTTCAATCCCTTTAAGTCTTGCTTTCATGCTTTTCAATGACAAGTCTAGATTAGCCTTCATTCTAGAAACAAATTTGCCTGCAGCAAATGTATGACACCTATGACAACATGCCCACATATTTTAGGAGGTCCCTCCACTCTAGCCGGTAGAATCACATACTATGTTCAGCCCTTGATGAGCTCTGAGAACTGTTGGCCTATTGCTTGATACTGATTCCCAAGCCTGAGGTAGTTTCACTTATAAATGTGGAGGTAAGTACTCAGCCAGATAGACTCAACAGGACTACTCTGCAACTCCCCTCAATTTGATGACACCCCTATACTATACTCTGTCAGTTTATTCTACCTGCTCATAAGCCTGGGAACTGCCCCAAGAAATGAGCAAGGTTATCATATAACTTACCTCTTTTATTACCTCTTCTCTTAGGAACCATCATCCTGTGCCACCTGCCATCCAGTGTCTGAAATCTATTATTTCATGTACCATGTCTGGTTTCTAATTATTTACACTATGAGAGCAATTCCTATGACAGTTAATCTTGTAAGGGAAAAAACAAACTGATGTCCTAGCTTGCGTTTGTTATTTTTGCATGACAATTTTTTTTATTATAGATCAGTGTAGTTTTTTCAACTATCCTAGATTCTCATATTGTGTTCTTCCTCTTTTCATTGTTAAAAAAGTTTTATCTTTTATGAAACAACTTTGACAGTTGTATACAGATGCTTTTTAGTTCCTTTACCTGGTAAAATTTTAAAAACTAGAAATGTTATATCAACTCTTCAATATTTTACTGATTTGTTTTGCTGGGCCATGAAATTGAAAAATGTCTTGCTTCACCATCTTACATCAGATTTACACATGTACAGGGACTGATGAAAGGAATAAAACAAAGGAATGTGGTGATAACTACATATTTGGTCAGATGGGCATTACAGAGTGTTAGTTCTACCACTCTAGCAATATAAAAGTGACATTAGAGTAGATACTATAACCAGACCTCTGCCAACAAATGATGTTATTATAGACAGGCTGTTTGTGTCAGTTCAGACTCTCCAGGAAGTAGACACCAAGACGGAGCTAAGAGTGCAAGACCCTGGGGTGGGTAAAGCAATAAAACCATGAATTATAAGGGGATTGACAGCAAGATTAAGTGAGGAGAGCCTTCAGATTATTCTGACCCTTATGAATGAAGATGGAAGGAGTATGGTGTAGGAAGAGAACTCAATTTGTGCTGGAGCTCAGAGAGACTTTCAGCTAGCCCAGTGGGGAGCTCCAGTGCCAAGACTGCTCATAGAAGAATCTGCATTGTGCAGAAATGACCAGGTCCTATTACTTCTCCCGTACTCTGTTATTGACCAGGGTTTCCCAAGAGGAGGTGGCCTCAGCTCAAATGCTGCACAAATGTTGAAGGTGCTGCTTCTGGTAGTAGTCACCTAACTGCACTCACAGATTTGTCCTTGGTGATGGTGGTTGGTGATTTAGTCACTAAGTCTGTCTGACTCTTGCGACCCCTTGGACTGTAGCCTTCCAGGTTCCTCTGTCCATGGGATTCTCCAGGCAAGAATACTGGAGTGGGTTGCCATTTCCTTCTTTAGGGGATCTTCCCAACCCAGGAGTTGAACCCAGATCTCCTACATTGCAGGCAGTTTCTTTACCAACTGAGCTACAAGGGATTTGTCCTTAAAAGATTAAAGCAGAGTTTCTCCGTGACTGTCATCTCTCTATTCTAATGCACTAAAACTGCAAGCGTGGTGGTCCTGAGAAGGAGCTGGCCCAGATCAAAGAAATGCATCTGTCTTAGTCTGTTTGGGCTACTATAATAAAATACCACAGACTGAGCAATTTATAAACAGCAGAAATTTATTACTCAGAGTTCTGGAGACTGGAAGTCTAAGATCAAGGTGCCAGCGTGGTTGAGTGGGGACCTTATCCTGGATCTCATGCTTCTTGTGGTATTCTCACATGGCAGAGGGACAAGAAAGTTCTGTAGGATCTCTTTTATCAGGACACTAATCCCATTCATGAGAGCTCTACCCTCATGACCTAATGACCTCCTAAAGGCCTCACCTCCTAGTGTCATCATCACTAGGAATTAGGATTTCAACATTTTGCGGGGACACAAAAGATTAATGATGTCATCCTCCTGTCAGCATATATCCTAGTCTTCTAGAATAAGCATAGGTCTGGCAGTGGAACAATAATTGCCGCTTCTGTTCCCCCAGGTGATGTCTTGAATTTGAGCTCATCTTATACCATTAGGTCCCAATTTCTTTACCTATAAAATGGAAATTACAATAATATACCCTCCTAGGCCAAACATAAATTCAAATAGCATACTGGGGGAAAAGGTAGCATGGGGGAAAGAAAAGGAAGATATAATCTTCATCTTTTTAAAACCAAGATATTTTATAGGAAATCTATGTCTTCATCATTTAGCAACATCTCCCATTCCCCACAACATTCCAACTTCTAAATGGATATTGAGATTTGGGGTTTTTTTCCCAAAGTAAAAAACATATAGAACTGCCTCTCTTTAAGTTATTGGAAACATCCATGAAGAGCCTCTTATTTTCTTAAAAAAATTTATTTGGAAGTACAAGTTAATTCTTACATTATGTTATGATAGTCACTTGGGCTCTGGTGGTTCAGATGGTAAAAGAATCTACCTGCAATGCAGGAGACCCAGGTTCAATCCCTGGGCCGGGAAAATCCCCTGGAGAAGCAAATAGCAACCCACTGCAGTATTCTTGCCTGGAGAATCCCATGGACAGAGGAGCTTGGTGCGCTGCTTGGGTTGCCTGTAGCCACACATTATTAGTCCTCAACTTAAAAATTGTATTATAAATCACTAGTTTCTTTAGCATTTAAAGCTTGCTTGTGTTCATGTAAATAATAGCTTGATTATTTTTGTTGAAAGGTCATGATTTCCCTGTTTGTTCAGACCCAGTGTTCTATATTTAAGTTATCGCATACGTTGTAGTTCTGTAGGAGGGGGAAGGACAAAATAACTGAACTGCTGATTCCCAAAAAAGCACAACTCTGATTAAATCTATAATCAATCCAATTTATGATCTTATTCAAAGTGAACTTTCACTACAGAAAGTGAAGTTATTGAGAAAGCAAAAATAGAAACTGCATGCCACTGCCATTGAAAGTGGTTTGAACCAGTTGCTGACTGACTTGGACTAAAATTCAGTTTCAACCTAAAATCCAATCAAAACCATTTTAGATTCCTCTACAGTGGTTTTAGGACTGCCTCCACAATTCCCTTACTTACAATCTTCTATTCTTACTAGGATTTGTGGTTTAAGAGAATGGTTAAAATGTCATGATGTGTCAGAAGAAATGACTAAAACAATGAAAAGACATCTAGGAAAGGGAGTGCATCAAGAGACATAAACGCAAAGACAAATACTTCCAGGGAAATGGTTTAATACTCTTTGCTGATCTGTAGGGGCAGAACCGCTAGGAAGGTGGATGCTCAGACTCTACCTACTTTCATTGCATCACTGCCTGCTCTTACTTATCCAGAGCCTTCTATTTCTCAAGGAAATAAACTGAGGATAAGGCTGGGAAGGTGATTGCTCCCTCACGTGTTCTGTCTACCACTATTCTCCCTGGGAATACAGGCAAAAGAGCATTTCATTTTGTGGCACTCAGAAGCAATAGAAAGCTGGCAAAGGCTCCAGTGTGTATCTAACATTGTTTAAGAACTGGGGCGATTTAAAGAAGGCTTAGCCTTTGCCCTCAAATAGCTTATCTTCCAACAAGAAGATAAGAAAAACCCATTTGAAACAAGAGTGAACAAAATAAAGTTACACATAATTTACTGCTAAATCACTGCTCCATTAATCACATTTCATTTCATTTAATTCTCACATCTTCCCTTACTTAAATACTTCTCTAGGGTTTGAAATTCTCTTCATTCCTCTTATTGATTAAGTGGTTGCTACTTGAAGAGAGAGGTCCATGTCCCTCACTTGCTTTTACCTTTTTTAGTGGACTATGTATAGATATAAAGTAGTTAAGGCTAATAAAAGAAAGAGGTTATTAGAGATGAGATAGTAAAAAAAAAAAAAATCCACTTAAAGTCATGATCTTAGAACTCTAGGATTTAGCACATAGGAGGCCCTCAGTATACATGCTGTGAATGAACGAGTAGTCTGAAGAGATAAATAAAATATTCCAGGAGAAGAAAACATTGCAGATACGAGAATGACATATTCATGGACATGAGAGAGATTAGCCAAACTAGAGCTGAAGTTAGGTAGCATGAAATGACAGGAAGCGAGGATCACCAGGATACACAAATTATTGGCCTTTTCTGGAAAAGTTTAGGTTTGATGTCCTAGAAAATGGGAAGTCTTTGAAGGTCTGGGACCAATGAACTGTAGAACAAGAGTGTCTGAGGAAGATGAATAGCCTTGGCATGTAGGCTGGCTTAGGAATAAGAGAGGCCTCGCCTAGTCCAGCTCTGAGCCCATGCCAGCTGTCCAGGTGTGAAGTGATGGCTGGGGGCAGGGGAGGTGATGGAAGGAAGGGGTATGGATAAGAAGCATTTCAAAGGAAGACTCAGCAGGATTTAATAAACACTTTTCAGAAGATCAAAATCACTGTGCTTACTGAGTCTACAGCAGAAGAGATAAGAACAGACTACAGACTAACACTGTAGAAGGAGCAAAAGATAGAAGGGCTAAGAAATAGAAACCAGGCCTGGGAGTCACAAACCCATGACCTTGCCCAATGTACTTGATAATTCATTCCTTAAAATCAGGAGGCAGTCTTACCATTATAGATACTTGTTAGCCTCTTGCATGCAGCCTTAAGGTTTAAGATGCAAAGAGAAAAGATAGCCCAGTCCTAGTCATCAGCAGCCTTCCTGGAATTTTCTAGAACTGTCACTTCATAAGGCAGGATTCTTCTGACCTAGCCAAACTCTTCCTACCTGGTTATGTCTCCTCTGAGGCTAAGAACACCCTAAGACAAATACCCAGGAATGTCTTCACTTGCTGGAAAATTTTGCTCCATGAACAATATTAGCAGGTGACAACAGATCTTAGTTTCTTATTTCAGCATTTAAAATAGTCAGTATGATGCATAGAAAGAGTTAACTCACCCAATTGTAGAAATACACCGCAGTTCACATACAAAAGAAAGTCCAATAGATTTAAACGGAAAGTGGAACCACAAAAGCATCATTCACTATGCATTCTCTTTATATTTTTCTCTACTGTGAGAATTTCTCTTAGGTGAGGATGTTTCATTTGCTGTGGATTCTGCCACCTGAGGGCCTCATTAATGCTCCCAGTATCCCTGTATCTGTTCAAGAGGAAAGAAGGACTTCCAAGTAGGGATAAATTGTGGTATAGCCATGATGTAGAGTGGAAATGATGTAGTAGAACAATGTGCATGATAAAACAACAATTACAAAAGAATGATAATTATGTGACATGATAGAGGTGTCAGCTAATGCTACAGTGATAATTATATATTTTGATACACATAAATGTATCAAACCATCCCATACATTGTACATCTTATATGTATACAATGCTATAGCTCAACCCTATCTTAATAAATTTTAAAAATGTATAAAAACTTTGTCTACATATACAAAACTCAAAGATAAAATAGGCAATTTGTAAAAGAATATATATCAGGATTTTATTTAGTCTAAAATGTGAAAGGAGCCCTATGTTTAGTTCAGGGACACACTAAAGCTTCCGTGGTGACTCAGTGAATCCACCTACAATGCAGGAGATGCAGGTTCAAGCTGAGTGTTGGGAAGACCCCGTGAAGAAGGAAATGGCAACTCATTCCAATATTCTTGCCTGGGAAGTCCTGTGGATAGAGGAGCCTGGAAGGCTACAGTCCATGGCGTGGCAAAAGAATCAGACATGACTTAGCAACTAAACAACAAGAGCAGCGCCAGCATGAGAAAATCTAAACACTTGCACCTGGCAAGGAGAGGAAGGATGAGGTATAAGGAAAATATTGAATATAATGGAATATACACAGGGACTTCAACCATGTTTGTAATCAGTCATCTCTTTAGCTGGATAGTGTGTACATGTGTGTTCATGACATAATTCCTTACACCTTTCTATAGCTATGAAATATTTAACATTTCCTTATATCTTCAGCTCTTTCCTGGGAAGGAAGGTGGAAATTCACACTTCACAACATAGAAGTAGACTCACTTTCCTCCTGCCCTTAGTATAGAGGAGCCCCATTTCCAGGTAGGGAGACAAAGATAGAAGAGAGGGAACCCCTGCACAAAGGACTCAGTTGTTAAAGGAACAAATAATCCTTCATTCAACCTTCACTAGTGAGCTTTAGAAAATCTGTATATTTTTAGTTTTGCTGCACAGAAATTCCCTTCCAAGAAGAGAGGAGCATGATGTTTTGGCATTACTCAGCAGGGAAAAGGGCTTTCTCCTACTACAGTGTTTAAGAAGGCCAGTATGTGCGAGTCTCCCGCAATACTTCCTGAATGCCTGCGCCTTGCTGGCTCACAGAAAGGGGATTAGTAAAGCACCATTAACCCCACAATGAAAACACATCAGTTTAGGGTTTTCTTTCATCCTAAACCCAGTTTATAAACATAGCCTTATCACAAGGAGAATGTTTATCTTCATGTGTTATAAGTAGATTTCCAAAAAGCAACAGTAGCTAATGAAATTAAATATGATGTTGGAAAATCTATTTTCTCCCTCCAGCAAAGATGACACAGAAGACAGTTAAGCCAGAATGTGGTTTAGTTTAAGCATCCTCTACTCTGATTAATTTAGGAATTTTATTAATAAGTTTAAGAAAGCCAGAGATTTGAACCTAAGCATTTCCTAGTTTTCCAATTACTTACACCAAATTTCTAAAACAAGTCAAGAGATAGAGCTTTTTGTAGCTTTTCAGGGCTGAGAGTTAAGACATGTTCTAGTAATTTATGATCATTTATCTGAGAAATGGTTGATGACAAAGGAAACTTAATTACAGCTTTCCTCTCCTCCTTCTTCCAACCACCCAAGAGGTCCTTGAGCTTCCCTGTTTGTTTTTATTTATATGTAGACTTTCAGAGGCTAATTTGACTGAAGACCTTAACTAACCTTGACTTTTCTAAAAGCTTCCCTGTAGGGTTAATAGTATGTTTCTACCCCATCATCATTTTTCACTTGAGGATCACATTTGTTATGCACAATTACTAATGAAATGATGAAACAAATGGAGAAACCATGCAGGCTGTCACTCCCAAAGGACCAATGTGCAAATTTAAATGTGTCTCAGCTCTCCAACATTGAAGCATATAAATCTGTACAACATGTTCCATATAAAATTTCTGACAATGCAAGTGTCACAGCTAACAAGTCTTGAAAGCAAAATGTAATTTACCACCTATTCTTTTCCCTGGTGTGTGGATGGGGGTTGGGGGGGGCAAGTCAATAGTGGAACTCAGTATGTAGTATTTTCTGAACCAAAACGTGGAGCTCATGGTGCTGCAGAATTGATGCAATCATAAGAAACAAGACTATTCAAGTTAGGAGAGAATGAGTGAGTGAGTGAGAGAGTGAAGCAGCCTAGGTCGTGTCCGACTCCGTGACCCCGTGGACCATAGCCTGCGAGGATCCTCTGTCCTGGGACTCTCCAGGCAAGAATACTGGAGCGGGTTGCCATGCTCTCCTCCAGGAGATCTTCCTAACGCAGGGATCTTTCACACCTGACCACATCTTTTACATCTCCTGCACTGACAAGTGGGTTCTTTACCATTAGCGCCACCTGGGAAATCCAATTTAAGTTACAGCTTTTCCGGAATGCTGGGGATATGTGGTTGCCATATACATATATGGATAGCTGAGGGTGGAAGTGGGGAGACGCAATGTACACATTAGGACTCACATGTGGAGAAATAACTTTCATTTTCCATGACTGAAAACTTTTTCATCTTTTTCTAGGACAGTTTATCCTATTCCATTCAGGTGTATGTAGTCTGAGCTAATGATTTGCAGCCAAATCTGAGTATTGTTATCTTAGTCACTAACTAACTGCCACATCTGGTTAATAGATCAGTTACCCCAGGCTTCTACCCTTTCCTTTTCTTCTTCCTCCTTGTATGTAATCTGGTTTTCTGGCTGAGTTTTTCATTGCACCAGCACTGATAAGGAATGTCTAGCCCTGAGCAGTGCTTCATGTGGACATCTCATCTCATCTGGTGTCCAAGCATCAGTTTCTTTCCTCGCCATGCCCACTGTGGTGTGGCTTCTACCAGGCCTTTAGAGCGTCTAGCTGAAATTCATAAACTTCTCTGCTACCTCTGGCCTGTCACAGTGCTCTTGCCTCCTATCACAATCCAGACCCTTTCTAATCCATTGATTTGCTTGTCCTTCTACATTCCTGTCTTCCTTCTGGGCCTGAGAATTCTCAGTCAATTTCTCTGTGCCACTATTTAGTGTGTGAGGTTCTGGGCAGGTACCTAGGCCTCCCTGCAGGGCATCTCCCTGAGTCCTTTCCATTTTACTTTTTCAATCCCATGGATTAGATTTCTTTGACTGATTTGTGGAATTACAAAGAAAACTTCATGTGTGTCCTATTTTCATGTTGTTTCCAAACCTGTCTGGGAATTATCTTACTGCCCCTAATCCAGGGTGTTGATCTATGAAAGGATGGAGAATGTTAGTCAATAGATTAAGGATAATAGTTGAGTTTGGAGAAAGATTATCCAGAATAGAGGATAAGGAAGAAGGTTTTATTCATTCATTTATTTATCCATTCATTTGTAGACATTGAGTATGCCAAATACTATGCTGATTATATAAATATAAGCAAGACATGGTCCATGATTTTAAGGAATTCCTAGTCTAGTAGAGAGGAAGCATGTTAGTAAGTATTTCCAGGGCATACTAGAGACATGCAAAATGTAAATAGATACCTCTAAAGAATGGCAGGAGTGCATGGGGATTCAGAAAATTTCCTTAGAAAAGCTGATGCTTCCATTAAGACAGAGGGTGATTAGGCTATCGTCACCAGCGTAACAGAGCCTTTTTTTTTTTTTTTTTAGCAATAGGAACAATGGAAGAAAAAAGATGGGGGCATGAAACAGCATTCAGTTCAGTGCAATCACTCAGTTGTATCTGACTCTTTGAGACCCCATGGACTGCAGTCCACCAGTCTTCCCTGTCCATCACGAACTCCCGGAGCTTACTCAAACTCATGTCTATTGAGTCAGTGATGCCATCCAACAATCTCATCCTCTGTCATCCCCTTTACTTCCTGCCTTCAATCTTTCCCAGCCTCAGGGTCTTTTCAAATGAGTCAGTCCTTCGCATCAGGTGGTCAAATATTGGAGTTTCAGCTTCAGCATCAGCCCTTCCATTGAATATTCAGGATTGATTTCCTTCAGGATAGACTGGTTGGATCTCCTTGCAGTCCAAGGGACTCTCAAGAGTCTTCTCCAATGCCAGAGTTCAAAAGCATCAGTTCTTCAGTGCTCAGATTTCTTTATAGTCCACTCTCACATCCATACATGACTACTGGAAAAATCAAAGCTTTGACTAGACGGACCTTTGTTGGCAAAGTAATGTCTCTGTCTTTTAATATGCTGTCTAGGTTGGTCCTTGCTTCCAAGGAGCAATCGTCTTAATTTCATGGCTGCAGTCACCATCTGCAGTGATTTTGGAATCCAAAAAATGAAGTCTGTCACTGTTTCCATTGTTTCCCCATTTATTTGCCATAAAGTGATGGAACCAGATGCCATGATCTTAGTTTTCTGAATGTTGAGTTTTAAGCCAACTTTTTTACTCTACTCTTTCACTTTCATCAAGAGGCTGTTTAATTCTTCACTTTCTGCCATAATTGTGGTGGGAACAGAATTAAAGAGCTACAAATACATTATGATTTAGTATAGTTGGAACAATGAAGGTGAGGTAGAGAATAGGTAAGAAGATGGTCAGGAGACAGGTCATGAAATCAGGAAGTGGAAAATGATTCTTTGAATTAAAAGAGAGATATGACCATATATACCCTGTAGAAAGACCATTCTTGCTATAGGGTAGGTGGTAGACTTAAGTAGGTCAACTTTGGAGGTAGGAAGGCTAGACAGGAAATTATGAAAATGTGAATTAAGAGAGCAATAGTGAAATGAAAGGGAAAGAATAGCAGTGAGAAATAGTTTATAGATTTGAGAAGACTTGATTACTTACTGGTGTTGGTGATGAAAGTCTGATGGGTGCATAATGGTTTAATTTGCTGAGATCAAGAGTATAATACAGTGAATACCTTTTATCAGGTAGGTTATTTAGTTCACTTTTGAACATACTAAGTTTAGGGAGTTTTTGAGGTATCCAGATGGAACTATTTAATGGGTAATTTAACAAGTCAGGAACTAAGCATTAAGGTCTGTGCTAATTATGTAGATTTGGAAGCTATAAGCATACAGCTTTCTTTAATGCCTGTGTCTGTCTCTGCATGCCTGAATGTGATCTCATTTTGTACCAGCAATTTTGTTGGGCATAGGATTCTAAATGGAAATTATTTTCTTATATGGGTTTGAAGTATTGTCTCACATTCTAGTATCCAGGATTGTTGATGAGGCATCCAGCTCCCATTTTAGTCTTATTTCCTTTGATTTTTCTTGCTAAATGTAGAAAAGAAAGGACACAGATTGAAACTTGGTAACACTAGCATTTTGGAGGTTTAGAAGAAGACATGGAATCTTATGAGACAGTCTGAGGAAAAGAAGTCAAAGGATCAAGAAAGTGTTAAGTATCTGAAGGGAAAGGTTGAGAGGTTTCCAAGAAGGAAAATGATCAACAATGTCAAGTTCCAGAAATCAAGTTAAATAAGCCAAGAATGGGCCAGTTAGATTTGGCAATTTGTAGGGCAAAGATAACTTTTACTAGAATATTCTAGTGGAATATTGGGTTAGGAACTGAATGAGGGACTCCCAATTCAAAATGGCAGACTGAGGACACAGCCTACCTCCCTTGTCAATCTACTGAGATGACTGGAAGAACTACAAGAGTCTAAATCCATAACAGTACTGAATATAGGGAGAAATCATCAATGTATCAAAAATTTTGACAAATTTTTGAAAAACAAAATAAACAGGTTTTTACTTTGTGATTAATCACAAAGTAAAGTCTAAAGACTTAGGGAGGGGGACTCACTGTGGACTATTTACTCACCCTCTTTTAAATATGTCCTCTGAGAGGGCTTAGGAGATAATTCTTTCACCAAAACATTGAGAAATATATTGGTAGAGAAAGTGCCAGCATCTATGAAAAGTGTCATTGTGGAATACAGACTGAAAAGGCTGGTGGGAGATACTACAATAAAATGTGTTCCTGGTTTCTGTAGGTGTCAAGAACTCTGCATGGTCTGAGATTTTATCCTACATATAAGTTAGTTTGCTAGTATTCCATGAACCATGGCAAAAGACATGAAACTTCTGAATTAAAGACAAGGAACTACTTAAATTCACAGTACATCAAGCAGCATGAGTAAATTTGCAGCAGGTCACCCTGCCTTCAGTTTCCTCAGGGGTCATGCAGTTGGTCCCAGATGGATAGATGCACGTGAAGTGGGTTGCATTGTAAGAGAGAAATGCTGAGGTGAGAAAACCCGAATCTTTAATACTGAGCTGTAAGCATATCTGCCTTTTGTTTGGGAGACACTGTCTCTAGTTTCTAAGGCTGTTTGGTACACAAACAGATTAGACAATTTGGAACAAAGGCAGACAGTGCCTTGCTCACAAGATATGCAGTAATACAAGTGACCCATGAAGTATTATCACCTAATGATATCCACCTTAAGTTTCTACACTGACTTAGCTTCTGGTAAATTTCCCCATGAATGTGCCTCTCTATTTGGCCACTCTGATGAATCTGAATGACAGAGACTGGGACCAAATCCATTCACTTCACCTCATAGTGCATTTCATTTGAGGCTTCCAAGTAGCAGGATGAGGCCAACCCACAGTATTGATCTCAACCTTGCGCTCCAGGATTCCAGACCAAACCTTCTGAACAAATTCCAGCAACCATCAGGGTCACCTTAGAAAGCCAAGTGGCTTTCTCCTTATGTCTCTGTCTTGACCGTTCTGCTATGCTTGTAGAACTGATCCAGGCACTGAGGGTGAATTAGCAGTTGTACAGACTTTGCCTTGATGGCCCACAGACAGAAAATCTAGGGCAATTCTGTCATCCAAAACAACCGTGACTAGGGAGTTGGGGCTGCCCTGAGTGCTTTTCATGGCCAATTGTGTCATTGCTCACTTCAACTAAAGCCAGGAATACATTTTGTATCACCTTTTCTAATTGGATGACTCCTTTCATGGGGATACCTGCCCACAAGGTGTGATAAATCACTTGATGTAAAACTCCACTTGATGAACAAGGGTAGCCTCATCTTACAGAGGATTTTACACTTAAAAGAGTCTATATGATGATATTTCCTTAAATGCTTGAAGGCCTCTCAAAATACCTTTAAGACAGATGCAAGTCATTTTTCTTTGGAGAAGGAGGCAAAGCAATGCCTGGTGCTTCCAGAAAGAAAGCTTTGTGTCCATTGTGAAGTCCCTTGCAAATAGGGACTGATATAAACTGACTTCCTGTGTGATGAGGTGAATCTGACAGAATCATCCATCCCTCCCCTATACCCAGCAGAGCTGAAGGTGTTTCTTTCTCAGGTGCTGTGATTGTAACTCTCCTATTATTGCCACAAAATTGTGTCTCTTTTCAGTAGCTATGATTACAACTTTTTCCCAGGTATTACCTACTAGCATCCAGACTCTCCAACTAGAAGGATCAGATATGAGAGCATTTTTGTTAAACTTATAGACCTTTACACAGACCACCTTAGGTGTATTCAGCAACTGTGTTCTCAACCATGCAGTCATTATATTAGACCAAGTTAGTCCAATAACGGAGAAGGCAATGGCACCCCACTCCAGTACTCTTGCCTGGAAAATCCCATGGATGGAGGAGCCTGATAGGCTGCAGTCCATGGGGTCGCTAAGAATCAGACACAACTAAGCGACTTAACTTTCACTTTTCACGTTCATGCATTGGAGAAGGAAATGGCAACCCTTTCCAGTGTTCTTGCCTAGAGAATCCCAGGGATGGGGGAGCCTGGTGGGCTGCCGTCTGTGGGGTCGCACAGAGTCAGACACGACTGAAGCAACGCTGCTGCAGCAGCAGCAGCAGTGGTCCAGTAAGAGAATTCAGATGGCTTTGTTGTTGTTCAGTCACTCAGTCATGATCAACTCTTTGCGACCCCATGGACTGCAGCACACCAGGCCTCCCCATCCTTTGCCATCTCCCGGAGTTTGCTCTAACCCATGTCCATTGAGACGATGATGCCATCCAACCATCTCATCCTCTGTCACCCCCTTCTCCTTCTGCCCTCAATCTTTCCCAGCATCAGGGTCTTTTCCAGTGAGTCAGTTCTTCGCATGGTGGCCAAAGTATTGGGACTTCAGCCTCAGTCTTTTCAATAAATATTCAGGGTTGATTTCCTTTAGAATTGGCTGACTTGTTCTCCTTGCAGTCCAAAGGACTCTCAAGAGTCTTCTCCAGCATCACCATTTGAAAGCATCAATTGCCTCAGCAGTCAGCCTTCTTTATGGTCCAGCTCTCGCATCCATACATGACTAATGGAAAAGCCATAGCTTTGACTGTGTGGACCTTTCTCAGCAAAGTAATGTCTCTGCTTTTTATTAATAACATGCTGCCTAGGTTTATCAAAGCTTTCCTTTCAAGGATCAAGTGTTTTAATTTCATGGCTCCAGTCACCATTCACAGTGATTTTGGAGCCCAAGAAAATAAAATCTGTCACTGTTTCCACTTTTTCTTCTTCTATTTGTCATGAAGTGATGGGACTGGATGCCATGATCTTAGTTTTTTGAATGTTGAGTTTTAAATCATCTTTTTCACTCTCCTTTTTCACCCTCATTTAGAGACTTTTAAGTTCCTCTTCACTTTCTGCCATTAGAGTGGTATCATCTGCTTTTCTCATGTCATTGATATTTCTCCTGGCAATCTTGATTCCAACTTGTGATTCATCCAGCCCTGTATTTCACATAATGTACTCTCATATAAGTTAAATAAGCAGGGTGACAATACGTAGCCTTGACATACTTAGCCTAACTTTGGGCTCTGGAGCCTAGCCAGAATGGCAGTCATTAGAAGGAATCAATTAGGAGATTAATAACAAGAAAGCTGAGGAAGATTTTTAGATGGATCTTTTAGAATGACCCCAGAGTCTGTGAATATGTGTGCTCTATATGAATAATCAGTAAAAGTTACCACTGTAAAGGAAACTTTTTAATAACCAGTCGGGCAAAATGACCTACCCAGTAGATTTATTTTAGCCCTTTTATCAGTTCCCCTAGTATTCACTCAACGGGATCATATATAAAATGCCCATGGTGATGAGAATCAAAACAATGCTTAAATTCAGCAGTCCAGACTTCTAGCCATGGGTAACTGCACTCTTGCTGAATGCCTAACTTACTAGAAACAGCAAAAATCAATCCTGATCTTTCTACAGAATTCAATAATCTGGGATGGTCTAGATATCTTCTCAAGGACAGTTAATTACATCAAATCTTTTCCATTTGAGGGAAATACAAATCTGTCCTCACTGGAGTAGTCACTGAACCTTTATTTGCTTTTTCTGGTCCCCTTTGGAGAGGACCACCATTCCAAGATTCGCTGAATGCTCCTTCCTCAGTCACTTAAACCTGTGCAACACTGCTTCTAACCAAGAAATATATTTTACAGTGACCATTTTAAAGCAGAGTGTCTTAAAAGTAGCATTGCTAACGTTTTGGACAAGATAATTCTATGTTGCAGAAGACTGTCCTATACATAGAAGAATGATCGGTATCATCTCTGTCCTCTATTCACTAGAGGCCAGTCAATAATATTTCCCTACTCCACAAGTCATGACAATAAAAAAAGTCTCCAGACATTACAAAAATGTTCCCTACAGGGTAAATCACCCTACTTGATGACAAATAATTTAAGATAATGTTCTATAAACCTCATATAAAGAAGATTTGACTTTACAGAACAGTTGGGTGATCTACTTTAGAGTTGGTAACAACATCGACTGGAACACAATACACAACCTTATGGGCTGGAGTGGTAATTTTTGGGATGTGGTTTATTCTCTGAACATATTGCCAATAAAAGTGATGATTCTCCTATAGCCAGAATACATTGGTCTGGGAACTAAAATATGAAAGATGGGTATTATCTCTCATTATTATGTGTAATAATTCATTTACAAAGTTTTACTCTAATATCCGCAAAACAATGGACTCTGCTCTGTTAGTGATTTTGGCACCAAAGGAAGAAATTATTCAACATGGACACAAAACAGTTGTTTCACTGGGTTAGAAACCGAGATCACCACTTGGTTATTCAGGCTCTTTTTTTATTTTAAGGGAAAAACATTCTAAAGAAATGGTAGATCTTGAGACTTAACTGAGGTAATAGAGCCTGACTAGAGAGGATTGTTGCCACGTAACAGTGGCAAGGAACTGTAGAAGGAAACCATCTAGATTTTCTGTTAAGTATTGTCATGCCCAGGAAAGTTAATGAGATTTCCATATCTATTTATGGAGCCTATCATATAGATTAATTCCCCCCACTGACCATTAGAAAAGCTTGAACATGTTTTAAAGTGGTTTTAAGACATCAGAAAATAAAGTCTGTCACTGTTTCCATTGTTTCTCCATCTATTTGCCATGAAGTGATGGGACCGGATGCCATGATCTTAGTTTCTTGAATGTTGAGCTTTAAGCCAGCTTTTTCACTCTCCTCTTTGACTTTCATCAAGAGGCTCTTTACTTCCTCTTCACTTTTTGCCATAAGGGTGCTGTCTCTGCATATGTAAAGTAATTGATATTTCTCCTAGTAATCTTAATTCTAGTTTGTGCTTCATCCAGCCTGGCATTTTGCATCATGTACTCTGCATATTGATGCTTTTGAACTGTGGTGTTGGAGAAGACTCTTGAGAGTCCCTTGGACTACAAGGAGATCCAACCAGTCCATCCTAAAGGAGATCAGTCCTGGGTGTTCATTGGAAGGACTGATGCTGAAGCTGAAACTCCAATACTTTGGCCACCTCATGCGAACAGTTGACTCATTGGAAAAGACCCTGATGCTGGGAAAGATTGAGGGCAGGAGGAGAAGGGGACGACAGAGGATGAGATGGCTGGATGGCGTCACCAACTTGATGGGCGTGAGTTTGAGTAAACTCTGGGAGTTGGTAATGGACAGGGAGGCCTGGCGTGCTGCGATTCATGGGGTCGCAAAGAGTCGGACATGACTGAGCAACTGAACTGAACTGACTGACTCTGCATATAAGTTAAATAAGCAGGGTGACAATATACAGCCTTGACGTACTTCTTTTCCTATTTGGAACTAGTCCGTTGTTCCATGTCCAGTTCTAACTGTTGCTTCTTGACCTGCCTACAGATTTCTCAGGCGGCAAGTAGGGTGGTCTGGTATTCCCATCTCTTGAAGAATGTTATAGTTTGTTGTGATCCACACAGTCAAAGGCTTTGGCGTAGTCAATAAAGCAGAAGTAGATGTTTTTCTGGAACTCTCTTGCTTTTTTGATGATCCAGTGGATGTTGGCAATTTGATCTCTGGTTCCTCTGCCTTTTCTAACTCCACCTTGAACATCTGGAAGTTCTCATTTCACATACTGTTGGAGCCTTACTTGGAGAATTTGGATCATTACTTTGCTAGCATGTGAGACGAGTGCAATTATGTGGTAGTTTGAATACTCTTTTGCATTGCCCTTCGTTGGGATTGGAATGAAAACTGACCTTTTCCAGTCCTGTGACCACTGCTGAGTTTTCCAGATTTGCTGGCATATTGAGTGCAGCACTTCAACAGCATCTTTTAGGACTTGAAATAGCTCAACTGGAATTCCATCACCTCCACTAGCTTTGTTTGTAGTTATGCTTCCTAAGACCCAGTTGAACTTGCCTTCCAGGATGTCTGGCTCTAGATGAGTGATCACACCACTGTGGTTATCTGTGATCACACCATTGTGGTTACCTGGGTCATTAAGATCTTTTTTGTATAGTTCTTCTGTGTATTCTTGCCATCTCTTCTTAATATCATCTGCTTCTCTTAAGTCCATACTGTTTCTGTCCTTTATTGTGCACATAGTAGCATGAAATGTCCCCTTGGTATCTCTAATTTTCTTGAAGAGACCTCTAGTCTTTCCCATTCTGTTATTTTCCTCTATTTCTTTGTGTTGATCACTGAGGAAGACTTTCTTATCTCTCTTTGCTCTTCTTTGGAACTCTGCATTCTAATGGGTATATCTTTCCTTTTCTCCTTTGCCTTTCACTTTTCTTTTTTTTTTCTCAGCTATTTGTAAAGCCTTCTCAGACAACCCTTTTGCCTTTTTGCATTTCTTTTTCTTGGGGATGATTTTGATCGCTGCCTCCTGTACAATGTCATGAACCTCTGTCCATAGTTCTTCAGGCTGTCTGTCAGATCTAATCCCTTAAATCTATTTGTCACTTCTACTGCATAATCGTAAGGGATTTGATTTAGATTATACCTGAATGGTCTAGTGGTTTTCTCTGCTGTCTTCAATTTAAGTCTGAATTTGGCAATAAGTTCATGATCTGAGCCACAGTCAGCTCCTGGTCTTGTTTTTGTTGTGTAGATGTGTTCTCCATTTTTGGCCTCAAAGAATGTAACTAATCAGATTTTGGTATTGATTGACCATCTGCTCATGTCCATGTGTGGAGTCATCTCTTGTACTGTTGGAAGAGGGTGTTTTCTATGATCAGTGCATTCTCTTGGCAAAACTCTGTTAGCTTTTGCCCTACTTCATTTTGTATTCCAAGGCCAAACTTTCCTGTTACTCCAGGTATCTCTTGACTTCCTACTTTTGCATTCCATTCCCCTATGCTGAAAAGGACTTTTTTTTTTTTTTTTTTGGTGTTAGTTCTAGAAGGTCTTGTAGATCATCACAGAACCATTCAACTTCAGCTTCTTTAGCATTACTGGTTGGGGGCATAGACTTGGATTACTGGGATATTGAATGGTTTGCCTTGAAAATGAACAGAGATCATTCTGTCATTTTTGAGATTGTACCCAAGTACTGCATTTTGGACCCTTTTGTTGACTATGAGGATTACTCCATTTCTTCTAAGGGAATCTTGCCCATCATAGTAGATATAACGGTCGTCTGTGTTAAATTTGCCCATTCTGGTCCATTTTAGTTCACTGATTCCTAAAATGTTGATGTTCACTATTATCATCTCCTGTTTGACCACTTCCAATTTACCTTGATTCATGGACCTAACATTCCTCGTTCCTATGCCATCTTGTTCCTTACAGCATCGACTTGCTTTCCATCACCAGTCACATCCACAACTGGGTGTTGTTTCTGCTTTCGCTTCATCTCTTCACTCTTTTTGGAATTATTTCTCTACTCTTCTCCAGTACCATATTGGGCATCTGCCGACCTGGGAAGTTTATCTTTCAGTGTCATATCTTTTTGCCTTTTCATACTATTTATGGGGTTCTCAAGACAAGAATACTGAAATGGTTTGCCATTCCCTTCTCCAGTGGACCACATTTTGTTAGAACTCTCCACCATGACCTGTCCATCTTGGGTGGCCCTTCATGGCATGGCTCATAGTTGCATTGAGTTAGACAAGGCTATGATCCATGTTATCAGTTTGGTTAGTTTTCTGTGATTGTGGTTTTCATTCTGTCTGTCCTCTGATAGATAAGAATAAGAGGCCTGTGGAAGCTTTCTGATGGGAGAGACTAACTGTGAGGGAATCTGGGTCTTGTTCTGATGGGCGGGGCCATGCTCAGATGGTGACTGCGTCCATGAAATTAAAAGATGTTTGCTCCTTGGAAGAAAAGCTATGACAACCTAAACAGCATATTTAAAAGCAGAGACATTACTTTGCTGACAAAGGTCTGTCTAGTCAAAGCTATGGTTTTTCCAGTAGTCTTGTATGGATTTGAGAGTTGGACCATAAAGAAAGCTGAGCATCAAAGAATTGATGCTTTTGAACTGTAATGTTGGAGAAGACTCTTGAGAGTCCCTTGGACTGCAAGGAGATCAAACCAGTCAATCCTAAAGGAAATCAGTCCTGAATATTCATTGGAAGGACTGATGCTGAAACTAAAGCTCCTATACTTTGGCAATCTAATGCAAAGAACTGGCTCATTGGAAAAGACCCTGATACTTGCCCTCAAAGATTAAAGGCAAGAGAAGAGGGTGACAGAGGGTGAGATGGTTGGATGGCATCACTGACTCAATGAACATGAGTTAGAGTGAACTCAGGGAGATAATGAAGGACAGAAAAGCCTGGCATGCTGCAGTCCATGGGGTTGCAAAGAGTCGAACATGACTGAGCGACTGAACAACAAGGCATCAGAGAGCTATCAAAACAGCTGAGATATGGGGGAAGAAAATGTACTGTGGTGACTCAAGATATTCTGTGCTCTTTTTCTTTTGGTGCATTTGCTGAAGTATGAGCAATGGGCTGGTGAAATTGAGAAATTGAATGAAAAGTAGCTGTGAAAAGTCAGAGAACTAGGTAGACCTTTAGTTGTCACACCAGGATGGGAAGTCACATATTGGAGATCAAGACTACTACAATAGCCAGATTTTGAGGTTCAAAATCTTAAAGGAAAGGAAAATACATTAAAATGAGCCAGACATTCTACTACTTTTTTTCCTAGAGGCATTCATAAATAGCACAAGCCTAGAGATGGAGATTACAGGCAGTAAATGGAGGCTAAGAGGCTGAGACATTAACCCGAACTATCAATAGTTTCATAGAACTGAGGAGATCGAAATTGGAATTCAGGTTCTAACAGGTAGAGCTCTCTCATAAATACCAAAAGCTTTGGGATTTCCCCAAAAACTATACCCTGGAAATAAGGAAATGCTAGAAATAAATCAAACCTTATGATGACTGAAGCCTAGCCTTGAAGAATAGTCCCTGATTAGATTAAGTGATTTGATCCCATTGTAATTACCTGCCAAAAAGCTAAAGAAAACTCTCTTTAAAGAATGATAACATCATGTAAGTCTTCCATAATATATTTTATACAATATTCAACATTCAATAAAAATTATCAAGGAATGGAATCAAGAAGGAAAGAAAATAGAAATAGATGCACAGGGATCCAGGTATTAAATCTGGGAGATATAGACATTAAAACTGTGATTAATATATTCTGTAAGATTAAAGGCAAAATACAAAGTTTTACCAGAAAACTATCTATTTTAAAAGAATCCAGTGTAATTAACAGATATACAAGTGAAATTAAGAATACAGGAGATAGGTATAAAAGCAGTTTAAATACAATAAAAGGAAAAGCAATTATTTGGTGGGTAAGTCAGTAAAATTATCCTTATTAAAACAGAGCAGAAGAAAGAATGGGCAAAATGGGATAGGGTAAATGATCTAACACTTGCACAAATGGAGTTATGGGAAAAGAGAGCAAATGTAGCGGAAGAAATATTAGACAGAGGAAGGGAATTTTCTAAAATGGATAAAAGCTATAGATTCTAGAATGCTTCAAAATTCAAGTGAATAATTAAAAAGACCCAGGTAAACCATAGTAAAATTGTGTTAAAAAAGAAACCAGCAAAACTCAAATACAAGAAAATCTTCAAAGCAATCAAAGGTGGGGACAAGGCCAAAGTACTTTGAAAGAACCAAAAGTAACAAAAAGAGTAGAAAATAGAAGACCAAAAAATGATATCTTTTATTTTTTTTATTTTCATTTTTTATTTTTTGGCCGTACTGCATGGCACGTGGGATCGTAGTTCCCTGACCAGGAATTGAACCTGCAGCCCCTGCATTGGCAGCATGGAGTCTTAACCACTAAACCCTCAGGGAAGTTCAGAATGACATCTTTTAAGTGTTGAAATAATAACCACCATTCAGAAGTCCTACACATAATGAAAATGTCCCTCAAAGTTGAAGCTGAATGACCCAAAGACCTTAAAAGACACCCCACCAAAGGAGAAATATAGATGGCAAATAAACATGTGAAAAGATGTTCCACATTATCTGTCATTGGGTAAATGCAAATTAAAATAACAAAGAGATATTGCTATGTACCGATTAGAAGAGCCAAAATCGAGAACACAGGCAACAGCGAATACTGACAGGTTGTGGAGTGACAGTAACCCTCATTCATTGCTGAAGGAGATGTAAAATGGCACAGCCGTTTTGGAAGATAGTTTAGCAGTTTCTTACAAAACCAAGCATAGTCTTACTGTACAATCCAGCAATCATGCTCCTTTTTATTTGCCCAAAAAAGTAGAGAACTTAAGTACGTACATACAAACACTGCACATTGTTCCATACAGAAACTTTATTCATAACTGCCAAAACTTGGAAGCAACCAACGTGACTTTCACTGGGTGAATGGATGAATAAGTTGTGGTACATTCACACATGCATTATTTAGAAATAAAAAGAAATGAGATACCAAACTATGGAAAGATATGGAGGAAATTTAAATGCATATTACTAAGTGAAAGAAGCCAATCTGAAAAGACTACACAGGGTGTAATCCAACTATATGACATTCTATAAAAGGCAAATTTATGGAAATGTTTTTATTGAAAGCTCATGGTTGCCAGAGACGGGAGGGAGGGGGAAAGAAAGAACAAACATAACACAGAGGATTTTTAGGGCAGTGAAAATACCCTGCATGATGCCATAGGATGGATGTATGTCATTATACATTGTCCATACCTATAGAATGTACATCAAGGGTGACTCAAAATGTAAACTGTGGACTTTGTGTGATTCTGCTGTGTCAATGTAGGTTTATCAATTGTAATAAATGTACCTCTCTGGTGGAAAATGTTGATAATGAGGGAGGCTATGCATGTATAGGGGCAGTCATATTTGGGAAATCACTGTACCCTTCCCTCAATTATGCTGAGAACCTAAAACTACTCTAAAAAAAATCTTAAAAATAAAATTAATTAATTAATTGATATGAAATTTGTTAAAAATTTGAAGGTGAAAATTAAGGCAATTCCAGAACACAAAATCTGTGAAAATGCATCACAGATGAATTTGACTTTGCAGCCAAAAATATAATAAAATGAATTTTTAAGCAAAAGTAATATAATATCAGAAAAAAGTATGGAAATATAAGAAAAAAACAAAGGTAAAAGAATGGAGAAATTATGTTGTCATATCTAATTGAATATTGACTCTTTCAAACCATAAACAACAAACAAATAGAAGGGGAAATAAATCAGTAAAAGATGCTTCATTAATCAAACAAAATGCAAGAAGGCAGAAAAGAAGATTATAGGATAGAACAAATAGAAAACAAATAGTAAAATGATAGTCATAAATCCAAATATGTAATTATATTAAAATAATTCAATTAAAATATCAAGATTAAAAAAAAAAAACCTGAGTTAAAACCAACCACAAAACCCAAGTACATGCTACTTTAAAAAGACATTATCTTAAATATAAAGAAAAATAAACACTGAAAGTGAAATAATGAGAAAATATAGATGCAGTGTTAATATTAGCCAAAAAAAGCTGCTGTTGCTATAATAGTTACAAAGTACAATTGGCCAAGAAATATGACTAAAGGTAAAAGAGACTAATAGGGAAAACTTGTGGTAGAAAAGGATCAATCCATAAGGAAGTTACAACAATTCTAAATTTGTTTGTACCTAAAGAGCATAGCTTCAAATTATATAAAGCAAAATTTCATAAGATAAAGAGAACTAGACACATCCAGAATCAACCTCACTCAGTAGCTGAAAGAACAGATAGAAAAATATAGTGAATATGTGGAAGGTCTGAAAAAATGTGAACCAGTTGATATATATTGAACACTACATCCAACAGATGCAGAATACAAATTCTTTTCAAAAGTACACAGAAGATTTCCTAAAACTGGCCATTCTTTACCATGAAACAAGTTTTAATGTATTTCAAGACATGGAAATCAACAGAATATATTCTCTGGCCATATTGGAATTAAGTTAGAAATCAGTAACCTCTGAATAACTAGAAATACCTAAATGTTTGGAAATTAAGCACTATACTTAGAAATAATCCATGGATGAAAGGGTTCTTAGTGGAAAATATTTTAAACTAAATGATAATTAAAATTGTATCATAACAGCTAAATGCAATTTGTGATTCTCACATCAGCTTATCTTCTAGACCTTACAACATTAAAAAGATACAACAATGTTTGTATTCTGAAAAAGCACACAATTTCCAAGGAAAACAGTTATCAAAATAAACTCAAGAATAATTTTTAAAAATCTGAAATGACTCTATATGTACTCAATAAACTGAATCTGTAATATAAAACTTTCCAGAAAGAAAACTCCAGACCCAGATGTCATCCCTAGTGAATTCTTCTAACATTTAGGGAAGAAATAGCGTCAGTTTCCAAAGATTAGAAAACTTAATGGAAGATTACAGTAACTCTAAATAAGCAAAACCATCAAGGTCTCAGAATTTTCAGGTATGAAGGTATGAAAAAAACTCCTTTAAGAAAAAACTGCCTGAAAGCAAAGAGAATACAAAATAGGAAAATCATAAATACTAACTATACTTTTAACCAACTTCAGATATGTGGACCTGTATTTTTTCCATATATATAATTTCTATTTTAAAAATAATTTTTCTTTTCCTCTTTCCCCCCTTTTAGTTTATTTAGAGTTTATTGGTGGTAGTTAACCTGGTAATTTACAGATTATGGGATATACAGGCAAGATCATAATAGAACAGAAGGAATGACAGGATCTAGAAATTTTAGACTTGTTGCTGAATAAAGGAGCTGAAGAACCATGGTGAAGGATAGGTGGGTAGCGAGTGGACACTGGCCCAAGCCCTGGCTTTCTTACTGTCAGGCTTAGGTTTTTCCAGTCTTGTGAAGAACCTACAGGGCTTATAAATTAGCCTCTCCCAAGGACTCCTGGGGCATCTGGAGGCTTGGAAGTCCAACATGGTGACCTATGCTAACATGATCATCATGAGATGAGTGTAATGAAGTGCTTTTAAAAAATCAGAGTTGCAGGTGGTATATGTAGTTGTGAAAGAATGAAGCGCAGAGAGAGCTCCCTGAGGCCACTGAGGATCACACCCAGAGACAACATATCTGAGTAATTCCTTCTGAGCAAAGCACAGCTCCGTGCTATTGCTGGATCTAGGCCTACTAAATATGTTGGGGTTTGATAGTGCTCAAGATTACACAGCAACAGATAGCTGAATGAACAAATGGATTAGCATCATACTCTAAGTATGAGCCCAAGAATGTGTCTGAAAACAGCTGCTATGAGAAGTACTGGAACAGAGTCATGATAACAGACCAGCATGATCTGGCCTCCAGGACAGAGAATCGGCCGTTTGATGGACTTAATAGAAGTGTTATGTTTTCTGATACCACTGCTACAACAAGTTCAAATCCCCCAAGAACAGACAGAGAAGCTAAAGAATGAGGTTCTAGTCGAGCCCTCATTAAATCAAACATGAAGTCCAAGCCCAGGAAAAACAGGCCAAGTGTCGACTCAGAGACATGGGTGGTTCCCTCATGCTGCTTAGCATTCCATTATTTTTTGGCTCAGTTTTAAAAGTAGTACTCTGGTCACCTGTCATAAGCAGGAGATTTTTATCTTAAAAAAGGATGATTTTCCTGAACTTGGAAAATTCCCATCTTGTGACAAAATATTATGAAATAACAATAATTAGCACATTTTCTTTCTTCCTAGGAAGCTGAAGGACTTTGATTTACATCTTTTTCCATTTTGAAACAACTCTTTGGAATTATGGGAAAAACAGGATTGAATATATGGAATTTTTTTTGCATATGGAATATCCAAAGTTCGCACAAAAAGTTAGTGTCAACAATGAAGGAAACTATAAGCAAAGTGAAAAGACAGCCTTCAGAATGGGAGAAAATAATAGCAAACAAAGCAACTGACAGAGAATTAATCTCAAAAATATACAAGCAACTCCTGCAGCTCAATTCCAGAAAAATAAATAACCCAATCAAAAACTGGGCCAAAGAACTAAACAGACATTTCTCCAAAGAAGACATACAGATGGCTAACAAACACATGAAAAGATGCTCAACATCACTCTCATTATCAGAGAAATGCAAATCAAAACCACAATGAGGTACCATCTCACGCTGGTCAGAATGGCTGCTATCCAAAAGTCTACAAACAATAAATGCTGGAGAGGGTGTGGAGAAAAGGGAACCCTCTTACACTGTTGGTGGGAATGCAAACTAGTATGGCCACTATGGAGAACAGAGTGGAGATTTCTTAAAAAACTGGAAATAGAACTGCCATATGACCCAGCATCCCACTGCTGGGCATACACACTGAGGAAACCAGAACTGAAAGAGACACGTGCACCCCAATGTTCATTGCAGCACTGTTTATAATAGCCAGGACATGGAAGCAACCTAGATGTCCATCAGCAGATGAATGGATAAGAAAGCTGTGGTACATATACACCATGGAATATTACTCAGCCATTAAAAAGAATTCATTTGAATCAGTTCTAATGAGATGGATGAAACTGGAGCCTATTATACAGAGTGAAGTATGTCAGAACGAAAAACACCAATACAGTATACTAACGCATATGTATGGAATTCAGAAAGATGGTAACGATGACCCTATATGAAGACAGCAAAAGAGACACAGATGTATAGAACAGTCTTTTGGACTCTGTGGGAGAAGGCGAGGGTGGGATGGTTTGAGAGAATAGCATTGAAACATGTATATTATCATATGTGAAACAGATCACCAGTCCAGGTTTGATGCATGAGACAAGGTGCTCAGGGCTGGTGCACTGGGATGACCCAGAGGGACGGGATGGGGAGGGAGATGGGAGGGGGGTTCAGGATGGGGAACACATGTACATCCATGGCTGATTCATGTCAAAATATGGCAAAACCCACTACAATATTGTAAAGTAATTAGCCTACAATTAAAATAAATAAATTTTTTTAAAAAGTGTCAAAAGTGGTCAAGAAGAGAATGCAGGGACTTCCCTGGTTGTCCAGTGGTTAAGACTCCATGCCTCCACTGCAGGGGGCTCAGGTTTGGTCCCTGGTTGTGGAACTAAGATCCCACACACTTTGCAGTGCGGCCAAATAAATAAATAAGATAAAATAAGTAAGAGAATGCAATGTTTCTAGCTCCCAGCCCAATGGTCTTTCTCAGTCTCAGCTCTTCTTCAGTGACCCAGTTCTGTCCATAGGAAATTCACTTTGTAATACAGACTTCTATTCCATCAACAAAGACTTGTTGACATTGCTATGTGCAATTTACTACCTAGGTGTCAGGAGGGTGCAGTGGATGTTGTGCTTGATAGGCAACATCCATCCCATCCCTCCACTCATGGGTGGTATGCAAAGAGTTTGTGGAATTTCCAGTAGCTCCAAGGGTAGATCTGACTGGTCTGGAGAGTTAGCCTATCCCTCATGACAGTGACTGGTTTAGGAACGGGCATGTGACCAAAGAGAGATTTTCTGGAGGCTTCTGAGGAAGTGCTTTCTCACTCTTAAGAGAGAGCAACAGGAAAGCAGACACTCCCCTGCTGATTGCTACTGGCAGTCATCCCACAGCCCCAAGAGAAACTGCCTTAGGATTAAACTGACACTGCGGACAGCAGTGTGGAAGATGAAAAGACGCTAAGTCCTTGATGACATCACTGAACTTCTGGATCTACTAAAGCTGAAGCCCACCCCTACTTCTGATTTTCCTCACATATGTGAGCTGAAGAGTAATCTTATTGTATAAGCTAGTTTCGGTTGGCTTTCCTATCATTCCTAGCTGAAAACATCCTAATGCAAAAGGACTCAGAGGGAACTGAGTTTTCATGCAGAAGGAACCTATTTCTCCTTTCCAGAGCCTCCTTGCCAGTCTTCATTCCACCCAGTCAGGACCTGCTGTTCGCGACCCCAACAGGCTGGGTGCAGACTCTTCAATGCCAGCCCCGTGCTCTCCTCAGTAGCCTTCTCCTTGCACCATCCAACAGTCATGGTTAAAGCCATTAAATATCCAAGTTTATGAAGAGATTCATGTTCATTTATACAATCCCTGGTAGTTTAGCTGTAAAGAACCCACCTGCCAATGCAGGAGACACAGGATATCCCCTGGAGAAGGGAATGGCAACCCACTGCAGTATTCCTGCTTGGGAAATCCGATGGACAGAGGAACATAGTGGGCTACAGTCCATGGGATCACAAAAGAGTTGGACATGGCTTAGCAACTAAACAACAACCCATCAAATGGTACTCACTACTAGCTTCTCCGTAGTAGCTGCCTTGCACTCAGGTTGTTGCTATTCAGTCACTCAGTCATATTTGCGATCCTGTGGACTATTGCTTGCCAGGCTTCACTGTCCTTCACCATCTCTTGGAGCTTGCTCAGACTCATGCCTATCCAACTACCTCATCCTCTGTCATCCCCTTCTCCTCTTGCCTTCAGTCTTTCCCAGCATCAGGGTCTTTTCTAATGAGTCGGCTCTTCACATCAGGTGGCCTAAAGTATTGGGGCGTCAACTTCAGCATCAGTCCTTCCAATGAATATTCAGAATTTATTTCCTTTAGGACTGATTGTTTTGATCTTCTTGCAGTCCAAAGGACTCTCAAGAGTCTTCTCCAACACCATAGTTCAAAAGCATCAGTTTTTCAGTGCTCAGCTTTCTTTATACTCCAGCTCTCACATCCATTGGAGAGGGAAATGGCAACTCACTCCAATATTCTTGCCTGGAGAATCCCATGAACAGAGGAGCCTGGCGGGTTATAGTCCACGGGGTTGCAAGAGTCGGACACAACTTAGTGACTAAACTACCACCACCACCTCACATCCCTACATGACTACTGGACAAACCATAGCTTTGACTATGTGGAGCTTTGTTGGCAAAGTAATGTCGCTGAACTCAGGTTAAACAACAATAATGAGAGGTTGGCCCAGGCATTTCCAGGGTCAGGGTTATGTTGGGGGTAGGACACCTATTAAAAGCTTTTTTAAATTTCAGCCCTGGCTATATCCGTCTTGCTGCACATCAAACCTTCCTCCAGGTATTGTGTCTTTAACAGGAAGAGGGAGGCAGGCACTGTTTTTCCTGTGCTCACTCTCCAATCCTGCACAGTGATTTTCCCATCCCCAGAGTACACACACCTCCTCCCTAAGATGCCCTGTATCTGGGTATGGCTGATTTGGTCGTTTCCCAAGACTGATCCAAAAGAGACAGCTGGTGTCCAGAGCTGAGCTCCCAAAGGGAGACTCCTCACCCTACACCAAGGGATCCAGTGTGACTGAAACCATGTGTGAGCACTGGTGTGAGCGTGAGACTAAGTCCCACAGAGCTGAGGGTCTGGAACTGCGAGTCAGCAGAAGGACAGAGAAGAGCATACTTTGGTGATTTCAAGAAGCCCATCAGGAACTGGCTCTGGTGGGTGTAGGGTGTGGAACCCTGGGTGGATTTCTTACGGGGGTGAGGAGCAATGATTTTGAAGTCGAATTGACCGAATTCTCTTGTCACCTCCCAAAGTTTCTAGCTTTGCTGTTCTTGACAAAATCCTTGACTTCTCTGGGCTTTCTGTAGAATGAAGTCAATGATTCCTACCTCTTGGGGCTGCTTTGAAGATGACAATGACAAAACACCTGGCACACCCCTTCTCTTAAGACTCCTTTGTGAATCCTTGCCCTCTTTTCTTTGACATGAAATCTGAAAACACCTAGGCGAGTGCTTGCCCAGGGAGAAAGCGAAGCTTGGGGTTAGGATCCTATTTGATTTGAGGGCACGTGCCCAAGTTGCAGGGTGGGGGATGGGGGACAGGTGAGGAACCTAACAATTAGATTTAAGACCAGCTCTTCAAACTGGGTAAAAGAACAACCCATTCATCCTCTCTGCTGGCAGCCTCCTTCTCTGTAATTGACAGTGTGGAAGGAAATAACCTCTAAGGTCCCATCTGGGTCTCAGGTCTTTAGGAGGAAAAATTGAGAACTGCGGGCATGGCTGGCAAGGATCATGGGTGGATGTGATTTCATCCACACTCAGCTCCTCTGTTGGCCCCTTTGAGTACTTCCTGCAGGTTCTGGGTCCTTGGCCCCTGGCCCCACAATGTCCTGCATCCTCTGCCATGCTCCTATTTCATATTCCTTCAAGAAGGCACATAGCAGTGTCTTGACCACCCCTCTTAAATTAACCAAATATCGTGTTTGATCATAATTCTTTAAAGGCTGAATTTTACTTAATTGTTTTTTCCCTTTCATGCTATTTATTCTAAATTAGGAATCTCTTCTTGTTTTAGGACTTTTTACCTTGGGATTCTATGTCAGAATTTTAACAGTCTAGTAACAGCCCTCTCTACTCTCTCCCTGTAACCTTCTTCCAATGTCTGACCTTCACTATCTTCATGGAAAAGCACCCTCTGTGTTCATCTAATACAGGTACCTTTTGTAATTTCAGTTTGAGAAATTCCAATAGCTTTTTAATAACCCTGTCATGGTCTCTACACTCTTTCACTCCAAGAAGATATTTTTCTCGCTGGTCACCCAGACTGAGGTCCTATTTTTTTTTTTTTTTTGTCTTTCTCTTCCTCATAGACTCCAAAACAGGGCTCTCTCCAACAGAGCTGCATACTTGGAAGTTGAGAGAGAATGTGGAACTCAGGCCATGTGTGCTGAGAAATCCCAGGTGATGTGTGCTGAAAATGCAGATTTCTGACCTCAGGCATAGTGCCAAAAAGAAGTTTTAATGTCCAAGTGTTTTATGCTTCAAAGATAGGCCCTTGTGGTTGTTGGTTTAAACCTGCATTCTACACAGGAAGCAATCTGATATCCCACTGACTGGAATCCATAAGGTAATTCAAAATTGCTTAGATTGAGGCCAACAACTTTGCAGAAGATTTGATACTCTCCAGAGATTATTGCTCCAAATAGGTGAGTAACGTAACAAGTTGCTCCACCAGTCATGCATTTTAGCATATTTCACACATCACAGGCCAAATTTAAGAATTAGGATAAACAAAGATTTTAAGTATTAGGATAACAAGGAATTAAGTATTAGGATTAGTTTTATACTTTGTATTTTCCGGCATTCCATAGCTTTTCAAAAATTTCCAAACCCTCAATTCAAAAAGTTGAACATAGCCCTCGTATCATTTGTTAACTGCAAAGCAAATACATTTCTCCAGCAGAAGGGGTACTCTCCTGTCCTGGTCAAATAATGGCATAAGACTTGGAGATGCTTCAATTCCACATGGTAAGAAAGTTGTCCTACCCAATTAAAATACTCTTCTCCAATATCATATAATTAAGGAAATATTCATTGAAAACCCTGTGTCCCAAGCACCAAAGATGATACCAAGATGAACAGAAGAATATTTTTTCTCTCTGGGCTTACAGTTTAAAGGCACATAAATGGGCAAGTAGCTACATAAAAAAATAGATAACATAGAGTGAAAAGTCATCAAGGAGGAAATGAACGACCCCAGGAGAATCTGGCAAAGCCTTACAGAAGTGGAGTCTGAGCTGAGCCCTAACTGATGGAGAGTGCTCCCATCATGAGAGGTGATGGGAGAGTGTTTCTCCTGAAGAGCACCCCTGAGCCCTGGTTAAGGGAGAAGGGGAATGTGGACACAGGTGAGAGGCAGACGTGGTCTGCACAGTGTACGGAGGAACACAGTGCTAGTGGAGAAGCAGAGGCCGGGTGGGAGGACTGCGAATGCCTGTCTGAGAAAGGGGCGATGTTTTCTGTTCTCGTTGATATCCCTGGTGCTGCTCAAGGGAATCATTCACCAACATTGTATAAATAACCCCAGAAAAACGCTAGTTCACATTGCCCATGAGAGAAGCAACTCCATGGAAAATCAATACCTACTGCAAATCAGCATCTGCAATTCAGAAAACTTGCCCTTAAAGGTTCAGCCCGGGCTGAACCTGGAAACCATTCTTTGTTTTCTTTGTCCGTGGCTGATTTTGTTAGCTTTGCCTCATCCAAGCAGGAGACATGCGGGCTGGCTCAGCTGCAGGTTCCAGCTGCTCTGAAGGTTAATGGCCTGTACCATTGAGATGCCCTCCTGAGTGCCTCCAGGGAAATCTTGTGTAGTCCACATAATTCTCCATTTTAAGTCATATCCTCCTGAACGCATAGTTCACATTTTTATGTAGTGCAGGAAGACTCAGACAACACACACTTAATTTCATTTATCTAGGTGAATAAAAACTATCAGCGACATTGGTGGCGCACTTTCAAAGTCACCTTCTACTTGGCAGCAGGGTTTGTGGATAGCAGACTGGATCGGCCTGTTGGGAGGATTTTACAATGCTTCAGGCAAGAGGTAACAAGACCTGAATTAAAGTAGTCAGACTTAAAAGAAGGGGTAGAATGGGAGGCGTTTTGGAGATGGGATCAAAAGGGTTTGGCAACTGATTGAAGGTGCAGTGGGGAAATGTTCCAGTGGCTTCCAATGGCGTGAGGCTGAGTTAATAGGAGGATGATAATACCATTACGCCAGGAAGGGGAACCCAGAAAGAGCAGTAATTCTGGCACTAAGGGGGTAACTTATTTAGCAAATAACAAGAATATGCTTGACTTCTATTCACTAAATTAGTTATAATTAGTGTGACTGTTGGGCTTCCCTGGTGGCTCAGTCAGTAAAGAACCCAGATAGCCAATGAGAATTTACTTTATAACTAAGGGAACTCAAACTGGGGCTCTGTAACAACCTAGAAGGTTGGAATGGGGAGGAAGTGAAAGGGAGGTTCTAGAGGGAGGGGGCATATGTATACCTATGACTGATTCATGTTGATTTTGGCAGAAACCAACACAGTTCTGTAAAGCAATTATCCTTCAATTAAAAAAAAACAAAAAGAAAAAACCAACAATCTGCCTGCAGTGCGATGCAGGAGATGTGGGTTTGATCTCTTAGTCGGAAAGATTCCCTAGAGAAGGAAAGGGCAACACACTCCAGTATTCTCGCTTGGAAAATCCCATGGACAGAGGAACCTTGCAGACCACAGTCCATGGGGTTGCAAAGAGTTTAGTCACAACTTGGTGACTAGACAAGCACCACCAGTGTAACTATATCATTTTATCATCCAAACTGGGACACTGTTGAGAGGAAAAGGGGATGCTTTCATAATTATTCCAGGACAGCAGGTCTAAACCCAGATTATCCCTAATACATCCATGTATGTAGACTCCCTGCTGGTAATGCCTTTCAGTGTTTGCTCAATTAATAAATTGGTGTTAATAAAGCTGGTTCACAGTTCGTTGAACTTAGGATCTCAAGAATTAGAAGGTACCATAGAAATCATATATAAAGTTGCCTCCTGCACTCCCAGAAAATCCTGTATACTCCCTTCCCCAAGGCCAGCCTCTGTTGGAACAGTTCCCACAGACAGGGACTCACTTTGACATCATGAAGTGCATTCTATTTTTGGACAGTGCTAAGTGTACTTCCTTATACTTAGCTAAGAGTAGCTTTCCTATAAGCTCCACACAGTTGACCTTTAAATAACATGGAGTTTATGGGTGCTGACCCTCTGCACAGTTGAAAATTCACATAAAATTTTTTACTCCCCCAAAACTTAACTACTAGCAGCCAACTGTTGACCAGGAGTCTTGCAATACCATAAACAGTTGGCTAACACATATTTTGTATGTTATATGTATCATATTCTTACAATAAAATAAGCTAGAGAAAAGAAAATATTTTTAAGAAAAATCACAAGGAGGAGAAAATACATTTATACTGTGTGTGTGTGTATATATATATATATATATATATTTCTTGGGAAAAAATCAGTGTATAACTAGACCTATGCAATTCAAACCTGTGTTGTTTAAGGATCAACTGTAATTCTAATAATAACGACATCACTAATATCAGAATGGGGCTTCCCTGGTAGCTCAGATGGTAAAGCGTCTGCCTGCAATGTAGGAGACCCGAGTTCAATCCCTGGGTTGGGAAGATTCTCTGGAGAAGGAAATGGCAACCCACTCCAGTACACTTGCCTGGAAAATTCCATGGACGGAGGAGCCTGGTAGGCTACAGTACACGGAGTCATAAAGAGTCGGACACGACTGAACGACTTCACTTCACTTCAATATCAGAATAGCTGATATTTATTAAGTACCTACAAAGGGCTAGGTTTTACATGTATTATTTCTGAAGCTCTCCAACAACCCTTCTTACATTGAAGAATCCCAATTTTTCAGATGAGGCAGCAGACACTGAGAGGGAATGTTACCTGCCAAAGATGCACAGCAACACATACAGTAAACAAGTATGACCAAGCCTATGGCCAAGGGAAGAGGAGTATACTTTGCCTACCATGAGACCATGGCAGGAAGGTGGATATATAACAGCTGCAAGAGAGTGAAGATTTATGACCATGAAATAACTCAATATACCACAATGATAGAGTCAAGGCCAATGAAATTCAATTCCTGGACTTTTATCTGAGCTCTTCAAGAAGTAAACCCTATTTCCCGTGGTACTATGGTGAAATAAGCCTATGAGTGGAACCACCACTCAAACAAGAATGAGGCCACCCCAGAGAAAGGAGAGCATATAAGTGAAGCCTAGTGATTGAAATTGAGCCCTAAATCAAGCTGCACATGAAGTCAGAGCCAAGTATTGAATATTTTTAAACTGTATTAGCCAATATAGTTCTGTTTTGCTTCAGCCAATTGAGTTGGGCTTTCTATCACTTGCAAAAAAAAGTTCTAACAGCTGCAGTGAATGAATGAAATTACCTTCATGACTGAGTGACCAGCACATGATTATTAAGCCTGTAACTACCCTGGCCAGAGTTTTTATAGCTCAGCCTTCTAGCCCATGCATCACTGTTGAAATTCCTCCTAGGTGGAATGATGTCACACAAGGCATGAAACTGGAAGGCCATGGTTGTATCTCAAAATCTTTTGAAACCATTTCTGATCATTTATAGTCTAGACTGACTTTTTTTCTTTTTAATTTATTTTTTATGGAAGGATAATTGCTTTACAGAACTTTGTTGTTTTCTGTCAAACCTCAATGTGAATTAGCCATGCAGCTGCTGCTAAGTCGCTTCAGCCGTGTCCGACTCTGTGCAACCCCATAGACGGCAGCCCACCAGGCTTCCCCGTCCCTGGGATTCTCCAGGCAAGAACACTGGAATGGGTTGCCGTTTCCTTCTCCAATGTATGAAAGTGAAAAGTGAAAGTGAAGTCGCTCAGTCGTCGTGTCCGACTCTTAGCGACCCCATGTACTGCAGCCTACCAGGCTCCTCTGTCCATGGGATTTTCCAGGCAAGAGTACTGGAGTGGGTTGCCATTACCTTCTCCAGAATCAGTCATAGGTATACATATATCCTCTCCCTTTTGAACCTCCCTCCCATCTCCCTCCCCATCCCACCCCTCTAGGTTGATACAGAGCCCCTGTTTGAGTTTCCTGAGACATACAGCAAATTCCTGTTGGCTATCTATTTTATATATGGTAACATAAGTTTCCATGTTACTCTTTCCATAAGCCTCACCCTCTCCCCATGTCCATAAGTCTGTTCTCTACATCTGTTTCTCAATTGCTGCCCTGTAAATAAGTTTTTTAGTACCATTCTTCTAGATTCTCTATATATGCATTAGAATATGATATTTATCTTTCTCTGACTCACTTCACTCTGTATAATAGGTTCTTTGTTCATCCACCTCATCAGAACTGACTCAAATGCATTCCTTCTTATGGCTGAGTAATATTCCATTGTGTATATGTACCACAACTTCTTTATCCATTCATCTGTCGATGGACATCTAGGTTGCTTCCATGTTCTAGCTCTCATAGATAGTTCTGCAGTGAACAATGGGATACATGTGTCATTTTCAATTTTGGTTTCCTCAGGGAATATGCCTAGGAGTGGGATTGCTGGGTCATATGGTGGTTTTAATCCCAGTTTTTTAAGGAATCTCCATACCATCTTCCATAGTGACTGTATCAATTTACATTCCTACCAACAGTGCAAGA
This sequence comes from Dama dama, assembly GCF_033118175.1. NCBI lineage: Eukaryota > Metazoa > Chordata > Mammalia > Artiodactyla > Cervidae > Dama > Dama dama. The sequence continues at coordinate 36,778,803 of NC_083692.1, forward strand.
GTGTTCCCTTTTCTCCACACCCTCTGAAGCATTTATTGTTTGTAGACTTTTTGATGATGGCCATTCTGACCAGTGTGAGATGATACCTCATTTTGGGTTTGATTTGCATTTCTTTAATAATGAGTGATGTTGAGCATCTTTTCATGTGTTTGTTAGCCATCTGTATGTCTTCTTTGGAGAAATGTCTGTTTAGGTCTTTTTCCCATTTTTTGACTGGGTTGTTTGTTTTTCTGGCATTGAGTTGTATGAGCATTTGTATATTTTTGGAAGTTAATCCTTTGTCAGTTGTTTCATTTGCTATTATTTTCTCCCATTCTGAGGGTTGTCTTTTCAGCCTGCTTATAGCTTTTTTTTTTTTTTTTTTTTTGCTGTGCAAAAGCTTTTAAGTTTAATCAGGTCCCACTGGTTTACTTTTGTTTTAATTTCCATTACTCTAGGAGGTGGGTCATAGAGGATCTTGCTTTGATTTATGTCATCGAGTGTTCTTCCTGTTTTCCTCTAAGAGTTTTATAGTTTCTGGTCTTACATTTAGGTCTTTAATCCATTTTGAGTTTATCTTTGTGTATGGTGTTAGGAAGTGTTCTAATTTCATTCTTTTACATGTAGCTGTCCTGTTTTCCCAGCACCATTTATTGAAGAGGCTGTCTTTACCCCATTGTATATTCTTGCCTCCTTTGTCAGAAATAAGGTACCCATAGGTGCAGGGGTTTATTTCTGGGCTTTCTGTCTTGTTTCATTGGTCTATATATTTCTGGTTTTGTGCCAGTACCATACTGTCTTGATGACTGTAACTTTGTAGTATAATCTGAAGTCAGGAAGGTTGATTCCTCCAGCTCCGTTCTTCTTTCTCAAGACTGCTTTGACTACTTGGGGTCTTTTGTGTTTCCATATTAATTGTGAAGTTTTTTGTTCTAGTTTTGTGAAAATGCCATTGGTAATTTGATAGGGATCACATCGACTCTGTAGATTGAGTTTGGTAATGCAAGTGATTTCTGTGTATTGATTTTGTATCCTGCAACTTTACTAAATTCACTGATTAGCTCTAGTAATTTTCTGATACTATTTTTAGGGTTCTCTATGTACAGTATCAAGTCCTCTGCAAACAGTGAGAGCTTTAATTCTTCTTTTTTGATCTGGATTCCTTTTATTTCTTTTTCTTCTCTGATTGATGTAACTAGGACTTCCAAAACTATGTTGAATAATAGTGGCAAAAGTGGACACCATTGTCTTGTTCCTGATCTTAGGGGGCATGCTTTCAGTTTTTCACCATTGAGAATAATGTTTGCTGCATGCTTATCATATATGGCCTTTACTGTGTTGAGGTAGGTTCCTTCTATGCCCATTTTTGAATGTTTTTAATCATAAATGTGTGCTGGATTTTGTCAAATGCTTTTTCTGCATCTATTGAAATGATCATATGATTTTTATCTTTCAATTTGTTAATATGGTGTATCACATTGATTGATTTGTGTATATTGAAGAATCCTTGCATTCCTGGAATAAACCCAACTTGGTCATAGTGTTCGAGTTTTTTGATGTGTTGCTGAATTCTGTTTGCTAAATTTTTTTGAGGATTTTTGCATCTATGTTCATCAGTGATATCTGCTTGTAGTTTTCTTTTTTTGTGTTGTCTTTGTCTGGTTTTGGTATCAGGGTGATGGTGGCCTCATAGAGTGAGTTTGGAAGTATTCCTTCCTCTGCAATTTTTTGAAAAGAATTTTAGAAGGATAGGCATTAGCTTTTCTCTAAATGTTTGATAGAATTCTCCTGTGAAGCCATCTGGTCCTGTGCTTCTGTTTTTTGGGAGATTTTTGATCACAGCTTCAATTTCAGTGTAATTGGGTTGTTCATAATTTCTATTCCTTCCTGGTTCAGTCTTGGAAGATTGAACTTTTCTAAGAATCTGTCCATTTCTTCCAGGTTATCTGTTTTATTGCCATATAGTTGTTCATAATAGTCTCTTATAATCCTTTGTATTTCTGCATTGTCTGTTGTAACCTCTCCTTTTTCATTTCTAAATTTGTTGATTTGATTTTTCTCTTTTTTTCTTGATAAGTCTGGCTAAAGGCTTGTCAATTTTGTTTATCATCTCAAAGAACAAGCTTTTAGTTTTATTAATCTCTACTGTTGTTTCTTTCATTTCTTTTTCATTTATTTCTACTCGGATCTTTATGATTTCTTTCCTTCTACTAATTTTTGGCTTTTTGTTGTTGTTCTTTTTCCAGTTGTTTTAGGTGTAAAGTTAGGTTGTCTGTTTGATGTTTTTCTTGTTTCTTGAGGTAGGATTGTATTGCTATAAACTTTCCTCTTAGAACTGCTTTTGCTGCATCCCATAGGTTTTGAGTTGTTGTGTTTTCATTGTCGTTGTGTTTCTAGAAATTTTTTATTTCCATTTTGATTTCTTCAATAACCTCTTGGTTATTTAGAAACATGTTGTTTAATCTCTGTGTGTTTGTGTTTCTTACTGTTTTATTCTTGTACTTGATATCTAGTCTCATAGCGTTATGGTTGGGGAAGATGCTTGATATGATTTCACCTTTCTTAAATTTACTGAGGTTTGATTTGTGACCCAAGATATGGTCTATCCCAGAGAATGTTCCATGTGCACTTGAGAAGAAGGTGTATTCTTCTGTATTTGGATGGAATGTCCTGAAGATATCAAGGAAATCCATCTCATCTAATGTATCATTTAAGACTTGTATTTCCTTATTAATTTTCTGTCTTGATGATCTGTCCACTGGTGTGAATGGGGTGTTAAAGTCTTCTACTATTATTGTATTACTGTGAATTTCTCTGTTTATATCTGTTAGTGTTTGTCTTAAGTATTGAGGTGCTCCTATGTTGGGTACATAGATATTTACAATTGCTATGCCTTCCTCTTGGATTGATCCCTTGATCATTATGTAGTGTCCTTCCTTATCTCTTGTAATATTCTTTATTTTAAGGTCTATTTTATCTGATGTGAGGATTGCTACTCCAGCTTTCTTTTGCTTCCTATTTGCATGGAATATATTTTTCCATCCTCTGACTTTCAGTCTATATGTGTCTTTAGGTCTGAAGTGGATTTCTTGTAGACAGCATATATATGGGTCTTATTTTTGTATCCATTCAGCCAGTCTGTATCTTTTGGTTGGAGCATTTAATCCATTTACATTTAAAGTAATTATTGATATATATATTCCTATTGCCATTTTCTTAATTGCTTGGGGTTGATTTTGCAGATCTTTATTTTTTTTCTCTTATATTTCTTGACATTTTTTGTAAAGCTGGTTTGGTGGTACTGAATTCTCTTAACTTTTGCTTGTCTGAAAAGCTTTTTATTTCTCCATCAGTTTTGAATGAGATCCTTGCTGGGTACAGTAATCTTGGTTGTAGATTTTTCCCTTTCAGTACTTTAAATATATCCTGCCATTCCTTTCTGGCCTGCAGAGTTCCTGCTGAAAGATCAACTGTTAAGCCTATGGGGTTTTCCTTGTATGTTACTTGTTGCCTCTCCCTTGCTGCTTTTAATGTTCTTTCTTTGTGTTTAGTCTTTGTTAGTTTGATTAGTATGTGTCTTGGCATGTTTCTCCTTGGGTTTATCCTGTATGGGACTCTTTTTGAACTTGATTGAGTATTTCCTTTTCCATGTTGGGAAAATTTTCAACTATAATCTCTTCAAAAATTTTCTCATACCCTTTCTTTTTCTCTTTTTTCTTCTGGGACCCCTGTAATTCAAATGTTGTTACATTTGATATTGTCCCAGAGGTCTCTGAAACTATCCTCAGTTCGTTTCATTCTTTTTACTTTATTCTGCTCTGCAGAAGTTATTTCCACCATTTTATCTTCCAGCTCACTGATCCATTCTTCTGCTTCAGATATTCTGCTATTGATTCCTTTAGAGTATTTAATTTCAGTAATTGTGTTGTTTATCTCTGTATGTTTATTCTTAATTCTTCTAGGTGTTTGTTAATTGATTCTTGCATTTTCTCCATTTTGTTTTCAAGATTTTGATCATCTTTACTATCATTATTCTGAATTCTTTTTCAGGTAGTTTGCCTATTTCCTCTTCATTTATTTTGACTTCTGTGTTTCTAGTTTATTCCTTCATTTGTGCAATATTTCTCTGCCTTTTCATGATTTTTTTAAGGTTATTGTGTTTGAGGTTTTCTTTTCCCAGGCTTCAAGGAGAGTTGAATTCTTTCCTTGAAGAAGGTTGAATTCTTTCTTTCTTTTGTTTCCTGCTCTCCTAAGGTTGGTTCAGTGGTTTGTGTAAGCTTCCTATAGGGTGAGAATTGTGCTGAGTTTTTGTTTGCTTGTTTGTTTTTCCTCTGAGGAGCAAGGCTGAGTGAGGTGGCACTCCTGTCTGCTGATGATTGGGTCTGTATTTTTGTTTTGTTTGTTGTTTAGATGAGGCATCCTGCACAGGGTGCTACTGGTGGTTGCGTGATGCCGAGTCTTGTATTCAATTGGTTTCCTTTGTGTGTTCTCACTATTTGATACTCCCTAGGGTGAGTTCTCTGGTAATTTAGGGTCTTGGAGTCAGTTCTCCCACTCCAAAAGCTCAGGGCTTGATTTCTCCTAGCTTATTGAGGACTTGAGTGACTATCTTAGAGCAGCCTTCACAGGTCATGTTCAAGGAGAACTTGTGCTTCGGTGTCACAGGAGGTGGCAGGTACACCAGTGACTACACCTCCACCGGTTCTCTAGACTGACTTTTAATGGTATTTTACCCCCATTAGAAAGCCTTTTTCACCTTGAAAGTGAAAGTGTTAGTCTCTTATTAGTGTCTGACTCTTTGTGACCCTATGGACTGTAGTACACCAGGCTCCTCTGTCCATGGAGTGCTCTGGGCAAGAATACTGGAGTGGGTAGCCAGTCCTTTCTCCAGAGGATCTTCCTGACTCAGGGATCAAACCCAGGTCTCCTGGATTGCAGGCAGATTCTTTATTGTTTGAGCCACCAGGGAAGCCCATTTTCACCTTACTTCAATGCAAATATTTCTCCATGTGAAAATTTGGGGGAAATGCAAGTAAATTTAGAAGTCCACTTCAAGAGACAGAGAAAGTATTTTTCATGCAAAAAAAAAAAGAAGAAAAGTTTTGTAATGACCTTGTTTCCCTGGCCTGTGGGATTGAGTTTGTTCCTCTATCAAATGATCGGGTAGAAGGTATGCTTAACTGTAGAAGCTCATAGCTTGGTCCAGGAGCATCACATTATAGTCTCACTGAGTTTCAGTTTTCCCATCTGTTATAAAGAGGATGGTTTCTGTTTCCCGTGATTTACAAAGTTGTTGTAATATTGAGAAATGAATAAAAGTGGGATATTTTAAATTATTTTCCTTATAGTACAACCATTTCTTAAATATAACAAAATTTAGAGAAAAATTACTTAGTTTGAGATAATAGAATGTAGTTGATTATGCTTTATGCCATATGGCTAGATGATTTCCAGTTTCACAACCTCTACAATGAAAGGAAAGGAGGCCATACCTTCTAGTGCTTTCTTAGGATCAAGAAAGCCTTTCACAGAAGTGCCCAGTCAAGCCTCCATTTCATTGGCCACAGGTGACTTCCATGTCCAATTCTTAAACCAAACACTTACAGGAGGAATGGAACAGTAAAGCCTGCTTAGAGCAGCCTCGCTTTCACCCAGTGGCATGTGCATGAGAGGACATGCCTGAACAAGACCAGGGTTTGTCACACAAAGAGGGGAATGGCACTGGTGTGGTGGGAAGTCATTCATTTCCGGTACCATATTTATCAAACTCTTGTAAATTGTCCGTTTACAGTGTCTGACCTCCTGAGACTTTCTAACCTCTGGAGCAAGGTCTTGCTGTGTATCCGCAGCACCCAGTACAATTCTGAGACCCAGTGGGAACTACATAAGCATTTGTTGGATTTTATTATTGAATTTTAAATCCATTCACCTCTAAGGCTCTAGGAACATGTTTCAGTAGGAAGCTGACAATAGTTTCTGCATTTTTCTTGGTGCCGGGCAGAGAGCTAGCATGGAGGAAGAAACCCGCCATGGTATGTATAAAACTCCTGTGGGGCTTCTATGATTCTTTGATTTTTAGAATGATTTCATTTCCCTTCCCCCTTTACATTATTATCTAAAGCCTTTAGAACTAATTAGAAGTGGGAGGATCAAAGATGATATATTTTAAATTTGCTTCCCGCCTCACCCACTTAAAGTAAAGAATCCTGCATAGCCCATTAAGCTGGAGGTACTTGCTGACAGGAAGGAAACCATCTGGTGAACAACTTCTGTTAATTATGTTGGAACATACTAACGAGAATAAAGAACAGCCCTTAATGACCTTCCCCTTGGTGGCAGAATCCACTGCAGAGTAGACAGTCATGGCTCAGAGCCAAAAGTTAATGGTTAGTATTGGCACCAAACACTCAGGCTCACTAGTACTTAATAATCTCCCCTCAGTGGAGAAAGTATTTCAGGCATTCACAGCATAAATCCTCCTAGCACCTGCATGTAACTGAGCTCCAAATAGTCATTTAGGGCATTATTTGGAATCCCTTAGTAAATGTGAATCTGGGCGTTACCTTCTCTGTATCTTTCTTTGCATTTGGACATATTGAATCAAGCCAGATAAAGATTTGCATTTTGTTTCAACCAATAACAAGATTTAAATATTACTTGGCAAAGTGCTGATGCAATTATTGCATATCCCAGAGGGATAAAGAGACACAAAAATAATTATCCTCATTATGACCTGGATGAGTTAATCATTTATAATGATATTCTTTCTAATTCCACTTTACCCTTAGAAATCTAGGCAAGCCTGTGCCATCCATACAGAAAGGCAATGAAAGCTTTGGCATTTGTATCATGAATTAGCTGCAGGCGCCAAAATATCTGTATTTTTTAAATTTCATTCATTGCTTTGCTGCTCAGTTTGAGAAAGCTTTTTTAAGCAGCTTATATAGTGTGATAAGATTAAGTAAAACTTAAAAGAAAGCTATTTAAAATGATAAGATTTAATACTGAAATTTTAAAGAAAATTTTAAAAGAAAACAGGAGTAGGAAAATAAATTCAAACCAGGAGTGAAAGTAGTGTACAAACATATCTGACATGAAATCCTATACATCATTGAGAGTGGGTCACAAATGTGACCCTAAGCTTCCTAGTATCCAAATAGAAGAAGCAAAAAAAAAAAAAAAAATGCTCTGGTAGGCACCTGGGGACTGGGGGGTGCCCAGGAAAAAGTTTTCATAACATCTCAGGGTAGGAGTCTCCTAGTATTAAAAGTACTTGAAGCTGACTGTATCATCTAGTACATTCACAATATGTATACATTAAAAAAAGAAGCAAACCCTGAAATCGCTGCTTCAAATCAGGTGGAAGATGTTATTTTGATAGAAATCTTAAAGAAAAGTTCTGTAACTAGGAACTGTCAACATTTAGCTCCTAAATTATAACAAATCTGTAAGGAATATGGATCTGTAATATATTAAAGTTTAATAACCCTAGATATTAGCCAAGAAACTGCTCTCTATATAATTTCTTGATGTATATTTAAGGCTTTTCATATGTACATCAAGAATATAATTTTTATAAAGGCAGGTATGTCCAAGAGTTTGCACAGAAGTAACAAAATAAAAGTTGTTTGTGCCTAAATCATCCCATCTGTGCCTCTTGGACAGTATTCAATACTCTTCGCAACCACATGCATCAAGCAATTGGCTAAATATCCTTGTAGACAGGATGTCTCCTATTTGCATTTGAAGTACTCTTCTGTTTAAAATATAAATGCAATTAATTTGCATTATTTATTTAATCTGCGTTTGCATACTAATATCACAAAAACTGATAATAAATGTCATTATCAACATACCTCACAATATCTTCATCTTCAGTAAATTTATAATTAAAAACAAAAAAAAAAAACTAAACTTTCTTTGAAGCTTTACTGCTTGCCCACCTCCTACTATGGGCTGTGCCACCCACCACTATCTTTGAAGTTGGCTCATCTGGTAACAGACTAACTCCAAGCTGTAGTGCACACCTACCATTCAAAAACTTAGATGTTGTCCATGTGACAGATTTAATCAGTCCCTTGGTCTCTCAGACATGCAGCTGTTGGTGAATTCTTTTTTGCTAGTGTAATATTGTAAGTGCCTTAAGTTAGAATTAAAGCTGCCATTAAATTTTCATCTTGTTCTTCAAGAAGACTGTTTTCTGGAAGTAGCATGTGTATACATTTTTAAGTGGCAGTGCCAAAGAGATGCTTTATGCTACATCAAATCTTTCGTGTTCAGAAAGAATGGCCCAGTTTAAGAGAAAAGTCAGTAAATAATCTAAGTTGTTGGATCTGGGCAAAAGCAGGTTGCCTAGAATTACTGGTAAAAATAAAAATATGACCCTCTTTGGCAGTTTTATTCTACAGATGCTGCATTTAAGATGACAGCATTGAAATCCAGAAAAACACGTGGGATTTATGGAAAGTCTCTTCATGGCCAGATTGCCTGGCCCCTACAAAGCAAAATGTCACTTCTGAAACACATCATTTACCAGTCCTTCAGCAAAACAAACAACCTTTAAAAAGTCCCCCATGGAACCAACGAGGTAAATAGTAATAGAGTTGGAATGTCATCATGATCAAGAGAGAATGGAGCTTCAGATATTGCCAACTTTTTGTAGAGAAGTCAAAAAAGCAAAGGAAACTAAAATTGAATATTGAACCGAAAAAGCCTTTGAAATAACAAAATGAATTTTTGACAACTACTAAGTATGTGTCCTGGGGAAGATGCCCAGTATGGTCAGGGAGACAGAAGGTACCAGTGAATACTTACCCAGTTGAGAAGGAAAATGAGGACTCCAGGGATTAGGAAACTTATCTAAAGATTATGTCTTGCTGTAATTGTTTCCTATGAATTCTATAGGAAATTCTATAGCTATGAATTCTATATCTGGGCCTATAATAGGAGCCACCTATAAATTTCCACTGCCATGTTGGTCAGGTAAAAAAATATGTCAAATGTTTAATCTTATTCTAATGAAAGCTAAAGCACAGAAAAAGATATATTAAGCTTCTATTATTCTATAGGAAGGAGTTCTAATCATCTGATGTTTTGGCTGGTGCTCTGATATTCAGAATAACTGAGTGTTAGGGTCAGACAGTTTTGGGATATTCCAGGCTTTAGCAAAACTTAGCTATGCTATCTTGACTGAGCAAGTTTTATAAACTATTGAAGCTTCAGACTTCTCATCTGTCAAATGGGATAGAATCTTCACAGTGTTTACAGAATAATGTGAATTCTGTTGGGCTTTTATCAAAGTGTGTGTCATATAATAACTGCTTAATAAAGTATAGCTGGTATGTTAGAGAAAACAAACTAGAACTCTACATCCTAATAAGTGGTATGAAATTATTCTCATCTAAAGCCCCAAGTACTGTGTAAGGTGCATCCTACAAGAAGAACAGTGAAAGTGTTAGTTGCTCAGTTATGTCTGACTCTTTTTGACCCCACGGACTGTAACTTGCCAGGCTCCTCTGTCCATGGGACTCTCCAGGCAAGAATACTGGAATGGTTAGCCATTCCCTTCCCCAGAGGATCTTCACAACCCAGGGATCAAACCTAGGTCTCCCCACTGCAGGCAGATTCTTTACCATCTGAGCCACAGTGGACAAGACAAAAATCTGAATACGGGATAGATTTAGAAGATAAAGAGTATTCCAAATAACAACAAACTTCATGCCTTCTTTGAAGACTGTGATACAACTACAAATTGGTTAAGCAATAAAATATTACAGTCCTCCAAGTTTATCCATGTTGCTGCAAATGCCAAAGTTTCATTTTTTGTTATGGCTACACAGTATTCCATTATATATGAATACCACATCTTTATCCATTCATCTGTTGATGTAAATAATGCTGCAGTGAACACTGGGGTGCATGTGTCTTTTTAATTAGTGGGGTTTATTTTGCGGATTATATACCCAGGTAGGTGTTCGTGGGGTTCTCAAGGCAAGAATACTGAAGTGGTTTGCGATTCCCTTCTCCAGGGGACCACATTTTGTCAGAACTCCCTCCATGGCCAGTCCATCTTGGCTGGCCCTACACAGCATGGCTCATGAACACCTGGGAAAAGGCAAAAAGATAGGACACTGAAAGATGGACTCCCCAGGTCTGTAGGTGCCCAATATGCTACTGGATAAGAGTGGAGAAATACATGCAGAAAGAATGAAGAGACAGAACCAAAGTGAAAACAACGTCTGGCTGTGGATGTGACTAGTGATGGAAGTAAAGTCCATTGTTGGAAAGAACAATATTGTATAGGAACCTGGAATATCAGGTCCATGAATCAAGGTAAATTGGAAGTGGTCAAACAGGAGAAGAAACTCCAATACTTTGGAGCTGAAGCTGAAACTCCAAATTTTTGGCCACCTGACGCGAAGAACTGACTCATTGGAAAAGACCCTGATGCTGGGAAAGATTGAAGGCAGGAGGAGAAAGGGATGACAGAGGATAAGATGGTTGGATGGCATCACCGACTCAATGGATGTGAGTTTGAGCAAACTCTGGGGGTTGGTGATGGACAGGGAAGACTCTCATGCTGTAGCCCATGGGGTCACAAAGAGTCAGACATGACTGAGCGACTGACCTAACTGACTGAAACAGGAGATGGCAAGAGTAAGCATCGATGTTTTAGGAGTCAGTGAACTAAAATGGACCAGAATGGATGAATTTAATTCAGATGACCATTATATCTACTACTGTGGGCAAGAATCTCTTAGAAGAAATGGAGTAGCCCTCATAGTCAACAAAAGAATCCAAAATGCACTACTTGGGTACAGTCTCAAAAAGACAGAATGATCTCTGTTCATTTACAAGGCAAACCACTCAATATCACCATAGTTCCAGATTATGCCCCAAACACTAATGCCAAAGAAGCTGAAATTGAATTTTTCTAAGAAGACATACAAGACCTTCTAGATATAACACCAAGATGTACTTTTCATCATAGGGGACTGGAAAGCAAGGGTAGGAAGTCAAGAAGTACATGGAGTAACAGAGAAGTTTGGCCTTGGAATATAATGTGGGAGGGCAAAGGCTAACAGAGCTTTGCCAAGAGAATGCACTGGTCATAGCAAACACCCTCTTCCAACAACACAAGAGAAGATTCTATACATGGACATCACCAGATGGTCAATACCAAAATCAGATTGATTATATTCTTTGCAGCCAAAGATGGAGAAGCTCTACATAATCAGCAAAAACAAGACCAGGAGCTGACTGTGGCTCAGATCATGAACTCCTTATTGCCAAATTCAGACTTAAATTGAAGAAAGTAGGGAAAAACATTAGACCATTGAGGCAGGACTTAAATCAAATCCCTTACAATTATACAGTGGAAGTTAAAAATAGATTCAAGGGATTAGATCTGATAGAGTGTTTGAAGAACTATGGATGGAGGTTCATAACATTACACAGGAGGTGGTGATCAAAACCATCCCTAAGAAGAAGAATGCAAAAAGGCAAAATGGTTATCTGAGGATGCCTTACAAATAGCTGAGAAAAGAAGAGAAGTGAAAGGCAAAGGAGAAACGGAAAGATATACCCATCTGAATGCAGAGTTCCAAAGAAGAGCAAGGAGAGATAAGAAAGTCTTCCTCAGTGATCAATGCAAAGAAATAGAGGAAAACAATAGAATGGGAAAGACTAGAGCTCTCTTCAGGAAAATTAGATACCAAGGGAACATTTCAAGTAAAGATGGGCACAATAAAGGACAGAAACAGTATGGACCTAAAAGAAGCAGAAGATATTAAGAAGAGGTGGCAAGAATACACAGAAGAACTATACAAAAAAAGATTTTCATGACCAGATAACCACGATAGTGTGATCACTCACCTAGAGCCAAACATACTGGAATGCGAAGTCAAATGGGCCTTAGGAAGCATCACTACAAACAAAGCTAGTGGAGGTGATGGAATCCAGCTGAATTATTTCAAGTCATAAAAGATAACACTGTGAAAGTGCTGCACTCAATATGCCAGCAAATTTGGGAAACTCAGCAGTGGCCACAGGACTGGAAAAAGTCAGTTTTCATTCCAGTCCCAAAGAAAGGCAATGTCAAAGAATGTTCAGACTATCACACAATTGCACTCATCTCACACACTAGCAAAGAAATGCTCAAAATTCTCCAAGTTAGGCTTCAACAGTACGTGAACCAAGAACTTCCAGATGTTTGAGGTGGATTTAGAAAAGGTAGAGGAACCAGAGATAAAATTGTCAACATCCATTGGTTCATAGTAAAAACAAGAGAATCTCAGAAAAATATCTACTTGTGTTTCATTGACTATGCCAAAGCCTTTGACTGTGTGGATCACAACAAACTGGAAAATTCTTAAAGAGATGGGAATACCAGACCACCTTACCTGCCTCCTGAGAAATCTGTATGCAGGTTAAGAAGTTACAGAACTGGACATGGAACAATGGACTGGTTCCAAATTGGGAAAGGAATAGTTCGAGGCTGTGTATTGTCACCCTGTTTATTTAATTACATGCAAAATGCCAGGCTGGATGAAACACAAGCTGGAAGCAAGATTTCAGGGAGAATTATCAGTAACCTCAGATATGCAGATGACACCACCTTAATGGCAGAAAGTGAAGATGAACTGAAGAGCCTCTTGATGAAAGTGAAAAAGGAGAGTGAAAATGCTGGCTTAAAACTCAGCATTCAAAAAACTAAGATCATGGCATCCAGTCCCATCACTTCATGGCAAATAGATGGGGAAACAGTGGAAACAGTGAGAGTCTTGGGCTCGAAAATCACTGCAAATGGTGACTGCAGCCATGAAATTAAAAGATGTTTGCTCCTTGGAAGAAAAGCTATGACAAACCTAGACAGCATATTAAAAATCAGAAACATTACTTTACCTACTAAGGTCCATCTATTCAAAGCTGTGGTTTTTCCAGTAGTCACATACAGATGTGAGAGTTGGACCATGAAGAAAGCTGAGTGCTGAAGAATTGATGCTTTTGAACTGTAGGGTTAGATAAGACTTTTGAGTTCCTTGGACTGCAAGGAGACCAAACCAGTCAATCCTAAAGGAAAATAGGTCCTGAATACTCATTGGAAGGACTGATGCTGAAGCTGAAGCTCCAATATTTTGGCCACCTGATGTGAAGAACTGACTCATTGGAAAATACCCTGATGCTGGGAAAGACTGAAGGTAGGATGAGAAGGGGATGACAGAGGATGAGATGGTTGGGTGGTCCATCACCAGCTCGATGGACATGAGTTTGAGCAAGCTCCAGGACATCAGCTTCGCTGATGGACAGTGAAGCCTGGGGTGCTGCAGTCCATGGGATTGCAGAGAGTAGGACATGACGGAGCAACTAAACTGAACTGAACTGAATGTTAGTTCTATTTTTAATTTTTTGAGAGTATAATCTTTAAGAATTGTGATTCACTCTTTGTATACCCATAATATGTAATAGTGTACATCAACTATATTTCAATAAAAATAAATAAATAGTCCTTAAAAAAAATACACCCACTGCAGTCATGAGGCTCTATTAACCAAAGAGGAAACAAATTCACACATAGTAAATATTAAACCCTCCATTTTTGAAAAATGTATTGTCATTTTTTTGTTGTTTAGAAAATCTCTAGGTTCTTGGATAAGTGAGAGTGAAAATCATTGATTCAATTTTGTAGAATCATTTTACAGATGAGTAAAGGCTTTTATCTTAGTTTAGCAATTAACATGTTTATATCAGAGGGTGGAAATTTGACTCCCATATCTGCTAACTCACCTTGTTACAAATTGCTTAATCCTCTTATTAATCATCTTCCTCATCCATAAAATAGCAGAAGAATATTTACCTACCTCATAGAGTGTTATGAGTCTTTATTAATTAATGTTTGGAAGATTATGATCCTTAAATGAAAGGAGCTGTCAAGTATAATTATCATCTATTTTTGCATGATATGTTTGGAATAAAACTTTAAGATGCTATTCCTGTGACAAAGGCCAATAAAGATATGCATATCTATGCATTTGATAACTGACAAATACTCTATAAAGTGATTCCCTTTGGGAAAGCTATGAGGGGTTTTATCAGATTCTAATTTTAGAATGTTTTCTTTTTAAGGAAATGTTTCCTTTCCTCCTCCCACTGCATGATTTAGCCAGTGATGAAAGAAGAGAATTAAAATTTCCCTCCATCATCAGAGCATCCTACATTCAGTCTTCACCTCAAACATAAACATTCCTGAGATAGTCAGAGTTCATTCTTCTCAAGGTCAGGTTAGGGGAAGGGTCTTCAAAAATAAGAAATTAAGAACGTCAATAAGCCATTTGTCTGTGTTCACTTCTTTATTTTTTCATCTTTGATTTCTTTCCTCCTTTTGTACATCAACAGTTCTTTTTTCCTCTTCAGGGAAGATGTCTCAAACCTTACCACTGAATGTGAAATTTTAGTACGCAGAGACACACTGACTAGAAATCACCCATTACGGTGATTCCTTTTCCTTTTCCTCTTTATTTTTTTTTTTAATGGTGAGGACAGTTTTGAAAGACTGTTGCAGGGCTGGATAATGCTTAGTCTCTTGAAGAGAGCAAAGAGTAGACCAAAACTCTTCCACAAAGCTATCCACCCTACAAATTTACTTGCTAAAACACACATCTCACCTCATGCCTGGTCTGCTCAAAACCACCCTCTCAGAGATAAAGATCATGATTTAGGAGCTCTTTACAAACTAGCACCAATCTCCATCACAGTCTGTTGTCTGCCTCCCTCACCCGAAACCCTCAACCTAAAATGCTTTTTTTCAACCTCAGACTAATCCTTCAAGACTCAGCTCAAAAGTTCTCTCTCCCACCATCCCAGAAAGTTAGTTATACTGTCTTCTGTATTCTCAATAGTATTCAAAAACACTTGTGCATTAACCATTGTTGCAATCATATACATATATACCTACATAACATATACATAATATATAAATGTATAAAAATGATATACAATGCATTTATTTAAATGACTTGTAATTGACTGATATATTATTTGTATTTAAATTTTTTAAATTTTATTATATTTTTATTATAGCTTTATTTTTAAGATTTACTTATTTCTCTGATTTATATTATGTCCACATATAGTTATTGTGTCAGTACTTTAATTAACTAGATATATTAAATATTATTGTGGCCCTAGTGGTAAAGAACCCACCTGCCAATGCAAGAGACATAAAAGATGCAGGTTCGATCCCTGGATCAGGAAGATCCCCTGGAGAAGGGAATGGAAACCCACTCCAGTATTCTTGCCTTGAGAATCCCATGAATAGAGGAACTGGTGGGCTCCAGTCCACAGGGTCGCAAAGAATCAGACACGACTGAAGAGACTTAACATGCATGCATGTATGGTCATATAAATATGCATTTATTTATAATGTATATATTTTTTATACTTTTTATTACTATTTAGCATTTATTTATTATTTATATTTAGAGTGTGTTCAATTAAATATTAAATTTGAAATAAATATAATTCAGAACCCATCTGTACCAGGCTTGTGTGAATTCCTTTAGAATAAGAATGCAGAATGAAATTCAGACTCATTCACCACGATGATCATATCTACTTTTTATTGATCTTGGTGGTCTCTGTTGTTTTTACTTTTACCAAAAAAATGAAAATACTAGAATGAAAATCTTTGGTAATGCATATTTGTGGGTCTGTTGAGTGACATTTCTTTGCAGTTCCTTATTGACTGGAACAAAGGATGTGAGCATCTTTAGGATCCTTGTTACACACTGCTGATTTTTCATCCTAGTTCCAAAATTCTAGGATTCTTAGAGAATCTTGCGTTCTCAAGTGGTGGCTGCAGCAAAGACCAGAAGCAGCCCGCTACTGGTGCCACCACAGTCCTTGAAAATGGCAAGATAGACATTTCCACATTCCTTTCTTTCATGGATGATTATAACAAAATGGAAACCTTGTGTTAGAAATTGGCTTAGAGCATCCAATGGATGAATATCATGTTACACAAATGACCAGAGACCTGTTGGATAAACAAGATAAACTCAGAATTGCATTCTTTCCCAGAATCTGAGAGTAGCACTTTAGAGCAGGGATTCACAATTCTGTTTCTAGTCTATTTTTAAAATATCAAAGACAAGGACCAGATGTCACAATGAATTAATATCCTAGACTTCCAAATCTGGAGACATAGGTTCAAATTCTCCCTGGTTGAAAGTAAATATGAGCATTCTGTCTTCTTGGAGATCCCTTGTGGATATTTCATTCACCCCAAATTTGACAGTTTGACAGGATGATCCCAGCATCTTCTTTTTCATCATGACCTGAGGGCTGAAAGCTCAGATGAGGTGAGGCAGGTGCCATATATAACTGAGCCGAGGTAAGAATCAGCCTGGTCTCCCACTCCCCTCGCCACACATTCCTCTTGGGACTCCTATCTACTTTTCAACATTTCCCCTTCAAGAGCACCGACTTACACAGCTGTTGCTTAAGAGAGGCAGGAAATAAAGAAGGAGGAGCTCTGGCTCGTCGACTGACTTAGTGATGGAGAAATCGAGAGCCATCAAAGTGCAGCTGTGAAATCCATCAGCTCAGCTGTGAAATCCATCAGCTCAGGGTAGTGATGCAATCCATCCAAGTGGATCTCATAGAGGTGCTCCCCAGCCAAGGGTCCCTCAGTGACACACACCTCTATTCTCTACTGGAGTCAGTTTCTGAGACCTCATCACAGAGGTTCTGCAATAACATTAGCATCCCCAACCTCCATCTCTTTTAGGATGTCTTCCTGATACATCAGGGTCGCATATCCCTTTTTGTGCTCTCATCATATCCTTCTCTGGGTCTCAGCATGACTCTCACTGGTTATTGCCTTCACTTGTCTGTTTCCCCCACTGGATTCCATGGGAACAGAGAATGCAGCTATCCAATTCACCGGCATATCCCCTATTGCATAGCAGAAAACATGTCCATCTCTAGATTCATCCTCTGACTTTGTCTTTTTAAGCATCTCAGTAAGATCTTCTGGATCACTCTGGAAACCATCTGAGACATCGTTGTGTAAAGAAGAGTGGTGTGGAAGAGGCTCTCCTGATTGGTCCTGAGAGAAGGGAGTTGTCTCAGCTCCCTGCCAGCTGGGCATCTCAGCTCAAGGGAACTAGATCTGCACCAGAAACTCCATGCAGGTCCTTGCATGAGAAATGTGACTGGTGTGATGATCAAAAGTAAGAAGTGATCTTTCTTAAAGAGACACAGGAATGGAAGGAAGCAAGTGGAGCACCCTTTACTCAAGCAATGTCAGCCTGAAACCCAGAATAACAGCAATCAGGAAAAACTGGACTGAGGACTTTTTAATAAAAAAAAACTAACTGCATGTACAACCGTACCTTACAGCTGCTTTTCTTTCTAGAGATGCCTTAAGTTGAGTCTTCCACTTAAACTATTTAAACAAACATTTAACAAGGCAGAGGGAGCTTATTCTTTTGTGTGACTCCCTCCAAACAGTTTTCCCATGGGATCCAAGTGAAGAAAGTCTGGCTGTTCCTAGACTTTCTATTGTAAATAGCTGGGCTGTGCACTTATCTCTGACATAGATGCCCTGCCTTTGAGTTCAGCTATATCAAACCATGAGCATATGTTAAAAAAAAAAAAAAAAGTGTCCTTTTAAGACATACCAAAGGCTATTGAAGTATTTCTTTTTCCCTATAGAAACCTAGGAATGAATTCCTCGCCAGTGAAGAAAAGTCCAGAAGAGAAGGGCCAGGTAGAGAAGGAACCCAAAGGGCTAGTCAAGGCAGATCTGGAAAGACCAGACCCTGGCCTCTAACTTGTAGTCATGGGAAATCTCAGGGAACCTGTCTCTTTCTCTTTTATTTTTCCTGAAAAATATTACACTGAGCTTCTCCTCTGTGCTTCACTGTACCCTGGCCTTTGGGATCATTGCATCCCACCTCTCTTAGACTTGGGTGCTAAAATCTCCCAGAGTGGGGATTTTTAAGAAAGTAGGTTTAAAACTATCAGCGAGTGAAGAGAGAAGGCCAAATTGCTCTCGTGCTTGAGCCCACGGGCCAATTTGTTTGTAATTGGATCGGTATGCAGGAAAGATAGAGCTGTCTGGGGGAAATGCTCCATGACCCCTCTATTCAGGGGACGTTCCTTCTGACGCGGCTCCTCGCCCAGCACCAGCCCCCCTGGGGGAAAGGCAGAGAGACCTCGAGCCCAGAGGAAAGGGGCCAATCCTGTGTGCTCACAAGACAGAAGGGCAACAGAGAATGCCTCCAAATAAACCCAGAAGTCAGCACACATACTGCAAGGGCTGTGTCCAAAGTCAAAGACTGCGGGCCAAGGAGGCAGCTTGGATGAGGGGAGGGGAGGAGAGAGGCCTCCAACATGAGGCTAACAGCAGCCCCAGACCAGGAACCTAAGGAACTCTTTAAGAAAATGAAATTGCTGTCACTTCTGTTTCCCTCTCAGTTGAGCCCAGAGGGTCCAACTGTTAGGCAATCATAGAAATGCCCTCCCAAGGCCAGTTGCAGCTTCAGAGGCTGACAGATCTTGGCTTGGGAAGATACAGATCTGGGTTCTAACCTTGGTTTTGCTATTTCCTTTTTATGAGACTTTAGGCAAGATATTTAAACCAACTGAACCTCAGTTTTCAGATCTGTAAAGTGAAACTAATAATTCCTACCAGAAGGTTGACTTAAAGGATCTTAAGATTTTGAAAAGCCATACTGGGTACCATTCATTACCACTTAGCACTGTCCCACTCCCTGCCGGTAGGTTCCTGTTTATGGTCAGGTGCTAGATGCCTGGGAACTATGTATCCCTGACTTCCTCTCTGCCAAGATTCTGGCTATGACATGTTTAACAGTAACATTCATTTGTGAATGTACTTGTGAGGTGGGAGAGAGCAAGGGGCCCTCCTCCTCTGTCAGTTATGGTGGGGGATACTGAATGTGGTCATCGACGGGTGGGCCCAGTGGAGCAGCTGGCTGGTCTCTTTCACAGCCAGGCCTCAGCTTCAGGCCTGTGGGTAACATAATTTCTTGCAGCTTCCTGATCTCAGACAGCAGCCTGTGGGGGTTCAAACCTGAAAGTTGGGAGTAGCCCACCTTGCTTTCTTGACTCCAGGTTTTTCCACAATCTGGCAAGCACTGCATTTGTTTTCTGTTGCAGTGTAGCAAGGACACAAACTTAGCAGCCTAACAACATAACACTGGTGATGCTCAGTTGCTCATTCATGTCTGATTCTTTGCAACCCCATGGACTGTAGTTTGCCAGGCTCCTCTATCCATGGGATTTCCCAGGCAAGAATATTGGAGTGAGTTGCCATATCCTTCTCCAGGGTCTTCCTGACCCAGGCATCAAACCCATGTCTTCTGCATTGATTGGCAGGTAGATTCTTTACCACTGTGCCACCTGGGAAGCCCTTAGTAGCCCCATTTGTTAGTAACCTCATTTATTACCTCTACCAGCTCTGTAGGTCAGTAGTTAAAGCTCAGCGGGCTTCTATGCTCAGGGTCTCACAAGGCTGAAACCAAGGTTGCAGTTAAGTTGGGATCTTATCTGGAGGCTCTGGAACGATTCTATTCTCAAGCTCATTCAGGATATTGGCAGAATTCATCTCTTTATGGTTTGGGGACTGATGTCCCCAATTCCTTGATAGCTGTCAGCTGGAGGCCTCTCTAGCTCCTAAAAGCCACCCACATTCTTTCCCACCTGGCTTCCTCCACCTTCAAACTAGCAATGGCACATGAAGTCTTTCTTACATTGCAAGAGCAGCAGGACCCCTCAGGTCGAATGCCCTCACATTTCTGACTCTCTCTTCTGCTCTCAGCTGAGAACATGCCCTGGTTTTAAGGGCTCTTGTGACTAGATCAGGCCACCCAGGTAATCTCTTTCTTAAGATAAACTATACCATGTAACATAATATAATCACAGGGATGACATATGAGCACATTCAGAGCTTCTGGGATTAGTGGGGGAACTTCTTTGGGAGACCATTTTAGAAATTCTGCCTGCTATATCACCTACTTCCCTCTATTAAATCATGTTCTGCTTGAAAACCTAGAGGAGTTTCTGTTTTCCTACACTGAACCGTAAGTGACCTAAGATCACTCTCTGCAAACAACCTCTGAAACGGAGAAAACAACCCTTCAGATTATGATGATCTTACCCTTAGAGCATTCTGGACCCTCACTCAACAAATGTCAGTTCAGCAGTTATTTAGCAACTGTTATATACCAGTCTGTGCCATTTTTCAAAGAATCCAAAAAGAATAAGAAACCTTACCAACGTGGTCTATTGGGTAATCCTCTACATGAAGAAAGGGTTTCAAGATACTGTCAGAGATGTTAAAAGAGGTTAGGTTCAAAAGCATCACTCATTTGCTCAAGAAATATTGATTGAGCTGACATCTACTCAGGGTCAGGCATTGCCTTAAGTATAAGTGATTCAAAGACCAATGAGGCCAATTACTAGCCTAAAAAATCTCAAAGCTAATAAAGGAGGCAGAAATGCAATTGTAACAAAAGGTTGTAATAATATAACTTTTTTTTTTTTTTACAAGTTACCCCACACTATGTTAAATACTTTGCATACCTTATCCTATGCAAACTTCACCTTAAGCCCATGAGTTAGATACAGTTATTTTCTAAATTTTACAGAGGAGGAAACTGAGACTGAGAACAGTTGTCACTTCTCTAGGAAAAGATATATCTTGGTTTGCAAACACATAGGCTCAATTTGAATAGCCCTAGTAGTGGATAATGTCGAATGTCTAACAGTTTCACTTCCCACGGCCAGAACTACTCTCTATCTTGAAGAACTAGCCTTTGAGTCTCCTTGGCACACATAAATGGAGAGACCAAAGTGCTTGGGAGTGCACTGCCCCTGGGTGGTCCTTAACCAATAACTGATGGATGTGAGAGTCTGAAAACTCTGGTTTCATTGCCTTCATTCAGGACAACTCCAAGGCTTGATTTATAGAGTTAATAAGTTTGCCTGCATAATCGGGCAAAAACCACCCTCTGTGTAATT
Source organism: Dama dama (assembly GCF_033118175.1). Classification (NCBI taxonomy): domain Eukaryota; kingdom Metazoa; phylum Chordata; class Mammalia; order Artiodactyla; family Cervidae; genus Dama; species Dama dama. The sequence continues at coordinate 36,799,827 of NC_083692.1, forward strand.
TTGTGATTGCATACTCACTTGGTTTCCTCCCCTTCCTGCCCTCTGCCTCTCACCCACTACTTTCCTAGCTTCCCTTGGGAATTCCCTTACAAATATTTGCTCACAGATCTGAGAATCTGCCCTAAGACACCCCTGCTCTGATATATATGCTATACTGCTATGGGAACCCAGAAATGAGAGTGATACTAACTCAGTCTGGGGAAGGTGGCAAAGACTTGACAAAGAAAGTCATATTTTCTTCTGGAAGATAAGCAGAGGTCTGTCAAGGAGGATAAGTTGGAAGAAGAGCTTTCTAGGCAACATGCATGCTAAGTTGCTTCAGTCATGTCCAACTCTTTGTGACCCTATGGACTGTAGGCCACCAGGATCCTCTGTCCATGGGATTCTCCAGGCAAGAATACTGGAGTGGGTTGCCGTGCCCTCCTCCAGGGGATCTTCCTGACCCAGAGATCAAACCCACATCTCCTGTGTCAGGCAGAGGGACACACAAAACCAGAGAGACAGGGAGATGAAGGCAAGTCAAAGGGTGGATTAAAAACTTGTATATGCTGAGGCAGAAAGTAGATGAAATTGAGGGCCTGCCAGAGGTTAGAACTCTTGTGTCAGAAGAAGCACCAAAGAATATTAAGGAATGATGGACCATGATCAGACTTGTGTTTTCATGCAACAAATATTAATTGTTTACAATGAAGGTAGGAAACCAACCCAGGTACTAGGGATATCAAAGTCAAAATCAATCTAGTCTACAACCTTCACTGAGTTACCAAATAATTCTTTTGGTCCAATACAGTAATTGCTTCTTAAATGAACAATGCAAAGAAGCAGAGGAAAACAAGAGAAAGGGAAAAACTAGAGATTTTCTCTTTAAGGTTTTCTCTTCAAGAAAATTGGAGATATCAAGGAAAGATTTCATTCAAGGACAGGCACAGTAAAGAACAAAAATGGTAAGGACCTAACAGAAGCAGAAGAGATTAAGAAAAGGTGGCAAGAATTCACAGAAGAACTATACAAAAAAAAGGTCTTAATGAGCAGGATAACCATGATCGTGTGATCACTCACCTACAGCCAGACATCCTACAGTGTGAAGTCAAGTGGGCCTTAGGAAGCAACACTATGAACAAAGCTAGTGGAGGTGATGGAATTCCAGCTGAGCTATTTCAAATCCTAAAAGATGATGCTGTTGAAGTGCTGTACTCAATATGCTAGCAAATTTGGAAAGCTCAGCAGTGGCCACAGGACTGGAAAAGATCAGTTTTCATTCCAACCCCAAAGAATGGCAGTGCCAATGAATGGTAAAACTACCAGACAATTGTCCTCATTTCATATGCTAGTAAGGTTACGCTCAAAATCCTTCAAGCTAGGTTTCAGCAGTACATGCACTGAGAACTTCTAGATGTACAAGCTGGGTTTACAAAAGGCAGAGGAACCAGAGTCTTCTCCAGGGGATCTTCTGGGCCCAGGGATCAAACCTGGGTCTCCTGCCTTGAAGGAAGATTCTTTACCATCTGAACCACCTGGGAAGCCCTAAGGCTCTAAGGCTTTGACTGTGTGGACCACAGCAAACTGTGGAATATTCTTAAAGAGATGGGAATACCATAGCCTAACCGTCTCCTGAGAAACCTCTATGCGGGTCAAGATTGGGAAAGGAGTAAGACAAGGATGTATATTGCCACCCTGCTTATTTAATTTATATGCAGACTACATCATGCAAAATGCTGGGCTGGATGACTCACAAGCTGGAATCAAGATAGCCAAGAGAAATATCAATAACATCAGATATGCAGATGATACTACTCTAATGGCAGAAAGTGAAGAGGATCTAAACAGCCTCATGATGAAGGTGAAAGAGGAGAGTGAAAACCTGGCTTAAAATTCAGCATTCAAAAACCAAAAATCATGGCATATGGTCTCATCATTTCATAGCTAAAAGAAGGGGAAAACATGGAAACAGAAACAGATTTTTGTTTTCTTGAGCTCCAAAATCACTGCAGACAGTGACTGGAGCCATGAAATTAAAAGGTGCTTGCTCCTTGGAAGGAAAGCTATGACAAACCTAGACAGCTTATTAAAAAGCAAAGACATCGCTTTGCAAACAAAGTTCCTAATAGTTAAAGCTATGGTTTTCCAGTAGTCATGTATGGATATGAGAGTTGGGCCCTAAAGAAGGCTGAGCACCAGAGAATTGATGCTTTTAAATTGTGGTGCTGGGGAAGATTTTGACTCACTTGGACTGCAAGGAGATCAAACCAGTCAATTCTAAAGGAAGTCAACCCTGAATATTCATAGGAAGTACTGATACTGAAGCTGAAACTCCAATACTTTGGCCACCTGATGTGAAGAGCTGACTCATCGGAAAAGACCCAAATGGAAAGATTGAAGGCAAAAGGAGAAGAGGGTGCCAGAGGATGAGATGGTTGGATAGCATCACCGACTCAGTGAACATGAGTTTGAACAAACTCCAAAACATAGTGAAGGACAGGAAAACCAGGAGTGCTACAGTCCATAGGGTCGCAAAGAGTCAGACATAATTTAGCAACTGAACAACAGCAGTAACTACTAAATGCATGTGTCTATTTATACTTAACTAAGAATGATGTTTAGGTCCCCAGTCATATTAGCCACCTTTCAAGTCCTCAGCGGCCACGTGTAGCTAGTGGCTATCTCACTGGGCAGCGCAGGTATAGAACACTTGCATCATTGCAGGAAGTTCTATTGGATGGTGCTAGTCTAATCATACAGGAGGAGAGCTATGAGTTTTCCATCTAATTGTTAGTTTGTATGTGGCTAGCTCCTGTTTAGTCTTTTTTAAAAGGCGCTTCCTGTGCCTTTCTTTTTTGCACAGGGGAATCTGAGGATTCTTTTGATTATACAACCACCTGCATTGGGCAATCAAATAGTAGTGGTGGTTGTCAAAAAACCAGGATTGCAGAAATCCCTTTGAAAATGCACGTGGTCCTTTTATGTATTGGATGAGGGAGATAGGCTCACACCTGCCTAGAGAGCCCAAGAAGTGGGATCTTCCTGCCTCAATCTGTTTACCTTGTTCTTTCTGAATGTTTATAGCTGAAAGCACATCCTCTAAAAGCAAAATAATATTCATGAAGGAGACACAAATTGAATTCCTCACCTGGAGTTCTATCATTTCCACAAAAATGAAAGTAAAAGAGTCACTAGCAATAGTCATCTCTGAAATCTGTTACTGTAATTAAAGCTGGTGTTTTGTTTTTTTTTAATTTACATGATAAGCTAATAGGAACTGAAATTTGCTTTGAAGAGTCATTTCCCTTTACTTCTTCATCTTCCATTTTCTTACAAAAACTAGTGAACAAGAAAGTTTTTACTAATATATTAGAATAAACCTATCATAAACATAAATTACGTAAGCAAATATTTTAATCAGAGTGTCACTATAGGGAAATTTTTTTTTTTTAACATGTGGAAAAACTGATTAAAATCCCCTTCACTATAGGGAAATTTAAAGCTAACAATTCTGAAGTATGCAGTACAAAACTTAATGACCGGCATTCAAAAACTCAGTTCAAAAAAAAAACAAACTCAGTTCACTCTAAAGAGTCAATTTACTACTCAACTGAGAAAAGGTTATATCTTTCCCTATTCCTGGTACCACACAGCTTTCAGGCTCCAAACTAACACTGTTGACCTTCCACTCATATTTTGATTGGGTTATACTCCCAATTTTTAAATAAAATTTTTAAAATAATACTAAAATAAAAACATTGCTGACCTTATGAAAGTCCCCCTCTTTATTATAATAATAGGAGTTAGTTATACATGAGAGAAGAGAAAATGCTGTATTTTAAAATAATGAAGTATCAACTTTTCTTGATTATGATGCCCGCTGAGAATCTTAACTCAACTTTGTAGAACTTTTACTGGTTTTAATTTATAATCAGCTGGTGAATGCTAGCAGACGGGTTCCTAAAGGCCTGGAGCAGCTGCAGGAACCAGAGACTAAATAGCCAAGATTGTATTATTTCTAGGGGCGAGAAGATGTCATCATAATCAGTAGGGTTGCTTTTTACAGATAGTTGGCTTTGCTTTGTTTGGGTTTTTTGTTTTTATTTTTGGGTAGCCCTTGGTTAATTCCGGTGGCCTGTCACGTGCAGGCAAAAGGGAACAGGATCATCCCTCTCTCCCCTTTGTCTAATTCCACCAGCCTAGGAGGGCGATAATGACCAAACTCTTGGAGCTTTCCCGTTCATTACAGAGAGGTGCATTGTGTTCACAGTATATTCTTGCCGCCCTGCCACCAGATGAAAGGAAGAGCATGAAAGCGCCAGCAGATCCGGGGCCCTGCCTTTCCAGCTTTAACTTGCCATCAAATATGGACGGGGCGCTCGGCTGACGGAGGCATTCTGTTGTTCCTGGGCGCCGGGTTCAGCTGGGAGCGGCTGAGAGCAACAGGTGGCCTCGCTAATGGAACAGATTCACTCATTGTTTGTGTGTTTAATGAATCATTGAGTTACTGATCAGCAGTGGGCAATGGAAGCTGTTCAAACAGAAAGGCAGCCCAGCCGTGAGGTGGAGCCGCCATCACGCTCCTTTGAAGCACTGCTGGCCCCACGGGGAGTGCAGGAGGCTCGGGGGTTACTCCCTACAGTTCCCAGAGAAACTGGTAGCCAGAGGAGGGTGTTGTTTCTAATTGGATGATGAAAGTCAGCGAGGGGAAAGAGACCAAAGGACCAAACGTAGAAGGGGAGGAAAGGAAAACATCTGAAATCAAAGGTTGAGGTAAAACCAAGAGACAGGTGTTTGCGGTGAACCGTGCAATAACCCTCATCTTGCCCCAGGTCCACAGGAAGCAGCCAAGTGGAGAAGGTCCCAGAGAAGTGAGAAAAAGCCAGGCGCAGGATGTGCTGATTTTTCTTACAAAGGGTTCATGGTACAGTGAGGTCGCTCTGTCATATCAGGAGGCAAGGCTGACCATTCTTTGTAGGATTCCCACATGTTGCATTGGGTTTTTCCTGTGAGTAGAATTTGACTGGATTCTACACCAGAATTGTATTTAATGGGCTGTGCTTTCCTTTCTTTCCCCACAAATAGGACTTGGTATTTGTCACCATTAAACATCTGAATTTTAAGCAGATCTGTGGACTGGTGGCTCATCTCCATCAGCTCAACTTTATCACCTGTCTCATTCCTAGGAGCTTTTCTTTTACCTTCACAATGAAGCTCCATGAGTTTTCCCAAATCAAACTTGGACTTCTTCAACATTTTTACTTTTCTAATCAATCCATCATAGAGAAATGTTTCTAGATTGGCCAGCCTTTTCTGTGTCTCTCTGAGTGCTCTCTGGAATCAATTTATGGACCCCTTCTTTCAAGTCATTCATCTGTACCTCTTGGGTCATGATTTCCCACCAACCTTTTCTGGGTCTGGCAAACTTGTAGGTAGGTGCTAAGAGTTCTTTCAAATCTGATGGCTGCTTTTTCTTTTTCTTTTTTTTTTTTTTTTTTTACCAAAAACAACAGTACTTTTAATATTGAACATGAGTATGTGCTTAGTTGTCTGACTCTTTGAGACCTCATGAGTGGCCTGCCAGGGTCCTCTGTCCATGAGATTTCCTAGGCAAGAATACTGGAGTGGGTTGCCATTTCCTTCTCCAGAGGATCTTCCTGACCCAGGGATCGAACCTGCATCTCTTCTGTCTCTAGCATTGGCAGACGGGTTCTTTACAGACTCGTGTCACCTGGAAAGCCCCTATATTGAACACAGGTAATGCTGAAACGTCACATAATGATTAGTCAAATCCATTTCACCTGCCTTCACTAATCAACGTTATTTTAAGACAATTGTCCTCCAAGCAGCACATAGCCTAAACAATGTGTTTGAAGGAGTTGTTTTCCAGGAACTTGGTATCTCAGCTGTGACTAGTTGGAACTGAGTTGGTTAAGACTGAATAGGACCACTGACATTCCAACTGGGCATCTGCAGGTGTTCACCTGGTGACCTTTAGATGTCAGAAGACTGAAAATTCCATAACCCAGATCATGCTAAGAACCTCCATGTTTGAATGTACAGAGGCCTGTAGTTAGTTACACCTGCGCAGAACCATGATTTGTGTACTTTTCCCATTCATGTTCCCCCACATCCCCGTGCTTCCCACATGCCCCTGGCCTCAGACCACCTTGCTTCCATATTTGTTATACCATAAATACCCCCAGACTCTTGACTTCAGAAGGCAGAATTGAGTCTTGTTTCTTCTCTTTTGGTCCACCTTGTCAATAAGCCCTCTCTTTGCGGCAGGGCTTGGTGTCTCAGCATTTTGGCTTCCTGATGGTCAGGCAAAACAAACTTGGTTTGGTTACAAAGCATTTTTACCAATTTTTCTTAGAAAATGGATCAACGACTTTCTTCTTGGCTCTCCTTTTGCCACTTCTGTGGGCTGTGGGTTTATTTCTTCCTAAGGTAGGAGACCTATCAGAGAGATGGCAGAGTGTGGTTTGGTGAGGAGAGCCCTGTGGTTTGGATTAAGAAGTGTGTTTTAACTCTGCCACTATCTCTAGAGCACCATTGGTTATGTGGTCTCTATGGTAGAGACTGACAGACTAGTCACCAAATCAGTATCCTTCCTTCATGGATAATAGCCAAACCCAGTTCCCAGCCTTCCTTACTGTCAGATGAGTCCTTCTGACAAGTTCCAGCCAATAGAATGTGGATCAAGGTCAGGCAATTGGCAATCAGGCCTGGGTCATAATCCTTCTTGATGACCCTCTGTCTTCTCTTTTCCCTCACCTTCAGCTACTGATATGTAGTGTTGGTACCGAAGATCACAGATCTCTTGAAGATCCTCTCAGCACTCAGGATGGCCAAGCAGGGTAGCTGGAATGCCAAGCTTGGCACCTCAGGTATAAGCAATCCCCTCCATTTAGCTAGGTTCACTGTGCAAACACTAACTCTTCCCTGTACCTAGAAACCCCCAAAGTAAGGACACACTCCGATGGACTATGTGGTTCCTTCCAGCACTATTATTTTGGACCTGAAGTTATTCCTTTGTTTATGCTTTCATCCCTAGACAAAGACAGGGAGGACACTCTTCTGTCCATTCACGATCTCCTGGAGGAAGGAGGAGACTCTTCTCCATTACATTCTCCTTCAAGGACAGAGAAAACGGGGGAGGCTATAGAAGAGAGAAAGGACAAAACATCTGTCAGAGCCTACCAGTTAGTTCATGGAAAGGAAGCAGAAGGAGTAGCAGCGTGAAATCTGGGAAACTCCAGATCGAAGGCTGAGGGTGTCATTTGCATTGCACCCGGCCGGTGGCAGATCTTGGGGTTATAAACCCTGAATGAATGGAGGCTAGAGCAGTGACAACAAGCTTCTGCTCCACAAGCACATCTCTTGCTGTGGGTCTGTGCTTAAATCATTCCAGCCTCAAATCCTTTTAGAACTGAAGATTTCAGCTGATCCCAAGTGAATCTCCATTTATATTCCCTCTTCAGTAAGGCCTTCTTCTCAACACAGAGGAGGATGTGAAAGGCACTGCTCCCTTAGGAGCACTGCTATTTGAAAGACCAAGACATATATACACACGCATGTCCTGTGTGTGGATAACTTACAATAATGTATTCTGATCCTGAATGTATGTGCAGTAGAATGTTAACTCCTTCTAGGCATAGAAGTAGCACCATATGTCCCTGTAGTATGAGTGTGTCCCAATCCTAGAATGATGGGGTTGCATTTGGTCTGTGACTGTAAAGTCAAACTTACTATTGAAACAATGTATAACTGATCTACAAAGATATTTATAAGCCTCCCTCCCCCTTTTTTTTAATAGGGTGAATGAAGGATAATTCCGGACATTTTATGTCTTTTTAAAAACTCTTTGAAACATTTATATAGTGTTTCTTATGTAACAAGCATTATGCAACAAACATTGTTCTACATCTTTTTACAGATAATAATTTAATTCCCTATGAGCAGGATACGATTATCACTCCTTTTATACATAAGAAAATGAGGAACAGAGATTAGATTATTTACCCAAATTCACACAGCCAGTTAGTGATAGAGCTGGGATTCTGATCCTTCTAGTCTAGAGCCACAGTCTATATGCTCAGTAACTATGCCATACTGCTCGATTATTTTAAAAAACAATTGATAACCCTCGTTCATGTTTGCCTTATACTCCTACATACCACCATGTCCTCCCCCATATCATCAGGTCATATCCATGCCTACCAATCTGAAGTGTGATCCTGGCTATGAAAATTTTTCATGGTGAGCATGGCAGCTAAACATAGGCTCTTGGTAAAAAAAAACAATCATTTTTTCCTTATAAAATTTCATTCTTCTATGAGAAAAAAACTATTCAAACTATCCTTCTCTATGGAAAATAGAAATCTACTCTGTAATATTGACTTTGCCTTTGTGATTTTCTCATTGTCATAGAATATGAGTCAAGAAGACAGTACCACTGTGGCATATTTTAAAGATGAGGAGTTTAAATATTTGACAGTTTTCAGAAGTCCCACCTTTTTAGCATTCAGTTCAGCTCAGTTCAGTTGCTCAGTTGTGTCCGACTCTTTGTGACCCCATGAACCGCAGCACGCCAGGCCTCCCTGTCCATCACCAACTCCCGGAGTCCACCCAAACCCATGTCCATTGAATCGGTGATGCCATTCAACCATCTCATCCTGTGTTGTCCGCTTCTCCTCCTGCCCTCAATCTTTCCCATCATCAGGGTCTTTTCCAATGAGTCAGCTCTTCGCATCAGGTGGCCAAAGTATTGGAGTTGCAGCTTCAACATCAGTCCTTCCAATGAACACCCAGGACTGATCTCCTTTAGGATGGACTGGTTGCATCTCCTTGCAGTCCAAGGGACTCTCAAGAGTCTTCTCCAACACCACAGTTCAAAAGCATCAATTCTTCTGTGCTCAGCTTTCTTTATAGTCCAACTCTCACATCCATACATGACCACTGGAAAAACTTTTAGCATTCAGGAAGAGCTTAATGATAAGTGACAAAGACTGTGAGTTGAAGATCTTATTTCCAGTTGCAGCATAACTAAGGTTGGTTGGTGGAGATGGGGTGACAAAATCTCACTTTTCTGGGCTCTGTTTCCTCATTTTTGAAGTAAGAAGGACAAACTAGTTGCATGCCAGGGTCTAATCCGATTCTAGGACCATTCTGAATTCACTCTTCTCCTGGCCCACAAGATCCCTCATGATCTGGCCCCTGACAACCTTTCCAATCTCATCATGGATCCCAACCTCACTCAGCTCTAGCCAAGTGGGTCTCTCTCCTGTTTGTTCCAAAACACTCAGCTCCTTCCCAGCTTACAGCCTTTCCACCAGCAGTTCCCTCTGCTGGGAAGCCTTTTCCCTGCATCACTATCTGGTAGGCTCTTTTTTGTCACTCAGGTCACTGATTAACTTCTTCAGTGAGTCTGTCCCCAACATCTCAAGCTAAGTAATTCCTCTACCCCAGTACCAACTAGTTCTCCATCAATCACTCTGACTTTCTATCACCTATCACCTTCTGATATTTTATTTATCTGCTTATTTGCTCGTAGTCTGCCTCCTCTCACTCGGTATAAAACTCCATGAGAGTGAGAAACAGAATTACTCTCTTGTCTCCAGTGCCTACGTAAGAGTATCGCTACCACTGGGTTCAGCAAATCTAGGGTTGATGATAGCAGTACCTAGGATCTAGAGGCAGAAGGATTCCTTTCTGAGACTCACACGGTAGAGCAAAAGAGCTCTCTTAGTGCTACATTTCCCCCTTTTTACTTAGTTTAGTTTCAGAGTACGCATCAGGATGACTGTGCACAGACCCACATCACAAGAAGTAGGTTTGTACACCCTTTCTCTCCGGCTGACCTACCTCTCAGTGACAAATCCTGAATCTTCAGCGACATCTTCTTCAACTATATTGCCTGCCTAACAAGCAGAAAATATCATGTCCACCTAGGAGGCCAGCATCTTGCTGCTGTGGGCAGCTGTTTAGTTCCAGTTCTGCACATTCTGGGCTTTGGGATCTGAGTGAGGGAGGTTGAAATCGCAATCAGAGGACCTAGAGAGTCTGCATGTGGAACTTCACGTGGAGTTCTGCAATGACCAGAAAGGTTTCAGGGATCCTGCTACATCAGCTAACTGAACATTAATGGAAGGTAATTCAGTGCCAGCTGCCACCCTGATGCAAGGGTGTTTCTTTCTCTCCTAATGGAAAAACAGAGTACCAAACAAGACCACGGTAATCATCTGTCTCAGGTCTCTGACCAGACAGAGAAAACCTCTGGGGCTTAAGGAAACTTTGTGGATTTTTCTGGGAAGGACAGATACAGAAGCTGCTCCTCCTGGCTCAAAAGGGAAAAGTAATGTTCAACTCACAGCTGCAGGCAGGGCCTCCACCCAGGTTAATCACCTGGGATTAGAATAGAATGAAGAGGAATAATTGGTGAAGTCACAGGGCAATATCAGAGTGTCCCCATCTGGATTTCAGATGTGGAGACTCCCCACTCCCACCCCATGTCTGGAATCATCGCAACACCTCCATGACCTAGGGATAGAGTTCTCATTATTGTTTTTAATAGATAATTGACTTTTCTTTCTCCCCTCCAACCAGATCTATCAAGAGTCAATTTCACACTCTCTCAGATTCCTCCACTCACCCCTCAGGACCTCCTACATCAAATACCACATATAATGATAACTCAGGACTGGTGATCTTCTGTCCTATAACACAAAGATTAGAGAGTCAGACATCAGCACTTCATTGCCCCAGTATTTGGTTCAAAAGTTCTTCCTTAAGCATTACTAACATATCTCTTGCTGCAATTCCTGTTTTATGATCTACTGTGGAGAAGTAAAATGAGTACCCATATGATTTATGATACTTGAAAACTATGAGATCCACCCTTTTCTCTGTCTCCACTAAATTTCATCTCACATTTTGATACCAAAAACATACTAGACATAATCAGATGATTTTAATATCTATTAACTTTCAAGTATGGGTCAGTGTGCTAAATATCATTAGAGTAAAAAAATTACCTTATTTGCTTTATCTGCTAATATAATATCACTCAATTAAAGTATATTTATCATTGTAAAAGTAAAATAGCTTACCAATATTCAAGGTTATCATAGCTGGTAATTTGTATAACAATTAATAACCTCCTAATAGGTAACTATGACAGAGTTGGACAGCTAACACAAATGTTAAGAGAAAGTGAATTTCCTAGATAACTTAGAAAGAATGTTAAAATTTTTTTCAAATGCACACAGGTTTATAGAAACTTAGTAATACAAGACAGAATAATAGTGATTAGGTTTATTGTAATTCTAACCTTTATATAATTGTTTACTACATACTGAAAATACTTCTCCTTAAATTATATTCTGCTCATCACAAAAAGTAGTGATGTTTTTAAGTATGCTTCCTTTGTATCTCATATAGCAAATATTAAGATGAGCAGAAACTACCAGAAATCTCTTTATTTAAGGTTGGTAGCATTTAGTATTCATGATACATTGAACTAGGTTTCTGCTTTGCCTGGTTCCTGAAGGATTTCTAAATCTCAAAAAATGATCATCACAGTGAATCTTATTGAATAAATACTTACAGAACATGACAAGGTCATGTACTTCAGGAAAGTTAAGAAGAATACGTTTCTCTGGGAAAATAAGAAGGCAAAGGGAAGGAGACATGGAGGGTGATACCTGGAGATGTTAGCAAGGTTAAAAAGAAAAGTTTTTTCCATATGAGAAACCCATGTAATTACAAGGAGGTACTAGAGAAGGCAAGATTGAAAATGTATAAAAGGTAGAGCATCTAACTGATAAAGGAGAATTCAGAGGAGGATAAAGGGTGACGAGATGGATAATACTAGCAGAGCAATTGTGAGGTAGAAAAAAGTGAATATGAAGGGCCTCAGGTCAGATGTTCTTGATTTTCCCAGTAAGTAGATAGATGGGCTTCTCTGATGTCTCAGATGGTGAAGAATCCACCTGCAATGCAGGAGACCCAGGTTTGATCCCTGGGTTGGGGAGATCCCTGGAGAAGGGAATGTCTACCCTCTCCAGTATTCTTGCCCAGAGAATTCCATGGTCAGAGGAGCCTGGTGGGCTACCATGCATGGGGTTGCAAAGAGTCAGACATGGCTAAGAGACTAACACTTTCAACAACTTCAACAAAGAGTATAGAAACCTCTTTGGCGACTTCAGGAAAATGGAAAACTTTAGAACTGCTGCTATGGGGAATATGATGAGGCAATAATTAGACATAAATAAAAGGATATCCAATTAAGCCTAGATACCCAACAGAGATGCATTAGCAGTGATTTGTGATGAATCCAAGCACAACTTCCAGTAATGATCCATCTTCTGAAATGGTTAAAGACAAGGCATATGGAGATCACAGGCTTGGAAGAGTCAAGTCTGTAGAGGAGAGAGTTTCACATGGAAGGATCTGCTCTGTCAACCCAGGCTGGGAATGAGGAAGTAAAGACAGAGGTGGGGAACAGGTGCAGATTGAGGTGCAGAGAGTAGTTAGGATTAGGAGGATCAGAGTTTGACACAGATGAGTTCAAATCCAGCCTGAGTCACTCAGTTGTGTGGTCTTGGGCAAGTTTTTCCATGTTATCTAAGTTTCATTTTCTTCAGATATAAAATGATCATACTACAAAGGGTAATTCTGAGAATGAAACAACACAATTCCAACACATATTTTTGCTGTTCTGTGCTCACAATACCCATTCAAAAAATTTTGTTATGCACATGACATATGCAGTATGGTTAACTGTATTATAATCTGTTGATTTTCTTTTAAGATTCTTTTCTACCTAGGTATCCACAATATAGCCATGTTTTGATGATTCTCTTACTACCTCTCTGCTCTCTTGTTTCTTAAATTAATGTAGTCCGTATTACATTTCTAAGAACTTTTGTATATATATGTCTTTTTTTTCTCAGACAAAAATTTGCGAGACAGGTATAGCAAATTCTGTTAGGTCCTTTGGGTAGGAAATGATGTATCCTGATTAAGCAAATCTTCTGTTTTATGCCATACACCAGATACTCATTTTTCAAATAATTAACATAGAATACATTTACTAAAACTGTGCTACCTGTAATGAAAATGCTCTTTAGTGATTCAAAAAGTCAACTTAGGATTTTTATCATCTTCACATCTCTGTATCATCAGTAACAGAACTTATTTTCATCTTTCCTAGAGGTGCAGAATGCGCTCCTTGTTACAGAGAGCATCTGACCTCTATGAAGATAGATATGTACAATATACATTTACATGTACATTATGTTCAAAAAGGCCAAGTCCCTAGAACCCCAAAATTAAAATAAGGAGATCAACTATACACATGTTCAGGACCAATATTGGGGATTAAGGGGTCAGAGTCACCAGTAATTTTTGGAGATCAGCATCTAGCTTGTAGATTGTTCCACCAGATCAGAGAAGTGTAAGTTCAACTAGACATGGAGAAAACAAAGGATGATCTAGAAATTAAGTTTATCTATTATATTCATTGAGACATCAGAGTTTAGCTTTTAGAACTAGAGGCTATTTTAGATAAACTTTGTTTTTAAAGAAATCCTCATTAAGGACCTCTAAACACAGGACCAAATTCTGTCCTTGGATTCTTAAGCAAAACTGGGTCTGAAATCAATATAGGCACTGTTAGAAAGGATTTGAGGATTGAATCAGAGAATAGGATTTGGCTCCTAGGACACAAACCATGCTACTAATCCCGGAGAAAGGCTTTGCCTGTTTAAAGGATTATGAATTTTTGAAAAGCATATTCTGTTGATAATACTTTTCATTTCCTGCAAATCAAATTACTGAGGGATATTTTCATTGTGAATAGAATTGGACAATGTTTTCATTGTTGTTGTTTGAGTTTCCTTTGTATGAAAGGATACCAACTTTCAACGTAATGAGATGTGAAGTTTCATGGCCCCAATGGCTGCACACCTGAAGATTCAAGCAAATAAATTAGAAATAATGCCTACTAGCAAACCAAAAGGCAATGATACCTAAAAGAAAGTCTCCTTGCTTGTGATATTGGCATTTATGAAAGTTTGGGCAGTTTTACATGACAACGGCAGCACAGACAGCTCTGGACAATGAAGGGTGAGTCCAGCACACTTACTTGGTGGGCTTGGTCACATGCCGGCTACTACCCACTCTGGACTCATTTTAGTTTAGTGAAACAAATGGCTGTAAATTATGTTGAAAGATACTGTTTTAGTAATAGGAAAATTCATTGGTTCTTGAACTTCCTTAATGGAATGAGCCTTCCAGAGGCTATTAGTCAGGCTCAGAAGAAAAAGAAAGAGAGAAAGTAAGCAAGAGAAACATTTGAGGTCATATAACACTTTGGTCTCTAATGTTCTCAAGGCCTCCCTCTGTGCACAGACCTCACTTTGAAGTTATCACCAGCCACAGGCCTAGAAATCTGCTCATTGAGGACCATGTCTAATGCTTTGTTCTAAAAGGCACCTGGAAGGTTTTCTCCAGAGTTAGCAGTCATCATCAGCATCAGTATCATATTTTACTTACACCAGCCCCACAAAATGGCAATAAAAGTTGGACCCTGTGGGCCTTTTGTTGATCTGAATTTTCTGCTGTTGCTCAGACAATGGGCCAACCATTTCTGAGAAAGGAGAAGCAAGGTGGGGGTGGGGAAGGAGATTGCCAGAAGTCACAGCATAATGCTATTAGTCTGAACTCTCCCATGACGGGACCCTCACTGGGAAAGACAATTATATGGGAAAGGATGATAACCTCATGGAGCAATAACCTTCTGAGAGATCTTGTTCCACTATGTACCGGTTACTAATTTGATTACCGTTCAGAGAAGTAGCCAAACTTCAGGGGCCCTCGCAGAACCCACTCAACCCTTTCAAGATTTGCCCATCTCTAATGAGCTGGGTCTTTTCAGCAATCATCTAACCACATGATTTCCTTAATTTTCAGCCGGTTGCTTAATGACAAAGATAAATGTGGCTTTTCCCAGCTGCTTCTAAAATAAGTTCAAGACTGAATTAATATGAATGGTAATACTTTTTATTTATATAAATGGCAGGGGAAAGAAACCACAAGTGTGGAGTTTGCCAGCACCTGCTAAAGTGTACCCTATGTTTCCCACACTTGGGTCCCAAAAGTCGCAAAGACAGCATAATCAACTTCTTAGAACCCCGAACTCCTAAGATGGTGAAACTCTATCAAAATCATTCCATTTCAACAAGAGCTAGAAAATGCCCAAATTCCAAAAACAGACTTACTAATAAAAGAGATCTTTTATTATATCTTTATTAGAGAGGGATTCTTGAATCCCATCACTTGTTCAATGAAATATGACAACTATGTTATTTCTAAAAACAAGGGTTGAAATGTGTTGAAATATCTCCAATCTATCAATTTATGTTCTCTTTAAGCTCTCATTTGTATTAGGAATATAACGGGTGATGGGAGAGCCTGGGAGTCTGAGAGCAGCAAAGATTTAATGACTGCAGAGGAAAAATATCCTACTTGAAATTGCACAGAAAAGTGGGAGCCTCCTACTGAGTGAGAATCTTGACCTAACTGGAAGAAAATTTCCCTACTTGTTAAATTATTAATAACATGTAACATTAACACTTATTTGGGACACATTTGTAATTAATAGATGCCCTCCAATTAAATGACACAAGTGTTGGACTCTATACAGTAAAAATTAAAAAGAAACACACAAAAGACTTGTTTTGTCACAGGACACTATAGTCTAATGCAGCGAGGGGGCGGGGGGAATAGTTCCCACAGACCAAAGAATGCACAAGTTCTCAAAGATGAAAACTCACAAATGAGAGACAAAGTTCCTGAAAGCTAAGTGGAAATTGATAAGAATGAGTGAGGTCAGTCACAGATACTTTTCCAGGGAAACTTGAATTTTTAGGCAGATTTGAGAGGATAACACAGCTGGATGGATAGAAGAGAGGAGATTCTGTGGAAATGAAAGAATTTAAGACTTTAAAGCACAATCCACTTTATCTCTTTGTTCTATTCCCTCAACCTGAACTGTAGCTGAATCCCTTCCTCCAGGCAAGTAGAGAAAGAGTATATATTGCTTCTAGGTACCGCAAAGTATTTTTCTGTTACTGACAACCAAACCAAATCAGATCAAACAGTTCAAACTCAGTTCACTCTCTTATGAGAAGATGGACATGGGTTTGCAGGGGTTGGGGGTAGTCTTCCCAGGTGGCACTAGTGGTAAAGAGCCTGCCTGCCAGTACATGAGACATCAGAGATGTGGGTTCAGTCCCTGGGTCAGGAATCTTTCCTGGAGGAGGGCATGGCAACCCTCTCCAGTATTCTTGCCTGGAGAATCCCGTGGACAGAGGAACCTAGTGGACTACGGTCCATGGGGTCACAAAGAGTTGGACGTGACTGAGTGACTAACACTTTTACTTTCACTTTGGGGGAGAAAGTTATCATTTGCTTTCTTTTTTTTTTTTTTTTCATTTATTTTTATTAGTTGGAGGCTAATTACTTTACAATATTGTAGTGGGTTTTGTCATACATTGACATTGAATCAGCCATGGATTTACATGTATTCCCCATCCCGATCCCCCCTCCCACCTCCCTGTCCACCCAATCCCTCTGAGTCTTCCCAGTGCACCAGGCCCGAGCACTTGTCTCATGCATCCAACCTGGGCTGGTGATCTGTTTCACTATAGATAATATACACGTTTCGATGCTGTTCTCTCGAAACATCCCACCCTCGCCTTCTCCCACAGAGTCCAAAAGTCTGTTCTGTACATCTGTGTCTCTTTTTCTGTTTTGCATATAGGGTTATCATTACCATCTTTCTAAATTCCATATATATGTGTTAGTATGCTGTAATGTTCTTTATCTTTCTGGCTTACTTCACTCTGTATAATGGGCTCCAGTTTCATCCATCTCATTAGAACTGATTCAACTGAATTCTTTTTAATGGCTGAGTAATATTCCATGGTGTATATGTACCACAGCTTCCTTATCCATTCGTCTGCTGATGGGCATCTAGGTTGCTTCCATATCATTTGCTTTCTTAATGTCTCATCTTCCTTTGAACGTCAACAAGTGTCTTTACTGCACGTTATGATGATTCTTTTCAATACAAATTTTAATGCATCACAGTACCCTACAAGGCAAAACATCTTCAGGTTGCTAATCCACCTTCAAGACAAATCCTTTTGGATTTGTTTTTAGCCAGTTGTTTTAAATTCTCTTACTCTCCTCTCCTCTGTGGTATGTAAATTTAGATTAAAATGCAGTCAGTTAAATCCATAAATGCCAATTAATTTGGCATTCCTGTTATTTTTGTCTAGAACCAGAGACTAAATATGAGTACCATGTATCCTCACTTTCCACACTCATGCCGTTGCCTAAGTCTTCCACATTCATTAATTTATTTAATCCTTAAACCAACATGAAACAGTGTTTACAAATTCCTGACACATATTAAACTTCATGTGCTCATTTGCTCAATTGTGTCTGGCTCTTTGAGTCCCCATAGACTGGATCCCAACAGTCTGCTCTGTCCATGGGATTTCCCAGGCAAGAATTCTGGAGTGGGTTGCCATTTCCTACTCCAGGGGATCTTCCAGATCCAGGGATTGAACCCACATCTCTTAAGTCTCCTGCATTGGCAGGCAGGTTATTAACCAACTGAGCCTCCTGAGTTTCTATACCAATTATGGTTGCCTTGGACCCAGTGGTCTTATAAGTAGTAACATTAGCTCAAAGAACTGTGGACTTCAGGAAATATGGTTCCTTTAGACTTAAGAAATACAAGCCCTCCAATAGTGCCTCAATACCCTATAATCTTTAATTTGAGTAAGGAAAAAAATTCATACTGCTCTCAGAAGCACATCTATATTAAGCTTTAGGAGACAAGAAATCAGAATTCCTCAGAGTCCTTGTGAATTCCTGAAATCATAACTTATTCTTTATTTTAGTAGTATTTACCAAGGAAAAATATTTTAGTAGTAGTTTTTATTTTATTTTGTTTTGTTTTCAGTATTTAATAGTACATATTTATAAAGACCTATATGCTATACTGAATTCAGAAACTGCAAAATGTACCAGAAAAAAATCATTGGATAATGCTAGGAAAACCTAACATTTGGGTATCCTAGCAAGATTGACATCACTACATGGACTCATATGTCAAAATTGCTATTTTAAGGACTTAGTTTTCTTCCAAATGTGTATTTTCTTAACATACAACTCACAGGATTCACATAAAGTGTACTTTGTATACAGACTTCTTGGTATTTATTTTGTTCCCAAGAATGGCTCACCGTGAGCCACAGAGAAGGCCGCAAATGAGCTCTTGTAATACAGCTCACTGAATTTCTATTGCTGTGTAACAAACTACCACAAACATAACAGCTTTAAATAGTTCACATTTATCATCTCATCCTTCTTTAGGTCAGGTCCCTGGGTCAGAAACTCTCAGCTGAACCTTCTGTTCTCTTGGAGAGAGTGGGTGGGCAGGGCTGGTTCAACGTCCTCTCCAAGTTCACCGATTGTTGGAGAAATTCATTTCCTACTGGTTTTAGGACTGAAGTCCTCATTTTTCTGCTAGTAATTGCTTAGGGACTCCCTTCAGGTCCCTCCAGGGCTTCCCTGGTAGCTCAGATAGGAAAGAATCTGCCTGCAATGCAGGAGACACTGGTTCGATCCCTGGGTTGGGAAGGTCCCCTGGAGAAGGAAATGGCAACCCACTCCAGTGTTCTTGCCCGAAAAATCCCATGGACAGAGGAGCCTGGTGGGCTACAGTCCGTGGGGTCGCAAAGAGTTGGACACGACTGAACAACACTTTCACTTTCAGGTCCCATAGGCAGTTCTTTGCCTCGTGGCCCCCAAGGCAGTTCACAACCTGAATGTTTTTCCTCCTGCAGGCCCCTGGAGTGTGTCTCTCTGCCTGTCCCTTCTGTGACCGGTGGGGAAAAGACTCTGCTTTTGAAGCACTTATGTGATTAGGTGAGGCCCACTTGGATAATCTATCTTTAAATTAAGACATTTGAGGCCTTAATTGCGTCTCCCAAATTCCTTCACAGCAGCATCTAGATTAGTGTTTGATTGACTAACTGGGGAAAAGTATGTGTACACCAGCGACCTCCTTTGAGGGGTCCTGTTAGTTGCCTACCATACATGACAATAGCCACAAGCTATATGTGCTGGCCACCTGTGTAACTAAATGTTCTAGGAGGCATATTAAAAATCAAAAAGGAACCAGGTAAAATTAATTTAAGTAATAATTGTAAGAATTTTAATTTAATAATTTTACTTAACCAAATATATTCAAAATATTTTCATTTCAGTATGCAATCAATGTGAGAAATATCAATGAGATATTTCACCTTCACTTTGCCATACTTAGTCTTTAAAATCTGATGTGTGTTTTACAGTTACAGTACATCTCAATTCATAGTAGCCTCATTTCAAGTTCTCCATAGCCATACTTGGGCTTCTCTGAGGGCTCAGCAGGTAAAGAATCCACCTGCAATGCAGGAGACATAAGCTAGATCCCTCAGTCAGGAAGATCCCCGTGAGGAAGTATTCTTGCCTGGAGAATTCCATGGACAGAGGAGTCTGGTGGACCACAGTCCATGGGGTTGCAAAGAGTCAGACACAACTGAGCAACTAAACATACAACACACACATAGCCATACATGCTGTATTGGACTGAGCAAGATTAGATTGTGGCTGCTTTCCTTTGACATGGTCCTGGTCCCGATCTGGAAATGTCTACCTTAACTTCAATCTGAGTGTCAGCTCTTCCTGCTCTCACTTTAATGTGACATCAGGGACTAACAAAGCTTACAGTATTTCTCTGTTGATTGTTTAAGCTTTCATTCTTGCAGAACTATAACAGTTTGTCCTGTTTTCCTGATTCCTCAATTGATTTTTCACAAATACAAGATACAGGAAAACATACGTTTCCTGAGAAATTCTGGGAAGGAATTCCCACATGGAAATACTATGAGATGTATACTACAGAAAGTAAAGGCTCAAAGAAGGAAAGTTATTGCCTGAAATCATACAATCGGTACAGATGTTTGCTCATCTTCTTGTACTACAAAATATCGCTAATTCTTGTGTAATCAGAAGGATAAGACATCCTTCCTCTTTACTCCTCATTCTCACTCTTTTGGGGTTTAATTCTCATTTCAGACCTTAATCAGGTTTTTAAAAATTTGAACACGCAGGCCTGGATGAGGCAGGAAAGAGTAAGACAAAGATGAGTGAAGTGCTATGAGAGCAGAGCAGAGAACTGTGGGGGCAGAGAACATGTCTGATCCCCAAGGACCACCTCCCCCAAAGAAGGGTTGATTTGATCAGATTTGGGCTGGTGAGTCCTATTTACTAGAGAGCAGAGTTCATGTTCTCACTCATTCAGTCCTTGCAATGGGAAGAAAAGCTTAGCTCATTTTCACACTTCAACTACATATTTTCACACTTCAGCTAAATCCTTGAATGTGTAAAGACATATTCAGGGCTAAATTTGGAGTTGAGGGCTGAAGATTGTATTGGGTTGGCCAAAAAGTTCATTTGGGTTTTTCCCAATGAATGAAATTTTGGCCAAACCGATAGAGCTAACTTCTTGGCAAACCCAATAGAATTGCTCTGCTTAAGAACATAAAGGTAAATGCATACATTTAATAGTCACCTGGGTTTTCAACAAAGGTGCCAAGACAATTCAATGGGGAAAGGATCATTTTTTTTTTCAACAAATGGAACTGCGACAACTGAATATTTGCATGCAAGAGAGTAAAGTTAGACCCCCACTTCACACTATATACAAAAGTTAACTCAAAATAGACCGAAGACTTAATAAAAGAGCTAAATTATAAAATACTTTGAAGAAAACATAGGTGTAAATCTTTGTAACTTGGAATAGGCAATAGTTTCTTAGATATGACACCAAAAGCAAAGCAACCAAATTGAAAATAGATAAATTTGGCTTCAATATTAAAAACTTGGGGGTTTCAAAGGACACTATGTAAAAGATCAAATGACAACCCATAAAATAGAAAAAAATGTTTGCAAATCATATTTCTGATAAGGGCCTAACATTCAGAATATATAAGAACTTTTTAAAATGAAAATTGAAAATTTTTGAAAGACAAATAACTCAGTTTTTAAAGTGGACAAAATATTTGAATAGACATTTTTTCAAAGAAGATATACAGATACCAATAAGCATAAGAAAAGATATTCTACATCATTAGCCACTAGGGAAATGGAAATAAAAAAACACAACGAGATATTACTGCACATAAACTAGGATGTCTATAACAATAAAAATATCCATTTAGCCACTGGTGAATGAACAAACAAATGAGATATAGCTGTACAGTGACATTTTGAAAGTGAAGTCGCTCAGTCGTGTCCGACTCTGTGCGACCCCGTGGACTGTAGCCCACTAGGCTCCTCCATCCATGGAATTTTCCAGGCAGGAATATTGGAGTCGGTTGCCATTTCCTTCTCCAAAGGAAAGAAGTACTGATATGTACTGTAACATGGATGACCCTGGAAAAATTATGCTAAGTGAATGAAGGCAGACCCAATGATTCCAGAAATGTCCAGAATAGATAATCCATAAATACAGAAGGTAGATTCATGTTTTCCAGGGGCTTGGGTGTTAGAGGAATGAGAATTGCTAATGGATATGGAGTTTCATTTTGAGGTTATTAACATATTCTGGAATTAGGTATTGGTAATTTTTGCACATGCATGCCTGCTAAGTCACTTCCATCATGTCCAACTCTTTGCGACCCTAAGGACTGTGGCCCACCAGGCTCCTCTGTCCATGAGGATTCTCCAGGCAAGAATATTGGAGTGGGTTGCCATGCCTCCTCCAGGGGATCTTCCCAACCTAGGGTTCGAACCCAGGTCTCTGTCTCTTATGTCTCCTGAATTGGCAGGAAGGTTCTTTACCACTAGTGCCACCTGGGAAGCCCCAATTGTTGTACAACTTTGTGAATATATTAAAAAAAAGAATTGGCACTTCTCTTATGGCACAGTGGATAAGAATCCACCTGCCAATGCAGGGGACATTGGTTTGGTTTGATCCTTGGTCTGGGAGGATTCCACATGCTGTGGAGCAATTAAGCCCATGCACCACGACTGCTGAAGCCCTTGTGCCCTAGAGCCCGTGCTCCACAGCAGGAGAAGCCACTGCAATGAGCAGCCCATGCACCGCCATGAAGAGTAGCCCCCGCTTGCCACAACTAGAGAAAGCCCATGCATGGCAATGAAGGCCCAGCACAGCACAAAAATAAATAAATAATAATTCTTAAAATTCAATTTTTCACTTTAAAATGGTGAATTTTATGGTATGTGAACTGTATCTCAATTAAAAATTAATAGAGAACATAGAAGAACTTGGCTTTTGTTCCAAGAGGAAGGAGATAGAAGAGGAAGTAGGAGCAGAAAGAAAGAAAGAGCTCTGGGGTAACATGCCTGGAGACTGAGCCTTACTTGTTGAAAGGGACAAGGATAATTTGAAGATTAAGGATGTCCAATATCCAGTGTTAAGATTTTGCAATATCCAATCCTTACCATTTTATCAAAACCTCAGTGAAGTCTGATAAATACATAGAGACTTCATATAAGTGGTTTTCTGATTTGTTCGTTTGGGTCTTCCTCTGTGTGTAAGAGGTAAAAGTAAGTAAAAGCTCAGAGTTCCAAGTGTAAGCAAATACACAATGTACAGGAATATAATGTGATGGATGATGTGATCGTCCACAAACAGAACATGGGAACTGGGGGCCAGAGGTGGGCACGGGAATATGAGCACTTAGAAATTTGCAGAAAGCTTAGAAAAAGTGCTTTACTCCCCACAAACATGGAATGGAGTTTCTATGTAATACCTCAGTCTTAAGGGTAAGAATAACTCCAGAGAACATGTAATCAGTAAAATTTAGTCTAAGAAAAATTAGTGTAGCTCCTTTCATGGGGGATTTAGAACAGGCCTGCCCTCAGGAGGACAGTGTGTATCTCAGATATCTAGTATCAGTTTCCCAGTTTCTGTAAAGTAAGAGGGCTGGTGTAGGTCCTTTTCCATCCCCAAATTCTTAAACCCTGGAAAATTTTTTAAAATGCAGCTGAGGTATTCAGTCCAAAGGTTTCTGGGTTAAAAGTTTTTTCACTTACAATTTACCCTCAAATCAATAACAATTCAAATCAGTCACTTAGGAAAGTCATAAGGATGCCAACAAGTACTTGCTAACAGATATAAAGCAAAGTTCTTTTTCAACTGGGCATGAAGGGAAGGGGAGGACATCCTCCAGACCTACAGTTCTTAAAATCAATTCTTAAAAACTCATGGTCCATATCAGTGTATTTAGCAGCAGTTTTAAATTTAGGGTCATCTAATTTACAGAATGGAATGGGTAACTGCTTCATAAGAGGTTTTCTTTTCTTTGACAACTTTTTTCTATCTGAAGAATAATATCCTATCAACAGCTTTTTTCCTATAACTAAAAATTCTTATATGAGCCAAATCCCAAAGAAATTAATATAAAGTCTTTATTGCTGTTCCTCTATACCTAAAAACTATCTAGAATGTGTACAACAGTCAAGAACTGGCTCACAGGAAAGAAAGGTCTTCTTCCTGTGAGGGCAGGGGCTATGTCTTGTTCATCATTACATCCCCAACACCCAGAATAATGCCTGACACAAACCAATTGTTTACTAAGTGTTTATTATATAAACAAATGGTTAAAATATCAACTCTACCACAATGACTTAATTCACTGAACCTCCATTTCTTCAACCGCAGAATGGAGATAATCACACTTCTGTCATAGAACTTTCTACTGTGTAGCATATGCAATGAGCTTGTCACAGAACTAACTCAATCCATGGTGTCTCTTGTTGCTATTTTTATAGCAACGTGTCTTTGAAATATTTCCTGATACACGTTATAAAAGAGCCTTTTAAAAGTCACACAAGTCTGACTAGCAGGGCAGTCTAAGGATAAAGTAATTTCAGTTCAAATCAGAGGACAACATAAACAACACACAGAATAATTTTCATGGGAGAATCACTGTTTGCCCATCAGAGATCTAAGGCAACTCTGATCTCTCATAGGCCCCCACAAACACTTCAGGAGGAAAAAGAGTACTGTCATTTTTTTTTTCAACTCCTGCTACTGTCACAGCCCCTAAAGCATCTACCAGACGATTCCCAGCTTTACAACTTTAGAAACTTTGATGAAAATTGGGAGTATTGATGGGAAATCTATGAATGGAGTAATCCCACTGCTTTAATTCATGCCACAGAATGTCTGATTGTTCAGTTTTGCAAATTAGCGAGTGAAAGAACCAATTTAAAGGAATAAAGGACAATGCCACATAAAACACACTCCTCTTGTTTATCTTGACAAGGCATGGTTCCATTTTAATGATTTATGCTAATGTTTTATTGAACAGTGGTTGTGCCCTGAAGTGCATTTTATAAGACTAATGAAGTCTTAGTAATCCCAGACGTCTTCTCCAGTATTCTCTTATTATGTCTTTGCTGAGAACTCATGTGGGGGAGACCACCAACCATCATTTGAGTAAGGAAGTTTGTGAATTAGTGAAATGAAAATCAGTCAGGTTGTACAGTAGTGAGGGGTCTAGAGGCAGCTCCAGTGAGATTCTATGTTTTCACACACAGAGAAAAAATGGCCTATTGGTCTTCATTACAATGAGAGATGAGCAAACTCTGCTGTATTTAGAGTTCATCAAACATCAAACCAATTTTTTTCAAATGTTTTGGGTTTGCCAAAATCCAAAACACGTTTTGCCCTCAGCATTTTTCCCTTCATTTTCAAACCCCTGTGTATTTTAAGGGAAATTTAATCCTTATGTTTCTGACTCATTTACACTTAACACGTGAACATGTTGTTTCATAAGACTTATTTGAAGTCTATGAAGCCTTGTAAGTCTTCTAAAGTCCTTTTTCAGTAGTGACAGGAAGCTTAGTGTTGCAAAGACATGAAAACTTGAATTCCCAATAAGTAGAATAGGTTTGAAATTCAAGATTTGTTAAGACAAAATGTTAGATTGAGTTATACTTGGTAAAACCCATCTTCTCTGCCATAATTACCATCCGCTACTCTGGTGTATGGCTTTTAACAATGAAATTCCTGAGGTAACAAAGCAGTCGTTATCGACATTACTGTGATATATACCATCATCAGCTGGATTTTCATACAAGAGAAAGGAGTGGTGGTCATTTACTACCTGTGGCCAGTGGAGAATAGTTTAAGTTCTATACTTTCTTGTGTCTAGTCACAACCTTCCATGGAAGAAGCCATTGTCTCCTGCCTGTTAAAGCTAAAAGTTCCCTCTGTAGTCCTCATCCTTATCTCTTCAGCCACCTCCTCTAGCCTCACAAAGGGCTGGGTAGTGTGTGGGGAAGCCCATGTGCATTGACATTCTACCAGTGCTGTCACTTCTCGGAAGGCATGTGGGATGGTAGAGGAGGGCTATCTGAACAAAAAGTCTTTCTTACCCCTAGAGGTTCAGAGAATGAAACCCAAGGCAGTAATCAGTGCATCAAACTTTAAGGTAGATACTGTGGGAGTACTTGGGGTAGAGGAGAGGGAATGGCGAGGTTTCAGTTCCTCCCCTATTCTTATGTCCAGCCCTCTCACGTATCCTTTAACCCTAAACAGCTCTTTCCACTGCAGTGGGACCCCAGAGGGATCTGGAAGGTTGGTATAGATGGTGGGCTCAGAGCCATCTCTAGATTCTTCCTGGAACAGATACAAACCTTGGACCTCCTGATGTTTCTAGAGGCCACAAATGATTTGGAGCAATCAGTGGTAAAGCACAAGGATTTTAGAGTTTATCAAATCTAAACCTATATCATGCCTCTGTCACTTCATCATTGCTTGATGCTGGAGATGTTAACTATATCTCTGAGCTCTGTTTTCTCACTAATAGTGGAGATTTAAAAATACGCTTAACACAAAGTGATTGCACAAATTAAATTAAGTCGAACAAAGTAAGTGCTTAGTGAGCGCATTTTAAAAGCACAATGAATGGTAGTTGCATTCATTGCTACTACGGTTGCTATTGTTTTTGTTTTCAGACCAACTCCTAGAGGATTTCTTCTGTCTGGAGTCCTTCTCCCCACTATTTACAATCTCTTTCCCTGTTCAAATATTTGAACAGGATTGAATATCCAAGAGTAGCATGTTGTTCTATTCATTTTTTGTCACTGTTGGATGTCCTCAGGGTGTCAGGTTAGGAAAGGGTACCTCCTTCCTGCCTCCCCCACAGGATTTATCCTGAGCATAGACACTAGGACAATTTTTAAGCTAAACTTTACGCAGTGGCCTTCAGTACCACTTCAGCTCTTCTAAGGTACAACAAGTTGAGTTCAAGTACATTTGCCTTTCTTTTGAGATGGTCTTCCACTTTTCTCCATTTCAATTGATTTCGCCTCTGCTTTCATTCCTCTACAAGCAGCCACATTTATTAATGGCCTTCCTTCTGTCTTCATGTCCTTAAATAACATTTCCTTCCATCATGTATGGAGTGCTTTCTCACTTCTCAACTCCTTCAAGCAGTATCCTCTGTTTAACTCAAACCTTGTTCTCAAAATCAACCCCTCTGTCCTTTTCCACAGATTAGTAAATGACTCTACCACCTTCCCAGATACCCAAACCAAAACTCTGGCATCACTTTGGTTCCTCCCTTTCCATATTTTCCTGCATGTAGTCACTCTGTTGATTCCACCTTGGCAGCAAATGTATTTACCTGTCCTCCTTACTCCATGTTCACCACTAACACTCCAGAATAATCCACTGTTACCTGATGCCTACAGAACTGTAACAATTCAAACTGTTGATCTTGTTTCCATTCTTCCTCTCCTACAATCCGTTCTCCACAAGGTAGACCCGTCTTTTAAAAATGAACTTCTGTTCACATCATTCTTTTGCTTGAAGCCTATCATGGCCTTCCCATATTTTTAGATCCTACAAGGCCCACATTTTCTAGCACATCTTCTTTAGCTCTCCCTCTAACTCACCATGCACCCCACATATGCTAACCTTTCAATTCTCCAGAAGTGTTGCTCTCCTTTCCACATGGGCGTCTTCCCTCTGTGGGTAGCAGGCCTCTCCCATTTCTCCCTCAGTCAGGTCAATTCCTATTCTTTCTTCCTGTCAAAACTGATACATCACTTCTAAAAAGTCTTTTCTAACCTTCGTCATACTTGCTCACAGCATCCAGACTTCTTTTTGAGACTTATCACAAGTATCACTCGATAGTTTAGGGGGTGACTTTGCTTTACTAGGTCCTAAAGGTGTTATAAGCCTAAATTCCAGGAGGAACTATGCCTCCTGTTCACTGAATCCCCATGGCTGGCAGGAACACCTTAACTTGGTTTATTGTTAAGAAACATGTCCTGAGTGAGTTAACCCCACCTAATTCTGTTCTCTCTGGCCCTGCACATCCCTTTCCATGTGAGTTTTAGTTTGCACCACTGAAAAAATTTGTACTAGTCTAAAAGTCCTTTTAGTGGCTGTAGTCAAGGTATTTGATCTGCTTTAGGATTAGATTGTAAGCGCTATGTGGGAAAATGCCACATTATCTATTTCTTTTGTTTTTACCATATATTTATTACTCCCAATACTATGACATCATATTTACTAGTGTTTACTGGCTGACTGGTAACTCATACTCTTTCTGGATAACTGATTACTTATCTGCAAGATTCATCCTTTCTACAGTATACAGTTATTGATATAACTGTGGTTGTATATAGTTGATAAATCTTCTACATATATATAGTTATAAATGGACGTGTATATATAGATAGATTCTTCTACTGGGTGGCAATATGAAATCAGTGTTTTTAAACTTCAGTGACTATTTTAAATTTTTAATAAATTATTAGGTTAATATTTAGTAACTTCATACCTTTGATACATCATATTAATAGAGAAAGCAAGGAAATTCCAGAAAAAAAAAATCTACTTCTTCTTCATTGACCATACTAAAGACTTTGATTGTATAGATCACAACAAACTGTGGAATATTCTTAAAGAGATGGAAATACCATACCCTTACCTGTCTCCTAAGAAACCTGTATGAGAGTCAAGAAGCAAGAGTTAGAACTGGACATGGAAAAACTGGTTCAAAATTGGAAAAGGAGTATGACAAGGCTGTATATTGTCACCTTGCTTATTGAACTTCTATGCAAAGTACAATATGTTAAATGCTGGGCTGGATGAAGCACAAGCTGAAATCAAGATTTCCGGGAGAAATATCAACCTCAGGTGTGCAGATGATACCACTTTAATGGCAGAAAGTGAAGAGGAACTGAGAGTGAAAAAGCTGGCTTAGAACTCAACATTCAAAAAATGAAGATCATGGCATCCACTTCATGGCAAATAGAAGGGGTAAAATTGGAAGCAGTGACAGATTTTCTTTTCTTGGGCTCCCAGATCACTGTAATGGTGACTTCAGCCATGAAATTAAAAGACACTTGCTCCTTGAAAGGAAAGCTATGACAAACCTAGACAGAGTATTAAAAAGCAGAGGCATCACTGCTGGCAAAGGTCCATATAGTCAGAGCTACAGTAATCATGTACAGATGTGAAAGTTGGACCATAAAGAAGGCTGAGTGCTGAAGAGTTGATGCTTTTGAATTACAGTGCTGAAGAAGACTCTTGAAAGCCCATTGGACTGCAAGATCTAGCCAGTTGATCCTAAAGGAAATCAACCCTGAATATTCATTGAAAGGACTGCTACTGAAGCTGAAGTTTCAATACTTTGGCTACTTCATACAAAGAGTGGACTCATTGGAAAAGGTCCTGATACTGGGAAAGGTTGAAGGCAAAAGGAGAAGGGGACAGCAGATGATGAGATGGTTAGATAGCACCACTGATTCAATGGACATGAATTTAAGCAAACTCCAGGAGACAGTGAAGGACAGGGAAGCCTGGCATGCGGCAGCACACGGGGTCACAAAGAGTCAGACACAATTTAGGGACTGAACAACAACAACAAAAATTAATCCTAAGGCATGACCCAATTACATGAGAAAAAAACAGCTCTAGGATACAAAAACATTTAAAACACATTCTTTAAATTCATTAACTGGTTGGATGAGGGCCACCCACATTAGGGAGGGCAATCTGCTTTACACAGTCTCATGTTAATCTCATCCAGAATGTTAATCTCACCCCACAGACACACCCAGAATAATGTTTGACCAAATATCTAGGCACCTTATGGCCCTGTCAAATTGACACAAAAAATTAGCCATCACACCTTGGTTTCCTAAAACCTTCTGGTTTTGTCTTTAAGAATTTTTTAAAGATTAAAGTCTTCCCTCAAACCTTAGATTAAATTAAATCCCCTTCATCTTCATTCCTATAGTCCTCTGTCCTTTCTTATTTATGACACTTACCATTCTTATAGTTAATCACATATTTAATATCAGTAATTCTCCTGGTCTATAGCTCTATGGCCGCAGAGGCTGTTTTTTCCACTTCATTTCTGCTATTGTCCTATGTACCAGCACAGTGCCTAACCCAGAGGAGGCACTTAATAAACATTTGTTGAAATGAATTGATTACATTCTAGTTCCTTGGCTTTATGACCCTTAAACAATTGTTTTCCAGGTCTGTACTGTATCCCAAGTATAAATGATGACAGTCTTCTTCCCATCTGCTTTCGACTGAACAAAAGCACCATGACTAAAATTTTTCTCCAGCTTTGGGTTTACTTAAAATCCACACTAAGTCAAATAACCAAAATGCTGGATCTGTTGCTCATTCTCCCAACATACTACAGTGGTTTCAGCAGCACATAATCCAGCCTGTCATTGTCCATCCACATAACCCTCAGAGAAGACATCCCTAAGGTGATCATGGCTACAATTATTTGCCAGTTCAGCTTTGCATTCCTTGATAAACTTTATTATCAAATGTAATAGAAAAAAATAAAAGGAAATCCGGATGCAATTCTTAGGTAAAACAACCTGGGGCTTCTCCCTCCTTAAAAATAAAATTGTAATAATATGTGTTCCATGTTAAATTTGAAATATTATGAAATTTCTCTATAGTCTAACTATATTTAAACCATAGCTACTCTTTCATTTTTATTAAGAGATGAAAACTTAGCAATTCCCTAATTTACATTAATTTAAAAAAAATTTATTTGGCTGCATCAAGTCTTCGTTGTGGTGCAGGGGCTTACTTGTCCCAAGGCTTGTAGGATCTTAATTCTCTGACCAGGGATCAAACCCAAGTACACTGGACCACCAGGGAAGTCACATACATTAATTTTTAAAAAGAAAAATCATGACAGCAATTACCCTAACCTTTAAAGTCTCACACATGTAAATATAGTTATTTACTATTTTCCCCTCTTTCAGCACTATAGTAGAGAAGGAATGAAGTCAGCCTAAGACTCAAAAGACCTACTTTTGATTTTCAACTCCATCTCTTTCTAGCCATGTAACTTTTGTTGTTTTTGTTTAGTTGATAAGTTGTGTCTAACTCTTGTGCAGCCCCATGGACCAGGCTCCTCTGTTCATGGAATTTCCCAAGCAAGAATACTGGAGTGAGTTGCCATTTCCTTCTCCAGGGGATCTTCCTGACCCAGGGATCAAACCCGTGGCTCCTGCCACATCTCCTGCATTGTAGGT
This sequence comes from Dama dama, assembly GCF_033118175.1. Lineage (NCBI taxonomy): Eukaryota > Metazoa > Chordata > Mammalia > Artiodactyla > Cervidae > Dama > Dama dama. The sequence continues at coordinate 36,830,496 of NC_083692.1, forward strand.
GGATTCTTTACCACTGAGACACCACCATGTAACTTTAGCTATCAACTTATCAACCTGTAAAAATGAAGCTGATTAATGTCTTTCCTACCTATCCCCCCCAAAAGTTGTATAAATTAAATGAGAAATCATATGTAAACATAAATGAAGCTGAGTAATGTCTTTCCTACCTATCTCCCCAAAAGTTGTATAAATTAAATGAGAAATCATATGTAAACATAACTTTATAATTATTAAGGACTACACACGTGAAGCCAATATTGAAGCTATGTTAAACAAGTATATTTAATTTCTAAAATTTTTCTCAAAATGAATTTTCCATTAAGATTTGACTTATAATTTTAAACTTTTTCTCCAGTTTTCATACTTAACTTTTTTACAACAACTTCTTTTCCTAACTCCACTAGGATATCTTGTACTTATTGCTGCTGCTAAGACTCTTCAGTCATATCCGACTCTGTGCGACCCCATAGACGGCAGCTCACCAAGCCCCCCATCCCTGGGATTCTCCAGGCAAGAACACTGGAGTGGGTTGCCATTTCCTTCTCCAATGCATGAAAGTGAAAAGTGAAAGTGAAGTCACTCAGTCGTGTCTGACTCTTAGCGACCCCATGGACTGCAGCCTACCAGGCTCCTCCGTCCATGGGATTTTCCAGGCAAGAGTACTGGAGTGGGTTGCCATTGCCTTCTACGTGTACTTACTGGGTAATGAACAAATAGTTTGTTGAATGAACAAATGATTACTTCATCTTTTCAGGGAGGTAGTTATTCTATAAAGCAAAACTTTTAGTTAGCTTCTTAGTCAATGCCTATATAGGCAACTGCAATTTTCAGGAAGAGCTTTAACCTCAGGGAATTCAATGAATTTTATATAAGTTAAAGATGCTCCACTATAAAGCACCAGGGAAGATGCTAAATAAAAAGCAATGTTGGCACCATGTTTAAACTTCTCAGTGAGGCTTCCATCATAGAAAAAGATTGTTTGTTTCTACCAGGGCATCAGAGACAGCAGCCTGCTCTCACCATCTGGGTATAATAAATGAAGAATTTGAGTCATAAAAATTTTTGCCCAATTTAAGATGCACAGTATTGCTTTTCTCAAACTAACTGCCCCTGGCGGTTCCAGTTAATACTTCCGTTCAAAATTAAAAAAAGAAAAAAATCTTAAAAGCTTTTTAAGCTGACATTTAAAATAATTTGGGGAACAATGCTAAGATTTAATCTCTTTTACATCAAACCTCCTGTGAGATATGATTGTGTAGGCTTCCCTCAATTCTCTGCCACTTATGGCAGACCTGCTGAAAAGCAACATAGAGGGTAGAAATCAGTCTTCCCAGGAAACAAATGATGAGACCATGTGCACTGTAGGTTTCTTTGCAGAGCAGATTTAATCAACAGCAACAAGAGCAAATCCAACAGGACTGAATTCTGTCCAGCCATAGGCAAACTGAGTCAAAAACAAAATAAAAATTTTTAACTGCTTTTCCAAAATTTGAATCTTTGTCGAACAACATCCTATAATTTTTTTTTACTAGCTTATGGGAAAATATTCTCTAACCTGGCTACTGGATATACAACAGGCTCAACAAGAAACTGTTGTGAACCAAGAGTAGAAACTTTGGAATTGACAAAAATGTATTTTCAAAAAATTGACCATGAATTGCCTTTGATCAACATAGATTCTTTTGCAGTAGGAGGAGAAAGAACAGGAGAAAAGAGATCATAATGATGTAGCATCTCTTCCGCCTCTCTTTAGTAAAAATTTAGTTTCTTACACAGAGTTCTTAAGACAAAATTTCAGACTTTCTAAATTGAAAAACAAAGAAAGAAATTACAAGTGCAAAAATTTTAAGCTGACTTTATAAGAATGGAAAACTCACGTGTATCCAAGCCAAATAAGAATCATTTGGCATAAATACAACCAAGAGTTACTATCACTATGGTGTAAAAAGCTCATTCGAGCAGATACAAACAACAAGCACACACACCCAAAATTGAACAAAGGGTACGCACTATCACAAATGGAGAAATTGGAGAAAAGAAATATATGAAAAAAGCTCAACCTCACTAGTAAGTAAATAATTATAAATTAAAGGAAAATGCTATGCTTCATCTGTTAAACAAAGATTAAAAACGATAATACTAATTTTAGTGAGTATAAAGTGAAATGTATAAAACTCTTACACATTGGTAGCAAGAATATAACTTAGTTTGTTTTCTGCAACCATTTTAACCATAAACATTGAGTTTTAAAAACACCCTTATTCTTTAATTCAATACATTCGTTTTTTTTTTTTTTTTTCCATTTATTTTTATTCGTTGGAGGCTAATTACTTTACAGTATTGTAGTGGTTTTGCCATACATTGACATGAGTCAACCATGGATTTACATGTATTCCCCATCCCGATCCCCTTCCCGCCTCCCTCTCCATCCCATCCCTCTGGGTCTTCCCAGTGCACCAGCCCTGAGTACCCGTCTCATGCATCCAGCCTGGACTGGTGATCTGTTTCACCCTTGATAGTATACTTGTTTCAATGCTATTCTCTCTGAACATCCCACCCTCTCCTTCTCCCACAGAGTCTAAAAGTCTGTTCTGTACATCTGTGTCTCTTTTTCTGTTTTGCATATAGGGTTATCGTTACCATCTTTTTCAATTCCATATATATGCGTTAGTATACTGTATTGGTCTTTATCTTTCTGGCTTACTTCACTCTGTATAATGGGCTCCAGTTTCATCCATCTCATTAGAACTGATTCAAATGAATTCTTTTTAATGACTGAGTAATATTCCATGGTGTATACGTACCACAGCTTCCTTATCCATTCGTCTGCTGATGAACATCTAGGTTGCTTCCATGTCCTGGCTATTATAAACAGTGCTGTGATGAACAGTGGGGTGCACGTGTCTCTTTCAGATCTGGTTTCCTTGGTGTGTATGCCCAGGAGTGGGATTGCTGGGTCATATGGCAGTTCTATTTCCAGTTTTTTAAGGCGCTTATAGGGTTCATTATTCTGAGAAAATAATAAAGAATCTCACAAAGACCTATGTGGAAAAATCTTAGTTATCACTTTTATATAATAGAGGAAAATTGTAAATAATCAGTTATATCAATAAATGACCAAGGCATTTCATATGATGGAATATGATGTCAACATGAAAAGCAACATTTTTAAAGAATAACTGATGGCAATGGAAAATGCTATCATTTGAAATTAAATGAAAAAGTAGAACACAAAACTATATATACCATCACCATATTTTGGGTAAATATAGGCATAGGAGAAAAAAGACAAGAAATATAAGAATATGTCAACAAGGGATAAATAAAACTATATTTTCTTCCTTGTACTTGTATATTTTCTAAATGTTTTATAATAACCATACTGCATGAGTGCTAAGTCGCTTCAGTTGTGTCCAACTCTGTATAACACTAAGGACTGTAGCACACCAGGCTCCTGTGTCCATGGGATTCTCTAGGCAAGAACACTGGAGTGGGTTGCCATGCCCTCCTCCAGGGTATTTTCCATCCCATGGGTCAAACCCGCATCTCTTACATCTACCTGTGTTGGCAGGTGGGTTCTTTACCACTAGCGCCACCTGGGAAGCCCCAATAAACATATTAGCTTATAATTTTTAAAAGTTCTGATTATGGAGTAAAAGGTCCACTACTGATAGATTCTTGTCAGATAGGGCAGAATCTTATCAACTTGGCTTCAGAAGGGACGCAGTAAGTACAAAAGCAATCATATTTCTAACTTGTTTTGTACTTCAAAACTCAAAATCAATCCCATCCATTAAGTTTCCATGGAAATACCCATAAGCATTCTAACTCAAAGAAATCTCTCCCTTCAAAAATTCACACTTGGTTTACATGCATCTATTTATTTAAGAGCTAACAATTATTGACCTACTATCCTAAGAACATTCAGTTCAGTTCAGTTCAGTCGCTCAGTCGTGTCCAACTCTGCAACCCCATGAACTGCTGCACACCAGGCCTCCCTGTCCATCACCAACTCCTGGAGTCTACCCAAACTCATGTCCATTGAGTCAATGATGCCATCCAACCATCTCATGCTCTGTCGTCCCTTTCTCCTCCTGCCCTCAATCTTTCCCAGCATAAGGGTCTTTTCAAATGAGTCAGCTCTTCACATTAGATGTGTTAATTGACCATCATGCGTGCTGCATGCTAAGTCACTTCAGTGGTATCTGACTCTTTGCGACCCTATGGACTATAGCCTGCCAGGCAGCTCTGCTCATGGAATTCTCCAGGCAAGAATACTGGAATGGATTGTCATGCCATTAGGAAGGGAATCTTCCTAACCCAGGGATTGAACTTGTGTGTCTTCCTTCTGCATTGATGGGTAGGTTCTTTACCACTAGTGCCACCTGAGAAGCCCAAGTAACCATCATTATTCCCATTTTATAGATGGGAAAATGAGGCATGGGGAGGTTAGATGACTTGCCTAGAATCATACAACTAATAAGCAGTAGATGAAGATTGAAATCCAGGCAGTGTGACTTCTACACCACATCTACCCACAGCGTTTTAGCATGTTCTGTCTGCTGTGTCACCATTTTATGTGTGTTTAGCCTCCCCAGTGAGAGTGTAGATCTTTTAGGGGCAAGCATAGCACCTTGAACTTCTTCAGCCTGTCCTCAACAAGGCCCAGGATGGTGCCAGGGACTAAGGATACTGATCATAAATATGGATTTCATTGTATTAAAAAGAAAACAAGTCAAATGTGTTTACTTCAGGAAGAGTACTTTTGAAATTAATATTGATTTTCAAGACTTGTTTTCAAGACAGATTATCTCTAAAAAGCAAACAATATCTGATCTAAATATGCTCTAGCCTTAATTTTCCTCATCCAGCAACAGAAAGACCAAATTTTAAAACATTAGTTTTAACTAAAAGAAATTAAGATGTTGTTATGAACTGCCTTTAATATAAATCTACTCATTATCTGTGGAATTCTTTAGGACAAATACAATGCAAATGTGGGAAATAAAGAAGGGTGGAATGGGGATTTCCCTGGTGATCCAGTGGCTAAGACTCCAAGCTCCCAATGCAGGGCCCCAGGTTCAATCCTTAGTTCGTAGTAACTAGATCCTAGAGTCCAACTAAAGATTCCACATGCCATTATGAAGATTGAAGATTCAGTGTGCTGCAATTAAGAGATCCCTCATGCTGTAACCAAGACCCTGTGCAGCCAGATAAAAGAAGGATGCAATGAAAAATCCTCCTTTTTCATTCTTGTCAAATAGGCAAGTGGTTTATAAACTTGGCTTCTAGAAAGAGCTGGTAAGTGCAAAACACAATTACTGTGCTTCCTGCTGCTTCAGCCAGCTTGCTGGTGAAACATATTTACTAGTACGTAACATGATGCCAGTTTTGGGGGGCAGAGAGAAGAAAAAAAATGCAATGGCTTATCCAAGTGAAATTACTGGAGAATTCTGGGTTGGATCACCCAAATTGGATTTTGGCCAAATGATTGAAGTGAAGGTCTCTAAAATGGGTAGAAAAGGCTGCTGGACCTTTAATGACCAGAGAAGATTAATATGACTCCATGTTGTAACTCAGTTGAAAGCCAGCCCTTTCCACAGTGGCCCCTGACACCAAAGCTGGCACAAGGTGGTTCAGAAGAAAGGGTGCCAGCATGTTGAATTACCAAATCATTTCCTAGAGCAGATTTTTCTTGGATGCCTCCCATGCAGTTTCATCAAGGCATGGATCCTATTTCATTTATGAGCTCATAGCCCTAAGTGATGTCTATATGAATACTCAGAGAAAGGATTAAAGGAAGAGTCAAGAATATTTTTAATATCAAGGTGCTAAAGGCAATAAAAAAAAAATACTAGGCTTCTAGGGCTGGAGTGCTGAAATTGACACCAGCATGAACCTCGTATATTGCTCTAGCCATGTTTGCCATTTCTAGTGACTGTCACCATGCTTCTTACATCCCATATCCCTTTCTTATTTTAGAAAGCTGTTTAAAGCTGCTTGCTAATGGAAACTCTGGCAGCATCTTCAATGAGACAACTATTGTAAGTTTACATCTACAGGATCCTATCTGTTCTTCTCGTTCCCAAGTATGTAAATAACACTGTGCCCGGTACTTGGTAGGTACACCATGTATGTTGTTAAATTCTTGGTTCTTTTTATTGCACTGTGGCCTAGTGTAAGAATCTCCTCTCCCCTTAAAATTTCCCCAAGCTCATTCCCCATTCTCATTCAGTCCTTCCTTCCTATCATTACTCTAATATCTTCTACACAAGATGATTTCCCCTATTGAAGGATATTTTGGTGGAGGATCTTCTGTCAGTTACAGCAGCCAAAACTCCAACTCTAACATCTGTCTGCAGGAAGAATCTTAAGGTTGTCCAATGGTTCGCCTCTTCCTATTATCCACCTCCTTATAGCCACATCTCTCAAAATCCTTAGCGCATGGTTCTCCTTCGTTTCTCAGATTGCAGTGTTTCTTCAAGTGCCTGTATCTGTAGGGAACAGAAAATAATGTCCTTAGTGCCACAGTGCATCCCCATCACATTTTAATTGTCTCCAAGCATTCAGAGAGAAGAATCCTGCACTTGGAATTGTGAAACCTGGTTTCTAGTCTTGAATGATGGAAACCGCTTACCCTTTTGCTCATTTCCAAACAGGGAATAAAGATCCCATTGCCAAACATCTCTTGGGAGCAAGGACTAGAATCTTTATTATATTTGAAAATGCATAAAACCTATGAAATTATGCAAATAAAATATAAATACAGGCAAATTCAATTTCAAAAATACTAGTTGACTCAGAGTAAGGAGTCACTTGTATGGTCAGCTAAAATTTAACTGCAAATGGCCAAATAAGTCATATTCAAATTAAAAGAGCTTTTACTCTTCAAAACACTTAAGAGTATTGCCCTAAAAAGGTAAACACTATAATAGGTCTTTGAAGTAGGAACTGGTTCTGCCGCCTTTCTCCCTCATTCCAGCCCCTTCAAAATCATCAAAGCAATGTTCTTAAAAGTGTGAATGTCTCACAAGTAGCTTCTAATTGATTTTCCCTTCACTCTGTTCCTCACTGATCAGAGGTAATCTGACTTTTACATCCCTAATTATGCCTTTTTCAAAGAATATTAAGGCTAATATTGGTTTTAAATGGTCCTAAATGAGTCTCTGCTTTTAACCCGGGCTGCTCTGGCCATCATGCATCCTGATATTAGAGCAATCCTAAAGACAGTATGTCCCAAGCCCCTAGACAGTAGGGTTTGTTTCAGGGTTACCTCTCTTTCTTTTTTCTCAATCAACTGTTGGACGTTCCCTACATAATGATTTCCTTAGACCCCACTCCCAAAAGAAGATCAAAGTGTTCAAAGGATCACCCTTGTCTGAGTGATATTCAGATTTAATGCATATTTTAAAAAAAAGCGAAAAGCTCAAACCTTTGGGGGATATTTTTCGAAATTAAGATCCCTAGGCCCCATATCTCAGATACTTTAATCTAGTTGGTGAGGCTAGGGATGTGCATTTTAAATAAGTAAGCTAACTGGTTCATAGATGTTGGTAATCTTTTTTGGAGAAACACTGTACTGCAGAATATCTATCCCAGGCCCAACTGATCTTCCTGAATTAGTTCCCATATTAACTCCCACTTCCATTCTTACTGTGTACACCTCATATGCATGTGGGTTTATACACACACACACACACACACGCACACACAGTCTCTCTCTCTCTCTCTCACATTGGGCCACAGAGGATGATGCACAGTCCAGCTTGTATGTTCTTCCCCTGTTCTCTCAGCCTTGACTGTCCATCTCCCTTCCCTTTGCCACATGAAATCTGTATGTTTTCAAGGCCTTGCCCAGGCATAAGTTGTAAAGCCTGCCCTGATATCCCACTTAGGATTCTTTCCTTGAAATTTCTGGAGAACCAATGTATATGTCATCTGATCCTTACTGAAATATTCTTCACATTACATTGATTTTTCAGCCTATCAGTGTTCATTAGTAAACTGTGAAATACTTGGAGTCAAGTATCATACCTCTTTATCTTTTTAGTCCTAGCAGAGGGCTGTTAACTTAATAATTGCTGAATAAATGTTTGTAAAATTAAACTTAGTTTAATTATGTCTATTAGATGTATTTAAAATTAGTTAGGCACTTCTCCCAACTTCTGTTGCAATATTGAGACCATCTCTGTGTACATGTAATAATACACAGCCCAGCGAGGCAAAATTATACATTACTATGTCTGTATCCGAAAGGGCTGCCTACCTTCTTTTTGCAACTGTGGGCTCCAGAATTTCACCTGTAATAGACAGGCTGTAACCACAAGTATCTAAATACAAAAAAGCAATACTTAGGATTGTTCTTTAATGCAGAACTTAAAAAGAGGCCAAATATTTACTTGGAAATTAAATAATCCAATAATAAGAAAACCGTCTATACTCATCAAATTAGCAAAATATTAAGAGAATTGGTAATATCATATATTACTAAGGAGATGGGTGAACTGAGCACCCTCGTCTGTGATGGATATGTAGACTGGTACAACAGTTCTGGAGAAAAAACTAACTGATAGCTTCTATTAAGATATAAGGTCTCACTGAACCAGTAGTTCTGTTTAGTAATCTTCCCTAGAGACATTCACACAGGAATACACAGAAAAATGCACACCAATATTCACTGTAGCTTTGACTGTAATAGTATAGATCTATGTCTTAGGGGATATGTAAATAAATGTTGGTATGGTCACACTATAGGATATTATGCAGCAGTTAATTATAAAAGATATAGACATGTACTGACACAGAAAGATCTTTACTATACATTATTGAGTTCAAGGTGAAAGTTGTAGCACCTATATTGTAGGATATAAGTTGATACTAAAAATGTAATGAAGTAGTACCTACGCTGAGCTGCAGTTCAGATGTAAACCTATGTATTAAACGGTGTGGAAGACCATTACACAAACTGATGTCCTGAGTTACGCCTCCTAAGGAGATGAACGAAATGAGCTCAGTCGATGTAGGGGGAAGGGAGACAGTGGACTTTTCCTTTATTTGTATTGTCTGAGTGTATGTTAAGTGAACTTGTATTCGTATGTGAATACCATTATGGAGACGTTTTACCTAAAGGACTTTGACTATAAAATGATAAATACATTCTATGACATACTTGGTATAGTAGAGAACAGTATTATGGTTATCTTACTATACAGATACCATGTAATTAGCTTAAAACTGCAGTTTCCAAAGGATGTGCACATTCTAATGCTAATTGCCAATTTCCTTTAACAAAAGCCTGACACAGACACTTAAAGTAGCCTGTTGAAAGCGGAGATCTCTGCTTGGTCTGGTTACACTCACTTTCTTCCTGTTTCCATGGGTCCTCCTCTCCATGCCCTCCTGCCTACATGCTTATACTCACCCTGTGTTATCATTTTCCTATCCCAGGACTGATGACAAATCACAGAAGTCCTTACTGTCTACAGCTCTGTATGTATATATTAGTTGGACTTCTCCAGAGAAACAAACTAAGGGCCTAGATATAGATATATAAAATGAGATTTATTATGAGAAATTGGCTCACTTTGTTATGAATGTTGAGAAGCCCCATGACCTGTTGTCTGCAAGTTGGAGGTTCAAGAAGGCTGGGAGTACAGATTAAGTCCAAACCCAAAGACCTGGGAACCAGAGGAGCCAATAATGAAAGTCCCAGTCTGAGTTCGAAGGCCTAGGAACCAGGAGCACCAACGTATGTGGGCAGGAGAAGACAGATGTCCCAGCTCGAGTGGAGAGAAAATTCTCCTATCCTATACCGCTTGCTCCTTGGAAGAAAAGCTATGACCAACCTAGACAGCATGTTAAAAAGCAGACATTACTTTGCCAACAAGGTTCATCTAATCAAAGCTATGGTTTTTTAGTAGTCATGTATAGATGTGACAGTTGGACTACCAAGAAAGCTGAGTGCCCAAGAATTAATGCTTTTGAACTGTGATGTTGGAAAAGACTCTTGGGAGTCCCTTGGGCTGCAAGGAGATCAAACCAGTCAGTCCTAAAGGAAATCAGTTGTGAATATTCATTGGAAGGACTGATGCTGAAGTTGAAGCTCCAATACTTTGGCTACCTAATGTGAAGAACTGACTCTTTGGGAAGACCCTGATGCTGGGAATGGTTGAAGTCAGGAGGAAAAGGGGATGACAGAGGATGAAATGGTTGGAAGGCATCACTGACTTGATGGACATGAGTTTGAGCATGCTCCAGCAGTTGGTGATGGACAGGGAAGCATGCTGCAGTCTATGGGGTTGCAAAGGGTCAGGCACGACTGAGTGACTGAACTGAACTGAACTGATACCTTTTAGTTCCATTCAGATGCTCGGTGGATTGGATGATGGCCACCAGCACTGGGGAGGGCACTCTTCTTTACCTAGTCTGAAGATTCAAATGTGAATCTCAACCAGAAACACCCTCACATTTCTCATATGGAGAGATAATACTTTCCCAGCTATGTGCAAACTCTAGTCAATGCCCCAGTCAAACTGAGGCATAAGATTCACCACACAACCCTGCCTGGCCGATGGCTTTGCATACTAGCCAGGAATGGATGCACAACCCTGCAACTTGTTCTCTTTCTAACACAAACTAAAGGTGCTGCTTCTGAAGCTGTGTTCTCTGCACCCCAGAAGGGGGAGTTCAAGCTAAAATGAATTTTTCTCCCCCTTTCCTCCTACCAATGGAAAGAAACTTGGAGTTTAGATATTCCCTATTTTTCATGAGGCCCAAACTTACTTACACAACCTAGCGAAGCCCTCTTTGGAAAAGGAAATAAAAAATTACAAGTAAAAATTGCTAGGGTCCCTCTCAGTTTCTTATATTTATATGCACATGAAAGGTCCTAAATCTTAAGCTTCATTATCTTCTTGGTAAGAACCCTCTGCTCAGCATGTCATATCAGTAAATGTGCACCTGAAGTGGTTTCATCATCTCATAACCACTGTCAGCAAAGCTACATAACACTCTGGGTCATCTAGTAAACATTACCTACATCTACATCAGCCACTGGGGCTTCCCTGGTGGCTTAGATGGTAAAGAATCTGCCTGCAATGCAGGAGACCTGAGTTCAATCCCTGGGTTGGGAAGATCCCCTGGAGAAGGAAATGGTAACCCACTCCAGTGTTCTTGCCTGGAGAATCCCAGGGACAGAGAGTCTGGCGGGCTATAGTTGATGGGGTCGCAGAGAGTCAGACAAGACTGAGCAACTGAACACCCACACACATGCACACCTACATCTGAGAACTGATGCTTTTGAATTGTGGTGCTAGAGAAGACTCTTGAGAGTACCTTGGATACTTGCAAGGAGACCAAACCAGTCCATCCTAAAGGAAATCAAACCTGAATATTCATTGAAAGGACTGACACTGAAGCTAAAGCTCCAATACTTTGGTCACCTGATGTGAAGAGTCAACTCACTGGAAAAGACCCTGATGCTGGGAAAGATTGAGGACAGGAGGAGAAGGGGAAAACAGAGGATGAGATGGTTGGAAGGCATCATTGACTCAACAAACTTGAGTTTGAGCAAACTCCAGGAGATAGTGAAGGACAGGGAAGCCTGGCTTGCTGCAATCCATGGGGCTGCAAAGAGTCATACACAGCTGAGTGACTGAACAACAACAAGCTACCTCTGATGACGATGGTAAGAATGATATAAATCAGAGTATATGGACATACATTCAGCTCTAACATAAAAATGTACATCCTGTTCTAGCTATCCTGTAGGTCATGGATAAAATACACTCAAAGAAAATAAAAGTAGAAAAAAAAACAACTTGGTGCCATTCAAGGACCCACAAATTTTATGTTCATAGGTAGTTATAATTTCCTGAAAAACTGTTATAGTATTTATAAGAGTTTGTTAATACAAACTTTATACATGTTTTGGTTGACAAGTTTTATAATTGGCAGATTACCTGTAGGAAACAGAAATTGTTTCTCCTGCACTAATAGTGTGATTAATGCAGCATTTCTAGTGCCCCTACCTTCAGTGACCATACACTGATGCTCCCTGAAAAATTCATGGACAATCTAAATAGTACTTTGAATTGGGTGTAAGGAAAGTTGCTTATATTCCAGGGAATTATCGTCTTGGAACAATGTGGATCTTGAGCCAGCCATAAGTTTATCGTAAAATTATGGGTGATAGAGTGAAGGGGAACTCACCACTTTCAGTTCAGTTCAGTTCAGTTGCTCGGTCTTGTCCAACACTTTGCAAACCCATGGACTGCAGCACGCCAGGCCTCCCTGTCCATCACCAACTCCTAGAGCTTACTCAAACTCATGTCCATTGAGTCAGTGATGCCATCCAACCATCTAACCCTCTGTCATCCCCTTCTCCTCCTGCCTTCAATCTTTCCCAGCATCAGTGTCTTTTCAAATGAGTCAGTTCTTCACATCAGATGGCCAAAGTATTGGAGTTTCAGCTTTAGCATCAGTCCTTCCAATGAATATTCAGGACTAATTTCCTTTAGGATGGAATGGTTGGATCTCCTTGCAGTCCAAGGGACTCTCAAGAGTCTTCTCCAACACCATAATTCAAAAGCATCAATTCTTCAGCACTCAGCTTTTGTTATAGTTCAACTCACATCCATACATGACTACTGGAAAAACCAAAGCTTTGACTAGACGGACCTTTGTTGGCACCACTTACTAAATACCAAAGAAAGAAACAATGAGAGGTTGAGAATTATTTAACAGCAGACCTTCTTTTTAATACTAAATGGGGAAATTTAGGCAAGTTTTAAAGTCTGTCTTTACAGATTGTGGTAAAGTAAAAATTTTTAAGTAACAATGATCATGTTGTTTTTTTTTTTATCATGTCAGCCAAAGACACACTTCCCAGCATCTTCCCTCTGCGTTTGCCAAATAATTTTTCTAACCCGAACTCTAGCAATCCTAATCACCATCATCATCATCATCATCACAACAGCTACAGTTTATAGGTGCACCCACTTTGGGGCTTCCGAGGTGGCACTACTGGTAAAGAACCTGCCTGCCAGTGCGGGAGACTGAGAGGCGGGTTCCATCCCTGAATTGGGAAGACTCTGTGGAGGAGGGCATGGAAACCCATTCCAGTATTCTTGCCTGGATAACGCTATGGACAGAGGAGCCTGGAAGGTCCATAGAGTCAGAAAGAGTCAGACACGACTGAAGCAACTCTTCACTCACATATGTACCCACTCTGGTCCCTGTTCTGACTACGTACATAAGTGCAATTCTCGCTATGAAATAGATGAAATTCTGCAAAGTCACATCTTCCTAAAAGACCATCTTAATTCCTAGGCTCAGATTGAACCTTCACTCTTCCTACTTCCCTAGTATATCACTTAGGACTTTGGGAGCCTTCCATTTACAAGTGCCAGAAAACCTTAAAATAGGATTAAAAAAGAAAAGACTCATATAACTAAAAATCCAACTACCTTCATCAGAAACTTGATCTGGCAGCTCAATCCATGTAACACGAAATTTGTTTTTCTGTATCCCCCATCCTGCCTTCCTCAATGTTAGCTGCTCTAGAAGGTCCAGGTTCTTGCCTTGAGACAAAAATAAAAATAAAAATAACTGCTTAGTTCCAGGCCTCCCATTCTCACCACAGCCCATTGAATGGCAAGGTCCTCAGGAGCCCCTGGATTCAATTCAGTGTTTTTGCCCCACCTTGTCATGAGTCCACCCCTATGCCGTCACTGTCACAGAGGAGCAGGTGAGCTGAGGTATCTGGCTTAAGGGAACGGTTCACCATTTGAGCTCCACGTAAGATGACATGATGCGTGTCTCATGGATGAGACTGAAGCAGGAGTAACTTCACTAAAAGGAAAATCTTGGTGTTATTGTCAGGAAGAGGGAAGAGTAGAGGCTGGGTAAGAGGGGGTATCAGCACCAAAAATATATCTACTACACCTGCTAAGTATTATTCCCATACAGGTAAGAGAATCTAAAACTCTGATACAGCAATCTGCTCATGTGCACTCAGCTAAAGACAGTAAATAAAACACTTGATCCCTCATTCTGTCTCCACTCCCTGAAAAAAGGGGGAAAAAATGAATCCTAATCTGTAATTTAGAAAATCTTACTAAGAAATGTCATATTTAATTACTATGTATGTAGATTTTCTTCTCTATAGGAGACCTATGGTGACCTGATGACCAGAATCCAAAATCCTCCAAAAAAGCAAAGACTGAATCTATGTGAGAGGAAAATGGGCACCAAGATGATGATCCAAACAGTAGCGCTCTAATGTACTTTCCCTTCTTTACAGAGATTTCCATGTTAGTCAGACCATTTGTACCCATGCGTACCTTTATACTATGCATTTAAAAATGTTTTATACAAATGTTTTTAATCCTTTTATCAAGACTTTGTTGAATTGCCAAAAATATAACTATATTTGAAATTCTTCAAATATGAATAACTGAAATGTGTTAATTCTTAACACATTTGAGTTCAAGATTGTTATATTTGCTGACAATAATGTACCCCAAATATGAGACTAAAATATAGAATACTGCACCATGTGTATTGATGAACCAGGTATGGGTCTGAATTTTTACCACACTTAACAACAACATGTTTAAACTTGAAGAAAAAAACAAAAGAGTTAGAGGAATTTTCTTTTTCATGTGTTAACAGAAGACTTATTTGGAATATTATTAGTGGTTGGTTTACCATAAAAGTGCTATTTAACTTGTTTTTAAATGGAGTGGTGGGAAACACATTGGACTGGCGTGAAAGAAATTTGAGTTCTAGTCTAAACTCTGTCACTAACCAGCTGTGTGACCTTGGACAAGTCACCACATTTCTGGGTTTCACTTTCTTTATCTGCACAATGTACAGGTTGGCAGGGATTATCTTTATGAGTTCCCAAGCCTGAACTTATTAGAATTTTGTGAAATAAGCATCCTAAGTAGAGGGGGCTCAATTTACCTAAATATCTAAAATGGAACACTGCCATCCATTCCCCGCCTCGGAAATTGATATCAGATGATGGAGATAGAAAGTTTGTAGGACAATTCTGGGTTTTACAAACAAATTTCCATGTACCTCTTTAATTTGCGATTACCTTAAGTAAGCAATCCCCTTTACACTTTTATTCAAAAATAACAAGCTGTGTTTGAAATGCCGGTATACACCATTTATTACGCTCTCCAACCCAAACATGAAAACATTTGTACTTATGTTATGACTTCACCTGGTGGCTTTCATTTTCCCCAACATAAAGACAGGGTGAAGCAAAGTAATAGAAAAATAGAAAACATCTTTGTCGGAAAATGAGATTGCAGCTGTGTAACCGGAGCACACAACCATAAATCAGAATGTCAAATCCAAAACACATGACTTTTTGCAAGTTCTCCATGTGCGCTCTAATGTGATTACAGCCTGGTTGCTATTATGATTTAAAACAAAGTCTTTCATGCTAGAAACAAAATGCGGAATGTGAGCCGCCTGGGGGAGAGAGCTGCAAGCTAGCTAGCGACATACCCCTTGCTGTCAGAGAGGTGGGCTACAGTATTTCCAGCACTGGTTTGTCAGGTGTGAGAGAACCAGAGAATACAAGAGGAACCTTGGCAGAGGTCTTAACATGAGGGACAAATTAGCCAGCAGTGTTCAGCTCAGCTTGACAATCTGAAATTAACTTCTTTCTCCCCCCTCCCCATCTTTTTTTTTTTTCCTAAGCAGAATCTTGAAGCCAAATACAAAGATTACAGAAGTCATTCTTTCCTGCCTATCACATAAACAAATGGCCCAGCTGTTATTGCTAAGATTCCAGTTTTAAACTTGGACTTTCTTGTATAAACTTCAATGTAATGGTATTTAAAGTGTCATAGGCAATAAGCATCTAATCCTACTCAATAAATTGTAGGCTCATTGCATGAACTCCTAGAGCTGTTAAAGACAGCTGTGCTTTTTTTGTAATTTAAGTCATTTCCAAATTGGGCAGCTCTCCAGGTGTATTTTCAGACAAACAATGTGTGCTAGAAAAAGTGATGTTTTGAGTCTTTCAGCAATGGAATAAACATAAAGGAGTAAAAGCGGAGATATAAGACAGTGCAAACATCATCCCTGATCACCCCAGGAAGGTAGGCATCAAGGTCAGGGTGCTAGGAAACTGTTCTTGTGTCCTTGGACTATTCAAATATGAGCCAGGACATTTTCCCCCAAGGACCTTTTGCAAGCCCAGTTACTTTTGTAACTGGTTGCTGAGCCAATGCCATTGATGGGTACCAGGATGGAAGACAACAATTTAGTATTTCTCAAAATAGAACCATCAACTCCCAGAGCAAAGCCACAACCCTGAAGTAGAAAAAGCTCCTCCCACAGCTGATATTTAAAGTGTCAGGAGAAAATGGTTTCCACCCTGTGACATCATTGCCACAATCATCCTGAGACCATAGAATAAGACAGAATTACAAGAGGTCATTTCAGCCTGTGTACTGTCTCTAAGAGGACCCACAACAAAAGCATTTAAAGATTAATTGGTTGTTATTTTATATCCAAATAATTATTAAGCATTAAATCAATCATTTTCTAGTTATAAGAGCTCTGGTGGATAGAACAGGGAGGGTGCTTATCTACATCCACCCCAAGCTGACCTTCCTACAATCTGCTAATGTACCTGAGTAGGAAGAAGCCCACATTCTTCCGCACCAGAGTTAGACGCTGATGTGTGGTCTCCAGGGATACCACTGCCAAGATCTGCCTCTTGGACCTGAATCCAGAGGATTGCTGTTGTAGTTGCTTCACTTTGCTGGTTGTTTTCATCGTCAGCGGTTGGTTTGCACCTACAAGATCTTCTTGCCCACCTTTGTTCTGTCCTGTGCATTATCTTTTGAGCTAGACACATCTGATGTCTACCTCCCTCTCAACAGTGCAGAGAAAAGCACAGGCAAAACATAAATCACAGACCTGGAGCCCACAGTGGAGTTCCCCTGAGTCCCTCTGTGGTGGGTTGAACTTCATCATAGACAAACTAGGCCTGAAATGAATCAACACCTCTTTCAGTTGCTGGAACATAACCCGAGCACACAGGTGGAGGCAATTTCAAGCAATGACTCAGGATTGCTTTTGGCCTAGGTGGACAGCTGGGCAGCTACACCTAGTCCCAAAACTCTTAGAAATGACCTTCTGAATATCTGCCCCCATACAACCCCCAAAATGACAGTTCCTCATGCAAAGTAGAAAATTCCTGCTGAGAAACTTTTAAGCTAAGGCTTAATAATTAGCGTTTCCCTTCATCTCGGGCTACTGGTGATATTCCCACTGTCCCTCTTTGAGAATGTTCAGACCTGTCACCTCCGAGGAAAGCTTCACCTCAGGCAAAAGCAGTGGTCCGCTTGTTTCCGGCTCCATAGAGTGAAACCCCACAGGCTTTGTTCAGTTTTGAGGGGAAACTCAACAGCTCTGAACAGATTAAAGACCTAACCAAAAAATGTCCAGAAACAACTAATCTCTCAGTGTCACTTCAAACAAGTATAACATACCAGACACATGGTATTTATCAAACAATTTAGTCTCTCAGCTAGCCAACCTATTGGGTCCTATTTCTCTCATTTAAAAAGTCTCTAAAAGCCTACAGAAGTCTTGTCAAAACTACAAGTGATAGTATTCAGAATTTTATTCTCATGGCAATTTACCCAATACTACAGGTAGCATTTTTCAATGTGTGCATGATGAAACCACTCTTTAATTTTCACGAAAGTATCTTGAAAGGAAGGACATGCCCCATAGAATGGAATGGTGGGTAGGTTTCTTTTTTTTTTTAAGCTAAAAGCTGAAGAATGAAATTATTGAAACCATCTTCTGTTCCTACTTTAATTTTCACCAGCTTTTTGCTAGTTTACTTTAACAAGTAATGTTTGATTGAATTCAGGCCTGCTTTTGTTTACAAAATGAACCAGAGCCAGCAAGTCATGGCCTGGCTAATTTGCACATCCAGTGCCTTGGTCTCCTCCCCTTTAAACAGAAATCTGGAGTTTGTGATTTATTGTTGATTTGGTTAGTTCAAATGATTTTGATGGTTAAAATCTACTTTCCACCCCATCCTTGAGATTTTCACCAAAAGTACCCCATCTACGTCTACTGTACAAGGCAGAAATGATCCCCCTGCCCCAAATAAATGCAAAGTACATCTCTTTAACTCCCAAGATTTCAGATGCCAACAAAAGAAACTGAGAATGAGAATCCACAGATGGAAGAAGGGAAAAGCAGGGTCCATACAGCATTTGCTTTAGAAACTAAACTGACCCTTTGTGAAGAATTGTGTTCTGAGGGCAAAGTAAAGTGATCATTGTTGCTGACAGCTCTCTTGGAGTCTTTATGCACCTCCTTGTTTGCCAGTCAGGTAAACCAGTGCTTCTCAAATGCAGCAGAGCATCAGAATCACCTTGGAAGCCCTATTTCTGAATCTCTCCTTCTGGAAATTCTGATTTAAATTCTGATCTGTATGTTCACAGAGTACTCCCAAATGGTTCTGGATATCTACCAAGCTCTGAAACATGGGTCTAGTCTTTATGCATGTGAAATGTCAACCCAGCCAGCCAGTCTCATTTCTTCCTCTGGTTGACTTCTCTACTGAAAATCTGAAGGTTTCTTCTTCAAGGTTGTGAAAATGGGGTGGTGCTCCTTATATAGTCAGATGAGAGTAAATATATAGAGGGGGTAATCTGCCCCACACTACTGTTGGGGTTGCTCTTCAAGATCTCGACAGAATGCTGGAAATCACGTGGCTCTCACATGCCCACAGTCTGTCCTTAGCATTCCGTCTCCATTCAACCTTCCACTCTCCTAATCGTGAGGCAAAACATACCCAGTCTTCCCCACGCCATGTAATCTGCTACCTCTTTTGTGATCTACCCTTTTTCTTTTGGGTTGCCTATTTAAATGGAAACTCATTTGAAATAAAAAGGGAATTTACCCAAGAGTATGGGTATTGAGGGAATCACTGTTAGCTCTGAAAGGAAAAGAACCATAGCAACTTACTTATCCCTGTATCTCCAAATCAGAGCCTAGTGTACTCCACATGGCAGATGTTCAGTCAATATCTATTGAATAGAAACAAATGGATGGCCAAAGTTCAATGTGCTCTTAGAAATGACTTTAATAACCCATGACTTTTTAGAATGCACTTTAACCATATGGAGGGCTACCCTGATGACTCAGTAGATAAAGCATCTGCCTGCAATGCAGGAGACCTGGGTTCGATCCCTGGGTTGGGAAGATCCCCTGGAGAAGGAAAAGGCAACTCACTCCGGTACTCTTGCCTGGAAAATCCCATGGACAGAGAAGCCTGGTAGGCTACAGTCCATGGGGTCTCATCTAAGAGTTGGACACGACTGAGCGACTTCACTTTCACTTTCTTTTAACCATATGGAATCATAAAATTTTAGGGCTAGAAGGGCTAATGAGGTCATGAATGGTCTTTCCAAGGTCATCAGCACATGAATGGCAAATCTCAGACTAGTAAAAAAATCCAATGTTTATTATTATTTTTATGGTTTTGTTCTGCCTTGTCAGTACTTATCTCTAAAACAATCAGTAATGCTTCCTATGATAGAATAGGAGGAGATAGGTAAGGAAAAAGTACCTTAAAAAATACCTAGAAGTGTCTCTGACATGTGGCAAACACTACATTTAAGCTTTCATTGTTTTATTATATTATACAACATTCCCTTTACAAGTCAGATGCCTGATTTCTAAATCATCCATAATCTGACCCAATTTTGTCAGTGGAACTGGACTTCCCATTGTTCACCTTGCAATGCAATTCTGATACTAACTATCCCAGGTTAGGTCAAATTTCACTGTCAAGAGCACAGTCCTCCGCAGGACTCCTCTCACTTCAGACTCCAGCCACAAGCTCTGAAGTTCTCAGGCCACTTGCACTTCTGACCAACCGACTACAAATTCAAGGGTTTTCACTACAACCTCAGGTTTAAGAATTCAAGAAGTACCCGTAGAACTCACAAAAGAACTGTATTTATGGTTGCAGTTATATATAAAAGATATAAATCAGGATCAGGCAAATGATGAGACATATAGAGCCAGATCTGGGTGGGTCCCAAAGCAAAGTTTCCATTCCCCTCAGAACCCATCACCCTACCGGCATACCAGTATGTATCACTAACCAGGAAGCTCACCTGAGTCGCAGATGTCCATAGTTTTTACTGGGGTCTCATTGCATAGGTACAATTGATTGAATCATTGATTGACGATTCAATCACAAGATTGAACTGAATCTCCAGCATCCTTCCCTTCCTTGCATATCATGTTGATATCACATGAGTCAAGCCCTAATGCTCTAATCATGTGGTTGGTTCTTCCAGAGTAGATAACCCCATTCTGAGTTTCCTCATGAGCATAAACTCAGGCATATTTCTGGGTTCTACCAGGAGTATCAAAAACACTAATTACTCAGGAAATCTCAAGAATTTGGAGTTTTCCTCCTAGAGACCAAAGTGTAGCCAAATTCTTTATTATACAATGGGCCTCTACTCCAATATGACTGGTCTTCTTGGTATGCTCAGGCCATGATCAGTTCTAGGTCAGCTTCTTGTATTGTATGTATCTCAGCACTTCGTTTTGGTTATGTTCATCATATTTGTAATTACTTGTTCTTTGTCTTCATCATTAGACTGTAAGATCTGTAAGAGCAAGGATCATGTCTGTCTTACTCATTACACTTGGCCTTAGACTGGTCCAATAACATAGTTAATATAATTAAATACTTTCGATAAGTGAATTCCATCTCCATGACTTTATTCACAGGTATAGAAAGGAAATTTGCAAACTTAAAGCTAGCACCAGGGCCACAGTAGCTGCAATAGAAGCAGGTATGAATAAACAATAGAATAGTCAAGAGAATCTCCAAGTCACTGAAAAAAATGCAAAGTCTATTTGAAACATACTTTACCTCAAATCCTATTGTGGTTACAAAGAGAAACTTGGAGAAATGTGATGTGAGACAAAAGGCACACACAAAAAGAAAATTTCTATATTTTTCACCCTGAAGGTGCTAATGATGGTTGCAGGGAAGAAGAGATGTTGATTTTCTTCTTCACTCAACTTCTAATTGAATTTTATTCACCTTTAGCAAGAAATCAAGGTCTACAGAGCAAGACTATATCAGATCTTCTGTGCTTCCAATCCTTCAATGGCTTCCTACTGCAATTAGAATAAAATCAAACTCACAACAGTATCTTTCAGATCCTACACAATCTTGTTCTACCTTTTCTTCCTACCTTTCCTCCTTCCTCCCTCTTGAAACTTCTCTCCTCATCATCAGCCACAATGACTTTCTTTTAATTTCCTCTTATTTCAGCTTTTTCAGAGCCTTTGCATAGGCTATGGAATAGTCACTGTGCCCCTCCTTACTCCATTCCCACACAGAATGAATCATGTCTGTTTGCATCCACACCCCTTTGCAATGAGACTTTGCTGCTCCTCCCATCAAGTAATAGAGGCCAGTTTCCCTCTTCTTAATCTGGACTAGACTTCTGAGGCATATAATGCAATATAAGTAACATTCTGAAACTTCTGAAACCAGGTCTTAAATGTCCTTGTATCTTCCACTTTTGTTCCCAATAACCCAACTGCTAAGTAAAACTATTCAAGCATCCTGCTAAGAAAGAGCACACATGCAGATATGGAGGCCTAAAAAGATGTCACATGAAGAAGCAGCAAGGTATTTTAGCTGATAGTCAGCATCAAGACCCAGATACATAAATGAGGCCACCTTGTGCTTTCCAATTCCATCTGAGCTGGCACTATATGGAGCAGAAGAGCCATCCTGGCTGGGCCCTGCCAAATTCCTGACTCACAAAAATTTTTAACAATGAGATTGTTATGGCCATTTTAAGTTTATTTTATTTTTAAATTTAAAATATAGCAAACATTTTTTAGTTTACAGTTCTGTGGGTTTCAACATATGCAAAGATTTTTGGAGCCACCAACACAAATGAATTCAGAAAAGTCTAACATTCAAAAACATTTTCTTGTACTACTCCTCAAGTAGTCTTAACTCCATTCCCATCAAGTACTAGCAATTACTGTTCTCTTTAAAACTATAGTTTTGCTTTTGTCAGGGTCATATAAATGGAATCATATAGTATTCAACATTTTGAGGCTGGTTTCTTTCAAGTAGCATGATACATTTGAGAATCACTCATGTTGTATGCACTAATAGTTTGTTACTTTTTGTTGCTGAGTAGTATTCTACTACATGGATTTACTAGCCACTGAAGTAGTTTGTGAATATTTCCAGTTTCTGGTGATTTTTAACGATGCTATTTTAAGCATTTATGTGGAGGTTTCTGGTTGAAAATAGCTTTTTATTTCTTTGGCTAAATAAAGTATGATTGCTGGATTATGTGCTACGTGTATTTTTAACTTGTAGGAAACTACCAGAGTGGCTCTACCACATTGCATTCCCACCAGCAGTGCATGAGAATTCTTGTTGTATTCTGACATCCTTGTCAGCATTTGCTATTTTCAGGATTTTTATTTTGGTTATTCTAATAGGCATATAATAGTAACTCACTGTGGTTTTAGTTTGCAATTCTCTTCCCTGGTGGGTCAGCAGTACAGAACCAGCCTGCCAACGCAGGAGACACAGGTTTAATCCCTGGATCAGGAAGATCCCTGGAGAAGGAAATGGCAACCCACTTCTGTGTTCTTGCTTGGGATAATAATCCCATGGACAGAGGAGTCTGGCAGTCTACAGTTCACGGGGTCACAAAGAGTCAGGCATGAACTGAGCGACTAAAGAATAAAAATGACTATTAATGTTGCATATCTTTTCACGTACTTATATTTGCCCTCTGCATATTCTTTTTGGCAAAATGTTAGCTCAAATACTTTGCCTATGTTTTATTGAGTTCTTTGTTTTCTTATTGTCAAGTTTTATAAGTTCTTTATATTTTTTTGGATACAAAGCCTTTGCCAAATATGTGATTTGCAAACATTTTCTCCCAATCTGCTGCTTTTAATTTTCTTATTGACATCCTTTGAAGAGCAAAATTTTAAATTTTGGTGAAGTAAAATTTACTTTTTTTGTTCTTAGCTTGTTCTTTTGGTTTAGTATCTAACAATTCTTTGCCTTGCTCAAGGTCAATGAGATTTTTCTCCTATGATTTTTTCCAAGAGGATTAGAGTTCTACATTTAGATCTTTTTTATATAAGATGTGAAGTATGGATTGAGGTCCTAAACATATTTTATTAGATTTATACCTAAATGTTTTGATCTTTTAAGTTATGTGTTACTTTTTTAAAGGCTTTCTGTTTCCAACTGTTCTATATTGAAATTTAGAACGGCAATTGATTTTTGGATGTTGACCATCCAAAAACTGTGACCTTGCTAAACTCACTTATTAGTTCCAGGAGCTTTTTTGTGTATTCCTTAGGATTTTCTATGTACAGTAAAGCCATCCATGAATTTGCATAGTTTTCATCTTCCTTTCTTATCTGAATACCTTTTATATATTTTTCTTGCCTTATTGTATTTGCTAAAAGTTCTAATATGACATTGGACAGGAGTGGTGACAGGATTCATTTTGCCTAATTCTTGCTCTTAGGGAGAAAGCATTCAATCTCTTCACACTAAGTATTATATTAGTATAGGGCTTTGTTGATGCCTCTCTAATTTGGCTTGCTGAGAGTTTTAAATTATGATGGTTGCTGAGTTTTGTCCAATGTTTTTTCTTCATCTACTTAAAAAACTATGTTTTCTCCTGTTTTCCTATTAATCTACTCAATGTCCAACTCTTTGCAACCCTATATTGTGACTGAATAGCCCATGGAATTCTCCAGGCCAGAATACTGGAGTGGGTAGCCTTTCCCTTCTCCAGGGGATCTTCCCAACCCAGGGATCGAATCCAGCTTTCCCGAATTACAGGCGAATTCTTTACCAGTTGAGCCACAAGGGAAACGCAATTAGCTAAGCTAAGCTAAGTCTATTAGTGAGTTACATTAATTTATTTTTGAACACTTCTGGGATAAACCCCTTTTTGCAATGGTACATAACTAATTCTTCTTTTATATCACTGGACTCAATTTGCTAATATTTTGTTGAGAACTTTTGTATCTTCGTTCATGAAAGATATTGGTCTGTCATTTTCTTGTACTAATTTTGTCAAGATTTGATATCAAGGTAGCACTGGCCTCATAAACTGAGTTGAGAAGTAGCCCCTTCCTGTTCTGTTTTCTTGAAGCTATTTTTACCTCTGGCTACAATTCAACCTGCACACACACACACACACACACATACACACATATATATATATGAGGAAAAGCAAAAATAAAAACTGGGAAAGTCACTGCTGGGTTGTTTCTTGAGTCCTGCTTGCTTCTGTCCATCTTTCAGAGCCTCCTGATAATTATTTTACATATTATCCATGATTTTTTAAAAATCTTTATTAGAATACAGTTGATTTACAACGTTGTGTTAGTTTCAGGTATACAGCAAAGTGAATCTATTATACATATACACATATTCAATCTATTTTGATTCTTTTTCCATATAGGCCATTACAGAATATTTAGTAAAGTTCCCTGTGCTATGATAGGTAGGTCCTACCATAGGTATGGTAGGTCCTTATTAATTAAATATTTTATATATAGTAGTGTGTATTGTACAATATGGGGATACCATAACAGGGATCTAGTTACTGTTTTAAGCCACTGAATTTTGGAGTTGTCTGTTTTTTATGCAGTGATAGATAACAAATAACAATTCTCATTCTTTACGATCTTGATCCTGTTTGTCCTTCAGGTCCCAGCTTAAATGTTAGTTCCTCAGAGAAACTTTCTCTAATGGTTGAATCTGAACTATATCTTAGCAATTAACCTTATTATCCCACTCGTTTTCCTTCATAAGCCTTTATCGATATATAATTATTTTATTCGTTCCTCTCCTTGCATTATTAGCCAGTGTAAAGTGAGTATTTAGCATGGTGCTTGGCACATAATATGCACTCAATAAACATTGCTGAATGAATTGAGGAATTAATTTTCTTAAAAAGAATGAGTAAATGAATGTACAAAATTACAGCTTATAATTCTGGAGAAGTATCTTCACATGCAAAAGGCAGAATAGATATTGTTAAGCAGTTCAAGAGCTAATAAAATTCCTCTCATTAAAAATTAAGCTTCCTTTTCTTTCTGTTTGATCGATGGTAGAGGTAAACACTAAACAGTGGCTAGCCTTCATCTTCTATTTAGTATATATACACATACATACATGTGTACACATATATACATTTATAACATGTTTGTATTTATAATACATTACACATGATATATATATATGAAATATATAGATAGATATTTATCATCCTGCTTTTCTTGCCTTCCAGATGTTTTTCCACATTCTTTGTAAACTCCTTGGATTCTTTTATTTTCTTATATTCATGAGATTTTAATTTCTTTGCTTAAAGAATTGAGCCCCCATCATTCCTTCCTTACCTTTATGCTTGACCCTAGTTACCCTAGAAAAATCTTGTACCTTCTACATCCCATTGCTTCTGGGAATCTTTATGGTCCCTCTTTCAAACCTCATTACTTCTTCTTGTCCACAGCTCTCTGATGTGATCCATTGCTTTAAATCTGGTTTTTGTTTTTTCATCCACTACCCTTGGACCAGATGTTTTGGAACTTCCCATACTTCCTGGGCTCACCCCAGCCCTTACCTCAACTTTGATTCTAATTCCCCTTTAATTAGAGCCCTCAAAGTGCAGAGAAACCACACCCACTCCAATACCAGTCCCTGCTAGTAGAGTTTCAACCTGGGCACAGTCTCTGCTTGCCTGGGAAGGAAGATTTGCCACCTAGTTTGTTACAAACATAATATGAGAGGCAATAGCAAGGACTCAATATGGAATAACTCACATGGTCTTGCTGACTTTATTGACTGCATTACAATTTAATCCACTGTGAGAAAGGTCTTTGATTTTAATCATTACTGGAACTAAATTTTTCTGCCTTTCTAAAAGATGACATGAGCCATCATTTGACTTTTTTCTTGATATCATTTTAAAATTAATTATCTAGTAGACTATTAGAGAGTTAGAAGCCCAGAGCTTAGTAAATTGAGAAAGCCTATTTCTCTCCTGAAATGCCCCAAATTGCTATAGATTTTCTGTAGGTTGGTTAGTGGTGGTGCTGGCATATTTGTTCTTGTTCTTTTCCTACTCCTTGTAGTTTTGTTGTTTTTTCCTTTTCTAAGCAGAAAAGGAAATTCATTTTCTGTTAAAATGTCCTTATTAATTAATTTTCTCTTAAAGTATCTAAAAATTGCTTTTAATTTGCTATAAACATTAGAAGGGAAAAACCCATTATTCAATTTAATTACCAACTTTTATTCTTTCTTTTGACTTTTAGTGCTTATCTATGGCTTGAAACAGTACTTACCTTGAGAGATTTGTGAATGTCAAATGTATTAAAAATATGTAGGAGAGTACCTACGCTTAGCAAATCCTCAGGAAACATTAGCTACTGTGGTCTTTGCTTTTCTCCTTTGTCCTAGAGACAGTCCAACCTGCATTTGCAGCTCCCATTTGATAGCTTCTCCTGGATATTCTACTTATACTTCAAATTACAGGCTTGAATTTACCATCTTCCTTCACCCCCACCCAAATCTGTTCTTCCTCCTGTGTTCCTTAATTCTGTCAGTAGTACCATTTTACTATCACAGGCTTATATTTTTCAAGACACCTTAAAATTTTCTCTCAACCAAAACAATTCCTTTCTATTCTCTTTTGTAATATTTGTTAAGACTTTACTTTCCTCTCTATAACCTACCTCATCTGTGCTAATGCCATAGTCTCTGGACAAATAAAATACTATGATAATTCCCTTTATTTCTAGATTCTGAAACATATTCTACTTCTTTAGATTATTTCCCCTAAAGAACATGCCTGATAATGTCTCTCTCCCACTCAGCAACAACTATACTGAATTAAGGGATTCCCAGGTGGCAGAGTGGTAAAGAATCTGTCTGCCAAGGCAGGAGATGCTGAAGACATGGGTTTGATTCCTGGGTTGGGAAGATCCCCTGGAGGAGGAAATGGCACCTAACTCCAGTATTTTTGCTTGAAAAATTCCATGGACAGAGGAGCCTGGTGGGCTATATAGTCTATGAGGTCTCAAGGAGTCAGACACGACTGAGCAACTTAATGTACACACACTCTCCAGGCCCAATCAACCACTGCAGTCTGCCTCAGTAGCCCCTTCAGGCTTTGTATCCTCCAGGCAAGTTATTTAACATACGCTAAAAGAAAACATGATCATATTCTAACTAAAAAAAACTTTTTCTCTATTTAAATCCACGAGATGCAGCAAGTGGGCTTTGAGCCCCTCTGTCTGGACTTCTAAGTCTCTTTCCTTGGCTTTTAACAGATTCTTGGCTTTATTCTGGATTGATGAGATTGTCAAATAGTTGAGTTCCTTATAAGTGAAGTTTCCTGCCATTAAAAAAACATATGATACACAACCACATGTTCACACCACAAACACATACACACATACATACAGACATGCTAAGGAATACCTTGGAATTTCAACAGTATTAATTCTTTGCCTCAAATGCAGTAGACACCAAAGAAATACTTTTCTATTTCCCTTTACATTAGACATATTTGCAACTTGAGAACAAGAGCCAGTGTTGGTTTTCAGACAGAATCCATTTAATTAATCATGCTATTTGAACAGCTGGGGAGGCCATATATTTATATAAGAGCTTAACATTCTTTCAAAAATTGTCAAATATGAATCAAAATAATATTATTCCACTTTTTAATGATATACTATTTGTCTTTAGATTTTATTCACGCCTAACTTTATAAATCAATATTTCCAGTCTTCGAGACACATTATTACCTATCTTTAAATGCTTCTAAAAGTGCCGTCTTATGTAGTTTGGTAAAATAGAGCTGAAGTTCTGTTTACTACAGGGACTCATTTGGAAAGTGAGATATTTTCTAATTTTCATTTCTAAATTTGACAAAGCAATGGACAGAGTAGAGAAGAAATATCTTGATAAAATTATATTCCTCTTGATAATCACCAGGAAAAAGATGAAATTTTCTTATTAAAAGGGATAAGTTTTGTCTTTTTCAATGCAGCAGCATAAACTCCACATAGAAAACTGTACTTTAAATCTCCCAAGCACACAGTTTTAAAGAAAAATATTAAAACATGTAAAATAATAGCAAAAATAAGTGGGAAAACTTTATAAACCTAATTTTAATTCTGGATTCTAGCTTCTATTCCTAAAGTGAAGGCAAATTTGAAAGAGAAATGTTGATTCTGCCAGAGATCATGAGGTAGGAAGCTCCGCTGCTGTCAGTTCAGTCTCTTAGTCGTGTCTGACTCTTTGTGACCCCATGGACTGCAGCACCCCAGCCTTTGATGTCCATCACCAACTCCTGAAGCTTACTCAAACTCATGTCCATCCAGTTGCTGATGCAATCTAAACATCTCATCCTCTGTCTTCCCCTTATCCTCCCACCTCCAATCTTTCCCAGCTTTCGGGTCTTTTACAAATGAGTCAGTTCTTAGCATCAGGTGGCCAAAGTATTGGAGTTTCAGCTTCAGCATTAGTCCTTCCAATGAATATTCAGGACTGATTTTCTTTAGGATTGGCTGGTTGTATCTCCTTGCAGTCCAAGGGACTCTCAAGAGTCTTCTCCAACACCACAGTTCAAAAGCATCAATTCTTCGGCACTCAGCTTTCTTTATAGTTCAACTCTCACATCCATACATGACTACTGGAAAAACCATAGCTTTGACTAGATGGACCTTTGTTGGCAAAGTAATGTCTCTGCTTTTTAATATGCTATCTAGGTTGGTCATAGCTTTTCTTCCAAGGAGCAAGTGTCTTTTAATTTCATGGCTGCAATCACCATCTGCAGTGATTTTGGAGCCCCCAAAAATAAAGTATGTCACTGTTTCCATTGTTTTCCCATCTATTTGCCATGAAGTGATGGGACCAGATGCCATGATCCTAGTTTTCTGAATGTTGAGCTTTAAGCCTACTTTTTCGCTCTCCTCTTTCACTTTCATCAAGAGGCTCTTTAGTTCCTCTTCAATTTCTGCCATAAGAGTGGTGTCATCTGCATATCTGAGATTATTGATATTTCTTCCAGCAATCTTGATTCCAGCTTGTGCTTCATCCAGCCCAGCATTTCACATGATGTACTCTACATATAAGTTAAATAAGCAGGGTGACAATATACAGCTTTGGCATACTCTTTTCCCAATTTGGAACCAGTCTGTTGTTCCATGTCCAGTTCTAACTGTTGTTTCTTGTCCTGCATACAGATTTCTCAGGAGGTAGGTCAGGTGGTCTTGTATTCCCATCTCTTGAAGAATTGTCCACATTTTGTTGTGACACACACAGCCAAAAGCTTTGGCATAGTCAATGAAATGCAAGTAGATGTTTTTCTGGAACTCTCCTGCTTTTTCTATGTTCCAACAGATGTTGGCAATTTGATCTCTGGTTCCTCTGCCTTTTCTAAATCCAGCTTGAACATCTGGAAGTCAACAGTTCACATACTGTTGAAGCCTGGCCTGGAAGATTTTGAGCATTACCTTGCTAGCATGTGAGATGAGTGGAATTGTGCAGTAGTTTGAACATTCTTGGCATTGCCTTTCTTTGGGATTGGAATGAAACAG
This sequence comes from Dama dama, assembly GCF_033118175.1. Lineage (NCBI taxonomy): Eukaryota > Metazoa > Chordata > Mammalia > Artiodactyla > Cervidae > Dama > Dama dama. The sequence goes on from NC_083692.1 coordinate 36,860,202, forward strand.
ACCTTTTCCAGTCCTGTGGCCACTGCTGTGTTTTCCAAATTTGCTGACATATTGAGTGCAGCACTTTCACAACATCATCTTTTAGGATTTGAAATAGCTTAACTGGAATTCCATCACCTCCACTAGCTTTGTTTGTGGTGATGCTTCCTAAGGCCCACTTGACTTCACATTCCAGTATGTTTGGCTCTAGGTGAGTGATCACACCATCATGGTTATCTGGGTCATGAAGATCATTTTTGTACAGTTCTTCTGTGTATTCTTGCCACCTCTTCTTAATATCTTCTGCTTCTGTTTGGTCTGTACCATTTCTGTCCTTTATTGTGCCCCTCTTGGCATGAGATGTTCCCTTGGTATCTCCAATTTTCTTGAAGAATCTTTCCCATTCTATTGTTTTCCTCTATTTCTTTGCACTGATCACTGAGGAAGGCTTTCTTATCTCTCCTTGCTATTGTTTGAAACTCTGCATTCAAATGGATATATCTTTCCTTTTCTCCATTGCCTTTCACTTCTCTTCTTTTCACAGCTATTTGTAAGGCTTCCTCAGACAACTGTTTTGATGTTTTGCATTTCTTTTTCTTGGGGATGGTCTTGATCACCACCTCCTGTACGATGTCATGAATCTCCATCCATAGTTCTTCATACACTCTGTCTATCAGATCTAATCCCTTAAATCTATTAGTCACTTCTACTGTATAATTGTAAGGGATTTGATTTAGATCATACCTCAATGGTCTGACTTCCCTGGTGGCTCTGATGGTAAAGCGTCTGCCTACAATGTGGGAGACCCAGGTTCAATCCCTGGGTCAGGAAGGTCTCCTGAAGGAGAAAATGGCAACCCACTCCAGTATTCTTGCCTGGAAAATCCCATGGATGGAGGAGCCTGGTAGGCTACAGTTCATGGGGTCACAAAGAGTCAGACACGACTGAGGGACTTCACTTTCACTTTCAATGGTCTAGTGGTTTTCCCTACTTTCTTCAATTTAAGTCTGAATTTGGCAATAAGAAGTTCATGATCTGAGCCATAGTCAGCTTCTAGTCTTGTTTTTGCTGACTGTATAGAGTTTCTCCATCTTTGGCAAAGAATATAATCAGTCTGATTTTGGTATTGACCATCTGGTGATGTCCATGTGTAGAGTCTTCTCTTGTGTTGTTGGAAGAGGGTGTTTTCTATGACCAGTGCATGGGTAATGGTTTAAATGCAAGTCACTTATCAACACCTCAACTTTAGGCCCAGCCAGTGTGGTCAAAAGCCATAAAAGGGCAGGGGCTCCGTGAGACTACATTGAGGGATAAAGGGAAGGCTAGGCAACTCAGACATGGCATGGTCGATTTTAATTTTCTGTCTTTAGTTCTTTCTTTGCAGAATAAGACTATTATGGTTAGCAGTTTGCAGGGCTAATGCCATGTGACTTTGACAGTTATGTTAGAATTTCAGTGGTGGTAGGGAATATGCTCTTTACTATGAGGATAAGGCAAGAAGATGTCCACTGCAGAGTGATGCTCAGAAAAAGCTAAGACTTTTTATGCCCTAACTCAGCCATGAGATGCCAGTGAGTCAATAACTAATGTATACAATACCCACATACCTCTCAGACTGTCTTTGCCTTTTTGTTCTATCTGTGCTTTTTTTCCAGTTGTTGATTAAAGACATTTCTTGCCAAAGCTATGGTTTTTCCAGTAGTCTTGTATGGATGTGAGAATTGGACCATAAAGAAGGCTACATGCTGAAGAACTGATGCTTTCAAACTGTGGTGCTGGAGAAGACTCTTAAGAGTCCCTTGGACTGCAAGGAGAACACCAGACAAACCTGAAGAAAATCAACCCTGAATATTTATTAGAAAGACTGATGCTGAAGCTCCAATACTTTGGCCACCTGATGCAAAGAGCCGATTCACTGGAAAAGACCCTGATGCAGGGAAGGATTGAAGGCAGGAGGAGAAGGGGATTACAGAGGATGAGATGATTTGATGTTATCAATGACTCAATGGACATGAGTTTGAGCAAACTCCAAGAGATGGTAAAGGACAGGGAAGCCTGGGGTGCTGCAGTCCACGGGGTTACAAAGAGTTAGCCATGACTTAGTGACTGAACAACAACTCTGTATAGGAAGAAGAGGGGTGTGTATTACTGGGTTCTCTGTTCTACAACCCAGTAGGGGTGGTTCTGGCCCCTACCACTGTCCGAGACTGAACTGAGCACTGGACAAAAGAAACTTATCTCAGAAGACTGAGAGCCAGTCCCCACTCTCTGAATTTTAATAATACAAAAGAGGAAATGCAGATGTGTCTGAAAGTATGAGCTTCAGAATAAAAATATTGATCTCCTACATGAACTCAGCAGGCGCAGGTCAAGTGAACCTTAATGTTAATCATTCATTCATTCTACAGATATTAATTGAATACTAATTATCAGGCAAGTTCCTAAGCATTAGAGAAATTAAAGTCAGCAAGACTCAACCCCATCTCTGCTCTCATGGAGCTCTCAAAATAGTGGTAAACAGAGACCATCAAATAAGACATACTATCAAATTGATGCTATGATGTGAAGAACATGGTAATATGAGAGCTTATTACAACTGCATATGGCACAGTCAGGAAGGGAAGTGTTTCATGAGGAAGACAGAGACGGAGCAGGACAGGAGGAAGCCATGTGACCATGAGGAAACAGTTTTCCAAGCTGGATGAAGGAGCATGTTGAGAGGCACTGAGAAAAGGTCTGTGTGCCAGGAATAGAGAAAGCATGGGGATGTGATGGCAATTGAAATATGATGAGGAGAGAGGCTCAGACTCCACATAATTTGTAGGCTTGCTGATGAGTTTCATTTTGAGTAGAAAGGAAGGGTAGCATGTACTTTGAGCTAATTACACAGAAGCATCATGTCCAGAACAGACAGAGGCAAGATAGACCTGCAAGGTCTAGAGTCCCATCTAGTTGAATATAGTAAAGGCACACCCATCCTCCCAGGGTACATTAATTGCTGGGGACAGCAATATTAAGTGATGGCTTCTTGAATAGAAGCCAAACCACTACTTGGTTAAAACAGGGAAGTTTTGACTAGCTCCACTAATAAATAATGAACCCAATATCCTTTGCCTGGCCTTCACTCTTTCACATAAATTCAATATGTTAATGCATCTGTAACAAATTAAGTGTCTCTTAACAGTCCCTTAAAAGTCTCCAAATCTTTTAAAATTTAGAGTGCCTATGGAAAACAAATAAGCAAAATCCTTGACCTTTTTGCTATTCATAAGTAAGATCAATGGAATACTCCAAGAACTCAGAAACCTTTCTATTCCCAGAATTTTTTTTAAAGGAATTTGCTTTTATAAACCCAAAGCAAAATTGGAAATTTCTTTCAAAAAACTAACTTGCTTGGTTAGCTTTTGATAACGAAGTCAGGAAAATACTAATAATATATGCCAGTCTCAATGCAGAATAACCTAATCTCCAAAACTCACACTGGTATTTGACATACCCTAGACAATCCTTGGAATCTAAGAGTAGCAATTTAGGTTGTTTATTCTTACATAATGGGAAAGGAGGAGGAGAAGCATTTCTACTTCCCATTAGTCAGTGTCCCATGTCCCTCCTGTGTTCTGCTGAGCATTTTCTATAATAACCCATTAAGCTGATCTGTAACCACCAATAAAATACCTGAGACCATGCATGAAATCCAACCAGGACCTTGGAGCAGAGAAATAACAAGAAGATAGTCTTTTGTAAGCATGTTTTACATAACAAATTTTATTTTATTTTATTTTGAAAAAAAAGAATGAAGACTGGGAAAGGAAATGCTATTAAAGAATGACCATAAGGAGTCAGCAATTTCTGAGTTTGTCAATTAAGTTGCCCATTTTAAGGCTATTACACTGCTCCCTGAATCAAAAGGATTAACAATTTCCCTCTTAGCAATTAGAAAGGTAGAATTTTACCATGGAAGCACATGGGGGACGACTGTACAAGAAGTTAGAATTAACTAAATCTCCACTGAGGACCACCCAAGAGGAGCTAAATGAGGGGTTACTTTCAAGTGGGGCTGGGATCAAAGATTGAGGGAGATTAGAACCAATAGGAGGTTAAAGGAAAACATCTGGTCCTTCACCGTAATCACCAATAGAGAGGTGGATCTTCCTTGGGGGAGGAGCGGCCCATCTGACCACCGACCATACAACATGCCATAGAATGCTGGCTCCACAGGGGAGGCTGCCTCTGTCATTCTGCAGGAAATGCGCTCAAAGCTTCAGAAAAATTAATGCGGGTCGTTCTTCATGAGGCAGAATGCAAATGTACCATTCAACATAGGGGTTTGAAAGACATTTTTTCCCCCTTTTGGGGCAACTTAACCATGCTGCCAGATTGAGTATCCCCCTCCACAGACTTCCTCTCATGAAACCCATCATTGTGAATCATGCAGGTGGACACTGACTTTTGGGGGAGCAGCTTCGAGCGAGGCCATCAGAAAAGGAGGTGATGCATGATTTTAATTAGCCTGCAAGCTTTGGCTTATAAAATAAATAACCATGTCTGTTTAGTCAAGAGATGTTAAAGTCCTGGGGAGAAAATGGAAATATTCAGAAGAAATAAGGGAGAGGGGAAGTTCCTATATTTTCCTAATAAAGAAGTCTTTGATGAAAAGAGCACTTTATGTTAGAATGTTCCTGCTTTTTGCAGAGGAGCTTACTTTTACATGGTTTCTATACAAAGTGTAATTCTACCTTATTTCTTATTCTTCAGAAGGTCCTGTACAATCAATCACCCAAAGGAATGAGAAAACAACTTTCAAAATGGCATCTTGAAATGTGCCAATTTTATCTGTTATCTCTGCATATCACATTTCCTTAAAAGAATTCCAAGGAAAAAATTTTTAAAGGATCAGAGTAAACGTGTTTGCCTGACTCCTCTATCTAACAGGAAGGCGACTGGGACGAGACCCTGTGTGTACTTGACCAAGAGGTCATGGAGGGCAGTGGGCTGTTTCCTCAGGCAACCAGTGAAGAGAAGGCACAAACTTTCTGGGCACTACCTCTCCACATGGCATTCTCATCAGCAATAAGCTTGTGAGAAAGAGAATCATGAACCACCAGGGCTGGGACACAGAGCTGAGATGAAACCATTTCACTTTTCTAGTGAGCAAGCCAAGGTTCAGAAGTGCCGCAAAAGGGGCAAAATCAGAGCCATTTCCTGCTGGTTTTCATCTTCAGCCCTGGTTGCAGCTCAGAACTTGCTTGCCTTTCTCCCAGGTCTCTCTGTCCGTGTGTCAGGTGTCACTCATCCTCATTGGTGGTCTCCAATTCTCTTCCGCTCTGTGTCAGACAGGTGGAAGGTGTGCCAATGAGAATCAGATAACTTCTGCCCCAGAGTTAGTGATGAGGGCAGAGAAAGAGGAAACTTTGCGCCAGAGGGCACTGGAGTCTAGCTTTCCCCCTCATTTATAAGTGGGTTTCCTTACCAACCGGGTGTTTCCCCCTGTCACTTTTCTCATTCTCTTCTTTAGACCTCTGGTGGACAATACTGAGGATTATCATATTCCTGTAGCTCAGATGGTAAAGAATCTGACTTCCCGGTAGCTCAGACGGTGAAGAAACTGCCTGCAATGCTGGAGACCCGAGTTCGATCCCTGGGTTGGGAAGATCCCCTGGAGGAGGGCATGGCAATCCACTCCAGCATTCTTGCCTGGAGAATCCCATGGACAGAGGAGCCTGATGGGCTACAGTCCGTGGGGTTGCAAAGAGCTGGACACGGCTGAGTGACTAACACTACTACTATACTAGTACTGTGACTCACTATCAGCATCGGACATGCCAACTCGCTCTCTTTCTCTTTTTTTAAAAATTTGATTATTTTCCCCCTTCATACTTCATCCCCACTCCCTTGGTTCTCCCTTCCATAGGCAATCCTTCTAATGTGTTTACCATCTGTCCTTGGATATCCATGTGTCCTTGAAGAATTTAGCATTGCTTTGTGCAGTACCTGTTTTTAATTTAAGTAGTATCGCACTAAGTTCTCCTTTTTATTCCCCTTCACTTTATTTTCTTATTAAGATCTATCAATACTTTTGGATACAAATCTAGTTTGTTACTTCAAACTGCTGCATATTATGTGGGATGCATCATAACATTTTACTTATCCATTACTTCCAGTGATGGACATCAAGGCTGCTCCCAGTCCTGGTTACCATAAGTAATGTTGCACTGAACATTCTCAGGTGTACCTTTCTTAGACAATGGGAGAATTTCTCTTGGGGAATATATCTGAGTTAGACAACTGAGCCATGGGGAAGAGGTGTACTTATTTTCACCACATATTCACATACTGCTTGCCCTCCAGAATGTCTGTACTGGCCCATATGCCCATCTGCAATACAGGAGAATTTTCACATGCTCATTAGCACTTGGTTTTATAGGATTTTTTAGTTGCTGTCAATCGGAGTTCCCTCCTTATTAACAGCAGGACTTTGACTTGGTAACTTAGGGCATTATTTTTGTGTTATATTTTTCCATTTCATGAAATTACAGTTAATGATCAAATGGAGGAAATCTCTTGTGCAGTTTGAGTTGGTATTGAATGTTTTTGTGTTCAATGTTCTGCTTAGTGGAGAGTGATCCGTATGTCATAGCCAGATGACCATTTTCAAAGCAGCAGGAAATAAACCATCAAAACCCCTCCATGACCATAGTTGTCTATGAGAATTCAGAAATTATCTCAGAATTAAGTGTGATCTATAGATCATTATCATGAAAACTATTTCTTGTGTTTACCCTAAAGAATCTGCCTACAATGCAGGAGACCCAGGTTCAATTCCTAGGTCAGGAAGATCCCCCGGAGAAGGAAATGGCAACCCACTCCAGTATTCTTGCCTGGAGAATCCCATGGACAGAGGAACCCGGTAGGCTACAGTCCATGGGGTCACAGGAGTCCAACACAACTTAGCAACTAAACCACCATCATAAATCTTTATCATGAAAACTATTCTTGTATTTACTCTATGGATGTATCAGTTAGGAAATCACTATTTTATAGTGAAGACCAATTTCAGATAATGTAGAAGACATACTAATAATTTCCATGTTCCTTTATCCCACCCCTACTCCTGTACATACATGCTTTTCCTTGAAACTGCTCTAGACCATGACTTCTAAGGAAGGATTGGTCCTAGGTCCATGATCTAGGGCCCCCTGGCCACAGTTTATAGGAAAAGGAAAATTCATCGATCTAACATTGAACTCATAGATCAATTTGGAGGAACCAATAAGGGTCCTACAACTTTGAACTAGCTGAGATATGAAATCACTTAACCATAGTGAGTGCCAGAGGCAGCCATGTGCAATAGTGGAGCTCATGTCATGAGAAAGCAGAAACTAAGAAGCTGCAGAGGATCCTGGTCTGCAAAGAGGAGCGGAGGGTCCAACCACCCACCCAGCAGCTCTGATTGTGTGAACCAGCCAAGCAGAAACCTTATGACCTAAACCCTCCACCTGACCCCACTCCCACTGTACAGGAAATAAAGCTGATTAGACATTCTACCTCAAAGACAAACCCCATCAATCCCAAGTAAGAAGACATACTTTCAGGCCTCTGTTTTCTCCAGTTCTCCAGAGCTCCTTTCAACCAAGCACCATGAACCATTTTTAAGGGAAAATAGAACATCCAAGCCTCCACTTCTTTTACCTGTTAGAAATAAGCTTTGATAATTACTCTCAAGGATGTAGGTAGGGAATGGAGAGACAGAGGGAACTATGGAATTTACTAGGGAGTCAATTTCAGGACCCAAAATGTCAAGTAGAATGGGGATGACTAAATATCCTGAAGCTACTGGAATGACAAAGCCTGAAAAGTCTAAACATAATGTAACTCAGATACTTATTAATATTTTTAAACAACCACAGAGCATTCTTGTTTAGGTACATTGAAGATACTCAATATCGTTTTTGAACAGAATCAAACTGACTTGGTGGAAGTCACTGGTGAAAAGGATATGGGAGGCAAAAGAGAGCTCTAGTGGTTGCCGGAAATTACTTTCTCAGCAGCCAGAGGACAAGTTCTGGGACCTTGTTAAAACTACTTTTGCCTTAGAGAAAACTACCACTGTGGCAATGTTCTAGGAAGTGAACCAGCAATGCTCCACCTGCCATTGAGAATGAGATGCTGCCAAACCATAGGCTCTGTAACTTAATAAGTGAAGTAGAAAAGACAACCATGTTTTCCCTTATCCCTAAACTCCTTTTCAGGTAACAAAGTATAGTGGTCAGTGGAATGGGCTATAAACTGAACCATTTGTGTTTCAATCCTGGCTCCATCTTGCTAGCTACATGATTTTGAGCAAGTAACTTAACCTCTCTATATGTCAACTGACTCATGTATGAAGTAGAGATAACAATAGTGATTCTCTCAGAGGGCTGTAGAAGGGAGAAATATGCTCAATAAGTGTCACCTATTATTACAACTGGGGCTTCCCCAGTGGCTCAGCTGGTAAAGAATTGACTTGCAATGCAGGAGATGTGAGTTCTATCCTTGGGTTGGGAAGATCCCCTGGCGATGGAAATGGCAACCCACTCCAGTATTCTTGCCTGGGAAATCCCATGGACAGAGGAACCTGGTGGGCTGTATAGTCTATGAGGTAGCAAAAGCGTTGGACATGACTTAGTGACTAAACAACAACATTATTATAATTATTATTTTGGTAACAGCACCATGACTTTTCTTCAGGGAACCACCATCTCTCCCATTCTCAGTTCGTATGACCAAGGTAGAGCTGATCCCCTTTACTTAGCTCCTCAGATATTGCCTAAGTAGACTCTGTGAAATTCAAGATTAGGAGTTTTGATTTGAACAATTGGGAAAGGCATTTTTAATTTCACTGGAGTTTGCTAAGCTAATAACTACAAGCCCAGAGCCATCAGGAATCACCAAATTGAGGGATCCTGCCTGATGATAAAGCCAAATGCAGAGAAAAGTCAGAGTTGAAAAGGACAAGAGACCAAATCTTTATGACATTATTCAAGCCCCTGGGTCCAAGTGTTCCTAAAACTAGCTCCTGATATCCTTCAAATTTCCAATTGTGTGAACCAATAAATTCCCTTCTTTGCTGAAATAATATAAATTGGGAATCTGGTATTTATAATTGAAGGAGTCCTAAGGAATATAGTAAATTATAGCCAAAAAATATCTTAGATTTAAGTAATTTACTTCTTAATTAATTCACTCAAAAATTATGCTGAGAACCTGCTCTGTGTGAGATACTATCCTGGGTATTATGATACAGTATTGAGGAAAATAATATCATTCAAGTTGGGAGAAACAGTCAACAAATTAATTGATTGAACTACTGTAACTTTTGGAAGTCAAATGTTGTCAAATATTGGCATTTTCAAATTATTCAGCCTAATATCTAAAGGTCATAGTATAGGTAATGTTAATTTAAAGAGATTATATGCTTTAAAAATGAAACCACATTTCTGGCTTCTAGATTTTCATCTCCATCCCTCCTTCCTATCATTTCTTCTATCACAAATTGACTCTGAATAATATCACAAATTTGGTGCCAGACAAACAGATGCAATCTCAGTCACAGTAGAAATCATTCTCCTATCCCTTAGGTCCCTCACAACTACCAAATCACATTGCTTACCAACCCTGAGGTCATATTTTCCTTCACTGTTTGTCAGTAACAGCCTGGCTCACTGCTTACCTCTAACCTGTTTACCTACTTGATCCCAACATGATGCTTTTACGATTGCTGTCACTTGGTACTTTGCCTGCTCGCTATCTCTACCTGCTCCCAAGCTGCATCCCTGATTCCTGCTCAGTTGCTTATTCCTTGCCTTCCTGACTTAGGACAACTGACCAGCCCTCACCATTTGCAGTTCAGGGAAGATTACATCTCGCCTGGCTGGTAGGAGTTCAACAGGGCTATATCTGATAGAAGGACCATTGATATTAGAAGTGACAGTAAAATCAGACGGGCAAACATGGAATGGAACTGGAAGGCAAGGTGGATGGCCTCAGAAAGTGTGCTCTGAGACAGAAACAGACATGCAAAAGTTATTAAGAAGTGCTTCCGAGGGCAACACCTGAAGAAGAGAAGGGGCTAGAAGGAAAGAGAGGGGCATTGGGTAGAAGCTGAGCTGCAAAGCAGTCCTCACGGAAGACTTAGAAACCAGCAGGGAGTTCTGAAGATAGGATAACCCTTAAGACATGTTCTGAATTGGACTGAAAGAGTAAGACCTTTCTAATAATATCAGAGCATGGTACCCAGGACACCTGCTTCACCCCTTTGCTAATGTGTTGTCAGCAATATTCATACTGTTTAATATTTGTTTTATCATCTTAATTTTAATTGCAGCCTTTTCCCACTTATTGTCAAGCCCTTTTGACCTCCACTAAGTGCTGTCCTTAAAAGTCAATGAAATGCTTATTGAAAGCATGGATAAACAAATGAATAGTCAGTGATTAAAGGGAATGAAACAAGGCTATAATTTATATTCTCTCCAGGACTGTTTATGTTTTAAGAAGGATCCTCTCATTGCCCATATTTCAGATAATTTCACATTTCAATCTCTCAATAAATGTTGGTTAAGCAATTTATACTAAATAATGTAGGGATACAGACACAAATGAGAAATGATCTTTAGCATCAAGAAACTTGCCTGCCAGTTGTAAGCTGCATGATTCTGATGCGAATCAGGATGCTTCACTACCAGTGGAATCATCCAAGGTGCCCCAACAGTTGGAAAGCTTGAGCTTCTATTGGGTCAGGGATGGGGCAGAAGGCTTTCTCTGGGCTCTGAAGGATGAATTGAGTTTGGATCAAGTTAGTGAGATGTTCAGGGCTAGGGAAATATCATGGAGAGGGATTGAACATTATGTGAGTTAGATGGATGATGGAGTGAATTCGTAGACTGGCAAGAGACAACAGCAGGTTATTATTGGTCTGTAGTCAGCTTCTGGATATGTCTGAGTGAGTCTTAGCTACCTAGGCAGCTAAGTATTAAGAGACACACTGGTATTCTTTACTGTATTTCTTAATTTTATTTTATTTTCTCCAGAAGTAGGACTATTGTAGGCCAATAATTCATTTATAGGGCTGCTTGTTTTTTATTTGGCTCTTTCATTTTCAAAAGAGAGGGGATTATTCATAAGCACATGTGAAAATCATCTCTGGAACTGTATTGGTTTATAGCACCAAGGTGATTCTGAAATGTCCTAAATCCACCAAAAAGCTTAAATATGACCTACACATTTCTGAGAGGTTCTTATTTTTTCTTTCCTTTTGGTGTTGGGAGGGGAGGGGTCATGGTCTGAAAACCCATCTGAGAAAGAGAAAACTTTCAGTAAAGTTGGTCAGGCAGCTCATGACTAACTTTCAACTATTATCCAATGATGTCAAACCCACTGACAGTGTAAGAAGTGATGAAATAAAAGCAAAAGAGAAATGTGTTTAACTTTTAAGGCTGGTAAGTACTAGGTGAACCTTGTAGTACTTCTGTAAGTTAATTCTCTCTTGCAATGATTGAAAATGAAAATGGATTTGATTTTAAGCAGCGATGGGAAAAACTGAGATTTGGGAATAACACTTTGGAAAACAAGAATAAACAATATATTTGCTAACATATTTTTATTACTATCAGTTTTCTCCTTCAAAAGGAAAGCCAGCCATGGCTGCACCTCATCTCCAAGAGTCAGAAAATTCTAGTTTATTTTTATCATAAGCTTAATTTTCAGTTGGATCCATGTCTAGGTTACCTGCCAGCATTTCTCTGATTGTCTTGTGGTTCCTGCTGAGCAGGAGGGTGGACCTTTTAGTTCAAGCAGGATAGCCCCAAGTTCCTTTTGAAGAAATCCATGATTAATGTGTTCTCACATCTTCCTCAGCAGGTTACAGGTTGGAAAGTTCTTTCCAGAGGCTTTCTGAAAAGAAAAAAAAAAAAAAAATCACAGTGCTGGGCAGATTCATGAATGTCTTCTAGCTCCAGGAAAGCCATCCAGACTGGAAGTTTGCCAAAGGGCATACTTTGGCTTCCTGCCAATATTTTGTAGTAGGGAAACATTATGTGGAGGGACTTCCTTTGCTCTAGTGAAAGCTTACTAAAGGTCAGAAAATTATCCATTTTACCCACACACAGCGTCTGACGTTCACAGATTTATTGTGGCTTAGGAATTCATGACATATCCTTAGAGTTTACCCTGGATGACAAAGAAAGTAGAAATATGTTAATGAAATCATGGCACATAAACATTAGTCTTTTCTGCACATTTTTTTCACAGCATTCCCCTCCCCCAAATGTATAAGTAATGCTTTGATTTGCTTCATTCTATAATTCTTTAAATAACATCTAAAAATATTTTCCCAACAGAAACATAACATCAAAAAAGCAGCATAATATCATCTACTACATAATAACTACACCAATGGGCCAAAACATAAATATAACACTTTCTTTTTAATTTTTTAATTGGGTCATCATATTCATAGTTTCATTTTTTAGCTATACTTTTTAAACAAATATTTGATGTAAAGAAAGGGAAATATTCCAATGCCCAATTGGTTATCCCAATCACTTAATTCTCCAATCCATTTGCTTTTTTTATATGAAATACTGAAATTAAAGTAATTTAATGTCTTATTGCAGTTCTTTATGAAATAAATAGAAAAATAATGCACGCAAAGTGCTAAACTTTAACAAAGCAATGTGTAGAGTTTTATTCCTTTCACAATTAAAATTTATTTCAACTCTCTTTCATTCAATAAGAGGCCTGAGACCACCAACCTAGAAGCAATTTCTAGTTTTTAATAGCTCCCATTAATATCTATGAAAACACAGTAAATGCATAATTTTCACATCAGGATATGGAACCACAAGAAGTGAATTATTTATATGGACTACATAAAACTAATCTAGCAATACCCATACTTGCCAAACAAAAGTAGCTTTTATAATTTTCAATCATTCAACAAAAATACATTGAAGTCTTACCAAATGGTTTGTATAGAGGGATATGAGATATATATAACATGCAACTCCTATCTTAGCGAAGGTAGACTCCAGTTGAAAAACCACACACATATGTGAGCACACATGCTTATACACACACAAAATATCCAGTTATATCTGATTATAGACTGTTGGAAATAATAGTGATCACCATTTCCTCTGAGCCACAGTCTAAGGAGTTGTCATGGAAATAGTGGGCAATTTCCCAAAGGGTAAACCCATGGCCAAGGATTCCATTCTTCACAGATGTATACATCTAATTGAAAAGAAAATCCTGTTGATACTCTGTTACCCTGGATAAATATTTTTATACCTTAACATCCTTGTTTCTCTTCTCCTCACCCCACACCCATCAGCTGCGTGTGCTTATAGTGCCTGTTGCTATGATTCCTACACGTTCTGCCAGAAAGCCTAAGCAAGTGTCTTAATCTCTGAGCACCAGAGAAAATGATGTTACGTTAATAACATAGTCTTATGTACTAATAAAATGGCCTTCTCAGAGTTGGGAAGGGGGCATATACATAAACGCATGGATTTTCTAAAGAACTTTTACTTAGTGTTATAAACCATCCTTTGTACCATTTTGCATGGAACCAAACCAGCTTACCTCAGAATGTTTTATCTTTGTGAATGGATAATTAAGGTCGCTAGAAACAAAGTATTGATACTCTGTAGTTAAGTTTTCTCAATATTTCTGAATCTGCACATTTAATCTGTTTCTTTTTTAACTTTATTACTCTAATGATTCATTAGAACCAGCACTCAAATGTATTATATCATTAGGAATCTTACAGATACATAGTGTTAGTCACTCAGTCATGTCCAACTCTTTGAGATCCCATGGACTGTAGCCCATCAGGTTCCTCTGTTCATGGAATTCTCCAGGCAAGAATATTGGAGTGGATTGTCATGCCCTCCTCCAGGGGATCTTTCTGACCCAGGAATCAAACCAGGGTCTCCTGCATTGCAGGAAGATTCTTTACCATCTGAGCCACTAGGGAAGCCCTATAAATACATAAGGATGAGGGAATGAAAACCAGGTAGAAACTGCTAGGGGTTCATAATAAAGCTGAATTGTTGTTGTTTTTTTTCAACCCTCCTGGGTTGTAGTACCTTCAACAATGAGGTACAACAGCTTCATCATGAGATGATGGTCCATGATCTGAAATGGGTTGTACAGAGAAGATGCCAGAGGCACAGGGCCAGAGGAGCTCTCCAGAATGTAGCAAGATTTCTATTTTCCCTCAAAATCCTTTTCTGCTTTGTTTCATTCAGAACTTGACTAAATTAGAATGTTTCACACTTGTGTTAAGCCTTATTTGGAGAAATCAAGCCATGTATCTTTTCTTAAAAAAATTGCCTTCTCTGTGCACCAGCAACATGGATGTTATTTTCATATATCAAGCCAAAACAGAAATCAGTTTACAGCCTGTTATTCAAATTAGGGCAGCTGTGAATTCCTCTCTGTGCCAGGAGGTTTTATGGCCATCCATTCTTAAAGCTGACAGTGGTTTCAAGAAATATGTGTTAATTTTACCAATTGAAAATTTATTTATTAAGAAATTTCAAATATTCAGAAAGATACATGGCTTGAATAGGCTAGCTTTGCTGAAAATGAGCAATCCAGATTTGGGAGAGAGAGAAGAACCAACTTTTCAGACCAAAATGCCCCTTCAACTAATGAAACAGCAGAATTTATTTTACTACTGAGGTTAGTGGAGCCAAAATCTTATTATGGAACACGAATCTATGACCCACCGAAGAGCTGGAAGACTCCGCACATTTCTGAGGTTAAGCAAAAGTGTCGATGGGTCAAAAAGAAGTATGTCCATGAGGCACAGAGCAAAGGCCTGAGAAAGTAGGAGAAGAAGAACTACTTCTCAACTTTGCTCAACTTCATGGCTGTTTTGTCCAGGGAAGTCATCTTCAGTGACTCAGCCTCATCAAATCTGAGTCTGTAGGAGATGGGAAAATGGTACAAAGAACTCTGAGCTCCTAAATGAAAAGTCTATGTAAACACAGGTATTTTTAATTAATTTTTTATTCCTCTAGGAAGCTGATTTCCATTTCTCTTTTTCTCCTCTTAATATTCCCCCCCATTAGTCATTCTTTTCTATAGTCAACTGGGTTACCACCCAAACCCACAGTGACACCTGCTGGTCAATCAGGAATGGCGGGACTGAGTCCCTGCAAAGGCCTTGGCTGGCCTGTGTTGAGCAAGTGAATCCGTTGAAACAACCATTAAATACTATCAAATTATTTTAGAAATTTAGAAAAAAACTAAGTGAGCCTTTCCCTCCAAAGGTCATCTTGGGAGAGGTCAACTTTGCAGGGTAATCTCTCTGAACCAGTACAAATGTAAACTTTAATTACTTATGTGTTTTGACCTCATAAAAATGAGACAAAAATACATCCTGTGCTACAAACCAATTATTAAGTCTTAAGAAAATTGTTACGCTAGTTAGTCATGGGAAGTCACTTTTTACATTGGTTTTTATCAACTACATATAGTCCAAAAGATTTTATGTAGCATTAACTTAATGAAGCCCCAGAAGAAACACACACATTGTTTCCTTTAAAAATATTGATTAGAACTCCAACACAATGGGTTAAAATTTTAGGTTTAAGACATTCTTTCCCATCATTTCCCCCAAATTTTCAATTCTTGTTTCTTTACTGAAGAATATTCATATTTTGTTAATCCTAGGTATTTATACATTGGTTATTTTGGCTGGGTACATTTTTGAGGATGTTTGCTTTGTTTTAAGCAAATCCGTTTCTGATTTAAAAGTACAAATTCTAGTAAAAACAGAGACAACAGGAATATTTTTTAACATTTGTACATTTTCTTAAAATATTTACACTTTTCATTTGAAGGTTAAATCCTAGGAAAAATTGCCCGTACACATGTTCATATTTGAACCAGGAGGTTGTCCCTGAGGATTTGTAGCAGCAAATGTGTAATGGACAAAAATGTTGGCCTTCTTCATCCTTACTCTGTGTTCTAAAAGCCAAAACTTCAGTTTAGCATGACCTTAGAAGAATAGTGATACTTTTAGCATTTCCTGGTATTTGGTGGAAGGAATGTTTTTATTTGACTGCGGATGTCACTTGGTTTACAGGAAAGATTTGGTAACGTGTTCATGCCAGTACTGCACTTACCCCAAATTTCTTGCTATGTAGAAAGAACACATGTCAAAGCTCACTGTTTGTTAAATGGAAAAGATTCAGTACACCAGAAGCTTCTATTATAAACATTGTGACTTCGTGCAATTTACAAAATGTTCTATCTCCATTAAACAATAAACCCTTGACCCCAGAGCTCAGTTTCGGGATTCTGCGATTTGAGAAGGTAGACATAATGGATGGCAATAATAAATGAAAAGTTCAAGAGGTTAAGAAAAACTGTTTAATTATTTCTCTAGAGCGTGGGCTGCAGAAGCCTCGCATGTCTGCCTTCATCGCTGTGGAGACGCTGCATGGAAGGGGTCCATCCGTGCAGCCCAGGCGGGGCATGAAAGCAGGTCGCTGGCCCTCAGCCGTGTTTGTGAACAGATGGTCCCTAGATACCCTTCCATCACTGAATCTTGCAGTTCCTGCCAGGGGAGATCCAGTGCCAGTCCCAGGGCTCAGCATCTGTTTTCCAAAGAGTTTGGATTTGTTAGCATGAGAAATGCATTGCTCATAGTTGCTTCCCAGCTGTGGCACTAGTGAGTGTAGCCTTTTTGCCTTATTAATTTGTAAAAAACCATGTTCTGTCCTCTCTTGGAGGCTTTCTTATATAACTAGTTCCGGGCGCAGGCTGCTGTGCTCTCAATCCCATACCCATTAAGCTGCCTTGCTAGCTAAGGAGTTCCTTCTTAAAAGACTCTTCATTTGAACTTTGCAAGATAGAGTGGGGGAATGTCCAACATGAGGGCAAGACCTGGCAGTTCCCAGGGTACCATGTTTTTTAATTCAGATATCCCAGAAAGAGGCCACGTCTACAGACTGGGACCTTGGTTGAAGAAACTGTCTGGGGAAAACCCTCAATGGAGCTCAGAGGGAAAGCCCTCCCACAAGGGCAGGATTGAAGCAGATCTAATGGAAACTTCTAGTAGAGTCAGTAGCCAGCTCAGAGCAGGAGCCAGTAAAGAATACAAAGGAGATCTACACTCAGGATTTTAAGGAGAGAGCATAGACATTCTTATTACCGGATGAACTTGAATTCTTCAGCATTTCTCTCCCTCAACCCAAACCCAAAACTTTTATAACAAATTACTGTCTGTCTGATTCCACTTAGACATGCACAAATTGGATCAGAGCAGTGTTCTGGATGAACTTTGGTTTCTGAACTCTAGAAGAGAAGTATTGTGAAGGCTGAACATGGGGCTTCCATGGTAGCTCAGCTGGTAAAGAATCTGCCTGCAATGCAGGAGACCCTGGCTCAATTCCTGGGTTGGAAAAATCCCCTGGAGAAGGAAATGGCAACACACTCCAGTATTCTCACCTGGAAAATCCCATGGACAGAGGAGCCTGGTGGGCTACAGTCCATGGGGTCACAAGGACTCAGACAGAACTGAGTGACTAAGCACGAACATAGGAAAGCAAAGTGACCGACTTTGCTATAATTTAGACTCTGAGCATTTTTTCATTATAATATGAAAAAAAATTGAAATAAAAACTTCAATGAAAGAAATATAGCATCCTATGTATCCAGTGTCTTAGTGTGAAAGACTATGCTATCAGCATGTTCCTGAAAAATATGGAAATGGACTTTTTTCCAATGTGTAGACTACTCGAGAAGGAGGCATACAGAGGTAGGGGTAAAAACAAGAGTTTTGAGTTAGGAAGTTCTGGGTCCCCTATCAGAGTGATCGAGGAGGATATTGAACTTTAAAAAACCCATCATCTAGTCTATAATCGGGGATGATAGTTCTGACCTCAGATTGTTGTAAGGATTAAATGACAGAATGCACCTAAGAAGAGATTCAACGTAGGGTCTGGCATTACTCAACCATTGATGGAAATAACAATTATAATGAAGCCATTAACTATGAATATAAAGTCCTTGAATTTAAATCCAGTCTTGACAACAATTTGCCGTGTGAACACAAATTTCTTCCCTTTCCTTTGGCTTAGGATCTACCCTTAGGTATCACTGGGATGAATAACAGAGTACATAAAATGTTTCTTATTTTCAAACTGCATAAGATTAAAATGAAATAATCATTTTGAAGGAAAAAGACTATGTCCTCGGAGTAGGTGTCTACTCCAATCTTGTTCTGCACTATATAGATAACTTCCTGACAAGGGGGCAATTACAAACCCATGGCCTCAGCACTAATTCAGACAGATGGGACAACGGCAGGTGGCTGAACACAGTGGCTACAGGCCAGCTGAAGAGAAAGTCCAGCTAAACCAAAAGGCAGGAGTGGGCTTGAGCAAAATTTCTCAACCGCCATGCCCACCCACACTGCACACGGGGTTGCCTCAAGTGGATGAGCGATATTGGATGCATGAGACAGGGTGCTCAGGGCTGGTGCACTGGGATGACCCAGAGGGATGGGATGGGGAGGGAGGTGGGAGGGGGGTTCAGGATGGGAAACGCATGTAAACCCATGACTGATTCATATCAATGTATGGCAAAAACCACTACAATATTGTAATTAGCCTCCAACTAAAATAAATAAATTTTTTAAAAAATAAATAAAAAATGAAAAAGAAAAAAAGATTAACTGAACCCCTGCCCAAGCCCCCCATCCCTGCACCAACCCCTCGAGGTGGGAGCTGTTTGTTTGTCTGGATGCCATACACATGGTTGATGTGAATCACAAAGTGAAGAAGATGGGGAAGCCCCGGGTTCAAGGAAAGGTTGGAATTAGGATGAGGTAAGGATGAGATGGCTCAATGACATTACCGACTCGATGGACATGAGTTTGAGTAAGCTCCGGGAGTTGGTGATAGACAGGGAGGCCTGGCATGCTGCGATCCGTGGGGTCGCAAAGAGTCGGACACGACTGAGCAACTGAACTGAACTGAACTGAACTGAAGTGAGGCACAAAATGTAAGAGGGAGACAAAAAAACTCAGTCATCAAGGTAGATAATATTTCAATGCAATGTTTTCGTGCACCCCAATGTTCATTGCAGCACTGTTTATAATAGCCAGGACATGGAAGCAACCTAGATGCCCATCAGCAGATGAATGGATAAGGAAGCTGTGGTACATATACACCATGGAATATTACTCAGCCGTTAAAAAGAATTCATTTGAACCAGTCCTAATGAGATGGATGAAACTGGAGCCCACTATACAGAGTGAAGTAAGCCAGAAAGATAAAGAACATTACAGGATACTAACACATATATATGGAATTTAGAAAGATGGTAACGATAACCCTATATGCAAAACAGAAAAAGAGACACAGAAATACAGAACAGACTTTTGAACTCTGTGGGAGAATGTGAGGGTGGGATATTTCAAAAGAACAGCATGTATACTATCTATGGTGAAACAGATCACCAGCCCAGGTGGGATGCATGAGACAAGTGCTCGGGCCTGGTGCACTGGGAAGTCCCAGAGGAATCGGGTGGAGAGGGAGGTGGGAGGGGGGATCGGGATGGGGAATACGTGTAAATCTATGGCTGATTCATATCAATGTATGACAAAACCCACTGAAATATTGTGAAGTAATTAGCCTCCAACTAATAAAAAAAAAAAAAATAAGATAATAATAAAAAAATAAATAAATAAATAAATGAACTAAATGCCATGATGGACTAAACAGAATTTTAAATAAAGATAGGATTGGGAGGTTCAGAGCACCAGGCTTGGGTAGGGCCAGAACTAACCTGGACCTGTGGTTGTACCAGGAGAGATCTCATACTGACAGAGCCAAAGGAGTGCCTGGAGGCCCCAGAGGAAAAGCCCAGAAATGTCCAAGGCCTGTTTTGAAGGCCTTGACCCCCAAAAGCCTTGTCCCCATCATTGCTTTGTACTAGATGCATGTAAAGCTCCACACACTGGCTGGGAGATAATTTGAGAAGTAATTTCTGTACTGCCCTGGGTTCAGGGTTCACTCAAAGCTGGCAAAACTTTACTTTCAAGTTCAAAGGAAAAAACTGCTTATCGAAGAACTCAAGAGATTTCTTGAACCCAGACCTAGTATTTACCTTGCAATGTTTTGATGAATGAAGGTTAAATGGTTCCAAAGTACACAGATTAAATTTCCCTAGAATATACACAGTTTTGGAAAATGAAAGGGAAACGGTGCTTTGAGCAAAATACATTTTGGGCTCTGCTGTACCCCAAATATTTTTTAAAAAATACCACAGAGCGTGCCAAACCCAGAGCGCTTCTGGGCTCACACAGCCTCGGTTCTTACTTGAAAGTACCTTTCCATCCTGGTTTTCCCCACAGGAAGTCTTACTCTTCTGTAAATGAAAGAATCTCCAAATGATATAAACCTGACATCCACAGCAGAAGGCAAGAATAAAAAAGGCAAATACAGTTCTTCCTGGTCTTGTCATGAACGCAGATTGTTTCGTCACTCAGTCATGTCAGGCACTTTTGCGATGACAAGACCTGTAACCCGCCAGGCTCCTCTGTCCATGGGATTTTCCAGGCCAAAATACTGGAGTGGGCTGCCATTTCCTTCTCCAGGGGATCTTCCCCATCCAGGGATCTAACCATCGTCTCCAGGGACTCCTGCTTTGGCAGGTG
This sequence comes from Dama dama, assembly GCF_033118175.1. Classification (NCBI taxonomy): domain Eukaryota; kingdom Metazoa; phylum Chordata; class Mammalia; order Artiodactyla; family Cervidae; genus Dama; species Dama dama. The sequence goes on from NC_083692.1 coordinate 36,880,897, forward strand.
GATTCTTTACCACCGCGCCTCCTGGGAAGCCAGGGTCATCATGTGATTAGGCAAGGGGATGCTAGGCTCTGACCTTGGAGGACAGGCTCTGGGGAAGCAAACAGAACCGGGTCTGGTGAGGCTGTTACCTTCCATCACGAGGCTTTGAGAAAAGCGCAACCTGGTCTCCAGAGTCCTGAAGTCTTTTCTTGAAACCTAACGACACAGATGACCCACGAGCGCGGGTATATTCAAACTTAGAAGCGCCAAGTGCTGGTCAAGAAGGGGTATGATCTGTTCAGTAGGATGCAGCTGGGGGGACCGAGCAAAGGAACCACATTACAACGAAAGCAAAAAGGTCCTATGCGGTGGGGGAGGGGGGGGGGGGGGCGGATCAGTCTCATTCTCCTAGAGCAAGATTACATGGGGGTATCAAGCAGTTTCGTTTCTGAATCAGAGTGCGCCGGGCAGTGGGTGCTCAGGTCCGCAGGGCAGCCGGGTGAGCAGGGCGGAGCGGAGGCATTTCTGTTCCTGAATTTGTTTTGCTCGCTCTGGCGTGAGAAGCCAGGCGCATTTCTTCAGCCTTGGAAGCGACAAAGGAGACCTGTTCATTGGGGTTTGTGAATCAACCGAGAGGAATGGCGTTTAATATTTAAATATGTCTCATGTAGCCATTAAAAATCTTTTATGAGTGTTAAGCCATTATTAGAGCAAGGTGGGCCCCAGGTCACAGACCCTTTCATGGCATTCCCACTGGACTGATGAGACAGATAAAGCCTCTGCCCAGGACAGTGGCTGCCTCCAGCCCTGAATTCAGTATGCCTACTGTAATTTAGAATTCTAAAGGAAACAAAAATTCCATTAGAAGTATTCTACCCCAGGAAAATTTCCCTTTTCATTGAACAAAAACAGTTCCTAACTCAGTGTTAGGTTGGGGTGTGTGTGGGATGGGGGGTGGATTGTGGGTGTGTGTGTGTAGTTGGTGGGGCTGGGTAGGGAATACAAACCAATGATGACCAAGTACATAGAAATTAAAAATACACATGAACACCTGTTATTCTGGAACACATGAGTTATGTCCATAGAAGTTTTTCACCTTCTTATGTTTACAGATGACATTAGGTTCCACCCCCAACCTAAGCTACTCACTCCTTCCATGTTAACTGAAGATGACAGAAGGAAAGAACAATGTCCACACAAGCATGAAAAGCTATTAAAAGAAGATAAACACACTGCGTAAGAGAAATACATGAGTGGGCATGGATGCTGTAAATTTTATATAGCAACTTGTTCAGGAAGACCTACCTTACTCGTGAGTGATATCCTACACTTGCCAAAATTAAAGCTTTAGTGTATCCCCATGCCAAACCATATTCTACAGAGAGAGGCAACCACACAAATGAAGGGTTAGGTAGTTATTCATGTAAATGCTTAAAAATATACTTCTTCCACTTAACCCCACAGAGGATTGAGTTCTATTTTCAACTGCCTTCAGAACATGGCATTCCTCACTCAGATAATCTTCTAGTAGGTATCACACCATAAGGATGAAACACAAATGTCTTATGGTCTCCAGATCATGTATTCAGCAAAAAACTTCATCATATATGGCAGAAACCAGTGCAATATTGTAAAGCAAATACCTTGCAATAAAAATTGTTTTTAAAAAGCTTAAATTGAAAAAAAAAACTTCATCATAGCCTATTTTTGTGTCGTATATAACAACTTGCTAGTTCCGTAAAGCACTCACTAAAATGAAACAACAAAGAACTACTTAATACAGATCCTTAAGTTCTGATATTGATGGTATCTGATTTTTTTTAATGAGCATGGACAAAGGAGAAAACCATTCCCAAGTGGTTTTCCAGCTATAGTCTAATGTTAAGGTATTTAGAAGAAGGTTTTGCAGATGGCAAGTGGTAGCAGGAGGGCAGTGATTACATTGGATATTTTTAACTGACTTGCTACTACAATGCTATTAATTAGAGTGCTGTAGTAATCAACAAACATTCATCACACTTCACTGATGTTTGGCTATAAGGGGCAAAAGTGCTTCTTTCCAAAGTAAAAAGCATGGGTGAAATTGGAAGCTTTAGAAAGTGGTCAGGAATTGCAGTGGTTGTTGCTCTGTGTCTGTCCATGAACTTGCACGTGAGTCTGCCTTTTCCCCCTTCCTTGCAAGAACTTCATAGATGCCCATTCACACCTTCTTGGTGCATCCCTGCTTTGTTCTCCCCCATTTATTCTCTTGATCTTCATCCTCAAGTTTTCAACCTGTAATTCCTGCCGTGATTCCAAGTCTACCCTGTGGCTTCTAAGCTAACCTCATCAGGCGCTCTGTATTTCCTTAATTCTAAATTCCAGCAAGATAGCAGAGAGAGGATGTCTCCTCTTATCCATCCAGACACCCCTGCCGGAGATGAGCAACAAGACTATGGACAGGCCATCCTTGGATCCAGTGTACCCCATCAGTGCAATCCGGTCTTGTCAGACAATGGAGCCACTGATTTATCAGGGCAGTGGCTGTGAAAGGACCTGTTCAAGCACAGCTCATAACACTGAAGGCATGAAACACAAAACACTCCCCCAGGAAGCTGTTTTGGGTGGGGAGGATACTTAAGAGCAGATGTAGGCTGGGTGACAGCAGCTGTATTCCCCACTAAAGGAGAACTCTGTTTTCACTTCAATCTGGAAACAATTCAAAGGTAAAAGTCTTCTCCATTGTATTTTTGGTCAAAAGAAAATTACTCAGATAATAAGAGTGCCCAGAAAAAAAAAAAAAAAGCACTGCCTGCTAATGAGTAATTAGAAGTAAGCATTTTTCACACTAAAATAAGTGGGGCAAGGTATCCCTGGAACAAAATTTGTTAAAGCTAAACAACAATAGGGGCTTCCCAGGTGGCTTGATGGGTAAAGAAACTGCCTGCAATGCAAGAGATGCTAGAGATATGGGTTCTATTCCTGGATTGGGAAGATCCCCTGGAGGAGGGCATAGCAACCCACTCCAGTATTCTTGCCTGGAGAATTCCATAGACAGAGGAGCCTGGTGGGCTACAGTCCATGGGTCGCAAAGAGTCGGGCATGACTGGAGTGACTGAGCGCAGCACAACCAACAACAACAAAAACAAAACTGTGTGTCAAATAAACCTGGCAAAAAAGTTCTTGGGGCCCTGACACTCGGAAATAAGCATACAGGAGAGTAAGGGTGACCCTCAGAAGAGAAACAACAGCCACTGTAAGACCCAAGAGAAGAAGCATGTGTCAGGGAGATAGACATTGCTGCTATTAGTATGTCATTATGTTTGGTATCTGTATTAATGCCTTTTATTAGCTATCCTTGGTCTGGGTTTTAACAATCCTTAGTGAGAAGGGACTTAGAAAAGAATAGCCAAGCCCTGTGGTGCTCTTATTGATCATCTGTTACCCATAATTATGCTGACATTATTGTTGTTCAGTCGCTCAGTTGTATATGACTCTTTGCACCCCAGAATGCCAGACTTTCCTGTTCTTCACAATCTCTTGGAGTTTGTTCAAACTCATACCCATTGAGCTGGTGATGCTGTCTAACCATCTCATCCTTTGTCACCCCCTTCTCCTTTTGCCTTCAACCTCTCCTAGCATTAGGGTCTTTTTCAATGAGTCGTCTCTTCACATCAGATGGCCAAAGTGTTGGAACTTCAGCATCAGCCCTTCCAATGAATATTCAGGGTTGATTTCCTTTAGGATTGACTAGATTGATTTCCTTGCAGTCCAAAGGACTCTCAAGAGTCTTATCCAACACCACAGTTCAAAAGCATCAAGTCTTTAGCACTCAGTTTTCTTTATGGTCCAAGTCATCCATATATAACTATTGGAAAAACCATAACTTTGACCTTTGTCAACAAAGTGATGTCTTTGCTTTTTAATATGCTGTCTAGGTTTATTAATGCTTACATTAATTGATGTGTAATAAATGATATGTGATTTTCAATCCATGGTAGAACTTAAAGTATACAATCTCCAAAAACACACATATACACCCACAATCCCTCTTGTTCATTTAATCTGGAAATAGACACTTCCATTGCTGCCTATGCCAGGAGCTTTCAAGAAATAGGAAAACTGTACAGCAAGACTGTCTGGAGCTTTTTCCTTCAAAATGTTATTTTTAAGCAACTGCCTAGACTCTTATTATCTTCTCAGCCATCTCTACAACTGTTTCAAGGAAAGAAACAAAAATGACCAGCAATCTTCTAGTTTGCATCTCTATTCTCAATCTACCATGGAAGGAGAAGGAAGTGGTTACCCAGACTTAAATTCTAACAGAATGCATTTCAACCCATTGCTCTTTTTTTATGACTTAGAGATTGTGTTCAGGATAAGACTAATTCAGGAATACGCAAAGTCTTGGTTCTGGCACTGAAGCCTAAGCTCTACAAGGGTAGTGAGAGAGTATGCCTGGGTTGTTCTCTTGCCTAGTACAGGGTTTGGCCCATGGCTCAATTGTTAAAAGTATTTGGTGAAAGATTCAATTGATTGACAGGAGGCAAGAATGGAAGAAAGGACAAACGAGGTAAGGGGAACTAAATAACATTTTTGCAGGATTTTCTCCCATCTTGTTAGCTATTGTTATACCAGCAGAATCCAAATTTGGATACTTTAGTAAATACAGCTGTTAAATCATGCTGAATGATAGACAGAGACCTTTTAAATTACTTAAATCTGAAAGGGCAAGACACGAACATGACAGTCTTCCTTGTCCTCAACTAAGTCAGTGAGTAGTTATGGGGCTCCAGTCATTGTCAAACACATGCAATTTTTTTTTAGTTCAAGTTTTGGCAATTACTTGGCTAATTCTCAAATGTGACCTGATACAGCACCAGAGATTTTAGAAATGAGTGATGATGATGTTAATTATGATGGATGACCCTGGCCATATTCTGATTACTATTTGTAGTTTCACCATTTGAGTTGCAATTCACTGCCCATTAGCTCATATCAATGTCTGGTTATAAAAGTGTTCATAACATTTACAATGAGAGACCTTGGTGATTACAGTCATATAAATGTGTGAATAATTGAGAGGTTATGCTGCTGTACACGCCTCATCAAGCTTCCTTTTCAAGTCTCAAGAACATATTTAAAGCTCAACATTAGACCTCAATTATGCTTGAATTACCAGCAAGGAAAAAAAAACAGCTACACTAACAAAGCTGTCAAAAACACCCTCTGCTTTAAATTTACTTGGACAACTGGACAATGGAAATAGTTCACTCATTTAAGGGTTGACTTCATCTGGTAAAGATTTCACTGCATTTAAAAGAAGAAGGGAAAAAACAGCCTTCAAATTTATTGAGTTTCTTTCTTGGTCCTTAAGAAGATAGATGGAAAATCAATTTTGATAAAAAGATCATAAAGTTGACTGGATTGCCAAATTTACATTGCAGATTCAGTACAATTGATATAAAGAGAAGTGAAATGTTTATGTACGTATGTATATGATCCTACAAGATCATATTACAGTGGTCTCAATAAATTACAAAGGACCCAGCAATAAAATAATTTTGTGCAGTGCATACCACCTAGGATTACAATTAAGTACCTATCAAATTTGCTTTGACTCCACAAGAGAAAGTCCTGCAGTCTGAAACTGAAACTAACCCACACATGTGGAAGAGTTCTTTCCTTTTCTACTAATAAAGATACATTTCATACCTGCGCTATTTTAAAAGATACTTCAAGTTTCATGGATAACTCCAAATTGTTCTAATGTGAAAGTATGAAGAAAAATATATGGTAAAATTTAAAAAATAATAACCAACAAAATTCAAAGACTTCATTAAAATTCTAATCCATATTTATTTTTAATGTATTTTGCAATCTGTACAATAGACCAAGTGGGTATTAATATATTCTTAGATTATGCATATCATGCTAGGTTTTAAATTTTAAACTGTCCACAGATACACTTGATAAATTCCTTACCCTGAATCCCTTATTTATGTAAAATAATGCTTACCACTCAAAATAGAATAGATTTCTATTGCTTTGGAATCACCCTATTGGGTGACTACCATTTTAAAGCGTCGCTTGAATTGCTTGAAGTTCTTCTCAGCATCTTACCTTAGATGAAGGTAGCATAAAACAAGGAGCCTTAAAGGCCAACTCATCCTATTCTCTCATTATAAAGAAAAGGAAACAAAGGTTCAGAGAGTTCAGTGACTTGGCAAAGGCCACAGTACAGCAACACAGTGGCAAAGCTTGAATTTCCATCCAGTTCAGTGACTCTTACTCTGATTTTCTTTCCCTATGTCATCCTCCACCAACACCAGATGCTGCACAGAAACCACCATCATTCTCCCCCACCCCCCGCCAACTCTACCAAGGAAATTAATTCAATTTAGAAAGTGTTCACCATACACCTACATGCATATTACTCTAGAAGGCAAGGTAGGCAGGTATAAGGATGGCTACAACTAGATTCCAGCCCTGGAAGGAAGATACATTGCCAGATGACCATTAGCTATGGTCAGGACTAACAGAAGACTTGCCATCTAAATAGCCAGCACTGGGAATCATTCCAGGTTAAAAGAGCTTGGGTTGCTTTGAGAAGTAAGTGGCATTTGAGGATGGATGAGGAAGATTTTGGCAGATGGCTTGTTATTCACTCTGAAGAAGTAGTTCTGCCAAACTAGTTCAATTTTAACCACTAAAAAAACACAACCTAAAAATATAGTAGACCATACCTGGTTCATGAATGGTGGGTCAGAGTGTTACTGCAGACAGAGCAGATAAGCGTGCAGACTGCTAAATGCCTTATCCATAGCTTTAGCCAAGTTATCCATGTAAATAAATCTGCCCCCAACACAACAATTTACTTTCTAGTAGGATATGAAGGGAAAAGATTATTTTCTTAGTTTTATGGATTAAAAAATGATGATCAGAAAGATTGAAGACTTGTCCCCAGATACATGGCTGACAAGTGACAGAACTGAGGCTAAAACCAATTTCTTCCCATACTCTGCATTTTCCATCCCACCATGTTGTCTTTACAAGTTTATTGCTTTTAAATCCATTTTATGAGCATTGAATAAGATGGGAGTTGGATACATACAAGGGTACAAGCTTTCAGAATAAAACCAATCTTGATAAATCTCCTGTTGTTGTCACACACTGTGGACTCACTCACAGCCCCCATTGAAACCATGAGCAGGAACTTTGTGTTATCGGGCAGTATCCTCCAGATACGGTTGGTCAGGCATTGCCTAGACATTCGCCTCCTTTCCTAAGAAAACTAGAAACACCTGGATCATGTTAGGTCACTTCTGGGTTTCTACAGCTGGATTTTATGCTTCTCCCCTCTTAAGGAGTTGACAATCTACAAAAATCTTGATATTCAGCCAAGAAAGCAAGAGCTTTTTATTTCGAACATGGACATTTCTATATGTTCTGGCGAAGGAGTGGCGTGGGGAGAGTGAGTTGGAAATTATTCCTTATGGTGTATAAATAAAAGTGTGTGCAGTAAGAAAGATGGGTCACGACCTCCTAGTACAGATATATTAAGCAAGAAAAACCACCGCATTTTCCTCCTAAACAATCCTCTTCAGCATGACAAGTGGCGGCATGACTCAATAGCTCAGTCGAAAGAGCCCAGTGGAGAGTAACTTCAGGCCGCCTGTATTTCGAGGACCATCTGCTGTGTGGGTCCACACAGCTGGGCCTCCACTACGTCCTTCTCCACCCTCTCTCAAAGAGACACTTGAAAATCTCCTTGATCCAAGCAAAGGGCAGGGGGCCAGGGGTGGGGCGGTTCTGCTTACTCTGTAGCACACTATTCCTCTGGTTGAAAGTTTCTGATGTAAAATTAGTCATCAATTTAGCTATTTTTTTCCATGAGTCTAAACTTTGGCTTTTTGAATGTAATGTGTAGATGTAAAATATCCAAACCATGGGAGGAGCTACAGTTTCCACCACATGAACTTTGAGGCCAGCCAAGTTCAGAGTAAATTTGACATTAACCAAACATGGCTTCCTTACCCAGGCTGCGAGCTGAAAAGTCCCCATACTGAAATCAAGAAGAGGAGGTTCCCTGTCCAAGGGAACATGAAATACTCTGAGACAGCATGAAACAAAGGCTTGCTGGCTCTCTGCCTCTGGCAAGAACGAGCCAATGTGTACACATCGGAGGGGTGCTAAAGGCAGCTTCACATTTACCAGCTATGAGAGGTGTATTGTTGGCCAAAAAGTTCATTCAGGTTTTTCTATAACATATTATGGAAAAATCCAAACAAGCTTTTTGACCAATCCAATATAGCATGTGGGAAGGGGAAAACCAAGGCAAGAGGGTAAACTCCACCTGCTGCTAGATTATTTCCTTGACCAAACTGGAATTATTTACATATATATTTATTTTCCATCAATGTATAGCTCAGCGCTTGTGTGCAGCTGGAGATCTGAGAGGAGGTGTGTCTTTTATTAAAAGATCCCTTCTACATAGCAGTCCTGGTCATACATTAGATCTACCCTGGTTAGGTATATATGGGTGTGTGTGAGCTCAATATCATGTCCAACTCTTTGCAACTCCACAGACTGTAGCCCACTAGGCTACTCTGTCCATGGGTTTCTCCAGGCAAAAATACTGGAGTGGGTTTCCATTTCCTCCTCCAGGGGATCTTCCCGTCCCAGAGACTGAACCTGCATTTCCTGCATTGTAGGCAGATTCTTTACCACTGAGCCACCTGGGAAGACCACCCCAATTAGGTACTATACTTTAATCAATGTCACCAGTCTCCCATGCTGACGTCTGTCCAGCCAATGGCCATTAAAGTCAGGTTATCATACTTTGGCTTCATTCTTACAACTATCCAAAGCTTTCTTGTATTGCTCCAGATCTTGCCTCATTCTGGTTCTCAGTTTAGTTCAGTTCAGTTGCTCAGTCTTGTCCAACACTTTGCAACCCCATGAACTGCAGCATGCCAGGCCTCCCTGTCCATCACCAACTCCCGGAGTCCACCCAAACCCATGTCCATTGAGTTGGTGATGCCATCCAACCATCTTATCCTCTGTTGTCCCCTTCTTCTCCTGCCCTCAAACTTTCCCAGCATCAGGGTCTTTTCAAATGAGTCAGCCCTTCGCATCAGGTGGCCAAAGTATTTGGAGTTTCAGCTTCAACATCAGTACTTCCAATGAACACCCAAGACTGATCTCCTTTAGGATGGACTGGTTGGATCCCCTTGCAGTCCAAGGGACTCTCAAGAGTCTTCTCTCCAACACCACAGTTCAAAAACATCAATTCTTCAGCACTCAGCTTTCTTTATAGTCCAACTCTCACATCTGTACATGACCACTGGAAAAACCATAGCCTTGACCAGATGGACCTTTGTTAGCAAAGTAATGTCTCTGCTTTTTAATATGCTGTCTAGGTTGGTCATAACTTTCCTTCCAAGGAGTAAGCGTCTTAATTTCATGGCTGCAATCACCATCTGCAGTGATTCTGGAGCCCACAAAAATAAAGTCAGCCACTGTTTCCCCACCTATTTGCCATGAAGTGATGGAACCAGATGCCATGATCTTAGTTTTCTGAATGTTGAGCTTTAAGCCAACTTTTTCACTCTCCTCTTTCACTTTCATCAAGAGGCTCTTTAGTTCTTCCTCACTTTCTGCCATATGGGTGGTGTCATCTGCATATCTGAGGTTATTGATATTTCTCCCAGCAATCTGGATTCCAGCTTGTGCTTCATCCAGCCCAGCATTTCACATGATGTACTCTGCATATAAGTTAAATAAGCAGGGTGACAATATACAGCTTTGACGTACTCCTTTTCCTATTTGGAACCAGTCTGTTGTTCCATGTCCAGTTCTAACTGTTGCTTCCTGACCTGCATACAGATTTCTCAAGAGGCAGGTCAGGTGGTCTGGTATTCCCATCTCTTTCAGAATTTCCCACAGTTTATTGTGATCCACACAGTCAAAGGCTTTACTCAGCTCCTAACTCTTGACTTTGTCTCTCATCTGCCAACCTGAAGGCAGTCCCCTGTATTTAATGGCAGCACTGGCCTGTGCTCATGTTAAATTCCCTAAGAACAGTGAACTAGAATCATCCATTGACTTGTACTCTCTTGGAAACCCAGATGGCTACTTCCTCATACCTCAAGATCCAGCACTTGTTCCTGGGACCCAATCCACATCCCTGACCTGTTGAGCCCTGTTCTGTACAGTTGAGGGGTAGAGGTACGTATCACCCCTTTCTCTATTGTTGGGCAGCTTGTCACCTTATTAAGGAGTCACACCATGAGATTAAACAGAAAGATAAACCTCCTTAGATAACAGGGTCAGGAAATAAGGGAACATCAATGAATATTAATAAATCGAAGTAAGAAAAACAGTAACAATAAAGAGTATTCCTACGTCCTCAATGCCAATAGCCAAAAGTTGTGATATGTTTGCTCCTGTGAAAAACTCTGCTGCTATTCATAAGAGATACTTCCTCTTAAGAGACATAACTGGCAATATCGATGCTCACAGTATTTCAGAAAGACTGTCCAAATGTAGTCATTGTCAGGTCATTATTAAACAAAAAAGCAAAAAAGCATTAAGAGAACCTAAATAACATGTTCATCTATTTTTCTTTGAAAGTAAGGAATACGCAAGAGTCACTCCCATTCAGTTAGAGGATGGTTGCTAGGATCCTTGAAAACCATCAGTGAAGCAATTTAGAAAGCCTAGCAAAAGATGAGATCCCAAGGGTAAGAGACCCCAAGCACTCAGACTTAGAGCTGAGTGGGGCGTGTGGTTGGAGAGAGAGGATGTTGTGGAGAGAGGAGGAAAGAGTACCTATTGCTCATTACCTATAGAGAAGCCAAGGTGTAGAAAGGCTAGGTAAGGTGCCAGACCCAAGTGATGCTACTTCCTGCCCTATATTCATTCCAAAATAATTCATTTGCCAAAGCTGTGCCAGGTCCTTGCTCAAAACCTGTCAACTTTTGCCTTTAGCAGGAGTTAACATAAACCTTTCATTCATAGGGTCCTGAGATAAGAAAGCAAGCTATAGGGATACAAACAAACAAACAAACAAACAAAAAATCAGATGGAACCAGCTGGGATCAAGATGGTGATGAATCTGACTTGCAACAGACCCTAAATCTCACAATAGCACTGAGTTCACCACATCGGCATATTAAATGCCACACTACAGGCAGCCATGACCAGACATTAAGGACCGAAGAAGCGTTAAAGGAGGTGACACCCCACCTGTCACAAAAGCACTGCCCCTTCCCCAATAGACTCATGCATACACATCTCATCACTAGCCTCATTCCTCCTCCCCTTGGCTTCCCTCATTAATATCAAATCCCTCTTGCCATGCTGGGAGAAGTTGATCTGTGAACTGAATTCCTATTTCTCCATTCTTTGGCCACTGAATTAAGCTTGCACTGAATCAATCTCAGTGCAAGCTGAATTCAGATATTTTTACTGGCTGCTCCAACCCAAATGGAAATAGAAGCTTTCCCTGCTAAAGCAACAAGCAGGGTCCATACAACCTAATTCAATAGCAGTTTCCTTTTGCTCATGACCAACAGGAAGCTTGCCCAGGACCCAGTATTGCCTGGTAGGTAACAAGGAGAGTTCTGGATCTTTGTAGGTGGAAGGTTCATCTGTCTTCATGGTGTCAGTCTGTATGCCAGGCCAGCTGGGCATGCTGTAGGAGCTACTCCCAGAAACTGATGTCATTATGGACATGCCTGAAAGCATCTTTCCTCCCTCCTTTCACCTCCCACCAGAGCTTTCTGCCACTTGCAGAAGGCTTTGTTTTAATCTCTGTGGTATGAGGTGTCATGAGGGCCTCCTGGTGCTCATGCACATGGCCCCTGGGCCTGGTCCTACAGGATGTGGGAAGGCAGTGGCTCTCGTGGGTCCAGGCTTTCACAATGGCTCTGGGAGGACCAGCTGGTACAACCGAGAAGTGCAGAGGAATGTGGGCAAACTCTGACCTACGGGAGATGGGAGCTGATGGGTGACTCCTTCTCTCCCCCTTCCCACAGATGAACTGTTCTGAGACAGTTCTGATCATTTATATGGCACCCTGAAGATGTCCTAAAAGATGGGACAATCAACCCAAATAGTTACAAAGCTTTGGCCAGCTTAGAATAGATCCCTTCATATTTGCTCTTCCTCCTCTGCTGCCTCTTTTTCTTTCACTATTATTTCTCTAGCATGGCATATCCCTTTAGAGTTTTGCCTCAAGCTCTGTTTTCCAGGCTAACAGTAGGCTAAAATAAGCGATGGCCCTGCCGCCACACAACCTGCAAGTGACAGAGTAGAGATGGAAACCCAAGCTAACATCAGACGTGATATACAGATGAGCAAAGATGCCAGGTGGACACACAGACGTAGCAAACGTCAGACTCCAATGAAAGAACAATGATAGGCCTGAGTGAATTACTAAAAATGAAAGAGTAGAGCAAAGTAATTTTGGCTATCTGCATCCAGAGGAAAGTTAAAGCTACCAGGTCGTCTCATCTTTCCATCACTTACAATGATGGGTGGCCTTGATTCATCCTAGTAGAAGAAATTGTCTATGAAGATAACAGACGTTTGCGTCTATGTGTAATTTTCTCTCTGTTTTACATTCCTTCTAGAGTACTAGCTCGCAAATTGGTACAGAACATTCCCTCACAAGTGACTCTGTTTGCACTCTCTCTTTGATTTTAAGATAAAGACTTCGGTTTAAGAAGCTCGACCACAAACACCAGTGACCAGAACTCCTGCAACCTTTATAATAATATTATCCTCTCACCCTATACAGATTCTTCAATAACTCTTAAGTTAAAAAGTCTCTACTTGAGAAATAACAATAGAATGCTCTCCTGGAAATGTCCACCATCTTTAGTAAAGAGATGTCATTTTTAAGCTGCATCTATCTTTGATTTTTCATACTGTGTTTGGGAGTTCTAGGTTTTGACACTGCACATTGACATTCCAATAATGAAGAAAAGATCTCCAACATACATTTGCCAGCTTTACCTCACGGATAGAGATCTAATTTTCTCCAGTTGTGGAAGATGGGCCACACATTACCAAATAAATCTGCCCTGGCTTCTTTTCTAGCAAAATGTGCATCTTCTCCCTGGAGAACTATTTAATAGATGATACAATAATTTCCTTGGACTCTACCAATCCTCTTAGCTCATCTCCTCGAATTCTCACTCCAGTCTCTACAGCAGGTCTGGGTTCAGGCACATCACTAGTGTCTCATTTATCTTCTTGCATATACCCCTCCCCAATTTTCTTCATTCAGTCAAGGACAACTTATTAGCAAAGATCACATTAAAACACTATGACCATCAAAGAAAATAAAGAGTCTTTCAATTCTCCCTTTGGGAATCTTTAACCACAAATGTCTAGAATCAATGATAACTCCTGATATTAAAATCTTTCTTTTCCTGCAAACGTGCACAAATGAATAACCTTGAAAGGTAAAAAAAAGAAAAAAAATCGAACTGGATTCTTTTGGAATTTCCATCTTAGTGAAGTCTGGATTCCACACCAACTGACCACTGGACCTTCAAGGAAGTACCAGGAGAGCTGGAGTCTATTAGGAAAACTCGTTCAAAGAGGCCCTCAGAGGTATAACTCCAGTCAATTTCAGAGCTTCTATCCACCATTATTATTGTTGTAAAATTTTATTGGTTTAAATAGAGATTAAGGGCAGCCTTGGATGGGAAAAGAAATCACTTGTCCAAGTCCGAGAGGCCAGCCAAGAGGTGTGTATGGAAGTAGAAAATGTTGTCCAATTCTGTGCTTTGAGTAAGAAGCTGGCAGTGAGCATTTCAATGACTGAAATGTGTCTGAGGGCATCATGTCCCTTTTAGGCTTATGAAGCCATCTTCTGTCTCCCTGCCCATATGCCAATAGCACAGGGGTCCCCAAGTCATGGATCTTCATAAAATCAATTACCCCACAATGGGTCAGTATTGTGCATTGAAGAACTCTATTTTCTCATGAAATAATAACTGCCACTAATAGAGCCAAATTGATTTTAGTTTTCAAACAGGAACTTAAGTCTACAGAAATAGATGTTAAGAAACCTACTCATTTGGAACAGGAAAAAAAAATAAACATTTCCTGGCCTGCTACATTTAAAATTTTTAAAGTATTTTTTGTTTGTTTGTTGATTTTTACTCCGACTGCAGTGGTTTCTTGGAATCCGTTCAAGCCATTTCAACATAGCCAGGTAATTCACACACCATCCCAAGTGTACAAACCAAAGCAATTTCAGAGAAATCCAAGGGTCAGAGATTATCCATTTGATCACTTTTCTATTTGAAGTAGAGTCACCACTTTGTTCCTATGATGAATCCAGTTTTTGTACTGTTGTTGTTACTGAAGTTGGGAAGGAACCAGGAAGGAAAAAACTGTGGCCTTCGAAGCAATATTAAGTGTTGGAAAAATAATCTATATTTGTTGCAATTTTGGACTGAAGATGTAGAGGAACCATACGGTCAAGAAGCAAGGGATGCCTTTTCTTCTAGAATGAATGCTCTCCTACTGAGGATCCACAGAGAAAGAGTGACACCTGCAAAGCCTCTCCATTTCCATGTTCACATAACGAGAGAAGTCTGGTGGTCTCTCATGATTCCTTTCCCTTAAGTCTATAATTAGGGAACTCTCACAACATTCAGTCTTTCAATGATTTTTCAGGGCCCTGATTTCTTTCCCATACTTGATGGCTTTATATTCTGCTCCACAAATGGGTGGCAGAATTTAATAGGAATGTTGGCAAAGAAGAATGCATTCAGGGGAAAGGAAAAGGAAGCAGGCATTTTCTGAAAAATGTTACAGCAGTGAAGTGTCATGTAAGGAATCACTGAGGTTATAGAAGAAATTTTGCCAAGAGCAGCCTCCATGGGATAATTCTTCTGTGTGGAAGAGGAAAAGACTTATCTTGTAAAACCCCTCAGGACAGAACCAGGATTAAGATTTAGCATAATAGGAAGATTTTACTTTATTTTACAGGGAAAAAAAAGAGAGCTGTCTAACCTTTGAACACGCTACATAAATAAGGAGTGAGGTTTTCAACACTGGAGCTATTTTAATAGAAGTTAGATGACTGCTTGTCAGAGATGTTGCTAAGGGAATGTCTCCTTGGAATAATGTTTGAACAATATTTCCAGCTAAAATATTCCCTAAGTACCAATCAGTACTGGTAATTATGATTAAAGTTTTTTCAAAATGAAAAGCTGGAGCCAAATCAACAAATTTACACAACACTGCTTTTAAAGTGGAATTATTCATCTACTCATCCACTCATCAAATAATTCTCTGAGCCCCTAGAATATGTCTGTATCATTTTAGGCACTGCATATAGTGACAGAAAAGCAGATAAAGGCACTGCCTTCATGGCATGAATACTGGTGGTACCACACAATATACACTTTTATAAGTAGGACATCTGGTAATTTTAGGCATCGCCAAATTCCTTAAAGAATATGGAAATAAAGTAAGAGGACAGAGTGGGGGAGTCAGGGGGGTACTTTCGCCAGGGTGAGTAGGAAGGTCCTCCCTTGGAAAATGTCGTCTGAGCTGAAGACATTTGAATGAACAGAAAAAAAACTAGCCTTGCTGAAGCCTGGGGAAGAGAGTGAAAGGGCTCCTGAGGCAGAAGGGATCTGTATCCAGGTATAGAATAAATGCCAGGTATCCTTAGGAGGACAGGTTAGAGAGAGAGGCAGGTCACAGGGCTGTGTAGACAGTGGAAAGGCATTTGGATTCTACTCCTATTGCAGTGGAAGCAAAAAGAAAGTGATCAAGTGGGGGAGTGACATGGTTTGGTTCAGTGTTCTAAGTCGGTCTGGCTACTGTGTAGAAAACGGCTGTCTGGAGCCAAGGGTGAAAGCAGGTGCTTTCATCAGGAATCGATCACAACGGTCCCGGCGAGCACTGAGGAGGGCTCAGGCGGTGGCACAATTCAGATAGCATGTTGACTCTTCCTTAGACATCGAGGCAGACCACCAGTCTGAATGTTGTTCAGAATAGAAATGACTTCACATCATGTATGTGTGTTTGTGTGTTTATAAATGTATATGATACATATGTATATCTAGGCTTCCCAGATGTCACTAAAGGTAGAGAACCCACCTGCCAATGCAGGAGACATAAGAGTCAGAGGGTTCAGTCCCTGGGTTGGGAAGATCCTCTGGAGGAGGGCACAGCTACTCTCTCCAGCATTCTTGCCTGGAGAATCCCTTGGACAGAGGAGCCTGGCAGGCAATAGTCCATGGGATCACAAAAGAGTTGGATACAACTGAAGTGACTTAGCACTCACTTAACACTTGTGGAGTGTATGCTTAGTATTTTTAGACCAGAAGTTGAATAGAAAGCAATCTTTGATACTCAAGGATGGATCCAACTAATGGAAATTTTAACAAAAGACAGAAAAACGTCTAAGCTTTCATTTTATTTGCCTCAAAAACACTCTCCCAGATTTCCAAGGAAAGTCAAAAACTCTTCGTGTCTAGTTACTTGATTAGGTCTAACTGATAAAGAAATTGGTGTTGATGACCCTGTAGGGAGGGGCTTTCCTCTCCAACAATAAGAAGACAACATGGGGACAAAATACACCCTAAATCAGGCCACATTCTCAGGACCCTCCCCAGAGTCACACAGAACCAGTAACATGAGCAACAAGTTCCTCCAGTTTGTTGAATGGAGGGGAGGAATAAAAAGCTAACTTGCAAGCATTCATTCTTTTTGTTTGGTACTTTACTTTGGGGGGAATATGCAGTTGTTTGGAAACTGCAGGTGACATGACGCCTTCAAGCCAAGATTAAAACATTGGTTTTCTGTGCAGATGGGTAAGCCATCAATCACTTGACTGTAGGTGGAAAGTCTTTGCTTAAGTCATCAGTGGTCCCAAGTGTAAGCCTACCTGTGTTAAGCAGGGAAATTCTGTTTTTCTACTGTGATTTGATATTGAGAAACAACTTGAGCAGATAAGCTTTGTAACAGCACTAGAAAACCCCATTATTTCTAACCAATGAGAACCCCTGGACTTAATAGCTGCATTCAGGCTCATGGGTAGTGTGTGCAATGACCAAGGAAATGTGGACCGGGACCAGGATGACTCACAATGCAGAGCAATAACACAGAACAGTTGAAACCAACAGTAGGGAAGGGGGTGGGAAAGGGAACCAACGAGATTAAGAGACTAGCCAGTTCCCACATTTTAAAGTTATTCCTTTTACTATGTTGTTCATTTCATTTCAACATGACAGCAAACTCAGGAAAGCAGTTTCTCCTAAAGGCTCTGTGTGAACACAGAGGAGGCCTGAGGCTTGCATCTTGAAAATTCCTTCCCTCTCATTCCATTGTTAAAACTTTAAGGAGAATTTTTTTTTTTTTTTAATTAGTTGGAGGCCAATCACTTCACAACATTTCAGTGGGTTTTGTCATACATTGATATGAATCAGCCATGGATTTACACGTATTCCCCATCCCGATCCCCGCTCCCACCTCCCTCTCCACCCGATTCCCCCGGGTCCTCCCAGTGCACCAGGCTGGAGCACTTGTCTCATGCATCCCACCTGGGCTGGCGATCTGTTTCACCATAGATAGTATACATGCTGTTCTTTTGAAAGGAGAATTTTTTATCATTTAACATCTACCGAGAGGTTTCAGCTTGGAAGCTGTTCAAAATACTCCTCCCTTCCTTTTCTTTCTTCCATGTGGCCTGACCTACTCTTTCTTATTAACCTTTATCACCTTTTTTCAAAAACAGTCAAGAGTTCCAGTCAGTAATATGGATGGCAGTGTGGCCACTTGAGAAGGAAGCTCCTCCACGTGGAGGTATTAACCCCTCTCATGGCTAACTGGCTAACTCCTATGTGATTATAATGCAGTGTTTGGGAAAGAGATCTGTCACAGGAGTAAACATCTGTGTGTACATACACATGCTGATGTGTACGCATGTGTAGACACATCGAACACACATGTGTTCTAAAACAATTAGATGAAATAGCCGCTCAGCCCATGGCTATCATCACAAGAGAGAAATAAATTTCTACCTGCCTGTGAAGTCACTTCAGTCATGTTCAACTCTTTGCTATCCCATGGACTGCCAGGCTTTTCTGTCCTTGGAATTCTCGAGGGAAGAATACTGGAGTGGGTTGCCATGCCCTCCTCCACGGGATCTTCCCAATCCAGGGATCAAACCTGTGTCTATTATGTCTCCTGCACTGGCATGTGGGTTCTTTACCACTAGCACCACCTGGGAAGCCCCAAGAGAGAAATATTCATCTGCAAACATTTCTCAGAACTTCCCTGGTGGTCCAGTGGCTGACTCCACACTCCCAATGCAGGGGGCCCAGGGTTCAATCCCTGATCACGGAACTAGATCCCACATGCTGAACTAAAAAATCCTGTGTGTTGCAGCTAAGACCCAGTGGAGCCATATAAATAAATAAAAATAAATAAATATTTTTAAAAATATTTCTCTTTATATCAATTCAGTTAAATACCACTTTACTGTATAGCACAGGGAACTATATTCAAAATCTTGTAATAACCTATAATGGAAAGGAATCTGAAAAAATACATACATACATATATTTTTCAGATTCTTATGTATCCTTTATTCAGTCAATGTTTTTTCAGTGCTTATTGTGCATTAAGCACAGTTAACATACCAGGTGCTAGAGACCACCATAAGCAAGACAAAGTCTCCGGTTACGTATAGCTGACATTCTGGTGGGCACTATATGTGGTCATGTGTGCCAAGAATCATTTCAAAGACACTTCAGATAAGATTCAGTTTTAAAGAAGACTATAACAACACAGTTTTCTCTGTCTAAGTGGCGCCAGTGTTAAAGAACCTGCCTGTCAATGCAGGAGACATCATAGACGCAGGTTCAATCCCTAGGTCAGGAAGATCCCCTGGAGGAGGGCATGGCAACCCACTCCAGTGTTCTTGCCTGGAGAATCACATGGACAGAGGAGCCTGGCGGTCTACAGTCTGTGGGGCTGCAAAGAGTTAGACATGACTGAAGCAACTTAGCAGGACCATAGCAACAGTTTTGTCTGTCTACAGGCAAGAGATTAATGGGTTGATGTCCTCTCGAGCTTGATCCTGATTATTTCACCCCTATGTAAATATATTACTTCTGTTTTATAAGCTACCAGAAGACTTTCTATCATTGATTTTTCTCAAAGTGGCCTGTTTCCTTTTCAAGGTGTCTGATCAGAAGGAAAGAGCACTGTTAGGGTCCCTTGCCCTAGACAGTAACACTTTTGCCTGTGAAAGACAAGGGAATGTAAACAGTATGAGTGAGCCATGAAAAAATTCATCAGCACATATCTTTGTCACTCCAGGTTCTGCTGTAACAGAGCACCATAGACCCAGTGACTTATAAACAGCATAAACTTTATTTCTCACTGTTCTGAAAGCTGGGCAAGTCTGACATCAACATGCCAGTGGATTCTCTATCTGGTGAGACCAACTTTCTGATTTAAAGACAGCTGTCTTCTTACTGTTTCCTCACATGGCAGAAGGGGCAATGGAGCCCTCTAGGGTCTCTTTTATAAGGGCACTAACTGCATTCATGAGGGATCCACCCTCATGATCTAATCACCTCCCAAACGCCCCAACTTCTCATACCATCACATTGAGGGTTAAGATCTCAAAATATGCATTTTGAGGGGACAGAAAAAAATCAGTCTGTAAAAGCAGATAATTTTCAAACACAGATGGAAGTTAATGCCAAATCAAGCTCTATTATAACTTGACTTTCACTGACAAATCTCAGCTCAAACTACAGATAGAGAAGACTGACTCAAGCAATAAGATCTAATACCAAGTGTATACGTATTGGTTTGAAAAGTCACGATACTGAAAATCAGAATAAGTTTAGGACCCAACTTCCAGGGCTAATGGCTTTGAATCTGTTAAAAACAAAATTTAGCTGAGTAAATATATGAAGATCAAGTTGGGTTTATTCACTGATTCATGAATCAGGCAGCATCCCAGCTACTAAATAGAAGCATACTCAGAAAGGGTGTACAAAATGAAAGGTTTTTATAGGCAGGAGGGTGAGGCAACGAAGCTATTAGCAATAGAAAAGAAAAGATTGTTTCAGGCCAGGTCATATTCTTTTGGACATAAGGGTGAAGGTCTATCATACAGACCAACTCTTCTTTTTTTCGGGTGGGGAATGGAAAGGGCCCGTGAGACGTATTACCTCATTGGTGCTGACCTGAAAATTCCAGACGGGCCAATCACATTCCTGGGGAAGGTTGAAACTTCAAATTAGGTCAGTTATTCAATGGAGATTTTATATCATGGGTTATCATGCAAGTGACACCAGTTTGAG
The DNA here is from genome assembly GCF_033118175.1 of Dama dama. Taxonomy (NCBI): domain Eukaryota; kingdom Metazoa; phylum Chordata; class Mammalia; order Artiodactyla; family Cervidae; genus Dama; species Dama dama. The sequence goes on from NC_083692.1 coordinate 36,901,218, forward strand.
CCCATGGTTTTTCTCTTTAACTTCCCTAATCCTGTCCAATTTGTGGGAAAGCCATCAAACCTCATAAGATCTCAGCTTCATCATCTGTGAGATTGTGAAATGGGATCAGCAATCCTACTCATAGATAAGAATAAAATAAAATAGCATAATAGAATATAAAGCCTAAGCAATGGTCTTGATGCTGGGACATGGTAAGGATGACCTGCAGAGGACCATATCAGTAGGATTCAATCACAGAAACAGAACCAGTGGAGATTCGTTGCAGAGAATTGACCTTGTGTAATTGTGGGGACCTAGATAAACAGTCCCTATGAGGCTGTTGTCTCCTCCTCTGGTGCTGGAGCGAGACTTACACAGGGCAAAAGAGAGGATGGCTGTAAAGGCTACCAAGGGCAGGCTGGAACCCATAGGCACTAACTGAAACCCCTCAAGGGTAGATAAATTCTGTGTCTGACCTTGGTGACAAACAGAACTAGACCCTTCACCACAGAGCTAAACACACATACCTGGCCCAGGAGACAGAGAAACTGAAGCAGGGTCCAAGGGAAGGAGAGCTCTGCAGTCTAGCTGCTATTCCACACCCATCATAAAGTGACTCAGCAGATCAGCGATAATACCTGCGAGCTACAGGATGGCTGATGCTTCCCTTTAGTTTTCCAAACCTCCCAAGAATTTTCCTTCAGTTCCTCTGTCACCAGAAACATACAAGAAAATGGTTCAGCCTAGCCAAGTTGACACACTACAAAACCATCACAAATCTCTCAGTTACTGTCAAGGAGCAAGAAATTTCCCTCTACCCTCTACCTTCTTCTAGCTGGTCTAATTAAATTGACATGAGACAGATCGATAGGTGAAATCAAACATAAGTTTAATAACATGTATACATGGGAGAGACTCAGGAGAACTGAATAACTCATCTAACTGGCCCAAACCCTCACCTTACATACTATCTTCAGCTAAAGACAAATGAGGATGAGGGCAGGGTGGTTGGGGCTTCAAAGGGAAGGAAGGCAATTCACATGAAGACAGAAAAGCACATGCTTGGTAAACAAATATCTGCTATGCTTTATTCCCTGAGAGACAACAGGACGCAGAGTGGACACTTATCTCTAGGATGTGCCTAGAGGTTCCCCCAGCAGGCTTAGCCCAGATTCTGTACAGATATCTCTGGTGAGAACTCTATTGCAAAATAGACCTTCTATCTCAATTATTTAGGCAGCTGAGAGAGGAGGTCCAAGTTTCTGAGTATTTTGGACTTATTGTTTTCAGCTCGAAATAATCCACATGGCAAAGAGATATTTTGGTGTGGCAAACTTTGCTTCTCTCTGTTACACTTGGGAAATTGACATAGTAATTTTCACATTGTTATCCAGATCCGTGTCACCAGGTTCTAAAGCTCCAGTATTGCAGTGGTAAAGAATAAAAACTCTAAAGTCTTCCTGACATAAGTTCAAATCCAAGATTTACAACTTTCTTATTTAGGGACATAGAGCAGGCAAATTACTAAACTTGTGCCTCAGTTTCCACACCTGTAAAACTGGGATTATAATACCTGCCTCATCGGTCACATCAAAGATTAAGGGAGATAACACAAATAAAAATTCTAGAATAGTGTCTATTGTGTTGTCAGTGCTCAGAAAGTAATAAGTTATTATTCTAATGGCCACTCCACCATCAGCTCTTAAGAACTCAGTACATTAGAATCAAATGTCTGAAGAGATTTCCAGAGATCTCTTTCCACTGCTCAGCCACCGGTGTGTGCTGAGGAGAAGTGCAAAAGAAGTATTCAAAGGACATTCTTGAGGCAAATAAGAATGGAAACAATTTATACATTGAATCACAGAGGCTGACTATTTTCATATTTTCCCAGCTGCTGGAGACATTTGCTGAAAGAACAAAAGTATTTTTGATATGTTATGCTTCCAAGTCGACTTGCATAGTAGGTTCCCCAGAAAAAGTATATAATAGGCTAGCCAAGTTATGTTAGGCAATATATGTCAAGAAATCTAGTTATGAGTATCGACTCACACTCTGGGGACAGACTGCCTGGGTTCAATCCTGGCTCCATCTTTTATTATGCTTAGGCAAGTTTTGTAAACTCTGTCTCCTGGTCTACATCTGTAAAATGGGAATGACACTAGCATCCATGTTGTAAGTCCCTGTGAGAATTAATGAGCTAAAATACTAGAACAGTGAGCATAGTAATCATTGGGTGAGTGCTTCCTATCATCACCAGTGTGGTCATCATCACAGTCATCACCCACAGACCTCTCATCTCCTTTCAGTCAGGAATTAGAACCTGTAAACTCAGGTCTGTGCGTGTAAGTCGATTCAGTCATGTCCAACTTTGAGACCCTGTGGAACGCAGCCTGTCAGGCTCCTCTGTCCACGGGATTCTCCAGACAAGAATACTGGAGTGGGTTGCCATACCCTTCTCCAGGGGATCTTCCCAACCCAGGGATCAAACCCACGTCTCTTACATCTCCTGCACTGGTAGGCAGGTTTTTACCACAAAACTCAGATCTATCCACCCTCAACAGGAAGCATGAAAGCAGCAAAGCAGCAAAGAAAACTTGACCTCCACCTGAGGACCAGCATTCAACCTCTCTAATACCTATATTTCTATATACTATAACGTACCTGTTCATTTTACCTTGGCAGTATTTGACCCCTCACCTGCCCAGATCTAGGCCAAGTCTCTATCTTTTGCTGTATTTCAAGACCCTCTTCTTCGCCAGCTGCAGCTAGCTCCCACTCACACTTGAGTAATGTTTTGCTGTTTCAATCGATAACTTGTGTCTTAAACTTTGTGACCCCATGGACTGTAGCCTGCCAAGCTCCTCTGTCCATGGGATTTCCCAGGCAAAAATACTGGAGTGAGTCACCATTTCCTTCTCTGGGGGATCTTTCCAAACCAGGGATAGAATCCATGTCTCCTGCATTGTCAGTTGGATTCTTCACCACTGTGCCACCTGGGAAGCCCTCCAGAGTAACAGTCCATGACAAAGGACTTCTGTGACACTTTTGTGCCTAAAGGGAATTGGTGTCATCATTTTCCATTACTTATGTTCACAATTCAAAATAACAACTTGTTATTATTATATTTCACAACCTCACTGTCCTAAAGAGAAGGTAATGTTTTAAGCCCTTTGCTCACCCACTGCAAAGCATCAGATGGTTGCAAACTGAGCCCTGCTGCTCTATAAAAAAAAAAACATAGCTTTTCTCAAATGTTTGCTTTTCCACTTGCACCTGCACTCCACCATAATAATAAAAACTAAAGAAGTTTAAATAGAGATGTGTCTAATTCAGAACACAAATGCTTAAGGAAAGATTTCTGTTTTTAGAAGAGATTCCTATAAATGATTTAGCAAATTTGAGCATATAACCTGTCCAATGTGCTAGCACACTTTGCTCCAAGCAGCCAATTTTGCAGGCAAAGCTGTGGTTTTCTTGTTCCTTCTGTGAGTGTGGCTGCCATTTCCTCACGGCCCAGCCCTCAGTGATGCACAAACCAGGGATGTATTTCTCATTTATGCATAAAAGTGGTTTCCTTAAATTACGAGCCCCAAAGTTCCAAGACACTCACAGCCTGGGTGGCCACACAGGTATAAGTGCATAAAAGTCTGTTCTTAGTGTGGCTCACGGAGTGAACGTATTTTCAAACAACTCATCTCTCTGGAACACGCCACACAGCACTCCATCGGGGAGAGGCATATTTGTGGTCATAATGTACTACAGCAATGGCACAAGGAGACACACACCAAAAGGAGTTAGAAAACAGACAAGCAAAATAAACCAGCTTTTTATAGGCTAGGATCCCTCCCCTCCCCTCCCCCACCACCCTGCTTTGAAACATCTTAGCTCCTTGGAATTCAACAGAAATGCCAAAAGGGAGGTTATGTCCATGAACCCAACCAGAAGCCCAACAGTAGCAGACATTAGAATCTACCCTTCCAAAAAGAATAAAAAAATAAATATACAGAGATTTGGGGGAAAAGGGCCTCTTAACTTTTGGATAATTGTACAAAATAAGACTCCTCTGGCTCCCGTGGGTGGTGCCAGGTTGCTGGGGAGGTGTATGTGCGGCAGAATCTGGGCCTAAGGAGAGCAAGTCAGCGCACCCCATAGCAGGCCCCAGGCTCCCCACTCCCCAGAGACTGAGGGCCCTGCCACCAGACGAGTCATTTCTGCTGTACTGGGGAAGAGGAGGGGACAGAGAAGAATCTGTCCACCTGGAATTTATGCTAGTTCTTTGTATTCAGCAAATTCGTTTTCCCTTCTGAGCAGGTCCTAGAGTCCCAGAAACTTGTTCTTCTAAAAGCCAAGAAAAGTTTTTTAAGGGTTATAGCTGTGTTTGCCTGGAAAATTTAACTCAAATTGAAAATCCCAGTTTCCTATAGGCAATATGTGCTATGCTCCTTTTTCCTCCTATGCACCTAGGAATAGAATTATTATTGATTATAAAGTACATATTTGCCTATTAAAATAAAATTGCCAAGCTGAGCAATGCCATGATAAGTCATTATGAATGCATGAATTTGATTCTGTCTGGTTATATGTGCACTTGGACTAAAATTGTCTACAGATGTATTTTTGACTAAAAAATAGATACACCCATAAAGAGTTGCCAGGAAATCTTTGAAAATAGAAATGTATCTTTTGAGTGCTGGGGAGCTCATTATTTCCAAGAGCCCTGAGATGAATGATTTAGTACAGAAACAATGTGTATTTATAGAGGGCTTAATGGGTGAAGGATGTGGAAGAAATATAAGACACAACCTTTGCCCTCCATCAGATTCCAATTCAGGGAACTGAATCAAGAATTTAATTTTTTATTTATTGGATTTTCTTAAAACAAGGCCACCTGTATAATATATAGCACCAAGAAGTCCCAATCTCACTGTGTGCCCAGGGAAGCAGACTGCAATGAGACCATGTGGTCAGATGATGCCCCTCCCTCAGAGCTGGAACAGGTCTGAACTTTAGATACTTTGGTTCATCCAACTTGCAAAGGAGATTTGCCCAGGATTGAGCAATTTCTGGGGCTTTCCAGGTGGCTCAGTGGTAAAGAATCTGCCTGCCAAGCAGGAGACACAGGTTCGATCCCTGGGTTGAGAAGCTCCCCCGGAGAAGGAAATGGCAACCCACTCCAGTACTCTTGCCTGGGAAATCCCATGGACAGAGGAACCTGGCGGGGTACAGTCCATGGGGTCACAAAGGGGTCAGACATGACTTAGCGACTAAATAGCAACAGTAGCAGAGCAACCTCTAAGGAAAGTTAAGTAGTCCCTCTTCCTCCTCTTTCCAGTGTCTTCCCATGCCATAACTGTAGTTGGCTCCTTCATCATATTTACACAAGCATGTGGACACAGACACACTTACAGTTTCCGAGGTCTTGGGCTGCACATCTCAGTTGTCTCAGCCCTTCACCCGGAGGCCTCACTGGAATGAGTTCAGCATCACCAGCTCCTAGTCCATGTCCTCACTGAATTTGTCCCTCCTCCTTCCCTCTCCCAATCAGAGAAGAATCAGAGGCAAGATGGGAGGTTTCTATGAGTCCCTCAAATCACACGGTTGGAGTAAGAAGCCCTAGTCCATCTGCATCTAGGTCCTACACTATCCTGAACAAAACGAGAACACATTCATCTCCACTTAAATGCAAAGATTCTTCACTCTGTTGGTTCGGGTGTAGATGAGAACGTGCTCAGACAACTGAGAAGGCCCTGGGGGTTGCCCAGAGCAGGTTTAAATGGCAAAGGACTATTGGTGGTTTAAGTAACAGCAGTAAGTGAATCAGAAAGAATGCTGCACCCTCAGGACCCAGGGAAAGTTAGAGCCCACGGGTCCAACCCTTTACGGACAGTGAAGTGTTTCTAATTCAACACGTCTAGCTCTTGACCCTGCAGGCTTGGCTGCATCCTCTACACACCTCTCCTCTTTGCTTTTGTGACCATGCCCTCCTGGTTTTAATCCGTTTCTCCACTAAGAATAATAATAGCAGCAACAACAACAATTGTTTTCATAAGTTATAAAGATAACTTATTTATTGAGTGCTTCCTCTGTCCTCAGACCTAGTGCTCAGTATATTTTGAAGCACTATCTCAAACATTAAGCCCTAACCTCTCACTTCATTCTCTTTCCTCTTTCTCTCCTATAGACTTAAAAACTACATGTTAGCTAATCATTCCTGAATTGCTATCTCCAGCCCAGAATTCTTTTTTGCACTCCAGACCCACAATCTAACTGCCAAGCTGGCAACTCCTCTTAACTATTTCTTGGGCATCTCAAAGTGAGCTTCTCGAATCTTTCACCATGAAGACAAAAATATAGGGGTCATTCTGACACTTCCCTTCCCAGCCTGTCCTCCACCAACCTTGTCATGACCATCTCCACAATGTACATTGAACCTGCTGCTCTCTCCCTTCCACAGCCACCTCCCTGATGTGAACCAACGCCATCACCTTGGAGCCAGGCTTCCTGCTTTCATTCTTAGCTAATGCCAACCTCTTCTTTACAAAGTAGTCAGAATAATCTTTCCAAAATAATGCACTTTTCAAAATAAGATGGTCTCTTACCTGCACAAAACTTTCCCTGTGGCTTCACAGGGCCCTTGGAAGAGAATAGAATCTTCATGCAGCCTCCGGCCATCTCTGCAGCCTCACCTCATCACCTCCCCCTCCTTCCCTCTGCTTCAGCCACAACTCCTTCTCCTAAACACACCAATACCATCTCACTGCAGGATTCGCCCACAAGGTTGCTCTCTCTGCTCCCTTGATATCAGTCTCCCTCCCTAAACTCTACCTTTTTTTTTTTTTTCAACAAAAAGAACAAGTGAAAATGTAGTAAGACAAAATTGGGAAAAGGAGAATGGGAAAAGGGGGAAGATTATGTGATTTAAATTCCTCAGCTTTCATAAAAGGCAGGTACTACTTAGAATTTATAAAACATGAAATAGAGGAACAAGACTTCAGAACATAAATGGCAAGTAGGTCACCCCTTGGATTGGGATAGATGTCAGGAATGGGGCAGACTTTACTTTTCAATTTATGCACTTCTATACTTTTGTATTTTTATTAACACGTGCATGCATAATGTTAATAATAAATACAATGTGATGAGAGGGAAAGAGTGATGCTAATTTAACAGTTCCTATCTGGTTCTAGTCCAGGACCTGGGGTGCATGCTGAGACCACTTCCCCAGCTGCCATATTTGTCAGAGGCCAGAGGCAAAAGTCCCCTTTCCAGGGCCAGCTTCTCTGCAATTGCCTTGGTGTGATAGGGCTAAAATCCACAGCACCTGCCCATGTAACTGACCCTAGGTTGTAGGCCTCTCTGGCATATTTTTGAATATGAATATTTTGACTCACCCTTTGTGAGGAGAAGGACCCCACAGAGTTAGCACGATGTCTGGAATACAGTATTGAGTACATATTTTCTGAATGCTGTTGTTGTTTAGGGCTTCCCTGGTGGCTCAGCTGATAAAGAATCTGCCTGCAATGCAGGAGACCTGGGTTCAATCCCTGGGTTGGTTGGGAAGATCTCCTGAAGAAGGGATAGTCCAGTATTTTGGCCTGGAGAATTCCATGGACTGTATAGTCCATGGTGTCTCAAAGTTGCTAAATTGTGTCTGACTCTTTGCGACCCCAAGGACTATAGCCCTCCAGGCTCTCTAACCGTAGGATTTCCCAAGCAAGAATACTGGATTAGAATACTGGAGTGGGTTACCATTTCCTTCTCCAGGGGATGTTCCTAATCCAGGGATCAAACCCAAGTCTCTGGTGTCTCCTGCCTTGGAAGGCAGATTCTTTACCACTGCGCCATCTGGGAAACCCAAGTCTGAGTCCCTATGGTAGGTATTTATGGGTATCAGTTGGTGTGTATATGTGTGTGCTCAGTTATGATAGCCCCAGACTCCACAGGTGAAGGACTCAGTCCCACTGAAGACAGGGAAGACCACCCCCACTTCAGATGCCAATTGCCAATCCAGGTTGTCTGTCACCTATGCTTCTGGCATTCAGCTAGAGGTTGTAACTGCTAATGACCCCTTTCTTGGTTTTGATTAATTGGCTAGAACGGCTCACAGAATTCAGAGAAGAGTTTTACTTCCTAGATTACTCATTTATTATAGCTCAAGTATAGCCAGATGGAAGAGAGGCATAGGACAAGGTGTATGGGAAGGGGCATAGAGCTCCCAGGGACCCTCATGGTGTGCTGTTCTCCCTGAATCTCCACATGTTCACTAACCTGCCAGCTCTCAAACCATGTCCTTTAGGGATTTTATGGAGGCTTCATTACATAGTCACGATTGATTAAATCATTGGCCATTGGTGAATGTCTCAACCTCCAGCCCCTCTCCCCTCCCCAGAAGTCAGAGGATGGGGCTAAATGTTCCAACCCTCTGAGCACATGGTTGGAACCCTTGAGAACTAGTTCTTATCCTTAAGTTACCTAAGTGCTTTCCAAAAGTCCCCTCATTAGTATAACAGAAGACACCTTTATGGCAGTCATCCTGTAGGAAATTCGAAAGGTTTTAGGAGCTACTTTCCAGGCATGGGGACAAAGACCAAATATGTATTTCTTATTTTAAATCCCAATATCACAATATGTCAGCTTGCAGTGTGGCAGCTGCCTTCCCTAACAGCACACAAATAAAAGAGAGGGAAATGGAAGCTGGTCTTTTGGAAACCTAATCTCAAAAGTCTCATCCAATTACTTTTGCCATATCCATTTCCAGTAGTCATGTGTAGATGTGTGAGTTGGACCATTAAGAAGGCTTAACACCGAAGAATTGATGCTTTTAAACTGTGGTGCTGGAGAAGACTCTTGAGAGTTCCTGGGCTGCAAGGAGATCCGCCCAGTCAATCCTAAAAGAAAACAACCCTGAATATTCATTGGAAGGACTGATGCTGAAGATGAAGTTCCAATACTTTGGCCACTTGATATGAAGAGCTGGCTCATTAGCAAAGACCCTGATTTTGGAAAAGATTGAAAGTAGGAGAAGAAGGAGATGACAGAGGATGAGATGGCTGGATAGCATTACCGACTCAACGGACATAAGTTTGAGCAAGCTCCAGGAGATAGTGAAGGATAGGAAGCCTGGAGTGCTTCAGTCCACGGGGTCTCAAAAAGTCGGACGGACATGACTGAGTGACTGAAAAACAACAACAATTTATTAGAAGCAAGTCACTAGATTCAACCCACACTCAAAGAAAGTGAAAGTGAAGTCGCTCAGTCGTGTCTGACTCTTTGCGACCCAATGGACTATAGCCTACCACGATCCTCCATCCATGGGATCTTCCAGGCAAGAGTACTGGAGTGACCTGCCATTTCCTTCTCCAGAGGATCTTCCCAACCAAGGGATCGAACCTGGGTCTCCCCACATTGTAGGCAGACGCTTTACCATCTGAGCCACCAGGCAAGTGGTTACATATACTCAAAGGGAAGGGATTAAACCTGGCCATGACTACCAGGAGGCAGGGGACATTGGAGGCCATCTCAGAAGCTGCCTACCAGAGTGGGCAGGCAGGTACTCCATGTTTATATATGTGTTTGCCTCCTTATTATTAAAGCTATATAGTATTCTAAAGTAAAAATGTAGGAATTAGATATTTGAGCAATTCCCTATTATTATTAATTTCCCACTAATTTTGCAGTAATCATTCTTAAACACATATATTTTCACATTTATCCAATGATTTCCTTAGGTATTATTTCTAGAAGTGATATTGCTGGGGCAAAGGATCTGCACAATTTAATTATTCATGTATATTATTTAATTGCCTTCCACAAATATTGTACCAATGTACCTCTCAATGATTTCTGGCTAGTACTTTACATATTAAACATTGAAATGTTTTAATATTACTTTTCTACTCCATAAGAAATATGGGGATGGTGCCACCTTCTCATGGTTTCTTCCCCATGTTCCTTCGATAACTCCTCTGCTCAGGTATTTGAGGATGGGAAGATGCAACCTCTATAATTGCATACTTCACTTAATTTCTCCCCTTTGCATAGTTTTTCTTCTTCAGAGAGATGCTAGAAGTATTAGACAGGACATTATGCTGCAGTAGCAGAAATTTCAATGGCTTACACGTGAACATTTATTTCTTGCTCACATAAAGTCGGTTTAGATTTTGAAGACTCTCCATAACAGCTTTGCTCCCTATGGGGGTTTGGAGCTACTAGCTTCTATCAGATGGTTCCACCAGATAAATATGTAGTATCCTTGGTTGAAGTAGGGGAAAAGAGAGAGCTGAAGAAGTCAAGTAAGAGCTTTTAACCATCTCAGCCAGGAGCTGACTTGTGTCATTTCACTCAAAGAAAGAGTCATGTAGCCCCATCCAAGCATTTTGGTGAACATTCAATTATTAATCACATTTTTAACATTATTAAATATTGAGTAAAACCAATAAACATTTATTTTTAATAAGTTGTCATAGTTGATATGAATAAACATATGCTGACAAATATATGTATTAATAAATAATTTATTTCATATCTATTAAAATACATCTCCATCACAAAACACCACAGGTAAGTACACTTTTACACATAACAGAGGCCTCTCTCCATGGGCCCAGATATTGTCAGCAAATCAGCCAACTTGCCCTGACTTTGATCTTCTCAGGAAAGTCATATAAAAATAGAAAAGTAAAATCGTAAGTCTGTAACCTTGCACTGCTTCATGCAGACAGACCTGTGCCACTTCACTCCACATGTTGAAATGGCTGTTGCCAGATGATGTATTTTTGAAGTGGACACAACTTGGCAGAGGACTTTTCCACCTCTCCTGTTTCTAATCATCTGTTGCCTGGGCATGTCAGGGTCAGGCTTAAAGACTTGCTAGAACTGGAGTCAAGATTTACGAGAACGAGATGTAACCAGGCCTCTCCCAGAGGTTTGGGAAGAACAGCTGGAGTCTGGCCCTTAGCATCATGACAAGGACTATTAAAAACTAAAGCAGTTTTTTCTTTTTTTTTTTCCTTTTTTAAAGATGAGTATAGAAAGGCAAAAAGTAACTCCAAAGAAATATCAAAGGCATCCTCAGAAGGGGCACCTTTAAAGCAAAAGATTGTAACAGCTCTGGCTCACTACCTCACTCACATTTCAAACTCTTTGTAAACAAAAGGCAAAAATTATTAGGTTTGAGCGGTGGATTTTCCCCCTTGACCCATTCCTGAATGGAGTTGAATCATTCCCACTCACAGCAGTGAGGGGCTGTTTTGTTCTCCAGGCCCCACCCAGTGCTGAGGTAATGCACCCGGCTGTGTTTTTCTGATGAGTGTGCTAGGGAGGGTCCTCTCCGGGAGGAGGCAAGCTGCTGCCCCAGGCTTCCAGGGTGGATGGCAGGCGGCGGGGAGGCAGAGGAGTGGAAGGATTGATGGCTCATGCTGAACACCACGAAGTTCACCTCATCCGTCCTCCTCTTATCCCACCGCTCCCCCAGCCCCCTGCCCCCATCATCCACTCCAAGACCATCCTTCCTGAGGGCTCACCACTCACCCCAGAGAGTTCTAGTTTCTGGAAACTGGTTCCTGTGGCCACACCTCCCATGTGGGTCTGAGGCCCCCCACCCAAGTTCACCTCCTAAGGAAGAGGAAGCCTGAATAGATAACCCAGCACATGCTTCTGACCTTCCAAGGAGCAGCCCTGTCTTCTTCTCCCTGGGACCCTTTTTGTTTCTTGAGTATTTTTCTTTACCTGTTTGATTTAATGTTATTTGTATTTGTGAACATGTCAGAAGACCAGGTAGAGAGAGAGTTTTCAATAAAACGAAAAGAAAAGCATTCCATTTACTCAATCCCTTAAGTAAAGTAATGCTTAAAATTCTCCAAGCCACTCTTCAGCAATACGTGAACCGTGAACTACCAGATGTTCAAGCTGGTTTTAGAAAAGGCAGAGGAACCAGAGATAAAATTGCCAACATCCGAAAAAAGCAAGAGAATTCCAGAAAAACATCTATTTCTGCTTTATTGACTATGCCAAAGCTTTTGACTGTGTGGATCACAATAAACTGTGGAAAATTCTGAAAGAGATGGGAATACCAGACCACCTGACCTGCCTCCTGAGAAATCTGTATGCAGGTCAGGAAGCAACAGTTAGAACTGGACATGGAACAGACTGGTTCCAAATAGGAAAAGGAATACGTCAAGGCTGTATATTGTCACCCTACTTATTTAACTTATATGCAGAGTACATCATGAGAAATGCAGGGCTGAATGAAGCACAAGCTGGACTCAAGATTGCTGGGAGAAATATCAATAACCTCAGATATGCAGATGACACAACCCTTATGGCAGAAAGTGAAGAACTAAAGAGTCTCTTGATGAAAGTGAAAGAGGAGAGTCAAAAAGTTGGCTTAAAGTTCAACATTCAGAAAACTAAGATCATGGCATCTGGTCCCATCACTTGATGGCATGGGGAAACAGTGGAAATAGTGGCTGACTATTTTTCTGGGCTCCAAAATCACTGCAGATGGTGATTGCAGCCATGAAATTAAAAGACGCTTACTCCTTAGAAGGAAAGTTATGACCAACCTAGACAGCATATTAAAAAACAGAGACATTAATTTGCCAACAAAGGTCCATCTAGTCAAGGCTATGGTTTTTCCAGTGATCATGTATGGATGTGAGAGTTGGACTGTGAAGAAAGCTGAGCCCTGAAAAATTGATGCTTTTGAACTGTGGTGTTGGAAAAGACCCTTGAGATTCCCTTGGACTGCAAGGAGATCCAACCAGTCCATCCTAAAGCAGATCAGTCCTGGGTGTTCATTGGAAGGACTGATGCTGAAGCTGAAACTCCAATACTTTGGCCCCCTGATGCAAAGAGCTGAGTCATTTGAAAAGACCCTGATGCTGGGAAAGTTTGAGGGCAGGAGAAGAAGGGGACGACAGAGGATGAGATGGTTGGATGGCATCACCAACTTAATGGACATGGGTTTGGGTGTACTCTGGGAGTTGGTGATGGACAGCGAGGCCTGGTGTGCTGTGGTTCATGAGGTCGCAAAGAGTCGGACACGACTGAGCGACTGAACTGAACTGAACTTACTGCCTCCACCCCACTTTTCCTCCCCAACCCCAAACACACAATTTTCTTTGCTCCCTATTTCCCTCATTAATGCCTTTACTTATCCCATCGATTTCCACTGTTTTATGCTACTTTGGAATTATTTTAACTTAAAGTATTAAGTATATACTTTCTTTTGAAAAATGAGAAACATATATACAGATAAATTTTTGCAAGTAATTTCTTAAACCCTCCAGTTTATTTTATAAAAATTGTAAGTAAATTTGGTATTTTTAAATAATTTCATTGTCTTTTACGTGAAAGCAACTTTAGTGAAAGACCATGACAGAATTCCCTGGTGGTCCAGTGGCTAATGCAGGGGCCCTGGGTTCAGACCCTGGTCAGGGAACTTGATCCTACATACCGCAACTAAGAGTTCACATGCTGCAACTAAAATTCCCTGGGTGCTGCAACTAAGTCCCTCTGCAGCCAAACAAATAAGTATTTATTATAAAAACAAATATTTTTAAAAAATTGAGACTAAAGATGATATATTCCTAATGGGTCAGTGGGAACTATAGGAGCAGCACAGATTCCTTGAATTTAACGAAAATTGTTAAGTAAACCTGCATTGCTGCAAACTATTTATTTAAATTTAAATTCAAATGTATCCTGATCTATTCAAAAACTTTGACTTGCTCTCTATTTGGTAATTGATATTTTGGTACATATTCCCCTTAAAAAATGGAGAAAAAGATGGGAGTGGGGTAGCACCTTCTTCCTTTAAAGAAGGTTAGAGGCTTCATGTATTGTGCAAAACAAACAAAAAAAAGCCATATTCTGGTTCTTTCTCATCATGAGTGAAGAAAATGTCAGCTAAGTATCAAGAAGTCTGTGCAAACTATTTAAATTATTTTAAAAAACACAATTCATCTAAAACCATCTTTTGAAGTGGTGAGAATTTGGTCATGAAAATTTTTAATTTGGTAATAAATAATAGCTTCACAAAATGCACCCTGAAAAATCTTCTAGTATTTTAGTTGAAAACATTTAACCTCCCTAGCCTCCAAAATAAAAATGTTCCTTGTTGCTAAACAAGCGGAAATGTCAACTTATTTGAATTTATTAGCCTGAGATTTTAAAAAGTATAAAAATGGGGTGCTAGTGGTAAAGAACCTACCTGCCAATGCAGGAGATGTAAGAGATGGGGTTCAGTCCCTTGGTCAGGAAGATCTCCTGAAGAAGGACATTGCAACCCACTCCTGTATTCTTGCTTGGAGAATTCTATGGACAGAGGAGCCTGGTGGGCTACAGTCCACAGGGTCTCACAGAGTCAGACATGACTGAAGCGACTTAGCACTCACGTAAAAATGGATTCTATTCTTTATAAAGCTTTGTCTGGAGGCTTGCCTACTTCTTCCTCTTCAAGGATACCTAAACAGATGTCTTCCAACCTGATGGGCTTCCCCCCAGGGCTCTGCTTCAGTCTATCCCCAAGGGGCACAGGGTTTGCCTAGCCCCCATAATTGGATGTTTTTGTATGGCTTGGCTAATGGCATTGGCAGAAATCTGGAAGGTGGAAAGCCAAGTTCTTCTGGGATAGGATTGTGGAGAAGGCAGCAGAGCTACTCCAGGTGAGATATTCTGGCTCTACAGTGAGCAACTGCCCAACACAGAGCCAGTAACAGGGGACACTCAGCCACCCAGGCCCTTCTTTTTCCTCTTCTGTTCCCCTCTTTTCACCTCCCAAATTCTGTTCCTCTGACTTTCCTCTCCTGTACCCTCTGTTTTCTCTCTTTTATTTTTGCTTCATCCTTTTGTCCCTTATGCCTACAAATGGCAACAACTGGCAAGAGAAAGTGAAAGTGAAGTCACTCAGTCATGTCCAACTCTTTGCAACCCCTTGGACTATAGCCTACCAGGCTCCTCCATCCATGGGATTTTCCAGACAAGACTACTGGAGTGGGTTGTCCAAAAAATGGACCTTCTGCTCCCTAAGGTAACTGAGGTTTCTTGAAACCAAATATCTTCATCAGTCAAATATTTATTGAGGGTCTACTATATACCATGCCAAGTATTTGGTATTCAAAGTCCATCCAGCCTTTAGAGCATGTTTGTCTTGTTGGGAAGATAGTCAGGCAGATGACTATATAGACTATACCCCATTGGGATATGAAGAATGATGAAGATGGCATATCAGTCAAGGTGTGCTACAGAAGCCAATCTCACTGTATAAAAACGTTAATATAAAATTAGGGGATGACGGGCCTACTGGAAGAGATAGGAGAGCAGACACCAGGAAAGCTTTTCTTGAGGGTCAAGAGATTGACAGTGAAGATGGCAAATGGAGCACCTGAGTGTGGATGGAGGAACCACGCTCTCCAGGAGTCTTCAGAGGGGGAGAATTCAGAGGGGTGTGTGAAGCCCGCACAGGGGCAGACGGGCTCACGGAGAAGGCTGGCAAGCTGCCACGCCTGATCCCACACCGGACTGAGAACAGTGATCTCCACCTCACCTCCACCCTGAATCTATGAGGCACTCTCATTGGCAAGGTCAAATCTGGAGCTGCACAGGGGAAGTGATTCTAGTAAATAAATTTCCAGCCTTAGACAGAAATGGTGGTGGTCCTGATGGGCAGTGGGGTGCAGATGACTACAGAAGATCCATGATGGGTGAGGAAAGTGTGCTACAGAACTCAGAGAAAGTTAGGGTCCTCTCACCCTGGTGAGGGAGGAAAAGAAAGAGTCTGAAGGAGAGGAGGGGTTAAAGAATGAGTCAGTTAGCCAAGCCAGGAGAGCAACAGAGGGCACCCCAGGTTGAAGGCACAGTGTGAGCAGAATCTCGGAGGGGAGCTACAGCAAGAATGTGCAAGGAATTAATTGAAGTTAATTGTAGCAAGGTCCTCCTCCAATTTTACTTTTGTTTTGTATCAGAAAATAAAAGTACTTTTTTCCTCTTTTAAACAGAATCATTCAAGAGCCTCCAAGTATTCATCTAGTGAGGACTTAGGACTTACTCAGCAGGTGGCAATAAACAACGTGGTTAAGAGTGTGGGCTCTAGAATCAAACTGGGAACACAACTCCATCACTTAGCTGCATGATTTCAGGCAAGTTACTTAACTTCTCTGAACCTCTTTTTGTTTGTGAAATGCCAGTAATCAACTCTTTTTGAGATTTTGAGGAAGAATTAAGCTGTTCTTCCCTGATAGCTCAGTTGGCAAAAAAATCTGCTTGCTGTGCAGGAGATCCCGGTTTGATTCTTGGGTTGGGAAGATCCCCTGGAGAAGGGAAAGGCTACCCACTCCAGTATTCTGGCCTGGAGAATTTCATGGACTGTCTAGTCCATGGGGTCGCAAAGAGTTGGACGTGACTGAGAAAATTTCACTTTCTTTCATGAACATTCTAAAAGATATCAGCCATTATTATTTTTATATTTTTGACACTATGGGGGCTCTTCACTTCTTTCAATTTCTCATTTGTTTAATCATATGTTAATAATTCATAAAATAGATGAATATGAATGTTATATGAATAATTCATATACTCATAATTGATCTTCAAGGTTCAAAAGCATAAGAAACCCTGATGTTAAAATTATAACAAAAATTAGAAGAATAAAAATAATAATTCTAAAAATTCAACTCAATTTATCTTCATCAGATTCACAAAGGATATTCATTTCGTATAGTTTTTATATATGTAAAGAAATTCCTGGTACTTCAAAGTTACAAAAAATTTTAGTGACAATTATTACCTGATACAGCTTTCCTTTGCTGACAATAAAGACTATCCATATTTGACAATAAAGACTATCTATATTATCCATAATAATAAGGTATTATTTGTGCAGAAACTCTTGCAAATGGCAACCTCAAATCTTCTCCCAGATTTAGATTTAAAAATAAAACAGAAAACTCATAAAATTATACCATTTAAGCACAAAGGCAAGAATTACAAACATTGGATAGTAAAAGCATTTTTATCTATTTTATACCATTAAACAATTAAATTTCAACTTACGTTTTCCTGTACCTTTATCTTCTTTCCAAGTACAATGGTATTTTCAGGGTATTTGCCTTACACTATCTCTGGTAGCTCAGTTGGTAAAGAATCTGCCTGCAATGAAGAAGACCTGGGTTTGATCCCTGGGTGGGGAAGATCCCCTGGAGAAAGGAGTGGCAACCCACTCATCTTGCCTGGGAAACCCCATTGACAGGGGAGCCTGGAGGGCTACAGTCCATGAGGTCACAAAGAGTCAGTCACAACTGAGTGACTAACACTTTCACTTTCATACTTTTTACTACATAATTTGCTGGGAAGAAAATTAAATCACATGCATCACTTGTGAAATAGGGAATAGGAAAATGTGTCTATATATTGTGCTCGCTTCAGCAGTCTATATATTATTAATATTATTGAGACTGGAATCAAAATGAAATTGATAATAAAATAAGACAAAATAAGATTTGATTTACCTAAAATAGCTCCATTATTGTATACCACACACATTATAACATCATTTTTAAAAGAACCTCCAAGAAGTATTAAGAGATTGTATAATTTTAAAAGGGAAAATTAGTCAGAAAAGATTGAGAAACTGCTACAGGCAATGAGGGGTTTTATGCAAAGAATGAAGAATGGATTAAAGAAGAATATTGAGACAAAGAGAACAATTAGAGGATGGTTAGTAGAATCCATGAAGGCAGGTGAAAACCAGAATTTAGAAGTTGTAATAGGATTCAATGGAGAGGAGAGATGAAGAACAATTTTAGGAGACAAAATTTGCAAGATACATGATAGAGTGATGTGCTTGAGAGAAAAGTCATAGATGGTTTCCAGTTACTATGTGGCAAGTAATTAATAAGCGCTGGGGGAGGAATCCTTAGGAGAGAAGATTTAAAACCTCAGTTTTAGCCAATCAAGGAAGCCAGATTATTTTTTTCTTCCTAGTTGAATATGTATCTCCTTTTCTTCCCTCTTTTTCCCTTTCTTCTACTCCACTTAGCCCCTTTTCCTATATTCTGATAATAATGACTTACAAAAACTCAGAATATACCTTGAGAGGCTCTGGATTGAGGATAGTGTGGGCATTTGTGTCTAGCTCTTCGCAACCCAATGAATTGTAACCCACCAGACTCCTCTGTCCATGGAATTCTCCAGCCAAGAATACTTGAGTGGGTTACCATTCCCTTCTCTAGGGGAATCTTCCTGATCCAGAGATTGAACCCAGGTTTCCTGCATTGCAGACAGATTTTTTATCATCTGAGCCACCAGAGAGATAAGGCATATTTTACAAAACAAATGGCTATTCTCAACCTGTAAGCTCAGCCTTAGCTGTGATTGATTGATCCAAGCTCTGATGTGCTTAAATGTCTAACACATCAGATTAGGAGCCACTTGACAAAACCTTTGGTTGGGTTTGTCTTAGTGCCCATTGTAAGGAAGGGCCTCAATGTATTACTGTAAAAGGAAGAAAGGTGAGAAGAATAGGAAGAAAGGGTGGAAAGAATGGAAATAAAAGGGAAGGAAGAAAGAAAACAGAAAATGGAATGAGAGGAAGATAAAGCTATTTTGACATGCTAAAAGACCCAGTTAATTCAAAGGATATTTCCAGGAAAAATTCTCATTAACCTGAATGAGGTTCATGTGCCTGAATCTCTTCTATGTCAGTGATGCTGTAAAGTTAAGGATTTATGATCTGCCAAGAGTACAATTCAGCAAGAAAGGAAGATTTGAACCAATATAAATTAAATAACCTAAAAAATAATTTTCTACTAACAAAAAAGAAGTAAAAGAATATATGCCAAATAAGCAATCAGTTCAGTTCAGTTCCATCGCTCAGTCGTGTCCAACTCTTTGCAACCCCATGAATCGCAGCACACCAGGCCTCCCTGTCCATCACCAACTCCCGGAGTTTACTCAAACTCATGTCCATCGAGTCAGTGATGCCATCCAGCCATCTCATCCTCTGCCATCCCCTTCTCCTCCTGCCCCCAATCCTTCCCAGCATCAGGGTCTTTTCCAGTGAGTCAGCTCTTCGCATGAGGTGGCCAAAGTATTGGAGTTTCAGCCTCAGCATCAGTCCTTCCAATGAACACCCAGGACTGATCTCCTTTAGGATGGACTAGGCAATACATGAGTATTAGATTAGATGCTAGGAAAAATTCCCTGATGGTAGAGGTACTAATATTATCAAAAATATCACTAAGGGAGGATATTTCAAGTCTATGTTGAGATTTTATAGGAAAGCCAAAAGGAAAAAGAAAACATACAATATGACATGTACAGATAAGTAATTCTGAAGGTGATTTGAAGGCAGATCTCCACTCATGTTTCATTTTCCAGGCACATTTATTTCTTTGATGATCTTTTTTTCAAGTGAGCCAATGATTAAAATTTTGAGTTGCGATTATGATTATTCATCTATCTTTTCAAACAAAATTTTTAACTTGAAAACCTTTTTGCCTTAGTCACTGAATGGCCTCATTTTTGAAATCTCATACCCAGTGAAGGTTTAAATCATGATACTCCACATTCAATAACTATAGACAAGTTTAAAAGAACATGTTCTTCAGAATAAAAACCCAGACACCATTAGCAAGTCACAACACAAACACTCCTGCTGCTATTTTAGTGTTTTCTCTGTGCCTACATCTCTGGCCACATCTAGGGAGATGAACCAAATGAAGTGGTCCAGCTACAGGGGTTAAGAGCTACAAATGCTTAATAAAAACGTTACTCTAAGAGGACCAAAAAGAAGGATTAAAGGACAGACTAAGCAGGACTCCCTTACGCCAGGGACTCATAAGATCTTTTATGGTGAAGATTTTTCAGTGCTTTCGGGTCAGCATCTGACCTTGCCTCAGGCAAAACACTTTTCTGGTCCAATTCTCTTGCCTGGTTTTGGAGAGTACTGAACAATCTGATGTACAGAAACCCCAAATGCAAGTCCCAGCGTCCCAATTTTTAATTTTTTAAAGGACACCAAATTGCCCTAAAGTCCTCAAGAAGTGTAATTTCTAAGCAAGCAGCTCTTACTGGAGGAAGAACACTCAATACACCCTGTTGAAACCATTATTTGCAGCAAATCCCAGATTTTTTTTTTTTTTTTTTTTTTGCTGGGTTATTATGAAGGTTTTGCCCATTCACATGTGAACTGTAAACAGACTGACAGATGGAATCCTTTTGTATAAACAATTTCAGATACACTACTCCTCCATGGCTGTGTCAGTTGTTTACAGTATCAAAAAGCCGCAGATATGCCTAAAAGTAAGGAAAGTCCGTATTTCTGCCAAACATTTGCACAACATCCATCCAGAGTTTGTACCCGGGTGCTCAGAGTGTTGCTGATGAAACCCAGTTTCTCAAGTGTATTTACGACCACTATGTCAACCAGACTCCCCAAGAACCTTCTAGAAGCACCTCCTTCCAGAGGTGCAGCACAAGTCTCTGTGAGGAGGCCACAGAGATGGCAACACCCACCTGAAAGCAAGCTGGGAAAGACAGGGCTTTAGAGAAATACAACAACAGACAAACAGAAAAGCTCATCTCCTCTCTTCACAGTTTCTCCTCCCAGGCTTAGTTAGTACTGTTTCTCCAAGGTGAAGGGTTCATTTCTCTTTTTTCCTGTCACCCAAATTCAACAGTCTTTGGGAACTTCTTTTGCAAACAGTCCACATCTAGTGTTAGAGAACCTACCTGCTAGTGCAGGAGACATAGGATTCGATCCGACATTCGATTTGAATCCCTGCCAGGAAGATTCCCTGAAGGAGGGCACGACAGTTCACTTCAGTATTCTTGCCTGAAGAATCCCATGGACAGAGGAACCTGGCAGGCTACAGTCCATAGGGTCGCAAAGAGTCAGACTTGACTGAAGCAACTTAGCGTGCACACAACATACACACTCATTTTAGACTTCTCTCCCTCACCCCTTTCAGTCATTTAGACACCTTAATTCTTAATTCCCCTAAAGGGAAACTTCTACTAAGGGGATCCTCTTCCCTGGCTATTTAAGCTAGTTGGAATCTCCTTTTCGTTTTTGTCATATTCTCTCCTACCTCAAAGTTCAGCTTTCCTGTGAAAATGTTTGGCTTCAAAAACCATGTTTTTGAAACATGTTCTCCAAATTGGTAGAACTGAGACAACCTTATCTTGATCCATCCACCTTAACCCTCAAAGTTGTTTGAGATATAATTCACAAGGAATAAAATTCATTCCTTTAAAGTGTACAATTCAGTGGTTTATAGTACATTTACAGTCACAGAGTTGTGCAACTATCAATACCATCTGTTTTAGAACATTTTCATTGTCCTCAAATGAGACCTTGTATTCATTTAGAGTCAATCCCCACCTCACCCCACCCCAACTACCCCAGCCCGAGGCAACCACTAATCTGCTTTCTTTCTCTATCAGTTTCCTTATCCTGGACATTCATATGAGAATTATACAATATGTGGTCCCTTGTGATTCACTTCTTTCATTTAACCTAACATTTTCAAGGTTCATTCATGTTATAGCATGTGTCAGATTTCTCTTTCTTTTTGTTGTTAAATAATATTCTATTATATAAACATATTCCCAGGTGACACAATGGTGACAGAATCTGCTTGCCAATGCAGGAGACACAAGAGACACAGGTTCACTCTCTTGGTCGGGAAGATCCCCTGAAGTAGGTAATGGCAACCCACTCCAGTATTCTTGCCTGGAGAATCCCATGGACAGAGTAAAGAATCTGCCTGGTGGGCTACAGTCCGTGGAGTCACAAAGAGTCGGACATGACTGAGCACACATCATTTTATTTTATCCATTCATAAGTTGATGGACATGTGGATAGTTTCTACTGTTGATTATAATGAGTAATGCTACTATGAACATTTGTATACAAAATTTTATGTGGATATATGTTTTGCTTTCTCTTGGGTGTTTAGGTAGGAGGTGAATTTCGGGGGAATATAGTAACTCTTGCTTGGAAAATCCCATGGACGGAGGAGCCTGGTAGGCTGCAGTCCATGGGGTCACATAGAGTCGGACACAACTCAGCGACTTCACTTTCACTTTTCACTTTCATGCATTGGAGAAGGAAATGGCAACCCATTCCAGTGTTCTTGCCTGGAGAATCCCAGGGCCAGGGGAGCCTGGTAGGCTGCCATCTATGGGGTTGCACAGAGTCGGACACGACTGAAGTGACTTAGCAGCAGCATAGTAACTCTGCAATTAATTTTTTGAGGAACTGCCAAACTGTTTTCCAAAGCGGCTACAACATTTCATATCCCCACTATCAATATATGAGTATTCCAACTTCTCAATATCCTTGTCAGCACTTACTATTATATTTGTTTTTATTATAGCCATCTACTGGGTATGCAATAGCATCTCATAGTTTGGATTTGCATTTCCATTACGGCTAAAGATTTTTAATATTCTTTAGTGTGTTCAGTTCCCATTTGAGTATCATTTTTGGAGAAATATCTTTCAAAACTTCTGCTCATTTTTAAATTGTCATCTTTTTATTACTGAATTGTAAGAACTTTTCATATATTCTGGATACAAGTCCCTGATCAGACATATGATGTACAAACATTATCCATGTTGTCTTTTTACTCTGTTGATGCTATCACTTGCAAAATGAAAATTTTTAAGTCCAAGTTATCTATTTTTTTCCTTTGTCACTTGTACTTCAGTGTCAGATTTGCCCAGACCAAAGTTATGAATACTTACCACTGTGTTTTCATTAATAATTTTATAAGTTTAGCTCTTACATTTAGGTCTATATCCATTTTGAGTTAATTTGGGGGTTAGTATAAGGAAGGAGGTCTTCCCCAATGGCTCAGCAGTAAAGAATCTGCCTGCAATGCAGAGATGTAAAAGACTCTGGTTTGATCCTTGGAAGATCTGCAGGAGGAAATGGCAACCCATTCCAGTATCTTTGCATGAAAAACTCCATGGACAGAGGAGCCAGGCAGGCTCGGATCCAAAGGGTCACAAAGAGTCAGACACGACTAAGTGACTGAGCACACATAAGGAGGGAAATCTGTACTCATTCTTTTGCCTGTGGATTTCCAGTTGCCCTAGAAAGAGAGACTATTTTTCTTCCATTGAATAGTTTTGGCATCCTTGTCAAAAATCATAAGTGTAAGAGTTTTAAGATCTGATTCTCAGTTCTATTTAATTGATTGATACGTCTGTCTTACGTGAGTACTACATTGCCTTGAATTTCTGTAGATTTGCAGTAAGTAAATCACTATGTATGAGTCCTCCAACTTTGTTTTCTGGATCCCTTGCATTCCCATATGAATTTTAGGACCACCTTGTTAATTTCTACAATAAAGCTACTGGAATTTTGATAAGGACTAAATTGGTCTATACATCAGTTTGAGGATGTTAATAATATTAAATCTGCCAATCCATGAATATAGAATGCCTTTCCATTTATTTAGTTATTTGATTTCTTTCAACAACACTTTGTATGTATTAGAATGCAAATTTTGGACTTCTGCTAAACCTGTACTGAAGTATTTTATTATTTTTGATGCTATTATAAAGGGAATTTTCCCTAATATTATTTTAATAATGTTCATTGCCTTATATTGAAATTCTATGTATTTTTGAATAGTAATCTTGAATCTTGCAGCTTTGTCAAACTTATCCATTTTTTCTATCTAGGGTTAGAGGTTTTGTTTGGTTTTGTACTTTTGTGGTATAATTAGCATACTACATCATATTAGTTTCTTATTTCTTTCTTTTTGATTCCTTCAGCTCAGTCACTCAGTCATGTCTGACTCTTTGCGACCCCATGGACTGCAGCACCCTAGGCTTGATTCCTTGGGATTTTCGATATACAAGATCATGTCATCTGCTAACAAAGTTTTCTTTGTTTTCTTCCTTTCCAATTCAGATGCATTTCATTTCTTTCCTTTTTAAGTGGACCTTGCTAGATTCTCCAGTACAATTGTCAATAGAAATGACAAGAAGAGACTTTCACCGTTAAGAATTATATTAACTCTAGGCTTTTTGTAGATGCTCTTTATAAAGTTAAGGAAGTTTCTTTCTATTCCTAGTTTGCTATGCGTTTTTAATCATGAAAGGACATGTGATTTTGTCAAATGCTTTTTCTGCATCCATTAATATAATCATGTGGATTTTCCCACCTTTATTCTATCGATAAATTACATTGATTAATTTTTTGGAGGTTATACTAGCCTTGCATTTCTGGGATAAATCCCACTTGGTCATGGTATATAATGCTATTACAAAAGCATTTTGAAAATTTTTTTAAGTTAAAAAATGGAAGAGATATTGAATTTGCCAATCCTAGAATTCACTATTTATACGTAATGCCAGCTGGAGGAATGAACTTCTTAATGTGACCTGAGCTCTAAGAAGTACACTCAGGAAACCAAGCAGTTTCATAGCAACAAATAAATAAGTTCCACAGGTCCCTTGTACCTGATTCATTGGTAAACTCTGGGAGTGGTGAGTAAGTACTAATTGAATATTGGTCTAAATTTAAGCTTTAAAAATATACAAATGATGCATTATAAATAAAAATAATTAAGATGGGAAAGTGGTGGGTGGGGAGAAAGAATCACCAAACAATCTAAAAATATAAATACCCAGACAGGGATTTTCTTGGTGGTCCAGTGGCTAAGACTCTGTGCTCCCAAAGCAGGAGGTCAGGGTTTGATCCCTAGTCAGGGAACTAGATCTCATATACTGCAACTAAGACTGGTACAGTCAAATAAAATAAATAAATATTTTTAAAATATCCAGAGAATAAAGCTAATTTTTTTTTAAATGACAATAAAATTGAAGCTTCCAAGTGACTTTCAGACCACTGGACTTAAAATTATTTCTATCACACATTAATGTGAAAAAATAAATAAAAGTAGAACAGATAGAAACTGATGCTCAAAGAAGTTAGATAAATCTACCAAAGTCAGATCATCTGACTCCCAGTCCACTTTCCCTTACATGGGGGTCACTTCTCCTTAACAATGATGCTCAAATGTGTCTGACCAGCACTTAAAAGTTTTCAAATTACTGTCACATATGTAATCCTGCTTCATCCAATGGCCTGTTTACAGCATCACCTGCCTCAGATATTTGTTAAGAAAAGACCCTGAGTGAGCCCTTGCCTCTTCAGTGATGACAACGGCAGAATTCAAATTTATTAAGAGTTTTGTTCTATATTTTACATATAAGTCAGGGTAACAAAATTTAATTTAAAATATGTGATTCACTGCCCTAAAATATAAGCAAATACAGAAGGATGACCTATTAAACAATGATCTGCATGTATCTGAATTGCATGTGGGTAGAACTATAAAGTGAATAAAAGTCAGTGCTTCTTATCTACTGTTCCAAATAACATGAATGTACCCACAGATTTGCTTTGACCTAAAATACAGAAGGAAAAATTTACTCATTCACATTAGTGCTTAGGACAAACCACATTTTTTGGCACCTTAATAAAAGGTTTGGATAAACTAATTTAGTGTAGAATGAAATTCATCCATAGTTACCCAAAAGTGAAATTCAAGTAGGCCCCTGCAATTGATAGCCTAGTAAAGTGGAGAGTCTTCTGGGCTCATCCCTTAGCAAGAAATGTAGACATTATCCTACAAGGATACCATAAAAGATGGGAAAGGGGTCTCCTTCATAGCAGCACAGTGTAGAGAAAATATTGTGAAGCTGAGAAACAGTTATCTCCAGACCCTTTGGAAAAAGATTATGAATGAATGGATGGATGAAAACAGAAATGGGCTTCTAATCAAAAGACCTGGAAATTTGGCTCCACTGGGTGTCTTGAGGCAGGCAAATTAGCTGCTGGTCTTTCATTTCTTACCTAACAAATGAAAATAACTGTATCTGTCTTTCCTGAACACACCCTTCAAAGGTTGCTGTGAATTTGAAATAAGATAGTGTTTTTAAAGTAATTTCATAACTGTTAGATATCAAATACATCTGAAGCAGTATTGTTATTAGCTGAAACACTGGTAATTTCAAGACCATCGTGGGAATCTGGAGGGAAAAAATCAAGCTGGAGGAGTTGAGAGGGAGGTGAGAGATGTGCAATAAAAATGGGTTCTTGTTGAAGAAAAAGCCAAATCTTCCAAACACAAAGACTCATGGATATTGAGGTGTCCATGTTAAATAAACATCCTCCTGCTCAATGTCCACTTTGAATGTTGCAAAGGACTTGTGATAGTGCAAACACTCCAAAATGCATTCACAGGCACTTAGAGAAAATTGTGGCACCCTCAGCCACTGTCTCCTCTTATTTTCCTCTGATTTTAGTATGTTGAAGCTTTAATCAAAAAAAGAAAAAAAAAAAAAACCTGTGAAATATTTTGAAAGCAAGTTTAAAACCTAAAATGTGAAGGAGGTGGAAAACACAGAGACCACAGGAGCCACAGAACTGCAAAGAAAACAAGTGAAATATCAATTCAGGAAAAGTGTTTGCCGTGTGCACACTTGTGTAATGGGAAGGAAGGAGATTTGCATGTAAGGACGGAGAGAGAGGTTCAAGGGGGAGTTGGGAAACAGTTCTTAAGAAAATAGATAAGCTAAAAATTCCCCTCACTTTGAATCAAGTAAATGTCCTTTGAAAAAGCAGGACCCAGGTTCAGGGGAAGGACAAAGACACAGAACTGTTTTGATTAATAGTACTAATCAGCTAGTATGATAGCATTAATGAAGCCAAATTTATTAAGTCTTTCCAGGGTAAAAGCCTGGCCCCACTTTTTGATACAGACTCTTCTATTTATAATATAAATTTCAGGGTGCCTCTTTGGGGTCACTAGGAACCCCCCAGCACTTTAAATTATTTCTGTTTCAAAGCATTGATTTGAAAGAATATTGCTTGTCATGATTTGAGTCCTACAACACCATCTGAATTATTAGGTTAATAAATGTGTGATGCAGAGGTCAGCAAAGCAGTAAGATTTAATGTCCTTTGCCTAAGCTACACAGATGTTGATGGACCCTGTGAGGTCACCTCATTTATTCTGTAAGCTTCATTGGCATTGCTATGACAAAGTATAGAAAGAATATTTGTATTTCAGTATAAAGCAATGACCAGGCAACTATTTTCCATCCTACATATCTTACAGGTCTTTTCCTTCCTGATTTCTAAGATCTCCTAATGATGGTTATTAATTATATGGCATATAGCATATATAACATCTTAGCATAATGCACTTAAAAACCATACCACTTGCATTCTAATATATGAGAATGTATATTACAAAAACCCCCAGTGAAGTGGATGGATGCCTCATTGAAATCAGAGGGAGAAACAAAAGCAATATCTCCTTCCTCCAAAAAGTTCATGTGAGCAAGAATCTAAAAGTGAGATTCACCTTAGGGAAATGAGAGCTGAACTACTTGTAAGATGGAAGTTCTTAGGATCATTATGTGCTGTCCACAGTGGCAGCCAGCAGTCATATCCAAACACTTTAAATGTGGCTACTGCAACTGAGGAACTGAATTTCAACTTCATTTCATTTTAATTAGTTACAATTTAAATTTAAAAGCTAATAATTCAGTTCTTGGAGAACTTTCAAGTATATTCAAAACAACTTGCTATGTAAATCTACTTCTTCAATAGTTAATTTTATGAAATCTAAATACAGACCAAATACTATACTGCTAAGGAATATATAATGTCTAAATTGAGATGTGGTATGAGGGTAAAACACATACAGAATTTCCAGGATTTAGTAGAAAAATGAATTTAAATATCCTATTAATAATTTTTAATATTTATTATGTATGGAAATAATTAGTTATATCAAGTTAAATACCATTAAAATTAATTTCACATGTCTTTTTACTTTTCTTAATGTGATTACTAAAAAATCTAAAATTACATGTCCATTTTTTAAAATTACTATCCATTTCTATAAGACCGTGCTGATTTAGAGAGTAGTACACTTCCAAGCACAGATGAAAGATTATAAATAATTAAATAAGATTCCTCTCTATAAAGGCAATCTCATAGCCAAAGTAAACTCTTAGAGCACTTTTTGAAGATGCAGGCAAAATTAGTCCATATTAAGAAAGAGAGGTAATACTGGCTTCCTTACACAGTCCAGGGTGAAACCACACTCAGGAGGGTCCATTCAAGCTTTGGGACCTCACAGGGAGAAAGATGAACAGTGTGTAGAGTTCAGAGCAAGTCAAAAATAATTACTGGATGGCCAGAGGAGTAGACTTACTAGGAGGGAAAATAAAAGAACGAAATCCAAGGAGGGACTAAAGATGATACAGTCATCTGCAATGGACAGAGTTGAATTAGCTGGCATGACAAAAGAGATTGTAACTAGAAGTAATGCGATAAAGGTAAAAAAAAGAAAATGTAGGTTTGAGAAATTTCAAGTAGACGAAGAACTAGAAAGGGCTCAGGGGGTGAGGAGGCTGACCCTAGCTTGACAAAGAATGGAGGACTTGACCTAGAGGTCTTTCCAGCTTTGGTTTCTAAACTCCT
The DNA here is from genome assembly GCF_033118175.1 of Dama dama. Taxonomy (NCBI): domain Eukaryota; kingdom Metazoa; phylum Chordata; class Mammalia; order Artiodactyla; family Cervidae; genus Dama; species Dama dama. The sequence goes on from NC_083692.1 coordinate 36,929,716, forward strand.
TTCTTGGCTTGTTAATTTGCTGATGGGAAGTGGGGGGCGTGGCAGGCAAAGGAAGATTTGGGGAACAAATCTGATGGTGATTTCAATCTATAGCAGGACTGAAATGGCAATTGTCTCCCTTCCCCTCTGGCTTCCTGAAGCATCATTTTGGTGACCTCTAGAGTGTCCATTTGACACCCATTTGTGTCTGCACAAAAACTCCACCACAAAGAGTGTGTCACTGGGCAAATCTGCCTCAGACATGGTACACCTGTTGTTACTGGAAGTGCCTCTCCCATCACATTTTCTTTGTGAAACAGAAGTAGAAAGAGCTGAGCTCAGGCCTAAAAATTGAAAACAGATTGACATTAACACACATGCGCGGAACCTGTTTTCTTCTCAGCAGCCTTCCCCAGGCGGTGCGAACTCCTCCTACTTTCTGAGATGGGAGACATTAACTGCAAAAGAAGATAGATCACCAACTTAAAAACACTATAAAACTATAAATAGCTGTCATCAATCTGCAAACATCACCCTGGCAACCTTTTTATAACACCACTTACATTCCAATAGAAGACTTGAGAAACCAATGTTTCCAAAATCAGTGGAAAGGAAATGATTATTTCACATCTATTAATTCAAGTTCATGGTATTAGAAGGGAACTGTCATTATCATCAAGGGTGCATGTGGGGTAGGAGGGAGCATCACATTCCTTTCTCCTCACTTCATATAAAAGCAAGACTAGAAAGTAAGGATCCTCCAAACTCTTCCAGACAATGTCTAGCAGTTGCCCCTTGTTCTACTAATTTCTTAAATATAAAATGTAGATATGCTAGTTAGCACAGATGTGGGAATTTTCTGACAGTACTCTAATTAAGAGCATGTATTCTAGAATCAGAATGCCAGGGTTCAGAAATTGGCTCTCCCTCTTAAGAGATGTGTGCCTTTGGGCCACTTTCCTCTGTGGGCCTTAGTTTCCTCAACACTAAACTGCATATTGTATCTCTCGCAAAGGGTTACTTACAGAAGTGCCCGAGCTGGAACACATGCAATCTTTAGCGTAACACCTGGCACACAGTACATGCTGTGTGTGTTATTCTTTGTTGTGATTGTGTCTGGTTGCTGTTATCATTATTATTATTAATATCACAGTTACTATTGATATAGCACCAGATAGCTATTGGGGAAATGTAGCAGATAAAACAGTGGAAAACAGAAATTTTAAGAAATTCAGTTCTCCATATGAGAGTAGCAGGTTGCACTACCTGCCAAACACATGCTGAAGAATAGACTCCACTCTTTATTCAGCAAAATGACTCTTGAACCTTGAGATCAAATGGCTTGGATGAGTATATCTGAAATAGCCATTACATAACTCTGTTAAGGCTAAACTGGGATAAATTATTAGCATGGCCCTGAAACTGTGCTTCATTGTGCAATCAAGAAATCCTGTATGGTTTTACTTTTCATGTGAAAAAAAAATCAAAAACTAGAACCAGAAAACATTTGGAATTTTTTTTTAGTCCATGGCCAGATCTTACAACATCAGTGATTTAAACCAGGCATAGAATATGAAGTCAACTAGGCCTCTAATATTTCTGCATTACTTGGTTACAGTGAACAATGCAGGCACAGGCTGTTGTTGAAACTCTGCAGTGTGTGAAGGCTAACAGGCTGCGCTCGACAACTGGAATCTTACTTTCAGAGTTACTCTCCTGGTATGCTAGAATAACTTAGGACTACCATGCTTAAGTCTTTTTCACCATAAGTAAAAAATTTAATAATCTCAGAGATTAAAATTAAAGCCACGTTTACTGCCAAAGAAGTCAACTAACAGGGATGTGAAGCACAGAGAGAGAAATCTATGTTCACCCTGGTTTAAATTTCCAAGAAAATGGTAGCAGAAGAAAGAATGATGTACGTCACTCCAATATACCGTGAGCTGTGGCCTCCTTTCCAAAATCTTCAAGAAAGATACACGGCCTTTCAAACGCCCATTATGAACTGATTTTCTAAATGGCTGCAGTTCTCCCGGCACTGCTTTTCCTGAAAGACGAAGCTGTTTATTTGCATCTTCTAGACTGTTTTTGGAAAGAGCCATTAAGCGAAGCAACGTAGCCACAAACAAGTACCTGAAAAGAGTGGGGATCAAGGCGATGGTACAAAGCTTTGTCCCAGCAATCTGAATGCAGGTGTGAGAGACACAAACCAGGTGGCTAAAAGGCTTCTTTGTTTGAAGCTGTCAGTAGGAGGACCTGATTAATCTCATGCCCCATCCCTAAACTCCCTTTTAACTATGTCAAGACATCGCCTCACATCAGGAAGTCTACGATGACATGGCTATGTGCTAAGCTCAGTTAATGTGGCCCTAGGTTTAAACACTTCAGGTTGAAAGTGGATAATTGGTGGTAGTGGATTTTAAAAGCTCACACAGGTGCCTTTGAAAAGAGGTCAAAAGTCAAGTGCATCTCTCCTGAGAGTACTGGTGAGCCCTTCCTAAGGAGATCAAAATTCTTTTACACAAACCCCCAGGGTCTTGTAAGAACTGTTATTAATTTAGTTCTGTATGTTCCAAATAATGGAAAAACGATACCACATGTGTATATTACCAGTAACCTGGACATATTTGTTCCAGAGAGGTAGATGTTAGATAGATTTTCACCTGGCACTTCTGGATTGCTAATGAAGTAATCCACTTTCTACCAGGGCAAAACTGGGAGTTCAGGTCAGGGTAATGAACCTTGAAAACGGTGAAAAGCCCAAGGGGAGGGGGAAGAGCATAAACATAGGAATGTGTTGTCATATGCTGAATGTGTTCACAAAACCACAGCTACAAAGTTTTAACTATATAGCTCAAAAATCAAACATCGCTGAACACGTTCTGACTTCAAAAAAAAGTGGGTGATTAAGTTTTTTTCTCTTTTATTTAATGTAAGTTAACAAAGTGTCATCATCATTAACATATTCTGTGTGTTTTGAGAAATACCCAAACACTCAACCATTAACTGGTACATTTTAAATACCACTTGGAATGAGTTTTCTAGCTCAATTTGCAGGTCTTCCGCTGTCTTATTTTTTCTTCCTTCAATTTCTTAGACATTGTAATTCAATGAGTCTGTTACTCTGTTACACTTAAGATGTGTTATTTATTAGAATACTGTATTTGAAGAAAACTTGAAAATAAGAACCTTCAATTAGGAAATTTGATATTTTCACTTATATACAGTAATATTCAATTTTATAATCTTTTATACATATAAAAAGCCACAACAGTACACCAATATGTATTTTTAAAGTCCTCTATATCTATTAAAATGTCTGTTTAGGAAATACCAGTGTTGGTGAGTGGGAGGAGAAATTGGAACCCTGTGCACTATCAGAATGTAAAAAATGGTGTGGCTACTATGGATCCACAAAAAATTAAAAAATAGAATTGCTATATGACCCAGTAATTTCACTTCTGTGTATATACCTGAAGGAATTGAAAACAAGGACCTGGGCAGATATTTGTACACCCGTATTCAGAGCAGCACTATTAGAAATAACCAAAAGGTGAAGCCAACCACACATTCATCAACAGATGAATGGATAAACAAATGCATACAATGGAATATTATTCAGCCTTTAAAAATGGAAGAGACTTCTGACACACACTACAACATGTGTGAACCTTGAAGATATTATGCTAAAATGAAGCAATCCAGACACAAAATGATAAACATGGTATGCTTCCATTAACATGAATTACCTAGTATACTCAAAATCATAAAGACAGGAAGTAGAATGGTGGTTGCCAGGAGCTGGGAGGAGGGGAAATAGGGAGCTACTGTTTAATGGGGTTAGAAGTTCAGTTTGGGAAGATGGAAAAGTTCTAAAGATGGATGGTAGTGGTGATGGCAAGTTGCACAACGAAGTGAATGTACTTAATGCCACTAAAGTGCATTCTTAAAAAATGATTAAAATGGTAAATTTTTATTGTTGTGTATTTTACCACAATAATTATTTTTAATTAAAAGACTCTTTCTATGTACATTAGTGGTCTAAAGTTGGGGTCTGGATTGGATTGACTTGTTTGATTGATGCAGTTAACAAGTCTGCTGCACTGTTAGTAATCAAAAGAAAATGTGTTTCTTTCAAGACCTCAAAGAATCCAACTGGCTTGAGCAAACAGATAAAAACAAGGGTGTAGCTGACATTTTGAAATTGGTACACAAATTCTTGGACCCATTCACTCTATACTTATAATTAGGAAAGAATGTCACTAAAATTTTTAATGAAAATCACAGGTTTGTCATAGTAATTTTGCCACAAAACCATGGTTTCACTCAAGAAATGAGGAAAGAAGAGGAAAAAACTCTTTCCGAAATAACACTTCAATTCAAATTTAATGTTAAGCACACATGTTCATGGTATGTAGCAAAACAAAGTTAATAGCATAAAAAATAATATGACATTTGATTAACTGGTGTTAAACTGAATGTGTTAATTTCAGAGAAGAAAAACTTGCCAAGGCATATTAGAAGCTGAGCTTCCAATTTGAACTCAAAATACAAAGGAAATGACTCTAAGATCTGAGTAGGTGCTTTCACATTTACACAAGTCCAAGAAATTCCAAGCTCAAATCCCAGGAACATAAGTCTATTTATTCTACTTAAAGTGTTAACAGAGGACAGTTCAATTAGCAGCATGTAACATTTTTTGAGAAGACCTCAGAATCCCTCAACTTGCCAATAATAGTTTAAAGACTTCACAGTGTTTTAAAGTCTGGGAAAGGATTTGGTCTTTACCAAAAAGGAGATTGCCCTTGGAGAGCTTGCTAAAGACTTTGGTTAACCAAGAAGCTATAAACCCCAGTGTTCTCACTATTAGGTCTTTCACTGTTGATAGATCACAGTGATTCACTTGATTGCTTAAAATTAGCAGTATCCTCTGGTAGAACTTCGCCAACGAGGAGAAGTTACAGAACCCAATCCTTTTAATTCTCACTTTTCCAGCAATTTTCATCTACTAGGAAAATAATAATAATAATAACCATAACGACAGGCACAGTGTAAAACAACAACAATAATAACCAGACTGACTGGATGATTATGGAGAGATTGAGTAGTAAGGCTTCTTTTTCTTTTTCTCTGTGCTGGGTCTTCATTGCTGTGCGTGGGCTTTTTTTTTTAGTTTCAGTAAACAGGGGCTACTCTCTAGTTGTGGCATGTAGTCTTCTCATTGTGGTGGCTTCTCTTGTTGCAGAGCATACTAGGGTGCTCAGGCTTCGGTAGCTGCTACATGCAGGCTCAGTCGTTGTGCTTCATGGGCTCAGTTGCCCTGTGGCAAGCGGAATCTTCTGGACAAAGGATCGAACCCATGCCTCCTGCCGTGGCAAGTAGATTCTTAACCAATGGACCACTAGGGAAGTCCTGGGTAGCACCATTTGATCTCTGCTGTCTTTTAATTTGTGTCCTGATTTAAAATTTTGGTAAAGAAAGAAAATACACAAATATACACGCCAATATTTTGGTAGAATTAAAGTTTGGGAAATGCTACTTATTATCTTTATTAAGTGTGATTGGTAAGATACTAGCAAAAGTCTTTCCTTCGTTTTGACATTGGCTGCATAAAAATCGGCTAGACTATAAATTTCATGAAGCCAGAGACCATGTCTGCCACATCCATAACTAAATTCTCTGTTCCTAGCACAGTGCTGGTCTGTGTTAGGCACTCATTACAAATACGTGTGAAATGAATGAATGCAGAGAAAAATAAAAACAAGTGATGTTATTGACAGACATTGGAAGCAAACAGAACTTAAAGACCTTAAACAAATTGTGAAATGCTTATTATGTGCCCAACACCATTCTAAGTAGCTGACATGGAATAAATGATTTCATCCCCAAACTGTCCTATGAAGTGGTCCCATTATTATCCCTATTTTATAGTTGAGGAAACTGAAGCACAGAAAGACATACAGCTTAAGATGCAAGTAGTCTGGCTTCAGAGTCTATACTCCTACCCATTATACGAAAGTCTTAAACTAAGACTGATGATATAAAAAGTAATGGGAACTCTGACCCACTTCTTCCTAAAAGTAGACCTTGAATGTATAACATTTTAAAAGTACTAAGGTGGCTCATTCCAATCAGAAATGTATGTTGATAGGCATGAAAATGGAATTGCTAGGGGAAAAAAATATAGCAATGTCTTAGTGTGTCAGCCAAAGCAATGATCTTTTAAAATCACTTTCTCAGAACCACAAAATATAAAAGAAAAATCAAGGGAGCCATCTATTCCTGCTTGTCACCCTTTGCAGGTGTTTAGAAGAATTCCTGGCAAGGTATAAGTGCCACCTAAGTGTTATCATTACATAAATCCCTTATTCAACATATGTATCTTGTTCCATTTTCCATACTTCTCTTACTGCAGACATTCAAGGGATGACCAAGTTCACTGCAAACAACTGTATTATCAGAAAATGACTTCTTACTGTGAGATAAAATGCAAATTAGTTTTATCCCTGTCCACTTTGACAATTTAGGACAACTTTTATATAAAACTCTCTTCTGTAGGACAGCAACTCAAGTATTTAAAGGTAGTATCTTGTTCCATTAAGTACCCATCTGACATCCTCAGGTTCATTAACCACTCCGTTTTGTGCCATGAATTCAAATTGTCTTCGCCAGCTTGAATGGCTTATTCTGGATACAGTCTAATCACTCACTATGCCTCCTAAATTATGTCATCAGAATTGGATATAATATTGCAGTTGTTTTCTGACCAAGGCAGCTTTTTAAGGGATTATTAGATCTCATGATCTGGAAACAATTTCTGTTAATGTGGTGTATTATTATGCTTTTTGTATGCTTGCATCATACTATTGGTTCCTAATAAAATGAAGGTCCACTAAAACCCCTGAACTAGTACCATGCACCTCTTAACTTATGCTTATGAAATTAATACTTTGACCCTATTTGATTTTATTTATATTGAATTAAATTTCATCTGTTTCAGACTAGAATTTTTAGATTAGTTTGTATTTTAGTTCTATTGTTAGATGTGAATTTTACAGTAAAGTGAGTAAATTTTAAGCTTTCAGGGCCCTTCACTTGTATAGATCCCGTCTAAGACACTTAGTGAAGAGACCATGTAGTCAAGGTTTTGGTAGAATCCACATAAGTAAGACATTTTAATTCTAATCAGTTCTTTTAATTAGAGGATAATCACTTAACAATATTGTGATGGTTGTTTCTTCCATACATCAACATGAATAGGCCACAGGTACACAGATGTCCCCTCCCTCTTGAACCCCCCTCCCACTTCCCTCGCTATCTCTCCCCTCTAGGTTGTCACAGAGCACCAGTGTGCCCTACTTAATACAGCAAACTCCTACTATCTGTTTTACAGATGATAATGTGTATGTGAAAGACACCACCCTTATGGCAGAAAGTGAAGAGGAACTAAACAGCCTCTTGATGAAAGTGAAAGAGGAGAGTGAAAAAGTTGGCTTAAAGCTCAACATTCAGAATACTAAGATCATGGCATCTGGTCCCATCACTTCATGGCAAATAGATGGGGAAACAGTGGAAACAGTGCTTTTTTAGGCTCCTTTATTTTTTTAGGCTCCAAAATCACTGCAGATTGTGACTGCAGCCGTGAAATTAAAAGACGCTTACTCCTTGGAAGGAAAGTTATGACCAACCTAGACAGCATATTAAAAAGCAGAGACATTACTTTGCCAACAAAAGTCCGTCTAGTCAAGGCTATGGTTTTTCCAGTGGTCATGTATGGATGTGAGAGTTGGACTGTGAAGAAAGCTGAGCGCCGAAAAATTGATGCTTTTGAACTGTGGTGTTGGAAAAGACTCTTGAGAGTCCCTTGGACTGCAAGGAGATCCAACCAGTCCATCCTAAAGGAGATCAGTCCTGGGTGTTCATTGGAAGGACTGATGCTGAAGCTGAAACTCCAATACTGTGGCCACCTCATGCAGAGAGCTGACTCATTGGAAAAGACCCTGGTGCTGGGAGGGATTGGGGGCAGGAGGAGAAGGGGACGACAGAGGATGAGATGGCTGGATGGCATCACCGACTCAATGGACATGAGTTTGAGTAAACTCCGGGAGTTGGTGATGGACAGGGAGGCCTGGCATGCTGCGATTCATGGGGTCGCAAAGAGTCGGACACAACCGAGCGACTGAACTGAACTGAACTTAACTGAATGTGTATGTTTCAGTGCCATCTCTCAAATAATCCTACACTCTCCTTCCTCCACTGAGTCCAAAATTCTGTCCTTTATGTATGTGTCTCCTTTGCTGCCCTGCATGTAGAGTCATCTGTTCTATCCTTCTAGAGGCCACATATATGTATTAATATATGATATTTGTCTTTCTCTTTCTAACTTAACTTTACTCAGTATAATAGGCTCTAGGTTCATCCACTTCATTAGAACTGACTCAGCTGTGTTTCTTTTTATTGCTGAGTAATATTCCATTGTGTATATGCACCACAACTTCCTTATACATTCATCTGTCGATGGTCATCTGTTGTTGTTGTTCAGTAGCACAGTCATGTCCGACTCTTTGCGATCCCATGGACTGCAGCACGCCAAGCCTCCCTGTCCTCCACCACCTCCCAGAGCCTGCTCAAACTCATGTCCTTCGAGTCGGTGATGCCATCCAACTGTCTCATCCTCTGTTGTCCCCTTCTCCTGCCTTCAATCTTTCCCAACATCATAGTCTTTTCCAATGAGTCAGCTCTTAATACCAGGTGGCCAAAGTATTGGAGCTTCAGCTTCAGCATCAGTCCTTCCAATGAATATTCAGGGTTGATTTCTTTAGGATTGACTGGTTTGATCTCCTTGCAGTCCAAGCTACTCACAAGAGTCTTCTCCAACACCACAGTTTAAAAGCATCAATTCTTTGGCGCTCAGGCTTCTTTATGGTTCAACTCTCACATCCACACATGACTACTGGAAAAACCACAGTTTTGACTATACAGACCTTGGGTGGCAAAGTATGTCTCTGCTTTTTAATACAGTGTCTAGGTTTGTCAAAGCTTTTTTTTTTTTTTTTTTTTTTTTGAAAATGGCCATTTTGACCAGTGTGAAATGATATCTCATTGTAGTTTTGATTTGAATTTTTTTAATTTCTCCAATAATGAGCATTGTTGAGCATCTTTTCATGTGTTTATTAGCCATCTGTTTGTCTTCTTTGGAGAAATGTCTGTTTAAGTCTTCTGCCCTTTTTTTGATTGGGTTGTTGGTTTTCCTGGTATTGAGCCACATGAGCTGCTTGTATACTTTGGAGATTAGTTCTTTGTCAGTTGTTTCATTTGCTATTATTTTCCCCCTTTTAAGGGTTGTCTTTTCATCTTGGTCACAGTTTCCTTCATTGTGCAAAACTTTTAAGTTTAATTAGGTCCCATTCATTTATTTTTATTTTTACTTCTGTTACTGTAGGAGATGGATCATAGAGGATCTTGCTGTGATTTATGTCAGGGAATGTTCTACCTATGTTTTCCTCTAAGACTTTTATATTTTCTGGTCTTACATTTAGGTCTTTAATACATTTTGAGTTTATTTTTTGTGTGGTATTAGGAAATGTTCTAATTTCATTATTTTATACGTGGCTGACCAGTTTTCCCATCACCACCTATTGAAGAGACTGTCTTTTCTCCATTGTATATTTCTGCCTCCTTTGTCAAAGATAAGGTGCCCACAGGTGCATGGATTTATCTCTGGACTTTCTATCTTGCTCCATTGGTCTATATTTCTGTCTTTGTGTCAGTACCATACATGATGATTATAGCTTTGTAGCATAGTCTGAAGTCAGGAAGATTGATTTCTCAAGCTCCATTCTTCTTTTTCAAGATTGTTTTGGCTATTTAGGGTCTTTGTGTTTCCATACAAATTGTGAAACTATTTGTTCTAGTTCTGTGAAAAATACCATTGGTAGTTTAACAGGGATTGCATTGACTCTATAGATTGTTTTGGGTAATATAGTCATTTTCACTATATTGGTTGTTCGAATCCAAGAACATGGTATATTTCTCCATCTGTTTGTGTCATCTTTGATTTCTTTCATCAGTTTCTTGATCTTCCCATTCCATATTCCCCTCTGTCACATGTGTCTTATGGCACTCAGTAAAAAAAAGCATGTGGGAATGGAAGAAAAACAAGACATGAAATTTAGAGAGCCAAAAGTTAATCTGTGGAAAACCAACAGCTCATGCCTAAAAGAAAAGTATAGTTTTTGCAAATTTGACAATTCTACAAATTGCATAGCATTACCAAAATAAATTTCAATTAACCATGCTATAGACAATTATCTTCATGTCCTCTTGCTATAAAGACATTACAGAATATCCCCATATGAAAAAAGTCAAAGAATAAGCAGGCCAGAAAATGAAGGAAAATAGAGCATTGTGAAGATGTGTGCAAAATTTATGTATAGAATTGTTATATATCTTCCCTTATATTGTAGTGTTTTTAGATTTGTGATTTGTTATATTTTTTCTTTTTATAAATAAATAGATTACAGATTCTAAATCTTGATAAGCACCGCAGATAGCAAATCTTGGCAAAGCTCTGTAATGTGTGGTTTGCTAGTAGCTTCAAAAGAATGGAATAATTATTGCAGACCATGCTGCAATAACCTCATTTTTATTTTCCTTAGTAGTGTCAGCTTTGTACATTAGAATAATTACAAAGAGTGTAATGATATAATAGGTGATACTGTATTTGACTGTATCTCCCATAATGTACAAGTGATCAAATGATACGCAGAGAGGTATGTGAAAAATGTGAGATAGTCTATGTGGATTTAGGTTGTGTGGGCCTGAAGCTTACACATGTCAGAGAGCAGAGGGAAGGTAGGAGAGATCTCATGAGAAAATGAAATTTAAAAAAATGATACACACACAAAATTGGGTATGAATATTTATTTAAAATGAAAAAGGGAATCACAAAAAAATTACAAATTTTAAAAAGCTGACATTCCACAAGCCAGGATAATAACATCACATTTTTATAAATTCACTTCCTTATAGATCTTTCTTTTTCTTTTTTCTGCAATTTTCTTGCTTTATGTTATTTGTATCTGTATAAAGTCCTCCTCCAATAGTGATTTGCTTGATTAATAAATAAATAAATAATAAAGTCTCAGAAAGTTGGAAAAATTGGGTTAGACATGTCTAAGGAGAAAATATGAATAACAGAATTCTTAAATTGCATAAGTTTCTAATAGTCTTTAATATATATTACTGTCAAAAACAGAGCTAAATTATAAATGTGTGATTTAAAAGCAAAGTTAAAATTTATAATATGACTAGTTCATAAAATAATGTAATACAAGTGTAAAATTTATTTAACATCAAAAATTAAGAATGCAGAAACTGGGTTGGTGGAGCTATTTACTTAGATAAAGAAAACTGAGGTTGAAATTAATTTTGAATGCTTTATTAATAAAATATTATTTGTGATGGAAATATTGCTAATATTAAAGTGAATTCTGGTATTCAATTAGTAGAAATTTACTGCATAGCTGGAGGGATATATCATATTTTCCAGAGGTTATATTCAAAATATAAAACTTATCTATGGTGTGTTCTCAAGAATATAAAATTTTTTATAAAAGCATTATAGGATTTAATGATAAGCCATTTATTAGCATATACTGATTTAACAAAGCTTCATATTGCTGTTGTTGTTCCAACATTTTGTGACCCCATAGGCTGCAACATGCTAGGCTCCTTCTTCCTCCATTATCCTCTGCAGTTTGCTCAAATTCATGTCCATTGATCTGGTGATACTATCTAACCATCTCATCCTCTGCCACCCCTTTTTCATTTTGCCTTCAATCTTTCCCAGCATCAGGGTCTTTTCTAATGAGTCGGCTCTTCACATCATAAGGCCAAAGAATTGGCTTCAGCAACAGTCCTTCCAATGAATATTCAGGGTTGATTTCCATTAGGACTGCCTTATTTGATCATATTGCAGTCCAAGGGACTCGTAAAGAGTCTTCTCCAGCACCACAATTCAAAAGAGTCAATTCTTCGGCACTGGGCTTTCTTTATAGTCCAACTCTCACATCCATACGTGACTACTGGAAAACCATAGTTTTGACTATATGGACATTTGTCAGCAAAGTAATGTCTCTGATTTTTAATATGCTGTCTAGGTATGCCATAGTTATCCTTCCAAGGAGCAAGTGCCTTTTAATTTCATGGCTTCAGTCAATGTCCATAGTGATTTTGGAGCCCAATAAAATAAAATCTATCACTGCTTTCAATTTTTCACCTTCTATTTGCCGTGAAGGATTGGGACCAGATGCCATGATCTTAGTTTTTGAATGTTGAGTTTCAAGCCAGTTTTTTCACCCTCCTCTTTCACCTTCATCAAGAGGCTTCTCAGTTCCTCTTCACTTTGTGCCATTAGAGTGTTATCATTTGCATATATGAAGTTGTTGAGATTTCTCCTGGAAATCTTAATTCCAGCTTGTGATCCAACCTGGCATTTTGTATGATGGACTCTTCATAGAAGTTAAATAAGCAGGGTGATAATAGACAGCCTTACACTCCTTTCCCAATATTGAACCAGTTGTTTGCTCCATGTCTGGTTCTAACTGTTGCTTCCAGACTTACATGCATGTTTCTCAGGAAACAGGTAAAGTGGTCTGGTATTCCCATCTCTGAGAATTTTCCACAGTTGATTGTGATCCACACAGTCAAAGGCTTTAGCATGGTCAATGAAGCAGAAGTAGATATTTTTCTGGAATTCCCTTGCTTTCTCCATGATCCAACAAATGTTGACAATTTAATCTCTGGCTCCTCTGCCTCTTCAAAACCCAGATTGTACATCTGAAAGTGCTCAATTCACCTACTGCTGAAGCATAGCTAGAAGGATTTTTGAGCACAAATTTGCTAGCATGTGAAATGAGCACAACTGAATGATAGTTTGAACATTCTTTGCCATTACCCTTCTTTGCAATAGGATTGAAAACTGACCTTTTCCAGTCCTGTGGCCACTGCTGAAGTTTTCCAAACTTGTTGACCTACTGAGTGCAGCACTTTAACAGCATCACCTTTTAGGATTTGAAATCGCTCAACTGGAATTCCATCACCTTCACTAGCATGTTTGTAGTAATACTTGCAGGCCCACTTGACTTCACACTCCAGGATGTCCAACTTTAGATGAGTAGCCACACCATAATGGTTATCCAGGTCATTAAGACATTTTTGGATAGTTCTTCTGTGCATTCTTGCCACCTTTTCTTAATTTCTTCTACTTCTGTTAGATTCTTGCCATTTCTGTCCTATATTGTGCCCATCTCTGCATGAAATGTTCCCTTGATATCTCCAATTTTCTTGAAGAGATCTCTAGTCTTTCCTATTCTATCATTTTTCCTCTATTTCTTTGCATTGTTTATTGAAGAAGTCCTTCTTATGTACTTGTTATTCTCTGGAACTCTGCATTCAGTTGGGTATATCTTTCTTTTTTTCCTTGACTTTTGGTTCTCTTCTTTCCTCATCTATTTGTAAAGTCTCCTCAGACAACCACTTTACCTTCTTGCATTTCTTTTTCTTTGGGATGGTTTTGGTCACTGCCTCCTGTACAATGTTGCAAGCTTCCATCCATAGTTCTTCAGGCACTCTGTCTAAGAGATCTAATCCCTTGAATCTATTTGTCACGTCTACTATATATTCATAGAGGATTTGATTTAAGTCATACCTGACTGGCCTAATGGTTTTTTCTGTTTTCTTTAGTTTAAACCTGAATTTAGCTATGAGGAGTTGATGATCTGAGCCACAATCAACTCCAGGTCTTAGGAGCTGCTGATTGTATAAAGCTTCTCCATCTTCAGCTACAAAGAATTTAATCAATCTGATTTCAGTATTGACCATTTGGTGATGTCCGTATGTAAAGTCAACTCTTGTGTTGTTGGTAAAGGGGGTTTGCTATGACCAGCGCATTCTCTTAGCACAATTCTGTTAGCCTTTACCCTGCTTCATTTTGTATTCCAGTACCAAACTTGTCTTTTATTCCAGGTATTTCTTGACTTCCTACTTTTGCATTCCAATCCCCTATGATGAATAGGACATACTTTTTTGGTGTTAGGTCTAGGTCTTGTAGGTCTCCATAGAACCGGTCAGTTTCAGCTCCTTCACCATCAGTGGCTGGGGCATAGGCTTGGATTACTGTGATGTTGAATAGTTTGCCTTGGAAATGAACTGAAATCATTCTGTCATTTTTCAAGATTGTACCCAAGTACTGCATTTGGGGCTTCTTTTTTTTTTTATAATGAGGGCTACTCCATTTCTTCTAAGGGATTCTTGGCAATAGTAGCAGATAAAATGGTCATCTGAATTCAATTCGGTCATTTGTGTCCATTTTAGTTCACTGATTCCTAAGATGTAGATGTTCAATCTTGTCATCTCCTGCTTGACCACGTCTAGTTTACCTTGATTAATGGACCTAGCATTCCAGGTTCCTATGCAATATTGTTCTATACAGCATCAGACTTTGCTTTCAGACACATCTACAACTGAACACCGTTTCTACTTTGGCCCAGCTGCTTCTTTCTTTCTAGAGCTATTAGTAATTGCCCTCCACTCTTCCCTAGTAGCATATTGGATACCTTCCAACCTGGGAGGCTCATCTTCCAGTGTCACATCTTTCTGCCTTTTCATACTGTCTGTGAAGTGCTCCAGGCAATAATACTAGAGTGGGTTGCCATTTCTTCATCCAGTGGACTACGTTTTGTCAGAACTCTTTACTACAACCCATCTGTCTTAGATGGCCCTGCAAGGCATGGCTCATAGCTTCATTGAATTATGCAAGCCCCCTTTGTCACAACAAGGGGGATCCATGTAGGGGATAGCTTCATATAGTAACCTGAAAAAAAAATCATTTTGAAGTGAAATTTTTATCCATAACAATAAATATCAATCATGAAAATTAACATATATTCATAAGCACAGAGTTTCACAGAGACTTCACTGTAGACAGTGGTAATGAAGAGCTAAAAGTTCACAAGTAAAATCTTTTACCTAAATAAAACTGAAAATATTTGGGAAACTGGCAATTTATAGGAAAATTACGGTGAATCCTTCTGAAACTTTCCTCCGATTGGGAAAGTCTTATCTTTGTACATTGTATTAAAAGGGATTCATGCTCAGAGAAAGGGAACTAAATTTAAATTTCTACGGTACCACCAGGGACTCTTTCTTCTGACATTAATCAAATAGGAGCCAACAGGTCTTGGGACAGCTGGGAAGCCTTGATGCAGATTTCCAGGCTGCTGCAGGGCAGTGAGATGTAGAGTCCCATCTCATTTCATAGAGTCCATCTGCTCACCAGTCTCTTCTTTGATCCAGTTATTTCTGTGATAATTACACCCTTTTTGTTTCATTTGCTCACATACTAGAATTTTTCATTGTTTTGGTTCAGTGAATTACTCAATAAAATAAAATTTATACAAAGCACCAACTAAACAAGCAGTTCCCAACCCAGCTTGCAGATCCCAAACACCCGGGGAGATTTTTATATAAAACTGATGCCTTTATTCCATCAGCCTCTCTAAGGTGATTGGGTCCCAGCATCACAAAAAGTTGCCAGGTGATTCAAACATGAATCCAGGATGGAAAACCAGGAGGTAGAGGCAGGGAGAGCCTGTCCAGATGTAAAAATGGCAGAGCAGCAGAAAAATCATCAGTTCATTTTTTTAACACTCTTCAGAGTGCAGTCGATTTAGAAAGGGTGACCATGAAGGCTTACCAGTAAAATTCAGTGACTCTAAGAGTCTCAAACTTAAATCTAGAGGGACTGGATGAAAAGAAAAGCAAGACATAAACCAATAAGGATTGCCCAAGGTAGAGGACAGAAGAAAGTAAAAGCATTACCTACAGGGGGTGTCTATGACTCAGTTCTTGTTGGTTACTACCACTCGGATGTGAGTAGGTGTTGGTATGTATTTTAATTTTTTGAGAGAAATCAGGTATAAGTGTGCATGTGAGAGAGAAAGTGGGAGCAGGGAGAGAAAGAGAAAGAGGAACTCCTGACTTTTAATGATAGTTAAAAAAATATAGGAAAGTTGAAAAAACAAAAAAGCATGCCTGCCAAGTGGACTGGGGCCTTTGCTATGCACAACCCAGGCACAACCAGGGCCTAGTTTCAAGGGCCAGAGCTATAGGACCAAGGGGTACACCCAGTGGTGACTGCAGCGTCCTGAGCTTCCTGCCTGAGTTGTCAGTCCTGTACCAAGGACCAAAAATGAACAAATTTGGCACTGAACATGCGACATGCAACAAAAGTAAACATTTTTCCAAACTGTCATTTATCCCTTAAAAATATTGCCTCATACTACCATTAAAAAAGAAAATGAGTACTTACTTAAAAACCACATTAAAGTCATTTTGAGAGATGTGAGATCATGACATTTTGTTCTAAAAATGAACACATCAGTGGAACACACAATACCATGAGGGGTGTCCATGCAGACTTGCTCAAGAATGGGAGTGCTAATATGAAAGGAGCAGATGGTTACCTCTTCCCTGTGACTATTGAAATCCATAGATAAGTATGAAGAGTCTCAAAAAAAAAACTTGAGAACTTCCTTGGTGGTCCAGTCATTAAGACTCTGTTCTTCCAGTGCAGAAGACATTGGTTTGATCCTTGGTTGGGGAACTAAGATATTGCATATCAAATGGCAAAAAAAAAAAAGAAAGAAAAAATTTTAATAGGTAAAATGTAAAAATGACACCAATCAATTCAAAGTAAGACAGCTATTTTCAGCAATATGTTTTTAATTTCCCAAGATTTTTATAATATTATTTATTTGTATACATACAGATGTAAGAGTTGGACCAGAAAGAAGGCTGAGCACCAAAGAATTGATGCTTTTGAATTGTAGTGCTGGAGAAAACTCTTGAGACTCCTTTAGACAGCAAGGAGATCAGGCCCGTCAATCCTAAAGGAAATCAATCCTGAAGGACTGATGCTGAAGCTGAAACTGCAATACTTTGGCCATTTGATGTGAAGAGCTGACTCTTTAGAAGAAATCCTGATGCTAGAAAAGATTAAAGGTAGGAAGAGAAAGGGGCAACAGAGGATGAGATGGTTGGATGGCATCACCAACTCAATGGACATGAGTTTGAGCAAACTCCAGGAGACAGGGAAAGATAGGGTAACCTGGCATGTTGCAGTCCATGGGGTCTCAAAGAGTCAGAAATGACTTAGCGACTGAACAACAACAACTGAAATAGCATGGGCTGGACAATTAGGCCATATCCCCATTTTTATGTTTACTGTGTCACCATATAACAAATTACTTTGCCTCTTTGAACTCAGTTACCAAATGCACCAAAGAAAACAATAATACATATGATTGCTGAAAAAATAAAATTAGAAAATGCAATTTAAAGTGGCTTGCATATAGTAGATACTAAATTAACATTTAGCTTATTGTTTTTGATGATAGTAATTATGTATGCATTGACTATATAATACAGCAAAACATTTTATGAGGGATTCTGAGATTACCACTGTTCATTTTTCATTTCTTTACTATCTTATAAGGTGGATTATTTCAGTCATTAATGGATGTGAGAGTTGTACTATAAAGAAAGCTGAGTGCAGAAGAATTGATGCTTTTGAACTGTGGTGTTGGAGAAGACTCTTGAGAGTCCCCTGGACTGCAAGGAGATCCAACTAGTCCATCCTAAAGATCAGTTCTGGGTGTTCATTGAAGGGACTGATGCTGAAGCTGAAACTCCAGTACTTTGGCCACCTCATGCAGAGAGCTGACTCATTTGAAAAGACCCTGATGCTGGGAGGGATTGGGGGCAGGAGGAGAAGGGGATGACAGATGGTTGGATGGCATCACCAACACAAAGGACATGGGTTTGGGTGGACCCCAGGAGTTGGTGATGGACAGGGAGGCCTGGCGTACTGCGGTTTATGGGGTCACAAAGAGTCGGACATGACTGAGCGACTGAACTGAACTGAACTGAATGGTTATTGAGCTCCAAATCATGTTCAGGCCAATGTATTCAGAATTATAAAGGTCTAAAGAAGAAGGGATTGAGGGCAGGAGGAGAAGGGGATGACAGAGGATGAGATGGCTGGATGGCATCACTGACTCGATGGACGTGAGTTTGAGTAAACTCTGGGAGTCGGTGATGGACAGGGAGGCCTGGCATTTTGCGATTCATGGGGTCGCAGAGAGTTGGACACGACTGAGCAACTGAACTAAATAAAGAAGAACAGCATAGACTTTTTCACTAAACAATATATATTTTAATCATTTTAATTTATCCAACAAACATTTAATAAACACCTTTGGAGAAGGAAATGGCAACCCACTCCAGTACTCTTGCTGGGAAAATCCCGTGGATGGAGAAGCCTGGTAGGCTACAGTCCACGGGGCCGCAAAGAGTCGGACACGACTGAGCGATTTCACTTCACTTCACTTCACTATGTACCAAGCACTGTTCTAGACAACAAGGATACATCGCTAAATAAGACAAAAGCCAGTTCAGTTTTCATGGAGCTTAAAATATAGTGGAGCTAGTTAAACAATGAACGAATAAGAAAATTAGGTAGTGATAAATGCTATAAAACTACAATGGGTTTATGTACTGAAGAGTAATAGGGTAACTATTGCAGATTAGGTGGTCAGCCAAGAAAGGACTCTTTTTAAAAAGAGGGACTTCTCTGTTGGTCCAATGGGAAGACTCTGTGCTCACAATACAGGGGTCTCTGGTTCAATTTCTGGTCAGAGAATTAATCCCACATGCCACAACTAAGAGTTCATATACTGCAACCAAAGATCTTGCATGCCCAACTAAGACCTGGCACAGTCAAAAATAAATAAATAAAAATATAATAAATAATATATTTTTTTTTAAAGACAAAAGAAAGCTAGTCATACAGAGAGTCTGGGAAGAGTTTGATTCCTCTTACCCCTACTCCAGGAATGTACCTGGTGTGTCTAGAAATTATTATGAAGGTACATGGGAGCCAGTGGAATGGGTAAAGGGGAGAGCGGTGTGAGGTGAAGAAGGAGAGTAAGCAGGTCCGTATCATAGAAGAACTCATAGCCAGAGTGAGAATGTGAATTCTATTTTAGCCGAGAAAGTAAACAGCCAATTATAAGACTAAGAAGTATTAAATAAGTGCTATAAGGCTCAGACAGTAAAGAATCAGCCTCCCAACGCAGGAGACCTGGGTTCTCTGGGTTGGGAAGATCCCCTGGAGGAGGTCATGGCAACCCAGTCCAGTATTCTTGCCTGGAGAATCCCCACGGACAGAGAAGCCTGCCAGGCTACAGTCCATGGGGTTGCAAAGAGTCAGACATGACTGAGCAACTAAGAATATAAAAGCAAAGTGCTGTGAAAACCCAGACATAGATTGTTAATTCAGCATGCCTAGCAGCAGGTCAGAAGGCTTCTGGAAAAGTAAATTTGTACTAGCCCTTAGAGAACGAGCAGGACTTAAAATGTAAATGGGCAGAGGACTTCCCTGGTGGTCCAGTGGTTAAGATTGCATGCTTCCAATGCAGGGGCTTCCAGTGTTGTGGCTCAGCTGGTAAAGAATTCGCCTGCAATGTGGGATACCTGGGTTCGATCCCTGGGTTGGGAAGATCCCCTGGAGAAGGGAAAAGCTACCCACTCCAGTATTCCGGCCTGGAGAATTTCATGGACTGTATAGTCTATGGGGTCACAAAGAGTCGGAAACGACTGAGCAACTTTCATTTCAGTGCAGGGGACATGGGTTAAATCCCTGGTTGAGGAACTAAGGTCCCACATGCCCAGCAGGGTGGCCAATAAATAAATAAACAAATAGGCAGAGAACAATGAAAAGGACATTCCAGGCTGCGGAAACTGTAAAACAAAGAACTCATGCATTAGTTGGTCTGGGAGGGTTACCGTGGGAACCTAGACAAACAGAGGTAGATCAAGCCAAAACTGTAGACTCATAGGTGAGGAAGAGTCTTTAATCCAGATTGAGGAGAGAGGGCCTTTTCCACAGGCAAGAGAAGCCACTTAGAGTGCTGAAGCAGCGGAGACATATATCCTTTAATGCTGATTAGCAACACTAGAGACACTGACACTCTCTGTGGACTGGCTGAACATCACAAGTGATTATATCACCTTAATGCTCTATTGGTGTTACCTGGACATCTCTAGGCCCCATATGCACTTGTGTATTCTAGCAATGAGCAGAAGATATCTAAGAGAACAATCCATGATGCAAACAAGAATTTCTATGGCACAAACACTTTGGTCCAGCATTTACTCCTTTCCTGATACACAGCCTGTGTGAACACTCAGCCAAATACACAAGTCTAGAGGTGTCCTGTGAGGAGTTGTGGGACCACCACTCTGAAGTCCTGGGAGCCACCCCCATACACTTGACATCATCCAAAAAAGCAGGAGGTACCCGAGGAATGGGAAACCAAGGAATTGTCTGAAAATCCAATCTCTGAGGTGGACCATTTAAATCAGTGTTTTTCAAACTATAGGTTACAATCCATTCATTGGTCATAATATCAATCCAGTGAGTTGCTACTGAAATTTTCTTTTAATTTAAAATGATAGACTAAAATAGAACAGAAAACATCAGAGTGAATTGAACATAGTAAGGTCAAGTGTTCTGATTCATAAGTGCATTGTTTCCATCTTTCATAGATACATACACAGACATCTGTGTACTGCATTGGAATGTAAGATATGTTTCTTGCTGTGGGTCATAAAGAAAAATTGAGAAATATTTAAATTTATTTTGGAGGGGATTAATTAATAGAGTTAAACCGGACTCTATTTTTTAATTCACTGAGAGCAGATGGGTGCATGTACGTAAAAATATGTCTTCTGTAGGACCATGAAGAGGTCCAACAGTTAACCATGCATATCTCCAGGGAGTATGGAAGATGTTATAAAAGTAGAGAAGTTTTATTTTATGTTTTATATATTGTTGTTATTGTTGTTTGGCCACTAAGTTGTGTCCTACTCCTTGTGACCCCAAGGACTGTAACCCTCCAGGCTCCTCTGTCCATGGGATTCTCCAGGCATGAAAACTAAAGTGGGTTGCCATTTCCTTCTCCAGGAGATCTTTCTGACTCAGATATAGAACCAGCATGTCTTAAATTAGCAGGCAGGTTCTTTACCACTAGCACCACCTGAGAAGCCCAGAAAAAGATTGAGTGCTTGCAAACAAGTCAAGCTCTGAGGAATGTACATCAATGGCCAGAGGGCCCTGAACCATTCGGACACTTTGGAGTTAGGAACAAAGGAGTTACTATGTAGAGCTCCAAGATGTTGAGGGTTCCTGTGACCATATGATAGAGGCCAGTGGCCAGGCAGTTCCCTTGGTTCACCATATTCCATCATGCCCGGCTGTGGCATCCTTCTCCACCACAGGGCTCACCTACTATATGGATGAGACACTCATGCTCATGGGCCAGGCCCTGGGAAGTGCTGAGGATTCAGTTTTCCTCTCTGTCTCTCCTTTCTTTATGATACCTGGTTGAACATTTCCAGATGGCACGTGCTTACAGCAAGATATGTCTATATCCTCAATTAGATCTCATCTAAGAAGTGATGTGGATCACACTGGATGGCACATAATTGCTTAGCTTTTGCATTAAACCAACTCTCATGGCTGATGATACCATATTTTAAATTTCAGTACTCAGCAGTGGTGTTGCACATAGCACTTGCTTAATAATCATTAAGTGACTATATCAATGGATAAACTCATTAGGTAAGGGGGACATAAGACCTTATTCCACAAATGACTGTTGCTGACTACCACAGAACTTTTGAACCATAAAAGAAAAGGCTGATTCTACCATGAAATTCTGCATTTGTAAACATTAATTATTGTTTTTTCTGACTTTCCTTCCTTTCAGTCACTAAGACAGGTGTAACATTCAGTTTTTATGGCAACTAAAATCCACAAAGTCCCTACGTTCCAAATCAATCATCCCACCATTCAGTCTTGGTGGTTTCACTCTGGTAAGTTCCTCCTAAATCACACTGATGATGCCTGATTTTTATGAACTGTGAAATCTATTAATTATCTTTTCTATTGCTCTTTGTGTCTTATTACAAGTGAGAGAAAGGAGAACTAATCCTTTTATAAGTAAGTAGCAGACACGTAACACACCCACAACCAAACCTGACTCTTTTTCTCTTCCCACCCACCTTTTCTTCTTTCAGAAGAGTTTAAAACCAAAAATCCAGATTAAAGTCAGACTCTTAATGTTAAATGCATTTTTACAGAGGCAAGTGTCTGTGAAAGAAATTTTATAGGAACAAATGATCAATTGCATTTTTAAGAGCAACTCCTACACACGCTGCTGGGTAACTTGCCAAAGGGCTCGTTGTATTTCCCACACTAGCACTGATGGCTAAGGACACTCAGGAAGTGAGCTAAATATTTCAGATGCCTGGGTTTCACAGCTGAGAAGCTTAATTTTTTAAAACTTGAGTGAGATAAAGTAACGGCAGTTTCCGAATAATGACTGTTATTCAGATTCTCTTTCCTGATGTCATGGGACTATATTTTTAATCCTTCTATTCAAAAGTTAATCATTCATCTAATTAGATAGGAAATAAGTATATGCTAAATGGCTGAACAACAGATTCATTCTATTCACCTTATTATCCGTGCTGTTTCCATTGTGGCTCAGAATTCACAGTCTTTATAATTTTTAAACTGCAGGCACTGGAGAGGCCTCCTGGAGCAACAGAGCAGCCTTGGTGAAACCAGCCTAGTGTATCCTGTGTGTTTTCAGCCAAAGGTGACACATTCTCAGTGGTTGACCTAAACCTTTTTCAAACCACTCATTTTCCAGGTTGACAAGTGGCACTATTAACAATGACTAATCCAATGCCAGCTAGCTATAGACACCTCACCTCTTCATTTGTTTAATTTATCTTAGTAGGAAATAAATAGTGCTATTTACTTTTGTATGGGCGATACATAACCATCCTACTGAAGAAATAAGTTTCTCTCACAAATCAATTTTAAAACTACCTAGTGTGTTATCAGTATTGAATGAAATGAGCCTGTTCTCTGGTGTGGTGGACAAAACCTTAGGCAGCACCAGTGCTATTCTATTTCTGAAGAGTCACAGCAAAGAGGAAAGAAAACCAATGCCAGTGAATAGAAGTGGTGAGTTAAGATAGGGTGATAAGTTGTGTCTCAATAAACACCTTGTATCTTATTTTCTTAAGGTAGATGGAGGAACTGTGGAAGTAAACACCTGCCTCTCTGATTTCAGTGGAAGTTAGTGATTCAAAGGAATTAGGCTTTGCTGCCTCCCGGGCAGACTTAGTTGTCCATTGAGAGTAAACTTGCCACATTTTAATGAAGCATGCAAATCACACCATAGCCCACTGTCAGAGAAAAGCTACTTTGCACACAAAATAAAAAAGCAAAAGACAAAAACAGGGATACTGTGTCTGCCTCTAGACCCCCAAATAGACAAAACTTTGAGCTCTTTCTGGTAAGTTACAGTCTCTCTAACAAAAACAACTTCTAACCCCCTAACCCAATGCTTCTGCAATTGATACAATGTAACAATAAAGTGAAGAAACTTCTTTTTCCTTCCACCATGTGCACACAACCTCTAACCTGGATAATTTTGAGAGTTTTATCCCTTAATAGCCCTGTAGCCTTTGAGAAGCCAATCCTTCAGAATTCCAGTCTTCTTTTACAAATAAACTGATTTTCTTTCCTTCCAACTTTTTGCCCCTGAATCTTCTATTTTCTTATCACACCCCTAAGGCCCAGTAACACATAAAAATAAAATTTTTAAAACATCTATCAAACAAATATCGCATCTTTCAGATTCTCTATGTTCAGGGCAGATAATTTGCTTCAAACTGGTGCAGGCCCAGATGATTCCAAGCAGACAGGACCCACTGGAATGAAAGGGCAAGTGTTACTCAATCAAGAGCACCTCTTCAGAAAAGAACATTCTGAAGAACAGTGTCAAACTGTTTCTGTGCAGGAAGTTGAAGCAAATGAAGAGGGAGATTGACATGGAGGGAATTTTCCTGAGCCTTTATATTTTTACTTACCTTTCTAACACACACAAGAAAATCCATCTCTGCAAAGACATAATACAAGCACTTCCAAGAACTAAATCTAAAGAGGCCTCTGTTATACAAGTTAAGCCCAGCATGGAACTTCAAGAATTCACTTTCAAATCCAGAGTGATTGAGAGCAATCAGGACAAAGTATTACTTGACTTAATGAGGTCAGGAGATTAATTTTTCCTCATTTCCAGGATCAGAGATTGCTGACTCAATCCCAATACTAAGAACTTTCAGAGAGTAAGAACTCCTTCCAGGGCCTGGGGGTCAAGATGGCATCCTTCTCCTAAAGCATGAGGATATACTGTCTGGGAAATAAACACCATGTGGCAGGAGAGTCAGCTGTCCATCAGATGAATTAACATCAAGAAAATAAATTCAATGTGTGCTCAATAATGAAGATCGGGTGTTTTCTCTTACTGTATTTTTAAATAAATCTGTTATTAAACCATTTAAAAGTTACAACTTGTGTAGAAAAGAATGCAACTATAACATCAGCATGCCCTGTTTGTCATTCCATTTTTAATTAAAGACCCATAATCATCCCATTTCATCGAAAACAATTTCCTTTGATTGCTGGAAATTGAATGATAAACAGAATTTTTTAAATAAGTATTTTTAATTTTTAAATTTATTTTTTAATTGGAGGAAAATTGCTTTACAATGTTACATTGGTTTCTGCTGTACCTTAAAGTAAAGAGGGAACATAAAGAAAAGGGTTGCTCTTAGAGACAATAATGGCTAAATATATTCCAGTATTATTCATGCACTTCCTCAAATCTTTCTGGTAGTTATTTCCTCCCCTATTTATACCCTATTAATCTCTGTTAAAGAAATTCATGTTTCAATTCAGTCATTCCTTAACTTTTCCCAACTCCATCTCTCATCTCATCCTACACACAACTAACCTAATGAAAAGAAAAGTGGTATTTAGCAGATGCCTTTTTTTTTCATTCACTAAGTTTTACACTATATTTTGTTTGTTGTGTATTTATGTAGATATTATCTTAGAACTCAAGGGTCACAAGAGTGTTTCCATGTTACTAGCATATATCTGAGAACAAAATCAACACTCGCTAAAAATCAAGTTATATTTGTTAGATTTTATTTTAGGTTTTACTCTGAAAGACCAGAGCTAGATGGTAAGGGCACCATGTAGTGTTTCCATGATCATTTTTAGTTCACATTAATATATTCAGCCTGAGACATTGTAATGCATTTTGAAGAGGAACAGATGCAATACAGAAAAATAACAAGGTCTGAGAAATTATAGAGTAAACTCTAAAGAACAAATTAACAGTAATAGTCATATAATCTAAACCATGATAATGATAGGTTGTACTTTTATTACACTTAATACTTTTCAAAGATCTTTCACCTACATCATCCCTTTAATTGAAAATGATCAGTAATTTTTCTCTCACACTGAGAACAACCTGTAAGAAAATTGTATTCAAGGATGATTCCATGAGATTTCCTAGATACCTCAACAGGGATAAAAGAAATAATCAGGCTAAACATAATGGAAAACTTGCCAGCTGGGAAAGTTGTCTGATGCTCACATAGGTGCCAAAAAGTTTGGATTTTGTTTTCTAGAGACTTTTAAGAATATGCCATGTTCCTAACTTTCTCAGATGGTTTAGGTGCAATATTTACAGGAAGAAGAATGTAGGTTAACTACACCAGCAAAGAGGTAGCTCATTAGTATTTCATTTACTGATGTATAGTTGCAGCTCCCTCACCACCCTGAAGCCATTAACCTTACTCTGAAGAGAACCACACTGCCCTGAACTAATGGTCCTGTCCAGTGGCTGGCATGATAGTCAGGATCACGCAATATGGCTTTTCCATCACATCACCAGCTTTCTTTGTCCTCAGGGTGATACATTTGTGTACTGTCCTCTTCCCTTACCCTCTTTTTCCCCTATAATTTCTATTCATCCCAATTTTATCTTTGGAGGATTTGTAGAACCCTCTAATTCCTCTTGTGCAAAAATAGCTTTTACACTTTTTAGTTCCCTCTCATTCAAGCTAAATGTTTCCTGGTTGTCCAATAACTTCAGCATCTCAGTTTATAAACTTTCTACACACTTCAGTCCTTTTCCCTCTGACAGTGTGGTGTTCAAAACCAATTACAGTGTTCTCTTGAGAGTCCCTTGGACAGCAAAGGAGATCCAACCAGTCCATCCTAAAGGAAATCAGTCCTGAATATTCATTGGAAGGACTGATGCTGAAGTTGAAACTCCAATACTTTGGCCACCTGATGCGAACTGACACATTTGAAAAGACCCTGATGCTGGGAAAGATTGAAGGCAGGAGGAGAAGAGGGCAACAGAGGATGAGATGGTTGGATGGCATCACCGACTCAATGGACATGAGTTGAGGTGACTCCAGGAGTTGGTAATGGACAGGGATGCCTGGCATGCTGCAGTCCGTGGGGTCACAAAGAGTCAGACACAACTGAGCAATGGAACTGAAGTACAGTCTGACCACAGCAAAATGGAATGGGATTGTCATTTCCCCCCCAGACAAGGCACACACATTGACTAGTACAGTCTAAAAAGACATGAAACTTGTGGACGGCGATACGACTTTGCTGACATATCTTGCATACCTACAATTCCTAATCTTTTAAATTATATAAGCGAAGAATCCAGTGCTATACTCTTTGAAAGAACTCAGAAATTCACTTCATAAACTCCAATCTTTGTTTATCTCCTTATTTTTATCTAATCAAATCTGCTAGACTTCAAGCACTGTTAAAAATTAGTATCATTAAATACCTTGTTGGCAGTTCATACTTTTTGTATTATTTAATAGTGTTTTTACAATGGTAGTCTTTCTGGTATTTGTTTATGGTAATACATAGCTTTTTTAAGAAACATTTTGACTGAAATAGATTGGGATAAACCTAACCACATCTGAGAACTTCATATATTTAGGAAATATATCCCAACATCCAAACAATAAACCCAAAATGATTTTTGGAAGCATAACCTTATTTGGAACAGATGATTTACTACAGGCTTAAGTTGACTGGAGCATCTTTATTTTCATTAAAATTTGTGTTCTAATTAGATCCCAGCATTGTCTCAATCTTAACTCTGTTTTCTTGCCTTCACTCTCCATCCAAAACTGTTTAGTTTTAGTCTTATCCAACATCTGTGTTTATGTAACCATAAACCATTTGTAGATAAGCACAATTTTGCAAATAATGTTTCAGGACCCCTTTCCCAGCTTGGTGACTCGTGAACAGGCTGTAATTCACGAGTTCACCACTGTCTGTAAATTTTATCTCTTTATATCTCTCATCCATCTACTTCTTTCCTTTCCCACTGCCATTTTCTCTCCCTAGCTGTGAATGCCATCGAAAACATTTTTCTGTGTTTGATCAAGCTGACCCCTTGTCTGTGCCTGTCATCAATTTTTCGGCCATCCCTAATTTCACTGTGACTTTCCCTTTATAACATATTGGCTTAGGCTAATCAACAGAGAATTTCCTGTCCCCTGTTTTTCCTTGTCTAAGCTGAAATGTGGTCTTCTCCTTGTGTCCTCAGATAAAAAAATTTTTAAATGACGCTGTCATCTGCCCCTGTTAAGATTCTGTTTGGTGAGGATATTGTAGAAACCATACTTATTTTTCTCAGCTTACGTTCCTTCCACACTTTAAGTGTTTCAGCCAAACTGACCCAAATTCATAGTGATCGAGACACTCCAGTATGTAAAAAGATAGAACACCGATCCCTGGCTTGACTATGCCCTAAATAAAAGCCTTGAAAATAAGAGCCTGAATGTTAACAATGTGTCTGGCATTCTGTGTGGCCCCTCAGGGTACATCTTTGTCTGTAGTTTTGATCACCAATGTTGGGCCGATGAATAATGCCTTAACAGCTGGTACATAAGCAGTATTTGTTCACTGAGTTCAAAATTAACTTGAAGTTGGGAAAAAGAGAATACTTTCAAATGCATGTTAAGCAGTTTCATTCCTATAGTCCTTGTTAGATCAATGCCCTTTATATGCAGGAAGTAGCAGAGCGGCCATCATCCCTCTTTGCTCAAGATTAAGGAATGATCAAAGTGTGGGAGGAGAAAAAATGGGGGCATTGAAACCCTGGGTGATCATTAGTCAAACACATTTCACCTGCCTTTACTAATCAAGGTCGTTAGCCTGTAGCCTAAACAGTATAAACTTTCCAGGAGTTATTTTCCAGGAACTTAGAGCCGGCTGTGTCTAGTTGGAGCTGAGCTAGTTAAGACTGGATAAGACCACCAACCCTCCAACTGGGTTGCTTCTCATGGGGCATGGGCGAGTGTCCTCTTGGTGACCTTTTGACATCAGAGAGCTAAACACTCCACCCTCAGATCATGCTAAGTGCCTCCAAGTTGGCACATGCAGAGGCCTGTAGTTAGTTACACCTGAACAGAACAATGATTACCATTACTGCAGTTTGTCCCAGTCACCTTTCTCCACTCTCCCCCTGCACCCCATGCCTCAGACTGCCGGGCTGCTTCCATTCCTTATTTCCCAAACAACCCCCAGCCCTTGGCTTTGGGGAGGCAGGACAGAGATTTGTTTTCCAGTCTCCTCACTTGGCTGCCTTGCGAGTATACCCTCCCTTTGCTGCAAACCTCAGCATCTCAGCATTTGGGTTGCTGCTTGTGAGGTAAAAGGAGCCTGGTCCAGTAATACCATATACCAGAAACCATTCTGGAACAAAGACTAAAACCTCTAGCCTCTAAGAGCTTACATTCAATAAACAAATAAGCCAGATACATAGAAAATCTAATAAGTAGCAGTAAGTGCTACAGAAGAGAGTTAAGACAGAAAAGGGACTCCAGAAAGACGTGGAGGGCAGGCTAGAAGGGGGAGAGGACTTTGGCTCTCAAGAGGGTGCTCATAGAAAGCCCGACCGAGGAGGCGGCATTGGAGCAAAGGCCTGCAGGAGGTGAAGCGGTGAGCTAGACCACCAGTAGAGGAGTGTCCCGAAGAGAAGGACGAGCTGAGTGCTTCCACCCTGGTGGGCTTGAGGGATGAATGACAAAGAGCCAACAGAGGCTGGAGTGGAATGAGAGAGATCAGAGAGGTGGCAGGGAGCCAACCGCGGAAGGCCTCTTAGGTTGCTGTCTAGTGACGTGGGATGCCACTTGAGAGCTTCCCACAGTCATGTACTGGTCTGACTGCGCCTCAGAAGGGCATCTAGGGCTGTCCCCATCCACTCTGCCAGCCCTTGCCTCACACCAGGGCTATATTTCCCTGATGGTGCATCTTCCCTCTCTCATTCTTTTCCCTGCCTTGGCTCCTTAGCAGCCTCCACCTAAATGATGCCCCATCTCACTCAACTCCACAACTCACTTGTTCGTGTACTTGGTCTGTAAGACTTGGGTCTACCTCACCCAGGACGCACTCCCTGATTCCCCCAGCCTAGACTGGCTAAACCTTGCTGAGATTCCCTGAGAATCTAGATGGCCCTGCTGAGTGGTGGTACCCTCTTTGAGAACAGTACCTGAGACTTCCTTGAAACTATGGATCATGGCACCTGCCAGCAGAAAGCCCTCAATAAATGTCTGCTGAATGAAGGGATGAGGAACACTGAAACAGAATGAAGCAGATGAGTATGCAGGGAACTCTCTTGTGGGAGACATTCTGAATTATCTAGAATCCCTATATACAAGTTTCTGACCTCCTTTTTGAAGAAGAATGTTTTCACACTTCTTTCAAATTTGATTCTGACTACATTGTTCTGAGCTTTAAAACTAACATCAAAATAATAAAAACAAAAAGCTATGAAATCTTTCCTGTGGCAAATTTATACTCTTACATTTGTGAGATAAGAGATTAGCCAAATACAGTCAGTTTCTGAAATTTTTAAAATATTAAATATTTGGGGCTATGAGTCATGCTAACAGATACAACCCCAAATGCAACTTACTTATAAATGGAGGCATACTGGCTATTTTGGTGGAAAAATGTAGTTTTAGCCACCTTTTTGAAAACTTCATTCTAAACTGTGGAGCTAGAAGTAAGAGATCACCAAAAACAATTCAGTTTGAATTTTAATATGATCAGTTCCTGAAAAGAAAAGATTGTCAATGTT
Source organism: Dama dama (assembly GCF_033118175.1). NCBI lineage: Eukaryota > Metazoa > Chordata > Mammalia > Artiodactyla > Cervidae > Dama > Dama dama. The sequence goes on from NC_083692.1 coordinate 36,959,877, forward strand.
CACATTAATATCTGCCACAGACATAATCTGAACATTCTGGATGAGAAAGAAAGAGGAAGAGACTGTGGAGAAACAAGAATATTTGATGAGACATAACATGGTCAAAACGTTAGCCTGAAGGGAGGCTACAAGGTCCTTTATCATACTTGAGGGAAAAAAATATCCCCTCTCCCTCCAGAAAGACACGGTGTTTAGTGTCAGTTTAGAAAGGCACACTCCCCCTTTCAACATACATTGGAGGCCCCATGCTTGCAAAAAGGTAAGATAATGTGCTCTCGAAGTAAGAAGTCAAGTACCCACTGCCTTTTGAAACTGCCTGATGAGAATTAACGGCTTTTGCCATCCTCTTTTAAACAACTGTGGCCAGGTTTTCTATAAGCACCTCGTTTATCTTGAGACTCTTTCATCTATTATCTGACTGTAAGCGTGTTCATAGTTCATCAGCTGAATTCACTTTGACAGCGAAGTCTTATGACGAGTAGCCAACAGCCTAATGTCAGGTCTGTGAATATCTCTGGAATTAAGGTGATGGGAAAAGGGTAACCTTCTGCTACTCCTAACGGCATTTGCTGAACCACAAAAATAGACCCTTAAATCATCCTCCATTTGCAAAAGCAGGTCCTCTTTGCTAATATTAGAACAGAGTGCAGCTGGCTTCCTGCTTACATCAAACACACCACGTGGGGCCACCTCTGCATTCATCCTTGCATGTGGTTACAGACATGAATCATGACATGGCCAGTTGTGTAGACGAATGTTACCATTCAAACTGTTCTTACTTGGCCTCTAACAAGTCCATTCCTAGGTATTTTTGACGATAACAAGGGAAAAAAATCATCATCCCCTATCTTTGCAGTTTAGCCACCTGGGCCCCAGAGGTTTATAATTGTTACTTCTTCCTGAAGAACTGGAAATGGACTTTGTGATGAAAACAAAAATACCTGTACTGCAAACATAAAACTCTTCTTTTTAAACAGCCGCAGCTTGGTTTACGATCATCTGAAAGTGCATGATGCTTGAACGAAAGACTTCTGTTTACGATAACTTATAAGAATTATATTTCCAAACAAGTTTAAGGTTGGCTGTACACATTTATAAATATTTTGAGTAACTGAAGTAGACTTTTGAGAAACCTTGCTACCACAGAATTCTATGTTTACACTTTCTGTGGATAGAACAGGAGCTTTTGAAATTAGCGTTTTTACTAAATTGCCAGGAAGGTGCTTGTTGTTCTGAATCCATCATTAAACCAACCAGCATAGCCTGTGTATGCCCAGCACAGCTGATGAGTAAATCAACTCATTGGAAGGTGTTTAGCTTCGCTAATCACCTGATGATTATTCAGAAACATGAAAAACAGAACTTTTCAGTCCCCAAGGTAAAACTATGCTATAAACAATGGCTCTCAATTGCTCAACACTTAGTCAACACTTCTGCTCCAATCCTGAGACTGTGACTTCCATTAAGATGTAAAGAACCAGTGTGGACATACTCTAAATCATCCTAATAAAAGCGGAGATGGCATTTTACAGATAAGTTTGTTTTGATCCTCAAAGTTCTTTGGACCCACAGATAGCCAAGTGCCACAGGAGTTGGGATCAACTGAGCATCTCTGTATTACAGCCTCCCCACACTTAATGTGCTTCCATTTGCACCACTTGTCAGTCACTTGAAAAAGAATGTACTCAAATTTCCATGGATAGAAACAACACAGATAAAGGCTACCCTTTGTTTAACTGTCACTCCTTTATTCTTGAGAAATTGTGAGGATTCCCTACAGAAGCAGGTGCCTATCTTTTGCATGGGGCAGATGATCCAGCAGAAATAGTTGTTTCTAGATATCTTTCAGGGTAAAAATTTCTTCAAGTTATGTTTTCCCCTTAGGAGTTGTTAAGAGTAAAAAAGCAAGAATTACTGTAAGTGTATTAATAGTAATGATGCTTCAGATGTACTCTAGAAGAAATAAAATAGCTCCTTGGAATATTGTAATTAGCAAATTGGGGCTTTGGAGGTTGTTATTTTTAGCCTTTGTCTGAAACAAAAAAGGAATCTGCTAGACGCTACAATATAATTTTAAAATAAGAACCCACTGCAGCCTTCTATCCATCCACCACCACACACAGAAACTTCTAGCAACTACCAAAGACACTAAGCACCGCCATGATGGGGTTTACAAGTGCTCAGTCCTCAACGCTCTGTTCCCACCTCCCTTGCAGAACTTCCACTAGGAGCACGTTTCTAGCACCGCACCTGAGCCAATTCCAATCTCTAAGTCTTTCCTCCTGGACATTACAAAAACTCAAACTGACTTACCTTAAAAACAAACTCATTCATGCATTTATCTCTCTTGCCTCCTCTTTACTTCCCCACTCCCTGAAAAATACCCCTGATGTGTTTACCCCATCACTGCCCACTATGGCTTTCCTGACTTGTCAATGGTATGGACAATCTCCCAGTCACCCAGATGATGGTCTTGAGTTGTATTAGACACCTCCTTCTGCTTCATTCATTCCCTGTACCTAATATTTCACAAGTCCTGTTAATGTTCTATGAAAATGTCTCTCAGACCCAAGCTTCCTCTTCCCTCCCACCTCCACCATCCTAGGAGAACACCCATCACTCCACAGCCATTACAACAATAGCTGCCAGGTGACCCCCCCTCATGACAATTTCTTTCGTGTTTCAGACCCTCAGAGGTTGTTGATACCACTGATAAAGTTAGCAAAGACAGGAGGAAGACACATCAAGAGTATTTTTGAAGGAGAGGAAACAAGGCAGATGTATGTATGAATGAGTATGCTTCTAATATGTCACTATGATTTTCAACAATCATTTTTGGCAAGATTTTATGCCTATCGGAGTAATAGGAAACCCATCATAAGTTGGTAATAAAGATTTTTTTATTAATTGGTAGTAACATGAATATACTTGAGAATTTAAGCTAAGGTAAGAAAAATTGTTATTTTATATTTTATATTTTTGTCTGTAGCATGGCACATCATTTGCTTTAATAAATATTCAACTGGCTAACCAGTTAGATGTGAATAATTGTTGCTGAGTAGATGCATGGGGAGAAAACAAATCTCAGTTCCTTGGATGTGATATGACTTAGTCAGAAAGCCAAGAAAACACACTCTACAGAGGCATTATATCTTTAGCTCCCTGATATCGTGTTAAAAAAAAAAAAAAACCAAAAACTTACCCACAAACCCTGTAGCTACCGTCAAACAAGAGTTAAGAGTCTTTAAACATACTTTACAGGAAACAGTCACTCCACTTTCATCCCCCCATCTCTTAAGCCAGTGACCTCCCTTGATCTCTGAGATGACAGTGTGCCAAGTTCCATGAAGCCCGGCATTCACAAATGACCCCATTAGATTTCCTAAAGACCTTAATTGCCCAATTCCTTTCACCCAGGTTTCTGAGGTTCAAGGAATGCTATCCTTCAGTTACTCTCTTGCATAGGTTCTACTTATTGTTACCTTAATCCTTTCTGAATCCCTGAGAATGCAAAGAACTGAAGCAGACTTTGATTCTCCTACTGAATTACAAGATACTTTACATACTTCTGTCACAAAGTCATTCTCCTCTGTTTACTATTCAACAATGACATTCACTTTCATGTCTAAACATAGAGGGGAAGCACCAGGGCAATAAATATAATCTTAAAGATTCAAAAGCTGATCCCCTTCAAAGGACCATGTTAAAATACCTAAGAAAATTAATCACTTCCTGCAGTCCTAACCCCACAGCTCTGTCTTATCTGGACAAACACTGCAGGCTGAGGGCCAAGTATCCACTTTGCATCTATTTTGGAAAATATTATCTGAGCTTTCCCTTACAAATCAAATCAACATATATGGTACATATTGAGTGCTCACTATTTGCACAGCACTGTACCAAAGTGGCTCTATTTGAAAACAGTAATGTAAGCTTGAGCTTTTCTTTCAGAGTTTATGAAGGAAAGTATTATAGTGCATATCAGCTGATTTATTTACTTGAAACCAAAATAAATATATGATGTGGATGGCAGCAACAAAATAAAAACATTTTGATAAGTTAACCCCCCTAAAAGAAACTCTTCTATATTTAAGTAAATTATTCTAGAATCATAATACTTTAATTCCTTTGTCCAAAATTGTTAACAGAATTATACTGAAACTGTTTGACTTATAACAGTTTCTCAATTCCATGAAAGTTTGCTATACCAAGTAGAACATCTGTGGGTGCTAACGTTGCCTTTATTTACATGCAATTTGTTTCCAGTGGCAAATAAAAGTGCTTGAAGAGCCATGGGGCTATTTTCGACTCCAGCCCGACCAACATTCTCTCCAACACACAGGCAGGCAAGTACACACACACTCACCCCCACACTCAGAGGATTGAGAGGCTGAAGGTTAAACACTCCTTTGTTACAGGAAAAACAGAATAAATGGAGAAGGTTTCACTTACAGGACAGACCCAGAGGAAAATAATCACCGTATAGACACATAGCTTCCAGTACTTCCAAAAGACTATGACATCATTAGACAATAATAAATATGCAGTTAAATAACTCAAGTGACCCACAAAATAAATCATACATTTCTTCAGTCAAAACATAGTCTTCAAACTGTATTCTATCACTGGAAGAGAAATTGGACTAAAAAAATTCTACAAAGACCAGCTCTAAAATTCTATGAGTTCACAACATATGTCCTGGAGGAGAGAGGGATTAAAAATAAAACTGAAAAAGCCTCTGTTGAGGCTTAGGATAATTACATTATTTCATGATGAATTTAGCACACCTTAAAACCCACATGATGTACTTTTCTGCATTTATGTTTTATTCAGTAAAAATGTTCAAAATCTATTATAGCAAGCTGATTATTTATCTAGGATTTCTACTGTTGGGAACATAGTGTCAAGAGGAAACAATAGAAAATGTGGTCCACAGACTAAACTGGATGATCCAGAAAATAAAGAATTATCTCATCAAGGAAAGAAAATAAAATGAAGTTATTGAGGGAATGAGATGAAGGTGTTGACTCTTCACCCTTCATAGGGGTCCCATCTTCAATGTGACCCTGGGCTCAAATCAAGAAAAGCCAGCACACAGCTGAGGATCTGCCAGACCCTGGGGAAATGGCCTATGGATCCCAGAAAGGCACGAGGTGCTGAATTGCAAACCCCCTTAATCAGCAAGTCAGTATCCTGCATGTTTGGCAGAAAGAGACAGAAGAGGTGGACTCCCAGTACGAAGATACTCCATATCTCCAGAAAATATGAATAAAAGGAAGAACACCCCGAATCTGGGAAGCTTGGGGAAGGAAGGGCTGGTCATATTCATAGTTCAGCTAGCAATGCTTTTATTGTTTTCTACTTTTAAAGCATCTTAATATACTGTTTCCGAGAGTTCTTGCAAAAATATGGTTAGTGGAAAATAAGAAAATGGCCCCATTCAGTCTGGTTAATATTCTCATGTTATCAGAGGCCAAAGTGAGAGGATATTCATAAAGCATCATTATCTCAATCCCCTCAAATAATACTGTTTTGATGGGCAAGAGGTTGCCTATAGTTATTCCCTTTTCTTTTATACACTAAACCTTTCCTGCTTCTAGGAAATCCAACTAAACCCTCAATTCTAAGGCTTCCTAAACCACAGAAATTTCTCTCTTGTCTAGTGAGTCCCAGGCTCCACAGTTACAGTCCTCAGTACTCAAAATCTGTATACTTGCATTGCTTGTTCCAGGAGAGTCTGTGAGCCTTACCCACAGTTACAACTATCTAATTTGATTTTCTTCAATCAGTCTGAAAATTTCTTAAGGTCCAAATGGCAGATAAAGTAAAAAAAAAAAAAAAAAAGAGTGTGTCTTCTTTGATCGTTTCAGTTTGTATGAAATCTTAGATATTAAGCTACTTAGAAGATGAAATGAGGACAAGAATATTATACTTTTTAAAAAAGCACTATCCTCATAAAAGACAACATAGTACCTAAGTTAAGACTGTGGATTCTAGAACTGGGCTGCCTGAGTTCAAGTCTCAGCTCCACCACTTACTACCAGTTTGACCTTGGGTCATGACTCAAAGTCTGTGTCTGGGTTTAAATGAGTTAATCAGTTTAAATAAGCTGACACCTATAAGAAACAGTGCCTTGTTTGTGGGAAATGCTAAATAAAAACTCTTAAAGTCAGATGCTAGTTTCCTTTCCAATATAAATTATAAAGTTAATAACTATAATTAAATATACCACATCAGAGCCCCACCTATCACCCCAATGTTCTTCTGCTATTAGAGTAGGGATTCACTAGTCAAATCTAGTCCCTGGCTTGTTTTTTCACACCCCAAAGCTAAGGATGCATTTTACATTTTTTTTTTATAAACCTCTGTTATCTTTTAATCTTTATTTTTTGTTCATTTTTAAAGGGTTTTATGATATGGACCATTTTTAAAGTCTTTATTGAATTTGTTACAATATTGCTTATGTCTTATGATTTTGGTTTTGTGGCCCTGAGGCATGTGGGATCTTAGCCCCCTGACCAAGGATTGAACCCATACCTCCTATACTGGAAGTCAAAGTCTTAACCACTGGACTGCCAGAGAAGTCCTAATATTTACTTTTTAAGGTGTTGCTTTCAAAGAGAAGATGAGGAGGAGAAAGAGCAGGAAGAGAATGGGCAACAGAGACCAAACACATTGTGCAAATCTTCAACCTTTCAAGCTCTGCTAAGGCAGTAGGTAGGAGGGGCAAAGCTTCTCACCTTCTCTGTGTTGAACCCCATACTGTTTGAACCAGACACCCAGAGAGAAAAGGAGAGGGCTCCTTTGACAGCCAACAGAGGAAGTGTCAGGATCAACCTAGTTCATCTCCCCCTCTCACCACACATACTCCCTGTTCAGCACCGGCTACGTATTTCTCAGCCTCTGTTCCAAGCTTTGGAAGTCTTCCCTCAAGGACATGAAAACCGCCTTGGACTTTCTTCTTGGTGCTAATGAGCATGGGTCTCCTGATTCCTCACTCTCTCTTTCTAATTTGTCTTACACTGTAGGGCTTTTTCTTAGAAAAAGAATTCCAATTCATTCTTCTCCTGACCCGCATGTCTTTGTATCTTTCCATTTCTCCCCCACTCCCTGGGACCACTAGACCAACCTTGTTCCTGGGTCCCTATATTAGGTGTCCAAGCCCTGACGTTTGCTATAACCAGAACTGGGATTTACTAGGCTAGGGGGTGGGCCCCAGGCATAGTTCTCCCTCTTCAACACCTGCTCCTCAACTGGCCTAATTGAGAAACTGGATTTTGGTCGCATCCTCCTTCTGAATGCCGGCCAGTTTCTGCCTGATATGTTAGACCCTCTTCCAAGGTCGGGAATTCAATCCCAGCTTCCTGATGTGGGCCCTGGTGCCCTGCCTGGTAACAGTCAGGTACAGGAGCATGTTATTCCCCACCCCACCCCCCCAGCACACACACATGTTGATATGGGAGCAGCCTGGCAGTGACTGGCAGTGTGCTAGTCACTTGCAGCCACAAAGATGTCTGGGCTCCTCCAGCCTCCTTCACTGCCCCCTGCATGCCCTGCTGCTCTGCAGGTCCAGAGAGAGGCCAGGTGCGAGGTGGGAATTAGCATACATGTGCAAGTGGGGGTCTGCGACAGACAAAGAGATGAGGAAATTCCAGCTCTTTCCTGTTAGTTCCTTATAAATAGACCAAAGCACAGAAGAAAAGAAAAAAGTGTTGACATATGGGAGAGAAGGGAAGGAGGGAGGGAGGAGGAAGGGAAGGGATTTGTTTAGATCCTGACTCTGCCACTACCTTGGACAAGTTACTAAACTCACCTGAGCCTCTGTTTAGGGGAAATAGAACAATAATATATACCATAAAGGGTTACTGTGAGAATCGCGTAGATTAACATATGCTATTCCTTGATTATAAAAACACTCAGTAAATATTATTAACAGATCCATCTCCCTTCTTGCTTTCCCTATTCTTTCTGAAGACAACAAAGATTATTATGACCTTCAAAAGTGAGCAGAGACTTTTCCTTCCGTCCACCTCCACCCCACCCTCCTCTCCCAGCCTCTCCCTTTGTCTGCCCCTACTAGCCTCATTGTTTTGTGTCATTCCTTTGGCCTCTGTCCAGTCTACATTTTATAACAATTCAAATTCAATTAATGGGATTTTAAAGAGACCTGGAAAATCACTGCTCTATTAAATTTTACATGCAAAAATGAGAACACAACAAACTTCACGCCTCAAACAAAATTCTATGCTTCTCACATGTGAGGAAGCCCTTCATTCTTGATCACAGCCCAGCCCTCCCTCTAAACACCTGTACTCGGCCTTACCTGACCATTGGTATTCCCTAGGGAACTATGGTCGTCTTCCACCCAAAGCACAGCTATGCGTGATCACTGGGGGTAAAGACCAAACGTGACTGAGCAGCACTCTGACCCAGCGTGTTCTGCTTGAGGGGTTGGGCAAAACTTGCAATTGCAAGGGTCTCAGCCATCCTTACAGTGAAAGTCATTCAGCCGTGTCCAACTCTTTGACATGGACTATACAGTCCATGGAATTCTCCAGGCCAGAATACTGGAGTGGGTAGCCTTTCCCTTCTCCAGTGGATCTTCCCAACCCAGGGATTGAAGCCAGGTCTCTTGTACTGCAGGCGAATTCTTTACCAACTGAACTATCAGGGAAGCCCTCAACCATCCTACACCACCCTAATTAACACACTGGTTCTGGAGAGCCTGAGGAAACCATATTATCATCACTCCCTCATTAATGTACATCTTGCCTAAAGGAATTTGCCAAGCTGTGGGAGGTGATTTGAAACACCTTGTCACTATACAGTTTCTTTTGGACTACGAATCGAGTGAATCACAGGATTATCGCACTTAGCATTACTAATATAGGTCAGGGTGCAAAAATTCGACTCTTCACTGACTTCTGTCATGCAGAAAAGGAAAAATCAATGTTGAACGGTTTGTGTTGTAGCCCATAACCCCATCGCCTTTCCTATAGTTCAATTCACTTAGCTAGTTTCAGCAACAACATGGCAGTGGGTGATGTCACTGGACATTTACACGTAGAGTATTTCCCAACTGGTTTTATTTAATTTTTTTAATACTCAGATTCCTAGGGTCCTGTTTATCTTGGTGAGCCAGGCTCCCTTGTCCTATAACTTTCAAGAACTATCTTCCCCCCCCAAAAAATGAGAGAAAACAACTAAATCTATTTTATCTACATTATGATGATAATCTTCAGAGCATTATAATGAGTGAGGACTTCTCATTTTTTTTTTCCACTGAGAGTGCTGACTAGCTTCCTTTTAAACCACCCCCAGATTGATAAATATCATGTCCTTTTTAGGTAGAAAAGGAAAGCACTGAGAATTCAGCCTCCCTCAAATCATTCATCTTATACCAATGATTCCCTAGTTCTTTGAAGGGTAAATGACCTTTGCTTCCTTCTGAATGGCGTTTGTAAAATGAGGGAAACATCCCATTGCCTAATCGCTCTTTATAGCTTTTTCAGCTTCTATGAGGCTTTTTAATGGGTCTCCATCCATTTCCTCTTTGCCCTTGGCTGTAAGGACACCATTCTGTAGATTTCTTCCTTCCTCTCTCACTGCTTCTTTCCCGAACCTCCTGCATGTGCCTTTCCCTGCGTTTCCTTCTTCCCCTAAGCAAGGCTCAGGTTGGGGCTGTGGGCTTTCTTCCCGCCCAGCACGCTCCTCTTGAAAGTTCCCGGCAGATGGCTTTAATTACCACCTGAACGCAGATGACTCCCAAATCTCCAGCCCCAGCCTTGACCTCTCACCCTTTCTTCAGTGCCATATTTCTTTCTGTCTGCAGAATATCTCTACTTGGGTGTCCCACCACCTCCTAAAACTAAACATGTCAGAAACGGAACTCATTATCTTTCCACGCCCCGCTTGGTTCTCTCCCAGCTTCTCCAGGACTGTCAATAGCACCCTCCCCTTAGGCTGCAACCCCTGGGGATCCCAGATGGGCACAGGGCAGCCCGTCACCCCCACGCTTCAGAAACGCAGACCTCAGCCCCCCACATTCCAGAAGAGCTAAACACTCTGCTCACCAGCTTGGCTCAGACTCTCAGGAAGAGACTTTGAAAGAACATTGTGATCTCAATGGATTTTGCTTCAGTTTTTGGGTTTTTTTTAGTTCTACTTTTGTCTTCACCCAACTGTTGACAAATATTTAAGATTCCCACTGCATTCCGTTCCTTAATACATCTTGAAATCCTGGGCCCCTCTGAATTGAGCAGCCAATCATGTACCTCCTTCTGATTCATGACTAAATTATAGAATATATGAGAGTGCAAATTTATAAACCTTTTTATTTCCTAACATAATTAATAGCTGTAATTCCCAATTAAATAGTAAATTAATTAGTAATTAGCCTGGGAGATTGATGAAACAGAAGTTGTAAGTGATTGTTTCTATTCTTAATTCCTAGTCTCTGCACCAAAAGTCCACCACCACCGTGTCCTTGGGGCTTGCTTACATGTCATTATCTGTAGCACTCCCAGCTTTCCCCCACATTGAGACAATAATTGTACCACCATGATAGATGCTGCCTTAGAAATCACCAGGCACTGTGCTATTTATTCACATGCAGCCACTCTAAGAGTTAGCATATAAATTGGTTTTATATGGGAAACAATTCAACAGAAATTGGCTTAACAAATGAGGAAGACTTATTGCTCAAATAACTGCAAACTCCAGTAGTAGTGTGGGCTTCAGGTATGGCTTGATCAGTGCTCTGGATCCATTTCTCTGCAGTTTCCTCATATCTGCCATCTTCCACGTGTTGGATCTAGCATCAGGTTCATTCCCAGTGATAAAAAAAAAAAAAAAAAACGTTGTCAGCAATCATTGGGCCTACTTGCTTCCTCATTCACACTTAACAGAGTGGGAATTATCAGAGAATCAATGAACAAATACCACTCTTTCTACTGAGCTTCATATTGAGGCCTGAGTTCCCTGCACTATATCCCCGACACCATCACTGGGAAAAGGAGTGGGAATACAATGCTAGGCTGCTACTAATCAGGGCCCACTCCCAAAATGGGGAGAGGGAGGGTCAATTTCACTCAAAGCACACCTTACACAAAGGAAGAGAAATGGGATGACTATTGAGGGAGAACTATAATGTCATGGTCTCTATTGTTCACATAAGAAAACTGACCATCACAAAGTCAGGGAGTGAGCAATAAAGTTTAGGTTAAAATTTGGGTCACTCTGACTTCAGGATTTGTTTTTAACTTCTAGGCAGTAGTTCCTCCCTATAAACAGCTGTGTTCTTCAAAATAGGGAGGTGAGAATTCAGAAGGTACATCTCTCAATTCTTTGCAGCTGACATGAGAAGGTCATCACTTGCTCCCGTTTATTCATTTTTAACACCTAACTCATTTTTAGCCTCACACTGAGTTTATCTAGTTCTTTTACAAGGAGTTATCTTTCAAGGGGAAAATGTGTCACTCATATTTCAACCAAAAATTTTATATTTGGAGTAATTATGCACATCCACATGAGCGTATAAAGTCCTCAGGACTCGAGCAATGGCTGATATGTGTTCCAGGCCACTACACCCTTGACAGGTCATTGGTACATAATGTCAGTGACAATGTCTTTCTCCCGTGGCAGTAAATGGTATCAGCCTTATGTGGGACAGGGCTTCCCTGGTGGCTCAGTTGGTAAAGAATCTGCCTGCAATGTGGGATACCTGGGTTCGATTTCTGGGTTGGGAAGGTCCCCTGGAGAAGGACACAGCTACCCACTCCAGTATTCTGGCCTGGAGAATTCCATGGACAGAGGAGCCTGGCAGGCTGCAGTCCATGGTGTTGCAAAGAGTTGGACACGACTGAGCTACTTTCACTTTTACTTATGTAGGACAATCATTCTTGCTCACTGACAAGTTTCTATCAAAGAGCCATTCAGAACATAAAAACTTCATGACTCAAGTAAAAGCAATGTTGAGAGGTAGAAAGCTTGCCTTTCATGCCTTCCATTTCCATATACCCTTTTCTCCTTTAAATATTGTTAAACAGTTCCCAATATGTTGTGAAATAAAATACTTGGACTTTGGAGAGCAGTGGTGAAAAACTGGCTCTTTCCTTTCCCCCCAAGCAAGATATTTAACTTCTAAGAGCCCTGGTTTCCTGTTGGTAAATGGGGCTACTTCATAGAACGTATTTTGTGTTTTTGACAAATGCTTATAGAGAGAGCATGCCTTTTGCCAGTCACCACCATACTTAGTACTTTACAAACATTAACTCCTCCTTCCAACACTCTGAGGTAGACAGTACCACTATCTTCATTTTATGGCTGAGGAAACTGAGGCACAGAGGAATTAAGGAATTATCCAAGGTCATAGAAGTGCTAAATGGTAGAGCCAAGATTCCAACCCAGCTAATATGGCTCCAGTGTCCATGTTCTTAACTGCTCCACTTCATTGAGCTACTGCAAGGGGTGAAGCAGACAGCCTACAGGGAAGCATATTGGTTTATTTCAGATGCCCAAAATGCATTACAGCATCTCCCTTTCTTGTTCTTGAAAGACCCTACCCAGTTATCAAAACACAAAAGACCAAATTTGTTATTTGATTACAAAAAAAAAAAAAGAGTTTGTGAGTTTACTGGATTTTTAAAAATCTTTTGGCCATGCCTTGCAGCCTGTGGGATCTTATGCAGGAATTGAACCAATGTCACCTGCATTGGAAACGTGGAGTGTTGACCACTAGACCACCAGGAAGGTTTCTATTGGATTTTTTAAAGCCTTTCTTGCATGTGTGCATGCTAAGTTCCCACAGTGGTGTCCAACTCTTTGCAACCCTATGGACTGTAGCCCACCAGGCTCCTCTGTCCATGGGATTCTCCAGGCAAGAACACTGGAGTGGGTTGCCAGGCCCCCCTCCAGGGGATCTTTCCAACCCAGGGATCAAACCCACATCTCTTATGTCTCCTGCATTGGCAGTCGGGTTCTTTACTACTAACGCCACCTGGGAAGCCCAAGCCTTTCTTAATTACACACAATTTTATGTGCTATTGCAGGACTTTCAAGTGTCAATGAGTAGGTAAAACAGATAATTTGGGTATAATAAAGGCTTCTCACTCCAATAACCCTGGCTTATCACACTATTTCTACCTGTACAGATGCTCCTTAGAGTCACCAATAACTTACTGCATAGCACCTCAGTGTTATAGGCAGAATGTTTAAGTTCTCTTTCTGGTTTCTTTGCCACCTGGAAGAAAGACATGGTATGTCACTGCTTTGGCCAATGGCATATGAATGAAGTGACATGTAATTTCTGGGCAGAGCCCTTGAGAGCCAGTATGATTGGCTATTTATGATAGCCAGGACATGGAATCAACCTAAATGTCCATTGAAAGAGGAATGGATAAAGAAGATGCGGTACATATACACAATGGAATATTATTCAGCCATAAAAAAGAATGAAATAATGCCATTTGCAGCCACATGGATGGACCTCAAGATTATTATACTGAGTGAAGTAAGTCAGACAAAGACAAATATCATGTGATATCACTCATATGTGGAATTTAAAAGACAAAAAAGGGTACAAATGAACTTTGCTACAAAACAGAAATAGAGATACAGAGGTAGAAAACAAACTTTTGGTTACCGGGGGGGGAGGGGAGAGGGATAAACTGGGAGATTATGATTGACATAAACACACTACTATATATGGAATAGATAACTGATAAGGACATGCTCTACAGTTCGGGGACCTCTACGCAGCGCTCTGCAATGGCCTGCATGGGGAAAGAATCTAAAAAAGACTGGATACATGATTGGTATAACTGATTCACTTTTCTGTACACCTGAAATTAACACAACACTGCAAATGAACTATACTCTTAAAAAAATAAGAGAGCCAGTGTGATGGGCCTTTCTCTTCCCTTTTGTCTAGAAATCATGGCTCCCCCTGAGAGTAGGAGCCCTTGTGTCAGCTCTGGGGTCAGCTTGCACACCAAGTGAAGATGACACAGAGAAAAGTGCCCTGCCAACCCACAATGGATACACAGAGTAAGGAAGAAATCAATCCCTTCAGTGTCACACCATTGAGATATCTAGAGGTTGTTTTCTACAGCAACATCACTTACTTTGCCCTAAATGATTCACTAGGGGCCAGAATAAGGGGGCAGCATCCTCCAGTCTCTCTCCTAAATTTGCCTTCTGTCTCCCTCAACAAAACAGGTAAGAGACTAAACCAGCTTCCGTTACTTGAGGCCCATGACCCAGAGCTGCTGGATGAAGAATTTCCCTCTGATGAAACCATCCCACTCAAGCCTGTCCCCTTCCCCAGCAAGATCCTTCCCCCTCTTTTCCCAAGCAGGACATAGGTTCTCCTCCTGACTTTACCTCCAGTTTCCTAAGAGTTCCAGTTTATATAGAGATAAAGCACTCCCTACCCCATGTTTCTCTGCTCCCTGTGCTATCCACATCAGTGTGTGTCTATTACTCCTAGGAGCAAGATAGCCCTGGGGCCATGAACCAGTGTCCCCTGCTGTCCAGACCTTTACCTCTCAAAACCTAGAATCAGAAGTGCTGGAGACTTCTCTGGTGGCCTGGTAACTAAGACTCCATGCTCCCAATGCAGTAGGCCCAGGTTCGATCCCTGGACAGGGAACTAGATCCCACATGTCACAGCCAAAGATTCCGCATGCTGCAACTAAAAATCTCATGTGCTACAACTAAGAAGTGGCATAGCCAAATAAATAAATTAAATATTTTTTTTAAAAAAGAGAATGGGATATGCTGGCAGAAAACTACAGTGGCCAACAAAAGGCAGGCACCAGGTGAGTGAGGCTGTCCACTGGGGAAGGAAAGGTTCTTTGAGGGAGTTATATTTTTAATTAGGGAGACCACAGAGTATGGGATGTAGAATCATTAGGCAGAAACATGTATCCATCACTCTATGCAAAGTGCACACACCCTTCTCAACTTTAAGGCCAAGACAGTTCACAATCCAGAGGCCATCACAATACCAGGAACATAAATTTTTTAAATCAATAAATATTTGCTAAACAGACTTTAATCAATGATACATGGTATCAGTGAAAACTGCTGGCAGATCCAGTTCCATAAAGACCTAAGAAAGAAAAATGAACAACATTGATTTTACTTCCATCCATATGAATTACTATATTTTACAAGAGCTTCTTACCACCTGTACCTAATTTCAGTAGAGCACAATAATGATCATGACTATTATTAAATGTGTGTCAGATTACCTTTGCTGTGTGTTTTCTTTGATGACAAAGTTCACAGTTTGCGGCTCATGTAACGTGTTTCTGAGGCCTGCTCATCTGCTTCCATCTTAAAAAATTTTTATGGTAACATTTTTCACTGATGTTCTACTGCATTGATTTACTTAATCAGAGTTGAAGTTTGCTTGCTTCTGTGAGCAATAGCAGAATCTCAAATCATCACTAATATCTTCTTCTGGTTACAATATTGGACCTATAGTTCTTAACCTACTGTTGTTTAGTCCCTAAGTCATGTTCGACTCTGCTACCCCATGGACTGTTGCCCACCAGGCTACCTATCCAAGAAATTTTCCAGGCAAGAATACTAGAGTGGGTTGCCATTTCCTTTTCCAGGGCATCTTCCCAACCCAGGAATCAAACCTGTCTCTCTTGCATTTGCAGGTGGAATTTTTACTACTGAGCCACCAAAGACGCCCTTTCAGTTCAGTCACTCAGTCACGTCCGACTCTTAGTGACCCCATGGACAGCAGCCCGCCAGGCTTCCCTGTCCATCACCAACTCCTGGAGCCTGCTCAAACCCGTGTCCATTGAGTCAATGAAGCCATCCAACCACATCATCCTCTGTTAACCCCTTCTTCTCCTGCCTTCAAACTTTCCCAGCATCAGGGTCTTTTCCAATGAGTTAGTTCTTTGCATCAGGTGGCCAAAGTATTGGAGTTTCAGCTTCAGCATCAGTCCTTCCAATGAATATTCAAGACTGATTTCCTTGAGAATTGACTGGCTTGATATCTTTGCAGTCCAAGGGGCTCTCGAGAGTCTTCTCCAATACTGCAGTTCAAAAACATCATTTCTTCAGCACTCAGCTTTCTTTATAGTCCAACTCTCACATTCATAAATGACTACTGGAAAAACCATAGCTTTGACTAGACGGACCTTTGTTGACAAAGTAATGTCTCTGCCTGTTAATATGCTGTCTAGCTTTGTCTTAACTTTTCTTCCAAGGAGCAATTTTAATTTTAATTTCATGGCTGCAGTCACCATCCGCAGGGATTTTGGAGCCCAAGAAAATAAAGTATGTCACTGTTTCCATTGTTTTCCCATCTATTTGCCATGAAGTGATGGGACCGGATGCCATGATCTTAGTTTTTTGAATGTTTAAGCCAGCTTTTTCATTCTCCTCTTTCACTTTCATCAAGAAGCTCTTTAGTCCCTCTTCACTTTTTGCCATAAGGGTGGTATCATCTGTGTATCTGAGGTTATTGATATTTCTCCCAGTCTTGATTCCAGTTTGTGCAATCTTGATTCCAGTGTGTGGTGCTTCATCCAGCCTGGCATTTCACATGATGTACTCTGCATATAAGCTAAATAAGCAGGGTGAAAAAGAAGCCCTTTACAGGATATTTAAAAAGCCCTTTATAGGATATCAATAGAAGTCCTTAACAGGATTTTAAAAAAGAAGCCGTCCTTCTTTGTTATGACACATCCCATGCTGGACTCCTGTTCCTCCACCCTGTCCTACATCCTCAGGGAATTCTGTCACAGTCTCACTCTAGTTCTCTCTTGAATTTCAGCTCCATTTTATCAGATGCCTTTAAAACATCTCCAATTTCATACCCCCATACCTGGACTCATTCCTCTCAACTTCCTCAGTTTTCCATGGCATCACATTGTCTCCACTACCAGGAAAGAAGCCTCGCCTATTCTACGCTCTCTGTCCTCACTCCCTCATCAATCCTGTTGCTTCCTTGCCACTTAAAATTTGCCGAATGTACCTCTTCCCTCTAGTCTCTTTGTCCCCACATAACGCAGGCTAACACCAATCCTGAAAGATAAAGGAAACCGTGAGCTCTCCTATTTAGACTCCATCTGGGGAGAGTCCGTGTCAGTCAGGGTCTGGTAAAGAGACAGAAGTAATATTTAAATAAATAAATGAATAACTTGATAGTAAAGAACAGGGCAACAACTTTATGGTATCACAGAGGTAACAATTACCAGTAGCAGTGACCACGCCTAAGGCTGTGAGAACCAACAGAAGAGGCTGTGATTATTCAGACTTAGCAAGAGGGTCTGCACAGAGCTGAAGAACTCAGACCTCTGAGGAGGGGTGCTGTTGAGCTGGGGCTGGCATCTCTGAGCTGAAGCAGGGCCCTGTGGAGTTGGGACACCAGACCTCTGATCGGAGGGTCCTCCGTAGCTGCAGCTGGTGTTGTAGGCAGTGGGGTGTGAGAAAGCAGGTTCTGCAAATGTTGGAAAAATTTCTCTATGGATTTGATGGCTATTCCTGGAACCAACTGCTACTACCAGGTTTTGTAAAGAAACAAGGCTGGAGTGATGCTCCCAGGGACAGAAAACAAACCGGAAGCTAAGAGGAAGGAGCAAGGCTCTCATTTTCCATTTTCAGCACCTGCAAATGGCAGAGCCTCACAGAGGCAGCTGGCAAAGCCGAGTCATGCATGAAGTCCCTGTCCTGAGATGACTGAAGGAAAACAGAAGGGTAGGCTTGAAGCTGAAAGATAAGAAATGGCACATGACGATATAATGAATGAAGGTCATTTCATTTCATCATGACTCTCATCATCTTAATTTCTTCTGTCTCAGGTCCAAGTACCAAACCCTAGAACTAACTATATCTTCTGTTCCTTCTTCATATTTCCAACCTTATACTCAACAGATATTCTGCTTGAATCAATTTGACTCTATCTGATCCACCAACCCTCAAACTTTTCACCAGTGCCATTTTCAACTGCTTAAATTATCTTGCCAACTAGTTTACAGTCAAGTTCCCCCAGCAGTCAAAACTCTGTAGCCGTTTTCACATCCATGAAGTTCAAGCCTGGGCTCACTGGGGGATTTCCTCTGCCATACTGAGGGAAATCCATCTCTTCCCCTAGAAAGAGCATCCTTTAAAGGAGGGCTTTCCAGGTGGCACGGTGGTAAAGAATCAGCCTGCCAATGCAGGAGACACAGATTCAATCCCTGGGTCGGGAAGATCCCCTGGAGTTGGAAATGGCGGCCCACTCCAGTATTCTTGCCTGAAAAATTCCGTGGACACAGGAGCCTGGCAGGCTACAGTCCATGGGGCTGCAAACACACACTCAACTCGCCTATAGAGGAAGGGCGGTACACACTGGAGTGAGGTGTAGAAACACGCTGGATGAGGATCCATCAATAGAGAGAACTGAATACAGTCCTACTGAGAGTCCCGTGGAGAGATGTCCATCAAGTCAGAGGGATGGCCTGAGCTTTGCTCTATCACAGCCATGGATGGATTAGACAAAGAAAATAAACCAGGACTCCAGTTCTGCTCAAATTCCAAAAACCCCCCTACTTGAAATTTCCATTTTTCCCCCCTACTATCCAGGAAAGTAAGCCCTAAATTTCCTTAAAGGTTAGCTTTCAGACTTACTTCTTCATGTTTACCAAGAAAGCAAGCCTCTTAATTTTTGGTAGTGTAAATAAGGAAGGATTAAAGTGTGGGATTAAATTTGAATAAAATGGTTTAAATGCACACTAGTCCTCACCTAGAGCAAATCCTAAACCCAGAGATAGCAACAGTCTCTCCTTAGTCTGGCAACATTTTTTTAAATTGGTAAAACTTTACACTATTTTAAGGAAAAGATAGTGGCATAACAATGTTTATGTTATGATAGCATTTATATTTACATTGGAGAAGGAAATGGCAATCCAATCCAGTATTCTTGCCTGGGAAATCCCATGGACAGAGAAGCCTGGCAGGCCACAGTCCATGGGGTCGCAATGAGTTGGACACCACTTAGCGACTGAACACACACGCATATTTACACACACACAAAGTAATGCATTTCACAAAGGATCTGGAAGGATATACATCAAACTCTTAAAGGGGTTTTTCTAGGGAGGGGAGTTGGAAGGAAAGATAGTATAGGAGGACTTGCATTTTTCATTCTATATCTTTCTGTACTGTGTGCATTTTTTATAATGCCAATGTACATATTTATAATTTTAAAACATTTTAACAACAGACCCCAAGTTACAAGTAATCCAATTGTGGAGGTCAAAATAGACATCAGAAACAGTCTAGTGGAAATACCGGAAACTTGATAAGCTCTTTTCAGAAGTATGCTGCATTTAACTGCTTGTTTACAAAAAAAAAAAAGTGAAAAATTAAATTCAGTAGATCAGTTTGTACAAGCGGCCAACTGCTCTTTATCTACTGACATATATCAAAGTGTATTATTACTGAGTAGATTTCAAAGGAGACCTGACATCCCTAAAACGTTATTTTTGAGCTTTTCTGCGGCTAAAAATTGTGGGAGTCTATACAAGGCAATCTGCAGTGTACACTTTGGCACACGGCTGAACATTTGAACAGAGCAAAGATCAATGCGAAGCCCGTTATCCGTGGGTTTGGCAAAGTGTTTAAACCTGTTTGGGTTTAAATGTTCAGAATGATGAAACGTTAGCCCGTCTGAGACTACTTCAGCCTTGTTTCAGGCGCGATCTCGACAGCTGTGTAAAGGATTTATGTAAGTTTGGATGAATTCAAACACAGGTGTAAAAGATAAAAGGCAAGTGGAACAAATGCTCTACCTATGATCATTTTTCCATGTTTGGCCGTCTTATTTGTGACTGTTGATTCCAGTACCCTTTCATGCAACATCTATCTTATGAGTCATCAAAAAAACACCACCTTATTTTAATTTATTGCTAATAAAGAATGAAATTTTGAACAAAATTATGCCCAGTTCTTCTCTCTAAACTCAACTCTCTTATTCCCTTGTGTTGCTTCCATCTTTACTCCACAGCCTTCACATAGATCACTTTGCCTCCCTCAATCTCTCTGACCTATAGATGGACTTAGCAGATCTTAATGGGTATCTCAATATAATACTGCAAAATATTTCACTTAATCATTGAGCTATGTTATTGAAAGGCTTAATATTTTGTGTCCCCAGTAGAATTTAAGGTCTGGGGAGTAGCACAAAATCTTAAACTCTTTGTTCTTTGTCATATCAAACTTAGTATTTACTGACTGATGTCAGGTCTGACATAATCCAATACTTAAAATCAGATTTTTAAACTTCTATACTCCATGAAAAAAAAAAAAGAATTGTTTAAAAGAAATTTGTCTCAGTTTTGTATCACCATGATATGCTAAAATGAATTCAGGGGACTTCCCTGGTGGTCCTGTGGTTTAGAATCCACCTCCCAAGTCAGGGGACCCGGCTTGGATCCCTGGTTGGGGAACTAAGGTCCCACATCCCACATCCCACAAGCCCATGCGCCGCAACTACTGGGTCCCTGAGCCACAAGTAGAGAGAAGCCCACGCACCCCAACAAAGAGCCTGTGCCCTGTGTGGAGAGACCTCACATACTGTACGGAGATCCTGCATGCCACAACTAAGACCTAACACAGCCACATCAATCAATAAATATTTTTTTTAATGAATTCAGAATGAGTTGTTCCACTCTTGCCCAGATTTTGTCTAAAATAAGGGGAATCTCCGCCAACACAACCAAGATCTCACCATAGCAGTAGAGAACAGTGGTCCAACAAAAGGGATAGCCATGCCTGATAGGGAAACAGGACAGAAAGGAGCTGGTCAGAGCTGAAGAATAACACTGATCGATCCGCTATTGCTGCCCTGATTTGTTCATAAGCTCATGTGCTAACAACAATTTTAAAGTCTTCTAGAAATTCTTGCAAGTACTGCAGGGTTCCTGCATGAAGCAAACAAACACCAGGAAAACAGAGAAGAGGAACAGGCTATATACGTTCCCATTTTTGGATGCTCAAAGCATTGGACAGGATGCAGGATCCTGGATTCTGCTTCAATTACTAGCCATGTAATTCCAGAAAGAGCTCAACCCCTGCACCCCTTTTACCTCACGTGAAATCAGAATAATAAATTCTATCCAATTTACTTCTGAAACAGTTATGAGGCTCAAATGGAACAAGAAACATAAAACTGTTTTTGCAAAATGTTGAGCACCATAGAAGGTCATACTTTTAGTATCATTTTATTGGTTCATAGACAAAAAATAAAGGCTAATTTTATTTGCTCATAAAACTGTATTTAGCATTATTGTTGAGGAAAATTCTTAATACTTTAACAATTAAGGAAGTGTTTGGGCTATTACAGCATAAATCATTCTTCTAAATTTATTTACTGCATTTAACAGTCTAATTTTTGTTGCAAGTGGAATTCTTAGTTGCAAGACTTGGACATTTCACATCTACTCATTTCTGGCAATATGTGAAAGCAGGGAAAATTCAAATGTAATGAAAACACAAACATTATAGTAGTAATTTTTATTTACTTTTCTAATATTTTGAAAACTTTACTGCAGATTTTTTTTAAATCCTATTTTCTAAAAGAAAAGCTAAAAGTACTCATTGTATCTAACTTTTGCACCCAGCTATCTGCCTAGTTATTTCAAAATTTTGAGCTACTGATGTGCACGCTTTTCAGATTTATTATTTTCTTTTATCATCTTTGTGGATTTCCAGCAATTTACAATTATTGATTCCTGGGTCTATATTATTCCTAAACATAAAACTGAAAAGGACCTTACCAACACCTTTCTTTTAAAACTTCTTTATTTCATATTGGGGTATAGATTAACAAACAATGTTGTGATGGTTTCACAACTATCACACACATATATGTATCCATTCTCCCTTAAACTCCTCTCCCATCCAGGCTGCCACAGAACACTGAGCAGAGGTCCATGTCCTTGTTGGTTATCCATTTTAAATACAGCAGTGTCAACACCTTTTTTCTTTAAGGAAGGAAATGGGTAAAAAAAGTGAGGGTATAACTAACTCAACAAAGTACTGAAAAAACCAGAATCAACCAGGTCTCCTTACTTGGTCTTTGTACTTTCTAGAACGCCAACCAGCTCTTCTAATTTGGTTGTTTCAAACAAAATCCACTTTCCTTTATGTGCAGTAAATGACAGATACCCCAAATTAGAGAAGATACAATGGGTATCACACTGGAAGGAGATGCTGGGATGCCAAACTGCATCCTATGCCTCTTGAAGTCTCCTTTATTACATCAGTCATTTTCTAACCCCAAGTGTCATACTTTGCTGCCACCACAGGCCTGACCAGCTTAAAGCCACCTCCTGGAGAGGGCTGGCTAGCCGTCCAAATCATTACCAATGCTCATTTGCCATCACCTCATCTTCATTTCCTGTGTTGACAATTGTTTTTGTATGTATGCCTGTCTTCCACTAAAATGCAAGCTCCATAAGAGCAGGGTTCCTGTCTATGTTGCTCATCAACCATTTTTCAACACATAAAATACATTTGATAGGGACTTCTCTGGTGGTCCAGTAGCTTAAGATTTCACATTCCAACGCAGGGGGTGGAGGTTCCCTCATGCCACAGCTAAGACCCAGCACAGCCAAATAAATTAAATTAATTTAAATGATTTTTTAAATACACTTGATAAACACTTGTTGAATGAATGAATGAATATGCTTCTTACTTTGTAACTGTATCATAACTTGCATTTCTGCCTTATGATTTTTGTTCCAGCAGATTTTCAGCAGCATGAATTCACCTAGAATAAGATTCTGCCTATTAGCTTTCCTATTGCCTGAGTCGGGAATATTAATAAAATATTTCATTTGGCTTTCTTATGTATTTATAAGAGAAAATACACTTCTGCTCATGGGGAAAGAAATATTATCTTTGCCCTCTAATTGGACAAGTGTGCTAATTGAATCAATATTTCCAATTTTAGGAAAACAAAAATTTGTCTGGTACTCAAGGAGAGATTTTTTTCCCCTTCCTTCCCAGCCTTAATGTATCCAGACCCTCTGTTGTCCTTTGCTCAGAAGTCCTTTCTCAAAATGTTCCTCTTTAAAAGCTTTCAAGGACATACCAGTGCTCTTTAGTGTAAAGGCTATTTTTAAAAGAGTGGGGGGTGGGGAGGAGGGAATTAAACAAAACAAAATGAAAAGATGGAAACTTCTTGCCTGTTTGACTTGTCCACTTGGTGCTGTTAAAACACAATGGCTTTGTCTAACCCACTTATCTCCAGACAGACACTCTAAATGGCCCCCACTCTTCACAAGGAATCAAGGGTTTCCTGCAACAATACCCTCACCTACTTTACCAGCATCTTTGTAAATCTATACAAGGCAGAGACCACTGAAACAAATCAGCTAAATGTTGCTCGTTGAATAAATTAATATAGAGTTCTAGGATGCTGATTCCTGATTTTGCCTGATAGTAAAACCTGAGCCAACTAAGGCAAGACAGAGAGCATGAAGTTCCACCCGCACCTTTTCTTTTGAAGCGACCCCAAACCTTCAAGCCTGCATTTCATTTGGGAAAATCTTTTGCTAAAACCGCTTCCCATATGCAACCCATCTGGAGGGCTATAATCTAGTCTTGCCTGCAGCAAACCGACAATAATGATGCTTGCCTTTCATCACAGATCCCCAAGCACTAGACAAACATTAATTAATGCCCCCAACACACCTGTGAGGTAGGAAAGTATTATTATCCCTGGCTCACAGATGAGGAAATCCAGACACCAAGAGGTTAAATGGCTTGCCTGAGGCCACAGAGCGAGCTAAGAACAACGGCAAAACTTTCCACTAACCCTCCTCCCTCCTGACAAAACTTTGAGATCAGCTCCCTCCGCAGAACTATTTCTAGCAGAGGTAGGCTATAGTCAACCGTATGTATCTTTTTCACAGTAAGTTTAGACCCCATTACAGATCATAAATGTATTCTGTGCCCAAGAATCTGAAAAGGCCCTTTTTAAAGTATCCTCTAATCATCGCATCTGACAGGAAACAATCAACTTGCTGCTGCCACAAGGCAGGTAACATCTATTGAGCGCCTACTGCATGCCAGGCGGGCTTCCCAGGCGGCTCAGTGGTAGAGAATCTGGCGCCGATGCAGGAGACGTGAATTCGATCCCTTGGTGGGGACGATCCCCTAGAGAAGGGAATGGCACCCTACTCCAGTATTCTTGCCTGGAAAATCTCATGGACAGAGGAGCCTGGCAGGCTACAGTCCATGGGGTCGCAGAGAGTCGGACACAACTGAACGACTGAGCACACACAACACAACACATTGCCAAGCGCTGTGATTTCAGCATTGGCGCCCCTCTCCATTCCAGAGAACTCAAATGTGGCTCCAAGAAAATAACAATTGCAACTTTGGGGTCAAGCGGAAATGAGAAACTAAGGTTGACTTCTCTCCCATCGAGAGTTTGGCAAGAGGGATATGAAAATCACCAAGAGAAGCCCCAAAGTGAATGACATGATTATTATACACCAGGACAGCCCGCCTGCAGCCCATCCTATCTTTTCAATTAGCCGATGAGAATTTCTACCATGTACAATCCTAGTTCTATGAATAACAAAAAAATGACTATTTGTCTCTGATTACCTTTTTTTCTATGTTCCAGGCTTTATATATCACTTTTAGCTTTTGCCATCACTTTCAAAGAATTTGTTAGTATTCATCTCTCATTTTACAAATAAGGAAATGAGGCTCAGCGTGTTGTATAACTTACTAGCAAGTGCTAGAAGAAGCATTTAAAACCAGGTCTGGCTACCAAGTCCATTCTCTCAACCGTAGTATTTTACTACTTCTTTGTGTGCATTCGTACTAAGTTGCTTCAGTAGTGTTCAACTCTTTGGGACTCAGTGGTATGTAGCCCCCTAGGGTCCTCTGTCCATGGGATTCTCCAGGAAAGAGTACTGGAGTGGGTGGCCATTTCCTCCTTCAGGGGATCTACTTGACCCAGGGATCAAACCCACCTCTCACATCTCCTGTATTAGCAGGAGGTTCTTCACCACTAGCACCAACTGGTAAAGCCCTTACTACTTCTTTACTGGGGACTTAGGAGGATTCTCTTCATTGATCATCTCTTCTTTTACTCTTTCTTTATTCACTTACATCTTGTATGAAGGCTTTCGAGTAGCAGTCAAGTATCTACAGCATGAGAATGAACCCAAGTGCCAGACTTTCCTGTCAAAAATCTCTGCTTCCTACTGACCCAGGGGTAGATGGCTAACACCACACGTTCAGCTTTCAGACTTTTGCTAACCAAGCCCTGGGAAGACTATCTTTTGATTCTGCTACATAAAAGATTCCTGCTTGAAGTAGAGCTTCTCACTCAAAGAGCACTGAAACCATTTTCATACTCTGGACCTTGTATCTGGTTTGAGTCCTTGATAGCAACCTTAAGCTTCTGGGTAATAACTGGTTAATTTCTCCACCCATTCACCTATCAGTTTAGGCTGCAAGTATCCAATTAACCAACTCAAACTGTCAAACAATAAAAAGAACATATTGGTTAATTAAGTGAAAGGCCAGCAGCAATGTGGGCTTCGGATATGGTATGATCAGAACTCTGCTGTCAGACTTATTCTCCTCTTTTTAGATTGTAGATTCCTCACTCTTCAGATCCTTTCACTCATTCTATGTCAGACTGAACTTCAACCTTCTCTGACACTTTATGCTGATTCTTTTCCATAGTTTTCTGAGTCTCAGTTAAGAGTCCTGCCTCAACTGTCCCCCACTTTCCAGGGCCCAGTGTGATAGGAACTCCTCTTTGGGGCAGCTTTTTCTCTCACCCAACCTACCCAGCCAACTTAGGTGGATAAGATTAGATTTTTGCATGTTCTTATTCAGTTAAGCTTGATTTTCTTTAATAATCCAGGGGAGAGTGAATTACTGTGTATTGTGTAACAACACATTTGACCTGGTTTTGTCTCCTTCAAAACAGCAAATTCCCCTTTGCCACGTCAGCCTTGACTTTATTCTGTGAAATAATTTTCTAACTGAGCATCCTCCAATGTTTTCTACTTCAGTCAAAACTTAATTTGAATTATAACACAACATAGTTCATTTTTTAAATATCTTTTGGGGTCTATGTCAGTAAATACATAGACTTGGAACAAAAATGTGCATAAGTGGGCACTTCAATGCTTTTTAATCAAAAGCATGGTGATGTGTTTATTCACTAATTTGAAACAGTACAATAAGAATACCTTTATCATTTATTGAACACTTACTATGTTGCAGGAACCATATTTACCACATTAAATTATATCATCACACTTAAATCACATAATGACCCTATGTAGCAAGAGCTATTATTATCCACATTTTATAGATGAATAAACCAAGAACTTAAGCGATTGTCAAAGATTACACAGCTAGTAAGTGCTGCAGTCAAGATTTGAGCCTAAGTCTGCATGGCATCAAAACTCTGAAAACACATAACAGAAATTTTCTAGGCAGTGGTACCTTACCAGGAGTCACAAAGGTAAGCTTCCCAGAGTTACACAGTCAATCTCAGATTGGATGGGAAAGGATATGCATTAAAAGGGGAAAAAAGTCAATGCAGAACTTCATTTTTTTCACCTTTGGGAAAAAATCAGAGTTGCTTAAACACTTCCCTATTACCCATCAAGTATTAATCTCTAGAAGCCAAGCAGAGAGTCAGGAAGAGCCTTTCACTGAAAAATTCATAAGCCAGAAATTCCACTTGCTTAGAAAATTTCAGCATCCAGTGTAACACACACACACATACACACATATAATAAATGTGATCTCAACAAAGATCTTGGGCATTTTTGGAATTCTAGCATTTTTTTTCTAAATCTGAAAGCAGCCTTTAAAGGCAGGTTCCTCGATACACATATAAAAAGCCAAGATACCTGGCCTCTCCTCACCAGCGGTTGCCAGTCCCCTGCTTGTAGTGCAGAGTTAGGAAAAAGGCAGAGTCCGCCTTGCTAATAACAGCCCCAGCACTGAGGGCTGTCGGTAGAAGACATGACACTGAAGCCACCAGCAAAGGTGTTTGTTTTTGCCATTTACAGTGGTTATAATTGAATGCAAGGCGGCTAGCAAAGGACTCCAAAATCCACAGCCATGCTCACACTGCGCCACCTGTAGGCAGAACCCGGTAATCTCCGTGAACACCTGAGATAGAGGAAAAAGGCCTCTTACTCATCAGAAACGAGAGAATAAGCCTGGAATTGAGCGGGGCCGCTGAGACAAGAGCACAAGGTCAAGGGTCACCCTTGTAGGGGGTGGAGGAGGAGCGAATCTACCGCACACCACCATGGGGTTTGAGCGCTGCTGCCAAAAGAAACATATCTGTGTTTCAAACTTCCATTATCTTAAAAGCCTAAAATTCTAGTGTGGTACATATATTTGGGCATATTCTTCTTATGGGGGAGGGGTGTTCTAACCTTCCTTCAATTCTGTCTATATGAAAAGTAGCTTCAATTAGCTATTACTGGCTTCACCGACCCATTGACCACTTTCAGCATTAGGTTTCTTGACTTAATATTTATGTAGCTCAAATCCAGAAACTGTGTGAATTCATTATTTGAATATGTGTCAAACTCTGAGTCAGAGCTGTCCTATTCAACTCAGTAGCCACAAGCCACGAGTAGCTACTCAAGTTTAAATTAATTAAAAACAAAATTGAAAATTCAGCTTTTCAGTCACAAAAGCCCAATTTCAAGTGCTCAATAGCCGTCTGTGACTAGCAGCTTCCACAGAGATAATCCAGATACAGAATATTCCATCATCACAGACAGTGATGTTGAGCAGTGCTGGTCTCTAGATCACCGGGCTAAGAGACTCCCCAGCAAAGAGATTAAGGCTGTGTATTACAGATTTAACTGCAAAATATACTTCCTACTTGTCTGAGTTACCTTGAATTCTACTTTCATTGATTCACAATTATCCATGAGCTGGTCCTTTAGTTCAAGTATAACTCTCTACAAACTGCATGTACCAGAATTAAGTTCAGCTGTGTGTGACAAAAGCATAAATTAACAGTAACTTAAACACACAAGGGCTTCCCTGGTGGCTCAGATGGTAAAGAATCTGCCTGCAATGCAGGAGACCTGTTCAATTGGTGGTTAGGACGATCCCCTGGAGAAGGGATGGAGAAGGGAACAGCTACTCACTCCAGTATTCTAGCCTGGAGAATTCCATGGACAGAGGAGCCTGGTGGGCTACAGTCCATGGGGTCGCAAAGAGTCAGACATGACTGAGCAACTTTCACTTTCACTTCAGTAAACATACAAAGTTCTCTTATGTCCAAGTCCAGAGCTCAGCAGTCCCAAGCTGGTACAGCAATTCAATTAATTCAGTAGGGACCCCAGTTCCTTTCTACTTCATGTTGTTTATCCCCTACAAGAAATGGACTCAGTGGCCTGGTCTCAGTGGTGCCTAGAGCTTTATATCTGTCTTCCAGCCAACTTGAAGGAGAAAAGGGAAGGAGATGGATATTCATTGAAAAGATATTTCATTAAGTCAAAAACTTGAAAGATATTTCATTAAATCAAAACCATTTTTGCTTGCATCCTATTGTCTAAAACATAAATACATGGCCATGTCTGGCTATGCGTGAAGCTGAGAAATGTGGTCTTTATTTTTGTGGCCATAAAATTAAGGATATTATTACTATGGGAGGAAAAGAGAATGACTATTGGAAAGTAACCAGGAACCCTCTGCCATGCTAATAAGTGTTGAAAAATGGTAAAATGGAGACATAAAAGGAGATTCAAGAGAATCAATTTCCCTAAGTGCAAGCAATATTGGTAAAAGTTGGGGGGGAAAGTAAGTATTGAATAAAGAAAAATCTCTACATTTTTGGTGATTTTCAATGATCTGTATTATCTTGGTGGCCACCAAGTACTATGATTTAAGGAAGATCTCTCCTCTCTTCAACTCTCTTTCACAGGCTCAGAATTCTTCATTTAACTTTCTCACATGGCTCAAAATGCCATCAACAACAGACTTGTTACTGTTAACAAGGTCTTTACAAAATGCAAACATTCCTGGGAATGTAGAATATCTACTTATTCTCAATTTATTATGAATTAGTCAAATCCAACTTCTGACTTCCAAAGAAAGAGGAATTTTAAATTGAAATTTGGTGGGAATAAGGAGAACAAGGAAGAAGAAATTTTGCAACTTTTCAGTTGGGAAGACGTGAGAAGAAAAGCCTTCTGGGTGTTTTGTAGAGTGCTGGAGAGTGGCTGAGGAGCAGAATTAGATCATTGGAATCTTGGGGATGGGAGGTGGTCAGGATGAAAGAGCTGAGGCGAAAACAGAATGAAGGGCACCAATATGAAGTGAGAGCCGGGAGGCATCAAAGATGAATTTCATTACCTTAAAATTTTGCCTCAAGTGGAGCATGAATATTATAATATTTAACATGGCTTCTTAGCAAGATACACAAGGAATGATCTTTTATCTATTTCGAAATTAAAAGGTATATGGGAGGTTAGACTGCAGTGTTCATTTAAGCTTATGTTTTATTTACATTGAACAGAAGGAAAAGAAAGTCTATTATCTATTGTCTATTATATCTATTATTAAACACTCCTTTCTTACTGTTTTGGAGTTGTGTTATCTCATTCACTTCTGATTTTAATGTAGTTGTCATACTTTTAGAGAGTCTACCTAAAAACAATGAATAACAACAATAGCATTTAATAAGAACTTGAAGGAAAGCACTATTCAAAGAACTTAACCTCCATTATCTCATTTAATCTTCACAACATATCTTAGAGATAGGTATTAGTATACTCATTTGACAGAGAAGGAAACTTTCAGAGCATCAGAAAAGTTAAGTGACTTACCTAATAGAACACAGCTAGTGGAGGCAGAGTGGGGCTCCAGACCTATAAAACCAAGGTCCAGATTCTGTGCTCTTAATCCCAGTACTTAAACAGTATCTCCCTACTTGGTGTTTGTCAAAAAATATCAATGATTCTCATTTAGATCAAAAGTGACACGTGAACAGGCCATGTGCTGTACTCCTTCCTCAAAAAGGCATGTAATGGACATGACTTCTGACTGCTTCACACGTTCATTTTGCAGATGAGCTGCCGCTTCCTCCTACAGCATCCCCACATCTTTCTCCCCCCACGCCCCTACCTCCCCACCACAACCACCCTCACCACCACACCATCTCCCGACAGCAGCCTAGGGGTTTTCTGTCAATGGCGTCACCTAGTGGTCGTAAAAAGGAACTCGTTTATTTAAGGTCCTTTTCCTGTGCCCTTTTCTATTTTCCTCTTCTAGGCTTTTTTGGCAGAACATAATCACCTCTTTTAAGTCATCATTCACAGGCCATCCAATTCTACCTTAAATCAACTTTTTCATTCCTATACGTTCACCCGCTTTAACTTCCTATCTTCTCTTCCTTTCTGTCTCTGAAGGAAGATCTCTCCCCAACTCATCATTTATTTTACCAGCTGAAAAGTCAGCCTAATCACCAGTGAATAGTGGT
The DNA here is from genome assembly GCF_033118175.1 of Dama dama. NCBI lineage: Eukaryota > Metazoa > Chordata > Mammalia > Artiodactyla > Cervidae > Dama > Dama dama. Next base: position 36,990,388 of record NC_083692.1, read on the forward strand.
CTTTGGAATGAAACAACTGGGCTTGAATTTCAGATCCATCACTTATTAATGTTGAGATCTTGAGCAAATTACATAACCTCTCTATATCTCAGATTTCAAATCTATAAAATGGAGAGGAATTACCTACTTTAAAGAGATGTTCTAGGAATAAGAGTAATTAAAATAAACTTCAGAAAAGCACTAATACCTCTCTGCCCATAGTGAATATTTAATGAATATCATTCATTCCTGTGCCGTCATCAATAATGCATAAAATAATCATGCTCTTGTATGATTTTTTTAAAAAATGAAAGTTGCACTATTTGAGCTAAAGAACGAGTATTTGTAATACCTAAATTCTTCTAGGTGAAATCTCTTCCGAGAAGAAAGCTCTGCATAAACTGTCTTTATAACAAAATAAGCACTTGTAAAGCTTCTCATCTTGTACTGTTCTGACATTTCTTGTAATATTATTAAAATATAATAAGCTCAAATTAAAAATACTACTTTTTGAGATATAATTGACATGTAACATACCAAAATCCTGTAAATAAGTTTCCATCAAAATTTGCACAAGCCTCCACCTACTTGCTGGTTTTTTTCTTTATTAGTAATGGATTTCTTCAGTGTGATGGATAAATCAAATATTTGTGGATGGCCTGAGATGTAACCTTCCTTTACAAACACTATTTCTATTCAAAAATGCATGCTAAATGTTAAAGAACTATAAATCAGAAATTTCTTCAAGTTTTTGTTTTAAAATTATGAAAAAGCTTTACAGTAAATGAAAGAAGTTTATTTCATTTTTTGTTCAAATGGAGGCCAGGACTTAGTGGCTTTTCTCACAAAATAGAATGGAATCTATTTGCTGGTACACTGCAGAAAAATTTTTTAATTCTACCTGCTTTTTAAGCATAAATTTTTCATATCAGTCACACATATGACACCTAAAACAGATTTAGCCACAGGAGCCTGTGAACTACCAGTTGGCAATATATGTAAATTACTGGCTTGTATTATTTACCAAAATGTAATGTTGCAAAGGAAATTCAATGAAGAAAGAATAAATATTTTCCACTACTGAATTAACTGGACATCTAAGTGCAAGAGAGTAAAACTTGATCCCATACTTCATGCCAAACATAAAAATTAATCTAAAATGAACTATGACATAAATGTAAAAAGTAAAACTATAATTCTCCGGAAGAAAATATATGAGAAAATCTTGTGACCTTGGGTTAGGTAATGATTTCTTAAACATGACATAAAGAGCATTATACACAGAAAAAAAGCTGATAAATTGAATTTTATCAAGATTGAAAACTACTGCTCATCAAAAGAAAATGAAAAACTCATATCATTTAATTGGTACATTTTAAAAATTTTATTTTATTCAAGTATAGTTGATTCATGATGTGTTAATTTCTTCTGTATAGCAAACTGATTCAAATACACATATGTGCACACTTTTTATATATTCTTTTCCATTATGATTTATCACAGGATATTGAATATAGTTGGACTTCTCTGATGGCTGAGGGGTAAAGAACCCACCTGCCAATGCAGAAGATGAGGGTCCGACCCCTGGGTGAGGAAGATCCCCTGGAGAAGGAAATAGCACCCCACTCCAGTATTCTTGCCTGGAAAATCCCTTGGACAGAAGGAAACTGACAGGCTACAGTCTATGGGGTCGCAAAAGAGTTGGGCATGACTTGGCAACTAAAAATCAACAACAATAAATTGAATATAGTTCCCTGTAGTATAAGGAAGGACCTTGTTATTTATTCATCCTGTATATAAAGAGTTTGCATCTGCTAATCTCAGACTCCCAATACTTCCCTCCCCCTCCCCCTACCCCCGGCAACCACAAGTCTGTTCTCTATGTCTGTAAGTCTGTTTCTGTTTCATAGATAAATTCATTTTTGTCACATTTTATATCCCACACATATGTGATATCCTATGGTATCTGTCTCTTTCTTACTTACATCATTCAATGTGATAATCTCTAGGTCCATCCATATTACTGCAAACAGCATTATTTCATTCTTTCTTGTGGCTGAGTAGTATTCCATTGTACATATAGATATATGGACCACATCTTCTTTATCTACTTATCTTTGATGAACATTTAGGTTTGCCAACAAGAGGTCCGTATAGTCAAAGCTATGGTTTTTACAGTAGTCATGGATAGATGTGAGAATTGAACCATAAAGAAGGCTGAGGACCAAAGAAATGATGCTTTTGAACTGTGGTGTTGGAGAAGACTCTTGAGAGTCCCTTGGACTGCAAGGAGATCAAGCCAGTCAATCCTAAAGGAAATTAACCCTGAATATTCATTGGAAGGACTGATGCTGAAGCTGAAACTCCAATATTTTGGCCACCTGATGCGAAGAGCCAACTCATTAGAAAAGACCCTGATGCTGGGAAAGATTGAAGACAGGAGGAGAAGGGGACGACAGGATGAGATGGTTGGATGGCATTACTGACTTAATGGTCATGAGTTTGAGTAAGCTCCGGGAGATGGTGAAGGACAGGGAAGCTTGGAGTGCTACAGTCTTTGGGATCGCAAAGAGTGGAACACGACTGAGTGACTGAACAACAACTGGTAAATTGATGACCAAATTGCATTGCATCCCAAAAATCGAACATCACTCAGCAATATAAACAGCAAATCACTGGTACCCATACATGAGCAACATACATGAGTCCTGAATGCATTGTGCTGAATGAAAGAAGCCAGACTACATATTCCATGACATCCTCAAAGGGGAAACTGTAAGCCAGAAAAAAAGACCAGAGGTTGCCAGGATCTGAAGGTCAGGAATGACTTGATAAAAACAGAGCATGGCAGAAGTTTTAGAATTGATAGAAATGCCCCATGTCTTGATTTCTGTGGCTGTTACAGGACTGTATGCTTTCTTCAAAACTCATAGCCCTGTGCACTAAAAAAGGTGAATTTTACTGTCGATAAGTTATAACTCAATAAAAAATGTAATAAAGCAAGAGTGTTCAGTTTCCTGTTTCCTTTCAGGAGATAGATAAAATAAAAATTAAAAACCTCTCTATTTTTCAATTTATATGTACAAAACAATGTGAGGTGTCATCACTATAGGGGCTTCCCCAATGGCTCAGTGGTGAAGAATCGCCCGCACTGCAGGAGATGCAGGAGACTCAGGTTCAGTCCCTGGGTCAGGAAGACTCCCTGGAGGAGGGCATGGCAACCCACTCCAGTATTCTTGCTTGGAGAAACCCATGGACAGAGGAGCCTGGAAGGCTACAGTCCATGCTATTGCAAAGAGTCAGACGTGACTGAGCACACACACAGCAAGCATATCATCACTATAGCTATTTTTGGTATGTTACTGAATAAGAAGCAGATCATAAAACAGCATGAATAGTATGCTACAGGTTGTGTTGGGGGAAAATGTACAGGAAAAATTATACCAAAAATGTCATTATCATGGAGTTATGATTGAGTGGTAAGATTATGTTTACTTTTTTCTTTTCTTCTAATTCCTTTACATACAGATGAAGTAAGATGATAAAAATCAAACAGATATAACTGGCTGGTTGACAGGGTTTACATGAGCAAATAAAGGAAATTTATAGACTCAGAGTATTAAATCTGTTAGGAAGTCTTAAAAAATATACTCATCAACCAGATATGCATTGCTTCATCTATAAACAAATAAAGAAGAGTAACCCAGAGAAATTAAGTCCTCTGTCCCCAGATCTCAGGCCATGTTAGGACCTCTAGACTGAAGAACTCCTGGCTTCTACCTAGGGCTTCTAGCACACCAGGAAAGAGGGAAGAAGACCCAAAATAGAATGGAGAACAATTATAACCTTAATAGTGCTCTCCACTTTTCTATGTGCCAGCTGAAAGACAAGGTTATTTTTATTAATATTGGCTTTAACTGACTTATGTTTTTTAAACTAGAAAGAGAAAAATCTTGATTTGTCAAAAGTCACGTGGTGTTTCTTTTTTGTGGGGTAGTTTTGGTAGATTATTTTTTTTTATTATCCAGTAGATCACCAGGAGAAGGGAATGGCAACCCACTCAGTGTTCTTGCCTGGAGAATTCCATGGACAGAGGAGCCTGGTGGGCTAGTCTGTGGCCTTGCAAAGAGTCGGACAAGACTGGGCAACTAATACGGACACTGAAGTACCATGTCTCCTCTGGTGCATTCCAGAAGTCCTAGCACTGGTAAAGGATAGAGCTGTGCTTGTAGCCACTCTCCAGCAATATTTACAGTCGACAAGTTGGCTCGCATAATAAGAGAAATGGGAGTGGGGAAGAAGAGGAATTATACTACTAATCCTAAATGTGTCAAGAATCTTCTGGGACTTATTAAGGTCAAGAGTAGCCTTAAGGATCCATTTAAGATAATTTCAAAGATGAATGGAGCCTAGATAACCATGCCTCAGAGATTTTTCTTAAGTTGGATCAGCATAATTTGGTGCTGGTCTGAAGACACTCAACATAATTTTTAATGAAAATAATATTTAGGTGCAGAAGTAATCTATGCCAAACATTGTTTAAATAAGAAAATGATTCAGAAAAGTATTTAAGAAAGCAGAAAATAAAAATAACTCATAGTCCCATCACACCAAGATAACTAGTTTAATTTTTGTATACGCGCTTCCAGACTTCTTTCTGTTCACAGTAGCATTTTCTCAAATGACAAAATGTCCAGCAACGGAATAGATATCTTGTTGTATATTAAGACAATGGACTACTATACAGGAGTGGAAAATGAAGGAACTACAGCTACTGACATCAACATAGGCGAATCTCAAATCAATGTTGAGCAAAATTTAAAAAGTCTCAAAAGAACATATTCAGTATTATTTCGACTTAGTTAAAGCTCATAAATGGCAAGATTGAATAATATATTGGTTAAGGATGTGTCCATAGGTGATACAACAGTGAAAAAAGCAAAGTAGAGGACAGCACTTACCTCTCAGTGGAGAAAGTGGAAAATATTCTTGGTAATAGACATATAATATGTTTGTTAAGTTATTTAGTAACATTCTATGTCTTTATCTAGAGGTTGGGTATACTACTGTTTGTTTCAAATTGTACCATACACACTTTAAATACTGTGTATATGATACTGCTGAAATTAAAAATCAAGAGGAAAATATTGTAATGGAAGCTTCATTTGAGGTTTCTTTTTCCTGGAATGTTAGCAAAATGAAATTTTTAACATTTTCAACTTGTATCTCTTGGATATCAAAACCAAAACAAGCAGGCTCTAAGCCTCACATTTCTGACCAACTGGATGAGTGTTTTTGCAAGTGCTAACTGCTTTCATTATTTAAGTGACAGATTTTCTTTATCTACCATGAGAAACTCATTTATGAGACCAGAAGGCACAAAGCTGTATTTGACTAATAAAGTGCTCGGCCTGTCTTATCTTCTCTTTTCTTAGTTTTTCACTATAGTTGCACAACTCCCAGGAGGACAGCTTTCTGCTAGCATCTGTATGCACCAGCATAAGTATCTATTGCATTTCAGTGGGAATTAACTTATTTCAGACTGTAAATCAGTTGGGCCAGCTGTGCAATTCACATATCTGTGAGCAGGCTCCTGAGTAATTCCACCAAGAAGAGAGAGAAAGAGGAAAGGGGAGGAAAGGAGAGAGTACTCACACATGATAAACAAAGTGTCAGTAGATAGTAGAGAAATAGGAAGATATATACATAAACCAATGGGAGAAAAAGGGAATATTCTAATGGGATTTCCAATGTATGTTCTCACTAAGACTATAACAGACTAACTCAAATCAATGTAATCTTAGTTCCTGGATCCAGACATACCTGAAGCAGGATTGTATCCCAGGACCATTCATTTACATAATTCAAAAAAAGGGCCCCTTATTTTTCTAAGGTATTTAAATTTTTTTTTTTTTTTTAAATCCTTACTACAGCACAGTGTCACCAAAGACCACTAGATGCAGTGTGACATGATGGAAGTTGTGTGGACTACAACATACTAGCTTCAGAGGTTCATGACAGTCACAGAAACAGCTGCATTTTGTTGCAGATAAAACTGAAACTTCACTGATCTGGGCCCTGAGCAACTGGTGAGAGTGTGCACCAGAAACATATATTCAATGAGGAAAAGACAGCCAGCTTTAAATCACACCTCTCAGCCCCTCAATGAGAGACTTCTTTCAATATTTGCACACATAACATCTTCATGGCCAAATCAATAAAATGTGATTTTGATATGGACTTGTGTGGAGAATTCTGTTTCTCATGTATCCTTCTTTGAACCAGCCAGCGGCTCCACCCTGGAAATGAGAAACCCAAATAGAGAATGTAGGTCCTCCTTCCCTCCATGTTTTCTGAAGAGAATGGAAAACAGCTCCACCTAGGGAATGAAAACTTAAAAGACTTTGGAAACAAGAGCTCACTGAGATTGAGGAAGAGACAGGAGGAAGAGGGATCAAGTTTGGCCAAGGCGTTCAATTAACGTAATACAGACATCGGTCTATAATCCAGATAAGATGGTCTAGAAACCCCCATTCCATCATTTGTGGAAAGTTCAATGCTCTCCCCTAGACGTCTGTTAGTTCCTGAGTTCCTTACATTCTAATGACACCTGCAGACTTCCTTCTGGTTTTGTATAGTTTTCTCATCTTCCAATTCAGATACACAGGGATGTCGGCCACTTTTCATGACTTTCACTTAAGGGCAACACATAAGGGCAAAAACAGTCACAAAAGCCATTGTGAACATGGCAATCTGTAAACACAACACACACATAGTTGTTCTTTACAGTCCTTCGTGGGACTTCCCTGGTGGTCCTGTAGTAAGGACTCTGCACTTCCAATGCAGGGGACATGGGTTTGATTCCTGGTCTGGGAATGAAAATCCCACACACTGTGCAGCACAGCCAAAAAGTGAAAAATAAAATACACACTCATCTCATCACTTTAAAAAAATAAATAAAGTCCTTCCTCACTCCATTGCTGGCTCCCGCATGCTCTCACCCCTCACCCCACCTCCCAGCTCAGTTCAGGTACAGAGCCAGCCACCTAGTTCTTCTGTTGCCTTGTCTAACCCACACATCTCAGTATTTACACTCAATGTTTTCCTACACAAAGCAACCAAGAGAAATTTTCAAGTGTTAAGATAATAAAGTTTGTCCCTGTGATACACAAAGAACCAAAGTGAATGGCGTTATCCCCAATCAGTGGCATGTTCGCAGGAGAGGCAGAGGCTCAAAGGATACGCAAGGCCCTCTACTCCCGGGACTCAAGTCTATGAGAGTACAGCAGGGGACGGTTCCCTGGCAAGAAGGACTAGAGCTGAGGACATGCTAGACACTCAGAATACCCAACGGCAGAAAGAGCACTTTCTCCTGCTTAAAGACAAACAGTGATTACCAAGTTTCCAAAACTTGGAGGAACTGTCTTCCTATGCAATCTGCAGTTCCAGGCTTATATTCATCAATACTAGTATTAATTAATATTATTCATACATATTAATTTGTATTCATTGAATCTTTTCTTAAAGCATCATATGGAGCTGATGGTGGTAGGGAAAGAGAAGACATAAGCTTAAGTTTAGGGCTTCTCAGGTGGCACTAGTGGTAAAGAACCCACCTGCAATGCAGGAGACATAAGGAATGTGGGTTCAATCCCTGGGTCAGGAAGATCCCCTGGAGGAGGGCATGGCAGCCCACTCTAGTATTATTGCCTGGAGAATCCCATGGACAGAGGAGCCTGGAGGGCTACAGTCCATAGGGTCGCAGAGAGTCAGACAAGATTGACACAACTTTAAAAAAATGCAAGCTTAAGTTTACTCTACTCTTACATATATTTTAAAAACACATTATCTCTATTATTTTTAATGGATCTCATCTTACCTTCAATTTCATGTGCTCAGGGATGGCAAAAGAAAAAGTTTTATATTTGGCAATTAAAGTTATCTCAGCCTCTTTTGGCCTCATTCAGTCTTTAATGGGTTAAATATTCATTTAATTCTAAATTCAGTATCTCTAGAAGGGCTAATTATTTCTTCTCAGAATGTCTTCCTTCATCCTCCTTCTCTCAAGGTTGTGTCTCTGCAGAAGTTACATAACTGTGGGGGAAGGAGAGCAGGCTTGGAGGAAGGACCTTGGGGTTGCGTGTTCTCTCCATGAAGTGGAATAGGTCATCTTGCACCTGGAGGCACAGCTGGCCCCACATGGTTCTCTGAGCGCCAGTCTGGCACCCTTTGCTAATGTCTTTAGTCTCTGTCTCGGACTCAAGCTGGAAGTCTCTGCTATTTGTATCTCCTAATCCTAGCTCCTCTGTTCCAAAGACGTTTGTATCTCATCAAAGTTGGCATAAAGAAGGCTGAGCACTGAAGAACTGAAGCTTTATAACTATGGTGCTGGAGAAGATGCAAGGAGATCCAACCAGTCCATCCTAAAGGAAATCAACCCTGAATATTCATTGGAAAGACCGATGCTGAAGCTGAAGCTCCAGTACTTTGGCCACCTGATGGGAAGAGCTGACTTACTGGAAAAGACCCTGATGCTGGGAAAGATAGAGGGCAGGAGGAGAAGAAGACAACAAAGGATGAGATGGTTGGATGGCATCATCGACTCAATGGACCTGAGTTTGAGCAAGCTCTGGGAGATGATGAAGGACAGAGAAGCCTGGTATGCTGTAGTCCATGGGGTCGCCAAGAGTCAGACTTAGTGCCTGAACAATGATCAATAGCAACAAAGTGAGAGAGAACATCGAGCTTCCTTTCACAACCTTTCTGGCTACAGTGGCTCTGCCAACCTGAGAGTCTCAGCAAGACTGTCTTCTCACGGAATTCCAGACAGAAAGGAAGAAACCAGTTCCTTCTGATTCAGTTCAATCCTCAGCCTAGCTGGAGTTTTTCTCTTTTTGCCTCTCCTCTCTTCCCACACTCTAACTCTGGGCTGAGGCACAGAGGAGCGATCTGATGGTTGTAGGACAGCTTGAGGTAACTGAAGGTCTGTTCATCCAACATGTTTTTGTTGAAAACCTACCATATGCCAAATACTCTTCTAGGGTCTGTGGTATAGCAGCAAATAAAACAGTGTGAATCTCTGTTCTCTTAGAACTGACATTCTAGTTGTAATGGGGAGTTAAGAAGTCTCTAGTCAGTTTGGCATTAAGAACCAAGAAGACAAAGTAAAGCAGGAAAGCAAGAGAGTAATAGAGGTATATTTTAGTCAGGGTGACTGCATAATTAAAGTGAAGACTTCCCTGCCATTCTCCAGAGAATAGTTATAATGTAGAGAGAACCACTGACTCCTTAGATGCCCCCTAGTAAGTGTGTGCATGCTCACACATGCACACGCGTGTTGGCAGAGGAGTAGTATTGAGGGGCAAGAGAGTCCAGAGACTGGAGACTTAAGAAACACTTCCCAGGGACACAGTTTTGTGTAACACGAGCTTACTGTGTCCCCCTTTGCCTGCCAAAGCAATAAAACTTTTTTTAAAAAAAGAAAACACTTCCCTCTAGAGGAGAAAACTGATGATGGGGTGGGTCCCCGATTTTGCAGCAGATATAGTTAGTACCCATTTCATGAAAAGAAAGGGGAAGAGGGAAGAGAAGAATGGCTCTGAAGTGACCAACCCATCTGTTTATAGACAGGCATAGAAGGAGCACAGCTGGAGGAGACAGTGACAGGAGTCCTCCCACACCAGCTGCAGAGTCACTCAGAAGGAGTGGTCTGGACTTGCAGGGCCCAGCATCTTTAAGCAACTCACCCCAGCAAGTGTGCCCTGGAAGAAAAATTCCTCCCAATCCTTATTGAGACTAGTGCCAAGCTGGCCACCAACTAGAGGGCGTGGTCACCAGGATCAAGCGGTGCTAGGCCAACCAAGCAGCGATGTGAGTTGTTCCAAAGATTGCATCTCTCAAAAAATCAGTACGGGTACCAGAGTCCAGTATCCTGAAATGCTTAAAAGTCAAAACGCCTAGGAAATATTTAATACTAGAAGTGATCTCAGAAATCATTCAGACCAAATGCCTTATTTCAAATACAGTTTTCTGGGAATGCCAAAGAGAAAAGTAGTCTTGGGAAGATTCAAAGAAGAAAATGTGTTAGTACTCAGCCTTGAAGGATGAATAGGGGTTTGCCAGAGGGACAAAGAAGAGATAGGCAGGTGAAAATGTTATCACAATTACAGCGTCAAAATGGTGTCTCACTGGTCCTGCCACACCCCAGCCTACCAAACCCAGAGTCCGTCAGTCTGTTCTGGAGATGTCAAGGAAAGTCTCATGGTATCCCCACTTCCGTCTTTTGGCTCTGCGGTGGCCATCCGTGTTGTGCTACATACACAGGACAACATACGTGAAAAAGGAAACAGTGACCTTTATCAACATTGGTAACACAACAAGATTGTTCTTTCGAGACTAAACTCCAAGTGAGCAGTGGGAAGTTCAAACAAAGGAGGTATCACCTGGCTTAGAGTTCAGTAAAGAGACCCCATTCCATGCCCACATATGTCAGCCCACCACAGAGGTCGTGAATACAAGTTTTTCACTACCTCTTACCTCCTTCCAGGGAGGAGTGCCATCAACACAGGTACAATTTCCCAATAACTAAAGAAGTTTCAAGTTAGAAGTTTTTTAGAAAGAGGGAAAGCACCAAGAATAAGTAAATGCATAGACATAGAACTATAAGTCTTCAGACGTGGATTCTAGTAACAACTCCATCCTAACTAATGGTGTGACTTCAAACAACTCCCACACAGTTCCACTGGTTTGTTGTTGTTTAGTTCCTAAGTCTTTGCTCAGCCTTCTTTATAACTCTCACATTTGTACATGACTACTGGAAAAATCGTAGCTTTGACTATACATACTTTGTTGGCAAAGTGATGTCTCTGTTTTTAAAATATGCTGTGTAGGTTTGCCAAAGCTTTCCTTCTGAGGAGCAAGTGTGCTTTGATTTCATAGCCGCAGTCACCATCCGCAGTGATTTTGGAGCCCAATAAAATAAAATATGTCACTGCTTCTACTTTCTCCCCTTCTATTTGCCATGAAGTGATGGGACTGGATGCCATGATATTCGTTTTCTGAATGTTGTTTTCACTCTCCTCTTTCATCCCCATTAAGAGGCTCTTCAGTTTCTCTTCTCTTTCTGCCATTAGGGTGGCATCATTTGCATATCTGAGATTGTTGATATTTCTCCCGGCAATCTTGATTCCAGCTTGTGAGTCATCCAGCCTGGCATTTCACATGATGTACTCTGCATAGAAGTTAAATAAGCAGGGTGACAATATACAGCCTTGTAATACTCCTTTCCTAATTTTGAATCACTCCATTGTTCTATGTCCAGTTCTAACTGTTGCTTTTTGACCTTCATACAGCTTTCTCAGGAAACAGGTAAGTTGGTCTGGTATTCCCACTCTTTAAGAATTTTCCAGTTTGTTGTGATCCACACAGTCAAAGGCTTTAGCATATTCAGTGAAGCAGAAGTAGATGTTTTTCTGGAACTCCCTTGCTTTCTCCATGCTCCTACAAATGTTGGCAATTTGATCTGTGGTTCCTTTGCCTCTTCAAAACCGAGCTTGTACATCTGGAAATGCTCCATCCACCTACTGCTGAAGACTAGCAAGGATTTTGAGCATAACCTTGCTAGCATTCAAAATGAGCACAATTGTACAGTACTTTAAACATTCTTTGGCATTGCCCTTCTTTGGGATTAGAATGAAAACTGACCTTTTCCAATCCTGTTGCCACTGCTGAGTTTTCCAAATTTGCTGGTGTATTGAGTATAGCACTTCAACAGCAGCATCTTTTATTTTTTTTTTTTCATTTATTTTTATTAGTTGGAGGCTAATTACTTTACAATATTGTAGTGGGTTTTATCATACATTGACATGAATCAGCCATGGATTTACATGTATTCCCCATCCCGATCCCCCCTCCCACCTCCCTCTCTACCTGATCCCTCTGGGTCTTCCCGGTGCACCAGGCCCGAGCACTTGTCTCATGCATCCAACCTGGGCTGGTGATCTGTTTCACTGTAGATAATATACATGCGTTGAAACATGTATATTATCTACAGCAGCATCTTTTAGAATTTTAAATAGCTCATTTGGAATTCCAGCACCTCCACTAGCTTCCTAGGGCCCACTTGACTTCACATTCCAGGATGGCTCTAGGTGAGTAACCACACCATCGTGGTTTTCCAGGTCATTAAGACCTTATTAGTATAGTTCTTCTGTGTATTCTTGCCACCTCTTCTTAATCTCTTCTGCTTCTGTTAGTTCCTTACCATATCTACACTTTAGCCCATCCTTGCATGTAAACCTCTGCTGGTTGGTGTATACAATTAGGAAATTGATCAGTCATCTCTGAGGCCTCTCCACATCTAAAGCTGGGTGGTTTCACATTTCTGCATCAGAAATGCTAAAGGTACTAAAATCTTGGTCGCCATCTAATGAACTTTGGATTTAATGATCACTTAATTATTACTACTTTGTATAATTCCAAGCCTCCGGAATCTCATAAGAGCATATAAGCATCTGAAATGATTGGCCCCTTTTATTTCTTTTGACCAGCTCTTAGGACAAAAAAAAATCTGTAACAACATGGATGTTCAAAATAGTTTGGACCTCTAATCAGAAGATATTCTAATTGTAACCACATAGTGGAAGTATCATGCTTTTCCCATGTTGTTCTTACTTGGAGCACCTCTAGTAACTCAAGCTAGCAAAATACTTTGAAAATATACATATGTTGGAATTTGACTCAAAATAACTATCATGATTTGCATTGTCTACAAAGGGAGTTAACTAGTACGATGTATGTGTTTTGGGGTGTCCTGTATGTGCTTTTACAAGAATTTTATCTCTTTGATGATTTAAAGCATATGTTGAGGTATTTTGAAGATTATTTTATCAGAAATCATCCAGTTTGAAAGAAATACCAAGGCACAGCCCACAAGTTTATGCAAGATGTATATGCACACATGCATGTATACACATACCTACACACACACATGCAAATGGGTGTAAATCATCCTTTGTACCCCAGCAGTTGGACTGCCATATTGATAAATAGGGCCTGTCACATTAATTTAATCCTGAAATGCTCTGAAACAGTTTTGGTGTAAAAATAAATTCCATAGGGTAATGGAATGTGCTAAGCCTTTAACAAATGAATGTTTAATGACTATGAAAAAGACATAAACAATGAGAAACAAAAATTACAGATTTGGTAAACATATCCTCTAAGTTTGCAAAGCTTGTAAAATATTTAGAGGAGGCAATGTCATATCATACTTCACATAATGCCCTTGAAAAGCATTTCTGCCAAGGTCGTGTTAGAGATCTTGCTACTGAATAATGTCAAAAATATTCCGTGACTCTAAGACTCACAAAACATACTGACCCAATGATGCCTTATTAACAACCGTTATGTACTTTAACACAAGCCTCTGAGGTTCCAAGGGTTTTCGTCTCTTTTGTCAGTTCTAATCAACAAATGGTAAAGTTTAAGAGTGCTGCCCTGAGAAGCATCTGAGGCTGCCTCTGGGATCAGAATCTTGATTGACTATTGATGTTGTCAGTGGGAGAGGGATGCAGGAGTGGCTACACAGATGCTGCACATCTTCACATGGCTCCACAGACACCCACTGGACCACTCTGCATGACGCTGGCAGCACAATCTTCCTCTCATCCAGTTTCCATCATGTCCCCATCCCTTCCAGAATCTGAAGCAGCTCCAGATTGCACTTCAGATAAACTATAAGCATTATCTGTATTCTTATATCGATTGATTATCTTTCGTAGCTGCCCCAACCCTCCCTTTCTCACTTTCCCAATCAAGTTTTCAACTCTCTTCTGTTTCCTCCTACAATATGGGCCTCCTCGTGAGTCACTAGATCTTCTCCTTATTTTCCCATCATCCTTAACCACTTCCATCTCCTGGCCTTTGCTCAGTGAATCCCTTTTCCTTGGCCAGTCTCCCTACCAGTCTGGGCCAGTCTCATCCTCAAAAACTTGGATTTTAACACCCAAGATTCTTTGTAAGAAGCAAATTTCTGGTGCCTAGTTTTAGACCCATTCCCTCAGTTTTATACTATGAGGCTTATACTGAATTATCATACCCTTATTCTTATGTTGACTTATTGCCATTTTCTGATTAAGAGGGTTGTTTTCTCTTTTCAGTTAAAGTAGATGTACCATAAAAGGAAGGTACCACATCTTTTAATTTTCTACAACCCCAGCCAGAGCTTCTTACCTCAGTAAATGCTGTGCTATTCTACTGCTGTTATGATATACCAATTGGTATATACCAATATACCACACATTATTTTTAAAATATTCTACTTTTAACCCTGCATTATATGCATAAAAAAAGAAGAATAAAGGATAGTAAGATGTTTCCTGTGCTTTCCATGTCCAGTCACAAGGTCTCACTTGCATTATCTCATACAAGGCTATAATTAACCCTATGAGGAAGATATCATTATTAAGCTACCTGTTCTAGGCAAGAAAATTAAGGCTCAAAGAGAATAAGAGACATGCTCAAAATTACACTGTTAATGAAACTGTCTATTATACTTCACTGTCTCACCTTTGACAAGGTTCAAAGAAAGTAAATGCCTACAGAGGAAAGAAATTAGTCCAACTACAGAGGTTCAGGATGTTGAAAGATCCATATTTTGGAATCCTCAGTTTTCTGAGAACCCTCTTTTTTGTATAAACAAGAAAAGAAAATATGTCATCACATTACTTTTTTGTAACCTCAACAGAGAAAAAAACACTATTGGGCGGACATTGCAAAAACTGGGTATCTACTTTTTCCCATGGGTAAAAGCAGACAGGATGGATTTATTCTGTCCATTCACTTCTCATATTGATGTCACTCTTCTCAAGTTCCATATAATCAATCCTTTTTGTTTGTAATCTTATTTTAATTGACTTTTAATGCCCTTCTAGCATCCCAAACAAAAACAGTCAAGAAATGAATATGACCATAACACAGGCAGAAGAAGTAACAAGGACTTACATGTTTATATTTTATCTTTATTAAAAACTTACATTTTCATTTTCACTGATAAAAATGAAACAGCCTCCCATGCTGTATGATTTTATTTACATAAGATTTATTTTATGAAAGGGAAATCTGTAGGAAGAGAGACCAAATCTGCTGTGGCCAGGGGCCAGAAGTAAAAGGAAGAGATTGACTATGAAGGAGTGTAGAGAGAACTTCATGGGGTGATAAAACATGTTCTATATCTTTATTGGGGTCATAGTTAATGATTGCATTCATTTGCCAAAATTCATTGACTGTATACCTTAAAAGGATAAGTTTTACTCTACATAAAATTCACTCCCTAAAGTTGGTTTAAAAATAAAATAAAAAGCTTTGACTAATTTGAAACATAAAATCTGACAGTAGTAAGAGAATACAGACCTTGCCTGCATGTGGATATACATAGCTTATCTGTTACAATATGTATTTAAGTTCAGGTGGCAATCTATGATTTTTTTCCCAAAGATTTTGAGAGTGGCAAGAGCATTTACATTAGACTGACGTAACGTTTTGTGGAATAGAGAGCTCCCCTCAGAGAAGTCAAGAGCATACAGCCTGGACATTTTCTTTCCCATATAGTAAAAGCACTAGTTGGAATGTCAGTAAAACGGTGGTATATTGATCCTTCTTCAAGGAGTTGGGTTCTACCAACATAGCTTCCCCATGGCTGCAGTCCAGGGAGTCACAGAGAGTTGGACACAACTGAGCAACTGACCTACAACAACATCGCTTCCACTTCAGGACATTTGTTATTAATAAAACAGATGAGCTCTCTTCACCTAGATTTCCAATTCCCAGGGAATAATGTATCCAGGGGTTCTCTAACCCCTGCCCTACCTCCAAAAAAATTACAAATGAAGTAAGTCATGTACAATCACTAAATTTCTGATATATCAAAACAAGGAAATAAAGGATCAAATATTGCAAACTATCATTAGTACACTACTTAACAGAAAAAAATTATTTTGTTAACTCAGGTTATTATTAATGACATTATAATATTACAATATTACAGTTTCCAGTAATTATGTTACCCAGAGTGCTCAGGAAGAGAAAAGTTAAGTCAAACCTTTCAATTTCTTCATTTCCAGTGAGATTTAAAAATTGTTTATGTGTTGAAAATGTGCCAATTATTAACAACAATAAAAACTCTATACTTACTAATGACTTCTATGAAAGTGTTATCTAACTTCTCGGTATATTTTTAAACAAATCCTCACTTGGATTTTCATTATTTCTTTTTGTAATCTCAATCACAAATACTTATGTGATTAGTCACTATAAAACTGTGAAAGTTGTATTAACCTATTTAAATTTTATGATAAGAATTTTTAACATTTCAGGCTATAAGCTGATTCTGAAGAACAGAAAGAAACTAGGATCATTACCTAATTAAAATAGCTCCTGCCAAATGCAGAATGGTCTGATGTTGTAAATGTGTTTTTAATTTCTGCTATTTCAACAGAAAATAAAATATAAACAAAAACACAACTATTTAATAACCTCATGATTTCACTTCTAAACTAGGCTGTTTGGTTATTTTTTTTTTAAGTACCAAAAGAAGTAGATAAGAGCACTGACTTGTAGGTTTAAATGTCATGTGAGGATAATAATGAGCATAAAGTCTAAAGTCATTTTGAAAGTGTAGTATCAGTCAATTATCACCTTATTTGCCTTGTGTCAAAATTCTAACAAATTCTTTAATGACAACTAGTTTCAGATACTGTTAGCCTTTACAAAGACCACTAGTGTACTTCCTAGATAGAGACAGTTCACTAAGGGAATATAGCAACTGAGGTCAAAACATGTCCACAGATGTTAAGATATTACCCTTCCTAAAGGGAATGTACCGAAAATTGATGCACTGAACAAAGGGAAAGAACTGAGAATCTTCTCGAATTTCCAAGTGTTGTTAACAAGCACCATTATCGAAACTGCAGACCTTTGGAAACAGTATGGTATAGTGGTTTTGATACTATAATATATTTTGATACTTGATAGTATATTTCAATATATTGACATATTCTTAGCTATTAGGCAAGTAACTATGGGGAAGCATAGCTTAAACTCTTTGTGCTTTACTGTAAAATAGAGTCAATAAAGTTGTTGTGAGGATTAAATAACACATATAAATTCCTAGAATAGAACATAGAATATACGGTTGTTGTTCTAGTTTAGTTGCTAAGTTGTGTCCAACTCTGCGACTCCATGGACTATAGTCTGCCAGGCTCCTCTGGCCATGGGATTTCCGAGGCAAGAATATTGGAGTGGGTTACCATTTCCTCCTCCACAGCATCGTCCTGACCCAGGAATCGAGCCTGAATCTCCTGCATTGGCAAGCGGATTCTTTACTGCTGAGCCACCAGGGAAGCTCAGAATATAGGGATCCCCCCTTAAGTGTTAGCTAGTATTGTTGTTATCGCTGCTTTTGTTATAGTAGTAGTAGCTATAGTTCTTGGAGCATCTACTTTTTTCCAAACACTGATATATTTTAATGTTCTTTATCTCTGCAAAAATAGTATGTTATCTTCATTTTACAGATAGGAAAACTGAGTTCAGAGAGTTTAAGTAACTTGTCCAAGGACATGTCAACTGAGATGAGCCTGAATTCATATCAAGATCTGTCTCCATCTACTTTGCCATTCCAGCAGATTGACTCTTCATTTTCACATATTTGAGAGATTTGAGATGTTTTTTTACTCAAAATAGTACAGTGAACCTCCGTCTATAGGTCAGGAAACAATAGTTAGAACTGGACATGGAACAACAGACTGGTTCCAAATAGGAAAAGGAGTACGTCAAGGCTGTATATTGTCACCCTGCTTATTTAACTTATATGCAGAGTACATCATGAGAAACGCTGGGCAAAAGCTGGAATCAAGATTGCCAGGAGAAATATCAATAACCTCAGATATGCAGATGACACCACCCTTATGGTAGAAAGTGAAGATGAACTAAAGAGCCTCTTGATGAAAGTGAAAGAGGAGAGTGAAAAAGTTGGCTTAAAGCTCAACATTCAGAAAACTAAGATCATGGCATCCGATACCAGCACTTCATGACAAATAGATGGGGAATCAGTGGAAACAGTGGCTGACTATATTTTTGGGAGCTCCAAAATTACTGCAGATGTGATTGCAGCCATGAAATTAAAAGACGCTTACTCCTTGGAAGGAAAGTTATGACCAATCTAGACAGCATATTAAAAAGCAGAGACATTACTTCGTCAACAAAGGTCCGTCTAGTCAAGGCTATGGTTTTTCCAGTGATCATGTATGGATGTGGGAGTTGGACTATAAAGAAAGCTGAGAGCCGAAAAATTGATGCTTTTCAACTATGGTGCTGGAAAAGACTCTTGAGACTCTTGCAGTCCCTTGGACTGCAAGGAGATCCAACCAGTCCATCCTAAAGCAGATCAGTCCTGGGTGTTCATTGGAAAGACTGAAGTTGAAGCTGAAACTCCAATACTTTGGCCCCCTGATGCAAAGAGCTGAGTCATTTGAAAAGACCCTGATGCTGGGAAAGTTTGAGGGCAGGAGAAGAAGGGGACGACAGAGGATGAGATGGTTGGATGGCATCACCAACTCAATGGACATGAGTTTGGGTAAACTCCGGGAGTTAGTGATGGACAGGGAGGCCTAGAGTGCTGTGGTTCATGGGGTCGCAGAGTCAGACACGACTGAGCGACTGAACTGAACTGAACTCAGTACAGTGAAGTCTTTGGGAAAAGGCAATAAAGCCTCAGTACATAGTTCTTAATTCTCACAAAGAATATTTGTGTTTATTCTCTCATTAGTAAGATAATTAATCTTGACACATCCCAAATAAAAATGTGTGCTAGCCTCAGTGGATTCTTAAGTGACTTTTTAAGGTTTTTTCAATTAAATAAATGTTAAAACCTGAAGTGTGCTCTAGTTACGTAGCAGAATAACTAGCAAGAGGCATAGTACCTTAGTAGCTTCATAGCAACTTGCCAGAGGCAAAGTGTTTTATTCTGAAGAGGAGACTAAGGTTCCCCTAATTCTTTCCTCATCTGTGCAGTATGCATTCTATAAGGCCCTCAGGAAGAATACAAGCATATGGCTTAAAACCTACTGTTGCTGTTCTCAGAGCATTTATTTGCTATACCACACATCGAATATGGTTTAAATTTCTCTTGAGTTACCTTTCTTGTCTATATCTTATGTTTTCAATGAGTGAGGCAAGAGACAGACTATCGCATACCTTTTTTTTTTTAATTTTCCCTAAATTAGATCTCAGAGCACATTTTTCAAGTGCAATTGAAATTAACCAAACTCATGCTCGCTTCGGCAGCACATATACTAAAATAGAAATTAACCAAATTCTAAGTAGAAGATGATAGTTATCACTTCATCATTGTGTTCGTGACTGTTAATCTACATAGACAGTCCTATTAAAGGAACAGAAAGTAAACCAATGGGAATTGACCAATAAAGCACAAAATAGGACAGAGAGTCAGATGTTTAATGTGCTGCGATGGATTCATCGGATAATTTTAAAAAGACACAAAGATGTGGAATCAAATCTTTCAGTACTGACCAAAAGGATTGGAATTTTTTCTTGCTGGCCAATATACCCAACAACATTTTTGGGAAAAAAAAATGAAGAAGAAGAAAACATCACTGTGTCTAGTAAAAACAGTTTGTCTCCAGGATATTTCTCATTCTCAATTGTCTGAGTTTTCCAAGTCAAACCAGCTGAAATAGAAAGTCCTTAAATGGCTATAATTCATGAGCCATAACCTGGGTAATTTATGGTTTGTAGTCCAAGAGTTCAAAATGGGAAGGATAAGCAACTATACTTCCCATCTAAAATGTGTGTGGGAGTGAGGGAGTGGAGGGAGCTGACATCCTCACCACCAGGGCGTTGGAGCATCATCATGGTTTGAAATGTGCACATCGCCCATTAGTGTACAATGTTGCAAGGTGCAAATTCCTGAATGTAGTCAGTGTGGAAATCTGGATTGAATTTGACGTGTTAGTGTGTTATTGGTACATCTCCAATATTCATAATTTGTTACCCTGGCATCTTTCATCACACTCATTAAGAAAGAAGGGGAGAGTACATGTGGCCACCAGATTCATTTTTTTATTTCTGAAAGAAAGCCGCATCCTTTAATTACCTCTTACCATCTTATTGCTCCAATTATTACTGCAACTTTGAAATAATTCTTATTTGACATAGGCTTTTTAATCAAGAATAAATAAGACCACACAATCTCCTGATGAATACATTAAAAACATATGTCTACTATGATAAATACTCTCATGGGAAAAAGAAAATTTTAGTTAAAAAAGAAGAGCCAAACTTAGTGATGGAACCAGACTCAGTTGTAGTCCATTTATTACCTTTTCTAAGGTTGCCCCTTCTTCAGGAAATTAAACCCCTAATGTACTGAATAAGATATGTGTGTATGCTTTCTGTCAGAATATCACAGTTTGGTCTAGAAGGTCCTGAGGTTGATTCTGCTCTCAACTTTACCATATTCTAAGAGTGAGAACCATAGCGGGAGAGAAGAGAAGAGAAACTGAGTTATGACATAAAACTTATAAAACTTTAGGACATGATGAGCAAGTCTGAAGCTAGGTCTCATTGACCATTAACCATTCATCTGAAATTTTCTAAACTTAATCAGATAGTATGAAAAGCAGTTGGACAAAAAATAATTCTAAATACTGAGGGGAGAATTTTAATGCCTGACATTAAATTACCAACTTGTGAAATACATCTAAACTAATGGGAAGATTGGTATCTATTTGGCATAGTCCACACATGCGTGCATGCAAGCCAAGTCACTTCAGTCGTGTTCGACTCTGTGATCCTATGGACCGTAGCCTACCAGGCTCCTCTGTCCATGGGATTCTCCAAAGAATCCTGGAGTGAGTTACCATGCCCTACTCCAGGGTATCTTCCGGACCCAGGGATTGAAACTGCCTCTCTCAAGTCTCCTGCATTAGCAGTTGGGTTCTTCACCATTAGTGCCACCTGGGAAGCCCCAGTCCACATTTACATTTGTACAGAAGCATATAAGGTAGAGCAATGTGACATCCGACAGCACAGATTAATAACAGAGAAGAACCTAAAATATAAGACGCAAAAAGGATAAAAGGAAGAGGGGAAGAAGAAGAAAGAAAAATAACAGGACAGAAAATAGCAGGACTAAAAGGAAAATCAAGTTACAAGAGAAAAAAAAAACATCAATCGACAAGCTAGAAAACAATAATTTGTTTTGTGAATCTAACAAGGTTGCAGAATTTTCATTGAAGTTCTGGTTGAGAATTTGTGTTCTATTTTGTTTGTCACTTCAGATGTTATCAAAGCTTAGAGAGATCCCAGACATCCAGGCCAAGTAACAGAAAATTAATAAGGCCATGGATTGGCATAGAGAACTCAAATTGTAAAAGGGCCAGTTAGATGGGGAAAACGAGCATGACATCTCAAAGTGACATGGTTGGCAGCTGTGAGAATTGTGTAATTGTACCGTGTCAGAGCTGTGAGAATAATTTGGAGGCATAAATCTTCACAAAGAGGAGATTTTTTGCAGTTACGAGAATTAATAAATGCACCAAACAGACTCCGCACTCAATAAATACTTGTTAGGATAAACTGAATGAAAAGGAGTGGGTGAAAAATAAACAAGGGTAGGGAGCTAAGAACAGAGCCTTTGAAGATGCCCTCAGCTGTGAAATTAGTCAACCAAAGAGACCTAGAAACAATCACAAAAGAGGAAAGAGGCAAAAAGGGAAGGCACAGTGTCAGGGAAGCCAAAATTAAGAAATATTTGATAAAAGACATGGCCCCTAGTGTCAAATGGAAAGAACCAATGTAGGCAAACTGGGTTAGATCTATTGAGGGGAAATATGCTTCAAAACGCCTCCAGAAGGGATATGATCGTTTAAATTTTCTGAAAATTTTAAGGGCTGAGGCTTGTAAGTTGAGGCATTTTATGATAACAAAAATCAACAACTATGCAAATTAAGCCAAAGCCAATTTCAGCTAAAGAAAAAAGTTTTTAAGCTATCGAGAAAGGGATGACAAAAAAAAGGAAAGAAAAAATATCCTTCTGATGGAAAAAAAAATCATCTGAGCTTTGATAAAGTTAATGACATCATGCTACTGCATAACATTCATTCTTGTTCCGCTTTCTCAGAAGAAAATAAAGCAGCATTTCCCCCAAAGGGAAGGGATATTAAGGCCTTCTCTGTGAATATTTAGAATTAGTTTATTATTTAAAAGAAGTTTTGCAAAAT
Organism: Dama dama; assembly: GCF_033118175.1. Taxonomy (NCBI): domain Eukaryota; kingdom Metazoa; phylum Chordata; class Mammalia; order Artiodactyla; family Cervidae; genus Dama; species Dama dama. The sequence continues at coordinate 37,012,665 of NC_083692.1, forward strand.
ACCAGGAGTCTTACCCTGGGATTCTTGGGATGATGGACTTGACACCCCTCCACCCCCATACTGCATTCCATTCTTACTGTGGAAAAGGGTCTCACGCTTCCTTCAGATTCTCAAAGAACTTATTATACTATAAACAGTTAAGAATCACTGTTCTAGAGAAAGTAATACTTTGGGCCACTTGGGGAAAAGGTTTAAAGGAGTTTTGATGGCAAGTTGGGCTGACATGTGCACATTCTTCTTCATCCTCACCACCTTCCCCTCTGTCTCTATGGAAGTGTTGCTCTCCTCTTGGGCTTTCTCTTTGTTTTAAATCTCATCTCCTTTCTGTTTCTTCTCAGTCTCTTTTGTCTCATAAATATTGTAGTTCCCAGGACTCCATGTCCAGTCTTTTTCTCTTCTTGCTTTATATATTCTATTCGGTTGATCTGTGTTCTATCTGGCTCTAACAAATTTCTATGGGATGGTCATAAATTCTGGAAACATAGGTAGATAGAGAGCAAGTGATTTATTGATACTATATTATAAAACATGACAAAATATTATTATCTCTGTATTCAGAATTTATGGTCACCCTGTATATATTTGTGGTTTCCAAATCAATCTCAAGCCAAGAAATCTTTCTTGAGCTGGATATGATTTTCAGACTGTGGACTGTCCATGGAGCACCTCAACTTGGCATCCTCCAGAGCGTTCGCACATACTGTGTTAACATCACCTCCCCTTGCATTCCCCAGTTTAGAGGTGGTATCCCCATCCATACTCAACTCCCAAAGCAGAAACCTGGGAGTTACCCTCTGTAGCTCCCAGCTTTCTGAGAGTTGTACTCAGCAGCTCCCTCTTCACTACTTCTCATTCCAGCTGACCACCAATTCTCTTTATTCTATTCACAAACACTTTTCAAAGCTGCCCCCGCCCTAGTCCATCTCCACCAATATCATCTTGATTTAAGCACTTATCATTTCTTTTTTTGCAATTTTTTAAAACTTTTTATTTTGTATTGGGGTATAGCTGATTAACAATGTTTTGATAGTTTCAGGGGAACCGTGAAGGGACTCAGCCATACATATACATGTATCCATTCTCCCCCAAACTGTCCTCCCACCACTTATTATTTCTTTCCTCAACTATTATATTAAAGCCTCTTCATAATCTTCTTAATCCTAATCTCACCTCCTTCCAACCAATCCCTCCTCCAAAGAATCTTCCTAAAATGCGAATCTGATTGTGATAATCCCCTACTTCAAGCTCTCCCATAGCACCAATTGCTGATCAGTATGTCCCAAACTCCTTGGCTGGGCATATATAGAACCTCCAGCTTCTACTTTTCCCCCTCATCTCTTTGATATTACAGCCACAACCACTAACTTGACCTTCCCCAAATATGTGATGACCCTTCTCCCTGATTCTCATCAGTGAGGAGCCTCTATATCTCCTTCAAGGCTCAGCTCGAGATTCCCTGAAACTATCCATTTCCCCACCACTACCACCACCTCTTGGAATTTAGACTTCTTTTTTTTTGTGCTCCACAAGCAACTTACATCATTATCATATTACAATTGTTTGTTTAAAATCTCTTCTTCATTGAACCAGTCCTAATGAGATGGATGAAGCTGGAGCCCCTTATACAGAGTGAAGTAAGCCAGAAAGATAAAGAACATTACAGCATACTGACACATGTATATGGAATTTAGAAAGGTGATAACGATAACCCTATATGCAGAACAGAAAAAGAGACACAGAAATACAGAACAGACTTTTGAACTTTGTGGGAGAATGTGAGGGTGGGATATTTCAAAAGAACAGCATGTATACTATCTATGGTGAAACAGATCACCAGCCCAGGTGGGATGCACGAGACAAGTGCTCCGGCCTGGTGCACTGGGAAGACCCAGAGGAATCGGGTGGAGAGGGAGGTGGGAGGGGGGATCGGGATTGGGAATACATGTAAATCCATGGCTGATTCATATCAATGTATGACAAAACCCACTGGAAAAAAAAAAATAATAATAATAAAAATTAAAAAAAAAAAATAATAAAATAAAATCTCTTCTTCACCAAACTGGGAGCCCCCAAGGACCATTTATTCACTAATCGTTGTATCCTTAGCACCTAGAGATCATTACATATTCAATGGAAGATTAATAAGTGGGAAAAGGAAATAGATTGCTTAGAACTGGAAAAGAATTTGTATTTTGTGATGAGCAAAGCGCTTCTTGTAACAAATACTAGCTTCTGACCTAGATTAGGCATGTAAGGTTTTGTTTTTGTTTTTTAAGATTTTTTTAATGTGGATCATTTTTAAGGTCTTTATTAAATTTGTTACAATATTGCTTCTTTTTAAAAAAATATTTTGGTTTTTTGGCTGTGAGACATATGGGATCTTAACTCCCCAGTCCGGGGTCAGACCTGCACCCCTGAGCTGGAAGGGGAACTCTTAACCACTGAACTTGCAGGGAAGTTCCTAGGCATGTAAGGTTTAAATGGTCTGGAACCATAGAGACCATCATGGGACAGGACTTAAGAGCCAAGCACAGGTAATAAAGAAAAACACCACCACTGGGGAGTAAGAGGAAGTCCAGGGTGGCAGACAATTCAGGGAACCCAAAAGGAAAAGACACACCTGATTTCTTAAAGAAAACACATGGAGGTGGGGGAGAAGGGGTTGTCGATGAGACCTAATGGAGTGCCCTGGCGGCTGAAGAGCTCACAACAATGTCAAGAGTCAGGCCATATTTTGAGATTCCGATTGAGGATAAGCAGTAGTAAAGATGTCATTGGGCAGGAAGTAGTGCCCACTCCCAAGGAGGAATTGGCAAGGCAGGTCTTGGCCAGGCTGGGACTCTCAGCAGGTCATCAGGACTGGGAATCAGGCACATAGAAACAAGGTAGATTTTGCTTCAATATCAAGGTTTGGCTCAATTCAGTTCAGTCACTCAGTTATGTCCGACTCTTTGCAACCCCATGGACTGCAGCACGGCAGGCCTCCCTGTCCATCACCAACTCCTGGGGTTTACTCAAACTCATGCCCATTGAGTCAGTGATGCCATCCAACCATCTCATTCTCTGTCATCCCCTTCTCCTCCCACCTTCAATCTTTCCCAGCATCAGGGTCTTTTCAAATGAGTCAGCTCTTCACATCAGGTGGACAAAGTATTGGAGTTTCAGCATCGACATCAGTCCTTCCAATGAATATTCAGGACTGATTTCCTTTAGGATGGAATTGTTGGATCTTCTTGCAGTCCAAGGGACTCTCAAGAGTCTTCTCCAACATCACAGTTTAAAAGCATCAATTCTTCAGTGCTCAGCTTTCTTTATAGTCCAAATCTCACATCCATATGTGACTACTGGAAAAACCATAGCCTTGACTAGGTGGACCTTGGTTGGCAAAGTAATGTCTCTGCTTTTTAATATGCTGTCTATATTGGTCATAACTTTTCTTCCAAGGAGTAATATCAAGGTTAAGGGGAACTTAGTGTCAGGGACACCCTAAACTGGGAGCAAAGCCAAATACAGAGTTCCAGCAACAGTACTGAGGCTGTCATGGGAGGATTGAGCTAGAGCCCCCAAAATCCCACTGAAGAGGGATTGACTAAGGGTTGGAAAGAGAGCAGGATGCTGTCTCAGCCTGAGGGGGAGCACAGTGACTGGGGAATCAGGCAGGCCCTGACGACCTCTAATAGACACGGCGCTCAGGAACTTGAACATCCTCTTAGCATTCCTAGTTTTATTTCTTCTGATAAGATATAATATTTTTCTGTTGGAACTTTTTCCAATAAAACCCTCACAATTCCAAGGACACATGGGTTTTTCTCCTTCAGAGTAAGATACATAAAGATAAGTCAAATCAGGTTAAAAATCATTTGTTTTTTCTTACATCTTAGAAAGCTATGGTACATATACACAATGGAATATTACTCAGCCATTAAAAAGAATAATTTAAAAAAAAATAAATTTGAATCAATTCTAATGAGATGGATAAAACTGGAGCCCATTATACAGAGTGAAGCAAGCCAGAAAGATAAACACCAATACAGTATATTAACGCATATATATGGAATTTAGAAAGATGGTAATGATAACCCTATATGCAAGACAGAAAAAGAGACACAGATGTATAGAACAGACTTTTGGACTCTATGGGAGAAGGCAAGGGTGGGATGATCTGAGAGAACAGCATCGAAACATGTATATTATCAAGTGTGAAACAGATCGCCAGTCCAGGTTGGCTGCATGAGACAAATGCTCGGGGCTGGTGCAGTGGGATGACCCAGAGGGATGGGATGGGGAGGGAGGTGGGAGGTGGGGAGGGGGGTTCAGGATGGGGAACACATGTAAATCCATGGCTGATTCATGTCAATGTATGGCAAAAACCACTACAATATTGTAATTAGCCTCCAACTAATAAAAATAAATGGAAAAAAAACTGAGAAATAAAAGTCTGACAAAACAGAATCACTGAATTCCTTCAAAAAGTATAAAATCAAAAGCTGTTAGAGCAGAACCGAGCACTCTTTAGTCAGTCATTTTACACCCCAGGGTTTGGCAGCATGATTCAGGCCACTATTTTTGCCTGGAGAATTCCATGGACAGAGGGATCTGGCAGGCTACAGTCCATGGGGTCACACAGAGTCGGACATGACTGAGTGACTAACACAGACAACAAGGGGAGGTCATCTGGAGGTCAAGGAGGTGAGCTTAGGGTCTCCCACTTTCTATGTTGAGGTTCAGATCATACTTGTAAAACCAGAGTTCTGAGGATAAATTAAAGGTTGTAAATGACCCATCAAACATAACTTTCTTCTTTTATAGATGAAGAAATTGAGGCTGAGAGAAGTTCAGCAAAATTCTAAAATCATGCTCTGGCTGTGGCAGAAATCTGACAACACAGTGGAGACTGAGTAAAAAGCTCTTCACACATTTTCTGAAAGCTTCCAGTCTACAGCAGAGAGTTGGTGTCCCACTGCACATGTTCAGGAAGCCCACAGAGTGGTATAAATTTTAAACAAAGGCATGACTGGAAAGGTATATACATTTATACTGATCAAAGCCAATACTTTCAGCTTTATACAATTAAAAAAAAATCTTGAAGACAAAATGACAAGTGATCCTATCTTTACAAAAGTTAAAGAATGGTTTGGGCTGAGCAGACCAGTGAGATTGAATCAAGAAAACATAAGTCATTCTATGTCTTTCAAACAAAAGGACATTGGTACAGAGATGAGTTACATAGATGATAGAAAAGCTGAGAACCCAAACCAAGAATGGTGAAACTTCACCATGACAAGCTAACCAGGAAGACACCGCCACTCCTTGGGTGCAGAATCAGCAGTGGGAGGGGGTGTTCTCCAAGTCCATCCAATGGGAGCTGAGCCCCAAAAGGGTTTCTAGGAGGGGATGGGCCCACAGAGGGAGAAGCTCCCCAGAAGGGGCCTAAAACCCTGGAGAAGATATGGTTGCTACTCTTTCCAAAAAATCACAAAAGACTTGTTTTCAGGATAAGGGAAAGTCAAGTTCAATGAGGAAGTGACTCTTCCCAACTCCCCCCGGCCCCCATCTCTTACTTTCTGGTTTTTGCTTGCCATCTGATTCATCTTCCTCAACCCAAAGACACCTTCAAGAGGAGAGTTTTCCAGTCCATTTTCCAAAGGAAGGAAGCAATCCAACAATGCTGATCCAGGCCAACGGCCGATATCCTTTGGAGTTAGGAATAATGGCATGAGGAGTGAGCCATCACAAGACAAAGTGACCCAGAGAAGCATGCTTCCTGAGCATAATGAGGTTAAAATTGACAACTAACTGCATTTGAATCACCTTCCAAGTTCTACTTTGCTTAATTAATCCTTTCCTTCACTCTCTGACATAGATTGGACCCTTAAAGGAACATTTTAAAGCAACACAGTCAATTGCCTTCTTCAAGTCAGCAAAAGAATAATCCAGAAAGACAGGAAACAGAGGTGTCAACTCTGCTTTACCAGTGAGGTGTCTCTGGAACCCACCATTTTTCATATCTCTTCCTTGAGAGCTGAGGAAAACACCAGGGAAGGTCTCTGGCCTGAGTTAATTATTTGGGGGAATATGCAACAAAGAATCATAGATTCCCATTGTCAAGGTCATGCTGACCTATGGAGGTTTTCCAGCATTCCAGAACCTGATTCATTCCAGTGCATTGCTTTGTTATGGTGTCAGCTTGTCAGTGGGCCAGGTGACAGGAGTCAAGCCACCTCTGAGCCAGCCAAGCCTGAAGTCACAGAAACAGATGTCGGATTCTAAACTTTCCCCTTCTCCCTTCATGTTTGCACCCTCACCTGGATGCTCAGCCCACCCCTAACCCATCCCACTTCCCTTATTCATTTATCAACTCACTTACTAAACTTTCATTGATGATCTGTGATGTGCCAGACACTGGGAGCAGAACAAAGAACAAAACAGGCAAAAATCCCCATCATCATGGTGTTATAATCTAATCTGGGGTGATAAACAAATAAGTAAAATATATAGTTCATCCAATGATGACATGGTATTTTGAAAAAAATAACAATAGAGTAGGGGAAGGTCATGTGTCTTCCAGGATAGGAGCATCAATGTAATAAGAGGGCCGAGAAAGATCTTTTCATCAGAATGACCTTCAAGCAAAAATAAGAAAGTGTGAGAGTATATTCCTAACAAATATCATAGGAAAGAGCATTTCAGTCAGAGGAAATAGCAAGCGTAAAGGTCCTAGAGGTAGACCGTGACTGATGGCATGCAGGAAGTCCACTGGAGTTAGCGTAGAATGGATATAGAGAAGAAATAGAAGTAGGAGACAAGCTTAGCGATGAGAGAGAAAGGACATTTTACAGTACTTTGTGGCTTTTTGAAGAACTCTGACATTTACTCTAATTTAGATGGAGAGCCTGCAGAGCAGCAGAGTGACATATGCTCCAACTTGCTTTTTCATAAGCATCTCCCTATCTGGAGAACAGAGGATAGGGTGTAGAGGACACAATGGCAAAAGCAAGGAAATCAAATTGCATTTAATCCAGGGACAAAGGTGGAGGCAATAATTATTGGATTCTGAATATAGTTAGAATTTTTAAGTTCCTATAAAGAATGAATTTGTGGCCATTCATCCTCCTGAGTCTTTGAGTTAAATCTAAGATTTCCATTAATCTAGGATGCTAGAACTGCTAAGCTCAGGTTAGTTCCTTGAACCAAAATTAAAGAACAAATGTAAGAGCACCAAGGTGGGAAGGGCATGGGATGGACTGGAAGACTGGGATTGACATACATATGCTACTGATATTATATGAAAAATAGATAACTAATGAGAACTTACGCTATAGCTCAGGGAACTCTCCTCAATGCTCTGTGGTGACCTAAATGGGAAGGAAATACAAAACGAGGGGTGTATATGTATATGCATTGCTGATTCATTTTGCTGTACAAACTAACACAGGGCTTCTCAGCTGGCTCAGTGGTAAAGAATCCACCTGCCAATGCAGGAGACAGTGGAGATGGGGGTTTGATCCCTGGATCAGGAATATCCCCTGGAAGAGGAAATGGCAACCCATTCCAGTATTCTTGCCTGGAGAATCCCATGGACAGAGGAGCCTGGTGGGCTATAACCCACAGGGTTGCAAAGAGATGTATGCGACTGAGCACAAACGCAGAAACTAATGCAACATTGTAAAGCAACTACAGTCCAATAAGAATGAATTTTTTAAAAAAGAACACACACAAAGAATTTTCCAGGTGGGAAATGCAATGAAGAGGAGAGGCAATAGGAGGTTAATATTGGTTAGGATGACAACAGCAGCAATACATTGAGATCCTAATATTGTTAAGTTTCTATATTAAGAGGCTTATGTATGTTATTTCATTTAATCTTTAAAGCAGCCATATGAAAATATCCTCTTAAGAGGAAGCGATAGCCCAGGAAGTCTTAATAACATTGCCTAAATCACATGACTAATACAAGGCCAAGCTAGAAATAGAGACCAGCTCACTTCTATAAAGTCTGTGGTATTCCCTCAACCCTCTACACTGTAATCATTCATTCAGTCAACAAATATGTGCAGGGTGCCCCTGCATAAGACACAAGAGAAGGTACCCAGCCTCAAGAGACTTCTAGTTGGAAATACAAAACTATGCTCAGAAGATTATTGCTGGGAAATACAGTTCTCTTTCATTCATTCTTTGTAATAAATATTTATTGAAGACCTCTTCAGTTCTGGCATAAGAAAGGCCAGTCTCTTTTGTTGTCGTTATGTTGTTTTTCTCTCTTTGTTACAAATTTTATTGGAGTATAGTTGGTTTCAATGTTGTGTTAGTTTCAGGTGTACAACAAAGGGAATCTGTTATACATATCCATATATAGACTCTTTTTTAGATTCTCTTCCCATATAGGCCATTACAGAGTATTGAGTAGAGATTCCTGTACTGTACAGTAGGTCCTTATCAGTTATCTATTTTATATATAGTAGTGTGTATATGTCAATCCCAATCTTCCAATTTATACCCCCCCACACACGCCTTACACCTGGTAACCATAAGTTTTCTACATCTGTAACTCTATTTCTGTTTTGTAAGTAAGATCATTTGTACCATAAAAAAGTCATTCTCCTTTGAAGCTTACATGTTGGTGGGAGGATCCAGGCAACAAACAAATGAAAATGTAAATCCCCTCAGGTGGGGATGCATACCAAGGAAAGAAAGTCAAGCTGCACAGTGGTCACGATCCTATGTGCATTGCTCAGGGATGTTCTCTCTGCTAGATCACATTTAAGTGAAGACCTGGCTGGGGTTTTTTGTGCCATCACACAGCTTAATTAAAAAATCTTAGCTTGCTTCTGTGGGACTATTAAACAATGGAGCAGGTGACACACACAAAAAAGAGATTTAGAGCTACTTTTATGCAGGTGAGAGTTATCCAGGAAAGTGCCAATAAGAGACACCCCCAAAGGGGACTCTGATAGGTGGTGCATATCACTGAGTTTGACAAAGCCATGAATCTGATGGCAAGACCAACAAAAGGGAACTCAGAATCTAAAGGCCAGCGAAAGCAAAGTGGCCCCAAGAGAGGCACAGCAGTTGACTATACATTTCTATATGTGTATATACTGCTTGTCACAGCAACAGCTACGTATATTAGGACTGAAATTCTAAGTGGATGATAAATATCAGCATAAGATAAACTAATCGAGGGAAATAGAGCTAAGTTAAGGCTTCATAAATCTACAGTGTTTAGGACTGCTGAAAGATAAAATGATCAGAAATGTCCACCTGGGGATTCAAAAAGAAAAAAATAGCTAGATTTGCTGAAAGGCCCAGTAAATGTTTGGAGAACTGAATCCCTACAGAATTTCGTGTATAATTTCTCGATTCACATACCAGCAGCAAGGAAACTGCCTGAAAGCTTGTGAGAAATGCAGAAGAGCCGGCCGACTCCAGACCCCCTGAATCAAAATCGGCGGTTTAATAAAGAGCCCCCAGTGGTGTGTCTGCACGTTAAAGTTTGAGAAGCTCCAATGTGGGCTTCTGCTGCCTTTAAAGGCATCACTGATGAAGCAGGTTAAAGAAAGAAATGACTCATCTTCAGATAGAATGCAGAGACACCTAAATTCTCTTCTTAGATTTCAACCAAAAAACCCAGGAAGCCCCTCTGTTTGCTAGGCAAATGAGGACTGGTGAGGAAGGAATCTGGAAGAAAGGTATGAGCCCTTAATTAAGAGCAGTCCCAGACTAGCTACCAACTAAAGCAATGGAAATTATAGCCAACGAGCGACAATTCAATTTCGGTAACTGGAATTTCCAGATGCACGGAAAATATGAACTTTTAGAGGACTTCACAAACATTAACCTTTCTGCAAAGTCTTCAGTGGCCACGAATCACACTTGCTTTCAGAGCACTGAATTCTAACCATTTCCTATAGTGAACCTCAGCCCAACAGCCCTGACCAAGTCCACCAGGAGCCAAATCCAGGAACTCTGTGTTCTAAGACAAACCCACACATGTGCTGCTCTTGCTGTTCGGAAAGTGCTTTCTGGGGAGGCCTCTTCCTTCTCTACCACAGTGTTGAGCAAGGGGTGGGGAAAATCATATCATTATCCCATATATTCTTTTCATCCAACCACAATTACAGGGGGGCTTGCAGCATGTTACACAAACTTGTTATTGAGGTTGAAGCTGAAAAATTCAAGCCACACAATAGTAAGAATGGGCCTGTTCAGCTACTTAAGCAAGGGAGCTCAACCTCAAACCAACTTGTTTAAGGCTCTTCCACCAGCCATGCTAACTGCAGTGACGCAGCAGAAAGTGGACTCATGTCCATGCTGATGGCCTGCAAAGAGACAGAAAAAAGAAACAATTCTGAAAGCATTAACTTCATGCTAGGTGCTGTGTTAAGGACATTTCATGCTTTTTACATTTGATCTTCAAATGTAGTACTCTCAAAGACTATGATTATCTGTATTAGTTTTATATTATTCTATTAGTGTCTATATTATTACTGTATGCTATTATAATTATCTCTATTATTATATTACTAATATTTCTAGTAAGTATAGAAATAGGATTCAAACTCTGACCACTTGGCTCTAAAGCCTTATATTTCTCTGCTAAAGGCCTGGACTTCCTATAATTTTCTGCCCAGATGCCCTACATAAAGTATGGTGGTGGTTTAGTCACTAAGTTGTGTCCAGCTCTTGCAATCCCATGGACTGTAGCCTGCTAGTCTCCTCTGTCCATGGGATTTTCCAAGCAACAATACTGGAGTGGTTTGCCGTTTCCTTTTCCAGGGGATATTCCCAACTCAGGGATCGAACCCGGGTCTCCTGCACTACAGACAGATTCTTTACTGACTGAGCTACCAGGGAAGGCCTACATAAAGTATAATGGTGGTAAAAGTTATGAGACAGTTTTATTTACCATCTACGTAAAGGGGATCTTCTTGCCTAAGCACTTATTTGCAAAAGAACTTGATAAGAATACTTCTTCTGGGAACTTCCCTTTTTGTCAGGTGAAGAAGACTCCAGATTCCCAATACATGGGGAGCACTTTCAATCCCTGGTCAGGGAACTAGATCTTCATGCCGCAACTAAGACCTGGCACAGAAAAAAAAAAAAAAAACCTCTCCTAAGTGCATACTAAGCATGGGAAGTTGTTGTCATTGAAGTGGAAAAATCAGACTGTTCATGCTGATTTGGACTTCACAGGGGCTGGAATAGACCATTTTAGCACATGCTAAGTCACTTCAGTTCAGTTCAGTTCAGTCACTTCAGTCATATCCAACTCTTTGTGACCCTATGGGACCATAGCCTGCCAGGTTCCTCTGTCCATGGGATCCTCCAGGCAAGAATACTGGAGAGGGCTACTATTCCTTCCTCCAGGGGATCTTCCCAACCCATGGATCTAATCTATGCTAAAAGCGAAGTAAAACCACCTCCCTCCCACCTGCAGTCATCTGGTTGGTGGACTCAAACTCCAACTGTCCCCATCTCCAGGCAGAGACAGGGGAGCATCGGCTCTGATTTAGAGGACATTTCTGCGTGAGAGGATGGGAAAACACCAAGAGGAGAATCAAGATGGTCCCCTGTCTATGAAGGGGCAGACATTTAACCTCAGAAAGTCTCTCCAAACCTAAAAAATCCTACCACACAGTTACTATAACCCAGGGAAGGGTGGGGGTGGTCCACTCACTTCTCCAGAGATTAGCAGCCGGTCCTGGTCTAGGCTTCCAGGAACACTCCAAAGGGCTGTGGCAGATTTATATGTCAGCAGGAAGTCAGCTCGCCGCACAGACCCTGTTGTTGGAACAGGAGTGAACTTGGCGTCTGGCTGGTTGAGTCAGTAAGCACACCTTGCCAGTGACTGCAGGTGCCGGCTGCAGTGGGGGGGTAGGAGAGTACAATAAAATACTACATGGATGTATTTTCAGCTTAGGACAGCAGGTATACCACTGTACCCATGTGTGTTCTCATTGTGTTACTATATGGAAGAGCAAGGATATAATATCATGAGCTCATTTTTTTTTTTAAATTTGGCTATACTCGGTCTTAGTTGCAGCATGTGGGATCTAGTTCCCTGACCAGGGATTGAACCTGTGCCCCCTGCATTGGGAGCATGGAATCTTGGCCACTGGACCATCAGGGAAGTCCCTCATGAGCCCATTTTAAGCACGGATGCATCATCAGGGTTGAGGGAGGACTTTCCCATGATGGTTTTCAGTCAAGAGAACTTCATCACTGAGCACACACCTGCACACCCTCTCCCAAAGAAATAAATTTTAGAATCAGCAGAAAACTTATTCTATGACTTGAAGGAGGTAATACATACAGAGTGTGGGGGGAGGAGAAAGCATTAGGCCATTATGAAAAGAAAAGATGGTATTTTTGATCACCCAGCTGAAACAGCACTTCCCTCCAGGCCTAGAATTTGCAGTTTTACACTGAGCAACAGCGTGTGATGGGGGAGGATCTATCAGAGAGATACAGGAGTCTAAATAGAGAATAGTGTGGGTTTTTGGATTCCCCAGTTTCAAGAAACCTTACTAGAAAACCATCATTAAAAAGAACAGGAAGCTCCTAAGCAGAGGTTCATTCCCAAATAAAGCCAGTGAAAGGAAGGAAGACTGAAGGGAAAAAATCTTTCAATTCAGTTAACTGAAAAAGAAAATTAAGGCTGAGTTTTGTATAAGGAAATGTCTGCTCATTCAAAAACTGGCTGTTTGTAAATACTTCCACAAGGTCATCTATTTGTCCAGAAAGGTTTCTGACCTCTACTCTGCCACCAACGTGCCATGGAACCTCAGGTGTAGTCAGCCTCACTGCCTCTTGAATCAGAGATTCTCCACCGACTCTAAGAAGCTAATCCTGCTTCCAGCATCATCCATGCCTGAAGACAGCATGACTGCCAGAAGCGTGTGCCTAAGCCTCCCCAGGCCACGATTAGCTGTCCTTCCCCAGAACAACAAATACTCCAAAGATGTTAGGAGATAATATCATCACATTTAATTCACCAGTATTCACTGAGCTGTGTACTTCTGCCTGGCACTGCAGACTAACCAGTTAACCAGCCTCAGAAAGGTGAACAGTTTGATTTATTCACTCCACAGATAATTATTAAGCACTTAGACAGTGTGAAACCTTGTATCACCTACAAATTATCAAGTATAAAATAAGCTACACAGATATCCTGTACAATGCAGGGAATGCAGCCAATATTTTACAATAACTCTAAATGGAGTATAACCTTTTAAAATTGTGAATCACTAAATTGTAGGCTAGTGATTTAATATTGTATAGCAACTATACTTCAATTTTTCTTAATGTCCTAAATAAATAAAAAGTAAAGCATTGTATTAGGTTCTGAGAAGGATATTTGTCCCATATCCTCAACATGTTAACTTTCCAGTAGGGAATCTTTTTTTTTCTCCTTTTTTAAAATCATTTTTTATTGGGGTCTAGTTGCTTTACAATGTTGTGTTAGTTTCTACAGTATGGAAAAATTAATCCACCATCTGTATTCATATTTCCCCTCTCTTTTGGACTTCCTGCCCATTCGGGTCACCACAGTGTAATAAAGTTCCCTGGGCTGTGCATTATGTTCACATTAGTTATGTATTGTATGGATAGAGGGCTTCCTAGGTGCCTCAGTGGTAAAGAACCTGCCTGCCAATGCAGGAGATGCAGGAAACGGGGGTTCAATCCCTAGGTAAGGAAGGCGCCCTGGACTAGAAAATGACAACCTACTCCAGTACTCTTGCCTGGAAAATTCCATGGACAGAGGAGCCTGCTGAGCTATAGTCCATGGGGTCACAAAGAGTGGGATGCAACTAGGATTGGACTCAGTGACTGAGCAGCCACACATGTATACATAGTATCATTAGTTATATGTGTCAAGCCCAATCTCCCAATTCCCCCCACCCTTTTTTCCCCCTTGGCCCAGTAGGGAATCTTAAGAAATACACACAAATCACTATGACTCACGGTAGACAGTGAGACAGACTAAATGGCATTAGCTGGATTTTTGACCTCTTGCCTTATAAAGACATTATTCTTCTTAAGGTTGATTTTGCCAGTTAAAAAGCTAAAGAGTTTTTAAGAGTGGTTGGCAGGGCAGGTTTGGTAGTTAGATCTGTGGGAATCCTACCATTTAGAAACCAAGGACAAGGACTGGATGTAGGAAATGGATAAAAGGAGCTCAGCTCTAAAAAGAACATTTGGACTCACTTAGCTGGAAATTATCTTCTCTATTCTTGGGCTAGAAGAGTCACCATGAGTTTTGAAGCGTTTTCAAATCAATTGCATGACAATGCTCAGTCCCATAAACACTAAGAAGATTGATTATTTTTCCTAGTTCTTCATCTTCTGCCTGTATACTGACAAAACTGTATTTCAGTTGTATTCACACACACACACAAAATTGAGGTAAGGAAATATTACCAAAGATTTCCAGCTCCTTGTGCAAACGAGACCAAGTTTTTCCTACAGCAATATATCATTAACTTGCCAAAATCTGGGCTGAGAGGTGTGTGATGTTTTGAATCAAACTTCAAAGGTCAAGGGTAAGCAGGGACCTAGAATTGGTATTGCATCTAAAATTATTTTACAGCCTTCAAAAGAACATGGAAAAAATGATTGCAATTCTCAAAATTATATGCTGCCTTTGGGAAAAACATACATCTGTGTCTTGGGGAGTGCATAGGTAATGTAAGAGGGTTGGGCCATTTTCCACAACATACTCAGTGCCAGACAAGAGGCACTGAGTTTGGGGCACCGCCTTAGAGTCTCCACCTGTTGCCTGAAATTAGTGTGTGAGTGTTCATCATTTTCTCCCACAAATAGACACCCCTTCCCATTTTTTCCATTACCTCCTTGTTCCCTAAGTTTGCAGTCCCAAGTCATTTTTCACTCTTACTCTTGTCACATCATTTATCCCCTTATTTGACAATTCCCTGATGACTATCTGTACCATATCAGACCCTATGCTGGGAGTGCAGGACTGTAGTGGTCTCTGCTGTCATAGAGCCAGAGACCAGTCACCCTAATGACACACAGTCCAGGATTGCTAACACCTAAACAAGCAATTATGCTGGGAAAGATTCAAGGCAAAAGGAGAACAGGATGGCAGAAGAAGAGATGGTTAGATAACATCATCAATTGAATGGGGTTGAGTTTGAGCAAACTCCTGGAGTTGGTAGAGGACAGAGAAGCCTGGCATGCTGCAGTCCATGGGGCCACAAAGAGTCGGACGTGACTTAGAGACTGAGCAACAACAACCAACAGGCAATTACAATAGTGCAGTGTTTCTAAAAGTGTGGGTTCATCCAGGCTCTACTAAATCAGAGCCTTTGGTCTGAGATCTAGAAGCCTGCATTTAGTAAACACTGAAGGTGACTTCTGCGCTTACCAAACTTTGGAGAGTCATTCAGTGTGGCATAGTTTGTGCTCACACAGGAGGCCATTGTGCTAAGCACAGGGGTAAAGAGACACAGGGTGGGAGATGGAAGAGAGGGTTATCAGGAGAGATTTTCTGCAGAGAGCGTGTTTATATTGAGATCTCAAGTATGCAAAAGAATTACCCCCATTAGGGGGGAAGAGGTGGAGGGTAGGTACAAAAAGGAGGAATGCCCTAGGGAAAGACATTGCCTACAGACTTCAGAGTTGGAAAGAACTGCTCAAGATGACTGGAACAGTGAGTTCAAGGGCAGCAAGAGGGAGAGATGGATTCAAGAGGTAAGCAGGAAGCAGATTGTAAGGAGCCATATAACACGATGGTGGGATTTTGACTTTACGTTGAAAGCACTGAGAAACAACAGAAGGATTTGGGGAGGAGGGCAGTCAAGAGAAGAGAATTAAATGAGCAGAGTGATTCCTTTTCCTAATTACCATGGGTTCATGCTACTCTGGGCTTCCCTGATAGTTCAATTGGTCAAGAATCTTGCCTGCAGTGCAGGAAACCCCGGTTCAATTCCTGGGTCGGGAAGATCCGCTGGAGAAGGGATAGGCTACCCACTCCAGTATTCTTGGGTTTCTCTTGTGGCTCAACTGATAAAGAATATGCCTGCAATCCAGGAGACTTGGGTTTGATCCCTGGGTTGGGAAAATCCCCTGGAGAAGGGAAAGGCTACCCACTTCAGTATTCTGGCCTGGAGAATTCCATGGACTTTATAGTCCATGGATTTACAAAGAGTCAGACACGACTGAGCAACTTTCACTTTCACACTACTCTTCCCTGGAGAAGGGAATGGCAACCCACTCCAGTATTCTTGCCTGGAGAACCCCATGGACAGAGGAGCCTGGCGGGCTACAGTCACAAAGAGTCAGACACGACTGAGGGATTAACACATGCTACTCTTAGAATCATCTTCAAAGCTCCTTTTAGCCACTTCCTACATCCAGTCCTTGTCCTTAGTTTCTAAACGATAAGATTCCTGCAGAACTAATTACCAAACCTGTCCTGCCAACCACTCTTTCTCTACCATCGCTCCTAAATGTGTCACTCTCTTTTCACTTCCACAGACACAGCCCTATTATATTTTGAAGCCCCTCATGTCTGAATTAGGGCAGCATCTCTCAAAGTGTTTGCCTTGTCACTGCACCCACTTTCACCTGTTGGATATGCCCTCAAAATGATCTCAGGCATTGATTTCATCATATGACTATCCTGCTCAAGAATCTTCTTTTCTTATTGGTAACTAACCTAATCATCCTGACTCTCAAGGCCTGTCACCGTCTATTCTTTCCAGCTTTTCCCCCTCAGTACCTGGGATCTTCCTGCTTCCCCAACACTTCAGGCACAGAGGGGAAGGAATAGCAGTACCACCTAGAACCCATTGTTGAAAACATTTACTCTTGAGAATTAACTCCCAAATGTATCATATATTCAAGTCTGTTAGCTTTAATCATGGAATGAAAGACTATTTCTTATCAAAAGATTGTCAGGCATCAGCAAAGCAGGTAAGAAAGATTTTGTGAGAGCGAAGATTCTCTCTGACTTCCTGGCCTCATACATGGTATAAATAATTGCCTAGTGAAGCAAAATCTGAGCCGTAGTGGTAGGAGATGACACTTAGTATTTAATTTCAGTTCTGCACCATGCTCCCCATGTCATTTTGCATTCTATAATTTACAGCGGGGTTGTTTTCTTTTTTTTTTTTCAGGAGCTATCAGGTTTTATGTTCTGGTGTATTTTCAGTAGTTACTAAAAGGTTTTTTCCCATTTCTGAAATACCAGGGCATCATTTGGAATGTTTCATTGCGGTACTGGGTATTGGGATGCCACAATAATAAATTCCTTTCCTCTGGTAGAAAGGAATTCAGAATCTATTGTTGATAGGGATGCCACAGCTAGGAGGAGAAGAAATGGGTGGGCGGTATGGAGAGAGTAACACAGACACATGCATTATGATATGTCAAACAGATAGCCAATGGGAATTTGCTGTATGCCTCAGGGAATTCAAACCAGGGCTCGGTAACAACCTACAGGGGTGGGGTAGGGAGAGAAATGGGAGGGAGGTGGCAGGGATGTTCAAGTGGGAGGGGCCATGGTAAACCTATGGCTGCTTCATGGTGATGTTTGATAGAAATCAATGCTATACTGTAAAGCAATTATCCTTCAATTAAAAATAAATAAATTTTAAATAAATAAATTCCTTCTCCCCCACCCCTGGTAGAAAGGAATTTAGAATTTATTCTTGATAGGGATGCCAATGTCTCTCTCCCAATCTCTGGACCAGTGCACCAGTGAGCCTCCCATCCACTTAATGATAATAAATCAAGTCATCATCCCT
This sequence comes from Dama dama, assembly GCF_033118175.1. NCBI lineage: Eukaryota > Metazoa > Chordata > Mammalia > Artiodactyla > Cervidae > Dama > Dama dama. Next base: position 37,030,436 of record NC_083692.1, read on the forward strand.
CCTCCCCATCCTACCCACTGGAATAGGTGAATGGATCATCCAGTCCAGCTCCAAATGAATTCAGGTATCAAGACTCATGCCACTTCCCTTGGCATATTTATGGAAGTTGTGTAAGAAATATTTTTCCTGGATTTTAGGTTGTTTTCCTTTTCTCAGGTTCATCAAGTTGATCATCTAAAAGTCAGAGTCCTTTGTGAGTCATAAATTATGTCTTTTGTTCAGTTAAGTTCAGTCACTCAGTTGTGTCCCACTCTTTGCAACCCCATGGACTGCATCATGCCAGGCCTCCCTGTCCATCATCAACACCCAGAGTTTACTCAAACTCAAGCCCATTGAGTCGGAGATGCCATCCAACTATCTCACCCTTGGTCGTCCCCTTCTCCTCCTGCTTTCAATCTTTCCCAGCATCAAGGTCTTTTCAAATGAGCCAGTTCTTTGCATCAAGAAGCCAAGTATTCAAGTTTCAGCTTCAGCATCAGTCCTTCCAAAGAATATTCAGGATTTCCTCTAGGATGGACTGGTTGGGTCTCCAGTCCAAGGGACTCTTAAAAGTCTTCTCCAACACCACAGTTCAAAAGCATCAATTCTTCAGTGCTCAGCTTTCTTTATAGTCGAACTCTCACATCCATATATGACTACTGGAAAAATCATAGCTTTGACTAGATGGACTTTTGTTGGCAAAGTAATGTCTCTGCTTTTTAATATGCTGTCTAGGTTGGTTATAACTTGCCTTCCAAGGAGTAGGTGTCTTTTAATTTCATGGCTGCAGTCACCGTCTGCAGTGATTTTGGAGCCCAAAAAATTAAAGTCTGTCAAGGTTTCCACTGTTTCCCCATCTAGTTGCCATGAAGTGATGGGACCAGATGCCATGATCTTAGTTTTCTAAATGTTGAATTTTAAGCCAACTTTTTCACTCTCCTCTTTCACTTTCATCAAGAGGCTCTTTAGTTCTTCTTCACTCTCTGCCATAAGGGTGGTGTCATCTGCATATCTGAGGTTAGTGATTTTTCTCCCAGCAATCTTGATTTCAGCTTATGCTTCATCCAGCCCAACATTTCTCATGATGTACTCTGCATATAAGTTAAATAAGCAGGGTGACAATATACAGACTTGATGTACTCCTTCCCCGATTTGGAACCAGTCTGTTATTTCACTAAAGTTCTAACTGTTGCTTCCTGACCTGACAGATTTCTCAAGAGGCAGGTCAGGTGGTCTGGTATTCCCATCTCTTTAAGAATTTTCCACAGTTTATCATGATCCACACAGTCAAAGGCTTTTGCATAGTCAATAAAGCAGAAATAGATGTTTTTCTGGAACTCTCTTGCTTTCTCGATGATCCAGTGGATGTTGGCAATTTGATCTCTGGTTCCTCTGCCTTCTCTAAATCCCGCTTGAACATCTGGAAGTTCATGGTTCACATACTGTTGAAGTCTGGCTTGGAGAATTCTAAGCATTACTTTACTAGCGTGTGAGGTGAGAGCAATTGTGCTGTAGTTTGAGCAGTCTTTGGCATTGCCTTTCTTAGGGATTGGAATGAACCTTTTCCAGTCCTGTGGCCACTGCTGAGCTTTCCAAATTTTCTGTCATATTGAGTACAGCACCTTCACAGCATCATCTTTTGGGGTTTGAAATAGCTCAGCTGGAATTCCATCGCCTCTACTAGCTTTGTTCCTAGTGATGCTTCCTAAGGCCCACTTGACTTTGCATTTCAGGATGTCTGGCTCTAGGTGAGTGATCATACCATCGTGATTATCTGGGTCGTGAAGACCTTTTTTTATAGTCCTTCTGTGTATTCTTGCCACTTCTTCTTAATATCTTCTGCTTCTGTTAGGTCCATACCATTTCTGTCCTTTGTTGAGCCCATCTTTACATGAAATGTTCCCTTGGTATCTAATTTTCTTGAAGAGATCTCTAGTTGTTCCCATTCTATTGTTTTCCTCTATTTCTTTGCACTGATCACTAGGCTTTCTTATCTCTCCTTGCTTTTCTTTGGAACTCTGCATTCAAATGGATATAGCTTTCCTTTCCTCCTTTGCTTTTCTCTTCTTTTCACTGCTATTTGTAAGGCCTCCTCAGACAACCATTTTGCTTTTTGGCATCTCTTTTTCTTGGGGATGGTCTTTATCACTGCATCCTGTACAATGTCTTGAACCTCTATCCATAGTTCATCAGGCACTCTATCAGATCTAATCCCTTGAATCTATTTGTCACTTCCACATATAATTGTAAGGAATTTGATTTAGGTCATACCTAGTGGTTTTCCTACTTTCTTCAATTTAAATCTGAATTTGGCAATAAGGAGTTTGTGATCTGAGCCACAGTCAGCTCTCGGTCTTGTTTTCACTGACTGTATAGAGCTTCTCCATCTTTGGTTGCAAAGAATATAATCAATCTGATTTTGGTATTGACCATCTGGTGATGTCCATGTGTAGAGTCTTCTCTTGTGTTGTTGGAAGAGAGTGTTTGCTATGACCAGTGTGTTCTCTTGGCAAAACTCTATTAGCCTTTGAGCTGCTTCGTTCTGTACTTCAAGGCCAAACTTGCCTGTTACTGCAGGTGTTTCTTGACTTCCTACTTTTGCATTCCAGTCCCCTATAATGAAAAGGACATCTTTTTCAGGTGTTAGTTCTCAAAGGTCTTGTAGGTCTTCAAAGAACTGTTCAACTTTAGCTTCTTCAGCATTACTCGTTGGGGCATAGACTTGGATTACTGTGATATTGAATGGTTTGCCTTAAAAACAAACAGAGATCATTCTGTTGTTTTTGAGATTGCATCCAAGTACTGCATTTCAAACTCTTTTGTAGACTATGATGGCTACTCCATTTCTTCAAAGGGATTCTTGCCCACGGTAGTAGCTATAATGGTTGTCTGAGTTAAATTCACCCATTCCAGTCCATTTTAGTTTGCTGATTCCTAGAATGTCGACATTCACTCTTGCCATCTCGTGTTTGACCACTTCCAATTTGCCTTGATTCATGGACCTAACATTCCAGGTTCCTATGCAATATTGCTCTTTACAGCATCGGACTTTGCTTCTATCACCAGTCACATCCACAACTGGGTATTATTTTGCTTTGGCTCCATCTTCATTCTTTCTGGAGTTATTTCTCCACTGAGAAATGCATGTTGGGCACCTACCAATCTGGGGAGTTCATCTTTCAGTATCCTATCATTTTGCCTTTTCATACTGTTCATGGGGTTCTCAAGGCAAGGATACTGAAGTGGTTTGCCATTCCCTTCTCCAGTGGACCACATTTTGTCAGAACTTTCCACCATGACCTGTCCATCGTGGGTGGCCCTACATGGCATGGCCCATAGTTTCATTGAGTTAGACAAGGCTGTGGGCCATTTGATTAGATTGGTTAGTTTTCTGTGATTACGATTTTCAGTCTGTCTGTCTTCTGATGGAGAAGGATAAGAGGCTTATGGAAGCTTCCTGATGGAAGGGACTGATGGGGGGAAATTGGGTCTTGTTCTGATGGGCGGGGCCATGCTCAGTAAATCTTTAATCCAATTTTCTGTTGGTCGGTTGAGAAAATTCTGTTCCCTCCCTGTTATTTACCTGGGGCCAAACTATGGTGAAGGTAATGAAGATAATGGGGCCAAACTATGGTGGAAGTAATGAAGATAATGGCGACCTCCTTCAAAAGGTACCATGCGTGTACTGCTACACTCAGTGCCCCCAACCCTGCAGCAGGCCCCCATCAACCCACGGCTCTGCTGGAGGCTCCTGGACACTCCTGGGCAAGCCTCGGTCGGTCTCTTGTGGGGTCATTGCTCCTTTCTCCTGGGTCCTGGTGAATATGTGGTTGTTTGTGCCCTCCAAGAGTCTATTTCCCAGTCCTGTGTAAGTTCTGGCAGCTCTCTGGTGGGGTTAATGGCAACCTCCTCCAAGAGGGCTTATGCCATACCCAAGTCTGCTGAACCCAGAGCCCCTGCCCCTGCAGCAGTCCACTGCTGACCCATAGCTTCACAGGAGATGCTCAAACACAGTTCTGTCTCAGTCTCTGTGGGGTCTCTGGGTCTCTGGGTCCACAAGGTTTGTTTGAGCCCTCTGAGCATCTCTGGCAGGAATGGAGTTTGATTCTAAACATAAGTTCACCCCTCCTACTGTCTTGCTGGGACTTCTCCTTTGCCCTTGGACATGGGGTATCTCCTCGCAGCTGCTCCAGCACCATGCAGCCACTGCTCCAGTGCCTACCATCTTGCTGGGGCTTCTCTGACCTTGGACATCTTTTGTAGAATAAGCCAAAAAACAGAAAAAGAGAGAGAAGGAGATTGAGAGAGAGGAGGAGAGAGGATGGGAGAAAAGGAATGAAAAATATTTCTTTCATTTTAAGGTCAAGAGAACAACATTTTCATAATTGGCTTTAGTGATGCCCAAAGTCATGGAGTCTTTTATTCTTTTTTTTTCTAAAACAGCTTTAGTGAGATATAATTCATATTCCATGCAATTCACCATGTAAAGTGTACAACTCAGTAGTATATTCATAGGGTTGTGTGACCACAATCTAATTTTAGAACATTCTCATACCTCCAATCCCCCATCCACTGGCCACTACTAATCTACTTTTATCTCTATAGTTTCATTGATGTGGTGTATTTTATATATATGGAATTATATAATGGGTGATATTTCATGAATAGTTTATTTCACTTAGCATCATGTTTTCAAGTTTCATCCATATTGTAGTCTGCATCACTATCTCAATTATTTTTATTGCCAAACAAAATTTCACTATCTTTATATCACATTTTATTATGGTAATCAATCAGTGAACATTTGGGTTGTTTTTCTCTTTGAGATATTGTGAAATACATCGCTACATATATTTGTGTGCAAGTTTTTGTGGGGATGTGTGTTTTTAATTCTCTAGAAATCCACCTAGAAGTGGAACAGCTGAGTCATATAGAATCATATAAACAGCTCTATATTTAACATTTAAGGAACTGCCAAACTGTTTCCACAGAAGCTGCACCATTTTACCTTCCTACTAACAATGTGCGAGAATTCCAGTTTCTCCATAGCCTCACCAACAGGCATTACCTTTTTTATTATAGTCATCTGAGTGAGTTGAAGAGGTATCTCATTATGATTTTGATTTTCATTTCCCTGATAACTAAAGATGTTGAGCATTCTTTCATGTGCCCACTGGCAATTTTTATATCTTCTTTGGAGAAATATCTATCAGATCCTTTGCTCATTTTAATAGCTATTTGCTTTTTATAATTGAATTTTAAGAATGCTTTGTATATCCTGAATGCCAGTCTATCATCAGACATATGATTTGCAAATACTTTCTCCCATTCTGTGGATTGTCTTTTCATTTTCTTGATAGTATTGTTTGGAAAACAAAAGTTTTTCATCTTAATGTAGTTCAGTTTATCTGTTTTTTGTTGTTGTTGCTCTTTGTGTCATGTCTTAAAAACCATTGCCTAACTCAAGGTCATGAAGACTTACTTCTATGTTTTCTTCTACTAGTTTTATAGTTTTAGTACCTAAATGCCTGTCATTTCGAGCTAATTTTTGTATATGGTGTGAGGTAGGCACCCAAATCCATTCTTTTGCATGTGGATATCCAGATATATCAGTGCTATTTGTTGAAATAACTATTCTTTACTCATCAAATGTCTTGGCACCTTGTCAAAGGTCATTTGACCATAAATGTAAGGGTATATCTCTGGACTCCTAATTCTATTCCATTGATCTGTGTGTCTATCCAGTACCACACTGTCTAGGGTATTATACTTTATAGTAAGTTTTGAAATTGGAAAGTGTGAGTTCTCCAGTTTTGCTCTCTTTTTCCCCCAAGATTGTTTTGGCTGTTCTGAGTTCCTCGTATTTCCATATGAATTTTAGGATCAACTTATGAATTTCTGCCTTAAAAAAAGCGAGCTGCCATGTTGATACAAATTGCATCCAATCTGTAGACCAGTTGATAAACTGATCCTTTTTCTTCTGTTTTTTGGAAGTGTTTGGGAAGAATTTGTATAAATATTTGCATACTAAGTCGCTTCAATCGCGGCCGACTCTGCGAACCCATCGTCTGTAGTCTGCAAGTCTCCTATGTTCATGAGGTTTCCCAGGCAAGAATACTGGAGTGGGTTGCCGTACCCTCTTCCAGGGGATCTTCCCGATCCAGAGATCAAACCTGCGTCTCTTATGTCTCCTGCATTGGCAGGCGGTTTCTTTAGCACTAGTACCACCTCAGAAGCCCATAAATATTTATGCAATGTCAATTATTCTGCAAATACTTGATAGAATTCACCAGTGAAGCCATCTGGTTCTGAGTTTTTCTTTGTGGAAAGCTTTTTGGATTCTATTTTTGTTGCTGTTGCAGTTGTTACTAATTCAATCTCCTTATTTATTGTAGGTTTAATCAACTTTCTATTTCTTCTTGAGGCAGCTTCATCAACTTGTGTCTTTCAGAAAATCTGTCCATTTCATCTAAATGATCTACTTTGTTTGCATTCAGTTGTTCATAGCATTCTTTTTATCCTCTTCATTTCTGTAAAGTCAGTGATTTCCCTCTTTTATTCCTAATTTCACTAACTTGAGCATTCTTTCCTTTTTTCTTAGATAACCTATCTAAATATATATTACTTTTGTGGTTTTGTTTTCTTTTTTTTTTTTGAGCATCTAACTTTTGTTTTCATTGATTTTTCCATTTTTTTCCTAGCTTATTTCCACGTAGTCTTTGTTACTTCCTTTTCTGCTTACTTTAGATTCAGTTTGCTTTTATTAAGGGAGAAATTAAATTATTGACATGAGATTTTTCTTTTATTTAAATATAGAATTTATAAGTATAAATCTTCCCTGAGCACTACGTTAGCTACATACTAAATGTTTTGCTTCCATTCTGTTGTTTTCACTTTTATTTGTGTCAAGGTATTTTCTAATTTCTCTTGAGATTTCTTTTTTGGCCCATTGATTATTTAGGAATAAATTGTTTAATTTCCACATATTGGTGAATTTTCCAAGTTCCCTTCTGTTATTGACTCCTGATTTAATTCTATGAGAGTCTTTTCAGCTTTAAGTACTTCAAGGTATCCAGTTAAAATGACTCTCGTTGCAATGCAATTCCATTCTAAATGTAAAAATAAACTAAAACCTGTACCCAAATGAGCTTCAGTTACACAGTTTAAGAAATTAATTCTGGAAGGAGAAAAAATATAATAAGCATTCTGGTGACTTTTTGCCAGTGACCTCTTATTTTTTATTTTAAAATTAAAAAGAGATACAAAATACCTTCAAGAATTCCACAGGGGACATCAAATTTAGAAAACCTTCAAATATCAGTGAGAACAAAGAAATCATAGATTTTTAGATAGAGAAAATGTGTGGTGGGGAGGACTGAAAAATACGAGTGGTTTCTGCAATCTAGTTTTAAGTGATTTCAAATAACAAGACTTCTACCACTTCCTTTGGCAAATTTGTAGAACTTGTATAAGAAATATTTTCTTGACATTCAGGCTGAGTTTTCCTTTTCTCAATTTCATCATGTCAGGCATAGCTGTGCCTCTGTACACCACCCCAAACAATCCCTCTCCTTATTTAGTTCAAGTTTCAGCTCCTCAAGAACCTGCAGAAGGCTATTATATCCCCTCTTTTCATTCTTATTCCAACTCAAACATATTTAGGCCTCTTAATCTGTCTTCTTAAGCCAACTATTCTACTTTTGAATTTATGGTCTTTGAATTTAGTCCAATACATTCACTATTTCTAATTCATGGAGACCCTGAACCATGTATGAGTCATAAGAACTCACTGTTGATGTCACATAAGCAACTGTCCACCTCTGTGTCCCTGGCATTTTATTTGAGGGTATGAAGCCCAAAATAGTACTTAAAAATAAAAACTAAGACGTTTGCTTTCCATTACCAACCACAGGTGGTTTTCACTCTCACTGCTTTCCAAGTACTGAACCACCATCCAGTTGGACGTCTGTCATTTGGATTATTTTTTCCCTCTTTCAGGAGGCAGAAATAAGCAAGTTCTTTCCCTGGCTCTCTCAACATTCTCAACAGTTCATCTGGTCTGGTTCAACCATTCACAGCTAAGGCCTGCCAAGTTTACAAGTGCACAAATTCTTTCAGAATCCTGCTAGTACACTCTGGCTATTAAGAAACCCTGGAGCTAATCTATAACTTTATGTGGTTCTCAATGCCTTGGTAGATTCCCAAGTACAAATCTAAGTCTGTTTATTTTGTTTGCTTCCTAAAATCCAGCTGAATGTATAAGGTCTTCTCTATCTAATTTTTAGAGTTGCCTTCTCTAAAAGGTTCAATGGCTCCTAGATTCCAATGGTATGTTAAGTTTTAGTACAAGAAACTACTAGTACACAGTGTTTGCACAGGATATAAGATTCACACACAAACACTCTCAGAAATACTAATCACTGAGCATTTTACTCTGGTTTCCACCTACTGACTTTTCTAAGCAAAATGCACTGACTACTCTTTCATTTGAGTTCCACTAATTCAGAATGTGATGTTGCCAGGCTGAAATTTACCTTTTCCCTATGGATGATGATTCCCTAAGCAAATACATACTATGTGAGCAGGGTTGGTACATTTGGTACATCTAAAGAAATAATAGTGGCTTAGAACTGTCCCAGGTGATGCTAGTGGTAAAGAACCCACCTGCCAATTCAGAAGACATAAGAGATGCAGGTTCACTCCCTGAATCAAGAAGATCCCCTGGAGGAGGGCATGGCAACCCACTCCAGTATTCTTGCCTAGAGAATTCTGTGGACAGATGAGCCTGGCAGACTATGGTTCATGTGGTCTCAAAGAGGCAGACATGACTGATGAGACTTAACATGCAACACAAGAATTGCAACACACAAAGTATTTGGTATTTTCTCCATGAATGTATCTTAAGTTTCCATTAAAACAGGTTTGGTAGCATCCTTACTTGAAAGAAAATGTTAAAAAATTAATTCAAGCTATATATGGAACAGAGAAGGTTGAATTTCTTTTCAAATGAGAATTCATATCTTTTTTACTTCCCACTGCACTGGAAAAATTACATATGTATCATTCATTTAGGTCCGAACCATAGATGCCAAGCCAGAATCCCAGAGTGGAATCCATCTCCTAACATACTGGTTTACTTTCACTGGACATTGTGCCTTCAGCGGTCACTCCTTAGCTCAAAAATAACTCTAGAGGTGTTATCATTGTGTGACTCCTTCAGATATTGTATTTGTCTGACTGTAAGCCCCTAAGAGTAGCTCTTGGGTCTTGGCTTCTTCAAAGCATTTTATATAATACACCTCCCAAAATGTAAATTAATGGACAGGCAATACTTGAATGCCTCAAGCCAAAGAAGTAAATAATAGAAATGTCAGACAGTCTGGGTGACCTTTTGAAAGGAGTGGAACTTTTCATTTATTTTAAATTATACTACAAAGACTTTTTATTTGCCCTTCCAACAGGTAGGGTTTCACAGAGCAGTGTCTAAGAAAATATGGAGCCAGACATTGGCCCAGGTAACTGGAACTAAAGAGCAAACATTTCCTGACACAAAGAGAAAGTAGAACCAGCAGCACGACTCTGCACTAAACCCAACGAGTTCAAGTGAGATAAATGCCAAACCAAAACATACAATCAATATTCTAGAACCAAAAGGGACCTCATAGACTAATTCATTCAATCCCTTTTTTCCCTAGATCCAGCTGTTGAGACCAGGAAGGACTGAGGGACTTGACCAAGAGCACAAAAGTAGTGCTAAAGCCAAAACTAAAAAACTCTTTTCCTGTCCCCCAATCCTTTGCTTTTCCAGCTATATCCAAGGTTCATTATTTATACTGCCACTTGAGTGGATGATCTTCCATACAAACCAAAAAGCTTGTCAGTGACTCAGATTTTTTGAAGTTCGAATAGGAAAACCATTTGTTCCTATCTAACTCAAAGTTAACTTCTATCTTATGCTTTACATAACGTTATTTGTTTCTTCCTCATGCCAGGTATCAGACTTAATTGCTCTTCAAGATATCCTCGAGGATTTTTTGCTTTAAAATGGAAATCCCGTGGACTTAGGACCCTAGCAGGCTACAATCCATGGGGTCACAGAAAGTAGGACACGACTGAGCACACGTGCACTCATGGTCATTATACAACCACAGGGCAAAAAAAAAATATGTAAAATAACTTAACTCTCCTGACTAGGATGGTGAGTAGGATAACAGACTGTCTATGAAGTAATACCACATGCTGAGCCAATTCAACTGTTTATATAAGTGAAGGAACACACAAGGCTTCCCGGGTACAGGGCTGTTCTGCTGTGTCTTGGGAAGCCCAGAGGACCTTCAAGAGAACAGCTACTATTGTTCCTGGCCACAATCTCCTTTGGATGCTATGTCTGTACAGCAGGCAAAACAAAAGACCAAAAGGAGATCCCAGAAGAGAACAGCAGACCCTAACGATACAATTTCTCACATTGCTAATGAGCAATAGCAGTTTTTCCTCTCTTTTCTTAAACCCCGAGGTTTCTTACATTTCCTAGAACTTTGCCAAGGTGTGGGTATGCATGTTGGTGTCAAGTATCAGGAATGTACATTAGAAGCCAACATGGTAGGCCCTAGGAAAAATCATCAGATGCTTTCCCACACCTTACCACTTCCTCAACACTTTTTTCTTTCTCTAGGGTTCTGTTCCCTCCAAAAGGATCTTGGGTCTTGAGAATCCTGATAAAGATTTACAGCAAGAATGGTAAATACATGATATGTGTGTCCCCACTTCTTGCCTGCTTTGTCTACAGAAGACATTGCTAATCACGACTATTTCCCCAGTGGATATGACCTCCTAGTTTATCTCAATACAGAATTCCCAACAATCATTCCTAATCAAACATAGCATGCAAGAGAAATATTCTTCAACCCCAAAAGTCTTGGACAATAATAAGCAAAATAGCAAGCTGCAAGGTTGACATTTCTCCTCCTAAATCATTCTAATGGAGAGGCAAACTTTGTTTGCCAGAATAAATAAGAAAGTCTTAGAAAATATTATACATTAAAACTGGAGACACTTCCATGGTTAGCCTTAACACTTGGAGGTTCTAGGGCTCAATACTTTCACCATGCATTCGCATAATGCAGTGGTTCTCAAACTTCAGCTGCTATCAGAATCTCCTGGAGGGCTTGATAAAACATAGATAGATTGCCAGGCCCCACTCTCAGAGTGCCTGATTCAGTTGTCCTAGGAAAAGGCCCAAGACTTCTCAGAAATAACTCCCAGGTGATACTGAAACTCCTGGTCAAGGAACCACACTTTAAAAACCACCACTATAATCCTTTGAACTGGGAATTCCATCCTTATCCTTATACCTGCTCACCTGAACCCACATTCCTACAGTCATAGAGATCTAAAAAGGCAGATCCTTTTGTCTTCTCTCCATCTCCATTCTCCCTGACCTCTCAGCAGTATTCTGTTTTGACATCCATTCCTCACTTCAATGCTGAATCACCCAGAGTGTCCTGCTAAATATATTATATAAATCTTCATTATCTCCTTACACTCAGAGAAATCTAGGCTTGGTCCTTAGTTCTTTCTCTTTCTGAATGTACTTTGTCTTACCTATTTCCATGAATGACTTCTAGCCACATTAACCTGATTTAATCTTCATCTCCCAAATACATGCATTCATTCCTGACTTCTTCTGTCCTTGTAGTCCTAGCATTCAGCACAACACCAAGTCTCCCTTTCAACATGATCTACAAGACAGTGGAGTTCCCCAGTGGATTTTGTATTACTAGTGGTACTTACTACAAGTTTTGTTCTTTGCTTCCATACTTGTGAGTTCCATTCATCCTGTGCTTCCACCTGAAAGGCCCTCATACCTATAGCTCCTTGTTCAAAACCTATACAACCACCAAGCCCCAATTATGTGCTGCCACCTCTATGAAGTCTTCCCTTCATAGACAAGACCCCAACTAGACAAACTCTCTTTGTTTCCTGAACTCCTCTCATAAGTACCTCTCACATGCAGCCTCTGTTACTTTCCTGAATGCAATCCCTCTCCCTCCTACTCTGAATTAAGTCCTTTAACTATAGGCAAATCGTGGTTACCACAAGTTCTCCTATTTTTCAAAATAATCTTGATTGCAGGTATCTTAAGCAATTATCTTCTTCAGTATGCTCATATTTGTCACACTATGTGTCCTAATTTTGGCTTCAGAGTGTATGTTTCTCAAAATAAATAACCCATGATTTATTTGGGGACATAATTATACTTCTTCTGGTATAAGAGCCACCCAGAAATATCACAAATATTCCCTTAATAACAATCCAATTCTTTGCACATGAAGATTATTTATTCTGGGACTTCCCTAGTGGTCCAGTGGTTAAGAATCCACCTTGTAATGCAGGGAACGTGGGTTCAATCCCTGGTCAGAGAACTAAGATCCCACATGCCTCAAGGCAACTAAGCCCTTGCTCTGCAACTACTGAGCCCACAGGACACTATGAAAGATTCAACATGATGGAGCCAGATAAATAAATTTTTTTAAAAAAGAAAAGATTACCTATTCTATGTCACAAAGACCTTTTATCACCTCCAAGGAGAGAGTGCCTGCCCCAACTCCATCCAACTAAAGACATTCAAGATTTAATCTGCAAACTGAACCCCAGTTAGATTCTGAGCCAGTTCTAACCCCCATTGTGGAGGTCCCTTAGCAGCCCCACTCCCACCAGCTTGAAGAGCCTAGGATTAGATATTGTTTCTGTTGCCAGCATGATAGCCTTTGTCCCTTTTGCCTACCAATCTGCTAACTGCAGTTTCCTTACCAGGCACAGCTGAAACTCTACACATTCCAGGTGAGTTGCTTTCTCTCCAATTTGCATTCTAGTTCTTCAAGCTTGAGTCATATGTTGACTGGGTGCCCTCAACTGACCTAGCCTTCCCTAGGCACCTCTGCACAGGGGCCTACACTCCGTCACTATTCTTCCAGGCCTCCAGACAAGACCTCCTCAGAAGAACACTAGCTTCCAACTAAGAGTATGCTCCTGCTCAGGGAGCTCTGCCGTTGAACTTTGCTCACTAAATTAGCCTCTACCTAGTGTTTCTGGGCTTCCCTGGTGGCTCAGACAATAAAATATCTACCTGCACTGCAGGACACCCAGGTTCGATCCCTGGGTTGGGAAAATCCTCTGGAGAAGGAAATGGTTACCCACTCCAGTATTCTTGCCTGGAGAATCACATGGACAGAGGAGTCTGGCAGGCTACGGTCCATAGGTTCTCAAAGAGTTGGACACAACTGAAGCAACTTAGCTTGTACACCAGTATTTCTGAAGAGTCCTTAGATGCAGTGATTTGGGCCTTGGGGCCACATCACAGTGGCTGATGATAACAGTCCACATGACACCTTCCAGAGCCCTAAGGCCTGGATGGCTGCAGGACTCACTTCCCATGGCACCGCCTGGCCCTGGTCCACTGCTCCTCCTGGGGCTCCCCGTGTGTGGGATTGAGAAAGGTCTCACTCATGTTACTCTGGATGCCATGTGCTTTTCCCTTGAACTCCATGAGTCTGGGCCTTAGCTATCCTTGGCCCAACCATCCAGTTCTAGTTAGGATCATCTCATGAGGAATGAGACATACTGCGAGTCACGGAAGGCAAGCTCTCCTTGAGAGTTTCTTCCTACCAGACTAACCCTCTTGTCAAGGTGATCTGGGTCTCTCCATAATCCTACTCTCTTCCCAACTAGTTTCAGAATATTGGAAGAATCGGGTTGACCAAGGGGAAGATCTTCGTCCCAGATACCTGAACATTTGTAGGGAGGATGGTTTTGGTTTCAGTTCAGAATCCTTACATTTATACACTAGGTTTACATGATTTTCAGATTCTCCCAAAGACAACTTCAACAGCTCCTCAAAATAATGAACTCCTAAGACAAGTCTAGCCCACATAGAAAACAAAGACATGCTCACTCAATAATCACCAGGAATGACATTCAAATTCAATACCTGGCAACAATTCATTGATTTTGCTGGTCACCAACAACACCCTTAAAAGAGTAAAACCTCCAGAACAGTTGCTAGAATACACCGTCCTTATATCTAGCAAATCTTTTCCCATGCTGTTGCCAATGAAAATAAGCCATCTGCTGACCCAACACTGTGAATAAGAAAGTTCTAGATGGAGAACACTAGTTGTCAATCCCCTCAACCTTCTACTGATATTTTTGACTTGCTATTGTCCAACTACTCTTTGATTTTATATAATATAACTAGGCAAACACTGCTTTGAGAGCTATTGCATTAGAGAGGCTGCTTGATATGCTATGTTGATTAATAACAGTAGAGGATTTGAGAATTTACAAAACACTTTTTCATTTAATTCTATATAACTAATCACCACATAGATCAGATCAATAAAAGCTAGAAGTCTTTCTTCTCACCTCCTTCCACCCAGCAAGCTATTTGATTTCCCTCTCAAAGTCAGCTCTTTACTAAAAAATGAAAATAAAACTCAGTGGCACAAGGAGTCCTGACAACTAGTTTATATATAATAACCAATTTATCCAACCACTTCACTTGTCCCAGTACAGGCCCCACGGCCTCTACTTCCACCCTGCCAACCGCTGAAAAAAAACAAATTAATTTATTAAAACTTCCCTCAAATAAAAATGCCTTGAGTCATGACTCTCACTAAATTTGAGGACTAGCTTTAACATCACATTAATCTAAATAAATAAGGATTTCCCTGGTGGTCCAATGGTTAAGAATCTGTACTTCCAATGTAAGGAGCACAGATTTGATCCCTGGTGAGGGAACTGAGATCTCCCATGCCACATAGTGAGATAAAAAAAATACGGTAAAAAATAAGTAAAAATAAATAGAGCAGAATTTTGTTACTATAATCTTGCAATTTGGACCATTAGTCATGAGCAACCCATACCAACAGTTTGAAACAATTTCAAGTTGATCTTTCCTGCTTCTGTGACTTCCATGTAAGTTACACATGACTTCTGTGTAACTTGCATACTTCATACTGACAAACATTTGCTAATGGAGATAAGATGGCTTGGGTAATTTTTCATTTAAGTAGTAATATTTTTAAGTGCTGACTGTTTAAGTTAGCAACCAAAGTTAAATCCACAAGGTATAAAAAGTTTTGTTTATTAAAAAAAGAAAGAAAAATCTTTGTCCACATCATTCTTCTACAGTGCATCTGAATAATAGCTGGGCTATAAATAGAAGATGCAAGAATGACTAATTCTGTTTTGATTCCATCTGTTCGATGATAAAGGAAATCCCTCTGTACAAATATTAAGCTAAATCAGAACAGCTGGACTTGTGGGATTTTATCTAGAACATCTACATCAAACAAATAAGAGTGCCAACCTTGAAGATGGACAAATAATTCCCCAAGGAACCCAGTTTTATGACTATCAACTTGGGGGAGCTGTGATTTAAAAGAAAGACAAATACATCCCTGTCTTAAAAGAATACGCACTTAAAATTGTCATTGCTATTAAAATGCAAGAGACATTTTCCCCATTCCTTTATCCTGGAAAAACCTTTCTGTCGTTTGTGACTGAGAGAGAGAAAATGCATCATTTATAGTTAGAATCTTTCTTTAGAAACATAGTTATATCTTCAGAAATTTGTCAGCTAAATTAGGCCCCTTGCCATATAGAGAGAAGTATTCTGGCGCTGCCCTGGGAAGGAAATGAATGAAAGACTGGATTGAATTTTCCATGGAAGCTGACAATTAAAATTGTTTTCTTTGGTATATCCCTTTCTGTCAGTTGTTTCTGAGCTCTCCAAGAGAAGAAAAAAGTTAAGAAGCCTGATTCAGTCATTTCCAAATCTCACTTCCAGTTTCCATCTTATTAAAGACATGACTTAACTTTAATGTGTGTAACATAAACAGAATCATAAAAGGGAAAGAATTAGAACAGTCTGGAAGGGTCAGTGTCCAAGGCAGGAAAATGCCACAGCTGATTTGCTCCTTTTATTATTGTTGTCCTTTTGCTTTGTTTACTGCGAGGAGAAATTCTCCGTCCCCCGGCTGCTGATTCCTCACCCTCCATTACAATCGCTGGGAATTCCAATTTCACAAAGCTATTACAATACAGCCACAAATAATCCATCTTGTCAAGTCCATCTTCGGGACTGAAGATAAAGTTGGAGCTGAGTTGCTACACACATCTGGAGAAGGTTCGTTACTTGTAATCGTGAGCCTCTCTGTTAATGCACCCATGAGAAAGGGGTTGACAGGCTGCATATTTCTGCAAACTGTTCCCAGAAAGAACCAATTTCCTGACTTCCATGTGGTGTCAATAATGGAGGCATGAGATGGAGCAGTGCTTATGAAATACTGAATCTGCTCACAGGACCAGCTAGAAGCAAATTCAGACCACCTGGGAGAGGGAGACTTGACATGGGTACCCCTTCTTTGGCACACACATGGCCATCTGAATGATATGCTCTAATCTATGTATTTGGGTTTACTTGACACAAAACTTCCTGACAGTAGTACCACAGGGTGCAGGAGAGAAAGAGAGAGATTGTGAGAGTGAAAGGGAAAGAGAGAAAGGCAATAAAACACATTTCTACACATTTAGAATTGAAACAGTTCAATTCACTGACATTATTAAATTTACTATCATAAGCAGCCAAAGTTCACCTTATTCATCAGGAAAAAAGTGACTGATGTTTCATGGCATTAGTATTAGATCATTTTGGTTCTTGCCAATAAAAACAAAGCATTAGTGTTTCAATGTTTTAATATCATGATTTAATTCTCTCAATGATATTAGGACCAAGAAGCTCAACCAACGTGAAGACCCCATCAAAATTCTTGAGTCAAAACTATGGTTCCAAAATGAGTTCACCATTCTAACCTCGCATTTCACAGCATATATTTTATGCTCGTGACTTTCCAAATACGGATTCTTAACATTGCAAATGTAAAGTCTTATATCACTTAACTTGTGTTGCAAGGGTTTGCCTAAGTAAATAGAAAAACATCTGGGCTCTTTTTACTGGCAAAAGCAAGAGATATTTGACCTCAGATCAGATTCTGAGACTTGAACGTTAACATGGTCTTTCCACAGAACATCTCTAATTTTCCACAACTCTCTGCTGAGAGGGTTCAGCCCAATACTTTGGAGGGAAGGACAGAACTAAGCACGCATCCCAGGAAGACTTATGTCCCACTTGGCTTCCCTTACCCCCATACTTTACCCACAGGTCTAACCAGTTCTTGTCTAAACAAAAGGATAAAGAACAAACCTTCAAGGTCTCATCCACCCTCAGGGGTCTAGCTCTTGATCTACCCACAGAAGAGAATATGCAATACACTGCTTCAGCCAGGAGTCTGTCAGAGCTTTCAGTCTGTCCCATCAGAAATTCCAGGGCACCATCTATGAGTCTAGCCTGAGATTTCCTTGACTTCAAACAAACTCCCACCTAGGACTCCCTGGAGTCTGAAGCTACCATTGTCTGCAAAGTGGCATCTGGGCTTCAGCTCGATTTCTGACTTGATACTGCCGTCCACAAACAGAACAGACCCTGTGAACAGGGTCTCTACCCACAAGCAGGAGAACTAACACTAGGGCCACCTGTTCTGGTACAGCTCTGGGTGGCACCATGCTCATTGTTCGCCAGGTGAATGGCACATCTGCATCCACAACAGTAATGAAAGTACACTCCATGCAGTTGTGCACTGTGGCAGCCCTTGGATTCTACTCTAAGTCTTCTTACAATTTTAATTGAAATTCAGGAACAACAAACTTAATCCCTGATCAGCTTTTGACTAAATATTTTATTAAAATTAACCCTTTTCTTTTATCTTTTTTTAACTGAAAGGTTAAACTTTTATGTTGAACATATGTAATTGTGCTTCTTAAAAATATCCTGGCAAAAATATAGCTATTGCCCAACCATAAGAACCAAGGCCTCTTTCAATAGTCATCCTCTTCACAAGTTCAATGTTTCTTAGAATTTTGGACTTTTAGACCTGGAAGATTATATATTAATATGTCCACTCAAAGATGTATACAATAATGTTCATCGTTGCATTATTCATGATAGCCAAAAAAGTGGAAACAATCCAAATATCCACAGACTGATGAGTGGATAGACAAAATGTGGTATGCCAATTCAACAAACTACTATTCAACAATGAAAAGAAACAAAGTAACAATCTTTGAGATGAACCTCAAAGACATTGTACTTAATGAAGGAAGCCAAACATGAAAGACTGTATACTATATGGCTCTATTTATATAAAATGTTTAGAAAAGACACGTCTATAGAAACAAAAAGTAGATAAATGGTTGTTGGGTTGAGTGGGAACAGAATCTAGCTGTAAATGGGCACATATTTTTGAGGTGAAGAAAATGTTCCAAATGTGAGTTGTGATGATTCTTGCCCAACACTATAAGTTTACTTTAAAAATCACTCAACTGTACAGTTTAAAGAAAAGGTTGAATAAAAACAAATAATGGCTGACTTAACTGTATTCAGGAGTCTAAAAGTGCTTACATATGTTCTCTTATTAAACCTTCACAACAAACCATGTTGAATAGGTACTAGTATTATTCCCATTTTACAGATGAGAACACTGAGTCTTCGAATCATTAAATCATTCTCTCAGAGTCACATAGCTAATAAATGGTGTAATGAAGACTCCAGGCCAGACTACCTTACTCAAGAGTTTAACTACTATGCCACAGCATCCCAAAAGTTGTTCTTTACCATATATATGCCCTGAATTTGTCAGAGATGTGGAAAAATAGGGACTGTCATAACTCTCTGGTATAATCAGGCAAGACCTAGAGCAGGCAGAAGCCCCAGGTCAGTTTCTTCAGGATGTAAGTAGCCTCAGCAATTTACCCTAATTGCCACGTAAATGTGTTTATTTTGTATGTGTCATGGGCTTCCCTGGTGGCTCGGATGGTAAAGAATCTTCCTAGAATGCAGGAGACCCAGATTCGATCCCTGAGTTAGAAAGATTCCCTGGAGAAGGAAATGACTACCCACTCCAGTATTCTTGCCTGAAGAACTCCATGGATAGAGGAGCCTGGCAGGCTACAGTCAATGGGGTCGCAAGGAGTTGGACACGACTGAGTGACTAGCACTCACACACATGACTCAAAATCCCACTGCACTTTAGAATCACATTCTCTTATACTGCAGCTGTTTACACCCCTTGCAAGAAGATAGAATGATTAGCCAGGGTCACATTTGGGGCCTGTGACCAGGCCTGTGTACCAGGCCTCCAAGCAAGCACCCTTTCCCCAGAGTATGATGCCTTCCATGTCTTGATAGAACATTTGACTAAATGACATGATAGCAATTGCTCTTAAAGGCAAAATCATTTTAGATAAAAAAGCTTCATTTTCAAGAACATGGAAATATAGACTAGAAGAACCCTGGGCTCATCATCTCTCATCTAGACTGCCCAGTGGTGATATACTGGCCTCCATGCAACTAGTCTGGCCCTAGGCATTGATTCTCTAGGCTGTACCCTAAGTGGTTTTCCCGATGTATGGAGCATATCATGTCACTCCTTTCCTTAACAAGGACCACAGAGTGAAGTCCTAACTCCTTCATATGGACCCCTTTCACCTGCATAATCTTCCTACAGCCAAAATGGACTACATTAAGCTCCCCAAACTGTAATGTGCAGGCAGTGGGCCTTTGCACATGCTGTTCCCACAGACTTACCTGAGGTTCATCGGTTTCCCTAAATAAACAGGAAAACATCTGGACTCCATTTTCTGGCAAAAATAAATTTTTTTCTGCTACCAAAGGAATGGCCTTAACCCTGTCTCACCTCTTCACCTGGATAACTTCTATTCAGCCTGCAGATCTCCAGCTCAGAACATCTTCCAGGACTCCTTCCTCTACCTCCAACAACCCCATCCCCAAGCGTGAGTTAGAAGTTCCACCTTGTGGCCCTTTCACATCTCCTTATCATCTGTCTCACTTTCTAGTCCACAACTCTGGGAAAGCAGATCTGTGGTCTGCTTTGTGCTTGGACGTGTTCCCAGTGTCTGGCACACAGCACGCTGAAGGAAGTCTACGTATTTTAAATGGATGAAAGACTGACAATAATAAAAACCACCATAGTGTAAAACTGGATTATCTTTTTCTCAAGTTTAATACATCCCATCTACAATTCATTCATGAGCTTTTGTCCTTCAGCTGACCTTTTTGTAGGAAAACAATGGGATACAAAACATCTAGACGACTTGTCTGCCAAGTTGGCACATGGAGAGAACACACTGGCCCAGCAGCTCAGGCTCCTTGATAGGATGAGAGAAGATAAACTGCAATTTTTAACCAGCAAACAATTAACTTGATTGGTTTGATATCTTAGCATCTATTGTGTTCACTGGCAAACAGCAAAATACAAAAACTGATCCACCCTAAATGCAGCTCTTTTATATATGAATAAGTAAGGACAGGCAGAGATAATGGAAAAATGAAAACAGTAACTTTGTCAGGGTTATAAGAGTGTAGATGATGTTTTTATTCTTTTGTTAATTTTTGTTATCACACTATCATTTATGCTATATATATATACATACATATATAATTATAATTAACATTAAGCAATCAATGTCTATATATCAACTTAAACGTTGGGTCTGATGGCAAATCATTAAACATAATCAACAGAGTTGGTTGCTGTATTTTATTTCCAATAATGAGATCCCAGGGGACCCATGATGCAAATACACCTGAGAATTTGCAAGAATCGTTAATAATATAGCTAACATACATTGACCACTTAGTATGTCCAGGCCTTTAATCTTATTATTAATTTATCTTATTATCTTATTTAAGGTTTATCCTATTGCCTTCATTTTGCACAAAGAAAAAACTCAGTTTAAAGAAGTTAAGGAACTTGCTCACAAGTTAAAAGCTAGAGTGACTGTTGATTTTACATGTGGATTTGACTACAGCATGGTGACCAGTTTGGTCAAACACTAGTCTAGATGTTGCTTTGAGGTATTTTTTACATTAGGGTTTATAATCAGCTAACTTTCAGTAAAGTAGTATGTTGTTGTTGCTGTTGTTCAGTTGCTCAGTCGTGTCCGACTCAGTGACCTCATGGACCGCAGCACACCAGGCTTCCCTGTCCTTCACCGTCTCCCAGAGCATGCTCAAACTCATGTCTGTAGAGTCAGTGATGCCATCCAACCATCTCATCCTTTCCGTCCCCTTCTCCTCCCGTCTTCAATCCCTCCCAGCATCAGGGTCTTTTCCAATGAGTCAGTTCTTCGCATCAGGTGGCCAAAGTGTTGCAGTTTCAGCTTCAACATCAGTCCTTCCAATGAACACCCAGGACTGATCTCCTTTAGGATGGACTGGTTGGATCTCCTTGCAGTCCAAGGGACTCTCAAGAGTCTTCTCCAACACCACAGTTCAAAAGTATCAATTCTTCAGTGCTCAGCCTTCTTTATGGTCACATCCATACATGACTACTGGAAAAACCATAGCTTTGACTAGATGGACCTTGGTTGGCAAAGTAATGTCTCTGCTTTTTAATACGTTGTCTGGGTTGATCATTGCTTTTCTTCCAAGGAGCAAGCATCTTTTAATTTCATGGCTGAAGTCACCATCTGTGCTGATTTTGGAGCCAAAGAAAAGAAAGTATGTTACTGTTTCCATTGTTTCCCCATCTATTTGCCATGAAGTGATGGGACCAGATGCCATGATCTTCATTTTTTGAATGCCGAGTATTTTGAGCCAGCTTTTTCACTCTCTTCTTTCACCTTCATCAAGAGGCTGTTTAGTCCCTCTTCACTTTCTGCCATAAAGGTGGTGTCATCTGCATATCTGAGGTTATTTATATTTTTCCCAGAAATTTTGTTTCCAGCTTTTGCTTCATCCACCATTTCACCTGATGTACTCTGCATATAAATTAAGTAAGCAGGGTGGCCATATACAGCGTTGATGTACTCTTTTCCCAACTTTGAACCAGTCTGTTATTCCATGTCTGGTTCTAACTGTTGCTTCCTGACCTGCCTACAGGTTTCTCAGGAGGCAGGTCAGGGGGTCTTGTATTTCCATCTCTTTAAGGATTCTCCACAGTTTGTTGTGATCCACACAGTCAAAGGCTTTGGCGGACGGAGTCAATGAAGCAGAAGTAGATGTATTTCTGGAATTCTCTTGCTTTTTCGATCACCCAACAGATATTGGCAATTTGATCTCTGGTTCCTCTGCCTTTTCTAAATCCAGCTTGAACATCTGGAAGTTCTCAGTTCACATATTGTTGAAGCCTCACTTGGAGAATTTTGAGCATTACTTTGCTAGCATGTGAAATAAGTGCAGTTGTGTGGTAGCTTGAACATTCTTTGGCATGCCTTTCTTTGGGACTGAAATGAAAACTGACCTTTTCCAGTCCTGTGGCCACTGCTGAGTTTTCCAAATTTGTTGGCATATTGAGTGCAGCACTTTCACAGCATCGTCTTTTAGGATTTGAAATAGTTCAACTGCAATTCCAATACCTCCACTAGCTTTGTTTATAGTTATGCTTCCTAAGGCCCACTTGACTTCAGACTCCAGTATGTCTGGCTCTAGGTGAGTGATCACACCATCATGGTTATCTTGGACATTAAGATCTTTTATGTGTAGTTCTGTGTATTCTTGTCACTTCTTCTAATATCTTCTGCTTCTGTTAGATCCTTACCATTTCTGTCCTTATTGAGCCCATCTTTGCATGAAACATTCCCTTGGTATCTTTAATTTTCTTGAAGAGATCTCTAGTCTTTCCCATTCTATTGTTTTTCTCTATTTCTTTGCAACGTTCACTTCGGAAGGCTTTCTTATCTCTCCTTGCTATTCTTTGGAACTCTGCATTCAAATGTGTATATCTTTCCTTTACTCCTTTGCCTTTTGCTTCTCTACTTTTCTCAGATATTTGTAAGGCCTCCTCAGACAGCCATTTTGCCTTTTTGCACTTCTTTTTCTTGGAAATGGTTTTGATCACCACCTCCTGTACAGTGTTACAAACCTCCACCCATAGTGCTTCAGGCACTCTGTCTATTAGATCTAATCCCTTGAATCTATTTGTCACTTCCACTGTATAATCGTATGGGATTTGATTTAGGTCATACCTGAATGGCCTAGTGCTTTTCCCTACTTTCTTCAACTTAAGTCTGAATTTAGCAATAAGGAATTCATGATCTGAGCCACAGTCAGCTCCCGGTCTTGTTTTTGCTGACTGTATAGAGCTTCTCCATCTTTAGCTGCAGAGACTATAACCAATCTGATTTCAGTATTTACCTTCTGGTGATGTCCTTGTGTAGAATCATCTTTTGCGTTATTGAATGAGGGTGTTTGCTATGACCAGTGCGTTCTCTTGGCAAAACTCTGTTAGTCTTTGCCCAGTTTCATTTTGTACTCCAAGACCAAACTTGCCCCGTTACTCCAGGTATCTCTTGACTTCCTACTTGTGCATTCCAGTGCCCTTTGATGAAAAGGACATCTTTTTTTGTTGTTAGTTCTAGAAGGTCTTGTAGGTATTCATTGAACTGTTTAACTTCAGCTTCTTCGGCATTAGAGGTTGGGGCATAGACTTGGATTACTGTGATATTGAATGGTTTGCTTTAGAAATAAACAGAGATCATTCTGTCATTTTTGAGATTGCACCCAAGTACTGCATTGTGGACTCTTTTTGTTGACTATGAGGGCTACTTCATTTCTTCTAAGGGATTCTTGCCCACAGAAGTATATATAATGGTCATCTGAAGTAAATTCACCCATTCCAATACATTTTAGTTCACTGATTCCTAAAATGTCGATGTTCATTCTTGCCATCTCCTGTTTGACCACTTCAAATTTACCTTGATTAATGGACCTAACATTTCAGGTTCCTGTGCAATATTGTCCTTTACAGTGTTGGACTTTATTTCTATCACCAGACACAACCATAGTTGAGTGTTGTTTTTGCTTTGGCTCAGCCTCTTCATTCCTTCTGGAGTTATTTCTCCACTCTTTTCCAGTAGCATATTGGGCACCTACTGACCTGGGGAGTTCTTCTTTCAATGTCATATCTTTTTGCCTTTTCAAATTGTTCACAGGGTTCTCAAGGCAAGAATACTGAAGTGGTTTGCCATTCCCTTCTCCAGTGGATTGCATTTTGTCAGAACTCTCCACCATGATCCATTTGTCTTGGGTAGCCCTACATAGCATGGCTCAGTTTCATTGGGTTACACAGGGCTGTGATCCATGTGATCACTTTACCCCTCCATAACATGAATGGGCACCATCCAATCAGCTGAAGGCCTTAAAAGCAAAGACTGACGTTTACTGAAGAGTAAAGAATTCTTCCTCCAGAGTAAAACTAGAAATTCTGTCTGAGTTTCCAGACTTCTGCCTCAAGACTGCAACAACTCTTAACTGAATCTCCAGCCTGCCAGTTTGCCCTATAGATTTCAAATTTGCTAGTTCTCACAATCACATGAATCAATTCCTTAGAGTAAAACTCTTGATCAATAGATAGATATAGATATAGAGACTGGTATTCTGATAAGGTATAGAGGTAGGTAGAAATAGAGACAGAGACAGAGCTACTAATACCCTACTGGTTCTGTTTCTCTGGAAAAACCTAATACAGCTATTAATTATTGTTACTAGGATTTCAATCCTGTTAAGTCATTACCTGTAACCATTACAAAAGTAAGATAAATTACCAAGTGGCAGCTATGCTAATCTACAGAGTGGCCATCTGACAGGAGATGGACTGGGCAGCCATGCTACGCACATGGTCGAACAACAGAAAGCTCAGCTGGCCTTCCCAAGGAATCTCTCTTTGGCACAACAGTGCTTTCCCGTGGCTTTACCCTGGGTTCCTAATCCCCTTCCAGTACCTTGTATTTACAAGGAATACAGACTGCTGAGGAACTCTGCATGTCATGGCCCCGAGACCTCCAGTACCCATGCTTTCCTTCTCTTATCCTCTCCAAAGATTCTTAAAAGGCTTGGGTCTCGATGTGGCTCTCAGAAAACATGTACCATTGAGGAAGAAAGAGGAAAGGGAAATAAATTGCCACAGGAAAGATTTAGATTCCTCTCATTGAAAACAATTTTGAGAAGAAAAAGTATTGCTGAGTTAAATCATGGATGTTCCTACCCTGAAAAAAAGAAAAAAGAACTAAAGAACTCAGGGCTGTTTTTCTAATGGCTTTCTGGGACATTTTAGGTGTGGCTCATCATAACAGCACCGAGAGGTGGTTGATGTCTCTTTGCAAGGTTCGTTTCAGCCCTCACGCCCTGCTCGGTGCGGGCAGAGCTCAGCGCGCACCTAGCCCCTGGATTTCTGAGTTGCATTCACAGTTTGAGAGTCCTGGCACTTAGCATGCTTCCTGCTGAGCTGTAAAGTCATTCCAGACAAATCCCTCTGTTTACAGAGATTCCAGAGCAGCAGGGAACATCTCAGAATACCAGTCTGGACGTAGAAATTCTCGGATATGCGGATCTGCGCTAAGCTGCTCTCCACACCTGCCCTTGCCCTCAGCGCCCCCCTTCCTTCCACGCTCCCTCCTCCACTTCCTTTTCTGCATCTGCTGCGGTTTCCTTCACACTGAGTCATTCTGGGATGTTAATAGTAAAGTCCTTTTAAAATCAAGTTAAGCCAGAGGGATTGAAGTGGAAAGAAAGCGATTATTTGAGGGATAAATGAAAGAGAAAAGGGAAAAAGAAAGAGCAAGTAGTAAAAAGAACCGAGGTTTGGATGGGAACCCTGGTTGGGAGCCGTGGTCCAGTGTCTTAGACTGAGTAAGACTAAGTAGGAAACAACCTATCTTAATAAACTGGTGTTTCCATGAACCACCATGGTTCATAGAGCTTGGCTTCCCTGATATCTCAGTTGGTAAAGAATTCTCCTCAATGCAGGAGACCCCGGTTCAATTCCTAGGTCGGGAAGATCCCCTGGAGAAGGGATAAGCTACCCACTCCAGTATTCTTGGGCATCCCTTGCAACTCAGCTGGTAAAGAATCCACCTGCCATGTGGGAGACCTGGGTTTGATTCCTGGGTTGGAAAGATCCCCTGGAGAAGGGAAAGGCTACCCACTCCAGTATTCTGGCCTGGAGAATTCTGTGGACTATATAGTCCATGGGGTGGCAAGGAGTCAGACACGACTGAGCCACTTTCACTTCACTTCCCTGAACCACATAGGCAGCCCAGGTGTGTTACTTGATCCACATTAACTTGAACTGAGCGTTTTCTTAACCAGACATAGGGGAATGAATTTAGAGTCAAGAGATGGGTTTGAGACCTGACTTCACTACTTTCCAGTCACTTCCCTGGGCTCTAATTTTCCAAATCCTTATAATGGGAATAATAACACCTGCTCTGTCTAAATCTAGGGCTGATAGGAGGATGAAGTGACATGATGTATGTCGAAATCCCTTTTAGCTTATCCAAATATAAGGTGTTTTTACTAAATTCAATAAACAGCAAGTGTTTCTTATTTGTTGTTCTTTCTGCTTTTCAACCCCTAGAAAATCTTTCACAGAAAAACCGCCTTCCAGCCAATGTAATTGGGTTATTTTTAAAGCACATACAAGAGCTCTAAAATGGAAAAGAAAAGCTAAAAATTGCCATTCTGTAAGGTTCCCAAGGCAGCATTCAGCAATCCAAAGTCATTCTAGAAGCTCTGTTCAGATATATCAGGAATAGCGAAGCTCTTTTAGAACAAAGCAAGGTATATGTAATTCAAGAGTGGCAAGTCTTTCTAATATTTTTTGCTTAGAGAGATTA
Source organism: Dama dama (assembly GCF_033118175.1). Taxonomy (NCBI): domain Eukaryota; kingdom Metazoa; phylum Chordata; class Mammalia; order Artiodactyla; family Cervidae; genus Dama; species Dama dama. The sequence goes on from NC_083692.1 coordinate 37,057,166, forward strand.
ATAGACAATTTCCCCACACTTAACTATTATCCATATCTCGGCCAGTTCTCCTTAATCAAAACTTTTCCTCCTTAGATCCTTATACAAGTGTATAAAATGTTCTCAATGAGATTTAAACAACACATCAAGTGAATTTTTATATAACCAGTAATCCAGGATGACACTGGACTCCCAAGTTTCAGAACCATAATGAGAAGAAACTGAAAAGAAAGCTGCCAGGGCTGCTGATATCCCACATAAGTTGTTATTTAAGACAAATAACCTGAACTTTAGAGAACGCGCTTATGTCAAACTTTCATATGTCAGACCACACCCCTGTGGGTGGGGGTGGGGTTTCCCCTGAAGGGAATGGATGTTCCCACTGTCAATCATCTTAGAGAAGGGTCAGTACTGGGTCAGGAAAAGAGGGCTTTGACAAGCAGTCACGAAAATTAAGTCAGGGGGGAAACATTCTTCTCTGTCTGCATCCAGGAATTGGTTTGGTCAGGATTCTGGGGCAGAGAGCTACCCAGAGCTGCTCTAGTGATAGGCATTGAGCCATACCAGGCCACGGTGAATACGGACCAGAAGAGAAATGGTAAGACTCTATGATGTTCTAATATCCCCAAATCAACAGGTTTTGCTGAAGGTTACTGTTTGGAGTCTACTGAGTTAATTTCCAATCATAAAATGACTTGGATTAGGAAAACATGTGGCCCTGTCCCCGATTCTCATCTGGCCAGTGATGCAACATTCACCATCAGGAGTCGGCCATGCTGTATGGAATGGAGATCTCTAGAGGATCCTTAGAGGTCACAGTAGCACCAACATCCACCAGCTGGAGCCACCTTCCAGATTAATCAGCAGCCAAGCCCAGATATGACATACAATTCACCTGGGTACTTGTTAAGTAATAGAGAGCATGTGTGCATGTTCAGTCACTTCAGCTATGTCAGACTCTTTGTGTCCTTATGGACTATAGTGTGTCAGACTCCTCTGTTCAAGGGATTCTTCAAACAAGAATACTGGAGCCCCCCTCCAAGGGATCTTCCCAACCCAGGGACTGAACCCATGTCTGCTGCACCTCCTGCATTGCAGATGGATTCTTTACCCACTGAGCCACCTGGGAAGCCCAAATAATAGAGTAAGTATCCAGAATTCTGCATATCTCACAAGCTCCCAGCTGGTGCTAATGCTGGTAGTCAACACACTGTGTGTGTGTGTGTGAGTCGCTCAGTTGTATCTGAATCTTTGCGACCCCATGGAGTGTACCTCACCAGGCTCCTCTGACCTTGGAATTCTCCAGGCAAGAATACTGGAGTGGGTTGCCATTCTCTTCTCTAAACGATCTTCCCGACTTGGCTATTGAACCCAGGTCTTCTACATTGCAGGCAGATTCTTTACCCTCTGAGCTACCAGAGAAGCCCACTACCATGCCTGTAAAAAAGGTCTCCTCTTTGCACCTTAAGGTGTGAGTCTGAGTACCAGCTCCATCAGTAAGTAGAGAGGACAACCAGGCCTGAAGGTAAGACCCCAATCAGCCCGCCCCAGGCTCTCATTCATATTTAGGGAAAGGGACCCCAGAGGAAGACTAGCTGGAGTCATTGTTGATTAGGAAAATAGTAACACTAACTTGTTTTCCAGGGGCTTCCCTGGTGGCTCAGTGGTAAAGAATCCACCTGAGATGCAGAAGACTCAGGTTTGACCCCCGGGGTCAGGAAGATACCCTAGAGAAGGAAATGGCAACCCACTCCAGTATTCTTGCCTGGGAAATCCCATGGACAGAGGAGCCTGGTGGACTATAGTCCAAGGGGTCCCCAAAGAGTCGGACACAACTTAGTGCCTAAAACAACTCTAACTTGCAGAACAAATGTAAGGGCTTAGTTTTGCTTCCTCAAGCTGGTGAACAATGGGCATAACTACCTTTACAAATATCTCACTATCTCAAAAGCAGAGAGTGAAAACTGATCATCTTTTTTCCCCATGCTGTGCGGCATGTAAGATCCTACTTCCCCAGCCAGAGATCAAACCCACATTCCCTGCAGTGAAAGCAGGTAGTCTTAACCACTAGACTGGCAGGGAAACACCCATCATCTTTAAAGACTTAATCACTAGAGTGTAGTAAGGCTTGTCTAGGAAAAACTTGCTGTGTTTTCATTTACTCTCACACTCCTATGACACTCACAACACTTCTGATACCAGATGTGTGGATTTTCCACACCAAACAATTCTGATACTAACTAGCCCACAGGCTAAGGGCTCAGTCCCACAAGAATGAAACTTTCAAGGTCTTCCAGGCAAAGGATTCAGCAAGTGAAAATTCTGGAAGGGAAGCCTCTGTTGCGTTCGAGAAAGAGAGCAACGATGGATGAAGAAATTGGAGCCAGAACGTTCATGACCTAGAATCTTTTGTGTGTGCAGGGAAGAGATGACGATGGATAGGAGCTGACAAACTTTTCCTGTAAAGGATCAAGAAGCAAAATCAAGGATATTATGTAAGTGTTTAGGGCTTCTGTTTAGGGCTTCCCCAGTGGCTAAAGAATCTGCCTGCAGTGCAGGAGATGCAGAGACTGGGGTTCAATCCCTGAGTCAGGAAGATGCCCTGGAGGAGGGCATGACAACCCACTCCAGTATTCTTGCCTGGAGAATCCCATGGCCAGAGAAGTCTGATGAACAACAGTCTATGGGATTGCAAAAGAGTCAGACATGACTGAGCAAATAAACAACAACAACAACAATGTAAGTATTTATATAGCAAGAGAGGGAAGATTCCATAAATTTTTTCTTGATAAAATTCAAAATATAATAACCAAGAATAATTTTCATAATACAGACCTAATGAGAAGAATAATTTGGGGGAGGATAACATTTTGCTTAATTTGGGTTCAAAATGTGTTTCTTATCAAAATTTGTTGATAGGTTCAAGGTAGTGCTGATCTGTAATAAGATTTTACATATTTCATTTTTGAAAATGTCTTTCCCAAAAATAGATACTGACAAACACTGATATCAGTCCACGAGCATATGATTTTCATTAAGCATAGTCATCATTTGGAAGGCATTTATGGAATTCTGTTGTACTCTTGATATTTTGGCATGGCATTGCAGATTAATCACTCCCCATTGGAGGTTAGGTGGAAGCTCCTCAATTGCACTCTTAAATGGATTTCAGAATATGGAAATGTCCTCTACATTCACACAAAGGTCGGACAAATGCTGCTAGAACTGCAGCTTGAGTTCAGAAAGTATGTCTACTGCAAATTTGTATTAGGATGGAGATGTTCTTCTTTTAACTTTTGATAGCATGGAAAGTGTATTGGAGCTTCAGGTTACTTGTGATTCAAACAACAGTAATTGTCATCACAATGACTTTTCCAAGTATAAGTTTCACACAGAAGCACTGTTTTGGATTATAATTTAAGGTTGAGTTAATGAAACACTACCAAGTCTGCAACAAATTTTCCAAAGCCTGTCAATGATAGTGGTTGAAGATGATGTTTGTCATTCAGAAAAATTTCAGTTTCAATTGGAAAAGTTTCAATAAAACTGAGCCATTGCTAAGCCATTGACTGCTGTGTGGTAGAGCAAGTCAAGATATTCAGCTTTAATTTCTAACAAAAACTCAAAGAATCAACATCCAGGGTGGTATGCCAAAGCATTCCAACATTTAGTGATCAGGTCAAGGAGGAAACATTAGCACAAGAGATTTAAGAGAGCAGCCAGTTGTAGGAGGAAAACCAGAAGAGAGAGGAGTATTAAAGTTAAAAAAGTTACTGAACTGATAAGTGAAATGACAAAAATGAGCATGCAAGTGCAGTTTTCACTGTGTGGTAGGAAAGAAGCCAGATTAAAGTGAACAAAACAATGAGTGGAAAATAGGGAGGGCAGAAATCTCAGTTGAGATGTTTTTCTGTGGAAAGGGCAGAAGAATGGAGCCATGGGTAGAGGAGGTAATGATGGCAAGGAAGAAGTTTCTGGTTTGCTTTCCTTTTTTGTTTTTGTTTTTAATCTCCATCCTTTAACAGGAAATCACAAAGCCCCATAACATACCAGACCACTTAAAATACGAAAGTGACCACAATTAAGCTCCATGACAAGGTCTCCATGACCAAGAAAGGTATTCTTTTCTTGGAGAAATACCTCCAAGAAGCATGAGGCATTCCGTATACATGGCTTTGCCAGACATTATCCCATTTAAACCTCAATTAGTTTTGAAATTTTTAATGCACTTTTGTGTAAATCTTACTAAATATAATAACCAGTTCTCCATTCTCCACTTGCTGAGTCATATTAAAGACAGCGATTACATTCTGGACTACATGGTATAATGATGTCCTCTTAGGTACTAGCAAAGTCCTTGAGAATATTTACTACTCCACAAGATGACCCTCAATGACTAGAGATTTTTTAATTCACTTCTTCCCCCGCTTTAAGATTATAATATGTTCCTCATAGTGGTAGATAGTGAAAGGTTGTTGCTGAACTGTGAAAGACGCTGGGATTCTTGGCCTCCAGAGGAGAGGAATTCAATCTGGGGCCAGTGACAAGGCTTGATGGCTCAGAGCTTTTGTGTAATAAAGTTTTATTAAAGTATAAAAGAGATAGAGAAAAATTCTGACATAGACATCAGAAGGGGGCAGAAAGAGTGCTGCCTGCTAGTCTTTAGCAGTATGTTATATACCCATCAGCAGGCTGCTAAGAGAAAGGAAATGTCTCAAAACTCAGAGAGTGGCACCTCACCCATAACATGCACTTTGAGATTAACATTGGCACAAGGTAAATCATCCTAGGCCATAAAACGATTGACATGAATCTTAGAGAAAGGCAAGTTTCCAAGCAGATATATAGTTTCATTAACATAGATTAGGAGAACAATTGTACGAGTAAAACAAACTGATTTGTTGAGCCATTATCAGTTCTGAGTAATACAGAGTCTAGGTAAATGCATAGTTCATTAACGTAGCTTAAGAAAAACATTTCCATAAGAAAAATGCATTGGTTAGCTCAAGGTTTGAGAAAAGTCAAGTTCAAGTGGAACCAGGTGTCATCATGGCCACACAGAATTTTAAAAGAAACCTCCTTTTAATTTTGTATAGAGAAGGGGGAAAAAACCTGACACTTGTAGTTTGTTTCCTCCTGCTGCTTAAGAGAAAGATAAAAAAACATCTGACACTTGCAGCCTATTTCCTCCATTTAGGAAAGAATACCAGGCCCAGTGAATCTCCATGTGGCTGTATAACAGAATTACTTTGTGGGGTAGCAAGGGTGGGGAAAGGGAGCAAGGGGACTTTTTAAAAATCCCCATCTGTGCCTAATTATTTACAATAGCCAAGACAGGGAAGCAATCTAAATGTCCATCAACAGATGAATGGATAAAGAATATGTGCCACATACATACAATGGAATATTACTCAGCATTAAAAAGAATGAAATAATGCTATTTGCAGCAGCATAGATGGACCTAGAGATTTCCATACTGAATGAAGTAAGACAAAGGATAAATATCATATGACATCCCCTCTGTGCAGAATCTAAGAAGAAATGATACACATGAGCTTACAAAACAGAAACAGGCTCACAGACTTAAGAGTACTTTTATGGTTGCTGGGGCAGGGCTGGGGAGAGGATGGGGAGGTGGAAGGGGAGGGATAGTTAGGGAATTTGGGATGGACATGTACATACTGCTATATTTTAAATGGATAACCAACAAGGGCCCACTGTATAGCACAGAAAACTCTGCTCAATGTTATATGGTAACTCGGATGGGAGAGGAGTTTGGGGGAGAATGGATACATGTGTATGTATGGCTGAGCCCCTTTGCTGTCCACCTGAAATTATCACAACATTGTTAATGGGCTATACTTCAATATAAAATTAAACGTTTAAAAAATAAATGAATAAAAAATTCATGTGCCTAAATATCAGAGATTCTGATCCAATCGTGTGGGGCAAGGGCCTGGGCATTTGAGATTGTTAAATTTTGCAGATGGTTATAATCTAATGCAACTAGAGTTGAAAACCATTGACATGGCCCAAGCATCTCCTTTTAAAATGAGGAAACAGGTATCCACAGAGGTTGGGTCAACTTAAGATCACTTAATTTCTAGTTGTCAGCGTACTGTACCTCTTTAGAAGACACTCAAACCCAGCTTTTGTACAGGCTGGGATATTTCTTCATTCTTTGGAACATCTGTTTGGCTCATGGTATGTGCTAGAACCTGGTGGTGGCCATAAGAGACAAAGGTGAATACATATAATATTTTGTTGTGGATGGTTCGGAGTCTATTGGGTTAAACTGCAAAAATAAAGTTACAGTTAAATATGTGGAAATAATCATTTGTACAGTGGAGTACAGACTAGCGAGTGACTAAAACTGTCTAAAATAAAGAAAATTAGTTCTGGGTGAGAGCCTGAATAAAGAGGATGAGCTTCAGTGGGAACACATAATTCCTAGAGAAACCACAACATAATAGGCAGTAATCAGCCTGTTCCATTGCATACTAACCAGTCCTGAACCAGACTTGCCTAAATCAACTGATCGTTTTTTCTTATGAAATGTTGAGGGTTTAGCTTTTTATAAACCCTGGCTTTGCCTTTGTTCAAGGAGACAGTCTTCACAGAGGCTGTTCTGTCTTGTGCATACCAGGAAATCCTCAGTGCTTTAAACAATTGTCTCTGATTGTCTTTGACCCAACTGTTTTATATGCTCACGTGGATCTCATTTCAAGGTCTTCATTTGTGTTCTATATGCTTATTGTCACTCCATAAGTAACTTCTGGATAGGACAGCTACAGCTGTGGAAAGAGCACTTAACTTGAAATTTATAGTACATCAGTTCATATCAGAAATGTTCCAAGTGCCTTTCATGTGATCATTTCTTTTTTCTTTTTTTTTTAGTTAATTTATTTATTTTAATTGGTGGCTAATTACTTTACAATATTGTAGTGGTTTTTGCCATACATAGACATGAATCAGCCATGGGTGTACATGTGTCCCCCATCCTGAGCCCCCTCTCTCCTCCCTCACCATGAAAAGATGCTCAACATCACTCATTGTCAGAGAAATGCAAATCAAAACCACAATGAGGTACCATCTCACGCCTGTCAGAATGGCTGCTATCAAAAAGTCTACAAACAATAATTGCTGGAGAGGGTGTAGAGAAAAGGGAACCCTCTTATACTGTTGGTGGGAATGTAAACTAGTACAGCCACTATGGAGAACAGTGTAGAGATTCCTTTAAAAACTGAAAATAGAACTCTCATACGACCCAGCAATCTCACTGCTGGGCATACACACTGAGGAAACCAGAATTGAAAGAGACACATGTACCCTGATATTCATCACAGCACTGTCTACAATAGCTAGGAATATACAATGGAGAAAAGACAATCTCTTTAACACGTGGTGCTGGAAAAACTGGTCAACCACTTGTAAAAGAATGAAACTAGAACACTTTCTAACACCATAGACAAAAATAAACTCAAAATGGATTAAAGATCTAAATGTAAGACCAGAAACTATAAAATTCTTAGAGGAAAACATAGGCAAAACACTCTCTGACATAAATAACAGCAGGATTTTCTATGACCCACCTCCCAGAGTAATGGAAATAAAAGCAAAAATAAACAAATGGGACCTAATTAAACTTAAAAGCTTTTGCACAATGAAGAAAACTATAAGCAAGGTGAAAATACAGCCTTCAGAATGGGAGAAAATAATAGCAAATGAAGCAACTGACAAAGAATTAATCTCAAAAATATACAAGCAACTCAATTCCAGAAATGGAAATGACCCATTCAAAAAATGGGCCAAAGAACTAAACAGACATTTCTCCAAAGAAGACGTTTAGTTTTTCTTAAGCATCTCTATAAGGTAGGTACTCTTGGCACCATCCCCATCTTACAGAAAAGTGAGGCAAGTAAGGCTAAGCAACTTTCTCAAAGTCTTCTAATTGGTGAGAGAAGACACACTTTGAATCCAGACATTGGACATCAGAGCCCACATGCTTTACCACACTCCTATACTGCTTCTGTACTGAGCACACGACAAGAAATGTACAGATCCAATAGGAAGGCAATGAGAAAGTTTAGTTGAGGAACATAAAAGAATATTGATTATATTGAAAACCGCACTATTTTCCTAAAGAGGAGTACTGAATACTCAACACCAATTTTTCTTCCTTCCCACCTCTACCAGATTAATTTATAAATTGATTGAAATTCTGAATCAAATGTCAGAGTTTTCTAGAACCAAGCAAAATTTTTTTAAATATAAAAATCATCATACTAAAAAATATTCAAAGAAAAAAATATAAGGAGACAATCTGTTCTACCAGATAATATACTGTGTTATAAAGGTATCATAATAGCAGGAGAAGAATAGCTGCTATATCAAGGGAATAAGACATCCAGAAATAGATTCAGACAGGTATATGACATATGGTAAAGGCTGCATTTCAAATCTGTGGCAACATAGATTATTTTAATAAATATTGCAAATATAAATTGGTAAACTATTCAGGATAAGAACTAAGATGGATCCCTGTGAAAGTCGTTTAGTTGTGTCTGACTCTTTGTGATCCCATGGACTGTAGCCTGCCAGGCTCCTTTGTCCTTGGGGATTCTCCAGGCAAGAATACTAGAGTGGCTGTCCATGCCCTTCTGCAGGGGATCTTCCCAACCCAGGGATCAAACCCAGATCTCTCGCATTGCAGAAGATTCTTTCCCCTCCGAGTCACCAGGAAAGCCCAAGAATACTGAAGCGGGTAGCCTATGCCTTTTCCAGGGGATCTCCCAACCCAGAAATGGTACCGGGGTCTCCTGTATTATGGCGGATTTTTCACCAGCTGAGCTATCAGGGAAGCCCTACCTTATACCTAATAAAAAAAATTCTAGTTAGTTTTATATTTTAAATGTGAAAATAAGGAAGCTGTAACAAAGCTAGAAAAGAATGTAAGTAAGTCCAGAGAGAGGTTTACTTGCTTGTTTATTTTAAGAGTCATGGGTTGGGAAAGGCCTTTCAAATCATGATACAAAAAGTGGTGCCTGGTAGATCTGGATCTTCAAATGTGGATAGAGAAACTTCCTCAAATAAAATTTCACCATATGCTTAATTAAGAAACAGATGAATGCAGATACTTTGATTGATAACTGGAGGACCAGGACCCCCCTCCCTGATTGCAGAGCCTGAAGCATCTCCACACAACCCCTGAGACAGAAGAGAATCCTCTAAGACACTTGAATAAAATGCAGATTCCTGGGCCCCTCACCATACTGCTGAAGTAGAATCACTGGACCCAAGACTGAGAACTCTGAATTTTAACAAAATCCTCAATTTAATACTCATGCACACTAGAGTTTGAGGGTTACAATACTGCCCTGAGCTCAGGGGAGCTCTGTTGGACAAGAAGAATAGCAAGCTAGATCAAAGAATTAACTGTAACTTCGTGAGAAAGAGAGAACTTCATGAGAAAGAAAGGAACTTCCATTCCTTTGAAGTCCTCTCTCAGCCACCTCTGGGGAGAGGAGAGGAGAGTCCAGAGACTGGAAGTGGACATCTGAGCTGGAAAGCATTTATGTGAAGAGTGAGTCACAAAAAAAAAAAAAAAAAAGCCATACTATGGTATTTAACACCTGTATTCTGGAAGCTGAGGATAAACTGAAACAGAAAAGCTGGTAGTTATCAATATAAATTTTCTGAAGTAGCCAAAATTTTGGAAACTAAACCAAGTTGCTTGGAGAAATATCAATAACCTCAGATATGCAGATGACACCACCCTTATGGCAGAAAGTGAAGAAGAACTAAAGAGTCTCTTGATGAAAGTGAAAGAGGAGAGTGAAAAAGTTGGCTTAAAGCTCAACATTCAGAAAACTAAGATCATGGCATCTGGTCCCATCACTTCATGGCAAATAGGTGGGGAAACAGTGGAAACAGTAAGAGACTTTATTTGGGGGGGCTCCAAAATCACTGCAGATGGTGATTGCAGCCATGAAATTAAAAGACGCTTACTCTTTGGAAGGAAAATTATGACCAACCTAGACAGCATATTAAAAAGCAAAGACATTACTTTGTCAACAAATGTCCATCTAGTCAAGGCTATGGTTTTTCCAGTAGTCATGTATGGATATGAGAGTTGGACTATGAAGAAAGCTTCTGCTGCTGCTGCTGCTAAGTCGCTTCAGTCATGTCCAACTCTGTGCGACCCCATAGATGGCAGCCCACCAGGCTCCACTGTCCCTGGGATTCTCCAGGCAAGAACAATGGAGTGGGTTGCCATTTCCTTCTCCAAGCACGAAAGTGAAAAGTGAAAGTGAAGTCTCTCAGTCATGTCCGGTTCTTTGCGACCCCATGGACTGCAGCCTACCAGGCTCCTCCATCCATGGGATTTTGCAGGCAAGAGTACTGGAGTGGGTTGCCATTGCCTTCTCCGAAAGAAAACTGAGTGCCGAAGAATTGATGCTTTTGAACTGTGGTGTTGGAGAAGACTCTTGAGAGTCCCCTGGACTGCAAGGAGATCCAACCAGTCCATCCTAAAGGAGATCAGTCCTGGGTGTTCACTGGAAGGACTGATGTTGAAGCTGAAACTCCAATACTTTGGCCCCCTGATGCGAAGAGCTGACTCATTTGAGAAGACCCTGATGCTGGGAAAGATTGAAGGCAGGAGGAGAAGGGGACGACAGAGGATGAGATGGTTGGATGGCATCACAGACTCAATGGACATGGGTTTGGGTAGGCTCCAGCAGTTGGTGATGGACAGGGAGGCCTGGCATGCTGCAGTTCATGAGGTCGCAAAGAGTCGGACACAACTGAGAGACTGAACTGAACTGAAACCAAGTGGCAGATAAGCTGACTTAAAATTCAATTAAAAAAGAAAGCAACAGCTCTGCATACTTTACAAGATTTGCTTCAAATAAATTGTCTTGCATGTTTTTACTTTTTAATATTTGTTATTTTTTGTAACTTCAAAATATTTCAAAATAATTCCAAAATGTCAAAATCTATTCATTATAAAAAGTTAACCATACTCAAATATTTTAATACGAAATGGACATCCGCCATAATGCCCTCAGAAAAAATCACCATGAAGTTGGTATACTTTTCTGATTATTTTTCTGGGTACAATTTTGTTGTTGTTCAGTCACTAAGTTGTGTCCGACTCTTTGTGACCCACTAGACTACATGCAGCATATCAGTCTCACCTTCACTATCTCCCAGACTTTGCTCAAATTCATGTCCATTGAGTCAGTGATGCTATCTAACCACAATGTATTTTATTATAGTTACTACAATTTCATAAAAATGGGAACATATGATAAAGCTATTATATAATTTGCTTTTTTAACTCAACAATACTTCATGGACATCTTTTCATGTCAATACATAGAAATTACACTTTGAAGGGAATCAGACCTTGCCACTTTGGAATAAGAATTATTTTGAATGGAAGGCAGCTGAGGAATGGCAAGCAAAGGAGGAGCTCTCTCTGCCTTTCCCCTATCTGCCTAAAGTAGGGCTTAAATTCCTCTTGTAAAGGTGACATGGGTTTCCCTGGTAGCTCAGCTGGTAAAGAATTCACCTGCAGGGCAGGAGACCTTGGTTTGATTCCTGGACCAGGAAGTTCCCCTGGCAAAGAGATAGGCTACCCACTCCAGTATTCTTGGGCTTACCTTGGTGGCTCAGATGGTAAAGAATCCACCTTCCATGAGGGAGACCTGGATTTGATCCCTCGGCTGGGAAGATCCCCTGCAGGAGTGCATGGCAACCCACCCCAGTATTCTTGCCTGGAAAATCCCCAGGGACAGAGGAGCCTGCTGGGCTACAGTCCATGGATTTGCAAAGAGCTGGACACTACTGAGCAGCTAAGCACAGCCCAAAGTCGACAGGAATTTCCCTGTGAATGTATCCCCTTCCCGCACACCAAAAGAAGGACGTTTACCATAGGAGGTCGCACCAAGATGAGTTTGCATAAACAAACCTTAAAATTTATGCAACATTGTGGGGGGGGGGGGGCGGGGCTCAGTCTTGCCTGACTTTTTTTTTTTTTTTTTTTGGCCTGACTTTTTGCAACACAATGGACTATAGCCCACCAGGTTCCTCTGTCCATGTAATTTTCCAGGCAAGAATACTGGAGCAGGTTGTCATTTCCTTCTCCAGGGATTTTCCCAACCAGGGGTCGAATCTGCCTCTCATGTCTCCTGCATTGGCAGGCAGATTCTTTACCACAAACACCACCTTTATTCACCATTAGTTTCCCCCATATATTTACCTCCCCACAAGTTACTGCCCTAGGAACCTAAATCCCCTTTCCCTTGTCTAGTCACTTTTCCACAATGTATCTCCCTTTGTTAAAACATTACATCAACTCCTAGATCTAACTGCCTCTTTGGGTTTTCACTTTTTTCTATGGGAACCCACTGTCTATAAAATTAAAAATGAGGGCTTCCCTCGAGGTCCAGTGGCTAAGAATCTGCCTTGCAATATGGGGGACACAGTTTCGATCCCTGGTCCGGGAAGGTCCCATATGCCTCAGGGTAACTAAGCTCATGTTCCACAACTACTGAGCATGCACCCTAGAGACTTGCTCTGCAACAAGAGAAGCCACCACAAGGAGAAGCCCACACACCATTAGAGAGTGGACCCTACTCTCCACAACTAGAGAAAGCCCACATACAGCAATGAATTCCTGGCACAGACAAAAACAGAAACAAATAAATTAAAAAAAAAAAAAATAATTTTATATACACCTTCTCTTGTTAACCTGTCTTTTGTCACTTTAATTCACAAACCTCAATAATTAAACCTAAAAGGGTAGAGGAAAAGATTCCTTTTCCTCAACTTCATTTCTTTAAATAACCATATGACATTATGCATTTTGTAATTTCAAAGTAGAATGTGAGGTTGATTGATGCTCATATTTTCTGCTAAAACAAAATGTGTTTCTCTCAGTTGTATTCAAGTTTGCACATACCATCTCTCTTTAAAATAATTTAATGAGGCATCACTAATCATACTTAACTGGAAGCACCAGCTATAAAGGTAAAAGTACCTAAGGGCAACTTAAAAGCTTTTAGAATGCTGAGGCTTCCTTTGGATATTGGATAATTATATCTCAATGATAAGAGGAATTGTTATTTTCCATGGCAGAAATTGACCAAATAAAACAATGAAAGCAGAAAAACCAAACCTCTCAAAGATAATTGTTTTCAAAATTTCAAGACTTTTGAGTCCACAAGGAGTACTAACAACCAGCATGGATTGATTGTCTATTAAATGCCAGGTGCATTATCTGGGTTACTTCATTTAATCACTATGATAACCCCCATGAGACGACTCTTATTATCCCTGAAATGTGCAATTTCTTAACTCTGACACTGTTCCCATTCAACATTCCACATTCTTAAAATACTAAGAGGCTGACTGACCCTGCTTCCCCTTGTAGGATTCCTGCATACCTAACAGAGATCTGGAAATTATATCAAAATCTCCTCTGAAGTCAATAAATACATGCAAAATCAAGAAAGATCATCTTCAACTAAATTAAGATCTCACAGAACTGCATAAAACTTTTGAGATAGACTCTTTAATAAGCAGTTTCTTCCTGACACAGTGGAGTTTGATTTCTGACAAATAGGAATGCTTTCTGTGGGAACTGTATGTATCATTAGAAGTGCCAACTTCCTCTTCTAAGCTAATATTGCCCTTCCTTTGGCTTGTGTCCAGGGAGATGACAGGATGGAGTCAGGGGCACAGGTACAAAACCCTTGGCCAGGTGATCATTGACCCAAAGGCAGTCAAACCATGATGGAGTTAATAAGCATAGCCTGACTTAGCCTGGCCCATAAAGATGAGCCAGTTTCCCTCTTAAAATTTTAAACTTATTCAAATACTGGAATATTTGAGGCTGTTAGCAAGAGAAAATAAAACTAAAGTTTCATGAATAACAGAGAGACTAGAGGATCCAGTAGGGTCATGAAAAAGCCTAAGAAAGTAGCAGGACGATATAAAGGAAGAAGGATAGGGCTTCAGCACGAAGGACAGTCTAAAAGTTAGCATAACACCTAGAATCCCATCCATCTCCTGCCCTCTGGGCTATGAAGGAGATCAGAATGCATGCCTGTGTGCATGCTAAGTCGCTTCAGTCATGTCCCATTCTTTGAGACCCCATGGACTGTAGCCTACCAGGCTCCTCTGTCTGAGGGATTCTCCAGGCAAGAATACCGGAGTGGGTTACCATGCCCTCCTCCAGGGGATCTTCCCCATCCAGGGACTGAACAGACTTCTCTTAGGTCTCCTGCATTGGCAGTCGGGTTCTTTACCACTAGCGCTACCTGGGAAGATCGGGGATCAGAATATGCTACCCCAAAACCTACCACATTGGCATGGGGAATATTTGAAGCTGAGGGCAGTTAAGAAACAACACACACACACATTGAGACAAAAGTCACACAAAAGCTTTCTGTCCTCCCCTGTTTGCCTGAAACTGAGTGCAAATTTCATTCTCTATTACTGGGTAAACCTATTAGGATTCAATCATAAAGTCATGCAGTTGATTTTGAGAATGTAAATTTAAAATGTGATTAATGAGGGACTTCGCTAGTGATCTAGTGGTTAAGACTCCATGCTCCCAGTGCAAGGGGCCTGGGTTTGATCCCTGATCAGGGAGGTAGATCCCACATGCCACAGCTAAGACCCAGGATAGCCAAATAAATAAATATTTTAAATAAAATTATAAAATAAAATGTGATTAATGAAACATCACTAAAAATAATTCACTTTTACAGCCTTTATTACCATCAGTTTATTGTGCTAGGGATGTATATAACTTGCCTATAGGCAGCCTTGTTTAATTACTGTTTTTTTCATGCCTTTCCTAGAAATTGAAGGCTTGTGGCAACCCTATTGGTGCCACTATTTCCAACAGTATTCACTCACTTGGTGTCTCTGTGTCACAGTTTTGTCATTCTCATAATATTTCAAATTTTTCACTTTTGTATTTGCTATGGTGACCTATGATCAGTTATTTGTGATGTTACTATTGTCATTGGGGGCATCAAGAAAATTGTTGTCTTAAGAAACTGCCACAACCACCCCAACTTTCAGCAACCACCTCTCTTATCAGTCAGCTGCCATCAATATCGAGGCAAGACGCTCCACCAGCAAAAAGATTAGAACTTGCTGAAAACTCAGATGAAGTTTAGCATTTTTTTAGTAATAAAATATTTTAATTAAGGTCTCTACAGTTTTTCTGAGACAGAATACTATTGTACACATAATAGACAACAGTGTACTGTAAACATAACTTTTCTTTGCACTGAGAAACCAAAAATTCAGGTGACTTGCTTTTTTGAGATATTCACTTTATTGTTATGGTTTGGAACTAAACCCACACTATCTCCAAGGAATGCCTGGGTTGGGTTTCCCCAGTGGCTCAGCAGTAAAGAGTCTGCCTGCAATGCAGGAGCTGCAGGTTTGATCCTTGAGTCGGGAAGATTCCCTGGGGGAGGGCATGGCAACCTGCTCCAGTATTCTTGCCTGGAGAAGCCCATGGAGAGAGGAGTCTGGTTGGTTACAGCCCATAGGATGACACAGAGTCAGACACAGCTGAAGCAACTTAGCACTCATGCAATTTAATCACAGAGCTTTGCTGGTGGCTCAGACAGTAAAGAATCTGCCTGCAATGCAGGAGACCTGGGTTCAATCCCTAGGGCAGGAAGATTCCCCAGAGAAGTGAATGGCTATCCACTCCAGTATTCTTGCCTGGAGAATTCCATAGACCAAGGAGCCATAAAGAGTCAGACACGACTGAAGTGATTTAGCAGGCACACACGCATGCTTGGATTGGGTTAGCTGCTATATCAGAGAGTTCTCTCTCATGTAACAGTCCTATAAAGTATCCCAGAGGTTGTATGTTGCTGTTCAGTCACTAAGTTGCGACCCCATGAACTGCAACATGTGAGGCTACCGTGTCCTTCACTATCTCCCTGAGTTTGCTCAAACTCATGTCCACTGAGAGTGATATCATCCAACCATCTCATCCTCTGTCACCCCATTTTCCTCTTGCCCTCAATCTTTCCCAGCATCAGGGTCTTTTCCAGTGAGTCAGCTATTTGCATCAGGAGGCCAAAGTATTGGAGCTTCAGCTTCAGCCCTTTCAATGAATATTCAGGGTTAATTTCCTTTAGGAGTGACTGGTTTGATCTCCTTGCAGTCCAAGGGACTCTCAAAAGTCTTCTCCAGCACGACAGTTCAAAAGCATCAATTCTTCAGTGCTCAGCCTTCTTTATGGTCCAACTCTCACATCCATACATGACTACTGGAAAAACCATACCCTTGACTATATGGACCTTTGTCAGCAAAGTGATGTCTCTTGTTTTTTAATACACTGTCTAGGTTTGTCATAGCTATTCTTCCAAGGAGCAAGCATCTTTTAATTTCGTGGCTGCAGTCAAAGTCCACGTTGATTTTGAAGCCCAAGAAAATAAAATCTGACACTTTTTCCACATTTTACCCATCTATTTACCAGATACCATGATTTTAGAGGCTGTATGGTAGCCTGATAATTATCAGGGACACAAGTCCTTCTATTATTATTTAGCTGCTTTTGACATCCTCCACATGAGGCTTTTATGATCACTGCTCCAGCCTCCAACATTCCAGCCTCTAATCAACAGACACCAGTCACATCCCACTCCTTTGTTTTGGCAACCAAAAATGTCTCCAGACATCACCAAATGCCCTGGGGGACCAAACTCTCCCCATTAAGAACCCATGCTTTGGACCAAAGGCAATGTTTATGGATGGATTCAGCTGTGAACCATCAGTAGCCAATACCTCCAGAGGTTGAGGGGATGGGGCCTCAGTCCTGAGTGGGGAGCTGGGGGCTGCACCATGGTTTTCACTGCAGTGATGACAAGATCACAAGTAGGGACAATCCTGGAGCTCCAGCTTCCCAGTCCAGTGCTCTTTCCTCACAAAGGTGATTTATAATTTGTACACTTGTAAACAAGAATAGTTGATGGTGTCCGATCATGATGATGAGCCTAGGAGAAATCCGATGAAAGAGCTCAGAGACTCTGAACTGTTGTTGAAACTCATTGTTGTTGTTTAGTCGCTAAGCTGTGTCCAACTCTTTGCAACCCCATGGACAGTAGCCCACCAGGCCCCTCTGTCCATGTGATTTTCCAGGCAAGAATACTGGAATGTGTTGCCATTTCCTTCTCCAAGGGATTTTCCTGACCCAGGGATCGAACCCATGTCTTCTACTCGGCAGACAGATTCTTCACCACTCAGCCATCTGGGAAGTCCACTGAAACTCATTAGTCAAGCAGAAATACAAAGAAGGCCCAAGGACTTGAATTTCCAGAAGTAGAAGCAAGAAGCAGAAAGAGGAATAAGAGAAAACCTGTTGGAAGTGGGCTGCATTCCAGGACAGAGAAGCTCACCACTTCCTCTTGCCCTTCCTTTCTTGGATAAACACTCTCCCAGCCCATGAGCAGCCTACCTGTCAACTACTGTCAGACAAAGCTGTGTGGCCCCATCTCTCACTTCCCCCCTCCTTTCTTCACCCACCAGCCCATCAACCTTGTCTGATCTGCTTGTTTCTGCCTTCAGCTCCAGGGCCCGCTGCGTACCCTGTTTCCTGGAGGCTCTCACACATTCCTCCTGGGCAGCCATGGGATAAGAGACCTCATAATTGAGAGGAGGAGGAGGTGGACATGGAGCTTTTTCTTCCTTTGCCTTGAGAAGCAGCTGGTTTCCTCCACTAACTGGATATTGAATGGACTAGCCTGACATCACCCCTCCCCCAAAAAATATCCACATGGTGCAATCAAAATGACCACAGCAGGATTTTTTTTTTAATTCTGAGCAGAAAAACATGAGAATAAAACAGAAAAAAAGGACTCACAAGTTAGTGTGAAACATTACCCAAGAGCCACCTGTTGGCTTTTTTCCAGAATGAGGGAGGGGTATTCCAAACTGCATTTTAATGAGCAGTCCTGTCCAAGGATCCTGCTGCTTCCCGGGAGCTCTGAAGCCAAACTTTACGTCTTAGACGTGGGCCTGTTTCTTCAAAACCCACTGGAGACTTGTTCCTTCAAACCTCTGTTGCCAGGCCAATCCAGAGTTCGCAGGAACTGGTGAAAATATGACTAGACAATTCCCAATAAACAAGAAGCCTCTTTGCGCTTCTTTCCTTAGACACTTTGTCCTTGTTCAGACAGTTCCTTTTATAACTAAATTTTACTGAGCACTTAGTGTGAATCAGTTCAAAGCCTATGCCTTTGATATGCATTATGTTGTCTGTCCACATAAAGTAAAACCCTTATTCCCGTTGCAATGGACTGAATGTTTGCATTTCCCCAAAATCCGTATGTTAAAATCCTAACCACCAATGTGACAGTACTAGAAGGTGGGGACTTGGAGAGATGATTAGGTCATACGGGTGGAGGCCTCATGAAAGAGACTTGTGTCATAAAAGAGACCTCTCTCTCCCTCTTTCTGTTTTGTGACGATGCAATGAAAAACAGCAGTCTGCAACCCAGAGAATCCTCCCCAGTACCCAACCACGCTGGCTCCCTAATCTTGGATTTCCAGCCTCTAGAACTGTGAGAAACAACTTCTGTTGCATATGAGCCACCTAGTTTATGGTACTTTGTCATAGCAGCCCAGATCGACTAAGATACCCATTTTACAGATGAGGAAACTAAGGCATAGAGTTCAAGGTCACTTACCAGAGAATGATGGAGTTGGGCCTTGAACCCAGTAAGGGGGACTCTGGAGTCCTGCTAACCTTTGTGCGGTCCAGCCCACCTTGGCTCCTCTCCTCCTGACAGCACTTCTGTGGTGTCAGAATGGAGACAGGTGGGAGATTGAAACTGGCCTTAAATTCCAGCAAGGGTCAGACACAAAAGCTAACCACCGAGATGCTTTCTTGCCAGTCAAAATTTGCCAAACACCAAGCAATTTTGTACATCAGACTCGGGAAGGCAGCAAGCCCAGTAAGATAATCTACAAATTTTGCTCCTAAAAGGACTGGAGAGGGAACAGAAGGGGTTGTGCTCCCTGAATCTCCCACAGACAGATCTAGCACCATGGGAATTTTCCCAATTTAAATGATTCTTTTTGAAACAGGAATGTAAAACTACCTTCAGTCTGCTCTTTCGCCAGGCCATAATTACTTCCTTTCTATAAACACTCTAAAAATATTGACTCTCTGCCCCATAAAGTTAGTGTTTGCTTTAATTTATGGTATTCCAAGTTGAAAGAGTACTCAAGGAGGCAGAGGCAGAAAATCTGACTCTGACAAACCCTGGCAGTTTGGACCAAGCTACTCATTTCAACTTGCTGGGTCATAACAGCCTCCTCCGCAAGTGGCAACCACGCCAGGCACAAGGTGGAAGTTGGCATGACAAGGAGGTAAAGGGCACAGCATTCACAGGCAGCCTCAGGTTAGGTTCCTGACTTCACCACTTACTAGGACGTGACATTTAACTTGGCCTTCAATATCCCTAGGTCTCAATTTTCTCATTTTTAAAATAGGGATAATTACAATGCCAATCTCTGGGGTGGTGTTGTCATAATTAAATAAGATGTATATGTAAGGCTCAAAGCAGAACTTGGAACAGAACACTCAAAACCTTTACTGCTATTTTTCATAACCATCATTATTATTGCCACATGAACTTTCCTGAGTTACTGTAAGCATTAAATAAATTAAGGGGGAAAATATAATTATAAAACATTGCAGAGATTAAAGTTATTTTTCTGTCTATTGGTTTGCACTTTTAAATTCTACCTGCTTTTCTTTGAAATTATTAAATACTTACATGCCAGTTTTCCAAGGGAAAAAAAATCAAACTTACTTTTGGGTTTTTTTGCTATAAATTCTAAAAATTTGCCTTGAATTCATCTTAAATGGAACTCTTTCTATCTTGCCTCTTTCACTACCAAATTTTCTGTTGTTAAGGAAACTAACATAAACTTTTATAATTTAATAGTTCACAATAGTCTTCCTTATTAGTTAGAGTAACCCTAACTGTTGCAAGAGGTAAAACCAGAAGTCTCAGTGCTAAAACAGTTGCTATTTATGTGAGTTTATATTGTGTGTAAAATAAAACAGGGGCTCCTGTTTAGTGTGCAGAGGTAGATGTGGACTGGAAGGGGTGTGGGAAGAGGGTCTCTGCTCTACATAAGAATTTATCAGGAACTTGGGCTTCAGAACCTCTGCCATCTTCAACACAGGGCTCCCAAGTCACCTCAGGCATCAAGATCCTGTTGGCCAAGAGAGAGGATAGAGAAAATCGACATGCTTTTTAACCACACCAATTTGAAAGTGACCTATGTCACATCCACTCATGTTGTATTGGACAAATGGCCCCACCCAGATACAAAGCGGTCTAGAAAATGTAGCTGGACCATGGCTGAGCAGCCACTCCTAACAACTGCAGACAGCTAACCATCTCTGTCTTACCCTCCTAATAGTGGTCATGATCATACAAGATGTTTCATTTCTTGGCCCTCTGTCAAATGCTCTTACCACACCAAGAAATAGTAAACCTCAAAGTTCAAGTCTCTTGGGCAGTAAAGTTGATAAACGACCTCAGACCTGAACAATTCAAGATCTGAAGTTAGAGCTCATTGTGCATCCCATTTTCTCCATGCACTAATCAAGGGAGAAAAGACCCTATATGAATTCACAGTCATCAATTACTTTTTAACATGTCCACATAGTAATAGACTGTCTTATTTGAGGAAAGTAAAACATTTAGAATGGTGTCAGGTGTATGATAAATGCTCACCAAGAAGTAGTTATCATTTTTTTTTTCTTACTGCTGAAAACATGAGGTGAAAGAAGATTAAGAGAGTGAAGAGTAGGAGCCAGTGGTAGCAATAGCCCTCTGAGATCACAGTTTCACATGTAACCCTCCTGTAGAGTGAGTCTAACTCCTTCTAACCACTGTGGACAGAACACATTCTGTCCCTTCCTCAGACCTGGTTGCTGAGAACTTTCTCCTCTCTCCCCTCTGTTTTACCCTGCTGTGGCTCTCATGGTATGCAGCAAAATTCAGAATATTTTCATACCTTCTGTATTTTTCCACTGAGCTATCTAATAGATTCTGACCTTACTCCCTCTACCTCTTAAGCTTTTCCAAGGGAAAATTGTGTTAATTTCTTTTCTTTTATAGTTTAATACATGACTACATGGAATGGCCTTTAGAGTGCAAATCATTATTTGTCTTATTGCCATGGTGTTTATCATTTTTTCATAAACAGTCTGAATAACAAAGTCTGCTCCAAGGAAACAGAGTTTTTTCCCTTCCTTCTTAAAGCCTTCATCTTTTTATCCAGTATTTCCTTTATCTCCTTCAAGATGATTTCAGCTCTTAAAATTAAAGCCTTTAAGGAAAATATCAAAAAGGACAAATGAGCTCATATTTAGTGAAATTGAATTTGGCAAGAGACAAACACGACAGGAAGTTAATAAAACTACTTACCACTTTTTTAATTCTCACAAGTGGAAATGAAGTTTCAGGTGATTCATCTACTAAGATGTCTTCCAGTAACAGTACTTACTTTATTAAGAGATTAAACCTACAGTATTTTAGTAGTTAATTAAAAGACTAGTTCCTAAGAGGTAATTTTATTGTAGGTCTGGGAGGGAAGGAATGCATTACAATTTTCCACTTCAATTTTTTACTTCTTCTATTTAGACTTGGGCGGTCAGTTTGATGGAGCAGCAGAATTGAGTTTTCTTAAGCACAGGGCAATATTCACCTCTGTCATTGCTTTTACTTATTACCAGGCATTGCTAAGGTGCCAGGGACTTGCCAGATCATTCATTAATTCCTTTTTCTCTGTAGTTTTTGAAATAATAAGGAAACATCCACAGGATTGGTTTAGATGTTCATGGTAAGGATAGCATTCTTCACAAACCATCACAAGATGTGGAAGGAAGATTGCAGTAACACCCCTGAAGGGATGGCTTCATATTTTGCACATGAAAATTAGCATTGTAGGAACAACCAGGAAGTAACCAAAATGTTCACCTATATTAGGAAAAGTTCTCTGGTATGTAAAGTAGATTCACCTGTAATCCCAAGATGTTAAGTTCACCTTGAAAACTGTAAAGCAATTCAATACAAAACACCCACCAAGTGCCGCAGAAATAGGCAGCATACTGTAAGAATTATATCAGTTCATTCGGATGTCAAGAACCACACATCATCATTCCAGAGAACTGCAAGAAATTTTCTTAAATTGGAAAAAGATACAGAATCCTTGTTACCACAGATACCGCAACAATCTGCAAATTGAGGGCTATGTTTGCCAGACGTGCATTCCCTGCAAGAATCATATCTTTGACAATGGATCATCCTCGCCTAAGTAATTTGCTGAATCAGCGAAAGCCAGGCCAAAGGAATTCCAACCGGTGCGTTTAAGTGTGTGGTTCTAGGACAGAAAAACACGGTGTCCATATGGTTCTCACTCCCCAAGGCAGGATCTGAGGTATGGGACTGTTTAGTAATATGCTAAGGTCCATGTGTGTACACTAAAACTAAAATATACTGTCTTTTATCTTTCTATTATCAATCTCAAATTACTCCTGCAATTTCATTCTCTGATTCTTTGGGGTTGGTGGTGGAGTAGTAGGGTGCTGGAAAAAGGAGATGGCAAATAGAGAGGATTTTTAATATAAAAAATTCTGTGATCAACTCAATTTCTTTGGGCTCAATAGCTTTTCTCAGTGTGAACAGAATGGATTCTTCAGGCCTTAAGAGGATTTCCCTCGCCCCGTCCCATCCACATCAAGATGATGTCCTGGGATAAACTGAAATAGCCTCGTGGGGCTGGATAAAGGATTCTCTACTATACCCATCACGCTCTGCTCCATGTCTTAGTCCCAGCGTCTCTGGACCTGGGCTCTGTCTGCCCTCTTGTTGCCCTGCAGGGAGCCTTGGCTGTTCTGGCTCTGGAGCTGTACTTTCAGCATGGTGGGGAGTGGTCCTTCCTCATGGGGCCCCTCAGCTCTCCCTGGTGCCAAGGCTTCCCTGAGGTGTGGCTGCCACTCTTGCTCTGTCCCCACCCTGGGAAGGCTGCCTGCTCTGCTCACTTCCGGAGACCCTTTCCCTTTCCTCCAGTCCTCCAGCTGGCAAGGTTGCCAGCAAGCACTTTCAGTTACTTTACACGTGCTTCATGGGGGGCCGGGGGGACAAGGGCGCAGTGAGAGGACATCAGAACATCTGTGTCCCTCTGTGCCACCTACCAGCCATAGAGAGCAGAGGGCCTGTTCTCAGGCCTCCTTCTCCCTAAGCATGCCCTACTGCCATCCTGTTCTACTGTACTTGCCAGGAGGATGTGGGAGGAACACTAAAATGCAGTGTCCTCTTAAATTTATCTTTGATCACAGGTAGTAACTTCTGCCTCAAGCTATTCCCTCAACTATCTTATGTTTCTCCTTTTTTCCAAAAAGCCTCCCCAGGATGAGACTTCAGGCAGCAACTTCACCCTATTCTCCACCCTTTCATAACTCCTTCTTCCCTATAGAAGGCTTTCCACTTTCTCTCCCTGTTTGGCAGGAGCATCCCTTACACGCTATCAGCTCTTTCCTCTACACTTAAACGAAGTCAACCAATACAGGGTCTTCATGTTTTAAGGGAGCATTTGGAATTTAGAAAACACTGCTCTCTGGATAAAGTCAAAGTTTAAAGATTTGCTGTGTTACTGTGGACTCAAATTTTCTCATATAGGGAGTCAAAGGTTGAATATGGACTTTTTTCACCTCTTTGCATTCCTGATTTAAAAATCTGACTTTTCTCTAAGGCAATGGACACCTCTGGTTGAATAAAGGGAGAAAATGAGGAAGCGTGGCAGAAAAAGAACTTTAAAATAATTTAAATGGGACTTCCCTGGTGGTCCAGTGGTTAAGACTCTGTGCTTCCACTGCAGGAGGCATGGGTTAAATCCCTGTTGGACAGGGATCCTACATGCTACATGGCATGGCAAAAAAAATGTAAAAATTTTTCAAACTCATATCCTTCCTTCCCTTTCACACTTCCCATCCTCCCTTCCAATTCCATATTTCGTTTCTTCCTCTTCCCTTTTGTATTCAAAGACCTCAGCATCCAAGGAAGGGTCAATGAGGAGTGCAGTGCTTGCCCAGTCAGCAGCCTGGAAATCTAGACAGTAAGGAGGAGAGAGCAAGTACAGGTGAATGGAAGGGGTGGAGATTGGTTATTGCCAACAGATAATTCAATCAACTGAACAGATAAACATACTGAGGGTAATATGAGCCATATTTCTTACTCTCTGGGAGGAATTTTTCAATATGCAAAGGAAGAAGGCTAAAATAAATCTTAAACACAAGATTGGAATTGGAAGTATAGGTATGAAGTAATGAATTTTGATAGATAGAATGATAGGTTATAGACAGAGAAACTGTCAAGGATGGATATATCTGATGATTTTTGATGTGTCACCTGGCTAAGCCTGACTACAGTGTAACTGTGTTCTGTGGTCAGAATTTCACGGGGCTCAATTCGAGGTGTGACTAGCTTTGTGTCCACATCTGGAACACAAGGTCCTCTTTCAGTTTCATCCAGGATGTTTGCAGGAAGTTCCCTACTCTCTTTCCAGCTGTTGTTCAGGGACCACTCTTAGCTCGTGGAGGCTGCTCCCTGGGAGGGTCCTGATCATATGGACTCCATGAGTAGTTCCCAACCTGCTTCCTCCAGCCATCAGGGGAAGGTCTTTGTTGCTTTAATCTTTTTTTAAAGGTACATATTTTTAGTTCAGACCCACACAGGACAATCTCCCTTTTGATTCTTTACCATATGAGCCACTAGGAAAGTCCTTGACTAACTCAGAGTCAACTAATCACAAGGGTGATAGCCCAGCCTATACACTGGTCTCTCCCACACTCAAGGGTAGGTCATTGTGCAAGAGTGTGGTCATTAGGGGTCATCTTAGAATTCTGCCCTCCGCACAGAATCAGTCACCTGCCAGACCATAACTCTCACACTGGGTCAAGATGACTTATTAGAGAGAAAAATCCAAAGCAGTACCATTTTGTCATTGTTTTTCAACCATGACACACCACAGTATTCAAGTGCCTTGCACTTCTGATTAGTTCCTGAGTATCCCCTGATACTTTTTACTTCTTCCTGGTCATGTAAATCAAAAGAACTGACAACAGTTGTTTTCTAAAAGTGGTTTTCTTCCTCACCGTCTCACTCAGAGTCCATAAGTGAAGGCTGCATTAAAAATGACCTTGAGAAGAGATGATAAATGATGGGAATGGGGTTAAAAAGAGGAGGAGAGAACAGCTGCTACAAATAACAAGAGAGGGAAAGCAATACATGTCTTTGAATGGCTTGGACTTCCCAGCCACTGGGTTTTTCTTGAGATAATCTTGCCTGTCTAGATCCTAGATATGAAATCTGAACACCTAACATTTTTAAAAGTTGTTCAATTTTTTAAATAACTTGAACTCTCAATAGAGTAGTAGAAAGACTTGCTGTGTCTTGAAATTAAACCAGTCAAGAAGGAGTCCAAGAATCAAAGTTTCCTGGCATTAGTCACTAACAATGAATGCTCCAACACCCAGGGAAATTGGGTTTTCCCCTGCAAAGGCCATGGCCTCTTCCTCACTTCCCTCTCCTGAGGGTTGTCTGTAGTGAGAGATCCTCCACACAAATATCCAGTCAGCAGTTTAGAACACAATGTAAAGAAATCTTAGGACAAAACACCAAGTGTGATCAGTATTTTTAAAGTATAAAGAGCAGCCATAATTTGTCTTCTGAGCTGAGCCACTTCCCCTTTCTTTGCCATCTTGGTAAATGCCAGTATAAGATTCTTCCTGGATGGTTTCTCCAAGGATTATTCTTGAGCTTGGACTTGACCAGGCTACTGCAATCCTGAGCCATAATGATGTCATTTGTGTTGTTAAGGTAACACTAACTGCTGTAGAAGATAAACCCTGAGATCTTTGTCCCACACAGTCATTCAGGAACCAGACTAATAAAGGATCCACATTGTCAACACATGGTTTCCAAGGTCACACGGGCCTCTGATATACAGCTTGCAGAGGAGGAAAGCGTGAAGGCAGATTACCCAGGAAGGGTTCATAGGCCAGCCTGGAAGTGATGTACATTATTACACATGGCATTTCATTAGCCACATGGTCTCACTTGAATGCAAGAGTGGTTGGGAAATGTAGTCCCTGTTTGGGTAGGCACTTCCCAGAAAAAGTTCCCTATGGGAAAAGAGCATGACAAATTTATGGACAGCAACTCAGATCTGCCTCAGTGAAGATAACAGTGTTGGTGATGGCAGCAGCTACTGTTTACTATGTTCCTATGCTATGCTATGCTTAGTTACTCAGTCATGTCAGACTCTTTGGAACCCCATGGACTGTAGCCCACCAGGCTCCCCTGTCCATGGGGATTCTTCAGGCAAGAATACTGGAGTGTGTTGCCATTTCCTACTCCAGGGTATCTTCGCAACCCAGGGATCAAACCCAGGTCTCCCGCATTGCAGGTGGATTCTTTACTGTCTGAGGTACCAGGGAAGTCTTACTATGTACCAGGCATCTGCTAAGTGCTTAACAAATAATTTCTCATTGAACTTTCAGAATAGCTCTATGATTTACATTTAATTATCCTATTTTTGAAGATAAGAAAGCTGAGGCTCAGAAAAAATAACTTACCAAAAATCGCATGACTAGCCAGGGAGAAACAAAGACCAAAATCCCAGAATATCTGATGAGAAAGCCCATGTCCTCAAGTACTAACCCCATATTGCTTCCCTTATGCTTGGCTATAATTATTTGATTATTTTTTTTCCTCTTTGAGTTGCTTGCTACCAGAGAAGTTCTTACTCATCACAAAACTTGGAATTCCCTATGAGTTGGAGAATTATCTAGAATTTATAAAATTCCTTTATACTTTTAAGTTAATCCTGCCTTTTCATTTAATGATCACTGAATCTCCCCGTCACCAAACTCCTTTTTAACTGGGCTTTCACATTTCTTGGTTGCATGGCTCCAGGGACCTGACCTCACACCCAAGTCTTTCCTAATCAACATACCTCAAGTCATTGAATGTACTTTTGTTGTCCTTGGAGTTCACCCAACAAGAAGGTTTCTCCAAAAATGCCCTGTTACTTTTCATACTCCTTTCCCCAACTCTCAGATGCCACACTCTCCTGCTCATTGTTTCCCTGAAATTCTGTTTCTAGACTTGATTTTGCAATCTATTGCCTTTGCTCCTCCCCCAAGAAATGACACCTTCAATATTTGATTTTAAAATTCAGTTCAGTTCAGTTCAGTCACTCAGTCATGTCTGACTCTGCAACCCCACGAACCGCAGCACACCAGGCCTCCCTGTCCATCACCAATTCCCAGTGTCCTCCCAAACCCATGTCCATCGAGTCAGTGATATCATCCAACCATCTCATCCTCTGTCGTCCCTTTCTCCTCCTGCCCTCAATTTTCCCCAGCATCAGGGTCTTTTCAAATGAGTCAGTTCTTCGCATCAGGTGGCCAAAGTATTGGAGTTTCAGCTTCAACATCAGTCCTTCCAATGAACAGCCAGGACTGATCTCCTTTAGGATGTTTTAAAATTGCTCTGGTGAAATTTAGAGCCAGATAGCTTTCATGCTGAAGAAGAGTCGAGGGTCAAATCAGAGGGAAAAATTAATAACAATGAGGACTGCAACTGTCTTCAGTTTGGAGGATTTGTTTTTTTATTGTGAGATAATTCAACCAGCCAACCTCAAGTATTTTCTGACATAAATTCAATGGAAGTTTCAGTTATGCCTTTTGGAATGTAAAAAAAAAAAGACCTATTTTACAATTTTGGTTGTTTGTTATAATAAAAACCAATTCTCAGTTCACTAGAGCCTCGCTGATCTTGGAATGCAAACCCATTCGTTTTCAAAGCTAGATGTTTGAAGGGCTCATCTCTCAGGTGCAGATCTTAAAATCTCTGCTGCCTGATGTGAGGCTCAAGCCCTTTGCCCCTTAGGGAGAAGCTCCAGGTTTTGAGTTCCCTTCTGATTGTAGGTTACAGCACAGCCCACATTTAATGGTTTAAAACAATCATTTTGTTTTGCTTACAATTTTATGGGTCAGGAATTAAGGAAGGACTCAACTGATTGTGCTATCTCTGAACCTTACAGTATCAGCTGAGATAGCTAAATTGGGAGGAACCACTGTCAAGACAGCTCCATCACTCATGTTATGGCACCTAAGTGATCCTTGGCCTCTCTCTCAGTCTTGCTCTCATGTCTGTGTGTGTGCGTGTGTGGGTATCTTTCTTCCTAAAGGCTCTCATTCTCCATAGTCTGAACTTGGGCTTCTCATGACTTTGGCTTCTCAAGGCAGAGTGGCCACTGGAGAGTTGTACTTCTTACACAGAGAATGGCTTCCAGACTTAGGAAGCAGTGCTGCAAGGCTAAAGACCATACCCAAAACTGGCCCAGCGTCACTTCCACTTATTCTATTGGTCAAAACAGCGTCAAGGTCTAACAGATTCAGGGGAGTGAAAACAGTGTCTCACCTCTTGAGAGGCAGCAAGGTCACATTGGAAAAAGATTAGTCCAGGGAGGAAACCCCTACAGATATTATCATCTGGGGACTCTAATGAAGAAGCCCATTCCAGTTATTCAACAGTTCAGGCTACCTCTCTAAAAGCCTGTGTCCCACACACAGAGCTTACAAACAGCTTTTTTTTTTTTTTTTTTTTTTGACAGTCAGTATCACATGCTTCAATATGAGATAATAACCATGGCTATCATATATTTGAGGAAATCTACTAATATTAAAGAGGGAGATCAAAAAGAAATTAGGACTTTGAGATCATATACATAACCCATGGAGACAAATTTTGAGTCCATCAAAGGAAAAAATGATGCTGTTTCTTTAAAAGTTTATTTTCTTAAAAGTCAAGAAGCTAAAAGTTTAAAAATTAAAATAATTCTATAAAATTATAACAATAACTGTTCATAAGCAAACATTTTCAGCTCTTCGATATTTTTTATGATAGTTACCTCAATATTTATAACTAATATGATTATTCTAATATTTCCTGATGTTTCCATTTTAGATATCATTTATTGATCTCCTTATATTAAAAAGTTGTCATGAACTTGGGTAAACTCCAGGAGATGGTGAGGGATGGAGAGGCCTGGCGTGCCGCAATCCATGGGGTCACAAAGAGGCAGACACGACTGGATGACTGAACACACATGAGAAGAGGATCTGAATCTTTTATATTATACTGGACATGTGTGTTATAGGAAACTATATCATCAAATGTTGTAGTCGAGAATGGCTTGTTCACTTAATGCTGTGATACATTGGCGTAACAGAACTTTTGATCCAGCTTAGAGCATGGATGCTGCTGGGGGAATTTTAAAAGGCCTGTGCCACCTAGGTTGAAGTTGCACCCAAGAATTTATGAAGAAATAGAGGGGTCTTTTGAAAGAGAAAAAAAATACAGAGATTCCAGTCCCTTCACTCTGAGTTTTAAATTGGTTAAAATCTCTGGGGAACTAGGATGGCTCCTTATTGAAGCTAGAGGGCAGTACAGGACACCAAGCTCCCTCGGAAAAAAAAAAATCTATGAGAGCAGGAAATTCAACTGCAAATCAGAGAGCTAAATGGGCTCTCAGAGCTCAACCCTGCTCTCCCAGACATCTAGCCTGGTGGCAGCACCCTTCCATCCAGAATCCTGACCCTCCTCCCCTGGAACAGCTGAGGTTCTTAATAAACTTCCTGAATTTTTCAGGACCTACTCAAGAATCGAGCAACAGTAAATCACACTCTCGACAGCTGAGAAAGTCTAGGCAAGTTGACACTAGTCCTAGATTTCAGGTAAGAGGGAAATACATAGTTGTAAAAGACGGTGGGGGAGAGGGAGCAAGGAGAATAATATTTCAGAGAAAAAATCCTGCTATCTTCCAAGGGTTCAATACACATAGCTAAACTTTCCCAGAAATTGTTCTTTTGGTCCCAAAACTCTAGTTCAGTTCAGCTCAGTCGCTCAGTCATGTCCAACTCTTCGTAACCCCATGGACTTCAGAATGCCAGGCTTCCCTATCCATCACCAACTCCCAGAGTTTACTCAAACTCATGTCCGTTGAGTCAGTAATGCCGTCCCAAAATTCTAGGGGCAGGATAAATGGTCCCTGTAAATATTCTGAGGACAGAAAGCAGAGGAATCATTGATACTTTTGACCAAGAAACTACTTTGCTGAAAGTTTTACTTCCATTTTAGTTTCAAAGGATTTGTTAACAAAAGAAACCAAACCTTACACACATAAACTGTTTCGATTTTTTATAGGTTGTTTGACTTAATTTCAATATACAGTCATTAAAAGAAAGGTAATAGAAATAATAGAGAGACATAATATTGTGTACACCACCAAATTGGCTGACCTACATCCAGACTTGAACAGCATTGGAAAGGCCCGAATGACAGCAATCTGGAATCCCAGTTCGGAAAGGGTCTCAAGTAATGTGTCCACCTGATGGGTGAGACTTCAGCTTGGACTTTGGGGGGGGTTCCTGCTTATAATCCCCAGCCACAAACGGATATCACCATCAGTTTGCACACAAAAATGTAGCTCTGGTTTTACTGAAACTTTTTCACAATGCTGTCTGTTTCACCTTGTGAGTCATGGGATTTCATAAGACCCCAAGGGATTGGCCAGACCTCTAGGGGCTCAAGAATTCCAAGACCCACTCTCTTTCTTATCTTTCTTACCCAAGTGCTGCCTGACTTGCTATACTTACAGGCAGACATCAAATCTGGATAATGTCTAGGATGGTCAGAAACAGGTCAGAGGTCTGCTCTCCTGCTTCTGAAGCCTGAACAAGACTTCCTCCATTATAATTTTCCTAACAGGAATTCGAGGAGAGAATAATGGAAGGGAAGGAAAAACACAAGATTAGGGTGTGGATTAGAGTTCTTTGTCTCTAACTAGCCAGTAAAAGGTGGCTCTAATGATAAAAAAAAAAAAAAAAAAAAAAAAAACCACCAATGCAGGAGATGTAAGAGACACGAGTTTGATCCCTGGGTTGGGAAGATCCCCTGGAGAAGGGAATGGCAACCCACTCTGGTATTCTTCCCTGGAGAATCCTATGGACAGAGGATCCTGGTGAGCTACAGTCCATAGGGTCACAAAGAGTCAGACACAACTGAATCGACTTAGCACAGACACTGTTAAGAAAAATTTACCAGTCCTGAATTCAGTGGAGTTGGGGATGGGTAATTAAATAGGAATATGTGCTTGCATGCTCAGTCACTTCAGTCATGTCCAACTCTGAGATCTTATGGACTGTAGCCCACCAGGTTCCTCTGTCCATGGGCTTCTCCAGGAAAGAATACTGGAGTTTCCATTCCCTCCTCCAGAGGGTCTTCCTAACCCAAGGATTGAACTCACATCTGTGTCTCTTGCATTGCAGGTGGATTCATTACCACTGAGCCACTGGGGAAAACACCTAACACTAATTAGTTCTAATACCCCCACTAAATTAATTATTAAGTGTAAAGTACATAATTCACTGGTAATTTGGTACCTTTTCAACAAATCAGAAGCTTTCACAATCCCTCCTAAAAGAACACTTTGAATATTGCTGAACTGGAAACCCATGAGATAGGCAGGCAGAACTGACCATCTGTGACATCTTCTTGGGGCTTACTGGTGCATGGAAATAACCACATACCCTATCAGTCCATCAGTTACTGAAATATAATTTATAGGTGGCCTTGGAAGTGGAGTCTTGAATATTGCCAGAAGTATAGCCTGGGACATTTCCTTACCACCAGGAGGAACCAAGTCTGGTTAACTTAAAGCCAAAAGAGATTTGTGGGGAGGATATGACAAGAGCTCAGAGAATTGTGAAAACAGAGGGACAATCAGGTCTCAGGAAGAACAGACACCTGGGAGTTCCTGCAGGTGCTTCTGGGCTTCTCTCTGTGGTATTTCCCGTAGATGATCACACCACCCACTCTGCCTGCAGGAGACACAGGTTCCAGAGGGGATTGGAGGCAAGAATCTGAACTGGCAGCTGAGCTACATGGTGAAGGCAGGTGCTGCAGGAGAGTGAGGGAGGGCTGTTAACAGGAAAGAGGAGAGGGACTGGGCACGCAGAAACAGTAGCCTCTATACCAAGCAAGCCAAGTCTCATTCTTTATGAAACACTTCACTTTTAATATTCTAGATTTAGCCCCCAAGGAGAGAGTAAACCAATGTTAAATGGCTGACATCTGAATTATGCAGAAGTTTTCTCAAAGAGGAAAAATAATGTAGCAGTTCAGTGCTTGGGCTTTGGGGTTAGACAACCTGGGTTTGAATCCTAGTCTCTAGCCACCTTCAACTTTTCTGAGCTTCAGTTTCTTCATCAGTAAAACGTGGAGGATGTTTACTTGCGTCAGGATGCCTTTGGTGAGGAGTCATAAGCTCCAACTAAATAAGAGAATTTAATGTTTTATATTATTGAAAAGTCCAGTGGTAGAGAGGGCTTCAATGGCGCAACAATTTCATAAGCTTCTTTGCATTGTCTGCTCTGTTCTTTGGAGCATCCACATCATTCCAAGGCTGGATGCACTCTGGTAACAAGATGGCTGCCAGATGCTTCTGGAATTTCATGTTTTCTCATTTATATTCAATAAACACAGGAATCTCTTCTCAAGTCATCTAACTAAAATCCTGGGCTTTCCTTCTTTATTATTTTTGTTCTATTTTATTTTTTTAGTTTCACACCATGCAGCACGTGAGATCTTAGTTTCCTGACCAGGGGTGGAACCTGTGCTCCCTGCCTTGGAAGTGCGGAGTCTCAACCATAAGACCACCACGGAAGTGCTAGGCTTCCCGTGAATAGGACCATCTTTATCCATATGCCACCTCTTTGGCAAAAGAGATGGCTCTAAGACAGCAAAACGTAATGGAGATGAGCAGAGAGAATGCTGAGGGGACAACCACAATCTCCAAATCCATTACATTATATCCTAAAGTTAATCTGAGTATTCATTGTATGTAAAATGTTCAGTAGGTGCCTGGCAGATGTGTCAAATGTGTGTGTGCGCGCACGCGCATGCGTGTGTGTGTGTGTGTGTGTGTGTGTGTGTGTAAAGAGAAATCTAGACCTGGAGACAGAACTCCAGGTATAGATAAAATCTTTAAGACCTAAAGAAGCTCTAAAAACCTAAAAAGTTATAAGACCAATATGGAGAGTATTTAAGTATATGAAAATCTAATAATTATTTTTCTCATGATAATTTTGATCAGGCTTTTCATTTATCAAATATTGGATTCTTTTTCAGCATTTTTGGTACCATGCTTAAGAACAGCTTAATCTGCCTACTTGATAGCCTAACATAATGTGTATATGTAGGTAGATAGAAGATGAAAGATAGATATATAAATGGATAGAGGATACATTTTAGCTGCTCACATATTTCAACACCTTCTTAAGTGTAGATACAACGTTAATTTGTTATAGGTTGGATTCCTGGTTTAGGAAGATTCCATATGCTGCAGAGCAGCTAAGTCCGTGTGTCACAACTACTGAGCCCCTGCTCTAGAGACTCTTCACCCCAACTACTGAGCCCCCGTGCTGTAGCTACTGAAGCCCGGATCCTAGAGCCTGTGCTACAGAGTGAAAGAAGCCACTGCAATGAGAAGCACAACCAAGAGAAAACCCACACAGAGCAATGAAGACCCAGCACAGCCAAAACTAAATAAATAAAAAGGTTGATTTGTTGGAATGTTATCTATATGCTGACGGTGCCTCAAAAGTGACTCTTCTTCTGAAGACAGATTACATAATTCTACAACTGGAAGAGGCAATAGAAATCATTATGCCAATCACTTTCCAGATGAGGGAATTTAGACTAAAGAGATCCCTTTGCCAGAAAACCACACAGTTAGTAAGTAGCAGAATGAAACCAGGCCTCAAATGTCCTGACATCCAGCAGCGCTCTTCTCTGCAAGATGATCCCATCTCTCTTGGGAGTATTAAATTTCTTAGCAAACAAGATCTTCATAAATGGTAGATTTCCTTTCAATCTGCCCCCAAGCAAATAATGACTACTGTGAAATTAGGAAAGCTCAAATAGTGTAGACATTGTCATCCAAGGTGGAACAGGCAGCTTGGAAGAAGTTTAATACAAGTTCTGAGAGCCATGGTGAGCTCTATTATCGTTGGTGCTGTTGCTTGTCAATAATGCTGAGAAATGGCATGTTAATTAGCAGGGGACAAATTATAGCTACAGTTTTTTTTTCCCTAAAAGGTAAATAGTTAAAATGTTTTGATAAATCATGTCCACAAGAACATTTTCTATTCTATTTTTCACTGTCCTACCTATAAGTTGGTGCTCTAAGTGAGGATCCAGCTTTAAAATTGCTCTGAAAAAAAGGCTACTTCAGATATGAAATATTCCATGGAGCAAACCCCACATCCCACTTTTCCTGAGTACTCTGTTTTTCTCACTTATGGAGAGGCATAAAACACTTAGGGAAACTGGGCCTGGTACAGAGACTAGTCAAAGTAAACAAGATGAGAGGATAAGATTTCAAAAACCTGTCCACCAATTTTAGCTTCCAAGCACAGCACCAAAACTTGAATATTCAACAACTTAAGCAGACCCTCTCAACAACTGAAGTTGACTTCCACAAATCCTTCTTCCATTGACTAGCCACAGAACAAGGGAGGAATCTCACAGAGAAAAACCTCTTCTATCGTCATACCCAACCAGCTTAGGTCTGATCCTAATGCCAAAAACCTAAAAATCAACAGAAGAGAATCCGTGTGCTTTTGGAGCCAATTCTTTTTTTCAGGGTAAGATGCTTTCCTCCTACCCAAGCAAAGTGGCAGGATCCAGTGAATGTTGCCTTGCACGCTCCTTGTCATCAACCTGCCCTTTAGCAGGACACTGAATGCCCTTTTTCTGCTGTAAGACAGATACTGAATCACCACATTATACTCTCTGACCCTGCAGGGCCAGGGTACAATATCATAATGTCAAACTGGGGTCTGAAAAGACCTTTGTGTGGGATGAGACCAGACTCTAAAGATAGCAGAGCTGCTGAGTCACTTAGGGTGATGACCACAGATGGTGCTGCTGCACTCAGCTCCCTGGGGAAAGCTGGTGGCAAAAGCCCCTGGTAACTCTCTGGGCTAATTATGGCAGGTGGGAGGGTGACCTTGGAAGCAAGTTGTACTTAACCCAGAGATCAGAATGCCTGAGGGAAGAAACACAACTTGTAAATCCTAATAAATAAAAATTTTAATTTGCTTACTTAATAAAAGCATGCTATTACATGACAGGTAGTTCTCCTTAGAAACAGGTGCATTGTAATTTTTTTTTTTAATATTAAATCTAAAGAGAGTTACAGGATAGATGGCAGCCTGGAAATACGCTGATGTGTCCTGGCAGAATTTCAGACATAATGGTTTTTTTCTCTTTGTAAACCTTCCATCAGTGGGAAGGCAAACCCTGCCAAAAGTGAGGAACCCAAGCTGGAGGCGGTGAGACTCCACCACGCAGTCCGTGGCGACCGGCCAAGACTCCAAGGCCAAATCGGAAACAACCACGTTGAGTTCATTAAACAACGACATGATCAAAGGCGTGCAAGCCTTCACAAAGGCAAAAATTAATCTGTTTAATACTTGGCTGAATTTTCATCTGTTGAAGTAAATTTGAAATGAAATTCATCAAATTCTCTCTTCCTGTGGAAAAATCCTTTGAGTTCCCCAGAATGTCCAGAAGATGGCAGAAGCGTTCTTTCTTTCTATTCTCGGGACCTGGTGACAGCTCTGTCCACAAAATTAATGTGAATAAGTATATCTGAGTATACATATACATTTGCAGGATATCAGGAATTATATCCAAACAAGAAGTAGCTGAACCTCGCGTGACAATCTCCTTTTGAAGGAGGCAATGTCCCAGGGAAACAGTAAGCATAAAAAAAAATTTTTTTTTAATCGTGGCTATCAATGAAATGGCCAAAGGAAGAACCACAGCCCAATAAGTCAAACACTATTCATGCACCTCTCATGGCCTCTGTGAGACTCACTGTTTCCCAGACCTACCCCTCTTCCCCTCCCCTTCATTAATCCTTAAAGACTTGTGCATACTCCCCAGTCATCAGAAGCCTGTAGCCTCTCCATCAAGATGATGAAGCTGGAAGATGTACAGGGAGATTCCCTACTTCAAAAGTTTCTACCCTGCCCCTGCCTCCTCTGTGAGGTCAACCTACATACCCAGAGATTTATCCATTACCCTGAACATTATGAATATTGGATTCCTGCTGGACAAACTGAAGCTGGTGTAGGATCTCAGATGCCTCAATCTCTTGAGAGGACAGTGTGTAAAATATCAACACAGCCCATGGTGAGTAACACTTATTAAAAATTCATAGAAATTCATGAAAAGTCTTTTGCTATTTATTTCATGAACTGAAAATATTTATTCCAACCAGATCAAAGGAGGGGGGTAAATGTTTTCTATGGCTCCAATTTCAGACTCCAGTATGAAATGAATCAATAGTAGCTAGGAGGAGTGAAATCAAAGATTTCCTTTTCAACAGTAATAAATCCAGTCAAACCCTATTTGGCATGGCGCTTGACATGGCTTGTAAATTCTGAAGTTGCTCAATTATGTATTTCAATAGTAATCCCTTACAAAATTAATAGGAAGTGCTAAATTAGGACAAATGGCCTCCAATGGGATCCAGATGCTTAAGCCTAGACTAGGTAGAAAGTGTGAAAAAATTAAGAACTCTACTGATTCTCTCTCTGAGTTTCTTGGAGGAGCCAGAGTTCCTCAAGCGTGGAATGTTAATACTTGGGAAGCATGTGTTATGGAGCAGCCTGAGTCCCAGCTGTGTTTATACTCCGATTCCAAAATATCTGGGCCTGGAAGGAGAACTGGTAGCGTGAAGAGGGACACAGGAGCCTGCTGGGACAGACTGATTTCAAGAGGAAAGAAAGAAACTGCTTCAACACACAGAGAACAGTATCTGTCACTCAACCTGCCTTGCAGCCCCACTCCTGAACTTGCATCTGATTCCCAAGAGGGTGGAAAAAATGCTGAAACACGGCAACATTGTTGGTCTCCTTTGCAGTGGTGGTTGTGTGAATGATGGTCACAACCAAAAGGGCAGCAGAGTATCATTATAAAGTCTGCAGATAGCAAATACTTGAGAGGGTGTGAGAAAAGGAACTCTCCTACACTGTTGGTGGGAATGTAAATTGGTCGTCACTATGGAGAGCAGTGTGGAGGTTCCTCAAAAAACTAAAAACAGAGTTGCCATATGATCCAGCAATTGACTTCTGGGTATATACCAGACATAACTATAATTCAAAAAGATACATGCACCCCTATGTTCGTAGCAGCAGCACTGTTCACAAGAGCCAAGACATAGAAACAACCTAAAAGTTCATCAACAGAAGAAAGTATAAAGAAGACATGGTACATATACACAGTGGAATATAGCGCAGCCATAAAAAATGAAGTAATGCCATTTGCTGCAACATGGATGGACTGAGAGGCTATCATACTAAGTGAAGTCAGGCACACAAATATCATATGGTATCACTTACATGTGAAATCTAAAATATAACACAAATGAATTTATCTATGAAACAGAAACAGACTCACAGACATGGAGAACAGTCTTGTGGTTGCCAGTAGGGAGGGGACTGGGGGAGGGAGGGATTGACAGTTTGGGATTAGCAGATGCAAACTAGTATATATAGGATGGACAAAGACAATGTCCTACTGTATAGTACAGAGAACTATACCCAGTATCCTGTGATAAACCATAATGGAAAAGAATGTGAATATATATATATATATATATATATATATATATATATATATATACATATAACTGAATCACTTTTCTATAGAGCAGAAGTTAACACAACATTTTAAATCAACTATACTTCAACAAAATAAATTTTAAGAAAAGAAGAGAAGTGCAACAGTGGCCTTGGGCAGTGTCAAGGCTGACACCACCACCTTCAGCCTGAGGGCTGGCACTCCCCACAGGAACACCATGTCTCTGGGGGAGGGGGATGCCTGTGGCACCGTGACCTCTGCCATTCACTGGAAGGACTGATGCTGATGCCATTGGTGGGAAGGAGGCATCGGCACTGAATGAAGCTGCATGCCAGAGACCCAGTGTAGGAAGAAGAAAACAGCAGACCTCATGCGGTGACTGAAGAATTAGTCCCCAGAGAACTTGATTATCGTAGGTTGAAGAACAAGCCCTCCAAAGATGCCCAAGTCCTTGTCTCCAGAGCCTGTGAATACATTACCTTACATAGGAAAAGGGACTTTACAGATGTGATTAAGTAAAGGATCTTGAGATGGAAAGATTCTCCTGGAGTATTTTGGTGGGCCCAATGCAATCACAAAAATACTTACAAGAGGAAGCCAGGACAGTCAGAATCAGAGAAGATGTGACAACAGAAACAGAGGGCAGAGAGAGAGATCTAAAGGTGTTACATTGCTGGCTTTAAAGATAGAGAACACACACACCACCCACCCCCAGCCCAAGCCAAGGAAGGCAAGTAGCCTTTAGGAGTTTAAAAAAAAAAAAAAAAAAAAGGCAAGGAAACTGCTTCTCCCATAGAGCCTTTGCAGCGAGCATTGCCCTGGGGCCCATCTGGGCGACTGAACAACAGTAACTATTTGTCAGAGCAGCAACAGAGAAATTATATACCAGTGATACAAGGAGATCAAAAGAGTCAATCCTAAAGGAAATCAGTCCTGAATATTCATTGGAAGGACTGATGCTGAAGCTGAAACTCCAATACTTTGGCCATCTGATGCAAAGAACTGACTCATTGGAAAAGACCCTGATGCTGGGAAAGATTGAAAACAGGAAGAGAAGGGGGTGATAGAGGATGAGATGGTTGGATGGTATCACTGACTCAATGGACATGAGTTTGAGCAAGCTCCAGGAGTTGGTGATGGTGGGGGAAGCCTGGCGTGCTGCAGTCCATGGGGTCGCAAAGAGTCAGACACAACTGAGCGATTGAATTGAACTGAGTTGATACACTCCTTTAAAAGCTTTCAGAATCATCTATGACAACATGGAGGCTCAGATTCCCAGAGGACAAGGGGAAAAGAGCCAGAAGTTTTGGGAGCCAGTCTCATTTGGTCTGTGGGAAGAGGGCATGCAGGTTAGGATGGGGTAGTCTAGGTCCACAGGTCTGCTTTACACACCACGGTCCCCTAAGTGAACACTTCATCTTATATCTCACCTGGAATCTTCATCCAAAACATCAACACCTGCCTTCTGCAACACTCTTTATATTCCAGACGAAAACATGCATTACTTTGCTATCATTCCTTCCCTTCAAAAACTTCTGGAAGGCAGGATGTACCTTGAGTACCTCAAAAGATACCACATATATCCATTAATGAGTTCCCAAGTCATTTGAAACTCTGGGACCAAAGCCTATCCCTATCTGTTGGATACTAATAATGTAGCATTTCTCAGCCACTTGCTCTAGATTTTAGTCCAACCCTTAAAAGCATTCTGCTGACAAGACATTTTAGAAACATCTTCAGAGGTTTGTTCTATGCCTATAGAAGAAATCCATCCCACCCCGCTGAGGCTCAAGACTCTCTTTTCAGCCATGTCATCATTAAAGATGGAGGCCTATTTTTCAGGACCCAGAAAAGTATTTGAGTTGGCTCAACTCCTTCAGTACTTTCTGCCAAATGAATCAGTTGTTTCTTCCCCAAAATCAAATGTGTCCTTGATCTGAAAAATATGTACATCCTCCTATTAGTAGTTATTACAGTGCATTTTACTAATATCCAACTCTATTATCTCTGCTAACAATAGAGACCAGAGAGCACACAAGAGATTGCAATTAACAAATGATGCCCAAACTTCATTTTATCATTCATAAAATATCTCTTAATCTTTATACAAGAGCTATCAACAAGAAGGAAAAAATGATGAATTTGTTCAAATTCCTTTTGTTATTTTCCCTGACCACCTTTTAGCAAAATTATTAGATAATACAAAAAGAAATAATGGCAAGGCAAAAGCAA
Organism: Dama dama; assembly: GCF_033118175.1. Taxonomy (NCBI): domain Eukaryota; kingdom Metazoa; phylum Chordata; class Mammalia; order Artiodactyla; family Cervidae; genus Dama; species Dama dama. Next base: position 37,097,227 of record NC_083692.1, read on the forward strand.
GAGCACCATTTGACCATGACTTTCAAGGGCTGGAAATAACCTGCTCTGTGGTCCATCTCAGCTGGATTTGCCTCTGAACAAGTGAGATTGGCACTGGAGAAAACACTCCCCCATTTACACTGTGGGGTCAAGGATTCCACCAGGGAAATAAGAGCCCCAGTTTAAGAAGCATGGGCTATTATACCTGTTACCATGTCTGCTATGAGACTTCCCAGGTAGCTTTGTCGTTAAATAATCCCCTGCCAATGCAGGAGATGCGGGAGATGCAAGTTTGATTCCTGGGTCGGGAAGATCCCCAGAAAAGCAATTGGCAACCCACTCCAGTATTCTTGCCTGAAAAAAATCCCATGGAGAGAGGAGCCTGAAGGGCTACAGTACATAGGGTTACAAAGAGTTGGACATGCCTTAGCCACAGAGCTCACACACATGCCTGCTATTGCTAACACCACAGGTACCCATATACTGTATATTCCCATCTTCATTGCTTTGATTCACTTCATTTTTTCTGTGCCCTCTTCTTCCACCAATTTTTCCATCTTTGAAAGCCAACTTATGTCTCACCTCCTCCAGAAAGTCTTCCCTGATCATAGTTCTTCAAAGAAATCCCTCTCTCCTTCAGATTCATGGCACTCATCCTATGTTGCCTTCAGTTGGAATATAATTCTATCTTCCTTGTGATGCCTTTTATTGTTACTTAAGTTACTTCTCTTGTTTTTTTTATGCCTCTGGTCTTCCAGAGATCAGAGACCATGGCAGCTATTGTTTTGTATTCCTTATAATACCTAGATCTGTGCCTTGCACATAGTAAAGCATTCATTCATTTATTATTTATCCATTCAACATTTATGTACTAAACTGTGTGCCAATGAATGAGAAGCAAAATGCCTCATGTGATCTAAAAATTGAATAATTCAATTCTTAATCACTCAGAATTTATTCTTCTCATTTCAGATTTTCTCTTTGTTAACATTATAGGGTAATTTCTATATTGGCAAATTTAAACTGCAAATATTCTCAACAGGTTTCAACTATAGGATGGTTGTGCATATTCTCGTAATGACAATGATACAAGGTGCTACAAGTTAATTAAGTGGCTCATTGAAAGATTTTGTAAATTTATAAACTTCAGAAATTGCCAAGACTAACAGGGGAAAAAACACTCCCTACAAGTAATTGGTAAACTGCTGATTAAATGACAACATACTTGCTTTTATTTGATCATATTTTGTCTTTATGAAACATAAGTGTGTGCATGTTCAATTCCACAGGGCCAAGAAAATAGATGCCCTTGCTCGACTTTGTAACCAGAATTAAAGGCTACCTGCCATTTCTACCTTAAATCTCAAGTTTCCAGTAATATAACTAAGTACATAAAAACCATATTAAACTGAAAGCTACCATCAAAATTATTAAACCAGATTCTATATATATATCAAAGTGGATTACATTCATCAAATAAATTGTGTACCTAAGAACAGAGGTTCCAAAATAGTCTCAAGTCATTCCCATATTTAGTCTCATAGCCTCCATAAAATTGTCTTCATTTAAAAAATAAACGCATTTATTTCATTTTATGAACTGCTGCCTTTTGCGATTTCACCCACCTAGATAGAAACTCGCAAATTATTCAGAATGAAACTAAGTGAGGGTTCTGAGCGGTGAATTTAATTGGAGAACCTTGGTCAGGCGCCACCTGGTGGTCAGATAAATATTTTTCTACCATAGTGAAGCAAGAGTTTTTGTGTGAACCAAAAGTAAATCATTACAATCATGAATACTTTATCAACCTTTAATTTGGTGGGATATTGAACTACTGGAGAAAATATCCAAATCAGATTGATACTGGTTCAAATTTCAGCTCTAGCAATTTTGTTACTAGTTTTTTTACCTTGGGCCAGTAACTCAAATTCTCTGGGGCTTAGTTTTCTCACCTTCGTCCTAAAGTTGACATAAGGAAACACATAAAGGGGATAAAATAATGCTTTGGATATATAACTATCAACAAATGGTACCAACGATTGCTATCATTATCATTTTATCAGCGATATATATGTATTAAATGTTTTCTATATATCAAAAGCATACGTTCTTTACAGGCATTATCTCACAAGAACTCTATCAATAAAGTTGGCATTTTTATCTATCAATTTAAAAATTAGGACATTAACAATAAGTTAAATAATTGACTTGGGATCATACAGTAGATAATAGCCGGGATCCAAACTTGAATGTGCCATGCCAATGCCGTGATCCTCATCACTATGCCTAAACTCCTCTTATTATCATGAATAATGATCACAATGATCATGATAAAAAATATTTCATAGGATTTCTTTTCCTTACACAAAGGTAATCTGAAATTTCATGAGAACACTTTCTGTCTTTTTTACCCCAGTGTACAAAAAGCATGGTGAAAAGCTACCCATTCTATCTTATATAGAGGATTTATTTGATAAACATTATCATTGCCTGATATTTCCTCCCAGGAGGATATCTGAGAGGCTTCATACACTTTTCTATTAGAATTTTTTAAGCAATAGAATTCATTTAGATAAGTATTTGTTTTCAAGTCACTTTGTTTCCAGGAACTACCTGGAGGAACTCAATTTGCTTGTACTCTATTTGCCTCCTTATAATTATCAATAAAATAAAAATTTTCAGATATTGTATCTAACATTTTATTACAAAATTACAAAAATAGTATTTGTCCATTGTTATCATGGACAGATATTAGGAAAGTATAACTCAAAAAAAGATAAACATAACCATAATCATACCACGCAGGGAACACTATTAATAATTGCGCCATAAGTCCTTCAGTTCTTCTTTTCTCCGCAAATACATTTTTTAAGTGGGATCATCCTGTACGCCCTGCTTTAAATCTAAATTTTCATTTAACATCAAATGATAAGGACTTGCTCTGCCATATGTGGCTGCCAGACAGCCTTCATCTTTCCAGTTCAGAAAACATTGTTATTCATGTGACTTAAAAGCCCCTCAAGCATTTTAAATTAGAAACTAAATAATTCTATCTGAAGGCACAAGTTGAAAATTTGTGAAATCCAACCTCAACTTTGCTGTGTACAACTTTCTTCCTTGTCTTTAAAACATTCCTTAATTCCATCAAGTATTATTCATTCAATTAAAACATTAATTAGCATGAGGTCCCGTGCCACTCACATAGGGGGCACTAATATGAATCAGATACGTCATTGTGGCCTGTTTGGGGAGCCAGTGCCATGTTATCATGAATATCAAAGGTGTGCTGTCTGAGGCTGAGACATAAATGCGTTTCAGGTCTAGGAGGAAAGTCTAGACAATTTTTGCTCCCCATATCTGTTGCATTCTCTGGTTTTTGTAGAGACTGAGAAGCTTCCTGAAGGGAAAGTTAAAAATCACAAGTTGGGCTTTGGAAATACAAGAACATGTGGGAGCCAAGAAGCAGGGCAGGAAGACCCAACAGAATCAAACTGGAAAGATTTCCATTTCAGGGCTTCTGAAACAAAATGATCCTAAAGGAAGCCGGACTCCCCAGCAGAATAAAATACACAGAAGGGAGAGCTGACTTCAAGATGCAGGGGCGGCCTGTTCCTGTCTCTTGAACCTTCTCTCACAGGCCCTTGGCTGGGTCGGGGTGCGTCTCTGGTAAGAGACTGCAGAGCTTGCATCAAACTATGCAGTGGTCAGGGCCTAGCAAGCTTTGCTGCAAGACCCATCAAACAGAGCACAACACTCTCTGGGGAGAGACTGTGTCTCTGCACTCAGAGATAGAACCATCAGAGCACTGAGCAGACTGCCGGCCCTAGAGGCTGGAGTCATTGGCAGAAAGCACCAGTAACAGCCACTGTGGTGGCAGCACCCAATTCAGAGCAGCAAAACAAGGACAGCCCCTGTCTAGCAAATGTGAGAGATACCATCTTGGGGACTCAGAAAATGCAGATGGACAGAGAGCCTGCAGGCATGCAGCTGGAGGAAAAGAGGCTGTTCAAGCGCAGGGAACTTAAATGGCTCTTAAGCGAGCTCTGTGGACTGAGCAGTGCCTGCAGTGAACTGGCCAGTGCCTGTCCTGTCCAGCAAGGGCCACTGCTCCTCAACCCCAGGTGATGGAAGCTGGGCCTGCCCAAGGGATATACTGGCCATATTGGCAACAGCATCAGGGTAGGAAGAACTTGAGCATGGCTGAAATGAGAGAGGTGTTCACCCAGGGGCAACATAGCCAGGCTAAAGGAACACAGTCATCTCCAGTATGAGCCAAAGCCATAACCCAGGGAAATGGGGAGAAGCATCAGCTTTCAAAGAAGAGGCAAGAAGCAGCATATTGGATCTGCTGCTTGATATAATGAGATATTCACTAATATCTCCTCTGCATCTCATTATCATCTTGTGACCATCACCCAGAGGGATCATAGAACACAAGACCTCCAGGGGACCAGTGGCAAGTGAACTAGAGGGTAAAGGTATGAAACTCCTGGGTTTTGAGGACAAAACACCAAGCAGGCAGCCAATGGAGAGGGTAAGAGCTGGTGATCTGCACTTGAGTGGTTTTGAGTAGCTGTTGAAGCCACACCCACCAGTGGAGAGGGTCGGTCAGCTTAAGATGAAGCATGGACCATATGAAGCACTTACCTTCACACGGTGTAAAATGAGGGAGCAACCAAATAATCATAGCAAAAATATATCCCTGAGAAATCTGATACCAGATCCAAAATCCAAAGGCTTCAAGTCAATGATTAACATTTTTATTTATTTATTTATTTTTAATAGAAGGATAATTGCTTTACAAAATTGTGTTGGCTTCTGCCATATATCAACATGAATCAGCAATAGGTATACATTTGTCCCCTCCCTCTTGAACCTCCTTCCACCTCCCACCTCATCCCACCCTTCCAAGTTGTTACAGAGTCTCAGTTTGAATGCCCTGAGTCATGCAGAAAATTCCCATTGGCTATCTATTTTACATATTGTAGTAACATCTTTTTTTTTTAATTGGAGTATAGTTAATTTACAATTCTGTGTTAGTGGCAAGTGTATAGCAAAATGAGCCAGTTATACATATACATATACCTGATGTTTTTAAGAGTCTTTTCCCATATAGGCCCTTATGGAGTACTGAGTAGAGTTCCCTGGGCTATACAAGAGTTTCTTATTAGTTATCTATTTTTTATATAGAAGTATAAAAAAGATCTTCAAGACCCAGATAAGCACAATGGTGTGATCACTCACCTAGAGCCAGACATCCAGGAATGTGAAGTAAAGTGGGCCTTAGAAAGCATCACTACGAACAAAGCTAGTGGATGTGATGGAATTCCACTTGAGCTATTTCAAATCCTGAAAGATGATGTTGTGAAAGTGCTGCACTCAATATGCCAGCAAATTTGGAAAACTCAGCAGTGGCCACAGGACTGGAAAAGATCAGTTTTCATTCCAATCCCTAAGAAAGGCAATGCCAAAGAATGTTCAAACTACCACACAAATGCACTCATCTCACATGCTAGTAAAGTAATGCTCAAAATTCTCCAAGCCAGGCTTCAGTAATACATGAACCATGAACTTCCAGATGTTCAAGCTGGTTTTAGAAAAGGCAGAGGAACCAGAGATCAAACTGCCAATATCCGTCGGATCATCGAAAAAGCAAGAGAGTTCCAGAAATACATCTATTTCTGCTTTACTGACTATGTCAAAGCCTTTGACTGTGTGGATCACAATAAACTGTGGAAAATTCTGAAAGAGATGGGAGTACCAGACCACCTGACCTGCCTCTTGAGAAAGCTGCATGCAGGTCAGGAAGCAATAGTTAGAACTGGACATGGAACAACAGACTGGTTCCAAATAGGAAAAGGAGTACGTCAAGGCTGTGTACTGTCACCCTGATTATTTAACTTATATGCAGAGTACATCATGAGAAACGCTGGGCTGGAAGAAGCACAAGCTGGAATCAAGATTGCCGGGAGAAATATCAATAGCCTCAGATATGCAGATGACACCACCCATATGGCAGAGAGTGAAGAGGAACTAAAAAGCCTCTTGATGAAAGTGAAAGAGCAGAGTGAAAAAGTTGGCTTAAAGCTTAACATTCAGAAAACTAAGATCATGGCATCTGGTCCCATCACCTCATGGGAAATAGATGGGGAGACAGTGGAAACAGTGTCAAACTTTATTTTTTGGGGCTCCAAAATCACTGCAGATGGTGACTGCAGCCATGAAATTAAAAGACGCTTACTCCTTGGAAGGAAAGTTATGACCAACCTAGACAGCATATTAAAAAGCAGAGACATTACTTTGCCAACAAAGGTCTGTCTGGTCAAGGCTATGTTTTTTCCGGTGGTCATGTATGGATGTGAGAATTGGAATGTAAAGAAAGCTGAGCGCCGAAGAATTGATGCTTTTGAACTGTGGTGTTGGAGAAGACTCTTGAGAGTCCCTTGGACTGCAAAGAGATTCAACCAGTCCATCCTAAAGGAGATCAGTCCTGGGTGTTCGTTGGAAGGACTGATGCTGAAGCTGAAACTCCAGTACTTTGGCCACCTCATGCAAAGAGTTGACTCATTGGAAAAGACCCTGATGCTGGGAGGGATTGGGGGCAGGAGGAGAAGGGGACGACAGAGGATGAGATGGCTGGATGGCATCACTGACTTGATGGGCGTGAGTTTGAGTAAACTCCGGGTGTTTGTGATGGACAGGGAGGCCTGGCGTGCTTCGATTTATGGGGTCGCAGAGTCAGACAGGACTGAGCGACTGAACTGAACTGAACTGAACTGATGTATATGTCAATCCCAATCTCCCAATTTATCCCTCCCTCCCTTACCCTCTGGCAGCCATAAATTTGTTTTCTACATCTGTAACTCTGTTTCTACTTTGTAGATCAGTTCATTTGTACCCTTTTCTTTTATTCCACATATATGCAGTATCATATGCTGTTTATCTTTCTTTGTCTAACTTGCTTCACTCAATATAATACTCTCTAGGTCCATGCATGCTGATTAGCATCTTAAATTTGGTATCTCTAAATCTATAGATATGTCGTGAAATAATAGCTCCATTCTCCAACAAGAGCTTAGGGATGCATGCTTTCCCTAAGGAACAAGGCGATGCCCATCAAGGTTCTGGAGCTTGGGGATACATGATGAGAGATGGCAGGACCTCGGCGTGAGCCACGACCAAAGCACCACACAGCGCTCCCTTTGGGGCGCTGCATCTGGGTTCAAGGACTGCCAGCTAAGCTGAAGAAGAGCAGGAGCAAAAATGACAGGGTAGATAGGACTTTTCAATTAAACCCAGGGGAGGTTTGGATAGCTCAGCACATTTACAGCTAATGGCAGTGTAAGTTATCCAGATTCCCTGGACATTAGTAAGTTATGCATAGCTCACTTGGTTGCCTGGCTGTTTGGCCCTTATAGATTAGGGCAGGGGTCACCAGCAGTTAGGGTGGGCCCAGGGCAACCAAGACCACAAGCAATCCATGCCCCCTCCTTCCCTTAGTCTCTGCCTCTATTTTTCTGCATTTAATCCAGTTTTGACCTCTTAAATGTTTTGATTGTTTTCCATAAGAGTAAATAGACCTATGATTATTTCATCAATTCAAATGCACAGTGAACATTAGAGCAACTCACGAGCATCAGTCTCAGACAGAAGTGGGGTCATGCACCAGAGCAAACCTCACTGACCCACAGAACCACCACAGGGAGGGTCAGGAAGTTAAGACACTAGGCAAATAGACCTCTAATTAACATCAATTGTAAGCAATAAATTGATATTTCAGGAAGATATCTCCATAGAGATCATGTTGTGGTGACCTCATACAGTTCCAGATTTAGTCAGCATCCCTTTTGAAGCAGGCATCTGATCTGAAACAGTATCAGGAACTATAGAAATTATCAGCCCATTGGCCCAGTAATTTATCCCCAGGGAATTTAACTTGAGCGGCCAACAGAATCACCCAGATTCTTGTTAAAACCAGATTCTGAGGCTCCAATATCACCATTCCAACTCAGTGGACCTGAGAATTTGCATTTCAGACAAGCTCTCTGATGCTAATGTGCTTTTCTGCTGGTATCATTTTAAGAAGTGTTTTGAAGGATTTTCCAGTCTCTTTTCCTTTTGCCCCACATGTTGCCTTCAGAATCTAACGCTGGTAAAATCCTAGGTTCTAAAGATGAGGTATAAAGTAAATGACCAGAAGATGCCAGGCCACAACAGGGCCTTTATCATATACTGGGCAATAAAATTAAGTCATGAAGTATATAACAAACATGTTGCTGTTGTTGTCACTCAGTCGTGTCTGACTCTTTGTGACCCCATGGACTGCAGCACACCAGGCTTCCCTGTCCTTCACCATCTCCCAGAGCTTACTCAAACTCATGGCCATTGAGTCAGTGATGCCATCCAACCATCTCATCCTCTGTCATCCCCTTCTCCTCCTGTCTTCAATCTTTCCCAGCATCAGGGTCTTTTCTAATGAGTTGGCTCCGTGCATCAGGTGGCCAAAGTATTGGAGTTTCAACTTCAGTGTCAGTCCTTCCAATGAATATTCAGGACTGATCGCCTTTAGGATGGACTGGTTTGATCTCTTTGCAGTCCAAGGGACTCTCAAGCGTCTTCTCCGACACCACAGTTCAAAAGCATCAGTTCTTTGGTGCTCAGCCTTCTTTATGGTCCTAAAATCCTATATATTATACTACCCTAAATAGTTAGATAGAAATCCCTGTCTTTCAGGAAACTCTGAGTGCTCCCTGTGTCTTCTTCTTACTGTATATGTAAGAATTATAAAAATGTATTTGATAAAGAAGGAATTTACAAAAACAATTGATTTCCATTTTAACAGCTTATGACTGCTCAAACCATAAGACTAACCACTGGACTAACCACTGTGCTTTTTATTATCTATTGCAATTAAGCAACTTAAGAGAAAATTTTAATGGTATCATTACATTTGATGGGCTGCAAACAAAGTTTACTTTTGATAGGATATATGCAAAAAGGCACTGTATTATCAGTGTATCAAGATAATTGGATCGTGTCATTGAAATCAAAGAGGAAATTTAATTCAAAAAAGCAGGGACATCTCGATCTTGCAACACAAAGACAGTGTTGTCCATTATCTGATGAAAGACAGCTATTGCTGTAGAATTTTATTGCCAAATCAGTGGCTTTACTCTAAAAACAAGCACCAGAATTGCAGCATTGGAAATACACCTTGTATATTCCATTAATTCTGATGCTCAAGCTTGTGTATGAGAAAGAAAATGCTATTTGGCAGCAAGAGGCCACTCTGAAATTTTAGTTTAAAATGTAAGAATTCAGGAACCTGATGTAGATAAACTTAATAGAGAACAACTGAGGAAACAACAATAGCCTGAAAGGGAGGTTTTCATAACTGTGATATTTAACTTTTGGCCTATTTTCAATACACCATACCCTCCCTAAATGCAAGGAGAGCATTTCCCAAAATACTTTCTGCAAGTTCCATTTTAAGATCTTGACTCTTTAAATCCTAAGGGTTTTCTATATTTATCTCTTACAACTGAAATATGTAAACAAAGAGTTGGACATGACTGAGCACACACACACACACACATTAGAAAAAATACAGATATAAAATATATCTTAAAGGAAAAAAACAAACTGCTTTAAAGGGAAGCTTTCACAACAGTGGAATTTAACATATGAATTATTTTTGATGTAGAATACTCCTTCTTTATGTAAGAGAGGATCCAGCACAGTGTTTCCCAAAGTATTCTGAAAAGTCCACTACCAAGGAAGTTCTAGAAACACAGATTCTCATTCATAGAGTCTCAGTAACTCTGGTATATGATAGAAAGTGCCAAGGATGATAAAAACTAAAAAACATGACTTTCACAGAGTTGACACCTTGATTTTGCTTCACTTTCCACCAACCGATCCATCTCCAAGTCATGCTGTTTCTACTTAAAGCTGTATCTCCAATCAGTTTGTGAAAAGACACTATGCAATAGTAACCAAAGGATTTATATCATATAGCATATGTTCTCTGATTTCATTAAATTAAAACTCAGTAAGAGAAAGATAACAAGAAAATCTCCAAAGGTTCAGAAATTAAGTAACACACTTCTGTATAAAAAGTGAGTTAAACAAGAAATCTAGGGTAAAATAGGAAAATGTTTTTATCAGAATAACAATGAAAACATGACACATGCAAAGTTGTGAAATAGAGTTAATACAGTGCTCAGGGGGAAATTTTATAGTCCTGAATGTATTTATGCTTTCACCTCTTGGTTTCTTGGACACCACTCTCTCTTGGTTCTCTTCTAACTCACTGATGGCTCTGTGTTCGTTTTCGTTGCTAGAATTCCTCTCTTTGAATTCCAGTTGTTAGAATCTCCTAGACTCAGCTTTGGATCTCTTTGCTTCTCTATTTATACTCACCCCTCAGTGATCTCACACAATTCCATAACCTTGTTTTATATCTCTATTGACAATTCTCACATTTTCCCTCAATCCTTGGCTTTTACCTTGAATTCCTAACTTGCACAGGATCATGTTAATTCCTAAGGACACTCTCAATCCACAGGCAATGAGTTGAAACCAGAGGCACAAAAAACAGGGCCACCAGAGTTCTAATAAGTGGAAGATGTCATATTTTCCTTTAAAGGAATACATTATAACATAAATTGTTTAACATTTAGCAACCGTTAGATCTACAACTGGAAATATGAAATTATTTGTAAGAGGTATAGAAAAAAATCAGGCCAGATACAGATTACAAAATCTGAGGCAAAAGATTCTTAAAATGTCAGACCTAATTACATAGTTTTATTGTTCTCAGTTAAGTTCAGTCACTCAGTCATGTACGACTCTTTGTGACCTCATGTCCTGCAGCACACCAGACCTCCCTGTCCATCACCAACTCCTGAAGTTTACGCCAACTCATATCCATTGAGTCGGTGATGCCATCCAACCATCTCACCCTCTGTCATCCCCTTCTCCTCCTGTCTTCAATCTTTCCCAGCATCAGGGTCTTTTCAAATGAGTCAGCTCTTCGCATCAGGTGGCCAAAGTATTGGAGCTTCAGCTTCAGCATCAGTCCTTCCAATGGATATTCAGGACTGATTCACTTTAGGATGGACTGGTTTGATCTCCTTGTCCAAGGGACTCTCAAGAGTCTTTTCCAATACCACAGTTCAAAAGTATCAATTCTTCGGCACTCAGCTTTCTTTACATTCCAACCCTCACATCCATACATGACTACTGGAAAAACCATAGCTTTGACAAGATGGACCTTTGTTGGCAAAATAACGTCTCTGCTTTTTAATATGCTGTCTAGGTTGGTCATAATTGTTCTTTCAAGGAGCAAGATTCTTTTAATTTCATGGCTGCAGTCACCATCTGCAGTGATTTTGGAGCCCCCCAAAATAAAATCTCTCACTGTTTCCACTGTTTCCCCATCTATTTCCCATGAAGTGATGGGACCAGAGGCCATGATCTTAGTTTTCTGAATGTTAAGCTTTAAGCCAACTTTTTCACTCTCCTCTTTCACTTTCATCAAGAGGTTCTTTAGTTCTTTGCTTTCTGCCATAGGAGTGGAATCATCTGGATACCTGAGGCTATTGATATTTCTCCCAGCAATCTTGACTCCAGCTTGTGCTTCATCCAGCCCAACACTTCTCATGATGTACTCTGCATATAAGTTAAATAAGTAGGGTGACAATATACAGTCTTGATGTACTCCTTTCCCGATTTGGAACCAGTCTGTTGTTCCATATCTAGTTTTAACTGTTGCTTCTTGACTTGCATACAGATTTCTCAGGAGGCAGGTCAGGTGGTCTGGTATTCCCATCTCTTTCAGAATTTTCCACAGTCTGTTGTGATCCACACAGTAAAAGGCTTTGGCATAGTCAATAAAGCAAAAATAGATGTTCTTCTGGAACTCTCTTGCTTTTTCGACAATCAAACGGATGTTGGCAATTTGATCTCTGGTTCTTCTGCCTTTCCTAAATCCAGCTTGAACATCTGGAAGTTCACTGTTCACATACTGTTAAAGCCTGGCTTGGAGAATTTTGAGCATTACTTTACTAGCGTGTGAGATGAGTGCAGTTGTGCGGTAGTTTGAGCATTCTTTGGGATTACCTTTCTCTGGGATTGGAATAAAAACTAATCTTTTCCAATCCTGTGGCCACTGCTGAGTTTTCCAAGTTTGCTGGCATATTGAGTGCAGCACTTTCACAGCATCATCTTTCAGGATTTGAAATAGCTCAAGTGGAATTCCATCACATCCACTAGCTTTGTTCGTAGTGATGCTTCCTAAGGCCCACTTGACGTCGAATCCCAAGATGTCTGGCTCTAGGTGAGTGATCACACCATTGTGATTATCTGGGTCATGAAGATCTTTTTTGTACAATTCTTCTGTGTATTCTTGCCACCTCTTCTTAATATCTTCTGCTTCTGTTAGGTCCATACCATTTCTGTCCTTTATTGTGCTCATCTTTGCATGAAAAGTTCCCTTGGTATCTCTAATTTTCTTGAAGAGATCTCTAGTCTTTCCATTCTATTGTTTTCCTCTATTTCTTTGCACTGATCACTGAGGAAGGCTTTCTTATCTCTGCTTGCTATTCTTTGGAACTCCGCATTCACATGGGTATATCTTTCCTTTTCTCCTTTGCCTTTTGCTTCTCTTCTTTTCATAGCTATTTGTAAGGCCTCCTTGGACAACCATTTTGCCTTTTTGCATTTCTTTTTCTTGGAGATGGTCTTGATCACTGCCTCCTGTACAATGTCATGAACCTCCAGCCATAGTTCTTCATGAACTCTGTGTATCAGGTCTAATTTCTTGAACTATTTGTCACTTCCACTGTATTATTGTATGATTTATCATATTGATTTAAGTCATACTTGAATGGTCTAGTGGTTTTCCCTACTTTCTTCAATTTAAGTTTGAATTTGGCAATACGTAGTTCATGATCTGAGCCACAGTCAGCTCCTGGTCTTGTTTCTGCTGACTATACAGAGCTTCTCCATCTTTGGCTGCAAAGAATATCATCAATCTGATTTCGGTATTGACCATCTGGTGATGTCCATGTGTTTCTTGTGTGTCCTTGTGATTCTCTTGGGTTGTTGGAAGAGGGTGTTTGCTATGACCAGTGCGTCATTGTGGGAAAACTCTATTCTCCATTGCCTTGCTTCATTCTGTACTCCAAGGCCAAGTTTGCCTGTTATTCCAGGTATTTCTTGACTTTCTGCTTTTGCATTCCAGTCCCCTATAATGCAAAGGACATCTTTTTTGGTGTTAGTTCTCGAAGGTCTTGTAGGTCTTCACACAACTTTTGAACTTCAGCTTCTTCAGCATTACTGGTTGGGGCATAGACTGGCATTACTGTGATATTGAATGGTTTGCCTTGGAAATGAACATAAATCATTCTGTTGTTTTTGAGATTGCATCCAGTTATTGCATTTTGGACTCTTCTATTGACTATGACGGCTACTCCATTTCTTCTAAGGAATTCTCATTCTACTTAATTTCAAATAATTTAGTTGACAGTGTCAAAAGATAAGGAGTCTTCTGAGCAATTAAAGTGGAATTAGTCTGTCTGGACAAATGTCATTTTAAAAAGCAAAATACTAGGGAGAAAAGTAGATTTCTCAAAGCAATTTTCTTTCAACCAATGTGAAAAAGTAGCAAACAGAACCAAGTAATAATAATATTTTCTGATGAGGAACAATAATAACTTCCAAAATGATGTATACAAAATAGATCTGTGATGAATGGTCTACACTTAAGAACAAAGAAGATTTTAGGGGAACAGTTAAATGAAAAGAGTATATAAAGCTCAAATGTATTAAGTATTCAGAGCCTCATAGACAGCAGAGATCCATGGAAGGATGAGAGGAAAACAGAGACCTAGGTGGAGTAAAAATTTTCTTGCAAGAGGATGTAGAAAAGTGTATGATACCCCCCCACATTCTATGTCTGACTGCTTGTTCATACCGGCAGCAAGTATGACAAAGTAGCTTCACAAGTTCTATCTCTTGTCTTGTTAGCCAGAGGAAAATATTCTGATGAGCTCGTGTGAGAAACCAAGGATATATTTACACTGCCTCCAGGTGATTAAGCCTGGAACTAACTCCAGTTAGAACTCAAAGACATTAGAGGTTGCAGACTTTGAGGAATTGCTAACAACTGCAAGTATAAAGAGGCACAGCAGTATAAAGAGAACTATTGTGTACTTATCCTCATATTTTTTTTGAGTCCTTCAAATGACACCTAAATTGTCCTCCTTCTTGCAATGGCAGAGTAAGGCCACTATTAATCTAATCCTCTTGCAAAGTACAAATAGAAAAGTTGGATGAAATATTTTTTATTCTATTGAAAATTTCTATTCTATTTTATTCTATTGAAAGTCACTGGAAATCCCTCTAAATGGAGAAGATTATAAAATCAAAATAGAAAACCAAGAGAGAATAGTATAGCATTTAAAGATGGTTTTCCCAATTTTCTAATTCCAGAAAGCATCTGAGAGTCTGAGCAGCTGAATGAAGATTTTACAGAGACTCACTGAGAACCCCAGAATTAGTGTAAAGATTAGTTTAAGCAGAAAACATTTGAAACTCAACAGATGAAGAAAGAAGCTTCCTTGGAGCTTCACTTATCTGACTAAAGCAGAAACTTCTCAGAAATGAGGCTCCATAAATTCCCTTGTCAGGATAGGTGTATTTCCAGGAGAGACCAAGAGTAAACCTACCATAAATCTCTCCAAGGAGTTTCATGGCTATGACAGAAAGACCACTTGCACCTGCAAAAACAAATACTGCAAACCTTCTTAGCTTTTGTTTGTTCTCCTAAAAACCCATTTGTCTTCCCTAAAAAAACTATTTGTTCTTTGCAGAGAAGCCTTTCCTCCCAAGTCCCTCTGTCTTACTCTGTTAGGTGTGTAAGTCCCAAATCTAGCCACGCACCTGAGTTAGTCACAATCATGTACTCCTGCATGTATGCACATTACACACACAAGTAAACTTTTCTCCTGCTAATCTACTTTTTGTCAGTTTAATTTGCAGGCCCACAGGACATTAACATATGACAGTAGAAGAAAGGTTCCCTCCAAATACCAACTTCAATAAATTAGGGCCAGGAGGGCAAAAGAATAGACTTAGTAAGTACAACAGATTTTTAATTACTCCAGGGTAAGAATGAACACAGAAATAGACCAATCCTCACAGGCACGGAAAACCATGTTTGAATCATTCAATCCTGATTGGTGTCATGAACTAGGATTGTTGTTGCCACGACTAACTGAATGCCAGAAGCAAAAATTAATCCTCTCTAGAGTAAGATATCACCACATAGCATCTGTAGTTATCTTTACTGAGCTTTCATATACAATGTTTGATACTAATGTTTCTGTAATTATATTTACTGAGTTTTCATACACAATGTTTGATAGTAATGTTTCTGCTCATTCATTCAGTCATGTCCAACTCTTTGCAACTCCATGGATTGTAGCCTGCCAGGTTCCTCTGTCCATGGGATTTCCCACAGAAGAATACGGGAGTGAGCTGCCATTCCTAGTCCAAATGTTTGTATGAGTTTATTTATAAAATGGATACAAAAATGCAGCATGATTGAAACCTAAGAGTGGAAAAAAGCAGATAATAGAAACAGACTTGGGAGAGCAGGCAGAGGAGAAAACAGGGAGTGATTGTTAACTGATATGAGATTCCTTTGGGAACATGATGAAAATGTCCTAAAATTAGACTATGGTGATAGCTATTCAACACTGTAAATATACTAAAAACTTTTCAATTGTACATTTTAAACAGGTTAATTTTATATTATATAAATTCTATCTCAATAAAGCTCTTTCACAATTCATTCATTAACTAATCAGGGGGAGGATATCATTGTGAGAATTTTGGCTCAAGAGTCTGAAATTTGGGAAACATCAAAAACTGAGATGGAGGAATCATGGGTGGAGTGGCTCTAGGAAAATAACAATCAGGAGTTCAGCTTTGAATCTACTGAGCTGGAGGTGTCTGTTTTACATCCAGTGTAGGTATCAAGTAGAGAATTGAATAGATGAGTATAGAATTTGAAGAGAGATCTGGGCTGGAAATATACACTTTGGAGTTATAATATATAGAGGCAATTTAAAACCGTGAGAAAGATGGTGATCACCATGGAAATAAGTACAGCTAAAGATGAGACAAGGTAGAGAATTTAGCATTGGGAAGAAAAGAAAGATGAAAAGAAAGGAAGGGGGAGGGTAGAGGAGAGAAAAGGGAAGAGAAGAACAGTGGAAAAACAATAATGAAGAATGAGAAGGAGGGACTTCCCTGGTGGCTCAGTGGCTAAGACTCCAAGTTCCCCATGCAGGGAACTGGGGTTCTATCCCTGGTCAGGGAACTAGATTCCTGCAGGGAACATGCTGCAATTAAGACTTTGTATGCCGCAACTACAGCTCCCACATGCTACAATGAAGATCAAAGATTCCACGTGCTGCAACTAAGACCTGCGGCCAAATAAATAAATTTTTTTAAATAGAGAGAACATCGCATCTTTAAGAACTAATGAGAGAAAAGAAAAAAGAGAAGGAGCAACCAGTGAGTGTTCAGTGTCTTTGTAGCCAAGAAAGTTTATCATGCAGGAAGGAATAATCAACAGATCAACCAAAAAGCTGAGGACTGACAATGCTGGACTTAACAATATGGTGGCCATTAATGACCCAAAAAACAGGTTTTTGTGAACAGCTAAGAGAGCTTTTTTTTTTTTTTTTCATTTATTTTTATTAGTTGGAGGCTAATTACTTTACAATATTGTAGTGGTTTTTATCATACATTGACATGAATCAGCCATGGATCCACATGCATTCCCCATCCCGATCCCCCCTCCCACCTCCCTCTCTACCCGATCCCTCTGGGTTTTCCCAGTGCACCAGGCCCGAGCACTTGTCTCATGCATTCAACCTGGGCTGGTGATCTGTTTCACCCTAGATAATATACATGTTTCGATGCTGATCTCTTGAAACATCCCACCCTCGCCTTCTCCCACAGAGTCCAAAAGTCTGTTCTGTATTTCTGTGTCTCTTTTTCTGTTTTGCATATAGGGTTATCATTACCATCTTTCTAAATTCCATAAATATGTGTTAGTATGCTGTAATGTTCTTTATCTTTCTGGCTTACTTCACTCTGTATAATGGGCTCCAGTTTCATCCATCTCATTAGAACTGATTCAAATGAGTTCTTTTTAATGGCTGAGTAATATTCCATAGTGTATATATACCACAGCCTCCTTATCCATTCATCTGCTGATGGGCATCTAGGTTGCTTCCATGTCCTGGCTATTATAAACAGTGCTGTGATGAACAGTGGGGTGCACATGTCTCTTTCAGATCTGGTTTCCTCAGTGTGTATGCCCAGAAGTGGGATTGCTGGGTCATATGGCAGTTCTATTTCCAGTTTTTTAAGAAATCTCCACACTGTTCTCCATAGCGGCTGTACTAGTTTGCATTCCCACCAACAGTGTAAGAGGGTTCCCTTTTCTCCACACCCTCTCCAGCATTTATTGCTTGCAGACTTTTGGATAGCAGCCATCCTGACTGGCATGTGATGGTACCTCATTGTGGTTTTGATTTGCATTTCTCTGATAATGAATGATGTTGAGTATCTTTTCATGTGTTTGTTAGCCATCTGTATGTCTTCTTTGGAGAAATGTCTGTTTAGTTCTTTGGCCCATTTTTTGATTGGGTCATTTATTTTTCTGGAATTGAGCTGCAGGAGTTGCTTGTATATTTTTGAGATTAATCCTTTGT
The DNA here is from genome assembly GCF_033118175.1 of Dama dama. Lineage (NCBI taxonomy): Eukaryota > Metazoa > Chordata > Mammalia > Artiodactyla > Cervidae > Dama > Dama dama. The sequence goes on from NC_083692.1 coordinate 37,115,001, forward strand.
CTGTTGCTTCGTTTGCTATTATTTTCTCCCAATCTGAGGGCTGTCTTTTCACCTTGCTTATAGTTTCCTTTGTTGTGCAAAAGCTTTTAAGTTTCATTAGGTCCCATTTGTTTATTTTTGCTTTTATTTCCAATATTCCGGGAGGTGGGTCATAGAGGATCCTGCTGTGATTTATGTCGGAGAGTGTTTTGCCTATGTTCTCCTCTAGGAGTTTTATAGTTTCTGGTCTTACATTTAGATCTTTAATCCGTTTTGAGTTTGTTTTTGTGTATGGTATTAGAAAGTGTTCTAGTTTCATTCTTTTACAAGTGGTTGACCAGTTTTCCCAGCACCACTTGTTAAAGAGGTTGTCTTTTTTCCATTGTATATCCTTGCCTCCTTTGTCGAAGATAAGGTGCCCATAGGTTCGTGGATTTATCTCTGGGCTTTCTATTCTGTTCCATTGATCTATATTTCTGTCTTTGTGCCAGTACCATACTGTCTTGATGACTGTGGCTTTGTAGTATAGTCTGAAGTCAGGCAGATTGATTCCTCTAGTTCCATTCTTCTTTCTCAAGATTACTTTGGCTATTCGAGGTTTTTTGAATTTCCATACAAATTGTGAAATTATTGGTGAACAGCTAAGAGAGCTTTTGAACTGTGGTGTTGGAGAAGACTCTTAAGAGTCCTTAGGACTGCAGGGAGATCCAACCAGTCCATCATAAAGGAGAGCAGTCCTGGGTGTTCATTGGAAGGACTCATGTTGGAGCTGAAACTCCAATACTTTGGCCACCTGATGCGAAAAGCCGACTCATTTGAAAAGACCCTGATGCTGGGAAAGATTGAGGGCAGGAGGAGAAGGGGATGACAGAGGATGAGATGGTTGGATGGCATCACCAACTCAATGGACATAGGTTTGGGTAGCCTCCAGCAGTTGGTGATGGACAGGGAGGCCTGGCGTGCTGCGGTTCATGGGGTCGCAAAGAGTTGGACACGACTGAGCAACTGAACTGAACTGAAGAGAGAAGGATGATCAGACTGAGTTTAAGGAAAAAATTAATGAAGACAAGAAAGATTTGGAATAAATCATTTTTTAGAGATATTGTGGCAAAGAGAAGCAAAGAAATGAGTATACAACTAACAGGAAGAGTAAGATCAAGAAATGAACTTATCCCGTCTTCAATTTCTGATCTTAAAATTTCAGTTGATGGTAAAATTATAATTTCACTACCAAAAAAACAGACCCACAGTAGATCCAGATAAGAAAACATCGGATACAACTTTAAAATAATTACAATCTATTAAGAGAATTAACTTTTTTTTGGACTCCAAAATCACTGCAGATGGTGAATGCAGCCATGAAATTAAGAGACACTTACTCCTTGGAAGAAAAGTTATGACCAACCTAGACAGTACATTAAAAAGCAGAAACATTACTTTGCCAACAAAGGTCCGTCTAGTCAAGGCTATGGTTTTTCCAGTAGTCACCTATGAATATGAGAGTTGGACTGTAAAGCAAGCTGTGGTGTTGGAGAAGACACTTAAGTGTCCCTTGGACAGCAAGGAGATCCAACCAGTCCATCCTAAAGGAAATCAGTCCTGAATATTCATTGGAAGGACTTGCCCTGAAGCTGAAACTGCAATACTTTGGCCACATGATGCAAAGAGCTGACTCATTTGAAAAGACCCAGATGCTGGGAAAGATTGAAGGTGGGAGAAGGGGATGACAGAGGATGAGATGGTTGGATGGCATCACTGACTCAAAGGACATGAGTTTGAGTAAACTCCGAGAGTTGGTGATGGACAGGGATGCAGTCTTGTGTGCTGCAGTCCATGAGGTCACAAAGAGCCGGACATGACTGATTGACTGAACTGAAATGAACTGAAGAGAATTAACAAGCAAGATTGATTATTTTAACAGTTAAATTTAACTATTTTTAAAGAACTAGCAAATTCTACCACTAAAAAAATACATAAATGAAGTTAAGGACTCAGTGGATGAGTTTTTAATGTTAGTTCAAATATAAGCGTTCCATTTCTGTGAATAGCCAAAACAATTCTCTGCTACCAAGCATTTCAGAAATAACTCTAGATTAATTATAAAACAACTAGTTAAAGGCCCTGGAAAGAGACCAAGAGCAGGCAGTTTCTGAAGGGGAGTCAGGTAGAAGGGCCTGGCACTGAGGGTTCTCTCATTTTACAATTTCTAGCAGAGGGAGAGGTATCAGTCAGATCCCTGCAGGAGAGCTAAAACTCCAATTAAAAAAAAAAAACAACAATTCACCATCTTTCCTGCATGAGGAGCCAGAACAAAGAATTCACAGCAGCCACAGAAGCCATGAAGTGAGGAGGAGATCACAGACAGGAGTGGAGAGGGGAGCCCCACATCCTCTTTTAAGGTTCTACATTCTCCCGGTTATCAGCATGCATTCTTAAACTTAGAAATTCCAAACGTGAATGCTCTAGCCTCAGTGGGCTAGAGACACCTGTAGATTGTTTTGGGCTCAGACAAGGAACCCTGAGCAGAAGCAGTAGGGGTGCTGCACAGAGAGAAACAGGCCGCCCTGTCTCTGTTGCCACTGGGAGGAAAGAAAGAGGACCGCTAGGGAATCCTCAGGGTCTGTGCAGCAGTGAGCATCCCAAAGGAGGTCCCCAGCACCTCTCCCTCAAGTCTTATAGTACTCAGTCTCCAACCGCTTCCCCATCTCTCTTTTGCCCCAGATTTGGAGACTTGCCTTCATGGAGTATAAGGACTCCCATTCTCGTTTCAGGGAAGAATGAATGGTGCTGTTATCCACTAAAATGAAGCCTGAATTGTTTGATATTGTCAGTTTGGGTTTGCAAAATGTACTGCTTGCCATTGTCTTTTCTCCTCCCATAAATATATTAATGTTCCCACTTTTGTTAAATTATATATATATATATAATAATTAAATAAATAATATAAATATGTTTATTTCTTTTATAAATACAAATATTTATAAAAATTTTCCACATCAAACGATGGTCTGACTCTCATAAGAGTTCATAGCAATAAATGATGACCACATGCTTCATACCTATTAACTCAGTTCATGTTCACAACAAAGTTGTGACAGAAGCAATATTCTTATCTTCAGGTTACATGTGACAGAACTGAGGCGTAGGGAGGTTAAGCAATTTATACGAGTTCAAATTATTACAAATCATTTAGCAAGTAGGTAGTCTGGATTCGCACCTGGGATCCAGAATCCTTGTTCTTAATCGCTGTGCTCAGTCGCTCAGTCGTGTCTGACTCTGCAACCCAAGGACTGTGGCCCACCAGCTCCTCTGTCCATGGACTTCTCCAGACAAAAATACTGGAGTGGATACCATTTCCTTCCCCAGGGGATCCTCCCCACCCAGAGATTGAACCTGGGTCTCCTGCATTGCAGGAGGATTCTTTACCGTCTAAGCCACCAGGGAAGCCCTCTTAATCAGTACACATGCAGCTTTTCATGGGCTCACAAGGTCCTTCATCAGAAATGTAAAGTGCAAGAGTACATTTTCATTCCAATCGGCATTGAAAGAGTAAAGGATTTTTTTTTTCATTTTTCACAATTTTTCCCACTGAACAATACCTGCATTTTGTATAATCCTATGCTGGTTAGAAAGCTAAAAAAAGAGGTGAGAGACACAGAAAGGACTAGAATCAAAAATGCAGTCTTTGAGTTGTATGAGTCTAGTTTTTATCCAGATAAATAAAGAACTATGGAATATTAATACATAGTGACTGTATAGCACTGAGACACTTTGAACAGGCTGAACCTAAAAATATCGAAGAACAGTGTTTCCATGGGAAAATATATTAGGATTGGCCAATATAAATTATAAATTTTTATAATTAAATTTATTGGTACCTCAGGCATATCTGTAAGACAAAAGTAGGTATTAAAGCATAATTTTGCCTTATTTATTTGTATAAATGTGTAGAGTTAATCTTACATTCTCATGAATAATTTGTATCTTGTTGATTCATTTTGTGCATCTGATATACTTTTGGACCAAAAATCCTGATAAAAGAAGTTTTTTCAGATTCTCACAATATATACAGAGACTTGAAAACAATCTGTTGACCAAAAGACTTTGATTGGTCGTGTGGCAATAGTTGGGTTTGATACACAAAAGACTTTTCAGTAGTGAATGATTCTTGGCTAAACCTGTGGGAAAATATAGCACATGGTTAAGAAAACCAAAAGAACAGAAAGACAATATCAATCAAGGCATTTTTGTGCCTTTCTGCAACTTAGATCTGTGTGAAACTAGGTAGTTTGTTGGGATAAGCAACCCTGATGGAGATGGAAGAGACTCTGTCCTTTCTAAAACACAGTTCTGATTGTGTCACCCTTCTGAGTAAAGCCTTTCCTGGTCTCCACCTCCTTCAGTTTTGAACCCAATTCCTCCACGCTATGGCCATCTCCCAGCTAGCACAGCCTGCTCTCCCACTCCCTACCTATGAGACCTGAGTTTGTCACTTTTCCAAGCCTCAGCTTCCTCAGCCCTGACACAGATTCCAAATAGAGCTTGCCTCCCACAGACCATAGTATGTCAGTCCAGGTCCAGTCAAGAAAGCAGAAACCACACTAGTATTTCAAACAGAGGATATTTAATATAGCATATGGAGTATTATTCAGCAGATGATAGAAGGACTGAGAAGTCAAGCAGGGGACAGTCAGGCAAGCCAGAGGTTTGCAACAGTAGAATGTTACTACACTCCTGGGACCATAGGAACATAATTCTGGAGCATAGGATCCAGCCTCCCCTGGCAGGACTCCGGGGAGCCTGTCTGGTGGGAGGTGGGCCAACAAAAAGAACATGGGAGCAAACTGTGAGCCAGATCCAGGGCCAGAGAGGAGATGTAGCTGCTGTGAAAGATCAGAGACAGTGTAAGAGAGGGAGAAATCCTCTGACTTCTTCCTTCTCCCTGCTTTCTGTTGCCCCATCTGGGTCTTCTTTGGACCCTGCCAGTGAGACTGGTTGCCAGTTAGCTATGAAACCTGAGGACTGTTAGCTCCCGTGACCCCCAACAAAGCCAGATGATGGGAGGGAAGGGATTTAAGAGCCAAAAGCAAATGACTGGCAGTATGGTTGGGAGAACAAAATGCAGTCACCCTTACAGCCCTTGGCCCAGTGCCTAGATATTGTAAATACTCAGTAAACTAGTTATTATGAATATTATTAGTGTGGATTTTCCAACTTTATTACCTCCTTCTCATCCTAAATCCCCTTCTCCAGTCATATAGAACTGCAAGTCTTTCCCTAGTCATTCTAGGCTCCCATGCCTTTGCACATACTCTGCCTGGAGGCCCTTCCTCCATCTCTTTCCCAGATGACTCCCAGAGTATGTGAGGAAGGGCTACAGCTCTGAGGGAACCCCAGCCTGCTCACAAAGGGTCACAGCCTGGGCCAACTGACAGGGTTCGCACTTTCTGTGGTTGAGGACCTTAGTCAAGTACCACCTGGCGATCAAATGCATCACCACCCCCAGGGATACCCAGAAAAATTTCTCCCCTGGGTTACCTGTGACTCTCCCTAGACCAGGGGACATTTGGCCTTTCAGAAAATAGTACGCTGGTATGTGATGCTTAGCTCAGTTCTAATTCCACTAACACACACACATTTGGCGGCAGGGGGCGGGGGAGGGGAGGGGATGGTGGGGTAGGTGCCACGCTGCACAGTATGTGCAGTATCTTAGTTCCCCAACCAGGAATCAAATCACTCACCCTACAGTGGAAGTGCGGAGTCTTAACCACTGGATCGCCAGGGAATCCAACACAGGCTTATTGGTATTTACAGTGCAACTGAGGCAGCTTAACACCAGGGAGGCAAAGGTGGAGAAAGTATAGATCTTGCTCTCAGGGATTTTACAGTCAGTAGGAAAGACAACTATCTAGAGATGACTTTAATTCAAAGTGGTAAGTGACCAGATACAAAGATATCCACAGTGTAGGAGCCCATGGGGGTGGGGGTGGGGGGCTTCAGCTAGCATGGGGTTTAAGAATGTCTTCCGGGAGAAACTGGGTATTAAAGGATAAAGGAAAATAAAAGGAAGAACAGAAGCTAGGGCACCAGCAGGAGGAGCAGCATGGCGTCCTGAGAAACCAAGAGTCCAAAGGATGAAAGAGGAAGCTGTTTAGGGAGAAAAGGGCAGGTCACAGAGGAGGTTTGCTTTGCAGCAGAGATGTAGGAAGCACGGGAAAGCAGGGCAGAGTCATGATCAGGTACGTGTGTGGAGGCTGGATTTAGAAGTGACAAGGGGTCCGAGGTTGGCCCGAGGTCACTCTGTACTGGAGCTTAGTGAGTGAGGAGGAGGATGCTCTAGAGGGGGCTGGAGGGGGCTTGTGGGCCAGGGTAAGGAGTCTGGGTTTTATTTCAAGAGAAATAGAAATCCATGTAAGGATTATAGCAAAGGAATGACATGACTTCCTTATTCCTTCCTTTCAACACATATATACATATATACTAAATACCAACTACACAAACCCTTGTGGAGTTTCCTTTTCAGTAAGAAGATATTTAGTTAAACCACTTTTTTTTTTTTTCTTTAACCTATGCTAAGGATTATGACAGGAGAAGAACCTAAAAGAAAACCTAATCTGATCTCTAGCAGGTCAAGAAAAGATTTATTGCAGACAAGGCATTCAGCCTGAGCCTTAAAGAAAGACAGAAATTGAAAATGGTCCAAGCCACTATTATTATGTGACTGTCCTGGGTGTTTCTATTTTCCTTTTCAGTCTTCCTTCAGAGATGTTAACATGCAGAGAGGATACCCAAGTCTGGCCACCATCAAGAACACCTCAAGACTCAATTAATGGTCTCCTTGGTCCCTAAATCTATTCATCTTCTTCTGGGTTGAGTTCAATTGTAGCATAAATTGTCTTCAAAAATATTACAGTATGATTTGTCATTAGATAAAAAAAAAAACATATATTGCATATACAGAAAGGCAGCGAAACAAGGCAATGGAATTTGCCCTCAAATAAATTTGATATAGGGAGGTAAATACTCAGATAAATGATTACAATTTCTATTTTGCTGCAAAACAAAAATCAAGAGCTCTCATGGACCTGGAAAGAAAGATACACACACGCCACTGTGAAACTCAGTTACACTATTTTACTGACTCGCTTAGGAAAGGGTTGCCCAGCACTTGCCAAGCATTGTGGTTAAAGGCAAAAGGAAATCCCAAGTCCCTTGGTGTCGATAAAAAAGATTCTACTGCAAAAAGAGACTGCTATGATCAATTCATGCCTTCCACAGAAGCATCATTAAGACAGTGTATCATAGTCTTAATGCTATGTAAAATAATAGTGCATTTTACAACAATGGCATCTTCAAATTGATAAAATACAGTAATCCCAAAGCAAGGCTTTATTGTTGACAGAGAAAAGAGTTTTTAATTTTTTTAGCCGCCTTTTGATTCAACTTTAGTGACCTAGATCATGAGCTTATTACAGGCTTTACTAAAACAAACTCACCATATAGAGGAATTAGAAAGCCTGTTCATTCTCATCAAAGGACTGTGAAAAGAAGAAATATATGGCTGCAGGAAGAACTCAGGGGAAAAAATATGCATGATGACCACTCCAATTCTAGTGAAACTCCTAGAGAGAGAGAGAGAAATGTGTTAGCTTAAGAAGGAAGGTAAGGGCACAGTATGAAGGACTTCCCCCCACATCCTAAAACAAGGCTCTGAAAGGAGGAAACCCCCTTAAGTAATGACAGTATTTAAACCAAAGGAAGTTCTGAGTTGGAGGGCTCCCTCTACTGCCATGTGGCACGGAAGCTATTCAAAAGTTTCCATTTTCCCTTGAAAGTATCGATAAATGGCGCAGGTCAGGAAGCTGGTGTCTTAACAGGGCCAGGCAATCTGTGGTTTGGAGATGATAGCTATCCCTGACTGGAGACAGAATAGAAATCACAGCCAGACTTCAAGGGACATTCAGCACCCAGCGCAGGCGGGAGGACCACAGGCTAAGCCGAAAGAAGAGATCAAAGGTTTATCAGCTGCCAAACTAAGACACAGTTGCTGGTAGGGTGAGCAGCGGCCAGAAATATCAGGGACATTCTCTTCATATAGAATACTCAGGACTAAAGAGAGACCATGGACACATTCCTCACCACCGCAAGGACCTGGCAGGTATCTCGGGATGCGGAGTCACCACTTTGGTGAGGAGGACGGAAAGGAAAGGAAAGCTGAAAGACTTCTAACTAATTTTTTAAAAAAGAGAGAGAGAAGGGAGGAGGGGAAGACTTTATTAGACTGAACTAAATCGACTGAATTGGGGGAGGGGAAGACTTCATTAGATCGAACTAAGTTGACTGAATTGTTTTTTCCTCATACAAAATTTAAAAATAAAATAACTATCTTACTGTATATATCGTGCTTGAAATTTGCTTATTTCACTTGAGACTGTAGCCTAGAACTGTTCCTAAGTCAGTTCACATAGGTCTACCTCTCTCTTTTCCTGACCAAAAGCTCTTCCATTCACTGTGACAATTTATTTAACTCTAGGGAGAGAGAGTTAAGATGTATCAGATGTTTTTGTTTTTGTTTTTCCAAAATGAAACTGCAACTCACACCCTTGGGAAGTACTATTCCTGCATCAAACTCAAGTGCCTGGATCTCTTCCCCTCAGACTTCCCCTGCTGTCTTCTTAGCTCCTCACTGAAACTGGGACGGAGCCCACCAGACCAGCCTCAGCAGGGTTTGATTCCCTGCTCCCAGAAGTTGGAAGTCAAAGTCACTGAAAAAGTCCAGTGTCCTGGTTGTTATCTTCATCATCATCATTTGGTGCTTACTACACCCCAGGCATAGAGTTGCACTTTGATCTGTGTTTCCTCACTGAACAGTTGGGAAATACCTGGCTGACTCAGAGCTGTTGGGCATGATTAATTACCTACCAAGAGATTCAGGCAACCCCCCTCCTAAAATGAGCTTCCCGACCACCTGACTTTCCCTAGCTATCCTTTTGAGGTTGTGCTTCCCAAAGGGAACTAAAATCAATGTATTAGCCTCTGCCACTATTTCTTCACTTAGTTCAGAGCTCCCTAGTGGACCCAGAATCAAGCCGGTCTCTTGGGAGCCCTCCAGATTATTGTCTTTGTTGTTCAGTCACTAAGTTATGTCCTACTCTTTGCAACCCCGTGGACTGCAGCACTCCAGGCTCCTCTGTCCTCCACTATCTCCAAGAGTTTGCTCAAATTCATGTCAATGGAGTTGGTGATGCTAACTAACCATCTCATCCTCTGCCACCCTCTTCTTTTCCCTTCAGTCTTTCCCAGCATCAGGGTCTTTTCCCTGAAGTTGGCCATCATCAGGTGACCAAAGTATTGGAGCTTCAGCTTCAGCCAACAGTCCTTCCAATGAATATTCAGGGTTGATTTCCTTTAGGATGGACTGGTTTTATCTCTTTGCCATCCAAGGGACTCTCAAGAGTCTTCTCCAGATTACCCAATGGTTTAAAGTAACACAATTTCCTCTGCGGGCATGAATCAGAACTACAGCTTCAGAGTATGACTCTGGGGATGCAGACCAAAGTTACTAAGAGTCTTCACATATCCTGAGTTGCCTGCCCATGTGGCTGTAACATGCTCCAGATGTGTGGCACTACAAATGTTTTAAATAACAAACACTCATCACAGTCTAAAAATATTTATTACTTAATTAGCCTCAAACTAAAATAAATATATGCACTGCTTAGAAATTACTGTAATAAGTTGTTGTTCAAGCTCTCAGTCATGTCCAACTCTTTGTGACCCTATGGACTGCAGCACACCAGGCTTCCCTGTCCTTCACCATCTCCCGGAGCTTGATGTTGTAAGTAAATTGTATTGAGTTATAGTAACATTAATTATGGATCATTCCAAGCAACTTGCATAGGTGGGTTTATTTTCTTCCTATATGCACATCGATTTTTCAACTCGACTATTTTAATGCATTTTATTTAAATAATTCTTTTTGCTGTTCTTCTTTTATTCTGAAAGATTGTGCTCCAAATTTGAGGGAATTGGACTAAAAGTAGTTTTATGACATTTATTGCAGTGGTTACCATTTCAAGGGACCACTTCCTGCATTAGTTGTGGCAACAGCAGCCATATCCAATAACTCCAAAATCTATACTAGCTTAACATGTGAGCATTTGTTTCCCACATTCTAAGTGGTAGTATGGAACTGGAGGGGAGGCTCTGCTCCACATGACCATTCAGGGTCCCAGGCTGTTATGGGTCTGTCATCTTCACCAAGGTCATTCAGGGCATAGACATCCAGGAGAAGAGAGAGAAGGAGATTTCAGAGGTGTTTTGCCCCAAAGTAGGGCACATCATATATGCCCTCATTCCACTGGCAAGAATCCACTCACTGGCCACATCTAGCTGCAAGGGAAATTAAGAAATGTGGTTTACCTGTGAGTTCGGGAGGAAAACCACATGGTTTCATAAATATCTAGCCAATCTCTGCCTCATCCTTTGACCTAATAATGTCGTTCCTGGAATCTATCCTAAATAATCAATCCAAAATATACATGGTTTTACACAAAGAAGTCTTAAAATATTGAAAAATAACTGGAAGCATACAATATGTACGAAAATAAATTCTATTGCAGTCATTTGACAGATTATATTTCACACAATCATTTTTAAAGTGATATTAGTGAGACTACATAGAAATACTTGGAAATGCTTAAACTATAAATACGATGACACCAAAGCAGAGTCCAAAATTTTATATACTAAGTACAACTATATTTAAATGTTCACAGGGCAGTAAAAGATTGTAAGAAAAATGCTAATAATGCTTAAAGTTATAATAATGATAATTTAAAGTGCATCTGAGATGGGTTAGGCAAAGTGCTACCAGATTTATATGTGTTATCTCCCATGCTAACCCCCCTGTTGGACAGATATTACTTGTAGCAGACTGAGTTAGTTGCTATCAGATCTTGGCCAAGATGGGGCCAACTCCATTCCCACACTAAATCACTGGTTGATGCGGCCAGAGATGACCCAATTCTGGCCATGAGACATAAGAAGTCAGCCAGAGAACTTATGAGAAAGAGTATCTTCCCACATAAAGACCCAAGCCTTGTGAGGAGAGAGCTGTGTTTCTCCCATGCCTTGCCTTTTTGCTCTAAATATGATTATGGGAGACATTGTTTTTGAGCTAAGGTGGCATCTTGGGATCATGACTTGCCCAGCCTAATAATACTCTGGATGTCAAAGCAAAAAAAAAAAAAAACAGAGCTTGGACCCTTGATGACATTGTTAAGATGCTGCCTCAGTCCTACAAAGCTGACCTTCAGACTTTTTTTATGATTTTTTCAATATGAACCATTTTAAAGTCTTTATTGAATTTGAATCCATATCACCTACACTGGAAGATGAAGTTTTTATCACTGGATCACCAAGGAAGTCATAAGACTTCTTTTTAAGGGATATAATTTTTTAAATAAATTAATCAGATTTTTTTTATATAGCTTTACATTAGCTTTTCTGTTTTTTCTTTCTTTTTATAATTTTATTTATTTATTTATGTCTGTGCTGGGTCTTTGTTGCTGGGCAGGCTTTTCTCTAGCTGCAGTGAGCAGAGGGCTACTCTCGTTGTGGTGCATGGGCTTTTCATTGTGACGGCCTCTCTGGTTGTGGCTCCCAGGCTCTAGAGCACAGATTCCATAGTTGTGGCTAGCGGGTTTAGTTGGTCTATGGCATGTGGGATCTTCCTAGATCAGGGATGGAACCCATGTTGCCTGCATTGGCAAGTGGAGTCTTTAGCACTGAGCCACCAGAGAAACCCATAATGGGATATGATTTAATGTTTTTACTACTTAAGCCATTGTTGGTTGGGTGGCCTATATGTTTAGCTGAAGATATTCCTAAGTGATACTTCACCCTTCCTTTACAGGCTTCACAGTCAGATAATAAGAAAAAGAACTAGGATATAAAGCAGACTGCTCTGGCTCCAAGGTCCAAGAACTCTCTACTCCACCACCATAGAGTGAAATTAAGGCATTCTCCCCTCCCACCTTTCCTTCGAGTTATTTCCTATACATGCACACACACTTTCAACAGCTATAGCCAACAAAATCCATTTCCCTCTCTCTCCTTGTTACCCTCAGATCCCTATCAGCTTCCCTCATTAATCTGACAGATAGTGTTTTCCGCTGCAGGTGTTTCCAAAGTGTCTGTAGATATTATCCATTTTTGGCATGTCTCTTGATACAGTAATTTTGTAGCTAGATGTTTTAAAAAGGAAATGACATCTCCCAAAGCGTATCTTTTTCTGGCCTTGTTTCTGATTGGGTTGAAAATCACTTGGTTTTGTCAGGCTCATTGGATTATACTTGAACCTTCACTTCATTCAATGTATTCAACACTATATACCTTTTGTTTTGAAACTACACTTTCTCAATGCAGTCCTTTATTTCCTGTGTGCTATCTGCCAGCTGTTTGCTCAGAAAAAGAAAACAATGTGAAAGAAATCCAAAATGGTAACAAGAAGTACAAGGTTGAAATATCTCCGTACTGCCAGAATCGCCTTCAGACAGATTCCTCCCCACTTTGTATCTCCATTACATATTTTTCACTTGTTCCTGCTTTATGACTCCATAAAATGAATTTCTTACCTCTGGTGACAGGTCTCCTGGCACAGGTCTCCTTTGTTCCCATTTAATTTCTACTCCCATTTAATCAGAACACAAGAAACCAGAACACCACGTAGAGAGGGTATTAACTTGCTCGTCTGGAAAAAGGGACATTCTGTCATTTACATACAGTATCTAACTCCAAGGAGAATCTCTGGAAGGCCCACCTGTGGTGATCTTTCAGATGGTGAGCGGTGTTGGATATTTTGGATGCATGTGATCAAATACTGTGTAACGAGTTTCCATAGATTCTCTGCCACCACCTATTGTCGCAGAGAATGCATGATAAAGGTGAATTCCTCAGGTACAAAAACATGTCCCACTCCTGAGAAAGGCAAACAACTGGTCTGCAAAAAGGAAATGACACTGATGAATTCTCTTTCCTCTAAATTCAGAGAATTAACATGCACCTCAAGTCCAAGTCTAAAATTGTAAAGTAGAAAGACACAATTAAAATTTTTACCTTGTTTACCACTCAGTGAATCCGTGTCATACAGAATGAAAAACTCAACTCCTTCAAGATGAAACAAAGCACTTCAGAGAGAGTCAATGGAATAAAATTCAGTTTAAGTATTTGGACACTCAGCATTTACCTTCTCCTCTATTACTAACAAGCTGTGTGTCCTTAGGGAAAATAGTCTTTCTGAACAGTTGGTTTTCTCACATGTCAAATGACAAGAGTGATAATAACATATGTATACACTGAGCTTCATGGTTACAAGTTCCTTCTACATGTTTTGATACAATAGCCCTGGGAATTGGATTAGACAAATCTTTTCCCCATTTTAAAGATGAGGAACTAAGACTCAGAGAGTTTAAATGATTTGGCTGAAGTTTCTGTGTGTGCTTAGTCGCTCAGTCATGTCCAGCTCTTTGCCACCCTTTGGACAGGAGCCTGCCAGGCTCCTCTGTCCACAGGATTTTCCAGGCAAGAATACTGGAGTGGGTTGCCATTTCCTTCTTCAGGGGATCTTTCTGACCCAGAGACTGAACCCATGTCTCCTCTGTCTCCTACACTGCAGGTGGAATCTTTACCTGCTGAGCTACTGGGGAAGCCCAGCTGAATATAAGATAATACACAGAAATAGGTCTTCTAAGCCCAAAATCAATTACCTTTCGGCTAAGCCCGAAAGGTTGAACAGGAAGATACCTATGATGCTATGATCAAAATTTCAAGAAAGTAGGTTTAAATTATTTGTGTATATCTGTAGAGATTAAGTCCTTGGTTTTCATTTTCTTTTTCTTACCTGTATCATTCTTTGACAAAGGCTACAGAAGTGAAATGAGAATAAACCGACTTTCAGAAATAAGAGAAGGGGCTATATAATTACATACGAAGAAAAGAAAGAGAGAAATGACAAGCTCCGGACGTGATAAAAGGAGTTGGTGAATGCTTCCAAATAAGAATTTTTATGAGCCAAGGAATTATTTCAATTCCAATAAATCAGTCTCCCTTTTCTCCCTTGTGAAAGGTATCTTAAGTACAACACTTTGATTAAAGGATTTTTGTTTAATTTTTTCCATCCCCTATTCCATCACAGGCATTTTTATGATCCCAAAAGAAAATCCTACTGTGAATTAAACTGTGCAGCCTAATCAGCTACTATTGTAAATATGTTTCCCCTTTCACTCATCATCCTCTTGGGATACACAAAAGTAATAAAATAAAATAACTTAGCTTGCTTTTATTACTCCCCTGATCTAAACTATTGCCCATTCTGAAAATGAGAAAGAACCAGTATATAAGATTTCTGAGAGTTGAAGAATGAGGAATTTGAATCTCAGAGTTTGGGGGCAGGGAATTTTTATTAATTTTTTTGTGTGCATTTATTTCATCTTTTTATATGTAAATGTACATTTGCTAAAATTAATTTGAGGCAGCTTAGGGCAAAAGACACATATAATTTAGCCACTACAATTAAATAAAAAGAATCTTTATCTCTCTCTGCATCTAAAATTCCAAGGAAAAGTTACAGTGAATGTGTCTCACTTCAAAAGCAAATAATAGTAGGAACATATATTGCATCTTAAATACAAATTTTATGACTCCAGAAGTTTATTACTAGTTTAACTAACAGTCTATTGATATCACTGAATGAGGTGAGCAATATAAAGCAGTTCAAGATTTTGCTTCTCTGAAACTATCATTATTGCATCATCAATTTTATGAAATATGATGTGTCTAATTATAGAACTTAATATATTTAAGGATTGTAGTTTTTAAAAAGTTGAACAGACTTGTTCCCTTTCATCTTGGAGACAGAATATGGGTAGTAGACAGGAACATTAAACCAAGTCTTGATTGGACAGCAGGGTCAAATGAGATGAAGGCATCTCTTCCACGTCCATCAGGGAAGGTTTTGTGGATGAGCTTTGTTTTCAGGGGTTTTTGAATAAGGGAGATGGGATGACTAACTAGTAGCAAAATAGAGTGTGTGCTTAGTCACTTAGTCATGTCTGACTCTTTGCAACCCCATGGACTGTAGCCCACCAGGCTTCTCTGTTCTGGGATTCTCCAGGCAAGAATACTGAAATGGGTTGCCATGCCCTCCTCTGGGGGAACTTCTTGACCCAGGGATCAATCCCGCATCTCTTATGTCTCCTGCATTGGCAGGCAGGTTCTTTTTACCACTAGTGTCAGCTTGTTGTTCAGTCATTCAGTGGTGTCCCACTCTTTGCGACCCCATGGACTGCAGCACGCCAGGCTTCCCTGTCCTTCACCATCTCCCAGAGCTTGCTCAAACTCATGTGCACGGAGTCAGTGATGCCATCCAACCATCTCATCCTTTGTCATCCCCTTCTCCTCCTGCCTTCAACCCTCCAGCATTAGTGTCTTTTCCAATGAGTCAGTTCTTCGCATGGGGTGGCCAAAGTACTGGAGCTTCAGCTTCAACATCAGTCCTTCCAATGAATATTCAGGACTGATCTCTTTTAGGATTGACTCATTTGGTCTCCTTGCAGTCCAAGCGACTCTCAAGAGTCTTCTCCAACACCACTGTTCAAAAACATCACTGCTTCGGCACTCAGCCTTCTTTATGGTCCAGCTCTTGCATCCATGCATGGCTACTGGAAAAACCATAGCTTTGACTATATGGACCTTTGTTGGCAAAGTAGTGTCTCTGCTTTTTAATATACTGTCTAAGTTTCTCATAACTCTTCTTCCAAGAAGCAAGATTCTTTTAATTTCATGGCTGCAGTCACCATCTGCAGGGATTTTGGAGGCCAAGAAAATAAAGTCTATCACTGTTTCTATTGTTTCCCCATCTATTTGCCATGAAGTGAAGGGATGAAAGTGAAAGAGGAGAGTGAAAAAGTTGGTCTAAAGCTCAACATTCAAAAAACAAAGATCATGGCATCTGGTCCCATCAATTCATGGCAAATAGATGGGGAAACAATGGAAACAGTGACAAACTTTATTTTGGGGGACTACAAAATCACTGCAGATGGTGACTACAGCCATGAAATTAAAAGACGCTTGCTCATTAGAAGAAAAACTATGACAAACCTAAACAACACATTAAAAAGCAGAAACATTACTTTGCCAACAAAGGTCCATATAGTCAAAGCTCTGGTTTTTCCAGTAGTCATCTACGGATGTGACAGTTGGACCATGAAGAAGGCTGAGTGCCAAAAAATTGATGCTTTTGAAATGTGGTGTTGGAGAAGACTCTTGAGAGTCCCTTGGACAGTAAGGAGACCAAAGGGGTCGATCCTAAAGGAAATCAGTCCTAAATATTCATTGGAAGGACTGATGCTAAAGCTGAAGCTCCAGTACTTTGGCCATCTGATGCAAAGAGCTGATTCATTGCAAAAGACCCTGATGCTGGGAAAGATTGAAGGCAGGAGGAGAAGGGGATAATAGAGGATGAGATGATTGGATGGCCTTACCAACTCAATGAACGTGAATTTAAGCAAGCTCCAGAAGTTGGTGATGGACAGGGAAGCCTGGCGTGTTGCAGTCAATGGGGTTGCAGAGTTGGACATGACTGAGTGACCGAACTGAACTGATGGGACTGGATGCCATGATCTTCACTTTTTGAATGTTGAGCTTTAAGCCAGCTTTTTCATTCTCCTCTTTCACCTTCATCAAGAGGCTCTTTAGTTCATCTTCACTTTCTGCCATAAGAGTAGTGTCATCTGCATATCTGAGTTTACTGATAGTTCTTTGAGCTTCATCCAGTCCAGCATCTCTCATGATGTACTCTGCATAAGTTAAATAATGAGGGCGACTATATACAGCCTTGATGTACTCCTTTCCCAATTCTGAACTAGTCCATTGTTTCATGTCCAGTTCTAGATGTCACTTCTTGACCTGCATGCAGGTTTCACAGGATGCAGGTAAGGGGATCTGGTACTCCTATCTTTTCCAAAATTTTCGACAGTTTGCTGTGATCCACACAGTCAAAGGCTTTAACATAATCAATGAAGGAGAAATAGATGTTTTTCTGGAATTCTCTTGCTTTTTCTGTGATCCAACAGATGTTGGCAATTTGATCTCTGGTTCTCAGGGTGAAAGAAAGGACAGCACAATCATAGTGATTTAATGAAGAGAGACAAATTCAGATAACTTAATGACAGTCAAATATTTGCCTGCATTTTCCTCTACATGTGTATTAGCCAATTTTAATTCTGTTTCTGAAAGTTGATGTTATAAGTCATTCTAAATATCAGAATGCTATAAGGATAAAAGGAATAAAGTATTAACAACAAAATGTCAAGTAGAATATTTGTCATAATCAGGGTCACAATGTAATGTGAAGATCTACTTCATATTTCAATTCAGTAATGCAATACTTTTCTAATTTTCATTATCAGAGTTAGAAAATAAATAGCTACTTAACTTTGTTTATTCAAAATACTGAAATCTCTGAAGAGAAACAAGTAAGCTAACACTTTTCTATAGAAGCAGAAATGACAAAAGATAGTAGTTCTATAAAGTCAAATGGAGCATTGATATTTACAATTATTACTTTGAAATTTTCATTATTTCATAACTCTTAGCCAGATCTGATAAAACCCCTTTAACTTTCTCTCTCTCTGACCACTATTCTTCTAGCTCTTTACTCCTCCAAACCAATGTCACTACTTCCTACCTCCCAGGGAGAGCTCCAACTCTGGATCTAATCTAATCTCTGGATTAATATATCTCTGGATCTAATGTATCAGGTTTCTACACCCATAAACAGCCTAGACAGACCTAATGGTTCCTACATTCTACTATGCTGTTGACAGACTTCTCAAACATACTTTTCTTCACCCAGAGATAAATCCAATTCTGAATTGTGCATGCTCCTACATATGGCAGCCAGGTGAATCCCTACCAGAATGAATGCATTCTCCCACTCCAGACACTATTCTATGTCAGGTGTTATTGGGCTCAGGAAACATAGGAAGTGACTAAAGTGCCTGTCTCCAAGAAGTTCAAAGTCTAGGAAAACAGATCAATTAACTAAAAATTATATGAAAGACCAATATAAGATACCTTTACACATCTACCAGAATGGCTAAATTTTAAAGGTCCCACAACACCAAATGCTGGTGAAGATGTGAAGCAACACATTTTTTTGTAGGATTATAAAATGGTCAAACCACTTTAGGCAAAAGTTGGCAGCTTCTTTTAAAACTAAGTAAGGAAATCAATCCTGAATACTCATTGGAGGACTGATGCTGAAGCTGAAGCTCCAATACTTTGGTCACCTGATGTGAAGAGCTGACTCATTAGAAAAGACCCTGATTCTGGGAAAGATTGGAGGCAAGAAGAGAAGGGGAGAACAGAGGATGAGATGGTTGGATGGCATCACAGACTCAATAGACATGAGTTTGAGCAAGTTCTGGGAGATGGTGAGGACAGGGGAGGCTGGCATGCTGCAGTCCATGGGATTGCAAAGAGTGGGACATGACTGAGCGACTGAACAACAACAAAATATTCTAGCATTTACCCAAAAGAACTGAAGACATATCCCAAAAAACTTGTACAAGAATATTCATAGTAGCTTTATTTATAATAGCCAGAAACTAGAAACAGCCCAAGTGTGCATCAGTTGGATAATGGATTTTTTTTTTTGAAAAGCTGTGATATAGCAAAACAATGGAATACTACTCAGTAATATTTTGTAAATGAACTTCTAATACATACAACAAAACTCTGAATGATATGTATTCTGAATTATTTGGAAGGCAGTATGTTGATATCTGCAAATTACTTTGAAATGCATTTTTTAAAAAGATGTATTGGTGGTTTGGTAGTGCTATAACAAAGTAAGCAGAGTAAAATGTTATTTGCAAGATCATGCAAAATTCTTTCAGCTTTTCTGTCTGCTTGAAAATTTTCATGATAAAATGTTGGGGGAAATTACATGAGAGCATAGAAGATAGGTAAGGTACAGAGATGCCGAGAAAAAGATATTTCACCCCAGCTGTGGAGAAGAATAAAGTAATGTCAAAGATGACCTGAATGAGAAGGTGATGTCTGAGATGTGCTGAATGAATAAACTTTCTTCACCAGGCAGGAGAAGCAAGTTTGGTTTGCTCCTAACAACTTGATTATGCTGGAGCATGGGTAAGCACATCCTGAAGAGGGATCAGAGGTGGGGATAACGTGATAAGCAGAGGCCATATCATAGAAAGTTGAGTGTACTGTGCTAAGGTTTGTCCTATTATTGATGGGGAATTATTGTAGGTTTTAAGCATAGTTTATGGGGTGATACAACTTACACTTTAAAAAGATCACTCTGAAAATAATGTAAAAGAGAAATGTCCAACTATGAGGCTGAAGGCAGGAAAATGAGGACAAAGCATGTTGCAATAGCTTTAATAAAGGGTAAGAGTAGCCTGATTTAAGACAACAAAAGTTCAGGTGGTAAGGAAATACAGGATTTGGAAACTGTTTATGATGTAAGAGTGACAGGAGATTAAATGGAGAGAGTTTGTGGTTGAGTTGATGTGTGGAATGAGAGAAAGAAGAGTTGAGAATGATCCTAAAGGTCCTGAGTAAATGACAAAGTATAAAGGGTGGAAGGAGCAAGTTTTAGGAGAGAATATGCATATAATGGGGAAATGCTTATTCTCTAATGCCTATCTGGAATGTCCAGATGGACCTGTTCAGGAGGTTATTGAACATGAAGCCTGGGCCTCAGTAAGGAAATAAACATTAGATTGATTGATTTTCTTATTTCCTTTTTATCATCTACTTACCTCTAACTCATTCCAAAGACAATTTTGGAGATAACAACCAGTACACACTTTAAAACCATCAAATTGGATGCTGGGAAAGGTTGAAGGCAGGAGGAGAAGGGGACAACAGAGGGTGAAATGGTTGGATGGCATCACTGACTCAATGGACATGGGTTTGGGTGGACTCTAGGAGTTGGTGATGGACAGGGAGGCCTGGCGTGCTGCGGTTCATGGGGTCGCAAAGAGTCGGTCACGACTGAGTGACTGAACTGAACTGAACTGAACCTCTAATTCATTCCAAAGAGAATTTTGGAGATAACAACCAATACATACTTTAAAACCATTAAATTGGATGTGACCTGGTATATGACTGTGTGTGGGTGTGTGTGTGTGTGCATGCACACATGCACACTCAGTCATGTCCAACTCTTTGCAACCCCATGGACTGTAGCGCGCTGTCCATGGCTCCATTCCATGGCTCCTCTGTTCATGGAATTTTCCAGGCAAGTTTACCCGAGCAGGTTGCTATTTCCTTCTCCAGGGGATCTTCCTAACCCAGGGATCGAACTCGTCTCTCTTACATCTCCTGCATCGGCAGTCAGATGCTTTACCAGCTGAGCCATCAGGGAAGTCCCCTGGTGTATCGCTCAGTTCAGTTCAGTTCGGTCGCTCAGTTGTGTCCGACTCTTTGCTAGTCCCATACAAACTGCAAAAGGAAAAATCAACAGCTGTTCTACAGCCACTCATATACAGTTTGTGCTTTCCCTCTGGGGATACAAGCTCCTGTGCATCCGTGATGTAATAGAAAGAATGCTAAACAAGAGTTTGGAAATATGATTTCTGGTTCCAGCTTTCCCATTAGCAATTGACTCTGAACAACTTGCTTAAGCCCTCAGAGGCCTCCAGTGTAAGACAGCTGAATTATTTGACCTCTGTGATCCCTTCCAGCTCTCAAGTGGGAATTTTCTTTGAGCTGTATTTCATGGTTTATTATCCAGGCCCTTTTCCTCTCCAGTGACCTTCACTTGGCCTCCAAGGTACTAATTAGCACTTCAACTTGAGAAGGGGAGAAAGAAAGGTTGGGGGGGAAAGTATGTTCTCTTGCTTGGATATTATGATAAGAAAAGAATATTAAAAATAGAAAAACTGACATCACTAAAATTGATGAGGTTTGGGTTTATACAGACTTTCTCCATCCAATGAGGTCATAGGCAGTTCTGCAACAAGAAAGACTATTTAAGGTTCATTTAAATATAAATGAGAATGGCCTTATATTGTGGCTTTCCTATGCATTTCTTTAGAAATCACAATGTTTGGGTATAATAAAAAGAGTATTCAGCCAACTTCAGTTTGGCTTTCAAAAAAGAAAACAATGAATCATACATCCAAACACAGAGTTTTCTCTTTAAATGTGATGGATAATCACAATCATAAAATCTAAATGACTTATGACCAAATGACCTAGAAAAGGAATTACAATAAAGCTATGTGAAACAAAATGTTGAGCAAAACTGTTGCAAAATTCCAAGTATAGTCAACACACTATGTTCAAGCCATGAAAAACTTCTGGTACACTGTGAATGAGCTTTATTCTGGTTTTGCAATATTCCTTCCCACCTCTTCTGTCTGGAAAGTGCTTACAGTCACTGTTTTCAAACTTGTGTGTATCAAATCCAATGGAAGCCTTATGAAAACGCAAATTGCTGGTCCTTCCCTCAGAGCTTGTTATTCATTACATCTGGGAAAGTCACAGGAACTGACATTTCTAACAAATTCCCAGGTGATACTTATGCTGCTAGTCCAGGAATCATACTTTAAAAACTCCTGGCCCTGGGCTTCCCAGGTAATGAAGTGGTAAAGAACCTGCCTGCCAATTCAGAAGACTAGAAATGCAGGTTCAGTCCCTGGGTTGGGAAGATCCCCTGGAGGAAGGCATGGCAACCCACTTCAGTATTCTTACCTGGAGAATCCCATGGACAGAGGAGCCTTGCAGGCTATAGTCCATCGGGTTGCACAGAGGTGGACAAGACGAAGCAACTTAACACGCAGACAAACATGGTAGAAACCAACGTGACACCACAAAGCAATCATCCTCCAATTTAAAAAAATCAAGACCTGTGAAAGAACCACTGGCCCTGGACTTCTGCGGTGGTCCAGTGGTTGAGAATCTGCCTGCCAACACAGAGGATGCAGGTTCAATCCCTGGTCCAGGAAGATTCCACATGCTATGGAGCAGCTAAGCCCTTATGCCACAAATACTGAAGTCTGCACTCTAGAGCCGATACTCCACAACAAGAGAGTAACCCAAGCCCTGCTCTCTGTAATTAGCGAAAGCCGTTCATGTAGCAATGAAGACCCAGCACAGCCAATAATAATACAAATAAATAAATAAAAATAAAATAAAAAACATTGGCCCTACACTTACTTGTATGTCAAAAACCCAGCTCAAATAGCACTCCCTGGGTGAAAGTAGGGTAGAGTGGAAAAGGCTTTCACTTTCCAGTTTTCTTCCCAGAAGTCTATAGACAATCCTGTGTTAGAGTTAGATTACAACTCTTGTCCTGAATCTGCTTTCCTGTCTCTACCCTACCCCCACCCTGCTTCTTTGAAAGTTTCTGGAAAGGAAGGCTCAAATTTTATTCATACTTTTATGTTTCCCAGTATGCAAAGCAGTGTTTGTCCCTACCAGATACTTAATCAATGGACCAAATAATAATAATAATAATCAATTAATAAATGTATGTATAAAAGAATGCCTATGAAAGCACTTTTACAATTGAAGTGCTATGAAAAACATAGTGCAAATGAATCTTCTCAAGATCCAGTTAAAATGCAGATTCTGATTCAGAAAGTTTGGGGTGGGACCTGAGAGTCTGAATTGTAAAAGTTCCAAGTCGAGAACTTTCACAAGCACATTTCAGGTTGCAATTACTGTAACAGTAGTTCCCAGCCGTGACTGTACATTAGGACACCTGTGGACCTTTGACAACATAGTTTCTAGTCTGCTTCCCAGATTGATTAAGTCAGAGTCTCTGGATATGGGTCTCAGGCATTAGGGTCTTTTCAAACCTCCTCAGTTATTTTAATATACAGCCAGAGCTGTGAGCAGTTGATATCTACAGTAATCACATATGATATAGTCACCTTACTTTAAAATCTAAATTTATGTGATTCAAATCATGGCAATTTTTTGTATTATTTATGATTACATTGATATTAATAATACTAAGGATATAATTTATTCTCTTTAAATCACTTTTTAACACAAAATCAACTTATTATTATCTGGCAGATATCATTATTTAAACCCAGCCAGAAAAGAAATTTCTGACAGCTTTTAAAATAAAGCTTTATTTAATGTTTACTTAATGTTTCTCAAACCACACATTTTAAAAGACCAGTTATTATTTTAGACAACTATAATTATGATATATATTTTTCTTAGAAATAGGGCAATGTACCCTGAAAGAAAGTGCCTTCGACATTGATTGATGTCAAATGTCAGATTTAAGGGCATCTGGCCCTAAAATGCTGGCTTCCAGAAAGGACCATGGTTTTCACAATCTGTCTTAAAGAAGCAGAGTCAGGATTTTTTTTTAATCTGTTTAAAGAAAAATTATCAAATAATTTTTTGATTATCAAAAAAATTATCAAATAAATTTCAAATCCATATTTACACAGGATATACATAATAGAGTATTCTTTCATACTAAAGAAGAAAGATCTTAATACATACTTTCAACTATTAAGCCACCAGAGTGCTTTTAAAATAGAGTCCAATCTGCAAGTCAGCTTATAACAACTTTTCACAAACTCAACCTGGCCATGATGTACAGGAATGCCTCTATGGTTGACTTTGATCTTGGTGTTTAAAAAAGAAGCCCAAATAGTACTAAACTTTCCAGAAGTGGGGTGATCTGTTTTGATATTCCTCTAGAAATAGGCTGTGTAATCCATCCCAGGTCCCTACCACCCAGGCTACAAGCAGCAGGCGTTAGTGTCACCCCTTTCTGGAAGTGCATTGAAATGTCATATACAGTACTCAGTAGAGATATTTGGCCAGTGCTGCAGACTCCAGTATTCTGTACCTGATTCTGAGAAAAGAAAGAGAAGCTCAGTTATCTACATGCACAAACCAAAGCTGAGTTCAGGGAATTAGGCCTCTTTCAGGCCTCTTGTTCTTCAAGAATAAAAGTTTGGAATGAAAAGCTTTGAAAAACTAGTAGTTGAAACTCTTTATTAAGTACAATTCTTAAGAGTTGTACTTGTTTTCTGATAATCTTAAATATCCAGGCAGTTGTAATCATCAAAGACATATTTGAAACAGCATGACTTGCATCTAAGAATGAGTAAGAACAGTGCCAAATTCAATAAATTGTGCTGTCAAAAAACCACCTGACAGAAAGGAGACGTTCCAGAAATAAGCCCCAGAGCTGTCTGCATATAAATTTCCTAATGAACTAAAATCCTTTTTCTTATGGCTGAACTCAAAACACAAAGGTACTTACAATGAATTAAGGAAAAGCAGTGTGAAATCTAAGATCTGACTTTTATTCTCTCCTCATTAATTCAACACCTTAAAATTCAGTGTCCAGATTTATCTTTTTTCTGAAACTTTCCTAAGATCATCAATGGCATCCTACAAAAAAGAGGTGCCAGAAATCTGAAGGATGTCTTTTAAAAAAAAAAAATTCTGATTTTCAGCAAAGGACAGAATGTGAATAATATAAAACTAAAGTGAGTGGTAGGTAAGCCCACCATTGATTGTAGGAAAGAAACCTAGAATCAATTATTTTCAAAATATCAAGCACCTAAACAGGAAGTTGTGATATTACCCTGATTTCAAGAACACTCATGACAGGTTGTTTTCCCCTAAGATTAGTGGTGTGGTAGGGATCACAGACCTGCTGTAGATATTATAAATCTGCATTTCAGCAATCATGATATCATTGTGGACAAGATGTATAACCAATCACTTTAAAGCTTGGGTAGAGCCAAACCCAAAGAACGCTGAGTTGTGAATCAAAATCTCTGCAGAGAGACTTTCCAAAAGCATTCTGCAAAGTTTTATTCTTGTTCTTAAACTAGTTCATGCTTTTACTGGCAGCTTCAATGGGGGTATTTGTGGCCCAGTGATCAAATTTTCAGACAACTTGAAGATGGAAAAGAGCAATAACGGTAGAGGACTGCATGCTAAATCATTTCAGTCATGTCCAAGTCTTTGTGACCCCATGGACTCTAGCTGGCCAGGCTCCTCTGTCCATGGGATTTTCCAGGCAAGAACACCGGAGTGGGTTGCCCTTCCCTCCTCCAAGGGATCTTCCCAACCCAGGGATCGAACTCTCATCTCTTATGTCTCCTGCATTGTCAGATGGGTTCTTTATCACTAGCGCCACCTGGGAAGCCCTGGTCAAGGACTGAATAGATTACAAAAAGATTACAACTGCCTGCACCAACTGGCCAGACCTAATTCAACTGAATTTAACAGGATGAACATCAAGTTCCCTGATCCTGCTCATCAACTTCTTAGAGCTGATGAATGGGAGGAACACACCAGGAGGTTGCTCAGGACAGAGTCTGGCACACAGATATATGTCTCAAATTTTATTATTATTATCATCTTACTATTCATTTTTATTTTCTTTAGTTCATGAGGCTCTGCCAGAAAAATAAATCTTTTAAAACAAGTTTCAGACAATTGAAGACTAGAGTCATGCCCTTCATTTTGTGCCATGTGTCTACTCTGGTGAATGTATGAGTGGATGTCATCATGCCTCACTTCCTGAATTGGGGGAGAAGAGAGATGCCAATCTTGTACTTGATTAATAATCTGACCTCCCACATGCTCTTTATTTGAACTTTCCTGAGCTTCCTGCTATATAGTTAGTTCCAAGCAAATCTGAAAAACATTTTTAAACAGAATGTGCTCTGCTGTGCCTAGTCGCTCAGTCACATCTGACTCTTTGCAACCCTATGGACTGTAGCCTGCCAGGCTCCTCTTCCACAGGGATTCTCCAGGCAAGAATACTAGAATGGGTTGCCATGTCATCCTCCAGGTGGTCTTCCCAACCCTGGGATCGAACCCAGGTCTCCCATATTGCAGGCAGTTTCTTTACCATCTGAGCCAGCAGGGCAGCCCTTTAAACAGAATAGTGTTTTATTCAGTCTTTCCTGTGTACCTAGCACTCAGAAAGGTATCCATAGGTAAAGTATCTCTATACTTACTAAAACCTGATGAGGTAGATATTATTCCTTCCACTTTATGCATGAAAAAACTGCAACTCAGAGGATCACAGAGATTTGTATGTTCAAAGGAATCAGTGGCAAAGTCCCTTAATTACCTTCTCTCTCCTCTTGAAGTCAGATAACTGTCCTCAGATACTTTAGCCATCCTGGTATGTGCTGTATTCTCAGTTGCTCAGTCATGTCTGACTCTTTGCAACCCCATGGACTATAGCCCCCCAGGAGCCTCTGTCCATGGGATTTTCCAGGCAGGAATACTGGAGTAGGTTGCCATTTCCTACTCCAAGGGATCTTCCTGACCCAGGGATTGAATCCACGTCTCTTGTGTTTTTTGCATTGGTAGGCAGATTCTTTAGTACTGCACCAGCTGAGAAGTCTCCATCCTGGAATGGTAGCCTGCAATCCAAGCCCCAAACCACCCAATTCCAAGGCCATCCCTTACTTTAGTAAAAAACTTCTACATGTACATTTCACACTCAGGACAGAGCAGTCATAGATCCTGGTCACTGAGAATCAACCAATCACAGTTGTGGGAAGGCATCCTTAATTCTGAAAGAATTCTTCACTGAAGTCCCAATTCTCATCTGTCTGGACTCACAAAGGTCATTCCTTATTGGCAGTGACCATCTTCACTATGGTCACACCAGGACTTGAGAACTAAGGTCATCCCCTCCTGTGGCTTTTCTCTTCCAAAACTTAAATGATCCCATAACGGAATACACTTCTGGTTAAAAACTGCCTTTGAGTTCGTTCCCAAGTTACCTCATTGTATGAGGTAAGGGGTTGATTTAATTGAGTTATATAGTAAGTGTCATGAAAATATGCAGTGGAAGATTCATTTTCAGGGTGATTCCATTTAGGAAGCAATTAAAGATGTTAAAGAGGTCTCCGTCACCACAGTGTCACAAATTGCTTATCCATCGAGAGTAAATTCAAACATAGGCAGGGACATCTCACACGGGAGATCAGAACTGAAGCAGGCAGGATTCCAGGCTGACAAATCAAAGCCAGAATCCCAAGTCTCTGGCATTCTGGATTCACCTTTTCTTTAACAATTAAATGCACAGCCTGAAACCCGCATTCTAAATACTATAGTCAAACCAGATATCTGGTGGGATTTTCATTCATTCATTCCAACAATCTCTTCCTGAGTGACTACTGTGTGTCAAGCTCTATTCTAGGCAGTAGAAACAAAGCAAGAAATATCCAGGTTAAAAAAAATGTCCTGGGACTTCCCTGGTGGTCCAGTGGTTAAGATTCTACACTCCCAATGCAGGGAGTTTGACCCCTGGTCAGGGAACTAGATCTCATGTGCAGCAACTAAAACCCAGCAGCCAAATTTAAAAAGAGAGAGCTGTATGTTCAACAAAAAAAACCCAGCTATATGTTAAAAAAGAAAGAAAGAAAACTCCTGCCCTCATGGAGCTTATGTTGTTTGTGTGTGCTGAGAGCAGGAAAGTTGGGGTGGGGAGGGGCTGTTTCTTTCAGAATGAGTCTATTCTGAAGCCTGTAGTCCCCTGTATCCTGGTAGCTGCTGCCATCTCTCTCTGCCCTGGTGGGAAATACCACCCTCACTTTCTTCACTCCCCACAGAGAGCCACTAATACAAGTTGGTGTGTATAGGTTTTTATAGGTGAAGGGTAGCAGAAGGAGCATATCATAGCATTATGAAATACAAGCAACAACTTAAAATGTAATATTAAATATTGCTGATCTCAAAAACTACTATCTATTCTACCTGGTGGGCTGTTTCTTGCTGGCCATATTCTCCCTCAGGCTCTGGCTTGTTGCCATCTTCTCCCATCTCTCTCTCCAGATCTTTTTGCCAGCCCCTGATTCTCCTAGCTGCCAGCCTCTGACCTTCACTTTCCTTTTACTTTTCTCATGCAAAGCAGTTCACCCAAGGCTTCAGGACTATGCCCTGACTGAGGCTGATGGAGAGAGGGGGCTTCACCTTTCCCATCCAAAAAGTCAGCCAAGATATTTTTTTAAAAAAACAAACAACCGTCTTTCCTGTTGTGAATTTTACCACTCCTCCACCTTGTGAGCTGCAGTCTGTTCTAGCTTCAGCAGAATTTTTTTACTCATTGCCATCAGCCAGCAGTTGTGGGAAAACAGTACGCAGAGTGAATTGCTAAAGACTACCCCAAAAGTGGAATTTTAAGCACTCACATTAACAAAGCGTTGGGAAAATGTCATTAAAGATTCCAAACAAATGAGCAATCAATCCTTGTATACTCAATAATGAACAAGTAGAAACTGAGAGCCTTTCGAAAAAATCAAGTTGGATCACTACCTCAAGTAGAATATCAAAATGACTTTCAAATATATCAGAGATTCAAACATGAAAGGGGAAACACAGGGATCTCCCTGATGTTCCAGTAGTTAAGATTCCTATGCTTCTACTGCAAAGGGCAAGGGATTTGATCCGTGGACAGAAAAAAAAAAAAGTTGAAATCAATAAATGACTTTAAAAGAAAAGGACCACAAAACTAATAGAACATGACTGAGGTTTTAAAATTAATACTTTTGAAGTAGAAAAAACCTTCTAAGTATGATATTGAAAAGTAAAAAGAAAAAGTTAGCAATCTGACTAAATATAAATGTTAAACTTCCACATAGCAAAACTACCACAAATTACATCCAAAAAAAAAGTGAGAAAACATTGTAACACACAAAACAAATTTAAGAATAAATTCTTCAGAAGACAAACAATATCATCAAAATGAACAGAATTTTTTTTTATTTTCCTTTTTTTAAATTAATTTATTTATTTAATTGAAGGCTAATTACTTTACAATACTGTAGTGGTTTTTGCCATACACTGACATGAATCAGCCATGGGTGTACATGTGTCCCCATCCTGAACCCCCCTCCCGCCTCCCTCCCCATCCCGTCCCTCAGGGTCATCCCAGTGCACCAGCCCTGAGCACCCTGTCTCATGCATCAAACCTGGACTGGCGATCTGTTTCACACATGGTAAAATACATGTTTCAATGCTATTCTCTCAAGTCATCCCACATTTGCCTTCTCCCACAGAATCCAAAAGCCTGTTCTTTACATTTGTGTCTCCTTTGCTGTCTCACATATAGGGTCATCATTACCATCTTTCTAAATTCCATATATATGCATTATTATACTGTATTGTTGTTTTTCTTTCTGACTTACTTCACTCTGTATAATAGGTCCCAGTTTCATCCACCTCATTAGAACTGACTCAAATGTTTTCTTTTTTAACAGCTGAGTTATATTCCATTGTGTATCTGTACCACAGCTTTCTTATCCAATCGTCTGCTGATGGACATCCATGCCCTAGCTATTGTAAACAATGCTGCAATGAACATTGGGGTACACATGTCTCCTTCAATTCTGGTTTCTTAGATGTGTATGCCCAGCAGTGGGATTGCTGGGTCGTATGGGAGTTCTATTTCCAGTTTTTTAAGAAATCTCCACACTGTTCTCCACAGTGGCTGTACTAGTTTGCATTTCCACCAACAGTGTAAGAGGGTTCCCATTTCTCTGCACCTTCTCCAGCATTTATTGCTTGTAGACTTTTTGATCGCAGCCATTCTGACTGGCGTGAGATGGTACCTCATTGTGGTTTTTATTTGCATTTCTCTCATGAGTGATGTTCATTATCTTTTCATGTTTTAGCCATCTGTATATCTTCTTTGGAGAAATGTCTGTTTAGTTCTTTGGCCCATATTTTGATTGGGTCATTTATTTTTCTGGAATTGAGCTACATGAGCTGCTTGTATATTTTTGAGATTAATTCTTTGTCAGTTTCTTCATTTGCTATTACTTTCTCGCATTCTGAAGGCTGTCTTTTCACCTTGCTTATAGTTTCCTTTGTTGTGCAAAAGCTTTTAAGTTTATTTAGGTCCCATCTGTTTATTTTTGCTTTTATTTCCAATATTCCAGGAGGTGGGTCATAGAGGATCCTGCTGTGATTTATGTCAGAGAGTGTTTTGCCTATGTTTTCCTCTAGGAGTTTAATAGTTTCTGGTCTTACATTTAGATCTTTAATCCATTTTGGGTTTATTTTTGTGTATGGTGTTAGAAAGTGTTCTAGTTTCATTCTTTTACAGGTGGTTGACCAGTTTTCCCAGCACCACTTGTTAAAGAGATTGTCTTTTCTTCACTGTATATTCTTGCCTCCATTGTCAAAGATAAGGTATCCATAGGTGCGTGAATTTATCTCTGGGCTTTCAATTTTGTTTCATTGATCTATATTTCTGTCTTTGTGCCAGTACCATACTGTCTTGATGAATGTAGGTTTGTAGAACAGTCTAAAGTCAGGCAGGTTGATTCCTCTAGTTTCAGTCTTCTTTCTCAAGATTGCTTTGGCTATTCAAGGTTTTTTGTATTTCCATACAAATTGTGAAATTATTTTGAACAGAAATTTTAAAGGTAGGCAAAGGATATGATCAAGCAGCATACACATATACACAAATGGTCACTAAAACCACGAAAATATATTCAGCTTTGTTCCTCCTTAAATAAATAAGCATTTTGAAAAGGATATTGTTGACATCGTTTTCCACCTATCAGATTGGCAAATATATCAAACTTTACAATACCAAGTGGTGGTTATAAGAGGAATTATTCATTTTCACATATGTTGATATAGAATATAAATTGGTGCAAACTTTTTGATAGATTATTGTTGTTTAGTCTCTCGGTCATTTCTGACTCTTCACAGAGAAAAGCCTTCAATCTTCCTGAGTTTCAAAAGGCAGATTCAAGCAGTTAATAATTAGGGGAGTGAGGACATGCAGAAACAAAGGAAAGGCAGTCAAGAAACAATTTATTGTTGTTGTTGTTCAGTTGCTAAGTTATGTCCTACTCTTTGTGACCCCATGGACTGCAGCACACCAGGCTTTCCTGTCCTTCACTATCTCCTGGAGTTTGCTCAAACTCATGTTCATTGAGTCAGTGATGCCATCCAACCATCTCATCCTCTGCCAGCCCCTTCTCCTCTTGCCCTCAATCTTTCCCAGGACCAGGGTCTTTTCCAATGATTTAACTTTTTGCATCAGGTCGCCAAAGTATTGGAGCTTCAGCTTCAGCATCAGTCCTTCCAATGAATATTCATGGTTGTTTTCCTTTAGGATTGACTGGTTTTATCTCCTTGTAGTCCAAGGGACTCTCAAGAGTCTTCTCTAGTACCACAGTTCAAAAACATCAGCCAGGGATCGAACCTGTGTGTCTCGCATCTCTTGCATTACAAGAGGATTCTTTACCCACTGAGCCACCTGGGAAGCCTGCCCATATTGGAGTGGTTATATCAATCATTTTCCTGGGCTCCAAAACACTTTATTTTCTTGGGCTCCAAAATCCCTGCAGATGGTGACTGCAGCCATGAAATTAAAAGACATTTACTCCTTGGAAGAAAATCTATGACCAACCTAGACAGCTTATTAAAAAGCAGGGACATTACTTTGCCAACAAAGGTCCGTCTAGTCAAAGCTATGGTTTTTCCAGTAGTCACGAATGGACGTGAGAGTTGGACCATAAGGAAAGCTGAGCAATGAAGAATTGATACTTTTGAACTGTGGTGTTGGAGAAAACTCTTAAGAGTCCCTTGGACTGCAAGGAGATCCAACCAGTCAATCCTAAAGGAAATCAGTCCTGAATATTCATTGGAAGGACTGATGCTGAAGCTGAAGCTCCAATACTTTGGCCACCTGATGCAAAGAACTGACTCCTTAGAAAAGACCCTGATGCTGGGAAAGATTGAAGGTAGGAGGAGAAGGGGATGACAGAGGATGAGATGGTTGGATGGCATCACCGACTCAATGAACATGAGTTTGGGTATGCTCCGGGAGTTGGTGATGGACAGGGAAGCCTGGTGTGCTGCAGTCCATGGGGTCGCAAACAGTCAGACACAACTGAGCAACTGACCTGAACTGATAGCTTAGCAAGACCTTCAACAGACAAAGACATCTATTCCCTCAAATGGTCATCTATCCACATTGGTTTCCATGAGTTATCTTTTTTCTGTCTGATCTACCATGATCTGTTCACCAAGGACTGATATTTAACTGGAGGTGGTGGTTTAGTCACTAAGCGTGACTCTTGTGATCCCATGGACTGTAGCCCACCAGGTTCCTCTGTTCATGGGATTCTCCAGGCAAAAATACTGGAGTGGGTTGCCATGCCCTCCTCCAGGTAATCTTCCCAACCCAGGGATCTAACCCAGGTCTCTTGCATTACAGGCAGATTCCTTACTGCCTGAGTCACCAGGGAAGGCCTCAAACATGGCTTATGCCTCTTTAATGAAGAGGCATAAATCCAAGGGGCGGCCCTTTGGGATATCACTACCATGTTAGTTAGTTAACAGGGTCTTTTCTATCAGGGTTCAAGAGCTGTCTTTCCCTTATATTTCTTCCAAAAGCAACTGTTTTGAAGTTGTTTTGAAGACTGCCAAAAGTCTTCAAGTTTTAGGTCATAAAAGAATATTTAAGTGTGTAGGAAAGACTGCTCAGTTCAGTTCAGTTCAGTCACTCAGTTGTGTCTGACTCTTTGCGACCCCATAGACTACAGCACGCCAGGCCTCCCTGTTCATCGCCAGTTCCTGGAATTTGCTCACAAATTCATGTCCATTGAGTGGGTGATGCCATCCAACCATCTCATCCTCTGTCATCTCCTTCTCCTCTTGCCTTCAATCTTTCCCAGCATCAGGGTCTTTTCCAATGAGTCAGCTCTTCCCATCAGCTGGCCAAAGTATTGGAGTTTCAGCTTCAGCATCAGTCCTTCCAATGAATATTCAGGACTGATTTCCTTTAGGATTGACTGGTTGGATCTCCTTGCAGTCCAAGGGACTCTCAAGAGTTTTCTCCAACACCACAGTTCAAAAGTATTAATTCTTCATTGCTCAGCTTTCTTTATGGTCCAACTCTCACATCCATGCATGACTATTGGAAAAACCATAGCTTTGACTAGATGGGCCTTTGTTGGCAAACTAATGTCTCTGCTTTTTAACATGCTGTCTAGGTTAGTCAAAAGTTTTCTTCCAAGGAGCAAGTGTCTTTTAATTTCATGGCTGCAGTCACCATCTGCAGTGATTTTGGAGCCCCCCAAAATAAAGTCTCTCACTATTTCCACTGTTTCCCCATCTATTTGCCATGAAGTGATGGGACCAGATGCCATGATCTTAGTTTTCTGAATGTTGAGTTTTAAGCCGACTTTTTCACTCTCCTCTTTCACTTTCATCAAGAGGCTCTTTAGTTCTTCTTCACTTTCTGCCATAAGGGTGGTGTCATCTGCATATCTGAGGTTATTGATATTTCTCCCAGCAATCTTAATTCCATCTTGTGCTTCATCCAGCCCAGCATTTCTCATGATGTACTCTATATATAAGTTAAATAAGCAGGGTGACAATATACAGCCTTGATGTACTCCTTTCCCTATTTGGAACCAGTCTGTTATTCCATGCCCAGTTCTAACTGTTGCTTCCTGACCTGCATACAGATTTCTCAAGAGGCAGGTCAGGTTGCTACTTATAGTTGCTGATAAAGCTGTATGTACTACATGACCATTTTTAAAGGGTTTCCTGCTAAAGTTAAAAATTTTTGTTGTATCCAAAGCATTCCAAAACCATAGACTTATCCAAAATCATATCTACTCTCATTACATGAGTTGAATCTCCTAGCCCTAGCTACTTGGCAAGTTCCGATGAGTGCAAGGAATCCTGCCACCTGCACAAACATTTCCCTCTGGCAAGAGGTCATATTTTGGACATGAAGTGACACCTGTTACAGTGCATCCCACCTGTTTCAGTTTTAAGGTATGACTTGTCAAAAAACTAGATTAAGTCTGGATTTTAATAAATCAGTTTGGGGCATAGATAGTTCACAACAAGAGGTTGAATATTTATGAGTTCTTCCATCTTCAGATTATAGAAAAATAACGGAATTTTAGAAACCACAATCAAGACTGGGAGAAAGTAATGGGATTTCATAAGAAGTCACCCTACTTGCTGAAGTATTGTATATTTTCAGTGTTCAACAAAGACTATCCACCATGAGGGATTATTAGTTTTGAAGGAGACCCTAGAACTGAGTCAACAGAAACCTCCACTTGTTTAGCTGCTGGAGCTGTTGCACTTAGACAAGGCCAGCAGGTTTTGCCACTGAGTCAAGAGACTATAGTAGCTACTGCTGTTTGATGAAATGCCAAGAAGGTAAAAGAGAACAACAGGGTTTGCTCAGATCGCTCAAGAAAGATAAAGGGACTTCCCTGATGGGCTAGTGGTTAAGACTCCATACTTTCACTGCAGGGGCGTGGGTTTGACCCCTGATCAGAGAACTAAGATCCCTCAAGCCTTGTGGAACAGATAAAAAGATAAACTTTAAAAAAAAATTTTTTTTAAGGTAGAAAGGTTTATAATTAGGCAGATCCAGATCTGTTAAGGTTTAGATTTACAGGGAAGTGCTTTGTTTACCCATGATTTAGTTAAATCACATGAAAGGCAATTTCAGTAACCAGGGAGATCAAGGAATCTTCCTAAATATTTCATTGTAGTAGACCAGATGGGCTTCCCTGGTGGCTCAGATGGTAAGGAATCTGCCTGCAATGCTGGAGAGCCGGGTTTGATCCCTGGTCAGGAAGATCCCCTGGAGAAGAGAATGGTAACCCACTCCAGTACTCTTGAATGGACAGAAGAGCCTGGTGGTCTATAGTCCATGGGATCACAAACAGTCAGATGCAACTGAGTGCCTAACACTACCACTACCACTAGTAGGGGAAATTTTTAACAGTTTGTAGTCTGTCAACAGTAAGGGATTTACTGCTGGATAAAGTATGTCTAAGCTAATAACAAAATCATAAACTTTTTCTGAAATCTTATGTCTTTCTGAGCTAAAACAGTAAAATGATAGTAGGATTAGTCTTAGTGTGTACCTCATCTTTGGAACCCAACTAAAAAGTCATCCACATATTACATGAGATTAGAACTACAAATCGTGGTTGAGGACTTGTAAAACCAAAGAGGATACCTCAGTAAACTCCTGTGGCCTAACAATTCAGGTATTTTAATGATTTTCCCAGGAGAAGGAAAACAAGTTCTCGTGATTTTAATTTAAAGGGACACTAAATAAAGCAGAACACAGCTATAAAATATATAGTCTCTGAGGCACCTGAGATGAAATAGTCTTTGGGTTTGCTGCAGTGTTGTATAATAAAAAATTCAACAGGCCCTTGGACTAGGTAACAAAACTAGTGGGCAGCTGTACGGCCCAGTGGTAGAATTCTCCAGTGGTAGAAATAGCCCACTAGTTCTGTTATCTAGTCCAAACTTGTACTGCTCACCACATAACAGGCCAATAAATCAAGAGATGAGTTATTGGGGCAAGGAATAGTGACTTTATTCAGAAAGCCAGCAGACTAAGAAAATAGGAACTATTGTCTCAAAGAACCATCTTGCTGAGGTCTGGATGCTATTTTCTTCTATAATACAGGGTTGGGGGTTGGGGGCTGGGGTCAAAGGTAAAGCAAAAAGCTGTTCAGTTCAGTTCAGTCACTCAGTCGTGTCCAACTCTGCAACCCCATGGACTGCAGTACACCAGGCTTTCCTGTCCATCACCAACTCCCAGAGCTTGCTCAAACTCATGTTCATTGAGTCAGTGGTGCCATCCAACCATCTCATCCTGTGTCGTCCCCTTCTCCTCCTGCCTTCAGTCTTTCCCAGCATCAGGGTCTTTTCTAAAAAGGTAGTTCTTCACATCAGTTAACCAAAGTACTGGAGCTTCAGCTTTAGCATCAGTCCCTCCAAAGAATATTCAGGACTGATTTCCTTTAGGATTGACTGGTTGGATCTCCTTGCAGTCCAAGGGACTCTCAAGAGTCTTCTCCAACACCACAGTTCAAAAGCATCAATTCTTCATTGCTTAGCTTTCTTTATGGTCCAGCTCTCACATCCATACATGACTACTGGAAAAAAACATAGCTTTGACTATACGGACCTGTGTTTGCTATGACCAGTGCATTTTCTTGGCTAAACTCTGTCAGCCTTTGCCCTGCTTCATTTTGTACTCCAAGACCAAACTTGCCTGTTATTCCAGGTATTTCTTGATTTCCTACTTGTGCATTCCAGTCCCCATTGATGAAAAGGACTTTGCTTTTTGGTGTTAGTTCTAGAAGGTTTTGTAGGTCATCATAGAACCATTCAACTTCAGCTTCTTTGGCGTTAGTGGTTGGGGTACAGACTTGGATTACTGTGATATTGAACAGTTTGCCTTGGAAACGAACCAAGATCATTCTGTTGCTTTTGAGATTGCACCCAAGTACTGCATTTAGGACTCTTTTGTTGACTATGAGGGCTACTCCATTTTTCTAAGGGATTCTTGCCCACAGTAGTAGATACAATGGTCATCTGAACTAAATTCACCCATTCTGGTCCATTTTAGTTCACTGATTCCTAAAATTGATTTTTAAAATTCCTAAAAATTAAAAGCTGTAAGTTGTTGCAATTGTTTCCTGGTTTTGACCTAACTCCAGAGGGGATGTGTTAATTTTTTCTTCCTTCAGCCATTTTCATAGGTGGGTTGGGTCAGGATGTTTCCTGTAAGCTGAACAAAAGAATTTTAGCTTAACATTCAGACACGGGAGGCAGGGTTCCCAGAGATAGGCCATTATGTATACTTTAAGCTATAGAGAATCCCATGGACAGAGGAGCCTGGTGGGCTACAGTCCATAGGGTCACAAAGAGTTGGACATAACTGAGCATCTAACACTTTACACTGACTTTCATAGGCAGAATCCTTTTAGTAATTAATTAACTTGTAGCAAAAGCAATAGAATATAAAGGTTAAAGTAAAAGAAACAAATCTAATACAGAATCAGATTTGTTCTTCCCTATTACAGTTCTGTAACTATACAACTGCCAACATAAAGAGTAAACCAGGATGTGTTCAAATTTCCAGAAATTGAATTTATTCAAGAATAGCAGAAGGATTGCCATTTGAGAAATGTATACTGTAGCTAGCTATAAGCAACTCTGTTGAGGGATTGGGGTGGGCGGTACTTATGGATAAGAAGTACAAAGATGAGGTTATGCAATGGGGGAAATACAACTTCAAAAGACGCTCAGAGCAAGAAATGATATTGTTGCTTAGCTCAATCACACTACATTCCCTAATAGGTGAATCTATGTATTGTTGAGATCATTCCTGCTTTTGGAACCTGGCAAGATCAAATGGAAGCCTGCAAACCTGAATGACCTCACCCTGGAAGATACTTTTGTCATGTGATATGACGATGGATTGGACTAATTATTAATGACTAAATGGGACTGTAGAAATGTAACAGTATCTTTTGTCTTTGTATTTTAGGTTACTTCTGCACTGGCATTGTTAGTAAGATTATGATATTGAATATAGTATTGGTATTGATAGTCAAATGTATTAGGAAATGGAGTTAAAATCCTGCTGGGCTGGATGACCCACAAGCTGGAATCAAGATTGCCAGGAGAAATATCAGCAACCTCAGATATGCAGATGATACCACTCTAATGGCAGAAAATGAAGAGGAACTAAAGAGCCTCTTGATGAGGGTAAAAGAGGAGAGTGAAAAAGCCAGCTTAAAACTCAACATTTAAAAAAACTAAGATCATGGTATCCAGTCCCATCACTCCATGGCAAGTAGATGGGGAAAAAGTGGAAACAGTGACAGATTTTATTTTCCTGGGCTCCAAAATCACTGTGAAAGGTGACTGCAGCCTATGAAAAACCTAGCATATTAATAAGCAGAGACATCACTCTGCCAATAAAGGTCTGTATAGTCAAAGCTATGTTTTTTCCAGTAGTTATGCACAGATGTGAGAGTTGGACCATAAAAAAGGAAGAAGGCTGAACACCAAAGAAGTGATGCTTTCAATGCTAGAGAAAACTCTTGAGAGTCCCTTAGACAGCAAGGAGATCAAACCAGTCAATCCTGGAAAATAAACCCTGAATACTCACTGGAAAGACTGATGCTGAAACTGAAGTTCTAGTGCTTTGGCCTCCTGATGTGAAGAGCTGACTCATTGGAAAAGACACTGATGCTGGAAAAGATTGAGGGCCGGAGAAGAAGGGGGCGACAGAGGATGAGATGGTTGGATGGCATCACTGACTCAATGGGCATGAGCTTGAGCAAACTCTGGAAGATGGTGAAGGACAGGTAAGCCTGAAATACTGCAGTCCTTGGATCACAATGAGTCGGACACGACTTAGCAACTGAACAACAACAAACAACAGCAACAATCCCCACCCCTCACTGGCTGCTCCAAATGTTCAGCATATAAATAGAATGATAGCCAAAGGCCAAGCAGTAGCCTACAGTACAATAAAGAATTTCTTGGCCTTTGCCACTAGTTCCTTGAAAAGAGATGGTAAATCCTTGCAATTTCCTGAGTGATAGGGGTTTTTTGTTATTTATAAATCCCTTGGATCACACCTGAGTTTATGCTAAGAGAGAAGATGTTTCAGGATGGGGGTTGGTCACCAGAAAGACCAGCCATGTGATTCGATGATTGGCAACTTGAGCCAGCCTGACCTCGGGGGAGGAGAGGAGGATTGGAGATTGAGTTCAGTCATGTGGCCAATGATTCAGTCAATCATGCCTCTGCAATGAAACCCCAATAAAAACTCTAGATTCCTGGTTGGTGACTTCATCAATGCACTGGAAGGATAAGGCACCCTGACTCCATAGGGAGAGGGCTAGGGAGTTCTGCAGAACCTCCCAGACCTCACCCAATAAGTCTCTTTACTTGGCTGGTCCTGACATGTATCTTTTATAGTAAAACTGTAATTGTAAGTATGTGGTGTGGTGCGAGGGTTCAGTCATGTCCAGCTCTTTGCGACCCCATAGATTGCAGCCCCCTAGGTTCCTCTGTCCATGGAATTTTCCAGGCAAGAATAATGGAGTGAGTTGCCATTTCCTACTCCAGAAATCTTCCCAATCCAGGGATCAAACCTGCATCTCCTCTCACAATGGCAGGCAGGTCTTTACCACTGCACCACCTAGGAAGCCTCATTTGTAAGTATAACATTTCAGAAATGGAATATTTCCTGCCATATCAGTCATCAGCAATTGCAGCCCTCCAACGTGAGCCCATGAGCCTGAGGGAACTCAGAAAGAAGAAGAAGAACTTCTATCTAGCAGCTATTAGACTACGCCACTCCCAATAGTGAGCCTGAGGAACTCAGGATGTGAAAACAGCATCCGTTCAGTTCAGTTCAGTCACTCAGTCATGTCCGACTCTTTGCAACCCCATGAATCGCAGCACGCCAGGCCTCCCTGTCCATCACCAACTCCCGGAGCTTACTCAAACTCATGTCTATCGAGTCGGTGATGCCATCCAGCCATCTCATCTTCTGTCGTCCCCTTCTCTTCCTGCCCCCAATCCCTCCCAGCATCAGGGTCTTTTCCAATGAGTCAACTCTTTGCATGAGGTGGCCAAAGTACTTGAGTTTCAGCTTCAGCATCAGTCCATTGAATGAACACCCAGGACTGATCGCCTTTAGGATGGACTGGTTGGATCTACTGGCAGTCCAAGGGACTCTCAAGAGTTTTCTCTAACACCACAGTTCAAAAACATCTATTTTTCAGCACTCAGCTTTCTTCACAGTCCACCTCTCACATCCATACATGACCACTGGAAAAACCATAGCCTTGACTAGACAGACCTTTGTTGGCAAAGTAATGTCTCTGCTTTTTGAAATGCTATCTAGGTTGGTCATAACTTCCCTTCCAAGGAGTAAGCATCTTTTAATTTCATGGCTGCAATCACCATTTGCAGTGATTTTGGAGCCCAAAAAAAACAAAGCCTGACACTGTTTCCACTGTTTCCCCATCTATTTCCCATGAGGTGATGGGACCAGATGCCATGATCTTAGTTTTCTGAATGTTGAGCTTTAAGCCAACTTTTTCACTCTCCTCTTTCACTTTCATCAAGAGGCTTTTAGTTCCTCTTCACTTTCTGCCAGAAGGGTGGTGTCATCTGCATATCTGAGGCTATTGATATTTCTCCCGGCAATCTTGATTCCAGCTTGTGCTTCATCCAGCTCAGCGTTTCTCATGATGTACTCTGCATATAAGTTCAACAAACAGGGTGACAATACACAGCCTTGACGTACTCCTTTTCCTATTTGGAACCAGTCTGTTGTTCCATGTCCAGTTCTAACTGTTGCTTCCTGACCTGCATATAGGTTTCTCAAGAGGCAGGTCAGGTGGTCTGGTATTCCCATCTTTTTCAGAATTTTCCACAGTTTTTTGTGAGCCACACAGTCAAAGACTTTGGCATAGTCAATAAAGCAGAAATAGATGTTTTTCTGGAACTCTCTTGCTTCTTTGATGATCCAGCAGATGTTGGCAATTTGATCTCTGGTTCCTCTGCCTTTTCTAAAACCAGATTGAACATCTGGAAGTTCTTGGTTCATGTATTGCTGAAGCCTGGCTTGGAGAATTTTGAGAATTACTTACTAGCGTGTGAGATGAGTGCAATTGTGCAGTAGTTAGAGCATTCTTTGGGATTGCCTTTCTTTGGGTTTGGAATGAAAACTGAACTTTTCCAGTCCTGTGGCCATTGCTGAGCTTTCCAAATTTGCTGGCATACTGACTGCAGCATTTTCATAGCATCATCTTTTAGGATTTGAAATAGCTCAAATGGAACTCCATCACCTCCACTAGTGATGCTTTCTAAGGCCCACTTGACCTCACATTCCAGGATGTCTGGCTCTAGGTGAGTGATCACACCATTGTGATTATCTGGCTCGTGAAGATCTTTTTTGTGCAGTTCCTCTGTATATTCTTGCCACTTCTTCTTAATATCTTCTGCTTCTGTTAGGTCCATACCATATCTGTCCTTTATCGAATCCATCTTTGCATGAAATATTCCCTTGGTATCTCTAATTTTCTTGAAGAGATCTCTAGTCTTTCCCATTCTGATCTTTCCCTCTATTTCTTTGCATTGATCGCTGAGGAAGGCTTTCTTATCTCTCCTTGCTCTTCTTTGGAACTCAGTATTCAAATGGGAATATCTTTCCTTTTCTCCTTTGCTTTTCCCTTCTCTTCTTTTTCACAGCTATTTGTAAGGCCTCCTCAGACAACCATTTTGCCTTTTTGCATTTCTTTTCCATGGGGATGGTCTTGATCCCTATCTCCTGTACAATGTCACATACCTCCATCTATAGCTCATCAGGCACTCTGTCTATCAGATGTAGTCCCTTAAATCTATTTCTCACTTACACTGTATAGTCATAAGGGATTTGATTTAGGTCATACCTGAATGGTCTAGTGGTTTTCCCTACTTTCTTTAATTTAAGTCTGAATTTGGCAATAAGGAGTTCATAATCTGAGTCACAGTCAGCTCCCAGTCTTGTTTTTGCTGACCGTATAGAGCTTCTCCATCTTTGGCCGCAGAGAATATAATCAATCTGATTTCGGTGTTGACCATCTGGTGATGTCCATGTGTAGAGTCTTCTCTTGTGTTGTTGGAAAAGGATGTTTGCTATGACCAGTGCATTCTCTTGGCAAAACTCTATTAGCCTTTGCCCTGCTTCATTCTGTACCCCAAGGCCAAATTTGCCTGTTACTCCAGGTGTTTCTTGACTTCCTACTTTTGCATTCCAGTCCCCTATAATGAAAAGGATATCTTTTGGGTGTTAGTTCTAAAAGGAATATAGGTCTTCATAGAACCATTCAACTTCAGCTTCTTCAGTGTTACTGGTTGGGGCATAGGCTTGGATTACCATGCTATTGAATGGTTTGCCTTGGAAACAAACCGAGATCATTCTGTCATTTTTGAGATTGCATCCAAGTACTGCATTTTGGACTCTTTTGTTGACCATGATGGCTACTCCATTTCTTCTAAGAGATTCCTGCCCACAGTAGTAGATATAATGGTCATCTGAGTTAAATTCACCCATTCCAGTCCATTTTAGTTTGCTGATTCCTAGAATGTCAACATTTACTCTTGTCATCTCCTGTTTGACCACTTCTAATTTGCCTTGATTCATGGACCT
This sequence comes from Dama dama, assembly GCF_033118175.1. Taxonomy (NCBI): domain Eukaryota; kingdom Metazoa; phylum Chordata; class Mammalia; order Artiodactyla; family Cervidae; genus Dama; species Dama dama. The sequence continues at coordinate 37,157,056 of NC_083692.1, forward strand.
AACATTCCAGGTTCCTATGCAATATTGCTCTTTACAGCATCGGACCTTGTTTCTATCACCAGTCCCATCCACAGCTGGGTATTGTTTTTGCTTTGGCTCCATCCCTTCATTCTTTCTGGAGTTATTTCTCCAGTGATCTCCAGTAGCATATTGGGCACCTATCGACCTGGGGAGTTCCTCTTTCAGTATCCTATCATTTTGCCTTTTCATACTGTTCATGGGGCTCTCACGGCAAGAACACTGAAGTGGTTTGCCATTCCCTTCTCCAGTGGACCACATTCTGTCAGAGCTCTCCACCAGGACCCGACCATCTTGGGTGGCTCCACACGACATGGCTTAGTTTCATTGAGTTAGACAAGACTGTGGTCCTGTGATCAGATTGGCTGGTTTTCTGTGACTATGCTTTTAATGTGTCTGTCCTCTGATGCCCTCTCACAACACCTACTGTCTTACTTGGGTATCTCTTACCTTGGACATGGGGTATCTCTTTAAGGCTGCTCCAGCAAAGCGCAGCCACTGCTTCTTACCTTGGATGAGCAGTATCTCCTCAGGGCCCTTCCTGACCTTGAACATGGAGTAGCTCCGCTCGGTCCTCCTGAGCCCGCGCAGCGACTGCTCCTTGGACGTGGGGTTGCTCCTCTCGGCCGCCGCCCCTGAAATCGAAAGTGGGGTAGCTCCTCTGGGCAGCTCCTGCGCCATCGCAGCCTGGTGCTCTAGGTTGCCGCCCCCACCTTGGGCTAGGGGTATCTCCTCACGGCCACGCTTCTGCGTGGTCAGTCATACCAGCCCCAGATTAGCATCCTCCCATACATAGGAAAGCGCTAAATCCCTTAACTTGGGATATCTGGTTTTCTTTAATTCACAAAAACACTTTTGACATTCAGACTACCTGTCCCCTGTTGCAAGTTTCTATATAACCTGGCTCCTCCCACCCCATCCCGCCAGTTCTCTCAGGGTTACTTGAGATGCTGCCTCCCAGGCTTAAGTCCTAAAAACTTCCGCCAAATAAAACATAACTCAACTTTTAGGTTGCATGTATTTTTTCAGTCAACATACTTTCCTGAGATCTGTGAGCCATGCCAGCGAATTATCAAACCTGAAAGGGGTCTTGGGAATGACTATCTTGTTTGTGGTCCCCATGACCGGAATGAATTTACAACCCTGCCCATTGGGCTTTCTTTTCTTTCTTTATTTAGCCTGCGACAGGATCTTAATTGCTGCACGCAGGATCTAGTTCCCTGACCAGTGATCCAACCTAGGCCCCCTGCACTGAGAGCATGGAATCCTAGCCATTGGACCACCAAGAAAGTCCCCAAACTGGATTTTCTACTTCTGAGAAGATAAGAGTGGTACAAAGACAATAACAAAGCATACTGAGTCTTTTCTTTGTTAGGCTTTCAACCTTAGGTTGAGACCCCTGAGAACTCTAGGTTCAGGGGTTTAGGGTTGGCCACTCCAGAATGTACCACTTTGGCATGTGGATTATTTCAAGTTAAAGACAGTTAAGACCCAACAGACTCAACAAGGGGGGCTTCCCAGGTGGTGCCAGTAGCAAAGAATCCACCTACCAATCAGGAGATGCAAGAGGTGCAAATTCGATCCCTGGGTCAGGAACTCCTGCAGTTGGAAATGGCAACCTACTCCAATATTCTTGCCTGGAAAATTCCATGGACAGAGGAGACTGGTGGACTACTGTCTGGGGTCACAAAAAGTTGGACCCAACTGAGTGACTGAGCATACACGCAGACCTAACAAGAGCTTTTTCCTCCTCCTTAACTGCCTAAAAAGATTTAGATAGAGGAGCTAGCCCCAGAACTATCATCAAAGATAACTACAAAGAATACAGGCAAGATGTGGTAAGCTGCAGGGGAAGCTCGACAAGGCCTAGAGATCAAATTCCTCTCTGTGTCCTTTGTCTCTGTGTGGCATGGCAAACATTTATTTACCGAACATTTACTCTTCCCATCTTCCTATAAATCATCTTCCCTTTTGAAGTCCCCCACTCCTACCGCCTTCTTCTTAGTTTCAAATGGCATATAAGCTTCGATTTCCTGACTGCCTGGGGGTCTCCTATTCTTATGGGGTCCCCATACATATGTAATTAAATTTATTTTCCTCCTGTAAATCTTGTGGTGTCAATTTAATTAGACCAGCCAAAGAACTGAGAAGTGAAGAAAGGGAAAGATTTCTTCCCTACAAGGATATTGTGCAAGTTTGGATAGAGGTTTAGATAAATCAATCTGAACTTTAATAGGTTTAATCCCCATAATCCTGCTTATAGCAATATAACTTTTTGCTGTTACTCTTTAATACATTCAATTTCAGCCTGATTTAGGCTCAAAGATACCTGTAAGTCAAGGTTCAAAGTAGTTACAACTGCCTTATAATTAAAGAAGTCTCTAGAGATTTCAAGGAAGAGACCATTAGGAAAGCATTTAAGCTGGCAATTTCATCTGTATAATGAATCTCTCTCTTTTAAGTTGGTGGGTAAAGTGTTACAAACAAGGAAAGATTGTTCCTCAGTTAAAGGTCCCAGAGTGACAATCAAGGTCTGGGTCATGGAGAATATCTGAAAATTATTAGGGATACCCACCAAAACTTAAATCTTTCTTGATTTCCTATCTCATTCTTTAATGGTTCATGTTTGTAAATATATATATATATATATATATATATATATATATATATGTATCTATTCTGTTTCTTGGATAAAAAATTTTACCAAGGATCCAAAGAAGAAACCCTAGAATTTAAAAGGGGAGATCTGTGTGTGTCTGTGTGTGTGTGTATATATATATATATATACACACTGTGATATATATATATCACAGTGGATTTCTTCTCAAACTGACAATGTTTATGTTTTAAGCAAATAAAATGCCAGTTAATATGAAACTCAATCACAAAGACTTAAGATTTTTGCTTTATGAAAACAGACAACTAAAATTCTTTTATGCCATCAATGCGCCTTCAGAGTCCATGAACCATGCTCTGTTTTTATTTAGGGGTAGGATGTTTTCCTGCCAGACCCCTTTCTTCCTGTTTCTTGGTAGAAACATGGTATAAAGTGCATCTCTTGGCTCCCTGCTAATGCACAGACCCTACTGCAGAGCCTACTTGCAGTGCCTACCAGCCCTGTTCTAGGACATGATTTCTCCTGATTCTGTTCTTCACTTACTTCATGTCCTGTGCTTGATGGGAGTATGTGACATGCTGCTCCAACACTATTCCATTCGTGTTTGTCTTTACATTGGTGCCCTTGCTTACTGCATATGTTGTTTACAGCAGCAGTTTAAGGGGTTCTGCAGGGCTGGGGAAACCATGCATTCAGGAGGCCTGTGTGCAGTTGATAACAAACCAGTCATATGCCTTGGGAAGGTTGTCAGGAGACAGATCTGTAGGTTTTCTTCTCCACATTCTGATACCACAAGCTGAGGGGAACAAGATTTAGGGGGTCTTAGTGTGCCAATGGGCTTTCCAGGTGACTCAGTATAAAGAACCTGCCTGCAATGCAAGAGACACCAGAGATATGGGTTCAATGCCTGGGTTGGGAAGATCCCCTGGAGGAGGGCATGGCAACCCACTATAGTATTCTTGCCTGGAAAATCCCAAGGACAGAGGAGCCTGGCGGGCTACAGTCCACAGGCAGCAAAGAGTCCGACATGACAAGTGACTGAGCACAGCACAGTACTAACAACGTAGTTTGTTGCCCCTGGGGAAGCAGTTGTGTGACAACGGTAGGATTTATGGTTGATACTATACTACTCATATTGGAGAAATTTCTCCCGGTCGGCTTAAGTGTAAAATTAAAAATTGGATAATTGATTCTACCTTGGAGCACCTTCACTGATCATTCACTTCATTGTTTTCTTCTCTACTTTCTAAGTTAACACAGACAATTGTTTTTCAAATGTCTTTTCTGTTTACAGAAACTACAAGTGTCTTTAACAAGTTTCTCCCTCTTCCAGTGGTTAATGACTGGGGTGAGTGCACGTAGCTTTTTTTTTTTTTTTTTAAGCCTATCAATTTGTTCTGATTTTTATTCTGTTTTTATTGTAAGATTCTTTTCAATATGCTCAGCAAAGTGTTTTAAATTAAATCCCGTGTCATATTAAATTAAATCCCATGTCATTGGCTTAAGGCCATGCACGAAAAGGCAGGAGAGAACTGGATCATATCCACTTTAGGATCTACTAAGATGGGCTTCCCTTGTGGCTCAGATGGTAAAGAATCCACCTGCAATGCTGGAGACCTGGGTTCAATCCCTAGGTGGGAAAGATCCCCTGGAAAAGGGAATGGCTATTCACTCCAGTATTCTTGCCTGGAGAATTCCATGGACAGAGAAGCCTAGCAGGCTACAGTCTATGGGATCACAAAGAATCAGAGACAACTGAGCAACTAGCACACAAGATATTAAAAAGCTGATCCTTGACATCTCGAATTGGACTCATTCTTTCTCTGCTTGGTCTTCCCTGATGGCTCAGACGGTAAAGTGTCTGTCTACAGTGCAGGAGACCAGGGTTCGATCCCTGGGTTGGGAAGATCCCCTGGAGAAGGAAATGGCAACCCACTAACAGTACTATTGCCTGGAAAATCCAATGGGTGGAGGAGCCTGGTAGACTACAGTCCAAGGGGTCGCAAAGAGTTGGACACGACTGAGCGACTTCACTTTCTCTGCTTACAGGACTGAAACAGAGTCCAGCATGTTTTCACAGGGAACCCTTTGGAATAGTCTCCAAAAGAACAGGCACACCTTCTATATAGCTTTTATAAAGTCCTCTAATTTCTTGCACAATCAGCATCTTTTAAGTCACCTCAGTGTCATCTTAGTCTGCCTTTCCATCCAATTATTTTATATCTGAGGTTTCCTCCAAAATTGCCCTATGATGCATTTTAACAATAATGTAAATTTCTTTGCAGATGTCTGTCAGTTTCACCTAGACTTTCAAAAGTCTTAAAATGGATCTGAGGTCAAAATGAGACTAGGGAATAAAATCAACCACAAATGATTTTTCCTATTATCAGTTAAGAGATAAATGGTGTGTGGGGGTTTCCCAAGAGGGAAGGGGAGACTATCAAGAGATACAGGACAGAGGGAAATGGAGGAGCAATAAGAGTAGGATGAAGGCCATTAGGTTATATTGTGATTTATGACGATTACGTATGGTTAGTCGCTAAGCCGTATCTGGCTCTTTGCAACACCATGGACTGTAACCTGCTAGCCTCCTCTGTCCATTTCTGTTTTTCACAATTTTGTTTTATGCTGTGGTCAAGCAAACCCTTCAGGAAGCAATTTTGGGATCTGAATTTCTTTGGGTACTTCTTTATACCAACCCAAAAACTGAACATTGGATGAATTTAACATTGGAGTTTTAGATTTTGTCCTCTTTTATTCTAAAGTACCTCTCAAATGAACAATTTTGTCCACATCAAAGGGTCCCCAAAGTAGCTACTATAATGCTAAATTATCACCAGTTAAATTGTTTATTTAGAAAAATAAGTATACAAGATTATGTTACAGCACAAACATATGTAAAAAAGTAGGAATCTGGCTCAAAGAATGTATGAACTCTAATTTAGACCAGAATGGGCAGCTCATTGGTTATTTATAGAAATAAAGTTTTATTGGAACTTGTCCATTTATGGCTGTATAAATAAGGACAATGACAGAGTTGAGTAATTAGAAGAGAGAGTGCATGGCCCACAAGTCTGTAATATCTGAAACTTGACCTTTTACAGAAAAAGTTGGCAGGTCCTCAGTTTAGACTAAGACAAACCCAGGAGAGCCTGGAAATGGTCAGCTGTTGTTGCAATTAAGTCAGCTGACTCTGGCCACACCATCGTGACCCTTAGAACAGGTAACTATATGATGTTTTTGGCTTTTTGGACCACAGCGTGCCTTTTACCACCAAAGCCACACGACAAGGGTGTTTGCTAGACTTTCCACACTTTGTACCATGCACAAGAATCTGGTATTGTTGAGCTTGGAACAACCTTCCTAAAAGTCAGCTCAGAGAGACTGTATCTTCCTCACCTCCTCCTGGTCTCTGAATTCAGCTCTCTCCAGAAAGGGATCTTCATCTCTCAGCTGCTTCCAGGGTAATGGCCAGGATGAAAGGGGTGTGAGTTTATACAAACCCATTTTGATAATCCAGGATTCAACACTGACCCCGGGGCTTGCTTCTTTCTTTCTCTCATGGCAACCTCAGGTTGGCCTGATGTATATATCTTCCAGTAAAAATGCCCAACCAGGAGAGAGTCTGGGGCATTCAAGCTACTTCTGGTTCAGTCACCTGGATTCTCTTGTTTGATCAATATCATCATACATTATTAGGATAATAATCACTTTGTTGAATACACTGCTCACCCAGATTCTTCCATAGCAGCACAGATGGGTCAAAGTAGGGGATATAACAAATATCTGTGATTTTTGTTTTGTTTTGTTTTAATTTTTATCTCTGCTTGGTCTTTGTTGCTATGTTCAGGCTTTCTCTAGTTGTGGAGAGTGGGGGCTCCCCTTTGCGGTGACTTCTCTTGTTGTGGATCATGGGCTGTAGCGTCCTGGCTCAGTCGTTGTGGCGCTGGGGCTTAGCTGCTCTGCGGCATATGGGATCTTCCAGGACCAGGGAGCTAACCTTTGTCACCTGCTTTGGCAGGCAGATTCTTAACCACTGGACTACCAAGGAAGCCCTTCTGTGATTTTTATAAAAATCCTTTGTCTGTCTTGTGACTGAGGCTTTCAGACAAAATGTGTGCAGTGGAGGCTGACTGGGGAAGAGGGGAGTGATGTTATAGATATTGGAATAGGTCACACTGGTTTTGTGCTGGTGGAGGGAGAATAGCATCTTGGCCCCTAGGAGGGACCACCTCAGACTCGGGAGTTATGGAGGAGGAGGAGGAGCATTAATGATCTTTGTGTTTTATTAATAGAATCACCCTAGGGTGTCTTCTTCACAAAGAAAAATGCCCCATTTATAAGCAGGAAAAAAATACCATGTTAGAAATGGTTACAAGTGCCTTCAATTTAACTTGCTGGTGGCTTTGTCCTCCCCAACCGATGGCTCTGACCATGATTTGATTGCCATTCCCCTTAACCTTATCAAAAAGTTTGTGAGAAAAAGCAGAGGATGACCCCAGATCCTGTATCTCCCATTCAAATCACAAAGTCCTTCCTCTGGTGTCTTCCCCACTTCCATTCTCAGTCATTTTGTGTGGTAGACAGATGTTCCCTAGCTGATGGCTGAACAAGCAGAACTGGTTGTACTGACTACCTTCAGATAGTTCCTCAAAAAATGATTAGATTCCATCACTGAAACTAAACTGGGAAATTAAGGCTTGCCAGGTGACAGGGACTCTACATGGAGGTGCTATCACCCCGTGCCCTGGATTGATGTAAGTCTCACTTGAAGAAACCTAACAACGATAAACAACATTTTCCTTCCTGGCTCACCATGTGAGCCTCCAGGACTGTAATTCTTGTGCAGGAGCCAGGCATTAACTTGCCTCTCTCAAAATCAGGAGGACTTTGCTCCTGAGGGGTGGTCATAAGACACCTTCAGGTTTTTAAGGAAATATCACCAGTTGATTATGTAGCCTTCAGATGATTATGAAGATCAGTCCAAAAAGAGGCTGCCCTGGATTACTGGGAGGGGTCTCCCAGGGAGTCAACGGACTCATTATTTATGTGCATCCTTGCAGGTGTTATCCCTACAAGGGATATCATTGAATTAGAAAAGGCTGTGTAAAATTTGTCCTAGAATTTAGCCACATGATCAACGACACGCTGGTGTTGAAGCTGAGCTGTAGGTTGCAGGTGGACTTCTATGGCCTGTGTAGAAAGCTTTCCATGTAGAAAGCTGCTGCTGACCTTGCTGACATGAGGTTGTGTGCTAGGCAGTCTGACCTTAATATGGCAAGTCTGGGATAACACCACAACAGGTTATATTTAGGAAGTCCAGGTGTGCATAGAGAGAGCTGAACGCACAGGTTCACAAAGTTGGCCAACTAGTAATGGTCAAGGACACTGCCCTGTGGGTCCAGTGGTTAAGAATCCACGTTGCCATGCAGGGGATGCAGGCCCAATCCCTGGTCGGGGGTGCAAGATCCCACACACCTCTGAGCAATTAAGCAAGCCCATATGCTACAAATAAGACCTGATTTAGCCAAATAAACAAGTAATTTTTTTAAAAGGAAACAACTAGTCATGAGTCCAAGACTCTTTCTTCTGCCTTGTAGCAAGGCCAAGCACAATGAATATGTTGAAACTTTGCCCCCTGACCTGGCTGTCCTCCTGCAGACTGTGTTAATATACTAAGGATGAATAGCTCTCTGAGTCTGCCTTTAGGTATTTGTAGATATGCAACTCATCACAGTATTGGTCAGTGGCTAGATACTTGAGAGAAGAGACTAGAAGCATAGGAATGCAATCTATAGTTTAGTAAAGGGATTTATTCTAAGGTAAACATGTAGAGAGAATCACAGATGAATAGTGGGTGGATTCAATTGGCCAGGAAGTAAAGAGGAGCACACAGGCATTCCTCTAGTATGTGGTTAAATCCATTTTTCTACAGCAACTGGACTGGAGGAATTATGGTAAAAGAGTAGACATGTATTTTGGGAAACCTGGAAACTGATCTCCAAAACATGGCTACAAATTAGAGATCCTGGTCTGAGATGATGGACTTGGGGAAGCCAGTGAGTGGGAAGACCTTTGATAAGATCCCTCTGTGTTATCTAGAAGTTATAGGGATCTCAAGCAATAGATGTAACCATTCAGGTGCTATTAACCAAGACCTGGTTGGCATTGTAGCCCTGGCCTGGACAAAGTGAACAGAGAATACTTGTTCTCCTCTTCTTTCTGGAAATCTGTTGGAAGGTCACCTCAGAAAGTTCTCACCACCAACAGGGTCACTGCAGTAGAAACTGGTAGGCAGAAAGTAGAACCTGACCAAATACTTCCTGGCAGCCCCCATCCTATACCCAAGAGGGCTGTGGAAAAAATTGTGAATGTTACTATTTCCAAGCCGGGAGCTGGAAGTGAGAGCGGGTGAGCCTGCCATGAGTCATGTGCTGCATGGTGAGGAGACCCTATAGCTGAGGCTGCAAAGGGCAGGCCCAAACCCAGGACCAGACTGAAGTACGAGGAGGGCCGGGGCTGCTGAGTTAGCTGAGGAAGGCTGACAGCCTCCCCTGAAATAGTCTTGCTGCATTGTCAAGGTTGAAGACAGACAAGTATACAAGCAGTGCATGTGTGTGCTCAGTCACTTCAGTAATATCGGACTCTTCGCAATCCTATGGAATATAGCCCACCAGCCTTTTCAGTCCATGGGATTCTCCAGGCAATAATACTGGAGTGGGTTGCCATGCCCTCCTCCAGGGGATCTTCCCAACCCAGAGACTGAACACTCATCTCTTTTGTCTCCTGCACTGCAGGCAGATTCTTCACTTCTGAGCCACCAGGGAAGCCCTTCTTGGCCACCCTGATCATCTTGTTTAAAACCAAGGTCCTCCCATCCCCTGAACCCCTGATGTGCTTCAGCTTTTCCATGGCACTTTTCACCTTCTAACATACTATGTCATCTACTTCTTTATGGGGAATATGGTTAACAGTCCATCTGCTCACTCCCCTAGAGCAGGAAACTTTTTTTTTCACTGATGTATCCAAAACACCTGGTACACCGTAGATGCTTTAAAAATATCTGTTGAACAAGTAAAGAACTTTAAAAAAAAATACTTGACTTATCCAAGTCCGTCCAGGCTGCTATAACAAAATATCACAGACTAAGTTGGTTATAAACAACAGATATTTATTGTTCCCAGTTCTGGAGGCTAGAAGCCCGAGATCAGAGTGCCAGTATGTTTCGGTAAGGGCCTTCTTCTGATGGCAGAATTGTCAGTGCGTCCTCACACCGCCTCAGGGACAAGGGAGCTCTCTCAGGCCTTTTTTATATGGGTATTAATTTCATTCAAGGGCTCTGCCTTCATGACCTACACACCTCCCAAGTGCCCCAACTCCTAATACTATCACTTTGGGGGTTTGGCGTTTCAACATATGAATTGAGGGCGCAGCAAGGAACACAAACATTCAGACTATAGCATGGTTCATGTTGTTTGTTGTTCAGTCCCAGTCGTGTCCGACTCTTTGCAACCCCGTGGACTGCAGCATGCCAGGCTCCTCTGTCCGCCACTATCTCCCTTTGCTCAAGTTCATGTCCATTCAGTTGGTAATGCTATCTAACCATCTCATCCTCTGCCACCCGACTCTCCTTTTGCCTTCCATCTTTCCTGGCATCAGGGTTGTCAGTGCTATATAAGTGTTAGTTCTCAAGGGAAAGAAAGTTCTAGAGGAAAAGAAAGAAGAAAAAAGAAATTTTGAACATAAATATAAAATTCTTGTTGTTAAATTAGCAAACCTAACCCTTCCTTAATTCACTTTAATTTAGGAGAGGCCAGTTGGTAAAGTTACATTTTCACACAATCAAAAAGAGTTTTGTTTCTTACAACCATAAACAGCAATTCATTTAACAGAATGTCTAGACAGCAGTTCCTCTGGATCTGCCTTAATGACATATTTTAATTAGTAGATACTGGCATATAAACAAGAACAGAGTCAAAGCCCTTCGTCACATTCCTTTTCAGATACAGAGGGAAAGCTGATACCTTAAAAAATCATCTCTATAGCAACACAAATTGTATTAATTTGCTAGGGCTGCCATAACAATGCACCACAGATTGAGTGGCTTAAACAACAGGAATGGCTTTTCTCACAATTCTGCAAGTCAAAAGTCTAAGATCAAGGTGTCATCCAGATTAGTTTCTTTTGAGGCTTTTCTTCTTGGCTTGTAGGTGGCTGTCTTCTCCCTGTCTTCACATGATCTTTCATCATGTGTGGTTTCAGGTTTCCTCTTATAAGGATACCAGTCATACTGGATTAGGACCAGCTCTCATTTTAACTTAATTACCCACTTAAAGACTATCTCCAGGTACAGTCCTATTCTGAGGTACTGCAGGTTAGGAATTCAACATATAAATTTGGGAAAGGCATAGCTCGTAACACTAGTAAATATTTGAAAATAAAAATATTTGTATTGACAAAGGATAAAATTAAGCAAGATCTTTCCTTAGCTAAGCTTAATTGGACAAAGAATATAAGGTACCATGCAGGTCTCTTAAAATTTGTTCAAGGTAGTCAACTTCAAAGTACATATTTGGAACAAATTGAAATTTTCTTCAATGTTTTTTGCCTATAATTGTACACTGTATCTAGAAAATGCTAATTTTTAGGAGCATTATTTGAGCAGCTTCTGAAATTTTAAAGAAAGGACTGTTATTTGAGGAAGAGGATGATTTTTGTAAATACCATATAGTTCTTTCTCTATCAAAAAAATAAAATAGATGATTTTGAAATATCATTGTTTTCAGAATTTATACACTTTCATAAGAAATCAGACATTTTTAAGTTATTTTTTCATTCAAAAAGTGTGGTTGTCTTTTCTAAAGTCATTATTAGTAAGTAGCATATATTTAGTTTTCTAACCATTAAAGGTCTGTAATCTCTAGGGTAATTGTGTATACCTTCCAACGATAAAAGGAAATGACATAATAACTATACAATGGTAATAAATCCCTATTTGATCTGTCTGCCCTATCCAGTCCCCTCTCTGGGAATTGTCCTTTTCCCCACTTCATATGGTTACATAGGGAGCAATTGCCAATGTTGCTCCATCATCTGAAAAATAGACACCTGTGCAAACTGACCTGGTGATATGGCATCCAGATCAAAGTCTATTCAGGTGTCAAGAAACAAACAGACAACTCTAGAATGGGAGAAAATATTTGCAAATCATACATCTGACATAAGGGGCTTGTATCCAAAATATATAAGGAGCTCTTATACTTAGCAACTGTCCCATGGGAAATAGATTTGAATAGAAATTTCTTCAAAGAAGTTATTCAAATAAACACATGAATAAATATCAAACATCATTAGGCATCAGGGAAATGCAAGTCAAAACCACAAAGAAATGCCATTTCACACCCACTAGTATGACTGTAATCAAAAAGACAACAAATAACAAGAGTTGGCAAGGATGTGGAGAAGTTGGAAGCCTCGTAAATTGCTGGTGGGATTGAAAAATGGTGCAGCCACTCAGGAAAACATGGATGAACCTTGAAAACATGATACTAACTGAAAGAACCAAGGCACAAAAGGCCATATAATATATGATTCTAATTATATGAAACATCCAGAATAGGCAGATTCATAGAAACAGAAACAGATTAGTGGTTGCAAGGAACTGGGCGTAGAGAGGAATGACTACTAATGGGTATAGGGTTCCTTTTTGGAAAATTACGAGAATGTTCTGGAGTTAGATATTGGTGATTGAGGTATAATTTTGTGAATATACAATAGATTCTCCTTTTTTGTGGTAGTTCTACTCTGTAAAGTTGCCACAAACACTGAATTAGTGACTACTGAGTATTGCTCCTAAGGGAATATAGGATTGAGTTCCCAAAGTTTCTGGTTTCATAATATTCTCATCTATCAGTCTTACAAAAGCTTGTTTTGTGTGCGTTTCTGTTTAAAGACACCTTACTTAATATAGATTTCTTCTAATTAATTTTATTTAATATTACTTTATACTAAAACACTGGCCAGGAAGAGTTTAACATTTTCTTCACCCTGGATAATGTGACAGTCCATTTCTTTGGCTTTCCATGTCACAACTATGCTACTTAATACAGTTCATGCTTTTTTTAAAGTTGGTTATCATCTCGTGAATCTACAAATTTAGCCACTTTTCCATCTTTTCCATCTTTTCCATCACCTCATCCGACACTATAGGTGTTACAGCAGTACTTGGCAGATTTCCTCTTCCTTTGTCTGGAGGTACAGCATTGTTGTTTAATTAACATTGACCTCATAATCAAGAGCACTATAACTCGTGCCTGAAAAACAATTATCTAACATGTGTTTTCTCTGTCATGTCCCTCCCAGCCTTCCTGTGTTTAGAAACACTAGACAGCACTTCAGCACTTCCAAGTACTCTATAGTTGAAGGCCATTCTAAACAGCAATATCACCAACAAAAAGCACAGAAGTGTTAAAAATGTGCCCTCAATAGACTACAGGAAGGGTACTTGACTTCTAGGATGAGAGTGTGTGTTCAGCAATTCAGATTTTCCACCATTCTGCTCAGGTCCATGAATGAGCCAACTAGATCAAAAACCACTGAGTTTTACACATTAAAAGTGAACTTCATAGTTTTGTTGAACCCAAGTTTACATGCCTGAAGCATGGTAAAGCCAAATAAACCAAAGCATCATAATTTGGAGCAGAGAAAGGTTTATTGCAAAGCCAAGAAAGAAGACTGGCTAGCTCAGGCTCAAAAAGCCCAAACTCCCCAGTGGTTTTCAGGGAGGTTTTTAAAAGGGAAAACTTGTGGGGAGGTCTGCAGGATGTGTTATCTTCCTCTGATTGGTTGGCTGGTGAGGAGGTAACAGGGCCATATTCCAGGAATCTCTATCATCAGCCTTCTGGTTCCTAGCAGTCAGGTCCAGAGCTTGCTTGTGTTCAGCCTGAGGTTACAATCCTCAATCTGGGTTGGGGCCTTAGTTCCTGTAGAAGAACTCACAGATACATATCATATGGTTAGGTGTATTTCTTGAGGAAGAATCAGGACCCTGCCTCATCACTGTACTATTGTGTCATGTGTGGATGTGAGAGTTGGACCATGAAGAAGGCTCAGCATCAAAGAATTGATGCTTTCAAACTGTGGTGCTAGAGAAGACTCTTGAGAGTCCCTTAGACTGCAAGGAGATCCAACCAGTCCATCCTAAAAGAGATCAGTCCTGAGTGTTCATTGGAAGGACTGATGTTGAAGCTGAAATACCAATACTTTGGCCCTCTGATGTGAAGAGCTGACTCATTTGAAAAGACCCTGATGCTGGGAAAGATTGAAGGTGGGAGAAGAAGGGGATGACAGAGGATCAGATGGTTGGATGGCATCTCCGACTCAATGGACATGAGTTTGAGCAAACTCAAGGAGATAGTGAAGGACAGGGAAGCCTGGCGTGCTGCAGTCCATGGGGTTGCAAAGAGTCAGACATGACTTAGCAACTGAACAACAACAAGAAATTGTTTCTTGACTACCTTTCCTTTGTTTCTGCATTTCCTCACTCTCCTTTGTTTCTGTATTTCCTCACTCCCCTAATTACTAACTTCTTGAATCTGCCTTTTGGAACTCAGGAAGGTTGAAGCTTTTTCCTACAAACAAAGAACAGGGAATATGAAAAGGCTTTTGTACAGTAAGTCCCCTACATACAAATAAGTTCCATTCCAAGAGCAAATTCATAGGTTCAATTTGTTTGTAAATCCCTCAAAGTTAGTCTAGGTACTCAACTAACACAATCGGCTATATAGTACTGTACTGTAATAGGTTTATAATATTTCCACACATATAATACACAAAAAACAAATAAATACAAAAAATAAAGAAAACATTTTTAACCTCACAGCACAATACCTTGAAAAGTACAGTAGTACAGTATAACAGATGGTATATAGGAGCTAGCATCTAGTGAACAGGAAAGAAGAGTTACTGACTTGAATGAGGGAGAGGAGTTAGGAGATGGTAGAGTTGAAGGATTGTCAGCAATAGAAGGTGGAAGACAAGCTGCAATTTCACTCATACCTGATGCTGATGGAATGCACGTTCACATTTTTGAAAGTTTGCAACTTGAAGTTTCATGTGTAGGGGATTTACTGTACCTGGGAGGGCCCCATAGGGTCCTGCTCAGCTTCAATAGTATGTGAATTTTAAAATTATGTCTCATTAAAGCTGTTTTGTCTTTCTTTTTTTTACTTAAAAAAATATCAAGTGTGTCAGTGGGCAATTCTACACAAAACATATAGAACTCATGATATATAGCTTTTTTCTCCCATGTATCCTTTGAAACAGAAAAATACCATTCTATTCCATGAAAAAAGAATGAGATTGACTAGCAGGGAGAAGTAGATGAAAAAGAAACCCAGAAAGAGGACATTCTGGGCTCTTTACAGTGCTCCAGACCCTGATTTCTATCCTTTGGAGGCCTGCTTGCCCAGTTCTTTCTTTGATACCACTGTAAGCAATGCTCCCTTCTTGCTTAAGCTGGCTCAGGTAGATTCTATTTCTTGCAGCCAAAATAATTCAAATTAATATAATAACTTTTTTTAGAGTTTATATGTATAGTTTATTGTTCTTGTTCAATCACTAAGTTGTGTCCAACTCTGCGACCCCATGAACTGCAGCATGCCAGGCGTCTGTCCTTCACTATCTCCCGGAGTCTGCTCAAGCTCATGTCCTTTGAGTTGGTGATGCCATCCAACCATCTCATCCTCTGTTGCCCCCTTCTCCTCCTGCCCTCAATCTTTCCCAGCAACAGGGTCTTTTCCAATGAGTCAATGCTTCACACCAGGTGGCCAAATTATTAGAGCTTCAGCTTCAGCATCAGTCCTTCCAATGAATATTCAGGGTTGATTTCCCTTAGGATTGACTGGTTTGATCTCCTTTCTGTTCAAGGGACTCTCAAGAGTCTATATAGTATATATATAAAGTTTTTTAGAGTTTATATATAGTATTAGAGTTTATATATGTATGATATTATATTATTTATATATAATAATTTTTCTGGACTCTTTTGATGAAATGATGACCGAGTTTAATTAGGTCAACTAGAACTTGAATGAATATTGAGATGGCTGTGAACCATCAGACTGAATTTCTTGAGAGCAAGCTGGCATCTTGGTTTGGTCTATTCAGAATCTAGACCTACCATCCATTCCCTGTATGTGAAATGTTGAGTGCTGAAAGGTATTCCTGGCACTGAAGTGTATTAGGATCCCTAGAACAAGCTCTCTTCAGGAGAAATAACAACTTGGTTTGTGGTCCTGACTCTATCACAGTAAGACCTCTGTAAAAGGAGATCAGAAAAACAATCAGTCCTCAAGGCCTCTTGCAGATCTGACATTTTTTGTTATATAAATTAAACATACTTCTTAAAATAGTTCATACACTATAGATTCTCTTACTAAACCCTCCTTTATGGCCATCACAGAAGATAAATGTCAACTCAGGCTGACTCAGCCCAGTGCATCCAGATCAAGTTACAGTGTCCATACAAGCTCTATTCCAGCTCTCAGCTGAGTTAGCAAATCACTATAAAAGATTAGAATTGATGATTTAAGTGTTATTTTTGCAGAGAGACCCTGGGGCATTTTAATCTTAATAAGACAAGGAAGGGATTTGTAAACCTCTTTCTCCATCTCTTCTCACAAATATTCAATGTCTTCACTGTCCAAGAGTGAGATTTCCCAGGTGATTTGAGCCATTGGTATACAGCAACCTGGTAGGGAGCAGTGGTTCTCAGAGTTTCAGTTCAGTTCAGTCACTCAGTCATGTCCGACTCTGTGTGACCCCATGGACTGCAGCACACCAGGCTTCCCTGTCCATCACCAACTCCCGGAGTTTACCCAAGCTCACGTCCATTGAGTCGATGATGCCATCTGATCCTCTGTCATCCTCTTTTTCTCCCACCTTCAATCTTTCACAGCATCAGGGTCTTTTCAAATGAGTCAGCTCTTCGCATCAGGTGGCCAAAGTATTGGAGTTTCAGCTTCAGCATCAGTCCTTCCAATGAACACTCAGGACTGATCTCCTTTAGGATGGACTGGTTGGATCTCCTTGCAGTCTAAGGGACTCTCAAGAGTTCTCCAACACCACAGTTCAAAGCATCAGCTCTTTGGTGCTCAGCTTTCTTTATAATCCAACTCTCACATCCATATGTGACCACTGGAAAAACCATAGCCTTGACTAGATGGACCTTTGTTGGCAAAGTAATGTCTCTGCTTTTTAATATGCTGTCTAGGTTGGTCATAGCTTTCCTGCCAAGGAGCAAGCATCTTTTAATTTCATGGCTGCAGTCACCATCTGCAGTGATTTTGGAGCCCCCCAAAATTAAGTCTGTTGCTGTTTTCACTGTTTCCCCATCTATTTGCCATGAAGTGATGGGGCCAGATGCCATGATCTTAGTTTTCTAAATGTTAAGCTCTAAACCAACTTTTTCACTCTCCTCTTTCACTTTCATCAAGAGGCCCTTTAGTTCTTCTTCACTTTCTGCCAGAAGGGTGGAGTCATCTGCATATCTGAGGCTATTGATATTTCTCCCGGCAATCTTGATTCCAGCTTGTGCTTTCTCCAGCCTAGGGTTTCTCATGATGTACTTTGCATATAAATTAAATAAGCAGGGTGACAATATACAGCCTTGACATACTCCTTTTTCTATTTGGAACCAGTCTGTTGTTCCATGTCCAGTTCTAACTGTTGCTTCCTGACCTGCATACAGGTTTCTCAAGAGGCAGGTCAGGTGGTCTGGTATTCCCATCTCTTTCAGAATTTTTCACCATTTATTGTGATCCATACAGTCAAAGGCTTTGGCATAGTCAGTAAAGCAGAAGTAGATGTTTTTCTGGAACTCTCTTGCTTTTTCGATGATCCAGCGGATGTTGGCAATTTGATCTCTGATTCCTCTGCCTTATCTAAAACCAGCTTGGACATCTGGAAGTTCACGGTTCACGTATTACTGAAGCCTGGCTTGGAGAATTTTGAGCATTACTTTGCTAGCGTGTGAGATGAGTGCAATTGTGCGGTAGTTTGAGCATTCTTTGGCGTTGCCTTTCTCGCAGCTCTCAGAGTTTATCCTGTAGCAGAATACCCTGGAGAGCTTGTTAAAAAAAGATTGCTAGGCTCCAGCCCAGAGTCTCTGATTCAGCAGGTCCCAGAAGGGTCAGAAATTTTATATTTCTAGCTGGTTCCCAAGCAACATGGACTCTAGGTTGTTAGTTCAGAAACAAATTTTGAGAACCATGGAGGAAGAAATTCTCAAAGAGTCAATGTTTGGAGTCAGGTGTTTTTGCCCCTGAGAGGTTGTCAATTTGGGGAATTGTTGTAACAGACATCTCAGAGCCTCCATGTTGGTTTTCACTTGGCCTTCGTCTTTCCTGTTTTTAGTTTTCCTTGTGGCTCAGCTGGTAAAGAATCTGCCCCCAGTGTGGGAGACCTGGGTTCAATCCCTGGGTTGGGAAGATCCCTGGAGAAGGGAAAAGCTAACCACTCCAGTATTCTAGCCTAGAGAATTCCATGGACTATACAGTCCATGGAGTTGCAAAGAGTCAGACACGACTAAGCAAATTTCATTTCACTTCATCTTTCCTATTTTTAGCTTTCCTAGAGAGATAGGGAGCTTCTCTTAAGAGCTTTCTAAAGCACTAGGTGTATCTCCTTTCAAAGTCCCATGACATGACATTCCTGAAGCATCTGCCTGATTGATATGTAATGTGAGAATAGTTCCTTAATGAAACTGGTACATTCAAGCCTTATATGAATATTTTATGCTGTATCCTTTATCAAGGGTGACTCCCCTTCCTTTAGGTTAATCTTAGACTTGCAATTTTCTGATACTCCTTGATGAGTGCCTAATATGCACAAGGTACCAGATTAAGGGCTATGAATGCATGCCTAAATGTACTGGCCACAATGTACTTATCATGGCTCTGTAGAACTCAGGGTACAAAGTAGAAGATGGCCTGTGGCATTAGGAGGGCCTGGGAAAAATTCTATCAAGGTCTAGAAGTGATCTCAACTGGTTTTGGTTTTGTTTTTCTTAAGGTTATGAACGTCCGGAAATTTGGCACTCTGTCGCTTTAGTGCTTTTGTGGTGCTATGAGGGCTTCCCAGGTGGCTCAGTGGGTGATGAATCCACCTGCAATGTAGGAGACATGGGTTCAATCCCTGGATTGGGAAAATTCTCTGGAGGAGGGCATGGCAACCCACTCCAGTACTCTTGCCTGGAGAATCCCATGGACAGGGGAGCCTGGGGGTCTATAGTCCATAAGGTCACAAAGAGTTGGACCCGACCGAAGCACCTGAGCACACACGCACATGGTACTATGAATGATTACTCTAGCATTAGTGGTATGACATCATCTCTCTAAAACATATAAAGAGAGATAGCAGCATAGGACCAAAGAAAACAGAGGGCCACTCATGGAATAAGAACCAGGATGTGATAGTAAGGTGACTGGCCACCCTTAGTGGTTCAGTGGAACTCCTTTCCCTAACCTTCTCTCTTCTTCTTCCATCTCTCTCTCACACACCTCCAACCACACTGTCCCTTTTCAGCCTACGCATGGGCTAACCAAGCTGGACAATTTGCACTTTTAGAAAGGATAGAGAAAAAGAGCATGAAAATAGGTTGCTCACCTTATCATTTGCAGCTGTTGGAACAAACATCCTTGCAGTTCCACTGGAATTTGCATTTATTTTTAGTCTTAGGATCAGGTGGTCTAGTATTCCCATCTCTTTCAGAATTTTCCACAGTTTATTATGATCCACACAGTCAAAGGCTTTGGCATAGTCAATAAAGCAGAAGTAGATGTTTTTCTGGAATTCTCTTGCTTTTTCTATGACCCAACAGATGTTGGCAATTTGATCTCTGGTTCCTCTGCCTTTTCTAAAACCAGCTTGAACATCTGGAAGTTCACGGTTCACGTATTACTGAAGCCTGGCTTGGAGAATTTTGAGCATTATTTTGCTAGCGTGTGAGATGAGTGCAATTGTGTGGTAGTTTGAGCATTCTTTGGCATTGCCTTTCTTTGGGATTAGAATGAAAACTGACCTTTTCCAGTCCTGTGGCCACTGCTGAGTTTTCCAAATTTGCTGACATATGTGAATCACAATAAACTGGAAAATTCTGAAAGAGATGGGAATACCAGACCACCTGACCTGCCTCTTGAGAAACCTGTATGCAGGTCAGGAAGTAACAGTTAGAACTGGACATGGAAAAACAGACTGGTTCCAAATAGGAAAAGGAGTACATCAAGGCTGTATATTGTCACCTGCTTATTTAACTTAATGCAGAGTACATCATGAGAAACGCTGGACTGGAAGAAGCACAAGCTGGAATCAAGATTGCCAGGAGAAATATCAATAACCTCAGATATGCAGATGCCACCACCCTTCTGGCAGAAAGTGAAGAAGAACTAAAGGGCCTCTTGATGAAAGTGAAAGAGAAGAATGAAAACGTTGGCTTAGGGCTCAACATTCAGAAAACTAAGATCATGTCATCCGGTTCCATCACTTCATGGCAAATAGTGGCATGGAAACAGTGGCTGACTTTATTTTTCTGGGCTCCAAAATCACTGCAGATGGTGATTGCAGCCATGAAATTAAAAGACGTTTACTCCTTGGAAGGAAAGTTATGACCAACCTAGACAGCATATTAACAAGCAGAGACATTACTTTGTCAACAAAGGTCCGTCTAGTCAAGGCTATGGTTTTTCCAGTGGTCACATATGGATGTGAGAGTTGGACTATAAAGAAAGCTGAGTGCTAAAGAATTGATGCTTTTGAACTATGATGTTGGAGAAGACTCTTGAGATTCCCTCAGACAACAAGGAGATCCAACCAGTCCATCCTAAAGGAGATCAACCCTGGGTGTTCATTGGAAGTACTGATGTTGAAGCTGAAACTCCAATACTTTGGCCACCTCATACGAAGAGCTGACTCATTTGAAAAGACCCTGATGCTGGTAGAGATTCAGGACAGGAGGAGAAGGGGATGACAGAGGGTAAGATGGTTGGATGGCATCACCGACTCAATGGACATGGGTTTGGGTGGACTCTGGGAGTTGGTGATGGACAGGGAGGCCTGACGTGCTGCAGTTCATGGGGTCGCAAAGAGTCAGACATGACTGAGTGACTGAACTTAACTGAACTGAAATAACTTTATGCATACCAATCTCTAGAGTATTTCAAAACAGATATAAGTGAGAATGTGTGTGCAATCCAAGCTGTGACATAACTTTCTACTCAATATGTATTTAGTAAGGTTTGATACAAGTTTCTGCTCATACTTAAAATTGAGTTGAAGATATCTTAAACTTTTAAAATTAAGATATAACTGACATAAAATTATCTTAGTTTCAGGTATACAAATAATGATTCAATTGTAGGTATATATTGCAAAACGATGATGGCAGTAAGTCTAGTTAATACACATCACTGCACATCTTTTTTCTTGTGTTGAGAACTTTAAAGACTTTCTTAGCTACTTTCAAATATACAATACAGCATTATCAACTATAGTCACCATGCTGTACATTACATCCCCAGCATTTACTTATTTTGTAACTGGAATTTTATACCTTTGACCCTCTTCACCTCTTTTACCCATCCCCCACTCCTACCTGCAGAAACCACCAATCTGTCCTCTATAATCTAAGAGTTTGTTGGATTTTTTTGTTTTTTCAGATTCCACATAAAAGTAAGATCATATGGAATTTGTCTTTCTTTTTCTGACTTACTTCATGAAAAGTATTTTAAATTTTTAGCAGCAGGTGGCGGGGGCGGGGAATGTACTTATATCTAAATTATTATAATAATAAAGAAAAATTTAAATGTACTTTCAATACATGTGCGTGCATGCTCAGTCTCTCAATCGTGTCCGACTCTTTGTGACCCCGTGACTCTTTGTAGCCCACCAGGCTCCTCTGTCCATGGGAGTTTCCAGGCAAGACTGCTGGAGTGGGTTGCCATTTCCTTCTCCACTCAATACACAATGCTATGATTTTTTTATTAAAAAAGAACTTTTCTAAGTATATTTCTTTTCAAAAGTCAGAGTAGAGCAAAAGAGAATGTGATAAATACGGTTAGTTCTTTTTTTTTTCCAGCCATGCCTGCATCTGATGGGATCTTTGTTCCTAGATTAGGGATCGAACCCAGGTCCCACAAGTAGAAGCGCCAGGTTCTAACGACTGGACTATCAGAGAATTCTGTATTTTATTTTTTAAACCAAGTGAATGATCTTTCAGTTTCCTTTTAATTCTAAATCCTGAGAGACTGCACCAATGTACCCATAACATTTTATCTAAATTATTTTTTGAGGCATTTATGATCTTACCTCCTAACTACTGCTGTTGATTAGGCATACTGTTCCATTCAGAGCTAAGCTTCCCTCTTATACAAGATCTAAGAAAAATTATTTTGAAATTATTTATAGAGCTTTGTCAATGGATTTGAGGCTATAGTAACATTAGCTGAGATACGGAAATCTGTGTGATATAATAGAAAGCACAATAGTAAGTTCTGGCATTAACTAGCTGGAAGACTTTGAATAGCTAGCTTACTTCAAATCTCTGGGTCTTAGTCTCTTCATCTATGAAATAGAGTTACTGGACTTGATAAGTAGATCTGAACTAGAATCACCTGGGATCTTCTCAAAAGCATCCATGCCCAACCCCCACGCCTAAGCTCTTATACTCCAGACCACCCCAGCCAAAGCCCAGTAGGTATGTCCTAAAAAAGCTTTCAAGGTCATTTGGGATAGTCTTCTGGATCCTCCCTCTTCTAAGATTCTCCAAGGCTATGAAATATTTATCACTTTATCTCTAAGTGAAGCCAGGTAAGAGAAACACTTAAAGCCCCTCGATAAAAATTTGGATATTTATTAATATTCTTAAATGACTTCCTGTCTTATTTTTATTGAAACCTTAGAATTTCAAGCTCCCAGAAGCCATTATAAATGTAGCTACCCCCAAAGCTTTAAAAATGAGACTGGATTCTACATTGTTTTAAAACTGCCCAAACTTTATTGACCTCAACATTTGGCTTATTTTCATACTGTAATGTCCTCTCTCCCTCTTTTTTTTTCTTAATTTTGTTAGGAAAAAAAGGGGGAAAAAAGTATCCTTTCTAGCTTAGAGTCATTTAATTATAATCAAAACATTTAAGTACCTTTTGTGTCTGATACAATGCTAGAAGATACATAAAGCAAGTTAAAAAGAAATCATTTCTGCTCTCTGAAGATACATTCCAAAATCAGTAGCATTAAGAGCAAACTGTTAAGATTTATGGTTTCATGACTCGAGGTATAGAATATTCTCTTGATCCATCATGTACTCATTTTCTAAAACACTTGTGTCTTTTTTCCCACATACTCAGAATACATTTTCATTCTGATTCAATAAATAAACTAAAAAACAGACTGGATCCCTTGTCTTCTGAAGCACCTTGAGTTCAGGAAATGTGGATTATCATTGTAGCTTCAATGCCTAGCACCCTGACAAGCACAAAGTAGCTGCCCAATAAACGCTGGACTACAGGGATAAATGGATGTGTTACCTCCTTCCTCTGGCCAATTCTCCAAGACAAAGGTAGAAAAAGCAACTGAGGTGGCAGGTTGCCTCGATTACTCTGAATCTTCACACAGGGCACCGGGAGAGTGAGCAGCCATCTTTCCTGGATCTAAGTCTCATTTCTGAAGTTTCCTTCCTAGGAGTGATGTGGTGAGAAGACCCTGTGAAACACTGTGGCTACACAACCACATGATTGATTATTTTGGTTGACTTTGTCTTTTAATTCTTTAATTAATTGCCACCTGATTTCTGAGGGTGCCTCAACCTTGCTTGTTTTGTTTTTTTAAATATTGATGTTTATTTATTATTATGAGAATTTAAAAAAAAATAATTCTCGGGGTTACTTTACAATGTTGTGTTAGTTTCTGCTATACTCAGCCATAAAAAAGAATGAAAACGGCATCATTTGTAGAGACATGGACAGACCTAGAATCCATCATACAGAGTGAAGTAAGTCAGAAACAGAATTAATCATATATTAACGCATATATGTGCTATAAATACGAAATCTAGAAAAATGGTGTTGATGAACCTATTTGCAAGGCAGGAATAGAAACATGGATGTAGAGACCAGAGCGTGGACACAGGGGCGGGGAAAGGGGAATGAATGGGGAGATTGGGATTGACATATATACATTACCATGTGTAAAATAGATAGCTAGTGGGAACTTGCTATATAGCACAGGGAGCTCAACCTGGTGCTCTGTGGTAAACGTGCTTAGTTTTATAGCAACTGCAGTGGTGACAGCTTCCAAACAGTTCATTGCTGCTAACTGCTGTTCACACTTACTCGGCTTTTATACCAGCATCTCACAGAGCGCCTGGCTTGAGGATCAGTAGGGTTCATTGCAGAGGCTGCTGTATCTTAAAAATACACATGCTTGGGTCTCAACTAAATCAGGTTCTGATTTAATTGGTCTTGAGAGCCACCTCACGTCAGAATGTCTAAAATTTTGACAGTTGATCAGAAGGTGCAGCCAAGCACCTATGGGACAGACTTCACACACTTATTCACTGTGCCTTATTAAGAGTTGTTATGAGTTGTTCATCAGAAGCCATGAGGTGGCTAGGATTTTTCCTAGCTTCCTACTAGGATCTTTCCCTCTGATGCAGTCAGAATTCAAAGTGTAGAAATAGAGGTTGCTACAGAGAGAAATGGGCTTTTCTTGTGGCCCAGATGGTAAAGAATCTGCTGGCAATGCGGGAGACCTGGGTTCGATCCTTGGGTCAGGAAGATCCCCTGGAGAAGGGAATGGCAACCCACTCCAGCATTCTTGCCTGGAGAATTCCATGGACAGAGGAGCCTGGTGGGCTACAGTCTGTGGGGTCGCAAAGTGTCAGATGCGACTGAGTGACTAACACACAGAGAAATGGGCACCACTCTCACCCCTTTATGCACACCTCTCAGTGGCTCACATTGATCCTGAAGTAAAATTCAAAATTCTTATACTGTCTTGCAAATCCCCTACCAGGACCCCACCCTGGCTTCCTCACCTCATCTGGTTCTCCCTCACCTTCCCTAGAGCAGCCTTCTTTAGCTCTCAGCTGCCATGCCTCTCCTCACTTCAGACCGTCCCAACTGTTGTACCCTCTTCCTGGAATACTGCCCACTCCTCATCCTTACTCCCAGCCAACCCACTCATTCATCCATTTGCCTCAATAACTCATATGCAGTGTTGAGGCTCACGATTAAATGTCCCTTGGTAAGGGAAAAATGTTTTCTTTGACCTTCAGACTAGAGGTTATGTTCTCAGCACATGGGATGATACTCTTAAGGCTATTATCAATTATTTACTTTGTTAATTGTTCAATTTCTGTCTTCTCTCTGCAGGGCTGGGATAGAATCTGGCTGGCTCACCCTTCAGGAGGCTCTGTGGTCAAACCATTCTGTAACACTTGGCATATTATTTAACCTCACCAAGCTTCAAGTTTCTAATTAGTGAAGTGTTCATGTCAATAGCACCCATGTCATAGGACTGTGTAGGAATTAAATGAGGTCGTTCATGGAGAGGCTAGTGATCTGATGCCAATGACATAATAAATAAGAAAAATGTTAAGTATGTTGATTTTGTGGGGAAGATGTGGGGCTTCCCTGGTGGCTCAGATGGTAAAGAATCTGCCTGCAATGAGGGAGACCCAGGTTTGATCCCTGGGTCGGGAAGATCCCCTGGAAAGGGAATGACTACCCACTTCAGTATTCTTGCCTGGAGAATTCCATGGAGAGAGGAGCCTGGCGGGCAGGAGCCTGGCAGGCTACAGTCCATGGGGTCACAAACAGTCGGACACAACTGAGTGACTTTCACACTTTTTAGCTTAGACATGGTTCCACATGACCTCTTAGGGTTCCTTCCAAATCTTCTCTTACAATTGTGTGATACCACACAGTTTTGGAGTTTGTGCTGCACTGTGCTAAGTTGATTCAGTCATGTCCAACTCTGTGTAACTCTTTGGACTGTAGCCCGCCAGGCTCCTCTATCTAAGGGATTCTCCAGGTAAGAATACTGGAGTGGGTTGCCATTCCCTACTCCAGGGGATCTTCCTGACCCAGGGATAGAACACACGTCTCTTAAGTCTCCTGCATTGGCAGACGGGTTCTTTACCTCTAGTGCCACCTGGGAAGCCCGTTGGCGTTTAAGGACTAAATAAACAAGAGCTCTTTTCCTCCTTTCCAAAAGCTGCAACCAAATAAGAAAGAAAACATGAGATAGAAAAATAAACACCTGTTAACTTTATAACAGGCAAAGCAGATGGGACGAGGTGATTTTAGCTGTGAAGCCAAAGGGGTTTATAAGACCCTTCACAAAATCCATTCATGCCAACTCTGAAATAGCAGAGCTCATCTTAGGTGCAGAGCTGCCTCAGTAACCAGACCACAGAGAAGAGCAGAAGATATGGGTGTCCCAGAGACAAACTGGCCCAGAAAGATAAAACCCCAAAGGGCCAGAGCCAAGCCCAGTCACCAATCAGGTTAAGTTATCCCATCTCCCTGGGAGAGGGGAGAATGGGGGGCAAAGATAAAAGGAGTCCTAACATGCCTATTCCTCCTGACAAGGAAATGGACCAACCATCCCTGCGTGGAAACATGAGGAATGGGAAATAAGTACTGTCTCTTTCACAACATAGAATTTTTTAAAGCTCGTTTTTTAAAATAAATATTTATTTTTATTTACTTATTTATTTGGCTGTTCTAGGTCTTAGTTGTGGTGTGCAGAATCTTTTTTTTTTTGTTAACTTTAAATGTTTTATTTTGTATTGGGTTATAGCCAGTTAACAATGTCATGGTAATTTTAGATGAACAGCGAAGGGACTGTATGTGAAGCCATACACATACATGTATCCATTCACCCAAACCCCCTCCCAAGGAATTTTTTTTTCACTTGTGGTGTGAAAATTCTTAGTCACAGCATGGAGGCTATAGTTCCTTGACCAGGGATTGAACCTAAGCCTCCTGCATTAGCAGCACAAAAGTCTTAAACCACTGAACCACCAGGTAGGTCCTCAGTGCTAGTTGAATGACATTTTTCACAAAATAATTGGCAACTTTACTTTGAAAAAAGTCAGTTCCTAGTACACTACAGGAGGCATGTAAAAAGAAGTTTGGTGAATAACTGGTTTTGGTTGTCTTTTAACTAAGTTGGTGTTTCTTTGTATCTATAGATATAACAATGTTTGAAGACAGCATCAAAAGTCTAAAGTTGATGCCTTTCATGAAGTTTAGGCCCAAGCAGATGCTGAGCCCTTACTCTTGCCCCTTTTTTGAGAGAGAACCTGATTTTCAGATGAATGCAGGTCTGTGACCAGGTTTTCACCTGTTAATATCAAAATAAGAAAAATAAGTTATATAACTGTGTTTTTTTTTTCACTAAAATTAAATGCTTGCAAGACCTTATCAAGACTTATCACATAGTTTTGAAAATCATGGACTCTTAAGAAATGAATTCAAACTCTACCCTTACTGTGTTACTCTGGATACGTTACCTCTTTGTACCTCAATATCCTAACCCACAAAATGGGAATAATAATAGTATCCATCTCACAAGGTTGTATGAACAAAATAGTACTTTCAAATGGCTTAAACCAGTACCTTGCATATAATGTGTTCAACAGTTTCATTGACTATTATTCACTTTGAAAGATCAGTCTTTATTCTGAAATAATATCCACCCTTTTATTTTGGTATTCAAATGTCTTTATTCATGAAATGATAGCAATAGTTTGTAGTCAATCTCTTTTCCAATTTCCTTACTTGACAAATTTGCAAAAAAGTTGGCAATCTTATATCAGTCCTTCCAATCTTGTTTTTAAACTTAACTGACTCATGAAAAAAATCTAGAAATCACTAAACTGTAGTACCCTGACTCCACTTTCCTTTTTTGAAGACCTTTAAGGTAAAAGGATAGAGAATTATATTTTTAAATTAAATAACAAAATATTACCAACTCTCCTGCCCCTTTATCTACATAACTTATCTTTGTTGCAAATTACCAAAGGCCCACTGGGGTATTACCCAAAGGTCTGTGAAATTGTCTGTGTGTTTAACAGGCTTAATTCATGGGCAATTATTTTGCCTATCTGCCTTGCTTGGCAACACGCAGAGGTGAATTTATGATAAATACTACTCAGCGTTGATGATGTCTATGGAAACAGTGATTCTCAAGTTTTCTGGCAGTGGAGGTACTGAATGAACAAACTGCTCATACACAAATTGACTGAAAGACAGTGGAAGATACCAAGCGAAAACAAACCTCATTTCTCTCCGGGCCTGACTTTCGAAGTTGCCCTCATCGTAATGCTCACTAGTGGGAGGTAAACCCTTTTTTTTGTTTGTTTGTTTTTCCTCCAGTATTATTGAGATATAATTGACATACAACACTGCATAAGTTTAAGAGGTACAGCATAATGATTTGATTTACATACATGATGAAGTGATTATCCCAGTAAGGTTAATGAACATCTATCATCTCATATAGGTATAAAATTAAAGAAATAGAAAAAAGGTTTTTTCTCTTTGGATAAGAACTCTTAGGGTTCACACTCTTCACAATGGTCATATGTAACACACAGTTGTGTTTATATTTATGTATATTTATATTTATATTATTTATATTTATATTTATATTATTTATATTTATATTTATATTATTTATATTTATATTTATTTTTATATATATTATTTATATTTATATTTATACTATTTGTGTTTATATTTATATTATTTATAATTATATTTATTTATATATATCATTTATATTTATATTATTTATATTATATTTATATTTATATTATTTATATTTACATTTATATTATTTATATTTATATTATTTATATTTATATTTATATTATTTATATTTATATTGCAGAATTTCTTATCTTATTGGGAGTCAGTGAAATTATTGAATCTATAAATTAGTATCTCTCAATAATTCTGAAATATCTTAGCCATTGTCTCTTAAATTTTGCCTCTGATGCATTCTTTTTCTCTTATAAGGGATTGTTGTTGTTCAGTCACTAAGTTGTGTCTGATTACTTGCAACCCCATAGACTATAGCATGCCAGGCTTCTCTGTCCTTCACTATCTCTTGCAGTTTGCTCAAACTCATGTCCATTGAGCTGGTGATGCCATCCAACCATCTCAACCTTTGTCCCCTTTCTCCTCCTGCCCTCAATCCTTCCCAGCATCAGGGTCTTTTCCAGTGAGTTGGCTCTTCACATTAGGTGGCCAAAGTATTAGAGCTTCAGCATCAGTACATTCAATGAGTATTCACCATTGATTTCCTTTAGGCTTGGCTGGCTTGATCTCTTTGCTGTCCAAGTGACTCTCAAGAGTCTTCTCCAGGACCACAATTCAAAAGCAGCAATTCTTTGGGACTCAGCTTTCTTTATGGTCCAACTCTCACATCATACATGACTAGTGGAAAAACCATAGCTTTAGGGAAAACCCCATCAAAAATTTAGATCTTCTCACACAAAAAGACAAATGTTTGATTCCACAATGTGCGTGCATGCATGCTAAGTTGCTTCGGTTGTGCCCAACTCTTTGTGACCCTATGGACTGAAGCCTGCCAGGCTCATCTGTCCATGGGATTCTCTGGGCAAGAATACTGGAGTGGGTTGCCATGTCCTCCTCCAGGGGATCTTCCCAACCCAAGGATCGAACCCGTGTCTTTTACGTCTCTTGCATTGAAATAAGTTGGTAATTAAATAAGGGAATGAGAAACTATTTAGTATGAAAGTGAGAATCCATGTCAGCAATAACACCCAGAAGTTCTATAAACTCTCTTGAGATAAATTTGCAAAGTTCAGGACACTTTCCCAAGACCCTCTATTTTCTTACACTGCAACACTGCAGATTAAAACTGTGATGATCCTAGCTATAACCACACTTAAGGGGTAATGTTTATTACAAACATAGAAGCCTCTCCTCAAAACCAATGTGTGAAAGTTTCCATTTGTATGAAAATAATCTGGTTTCCTCCAGCGAACTCTGGGCACCTGGCACATCTTCACCAGTGGGCAGAGGATGATGCCAAAGCAGCAGCCTCTTCTCAGAATTTTTGATCTGCCTCCCCCGACAGCCTTCTTGGAGAGGAACAGAGAGATAAGGGAGATGCCTGACTTCTGAGAATATGACAAGGGACAGTTTCTATCAGTATTTATTTCTACTTGGCAAAATAAGGGAAGTCTAAATGCAGGCTTCTGTGAAACATGCTGGCAACCATAGACCATCCTGAGCTGTGCCTTTGAATCCAGGAATGTAAGCATTTCATCTCTCATAGCCAGATAACAATCCTTATGAGCTACTGGAATTTGAACCTTCCTTCCCTGAAATAATGGCTTCCCTGCTGGCTCAGTCAGTAAAGAATTTGCCTGCAGTGTGGGAGACCCAGATTTGATCCCTGGGTGGGGAAGATAACCTGGAGAAGGGAAAGGCTTCCCACCCCAGTATTCTGGACTGGAGAATCCCATGGACAAAAGAGCCTGGTAGGCTACAGTCCACGGGGTCGCAAAGAGCTGGACATGACTGAGTGGATAACACTTCACTGAAATAAAAGCTATCATTTATTGACCAAAAGATTTATATGCATTGTCTTTAATTGTTACAATTACCTCTCAGATGAGTATTGCTACCCCTGTTTTCTGTCTGAAGGAAACCAAAGTTGAGGAAGATTTGGTCATCTTGCATAAGAGCATATAGCTGGTAAACAGAGGGCTCAAAACTTCAACTCAGGGGTGTCTGGCTCCAAGGCTCAGGCTCTAGCCGCTGAGCTAATGGACTGCTTGCTCTCTTAGCAAGCCTGGGTAAAGTAAGGTTGCTTTCTGTAAGACTGGACCTGGACCATGTTTGTGAACCTTTCTAGTTAACCTCTGCTCTGAAACGTTTCTCAGAAAGGACGACACCATTCTTAAGCATTTGGCCGACTTGTTTCTTCCTGTCATTTTTCCCAAAATCTAAAGCACGGAATGATGTGTTTTTATTTCCATTTCCTCTTTGGTCTGAAGTTGATTTCATCTTAACTCTCACTAAAGTGAGTGAGAGAGTGACTTACTAGGGAGAGCCTTCCAAGCAAGTTTTGTCAGTTTTCAGTCAATAATCATTTTTGCTAATAATTCTTAAGAAGCACCTGATTCTAAATGTGTGTTCTTCTGACAGTCACCTAGAAAATTGGAGGTGAAAAAAATTGTTTTATTTCAATGAACTAACCATCGGTGATGTGTGTCTGCTCGGTCATGTCCTAATCTTTGTGACCCCATGGACTGGAGCCTGCCAGGCTCCTCTGTCCATGAGATTTCCCAGCCAAGAATACTGGAGTGGGTTGCCATTTTCTACTCCAAGGGATCTTCCTGGCCCAGGGATTGAATGTGTGTCTTCTGCATTTCCTGCGTTGGTAGGCAGATTCTTTACCACAGCACCACCTGGGAAGCCCAACCATCGGTGACGACAGGACTACAAATAAACTATTGAAAAGACGTTTTATAGAATTACAATTAGTACCCCAAATATAGCATCTTTTTCAATAAATGAAGGCAAGTAGAGGAAATTCAATTAGCTTAAATGTCTTTATTTGGTTTCTACGCTCAACCCTGACCTCCATCACTCTTAACAAACTCAGTCAAGGTCCTTGTGTCTGGACAACAATATATCAAAGGGAGGTCCTAGGGCTCAGCACGTGCATACAGAATCTGACCAACGGCAAAGACCTGAGATCAGGAAAGCTAGAGATTGGTGCCAAAGTTCAGAATAATAGACAGCCAATCAGCTGAGGGTTGACTAAGCCAATGCAGAGGCACTGGGACAAGCTAAGTCTCATAAAGAGACACTAATCAGGTGTAGGCAGATCAGGCAAGACAGTGGGAGCCTGAGAACATTCTAGGTGTGTACTGAGAACATTCCCTGTGTACTGACACTGACCCAAGAAACTGGGCCAAAGGTGGAATGGAAGGATCCAACTATGACGGAAGGTCTTAGAGGTAAGACTGTGTTCTGGACTGAATGTTTATGTCTCCCTAAAATTCATATGTTGAGATCCTGACCCCTAACGTGATGAGATGGTGGTGAGTGATTAGGTCGTGAAGGTAGAGCCCTCATGAATGGGATTAGTGCCCTTATAAAAGAGGCCCAAGAGGGACTTCCCTGGTGGTCCAATGCAATGCACAAGATGCAGATTCAATCCTTGACCAGGGAACTAAGACTCCACAGGCCTCAGAGCAACTAAGCAAATGAGCTGCAACTAGAGAGGCTGTGAGCCACAATGAAAGATCCCACATGATGCCACAGAGTTCCCTCATGTCTCAACTAAGACTTGACACAGTCAAATTAATTAATTAATTACTTTTTAAAAAAAGAAACAAGAAAATAGGGCACAAGTTCCAGAAGGATAGAAGCAAAAATTGAGAGCCTCTGCCTCATGACACGTAAGTCACATGGGCTTGGATGCCATGTAGAAGAACCGTCTTTCGGGACTCCAGTACCAGGAACTCCTGCTGGGGCAGGGCCCCTTACCTTTATCCTCCAGAGGCTTTTCCAATGTGAACTGATGCATGAAGTTGGTCAGGATTGTATTTCATTTAGCAAGAGCTACAATATGACATTTCTTTCAGACTCTTAAATTCTGAAAATTCCTTTTCAAGAACACTAATACCTGAACACTGGAAAGGGAAGAAAAGAGTCAGAGCAGCTGGAAGGGGAATATAAAACACAGTAAGATAAGAGAAGAATGAAAAAATGAGAGAAGCATAGAGATAATAATTAAGATCATGTAAGCAGTCACTAAGCCATATCCAATGTCTCCCTAACCCTCAGGACACTCTCATTGTTTCAATAGCTTTAGTTCCCTCTGGGTTAACATAACAGATCAGTTTAATTGCTTACATTTTGGTTAGTACTAACAATGGCATGCCAGATGCCCTCCATTTGGCAAAAGAGTAAAAAATCTTACATAATCGGAGATATCAAATTTGGGAGTAGGTAAATTAATCACAGAGGATCATAGCTAGACACAACCTTAGCTCATTTTCCTCCTATTGCAGATGAGAAAAGTCAGACCCTGTGAGGCTGAAAGGGTTACCAGAGGTCACGGGTCTAGTTAGTGGCAGATCTGAGTCTAAAATCCCAGTTTTCTAATTTCTTGTCCCATACTTATTCCACTCTTTCATTCCCACATGCTACTATTCACTTCACATCTTGGAATACACATGCTTTCTCTGATATCTGTCAGTAGGACCAACTTTTATCCTTCCATTTCTGTGAAGGACCCTACTAAGGACTGCTGGGATCCACAAGGTCGACTGCATCCATCTACAAAAAGAAAGAGGAAGTTGCTATAGCCCAAATACTACTTTTGCACACCTACTGCTCTGCCTGGAAAAGCTGTGAAAAATACTTCCATGCAATAGTAATAAACCATAATAATAAAACAGTCAATTAGCTCGCCAGTCATTTGAGCACAGCTGACGGGCCAGATGACAGCAGGGTAAAGGGTAAGCCATCATTGCATAACCACGTCCTTGGTAAGCTGTGGAGAACATGGTTAAAGTATAGGAAGTAAACAGAAGAAATCTGAGCAGGACAATGGGGCTTTGCTCAATATTATTGCCAATCAAATCGAATTGCTTTTCAGTTATTTCTGTGAAAGAAGGAACAATATTTATGTTCATTTGGGGAAAGTCATCTAAGAGGTTGCAATATCTTTTAAAATATGTATCTGAAAACTCTTTGTTCTTGGAGTAAAGCCAAACTTCAGGAACTCTCATTAGGGTAGGCTATCTTTGCAATGAAGCAGGACCATTAAAAATGGATGGCATTGACATTTTAAGAAGACTGAGAAAAATTGTTCTGCCTGAGTCGTAAACATTGAGGAAAAAAATGCAAAGCACTTTTTGAAAATGGAAATGCCCTAATTCTTGATACTGGTGCCTCCTAGCTTTTGTGGAAAGACAACATTTCTTTAGAAGGACACCTCTGCTCAATTTGAGAAATGTGTTCGGGGCTGGTCTTGTGTGATATCCACTTACACAGAGCCTCATGATACATTAGCATCACTTATCAAGCAGTGAGGTCTACTGAGAGACAGTATAATGGAGGGAAGAAGTTGGTACATAATTCAGTCCTTCCTCGTGGGTTTTTCCAAAGTTAGGTTTCCAACAACATGCCCGCACACACCATTTTTGGAACCGTTCCCTCATCTACAATTATTGTAGACAATCTCATCTTCTTTAATCCATCCTTTTCCCCGTTGACTAATTAACCTCCCTTTTAAAAAGAGGGAGAGGGCTGAGATGATGTTACTCTTCTGCTGAAAAAAATATTCTATCAGTGTGTTCCTAGTATTACAGAATAAATTCTAGCCACATGAAGACAGTACTTGAGAGCCTCTATGATCTAGCACAAACAAACTTTGCTTGGCGCAAAGTGGAATGTAGTTATTGTTTTACCTTATATTCAGTTTTGTTAATGTGCCAAATGAAACTTTTATCAAATTCTTTTAACCGTTTTTAAGCTTTCATTCCCCCTTCAGCTAATTTTCTGTTTATAGATTTTGCCCAGTTTTTTTGATGGGGGCTTATTAATTTTTCCAATCTACAAATAGGAACTCTTTATCTATATGATTTATAATCTCATGTCAGTCATCTTTATGACAACTTTTCCAGTTTGTTGATGATACTAACTTATGGGTGAATTTAGAGAGTCAAAGCATTTACTGCTTAATTGGTAGGGCCAGAGTTTGTCTTCCACACAACTCATATCTAGAATCTCTTTTTGGAAGGTTCCTCTCTCACCTTCTGTCCTTCCTGTTTTCTACCAGATTCATATGGAACTACTATGGAGCATTTTCTGGCTCCAGACCTTTCATACACTGACATTGATTGGTCTTATGAGTTTCAACTCTTTGTGCCTTACCAATTTGGTAAACTATTGTAAATTTACAGAGTTAATGGGGGGAAAGTTATCTTTTTTCCTTCTGGATGGTAGCGCTTCCTCTGTGCCCACAATGCCCTAGCTGGGCCTGGTTCCTATGATTTTTCAACCCTGGATTAGTGTAATATAGTAGAAAATATGTATTGGTCTCTGCCCACCCTCCCCCTTGCCCCCCGCCTCAGTTCCTGGCACTGAGCTCCTGAAACCCTTGTAATTTCCTGGGTGATAGGAGTGCCTTTTGCTTTAATAAAGAGATTCTGATTCAGCTCCTGGGTGTCTTCTGGATGAGGGCTGGCTACCCTAAAAACTGAGCCTTAATTAGAAGCTTAGTGTTTTCAGACCTGCACCTACCCCTTCATTCTCTTGAGAAGGGAGAAGGAATGAAAATGGAGTTAGTGCTTGATCTTGCCTCTGTGATAATGTCTCCATAAAATCCCAAATGTACAGGATTAAGAGAGCTTCCCAGTTGGTGAACACATGGAGATGCCAGGAGAAGGAGTGGGCGCTCCAGGTCCCTTGCCACATCCCTTGCCCTTTGTATCTCTTCATCTGACTGTTTGCTTGTATCCTTTGTCATATCCTTTAATAAACTGGTAAACGTTTCCTTGAGTTCTATGAGCCATTCGAGCAAATCAATCAAAACCAAGGGGGGAACTTCCCTGGTGGTCCAGTAGTTAAGAATTCACCTTGCAGTGCAGAAGACTCAGGTTCATTCCTTGGTTAGGGAACTAAGATCTCACATGCTGCAGAGCAACCAAGCCCATGCACCATGCCTATTGACTCTGCAAGCTCCAAATCCCATGCCACAACTAGAGTCTGTGCACCGCAAGGAAAAGTC
This sequence comes from Dama dama, assembly GCF_033118175.1. NCBI lineage: Eukaryota > Metazoa > Chordata > Mammalia > Artiodactyla > Cervidae > Dama > Dama dama. The sequence continues at coordinate 37,192,541 of NC_083692.1, forward strand.
CTGCAAAATGCAAGGAAGATCCCGTGTGCTGCAACTAAGACCCAACAAGTCCAAAATAAAATAAATAAATAAATCTTTTTTAAAAAACACACACACAAAAAAAAAAAAAAAAAAAAAAACAAGGAGCAATTGTAAGAATCTCAGATTTGAAGCCAAATTAGACAGAAGTGGCGAATGTCCTGGAGACCTGCTTCTTGTAGTCTGCATCTGAAGTGTGGGGGGTGGGACAGCTTGTGGGATGGAGCTCTTAACTTGCAGGATCTGACACTATCTCCAGGTAGAGAGTGTCAGAACTGAGTTAAAGTGTCACCCAACTGGTGTGATGGAGAATTTCTTGGTGTAGGGGAAAACCTCCATATATACAGGGGCCAGAAGTGCCCAAAGTGAAGTTTCTGTGTGAAGATAAAGGGAACACAGTGCGGAGAAAGGCAGCAGAGAAGAACTGGGTTTTCCCCACATAAGAGGAAGGGGCAAGTTGAGGGCTTTCCTATGTGGTGAGAAAGTTGTCACTTAAGAGGTGCAGTTTCTTTTGTACCCAGAAATGAGACTTCTTTCTTTGCCTTTGTAGGAGACTATTCCTTTGTTCTTGGGAGAAAGCATTAAGGTTCTTGACCTTTTTAGTATATTAACTTGTCTACAGATGCTAGATGTTCTGATCTGATCACATACTGTTCTATGCTAGTGGATTCCAAGCTTTATCTTCCTCTTTAATGTTGGGAAGGGGAAAGACAGGGAGAAGAGGGGAGCTGACAGTTGTCCTTGGGGACTGGAAATTGAAGGGAGAGGATGAAGAGGAAGCTTTGTGACTCTAGGCAGAGTCTTCAAAGTTGCTGGTGGAAGGTGTGGCTCAGAGCCCAGAAGAGGGCTGATATCTCCTCCCCCTAATTCAGCCTGGCGCTGTTCTTGGACCTGAATGGTGGAGGCTCTGGAAGAATCCAAAGACAGTGACTTGGTAAAGATACCACCAATAATCAGGAAGGGACAGAACATTAGCAAGGTGACAATAAGTTCCCTTCAAGATTCTTGGAGGTCAGTAAGGGCATGTGGGTAGACACAGTGTTACCAGAGCAGTAGAAATGGAACGTGTTGGGCGAGGATGATTATTGCAGTGGACAGAACAGACTGTAAGCAGATGTAAGCCATCCTTCTGGGGGTAACAGGAAACACTGGAGAAATGACTGACTAGCAATTAAACCAGTAGGAGCTCAAGTTATCATTTGGGCATTAAAAACTTAATATGACTTCATTTATGCTTAGTCAAAAGCCTGGCCATACCAGTTGTATACATTTTAAGGATACATATACAAGAATAATACTCCTACCTTTATTATATAACTCAAGAAAGTGCTTCATATTATGGGCATATATCAGACAAGACAGGAAAGGAGAACCCACCACGGCAGGCTGTTTTGAATATTTTGAATAGAAATATTTTGAATCAGGTTGAGCTTTGCAATGTCCTTCCCATCAAAATTGAACAAAGAGGATAAGCCCCTGCTGGGACATTATGAGAAAGATGATAATATCTGTAGAGTACTTTTAAATTATGCAGATAACATACAAATGTATGCTTATATAAAGTTCAATTAATATAGAACTTAAGGTCCAACTTCATTTTCTCTCCACCACACAGAAGTAACGATATGGGTAATTTATAGCTTATCCTTTTAAACTTTATCAATTATTTACACATATGTAGGTGAATATATGGTTTCCCAGGTGGCCCAGTGGTAAAGAATCTGCCTGCCAATGCAGGAGACAAGAGTTTGATCCCTGGGTTGGGAAGATCCCCTGGAGGAGGAAATGGCAACCCACTCCGATATTCTTGCCTGGGAAATCCTATGCACAGAGAAGCCTGATGGGCTACAGTGCATGCGGTCACCAAAGTGTCAGACACAACTTAGCAATAAAACAACAACAAAGGTGAATATATACAAACATGTATCTATATACACATATATAGAGTGTGGGTTTATTTGTGTTTTTAATATAAAAATGCAATCAAACCACAGGTCATTCTTCTGTAACTCGTTATTTTCACTTAGTGATATGACTTAGAGATCTTTCTGTGCCAGTACCTTCTTTTTAATTGCTCTTTGCATCATATTCTATAGTTTCACAGGTGTACAATAGATTATTTAACCATTCTTCTACTTTCATTTCAATAACAAAATACTTCCTATTCTGGGTTGCTTTTTTGTTTTGTTTGTACTTATTGTGTTGTTTTCAAAACAGAGATAATATACTATGTCTCTGTTTGTAAGAGTTTAGAAAAGATAATCTCTCTCCCATCTCTCCCACCCCACACCCCCCACAAAAGTTCTGTAGAAAACCTGTGACTTCTCTGAGAAATTTCAGAAAAGACTATCCAAGTAAAGTATTACAAAATATATTTATCATCTAGAATTCTAAAGATGAAAATAAGTAATTCCCTTTGCTAAATAATGTTCTATTTCCTTGTTTACATATAAAGAAACATATCAATAACTGTTTCATTTTACCAAGACCATGGATCATGTAACTAATCTACTGGAAAGTTCAGAGCCAAATTGTGGTTCATCTCTGTTTCACAAATATATCAGACTTAATCTAGTTTTAGTTCCTGACTTCTTATTTTTCCAAACTCACTTTTCCCCTTTATCCAATTTTTTCACTTATACTCGTTGTTTTGAATGCACTTTTAGAAATCACTTTTTGAAATTCTTTTTGAATAGGTGAGAGGATGGACAGATAATTGGAAGGGTGGAGAATGGAAACAGTTGAATGAGTCAAAAGCCACTTTTTTGAGCTGCCTCTGCAGATATCATTTTTGTTTTCTAACAAATAACTGCCCTTACTGCAGTAAACATTTCGCAAAGTCTCCTTTGTGCTTTTCGGTATTTGGAATGTTGACCTCCTGAATCTGTATTTATGATTTTACATTTACCATTCTCATTTGCAAATACAAGAGTTCTCCAAGTAAAAATTAATCTAGGCATTGTTTATATATATATGTTCAACAAAGTTGTTTAAACACTTGATTGCATACTCACTGTCTGTAGTGGGTTGAATAGTGTCTCCCTTAAAATTCTTGTCCCCCTGGAACATTAGAATGTGACCTTTTTTTGGAAATAGAGTCTTTGCAGATATAACGATTTAAGATGAGGTCATACTGGATTAGAGTGGGACCTAAATCCAAAGACTAGTGTCCTTATAAGAAGAGGAGAGGACACACAGCAACAGAGACACACAAGGGAGGAGCCCACGTGAAGATGGAGTGATTGGATTGACGCAGCTATAAACCCAAAGACTGCCAGCACCCAGTGGGAGCCAGGAGAGGCACGGAACTCTAAGTTTCTCCCTTAGAGCTTCCAGAAGGAAGCTGCCCTGACAAGACCTTGACTTTGAACTTCTAGCATTCAAAACTAGGAGAGAATAAGTTTCTATTGTTTTAAGCCACACAGTTTGTGAAATTAATTACAGCAGCCCTAGCAAATGAATTGGAGAAGGGAATGGCAACCCACTCCAGCATTCTTGCCTGGAGAAGCCCATGGACAGAGGAGCCTGGCAGGCTACAGTCCACAGGGTCGCAAAGAGTCGGGCACGAATGAGTGACTAACACAACACTTTAGGAAATGAATACACAATCCTTCTATACCTTCATTAAAATTATCTCAAGAGCACCTATGGATTATAGTTTCTAACCTGGAAATACAGTAATATGAGTGCCAAGGTTTATAATTTCCAATTTGAGAAGTATGGTGATATGAATAACCTGATGAAGAACTCTTTGTTCACCATCACTGCTAATTAAGTATTAGGTTGAATCTGAAGTGCCAAACGTTAAGAAGTAAAGAAAGAAAGACTATAACGACAAGGCCATTGGCATGCATTTCTTTTTTTTTTAAATTTTCTGGTGGCACTAGGTCTTGTTGCCGTGCATGGGCTTTCTCTAGCTGCCTCAAGCAGGGCTCCTCTCCCTTGTGGCACGCGGCCTTCTCTTGCTGTGGCGCGCAGGCTCTAGGGTGCAGGCTTCTGTAGTTGCAGCACACAGGCTCAGCAGTTCCTGGGCTCTAGAACCCACAGGCTTCGGTAACTGCAGCAGACAGGCTCTGTCATTGTGGCTTGCAGGCTCTACAGGACAGGGCTCAGACGCTATGACACAGGAGCTTAGTTGCTCCACAGCATATGGGAATCTTCCTGGACCAGGGATCGAACCCATGTCCCCTGCATTTGCAGACAGATTCTTATCCACTGCACCATGAGAGAAGTCCTATACTCATTTCTTGTACTTAAAATAGGGGTTGTTAAATCTTGAAGTTTATATTTCTGAAGAAATTTGTTTTCCTACCATCCTATTTTAATTTATTAATGACCTCACACTAGCAACTGTTTAGTGTGTTTCAAAAAGCCAATAGGAAAGCTGTGAAAGAGCTTTGTAGGCTTGTGAGTCTAGAATTATATACTGTTCAAACTGAAATCTTATATGTTAAATGCTGAATTGTCATATAAGGATAAATATACTTTCTTAAGCAGCAGTTGCAAAAACAGTGAATTGATTCTGCCATTCAGTCCTTTAAAAACTCAGCAAATCACCCAGAGTTACTCTAATGGAAATCTCTATTGAAGCATAGCTTCTTTTTTCTCTCCTTTTTCTCTTGTCCTATGAAAACCAGAATAAACTACACACATACAAGATTCTGCTTTAAGATTAGGCTGATTCTTTCTCAGCCTAATATTATGCCTATTAATTATTTTGCATTGAAGACCTATATGAGTTATATACTTTGTGAATAAATAAATATTTTCAGTTTAGCCTCAGGGTGAGCTAGGAAAGAATTAAAGCACCGAAGTCATCAAATGCATCTATAATGGATACATAATGTGGACCTCACAGCAGCCTATGGTTATAGTCCAACTCACTTTTATATAATGAAAGATCAGGGAGACAGCCAATCTCCTCTTTCTGATATAAATAAGTTGATGATTTTGTGGCTGCCACCATTAAGTATGCAATACTGTACTAATTTACCTTTTCTTTCATTTGGATACATACCTTCAATATAAACTTTTTCATTTTAATATATACCTTCAATACCATTGACCTTTATGTCCAGAAGAAATGTTTTAAAAATTTATGAGGTTTTGATAAGTATAGTTTTGCGGGCAGACCTCTTACAAATCTTTAAGTAAATGGATTTAGTATTCTACATCTTAAGTGTGACTTCAATTAAACATAAAAATAACAAACCATCAGTAAAATAGCTCTAGATAATAAATATTTGTTGAATGAATAAACAAAAGGTGAATGACTTTATTCATTAGGTATTTTTGTTATTTCTGCTTGCCTAGCTGCCTTTTGATTATAACTCAGCTTCCTGTATTGATTTGCCTTTAAGGAAATAGTGACTCTTGTGGTCATTCTGGAATTACAGTTATTTTCCTCACAGGAACTAAAGAGTTGGCATTCTGGGTTTATCTAAAGATACCTCTAGATGTTGCAATGTGGCTGCAATCTGAATCTGCCTGCAATGTGGGAGACCCAGGTTCAATCCTTAGGTTGGGAAGATCCCCTGGAGAAGGGAGTGGCAACCCACTCCAGTATCCTTGCCTGAGAATTCCATGGACAGAAAAACCTGGTGGGCTGAAGTCCATGGGGTCGTAAAGAGTCAGACACGACTGAGCGACTAACACTTTCTAGATGTTGACTTCTTCACTGTAGGGTCTAGCACAGTGCCTGAAGCTCTACAGACATGTTATACGGGTTCAATGAATATTTCCTGCTTCAGGCTAGTTATCATTGCATTTAGTCTGTGAACAAAGACAGTCTCTGCTATGATCTGAGTGCTGTGTCTCTCCAAAATTCATGTGTTGAAATCCTAATCCCCAAGGTGATGATGTTAGGACGTGGGATCTTTGAAAGGTGACTAGGTCATGAAAACCCTTATAAAGAAGCCTCACAGAGCTCCTCAGCCTCTTCCAAAAGTGAAGACCCGGTGAAAAGATAACCACCTATGAACCAGGAAACTCACCAGACACAGTATCTGTCAGCATCACGATCTTGAACTTATCAGCCTCTTGATCTATAAGAAATAAATGTTACTTATAAGCCACTAGTTTATTATATTGGAGAAGGAAATGGCAGCCCACTCCAGTGTTCTTGCCTGAAGAATCCTAGGGACGGCGGAGCCTGGTGGGCTGCCGTCTATGGGGTCGCACAGAGTCAGACATGACTGAAGCGACTTAGCAGCAGCAGCAGCAGTTTATTATATTTTGTCATAGCACCCTGACTGGACCAAGACACTCACATTTTAAGAAATTAAATAAATTATAATCCTAAAAATAAAAAATAAAGTACAAATTTTAATGTAGCAGATGGCTTATCAAATAGGAAATACAGAAGTTGAAGGGTATGGTTATATGACTTTCTTCACTCTAAATATTCTGTCATATACTTTGGACAAAGTTATTTCAAGTGGAAATATAGGCTGTTGACTCAATAAATTATATGGCATAAGTCTAACTCTAATAATTTTACACAAATGAAAATGAATTAAAATGGACAATAGGGACAACCTTTAAGAGAGAAGAAAAGGGAACATGGACACGAAATTGCACCATGTAACTTTTGAGAGGTGGTGAGGGGCAGATGGCTATTGTTGTGAGATAGCCCCTGCCCTGTGCCCAACAGTGAAGGGAGGATGGCAGGATATGCAGAGGGGATGCTTCAGTCTCTTAATAGTACAAACCAGCTGGCTCTTCCTCTTTTTCTCTCCCCACCAACAAGAACTTTCCAGACTTGGCTCCACATCTGCCCGGTTAGTGTGGCACCATGGGTTCACAAATGCCAAAAGTCTGAACTGATCGTACTTATTTGGCTTATGTGAAGAAGTTTTAGTCTTGGGTAATTATTAAAATACAATGCTTTAGATACAACCACGGAAGTTCAGATACTGCTATGCGAATCACATACACGAATAAGGTAGAATGGTAAGGAGTCACCCGACACCTGTTTTCAACAGGTGGGGACTGGAATAGAGGAACACTTCCCCCTCAAGATTATATGATCTGAAAAGATGCTCTAGAAAGCAAAGGTAGGATAGTGGCAGCAGGTAGAATCAGATAAAAGATGACTTCTTAAGGCAGAAAACGTTGAATAGAGCAGCTTTGTGGCTTTGGCCTCAATATGGCTAAGGAATAACAGTGAGATAAACACACAGTTATGTGAAATCAGATATTACACTTTCTAATATCTTTTACTCACTGTCAGCCTGAAGTGGACTACATGGTTCTGTCCTAGAACCAGCTCATTTCCAATGGGCAGAGGCAATCTCAACTCCCACAAATACTGGTTGACATGTGCCTCCACCAAAGTCTAAATCAAAATAGTGAGGTCAGGAAATAACCTGAGGTCGCCTGCTCCTGCCAACTGTATTGTGATTTTTTTCATCATCTCTGAGGATCAACATCTTTAAGAAATATCATGCAACCTAAAAGAGTGTGGCCTTATGCAATGATCCCCAACAGGATAGTCTTAATATAACCTAAAAAGCACAACACTGAAACAATAGAAACATTCATTCAATACAGAGGAGGGAACAATTTTCTTTCTTTTTTTCCCCCCAGAGGATAATACTCACTAGTGGGAACTGTGCTGTCCTCAAGAGTTAGACTTTGATACTCTGATGAGAGTGCTGTACAGGTAGTCCATCAAGAAACCTAAAGATGGGGGGTAGACTTCTGATGGTCCATTGGTTAAGAATCCATCTGCCAACACAGGGAACATAGGTTTGATCCCTGCTCTGGGAGGATCCCAATGCTGCATGTCAACTAAGCCTGTGTGCCACAGTTACTGAAGCCCAAATGCCTAGAGTCCATGCTCCACAAAAGAATCCAAGAGAAATCTGTGCACGGTAGATCTCACTCACCACAACTAGAGAAAGCCCATGCACAGCAACAAAGAATCAGAGCGACCAACATTAAATAAAAACATAAATAAGTCCTTTTTTAAAGAATAAAAGAAACCTAAGGGGATAGGGATATTTTAAATGTTGTGATACACCCTATATTAAATGACCTTTATAGTACTTTGCTCAAACAAACCTTGTCCATACCAGGACTCAGAGACCCCACAGAGACTGAGACAGAACTGTGTTTGAATGTCTCCTGTGGAGGTACAGGTCAGCAGTGGACTGCTGCAGGGGCAGGGGCTCTGGGGGCAGGAGACCTGGGTATGGCAAAAGCCCTCATGGAGGAGGTCACCATTAACCCACCATAGAACCACCGGAACTTACACAGGACTGGGGAAACAGACTCTTGAAGGGCACAAACAAAACCTTGTGTGCACCAGGACCCAGGAGAAAGGAGCAGTGACCCCACAAGAGACTGACCCAGACTTGCTCAAGAGTGTCCAGGAGTCTTCAGCAGAGGCCTGGGTCGGCAGTGGCCTGCCGCAGGGTTGGGGGCACTGAGAACACAGCCCTGCCCAACAACAGAAAACTGGACTAAAGATTTACTGAGCATGACCCCGCCCATCAGAACAAGACCCAGTTTCCCCCTCAGTCTCTCCGATCAGGAAGCTTCCATAAGCCTCTTATCCTTCTCCATCAGAGGGCAGACAGAATGAAAACCACAATCACAGAAAACTAACCAATCTGATCACATGGACCACAGCCTCGTCTAACCCAATAAAACCATGAAAGCCATGAAGCCATGCCATGTTGGGCCACCCAAAACGGACAGGTCATGGTGGAAAGTTCTAATAAAATGTGGTCCACTGGAGAAGGGAATGGCAAACTACTTCAGTATCCTTGCCTTGAGAACCCCATGAACAGTATGAAAGACAAAAAGATATGACACTGAAAGATGAACTCCCCAGGTCGGTAGGTGCCCAATATGCTACTGGAGATCACTGGAGAAATAACTCCAGAAAGAATGAAGAGACAGAGCCAAAGCAGAAACCACACACAGGTGTGGATGTGACTGGTGACGGAAGGAAACTCTGATGCTGTAAAGAGCAATATTGCATACAAACCTGGAATGTTAGGTCTATGAACCAAGGCAAATTGGAAGTGGTCAAACAGGAGATGAAAAGAGTGAATGTCAACATTTTAGGAATCCGCGAACTAAAATGGACTGGAATAGGTGAATTTAACTCAGATGACCATTATATCTACTATGGTGGGCAAGAATCCCTTAGAAGAAATGGAGTAGCCATCATAGTCAACAAGAGTCGAAAATGCAGTACTTGGATGCAATCTCAAAAACCACAGAATGATCTCTGTTCATTTCCAAGGAAAACCATCCAATATCACAGTAATCCAAGTCTATGCCCCAACCAGTAACGCTGAAGAAGCTGAAGTTGAACGGTTCTATGAAGACCTCCAAGACCTTCTAGAACTAACACACAAGAAAGAAGTCCTTTTCATTATAGGGGACTGGAATGCAAGAGTAGGAAATCAAGAAATACCTAGAGTAACAGACAAATTTGGCTTTGGAGTACAGAATGAAGCAGCTCAAAGGCTAATAGAATTTTGCCAAGAGAAGGCACTGGCCATAGCAAAACTCTCTTTCAATAACACAAGAGAAGACTCTACACATGGACATCACCAGGTGGTCAATACCGAAATCAGACTGATTATATTCTTTGCAGCCAAAGATGGAGAAGCTCTATACAGTCAGCAAAAACAAGACCGGGAGCTGACTGTGGCTCAGATCATGAACTCCTTATTGCCAAATTCAGACTTGAAGGAAGTAGGGAAAACCACTAGGCCATTCAGGTATGACCCAAATCAAATCCCTTACAATTTTACAATTAGTAGAAGTGACAAATAGATTCAAGGAATTAGATCTGATAGACATAGTGCCTGAAGAACTATGGACAGAGGTTCATAACATTGTACAGGAGATAGGGATCAAGACTATCCCCAAGAAAAAGAAATGCAAAAAGGCAAAATGGTTGTCTGAGGAGGCCTTACAAAGAGCTGAGAAAAGAAGAGAAGTGAAAGGCAAAGGAGAAAAGGAAAGATATACCCATTTGAACGCAGAGTTCCAAAGAATAGCAAGGAGAGATAAGAAAGCCTTCCTCAGTGATCAATGCAAAGAAATAGAGAAAAGCAATAGAATGGGAAAGACTAGAGATCTCTTCAAGAAAATTAGAGATATCAAGGGAATATTTCAAGCAAAGATGGGCTCAATAAAAGACAGAAATGGTATGGACCTAAGAGAAGCAGAAGATATTAAGAAGAGGTGGCAAGAATACACAGAAGAACTATGCAAAAAAGATCTTCATGACCCAGATAAACCACAATGATGTGATCGCTCACCTAGAACCAGACTTCCTGGAATTCGAAGTCAAGTGGGCCTTATGAAGCATCACTAGGAACAAAGTTAGTGGAGGTAATGGAATTCCAGCTGAGCTATTTCAAATCCTAAAAGATGACATTGTGAAAGTGCTGCACTCAATATGCCAGAAACTTTGGTAAACTCGGCAGTGACCACAGGACTGGAAAAGGTCAGTTTCCATTCCAATCCCTAAGAAAAGCAATGCCAAAGAATGCTCTAACTACTGCACAATTGCACTCATCTCATACACTAGCAAAGTAATGCTCAAAATTCTCCAAGCCAGGCTTCAACAATAAGTGAACGATGAACATCCAGATGTTCAAGCTGGATTTAGAAAACGCAGAAGAACCACAGATCAAATTGCCAACATCCACTGGATCATCGAAAAAGCAAGAGAGTTCCAGAAAAACATCTGCTTCTGCTTTATTGACTATGCCAAAGCCTTTGACTGTGTGGATCATAAAAAAACTGTGGAAAATTCTGAAAGAGATGGAAATACCAGACCACCTGACCTGCCTCCTGAGAAATCTGTACGCAGGTCAGAAAGCGACAGTTAGAACTGGACATGGAACAACAGACTGGTTCCAGATAGGAAAAGGAGTGTATATTGTCACCTTGCTTATTTAACTTATATGCAGAGTATATCATGAGAAATGATGGACTGGATGAAGTACAAGCTGGAATCAAGATTGCTGGGAGAAATATCAATAACCTCAGGTATGCAGATGACACCACTCTTATGGCAGAAAGCAAAGAAGAACTAAAGAGCTTCTTGACGAAAGTGAAAGAGAGTGAAGAAGTTGGCTTAAAGCTCAACATTCAGAAAACTAAGATCAAGGCATCTGGTCCCATCACTTCACGGCAAATAGATGAGAAAACAATGGAAACAGTGACAGGCTTTATTTTTTTGGGCTCCAAAATCACTGCAGGTGGTGGCTGCAGCCATGAAATTAAAAGACACTTGCTCCTTGGAAGAAAAGTTATGACCAACCTAGACAGCATGTTAAAAAGCAGAGACATTAGTTTGCTAACAAAGGTCCATCTAGTCAAAACTATGGTTTTTCCAGTAGTCATATATGGATGTGAGAGTTGGACTGTAAAGAAAGCTGAGTGCTGAAAAATTGATACATTTGAACTGTGTTGTTGGAGAAGACTCTTGAGAGACCCTTGGACTACAAGGAGATAAAACCAGTCCATCTTGAAGGAGATCAGTCCTGAATATTCATTGGAAGGACTGATGTTGAAGCTGAAACTCCAATACTCTGGCCACCTGATGCAAAGAAGTGACTCACAGGAAAAAGCCCTGATGCTGGGAAAGACTGAAGGTGGGAGAAGAATGGGACAACAGACGATGAGATGGTTGGATGGCATCACTGACTCAATCGACATGAGTTTGAGTAAGCTCTGGGAGTTGGCGATGGACAAGGAAGCCTGGCGTGCTGCAGTCCAATGGTCCAATGCAGTCCGACACAAAGAGTCGGACACACCTGAGTGACTGAACTGAACTTATAGTATTTTGCACAGGCTTCCCAGGTGGCACTAGCAGCAAAGAATCCACCTGCCAGTTCAGGAGATGTAACAGACTTGGATTCAATCCCTGGATCAGGAAGATCTCCTGGAGGAGGGCATGGCAACCCACACCAGTATTCTTGCCTGGAGAATCCCTTGGACAGAGGAGCTTGGCAGGGCTGCAGTCCATTGGGTGGCAAAAAGTCAGACACAAGTGAAGCGACTTAGCACACACACAGACATAGTACTTTGCACCCTGTACCATACCATATATGTTTACTTGTACGTAACCCCCACTAGGCAGTAAGATCCTTGAAGGAACTGAGTCTCTCCCATTCTCTTTCAATTAGAATCTAGCACATCTAGATTCTGATGCATAGGTGACATCAAAACACTGTAGAATTAATGCTATAATGGATAACAAATAGATCAAAGCTCAGACCTTATTTCTGATTCTGAAAATTGTCCATAGAAAAGACTAGGGAAGAAACTGACACACAGGGGTACTCAGAAAGCAACATAAACAGAAACAAGTGCTCTGAGTAAGAACTGCAATATCCAGCTGCTTTTTCACTGTGCAAGACTACCCAGCCAAGACCACAAGCTGGAGCAGATACCATACCTATGTTCTACTTACCAAGCCATGAACCCCAACAGTAGTTTGTATCTGCCCATGGGAAACAATGCTGTTTTTAAAGAGAATTTAAATTATCTTTTAAATAATTAAAATGTCCTTTAAATAATGAGAGGTTAGATCCCAAGAGCAAGAAAAAATTCTCTATCAGTCTGATTCCACAACAGATTGTTGGTGGGGGGGTGGGGGGAGAAAGTGAATATTGGGACTTCCCCGGCAATCCAGTGGTTAGGACTTCACCTTCCAATGCAGGGAGCAGAGGTTCAATTCCCGGTCAGGGAACTAAGATCCCAAATGCCTCAAGGCCAAAAAAACCAAAACATAAAATAGAAGCGATGAGTAACAAATTCAATAAATGGTGCACATCAAAAAAAATCTTAAAACAAAAAGATGAATATTGTCTGATCTTGAGAATACTGATGTTGGAGATTGTTTTTCTCTGGATTCTCAACATAGGGTGATTGGCTTTATAAACAATTTTTTTTTTTTTTTTTGGTAGTATCAAAGAATCACATTAGGGAGCTTCAGCATTCAGCCTGTTCCAGAAAATGAGCCACAGAATCAGAAATACATAGAGAACAGGAAGAAAACTTGAAGGTTACAGAATCACATTGCTATGAGACTTTTTTCAAGAGATCAACTACTCCAATAATTACTTAATCTTACAGATGAGGAAACCAGAAAGATGGAGGTTAAGTAACTAGCCTTAGCTTAGTTATGAAAACTAATTCTAGAACCTGGTTTTCAATTTAGTAATCTATCATAACTGGCTGGACTTGACATCATTATAATCAACATTGACTGTGCATCCACTGTGGGAGAGATTGAGACATACAAACTCGGTCTCCAACAGGGGCCTCACAACGAGGTTGAGAAAACAGGAAATAAGTATTGAAAGACAAACAATAATACCAGACGGCATATGAAAGCAGATCTAGACCTGGGTTTGAGTGGGAGTGGAGACGCCACTTTAGTAATCAGTGGGCAAGGGGTGGAGTGTCCTCGCGTGGGCCGACAATTCTGAAGGGACCAGAGCTGATAAGGTGGCTGATAAGGTCCACCTAGGGCTGCAGGCAGGCCTAAGGTCACAGAAGCAGGGTCAGGAGAATCCAATTTCCCGGGGCCCTCTCGAAGGGTAGCTTAAGCCTTTGGGCTCATGACCCAGATAGCAAGGATGAGTCCGGTAAAGCTTCTCCACACCTGGGCTCTGACCCTCAGACGGGCGGGGGCCGAGGCAGCAGCACCGCAAGGCAATGGGAGCGGAGGCGAGGGGGAAAATCCTAAGCTGACCGGGATGCCGCGGCGGGAGGGGCAACGGGCGCCGCGCCCGCGCTGCGCGGGTTGAGAAGGGGTTTCCGGGACGGCGCGCGCGGCCGGCGGGGCGGGGCCCAGGGGCAAGCACCGCCTACGTCGGGCTGCGTGACAATGGGGCGGGCGGCGGCGCGCGGCTGCGGAGGCCGGGGGCCTCAGGGGGGGCGGAGCCGCTTCCTCTACCGCCGCAGCCCCCTTCGGGATTTGAAAGATTAAAAACTCCGGGTGCAGAGGGCGGCGGCGTTGAATGTGTGGCGGAAGTGCTAGGGGCCACGGCTCGGCGCCGAGCCGGGCGGCCGGCGGCGTCTCCACAGCATGAATTACCCGGGCCATGGGTCTCCGCGGAGCTCCGAGCGTAACGGCGGCCGGGGCGGCGACGGCGCCGCCTGGGAGCTGGGCTCGGACGCGGAACCGGCGTTCGGCGGCAGCGTGTGCCGCTTCGACCACCTGCCCGCCGGGGACCCTGGCGATGACGAGGTGCCCCTGGCCTTGCTGCGCGGGGAGCCCGGGCTGCACTTGGCGCCGGGCGCGGAGGACCACAACCATCACCTGGCGCTGGACCCCTGTCTCAGTGACGATAACTATGACTTCAGCTCGGCCGAGTCGGGCTCCTCACTGCGCTACTACAGCGAGGGCGAGAGTGGAGGCGGCGGCAGCTCCTCGTCGCTGCACCCGCCTCAGCAGCCGCCGCTGGTCGCGTCGAACTCGGGGGGCGGCGGGGCGGCTGGAGGGGGCCCCGGGGAGAGGAAGCGCACCCGGCCCGGCGGCGCGGCCGCCCGGCACAGATACGAGGTGGTGACGGAGCTGGGCCCAGAGGAGGTGCGCTGGTTCTACAAGGAGGACAAGAAGACCTGGAAGCCCTTCATCGGTTACGACTCTCTCCGCATCGAGCTCGCCTTCCGAACGCTGCTGCAGGCCACGGGGACCCGAGCCCGGGCCCAAGACCCGGACGGCGACCATGTGTGCGGCCCGGCCTCCCCCGCGGGTCCGGCCTCCAGCTCCAAGGAGGACGAAGACGAGGACCGCGTCTGCGGCTTCTGCCCGCGCATTGCGGGGCACGGGCGCGAGATGGAGGAGCTGGTGAACATCGAGCGGGTGTGTGTGCGGGGCGGCCTCTACGAGGTGGATGTGACCCAAGGAGAATGCTACCCGGTGTACTGGAACCGTGAGTAGCCGGCCGGGGGAGGGAGCGGGACGGGCTGCCTCTGCAGGAGCCGACACGCACCCGGGTGGGTTTGGAACTTAACTGCGGGGAGAGCGAGGCGCGTGAGGCCTGGAGATTGGTCCGAACAGGATGGAGACCGTGCAGGCAAGCGCCGGCAGGTAGAGGGTAAAGCGAGCAGATGGCAAAAGCCCAGCCGCTTGGGGTCAGGAGGAGAGGATACTGCCGAGGTAGCGCCTCCTGGGTAAGCCGGGTGCTGCAGCCATCCCCTGGAGGTGATCCAGGAATGGATGGCCAACCCGAAAGGTTTAATTTCGTGATCCTACCTGAGCTTTGTCCACCGAGGGATCTGATTCGGTCTCGTTTACCCTGAACTGCTTATGATTTAAATACCGGTTTGGCTTCTGGACTGGAAATGTTTGAGGGAATCTGAATAACGGTTCCGTTATGGATTTGGGAAAAGAACATTAATCCCTGGTGGGAAGGGAAGGGATAGAGGTTAGTCTCACCGGTGCGTTCAGGAGAGGTGGAAAAGCACTGCCCGAGGCAGTTCTGACAAGTGGGTCCGCTCACGCTATGTGGAATACTCATATTTCTCTCTCAGGTCCTTGTTTACATATTTTCATTTTTGCCTCTTAACTTTGAAAAGTTCCAAGGCTTGGTCCTTGGTTTTCTCATCTGTAAAATAGGGATAATTGTATCCATGTCGTAGGGTTGTTACGGAAATTAAATGAGGTAATATGCTTAAGGGCCTGGGAACTGTTTGGCACACATGTGAATAGTAAAGATAACAATGCAGTTAGGTTTGTAATTAGATTAAGGAGGAAGGCGGTCAGAAATATTCGCCATTGCTCGTAACAGATGTTTTATATGTAAAATAATATCTGATGGTAACGTAAGCTATTGGCGCCCAGTAATTTGTAATATATAGCTGTAATTGTTATGGGCCCAGTACCCTAGCTCAGATGTCTTCCTTTACTGTCACTAGCCTTAGGCCTTGCATACACCTAATAACACTCTGCCTTGTATTAATTATATGTATTGATGACTTAGCTTCCTTTCTGTATGTTTAGCATCTAATGGGAAAAATCCATCATCTTTATCTTCATATTCTCATTGGGCCTAGTGCAGAACATTTTTTAAAAACAAGTATTGAATTGCATATGTGATTCTAATAATGTTAAAACATTTACATGTTAAGCATGAGTCACTAAGACAGCAATTACAACACGTTATCAAATCACCAAATAAAACAAGCATAGCAGGCAATTCAGTCTCTTTACTTCTTTTTAAGATGACATTGAAGACATTTGTTACCACTTTCATAAAGCCAGATTCATCTAGGACCCACCATATCGCTCACTCCTTTTGATTATAAGCTCACTAAGGACAAGATATGCTTGCATTCACTCATTCATTCATCTTTTTCCTTTTTACCAGTATTTGTGCATCACACAGTACTCTTGTGAAGGCAATAGGAAAGGTGGAAGAAAGGACAGTCCTCACCTTTGAGGAGCTTCCCACTAAGTCTTTTTCTTCAAATGACCTAGGCATCATGATTGATTTTTATCATTTGAAGACAGAAGAGCAAGGACTTATTGGAGTCAGAAAGTGGGATAAAATGCAGAGCATTCTTGAAGAGGGGGCTGGAAACCAAGAGATGAATCTTACCCTTTTAGGTCAACTGAAGTATATTTACCAAGAATACTGTGTGCTCTTTTGATTTATGATAAGATTGTTAATGCTTGCGTAGTGCTTGACTGTCTACAAAGCGACTTTTCACATTCATTATTTCATAGTGATAGCAAATGAGTGCTAATGTTCTTTATATGAAGAAGCAGGGTTCAGCAAAGTATATGAACCTGTCCAAGGTCACCCAGCTGGAAAGTGGTAAAGCAGAAAGGCATTCCAGCCAGATGGGATAACATATGCAATGATACAGAAGCATGAAACTGCATGGCATTTTGAGGAAACTAGGCTGTACCTGCAAGGGTCAAAACATAGAGCCTAGCTTTGGAGTTTGACCACCACAGAGACAGAGGTGTTTGATCAGAGACAAGAGATTGTGAAGGAAGCCCTTGCCTTGTGAGTGCTACATTTAGGAGAGTAGCTAGAAAAGGAGGAGGGGTGGGTATGCAGTGCTACGGAATTTGGACTTTACCCTGTTGAGTATCAGGGAACCAAACACTTGAAGGCTGTCTATTACTTAAGTGGCTAGTGACAACACAAAGGCTGAATTGGACAGGTAGAGAATATCATTAGAATGCTGGTGTCATAAATCGAGCAACAGTAAGGGCCTACAAAAATCAACCTGAAAGGAAAAGTGGTCTTAGTCCTCTCAAATCATCTTTCCTAAATCAGATCACCAGTAGACTAGTTATAGGTTATAAATTAATTTTTGTTTGCTGGCATAACAGCAGATCTATTTTTACTCCATTTTTGCATTTTCTAGATAGCATTCTGCCAGATACAATCCAGTATGTGTCCCAAGGCTTCACATTAGTTATGATGAAAATGCAGTAGTGCTTTTTGTCCATGATTTACTACTTCTCACAAAATCCCACGTAACTTCCTTCTAATTGGTTTTTCAGGTCTCCGTGTATTATTATATAAGTTTTCACACTGTCTCAGAAGAGTTCAATCCCAGTATGGTTTCTTCAGCCTTTTCAAATGGAAAAATTTATAAACTTTGCAGCTTTTGACCTTTCTCTTATTTTACTTTTTAAACCTTTCTGGAAAATTTCTGACTACTGATAATGAAAAGTTTTTTTAAAATCCAGTAAGTTCCTACATACCTTGGTGGTAGGATTCCAGTGACCTAATTGAGTCCACTTTATCTGGGTATTGAAGCCAATAAGTTAGCTATGCCTAGTCTAAAAGAAAGCTGTTAATTTATTTTTACTCTTCCTTTCTAATAGATAAAATCTGAACCAATTTGGAGTACATGAATTGGAAGGGAAACAGAATTTTTGTCTACCATAGCTTATAAGCCAATATTATTACATATGAAAAGAAGTATTAATTATAGGAAGCTTATTTTAGTTTTATTGACTGTTTAGATGTTTTTCTGACTGCATGTGGACCTTTTAGATAAAAACTGATCACTGCTGAGTAATGGCTTAGTAAACTCCCTCACTCCCCATGTTTTAACCAAGCTCTTTGTAGCCTCTTTATGGGCTTGTTTTGAGAATTATTAGCATTATAACATGCTTAGAACAATGGTGGCGCAAGCACTAGATGTTAACTATATCTGTGTGGATCTCAGAAAGCAATATACGTTACTTGTAGAAACTCACATGAAGTTAGTAAGCCTGGGTATTCAGATTGTTAAGTTTGTTTTCACTGGTCTTTACCTCATCACAGGTGAAAATTTTTTTTAGTTTAAAAATCATTTATTGTTAATCAGCTACCGCAATACAAAATAAAAAGTTTAAAGAAAAAGCAGGAAAAAAATCATTTATTGAATGCTAATCTTCAGATTATCTGGGAAAAGAAAGATGTAAATTGCTATGAACCTGGCATCCCAATTAAATTCTGATTATTTTTTAATTTTTATTGGAGTATAATTGCTTTAGAGTGTTGTGTTAGTTTCTACTGCACAGCAGAGTGAGTCAGCTATACATATATGTATATGTATATTCTATAAATGTTTGTCAGGAATAATAGTAAGAAAGTGGCCAAAGCATTTAGTAGTTGTTATGGGAAGGCATTTAGAACATCATAGAGATTTCTGATGAGTTAAGAATAGTTTTAAAGTAATTCTGGTAGCAGTGATGTGTGCAGCATGCACTAGGGAATATATATTAATAATTTCCATTCACTGACTAAACAAAGTTATTTTAATTGACCAAATGTCTGTATGAACGTGTAGTTTCCAGAAGCAGTTATTAATTATAAGCCACAGCTTCCCTTACCCCACCCTCCCCTCTTTTTGTGTACTTAAAGACCTACATGCATTATTATAATCCTAAACCATTTGCAATTTCAAACACTTAAGAAATTAATCGGTCTTTATGATACATTGAAGAGAAAATATTATTATCGCAATAAAAAGGTAGAAAAATTAGGGCTTTTTCTTCAAGTACCCACATTATATGGTGTTTATTAATTTGGCACAGCTATAACTGTCTCTTAGGTCTTTTTTATTTAAGGATTAATAACCTTGATACGACTGAGTGACTGAACTGAACTGAACCTTGATAAGTAATAATACTTTATGAAACACAGGGCATCATGGGAAAGTAATAGAGTCCAACCTGTTAGAAGGTAATCTTTCTTGATCAGTTTCAGCCTCCAGTAAAGCAGAACGGTAGGGACTAGAGATGCCTGACTCTGAAATACTGTCGGAGAATTGCATTATCTCCCACTCTCTCAGCCTGGAAAGCAGCCTTGGGTATCATTGGAATTCTATTTGTTCAGGTTTTTAGAACCCTGGCAGAAGTCTTCTGAGAGCTCCATTCCAAATTAAGCCTGCTTTAGACTATTTTCCAGTGACCTACTGAAACAGCACAAAGATAATGAATGAATAGTGGGTGACTTGTACGGAGGGCAGGACTTGGCATTACCTGATGGAGGCATTCAGGATTTTTCTTTCCCTTTGCATTGTGCCATTAGTTTAAAAACTGATATCAGTTATTGACCCACCCTGTTTGTGTACAGCTCAAATGTGATATTGCATGTTGTGCAAGTTTCTTTATATAAATGTTCAGAGTGATTAGTATGTTTTTCTTTCTTCCATCTGTCATCACCCTCTTCTCTTCTTTCTTCTTTTACTATTTTGCCTTTAAAAAGACTTTTTGTACTCTTCGTTCTCCCAAATTATATCTTCCCTAGTGGCTCAAGCAGCAAAGACTCTGCCTGCGATGCAGGAGATGCAGGTTCAATCCCTGGGTCAGGAAGATCCCCTAGAGAAGGACATGGTGGCCCTCTCCAGTATTCTTGCCTGGAGAATCCCATGGACAGAAGAGCCTGGCAGGCTACAATCCGTGGGGGTCACAAATCTCTTCCAAATTGTATTTCCTGGGTCTTTTATCCTCACATTACATCCTCTAATTTCTGCTTTGGTAAGATCTTTGATGTCTGAAACCCTAGGACTGATTCTTTTCTGTAGGGAACAAGGAAAAGCTGGATATGCTGTGGTGATCATGAAATCCTCTGAGAATTACGGTCACTGGTTGAGAAGAGTAGGGGGATTAAGAGGAGAGAGGGAGATGTAACATATGTTCACAGGAAGCCTAAGATGAAGATTACTGGCAGAAGAGATGTGGAGGGTAGGCAGTTCTAGAATCCCTGATTGTTGGGGAATCTGATCCAAGACCTTTATCTTTTCATGAGTCTGATGAAATTTAAACTGTGCACGTTATCAAGAAGAACTTCAACACTGATAAAGGGTGGAGATACAGTCTCCTCTCTTTTTTTTTTTTTTTGCCACTGTATATTCCCGAAAGCTCAGTTAAGAAGTAAAACAAGGAAAAACATTTTTATAGCCACTGTATAGAACCTGCAGTTCTACTTTTTTGAGTTTGCTTTGGTAAAGGGAGATTGTTCTTTAAAAAAAGATGTTGACCACTGACAGAAGAGTGGATTAATGGGATGAAAAGCATAATGCAGATACTTTTTGATTCCCTGAATTAGGGGACAGGTGAAATTCAAAGTGGTGAAAAGTAGAAATTGCCTGTACCAGAGAACTAAGGGAAAATGGTAGAAATATTGACATAGGCATATAAAATTCTATATTATGTATTGCTTTCTAATTTTGCCAGATTACTATACATAAGAATAAACTATACAATCATTAATATTTGTTCTAAGCTTTTGTTACATTTAGCTATATCTAGGTAATCTTTATATTCATTACACTTGTATAGTCAAACTCTCTTGACTATTGGAGGCAAGGCCAGCCTTTGGAAATTATAATGTTATTAGTATTTCTGTACTCCAGGACCTCAGATATGTGGACTCTTTAAGAAATATAAATTCCATCTGAATAGATGGCTTTTCCAAATAGCCATCTATTGAGAGTTAAGCTTTTATTTGCGGAAGTATAATTTTAACTGTATGAATGGAAAACTCTAATATTACTCTTCCCTCTTTGGCTACTTCTTAGAGAACCGTCATTCTGAACATCAATGCAGATAGTCCTTGGGAAACATGATAAAGGACAAAGAACTGGATGAACTGTGCTAAAACATAAGATTCTAAATCACATGTCATAGAAGGAGTTGCAAAAATAACTTTAGGTGAAGTACAAGGAACAGAGTTGAAATTACTTCTGAGCCTTGATATATGTAGATAAATACAGTCTCACCTTGTATTTTACTACTTACTATAGATGATCAATTTTCAGTTAATATTTTAGGCACGAGTACATTATTTTCCTCTTATTCTGTAGAATCGCTAATAGGCAGGCCCCGGATGTATCTCATTTCTTCCTGATTCACCTAGGATAGATTATCATTTTAACAACCAACACCTTTTAATGTTAAGTACTCCCTGGTGGCTCAGATGGTAAAGAATCTGCATACAATGCGGGAGATCCCTCGTTTGATCCCTATGTTGGGAAGATCCGGGTGGAGAAGGGAATGGCAACCCACTCCAGTATTCTTGCCTGGAGAATCCCATGGACAGAGGAGCCTGGTGGGCTACAGTCCATAGGGTCGAAAAGAGTCGGTCACGACTGAGCAACTAACACACACAAACCATTTATTCAACTGAACTCCAGGAGTTGGTGATAGACAGGGAGGCCTGGCATGCTGTAGTCCATGGGGCCACAAAGAGTCAAACATGACTGAGTGACTGAACTGAACTATTCAACTTTACAGTTATACTAATTAAGACATAAGAAATATATTCTTTAAAACCCCTGTGGCCTTGTTTCTTAAAAGAAACAAATAGTATTTAAGGTATAATTATATTGTCCAGAGTTTCTTACCCCTATGAAATGGATTTAAACTCAGTGAGTCATAAATATTAACAGTAGCTTTTGCCTAAATTAAGTTAGTATTTTTAATGTAATTGTTACTTTCAGATGGGATCCCCAATGTGTTTTGAGGTATAGGTATTTCTTTCGTAATGTAGAATTTTTTATAATTGCTAGCAACTAATGAAATTTTCGAGTTGTAACATTTGTAGCCAAGCTAAATGATGACTAAGACAGTGACTGTTTAGTTACCTTTGTCCTACAGTATTCCTCTAGAACATAGTTCCTGTCTTGTGAATGAGCAAGTGTTCAGGTATTAGAATGGAAGGAAGGCAGCGTTTTGTTATCTAGTTCTTAATTTACTACCTTTCGTTCTATTTACCAATTAAACATTATTAGTTTCATACATAATGTTTTTACTCTGTCACCGATGTTTTGAGAAAGTTTGTTAACTTTAACATTGAGTTTAATGTGAATTATCTCATAGGTACAAAAGTCTAGATTACATAATCAACCATCAGTATTCCCCCTTGCTTAGCTTATTAAACATTACAGATATAATCAAAATCTCTGCCGTGACGTCTCCCATTCCCTTTTCTTCAGTCCAAGAATAATCCCTCTCCCAAATTTGTCATTTATTCTCTATGAAACATCAGAAATAGCAGATGCAGGTAGCAGCCACCATCCGTAGGACTGAGATAAAGCTCCCAAGGAAGAGGTTATTACCTCTCGGTGCTGAGATTCTGACCCAGAGAGTGTGGCAGCGGTCTCAGGTGCTGCCCCTCTGGGAATGCTGGAAATCACCAGTACTGGGGGAAGGCTTCCTTTGGAACTCACCACAGGCTGCCTGAAGGGGTGTAGGAGAAGTAGTTCAAGGGGAGGTGCCTGGGAGGTGATATTCCACTGTGAAACTGTCTGGAGAGTTGTGGTCCTGGCTGAAGCTGACCATGGGAAGATACCACTGCTGTTAGCACCTGGGCACTGCTAAAAAATAAAATTCACACACTGCAAGAATTCAAAAGGTGAGCACACTGGAAGCAGAGAGAAACCCCTTCCTCTTCTGTTATAAAGGACAGTTTGGTAGAAGTAGTTCATCAATATGTTAGCCACATAATGGTTTAAGTGGGCTTCTGTGGGGTTGATCTGGGACCCTAGCCATCATTTACAGCATTAATTCTATGAAAAGTATATTCAGAGTGTATAGTACTGGATAGTAGGTTTACAACAAGCCGTACTAAATGACAACATATTTTTCTTAACCTTCCACCTCTTCATTTTCTAGCCTCGTCTCTCATATCTCCTTCACTTTGCCTTGTGTGTCTTCTACTTTTCTTATATCTCTCATCCTTGCTTATCTCTTCTTCGACTGAATAGCAGCACTCTGCCATTCTTGTTTTCCCTTACTCTGTGACCTCCTTCCTCTTTAAGCTCTGTGTGGTCAGATTTTCCCTGGAAGTTTCTAGAGTCGTGAATTACAGGCATGCTTTGGACCCTAAGTGGGTAAAGCTGTAAGGACATAGCCAAGCTGGAGGAAAAATGCCAAGACTTTCTCTCTGTGCATGTCATACATTGCAGAGTACAATATGAGTTGAAATAGTTCTTGAAAATAGTCCTTTAGGAATCTTATAATTGTTCCCTCTGCCTTCTGGTATAAGTGTAGCTTTTTAATACATAAAATGTTTATTACCAGAATTCCTCTACCCACACATAAGAGAGCCACTCAGGCTTGCTTAATGAAGGAAGTGTTCATTGGAAAATGCACCTTGCAATTATTTTCTTGTCAAGGAAGACCCACATTTTTTCTTTTGATTCCAGTAAAGGCCCACCTTTTATCATGATTTGCCCAAGACTTATAATTACCTGGTTGTTTTCTTCCAGGCAAGTGGTCATGATAAGTACTAGTCTTTATATTAAATTTAAATTGACTCTTGATGAGTGGTGTTTTAAATGAAACATAATAACTTGGTTAATCTAGCTATAGCATATTAATCCATTAACCCTTTGAAAAATTTGTCTCTGGTCCCTGGCTATGTATCTAGGTCTTTCTATTCCATTAACTACAAAGTGAAGTGGCATTTTAAGTATCTATCTATGCAAGTCCCTATCAACATGAGATTCTACTGCTTACGATTTTTAAAAGCCAGAATACCAGTGGCTTTAAACACAAAAAGGTCCATTTTTCTAAAACAGAGGCTATACCTAAAAGAAGTATAGATACCTAGAGTTCGGAGCTATGTGGCAGCTCCACTGTAATTGGGAATGGAGGTCCCTTCGGCTATTCAGCTTTTCATTCTTTGTGACTTGGTCTGAGAGAGCTTCAGGAGCTCAAGACATAGGAAGCAGAAGAGGTAAGAGGGGAAGGTCAAAGAGCTGTACCACCAGTAAACTCTGCTGTATCCTATCACCCAGATTCAATCACATGACCAAACCCAGTTGCCCAAGAAGACTAGAAATGGTCTTTTTATTGAGCATACTACTGTCCTAGATAAATTGGTGTTCTGCTATAAGAAAGAGAACAGATACAGGGTAGGCATCTAGCAGTTTCTTCCAAAATATGTGATTTTTTTTTTTTTTTTGCTGAATATATAAGGATTCTCCTGAGAATCAAAGATTATAAGGAATCAGCTCATGTAATTGGGGAAGTTGGCAAGTCTAGAATCTGCAGAGATGTCCCAATTCAAATCCATAGGCCAGCCAGCCACTGTTAAAACCAGGAAGAGCCAGTATTCCTGTTCAAAGATCACCAAAAAGAAGAACTTAATATTCCAGCTTGGTGGCTATCAGATAGAATTCCTTCTTCTTTGAGGGAGGGTCAGCCTTTTGTTCTAGTCAGGCCTTCCACTGACTGGATGAGGCCGCCTGCCCACATTATGAAGATCAGTCTCCTTTCCTGAAGTCTATGGATTTAAATGTTAAACTCAGCCGAAAACATCCTCACATTGACATGTACACACTGCTGTATTTAAGATAGATAACCAGCAAAGACCTACTGTATAGCACAGGGAAATCTGCTCAATATTCTATAATAACCTAAATGGGAAAGGAATTCATAGAAGAATAGATAGATGTGTATGTATAACTGAATCACTTTGTTGTACACCTGAAACTATCACAACATTGCTAACAAACTGTACTCAGATATGAAATATAAATAAATAAAAACTAAAACACCTTCACAGAAACACCCAGAACGTTTGACCAAATATCTGGGTACCTTTTGGCCCAGTCAAGTTGATACATAAGATTAACCACACCAGGACTTCCCTAGTGGTCCAGTGGTTAAGAATCCTCTTGTCAATGTGGGGGACATAGGTTCAGTCCCTGGTCCAGGAGGATTTGACGTGCCATGGGGCAACTATGCCCATATGCCACAACTACTGAACTCTAAACTGTAGAGCTTGTGTGTTGCAACTACTGAGCCCAAGTGCCCTAGAGCCCATGCTCTGTAATTAGAAAAGCCACTGCAGTGAGAAGCCTGAACACCACAACAAGAGTAGCCCCTGCTTGCTGTAACTAGAGAAAGCCCACATACAGCAACAAAGACCCAGCACAGCCAAAAATAAATATAAATAAGTAAATTTAAAAAAAAAAAACTTAAAAAGATTAATCACATTGAATATAAAAGTGCATGCTCAATCATGTCCAACTCTGCAGCCCCATGGACTGTAGCCCACCAGGCTCCTCTGTCTATGGAATTCCCAAGCAAGAATACTGAAGTGGGATTCCTACTCCAGGGGATCTTCCCAACCCAGGGATCGAACCCACATCTTTGCATCTGCTACATTGGCAAGTGTATTCTTTACCACTAGCACCATCTGGGAAGCCCCGATATAAAACTAAAACCATGTATATATAGACATGCCAAACATTATCAATTCATTTCAGTTGCTCAGTTGTGTCTGACTCTTTGCAACCCCATGGACTGCAGCACGCCAGGCTTCCTTGTCCATCACCAACTCCCGGAGCTTGCTCAAACTCATGTCTATTGATTCGATGATGCCATCCAACCATCTCATCCTCTATCGTCCCCTTCTCCTCTTGTCTTCAATCTTTCCCAGCATCAGGGTCTTTTCCAATGAGTCAGTTCTTCTCATCGGGTAGCCAAAGTGTTGGAGTTTCAGCTTCAGCATCAGTCCTTCCAATGAATATTCAGGACTGATTTCCTTCAAGATTGACTGGTTTGATCTCCTTGCAGTCCAAGGGACTCTCAAGAGTCTTCTCCAACAACAGAGTTCAAAAGCATCAATTCTTTGGCGCTCAGCTCTTTTTATAGTCCAACTCTCACACCCATATATGACTACTGGAAAAACCATAGCTTTGACTATACAGACCTTTGTTGGCAAAGTATTGCTTCTGCTTTATAAGTGCTGTGTAGATTCGTCATAGCTTTTCTTCTAAGGAGCAAGCGTCTTAATTTCATGGCTGCAGTCACCATCTGCAGTGATTTTGGAGCCCAAAAAAATAAAGTCTCTCACTGGCTCCATTGTTTTTTCATCTGTTTGCCATGAAGTGATGGGACCGGATGCCATGATCTTCGTTTTTTGAATGTTGAGTTCTAAGCCAACTTTTTCACTCTCCTCTTTCACTTTTGTCAAGAAGCTCTTTAGTTCTTCTTCATGTTCTGCCATAAGGATGGTGTCATCTGTATATCTGATGCCAAACATTATAAACATTTATAATGTAGAAGGAGAAAGTTCCTTATAGTCCCACTTCCCCAAGATACCTGTTAATAATAACTTAGGGTATTTCTCTCCACTTATTTTCAGTACATATACCAATGTATACTTTTATAAAATAGGATTATACTATTTATAACTATATATGCACATGCACAAATATATATACATGTAGTATTATGATTTAATTTTTCATTTTAATTTTAGACATTATTCCATGTCTTCTGAATATTATTTCACAATGGATTATTTTGATGTATTTAATGAATATTTTTAATACCTACTGTGCCAAGCATCATTTATATATTCAGTCATCTGTTGGTAGAAATTATAGGTCATTTTGTTTGATTTTATTTGTTTTTTATTATAAAATGAGATAAATACTTTCATAGTATATCTTTAGGCATTTTTGTAAGAGTTTCTATAAAGTGTATTTCTAGAGTTCATCTATAAAATATACATGTGTTTCTCGGTTTTTAAAAAGTGCTGCTAAGCCAGAGTTTCTCCTTCTCAGCATTATTGACATTTTGGGCCAGATAATTCATTGTTGCAGCTTGGGGTGGGGGTAGCTGTTCTCTTTAGCAACATCCCTTGGCCTCGATACCAGTAGTACCACCACCCCAAAACCTGATGAGTGAGGAGTGACAATAAATAGTACTCACTGTGTGTCCAGTCACAGTTGTAAGACACATAAAGAGGAGACATCTTGGATGATCCCAGATTTCTGTCTTGGGTGACCTGCTAAATACTGTCAGTACAGACTTGTCGTGATACAGAATACAGATGGAAAACAGATTTGTGTTCTGTTTTGTTTCCGCCAGGAACGTTGTGTGTCCCATGGCTTTTTGTGATTCTGGTAGCTATTAATTGTTCTACTAGGAGTCGTTTAATTGGCAGTTGAATGTTTGGGTTTAGAGTTTGAGACAGAGGCCTGAACCAAAAAGTTGTAGTACTTGACCACATATTGGTGGAATTTAAAGCTTAGGTGTAAAGCTCCCAAAATGTCCATCCAAAAGAATAAATGCCTAGATTTATTTGGCTTAAGAGGAGAAAAGATTTGGGAGTGTAGATGTGTGCTAAAATTTGTTTTACACTTTGATTCTGCTTTTTAATTTCCATGGTTTTTATGGAGAAGCATGCTTGGCTCTGGTTTGTAAGTCTCATTATAGCCTGGCAGTGTAAAATTTCCCAAATTATTTCTTTTAAAATTACAGCTGAATAGCCTGTATTTCTTAGGGAGAGAGCTAAAAAGGGACTTTTTGTGTTTAAGAATATAGGTTGCATTGTGTGGTAGAGAGTTTGAATGAACTTTGGAGTCAAACTTTGGTTGGAATCTTGGTTCTCATAATACTTAACAGTGTGCCTCTAAGCAAATTATTTAGGTTTACCAAGATTCATTTTCAGTTCAGTTCAGTTCAGTCGCTCAGTCGTGTCAACTCTTTGTGACCCCATGAATCGCAGCACGCCAGGCCTCCGTGTCCATCACAAACTCCTGGAGTTTACTCAAACTCATGCCCATCGAGTCGATGATGCCATCCAGTCATCTCATCCTGTGTCGTCCCCTTCTCCTCCTGCCCCCAATCCCTCCCAGCATCAGGGTCTTTTCCAACTAGTCAACTCTTCGCATGAGGTGGCCAAAGTATTGGAGTTTCAGCTTCAGCATCAGTCCTTCCAGTGATTTTACTCATTTGTAAAACTGGGGAAGTCATTGCTATCTTTAAGATTAGATGAGATGAGCTTTTGGATCTGGAGAATAATAGAAGGTATCCAAATGTTAATCTCTACACATTTTCCCCAAAAGCCACATACATTTAAACCATTCATAGGTGACACATCCAACATTACTACAGGATGGATGATACTGTAAATTTTAAGTTAGCTGTAAGTAAAGAAACAGCAAGTTACAACAGCTCTTGTTACTGCTATAAACCTCTGAATCTGGAGAGTGGGGCAAGGGGAGGCTTAGTTGAGTTCAGTCTCTCTGTCATGTCCATCTTTTGCATTTGCTGCTTTGGCAAGTAGATTCTTTACCACTAGCGCCATCTGGGAAGCCCCAATATAAAATTAAAGCCATGTATATATAGACATATCAAACATTATCAGTTCAGTTCAGTCGCTCAGTCTTGCCTGACTCTTTGTGGCCCCATGGACTGCAGCATGCCAGGTTTCCCTGCCCATCACCAACTCCCGGAGCTTGCTCAAACTCGTGTCCATCGAGTCAGTGATGCCACCCAACCATCTCATACTCTCTCATCCCCTTCTCCTGTCTTCAATCTTTCCCAGCATCAGGGTCTTTTCTAATGAGTCAGTTCTTCTCATCAGGTAGCCAAAGTATTGGAGTTTCAGCTTCAGCATCAGTCCTTCCAGTGAATATTCAGGACTGATTTCCTTCAGGGTTGACTGGTTTGATCTCCTTGCAGTCCAAGGGACTCTCAAGAGTCTTCTCCAACACCACAGTTCAAAAGCATCAATTCTTTGACATTCAGCTTTCTTTACAGTCCAACTCTTACTTCCATACATGACTACTGGAAAAACCATAGTTTTGACTATACAGACCTTTGTTGGCAAAGTCTCTGCTTTTTAAGAGACAGTGAGAGAAGAGAGAAGATCAGAGGTTAAAATGAAGCAGAAAACCACTCAAAGAAAATGTCCCCCACACAACAAGCAAAATATGGCCACAGACTTGAGTCTTGGTAGTTAATAACACTAACTGTAGGGAGGGTGTGTGAAAGAGAGGGACAGAAATAGCAGCATTAGAGAAACATTGCTGGTGGGAGAGGAGAAAAGGATACTGCTCTCTGGAGCCGTGACAATAAGAGGAAGGAAATAAGGAGAAAACGAAGGGTCCTGGAGAAATGAAAGAAAAGCAAGAAACACCAGTCCAGTCCACTCACCACTACCACCCCTACCGCCACTATAGGAGCTGCTCTTAATAATTGCAGCAGCAGACACTCTGAAACTAAGAAGTCTGTCCCTAAAATACTCATGAACAGAAATAAATGCCATACAAAGCTACTGCAAGAGGAATGCAGAAAATGTGAATTAGTACATTTCCACTGATTATAGTTCTTCCCCAAAAAGCAAACACAAAATAAGAGAAACTGTATTGTAACACTCCAACCAAATGTTCTGAAATTTACGGGCATACTAATAGGGACATTGATGAAAGTAATGTTGATGTAAGGGGCACTGATAAAGGAAAACAGCCAAAAGAATGAAAATGAGATGAGAGAAGTGAAAAGCTTCAGAGACAAGTGGTTAAAATACAATATAGGCAAAGGAAGCCCCAACGTATTTATAACTGGATTGACTGCAGAAGAAATCAGTGGAACAGAACTAATTTTTAAACCATAGTCCAAGGAAGCTTTTAAGAAATAAGAGGAAAACTGAAATTTATAAATTAAAAGGACCCGCCTTGGCAGATAGATCCAGAACAATGAACTCTGAGACATAGACTGTTAGATTTTAGAGACTAGAACCATTTTAGATTTTGAAGGTAAATTTTTTTCCGGACCCTTGGCGGGGGGAAAAAAATCACATTACTAATTAAAAAATTAGATTTGCATCTGACTTCTCTAGAAATGATATACAAAGGAAGGCTGCAGTAACACAGCATTTTTTAAAACTCAAGGAAGCACAGTTCAAGCTTGCCAACCTGTCCTTCAAGTATCAAGGCTATAGAAAAGCAATGAGAATTTAATAGATTATAGATTCAAGACTAAAGCAGTGGTGGCGATATGGGCACAATTGTTATATGTAAGTGAGTCAGGAGACAAAGGAAAAATAGAATAAGATCATTCCCTATTGTAAATAGTGAGTGGGAATTTTGGATACCATTTAAAATGGACAGACGGCATAGTAAAAGTTTAAGTAAACAGAAAAGAGATTTAGGACCCTCTAAAATACATAAATACACACAAGAACGTGTGAAAGTCACCACTAGAACCAAAAATGCAAATATTCCTAAATACCAAAGGAAGACTTTTTTGAAAAGCAAAATCATCAACTGGAGAAAGAGTGGGAATAATAAAAACGGTGATTATAGAAGAGTATTTCAAACATACCAGTTATTTCAATAAGCATAAGTGGGCTTAACTCACATGTCGAAAGAAAAACACATCTAAAAGAGTGAAAAAGGTTAAAAATAAAGAGATGTGCAAAAACATCACAGGAATATGGAAACAATAAGAAAGCAGTTGTTGTAATCTTGATAGACAAAGTAGAATCTAGGGGGGAAAAAAACATCAAACACAGCAGTGTGCTTTATGTTAAAACCCCAAAATTCTCAAAAAAAAAAAAAAAAAAACCATAATTCTCAATGAACTTATATTTTTGAATATCCACCAAATATAGCAGACACCTGACTATCGAAGAATTGCTACAGCAGAATAAAGGATAATGCAAGAAAAAATAGAAACACATAATAGATTTTAAATACATCGGTACAAGTCTGGTATAAGTGATTCAGGATCTAGTAAATTTTCTGTTTGAAAGTAGGAATTGGCCATTGGTTTCTTTTAATGGGAATGGGAATGATATTTAGAGATCACGATCTTTATATCAGGATTGCTCACTTACACGGGGTTGGTCTGTCTGTCTAGGTCTTTTCAGTACACAAAGCTTAGGATATCTTTTTGTTTTTTTTTTTAAGAGAAAATATACATTGTTATTTCATGCTGACATTTTTAGTTGAAATTTAAAATACAGGTTTATTTCTTTCACTTTTATATTTGTATCTCTTTTTACTTGTGCTAAAAAATCTTAGTTTCTAATGATATTAATGAAATTAATTATTCATCTTAATACCTGCACTTAGAAATTAACAATACCAATAATATTACAATCATTAGCAATTAGTATAGCTACTGCAAAGGTTTAAGATGTATTTGCAGTTCCTTTTGTCCATAGGGTATATCCTAGTATATATATATACAAATTACTGTGTTTTGAATCCACTTGAAGTAATTTCTCTATGTGTAGTTAAACCACCAACTCTTTTTATTTTTAGGCTTTTGTTGTTTTGCTTTGCTTTATGGGTTTTTTTTTTAATTTTAAAGAATTCAGGATAACTTAGATGACAGTCGTGGTTTATAAATAGCAACTAAAAGTGTTAAATTTTGGAGATAGTGTTTAATCAAAAAGCGTTCAGTTTTTCAAAAAAATTTTTCTCAATTTTTTCCTGAAATGGGTGAGGAATTTACTGTAATTAAAAGTTTTACTTGTTTCTGTATACTCACTGGGAGCCCTTGATCTCCAACGCAGCCCTAAAGAATGTACCACACTACTACAGTACACTCTTTCTAAACTATTTGTGGGAATTTATCTCAGTGTTTTCTAAGACATTCAAATTATCACTCGAGTCCTTGCATGAAGTTTGTCAACCGCTTAGCCTACTGATTTGGTTACTTGGGGCCTCAGTTATATAGATAACTGCTCCTCTCCCTTTCTAATGTCAGGTAACTTTTATGTGTAATAGTTAATACAAGTAAAATTATATGTTGTAAAAAAATTATATATTATGGCTTGAAATCTGAAATGTAAAACTTTATTCTATTGGGTCACAAAAGTCTGTTTTTGCCATAGCAGTAGCAGAATATAAACTTGTAGTTAGTATGTCACTTCTTGGGAGGTTGGATCATAAAACATATAATTCTGTGGTTTCTCTTTTCAGAGTCTGATAAAATACCAGTAATGCGTGGACAGTGGTTTATTGATGGTACCTGGCAGCCACTGGAAGAAGAAGAAAGTAATTTAATTGAGCAAGAACATCTTAGCCGTTTTAGAGGTCAGCAGATGCAGGAAAGTTTTGATATTGAAGTGTCGAAACCCATAGATGGAAAAGATGGTAAGACCAATTAATACATTTAATATGTTTTATACAACATATAAGTTATTGATAAAGCTTAGAGTGGCTGCTAAGTTTGAAATAGTAACTCAAAAGTGTTAAAATTTACACGATTTCTGATTATTTCAAACATTTGATTGTTATTTTAGAACTTAAAAATTGCTATAAATTTCTGAACTATTTCCATTTTTATTTTACTTAACATATACTTTTCACTGATATGACACTAACATGATTTACCATAAATGTACAATATGTTGTAATATGCTTTATGAATTAGTCCTTTTGAGTAGCTTTTTAGTTATCAAAGAAAATTGAACTTATAAAAAAAAAATCCCTTGTTATTCTAATGAAAGAGTAGTTTTGCTAATATTTTAATGTTGGTTCTCCTGAAGTTTAAAAAGGCTTTAATTTCCTTTGTGTAAGTCCTGTCTAACTGTCTTGATATTGATAACCATATCAATTTTTAATTTGAAACAATCTACTTATATTTCCTTATTCAGCATTTCGATTTTTTTTTTTTTTTTTTTGGCAATAGTTTAAAATACTTACATACTAGCCAAGATTATCATGTTTCACTATGTGCCTGATCTTGAGTAAAATTCAAAATGTGTGGTCAAGTTAAAAATACTTCTATTGTTCATTTACTGCAGGCAGTGGGATCAACTATTCTGGTGAGTATAACAGTATAGGTAGATTAGAATTTATAGATTTCTCTTTTTTTTTCCTAAAAGTGTTTCTTCATCCATGTTTGCCTTTGTTTGGGAAGTTTCTTGGCAAGCCCTACTTAAGCGAGTGAATTAGACTATGAACTAGTCGTTTGTCTCCCTCCTCTTGTAAAACATCTATAAAGCAGAAAATTTCAATTATTGATCAAGTAATTCACAGAATGCAGCTTGGAAGAAATGAATTGTGTAGTTGGAAGTAATTGTTTATATAACATCAGTTCAGTTCAGTCACTCAGTCACGTCCAACTCTGTAACCCATGGACTGCAGCACACCAGGCTTCCCTGTCTTTCACCATCTCCCAGAGTTTGCTCAAACTCATGTCCATTAACAATAAACTTAAAATTGGGTGTTTTTATATCTTTAAAACTCTACATAACTGAGGAAAATGGTGGCTTCTAAGTAAATCAGTAATTAAATCTAAGAAATGTCTATTATATGCCAGATACCATACTCTAGGAATTTTAAGCATTTCATTTTCCTAATCCCTAGAGTCAAATATGTTCTTATTCCACTGTAAAATTCAAGCTCAAGGTTCTTAAATATCAATATATAAGAACAGCTCAGTGTCTGTAAGGCAGAGCTGTGTCTACATTCCTGAAGACTGCCACAAAGACAATACTTTGATTAAAGCACAAATAACAAATTTTGTATATGTCTGATGTTTTATTGGTGACTGACATGTTTTGGAACTTCTCATCACACTCTAAATAATCACAAAAGCCTACTTCATAGTATTTGAAAGGCTGAACTTTTTTCGTAACTTCCTATCTATTGGGAAAGACTGAATTCTAGATTTTTTCCTTTCTATTAATTCTCCTTAAGTCTTCTCTCAAAAATGGCAATTCACCTTAACAAACCCAGTTTATCCTCCCAGATTCTTTACTATTAATGCATGGAAAAAACCCAAGAGCTTCAAGGGGGGAAAGGATGAGTATGAAAAATAAAAATGAGTATATTGTCCCCCTTTCTCATACTACATTCAAAGCATTTCTTTTCCACTTGCTAATTTGCCCTGTGGAAGTTAGTTATTAGCTCTGTTTCATCTCTAGATCCCATCTACTTGGAATCTGAAATGTTAAATGGAGCAGCATACTCAAATTTTCTTCAAAGTGCTCTAATTTTATGAGCCAGTCATTTAAATAAGTCTGATAAAAGAACATGGTTTATTTGTATGAGAAAATTTTTCAACATGTCTTTGAGCTTATCGATCTAGGATATTACTGTATTTTTTGATAGCTTTAAAGATACAGATTGGGTGGTAAAATTCTAATTGGTAGTAATAGAAAATTGTGAAAGTATAGAACACTTTTGTATTGTAATCTTTCAAATTAATGATCTTTTGAGGTTCTTTAGAAAAATTGATTTTTTTAAATATACTGTGACATAAAACATCAGGATATTTTATTATCAACAAAGTTCAATTCATTGTATATACTATTGTCATGAATTTCCAGCCATTTTGTTATTCAGTATTGTGCAGAACATACTTTTATGTATTAAAATGTGACTTTTGACTCTGAAGATTATGGGAAATTCTGTAGTACATTTGAAAATTATCACTGGTCTTGAGGAAAGAACATTTGCTGTCCAAAAAGCTAGGTTGTTGGAAAAATAACTCAAATTTGCAATACAGAGATAAAAAAATTTTATCTTTTGATTATTTTGCTTCTTACCGTCAAGCTTCTGAAATTTCCTGTTTTATTAATTTTAGGGGGAAAATAGTTTTTCCACTTAAATTTTCTCATTGTACCTAAGTAAAGCCTTGATTCTTCATACTGCTAGAAGATTTTGAATATTCTTTGTGCAAATAGTACTATGCTTGTTACTTTTGTGAAAGAAACACAGGGTTTTGTCCTTCAAGGAGTTTTAAACCATTGAGGATGACAAAGCCTGCAGATGAGAAGTTACAGAGAATAAATACAAGATGACAAAGTAGACAGTGCATATTATACATTCTTGAAAAAGATATAAAATAGAATTGGCAATCACAGTGCAATGGAGTTACTCAAATGAGGCTTTCTGAGAAAGTGTCATATTTAATAATTTAAAATTTTCAAAAAAAAAACTTATTCAGGAACTCTTTTTAAGTTCTCTGGGGAATTCCTAAGAAACTTAACAGAGTTCTTGCCTTGAAGTGAAAGTTGCTCAGTCTTGTCCAGCTCTTTGCAACCCCATGGACTATACAGTCGATGGAATTCTCCAGGCCAGAATACTGGAGTGGGTAGCCTTTCCCTTCTCCAGGGGATCTTTCCAACCTAGGGATCAAACCCAGGTCTCTCCGCATAAAGCAGATTCTTTACCAGCTGAGCCACAAGGGAAGTCCCTCTTGCCTTGAAGGACATTCAAATAAAATCCTAATTCCTTTTCCTTCTGACCTTATCTGTATCTTGGTTAGTGTAGTTATTGACACAAATACACTGAGTATATTTATTATTTCTTATTAATTATCCTACTAATCTCAGAGTAAACATTGAATTAAATTGATTGAAGTTTAGCATAACTTATCTTTCTAAGAAAGATAAACCCCCCAAAGTATAATCATATTTTGTGATTTAAATTTCACTTTTTCTGAGTTAAAAAATGACTGTCTTCCAAACCCACCTCCTAGGCTAGGATACAGTTATCTGGCAGCCTAACAAATGAAGGCTGGAAGTTCACTGGGGATTAAAGTTAGTGTAGAGTTAGTGTTAGTCGCTCAGTTACATCCAACTCTTTGCAACCCTGTGGACTGTAGCCCACCAGGCTCCTCTGTCTGTGGAATTTTCCAGGCAAGAATACTGGAGTGGGTTACCATTTCCTTCTCCTGGGGATCTTCCCAACCCAGGGGTTTAACCCTGGTCTCCTACTTTGCAGGCAGATTCTTTACCATCTGAGCCACTGGGGAAGTGCTTGAGTCATAAAATAAAAGCAGGTCTTCAAATAAGTTACTTTGTAAATACTTAAAAGTCCTAGAGTAGTATCTCACTCATTTTATAATTTATCTATCCAAGCAGTAATCAGTAAAAAATGGTTGAACTAAATGAATTAGTCCTACAACTGCTCTGTCAAAAACTGTATAATCTCAATCCAATTACAAGAAAACATCAGACAAACTCAATTTGAGGGACATTTTACAAAATAACTCACCAGTATTCTTTGGAAATGTCAAGGTCATAATTAAACAGATAGAGTCAGGATCCTTTTATTAGTGTTTATCAAATCACCATAATGTAAACTTTAAATTTCTTATAATTTTGTCAGTTGTACCTCAGTAAAGCTGAAAAAAAAATTTTTAAGTGTCAAAGCCATGGAAAACAAGGAAAGATTAAAGAATTTATCACAAATTAGAGGAAACTAAGGAAACAGCATCAAAATGCAACATGGTACCTTGGATTGGATCCAAAGACAGAAAAGGACTTAAGTAAAAAAGCTGGAAAATTCTGAATAAAGTTAGTATTTTAGTTGATAGTATTATGCCCACCTTAATTTCTTAGTTTTGATAATTGTACGATATAGTTACGCTAACATTAGGAGAAGCTGGATGAAGGATATATATGATAGTGATACTCTCTGTACTATTTTTGCAGCTTTTCTGTAGGTTGAAAATTATCCCACAGTAAAAAGATGTTATTTTTTTTCCTTAAGGCCAGTAGAGAAATTAAAATAGTAACATGGGTATATAAAAAAAAAAACAAAGAAACAACAAAAGGAGAAAAAGGAAATACAGATAAAACAAAGAAAATGAATGGGAAATGGTAGACCTAAATTCACCCATATCAAAAACTATAGTAAAAACCACTACAATATTGTAATTAGCCTCCAACTAATAAAAATAAATGGAATAAATAAATAAATAAATCTCAGGTGGAAAACTAAAAAAAAAGGCAGAGATTGACAGATTTGTTAGGAATGCACAATCCAACTATATGTGTCTACAAGAGTCATGAAGTGAAAGAAAGTGAAAGTGAAAGTTGCTCAGTCGTGTCCTACTCTTTGGGACCCCATGGACTATAGAGTCCATGGAATTCTCTAGGCCAGAATACTGGAGTGGGTAGCCATTCCCTCCTCCAGGGGATCTTCCCAACCCAGGAATTGAACCCAGGTGTCCTCTTTGCAGGCAGATTCTTGACCAGCTGAGCCATAAGGGAAGCCCAAGAATACTGGAGTGGGTAGCCTATTCTTTTTCCAGCAGATCTTCCCAACTCAGGAATGGAAAATGGAACCAAGGTCTTCTGCATTGCAGGCAGATTGTTTACCAGCTGAGCTATCAGGGACTCAATATAAAATCACAGATAGGCTAAAAGTTAAAAAAAAAAAATGGACTTTTTACTGTTCAAGCGAAGTTGGGATGCTATGAAAGCACAAGTGTTGGTGGATCCCCAAGGATTTATAGCATTTAACAATTTGGCGTGTAGTCTATATACCTATCCTATTGTGGGATAAGGATATCCCAAACTGAATATATCATTTCAAAAGTCTAAATAAAGCCAGGAGGGAGGGGGCGGGAGGGGAGAGTGGGGAAAGGGAAGGAAGAAGTAATAACCCTTTCTCACCAGCTTTTCTTTTCCTCTTTGGTGGCTAACAGGATTCCTATCTTCTAGCTTTTAATTATCAATCAATTTTTATAAATGTATGTATTTAGTTTTTGTGAGATCCAAGAAGACTGACAGAAGTTTTCTCATTCTAGTTGGCAGGTTTGAGATGTGCAAACCTCCTTTCCCTCAAGTTGAGATTATCCAGGTTGCCAGCTTTTGCAAAGGGAAAAGTTATAAAGTTATTCTATTCTAGGGAGTAGTATATCTTCAACAACCTCCTTTTTGATACTCTGCTTTCAGAATTATATAATGAAGGACATTTCTGTAATACATGAATTATAGTAAGGAAATTTATTGAAAACACTGTATCTTAGTGATTAATATCTTTTTCATTGCTGTGTAAAACTTTAATACATAAATGAAAAGTTTTATTAAATGTTAGCATTTAATTAGAATTTTCAGTTGTATTTTGAGTTTGTGCATACTTTTGCTAACACAATGTAAGAATTCTTAACTAAAACTTTATTTTAGTGATCCTTGTTGGAATGAAAGTAAACCCTTTTTGTCTCTACTTGCTGTGGTACTTAATTCTTTGCTTTGGGTTGAAAAAAATTAAACTCTCCATGCTTCAGGATGTTGTAACAAAGCAAATGCTTTTCAAGTGAAAATAAAAATTAAGTTTGAGAAGAAAGTTAATAAGCATGTCCTTAATTTTGTGAAAATGTTTTGAATATGTTTCTCTGATTTTAGTATATTGGGATATTTCTCTTGTTGTTAATCCTTACATTAGTATTCCTTTAGGTAAAAGCTTTCATTTTTTATATATTGACTAGTTTTTAGAAAGTGTTTACATAATTTTAAAGTGTGATCAGGTGGTCCATATGTTTCCCTCTAGTTATTTCTTAGTAAATGGGGCATCGTTAGTTTTGCTAGTAGACTTATAAGTCTAGGTTTTGTTTGAGCAGTAAAGTCTCAAGTGTATGTCAGATTTGATCTACTTGGATATGTTAGCTTTTTCCTAATGATTTCTTTTCCTGCAAGTGATATATCTACCCCTTAGTAACTGACCAGAAAGCACATGAAAGAAGAAATATGTTCAGTGAAGAAAATTGTTTTGGTTGTCATTTTCCACCCCTCTGTGACAGCAAGATATTTTTATAATCCTGATGTTACAACTCAGCATATAATTCTTGTCTGTACTTTTTTTATAATCACCCAATTACATATAAAGTTATGAAATGCCTTGTAAGCATTTCTCAATAACATTTATCACATATATCTTTAAATTTACTTTATATATAAGATTTTTAAAAATTTCTAGTACTATACAGTTGGAGTTAAGTATTTTTGTATTTGAGCAGTATTTAATCTTTGAATATCACATTAATATAGAAGAGAATGAGGATGAAAATCAAATGTGTGAAGTATGTAAGTCGCTCAGTTGTGTCTGACTCTTTGCAACCCCATGGACTATACAGTCCATGGAATTCTCCAGGCCAGAATATTGGAGTGAGTAGCCGTTCCCTTTTCCAGGGGATCTTCCCAACCCAGGGATCGAACCCAGGTCTCCCGCATTGCAGGCAGATTCTTAACCAGCTGAACCACCAGGGAAACCCAAGAATATTGGAGTGGGTAGCCTGTCCCTTCTCCAGCATATCTTCCTGACCCCTGCGTTGCAGGTGGATTCTTTACCAGCTGAGCTACCAGGAAATCAAATGTATTAGAATGTAAATTTGAACTAAATCATAACAATTCTGTGATTCATTAACTGGACTGTAGAGAAACTGATTATAAGATTTAATTCTTAGTGGATTTTTTTAAATAATTGCTTATTTAAAAATGTGAAGAAATTTGTTGATGTATAACTAGCAATATTTGACAGAGAAAATGTTGACTTTAAGGTTATCTACTGATTTGCCAAATATCAAGTCTGTGTCTGGCTTTACTCTGTTGTCTGTTTTATACTTACAAGATGTCACAGCATACATTTTTAATAACTTCTCTTGTTATTCTGTCTAATAAATCTTTCATCATTTTATCACTAAAAATTAGTTCAGAGTAGAGCTTTCAATTTAATTTTTTTGAAAAGTTTCATGTTTTCATTTTTAATTTTTGAAAATATTTTAACAACTTTGTTGAATAGAGTTGTGAAAAGAATATTTCTACAGGAGAGCTCTAGTGTGCTTCAGTGAGGGAAAGCATCTAGCAGAATGTGTACTATGCTATCTTCCCAGGAAAGCTGCATTAGATGTTTAATATTGTTTATTGCATTTTCAATTTGCACATCAGATGTTGGCTATGTCATAATCACAAATTTGGTGAGAGTAAATAACTTTAGTATTGTAAAGATGGGGTGTTATTAATCTCTTATGCATACAAAAATGCCGTGTTTTGTTTTTTATTCTATCTATACAAAGATGTTAAAAATGGTGATCGTGTAGGTGTCTTTAACTGATATATTTAGATATCATTTGCCTTTTTACTTTCAGTAAAAGTAGAAGCATATATTTGATAAACATTATTAAACTAATATTTTGCTGCACTGATTTTTAATTGGAATTTATATAAAACATTTAGAATAATGTTTGTCAAATATAACTAATTTTTTAAAGTTAATACAACAAAAAGGCAAAATGGTAAACGTCATTTAAAATTTACTTTGAAGCTCAGTGTTTTTGCTTTCTTAGTTGTCTACCACCTCCCTCCCTTCTCCCTCCCTTCTCTGTTCAAATGGAGAGGATATAAGGAGAGTACAGATGCAGCAGGTCTTAAACGAAAGCGTTCCCAAGGTACAGTAATTGTAGTTTTATTTCTCCTTGTAGATATATTCCTGGCTTGTAGCTTTCAGTTGTGTCTATAGCATTCAGTTGTACTTAGAGCATAGAAATTACTAGTTTTATAGAAATGTATCCAGTGTGTTATTTTGGTTAGTATTAATTAAAAGTGGTATAAATATTTGTGAGCCATGTGTATAGTTTAGCAATGGGATATTTGCCAATATTAACATGCTTTAAGACAATGTGAATGGTTTAGAGAGAAACAAAATTTTGTTGGCTTAACACTGTTAATATCTTGGTCTTATAGTTTTAATGTTTTAAGAATATGTTGCTCAGAACTGTTTTAACAAAAATGCAGTTTTGAAACATTGGATTAAAAGGCTTAAAGTACTGACTTAAGGATCAGACATAGATTTAGGAAAGTAAATAACTTAAACTCTTTGCAAAACATTTTTTAGTTTATGGAAAGTTCTTTTAGTTAAAAGTTTTTACACTGGATTTGTGTTTTGTTTTGTTTGCAATAGAAGGTATTATTCAGGTTTGTTATGTTAATTGCATCTTGGTCTTGTGTTAAATGTTAGCAGTAATGTGTCCTGGTAGGTCAGGAAGATATAAATTGGTTTTTCATAAATTTTTGAAATGGCATTTTTAACCATAACTCCAAAGTACATTTTCTTGGCAAGGATTTGCTTTTCATTGTATTCTAGTAGGAAATACCTTTTCACAAAAAGTGTCTTATGGTCTTAGATCTTGACCAGGACTCTATCCTTGAACAGAAGAGTCAGACTCTGTCACTAGCTGGCAGAGTGGCATTAAGTGGCAAGTCACTTAATCCCTTTCTTTATACCTCTATATGTTTATATATAATGGGAGATAATATTTTGCTTAAAGAGTATTTCAAGGAAATAAATTAGGCACAATGATTTGAAGGTGACTGGTTTTATAAAGGTATGTGAATTTTTCTTACCTCTATATAAGAGATAAAGAGAAAAATTTAAGTCCTTAAGACTATAAGAATTATCAAAAGATGAATTGGTGGACATGTTTTGAGAACTACCTTAATCTGTTGCTTCCACAAACATTATTAAATTTGTGATACATGCCAAATGGGATGCTAGGACTGTGTTTGGTGTTAGTGATACAAAGTGATTAAGGTATAGTCCCTGCCTCACAGAGTTTGTTATTCCCAGAGAATATAGGTTTGGCTTTTTTTTTTTTCTTTAGAGCTCATTTTCACCAAGGATACCTCATTACAGAAATGAAATAACCATACTAATTTGAACATAATAGTAGGAAAAAACTGATTTCTTTTTAAAAGCTCTTTCAACTTTGAAGTTCTGTTATGGTGAGCAGTATCCAGTGATAATTGGCTTTAATATCCATTCCCAAAATACCTTATATTCTAATAAATTAGGTTATTCTCTTCCCAGTTTAAAGATTTTTTTTTAACCTGAGTCTTGTTTTATCTTATGCTGAGTAGTTTCCACAGAACAAAAAGTAAAGTCAACAGAAGAAATGGAACCTAAGTTTCTATGTCAAAGGTACTGAGGACTTTCATGAAGGTGTATATTCCTTAGACCTAAGGAATGATCACATAACCTGAGAAAGCAGTTCTTTAATAATCAAATCATATTTCCTAAAGAGGTTAAAATTATGATCATTAAGCCAGCTTTATTCCATGTTGTTCTAACAAGTTGCCTCTTCCTATAGCATGTTTAATAATTTATAAAATTAAGTCCCTGTCCGTGACTTGTTTCACATCGATATGTGTTTCAATAAAACAGTTTTTTGTTGAACTGAGTTAAGATATTCATTCAAAAAAATCTGTTTATTATAATTTTCACTTAAATGAAGTTTGTCTTGGAGACCTTCAAATTTTTCCTTTTTGCAACAGCTATTCATAGTTTCAAATTGAGTCGAAACCACGTGGACTGGCACAGTGTGGATGAAGTATATTTGTATAGTGACGCAACAACATCTAAAATTGCAAGAACAGTTACTCAAAAACTGGGATTTTCTAAAGGTATTTGTTAAATATTATTAGAGTTTGTCAAAATGTTGGGAATCTGACTTTTTCTCTTTTATTTAAAATAGACAATTCAGATTTTATTTTCAGTATATTTTAAATATGTATTAAGTTTAATGACAGTTTCTACCCTGTTAAACTAACCTTTATTAAAGTGACTGAGTTGACATGTATTCATTAATAAATAATTATATGTTAGGAATGATCTGGCAAGATTATTAAGGATGTTTTTTTACTTCTCAAAGCACAAAAGCAGTCAGACCTGAGGCAGTGATGTGAAATAAAACATAGCAATTGAAATTGTGTCAGTTGAAACAACAATTGACAAGCAATTGAAACAGTGTCAGGAAAAGTGAAGACTGGAAATTTTTCTTTGGATTTAGTGAAATATAGATCATTGGTGACTTAGATGAATTTCTGGGACAGAGACAGATGGGCATGAGTTGAAGTTTAAGTAGAACTTGAAGAAATGGAGGCATTGAGAATAGACAAATCTTTAAACAAAGCAAAATTGACTAAAAGGAAGAAAAGAGGGACTGATACCTGGAAAAGATGTGCGTGCATTATCAAAAAATATTTTTTCAAAAATTTTTTCTGTCTGATAATTTTTTTGCTGTCTTTTAAAATTCTTTGATGATAGATGTGCTTACACATTTATTTGTTCATTAGTTGTATTTGTTTTGTGGATTATCACACCTTTAGCCCATTTTGCTATTTGGATGATTCATTTCACTTTTTGATTAAAAAGTTCTTTAATTAACTTACTGTGTGTCATGTTTTGCAAGATATTTTCCCGTTTGTCATTCATCTTTTATCTTTTCTTCATAATATTTTTCTTAGAGATGTTTTTAATTTTTATGTGCTCAGTTCATCTTTTTTCCTTTTTGCCTTATTGTTTCTGGCTTCACTGTCATGTCTAGTTCAGTACTTTTTATTAGAGCTGATCATTCTATATCTTACAAATTTTATCCCCCCTATTTTTTGCAATATAGTGAAAATGCTATCTCTCTAATAAGTAATAAGCTTAGAACCATGATTTTCCCACAGCATCAAGTAGTGGGACCAGACTTCATAGAGGTTATGTAGAAGAAGCGACATTAGAAGACAAGCCATCTCAGACTACCCATATCGTATTTGTTGTGCATGGCATTGGACAGAAAATGGACCAAGGAAGAATTATCAAAAATACAGCCATGTGAGTGTTTTGATGACTACAGTCTCCATCTAGTCAGAGTCCAAATTTTTGTCCAGGGTATAATATAGTTTAATCGTTATGCCACATGTTTCTCCGGTGCCAGCTATTCTGTTTTAGTTGTAGATGAAGCTTTTGGACCAAATTTTGAGAATGATCATATCTAGGTGATGATGATGATATTTATTTGATTTTTTTTTCCCTTTTAACATGGAGAAGTGAAGGGATAAGAAAGCCTTTAATGTATTATTAGTTTAAACTAAAGTGAAGTTGAAAGCAAGAAACAAGTTGGTTTTAAGTTTCTATGTTAATCTCTGAATTGCAGAAACTGAGAATACTGTATAATTCTGAAAAAGCTAAGAATTGTGTAAATTGCCAGTTAGCAGCTTAACTTGTCCAATTAATTATAGCCAAAGGAAACTGAACCCTAAATTTTACAGAGAACAAACAGTGGATGTTTTGCCAACATGCTAGGCAGGTTATTTACCTCAGTTATTTATATTCAGCTTTATTCTAAAAGCTTGTTAAGATGTTGGGAGAAGGAATGTTCATATATGAATTTCAAAAATGTTTAGGACGGTGTGAAAAGGAAATTTTAGAGTTATGGCTTCCACCCATAACTTTGCTCTCAACTTGGCTCTCTTCCACAAACTTGGCTTTCAACTTGCAGCCAATATAAAGAAAAATCTGATCAGATTTATAATGTGATGAGAACAAATCAATTGTTGAGAACACAGTTTATCAGGTTCTGAAATTTCAAGTAAATGTGTTTCTTGAGTCCTGATAAAGCAAATACTGTATGATAACAGGAACTATGTCCTCAGCAATATCTCTATAATAATACAATGTTGAGTTCTATTTTACTTTTTATTGTAACACCTTTTAATGCCAGCTGATGGATTAAAATAAAAGTACGTTCAATCTGAAAAAAAAAACAAAAAATCTTTGTCAGACACTGCCAGGTCATTCTGATCCTTGTCATTCTCTGTAGCTTGTATTACAGAGATCTCTTCCCTCTGATTCTGATTTTCTTTTCTGATGATTTGTGCTTCCCACAATGTTTACATTCTTGTGGCAAGATGCTAATCTTCTCCTTGGTTACCTAAGGACTCTGAGAAGTAGGTTTAATAACATGTTCTCTCTGGAGCTGTTCATATTTGGAAAGGTACCAGCTTGATTTCTTTGGGTGCAAGTGAGGGAAAACTTAACTCA
Organism: Dama dama; assembly: GCF_033118175.1. Classification (NCBI taxonomy): domain Eukaryota; kingdom Metazoa; phylum Chordata; class Mammalia; order Artiodactyla; family Cervidae; genus Dama; species Dama dama. The sequence goes on from NC_083692.1 coordinate 37,237,370, forward strand.
GAAGGAGGATTCAGTAGTCCGTAAAACTGAGAAGTCTAAGATTTGCCAAACAAGTCATCAGAATCCAGTTTCTATCCACTCTACACACCTTCATTTTTTAGCTATTTTCAGACATCTCCTGTGGTTCTAGATGTGGTTTATATCATCTTGTATTCGAGTTCAAGAAGAAAAAAATTAGGCTTTTTTTCCAGAAGTCCCTGCTAGTCTATGCATTTTAATGACTGGTAGTATCACCTGCAACTGTCTGAATCTGTACACGGCCATGATCTGATCTGCTGGACTTGTCAGCTTTCCATGACACCACCTTCATGGCAGAAAGTGAAGAAGAACTACAGAGCTTGTTGATGAAAGTGAAAGAGGAAAATGAAAAAGTTGGCTTAAAGCTCAACATTCAGAAAACTAGGATCATGGCATCCAGTCCCATCACTTCATGGCAAATAGATGGGGAAACAGTGGCTGACTTTATTTTTCTGGGCTCCAAAATCACTGCAGATGGTGATTGCAGCTATGAAATTAAAAGACGCTTACTCCTTGGAAGGAAAGTTATGACCAATCTAAACAGCATATTGAAAAGCAGAGACATTACTTTGTCAACAAAGGTCCGTCTAGTCAAGGCTATGGTTTTTCCAGTGGTTATGTATGGATGTGAGAGTTGGACTATAAAGAAAGCTGAGTGACGAAAAATTGGTACTTTTGAACTGTGGTGTTGAAGAAGACTCTTGAGAGTCCCTTGGACTGCAAGGAGATCCAACCAGTCCATCCTAAAGGAAATGAGTCCTGAATATTTATTGGAATGACTAATGTTGAAACTGAAACTCCAATACTTTGGCCACCTGATGCGAAGAAGTGACTCATTTGAAAAGACCCTGATGGTGGGAGGGGTTGGGGGCAGGAGGAGAAGGGGACGACAGAGGATGAGATGGTTGGATGGCATCATTGACTCAATGGACATGGGTTTGGGTGGACTCTGGGAGTTAGCGATGGACAGGGAGGCCTGGCATGCTGTGGTTCATGGGGTCGCAAAGAGTCGGACATGACTGAGCGACTGAACTGACTGACTGAACTGACACATTAGAATTAGATAACCATAGGAAGAGGTATAGTCAAAAGAATAAAATATTTAGGAATAAGTTTAACAAAGAAGTGTAAGATTTGTACACTGAAAACTATAATACACCAATGGAAGAAATTAAAGAAGACTTAAATAAATGGAAAAGACAACCCACATTTGTGGATTAGAAGATTAATGTTATTAAGATGGCAATACTTCCTAAATAGATCTAAAGATTCACCACAATCCCTATTAAAATTTCACCTGTCATTTTTTGCAGAAGTTGGCAGGCTGATTCTAAAATTTACATGGAAACGCAAGTGACCCAGGATAGCCAAAATAGTCTGGAAAAAGAATAAAGATGAAGAACTTTGCAATGATTTGCTACAAAGCTACAGTAGTCAAGACACTGTGGTACTCATTGGTGTGAAGATAGACCTAGATCAATGGAATAAAATTAGGAGTTTGATTGATTTTCAACAAGGTGCCAAAATAATGCAATGAGTAAAAGAATAGCCTTTTAACAAGTGGTGCTAGGACACCTGGATATCTGCCTGCAAAAGAATGAAGTTAAAACCCTGCCTTATACCACATATAAAAATTAATTCAAAGTGAATCAAATACCTAAATATAGAGGTTAAAACTGTTAGAAGAAAATATAGGAGTAAATCTTTGTGATCTTGGATTGGGCAGTGGTGTCTGAGATATAACGTTAAAGGTAAAAGCCACTAAAGGGACTTACCTGGTGGTCCAGTGGTTAAAATCTACCTTGCAATGCAGGGAATATGGGTTCAGTCCCTGGTTGGTGATCTAAGATGCCACATGCTGCAAGGCAACTAAGCCCACGTGCCTTGAGTAGAGAATCTTGCCCTTCAACAAAATACTCAACATGTCACAACAAAGATCCCACATGCTGCAACTAAGACCCAATGCAGCCAAATAAATATTAATAAGTAAGTAAACAAATAAAAAGCCACTAAAGAACAAAAAGATAAATTGGGCTTTTTCAAAATTTAAAACTCTAGTTTTTCAAATAGCACTATCAGGGAAGTTAACAACAACACACAAAATGGTAGAAACATTTGCAAATCATATCTGATAAGGGTCTAGTATTTAGCATATATAAAGAATATCTACAATTCAATCATTAAAAAAATGAATACCCCAATTTTTTAAGTGGGTGAATAATTTGAATGAACGTTTGTCCAAATAAAATATACAGATGGTCCATAAACACATGAAAAGATGCTCAGTATTATTAGTCATTAAGGAATTGCAATTCAAAACCACAGGGAGATACCACTTTCTGTTGACTGCAATGACTCTTATCAAAAATACAGAAAATAGCAAATGTTAGCAAGGATGTAAAAAAAAATAAGAACCCTCATGTGTTGTTGATGGAATTGTAAAATAGTACAGCTGCTTTGGAAAAAACAGTTTGGCACTTTCCTCAAAAAAGTTAAATGTGGAGTTAACATGTGAGCTAGCAATTCTACTTCTAGGTGTAACCCAAGAGAATTGAAAACATGTATTTGCAGAAAAACTTCTTAATATTCAGTTCAGTTCAGTCACTCAGTCGTGTCCGACTCTTTGCGACCCCGTGAATCGCAGCACGCCAGGCCTCCCTGTCCATCACCAACTCCTGGAGTTTACTCAAACTCATGTCCATCGAGTCGGTGATGCCATCCAGCCATCTCATCCTCTGTCATCCCCTTCTCCTCCTGCCCCCAATCCCTCCTAGCATCAGGGTCTTTTCCAGTGAGTCAACTCTTCGCATGAGGTGGCCAAAGTATTGGAGTTTCAGCTTCAGCATCAGTCGTTCCAATGAACACCCAGGACTGATCTCCTTTAGGATGGACTGGTTGGATCTGCTTGCAGTCCAAGGGACTCTCAAGAGTCTTCTCCAACACCACAGTTCAAAAGCATCAATTTTTCAGCACTCAGCTTTCTTCACAGTCCAGTTCTCACATCTTAACATTCACTGCAGCATTATTTATAATAGCCTCCCCCTCAAAAAAAACTAAATGCCCATCATCTGGTGAATGGATAAACAGAAGTGATATATTTATACAGTAGAATGTCATTCAGTCTTAAAAAGCAAAGAAAACTGATTCATGATACAACATGGATGAACCTTGAAACACTATGCTAAGTGAAAGAAGCCAGACACAAAAGACCATATATTATAGATGTTATTTATCTGAAAAATCCAGAATAGGCAAGTTGATGGAGACAAAGTAGATTTATGGTGTCAGGGCCTAGAGGGAAGAATTATGGGATCTGACTACTCTGGGTAGAGTGTTTCTTATGGGAATAATGAAAGTGTTCTGAACTTAGATAGTGGTATTGGTTGTACAACTCAATAATACTAGAAGCCACTGAATTGTTAAAAAAAAATAAAGAAGAAAAAGCTACTGATGTCATGTCTAAAAGACACAGAAGTAAATTTGTAGAGACTCACCGACCAGAAAGGAAACATTTATACCATGTAAATGCATATGTGAGCATCAGTAAGGATAATAACTACAATGGGTTAGAACAGTTCAAATATGTTTTAAATCTATGAGTTAGTAATAATGTCAAAAAATATAAAGCTTCTTAACTGAGTATTTAATTGTTAATAAAAGAGAAGAATTAACCACTTATCCTGCCTTTTCTCAGTTCATACACTAACTATTTGATTGTATCACAAGCCAGCAAGTATTTGATGTGGGGAAATTTCTCTTTCCTGAAGTGTAAGGAGTGGTGAGATTTAAAAAGCACTTTTTTGAAACCATAGTAAATTAGTGGAGCTAAGCAGTGATCACAGCATTTTCTAGTATCACCAGAAAAAGAGAAAACCAAGTATATATATATATCTGTGGAGTAGTAGTCTAGCCAAAACAGTATAACTTGAATTTGATCGGGCCCCTGTATCACACCACCAAATAGGGAACAAGAAGCACATTAAGGAACTCTGTGGGGATACCGTCATTAAAAATTAGACTGAGAAACTACAGGGCATAAAAAGAATTACAAAGCCGAAAAAGAGAGGGATCTATAGATTAAAAGACACTTAAGAGACATCAAACAGTTGCAATGATTGGGCTGTATTTGGAGCTCAGTTCAAAAGTTTAAAAAAAATATTTTGCTGTACCTTAATTTTCAAAGTAGGATTTAAAAACCTATATTGTGTGGAGAACAAGTATAGAAATAGATGAAATATAAGACAGGCCACAATGTGCTAATTATTTAGAGGTAGGGTATTTTATTAGGAAGACATAGCGGTCCACTCCAGTATTCTTGCCAGGAGAATACCATGGACAGAGGAGCCTGACCAGCTACAGTCCATAGGGTCACGGAATCAGACATGACTGAAGTGACTTAACACACACACCCAGGGTATTTTATTATATATTGTCTCCACTAAAGACTTATAATTATTTAGAATATAGTATCAGATGACAGATTTAAGAAAACAGTTCTGAAATGAAGGTGTCCTAGTATTACAGACTATTGCATAATGTAGCAGTAATTTAAACGTAATTGGACAGAGTTATAAGCAAGTTGGAAGTGTTACGATTGAAGGCATTTTATACCATGTAAATGCATATATGAAGTTACTCTGATAGAGTTTTGTTTTGTTTTGATTTTTTTAAGGATGAGAGAGGCTGCAAGAAAAATAGAAGAAAGGCATTTTTCCAACCATGCAACACATGTTGAATTTCTGCCTGTTGAGTGGCGGTCAAAACTTACTCTGGATGGAGGTACATTTTGTTTAAAAATTAAATTATTTAGTCAATGGGAATGAAGTGTTTTTAATTTATTTGTCTTGAGGTATACTCACTCTTTGTTCTAGATTATTTAGGAAAATAAAATCCATTTTTTTAAAAAATAAATATATTGACTTAACATCATTTTGGACCACTATATAGATTTCTCTAATAGTACAGTGTTCATGAATGCTCTAACGTTTTTGACAGAAAAATGACTTGTCAATGCTTTTAAAGCATTTGTTGTCTACAATTTCTTTTTTGTTGTTGTTGTTCTCTACAATTTCATATGAGCTTACAGTTTCTTCCTGATAATTTTCCTCCTTTGTATTTGGAAGATAAAATCTTAGGTTTTTTGTTTTATTGTCATTCCTGCATTCCTTGGACTGATGAATTTTACTCTAACACAGAGAAATTACATAAAATGTGCATCTTTCTTTACAATAAGTTTTGTCCTTTGAGTATTAAAATCATTAAAATAGAATATTTAGGTTGATGCTTTTGAACTGTGATGCTGGAGGAGACTCTTGAGAGTCCCTTGGACAGCAAGGAGATCAAACCAATCAATCCTAAAGGAAATCAGTCGTGAATATTCACTGAAAGGACTGATGCTGAACTGAAGCTCCAATACTTTGGCCACTTGATGCGAGGAGCTGACTCTTTGGAAAAGGCCCTGATGCTGGGAAAGATTGAGGGCCCAAGGAGAAGGGGATGACTGAGGATGAGATGATTGGATGGCATGACATGAGTTTGCAAAAACTCTGGGAGATAGTGAAGGACAAGGAAGCCTGGCATGCTGCAGTCCAAGGGGTTGAAAATAGTCGGACATGACTGAGCAACTGAACAACGACAAAACGGAATAAGAGATGATATTTGCAAGTGATATGACCAGTAAAGAATTAATATCGCACAGCTTATATAACTTGACATCAAGGAAAACAAACAACCCAGTTAAAAAAGGAGCAGAAGACCTGAAGAATATATACAAATGGCCAAAAGGCATTTGCAAAGATGTTAACATTGTTAATCATTAGAGAAATTCACACCTGTCAGAGTGACTATCATCAATAAGAACACAACAATGGAGGCTTCTCAAAGTACTAAAAATAGAGCTACCATATGATCCAGCAATTCCACTCCTGAGTATATATTGGAAAAAAAAATGAAAATACTAATTCAAAAAGTTATGTGCACCCCAGTGTTGATAGCAGCATTATTTATAATAGCAAAGGTATAGAAGTAACCTCACTGTCCATCAACAGATAAATGGATAAAGATGTATATATACATCATAAAAAACAATGAAATTTTGCCATTTGCAGTGACATAAATGGACTTGCAGGATATTATGCTAAACAAGACAAAGACAAATACTGTATGATATATATGGAATCTTTAAAAAAAGCAAACTTGTGAATATAACAAAAAGAAACAGAACAAATAGGTGGTTACCAGGAAGAGAGGGACAAGAAAGGTGGAGGGGATTGAGAAGTACAAACTACTGCATATAAAATAAATAAGCTGCAAGGGTATATTGTATAAAATGAGGACGTTAGCCAATATTTTACAATAACTAAATGGAGTATAACCATTTAAAAATTTTGAGTTACTGTGTTCATCTGAAGCTTATTGTACATCAACTGAACATCAATAAAATTTTTTTAATTTAAAAAGAGAGATCCTTAGCTTGTTTGTGATTTAAAGGAAATGTTTTCAATCTTTCAGCACCAATAAGTGCATTGATGTTTGTGGTAGTTAAATACCCTTCATCATTTTTCAGTTAACAAATAGTAAAATTTCAAGAAGGTAAGTTTCATCATATTCAAAGGTCGTCTTGAATATTTAAATTTTAATACAAAACACTTAGGGAATGTATTTTTTTCACTGTTTTTTCCCTAAAATTATCGTCTCTTAGTTCATTTTTTTTTTTTTAACTTGTAGACACTGTTGATTCCATTACTCCAGACAAAGTGCGAGGTTTAAGGGATATGTTAAACAGCAGTGCAATGGACATAATGTATTATACTAGCCCACTGTATAGAGATGAAGTAAGTATCATGATTATCTTGTTGCTATTGGGTATTTTTTAGAGTGATAGCATGTGTGTCCTGAATTTTAACATTTAATGTTCTCTTTTGTTTTACAAGCAAATGAGAATTATAGCCTCTATTTCATAGTGCTTTTGATAGTCTTATTAAACTGTCCATTGGGACCCTTAATGTTGTAACATGATAACAATATTGTAACATGATAATATTATAACATGATAATCTTGGAAGTGAGAGTTTGGTTAGAAAATAGCTCTGTGAAGATATGTCAGTTTTCATAAATCTGATTAATATCTTTGGGTATTGTCCTCATAAAAGTTTTGGACATGTAAGAGTTTTGTATATAATAGGCCTACTTCTATTGTATCATTTCTATGGTGGATTTATATAGTTCTCAAATGGTAATGGTGCTCATACATCACAAAAGTAACCCTAAAGGGGGTGAGGGAGTGAAAGTTTAATCAGAGGGATGAGAGAATTTCTGTGAATGCAATTTGTCACTCCACTGGTAAGAAAAAAAGAATTCCGTTTCATTGGAAATAGCAGTATTAAGTACCCAACATGTATTAACTTGTTTAATTCTTACCTATGAAGTCAGTATGACTAGTATCTTCATCTGAAGGATGAAGAAACTAGTATAAGGAGTAATTACCAGTAGGGCAGCTGTGCTGCTCCAAGCCAGTCCTTCGCGGATTTTGTTCGTTCACATTCATTCCCTAACTTTATCCAAGATATCTTTTATATATCTATAGAAACATGTTTGCTTAGTTGCCGTAGGAGCTTCCTTCTCTTCCAACTACCATTCCCTTAGGATTTTTCTTTATTTCTCTTTCTATATTCCCCATTGCCATATACCAGTATTGGGCAAGGTTTGCCTTGATCTATTTGAAAACAGTAAAAGTAGCTACAGGCTTCTCAGGTGGTGCAGTGATAAAGAATCCGCCTGCCAATGCAGGAGATGCAGATTTGATCCCTGGATCAGGAAAATCCCCTGGAATAGGAAATGGCAACCTGCTCCAGTATTCTTGCCTGGAAAATTCCATGGTCAGAGGAGCCTGGCAGGCTACAGTCCATGGGATTGCAAAGAATTGGACATTACTGAGCACACACACACAAGAGCTGCAAGCGGAACTGCTCTTCTGGACTTTGTTGTTCAGTCACTCAGTCATGTCTGACTCTTGGCAACCTCACGGACTGCAACACTCCAGGCTGCCCTGTCCTTCACTGTCTCCCTGACCTTGCTCAAGCTCAAGTCCTTTGAGTCGACAATGCCATCCAACCGTCTCATTCTCTGGACTTAATTCTGATCAAAAAGAAGGCCTAGTCGGTGAAGTAGAATTCTAATACCTTCCATGTTTATAGGCCTTTATAGTGTACAGTGAGTATTGAACTATAGTATTGCAAGTAAACCAGTGAGGGAAGGAAAAGGGAAAGAGAAGGGCTGAAAGCATATTACTGTACACATACACACACACACACACACACACACACACAGAGGGAAGGAAAAGGGAAAGAGAAGGGCTGAAAGCATATTACTGTACACACACACACACACACACAGAGGGAAGGAAAAGGGAAAGAGAAGGGCTGAAAGCATATTACTGTACACACACACACACACACACACACACACACACACACAGAGGGAAGGAAAAGGGAAAGAGAAGGGCTGAAAGCATATTACTGTACACACACACACACACACACACACAGAGGGAAGGAAAAGGGAAAGAGAAGGGCTGAAAGCATATTACTGTACACACACACACACACACACACACACACACAGAGGGAAGGAAAAGGGAAAGAGAAGGGCTGAAAGCATATTACTGTACACACACACACACACACAGAGGGAAGGAAAAGGGAAAGAGAAGGGCTGAAAGCATATTACTGTACACACACACACACACACACACACACACACACACACACACACAGAGTTGGTAGTATCCCTAAGAAGGTATCCTGAGTCTTCAATACTAACATGCTCTGAGTCATGTCCTCCAAAAGTAGTACGTGCTTTTTTAAAAGTTGACATTAATATCCAGAGAAACTAGAAAGGGAAAACTGTCACATTCAAACCTCTGACCATTGGCGAATGATGACTGAGAAAGTGATCACATTTTATTTTGCTCTTGTATCTTCAAAGATATTCTCCTCAGAATGGAATTGAGTAAAACAGATATTCGGTAGGAGAAGGGAACTGATAGCTAATGTAAGTGAAATGGAAGGAGAACACCCAGGGCTTTAAATTAGTTGGTTTTTTGATCCAGTTGAAGTTAATGGAAGAGAACTGACAACTTGTTTCTGAGATTCATCTGCAATCTTCAGCAGTGTTTCCGAAACATGCCTAGTTAGAACAATCACTTGTGGTGCCCGTTAAAAATACCCCCATGGGGGGCATTGCAGTTGAGGATATTAATGTGAATTTATGACTTTGAAAATAAGTGGGTGTATGTGGATAACATCTATATATTTAAGCATACATGTTTAAACATATATATGATGTATGTTTATGCATGTATTATGCATGTTATGCATATATATATATATATGCTTGTATTTCCTACCTCTGTCCACTGAAAGGACTAAGAAGCAGACACCCCAACCTAATGAACACACCTAGCATGCAGATCTTTGCCTAGTATGGTTACTCCCCACTAAGAAAAAGTAGAGTTTCTTGGGAAAATGGCTTCCAGGACTAGGGCAGGAGAGGTTCAAGTCAAAGCTGGAAGAACTTGTTTTGACAGCAGGTGAAAACTGCTCAAAAGAATGATGAGGCAAGACGCATGGACACAGAATGACTTAAAGAAGCAGATCCCACTGACCAAATCTGGAAGGATTTGAGCACCAAAATAATTAAGTAAATATTATTATTTATTGTAAGCTTCCCAGATGGTTCAGTGGTAAAGAATCCACCCACAATGCAGGAGCCTTGGGTTCAATCTCTGGATCAGGAAGATTCCCTGGAGAAGGAAATGGCAACCCCTCCAGTCTTCTTGCCTGGAGAACCCCATGGACAGTGGAGCCTGGTGGGCTGTACAGTCCATGGGGTCACTAAGAGGCATACACGACTTAGCAACTAAACAACTATTACTTATTGTAAGGAATTATTAGTATATTTTATAGAATTATAATAAGGTTAATGTAGTTAAGAATTTTAAATCATTGAAAAATTTGTAAGTCCTTATCGCTTATAAATAGATAAACAAATTGGGAAGAAGAGAGGTCCTTTGCTTACAGTAGAATGCCCAGGGCTTACTGGTGAGTGTGGAAGGACAGCTGGAGGAAAGGGCTCATTTTGCAGCCGTCGTCATGGTAGGATCAGGCAGGAGAGGACTGGGCAAGAGTCATTCGTGAATGCTAGAATGAGGGGAGTTGTTTGATGCGGAACAGAGTCTTTGCATAGTCTTAAAGTGTATCCTCTCAGACTGCTTTTAGTTTAAAAATAATGGACTTCCCTGGCGGTTTTGTGGTTAAGACTCCATGTTTCCACTGCAAGGGACATGGTTAATCCCTGGTTAGGGAACTTAAGATCTCACATGCTGCACAACCAAGGGGAAAAGAAAGATCTTTAAACAACACTAACTAAATCATGTCACTCCCTGGGTTAAAATCTTGGTTGACTCTCATTAGAATAAAACCATAATTAAAGAAAAAAAATGGAATGGCTTTTTAAAAAATAAAGGTATACAGTGGAAAAATCAAGCAACACCTTTATGGGTTGTTTCTAAGGCACATCCAGAGGACACAGCATAATTTACGCAGCATTCCAATTAGGAGGAAACGTCAGATGAATGTAAAATGAGGATGTTGTCATTTAAAAGTAGGAATTAAGACTGTATTATTTTAAAAATGTTGATATAATAAGGAAAAGAATGGCTGTGGAAAACGTTTCAGATATAGAAGATTAGAGAGACATGACAGTTAATTTTAACTTCTCATACTAAACTATATGCTATACTAGATCAGAGGAAACACTACAAAGGGTATTATTAGATCAGCTGACAAAATCTGTATGGGACTAGATTAGCTGAAATATATGAATGTGAATTATGAAGTTAATAACAGCACTGTGGTTGTGGAAGGCTTAGGAAATATACACTGGAGTATTTAGGGGTAAAAGACCATGAAATACGTAACATGTCCTTAATGGGTCACAAAAAAGTTCTGTGTGTGTTAATAGAAACAGAACAAATGATAGGGCAAATAGAAAAATGTTCACATTAGGTGAATCTTGGATAAAGCCTGTGAAAGATCTTTGTACAGTTTTTTATTTTGCAACGTTTTATAAATTTGAAATTACTCCCAAATGAAAAGTTACGAAAAAGAAACTAAAAAACTACTCTCGCAGCTTCCTTCTCTGGAGATCCTGACTCGGTGGGTCTGAGATAGAGCCTGGGAATTTGCGTTGTTAACAGTTCCGCAGGTGATACCATCAGAAAAGTTTGGCAAACATTGCTTAAGTCATTGTGAAGAATGAAAGAAAATAAAAAAGACTTAGAAGTAGGCAAAAATTGTTCTTATTCTTTAAAAAGGAAAGCTAATTCTGCAAATCAAAGTTCATTTAGCACAAGGTTGATCTTGGGCAGGGCTTCCCTGATAGCTCAGTTGGTAAAGAATCCGCCTGCAATGCAGGAGACCTGGGTTCAATCCCTGGTTTGGGAAAATCCCCTGGAGAAGGGAAAGGCTACACACTCCAATATTCTGGCTTGGAGAATTCCATGAACTGTTTGGTCCATGGTCAGACACGACTGAGCGACTTTCACTCCTTGGTACCAGGCAGTATCTAGACTAAATTATTTTTCAGTAGTGTATGTTTCCTAAAGGAAGTAATGACAAATAACAGCCAGCAGCGATTCTGTAGGATTAAGGCCTGTCTGGTGAATGAACCTTGTTAGGTTTATTTGATAGGCATAAATAAGAGCCTTTTTCCTCTTCTTCTCAGCCTTTGTAGTCAAATAGATGCAGTTTTAAAATCTGCCACTTAACTAGCTTAAATAAAGTTTCTCAATTTCTCAGCTTCCTCACTTAAAATGGACATAAACTACACAATTGATAAAGATTGTCATGGGGCTTCCCCAATGGCTCAGCAGGAGGCACGAGTTAGATCCCTGGGTCAGGAAGATTCCCTGGAGGAGGGAATGGCAACCCACTCCAATATTCTTGCCCAGAGCATCCCATGGACAGAGGAGCCTGGTGGGCTACAGTCCAGAGGGTCACAAAGAGTCGGACACAACAGAAGCAACTTAGTACACAAAGATTGTCATGAGGATCAAAGATATTATGATATAGTTTCCAATACAATTCTTTGTGCTTAGATTTTCAAGTTGTAATTAAGTGTATATCTGTCTTTATGTATTTCAAGGACTACCATTTAAAAAACGAAATAGATTTATTCTGTTAATTCTAGAAAGTAAAATAAGGATCTGTGAATTGAAAATATAGAAAGGAACATGTTTGATTACTCAATGAAGAACTGTGTAATAACTAAAGCTGCCTTAAAAACACAGAAGTGTTACAAGGAAAAAAAAATTGTAAATAATGTAAGCTGATGGATTTTAACTAAACTTACTGTGTAATCATTTCACAGTATAATATCTATATCAAATCATTACATTGTACACCTGAAACTTAACACAATGTGTATCTCAATTATATCTTGATAAGACTGAGGGAAAATTTTTTTTTAATAGAAGTAACCACTTCTGGATAAAGGTACTCACTGAGGTAGATGCTGAGCTCTTTATCCCTTTATATGGGTGTTACTGAAGGGACTTTAGCTTCACAGGAGTTTGAATTAAATCATCTCTGAGGCCACTTTTCACTCAGATTTCTTCAGTGCTCATGGGAGGACCCTAATTAGTGATTGTGCACTGAAAAGTTGTGCTTCGGGGAAAATTTTTATATACTGAACAGTACTTCTCAGGTCATACTTTCTGAGGACCAGTTTTTGGTTTTGTTTTTTTTTAAAGGAACTAACTCCAGTCTATCAAGACATCATAGAGAGCCTTTGGCTCTTTTCTTCAACCCTAAATAAAGTAACATGGAAACTCCAGAGAGAACTGTTACCTCTTTTGTGCAACAGAACTGTCTTTTCAACGGCTTTTTAAAAACGGAGAACTAAAAAGAACTGTCATGGTCCTATCTTGCCATTGCTATTTGAAAATTATTTAATTGATGTATATGACTAAAACTCAATAAATTACTTTTTCTCATTAAAATTTCCTGAAGGAGAGAGAAGAACAAATGACTAATTATGTTCTTCAGCCATATTTTAGGTGTTTAGAATCTCTCTTGAAACTGCTGGATTTTTTTCCATTTTGGTTGACTTTCTTGATAAATTTTAATTTTTGAGCAATGGTTATGAAAATTAGAAACTTTTAAACTTTTGAAGAGCCATCTAATGCTTTCTCTGTGTGAGAGGTTAGCTAAATTGATTAGATAATATTATAGAGTTAATAAAATTAAGATAATAGGGTATATCATTAATCTTGGTTCAGATATCCCGAACGAATATAGTTGGTCACAAGGGGATCCTAGCTGGAGGAATATAAATGGATCAGAAAGGAAAAGGGGAAAAATAAACCCTAATTAGAGTAGACTTTTTGGATATAACATCAAGGTGAATTTCTTCTTTTGCTGCTGAGTGGATGATTTATAAAGACCTTTAGAGGTAGTGCAGAACTGATTTGCGCTAAAAGTTGTCTTTCAAAATTGTAATGTGTATTGACCACAAATGTTCCTATATATGTAAGCTGCAGACAGAGATTTTAAGTTCTACTATATCTGGATATGTTCTAATAAGGGAACACAAAGATTAGTTCTAGTCACATAGAAGATTATTAAAACAGATGAAAACATCAGCTCTTCAGAAACTATACATTCTCTGCTTCAGTCCATGGTAAAATACTTTAGTGTTGAATAAGACTTTCTCTTTGTTGGATATTTACTTTTTATGATTGCTAGATTAAGGAAGTTATTGGTATAATGAGTGATGCTTTAAATTTTTAAAATATGAAATAGCTTAATCACTGGTAGAGGAACTGGTAGATCTTTTCCATTTTTTACTATTTAATTTTAATGGGGGTGGTATTTTAAAAAAACAAAAAAATTGGGTTATCTTTTGCCAAAATACCTAGGTATTCATCTTTTAGTGTTTCTGGACTTCATGGTAGGAGTTTTAAAATCAAGCCCTTCAGAAGTAAACACTATCAACAAATGTTGCTTTTAAAGAAATGTATTTTATTGAAAAGTTAGCTTTTTCAATACCTCCCTCATGTAGATTATAAATTAGGAAAACTGCAAAGTTTTAAGGGTTGGTTCATATTCTTATCAAAGCCAAGTCCAAAGCATTACATTATAGCTCCCTTTGAACAAAGCATGTAATTTCACATCATACTGCCTACTTTTTAAATTCTATTGACTAGAATTACCTACAACCCATGTCTTGGGATATTTTTATATGCATTTACCACTAATGTGTGGTCCCCAGAATTGCTGAATCTGAAACTCTAGGATGGAGCCTAGCAATCTATATTTAACAAGCCCTCCAGACCATGTACATGGTTTCAGTAGCTTCAACAAGGACCTCAGTATTGTACAGTAGAGGTCTGTAACCTCTGTGAGGTTAACAACCAGAACATTGCACCTTCATTCAACTCACTGGGAACCCAGCCAAGCATGATTGCTCAAATAATTTCCAGTTTGATTCTACTAAAGAATGTTCAGTGAACCAAATGGAGGCGACTTGTCTCTAGAAACAAAATAACAAGATATGGAAGCAATTAATAATTAATGTTTGTATGTCTGAATAACAGCTGATGTATTAAAAAGAACTGAAATGAGAAATTGAGTATCAGGAAGTTTATAACCGAATAGTAGTAAGCAGTGATAGGAAGAGGAGAAGACTACCTGAAAAATCAGGTCAGGGCCCTGTATGAATGAATTTGAGTAACAAAAGAACCTTGTTCTTCTCACTTCATAGAATACTTCAGTAATATTTATTAAAGCTAAATTTCAAAGAAAGCAGTTTTATAAAGAAAAATGGCTAAGATATTTTCCACATTATTAACTTCTAAACCTTAAAAAATTCCTACTTTTTAAAAGTATTTAAAAATACTTCATATTACCAACATAATGGGAATTTTGGAATATGAAGTACATCAACATAACCACTTTCCTTAGTCATACAGTGACCTTTCATTACATTACTCTTATCTAAATGCAGCAAGTAATAATGCATATAATATAATAGCATATACAATATGTTAGTAACCCTGTTATCATAAATTCAGATATTCTTTTCCTAAGCTTACTGTGGCTTAAAAAGTACAGGGTACAAGACTTTAGAATAGCATATGAGTCCATTACAATGAAGAAAAAATATCCAGAGGCTTTTTGGAGATCTTACTAGAATCCACATGGAACTTTTTTTTTTAACACATGAAACTGTTGGCTGCAGTAGTTGGTTTAAGGACTGTGAAAGGATCTGTGTGGGTAGCATCTGTCTTTATTCTTTAGTGTTGCTATGGATTATAATATTAATGTATACCTTTACATTGGGAAGATCCCCTGGAGAAGGGAAAGGCTACCCACTCCAGTATTCTGGCCTGAAGAATTCCATGGACTGTATAGTCTATGTGGTCACAGAGAGTCGGACATGACTGAGTGACTTTCACTTTTACTTTACATCATTTCCTGTAGGGTTCTGAAGCAGCTGAGTTAATTTTAATAATCTAGATATATCTATCTAGTAATATATTTTTCTTTCTTAGCATATTTGAGTTTAGAAATAACATTTATAGAAGTGATTATTCTAATTTGATGTTTTCTTGTTTGAAACAGCTAGTTAAAGGCCTTCAGCAAGAGCTCAATCGATTATATTCCCTTTTCTGTTCCCGGAATCCAAACTTTGAGGAAAAAGGGGGTAAAGTCTCAATAGTGTCACATTCCTTGGGATGTGTGATCACTTATGACATAATGACTGGCTGGAATCCAGTTCGACTCTATGAACAGTTGCTGCAGAAGGAAGAAGAGTTGCCTGATGAACGATGGATGAGCTACGAAGAACGTCATCTTCTTGATGAACTCTATATAACAAAACGACGGTAAAATAACCTAATCTCTTAAAAGAAATTAAAATGTCTTCATGGAATCACTGGACTTCTTAGTAGAAAACTTCAGATTTTTCATAATAAAGAAAAAATACACGGTTTAGGGTACAGAATAGAATATTCAAAGATTGTTGAATAATATGCCTAATCAAGCAGAAGACTATTAATTTTGATACTAATTACATGTGTTTTCCTATAGCATAAAATTACCATCTTCCTCTTTTTGCTTTTCTTTTTCTTCACAGTTTATTAGAAATGAAATCTAAAACTTATTCCATGCTGAGTCACTGTGTAGAAGCTGATGAGCCTCCATCTTTATTATTATTCTGAAAATAATTTTAAAGCCCTTTTTTCTTGGCAAATATATTTTAGACATTTTATAATTATTTAATCATTTACAACATTTCTGATACTATCTTTTTTAGTTGGATTCATTGTCTATTTTTTTCTTCTGATACAACTGGTAGATAGGTTAATTGAACAAAATATAAAACGTAAATCAAGTAGAAAGAAGAGTATAAAAATCACACATAAAAAAAAAATCACACATAATCTCATGTGAGAACTGTTAATGTGTTAGAATGTTTTCTTTAAAAAATAGTAAATATTTTATTTTATCAGACGCACTTCAGAGATTATAAGTATCCATTAAGTTAATAAGCCCCTGGTTCTGTTAATCCTGGAATATGCCTGATACTGTGTTTTAATTCTTTGCTACATTTCTATCTTCATCTCTAATTACATGCTCTTGTTCTCTTGATGGTCATTCAACTGAGTCTAATAAATCTGTGAAATGTCACTCATTTTGATAGCATTATATAAAACAGCCAATTTAGTTAACTTAAACTTTTACTCAGGAAGCATTGAATTTATTTTAGTCATACAGAAATGGTCTAAGGATTTCATTAGAATTTTATTAAGAAGTACCATAGGGAAAATGCATAAATTTTATAGTATCAAAGTAGCTAATAGTTTTGAGAGAAAATGTCATGTTGCAAACTTTAGCACTGTGTTTTTTGTTTTTTGTTTTTGTAACGCTGTATTTTAGACAAATTCAAGTAAAAATGTTTTTAACAGGTTTAGAAAATGAACTGAACCTTTTTAAGTTTGTTCCATTGTTTATTAAATGTAAGTACATACAGAACATTGTATTAGGAAAAAGTGGAAATAACTCAAGTGTTCATCAACAGAGAAAGGCTAAACTGGGTTTATCTATATGATGAGCAATTAAACAGTTGTTATAAAGAGTGAAGTAGGTTAGGAGGCAATGAAGTGAAAAGATTGCTAAGATTCATTATTAACTGTAGAAAAAGGAAAGACATAGAAAAGGGTATGTGGTGTGAACATTTGGTATGGTTTTTTAAAAGTGTATATATGCCTGTATGTGCCTCACATTTTACTAAAGATTCCCCCCACCAAAATCTATTAACAGCATCTATTGGAAGAATAGGGTACTTTACTAATTATTTCATAAACTTTTATAAACTTTCTGTACCACAGCAAGTTCATTTATTAAATACTGTCAAGAATTAATTTGAGGGATTGGATGATTTCTTTATGCTTAGTGAACTAGTGAGCATCTAGTACTTAAACGAAATTCTGAATATGAATGTGTACGTAATCTCACACCCCTCCCTAGGCTGCGAGAAATTGAAGAACGGCTACGTGGTTTGAAAGCATCATCTATGACACAAACACCTGCCTTAAAATTTAAGGTAAGGAAAGACAGATGAGATTTTCATTGTTTATCTCAATTTTTTTTTTTCAAGCATCATTTAACGCTTAGGGATCAAATGAAATCTTAATTATTCTTTGAAGTGAGTCTTTTTTTGAACGCTTAACAGTGTGTTGGACCCCGCTGGTTTCTAGATTCTACTAAGAAAAGAATGGACAAGACTCAAAATACATAACACAGCGTTACTGGGGCTATTATATAGAATAATATGTAGGCACAAGAAGGAGGTTTAATTTTGCCTAAAGGTTTTTAAATGAACGACATTTGTATTTAATCTCTGTAAATTGGGTATTGCCCAGTAGAGGAAAGAAGAAATGCTCTGTTCTTAAAAGAAACAGCATAAACAAAGGCATGGAGGGATATAACTCATAGTACATCCAAAAATAGAGACAGATCTGGGAAATATCTAATATTTAAAATTAAATGTTTGTGACCAACTAGTTTTATATGGTAAGAAAAATAGCTGAAAGTATATCAGTGATGATTCCACGGATGGAAAGCTGGCGTGTCAGCTTAAGTGTATGACAGAAGCACAAGATGTGCATGTAATGCAGTTAGTTTGGAGCAAGGTGAGCAAACCAGTTCAGCTAGAATATACAAGATGCAGGGCACAGGGGCTGTGGGAAAGTAGGAAGAGAACTTAGATTTGATGGGACAGTGGAAAGCTTTTCAGGGTTTTTGAGCATCAGAATAGATCTGTCTTAGCAGTGGTTTAAAGAATAAAAAGTAGCAAAGAGACATTGACATTGGCCTCTTGGAAAGGACACAGCTTATAGCTGAATAACAGCTTATTTGCAATGTTAAATGGAGCATGACATAAATTTCCAGTTGAATATATGCCCATGTCTAGTGTACTGTGTTACCTCTTCCTGATACCTGTTTCTTTTATCATAGGAACTTAACATATGGGTTACATGATGGAATGATGCAGACATACTTATTGAATCTATTTCTCTGACTTCTAAAGTTTTTTTTTTAACTTAAACATTTAAAAGCCGTATGATAAAGTTATAAGATACATTCAAAACCCATAAGAGCATGGCCTTTGGAGTCACCCCCACCTGGAATTTGAGTTCCATATCTACCACAATTATTGTATATAATCAATGTTAAATATGTAGAATTGCTCTGATAGGAAAAATAAACTCTTCTATTTCATGTCCTGGGTTTTGTTGGTTATGATCCACTAAGTATGTTAGAATCTCAAAATTCAATTATCACCTTACTAGAATTTATGCCCTTGTCAACCACAAATTGGCACTTGCCATCTACCTCCATAAGGATTAAATCCTGTGCTGCTGCAGCAGCCCCCTGAAAGGAGTTCAGGGTGAAGAGCAGAAATGAGGCATTCTGTCCTCGGGGCGGGGTGTGGGGGGCGGCGGGGGGTGGTTGGGAAGACTAGCAGGAC
The DNA here is from genome assembly GCF_033118175.1 of Dama dama. Taxonomy (NCBI): domain Eukaryota; kingdom Metazoa; phylum Chordata; class Mammalia; order Artiodactyla; family Cervidae; genus Dama; species Dama dama. The sequence continues at coordinate 37,256,483 of NC_083692.1, forward strand.
AGGTCTTCAGATAGCTAGGTAATTTCCAGAGCCAATTTTATGAGCACAATTCTTGTATCTCCTCATGTCTTTAAAAGCACTAAAATTATTCATAGTGATGACTGTTCCTCGTGACTAGCAGAAACCTTCTGGAAAAATATGTGCTTGACTGCATGTATTCCTTCTTCACCAAAATCACATATATACTGACCTTCCCCCCTGCATCTTTGGAACAGTTTCTCAAAGCTACCTGAGGTGCTGTCTCCCAGGATGCAGTCCTTATATTGCCCCAAATAAAACTTAGCTCACAACTTTACTGTTGCATGTTTTTTCAAGTTGGCACCCTATAGTTGGTATATTTTTCTAATACATGGTCATGTGGTCTAATAATATGAATTTTTAATTATATAATTACTTACAGAGAAAAATATATAGATAACTGAAATTTAATATTCCTAGGTAGAAAAGTGGTAAAGAACCCACCTGCCAATGCAGGAGATGTAAGAGATGCTGGTTTGATCTCTGGGTCAGGAAAATCCCCTGGAGAACGAAATGGTCATCCACTCCATTATTCATACCTGGAGAATCCCATGGACAGGACAGCCTGGCAGGCTACAGTGCATGGGGTTGCAAAGAGTCAGACACAAATGACTTAGCATACACGCACAAAAAGGAATATACAATGCATTGGCAAATTTATTTAGAACTCCAGAGTTCTAAAAGAAACAGAAGTCTTATATGCCTGTTACCTGGCAGATGGCTTTACTTTCAGAATAAAGTATTAGATTTGTCACATGTGACCACTGAACTTTAAAAAGAGCAAAAAAATATTAACAAACATTGGTCTGAAGAGTAGAAAACTTTGATTGTGATCATGAGGCTTTGCCACTAACTAGTTATGTAATTTTAGCCAAATTACTTAACATCTCTGAATTCCTCTGTTCATTGATCTCTAGACAGAGTACTTAGACTAAATATCTAAAGTGTTTCTTCACCCATAAAATTCTTTGACAGCTGTAGATAACACTAAAGCAATCATTACTCTTACTGGAGAGATAAGTAATTCCTTTGTGTTTGTCAATCAAGCTGCAAATCAATCATAAACGAAGTTGTTTAATCCATGGGTTTAACGATTTAACAAACATTTATGAAGTGCCTGACCAATGTATAAACCATTTTTCTGGGGTGTACGTGTGTGTGCACACATGCATGTGTATATCAAGCAGAAAGGATTTACAGAGCTTTCTCTTCTATCTTAACTATTTTTGTATCTTTATCTTTTATTCTTTTCTCACTTTATAGAAGAAGAAATGAGAGGAATCTTTTCAGAATTGATGCTTTCATCCCTGTCACTATTATTCCAGATGCTTTTTCTTATATTTTTAATTTTTCTTAATACAGTTCTTCAGCCTTCAAACATCTTTAAGTTACTCCATTATTTAAAAACAAAAACTTTCTTAAAGTTTATTTAGCTTAAAGCTACAATTTCAAACTATGTATTCATTCATATATATTTTTTCACTTGGAAAAAAAATCTCCAGGGGCATGGGAAGAGATTAAAGGTGTGTAAGATTGGAGGCAGGGACACTGTTAGAGTATAGTCCAGAGGAGAAGAGATGAAGTGAAATGTTAGAATCTGTTGGAGTGACTTCTTAGATGTTGGAGATAAGAGGGAGGAATTAATTTGTGATATCTTGAATCAAGATATGGAACATATGCGAGAGGTAAAGTGGGTTTAGGAGGGAAAGCTATCATGTTCTGTATGTAATCCAGTACTAATGATGACCCTGTTTTTCTTGAAGCGCTCTCCTCCCTTGACTTCCATGCTGCTGCATTATCCTGGTTCTCTTTCTCTTTTAACCCTCTCTTCTGTAGTTTTATCTCCACCTACTCATCAGGTGCAGATGTTCCTTATAGTTCTATCTAAAGCCACTTTATTCTATGTGATTCCTAAGCAGTTTTATCCATTCTCTCAGTGTTCATCACTTCTATGATGGTGACACATAGACTTGGATGATGACATATTCAATTCTGTATCTCCTGTCCGAAATTCTCGGTTACCTGTTAGATATGTTACAGATACCTCAAGCTAATTATGAACAAAAACATGGTTTACTTAGAGTTTCCTGTTATGGTTCATAGGTTAATTAATATCTTCCTGGTCAGTCAGACCCAAATCTTACAAATCGCCTCTGACGACTCCTTTATCCCTGTCTCCATTCGAATGTTCGTGTTGATTCTATCTTAATCTCTCAAATTTACATTTTTGAATGGAACAACTTGTCCTCCTAGGTACAGATTATCTTTTGCCTAACCTCTTTCAGTAGTTTCCTAACTTGTCTCCAAAGTGTACTGGCCTCTTAATTTTCCAGTTCATTCATAAGCTACTACCAGATTTACTAACCTCCTAAAACATGGGTCAAGTCCTGTTCTTTTTCACTGTAAAATAAATTATGCTCTGTTTTCTTAGTCAAAAGTCAAGATTCTGTACATTTCTCATTCCAGTTACATTTTCCCCATAGCTAGTCTTCAACCTTATCAGATTGTTGCCCTTCTCTAAATTAAGCCAGGTTCTTTCCTGCCTCTGCTTTAGTTCATGTGGTTCTATCAATATGGATTATCCTTCCAGCCCCCAGTGTATCCCAACCCCAACTTTGGAAATCCTCTTCATCTCTTATGGCCAGTGCACATCCTTTATCTACTCACCTGTAGCACCCTTTCCCTCTATTATGCACTATTTTACTCAGTCTCCTCCGCAGGATTGTAAACTCCTGCGTGCAGAAGCTCAGCCTTATTGGTCTATATATGTTTCAGAATACCTAATATTACTTTACACAAAATAGTAGCTTAATAAGTTTTCCTTCTCCTGATTCTCATTCTTCATTTTCTGTTAGATTTAAAGATACTGAAGCTGCTCCTGGATAGTTTAAAATAATTAGTGGTTGTTATATATTTAACAAGTAATGCAAATACAATCTAGACAGAACTCATTTAAAATTATATATATTTGGAGATAATTTTATTATTTGTATTTTACCGTATATTACATTGTGTACAAATTCTTTGAAAAACAATTCACCGTTTTTTATTTTTTTTTTTTTTCATTAGTTGGAGGCCAATCACTTCATAACCACCGTTTTTTAAATTTAGGGTGACTTTATCATTGTAGGTTGAAAATTTCTTCTGTATGGGATCCCCACTAGCAGTTTTTTTGGCATTGCGTGGCATCCGCCCAGGAAACACTGGAACTCAAGACCATATTTTGCCCAGAGAGATTTGTAACCGATTACTAAACATTTTTCATCCAACAGATCCAGTGGTGAGTTGTAAATATGGATATCTGTGTCTCAATATTAAATTTTTCCTAGGAGAATCTGTAAGAAGTCTTGCAAGGTACTGCTGAATTGATGAGAAAGTATTCATTTACAGACATCTCTTATTTTATTTTACTTCACAGATAATGCAGTTTGTTTTTTTATTTTTTACAAACAAATTTTGTGGCAACCCTACATTGAGTAAGTCTATTGATGCCATTTTTCCAACAGCATTTTTTAATTAAGGTATATATTTTGCTATTTAGACATAATGCTGTAGCATATTTAATAGACTTTTAAGTATAGTGGAAACTTAACTTTTATATGCATTGGGAAACCAAAAAATTGTGTGATTCACTTAATTGCGGTGATCTGGAAGCAAACGTGTGCAGTATCTCCGAGGTATGCTTTATCTATTACACTTGATAAGTTCGTATTTTTTAAATATTTTTCTTTGGTTAGTTTAGGGATTAGGAAGTAAAATACCTTAAAGATGTTCTGTTTATGTTGTATTTGTAGAATGAAAGCATAATGTAAAAATACCATCCAACTAATGGATCCAGTTTATCCAAAGGACAGGAGTCGTCTGAACTTTCAAACCTTAACCAGTTGTGATTCCAATAATGTAGTAGCCATAAAATTTAAAAATCCCACTTTAAATACTTTGTTCTCTAAAGCATGTTGCAACATTGAAATGTGTTTGGTAGATCCTCTTAAAAATGAGAATATTTAAATACTGTGTATTAAACATGGAAAAGTGGAAGAATTTATTTTAGCCTGGTAGAATTACAACACTTTGGATTTTTGCATTCTCTGTTATGTCTGTAAATAAATTTTTCTAATGTAAATAAATTAAAATTTTTGTAAATAAAAATAAATTTTTCTAATGTAAATAAGGATTTTACATCCAGGTGAACAGTTTAATGTGAAATAAGATTTTTGGATGAGATAAATTCTTCATTAAATCGTATTGGGGACAAGTATTAAATATAACTAAATTTAAGGCAAACTATTTTAAATAGCATTTATTTCCTGAAAAACAGCTTTATATTGACTCTGTAAAGTCTTTTAAAAGATCTTTGACTAGTACCAAATAAATATAACATTGACTAAACACTAGAATTTTAGAAAATTTCCTGTATGTTAAAAAAATCAAAACTACTATATTTAACAAATTTCACTGAAATGGAATCTAGTATTAAATTCAAATACTGACTGTACAGTCTTGGCCAGGTCACTTCTAAGACTATCTATTTTTTTGTCTATATGATGCAGATGATAATATTTTACCTCAAGGTTGTCAGGATTAAGTAAAACATGTGCAAAGCAGCTAGTTAGACCTTACGTATATTGTTATATCCATTCATTTTACTGATTTTCCTGTAACTTAAAAGTGAACTTAAGATTGTAGGTGAACTGTGAGCTACATTTTGTATAATCTTAAACTTTGTTATACAGTTGACCCTTGAACAGCTCTGGGGTTGGGTACCAACCTTGTGCCCAGTCAAGAATTGGGGTGTAATTTTATAGTCACCTCTCCATATCTACAGTTCCATATCCACAGATCCAACCAATTGCAGACCATGTAGTGCTTTAATATCTATTTATGGAAAAAAAACCACACACGTATAAGTGGACCCGTGCAGTTCACTCCTGTGTTGTTTAAGGGTCAGCTGTATTATGGAGGATTACAAACTCATCACTACAAATTATTTTTTATTATTCATTTTACAGTTTTTCTGTGATTTTTTTTTTAATAGTTATGTCAGAACTGTGCTAGGCAGTTTTTCTAAACTTATCTATTCTTCCCAACATCCTTCTGAGGTAGTAGAAATTAGGAAGTATTATTTCTTTTCTACAGCTTAGGAAACTGAGGCTCTGAAACTTTGTGACTTGGTGAGTGTCGTATAGTTAATAAGTGACAGAGGCCAGAATATGAATGCAGGGAATTGTATGCCAAGTTCATTGCCTTTTCTGCTATATCATCCCCATTTCACCTTAGACAAATGGTCTTATATCATCATCTCATGCACTATATTAATCTGCTTGAAAATAGGGTCAACTGAGAGCTTAGATATTAAAAATTGACCTTATTTACTGTGTTCCAAGTTACTGTTTACTGCTTCAGTTTTGTTCGTGAGATGAATATTAATCTAATTGCTAGATGTTATCAGAACATAATAAAAATGAATATTACTCTGAAAAACAAGATCTTCCCTGTAGTTCAGACTTCCCTGTAGCTACAAGGTCTTCCCTTGTAGCTCCTGCCTGCAGGCAGGAGACCAGGGTTCGATCCCTGGGTTGGGAAGATCCTCTGGAGAAGGGAATGGCAACCCACTCCCAGTATTCTTGCCTGGAGAATCCCGTGGACAGAGGAGACTTGCAGGCTACAGCCCATGCATGGGGTCACAAAGAGTAGGACACATCTGAGCAACTGACATTACTGAAAAACTAATTAAAGGGCACTATTAGCCTGGATTAACTCTAATTTTTTTATAGTCTCATTATTAAGGATATATAATTAGACAAACTACATATTATTAACAGTGAAGAAATAGGAATACATGTTAGGAATGTCAGGTTTTGAATCATTTCCTAAGGTCCTCTGAGCACACAGTCGAATAAGAATGAACAGTTTACTAAAACCTAAGCATTGTGCCTTAATGTTTTGTTTCTTTGAATTTTTTTACATCAAGGCTTATAGATTAGAACCGTTAATACTGAAACACTACAGCAACATCTCACCTGTGCAGATCCACTGGTATAATACATCCAATCCTCTACCTTACGAGTATATGAAGCCAAGCTTTCTTCACCCAGCGAAAGATCCTACCTCAGTTTCAGAGAATGAAGGCATCTCAACAATACCAAGCCCTGTGACTTCGCCAGTCTTGTCTCGCCGACACTATGGGGAATCTATAACAAATATAGGGAAAGCAAGCATATTAGGTAATTTCTCTTCAGTATTCCTCATCAATGAACTTAAGCACTTTTATATAGTCATTAAATTTTAGGTACCTGAAAATACTCTATATATTACAAAACATCTGAGAGTTAATGTTTAGAGTTAACTACTCTCACTTCTTATATTTGAAGACAAAAGCTCTAAATTCTCTAGTTAGATCAGATCCTGTCGTTAGAGAATATAAGATACCTGGATGCACAAAAAAAAAAAAAAAAGCTAGAGGCATCGAGTCCCTCATTTTCACCTTGGCCCCATCACTTGCTGTGAAATCTGGAGAAGTCATGTAGTTTTTAATGCTCATCTCCCTCATCTGTGAAATGAGGGGGTGCTTGAGTACTAAGGGTGCCCTGGCCAACCCATTCTCTGATCCGTGTCCTACAAGTCAAATCGTGTCCTTCTTGAGAGCAGCAAGGATGTTGACTTTCCCTCTGTGTGGTCTCTAGTTCCAGCCACAATGTTTGGTGTGGCGCTGGGGCTCAATTGTGTGCCTCTTAATTTGTCCTTTGCTTTTGGTTACAAGTTGCCTTAATATAAAATGCCACAAGATGGCACTGTAAACAGGCTCTATCTGCTGGATTCATTGATATTCATCATAGAGATTGTTTATTCACAGCTTTTTATAACAGATCCACTTTACTTCAGGAGTAGGCATATCAATAGTAAATATATGCCCATGTGAATGGCATGGTTCTTTTTATTAACATTTTTAATCTTACAGAATACTTCAAAAAACAAAGATCACTTGAATAAAATAGAATCTTTTTTTTTTCTTTGTAGGCTGTATTCCTGCAGTTTGTACAACTCTCATTCTGTTCAACACCATTTTTATTTAGAAACCTACAATATAAATTGCAATTTTTTTTTTTATTCCCACCCTGGAAAAACATGACTAGGGCTTAGTCTCTCTGCCAACTGACTGTAATTATGGGTGGTGCTCTTTAGCCTGGTATGTGGTGTAATTCAGCAGAATGACTGGCCTGTTTTGTGAAATGCAGGGGCTGCAAGCATTGGAAAGGGACTTGGAGGAATGTTGTTCTCAAGATTTGGACGTTCATCTGCATCACAGCCATCTGAGACATCAAGGGACTCCATAGAAGACGAGAAGAAGCCAGTTGCCTCACCGCCCATGACCACCGTGGCAACGCAGACCCTTCCACACAGCAGTTCTGGCTTTCTTGACTCTGCATGTTAGTTCATACTCTTCTTTCCAGGTTTATACTGTGTCCTTTTTAAAACTGGAGGAAAACAAAGAGCATTAAGATATTAACTCTAACAGTCCACTCTGTGATCTAAAGTATGCCCTAGCTTTTAAAGAAAAAAATGCTTTTCCTCTTATATTTTCAGGAATAATTCCCAGGTAAATGCACTTTTACTCTCTGCATGGGTGAATTCAGTTAAGAACATTAATAAGTGCCTTGTTGCACAGATCTTACACATCAAGCATAAAACAAATCTTTTTGTGGTAAGCACCCCTGATTTTTATAAAGTAGTTTTTTTGTTTTTGTTTTTAAACATGGTCTTCTCAGCCTTAAAAATTCATTTAGTTTCTGCAGATCTATGCTGTATCTACTCTTGATACTGTTTTAAAAATGCTCTGCCAAAGCCATCCTGGTGCTAATCCCATAGGTCCCTTCATCAACCTAATTATAAAGCCTTCAGAACTTTAATTATATTGGATCCACTCTGTGGCTTCCCATCCTGTCCCTACTACCTTGTGTAAAATAGATACTCAAGAATTGAGTGAAAGAATGGATAATTATTCTGGACTTAGCAATAGAATGATGCTTTATTTAATTTTTTCCAGTGGATTTATAAGGTCTAAAATCTTAATAGTTGTGAAACATTAAAACTCTTAGTGTATATTTACTTCTGAGGGTCTAAACTTAAAAGCTTATTTATAAATGTCCAGTGAAATAAAACTAGTAAGTCAAGTCCTAGTTTCCATTGACTTACTTAAGGAAATACAGATTCTGAAACTAATTATTTCCTTTCTGTAACTATAGCAAGAAGAAAGTTTTATTTTCTTTCTCTAAAAATGTTTATTCAGATGCTTAGCTCTGTTTTCTTACTGTGTCTGCTGCTCTAAATTTTAAAATGACCGGCATTCATTGCCAATCATAAAAAATTAAAAAGGAAGTTGAGATGTGACAGTCCTAGAGGCTGGGTCTTTCTCCATAGTCAGCCCCACTCCACGATGAATTATCCTAGCCATTGCTGAGTTGGACATTCCTATTTGGACCAATTCCATTTTTTAAACTTAATCCTATGCCTGACTGAGTACTAGAAGTTTTATAATTTCAAACCTTTTGAACACTGCCTAGAAAATTCATTTTAGATTTTGATATTTGTATAAAATTCATTTTTTATGAGTTACTCTACATTTATTGCTTAATAACAGAAATGTGATTGTGAAAATTAAAATTTTGTTGCAATATGCAGATGTCAAAAGAAAACTATAAACGTCTGAAGAAAAATAACTTCAAAGAATTTTGTAAGATGGCGGGTAAAAAGCCACAATTCCTTGTAATGTTAATGCACAGCAATGATGCTAGTAAACGTTAGGGTGAATAAGCGAACAAGAAGAGCAGAGTAGAATTTGAGCCCCAGAGAAGGGGTAAGGAAGACACAGAATTCTATAGGATCTGAGGGAAAAAACTGTCTTTTAGTGTTTTTGCTATTTAACATAGAAATTTCAAAGTGATAATGATAATAATGAAGAAACTTATTTCTTCTTCCAGGACATGTGAAGGTAGAAATGCTTAGTTTTATTGCATTATAATATTTTAACAAAATATGTTTTGTCATTCTTGCATATAAATTTCTTGTTGGTTCTAATGGTAAATTACTTACCAACTATAGACTCAGCTAACTGAGCTAACATGATTTCTTAGTTTCGTGTTTTCATCTTTAGATATAGATTTTTAAAGTCCAACTTTTAACGTTGGACAACTGCTGTAGTAGAATTATGCCTTTTAAATCAAATCCTCTAGATTTACCTTTGACTTGCTCCAGTAATATACTCTTCTCTGTAATCCTGATTTAGATAAATTTCTTAAATCATAATTGCTATTTTGGCTGTATCTTGCAAATCATAAAACCTTTCTTCCTTAAATCTTCTTTCTGAAATTTGATCACTGTGGTTAGGTGATTCTGGCTTTCTTCCTTCTTGCTCACATTGATTGCCTCAGTTCTTCTCGATAACCTTCATTCTAAGGCTACTGACTTTGATTCTCCTGCTTTTTGAGGGTAAGATGGACACAGACTGAATTCGTGATCAATCAGGGTTTCTCTCTTTGAAGAGTTAGTGTTGTCAATTGAAACTACTTCATTGACATCAAGTTGAAGCATCTTATATAGCTGCTGTTCATTTCTTTTGAAAAATAGAGGCTTATTTCTCGTGGTTTTACTCTTTCTTTTCCTGTACTGCCTTGTGTTTGTAGCATATCATGAAAAGAATTTGTTCCTTTTAGCACTGTTTTGCCTCTAGGTTAGAACTTAAGTGAACTATCAATTTGGAGGATGTTTGAGTGTTAACAGATTATGACATTGTATTTTGAAGTTAATTATGCTTACATTTTCCATGATAGAGCTCTTCACAGAAACCTAATTGTGTACTTCTTTTTGTTTGCTAGGTTTAATCAGCTTATTTGGGAGTATTGCTCTAACTTTCGGCCACTGCATCACTGAGGCCATTTGTAACCATCAGCCAACACTTTACAGCATCTTGTGTTTTGTGTTTTTTTTTTTTCACAGATTTCAGACTTCAAGAATCGTTCTTTAATCTCCCACAACTTCTTTTTCCGGAAAATGTAACACAGAATAAAGATAATACCCTCGGTATGGTATATGTCAGGAATAGCATTCAGAATGCTGTGAAAACGGTCTACTTAGATTTCTTCTGCTCACTGAAAACTTGATTAGTTTTTCTATGAGAGCAGCTTTAATGTTGCCATTAACAGACTATTTTAAATGTATTCTCTCCTGTATTTCCTAATCTTAAATGGTAGTGGTCCTGAAACCTGAGTATTCATTAGTTACTTAATGTGCTAAAATATATCATACTCCTATATGCTTCTCCAAAGAAGGAGCTGTTTAGAGAGAGAAGAAAAGCATTAGGCCATTTTCTTTCTTCTCTGTTGCCCTCCAGCCTTCAGAGAGCTTCACTGTTCTTTTCATGTAATGTATTTAAATATAAAAGGATTTCAAAGTATAAAGAGTTTAATCATTCCTAGTTACTTCAGATATTAATAACACTACCCCTAGGGCTGTTAGTATGCCACAGATGATACCTGGTTTCAACACAAATATTTAATGGTCTTTAGAGGTATAGACTTGCTTTGAAAAAAACTATTATTGGCTACAAGAGATATTTTCAGTTTCCTGATTTTCAGCAGATTCAAAATGTATTAATAAAGATTAATCTTAGCAGTTTAAAATTATTTTTATCATTAACTTCTCATTCCTTTTTTCTATATCTTTCTCTTTCCTTTTTTTAAAAATAATGGATTTGTCTTTAACAAAAAAAGTAAGTTATAGGTTTCTCCTTGGATTTTCAAACTGTATCTAATTTTGCAATTTCTATGTTTATAATTGCTAATTTTCATGCATTTTTTCTTCTTTCAAAAAGAAAAATCTTAACTAGATATAGATTCCAAAACAGTGTGTCAGCATAACAAGCTGATTTGGGCTTTTGACTCTGTGACAGCAGTTTGTGTTGATCTAATTCAGTGAACTCCTCTCAAGAAATGATTTTTATAAGTGCTGTCTCTAGTCCCTACTCATGTAATAGTCACTTCCATAAAGAAATAACTGATGTGTGATTTTTGAATATTTAGAGAAAGGAAAATTAATCCATTCATCTATTTGTCCTACATTCAAGTAGTCCTTTTATCCACTGCCTTAAAGCCAGCCCAGCTACCTAAGCAGTTAGACCACTCGTCATAACTGCACCACATTGATTCGGATGGTAATATGTATCTGGCTTCTATTTTCTCTTCTCCTGTTTTTATTCATTCAACAATTTTACCTTGAGGCAAGTAGATAGTCACTAGAAGAGATGCCAAGATGAACCCGTTTCAATGCTGCCCATAAAGATGTTAAATGCTGATGTGGAAACTTAAGTATATTTCAGAGGGCATATATTCTTGTAGGGAAGGTGAATAACTACAGAAATAATATAATATATGGTAGAATGTGATGAACCTCATGACAGAGATTCTAAGGAGAGAGAAAATGTTTTCACCTGGAGAAATAAAAAAAAGGTTTTGTGGAAGTACAACTTAAATAAGCAGAGATGAAGAGGCATTTCAGAGAGAAGAAACAGCACAGCACAAGCAAAAACACAGAGATGGGAAGCACAAGGTTATATAGAGATCTAGAAGTTAGTTCTGAGAAGAACCAAGGATGAGTAGGAGGGAGTAGTTCTGAATATGCTGAGGAACGTTTCTCCAACCAGATGGTAGAGGATCCAGCAGATCTGGCCATCCCCAGGAGTTCCTTTGTATTCTTATGAGCCTGTATTCCCCCAAATAGCCCATCTGTTGTCAAATGTTAGGTGTCTGAATGTCTTTCAGAGTAGATTAGTGTTGGAAAATTTGGGAGTCAGAAAATGGCAACTAATTATAAAGTTCATTATGGAGTTTTTGCTATTTTTTTAAAATAAAGGATGTTTGGAGAATGTTTTAAAATATATTTGGAGCTATGATAAGTCACAAAATGTAAATACTCCTTGGATATCAAACATCTAACTACATAAAGTATATGGTTGCTCTGAGACAGAGGAAAAATAAGATATAATTTATGAAGAACTCTGAACATATATTGCAAATGTCTCTTTCATCAGTCATTTGGAAACACAGTTTCCTTTACTAGTACTTTAAGTGGTTTTCTTAGTATGTACCTAGAGCCTAAAATCATGTAATTATGATCATAATTGCTATTTATGAATTAGGTAATTTTTTAAGCTTCATTAAGTTTTTGAAAATTTCTCTCTAGCATGTTAAGACACTCCCTTTAAATAGAAGAAACCTGTCCAATTGGTACACATTATAATACTAAAATAGTTACTTTCTATTCATGTATTTTGCTTTTTAACACCATATCCAGGTTGAAAAGCCCTGTGCACGAAAGAACACCCTACTGAAAGCAGAGTGCTGAGGAAACTCTGCCTTCACTCTGGGTGGATGGCAGACACTTGCTTGGGGAATAAGGAGGGAAATGTGCCCATATGCATGACTGCCCCAAAAAGAAAAAGTGAAAGTGAAGTCGCTCAGTCGTCTCCAACTCTTTGTGACCCCATGGACTGTAGCCTACCAGGTTCCTCTGTCCATGGGGTCTTCCAGGCAAGAATACTGGAGTGGGTTGCCATTTCCTTCAACCCATGTTTTAAAACAGTGAAAGCAAATTATTGATGATTGTTAAAAGCCAGCAAAAAAAAAATTTTTTTTTTTTTTCATTTTTACCTCTCCTCAACTTTCAGTTCAGTTCAGTTGCTCAGTTGTATCTGATTCTTTGTGACCGCATGAACCGCAGCACACCAGGCCTCCCTGTCCATCACCAGCTTCCGGAGTCCACCCAAACCCATGTCCATTGAGTCAGTGATGCCATCCAACCATCTTATCCTCTGTCATCCCTTTTCCTCCTGCCCTCAATCTTTCCCAGCATCAGGGTCTTTTCAGATGAGTCAGTTCTTTGCATCAGGTGGCCAAAGTATTGGAGTTATCTTAAATTCCCTTTTTGTTAGGTACAGGCACATTAACTCGTAGGCACTCCAGAGAAAAGGATTAAGTGATTCTGTGTTCTCCTTTTTCTTGACCTAATTCAGTGAAAGAAACTAGGAAAAAACTACTAACCTGTCTAGTGCCACCCCTTCTTGATACAATAATAATGAGAAGGCGGGTCCAAGGCAACTCCATGTAGATTTGGGCCGACTTCGGCCAAGAGTACATCTCACAGCACACGTAGAATAGTGCTACCATGTAGTGACCTCACACCATTGGGAATTCTGTGATCTACATAAAGAAAAAAGATGAGACATTGGCCCACCTACATCCATCCATCCACCCACCTGTAAAACCAACACGAATATGGTGTCAGCTGCAAACCAGACTGCCTGGGGTAAACCTTTTAAGGAAGATGAGAGACTGTAAAACAGGTTCATCAAGTACAAGCTGGTTACCTAATTTCCATTTTGATGGGGACTACCTACAGATAAATAGAAAGGGAGGGGGTAGGGTAGGCCAATCTAGTTAATGACACTTATTAAAAATCCTCTAGTTGATAAGGACAGGGACACATAATGGGGCAATAAATTTGTCATTTGAGTTTGTAGTATATGAAAGGCAATGTTGCACAGTGATAGCACATTAAGAATACATTTCAGGGGCATAAAATCAAAGTGGAGCCAAGTAACACTGGTTATAACAGGAAAAATCTCCCTTTAACTTTAGAATGACAGTTGTTTGAGACTGTTGGACTAGGAAGGCATTCTACAGTGGCCTTTACAAGGAATTCTTAGAAATAACATGGCATGGGCTTCACCAATTTTAATGTGTGTTTCCCATCTCTTCGTTTTTCCTCTTATTTCTCCTTTTTTTCTTCATAACTGACTTCACCTTGACTCCTCTTCACCATGTTTGAGAATTCATTTCTTCTTTTCATCTTCTTGTTGTGCCAGAATGTACCTACGAATTTTAACACAGATGTCCCGTGAAATACGAAAGATAAAAGATTAAGACATTCCTACCCCACAGTTCAACATGTGGATTTCAACTATTTATGACTTCTTATGGACTAGCTTATAATTTAAATGAGAAAAATAGCAGTTTTGTAAAAGGTCTATGTCAATATATTTCATAGTGCTTTATAACCTGATTGGGTATTTATACTGTTTAAGTGTAAATAAATCTTATCTAAAAATTTTTAGGTAAGACCCATGAACATTCTTTGTCAGAAAAGCACAATTGAGTAGAAAAATAACTATAAATCACCAAATGGTATTGTTTAAAATATACATTAGCTAAACGTAAATGAAATCTTGCTCTAAAATGATGTGATTTGCTTTATGTGATTTCCAAACTTCGCAGGTAAAGCAAAACCCAACTTTTTCTCCAACCTCCTTAATTTTTGCCAGTTTTTACTTTTTATACCTGCTAGCACGCTGAACAAAAGAGCAGATTTTGAGTCTGAATGGTAGTGATTTGAGTACTTTTTATTTTTAAGACAGACCCTTCATACTGTGTGGCTTATTGACAGTTTTTGAAGAATTCCTGAAGATGAGATTATTGTTTTTCTAAGTGTTTTATCTCTTAAGGATTTGTTAGATGAACCAATTGCAGTCTTAATAGCCTTGGATTTGGTAAGGTGATTTTTCTCATGTGTTAGAAGGACTTTCAGTGTGTTTTAGAAAAAACTAAATTTACTGAACTGTTTGAGGACAGCCCTGTTTAAATGAAGTCCTTCCTCTCAAGGGTTACCACTGTTCCTCCCAATTTCACTTTCCCAGCCAGTGGATTCTTGAGCATGTGTATGTCCCAGGTACATGTTTGGCCCTGCTGACAGGATCGAGACTAGAGCATGTTGTGGCCCTTTGAGGAATTCAGCATAACGGGGAGGAAAACACTGTAGGACTGTAGTAGATGTTGTCTTCCAACATGTTCCCCTGAGCCAGTTGATGTAAAGAGCCCTCCCCTGTGAAGGAGCCTTTGAGTGCCCTGTTGCACTCCTGCTGACATTACTGCATGTAAGGCTGACCTATCATTCTGCAAGAAGACTATTTGCCGTATCTTTCAGGTTAGGCACAAATTATAAATAGGAAAGCCAGGATTTGAGGCCAGTTTCTTTATTCCAAATATACTGTATGGTAGCAAGTGAGATTTTTGTTTTCTTACTTTATTATTCCATACTGACCTGAACATACAAAGGAGAGGGTTCACCAGACAGAATCCTGAGCTACTGAGGCTCTTGAGTATTTTCTTCCCATAAGGTGAGAGTGGAAAGTCACTTTTTAAAAAATAGTAATAATAATTAGGAGAGTCACTTGTGTTTGGTAAATTTTTATTCTCCAATATAGTAAGTCTGTGTAGAAACAATCTTACTGTGATACTTACTCATTTGTTTGACTTCTTTTTAGTGGAACTGGATCACAGAATTGACTTTGAACTCAGAGAAGGCCTTGTGGAGAGCCGCTATTGGTCAGCTGTCACGTCGCATACTGCCTATTGGTCATCCTTGGATGTTGCCCTCTTCCTGTTAACCTTTATGTACAAACACGAGCATGATAATAATGTGAAACCCAGTTTAGATCCAGTCTGAACCCTTGAAGGACATTAATGGCCCAAAACTGATTTTTTCTTGTTAAATATGTGTGTCAAGATATGAAAGTTTCAGGTTTAAGTATGTTTCAGTTTTGTTTAGGGCAAGAAATATTTGAATTTGAAAGCACTTTATTTTATTTAAAAAAGCAAAACAAATGTTCAGTTTGAAAGAAGTTATTTATAATTTTCATCATTTTAATTATGAGTCTGACAGAACCTCCTGCAGAGAATCAAGGAAGACCTGGAATTGAGGAAGATTTGGGTGACCTGCAAGATTATAAATCACAATCTAATTTCTCCCAAATATAAAGGCTTATTAATGGGTTGAACCTAATGTATTAACCAAAGTATGTTATAAATCTAAAATGATCAAGGTCCAGGATAGTCTATGTAAAGATCACAAGGTGGTATCATTGTTTTAGATTTCTATGAAAACTTCCATTTCCACAATTTCTTTGAAACATGAATTTAAAATGTTTTGGATTTAACTTGTTTAGAAAACCTAATGCTGAGAGAAACATTTGAATTACTATATTTATAGTTTATTACCTCTGACTAATTGCTTTATGTCAATGTATGAAAGATTACATTTTTTAAAAATTTCTTTGAACAATTTGAGAACCACATTTATTTTCTATAGTGTTAAGACCCTTTTTTCTCAGAACTCCATCTTTGTACTCTTCAGATGAATATATAGACACTGTGGCATAATTTCAGTATTTTTTCCATTAAAAACTTGTAGTTTCACACAAATAACACTAGTTCAATTATTTTGAAAAAGAAAGTGAACTTTTTATTATGTCACATGCACTTCAGAGAAAACTAAAGTTTTCTACTTGACACAGAATACTCCAGAATAGGTACATTTAGTAAACTTTATTGGAAAACTAGTCAACTTCTTTGGAGTAGGGAGTATAACTATTTTAATTAAGTATATAAGCATCCGTGTGCCAAACAAATAACATATACAAAGGGGATAGAGTGCCCTAACAAATTTTTTAAGTGTTTTGAGGAATTGTAGTTGCAACATAGACACAATAGTTCAGGATTCTGAGGCATTGAAAGAGTTTCCTCAGCTGTCATTTTTTCCACAGTGCTTTTCATCTGAGGAGCTCAAAGTGCTTTGCGATTTAATAATCTATGTAGTAGCTACTTGAGGTAAGTGAATGAGTGTTATTCTCATGTTACATGTTAACACACTAAGGCACCAAAATATATAAAGTGCCTTGAATTAGATGACAAAGCAAACCAGGAGAACTCAGACTGAAGACAGGCCATGTTCTTTTATGTGCTGTTTGTTGGCTAACACACATGACCTCTTATTTTGCAAATAATAATAATAACAGAAATTGCGATTCATAACTTGGAGAAATGACTGAAACTGGTCCTTCACCCTACTGGTCATATACATTCTTGGGTTCTCACAGGCAAAGGAGGAGTTACTTACAAGGGATCAGTAACCATTTCTGCCACAGTCAACCTTCACTTCTGAGAGGCTTCCACTGGGGTTCTATTTAAGGTGCTGCCATTGCTTATCTTAGCTTCACAGAAATCATTGTCAAACTAGGAGCAAAGTTGGTCAGTTATACATCTCACCTTCTTTATGAGATATAGAATCTTTGGCTTACTCGTAGACTTTACTTGGTTGGCCTTTCATTGAATTTGCACAGCATAAAGCACTTCTTAGTGCTTAGAAAGATCCTAGTCTCCATGCCCAAATATGTGACTCACTAAGAAACTCTTGCTATAAAAGGCTTTTGATGCTATCTTAGCAAAGCTGAAGCAATGTCTTTCAAATTTAGAGATTCCTGTGAACAAAGGTCATTCTCATACCCTGTTTATTTCGTAGCTCTGTTTAGTTTTCAGGAGAATTAATTCCATCTCATATGACTGTTTCGTTAAAGGTACATGAGTTTTTGGGTCTTAAGACATTCAAATGCCTCAGAGCTTTAAGGGATCCATTCTTAACCACTAGAATGTTAAGAGCCCCTTTCACCTGAGGGGAGTGAAAACCTATCAAACCTTTTAATTTGATATTCAGTAAAAGGAAAAGTATACTCCCATAGCTATAGGAATACATCAGCTTCCACTTTTTCATGTTAGGGAAAAAATCCAATTTAGCCACATGGAAGTTATTTGAATTCTTGAAAAGAGCAATATTCAAAACCACCTTTTCAAAATGAGATATTCTGGATTATTGGACAGGTGTTTTGTTTTGAATTCATAATTTCATAAACATGGCAATTTTTATTTCACAGTACTCTTCTTGTTTCCATGTCTCTGCATGTTATCATGGAATGTACTTGTATATACTCAAGTAATATACAGAGTATGTGTAATTCTAGCTTGATTTAGAAGCTAAGTCAGTTACTGAGTAACATTTTGCAACTTTATTCCTGCAAGTACTAAATTGGCCAAAAAGTTCTGTTTTTGATACCATTAAAATTTTATTCTCTACTTTGTGTACCTGCTATGGTGATTCTTCTGAGTACTGGTCAGACCATTCAAACGATTTTAATCCAGTTAGGCCCCCAAGAATTATTTATACTTAGAATAAGGAGAATGTTTTGTTAGTTCATAACTTTATTTTTGACAGTAATTATACTTGTGTTATAATCCAGTGTTACAGTATATTAGCACTTACTAAAAAATGTTCTTGGTTTCCTGGTAACTAATTTATATTGAAGTAAGCCTTAGGAATCTTTTATTTTACTTCTGTTAGATAGCATCTGTCAGCCTTCGGGAATTCTCACACTGAACAAGTTCTTTAGAAGGTCTCAGATGGTGACATGTAAACATCTCATTTTCTCTGTTTCCTCATTGGAGCTGAAGTATTCTGGTCTTACTCTGGCTTTGCCTACCCCAGAAGAGTAAACAGGAAAAGAAACCATCAGTGGAGTGTCACAACCAAATCCACAACTCCTTCCAGTGATGACACTTTGAGCCCCTTAAGGTAGAACTAGACCAAACCTTGAGAGTTCACTCTAAGGCCTACAGTAGAGGAAAAATAATTGAGTTGCTTTCTGATTAATTAGGTGGTTAATATTTCTGTCTTCTCAGCCACAATGAGTAGGGCATTTAGACAATTGGGGAAACTTAATTTGAGTGCATGTCTTAGAACTGTTTGAATAATATTTTGTTAGCTGGGAAATGAGGCTAAAAAAGATATGTGATATTAAAGAAGGATCAAGGCAAAGGTAAAAAGATGATGTAGCAGTCCTTCACTGGAGAAAGAACTAGAACTTGACCAGACAAGTCTCAGTGTTGGATAGTTGACTTCTGTGGTTATTCTCAGGTTTCTCTTATCCGGATTCTGCTTGTCATCCTTCTGCTTGAATACTTCTGCCTCAGGCCTCTGCCAGCAATCTGCTGGTCCTCTGACTGAATTTGAAACACATGCAGGGACTTCCCTGGCGGTCCAGTGGTTAAGGCTCCATGCTTCCAATGCAGGGGTGTGGGTTTGATTAAGATTGCCACCCAAAAAAAAGTGCGTTAAGTATTTTTATGGCTAGGTATGGGCAATACATACTGTTTCCTGGCATTTTATAATAACTTAACCTACATAGAAAAGCTTTTGCTGTATCTACAGCATATTTGGCAGGAAGCACCCCTACTGAACTCTTAACTCTGTTAATTCTAGGATGGGTCTAAGAACCTTGAAACCCATGCTGTCTCCATTTGCTTTAGTCAAGGGGAAAGGAAGTTGCCAAGGAAATACTTGTTGTATTGAGCTTGGAACAGTGTACAGAATGGCAGAATATAAAATTTCATCTTGAAGCTCTCATTTAGTAAATGTTAGTGCTGGCATGATAACAGCCTATATTATATGCATCCTGTTTCAGTCTTCATTGGATATTTGCAGTAATTTTCAGAGGATCTTAAAATTTCAGATTTTAGAGGTCATCTCATCCAACCATGTTTTATTTTGATGTAAGCACTTAAATAGCATAAAGGTCTTGAAAAATGAAGGGACAGCATGTTAGATTGAGCCCAAAGACATTGAAAGACTACTTGGCAGTAGAGGAGGGAGGTTATGGTCTCTCTACAGAAAAATGTCATTGACCATAGTGGAATTGACCATCCTTTTCCAAAACGTGTTATGCAGACTTTAATAGATGGTTCAGAAAATAAGTTTGGGAAATGCCAGATTTAGAAGACTTTTACAGCAGGACTTCAGGAGCCCTCAGTGTGTTAAATGCAATGTGAATCTGGTGCTGAAAGGTGGAGAAGGGAAGTTTTTCCAAACTTACTTAACCATTGTTAATGGCAACCCATTCCAGTATTCTTGCCTGGAGAATCCCATGGACAGAGGAGCCTGGCGGGCTACAGTCCATGGGGTCGCAGAGTCAGACATGACTGAAGTGACTTAATATTCAGCACAGCATTTATATGAACATACTTAGGAAAATGCTGTCACACTGAAGTCCTAGAGAGATGTATCCTTTTGTTTGACAAATGACACTCTAAGATCAGATGGCCAGCCAGTGATAAGAGTCAGTGCCTGTTTCCTTCCCATAATACATTGGGAGCTCCTAAAGGGCAGAATCCTCCCACCCTCCTGGGTGGAGGAGGGTAGGAGGGGTGCCTCTTCCTCATCCCCTCCCCCAGCTCCAGCTGTAACCTGATGCTGATGCTTTAGGAGCTGCAAGCTCTCTGCGGAGGTTCCCCAGTTGGTCTCCTTTGTTCCCGGGCTCTTGTGAAAGAGTGTCTTACCTGGGCTGGATGTCCGTCCTTTCATGTGTCAGATTCAAAATACCCAGGAAAAAAAAAAGCAAAAGAATGAAAAAATTAAGGAAAAAAACAAAATGCCCAGGAAACATAGTTTTTCATTCTGGTGATAATGCAAATGGTAGGAAAACAAGTTGCACACTGTTAAATAATATTGCTTTTGTGTCCTTTACAAACTGTGCATATATTGACCTTTTATCAATTCATGTCACGTAGGGCCCTTCTAAAACTGTCCCATCATAGGTTAACTAATAGAAATTTTAAAATTCAAGTATTATATTTTTGGGAGACTATAGGAGATGAGTTTCTGGTATGTGTGTCTTTTCCCCCAAAATAGTGTTTTTGGCAGGTAGTTAGCATGTACTTTTCCTTGGCCTTTGTGTTGGATTACAAGTGGAAGTGCACTTAGTATTGTCCATTGCCTTATGGTTTTTCATTTATGTGTCACAGGGAGCAACTTGCTTCCTTCCCATCCTATCGTTGTCAGGCTGTGTTGGGAAGCTATTCTTCAGGGAGATTACATCTGGTCTGCTGCTGGAGTAAGATAAAAAACAAGTATGTGTTAATACCTGACCTTTAATCCTTTCTCCTAGAAGACATCAATTACCTATGTGCATCATTCATATCTTCCCTTAACACCCACACTCACTACTGTCTCTGCTTGATCTCTGAAAATATTTGATTCCCTGTGAGCTTTGTGATAAACAGAAGTATAACCATTTTGGGGGTCTAAGGCTGTCATAATAAATCCAAACTCTGCCAACAAGAATCTGGGTTTTTTTTGTTTTGTTTTTTACTTTTGCCACTAGGCATTCCCTGGTGGCTCAGCTGGTAAAGAATCTGCCTGCAATGTGGGAGACCTGGGTTTGATCCCTGGGTTGGGAAGATCCCCTGGAGAAGGGAATGGCTACCCACTCCAGTATCCAGGCCTGGAGAATTCAGTGGACTGTATGGTCCTTGGGGTTACAAAGAGTCGCACGCGACTGGGCAACTTTCACATTTCTCAGAGGGAGGTAACACTACATGACTCTTGGAACTCTTAGGTTGTTGCCTTTCAGCTTCTGTGACTCTTCTTGTGTTCACCCTCCCTAAGTGCTGTCAGTGACTGCAGTAACAACTCACAGAAGGTGGGCCTTTTCATTTTCTTTTCTTCATTGCCTCTCATTTTCAGTAGTCGAGGCAGGTTGGTTTTCTCAGTGTTCAGTTTTACTGAAGCATTTTTCTTGTTTGATCTGAGCAGTGGCCAGTTCAGATGGCAAAAAATACATAACTTTCATTTTAGAACTTTTCCAGTTTTGATTTTTCTCATTTGGAACTTGTGCATTCACCTGTGATAATTTCAAGGAAGTGAGAGGTAAGTAGTAGAACTCTCTCCTGGATTACACTTTTTCTCTAGATAAATTGATGCATTCATTATCTCATTCACCAAGCACAAGTCATTGTGACCTCTATTAGACAATCTCAAAGAATAGGCTGTTCTAAGCATTCTTGGGAACATCGTCCTCCTCATCTTTGTTTATGGTAATCCAGAAAGTTCATGAAGAGTGCAAATATTAAAATCTACCTACTCGTGAAATGATTTATGACAAACAATGTCAGGGAATATCTAGTGGAAAAAATATGTATATATCTGTTGGTGAACAATGGCCACCACCCCACCTCCTACTAGGAGGGTTAATAGCCACTGTGGCACACCAGCTCTCTCAAAGTGAGAGGGAAAAGTTGGTTTGTTTTGATCCTGTAAAGTCTGTTCACAGCTTCTCAATCCAGGATCAAAAGATGACCATAGTTCTCAAGCTTTAGGGCTAACCTGAATATGTGATAACTGATAGAAGATTAATGCCATGAAGCCATGCAGATTGGGATCAACCACTACAACATTTCCAGTCAACTTCCCATTTCCTCACACTTTAGTTCATGCCAGACTGATTGAAAAATAGGGTTTGAGGTATAGGAATCCAGGAATTTCCGTGCTAGACAGAAGTAATTCCCTCGAGTGGTATTAACTTTAGATTGGGAAATAAAAGGGCCAAGATGAATGGACTACATATATTAATAGAAGTGAGATGGGACAGTGTTCGAACTGAAGAAAAAGCAAATGTGGGAAAGAAAGCTACTTGATGCCCGGTCAAAATAGTCTGGACAGCTTAGACACTTCATTTTCTGAGGAAGGTGGATGATACAGTGGCATGGATCTGATCACAACATTTCTTGAACTGAAGCCCTTTGCTGGCTCCATTTATGTTTGGAGACTCCCTGTGACCTAGCCCAAGCTGCACCTCCCCCCTGAGCTCTATCTTTAGCAGCATTTCTGTCACAGCAGACTATATAGCATTTACCTAAGAATGCATGTGTTTTAGTTACTGTAGTGGTTACTTGGTGTTTTGATCTACCCAACATCCTATTTCTCCTCCTTTGGGGTGGGCACTTGCCATCTATCTCTACAAGGATTACATCACGTGCTGCTACAGCTGCTGGTTTTCAGCACCCCCTGAAAGAGTTCAAGGTGGAGAGCAGAAACGAAGCATTCTGGGCTCCAGGGAAAACTCGCAGGACAGATCTTAAGATAGATATTTTCAGGAGCTGATTTTATGAGCCCAATTCTCGTATCTTCTTAGATCTAGAAAAGCACTAAAATCCTTCACGGTGATAACTATTCCTCGTGACTAGCAAATGCTTCACAAAACTAGCAGAAACCTTCTGGAAAAATATGCGTTTGAGTTCATATATTCTCTCTTCACCAAAATCACATATATACTGGCCTTCCCCTCTCCCTCTTTGAAGCAGTTCCTTAGAGCTATCTCCTGGGCTGCAGTCCTCATTTTACCTCAAATAAAACAACTTGCAACTCTCACATTATACATTTTTTTAAGTCGACAAGGTCCTCCCTTCCCCATCTCTCTATGAGTTACTGCCCTAGGCCGGCCCACTCTGTGTGGTTCTAAGTGGCTAATCCTAGTAAAGTGTTGCAACCTTTCCCATCCTTGGTTAAAATTATTTTCTGTTTCGCCTGAATCCCTATTATTAAAACAGCTTGATCAAAGCACTCACCATAACCATGCCAGGTGATGGGTGTGTGTCTCGGGTCAGACCATACTTCCCAACTCATAAGCCACACTGACTATCCCAGAGTTAGGCACATACCCCAAACGAGACTGAGAAGAAGCTTTCTATCGTATTAAATTGCTGGCCTGTATGTGCAGGCCTTCTGTGGCAATTCAGTAGTCTGGTGGGCATGGCATGATGTGAATGTGGAGCCACCTGTAGTCAGACTTCACGCCTTTCTCCTGCAACATGGGTTATGTCCATCTGCTATGGGAGAGAAGCAAGTGGAGAAATGAAGCAAACGCTACCCCTAGTTTTCCTGACGCCACTTGAATTTACTTACGCTGTTTTTCTTGGGTCCAGAAGAGTTCAAATTAATAATAATTTGACCAAAAATAAGCTCCACCTCCCTAATGGAAATTCTGTCCTTTGAAGACCTCCCTCAATCCTCTGAAATTAATAACTACTTGTGAGTCCCTGTCATAGTCCATTTGGGCTACATAGCAAAAATGTCATAAACTGGGTGGCTTGTAAACAAGAAACACTCCCCTCAGCTCCGGAGACTGGGCAATCCAAGATGATGGAACTGGCAGACTCAGTGTCTGGTGAGAGACCACTTCCTCATTGACTGCCATCTTACTGCAATCTACAGAGGGACAAGGGATCTCTCTGGGCTCCCTTATTAAAAAGAGCACTAATCCCATTCATAAAGTCTCTACCCACATGGCCTAATCACCTCTCAAAGACCCACTTGAAACACTATCACACTAGGGACTATGTCTCAACACATGACTCTAGGGGAGACATTCAGCCCTTAGCATCCCCTACTAACAATATGTTTGTTGCACTGGTTTCATTTTGCCTTGATTTGGGGTTTGATCATCTGTCTCTTTTTCACTTGTTGACAGGCTTTTTAAAGGTAGGGAGGGACTTCCCTGGTGTCCAGTTGTTAAGACTTCGCCTTCCAATGCCGTGGGTGTAGATATGATCCTTGATCAGGGAGCTAAGACCCCACAAACCTCACAGTCAAAAAACCAAGATATAAAGCAGAAGCATTAGTGTAACAAATTCAATAAAGATTTTTAAAATGGTCCACATTTTAGGGAGCATCACTGGACTCTCCATAGGGCACTACATTGTAGGGTCTTAAATTTATTGAATTATTTCTAGACTGGTAGTGTGTAAGTACTAGGAATAACCATGAATTTAAAAATATGAAAATCCACACTTTCATGGAGTGTATATTCTAGTAGGAAAATTATTTGACGAAAATTCATGGGAATTGCTGAACTGGAAGAAGCCTTGAGAAGAAGAAAACCCTACCTGGAAACAAGAGGCTCGGGAAGAAGGGATCTTGCTTTTTCCACAACCAAAGAAAGCAAAATTAGTAGCTTCTGGGATGTAGCAAAAAAGGAGTAGGAAGCACATGTCAGGGTGAACTTGAAAATAGAACTTGGATTCTATTTTCTATTCTATTAAAGACTGACCATTGTATTTACCTGTGCAGAACAAAAATGTCTAGCTAGGTGTTCACCGTTAGTCCCCAACTTGTGCTCCATAGTAACTCTGTGGTGTTTCCTACAGAGACCAAAGAGATTTCTTTCTTGCTGTATGCTGTTCCCTAAATGCAACAGTGCATGTTCACTTCTCTCTACCTTTGCACTCACTGTCCCCTCACCCTAGAGTGTGTTCTGCTTCTTTCCCATTTACTGAAAACCTTTATTTATTTTGAAGTTGGTAATCACTGCATTCATGATTAGAAAAAAAAAAAGAAAAAATCCCAGTGTTTTCCCAATTCCTTCCAGATGCAGACTAGTTGCTGTCTATACCAGACAGCAATTTATGATTTACTCTCTCTGCAACTGAAACGTAAAGAAAGAGGAAACAAGCAAAGGAGGAAAAGGTGGGGTTCGTGGGAAACACTAGTTAGTCAATTAATTTGCATTTGTGGAAGACATTATAATGTTCTGTTGTGTTATGTTTATAAAGAAGGGAATGTATTCCAAGTTTCATGTGAACAGCTGTCAGCTTTAGGATCATGATATTTTTGGAGGGTAAGGACCCCGGTCTGTACATGGACATAAATGCACAAAGTTTTATGTCAGTTCTTACACAAACTTTTGCTCTGATGGTTGACTGACCATGTGCTGTACTAAAAATGACCTGTGTGGGGAAAGGATGCCGCAGCATGACGCAGGGGAAGGACTGCTCCCACAGTCAGTGACAGTGGAAAGTGACTCAGCCAGTGGGAACAGCTGGGGCATCTTGTTTGGGGCTATCTGGCTCCTTGTTGTAACCCCAAGTTGAAGGACACTCCAGTTTGACTCATCAAAGCCTGGAAATTTTTCTCAACTACATCTGTGGTTGTGAAGATTTGCTGCCACTACCTGTCTGAGAGATTCTCTGCTCGTTTTTCATGTTCAAGGATATGTCTCTATGCATGGGTGGGGAGGAGGAACTTACTAGCTTGCCAAATATATTAAATCTTCAATCATGTGACTTTTATAAAAATTACTGTTAACATTTACTGGCACTGTTCTAGATGCTTTAGATGAATTCCCTCGTGTCATGTTTACAATGCCCTCCTGAGGTAAACACCGTTGTCAGGCCTTATTTTTCTACAAGGGAACCAGGACATAGAAAGGTTGAGGTAAGCAGACCATGGCCGCCCAGCTACAACATGACGGTGGAGCTGCGGCGTGTGATGCTCAAGCCTGTGCCGTGCTGCCTCTCCCAGTGCAAGTGTAGGGAAACAGTCCGCGTGGGGCTTCAGACCAGACTCCACCTCACTAACTGTAGGCAAAAGTCCAAGGATGTAACTCAGTCAAGACTCTTAGCTTACTCCCCTGCTTGCGTTCTCGATTGCTGGTAAAAGTAACCACGGTGCTCGCAAGCAGGACAGAAATAAGGCTATTTCATGAAAAGCACAAACCAAGGTGATCACATCCTGCCTTGTCCCCTTCAGAGTTAGGAGCAGAATGGCTGATGTCTTGACCAATGGATATACTCTTACCTATACTCCTATGAGTACATAAAGCACCTAAATATTATCACCCAGGAATAAAATAATCTCGAGAATGTGTTAGTTCACATTCCCCTAGGTTTTGAAAGGCTGAAAAATATTCCATTTTGTCATCTGTCATGATTATCCTGGAACCACATTTTTAATGGTGTAAAGTCTATTGCAGAATTCACTCTGAAATATTTCAGACAGTTCTCTAGCATGACACATCTATATAAAGGCAATCAGGTTCTTAGGTGTACAGAGGTCCCTCAGGAGTCCATAAATCCTAAATGAAAAATTGTCATCAAAAGAAACTAGAATTCCCTTTAGTTTAAATCACATTTTACATTTCTCTAAAAGGTTTGTCAGACCCAGATTTCCACTTATATGAGATTTCTTTAGTCCTATAACCACGAAATTTAAGAATACTTAAAGCAAATTTCAAGACTTGGGAGCTTGGTCATGTTTGTAAAATGTTTTCCTCATAAGACTTGTTTGACACAAGCTCTATTAGTATAAGGAGAATCATGAAATTCGTGTTATGCTGTTTTCTTAGATTTGAAAATGTTCTCCTAACTTTATATGGCCTTTACCTAATTTACTGTAACAATTTACTTTTGAAGCCCATTTTGTCTCACCTTTCATTAATTTCTCATGTATAGTTAATATTTATAATCTAAGGAGTTGCCATTACAGTGGGAATAAAAGACAAGTGACATAAGCCACCATCTCACCATCACCATTCTCAGTTCAGAGTGGTCTAATTTCATAATTCTGGCAACACTCTTAATGCTCAGCAAACCATGAGATCACTGAATCAAGCAGCTATCCCATTCACAGCCCATCTTTACACTTCTATTTTAGCTAGGTTTTACAACCTGGTCTCTGCCTTGATAATTAAACATTTCACCATCCATACGCCTTTAACATCATTGCTGAAAACTTGCCCCACGTTTTTGCTTTAAGCCTTTGTCCTACTTTTTGGTATGTCACTAAACAGGCTGAGCATTCAGTAAACTGTACGCTACTCAGACTCTCACATAACATTCTAGTTTAGAACACAGTAGCTTTTTGTTGCTGAGGGACCAGCTAAAGAATGTTCTTATTTATGCGGGTGGTGGTAGAAAGCCTCAGAGGTTACCTAGGTATGTGTATTACACTGCTGTACTTTTTAAAAATATTTTACCTGAGTCAGCTCTTAATTATACCTAACATTGAGGAGAAAAGTGTTGACTAAAACAAAATTATGAAAACCATACTTATTTTGGAAATGTAATCCAGAAATATACTCAGCTATATGTCAACACATATTTGTGTCCTAAGTAATTCAGTAACTAATGTAAGTGCTTTTTCAGCTCTTTCCATGTTACCTGAACTAGGGTGATGGTAGGCAGTGCCCTGGTTACCGCAGATAAGCACCTGTTTATCAAGTCTTGGCTGACCTTTAGCGAGTGGCATTTGTCAAGGATAGCATTAAAGAGAGCTTTGAAATACATTAGGTATTTATTTAAAAACTTGACGACCATCCAGCTGGAACACCAGTGTGCCCAGGTATGCAACTTAATACTCTTCACCAAAAAAAAAAAAAAAAAAAATACTCTTCACAGTACAATACTCTCTCACAAGATCTTTGCCTTCCATTAACAATTCACAAGCTGCCCTTCCTATTGACACCCTCGTGCCGGGGTTTTCTGAGAACAAATTCAGTAGAGAACTTACTTAACAACAGCGGTTTATCTAAAAATTTTACTCCAAACCCCCCTGGGCAAACACATGTCACTGATCCCAAGGTAGCATTCAGGAAGTCCCTGATCCAAACACCAGATTCAGCAAATTCCCAGGCATGACCAAACTTGCTAGAAAACCAAAAAGGGAAAGTCCGGGAAATAAGCCAAGATCCTGGGTGTCATTTGTATAGCATTCAAGCCAACTCTGGTTTCAAAATTCTTTTGAGATTGTTACTCCATGATGGGAATGCATTCCACAGTGCTTGGCCACAGATCACCACACAAGAAACACCCTGCAGAACTGTGCTTTCATACTGGTCAGCTTTTGCAAAGGGAACACTTAATTGTGGGTAGAAAAGTTCATTTGGTTTTTGAATTTTCTTAAAATCTACTGGGAGGCATTACCAAAGAGTAGATATAAAACTGGGCTAAGATTTTCTATCAAATATCTTAGACTAATCCTATATATTCTATCTTCCTGGCCTGTTTCCAAAGATGCTGTGAAGAATGAACAAGAAAATATTTTATTTAAGACATTGTTATAAGCACAAGGAAGACATTACTCAAAAGATACGGACAAGAAATTTAAGCCTTCAATGTAAGCTTTAACAAGTGAGTAGTGATATCCCTAAGTAATCTATTGATTTGATTGCAACCTCAGTAAAAATGCAGCAGGATTTTATTTGACAAGCTATTTTTCAAACTTATATTGGAAAAATAGACAAGAATAGCCAGTAATTTCTTAGAGGAAAGAAGGATAATTAGACCTACTGTAGAGTAAAACATAGTATAAAACTACTATGATGAGAACTCTATAGTGTATGAAAAGACAAGGGAGACCAACAAATAAACTAAAAAGCCTAGAAAGGCATCAAATAGATAAATGTAGTCTGTGATAAAGCTGACATTTTAAATCACCCAGTGAGACAAATCTAAATTAAAAGTATGAGATACTGCTTTGTGCCTGTAAGGTTGACAAAGTTCAAAAAGCTTGATAGCCTGCTCTCTTGCTTAGGTCTAGGAAACAGATAGTATCAAATGTTTGCCAATGTCAACATGAATAGGGACAACCTCTTTGGTAGGCAATTTGGTGGTTACTGCTTCCCAGGTGGCACAGTGGTAAAGAATCCATCTGCCAAGCAAGAGATGTGGGTTTAATCCCTGCATTGGGACGATCCCCTGGAGTAGGAAATGGCAACCCACTCCAATATCCTTAACTGGAACATTCCATGGATAGAGGAACCTGACAACCTACAGATCGTGGGGTCGCAAAGAGTTATACATGACTGAGCACGCACACACATCAAAATTAAAATGCCCATCCCCTTTTACTCAGCAAATCTGCTTCTACAGATGCATCCTTCAAATGTCCTCATATGTGCAAAATGAGCTACATATGAAGTAATTCACTGCAGAAATGCTAGTGACAGCAAAAGATTAGCACCAGTGTAAATGTTCATTGATTGGGATTGGTTAAATAAATGATGGTACCTCCATAAAGTGGAATGGAGTGTAGCTTAAAGATTTTAAAAATGATAAGATAAGGCAGTCCTGGATGTACAGGTATAAAACAATCCTCAACCTACATGGTTAAGTGAAAACCGAAATGCAGAACTGTGTATATAGAATGTAATCTATTGTGAAGGAGGTTTGGGAGTATCAAATACTCGGAAAGATAAGAAAGTAGTTCCAGTGGTTTCCTCTGCAAAAGAGTCTCAGATCAGTTCAGTTCAATCGCTCAGTCATGTCTGACTCTTTGAGACCCCATGAACCGCAGTACGCCAGGCCTCCCTGTCCATCACCAACTCCCAGAGTCCACTCAAACCCATGTCCATCGAGTTGGTGATGCCATCCAGCCATCTCATCCTCTGTCATCCCCTTCTCCTCCTGCCCCCAATCCCTCCCATCATCAGGGTCTTTTCAAACAAGTCACTTCTTCGCATGAGGTGGCCAAAGTATTGGAGTTTCAGCTTCAGCATCAGTCCTTCCAATGAACACCCAGGACTGATCTCCTTTAGGATGGACTGGTTGGATCTCCTTGTAGTCCAGGGAACTCTCAAGAGTCTTATTTAGCACCACAGTTCAAAAGCATCAATTCTTCGGCGCTCAGCTTTCTTTACAGTCCAACTCTCACATCCATACATGACTACTGGAAAAAACCATAGCTTTGACTAGACAGACCTTTGTTGGCAAAGTAATGTCTCTGTTTTTTAATATGCTGTCTAGGTTGGTCATAACTTTTCTTCCAAGGAGTAAGCATCTTTTAATTTCATTGCTGCAATCACCATCTGCAGTGATTTTGGAGCCCAGAAAAATAAAGTCAGACAGTGTTTCCACTGTTTCCCCATCTTTTTGCCATGAAGTGATGGGACCGGATGCCGTGATCTTAGTTTTCTGAATGTTGAGCTTTAAGCCAACTTTTTCACTCTCCTCTTTCACTTTCATCAAGAGGCTCTTTAGTTCTAAGAGTTTTTAATTGAATAATCAATCCTTTCCCTATTTAATTAAAATTATACTCTTATCATGCCAAAAGTCTTCACATATAAGTCTACTTCTGTATTCTGGAATCTATTCCATTGACTTCATTCACAAAGCATACACTGTCTAGATTACTGCAGTTTTATAATGTTATACTATCTTGTTAGGCTGGTCTTTCATTATTCTCCTTTTTTTAATGTAAGATCCTTGGCTTTGGGTTTTTTTTTCCCCCAATAAGAACTTTAAAATCAGTTTTTCTACTCAAATTTTTTTCTTTTGGTTTTTTCATTGAGATTGTGTTAATATTCTAATTTAATCTGGATGAAGCAGACATCTTATTGACATTGAAGCCTCCTATCTTATAAAAGCATGTGTTTTTCCACTCAAGTCTGATTTTGTGTTCCTTAAAGAAATTTTTAAGATTTCTTTGTTTGGATTGTGAACATTTCTTTATTTTATGCTGTACCAAAGTATTTTGTCTTTTTTGTGATCATTGTAAATGGCCTCTTTTATCCATTATCCTTTCTCTATGGTTGCTATTTGTGTATACTAGGTTAAACCATGTGGTATTGTCGTATCTGTGAGTCTAAAAAAGTTAAATATTGGCAATTTCATATAGCTTTCCTAATAGGAAGGCTAATGATATTGTGTTCATTCGCTAAGTCATGTCTGATTTTGCAACCTCGTGGACTTCAGCATCCCTGTCCATCACTATCACCTGGAGATTGCTCAAATTCATGTCCATTACTTTGTTCCTAATTACTTTAGTGAATACTCTTGTCATACTTTTTCAAGTGATTTTCTTTCTTGAGTTTTTCAGACGTGTAATCATATTATCTATTAATAAGGATTAATATTAATTCTATTTTTGTGATCCAGTTTTTGCTCCTCTTATTTATTTCTGTTGTCTAATTATGTAGGCTATTACCTCCAGATTGATGATAGTTAGTTATAATGGTGAGGGTAGACATTCTAGTATTTCCCTATAGAGCATAGTCTTTCTGGTTGGCATATATATATGAATGATACAACATGATTATTCCTATTTTACTACATATTTTAATCAAGAATTGTTGAAATTTAAAAAATGCTTTCTAAAATAATTTATGAAGATGGTGCTATGATTTTTCTCTTTTTAACACTAATAGGGTGAATTATATATATACATATTTTTTCAGATGGAACCATCTTTGCATGTCTTATATGAATCATACTTTACTAAGGTATGGTATTCTTTTTATGTGTTGTTGAATCCGTTTGCTAATATACTCTTTGGAGTCTTAGAATTGATACTCATGAGTGCTTTAATCTGTGATTTTTATTTTGTGTTACCTTTGTCAAGTTTTGGTATCAGTTTTAGCTTGGCTTCATCATGAGAATCTGGAAAATTTTCATCTTTTCTACATACTCAAGAACATTTGATGTCATCTGTTATTTACAAGTTGGTAGAATTTACTAGTAAAATCATTTGTGAGTAGGGTATTATTTATTTGTTTATTGTGAGTAGGAAATTTGACAACTTTTCACATTTCTCTCATAGTAATTGCTAAGTTTCGATTGTTATCTCTTCTGAGGACAACTTGGCAATTAATCTTTTACTAGGAAATAATCTATTTTCTGCATTTAAAAAATATATTTTCATACAGCTGAGCAAAATCAGGTTTTAGAAAGCTTTTCATCCCTTATGTCTGTGGTTTTTAATTAAGTTCCAATTTCTATTTTTAGTATGTGAACTTTCTCCATTTGAAAAATATAGTTAGAAAGGGACTTTCCTAGTGGTCCAGTGACTAAGACTCAGGGCCCAGATTCGATCCCTGGTCAGGGAACTAGATCCCTCATGCTGCAACTAAGACCCAGCAACCCAGCACAGTCAAATAAAGAAATAAATGATTTTTTAAATGTGGTTAATTATCAATTTTGTTGGATTTTGGATTGATTTATTAGTACTGCCATTTTTCTGTTTTCTAATTCTTTAATATCTACTTTTATATTTATGCATTCCTTCCTTTTGCTATACTAGATGTAATAATACCAGTTCATGTCTAACAGCATTTTGGAAATTGTTTAAACAAATAAAAAATAGTACACCATTTCTATTGCCCTCCATATGAGAGTTTTTTTAAAGAGAGAGAATTAAATTTTAGTGAGGAGAAATGGAATAAAGTCCTTAATTTTTTCCTTTGTTTCAGGTAAATATAAATTTAACTGTCCTGTGATTTTTTATTTTGGAATTGTTGACAATTTCTCCTAAGCAACAAACCTAATATGACAATAGGAATAAAAAAATATGTTGTTCTTGTTGGCTTTCTTTAAAATGGCCTTCCTCTGTTCCCTTGTGTCTTAATAAATTATTATACAATGGGTCAAGCTATAATATGAAGATCAAAAGAAAATATATTCCCAGCATTTCTCCCTGCCAAAACATTGCTTTATCTATTAATTTAATCGTTTGGCTACCTAGCAAGTATCCCTTGCTTGTGTGTGGTTTTGATATTATGAGTCAGTTAGTTTCACTTCTTTTAGTTCAATTCAGTCTAGTCGTCCTTTACCACCTGCTCGCCACTGTCCTTAGGTGCAAGAGAGAGAAAACTAAGCCAAGCCACCATCTCTCCACACTTTCCCATCCCCACCCCCAAGGAACTAACAGCCTGTTCTGTTGGTACAGATTGTTCTTTAAGCCTCAATCAGACTTTGCCAAAATACCCGTCACAAGACAGAACAAGGAGAAGAGTAGATCGCTTAACCCAGATCGTTTCCATAACTGTAAAAACAAGAAACAAAAGTTAAGCTGGTTAATATGCATGCTCAGTAGTCAGAAGGATCCTCACAGCAAATTGCTTGTAGCAGCCCTCACAAGCCTGAATGAAGCTCTTGTTTGACTCTCTAAATTCTGCGAGTATTGAATCCCTAGACTGTATTTTCCCTGGCAAAGCCTTGGTCCTCCATACTCTGCCAAGGAGAGTGAAGGTGAGGAAGCCTTCGTTTCCCCACAGTTTTTCTCCATTCTTGATCTCCTCAGGATCCTGAGAGTGGTAGAACCAGTTCATATATGAGCTAGCCAAAGAGCTTAATTACCTTCAGAGATTTTTATTTCTTGCAAATGCAAAATAACTTCAATTAACTCAATTCTTACATTTCACATAAAAGAAGAAATATGCAAGTAATACATGTATATCTAAGGTGCATTTATCATTTCTCACTTGAAATAGTTAATTCAAAATAATCAACATTAGGCATTCTCTGGCAGTCTAGTCTTTAAGACTCCGTGGCAGGGGGCATGGTTCAGTTTCTGGTCAGGGAACTAAGATCCCACATGCCTCGCAGTGGGGAAAAAAATTTGAAACAAATTTAGTGGCTTAAAGCATCACAAGTTTAAAAATAATAACAATAATCAACATTATCCTCAGGGACACACTGATGATGGAAGTGGCCTTAGATTTATTATGAAGTTACAAGGAAAGAACAAGGTTTGGGGCTTATTACTCACTGGAACATGCTAGAAACCAGAAAGCAATGTGAGAATATGATAGTATACAGTCATATACCTTTTTCAGTATAATTTCAGGAATATTTCAGTAAATTTAGATCTTATATTTCTTTCATGATGATAAAGGTGAATTATCCAGAGCCTCCGGACCCCAGCTATTTAGTTATTTAGGAACATTTCCTGGGAAGAACATATGTGCATCCCATGACCAAGGGCCCCAAAAGAAAAGCGTTTGGAACCCAGGATATGGTCCCTGCAGGCTCACTCTACTAGTGATAGAAGCTAGTTGTTCAAACAACACTCATTTCTCATGTTGTCTCATCTCATAGTCTCATCTGAAAAGTTTCGTCTCCCATTTTCTCTCATGTTTTGTAATATCTCCACAGATCCAATATCTGGAGGGGATGTTGTTTTATTTTTAAAGACATAATTCATCTGTCTTTGTACCATTACAGTTATCTCAGTGGTAACATAATTTAACAGAATCATAGACTGTCTTCCTTGTGGTTTTTCTAAGTTAAATTTCTCCATTTCTTCACATAAAGTCTCATCACCTTTCTAATCACTCTTCTAATCACTCTTCTACTGGACATACTTTAATTTGTCCCTATCTGCATTAAAATAAAATGCTTTGAACAGGAAAATGCACTCTAGTTGTAGCTAATAAAAGCAGAAGGATGAGGAAGCAGGCCTCTGACCTTCTTTATCCTGCCCACTGTAGCCTCTGGCAGACACACCACTCTATTATTAAAATTCATTATATCATGGTCCACGAAAATTCCTAAGTTTTGGACATCCCTGGTGTTCCAGTTGTTAAGAATCCACCTGCCAATGCAGAGGACTGAGGTTCAATGCATGGTCCGGGAAGATTCCACATGCTGCAGAGCAACTAATCCCATGTGCCACAACTACTGAGCCCGCACCTAGAGCCCAAGAGCCGAAAATACTGAAGCCTATTTGCCTAGAGCCTGTGTTCTGCAGCAAGAGAAGCCACCTCAATGAGAAACCTGCAAATTGCAACAAAGAGTAGACCCCGCTCACTATAGAAAGCCGGTGTGCAGCAATGAAGACCCAGCTCAGCCAAAAAAACAAATAAAATTAAATAGTTTTTAAAGTCTTTTTAAAAAATTCCTAGGTCTTTTTCACATCGATTTCCAAGTACCCGGTTCTTCTCACTTGATTCAAAAATCAAAATATATTTTGAACCCAAAATATATTATACTTGTCAAGGTTCTGATTATAAATACAAAAACCAACTACAGTTCCTTAGGTGGAAATGGAATTGACTGGGTATCTGGCGGCTTGTAGAAACAAACAAATAAAAAAGGCAGAATGGACCAGATACTCGCCATAGCAGCAGGCTGCTCAGGACGTGCCACTTACCGACAGGGAATTTGGTGCCCCAAGACTGGCACCTGCACCACTGGATACCTACCATCCTTGTGCTGGGTTCCACTGTCACTGGGCATGCACTTTGCCCCTCCAGACTCTCCTCCTTGCACAGCCACCAGGAGGCATTCCTAACTGACCGGAGCTGTGTTGTCACCCGTTCAAGATATACAGTCCAGGTGGAAGCATTTGATTGACTGTGCATAGATCTTGTCTTTGTTCATGCTCCTTCGGGGTGGGAGGGATAGTTGCCCTCTGGGCCTCCAGAGTGGAGGGGGCATTTTCCCTATTATGATCTTAGTGTGTATATGTGTGTGTGTACTCAGTCGTGTCTGACTCCGAAACCCCGTGGACTGTAGCCCTCCAGGCTCCTCTCTCCATGGGATTCTATTCTCCAGGCAAAAATACTGGAGTGGGTTGCCATTTCCTTCTCCAAGGGATCTTCCTGACCCAGAGATTGAACCCATGTCTCCTGCATTGCAGGCAAATTCTTTACCACTGCACCACGGGAATTGATCTTAGGGTTCCTCCCAAATAGGAAAAGCTTTTCAATACTGGGCAACCCAGATTATAAATACTATATGTAAATTTTCATTTTGTAAATTTGGGTTCAAACTTGGGACTAGTATCTTTCAAGTAATGATCCTGTCATTCAGGTAGCTTTCATTCCCAGGTTTATGCTACTACACACTTTCTACATACTTTCTTTGTGTTTCTCCAGACTCATAGGAAAGCCTCAAAAGTAAGCATTGTGATCAGGCTTCCCTCTGACTTGAAGACCACATATTAATCTTCAGGAAATGTATTCCTCCTGCCACACCCAAGAAGAGAATACAACCTCCAACTGGGTCCAACTGGGTGAAAGAAAGCTGGTATAGGATATCTAACAACATTTCAGAAAAGCAGAGATCAAATATTCTACAGCTGAGAATTGCTTCAGTTGATGTCTATCTTCTCTACCCACTACCATCAACTCAAGTCACAGACAGAAAAGTGTGAAGACAAAAAATTTCCAGCCCTCAAACCATGATATAGAGGGGAAAACCAAGTAGACCTAACTGGGTTCTGAAGTTTACAGAAGAAAAAGAATCTTGACTCAAAGCAAATAGAATGTAGACAATCTAGCTAAAATGTGAGCAGGATGAAAAAAAAAATTGTAAAGTGATTTAACAAACACTTATTTTTCCAACATTCAAAGAAAGGAAAATAGCATAAACATGATAAAGGGCCTAATTTAGAAGAACCCTAGAAACAAAGGAATCGACTACAAATGCTTTTGACCACAAATCATTTTAAGAACATGAATTAAATAAAACAGGAGCTCAAATACACTGTGATAAAAGAAAAAAAGCAGAATGAGCTGAAAGGAGGACCAAACAACATAATTACAAAATTAATAAAAGTAAAAGCAGCAAGGAACAGAGTAGAAATTGCTAAAAAATTTGAATTACTACCATAGAGCAAAGGTTTGAAATACCTAATCATAAATGATGTCCCAGAAATAGTAAACCCATCAAATTAAACAAAAAATATTCAAGAGAATACCCCTGAAACAAAGGAAGGTGAATTTGCAGAATTAAAAAACACACAGTTTCAGAAAACCTCAACATGTAACATTCAGTACTGAGATATATCATGACTTAAACTTAACCTATTGAAATTCAAAAGTAAGACTTCTCCAAGCATTCAGGCAAACAATATCAAATTATCTGCTGACTCAGAATTCAATGATAGAAAATAGGAACAAAGACTAAAGTAATGCAACCAAGAGTGTCTTATCCAAATAGGTTGTCATTCCTGTACATACACAAAATGGACTTTTTCTAAACATACAAAAATATCAGGAA
Source organism: Dama dama (assembly GCF_033118175.1). Classification (NCBI taxonomy): domain Eukaryota; kingdom Metazoa; phylum Chordata; class Mammalia; order Artiodactyla; family Cervidae; genus Dama; species Dama dama. Next base: position 37,293,760 of record NC_083692.1, read on the forward strand.
ACATAATGCCCATGAGCATCTCTCAAAAAAACTACTTGGTGATATCCTGGCATTTAAGGGACAAATTTAAGGGGAAAAAAGGAACAAAGAAGCATATAGAGGACTTTCAGTGAACCCCAAATCCATATAAATACAGACCAGTACAAACTGCCAGACTGTCACTGAAGAGAATGTTAATGTTCCTGAAGAGATTGTTAACAAATATAAAGAGTACTATAAAAGTCAGGAAGAGAGGCTGTGAGGTGCGAGACCATGTATGCAGTTTATCCCCATCTTTTACAGAAGGGGTCAATCAATGTATGAAATTGAAACGACTAAACATGCTTAGTGACATCCAGAATCTCTTCTCGGTCTTTTTTTTTTTTTGTCTTTAACTTTTATTGGAGTATAGTGGCTTTACAATGTTATGTTAGTTTCTTGGTGTCCAGCAAAGTGAATCAGTCATATATATATACATATATCCCCTCTTTCGTAGATTTCCTCCCCATTTCTGTCACCACAGAGCACTGAGTATAGTTTCTTGTGCTATACAGTAGGTTCTCATTAGTTACCTAGTGTATACACAGTAGTGTATATATGTCAGTCCCAATTCATCCCACCCTTTCTTCTCAATCTTAAAGAGATTGTTTAGGGACTAGTGTTTCTTGAAAGAAGAAAAAGTTATTGGAGTTTTAGCGATTCTTTCCACTTCAATTCTGTTTTCTGTGAAATCCAAGTGATTTTCTTCTATGAAATTCAAGTGAAATTAAATCAAATGCTACTATTTTTGTTGATAGTAAAGGAGCCTTACTATGAGATGATGTTACATCAATGGGATTAGGACAATACAGGAGAATATTAAATACTCTTGATTCCCCCCCTTTAACAAATGTACATTTTGGGCTTCCTGATGGTTCAGTGGTTAGGGGTCCACCTGCCAGTGCAGGGAACATGGATTTGACCCCTGATCCAGGAGGATACCACATGCAGAGGGACAATTAAGCCCATGCTCCACAACCACTGAGCCAGTGAGCCACAACTACTGAACCCAGGAGGCACAGCTACTAAAGCCTGTGCATCTAGAGCCTGTGCTCCACAAGAGAAGCCACGGCAATGAGCAGCCCAGGCACTGCAACAAAGAGCAGTCCCCCACTCACTGCAACTAGAGAAAGCCCTCACATAGCAATGAAGATCCAGCACAGCTAAAAATAAAATATAAAATTAAAAACTTTTAAAAGATTAATTACTCATTAAAATGTACAACTATTTCATTGCGTTCATATCAACTAAGTTAGTGATTTCAAATTATACCTTTCATGGGTATATACAATTTACCAAAACTCTAAATTAAACTGTACACTTAAAATGGGTATATTTTATTGTGTGTAAATTTAGTTAAGAAGGTCTATTTAAGTGATTTGTTTAGATTATGTCCCACTGGAGCCTATCTAGAGGATCAGGGGCGAAATGAAGGTAAAGGTCAATGGACAGGGCTTTCTTCTCCTCCAGCTCCCACCCATATCTGTTTAATTAACCTGAGCAGTTTGGCATTTATTTCTTTTACACAGACTTCAACACAGGATTCCACAGCTTGAAGGAAGGGGGTAAAAAAGACACTACTGTTTTAAAAGTATTAATAGATATCAGTTGACCTGAATATAAAAAAAATTGTGTATGGCTGTACATGGTGGGTAAGAGAAAATGAGCTAACAAAGTAATTCTAGTGAATTAAAGGTAAACATATTTGAAGCAGACATTTCTGGATGAGACACACATTTCTGCTTTCCAGCGTGACTTCAGCCCAGGTCCTTCCTGGACAGATGGAGATGGTCTCCAGATGGCCTGTGGTGCTTCTGGATACACAAATGGGCCTCACTGGGGCTTGGACAACCCCCTCCACACCCCACCCCCCCCCACCGCTCGGCCTCCACCGCATCCCCCAGCCCTGCTCAAATTACCAGCAGGCCCACACCAGCGAGCGGCTGGCTGGGGTCCTGCCCGCACAAAACATTTTCAGTTTCCCTAACAATTTTTTCCCTCATCCTTGCAATGTTTTGGCAGCTGCAGGGCCTCTTTTTCTCCTCTCTTTCAACTTGCCTTGTGCTTCGAGCCACAGGGGAGACCCAAAACCCTGCAGAACATCCCGGAATGCTAAGCATTTGCAATGAGTCACAGCTGCAGAGGTGCCAGCGAGGGCTGTTCCAGACTGAGAGAGGGAACGAGGGAGGAGGGGTAGGTGCGGCAGCTGCAGAGCTTGTGGCAAAGGCTGGACCAGGAAAGAGGAGCGGCAACGCTGGCCGAAAGGAGTAAAGAAAACCACCAGGAAAAATCTGTACAGGGACCACTCCTCTGAAACATCACCACCTGCTCCACATGGATGGAGCTGCCGGCTCTTCTAGCCTCATCCTCTAAGCCCCATTCATTTTCCCAGGAAAAAACAACCTGGACTGTAGAGGGCTGCAAGTTAGCTGGAGGAAATGATCCTGACAGTCCTGTAACCAACAACCAGAAGGAGCTGAGCCCACTGAATTTTGCAGTCAGTACACTATTTTAAGACACTCTTTAAAAATGCAGTGGGCGTTCTTTCCTTTTACACCAACAGAGAGGGTATTCACTGGCTCTTCCTGCCTGAAGACACTCCTCCCTTTTAAGTCCTGGAAAGAGCATTTGGTGTCAAAATATTACCCTCTTTTCAATGTTTTTATTCGTCACTATGAATAGAGAAAATGTTCATAATATTAATCCAAACTATTTGAAAAACTATAAAATAAGAAGTAAGAGCCCCCTCTCACTTCTGCCCACCTCAGCCTCCTAGTTCCACATCCTGGAAGTTAGCATTGTTATTTATTCCTTGGGCATTTTTCCTAAAGTGTTTTTTGCATGTACAAGCATGTCTGGTATACGTAAATTTTTGTGCAAATAGCATACATCACACAATGTTCCGTTCTTTGTTTTGCTTTTTTTTTAACTTATTTATTTTAATTGGAAGCTAATTACTTTACAATATTGTAGTGGGTTTTGCCATACTTTGATATGAATCAGCCATGGATTTACATGTGTTCCCCATCCTGAACTCCCCTCCACCTCCCTCCCCATCCCATCCCTCTGGGTCATCCTAGTACACCAGCCCTGAGCACTTGTCTCATGCATCAAACTTGGACTGGAGAGCTGTTTAACAATTAATAATACACATGTTTCAATGCTATTCTCTCAGATCATCCCACCCTCGACTTCTCCCACAGAATCCAAAAGTCTGTTCTATACATCTGTGTCTCTTTTTTCTGTCTTGCACATAGGGTTATCGTTACCATCTTTCTAAATTCCATATATATGCGTTAGTATACTGTATTGGTGTTTTTCTTTCTGGCTTACTTCACTCTGTATAATGGGCTCCAGTTTCAGCCACCTCATTAGAACTGACTCAAATGTATTCTTTTTAATGGCTGAGTAATATTCCATTGCGTATATGTACCACAGCTTTCTTATCCATTTGTCTGCTGATAGGCATTTTATTATTACTCCTTCTTTAATCACCAGCCCCATCATCACCAGGCTTACCAAGTAGCTCAGTGGTAAAGAATCTGCCTGCCAATGCAGAAGACACAAGAGATGGGGGTTCGATCCCTGGGTCAGGAGGATCCCCTGGAGAAGGAAATAGCAACCCATTCCAGTATTCTTGCCTGGAGAATCTCCCCCCTGACAGAGAAGCCTGGCAGGCTATACCGTCCATGTGGTTACAGAGTCAGACATGACTGAATGACTGAACGTGCAGCACACCATCATTATCACTTACACTGTGCTTACTAATTCTGAGTACTTTTCTAAGTGCCTTACACATATTAACTTATCTAACCCTCACAGCAATCTGATGAGGGTAGGTGCTATCATTGTCCTTATTTTACTTGAGAGCAAAATGAAGTGCAGAGAGGTTAAACAACTTCCAATGACCTACATAGTGGTGAGATTGGGGGTGGGGGGGTGGGCAGGGAGGACATGGGAGGGAGGCTCAAGAGGGAGGGGACATATGTGTACCTGTGGCTGATTCACATCATTGTATGGCAGAAACAAAAACAACACTGCTAAGCAACTATCCTCCAAATAAAAATTTTAAAATAAATAAAATATTTTTTAATAAAGAAATTTAAAAAACAACTTTCCAAGAAGGTACAGGTAGTAAGTGGCAGAGTCAGACATAAGATGGGTGTTCATGGAAGAACAATTTGTAGGAGGTTTGAGGGAAGGAGGAACTAAACAGGTGTTGTCAGCTGGCAAAGTTTCTTCTCTGTTCCTTGTAACACAAAGTTGTGTGTGTGTGTGTGTGTGTGTGAGAGAGAGAGAGAGAGAGAGAGAGAGAGAGAAACGGTTTAACCCTTTCTGCTCCCCAGTCAGCAGCAATCAACAACTGTGGGGCTGTTCACAATTCACAGGTATTTTTTTCCGAACCTATTTCACCAACAGGCTGCTTCAGCAAGTATAGCAAAGGTGTGTTTTTCTTCTTTACCTATCCCTCCCCTGCTGCTCCTCAGGCCCACCTGGGAGCTCCTGCAGCCCCCCCAAACCAGCCTGTTCACACCCCTTTCTGACAGGAGAGTGTGGAATTCTCCCTCACGTGGAGGCGCACCACATGGGGGAATCTGTGTGGGAGCCACACTGCAGGCCTCCGCCTGCCACCTCCACCACCCCTCACTGACCCTCACTGTATCTGGCCGCCATTTCCCATTGTTGGAGATCAGGGTTTGTGGTTCTCACTTCTGGTTGCCCACTCAGTATCGTTCCCCATTGCCCTCCTTCTAATAGAACCCCAATCTTTTTCAGGCATCCCAAACACCCACACACAGCCCAGGAGTTTCCAGGGAAGATGGCTCCATCCCCTCGATTCTCAGTCAAGGAACAGGCTATGGTTGGCCTAAATGCATTTCAATAGGAGTGGCTTAAACTCCTTCCTTCGCCTGTATTTAGTTAAATATCCAAGGTTTGAGCCAAACCGCATGTGGCAATCTCTTTGGTGATGCTTACTGATCCAGAGGCAGGCATGTGAGCTAACTTGGCATCAGGACTTTCACGGCTCTCTCCCCTAGAGGATGTGAACAAGGAATCAGGTAGCCAAAACTGCCGTGGGCAGCCACATGGGGAACAGAATGAGGAGCAGCCTTAAGATGAATCCTTAGGACAACAGCAAAGAGAGGCAGGAAAAATAACACTGATGATATTGTCCAGCCTGACATATCTTTGGAGTTCCTATTACATGACTTAATGCATTTCCTTATTTTTTAAACCAGTCTGAGTCAGACTTTCTATTACTTGTAGTCAAAAGCTTCCTAATTAGTACAGAATTAAAGAAGTTGCCTAGCATGGTCAAAGATGTATCTTGTGTTTTTTATTGTTTTAGCTTTTCCACTTATTTTTGAAGATGTTCAAAAAACTAAAGAATCCACCTGCCTATGCAGGAGATGCAGGAGATGCAGGTCCAATCCCTGGGTCGGGAAGATCCCCTGGAGGAGGGCATGGCAACCCACTCCAGTATTCTTGCCTGGAGAATCCCAGGGACAGAGGAGCCTGGTAGGATACAGTCCGTGGGGCCCCAAAGAGTAGGACACAACTGAGTGACTGAGCAGCAGAGCAGAGCAGTTCAAATTACCTTCATGAACTCGACTAGTTTGATCAGAATTGTAAACCATCAAAAAAGACGGTTAGCTTCAAAACACAGAGCAACAGCATTGGCCAGGGAAAACTCAGCCTTGCAGTAATTGTCATACTCAAGGAAGCGGGGGCATCCTTCACCATTACATATGGACAGGCCACCTTAGACTTTCTCGCTGCATTTCTCTCTTTATGTGTCAGTCACCCACCACCAGGGGATGTGGGGTGCTAGAAGCAGGGACTGGGTTCACCTTGTCCAATGTCTTAGTATAGTACCTTCAACTTGGGAATGAGTGCCAAGCATGAAGCACTCCAACTGTCAGAGTAATTCTGAAGGCCCTTAAGATACCCCAGGTATAAAAACTGAAATCAGCATAGTAAAGAAGAGGTGCTGAGTAAAAACTTCTCTGAATTTTCAAAACCCATAGCCATGGTGGAGCACAGGAGGAAATGTTAAATCCGGGTTTTTCTTCCTCAATTACTCGTTGTGTGTGCTAAATTTGTTGTATATTGTTTCCGAGTGGTCCTTTCTACTCTTTTTCTCCTGAAGAAAGGTAAAGAGCTTTTGTACTTCAAGGCCAGCATGGAGGATTGATATAAGTGAGTCCAGAGGAGGATGGGATAAGGCTGGGCTTGGAACTGGGCATTTCCCCAAACATGAGTGGCTGGGAATGGGCAGCTTTGACAGTCTCCCAGGAAGTGACAAGTGTAGGACTCCTTTGCACAATGTCTCAGGTAAGGAACTGAGGGTATGCCTGCGTCTCTGCAATAAGTTTACCCATCAGCAGAGTGGACCACCCTGAAGAGCTACCAGGTTGGCGCAGATAAAATTGTCTGAGTGGATGACCCTGGAGGCCCAGCCCTTGACAGCTGGAGCAGGGAGCAGAAAGGACAACCTCAATAATGTCAAGCAAATCTCATTTCCTCTCATGGCTTGTGCATTTTGCATTTTAAGAAATCCTTTTCCACACATAGGTCGCAAGGAACCATATATATGTATATTTTTCTATTAGCTTCATGATACCTTTGAAAATAAGTCTTTAACCCATTGGGAGCCAACGCTCATTTATGTAATAGACAGGGATTCAGTTTAGTTTTTCTCGATACAGTGAGCAAGTTTTCCTATCTGATAAACAGTCCATCCTTTCCCACACATATGTTCCAATCTAAACACAGTTGTACCTCTGCGTTCTATCATTCTGTTCCAGTTGTTCATTTTGTCTGTTCTTGTACCAGTACCATAATGTTTGAATCATGATGGCTTAGTATTCTTAGTATTCCTAAAAACTCCCTCTTTGCCTTTCTTTCTCAAAGTGGACTTCACTGAATCATGGACATGTATCTCCAAATTAATTTTAGGATAAATTTTCAGAGTTTCTCAGAAAACAAACAAACCCTGACATTTTGATAGAGATTCAATTTATGGATTAATTTGGAGAAAATCTGCATTTTCATATTATGCCATTCTACTCATGAGTATGGAATACCTTTTCATCTATTCAGATGTTCTTTTATGTACTTTAATAGAGTTTAAAATCTTTTCTTATAGAGCTCTAGTATATTCTTTGTTAATTCCTAGATATTCTGATAGTCTCAGGTGCTACTGTGAAATATGTTATTTTTCCCATTATATATTTTCTAGTTGCTTATTGTTAGTATAAAGAAATGCTATTGACTTTTGTCTCATCAATTATTTATACCTTACGGGAAACAAGTTCCATAGATTTTTCCCTGGGAGAGATTTTAGTCGGTAAAAGAGGGGAGGAAAAAGAGCATGAAGATACATGTGAGGACAAGAGGCTCTGCAAGAAGCCCAAAGGACAGGGAGGAGGCTGCCAGGTGCTTTGGAAAGCAATTTTATTGCTTTGTCTTTTTCCCTGAATTTTCATGGAATTATCCTAATTCTAGCAAACAGACCAGCCTCTTCACAAACAGGACACTCTTTCCTCAGTGACTAGTTCCACCATCAGAATCTATCTGGAGTCCAGTTCCCTCTCAGCACCGTCACCACTACCTCTGTAACCCAAGTCCTCTCCTCTAATCCAAGCAGTCACCTATGACGCTAACCTTCCAATTGGTCTCCCACATTTGACACTTCCCCTGTACAGTCTCTCCCATGAAACCTGTCTTTTCATCATGTCACCCACCTGCTCATAACTTTGCACTCTGGATCCTCACCTCATTAGGTGCCCAATTAGAAGCCTGAGTGTTACTGTTGCTCATGAGACTCCAGAGAGCTGGCCTGCCCGTCTGCTCTCTGACATCATCACCTACCATGTTCCCTCCTGCTCACTTTGTTCCAGCCACGTTCCAACTTGGCAAGCAAGCTGCAGCCTTGGGGCCTTAATGAATTATACTTTGCTGCATAACAAATTACCCCAACGCTTATCATCTTGAAGTAACAAAGCTGTATTATTTCCCAGTTCTTGAGGGTTAGAAAGCCCAGAGTGGCTGAGCTGGGGGGTTCTGACTCAAGATCTCCGATAAGGTTACTATCAAGCTTTCGTCTGTGGTTACAGTGTCAACTGAAGGTTCACCTGGGGAAGGATATATCAGTACTTCGAAGCTCACTCACGAGGTTGTTGGCAAGCCTCAGGTCCTCATGGATTTGGGGACTAAGGACCTCCTTTCCTCCTTGGCGGCTGGCCAGACGCAGCACTCAAGTGAGCCTCTCTAGAGCAGACAGCAACTCTCCTGGCAGCTCCCCAGGGAGAGTGATCTGAGAGACATGAGCACCCAGAGTGGAAACTGTAATCTTTTTAAAAGCTAATCTCAGAAGTAACACACCATCAGTTCTGCCATATTCTATCTATTTCAAATTCAGCACACACTCCAGGAGAGGGGAGTCAAGCTCCACTTCTTAAAGAGCGCCAAGCATTGATGACACAGTTTTTATAACCATCACGAACGTTGCACCCATTCCATCTGCTCTGGGGTCTCGCTGCAAGGCTGACTCCTCTCATTCAGGTCTCTGCTCATCAGAGAGACTTCTCGTTACCTTCCTGTCTAAAACAACATTATTCTCTGTTCCCTTCCTCTGGTTTTTTCATAGCCTTTATCTTTTGACATATTAAGTTTTAATTGTTTATAATTTGTCTTTCCACTAGACTATTAGCTTGAGAAAGGTAGGAACTTTGCTTAGCTTGCTGTTGAATCCCAGTACCCTAGAACTTTGACTGGCATATAGTAAGCACTCAATAAATACTTGGAGGGCAAGAGAGGAGAAGGGAATCCCAGAAAAGGGGCCCCTGTGTCTTCCTGTTGGAGACCTTGTTCAAGTCTGGAGCCAACTATCTGTCCAACCCCTTGGGTCTGGAGGAATCCCAGGTGTTGGATGAAAGGTCAGAAATGTCCAAATCCATGGGACTTCCCTGGTGGTCCAGTGGTTAAGAATCCACCTTGCAACGCAAGGGATGTGGGTTCGATCCCTTGTTGGGGGACTAAGACCCCACCTGCTGATTAGCAACTAAGCCCCTGTGTCACAACTGGAGAGTCGGTGGGACACAACGAAAGATCCCACAGGACACGTGCCACTACCAGGACCCAACACAGCCAAATTATTTCATCAATTAACTTAAAAAAATATCTTCTGGGGTGAGTTTTTACAAAATAAGAAAAAGACATGTCCAAGTCCTAACCTCTAGTACCTATGAATGTGATCTTATTTGAAAATAAAGTCTCTACAGATGCAATTAAGTTAAAGATCTCAAGATGAGATCATTGTGGAGTTAGGGTGGGCCCTAAATTCAACAGCTGGTATCCTTATAAGAGGAAAAGGGAGATCTGTAATTCAAAGACACAGAGAGAAGAAGGCCAAGTGAAGATGGAGGCAGAGATTATATTTTTGCTGCGGTTAAACCAAGGAATGCCTGAAGCCACCAGAAGCCAGAAGGAATAAGGCAGGATTTTCCCCTGAGCCTTCCAAGGGAGTGCAGCTCTGCCAACACCTTAATTGCAGACATCAAGCCTCCAGAACTAAAGGAGAATGCATTTCTATTGTTTAAAGCTACCCAGTTTGTGGTAATTTGTTAAGGCAGCTCTAGGAAGCTAATACAGAATCTAAGCACTTCTCTGAGACTCTCTCCTTAGGCCTCTGATTATAAGTGATTAAGAAGAATCAGCTCCAAGACTTAGATAAAAATTAATGACTCAGATCAGTTTTCATAACTTACATGCCAGATAAAAACCTTTTAGAATCATATTGGAGAAGGAAATGGCAACCCACTTCAGTGTTCTTGCCTAGAAAATCCCATGGACAGAGGAGCCTGGTGGGCTACAGTCCATGGGGCCACAAAGAGCCAGACAGGACTTAGCGACTGAGCAAAATCATATTACTAACTGCACATAGAACTTTTTAAACACAACTTGCTTGTCTGTTAAGTTGCTTCAGACATGTCTGACTCTGCAACCCTTTGAACTGTAGCCTGCAAGGCTCCTCTGTCCATGGGATTTCCCAGGTAAGAATACTGAAGTGGGTTGCTGTGTACTACTCCAGGAGATATTCCCAACCCAGGGACTGAACCCATGTCTCCAGTGTCTCCTGCATTTTGGCAGGCAGATTCTTTACAACTATCGCCTCTGGGAAGCTCCAACTTGCTTACACATGCTCAGAAAGAAAGTGAAAGTGAAAGTTGCTCAATCATGTTCAACTCTTTGCGACCCATGGACTATACAGTCCATGGAATTCTCCAGGCCAGAATACTGAAATGGGTAGCTTTCCCCCTCTCCAGGGGATCTTCCCAACCCAGTGATTGAACCTAGGTCTCCCATATTGCAGGCAGATTCTTTACCAGCTGAACCATCAGGGAAGCCCAAGAATACTGGAGTGGGTAGCTTATCTCTCCTCCAGCGGATCTTCCCGACCCAGGGATCCAACCAGGGTTTTCTGCATTGCAGGCGGATTCTTTAACAACTGAGCTATCAGGGAAGCATGCTCAGAATTCTAAGTTCAGGATATACAAGAAATGGTATCATTTGATGTCTCTGTTGAAGGGGACAAGGATGGAGGAGCAAAGGCAAGAGGCAGACATTTTGAAGTAAATACCCTTTTGTGCTACTTGAGGTTTTATTTTGCACCTTCCTTTTCTTAACCCACAAATGCACAATTAAGAAAAAAACAACAAAGCATTCCTATTACTTCTATAAACTGGGATATAGTTTTCACAGAGTTATGTAAGAGTACATTTTAGCCAACAATTGCTTAATCAAAAGCAAACATCTATCAACAATATTCACTTGTTTATTAAGGAAATAAAAGAACTGCAATAGAAGCAGAGAATAGAATGGTGGTTACTAGGGATAGGGAGGAGGGGAAATTGGGAGATGTTGGTTGAAGGGTACATAGTTTCAGTTATGCAAGATGAGTCATTTCTAGAGAATCCACTCTGTAGTATAGTGCATATAGTTAATAATACTATTCTGCATATTCCAGAACTTGTTAAGAAGGTAGATCTTATATCGAATGTTCTTATCACAAAAACAGAGGGAAGGAGGAAGTGTTTAGAGTTGATGGTCATGTTTCCAACAGTGTTGATTGCGGTAATGGTTTCACAGCTATATCCTTACTTTCAAACTCATCAAGGAGTACACAGCAAATATGTACAGCTTTCTTTTGTATGTCAAGCATTCTTCAATTTAAAAATATTTTTAAAAGGGGCTTCCCTGGTGGTCTAGTGGCTAAGACCCTGTTCTCTCCATGCAGGGGGCCCAAGTTCAATCCCTGATCAGGGAACTAGATCCCACCTGCTGCAATGCAGGCAGATAAATTACCTTTTAAAATTTTTTAAAGGACTGTGATATTACTAACAACAGTTGGGCAGGCAGTAGTGAGAATGTAGCAAAAGGCAGTGCTTTGTTACATTGCTACTTCCTGAAATCTGTTTACAAATCAAATTTGTCTCCCTCCACTTACTTAATTTCTTTGTCTTAGTTTAGGATTGTCACGGTATGCTTGCACCTTCTACAATGTGGTTAGATGAAAGTGAGGGCACCCTGAATGACGATTACCACTAGATTCTCTTTAAATAAAGAAAAGACCAGGAACTTGCTGGCAGTCCAGCAGTTAAGACTCTGCACTTCCATCACAGGTACAGCCCCTCCCAAAAAGATGGTGACCACAGAACACAGGCCATTTTTTGGTGTTTGTTTGTTTTCCAAACAGAAAGGTGAGATAGGCTTATGTGTGAATGTTCACGTAAGGATAATGATTTTTGTATCTGTCCATAAGTCAGTGTTTTGGGAGATCCAAGACAAAAATGCACTCATTGATACTCACTTCTTCTTTCTTTAATTCAAATGTAGTGCCTGCATGTGCCTTGGAATGTGTCAGAGGCTAAGGATAAAAGCAATAAGGCAGGGAATCTGCTCTCAAGATGGGGACAGACTTGTAACTGAGTGTGCATGACTCACATGATGGGCTTAGTGAGCCAGCAAGGAAAGGGTGAGCTGCCATCCAGGGACCTTCGTGGAGCTTCAAGGGGAGGCTTCAGAGAGTAAAAGTCACAGAGATGATTAATTTTGTTAATGGCTCCATGATGGGCAATATTTCTGTACAATAACTGTAATCCCAGACCATCTAAACAGAATTGTTTTTTTCTCTTACTTTAGGAATGTCTGATTCTTGGCAGTATATATTCCGGATGCACTCTTCGTAAATTTCAAAGACTTCACTGGGCTCAATCACATACGTCGTGGGAGAATGATGACCACCCAACAAGAGGTATAAATTGGAAGCAGAGAAAGATTCCTCTGTAAGGAAGAAAACTTAGGGGCTATACATTTTGCCATTAAAATCTGACATTGTTGGCTAATTGAGAAATGTCCTACACTACACTTTACAGTTCTCACTATTAAGAGCTACACAGAAACTTTATAGAACCATTTTGTATAGTGTCATTCTAACAAGAGTTTAGTCTTGGTTTTAGAATTTAAAAGTTTAAAAGAATTTCTTAAATTAAAAATACAGTGACTTCCCTGGTGGTCCAGGGGTTAAGACTCCAAGCTACCAATGCAGGGGGCACAGGTTCGATCCCTAGTTGAGGACCTAAGATCCCACAGGCCATGCAGCACAGCCAAAAGATTTTTAAAAATTAGTATATTGTAGTACAAACTTGTACAAGCTAATTTTGCAAAAGGACATCATTTCCATTCCACGGCTGAGAAGCTGGCCACTTTTCTTCTTGGACATGTGGTTGTACCACATGGCCCAGCTCCCCACTTACAAACAGGAGGAGCCCTGTGAGTACGCCCCAGCCAGTGGGAGGGCTAAAGGGGTGTGTGTGCCGCCGTCAGGCCTGGTCCAGGAAGCCCCATGCTCTTTGCCCCTTGCAGCTGGCTGGAATGCAGATGACCCCCCAGCAACATCGTGGAAGCCACCAGTTAAAGCCTGGCTGCCCAAATGATACAGAAGGAGGAGCCCTACTGACTCAAGTCGTTTACCCGGTCCTATTCTGCGAACAAGAAATCACTCCGTGGTATTTCAGTCATAATAAAATAAGGGTCAGTTTGTTGCAAAAGTTAGCCTTTTCTAAGTCATACACTTGCCTAGTAAAATTCTTCCCTTTTGTTTTTGAGGGGAGGGAGGAGACGCATAAGAAAGGACAAACAGGGCAATTTAATTATACCGCTTATGCTGAGCCTCTGTCATTTGCCCCTTTAAACCCATGCTCCATCTTTCCATACCCTGCTTTCAGTCCCTGAAGACTGACCCGCATCTCCGGGCCTCTGAGAGCCTGGGAGATGAGTGGGAGGGAGGGAAGGGAGGTCTTGCCCTGGTTTGCTCCCTGTGAGGTCCTGACCGAAGTTCTCTGCTGCTCCCAATTTGACTGTTTCCCATGACTATCTCACACTTCGGGATTCAAGCAGCGGCTCCCTGCTCTTGTCCACGTGGGCTTTGCATTAGTCAGCTCAGCTTAGTCAGCTTCGGCTGCCATAAGGAAATACCATGGAATGGGTGGCTTCAAAAACAGACATTTGTTTCTCACAGTCTGGAAACTTGGAAGTCTGAGATCAGGGTGCCAGCATGGTCAACTTCTGGTGGAAGCCTACTTCCTGGCTTGCAGACAGCTGCCTTCTTGCCCTGTCCTCACATGGTGGTGGGGGAGAGAGAGGGAGAGGGAGAGAGTGAGCTCTGGTCCCTTCTCATAAGAGTAGTAATCCCACCATGAGGACCCTACATGCATAACCTCATCTAAACCTAACTACCTCCCAAAGGCCCCATCTCTTGATGCCATCACATTGGGGGTTACGGGCTGCCTAGGGGAGTGGAGAGTGGGGGGATCACAAGCGTTTAGTCCATAACAGGCCTAAGCATGTGTTGTCGGCCAGGCTGCTATGAGACCCGGGTCACGGTAGCATCCCTTGCATACACCTACCCTGCACCCACACCTGTATGTTGCCCATCTGTAAACAAACAGTCCTAGAATCATCCTCCTTTGATTGTGCCATCTGTTTCCTGTTAGCACTCCAACTGAAACAATATTGTTTTGTTTTAACTCTCAAAGATGACAGTAACAAATACTGTACACATCACCAGAACCTAGTAAGGCAATGGTACATTTTAGGACAATAACAATCACAAGCAGTAATTCACAGGCAAAGTATTCCATCCCCCTCTTCAGTACAGCAGAACTCTCTCCACAACGCAACCCAAACCTAGTATGTCAGTTCCCTTAGCCTTTCTGCCAGAATTGAAACCCTTAGCCCAGCCTTGAAGGCCCTTCATTATCTGATCTCTTCTCTCCAGTGTTATCAATGCCATTTCCTGCCCCCTTCCCCCTACTCCCTCATGCCCCGAGCCTTCTCTCTGAATCCCCTCCTGTCTTCCTCTTCACTTTGTGCCAGGTAGTCCTTTAAAACTCAGCTCACCTCTCTCCTGCTGAGGGAATCCTGACACCTACACCCCCACCCCTCCGCATCTTCACACACACATCCCTTCCTAGGCTGGAAGACGCTCCCGTCCCCCTACCCCACACTGCTTTGTTTTCCTGTCCCCTGACACCTGGATCATGATTCTTTTAAGGACTGGAGTTGACTGTTATTAATGTTTGTAAGCTCATAGTAGGCACTTTAAAATTTTGTTGAATGCATGTCTCCAGTGGCTTTACACTTTTGTTAAAAGCCTGTATGTGAACTGGACTTCCTGTAGGAGACCTGGATAAAGCTGGGACCATGTTCCTCTTCTCTCCCCACTCACCTTCTACAAGAGCTGGAGACTTGGGAGAAGAGTCTATTTCTCTTACAGCATTTTGGCACTTCCCTCCTCCTCGTAGAATGACGATATAGCTCACCATCCTTGCCTCTAATGTGTCTGACTCTTTGCAACCCCATGGACTGTAGCCCACCAGGCTTCTCTGTCCATGGAATTTTCCAGGCAAGAATGCTAGAGCGGGTTGCCATTTCCTCCTCCAGAGGATCTTCCCAACCCAGGGATCAACCCACGTCTCCTGTGTCTCCTGCATTGGCAGGCATATTCTTTACCACTGTACCACCTGGGAAGCCCTTTAACTTGTTCAACTCACTACAAATTCCCAATGAATAGGACCTGAGTTACTCAAGGTTTTGCTCTTACACACTTCTAGGTATTTTTTTTTTTTATTTAGATTTCTGAATAGGTAATACATTCTTATTGGTCAAAACCAAAACGTATACAAAGTTATATATATAGTGAAATTTCTCCCCTCACCCACCCCGTGTTTCCATGAACTCAGTTCATACCCTCCATATGTAACCACTCTTCTTAATTTCTTACACATACTTAGTTCCAGAGTTGTTTAGTGCACATACAAATTTCAAATATACATTCTTATATTTCTCTCTTCTTTACCAAAGCATGACATACTTTTTTGAACTGTGGGGTTTTTTCTAACTGAATATGTTTAGAAAACTTTCCTTACCGGTTCATAACTAGCTTCCTTGTTCTTTTGTACAGCTGCACAGTATTCCAATGTGTGAATTTACTTAACTAAACCTTTATTATAAACATTTGAATTGTTTCTAATCTTTCGTTGTAAGTAATGCCTATAGTGATGCACATTTTAAATTTTTTTTTTTTTTTTACTGTGCTGGGACTTTGTTGCTGTGCGGGCTTTCTCTAGTTGCAGGGAGTGGGGACTACTCTCTAGTTGAGGCTCGGGAGTTGTGTTATACGGGCTTAGTTGCCCCAGGGCATGTGGGATCTTCCCGGATCAGGGATCAAACCCAAGTCTCCTGTGCTGACAGGCAGATTCTTCACCTCTGAGCCGCCAGGGAAGCCCCTTTACATTTTTTAATTTATTTTTTAATTGAGATACAGTTGATTTACAATATTGTGTTAGTTTCAGGTACACAGCAAAGGGATTCAATTATATCTATGTATATATTCATATCCTTTTAAAATTTTTTCCATTATAGTTTATTACAATATATTGAATATAGTTCCCTGTGCTATGTAGTAAGTCTTTGTTATGTATTTTATATATAGTAGTGTGCATCTCTTAATCCCATACTCCCAACTTATCCCCCCCACTTTCCCTTTAGTAGCCATAAGTTTATTTTCTATAATAATGATGCATATCCAATCTTGATATGATGCTATATGATTCGATGTATAATTTTTTTTAACATTTTGACTTTATTCTTTATTTCAGAAATGTTTAATCTGTTGACCAATCAATACATGACATTTGCTAAAGGATAAATTAAGGTTAGACCACAAATCAATGATCTGAAAAAGTTATTTAACTTTATGAGTTCATTTCTGGGCATTTATCCATAGAATGTTGGACGATCTAGCAGAGTATGAGTTCATTTCAATGGAGCAGGCGGGTGGATGTGTAAACTTTGCAATTTCTGCCAAGGTCATTTGGACAAAGAAGCATTCTGGATTCTCCTTGGGAAAAAATCTCAATTGTTTTAGTGATTTGATGATCAGTAATATTTTAATATGTGTTGTTCAGTCACTCAGTCGTGTTCAACTCTTTGAGACCCAATGGATGCAGCAGCCAGGCTTTCCTGTCCTTCACCTTCTCCTGGAGCTTGCTCAAACTCATGTCCTTTGAGTTGGTGAAGCCATCCAATCATCTTGTCCTCTGTCTTCCCTTTGTCCTCCTGCCGTCAATCTTTCCCAGCATCAGGGTCTTTTCTAATGAGTTCGGTCCTCACATCAGGTGGCCAAAGTATTGGAGCTTTAGCATCAGTCCTTCCAATGAATATTCAGGGTTGGTTTCCTTTAGCATGGACTGGTTTGATCTTCTTGCAGTCAAAGGGACTCTCAAGAGTCTTCTCCAGCACCACAGTTCAAAAGCATCAATTCTTTGGTGTTCAGCCTTCTTTATGATCCAACTCTCACAACTATACATGACTACTGGAAAAACTATAGCTTTGACTATATGGACTTTTGTCGGCAAAGTATTGTCTCTGCTTTTTGATACACTGTCCAGTTTTGTCGTAGCTTTTCTTTCAAGATGCGAGTATCTTTTAATATGAAATTAAAGATGGTAGTCACCATCTGTAGTGATTTTGGAGCCCAAGAAAATAAAGTCTGTCACTCTTTCCATTGTTTCCCCATCTCTTTGCCATGAAGTGATGGGACTTGAAATATTAATGTGCTGTATTCAGCAGAAGTTACAAGAAAGGGAAGGACTGAGCTTGTCCATCCACATCCAGGGCACCATGAGCCCTTGAAGGAAGGCACGCTGCTTCAGGAGTGCACTCTGCCCTCTGCTGCAAGACCATGCTCATTCCAGAGGCTGAGAGGTCAATTGTGGGTTCCTCATCTGCTCCCCAGGACAGGATAGATGTGTGTGGGATTCTGTATGTTTATCCTGCTGCTGTACAGACTGGTGTCCTACTTGGCCACAGGAATTCTGTCCAGCTGCCCCCTGGCAGGGTTGATTAGTGAGGCAAGCCTTTGGGCATGGTACGTGCTACATCTGCTAGAGGGCAGTGATGGGCTGGAAGGGGCCAATAGACTATTACTAGAACTTACTAACAGCTTGTAGGAGCTCCTTTCCTCAAAGAGGAGGACGGTGAATCTTATGAAGCTGTTCAGTCTAAACAGTGTCTGGCCTTAGACCTAACCTCAAGATGAGACATGTTTCCCTTCAGGAAGCCTGGGCCTCTAGGCCCTCTGACTAGAACCAACTGAGAATACTCCGTGGGGCCATGCCACCCTCTGCTAAACCTTGCTTTGGGGCTGAGATACCTAAACTCCTCTAAAACAGTGAGATGCTCCATCTCCTGTATCTCTTTTATTAATTAATTTATTTGTTTATTTTTGGCTGCCGTGAGTCTTCATTGCATGGTTTGGGTTCTGGGGCAAACAGGCTCAGTAGTTGCAGCACACAGGCTTAGTTGCCCCATAGCACATGTGATCTTAGTTCCCCGACCAAATATTGAACCTGCATCCCCTGCATTGGAAGACAGATTCTCAACTACTGGGCCACGAGGGAAGTCTCTTCCTGTATCTCTTTACATGTATATTTTATACTTTCCAAAGTGAAAGCCTTTTTTTCTGAGAAAATAAGACAAAAGAAAAATTTTACCTTCACCTTTTTCTTTCTGACAAAAGAAAAAGATGAAGATAAAATTAGAGGTCTAAATCAGAGAGAACTGTTGCTAAAAAACACAGGCTTAAAGCCTTTTTATGAATAGTTTTCACAAAGCTTGCTTTTATTTTGACCATTAGCCTTCCTGACCCTTTGAAGTCTCTGGCAATGGTATTTTATCTTTCATAGGTTTCTGGAACTCTCTCCAGTTAACTAATTCCACCTCTTCCCATCTTATCAGGTTGGAAACCCTATATTGGATGAACTACTCTATTTCACTTCTGATATTTAGTAGGTAAAATTTTTTAATTATATTATGGTTTTCGTGTGTGTTTATTTCCTGCCACAAGTCTTCACTGAGCACTTATGAGTTCCTGTTCCAGTCATCTGGGGATGCATCAGTGAGCAAAACCAGTGAAATCATGGCCTGTACCAATTTCTCCACTGAAGGGTGGGGTGGTAGATAAATGCTTTTTTTATGACCAATAGTTGAACACAGGTCAGTTTTGTAAACTGATTTCCAGTTCTCAAGTTCAAATATGATCCTGAGAAAAAAAGTGAGCCCTTCTGTTAACTATTTTCCTTTTTTTCTTTCTCCTCCTTCAATTTTCCCAGACATCTCTTTGATTTTCCCCCAATACACACACACACACACACACACACACACACACACACACACCTATTTTTTAAAATCTCCTGCCTGAAAACTCATGCAATTAAGTGATTAATTAAGGTTTTGTATTGTGACAATATTTATACATTTCAGTTATCTATTGCTGTCTAATAAACAGCCCCATGATATAGTCACTTAAAATAACAGCCATTTTATTTGCTCAGGATTCTGTGGATCAGGAATTAGGGCTGGACTTAGCTGGTAGTCCTGCTTGTCCGGCTCACTCATGAGGTTATGTTCAGCTGGCCGTTTGGTCGGGGCTGGAGTGGTCAAAGTGTCTTCAGGCTTCTCTCCACTGGTCTCTCTCCAACAGAACAGAGGGTTTCTTACATGGCAGCTGGCTTCCAAGAGGGAAGACCAGCCTTGAAAATTACATATCACTTCTGTCACATTTTATTGGTCAAAAGACATCTCAGAGGCAGCACAGATTCAAAGAGAGAGGAAACATATGCCACTCACTTCTTGTTGGGGAAATAGCAAATTCATGATGCAAAAGAGCATGTGGGAGGGAAGATGTCATTACAGCCATCTTTGGAACATGAAGTACTGTATGGACCTATTTTATGTTAGCTGGTAATCCACCAGAAACAACAGTTATAGTCAGTAGTAATGAATCAAGTATTAGTTTTCTCTCTGTGTGTCTGTCTGCTTTTTACTAACAGTATCTGAGCTATAAAGAATGACTTGAACAATAATCCTGAGTTTCATGAATATCCATCAGTATTTTTATTAATAGCTCCGTTAGTTCCAAGGAAGCAATTCTGGCTAGCTTTGTTAGTCACTAAGTCGTGTCCAACTCTTTTGCAACCCCACGGACTATGGCCCACAAGGCTTCTCTGTCCATGGAATTCTCCAGCCAACAATATTGGAGTGGGTTGCCATTTACTTCTCCAGGGGATCTTCCCAACCCAGGGATCGAACCTACGCCTCCTGCATTGGCAGGCGGATTCTTTACTGCTGAGCCACCAGATGGGAGTTTTCATTGGTTTACCAGTTAGTTTACAGACAATAGGAAGGTTGGAGAACTAGACACAGAACATGGTTAGAACCGAAGGACGGCTAGGTGGAAGACCCCACCCTGATGCTCCAGGTGAGACACTACTGCTGGCGCTGCGCATACCACGCAGTGAACACGGCTGCCACGGGGTCTCCCTGCAACCACGCCTGTGCCAGAGGCTTTCTTATGGCCCCAAGTCCTGAGTAAGAAAAATCAGTTGTCCAGTCTACCTGCTCCCTTATTGACCAGGAGGTGAGGAGAGGGTCCTTTCCCCTTCAAAGGTTGGGGTTTAAAGTCAATAAAGCATCCTGATCTGGCCTTCGCTACCTCTCTGACCTCAATTCCTATTCACTCTGCTGCAGCCTCAATGCAGAACACCAAGTATGCTCCTGCCTCAGGACCTTTGTACATGCCGTTTTCACATCTAAAGTGCTCTTACCTAAGTATCTGCATGACTCTCTCTCACCTTATTCAAATCTTTACACAAACATCACCTTTTCACAAGGCCTTCCAACAGCCGTTCTATCTAGAATTGTGAGACTTTTCCCCATACTTCCTATCCTCTATCACTACTTTTTTTTTAACCTCTTAAAATTATCTAACAAAGCATATGTATATATTCGCTTCCCCCTCGGATGTAAGCTTCACAGAGGCAAGAATTTTAGTCTGTTTTATTCAATATTATGTCCTCGGCATCTAGAATAGAGCCTGGAAAACATTAAGTGTTCAATAAACATGTCTTGCTTAAAAGGAATGTAGAGCCAGTATCTACATAATCCCTTTGAAATTCCTTTAAAACACATTTGTTGTAAGGTTGACAATGATGATTCTTAGAGTTTAATCCTTTTACCAGTATATCTGCCTAGAATATGTTTTTCTCATTTTAATTTGTTAAAATGAAAATTTTTCTTAGGTTGAAAAATTGTTTAATTTATTGTTTCTTTACCTTCAGCCAGGCTTATCCCTCTGCCTAAAAGGAAATTAGATGAGTCGGACAAGGATCATTTATTATAAAACCATACCTTATGCTTTGTTCACTTCTCAGCGCTTCCAAAGTGATATTTGGCTGATTTATTGCACCACTTTTCAGGATATTGCCTCAGGCCTAATACTTTTCAAAGTCGTCTCCTTCATCCCTCATTCAGAAAGACATGAAGTTGGCCTTTTTCCCATTTTCAGAAATGTATTAGTCCTCAGGAGCTGCCTCAAGCAAAGCAGCCCCACTGTGACCTTAACTAATTCATGATGCATCCCAAGAGACAAAAGACCCCGCCCAGAGACTAGAATCCATTGATAGCATCCAAGTGGTCATCAGTGAGTCAAAAATATGTACTGATTGCAAAGCCGTGCTAGCTCTTCCCTTTTCTGTGGTTTAATGTCCAGCCTTCTCATCAGTGGAGAAGTTCATCAAGCTCTGCCTCGTGCACACTTGTGCAAACTGGAAGCAGAAGGGAGAGGATTCAGCTGGCTTTAACAAATGTTTTGTGACATCTCACATTTGTGTCCCTGGCACAGGGCCCAATTTCAATAGCCCTGTATCAGATGATAGCGTATTTCCCTCTTTGTATAATAATTGATGAAGATGCACTCTCATTCATTCATTCACAGAACATGTTCAAATAAATGAAATGTTTCAATAAGTAGAATGGTCTCTATATCCACAAGGAGAAATCAATTTAAACAGATGAGTTTTGGGTGTTAGAAATGTTAATTTTTAAAACTACAGAAAATGACAACCATTACAACGAAACCCATATTCATTCCCATCAGCCAGAATTAGTGACCATTACCATTTTGTCTTTCCTTTTTTTTTTTTGTTTCCAGCCTTTAAAAAAAAAAGGTCATGCAGTGCATGATAGTTAGAATAATATGACAGGGTTTAAAGTAAGTCAGTCCTCTACCCCTCGACCCCTGATCTTCTGTTTCAAAGCAACCTCTACTATAAATTTTTTGTATTTCCTTACAAAGATATTCTATGCACATAGAAGCTTATATGTAAATGTATTCTCCTTTTTTCTTTTTTTCACAAATGGAAGCGCATGATATACAATATTCTGCCTCTTAATTTTTTCAAGCAATACATCTTGGAGACCTTTGAAACAGGAGAGTTGTAAGTCTAACATGAGAAAGTACTTTTTAACTTCCATGATGATAAAATTTTGAAATAAGTCACTAAAACTGATAATATTAGTTTCAACTCTCTCAAACCACTTCCAGCACCTCTCTGGTTGAGGTTCCTGAGAAGCCGACTCTGAAACAGATTAATGTGCAGGAATTTCATTGGGAAGTGCTCTTGGAATCAATACCTATGTAAGAGAACAGAAGAGAGAACAAAGCAGAAATGAGCAGAGAGGAAGTTTGGGTTGCAATGCAGTTTCAGCTACAGCCTCGTGACCGCTTGGGGAGCTGAAGCTGGAATGATCCTTCCAAGTTGTCCTCAGTCAGGAAGGAGTCCAGGCCTTTAAACCTCTACTTCAATCAGTCATGGGATGCAGATGGCGCCTGAAAGGTTGTGACCTTGGGCTACATGGTCCTCCCAGCCAAGACAACTTCCAGGGAAGGCCAACAGCTAAGGGCTAACCTGCCAGAGGCACTCCCAAAATGGGGGGGGGGGGGGGGGGGAATAGGTTCTTCATCCCTGAAGGGGAATCCAGGGAAAGCATCATAGCATCTACTCTGCTTTTTAAAAGTTCTCTTTTTAAATATTCATTTATTTATTTTTGACTGTGCTGGGTCTTCACTGCAGCACACAGGCTTTCTCTACTTGTGTAAACGGGGACTATTGTAGTTGTGGTGTGCCCACTTCTCATTACTGTGGCTTCTCTTGTGAAGAGCACGTGTTCTAGGGCACACGTGCTCAGTAGGCTGTGCACAGCCTGCTGTGGGATCTTCCCAGACTAGGGATTGAACCTGTGTCCCTTGCACTGGCAGGTGGATTCTTAACCACTGGACCACCAAGGAAGTCCAAACCTTCCTATTTTAAGATTACATGTCACAGTATTTAGGCGTGAAATTTCATAATAAATATAATTAACTTTCAAATGGCTCCAGAAAATATACTTGTGGGAATTGGAGAAAGAGATAAAGCAAATTTACAAAAAGCTAACAATTAGTGAATCTAAGCAGAAGATATGTGGGTATTCATAGTATTAATTCTTGCAATTTTCCTGTGGCATTGGTGACACAGTATAAAAGGTTGTATCTGGAACGCAAATGCTAGAACCAGGTGACATAACTTGTTAAAGGTGGATAACTATCTAAGGTCATTATGCTAGACTTTCATGGTGACCCTCTCAGGTCTTCTCCCAACTTTCAGACCTCATTTTGAACAGGAAGGATTTTCCACCAACACAAACATGCCTTTAGTAAGGATAGTGGGGAGATTTGAGAACACACGCTCTCTGCACATCACTGTAAAGAAAGGTACCCCAAATTTAACAAATAAAACAGGAAGTACTGTGTGCCTTTTCAATATTCTCCTAGAGCATTATCTCGAACAAGACTGCCTAACAAGCCTGATGGTCTAGGAAATGTAATTTTGTTTGGTTTGCCATTTACTGTTGATTTGAGCCTAGACTCTGTGAAGTTAAATATTACCATAGAAAATTGGTAATGATTTTTGCCCAGTCAGTATGATAATCTCAAAGATTATGGTTTTACTCTTAGGACATCTACCAGTTTTGTATCTAATTTTGCCATCTTATTCTAGCATTCTTTTTTTCAACAATCCTATATATCAGTTTCCTAGATCCTCTTTGGATCAATTTCACCATCCTCCTGTTTCTTCACTAATAATTAAATAAATCTTTGACATATTGTATATTTCAATAAAAGTCATGTTTTGAAAATTATATTGCTACCTCCTCCAGACTGCTATCTCCTAGTTTCTTTTGGGAAAAAATGTGTTTCTTTTGCTTATCACCATAAATTCTCTTAATAGAATTTATAGATCAGAAGGCTCTTTTACACCAAGCCTTCAACTCTGTCCTGCATGGGACGACTCCAGTGGAGTTTTCTTACCCATCATTCTCCTTGAGACATGTAACTTATTTCTCTCCCTTGAGTATTTTAAAGGATTAAAACTCCATTAGTCCTGCAAAAAAAAAAAAAAAAAAAACAAAACTACAAAGCCAATAAAATCAATTGCACAATTATATTACATGAAAATAAAATACCTAAAAATATAATACAAACAGCGACATTAGAAGAGTGAATTATATGAGCAACAAAGAGTTGCCATGGAGCTGTAGGAACAGGCTAGACTGTGCTGTTCTTTACATCCATCATCCACTCTGCCTGGGCTGAGCTTTGTTCTCATTGCCCAGTGTCACTGCCATGCCAGTTGCTAGTATTAGTCACTCAATTGTGTTCAACTCTTTGCAGCTCCATGGACCGTAGCCCGTCAGGATCCTCTGTCCCTGGAATGCCAGTTGTTAACTATTTGACTACCACTCTCGAATTAATACAACTGTAATAAGGTTATTTTTATTTTTGTTATCATTTAAAATCATGGTTTGTTAGAGTTTAGAGGTCAGTCAGTCAGTTCAGTCGCTCAGTCGTATCTGACTCTTTGCGACCCCATGAATCGTAGCACGCCAGGCCTCCCTGTCCATCACCAACTACCGGAGTCTACTCAAACTCATGCCCATCGAGTCGGTGATGCCATCCAGCCATCTCATCCTCTGTCATCCCCTTCTCCTCCTGCTCCCAATCCCTCCCAGCATCAGGGTCTTTTCCAATGAGTCAGTTCTTGGCATGAGGTGGCAAAGTACTTGAGTTTCAGCTTCAGCATCAGTCCTTCCAATGAATACCCAGGACTAATCTCCTTTAGGATGGACTGGTTGGATCTCCTTGCAGCCCAAGAGACTCTCAAGTCTTCTCCAACACCACAGTTCAAAAACATCAATTTTTTGGCACTCAGCTTTCTTCACAGTCCAACTCTCACATCCATACATGACTACTGAAAAAACCATAGCCTTGACCAGATGGACCTTTGTTGGCAAAGTAATGTCTCTCCTTTTTAAATATGCTATCTAGGTTGGTCATAACTTTCCTTCCAAGGAGTAAGCGTCTTTTAATTTCATGGCTGCAGTCACCATCTGCAGTGATTCTGGAGCCCCCCAAAATAAAGTCTGTCATTGTTTCCACTGTCTCCCCATGTATTTCCCATGAGATGATGGGACCAGAAGCCATGATCTTAGTTTTCTGAATGTTAAGCTTTAAGCCAACTTTTTCATCTCCTCTTTCACTTTCATCAAGAGGTTTTTTAGTTCCTCTTCACTCTGCCATCAGGGTGGTGTCATCTGCATATCTGAGGTTATTGATATTTCTCCTGGCAATCTTGATTCCAGCTTGTGCGTCTTCCAGTCCAGAGTTTCTCATGATGTACTCTGCACATAAGTTAAATAAGCAGGGTGACAATACACAGCCTTGACGTACTCCTTTTCCTATTTGGAACCAGTCTGTTGTTCCATGTCCAGTTCTAACTGTGGCTTCCTGACCTGCATACAGGTTTCTCAAGAGGCAGGTCAGGTGGTCTGGTATCCCCATCTCTTCCAGAATTTTCCACAGTTTATTGTGATCCACACAGTAGAAGGCTTTGGCGTAGTCAATAAAGCAGAAATAGATGTTTTTCTGGAACTCTCTTGCTTTTTCGATGATCTAGCGGATGTTGGCAATTTGATCTCTGGTTCCTCTGCCTTTTCTAAAACCAGCTTGAACATCTGGAAGTTCACAGTTCACGTATTGCTGAAGCTTGGCTTGGAGAATTTTGAGCATTACTTTACTAGTGTGTGAGATGAGTGCAATTGTGCAGTAGTTTGAGCATTCTTTGGGATTGCCTTTCTTAGGGATTGGAATGAAAACTGACCTTTTCCAGTCCTGTGGCCACTGCTGAGTTTTCCAAATTTGCTGGCATATTGAGTGCAGCACTTTCACAGCATCATCTTTCAGGATTTGAAATAGCTCAACTGGAATGCCATCACACCCACTAGCTTTGTTCCTAGTGATGCTTTCTAAGGCCCACTTGACTTCACATTCCAGGATGTCTGGCTCTAGGTGAGTGATCACACCATTGTGATTATCTGGCTCACGAAGATCTTTTTTGTACAGTTCTTCTGTGTATTCTTGCCACTTCTTAATATCTTCTGCTTCTGTTAGGTCCATACCATTTCTGTCCCTTATCGAACCCATCTTTGCCTGAAATGTTCCCTTGGTATCTCTAATTTTCTTGAAGAGATCTCTAGTCTTTGCCAATCTGTTGTTTTCCTCTATTTCTTTGCATTGATCGCTGAGGAAGGCTTTCTTATCTCTCCTTGCTATTCTTTGGAACGCTGCATTCAAATGGGAATATCTTTCCTTTTCTCCTTTGCTTTTCGCTTCTCTTCTTTTCACAGCTATTTGTAAGGCCTCCTCAGACAACCATTTTGCTTTTTTGCATTTCTTTTCCATGGGGATGGTCTTTAGAGGTGTTAGTCCCTTTAAGAAATAAAAATGAACTTACATGAGTGACTATAATAGTCAAATTCATAAAGGTAGAAAGTAAAACAGCTAGGGGATGTTGAGGGGATGGCAAGTTAGTGCTTCATAGGTACAGAGTTTCAGTTTAAGAAGATGAAAAAGCTCTGGAAACAGATGGTGGTGCTGGTTGCAGAACAATGTGTATGTAGTTAATGCTACTAAACTGTACACTGAAAAATGGCTAAAATGGTATATTTTATCTTATGCTATTTTACTACCAAAAAGTCACTACTAAAAATAGTTAATTTAAAAAAAAGAATCAGGGACTTACCTGGTGGTTCAGTGACTAAGACTCTGCATTTCCAATGCAGGGGGCCCAGATTTGATCCCAGGTCAGGGAACTAGATCCCATGGGTTGCAGCTAAGACCCAGTACAGCTAAATAAATAGATACTTTAAAAACAAACAAACAGAAAGTCTTGACTATTTGTATCATTTTTTTAAAAATTTAAAGAAAATAATGAGACTACAAGTAGCGAATAAGTTCATATAGATGTGAAAAGAATAAAAAAAATGATAGGTGTTCAGAAAAAACAATAAAAACAAATAATTAAGGGTATTAATTTCATTGAAGAATCTAAAGAAATATATTGCCTACTGAAAAATTGTTGGTACCCTTATACCATATATAAAAATTGTATCTTCTCCCAGAGAGGAAATAACCTGCAAGAGAACAAGAAGAAATTTAGAAATTTGGGTTGATTACTGGAAACACTCCCTGTCTAAGAGATAAATATTGAATTATGAAATGGTATCCTCAGGGAAATTGTGAAAGTCATCATCCAAAATATTAAAAATTAAATCAGATAAAACATCAGACAGGCCTAATGTAGGAAATGATCCTGTCCTGGTTTTGGGGAGACAGACTGGAAGACTTGTTGGGGCTTTTCTATTATTTATCTGAAAGATTCTGCCAAGCAGCAAAATCCATATGTTTTACTTAGGCATAAGCTCTGAAACTGCTATTCAGAGTTCCTGGAAAAAAAAAACAGTAGGTTAATAGAGACTTGAGACAGGGTTGTTGTTCATTGGCAAAATCATGTCCGACTCTTTGCAACCCCACAGACTACAGCACACCAGACCTCCCTGTCCTCCACTATCTTTCTGGAATTTGCTCAGATTCACATCCATTGAGTCGGTGATGCTATCTAACCATCTCATCTTCTGCTGCCCGCTTCTCCTTTTGCCCTTCAATCTTTCCCAGCATCAGGGTCTTTTCCAATGAGTTGGCTCTTTGCATCAGATGGCCAAAATATTGGAGCTTCAGCTTCAGCATCAATTGGAGTCCTATTTTGAATGTATTAAACTAGGGACTCAGGCATGCCCAGATCCTGCACTGTCAAGCATCCTTCATGCTCAGATGGTTCAACCACAGGAAAACAAAGAGCCAAATTCAAAGCGAAGTTCCCTTTCATTAACATCGGAGCCAGCACTTCATACTCCCACAGAGGGAGGGAGTCTCTGGCTGGACTGGAGAATGTGGCTTCTGCTTAAGGTTTCATTTCTTTCTTCCAAATAGGAGGGAGCCTGCACCTCTGGAGGGTGTATAGAATGGAAGAAAGGAGGCACTGGGTCTGCCCCAGGTGGAGAAAGGCTACCACACAAAAGATGCTGGAGATAGGTTCCGACTTGAACAAATAGTAAACCTGCCTGTTAACAAACCTCCCCAACTAATAATATGGGCTCTAATCTACATATTAACAACTCTTCCCTTGTGGGCAAAGACCTAGGAGTTGTGGGGAGAAGGGAGATGTGTCCTTTCCCCATTTTCTCACACTCAAAAATAAATTATGTATGAGGGCCAATTCTCAGGAATGCAAAATTATTTAATATTGGAAGGACTGATGCTGAAGCTGAGGCTCCAATATTTTGGCCATCTGATGCAAAGAGCCAACTCATTAGAAAAGACCCTGATGCTGGGAAAGATTGAAGGCAAAAGGAGAAGGGGACGACAGAGGATTAGATGATTGGATGGCATCACTGACTCAATGGACATGAGTTTGAGCAAACTCCAAGAGATAATGAAGGACTGGCAAGCCTGGCATGCTGTAGTCCATGGGGTTGTAAAGAGTCAGACACGACTTAGTGCCTGAACAACAACAAATTCACATGTTCACCTCCTGTAGAATTGTGAATGCGAATAGTGTGTTAGTTGCTCAGTCATGTCTGACTCTTTGCAATCCGACGGACTATAGTCTGCCAGGCTCCTCTGTCCATGGGATGCTCCAGGCAAGTATACTGGAGTGGAACGCCAATAGAAGCCTGCAATTAAAAGCCTTTATACTCTGATTCATGTTGAGGTTTGACAGAAAACAACAAAATTCTGTAAAGAAATTATCCTTCAATAAAAAAATGTTTTAAAAAAGAGCTTTTATAGGCTTTGAGGATGGATGTCCAGAAATACTGTGACTTGAAATTTAAAGTCCTATCACAGAAGGAGTTGTTTCTATAGTTAGGAGGACAAATATTTTGGTTGGAAAGGAGATAAGATAAATTTGGATCAAATTAAGGGAGAGTCCTAGTATTATGTGGAGAATGTTATTGTCCTAAACATAACATGAAAAGATTGAAATTTATTAAAGGAAAGAGAAGGAGACTAGAAGGAATGTAAAAGAAAAATATGTTAAAATGTAATGACAGAAAACCTGAGAATTTCTCAGCTAGACCTTCAGCAAGTTATGGGTGAAAACATACTATCCATTGGCTGTCATTCATTCAACAAATATTAATTGAGTATCTATTTTTGTGCCAGGTACTGGCAGGTGTTAAGGATAGGGTGGGATAGACACTGTTCCTTCAAGGTAGGGTTGGCATACATTAACCAAAGAATCATACAAATATCTAATTGTAAACTGTGAGCAGTGCTGTGATATGAAAGACGAGGGCTTAAAAACAGCCTGTAGCAGAGTAAACCAGTTTAGTCTGGGAGTGAGGGAAAGCTTCCCTTACGTGGGGTATTTGCACTGGGTATCTTAGTCTGCATTTTCCCAAACGCAGACCTTAAGATAAGAGTTTGGGCACAAGTGACTTATTTAAGAGTGAATGAAAATTTCATGGACAGGAGCCTGGCAGGCTACAGTCATGGGGTTCACAAAGAGTCGGACATGACTTAGCGACCGAGCACGCACACACAACTTACTTAAGAGTGAATGAGTAGGTTAAGGAAGGAAAACTTTTCCATTATAAAGGAAGGAAGGGCCAGGAACATATGGTGTGACAGGAGGCAAGGGAAATGTGGCAAGGAGAGAGTGATCACCAATGTTAAGAACTGCCAATAAATCAAGATGAGGGTAAAAAATGCCTGTTGAGTTTAGTGACATGGAGGCAATTCTGACAACATGAGCCACTTCAGTGAAGTAAGGAGGCAGAAACAAGAATGAGGTGGGTTCCGTAGTAAGAGAGTAATAAAGAAAGGAAGACAAAATGTTCTCTGACTGGAGACAGTGAGCAGAGGTCAGCCATTTAAGCCATTGTAAGGAGTTCAATTTTATTCTGAGCACAATGGAAAGCTGTTGATGTTTCTAAAAGAAGAGTAAATCTTGTGATTTACATATTTAGAGGATCACTCTAGGTACTCTGTAGGAAATAGACTGGAGAGGGAAGAGTGGAGAGACCACTTAGGAGGCTCTTGAATAAATAACCCAACTGATAAGCTGGTGGCAGCCCCAGGATGGTGATGGTAAGTTGTAGAGAAGTGGATGAATTCAGGATCTATTTTACAAATGGACTTAGCATGTACTTAAGTCACTGGAGGGGTGGTGGTGAAGGAATGGGAAACCCAGCTTTTAAGCTCAGCAAATGGATGAATGATGGTGTCATTTAAAAGATGGGAAACAATGGAGCAGGAATAGATATTGAAGGAAAGTCAGTGTCACATTGCACACATTAATGTGAAATGTTTTCTACACATGAATCTCCAAGTCTGAAGCTCCAAGGACAGATCTGGGCTAGAGACATGGAATCATCAGCATAGAGACAACATTTTAAGTCTCAAAGTAGAAGAAGGTAGGCCAGAGAGAGAATGCATATAGAAAAGAAAAGAGGTCCCAGGTTGAATTTAGGGCTTGGCTAGAGGCTAAGGAGCCAGGAAAGGAAAGTGAAAAAAGAAGACAAAGATAGAACAAAAATAAGGAGATGGTGATTTCCAGAGTCCAAGAGGAGCAAGAAATTAGAAAGAGAGCAGGCAGCATGTAATGCTGCTGAAAGTTTGAGTGAGAAGAAGATGGAAAAGGCATTGCATGTTTTGCAACAGGGAAATCATGAATGTCAGTGGAGAGGTGAACACAGAGACTAATTTGAGGGTGAATTCAAAAGTAATTGAGACTCGAGAAAATAGATATGTTGCACATAAGTATCTCATATAAATGGTTTTGTGTTCAAGGGGACCATAGCAATATGGGTAGTGGAGGGATATATGTCATCAAGAAAGACCTTCTTCTTTCTTTAAATGCGAAATGGTAGAGGCATCCCAGGTGGCACAAGTGGTAAAGAACCTACCTGCCAGTGCAGGAGACGCATGAGACAGGGGTTCAATCCCTGGGTGGGGAAGATCCCCTGGAGTAGGAAATGGCAGCCCACTCCAGTATTCTTGCCTGGAGAATCCTACGGACAGAGGAGCCTGGCGGACTACAGTCCATAAGGTCTGTAAGGTCGAAAAGAGCCCGACAAGACTGAGCAACCAAGCACAAAGCACAGCAAAGTCTGTCTATATGGTGACGGCAGTGATTTGCAGCAAGCGGAGAATTAGATGAAGCAGGAAAAATTGCTGATGCGGAAATAGTGTGGATATCTCCAAGAGAAAAGTCCTAAAAAAATAATGGGATCCCAAAGTAAAGAGTTTATATTTTCATAGATGCATTTTTTTCTCCATTTGCTCACTAATTTCATAATGAAATTTAAGTTGAATTTAATTCAACGGGGAGAAAAGATTTGCAGTGACACCTCCCAGGCACCAGGTGGTGATGTTCAGCTGTGGTCAATTCTCTGTCACCTGAGCACCTGTTTAGGAGCAAGTGGATAAAAACACTTTTGTCCTTCCAAGTTGAACTGAGTTGGCCTCAGGGCAACTGGAATTGTGGGTGACTTTCTGGTTTGGCTCTTTCAGTGGAATTGCAACTCCTAACTTGGGAAGAATAGAGGGTTTATGCATTTGAAGAGGGCATTGTGATACAAAGCACAAAGGGGAGGGATCCTTTCTCCCAATGGGGGTTGGGAGTCAGTAATTTACCTGCCACTAAAAACAGGGAGGAACTGGCTAGAGAGTAAATAATACTGAAAATCAGGGAGGAGCCTAGTGTGTTCATTAACAGGGAAACACTTATCAAGTGGGAGTTTTTGCTGTGTTGCAGGAATTGACGGCAGAAGGCAGCTGTGGGGGTTGACCTCTTGACCTGTAGCCTTCCAGTGACTTACACGTGACGGCTATACTGTCCCCAGGCCAGCTGACCCCCTGCAGCATCTCTGGGGCAGGAAAGTTGGCATCTGTGCTGCTACCACTGGTTTTCTATTACAGGCCTCTGAATTTCTGTCCTTCTCATACTGAAATAATCTCTTAATCACATCCTTCCTTTCTTACATCCTGGCCCCAATCTGACCTCCTGGGAGGGCGTCCATCTGAGCAGCACAATAACTCAGCCAGCTCCACCCTCTTCTTGACTAATATAGACAGTATTTATTTAAATAAGTTTTTGCACCAAAATTTGTGTATCCTACCATGTGTTTCCCCTCTTTTAAGATGGTTAGAACAGAACTTCCAGTAACCCAGTTCTATCCCTGCAAGCTTGTGAGTCTATAGTCTGTCTTGGCAAGGGCTGCTCCTATTCCCCCTGAAGCTTTGATACAATCCCAGATAATCCCAGAGGTAATTTGGTTTCAGTGTTAAGCAACCATGTCTTCCACAGTGTTTACGCATGCTCAGGTCCCCTTTTGAAAAAGCATTTCTGCTCCTGTGGCACCTCCAATGTACCACCCTATTTCTTGCTTTCCTTTTATTGATAAATTTCCCTTTCTTTAGCTGTTTGAATCCTGTCTTCAGTGGGTTGGCTGTAAAGTGATCTCTCCAAGGTGAGCAATGATTCTCACCAGCCTCGTCTTCTTTTGGCATTCTATTCTCCTGGACTTCTCAGCATCATTTGATAGTGCTGACCACCTTTCCTTCTTGGAATGGCTTCTTTCTTTCTTTGTTTTGGTTGCCATGACAGTGGACTAACTTGATTCTTTTCCCTACTCCGATCCTTTCTTCTCTGTTGCTTTAGATATCTCTTCTTCTTGCTTCCACCCTTGGAGAGCAGTTCCCCAAGGGTCAGTCTCATTTGGGAAGTTGAGACACCCATGAAGGCTTGCCTCAATGTAAATGATTTTTCTCTGTGTGATCTTATTCTCTCACAAGATTACTAGGCTTGTTTACCTAATTGTCCTCCAAGTGTTTCCACTGGGATGTACAGCTTTCACCTCAAGTTCAACATTTCTTTAAAAAAAAAAGAAAAGCTTCACATTTCCCTTGGTCCCTGAAATCAGCAACTCCCAATTTTTCTTTTCCAGTTCAGTAACTCCACTGTTTTTTCTGGTCACCCAATGGTAAAAACTTTGAAGCATTTATGATCTTCTGTTTTTAAACCTGTTTTAAACCCACTTCTTCCAAGTACCAACCATGTGATTTAGAACAAATTAGACAACCAGATAATCAGTTTGGCTATCAGTTAACTCACATTAAATAAGGATAATAATAAAAACTCAAGGTTATCATGAGGTACATGTAAAGTGTCCTGCACAGCACTTAGAACATCAAAAATGCACAAAAACTTTGACACATTGAATTCCCTCCATCTCTCACCCCCTATTACTTACCTTACCAGCCAAAGACTTTCTCTTGCATCTAAGTAATAAGCAAGCAAACTTCTGGACTTTAGTCTCTTGTTCTTCCACCATGCATATTTTTCTTGGATTAATCTCATTTGAACATTGCCTTCATGATGTTACTATTGTGAGCCAGTTTTTTAATGGCTCCCCATTCTCTTTCTCAGACTCTAAACTCACTTATCAGCCTCACTGCATGCTCCCTCTTCCCCAGTGTGGCATTTCTTTCTTCTCTCTGGCTGGTGATCATGCCAGACTCACTTCTGCCTCATGATTTCACATACCACACCTCTGGGGAGGCCTGGCGTGCTGCGATTCACGGGGTCGCAAAGAGTCGGACACGACTGAACGACTGAACTACCACTACTACTACTACCTCTGGACAGGCCTAACTCCATCTACTATTTCAGATCTGCTTAGATTCATCTTCAGAACACGTCCCATGACTCTCCTGATGACTTTCTTTCACAGGCTAGGTTATCACAATCTTCAAAGTGGGTCTGCACTTCACAATTTAGTCATTACAGTAATAGAAATTTTATTGCTTCTGATTTTTTAATGTCATTTTAAAACAATTTATTTTATTTTTGACTGTGCTGGGCCTTCCTTGCCGCGCGGACTTTTCTCTAGTTATGGCAAGCACGAGTTACTCTCTAGCTGTGGTGCAGGGGCTTATTGTGCGGGCTCTCAGGGACGCAGGCTTCAGTAGTTGTGGCTCATGGGCTCAGTAGGTGCAGTTCCTGGGCTCTAGAGCACAAGCTCAAAAGTTGCAGCTTCCTTAGTTGCTCTAAGGCATGAGGGATCTTCCCTGATCAGGGATTGAACCTTTGTCTCCTGCACTGGTGGGCGGATTCTTTACCACTGAGCCACCAGAGAAGCCCCTCCCCTTTAATTTTTTAATGAATCACTAAGAAATACTTCTATATGAATATTAATAATAGTCAAAAGGTGGAAATAACCCAAATGTCTTTCATTAATCACTTGAAAGACATTTGGTTGTTTCTATCTTTTGGCTATTATTAATGTAGCAGGACCTTAAAGAAGGCAGAGCACCGAAGAATTGATGCCTTCAAACTATGGCGCTGGAGAAGACTCCTGAGAGTCCCTTGGACAGCAAGGAGATCAAACCAATCTTAAGGGAAATCAAACCTGGATGCTCGTTGAAAGGACTGATACTGAAGCTGAAACTCCAGTATTATGTTCATCTGATGCAAACAGCTGACTCACTGGAAAAGTCCCTGATGCTGGGAAAGATTGAGGACAGAAGGAGAAGAGGTCATCAGAGGATGAGATGGCTGGATGGCATCACTGATGCAATGGACATGAGCTTGGGCAAACTTCTCAGGAAATGGTGGCGAACAGAGAGAACTGGCATGCTGCACAGTCCATGGGGTCACAAAGAGTCGGACACGACTGGGCGACTGAACAAAAACAACAACAATCTTTGTATACAAGTATTTGTGTGGACATATGTTTCCAATTCTCCTGGGAGAACATCTAGGAGCAGAATTGCTAGGTTATATGGGAATTCTATATTTAACATTCTAAGGAACTGCCAAATCATTTTTCAAAACAGCTGACCATTTTGCACTCACACCAGCAATGTGTGAGGGTTATAATTTCTCCACATCTTAGCCAATACTTGTTACTGTCATCTTTTTTACTATATCATTTTAGTGGATGGAAAGTGTTATCACATTGCAGTTTTGATTAGCATTTCCCTGATGCCTAATAACGTTGAGCATGTCATTACATGCTTTTCGCCTATTTGTACATCTTCTTTGAAGAACTGTCTACTCAGATCATTTGCCCATTCTAAACTTAATTACTTGGCTGCGCCAGGTCTTAGTTGTCACCCTCAGGATCTTTGTGGTGTCACATGGGATCTCTCGTTGCATCTTTTGCTGTGGCACACAGGCTCTAGCTGTGGCTCGTGGGCTCAGTAGTAGGAGCATATGGGCTAAGTTGCTCTGCAGCACATGAGACCTTAGTTTCCCAACCAAGGATGAACTCAGGCACCCCCTGCAGTGGAAGCACAGAGTCCTAACCACTGGACCACCAGAGAATTCTCTCTTTTCACATTTTTTTTTCTTTTCACATTTTTTAAGAGATTTAAAAAAAAAAAAAACTTTTTATTTTATATTGGAGTATACCTGATTAGTTTCAGGGGGGCAGAAAAGGGACTCAGTCATAGATATACATATATC
Organism: Dama dama; assembly: GCF_033118175.1. Lineage (NCBI taxonomy): Eukaryota > Metazoa > Chordata > Mammalia > Artiodactyla > Cervidae > Dama > Dama dama. The sequence goes on from NC_083692.1 coordinate 37,329,153, forward strand.
CATCCTCCCCGAAACTCCCCTCCCATCTAGACTGCCACAAAACATTGAGCAGAGTTCCCTGTGTTATACAGTAGGTCCTTGCTGGTTTTCTATTTTAAATAAAGCAGTGTGTGCATGTTGATGACGGACTCCCTACCTAACCCTTCCCCGCCTCTTTTCACATTTTTGTTACTGTCCTTTGAAATACTGGCATTTTTGATTTTGATAAAACCCAACTTAGTTTTTCTTTCATTGTTTTTGTTTTGATGTCCTGTTTAAGAAGGCATTATTTAATCTATGGTGAAAAAGGTTTACTCCTACGTTTTCTTCTAAGAATTTTACAGTTTAAATATTATATTTAGGTCTATGATCCGTTTTGAGTTAATTTTTGTAAATGGTATTAAGGTCTTATTTAACTCTTTATGCATATGGATAGCCTTTCTGGTGTTTTAAATATTCCAATATTAGAAACATGTTCCTTAAGAGCTTGTGACGTGTGTTATACATCTCCATCATGTATAACATGACATATCTCTGTCACGGAGATATGTCTCCGTGCCCTGCACTGTGCTAAGCACACAGTTAGCCACCTTGTTTGTATGAGTGTGTGTGTGAACAGTTCATATTTCTGTCAGAGGCAAAACATTTCACAAGATGACATGATGTTCAAAAAACTGTCTTCTAACGATAAACTAGCATGATTTTCTACCAAACAGCTTTCTGTAATCTAGAGCAGTAAATACAAGAGTGTATTTCTTTCCCCTTGAAGTAGAGATTTCAATGCTATCTCAGAGGCTTTCTTTAGGTCTGTGTCAAAACAGCCCCACCCTAAAGCAAGTCTTCCTTGTTGCTCATTTTGCCAGACTTTTCCTTACTCTCCACCTTGAATACCACTTCTATCAAAAAAGTGGCCCCTGCAACCTTCCTTCCCATTCTTAGTTCACACTCCATGCCCCTTGATTTCTACCTCCTTGGTAGCTTTCACAAGGAGCTCCATTTTTGGTAATCCCTGAGACAAACAGAGAATTCTGCTCACCTGGTATTTGATAGGAACAATTCATCACATTTCATCTTGCTGGCCTCAAATGGCATTTTTAAACGCATTTTAAAATACTTCTACACATTCATACTCACACAAACCTTCCCTTATGTTCTCCTATCCCCCAACCTCTCTGTATCTCAAACTCAGTGGTTATATTTGCTACGAACCTTTAAAGACTGTAAAGCACAGTTTAAGTGCGCTCAGAGAAAAAGCTGAAGTCAACCTGAGGACTACCAAGCCAGAGGGCTGCATCTGACGGCAGATCTGTGAGGTATCATTTGGTCTAAACCTAAGCCCAGTGCTCGGTACCTTATTTGGATATTGCTGCTTTCAATGCTTGAGCTGTTCTTCCAAACACTGGAGTTCTCGGCTACTTTTCAGTATGATGTAAGTACCACAAGTATTGCTTTGTCTTAGAGGTTCTAGTAGGGGATTTCAGATAAGATTCCACATCCGAACACACTGGGAAATATTAGGTGGAAGTAAACATTTAAGAAATGTTATTTGAAGGTCTCACTCAATAATCGAGAAAAAAAATCCCCAGTTTCAGAGATTCAAGTCTGACTCCTCTTTAATCTTCAAAGCAAGCAACAGCTTGAAACACTCACAAAGAGGACCTACAGGGACCAGCTGCACCCAACTCAGCCTAACTATTCCTCTAATAGTTCTTGTAGGGGGTTACTGCCTACCCTCTGCTTCCAGTTGGCTCGAACACCAACTGCTGATTATCTGAAGCTAGTAAAGTCGCTTGTAAAGCTATAATTAAGCTGTTTCAAATGTTAAGAAACGGGACTGATATTTGCAATATTAACACCCCGCTCCCAGCTCCCCATCCTAATGTAGGAAACATTCACAGAAGTCAGAAGCAGTCAGAGTAGTAGGCATTGTAGTGGGAGGTTGTTCAGAAAGTAACTCACTGGAGAGTTAGAAAAGGAGAACTAGAATGTGAGCATTGACAGAGTTTTTGAGACACAACAGTTGGCTCAGACAAATTTGTCTGAAGGAAAGGGAATATTCAGAAAGGAGGTGGATATTTTTGGTTCTACAAAGGCATGTTTAAGAAGTCATAGTCATTCAGAGCCTGCTGGAGCACTTGCAAAAGTTGTTGAGGTACAATTCTCAGCCTCATTTCTGGCTCTATTTTAAGTCTCTAATCCTCCACTTCCCACATTTTTTCCTTGTTGTTTTGTGCCCTTTATAATGTATGCTATCTCATAGTTTGCACATCATTATATAATGCCGTAAATCTTTGGAGGATAAGGTGTAGAAATAAGAACATACATTTCAAAGCCAGGATTTCCCCCAAAAATGAAATATCTCCATGGGGCAAGACATAGTGTTTCCTAGCCTTTTGAGTTGATTTGATCCTAGCATGGCTTTCATTTTCTTTGTGCCAAGGTATTTGTAAATTTGTGGGCAAGACAAAGAACTTGAAGTCCCTGCTCTCAAAGAACTCATGTCTTATTTGGGGATATTTGAAAACACAAAACGAAACCCCTGAAGGTCCTGTCCAGGTGTCCAGCAGCTGCTCTATCAGCTGTGTCTATCACTGTGAAGGTAATGGCATGCCCAGAGAAATTGAGAAGCTGGATGTAATTAAAGGTGGTGACAGACAAGTCCTGAATGCAAAGCTTTGGAATTTTTAGAAAATAAAAAATAGAGAGGCAAAAAAACCTCCCTTGATTTTAACACCCAGATAGCTTGTTAACAATTTGGTGTATTTCCTTTCACTCTTTTTTATCTTAATAATTAGAACGAGACACGCTTGATTTTTTTACAGCTGCACGTACAGTTCTGTACAGTTTTTTTTTTACCCTAACAAGTTACTATTTTATTAAAAACATTTTCCTATTATATTTGCAACACCATAATTTACATAAACATCACCTCCTCTCTGGACGTTCATACTGCTTCCAAGTGAACTATTTAGAACCTCCATGAAAAGAAATGATTGGAGACTGAAGCGCCTACAGACTCCGAGGCATCAATTTCTCCATGATGACTAGCTGAAAATACTGTAGTGGTTTTCCCTATTTTTGGTGCCAAACCTCTGGCATCTGACTAAACTTCGCTGCTTTTCTTTTACTTTTTTATGGGTCCCACCCCTTTCTTGAGGCCTCTAACCTCGTTTCCCAATAGTGTTGCTGAACACAGGATTATTTGCCTAGGGTGGGGGTGCGGGTGTCCTCTTTGAAGAGTCTGACAGAGTTCAAGAAGACTTGGAGGCTTTTAAAACTAAGGGTCTTTTATGGGATCTGGGATATCTGCGCCTTCCTGACCTAAATTCGTCGAGCCCTGTATTTGCCAGCGAGGCAGTTTTCCAACAGCCGTTTTTGACTGGAGCCCTCTCGGTTGAGTGCGATAGTAAAAGGGGGAAGTGGAAGTGAAGTGGGAAGCTGGAGGACCGTTCTCCATCACTGGTCAGTCTCAACAGGTAACATTCTTTAGTTCTTCCCGTACCTGCTGGCACCGGTTCAGAGCTTTTAAAATTCCTTCAAGGTGTGGCTGAGGGTGGGGTAGAGGATGTCCAGCAATCTAAATAACTTAGTAGACTGGGATTGTTAAAATGCAAATAAAAATACCCAAATACGTACACAGAGTCGAAAAGGCTGGAGAAAAGAGTTTCCGAATAAACCTCACTGCCTTGCTTCCTCCCCCCTCTAACTACAGCATCGTGGACCTAAATGACTCACTTCTGGTTGGAGTTTCCGAATGGGTTAAGAGCGCAAGTAAACTCTTGAGAGTCCGGTAGGAGTTGCTGATTGTGCCGGACATTGCTTGCAAGGCAATTTTGCGGTTCCCCTCTCTCCGCTTTTTCTCATTCTTTTGTTGGATGTTCGCGAAGTTGGCTTGGGCATTTACTTTAAAAAAAAAAAAGCTTTTACGTCCCCAGCCCCCGGAGTGCGGCACTTCTCACCGCCCCGAGACTTTTGGGCTCGCTCCAGCCGTGGGGAGGGGGCGAGGGCACTTTGTTCACCGAAAACGACCTTGCCCTGGGAATTTCCTGCGGCCATTTCTCACGGACGAGCCCCCTCCTCCGGCTGGAAGCACCGACGCCCACCGCCGCATGCCCTCCCGGAGCCAGAGACGCGAGCGTGGAAGGGAGCGCCCGGCGCCCTCCCGCACCCGGGTGGGAGGCAGCCGCGCTCCCCGGGCTCCCCCTCCTCAGGTCCCGCCGCCGAGAGCCCGGATGTTGGATTCACTCCCTACGCCGGGTCCTTCATTTCCATAAAAGGGCAGCGACTCGGCGGGGCCGAGATTGCTGCCGCCGCGGGCGCCCCCGCCTCCCCCGCAGAGCTCGCCTCCCCGCCGCGCGCCACCCCTCCCCAGCCCGGGAGTTCGCGCGGCCCCGGCCCCGAGAGCGGCGGCGGGGGACGGCGCGGGAGGGGCGAGGCGGCCGGACCCGCGGAGGGCGGCTCGGCGGGGCAGGGAGGAGGGAACTGGTCTGGGACTGAGGGGGCGGGGAGAGAGGGGTGGAGCGCGGAGGGAGAGGCGAGGGGCAGCGACGGCCGGACTCCATTAGTCGCTCGGGCCGGGACGCCGCGTTTCGCCGGCAGAGGAGAGGACCCGACACCACCACCGCTGCCGCTCCAGCCCGGGCCCGGAGCGCAAGAAGCGCGCGGTGAGGGGCCGGGCCCGGCAGGGATTGAGGGGAAGCGCGGGCGGGGAGGAGGACCGTGGAGCCCGCAGACGGCCTCTCCCGGGCCTGGGTGCGGCCGGCCGGCGGGCAGGTGAAGCCCGCCGCGGTCCGCTAGGCGAGGGCCGCTAGGCTGGGGCCGCGCGGGGCGGGCGGTGCCGTGTCCGCCGAGGGCCGCCGCGGGGCGGGTGCCGGGGTGGCCGCGGGAAGGGGCGGGGGCGCCGAGTCCTGCCGGCAGCTGGCCTCGCCGCCGGCTCTCCCGAGTTCGTGCGGAAACCCTCGCCTTCTCCACCTTCTCTCACCCGCGGCTGACTCTGCGAGTTCGGTGGGATTTGCTTTCCTTTGGGGGAGTGACGCTGACGAGAGCCATTTCCTCCGTGCTCGCAGGAAGGAGCCATGGCTCTGGACGGGATAAGGATGCCAGATGGCTGCTATGCGGATGGGACGTGGGAACTGAGCGTTCATGTGACGGACCTGAACCGCGATGTCACCCTAAGAGTGACTGGGGAGGTGCACATTGGAGGGGTGATGCTCAAATTGGTGGAAAAACTCGGTGAGTAGCATCCCGGCCGCGTCAAAGTAAAGACTTCCCAGACTGGGCGCGCGAGTAGGGAGCGGGGGACTTAAGGCGGGAGGAAGGGTGAATTTTGGAAGTCTTGCTTGGCATCCTGTAAATGCCTTTTTTTTTTTTTTTCTTCTTAATGTAAGATCCCTTAATATTTAAACAAATAGGCTTTTCCCCCTTTGCCTCTTTTTTGTATTGTTACTCTTTGAAATTTTAATAATTTGGTTTTTCCAGTCTCCTAACTAGTACTCTTAATTGCGTAGGAAATAGAGAAAACGCCTTAATTCTTAAAGGAAGTGAGAAGAGTGCGCAGGTGAAGGTTGAGAGGGTTATATTACAGGGATTGTGGTTATCAGTTCCTTACCTTCAGTGTACCTGAATATTGGTGACGTTTGATATTGAAGATGATGCAAAATCTATTTAAAATTAAATTCTGTTGGAAAATGTTCGACTTCTGGCGTTAATATGAAAGTTTTGTAGCTGTGCTACTTCGTGATGGAGTATATTAAAATGTTCCAGTCATCCACTCTTAGAAGGGGTGGGGCAGTGTTTGACTGTCTATAATAGTCCGTGCTTTTATTTCGAGCGTTGGATTTTATGTGAATAACAAGCTAATGAAAGAATTTTGTTTTAAAAAGCAGATATTATGGACTGGAGATTGGCAATATTTGCTTAGATACAAATAATATTGATTTAATACTGTTAAGTTGATTGATTTTAAAACTGACTCAGTCTTACTAGCATATCCAACAATGTGAAGTGTAAGAAAATTTGTGATGGATGAAACCATTTTCAGCTGGGAGAATCAACTAAAACGATTTAATAGGTGCTTTTGTTACAAGAGAAATGCTTGGAGGACTGTTCCTGAGTTTTAATGTGTCGTTTGTTTGTAATACAAGTTCTGATAAGTGTGTAGCATTATCTTTTTAGGCTTTGTGTGTGTGTCTTTTTAAAACACAGCATTCCTTCTTCAGGCCACTCTGGAAAAGTAGAAAAATGGTTATTTATCAGGAAATGTATTTTTTACCAAGGATTAGTGTATACCTACTGTATAAACTTACCGAAATTGTGCCCCAATGTAATTGCGGTATAAGACAGCATTCATTTAGGTGGGCCTTTTTTGGTTCAGTGCAGGGAGTTTAATTATTGAAAGACCATAAAGAAGCTCCTTAGAGGGTAGCCTCCTTAGGAATGTGCATTGTTTGGCTCTCTGAGACTTAGCCTGGGAGGGAGCCCCCCTGCTTTGTAGCCCTTTCAAAATGAGATTCTGCTGTGTGTTTACCTACATAACTGTTAGTTATCATTGTTCTTATCTGATTTGACTAAGTCAGTCACTGTGCAAAATATTTCTGAGTCTGTTTTGCCCAATAAGGGATTGTTTAAGGAAGAAAATATCAAATTGTGTTTTCTTTGTCTTCAAAGGGAGTAAGCATTTTCTTCAGAGATTGCTTTATATATGACAAATGGACCTTATTAATACACTGGTTTCAATAAGAGATTATTGTGAAAAAGGAGCTGTTGAAGGTGACTGAGACAACTTGTAGTTCTTGAAAGCCAGGCTTTATCTAATGAATAAATAATGACTGTGTTGCATTGATTGGAGCTGTTTATTATAGAATCACAGGCATAAATAGAAATACAGAGAATAAACTATTTGCAGACAGAACTGATGTTAATTTGCAGTGACTATAATGTTAATCTTTTAATGTTGATATATTTTAAATTTTTTTATGCAGTGAAAAGAAACCCAGTAAGGTAGGAAATGTGTACATGAAAGCCTTACATCTTTCTTGAACTGAACAATATTGATCCTCTTAGATTTTGCTTTTCAAATAGAAATTGTTCTTTAGCATAATTCTGACTTTCCCCTTTGGTAAAAGTAGGGCTTAATGAATTTTTGCTCCTGGTTTTAGGATTAGATACTTTGAATGGCAAGCTAATTTGTTACATATTGGGAAGTAAATAGAGGAGAAATTCTGGAGGGCATTTGGACTTACAAATCAGGCTCCTCAGATTAGAAAAGAACTTTTTAGTTCTTCAGAGTTGCCTAAAACTGGAATGGCCTACCTTCTGAAGCCCTAAGTTGTGTTACTAAAGGTATTGGGCAGACTGGATGGTTACTTGTCAACAGCTGAAGTGGATCAAAGAAGCTTGCAGAGAGTCTAGATGAAAAGAGGTGGAGGTCATGGCACAGATCAGATGGTACAGGGTCTCATGTCTGAGGGGCTTGTAGAGCAGGGATGGAGAATTAGCAGAACCAGGCTGCTCTGCACTCAACAGTTGTGGTACCGCAGAGTAGCCTTCACCTATGTCTTCAAACTCCACATGCCTGTTTGATACCCTTCTTATTTCCATCATAGTGTGTATGAATGAATACCAGAGCATTAGGTTTTAAGGCTGTTTTCCATATAATTAGGGATAGCAGTTATTTCTCTGGGATTGGTAGATTTTATGATGACTCCTTCCTTCAACATTGTGTTAAAATTTTGTGTGTATGTACACGTATGAAATTTTCTGCGAAGAGTCTTCTTAGCTTTCATTAGGTTTTTGAAGAGATCTATGATCAAAGATTTGGCCCTTGAAGGTCAGCCTTATTTTGAAGCTACAGTGTTCATCCCAGACTCAGGCACTTTACTGAAGCAAGCTGAAAAAGTAAATAATGCTTCCAGCAACATCTTTATATTTAGAATTTTATAAAGAACGTGTGTGCTTCAGGTAAGATCATTCAACCATGATTCTTAGATTTATGACTTTAATTCAAAGATATACACGATCCCTTTTAAATTTTAGTACACAAGATATTTGTTATTCTGTGCAGATCTTTTAAAAGAAAATAGAGTATACACTATGAAAAAGTGGGCTTTAGGGAATTATATCCTGATGTCATAGAAGCTTCTTGCATCTGTGACTTTAGGTTGATACTAGACAAGTAATCTCCGTATCAATCTTCCCAATGTTTATACCCCATTCTGAAAATGAAAAGTTATTACACTTGATTTTTTTAATAGATTGAAAGCTTTAAAAAGAATTTTTAAAACTTACTGTAATTTTTGTTGAAAATAATTTTCAAAGCTAATAGTTTTTTTTTTTTTTTTTAAGAAAAGAGTTATAAAATATCAAGGTTAAGGATTATAAAAATAAGACACCAGATAATAAAATTATAAAAATATTTGTATTTAAAAATACATGTTTCAGGTAAGGAGGAGGCTCGGTTTTATGGGATTACCTGATGTTGCTTTGGCGATCACCAAGAAGTATTAAAACTGTTCTACTCTATAGGATTCAGAGCTTAGTAAGTATTGAGGATTCAAAAATGCCGAAAGATGCTTTGTTTCATTGCATAGCAAAAGGCTTCTGTTTCTGGATGTAGCCTTTGGAAACAAGTCATCCTCACTTTATCATGTATCGTGTTCTTGCTATAATAATGAAATAGAATATATTTATGTTGGAGCTGTGTGTTAGGATTAAGTTAAACTGTGAATGTAGCACACACGATGCCCCACCCCCCAAAGATTTTGGTTCAGATTACCTTAAAAATCCCTTAAAGTGATAGGTAAGTGATCATGAAGTATGGTTTCCATTCATTCATTCCATCTCATAGAAGTATAAAATAGCTAGTTTTTCCTTCAGAAATTCCAAAAATAAATTTTAGCTAGAGCACAGATGAAGAAATTGGCTTGCGTTCGGGGCTTTGTTACACAAAAATACTTTAAATACTAGGATCAGAGCTTGGCAAGATGCACACAGGGAGAAATGCTTGTTACTGGACAGCTCCCTTATATTGCTTAGTGCTTCTTGGGTAGGGCGTGCTTATTTAGTGAAATGGTGTCTATGTTGTTGAAATCCTCAGTTTTTTTCCTCCGAGGGCTTATGATTGGATTCATGGAAGTGAAATGTCTTCATGATGCAGCGTCACTGCATTCATGGTGGACTATATCAAGATAAAAATTTCTGAAAATCTTTTGAAGTGGGGTGGGAGAAGCACTTAATGGTGAAATCATATATATTAGAATGAGTTGAATTTTAGTTAAATATGTACTATCTTAGAGCAAGTTTACTCAGTATTTAGAGTACTCTTAATAATCCATAGGAACTGGACATTGAATTTTATCTGTTTCTCAGCACATCTGAAGCTCTTTAAAAATAAAGGACAGTATGTGAATTTTACTAAAATTCTCATAGCACGTAATAAAGTTCAAGCTATTCCTTGGATACATTATGGGTTGTTTTCTGCTGTGTTTTATACCCCGTTTTTAGAAAGTCAACAAATACTGTTTGATTCCAAGTAGAGTTAACTTATATTTATGGGCTTCCCTGGTGGCTTAGAGGTTAAAGCGTCTGCCTCCAATGCGGGAGACCCGGGTTCGATCCCTGGGTCGGGAAGATACCCTGGAGAAGGAAATGGCAGCCCACTCCAGTATTCTTGCCTGGAGAATCCCATGGACGGAGGAGCCTGGTAGGCTACAATCCATGGGGTTGCAAAGAGTCGGACACGACTGAGCGACTTCACTTCTTACAGAGGCATTAAAAAGAATATATCTTTTTTATTCAATTTGTTAGAAAAGATAGTGTTGGAAATGTCTATTAGCTATTAAAAACAGAAAATTTGAAGTTTTGTCTTTTATCTTCAACTCTCCTTTTTGTAATTTCAAACTTACAAGTTCAAGAATGGTAACTGAATACTATAATCTTCATTTAGATCATCTGTTAGCATTTTTCATTTGATTTCTCTGTGCAGATACACACACACTTTTGGGAACCATTTTAGGAAGTTACACACATCATAACCCTTCATCTCTAAGTACTTAAAACATGTATCACCTAAGAACAAGCACTTTCTCTTTCATAGTACATTACAGTTATCAAGTTCAGGAAATTAAACATTGATTCAATACTGTTGTCTAACATGCATCCAGATTCATATTTGGCAGTTGTTCCAGTATTGGCCTTTGTTTTTTCCACCCAAGATCTCATTCTACATTTAGCTGTCAGTAAATTGCCTTCTTTACTTAGTCTCCTTTATTATACACAATGGCTACCAAGGTTAGAACCATAAGAGATTATGTAATATGTGGCTTATTAATATTACATTGAGATATATGTAAAGTAATAATACCTGTGGAATAATAACTATGGAATAGTTCCTTAGCATTTGTCTTTTCAAGACATTGTTTTACCTTTTTTTCAACAATAAAGCTCTTTATCAGTGTGAATTTCACTTCAGAATGATTGTAGGGTCTTCATACACCTTTATCTTTAAAGTTCAGTTTTCTTCTTAGCTTACTAATGGATAAGGTATAGACAATATTTTTATACATCATTGGGTATAGGTTTCCATAGTGTTAGTTGTCTTTAGACTATAGTAGATGCTAATAGATACACAGAATAATAAGTAATATTCTGGCTCTGCCACGTATTGGCTGTGTGATCTTTGATAACTAATCTTCTGAGTGAGTTTTGACATCTGTAAAATTCCAATTTAAAAAAACTTTCTCGTAGGTCTCGGTGAGAAAAGAGATAATACATGTGAAAATGCATTATGTGGACTATTTGTGCTGTACAGATAAGAGTGGCTGTTTTCTCAGTGGCTTTGAGAGTCCCTGAATATCCTGAAGTGGAGGCAGGGGTCAGGGAGGAACTCGTTTTAAAAGGAGTTCAGATGTAATCTAGACTGTTGAAAAGGTTCCAGCTTTAATCGTGGAGAATTACACCCCTCAGAAGGAGCCTAGTTTGGGACTGCTTTGTGCTCCCAACTCCCAACAGCAAGGAAAATAGCTATCATTCCACCCTTTTGCTCACTTCCAAGCATACGTGCCTCTGTAATGTAGCAAAGAGCTGTTTAACTACTGTTTTCATGAGGTTTCTGCAATGGAGTGGACCAGTAAGTGGACAATGGTATTCCAGAGATTAGAAAAATTTATAACCATGAAGGCCTCAGTAGTATGTTTTTTATTCAGTTGTAACAAAGGAATGATATACCATTGTGTCTTGGCATGTGAAAACATTGAGCCCATTTAGAAACTCATGGAAATGGTTTAAGAAAAAAGCTAATAAGTGCAATATTTTTATTTAGATAATTATCTTACTGAAATAATTTAAAAATTATGCTGATGCCATAGTACATTACAAAATGATATATATGCCCAGTGTGAGGTAAACAGATACTCTAAAAGAATATTGTAAGATAACTTTTTAATTGAGATATAATATTCTGCACTCATGTTTGTGGTTATGAAGTCATATTTACTATAATTCTTTTGTAACAGATTTTTGCATAATTACTGCATTTTTTGCTTGTTAATTTTTCTTAAAATCAGGCTTACTGAGGTATAATTTACATGCAGTAAAATTCATACTTTTTAGTATACTGTGCTGAGTTTTAGCAAATGCATGCAGTCATAAAACAACCACAATCAAGACATAGAACTTTTCCAACACTCCAAAAACTTATCTTTGTGTTTTTTTATAATGAGCTCACCCCTTCAACTCCAGCTCCTGAAAAACCAGTGGATGTCTTTTCCAGAATGTCATATAAATGGAACCATGTAGCTATGAGGGTGGTTTCTTTCACTCAGGTGGCTCGGCTATAAAGAATCCCCCTGCAATGCAGGAGACATGGGTTTGATCCCTGGGTTGGGAAGATCTCCTGGAGAAGAAAATGGCAATTCACTCCAGTATTCTTGCCTGGTAAATCATGGATTGAGGAGGCTGGCCGGCTACATACAGTCCATGAGGTCGCAAAAGAATTGGACACAACTTAGCGAGTAGTACACTTTGTTTAAAAATAGTTATTAGCGTAATACATTTTAGATTCTTGTGTATCAGTAGTTGTTTTGATTGTTCGGTTGTAGTTCATTGCATGATTGTGTACCACAGTTTATCTGTCTACCAGTTGTTTCCAGAGTTTTCAGACTACCGCTGTTGTTTCTCGTTTGCAGAGATTTTATGAGAGTTAACAATTGTTCTGAGTCCTCCAGTAGCATTTGGTATTGTCAGGTGTTTTTTGTTTTATTTTTGTTTAATTTTATTCAGTCTAATAAAGTATGTAGTGATATCTTACTATGATTTTAAGTCACACTTCCCTAATGGCTATGATGGGAAGCTTTTTACAGGCTTATATGCCATCTGTATATCTTAGTAAACTGTCTTCATATCGTTTGCTTATTTTTTTAATTGTTTTATTTGTTTTCTTGAGTTTTAAGATTTCTTAATATATTCCAGATACAAGTACTTTATCAGATAGGTGTTTTGTAGTATTTTCTCCCAGTCTGTGGCTTGTCTTTTTATTTTCTTAATAGTATCTTTCAAAGAGCAAAATTTTTAAATTTTGAGGAAGTGCAATTTTATCAAGTTTTTTCTTTTCTGGATTGAACTTTTAAAAAATTGTCCTCCACAAGGGAATTGGCTTAGTCGAAGTTTGAAAGATTTTGCCATATAAGTTTTTTAGCTTCTGTTTATTTTTATATGTTGAAAGGAGGAATATATGAAGTATAGTAGTGATAATGTATCAGAAAGGAAATAATTGCATCATATCAGTTTGAAATAATGTAATTACAACTTTTATTTGGTAAAATCTGAGCTATAAAATAATAAGCCAGTGGAAACTGATTTATCATCAATCCATTAGAAAACCTAGATATTTTAGAACTTTAGTCATAAAAATAGATCTGCAATACAGGCATCATTGAATAATTAAAATTTTAGGGTTTAATGTTATAAAAAGAATTAAGTCTAAATTATAATCCTGACCATGCTACTTAATAGCTTTGTGATTTTTTAAAAAATTTTTAAGTCAGTTTTCATGTTAAGGGTCTGTTTTCTTATCTGTACCATATAGATAAAGACAGAATAAGCCTTCATTTATGTTTGTTCCCTTACCTTTGTAGTGTTACTGGAAGTCTTTGAAAATTGTTTTTCAAATATAATATCCTCTAAACAGTATCGTTGTATATAAAGGGTCATTATTTGAATCCTTCATTCTTGGTATTTGTCTACCTTCCTTCATTGAGAATATTACACTGTTTATTCATAGTGACTCAGAGTTACGTGTAAAATGTTGAAATTTTTATTTTCTGATATTTTTTCTCAGTTTCAATAATTCTGCTTCTAAGTGAATTAGTGTTCTTAAGAGAAGAAAAGCAATAAATGGTTGAAATGTGAAGTTTACATTTAGATTTCCCTTCCTTTTATGATTCAGTCTGCAGACTCGGTTATTTATTATTTAGTAATAAGGACCATCCAGTTTCAGTGGGTAGCCCTTAATCAGAATTCAAGGTAACAGAGCCGGTAACCTTCAGCCCAAAGGAGGTGACGTTTGCTTTGGAATCTGTAGTGAATCTTTTCTCAGCTATTTCCCTATCTTATTTTTATATTATCCTGTAAATAAAAGCTACATGAGGTATCTTAAAGATCAGTTTTAAAGCATCAGTGTAATGATGGTTTTGATATCTTTTCTTAATGGAGCCTTCAAGGTTATGAATAAAACACCAGTGACGTGCTAGCATTATTGATTGCAGGTGACGATGTCTGTTGGATAAGTGCCTCCCAGTTTATTGTTCCTTAATGTAGTTCCTGAATTTCATAACCTTTGAAATTAAAAATAACTTGAAAAATGTGGACAGTTGCTGTATCAGTTTAAGCTTTTATGCAAGGTGTTGATGCAGTCTGTTGCTGGGATAGAATGCCCTTGTTGTGGAGCATAGACTGTGGGAGGACCTCCTGTCATACTCCTGATTTTGCAGCCCTGTGCTGTGTGACCTAACCTGTCTGTGCCTCTGGTTGCTCATCTGTGAAATGGGAATAGTAACAATGTCTTTATCCTAGGATTATTATAAGGACTCAGTTAATATATGTGAAGTGTTTTAGAATAGCATCTGTAAATGGAGTTATGTTGATGATGAAGTGTAGCTATGTAAAATGTTCCCTTTTACTGAACTCGAGAAATAATATTTTATAAAAGATTGGGAATGTGTCATTTATAAAGGTAAGCCAAAAAGTACTGATTTATTCTCTACCATATTAGCAATGTATTTTAACTTTATTGTGCTTAGCTTTATCACTATGGGGTTTCCCTGGTGGCTAAGACGGTAAAGGATCTGCCTGTAATGCGGGAGATCTGTGTTCCATCCCTGGGTCAGGAGGATCCCCTGGAGAAGGGTGTACTGACTGCCCACTTCAGTATTCTTGCCTGGGTATGACAAAGATGGTTTAGAAGCAGTAGATTTTATACTCCAATATATACAAAATTATGGATAAACCATGCTTAAATGGAGGATATTCCAATAAATTTAATATTCTGGTTTAAGCAAATGCCTTTTTTAAAAGGTAAACTTTGTCAGTGTTTAAGAGCTTAAGTCCAAGACATGGCCACTTAGAGTTATTTGTGACCTTGGCATATTGTTTTAACCTCTCCTGATTATTAATCTCACTTAACCTTTGTTTACTTCCCTGCTTCTTAGAGCTAATGTAAGAACTAACTATGATGTAAAAAGTATTGGGATGACCAAAAAGTTTGTTCAGGTCTTTTTCATGAGATGGTATGGAAAAACCTGAATGAACCTTTTGGCCGCCCCCAATATTAACAGAATCTCTGGTAATGAGTAGAATGCCTATATTAAGAGCTCAAAAAACATGTTATCCTCAGTTATCCTTCAAATATTATGTAAACCTAAAACAACTATTTGAATTGTGGATTGAAGTAGCCTGGTTTATTTTCATTGTATTTGTGTAGTACTTAGCCAGAACCCCTCCTTAATTTCTTGCTCTTGTAAGTTTTGTTTAATGGTTCTGAACTTTGGTTCCCTGAGCCAAACTGCCTGGGTGGGAATACTGGCTTCACTCCCTATAAGCTTGGTGACCCTGGGTCAAGTTATTTAGCTTTGCGATGGCTTAGTCTCCTATAAAACGAGGGTAATAGTATACTTACCTCATAGAGTTGTGAGGATTAAATGAGTACATATGTGTAAAGTACACAGTGGTATGTAGTGAGTACTGTTAGAGGGGTGGTGGTTGTTCAGTTGCTCAGTCTTGTCCAACTCTTTGTGACCCCATGGACTGCAGCATGCCAGGCTTCTCTGTCCTTCAGAGTGACTGTGGTTATTTTATTGCGGATCCTAATGGACAGCTACGATATCTCACTACTAAATATTTTCCCTGATGAGTTTGGGGAATAAATGCCTTAAAAGAACTTAAACTAGGAAAGAGGGACTTTAGAGCAAGAGGAGACAGTCACATGTAAGTATTCCTACCCAAAGATAAGTCTGTACATTCATTTTTTGTTTCAGTAGGTTAGAGAGGCTTATAACATGTGGCATTTGTGAGGATCAAAGAGGTGGTGAACTTGACCCATCAGTTGTAGCAGCAAGCAAACATTTATGGAGGGCCAAGCATTATATTAGGTAATGGGACGTAGTCCCCACATAAAATCTGAACGACTTTCTATTAACAGTGAAAAACGGAAGATTGCTTTGAATTGACAGCCTCGATGTGAGGCACCAAATACGTGGTTCAGGAAAATGGTGGAGATTTAGAAGCATGAGCAAATACTTACTGTCTTTATTTGAAGAGAGCCTGGGTGAAAAGTTCGGAAGAAAGGTATTCTGGACTGAAAGTTGTGAGGTTTATGATGTATTAGAGACTAAGAGAAGTAGAAAATATGATTATAGAGAGGAAAGATATCATTAAGTGGGGAAATGATAATCTCTTTTCTTCTGTTATTCCTTCATTCACCTACTTGCTTTAAATGAGAACCTACTAGACTAGGTGCCAGATACCATACTACAAATAGCAGAGACGAGAAGTGTACAAAATTAGTTTAATCCTTAGAGTCATTCAACCTGCAATCTTAGGGGCAAGACAGTCTTTAAATAAGTACTTGCTATTATGTGATGAGTGTTATGATAATTGAAATAGTTATCAGAGAGTGTATATACTGGGGAACCCAACCTAGTATATGGGGAAAGGTTTCTGGAGGAAATTATATTTAAATCGAGGGCTGATGGTAGAGTAGGAAAGAGTCAGATGAGTGAGTGGCACAGGATCTTAGGAAGGGGGTGTAGGATAAAAGAACAGCAGGTTGGGAGAACATGAGAAGTCCAGCGTGAGAGCATGGGAATGAGGGAGGGCAGCCATTTGAGGAACTGAGAGTCTGTGTTGATGGAAGAATGGTCCTGGGGAATCAGTGGCTTTACAGGCTTAAGAAATAAGCTTAAAGTTCATTGTAAACCAAATTTAAAAGATTTAGTGTTGTGTTAAGAGCTGTGAGATACCAATAACAGATTTTAAACTGGAAAGAGACATCAGATCTTTACGAATTTGAAGTACATCTTGTTCATATATGTCAGTAACATATGATATATGCAGTAGTAAGCCTCTTGGATTCCAAGAAATATTTTTTTCCATAGCTTGTGCTCCAGTCCTGTATTAGAATTTGTTTCCATACTTCATTTTTGAAATATAGAATAGCTAGTGCCTTTGACTAACTTCAAAAAACAAATCCAGTTTTAATACTCCATGAGTCAAACACTAACTGATAAAGTCAGCCTTGATGTTACTCTTAGAATTTGTCAGATGTTGACATTGCATGGACTCTGAGTCCAGTCTTCTAGGAACTAAGCCAAATTGAACCAAATTTGTAGTAAGCCTTTAGGATTGGATAGAAAGTTACCCACCCTCTGGAAATGAATAATTGACATGCCTTCTATTTGTGTTCACTCCGTAATTGCATGCATGATTTATGTCATCTGGTAAAACTTCTTAACTACCTGAATTAGTGTATTTTGTAATAGCAAATACTAATGCTATTTGAAATAGTATTCAGTTGATGCTGAAATTGATAAACATTATTTTGTGTTTGTGAGTAACTTCAGAAAGCGATTTGTAAACTTACTTGATTGTGTTTTGCTTTGATGGGTGAATTCCTGAATTTTCAATCAAGTTAGCTATGTCAGAGAAATGTCAATTAGTCACTTTGTATCAGAAGTTTAGTTTCTAAGTGTTTTTAATCACTGGTTGATGCATCTGTTTTAGTCACTTATTGAAATCTTAATGTAAAACAATAATTTTCTTATGCTAAAATTGAATGGAGTACTTTAATTGAAATATTTTGGCAGTGTGAATGATATGTAAACTTTGAAATGGTTTACTGCTTCTGCTAACAGATAACAAACATTTTATTAAGAATGGGACATATCAGGATTTTAGGACATATCAGAAACCATCAGTATTTTGCACAGTTTCAACATACACGTTTTAGTTATGGTTTAGTTAACACCAGTTATCTAACAACATGGTTCATGTTTTAGTTACCACCATACTTTTGTTTAATTGCATAAAATACCAACTTTGCTTCTGACTCTTCAGTCTGCAATTCACTATGTCAATAACAGATGAATACATTTAAGAATTTTCATGTTACTTGCATATTACAAATATTTATTGGTTTAATTCCATGTACAAGGCCCTGGGCTTTGCCTTTGAGGTACAAGACAAATAAGACCAAAGACCCTTAATTGAGTGGAGGAAGAGAGTTACATAAAATCAGTTACAATTGATTGGGATACATTATTCAGAATGCTAAGATGTACCTAACTGCTTTGGCAAGAGGGTTAGTGAAGACATAGAGATGGTAATATTTGGTTTTTATGTAGGCTTTTGTCAGCCTGATGAGAAGGAAAGAGAAAGGTATACAACCAAGGAGGCAGAAAACATCAGGTTGTTTCACAAACTAAGCCAGAACGTGAGTTGTAGAACCTGGGGACAACTAAGCATCGAGGTGCACAGAAGGTTAGGATTTATATAACCTACTGAGAGGTTATAAAACACTTCAGCAACAGAGGGACTTGGAAAGTTAAGTAGACAAGTAAAATGATCAAATTTGCATTTTAAAAAGTAACTCAGATAATTTTGTAAAAAAAGATATTATAGTTCAGACAAGAGATGTTGAGGACTTGAACTAAAGCAATGTAATAAAAGAAAAGAAAGGGACACCTTTAACAGCCATTTGAGAGGTAAATTCTATAGTATTTGGATAGAAAGAAAAATAGGGAGAAGTTGTAAGTTCAGCCTTAGAGAAATATATTCAACTTTTTTTGTGTGAGGGGAGGCTCCAAAATCACTGCAGATGGTGATTCCAGCCATGAAATTAAAATCACTGCAGCTTCTTGGAAGAGAAGTTATGACCAACCTAGACAGCATATTAAAAAGCAGAGACATTACTTTGCCAACAGAAGTCTGTATAGTCAATGCTATGGTTTTTCCAGTAGTCATGTATGGATGTGAGAGTTGAACTATAAAGAAAGCTGAGCGCCAAAAAATTGATGCTTTTGAACTGTGGTGTTGGAGAAGATTCTTGAGAGTCCCTCGGACTGCAAGGAGATCACACCAGTCCATTCTAAAGGAAATCAGTCCTGAATATTCATTGGAAAGACTGATGCTGAAGCTGAAACTCCAATATTTTGGCCACCTGATGCAAAGAACTGGCTCCTTAGAAAAGACCCTGATGCTGGGAAATAGTGAAGGCAGGAGGATAAGGGGACGACAGAGGATGAGATGGTTGGATGGTACCACCGACTCAACAGACATGAGTTTGAGTCAACTCCAGGAGTTGGTGATGGACAGGGAAGCCTGGCGTGCTACAGTCCATGGGGTCACAGAGTCGGACATGACTAAGCAACTGAACTGAACTTAAAGATTTTAAAGGTTAGGTTAATATGATTACTATTTGTATCATCTTGGAGGGGCTTCCCAGGTGGCACTAGTAGGAAAGAACCCACTTGCCAGTGTAGGAGACATAAGAGACACGGGTTTGATCCCTGGGTCAGGACGATCCCCTGGAGAAGGAAATGGCAGCCACTCCAGTATTCTTGTCTGGAGAAGCCCATGGACAGAGGAGCCTGTCGGGCTACAGTCCACGGGGTTGCAAAGAGTTCGACATGACTGAGTGGCTTAGCAAACACACATAATCTTGGTATGAAGGGAAAGTGTTAGTTGCTTAGTTGTGTCCAACTCTTTGCGAACCCATGGACTGTAGCCAGCCAGGCTCCTCTGTCTGTGGAATTTCCCAGGTAAGAACGCTGGAGCGGGTTGCCATTTCCTCTTCCGTGATCTTGGTAGTCTTCGCTTAATTTGTTGAATGGATGAGGTGAGTGGGCAACAGTTACTAAGTTTTGGAATATTTACATGTGTCATTGCCAGTGTTTGCTGTTTTCATTTTATTGATTACTAAAAGTGTATGTCAGCTGAGTTAGCTCTGGGACATTTTTAAAAAGCAGTTTTTTTCTGCTTTTCATAGCTGTGGAAAATCAGGAATATACTTATTTCTAGTGTATTAATAATCCTATTATAGTTGCTTGAATTAAGTCATAGATAGTGTTCTAGTGGTGTAGTATAGAATGCACTGCTGAGAATCTCTTGGATTATTCTTCTAGAGGAAAGGATAATTCTGGAAGGAGGGTTGCTCTTCTAGAATAAGATTTAAAATAATTGAGGAACTTACTTTTGATCTCTCTAGAACAGTCTTAAGAAAGAGAAGAAGGATTTAGAAGTTGTTTCAGTTATTCTTATGTGATACAGAATATTCATTTTATAATATCAGTTCAGTTCAGTTCAATTGCTCAGTCGTGTCCAACTCTTTGCAACCCCATGAACCACAGCATGCCAGGTGTCCCTGTCCATCACCAACTCCCGGAGTCTACCCAAACCCATCCATTGTGTCAATTATGCCATCCAACCATCTCATCCTCTGTCGTCCCTTTCTCCTCCTGCCCTCAATCTTCCCCAGCATCAGGGTCTTTTCAAATGAGTCAGCTCTCTGCATCAGGTGGCCAAAGTATTGGAGTTTCAGCTTCAACATCAGTCCCTTCAGTGAACACCCAGGACTGATCTCCTTTAGGATGGACTGGTTGGATCTCCTTGCAGTCCAAGGGACTCTCAAGAGTCTTCTCCGACACCACAGTTCAAAAGCATCAATTCTTCAGTGCTTAGCTTTCTTTATAGTCCAACTCAGATCCATACATGACCACTGGAAAAACCATAGCCTTGACTAGACGGACGTTTGTTGGCAAAGTAATGTATCTGCTTTTTAGTATGCTGTCTAGGTTAGTCATAACTTGCCCTCCAACGAGCAAGCGTCTTTTAATTTCATGGCTGCAATCACCATCCGCAGTGATTTGGAGCCCAGAAAAATAAAGTCAGCCACTGTTTCCACTGTTTCCCCATCTGTTTGTTATGAAGTGATGGGACCGGATGCCATGATCTTAGTTTTCTGAATGTTGAGCTTTAAGCCAACTTTCTCACTCTCTTCTTTCACTTTCATCAAGAGGCTCTTTAGTTCTTCTTCACTTTCTGCCATAATAATTTTATTTAATCTCTAATATAAAATAAGAAGTGGTTAGTTAAATTATTTTTCTGGATTGCCTCTTTGCTGTTGATAATCTATGTTCTTCACTTGTTTTAAACTCAGTTTAATTTTGTTTAGTAGTATATGTATTCTTCAAATAATTAAATAGCTGCCAGCCATAACCTTTTTGAATTTTATTGTCTATAGCTATCATTATTAAATCAGTTGAACATGTGCATAATATAGATATTCCTTCACATTTGGTGTTTGAAAGTGAACTGATGAGTGACTTTGCAGTGTTGGCTGGTTCTAGGTACGACCTCCTGAAACCAGTCTTACTTGAATCACAATTTCCATGGTCCAGTTCTTATTATCTGGTGAAATGCCATATATATATATACATATATATATATATATACACACACACACACATCTTAGGATATATCTTGAATTGATTAGCTCCTTGGTGCCTGTGAGGACTGGAGTCCATTATATACAAATTGACATTTCCAGTGTATGGATAGTATTGGAACAGAGAAATGGAGTAGTTTGAGTGACTATTTCCCCATAGTTCTTTGAGACTCTAATGAAAGAGCCGTCTCTGATGACAAGGTTTCTCTGCCTGGAGTTTGTTTCCCTTGGGCAGAGCTGAGTGAACATAAATTTAGTCTGTGAACCCATTTCTTCATGCCGACTCCTCAGTTGAGATTTCAGTTAGGTGCCTGTTAGAACTGGAATCTGATCTCTCTGCCCCTGAGGATCTGTAGAGCCTCAAGCAAGAACCTAACCCCACTGAACCTGGTTTCCTTATCTATAGGAAGAATTTAGATTGGGTTGATTCCTAAGGACCTTTTCAGTTCCCAGTTTATGTGGGTCTTTGTAAGCCCCCCTGTGATACTGGCAGGGAAAGACACAAACTAATAAGCAAGTTGTGGAAAGATCCATGATGTCAGACTTACGGAAAGTTTGTTGAAACTCCCACCAGAATTTTACTCAGCTCTTTGCCTTCAAGATAGCTTGAAGTCTACCCCACAATAGTCCTGCTGCCAGTGCAGGCCACTTAGCTCTGAGTTAGGAATGGCAGGTACCATGTTAAGGAAGGGCAGGAACAAAATACAGCCTCCATATTTCACTTCTCACCACTCTCCAGTCCCTCTGGCAAGACCTGGGGTATTTCCACTTCATCTAATAATCCCTTTACCTCCCTATAAGTGTGAGTGTGTGTGAAGTTGCTCAGTCGTGTCCAACTCTTTGCGACCCCATGGACTGTAGCCCACCAGGCTCCTCTGTCCATGGGATTCTCCAGGTAAGAATACTGGAGTGGGTTGCCATTTCCTGCTCCAGGGGATCTTCCCAACCCAGGGATTGAACCCAGGTCTCCCGCATTGCGGGCGGACGCTTATCCTCTGAGCCACCAGGGAAGCTCAGTCCCTAACCTCCCGATACTCCCTCTCAGTTATCCTGCTTTCCTGGTGGCTCATTCAGGAAAGAATCTGCCCGCAATGCAGGAGACCTGGGTTCAATTCTTGGGTCAGGAAGATCCTCTGGAGAAGGGATAAAATTTACGATTCCTCTGTCCTTTGATTGTCTCATCTCTTGAAACAGGAATTGTGATAGCATTTACCACTTAGCATTTTTGTGAGGATTAAATGAGAGTATGTTAAGTGCTACTGGTACATGCTAAATAAATGTTCAGAAACAAATCTTGGTGCTGTTGGTATCATCCATTTGATTTTCAAGCCAGGAACTTTCTAGCATTCCTCTTCACCTTCCAGCTGTCCTCTCTCATCTATAATCAATATCAGTGAGACCTGTGAATGTAATTTAGACATATCTCTCACATTTGGCTCCTTTTTGGCTTCTGCCTTAGATAAGGTCCTACTCCCAGAATATTGCAGTAAATTTCTTGTGCCAGCTTCTTTTTCTGATTCACTCTCTGTAATCCCATCATAATTACCTTCATAAAACCATCTGATTTAGAGCCACTATTGTCTATAGAACAGTTACTCTTGGTACATGTTAGAACTCCCACATTAAGACCCAGGTAAAACATCCCCTTTTCTTCAGAGCCTAGTCAGTCTTCCACATTTAAAGTTGTTTGCTCCTGTTGCATTTTTCTCTTTTATCTTTGTAGCTTATTGTATTTGTCTGTGTCCCTCACTTGAACAGCAAGAACCTCTAGGATGGGAATTCTGAGATAAGTGTAACTTAAGTGTATATTCCCATGGCCTAGCTTAGTGTCTGGCAGGTAGGTCCTTAGAAAATGTTTATCGATTCATTTATTGATTGTGTTTCCAAAGAGCAACAGTTTGTCTAGTTTGCCTATTTCCTGTTCTGGAAATCTGAGTGATTAAAAAGACAAGAACTTGAGAATAGTTTTATGTTTCAGGAATTGGTAAGGAAAGCGGAAGGTAAAGCTCTTCTGTTGTGAGGAACTTTTTTTTAGAAGAGGAAAGAAACCTTGGCCTAAGGCAACAAATCGTAGCTGGGAAAGAGGAAGGAGGCCAGTTAATTCCTACAGTATATTAAGGATGAGGAGAGGGAGTAGCCAAGTGTCCTGCTTTTAGGAGGAAAAGCTTCTCTCCCTCACCACTTAACACCTCCATTGTTTTTAACCTTCTCTTCCCTCCAGCCCACACTGCAGGTGGCCCTTAGCAGTTTTCTGTACATCTCTAGTTGAACATCAACCATATATTCTGCAAAAAACCTTATGATATCAGTTTAGTGGAATATTTCTCGTAGTATACTTTGGACTATTTTAGATTTGGGTAATAGTCTGATTTGGAATCTATTTATAGTGTTTCTTTGTGGCAAATCTAAATTCTAAGACTCAAAAGAATTTTTTGAACATAATCATTTCATACTGTAAGGATTGTCTTGAGCAAAAGATGATGTAAGAAAGAAGAGGACGTTGATAGGATTTGATTCCCCATGTCTAGGGGAATCTGTGCCACACTTAGTGTAGATATGTTTTAATTCTGAATTTGAAGAAGAAAAAATGAATTTTTAAACATAAAACTAAATAAATCTTGCATATTATTTTTCATGTTGGTTTAAGAGGAACTTCCTTGTTATTTTCTTTTTTAGTTTCCCAAACTTTAAACTTTTTATTTTGTATTAGGGTATAGTCAGTGAACAATGTTGTGGTAGTTTCAGTGAACAGCAAAGGGACTCAGGCATAGATATACATGTATCCATTCTCTCCCAAACCTGCCTCGCATCTAGGCTGGCACATAACACTGAGCATGTGCTGTACAATAGGTTCTTGTTGATTATACCTTTTAAATATAGCGGTGTGTACGTGACGATCCCCCACAAGTCCCTAATTATACCTTCCCCCTGCAACCATAAGTTCATTTTCTAAGTCTGTGAGTCTCTTTCTGTTTTGTAAGTAAGTTCATTTGATCATTTCTTTTTAGTTTCCACATGTAAAGGATGTCATATGATATTTCCCCTTCTCTTTCTGACTGACTTCACTCTCTAGGTCTCTCCATGTTGTGGCAAATGGCATTATTTCATTCTTTTTAATGGCTGAGTAATATTCCATTGTATGTATGTACCACATTTTCTTTATCCATTCCTCTGTCGATGGACATTTAGGCTGCTTCCGTGTCTTGGCTATTGTGAACAGTCCTGCAGTGAACATTGGGGTTTTTCTCTGGATATATGCCCAGGAGTGGGATTGCAGGGTCATGTGTAGCTCTATTTTTCGTTGTTGTTTTTTTTTTTTTAAGGAACTTCCATACTGTTCTCCATGGTGATTGTACCAATTTATATTCCCACCAACAGTGTAGAAGGACTCCCTTCTCTACAGATCCTCTCGAGCATTTGTTGTTTGTGGGTTTTTTGATGATAGCTATTCTGACCTGTGTGAGGTGATATCTCAATGTAGTTTTGATTTGCATTTTTCTAATAACGAGTGATGTTGAACATCTTTTCATGTGCCTATTGGCCATCTGTGTGTCCTCTTTGGAGGAATGTCATTCAGGTCTTCTGCCCATTTTTTGAGTGGGTTGTTTGTTTTGATGCTATTAAGTGTCATGAGCTGTTTCTCAATTTTGGAGACTAATCCCCTATTGGTCACATCGTCTGCAAATATTTTCTCCCAATCTGTAGGTTGTCTTTTCATTTTGTTTATTGTTTCCTTTGCTGTACAAAAGCTTTTGAGTTTAGGTCTCATTTGTTTATTTTTGCTTTTATTTTCATTATTTTGGGAGATGAATCGAAAAAGATGTTGCTGTGATTTATGTTAGAGAGTTTTCTGCCTATGTTTTTCTCTGAGAGTTTTATAGTATCCAGTCTCACATTTAGGTCTTTAATCCATTTTGAGCTTATTTTTGTGTCTGGAGTTAAGGAATGGTCTAATGTCATTTTTTTTTTTTTTTGCATGTGGCTGTCCAGTTTTCCCAGCACCATTTGATGAAGAGCCTGTCTTTCCAATATTGTGTAGTTTTGCCTTTGTCATAGATTAATTGACCATAGGTGAATGGGCTTATTTCTGGGTCCTCTGTACTGTTCCATTGATCTGTATTTCTGTTGTTGGCCAGTACCATACTGTTTTGATGACTGTAGCTTTATGGTATAGTCTGAAGTCAGGGAGCCAGATTCCTCCTGCTCTGGTTTTCTTTTTCAAGATTGCTTTGGCTATTTGGGG
Organism: Dama dama; assembly: GCF_033118175.1. Lineage (NCBI taxonomy): Eukaryota > Metazoa > Chordata > Mammalia > Artiodactyla > Cervidae > Dama > Dama dama. The sequence continues at coordinate 37,354,367 of NC_083692.1, forward strand.
TCTTTTGTGTCTCCATACAAATTTTGAGATTTTTTTTTTTCTAGTTCTGTGAAAAATGCCATTGGTACTTTGATAGGGATTGCATTGACTCTGTAGATTGCCTTGGTAGTATAGTCATTTTGACTATTGATTCTTCCAGTCCACGAACATGGTGTATCTTTCCATCTGTTTGTGTCTTCTTCAGTTTCTTTCATCAGCATCTTATAGTTTTCAGAGTACAGGTCTTGTGTCTTCTTAGGTAGGTTTATTCTGGGATTAATGTTTTCTTTTTTTTTTTTTCCCAGAGCATTACCCTATATTTGATGTTCAGGGTGCATGTACAGGGTTCATGTCTAGGTATTCCTTAACCTAGACAGACAGATACAAGTCGCCATTCTCCTCTAATTTTTGAAATAACTTTAAACTGCATAATCCAAAAATATGGAACTCTTCACGAATTTGCATGTCATCCTTGTGCAGGGGCCATGCTAATCTTCTCTGTATCGTTCCAATTTTAGTATGTGTGTTGCTGAAGTGAGCACGATTAATGTTTTCTTGATGTAATGAAGGATCTTTGAAATTTTCAATATGAGGGTTCATTTATCAAACGTGTGCCAGTCACCTGTGCAATGTGCTAGAAATATAATGGTGATCAAAATAGGCATTGTCCTTGTCTTCTCAGTGTTTAGTAGGAAATTAAGATACCTCCCCATCCCAGGAACAACAAACGAAATGAATGCACATTTTGATAAGTGATATTACAGTATACTGAATTAGAGAATAAAGGAGGGACATAGGACACTGGAAGTCTTAGAGTGGTTAAGAAAAACTTCTCTGAGACTATGGAATTTCAAATTTAGAAGACAAGAGAAAACTAGACATTCAGAGAGTGTAGTGACACTTGCAAAGCCACCAAGGCAAAAAAAGCTTACTTACTAGACAGTTCTTGGAATAAAAAGAAGGTAGGTGTGACTTAGCAGCAGCAGGTGTGGCCTAGGCAGAAGAAGAGTAGCACAAGATAAATATGTGGGCAGTTTTATGGGCTGTACTGTGTGGAAGTTTATAGACTAAAAGTCATTTGGATTTCATTCTCAGTGCAGTTGCAAGCTGTTAAAAGATTTTCAGCAGGGGTATTGACATGAAAGTGTTAAATAGATCACTTTGGCTGTCGTGTAGAAAGTGCTGGATGAAATCAAGGAGACTAGACAGGAGGCTCTTGGCAGTAGTTGGTATAAGAGATAATAATGATGACCTGAAATAGGATGGTGCCACTGGAGACCAAAGTGGAGATTTTAGGAAGTGGAACTGAGGGGCTTGATGAATGTGCAGACTAGGGAAAGAGAATTCACTACTTTTAGCTTTCTAGCATGAGCAGCTTGGGTTGATTCTTAGGGCTACTTAATGACAGTAGAACTAGGAGAAAATTGGATTACGTTTTGCATATATTTGACCTTCCTGAGTAGTTTAGATGATAAAGAATCTGCCTACATTGCGGGAGACCTAGGTTCGATCCCTGGGTTGGGACGTGGCAACCCACTCCAATATCCTTGCCTGGAGAATTCCATGGACAAAGGAGCCTGGTGGGCTACAGTCCATGGAGTCGCAAAGAGCTGAACATGACTGAGTAGCCAACACATTTTGCATATATTAAGTTTGACATTCTTCTGAGACATATCCTGGTGGAGATGTGGGGTAGTCAGTAGGATGTATAAACTGATGCTCTAAGTAGAAGGGTAGTTTGTTAGTTAGTGAAGTCGCTCAGTCGTGTCCAACTCTTTGCAACCCCATGAACTGTAGCCTACCAGGCTTCTCAGTCCATGGAATTTTCCAGGCAAGAGTACTGGAGTGGGTTGCCATTTCCTTTTCCAATAGCAGAAGGGTAGGCTGGAGATAAAAACTAGGAAGGTAAGTGCATAGAGGCCATGTAAACTCTCAAGAATGGATGAGATACCTAGGAGCCAGAGTGAGAAGTGCATGGTTTCTAGAAGGTGGGAATGGCAACAGAGCATAGGTAGCTGGATTGGTTTCAGATAATTAGGAGGAGAGACATTTTCATCATAACTCAACGGCAGTAGACCCATACTGGTACAGATGCAAGGAGCTTTGTACATTTGGTTGGCTCTTAGGTGAAATAGTTTCAATCTGATGGCTTCTCTATTTGCTGAAGTAGAATCCATGGTTGTGTACTGAGGAGAAGGAGGGTACACAGGCATGTGAGCAGGGTTGGCAGGTTTGAGATACAGAAGAAACATGGTAGGATTTCCCAGCGCTATCTTGGATCCTGTTGGCCTTAAATTTGTAATGTTTCAGTCTGCCTGGGTTGAAATGAATGAGCTATTACATTAAGATACACAGCTTTACACACACACACACACACAATTTGTATAGTTAAGTATTTTTAAGGTGCAGTTAGCTCTACGTTTGCCTTGGTGAATGATTCTCAATTGGTTTATCATCATCTTTCTCAGGATTTTCATCAAAGTGTAAAGCTGTTTTTGCTACTTCTGAATAGATTAAATATATTCTTGTGATATCTGTAGTGGAGCCAGTTGTGGGACATGACGTATAGATATTAGCTTCAAAATAAGATACACAGTGTAACAGAGCCAAAACTAAAGAAAGATTTTCTAGTAAGTAGGAAAATGTTGCCTTGCATATTTAAGAGAGCTCAGTCAAGCCTCTAACAAGTTTTGAAATGACACTGTGACACAAAGACTCTCTCTCTCGAGGGGCAAATTAAAGAATAATTGGAAATGTGTTTAAGTTTTACAGGATTATCACTATTTAAGTAATGTTGAAATACCTTTTGTTCTCAAAAAAAGACTGAAAGTACTTCTTGGACTTGCCATCCCTTTTCTGTTCACCTACCATCCATGATTCTGCTCCCCAGTATAACAAAATGATCAGGAAAAATTGTCTATATTCCTTATTTCTACTTCCTCATTGCCCAGTCATTGTAATTCAGACTTTCATCCTGTCCACTCCCATGCTGACTTCTTGCATGGCCTCTGAATTTCACTCATGCACACCCCTGCCCCTGCATTCTTCAAAATTATTTGATGACTTTGAAATAAAAAATCACTCCCCTGCTTAAAATCAAGTTTTAGACCCACACCCAAAGTGGTCTGGGCTGAGTCCAAGCATTGCTCTATTTGAAAAGTTGCTCAGATCATTCTAATGCCAAACAGGCTGAAAAACTCTGCTCTAGTGGCTTCTCTCATACTCAGAAAGAGTAAAAGCTGAACAGCCTTATGGTTTACAGGGCTTCTGCCAAGCTCTCTGGTGTTTCACCTTTTCATTTCGAGTCATATTGGCTTTCTTCAAAGATGTGGGAACTTTGTTCTTCTCATCACTGTATTTCTAGCACTAGAATAGTGCTTTCTGGTAAATGTTCAGTAGATATTTGTGTAATTAATGAATGTTTTACAGATGCTGTTTGTTTCTTCTGTAGTAGTGATTATCTTGTGATTAGTGCTGATTAGGTTGCTGGCATTTTGAGTCTTCAAGAATGCTACCACAATTATACTATTGGAACAAACATCACAGGCTAATCATTCCATCTTATTTATCAGTGGCTGCTTTGGGTCTTGGCTGCGGCATGCAGGGTCTTCATTGCATCACACAGATTTCTCTCTAGTTGCAGCCTGCGTCCCTTGCACTGGTACCAGATTCTTAACCACTGGACTATAGTCCCTTCAACTATTCCATCTTCTAACACTGACTCCTTTTTTACTGTCAGAATGCCCGCTTTTCTCTTTTTGTTTGCTGGTGTGTGCTGTATTGACACTTCAGATCTTTCCTGGTGTCCTGTTTCTGTTTTTATTTGGGGTAATTTTTTTTTCCTATATTGATACTTACCCACTGTTTTCTGTGGGTAAAAAAGACTGATCTTACCCGTGTTTCCAGTCAGTAAGAGAATCTTTCTCTTTCTGTGGGTAAACAGACTGTGACTGTTCATGGTGTTTCTAGTACATAATCTTTAGATTACATGTCCTTCTCCCCTATGTTTATTCTTAATAGATGCAGGGGGGCTGTTCCTTTGGTGTAAAAAACCAAGGTGGAATTGATGGGGAGGGTTAGATTCTAAAGAGGAAGATCATAGGAAGTACTTGTTTCTGAGGTCAGCATTTGAAGCCTAATTGATGCAAGGTTGAGATTTTCCTGAATCTGGGCCTATAAAGTCTTTCTGTAGAAATCCATGTAGTAAATATTTAGGGTTTGGTGAGTTAAGTGCTTGAGTGCAGGGTGGTCAGCCCCATGCATGGCAGCTGGGGAAATGCTGGGAATTTAATGGCCCTAAGAGCAACCCTCAGCCAACTGGATAGATCCCCCAGCTTTCTCTTGCCTTAGGAGGAGGATTCTAAGTCATGTTTTATGTGATTCCTCAGAGGGGCTCTTGGAGGACTGAACTCCAGTTATCCACAGAAGTTAATGAGTTCTTAATAGACTTTTCTCCCGTGTCTCACTTTTCCTAATCCCCTCAGGTATGCTTCCTGGGATCTCCGCCTTCCCCCATCCCACCTCAATAAGCTACTTGCCCCAGAGTTCTTATTTCAGGGTTGTCTTTTGAGTTAAGACAAAGGAAATCCAAATGACTTAAGTCAGTATTAACAAAACTATTATTATTAGCAGCATACAGCTTTTTCCTCTCTCTCCCTGCACTGGAAATATATGTTGTGGCTGCCTTAATGATTGACATTGGTAGCAGAAGTGAATGGGTTGAAGAAGGAAGTATTAGATACCAATCTAATTCCTTCAATTCAGCTCAGCCTTACTCTGCAGTGGTTACTGTCATTCTTTACAAATGATCCTTTTCTGCCTTCTGCTCTTTGTTCCTAAAGAAAACAGTAAACCATCTGCAACATGTGAGACATTTACCTCATAGTATACAAAAAGGTCCCAGCCTTGGTTATCTGCTTGTGAGCCATATTGGATTTACTGTTTTCTAAAAGTTGATAAATTCTGTGCTGGAAAGTAATTTAAGAGGCCGGGTACTATATATTGAATACACTGTGTCACAAGTAAGTAGTTGTAAAATATGTATTTCTGTAACCAAACTTCAAATAACTTAATTGACAGGGCTTTCCCAAAACAAACACTGAAATTTCAAAATGCAGTAAAATCACAAGTAACAGTTTTCCCATTAAAATACTTACTCTTTAAAATATTTTTTTTTTTACTGTCTGGGGGAATTGAAGGTCTTTTTCCCTCTTGTGACCTGTTTCTTCCGTAATGAGGAGAATTATATCAGTTACCTTTCACCATTATAGAAGGTGTTTCTGGCTCATAGTGTGGTAATTTGATGTTTTACTCTCTGAGGCTTTCAGGGGACAAGTTGTGCTAAAAAAAGTTTCAGGTTTAGTATATACTTTTAAACTTATCTCCTTAAAATAGACCGGTTCTTTTTAAAACTGTATTAAAATGAACTTTATATCAGAAGCATGATGATAGTTTTCATTTTTATTTTTTTCCTCTGGAAAGCTTCGTTTTTCTATGTTGTTGTTGGTTTAATATCCTGTTCCCCCTTTTTGGTTCTTAGTTCATCATATAATTGATCCCCACTTTCTTTACTTGTATTGCTACTTTAATAACCAGCTGAAATTGGATTTTATTTGTAAATTTATTGCTGTGATCTGCTGTAATCCGGGGGTAGCCAAATCTTGTGTAAGTTACACTTTTCTTTATTTCAGTTCAGTTCAGTCGCTCAGTCATGTCCAACTCTTTGCGACCCCATGGATTGCAGCACGCCAGGCCTCCCTGTCCATCACCAAGTCCCGGAGTTTACTCAGACTCATGTCCATTGAGTCAGTGACACCATCCAACCATCTCATCCTCTGTTGTCCCCTTCTCCTGCCTTCAGTTTTTCCCAGCTTCAGTCTTTTCAGATGAGTCAGCTCTTCACCTCAGGTGACCAAAGTATTGGAGTTTCAGCTTCAACATCAGTCCTTCCAATGAATATTCAGGACTGATCTCCTTTAGGATGGACTTATTGGATCTCCTTGCTGTCCAAGGGACTCTCAAGAGTCTTCTCCAACACCACAGTTCAAAAGCATCAATTCTTCAGCACTTAGCTCTCTTTATAGTCCAACTCTTTCTTTATTTAGTTTCTTTTAATTTAATTGTATATGAGTGTTAAATAGTTTAACAGGTATTAATGTTTTTTCTTGTGCCAAAATATATTGGGGGGGAAAATGTTACTTTTCTTGGAATATATTTGGGTGTGTGGTTGGGATGTAGTTTTTTTGTTTTCTCTCAAGTTAAGTGTTACTCGTGGATGTTTTCTTTTCCAGGCTCTTCTTTACCTAGGATAGTGGTTTTGTTCATTTTCGTCCCATCTTACTTTTCACCACCTCTCAGCCTCCACATGCTTCTGCAGCCTCATACACCTCAGCTTTCTCACCAGCTTTATCATCAGAATATTGTCCATTGCTCAAAGCTGGGCTAAGAATCCACCAACTCCATCTCATTATTTATTCATCCTTTTGACTCCAATCCCCAGCGTCCTCGTTGTTCTCTGAATGCTTACAGAGAGTACTTACTCTGTCGTGTGTGTGTCTGCTTTAACCGTTATTAGTTACCGTGAGTATTATGCCTCTGCTGTCTTCTATATTAGCTTTCAAGGGCAGAGTGTTTTCTCAGCTGTTTGCTATTTCTTTTAGTATTTCTTCAGTGTTACATATCACATAACGGGCACTTAGTATTTAACTAATTGTTCATATTAAATACCTAGTTACTTAGTTTTCTGCTTGTAATTTCTCTCAAGGCAGTCCTGCAGATTTTTAAGTGTTTTTTTTTTTTTTAATAGATGTAAAAAAAGATTGGTCTGACCATGCTCTGTGGTGGGAAAAGAAGAGAACTTGGCTTCTCAAGACGCATTGGACCTTGGATAAGTATGGCATTCAGGCAGATGCTAAGCTTCAGTTCACCCCCCAGCACAAGCTGCTCCGCCTGCAACTTCCCAACATGAAGTATGTGAAGGTGAAAGTGAATTTCTCTGATAGAGTCTTCAAAGCTGTTTCTGACATCTGTAAGACATTTAGTAAGTACTGTATCAATTCTTCATGAAATTATGAGTTGTGTGATATGTATATGACTGACATTGAGTTTATCTCAAGGAGTAGGGATTGGGGTGAGCAATCTGTGCTTGTGTGTATGTGAAATTATTACTTTATTCTTTAACGTTTTTATATTTAAGATAAATACTGAGTTAAACTAGAACAGGAGTCTAGTAGAGCTCTTTCCTTTCTAGAAGTATATCATATTATTATTGAATATCTCCTTCTGATGACCTTATTTTTATGGAAAGGAGAAGGGAACAGGCTTTATTTTCAGAGGAATGTAGCTTCTGTAGTGTTCCCTTCAGTGCAAATCAGTATTTGCACTGATTCAGGCAGATTGTGTCACTTCTTTCACTGAAGGGCTGACACAGTTCCTAAGGAAATGACCACGCATGTTGGCATCCTTAACCAGTCTACAGTTTGACCACTCTTGTAGCAGTTCTGTTTATGTTTTCTGAAATGAGATGTGGATTACGTTTGGTTGACCCAGTTCTATCATATGCCAGGAAGTATTTAACCATCAGAGAAAATCTGAATCATTCTCATCATTAATACATAATTCTGTCATACCATAGATTTGGGGGAAATACAGGATATTACTGTTTTGGTCTAATAACTCAGATTACAAGTTTTTTTTATGTTTAATGGAATTTCTAAGAAGAAAAATAAAAATACAGAAAAATACTAAGACTTACGTAGCATTTACCTAAATGTCATCTAGAATTAATAGTTGATGTTTTGTCATTTTGCTAAACTTTTAAAGTCAAATAATATAGGTAAGTTTTGATTCGTATTCTTGTCTAATTTCCCTTTACAAAGCAGCTACTGTCATAAGGTTAGTGTGTATCTTTCCAGTACTTTTGAAAATACATAAATACACATACATGCACATACACATATTCATATCTGTGAGTGTATATACTCAAAAAATATGTTACTGTAGTTGTTGTACAGTATCTTACTTTATTTTGTACATGTGTGGTGGAATCTCTCTTTTGTGTTTGTGTAGAAGTAGAAGGTAGAATTGTTTTAAGTGTATACATAATTCATTTTGGGTACTGTCAAATTGCTCTCCCAAGTGGTTATACCAGTTTACATTCCAGCTCGCAGTGTGTGAAAACCCATTGCCCGAAGCCATCACTAACAGTTGAATGTTGTCAGTTTTTAGTGTTTGTTTCTCTGAGTGAAAAAAATACAGTATTACATTTTAGTTTATAAAGATAACTATATTTTTATGTCTTAGCTGGCCATTTCAGTTTCTTTTTTGAATTGCTTGTTTCTATCACTTATCAATTATTTTTAATTAATAAACTTTTTTAGAATAGTTTTAGGTTCACAGCAAGATGGAGCAGAAGGTATAGCGTTCCTATTTACTCTCATTTCCGCACATACAACCTCCCCACTGTCAACACTCCACACCAGCGTGGGACATTTGTTATAATGGTAAACCTTCATTAACACATCATTATGACCCAGACTCCATGGTTTACATTAGGGTTTACTCTTGATATTGTATAGTCCACAGTTTGGACAAATGTATAACCGTTATTATAATACCATACAGAATAGTTTTACTGTCCTGAAATCGGTGCTCTGCCTTTTCATCCCTCCACTACCAACCCATGGCAACTGTTCGTTTCTTTACTGTCTCTGTAATTCTGCTTTTTACAGAATGTCATACAGTTGGAATCATACAATATGTAGCTTTTTCTGGTTATCTTTTGCTTAGTATACAGATTTAAGTTTCCTTCATGTCCTTTGATGGCTTGATAACTCATTTTTTTAAAGTGCTGAATAACATCCCATTGTCTGGATGTGCCAGTTTATTTTCCACACCTACTGACAGATATCTTAGTTATTTCCAAGTTTTGCAATTATAATAAAGGTGCTATAAACATTTATGTGCAGGTTTTTTTGTGAACATGTGTCTTTTACTCCCTTGGGTAGATTCTGAGGAGAATGATTGTTGGATCATATGGTAGGAAGATACTTAGTTTTGTGGAAAGCTGCTAAACTGTCTTCCAAAGTAGCCATGTCATGTTGTGTTCACCTTCAGTAGTGAGTGAGAGTTTTCATTGCTCTAAATCCTCACCAGCATTTGGTGGTGTCAGTGTTCTCGATTGTGGACATTCTGATAGATGTGTAGTGGCTTAGCAGTCTTATAATTTTGCATTTTAATGATAACATAAAATGTCGGACATATTTTTACATGTTTTGGTGAGGTGTCTGTTTAAAAGTCTGTGACCTATTTTTTAGTCAAGCTTTTTGTTTTTTTTACTGTTAAATTTTAATAGTTCTTTGTATGCTTTGGGTAACAATCCTTTGTCAGATATGACTTGCAAATATTTTATCCTGGTCAGTGGCTTATCTTTTCTTTTTTTTGGCAGTTTCTTTCACAGAGCAGAAATTTTTGATTTTTATAAAGTCTAGTTTATCAGTTATTTCTTTTCATGGTATGGTGTGTAATTATTTTTTATAAATACATTTTTGAATTTGATTTGCTAATAGTTTATTAAATGTTTTTGCATTTATGTTCACTAGAGATATTGTTCTATAGTTTTCTTGCAGTGTCTTTGTTTGATTTTAGTATTAAAAGTAATGCTAGCCTCATAGAATGAATTAGGAAATATTTCCTCTGCTTCTGTCTTCTGAAAGAGATTATAGAGCATTATTATAATTTCTTCCTCAAAGATCAAGGAGGAAAGCTCCTTGACATGGGTTTTGGCAATGATTTTTTGGATATAGCATCTAAAGCACAGGCAAAAATAAACAGATGGGATTACATCAAACAACAAAATTTCTATGCAGCAAAAGAAATGATCGGCAAAATGAAATATAATCTATGGAATGGGAAAAATATCTGCAATCCATGTATTTTATAAGGAGTTAATATCCAAAATATATAAAGAGCTCAATCAAAATCCCCCAAATAACCCAATTTAAAAAATGGGCAAAAGACCTGAATAGACATTTTCCAAAGGAGTTTTACAAATAGGCAATGAGGTAAGTGACATGAACATGTGCACATCACCACTGATCATTAGGGAAATACAAATTAAAACCACAGTGAGATATAGCTTACATTTGTTATAATTCAGTTCAGTTTAGTCACTCAGTCATGTCCGACTCTGCGACCCCATGGACTACAGCATACCAGGCTTCCCTGTCCATCACCAACTCCTGGAGCTTGCTCAGACTCATGTCCATCAAGTCAGTGATGTTAGTCTTGGTAGAATGCCTATCATCAAAAAGACAAGTGATAAAATGCTGGCAAGGATGTAGAGAAAAGAGAACCCTTGTGCACTCTTGGTGGGACTGTAAATTGGTGTAGCCACTATGGAAAACAGTGTGGAGGTTCCTCAAAAGACTAAAAGTAGACTACCATATGACCCAACAATTCCACTTCGGGGAATATATCCAAAGGAAATTAAAACACCATGTCAAAGAGGTAACTGCACCCCCATCTTCATAGCAGCATTATTTATAATAGCCAAGACACGTAAACAACTTAAGGGGAGGAATTGGATTAAGGTGGTCAAAAGGTGTAAGGTAAGTACTTGGGGATGTGGTATATGCATGTTGACTAGAGTTAACACTACTGTATGGTTTATTTGGAAGTTGTTAAGAGAGTAGATCGTAAGAGTTCTTAACACAAGGAAAATACTGTGGTGACGAGTATATGTAAGTTCACAGTATGTGTAAGTCAAGTCATTATGCCATACACCTTAAACTTCCACCGTGTTGTCTGACATACCTGAGGTATGTCAGGCACACCTCAGTATAACTAGAAAAAATGTTTGGTGGAATTTAAGTGAACCTGTCTGGCCCTAGTGCTTTCTGCTTTGGAAGGTTATTATTGATTCAATTTCTTTAATAGGTATAGGCTTACTCAGATTGTCTGTTTCTTTTCTTGTGTGACTTTTGGCAGACTACTTTCTTAGTTTTTTATTTGGTAAAAATTATCTTGGTTTTCTTTTGTTATATTAGAAAATGCTCCTGTGTAGTGATTAAATGAGGTTCTTTGTTATATTTTCCTTTCCTTTTTGAAAGAAACACTTCTGGCAAAAGCATGCCAAGTTCTTTTATATAAGGTGAGTTCTGACATGCAGGCTTTACAAGTGAAGAGCCTTATTAAGAGTAAGAAGAGCCTTATTAAGAGTTCATTTTTGTCATTTTTTTAGATTCCACATATAAGTGACATATGAATATTTCTCCTTGTCTGACTTCACTTCATATTCCGATGTGTCCTGGCATAGTTTTAAGTTTATTCTGTTTTTATTGTAATTCTTAGATTTATGGATTTATAGTTATCAAATTTGTGTAAGTTTCAACCATTAGTTCTTCAGCTAATTTTTGGTGTCCCTTCCCACACTTGCTGTCATTTGCTGGACTTGTTTCATATATGCTAGAGCAATTGTTATTCTTCCGTAAGTTGCTGATATTCTCTTCCCTTTTTTGGTCTTTATTCTCTGTTTCATCTTGGATAGTGTTCACTGCTATCTTCAAATTCCTTGATCTTTTGTTAATCCCATCCATTGTTCATTTCAGATGTATTTTTCATCACTAGAAGTTTGGTTTTGGCCTTTTAAAAATACATAAATTTTAATTTTTTTCTTCATTATTTTTATGCCTTTCCTTTCTTAAACATGTGGAGTGTGCTTATAACAGCCGTTTTCATATCTTTGATTACTGATTCTATAATTGTAGTTATTTCTGCATCTGTTACACTGCCCCCCCCCCCCACCCCTTTACTCCTGATAATGGGTTGTATTTTCCTGCCTCTTTTTTGTCTGGTAATTTCTGTTTGAATGTTAAGAGTCTGTTAATTTTACACTGTTGGCTGGATTTCTTTGTGTATTCCTTTAAGTAATGTTGGGGTTTTGTTTTTTTTCTGCCAGATTTTTCAGTCACATTACTTGGAATCAGTTGGATTCTTTTGATACTTGCTTTTAAACGTTATTCAGGGCAAGTCCATTAGTCTGGAGCTAATTTTCTTCTGGGGATTCTTCTCAATGTCCAGTGTATTAGGAAGACTTTCCCTCACAGGTGTACAGATCTGTATTCACCCAGATCCCAGAGAATAACTGCAGATCTCCAGAACTCTCTTATCTCTGGTACTCTGGCCCACAAATTCTAGTCATCTTGGCCTCCCTAGGTTCCATCTCAGATGTCTCAACTCAGCAAGACCTGACTCTGTTTGCCCCCTCCCCACCCTGAACTACTTTTAGACAGTAAGCTGATATACTCAAAGAGCTCATTGGTTTTTTCTCTCCTCTCCTGTGCTCCTTGTTGTCTAATATCTGAAAAACTTTCTTTCCTCTTCCTTTATTGTTTAAATAAAGCAGGAGGGTAAATCACATTCTTGTTACTCTGTCTTGTTGTCAGTTGCTAAGTTGTGTCTGACTCTTTGCAACCCCATGGACTGCAGCACACCACACACCAGGCTTCCCTGTCCTCCAGTGTCCCCTGGAGTTTGCTCAGATTCATGTCCATTGAGTTGATGATGCCATCCAACCATCTCATCCTCTCAGTTGCCCCCTTCTCCTCCTACCTTCAGTCTTACCCAGCATCAGGGTCTTTTCTAATGAGTCAGCTGTTTGCATCAGATGGCTGAAGTAGTGGAGCTTCACCTTCAGCATCAGTCCTTCCAGTGAATATTCAGGGTTGATTTCCTTTAGGATTGACTGGTTTGATCTCCTTGTTAGCTTCTAGAGGCCTCCTGAATTCCTTGACTTGTGACCATCCTCCTATTTCAAAGTCAGCAACAGCAAGTCCACCTCTTCTTACTTCTCAAGTCTATATGACCTCTCCTGTCTTCTCTCTCCTCTGCTTCCCTCTGCCTTTCTTTTCTGTTAGGCAGGCTTCTTGTGATTGCTTTGGACCCACTGAAAGAATTCAGGATAATCTCCCTAAAATCTGTTGATCAGTAACCTTAATTCCATTTACAAAGTCTTTTCACAGCAATTGCTAGATTAGTGTATGATTGTATAACCAGGAGCAAGAATTTTAAGGAGCTATCTCTAGAATTCTGCCTGCTACAGATTCCTTTCTGTCTGTCAGTCACTGATTGTCCATGCATACAGATATCTGATAGGAAGCTCTAGTTGAATGGGGTTTAGCTTGTTTAGTTTGTCCCTCTAAGGGGTATTTAGACATTGAGCAAGCCTTTTCAAATGTCAGTATCTAAATGATCTTTTCTCTAGGGCTTTTCAGATTTCCCTCTAAGGAATCCTAAAGGGTGTGTATCTAAGGGGTAGGTGTAATTCAGTATGGGACAGGATTCATTTTTCTTGTCTCTTTTTTGAACACATGATCATGCTTGATGTTTAGCATAGTGAGTCCATGTGTTTCCCATTGGTGTCTCCTGCAGACACCTTGATTTTCTGTTTGTCCACTTTACTAAGTATTTGCTTCTCTCCCATCTGGCTTTTGTCTCAGCATTTTTCTGATGTTGCTTATCTGATGTTTTTCTCCTGTTTTGTCCTTTTAGGTTCATGTTTAATTTCTTTACATTTTGCTGTGATATTTTGAAAAGACTGAGAGTAAATGCAAAAACTCAACCTACATGTTTAATTGAAAACTCTTAAGAAAATTCTGTTTTTAAACAAAATCTGTTTTATTATTTTACCTGAGTACCCTTTTCCACTCCTTCATTTCCCATTTCCTCAGCCCCATAATTTTTGAGATACATGTGCTCTATGTATATTACATAATTATATAGGTAATTTATGTTACCTCTCTTCCACTAGACTTGTACTCTACTTGATAACATTGATTTTGAACATTGGATTTTATTGCTGTATAGTTTATCATTTTGTTGTAAATAGATCCTGGATCACTGCTTTGTGTAGTGACTCATAAATGCTACTATCTCTTTATATAATTTAGCATAAAGGAAAGACAGCTTTGTATTTTGGTATGCCCATTTTAAAGTTTTTACATCTCATTGTCCTGTAAGTGTATTTTATTTTAAATAAACGTTATTTAATTATTTATGTTCTTCACCAAGCCCACTCTTACCCATGTGATTTAGATTCCTAAATTCACTAGTTTAATTTCTTCCTGATGTAAGACACAGAGTAAATACATAAGTCCTAAGTTCCTGTATCAGCAAAATAGTATCGCATATGGATTTACTTTTTTTGGTTATTGCTGTAATGAAATGAAAACCACTTACAGACTTCATGTGTAGCCAACAGCTACCTTGCTGCATATAGAACTGCCTATCATTAGAGAAATAAGATGATGTTCTCCTCTTCCTACCCTTTCCCTTAGCTGCAAGTTCTCAAGAAAAAGTTGGAATCAAAATTACCTATAGAGATTTAAAATTGAGATATAATTGACACATAAATATAAACATCAGGTGTACAACATAATGATTCCGTATTTATATATATTGTGACATGATCACCACAGTAAGTTTAGTTAACATCCATCACTAGAACTTTTATAAAACAAGCTGTTGGAGCCCCTGAGTCACTAAGAGTATTATCTGGGGGTGTGACCTAAACATATGTTTTTAATATAGTTACTTTTACATCACAAGCAGTTCTCACGGGCACATATAGTTAGGAGCTGCTTCATCTGCCTATGAGCAAAAAGCTAGTTAACAGTTAACAGTACTCATTTTTCTAAAAATGTTCATAGCTGGTTTGTGAGCTGACAGGAAATGGCCCATGAACAAAAATCTCAAAGGATGAATCATGTAGTGCAGTGATTCTCAAGAAGAAAGGACGTACCAGAAATATAGGAGGCGTTTTCCAATTATACATGCTTGCTTTCCTCACTCCCACCAAACTTAGTAATGGTAAACTGTGGTAGAAGCAGGTCATATCTCTCAGGCGTGATTAGTTTTATGTCCTATGTACTTTTTAGATTTTTCACCCTGCACCAGTTTATGATTTGCTTTGGAGAAATGAATGGGTGGAGAGAGAGATTACCACCACCACCCTGCCCCCACTTAATGCTGACGTAGAGGAGACAAGTGATTATTCAGAAGCTTGGAATTTTCTAATGTCTTTATTTACTCCCAGCATGGCAGTGGTGGCATTTAGAGCTGAGGGTACACTGAGAATTGAAAGTACAATCTATAAATCATTAGATCTCTTAGCATGCTAAATCTTGTTTCTTTTAAAAGTAGTCTAGGAAATGATGATTCAGTTCTGTTAATTAGATAAATATGGCTCAAAAGACATACTTGAAATATCTTCTGAATTTCTGAATCTGCATAAACACAACTTAGCACTACTGATTCAGATCCCCAGAATTACTTTCAAGGATAAATGGGTTACCTTTGTTATGGAATTGTGTCCTTGGGCTCTTTAATCAATAGAAATTGAAAAGAGGTGAGGAATTCAGGCCCGGCTTTATTGGGACTCATGCTGTCCCAGGGCAAAAACAAGTAACAGGTCCCCTCGCTCATTCTCTGAGGGAGGGTGGACTGGTTCCTTAAGTCGGGATGTGGTGGGAGCAGATCTGTGGGTTGGGCTGGAGGGGTGGTTAGATGATCTGCCCACCCCTTGGTGCTGTGCACAGGGATCATGCTCGGTACCCTACTTCAGCACCTGCAAAATGAAAGTTGGTTTGAGGCCTTTTTGTATCTTATTGTTCATAATTGCCCTGATTGCACATGCATGCAGTTGTTTTTAGTTCCTTATAATTTATTTGTTGCTTGAGGAGACATTTGTCCAGGTGCAAGCACTCTGGTAAAGGGTCCCAGGTCCCAGCCTTATCTCAACTTGTATGTACAAGACTGAAGAAAATATTTTATTTTTAATTTTGTGACTTTAGCTAAAGAAGTCACTGTACTACTTTTAACTTTAAAAAGACCTGCCTGGAAGCTTAAGTGACAGAATTTAAGGAACAAACATTTATTTTTAATGTCATCTCTGCTGCTTACTACCTAAGATGTTCACCTACTCTTTGGTAAAGTATTTGTTCAGGACAGTTTTACTGCTAATTCCATGTTCATGTTTCAGAAAAGTATTCACCCGAAGTAGCATGTAAGTACAAAACAAAAACCTAATGTATACCAGTGTTCCTAATAGTAAACTTCAAATAACCAACAGAGAAACAAACAAACAAAATTCCATTTAGTTATTGAAAGATTTGGATTTCTTTTTTAAACATGGTTCAAGGTATAAATAAGTGAAAAAGAAAGTTCAGTGTGGTTTGCAGTGGTATCTACCATGTTAACTTTTATATGCAAATTAACTGATCTGAAGAAAGTGAAAGTCACTCAGCTGTGTCCGACTTTTTGCAACCCCATGGACTCTACAGTCCGTGGAATTCTCCAGGCCAGAATGCTGGAGTGGGTGGCTGTTCCCTTCTCCAGGGAATCTTCCCAACCCAGGGATAGGACCCAGGTCTACCTCATTGCAGGCGGATTCTTTACCAGCTGAGCTGCCAGGGAAGCACTGATTTGAAGAAATCTAGTAGGAAAAATGAGCAAAGGAAGGAATAATATATATAGCCAAAAACCCATGAGGAAGTGTAGTTCATCACTAATAATCAAAGAAATGTAAATTAAAACAAGGAGATAAACATACTGTTTTAAAAATAAAGCTTTAAAAAAATAATACATGTACCCATGTTGCTACATTTTGGCCTTAAAATTTGTTTAACCTTTGATCCAGTAATTCTATTCCAGTGAATTTCTAAAGAAATAAAACATGGAAAAGTAGGTATATATAGATGTTTGTAGAACCATTATTTATAATGGGCACAGTAATGGAAGAATGGGCAGTTTTATACATCTGTTAAAATGATCACTGATTCACATAGTCATATTCCGTTTGTCACAAACAGGTTTTAAATGTTTTAATACTGTCGTGTAATTTCCAAATGTATACCATGATTGTATATTTTTTTTTAATTAGAAAAAAACATTAACACGTAATACTTAAGAAGTATTTATTGTGTGTCAGGCCCTGTGCAGTCATTGAATTTTCATAAACACCTCCTGTGGTGGTAGTTTCATTTCACATATGAGGAAACTTGGATGCTAGTAGGCTAATTAGTAGCTTTCCCAAGTCATGCAGCTAATAGTGCAGCTGAGATGTGAATCCAGGTAGTTTGGCTGTGTGCTTCTGCCTCAAATTGTGCGTCATCACCTCTGCAGCAGTGTGGCCCATCCTAGTTCTAATTTCCTCCAGATAAAAAGCTTCCTAATACTGGGTTGAGTCTAGTGGAGACTGTGGGTTTCTCAAAGTACAGATTACCCGCTGTCAAACTCTGACCCATTGACTTAGCAGTCTCCAGCATTACAAGTTAGGCAGGGACTTGGATTTCATGGTCTGTTCTCCTCATACTGACAGATGGTGTAGATGCCACCAAACTGCAAGAACACAACTGCACTTCTCCTTTCTGCTGCTTTTTTCCCTTGGCTTTCCCTCTCTTTACATTCTATTTTTTAATTAACTTTATTTTTATATAATTGATGTATAATAAACTGTACTCATTTAAAGTGTACAGTTGAATGAGTTTGACAAATGTTTCCGTCTCTGAAACTATTAATACCACAATCAGGATATAGAACATTTCCATTAACTATCAAACTCTAGCTTAACAGTCACTGATCTGCTCTGTCACTGTAGATTTGCTGTCATTTTCTGGAATGTTGTGAATGAAATCATGCAGTATATACCCTTTACTAATTGGCTTCTTCTATTTAGATAATAATTTTGAGATGCATTCATGTTATTGAATATATCAATAGTTTTGTGGGTTTTTGTTTTTTTTACTGATGACTTGTATTGCATTCTAAGAGTAGTGTTCCACTGATAGGAAAATATAACATGTTCTTCCACCTGTGTTATTTCTAGTTTTGAGTTCTGTGAGTAAAGCTGTTATAAATATGCTTTTCCTTTTCTTAAATAAGAGTGGAGTGTCTAACTTTATAAAGAACATGTTTAACTTTATAAAAAACTGCCAAGCTGTTTTCAAAATTTTTTTATTTTGCATTCCCAGCAACAGAGTATGAGAGTTTCGCTTTCTCTCCATCCTTTTAGCAACACTGGGTATTATCAGTCTTATTCATGTTGACCCCTCTGATGGGTGTATTTGTGTCTTGTGGTTTTAATTTGCACTTCGTGACCATTAATGTTGAGCATCTTTGCGTATGCCCCTTGGCTATTCTTATGTATTCTGTGGTGAAATGCTTATCCAAATCTTTAGCCCACTGATCTGCTTATTATTAAATTGTATGGGTTCCTTATATATTTTGGATACAAGTCTTTTGTCATATATACATACTATATTATGTGAATATTTTGTCCCAGTATACAGCTTGACTTTTTGTTATCGCAACAGTTTTTTTTCTTGTAGTAAAGGGCAGTTTTTTGTGTGTGTGTGTTTTTTAGGAGTGTGGTTATCCTATCTAAGAAATATTTGTCTACTTAAATTTTCTTTAGGTCTATGATGTGCTCAGTTGCTCAGTCGTGTCCAACTCTCTGCAACCCCATGGACTGTAGCCCACCAGGCTCCTCTGTCTGTGGGATTTTTTAGGCAAGAATGCTGGAGTGGGTTGCCATTTACTCCTCCAGGGGATCTTCTGAATCCAGGAATCAGACCCTTGTCTCCTACACTGGCAGGCAGATTGTTTACCACTGTGCCACCTGGGAAGCCCAGGCCTATGATACATGAAATTAATTTTTGCATATTACATTAGATGAGGGCTAATGTTCTTTTGCAGGAGGAGAAGGGGGCGACAGAGGATGAGATGGCTGGATGGCATCATCGACTCAATGGGCATGAGTTTGAGTAAACTCCGGGAGTTGGTGATGGACAGGGAGGCCTGGCGTGCTGCGATTCATGGGGTCACAAAGAGTCGGACACGACTGAGTGACTGAACTGAACTGAACTGAATGTTCTTTTTGAAAAATACATGAATCTCTCATTTAGCACTGTTTATTGAAGAGATTAAAAAAAAGCAAGAGAGTTCCAGAAAAACATCTACTTCTGATTTATTGACTACACCAAAGCTTTTGACTGTGGGTCACAACAACTGTGGAAAATTCTTAAATCTATGGGATTGCCAGACCACCTTATCTGTCTTCTGAGAAATCTTTATACAGGTCAAGAAGCAGCAGTTAGAACTGGGCATGGAACAACAGACTGGTTACAACAGGGAAAGGAGTACGTCAAGGCTGTGTACTGTCACCCTGCTTATTTAACTTCTGTGCAGAGTGTATCATGAGAAATGCCAGGCTGGATGAAGCACAAGCTGGAATCAAGATTGCTGGGAGAAATATCAATAGCCTCAGAACGCAGGTGATACCACCCTTATGGCAGAAAGCGAAGAACTGAAGAAACTGATGAAAATGAAAGAGAAGAGTGAAAACGTTGGCTTAAAACCCAACATTCAGAAAACTAGGATCGTGGCATCTGGTCCCATCACTTCATGGCAAATAGATGGGGAAACAGTGACAGACTTTATTTCAGGGGGCTCCAAAATCACTGCAGATGGTGACTGCAGCCGTGAAATTAAAAGATGCTTGCACCTTGGAAGAAAAGCTATGACCAACCTAGACAGCATATTAAAAAGCAGAGAGATTACTTTGCCAACAGAAGTCCATCTAGTCAAAGCTATGGTTTTTCCAGTAGTCATGTATGGATGTGAGTTGGACTATAAAAAAAAGCTGAGCACCGAAGAATTGATGTTTTTGAACTGTGGTGTTGGAGAAGAGTCTTTTGAGAGTCCCTTGGACTGCAAGGAGATCAAACCAGTCCATCCTAAAGGAAATCAGTGCTGAATAATCATTGGAAGGACTGATGCAGAAGACACTTAAGTCATGTCCAACTCTTTTGCAACCCCACGAACTGTAGTCTGCGAGGCTGTACAGTGGCCACCTGATGCAAAGAATGGACTCATTGGAAAAGATCCTGACGTTGGGAAAGATTGAAGGCAGGAGGAGAACAGGGATGACAGAGGATGAGATGGTTGGATGGCATCACCAACTCATGGACATGAGTTTGAGCAAGCCTTGGGAGTTGGTGATGGACAGAGAAGCCTGGCATGCTGCAGTCCATGGGTCGCAAAGAGTAGGACATTATTGAGCGACTGAACTGAACTAAATTAAGAGATTTCCCTTTTCCTTTGAATTGCCATAGCACCTTTGTCCAAAATAATTGGCTGTGTCTGGATTTGTTTCTGGGTCCTCTCTTCTAATCCATTCGTTTATATGTCTTATCATTTATCCAGTAATTGCATAGTTTTAATTGCTGTGGATTTATGATGTCTTAAAATCAGGTAGTTTAAGTCTTCCAACTTTATTCTTTTTCAAAATTGCTTTCACTATTATAAAATTTATAAGGAAATGAGAACAATTCTACAATCAAATTGTTCAGAAGAGTAAGCTGGAATTTGGATTAGAATTTCATCGAATCTTTAGCTCAATATGGGAGGAACTGACTTCTTAACTTGGACTTCCCTGGTGGCTCAGTGGTAAAGAATCTGCCTGCCAATGCAGGAGAGGCAGGTTTGATCCCTGGGTCTGGAAGATCCTTTGGGGAAAAAATGGCAACCTACTCCAGTATTCTTGCCTGGGAAACCCCATGGACAGAGAAGCCTTGCAGACTACAGTCCATGGGGTCGCAAAAGAGTTGGACATGACTTACTGTCTAAATAACATCACCAACTTCTTAGTCATTCCTGCTGTTTATGGACATGGTGTATATATGTAATGTAATATATAAACTTATTTGGGTCATTTTTAATTCTTTTTGTGTAGCCATATTGCTTCTTATATATTTTTTGGTTTTTTTAAGACCCACTTGGTGATTTTCTTTTTTTTTTTTGATGGGCGACTTTATACTCCCAGCTATCATTAACTGTACAATTAGAGACATGGAATTGTAGAACAGCAGACATTAGAAAATATTCATTATTTTGCCCATTTTTCATTATGTGTACACATCAGGTTCTTTGCATGAAAATGAATAAACTCAGAAATCTGTAGACATTTGGTATCAAGGTAGAAAAGTTTGAGTTGATTAAAATTTTGAGATTTGGTAATGGTGTGAAAATATTTTCTTTACATGTATTTTATATATCTAGTATAACTTATATACAGAATGAAGCAACCATATAATATAAACCTTAATTCCATAGAGTTTTGGTTTAAAATATATATAAATAAGAGCTCTTATTATTTTCTTTCTGTACCATAGTATTATCTTTCTACTTTTAAGTAACTACATTTATTGGATAGTTATGAATTAAGTGTGCTTTGGTATATTGTTTTTTATTTTTTTATTTTTTATTTTTTTTTGTGTAATAAAGTTTTATTAAAGTATAAAGGAGATAGAGAAAGCTTCTGACATAGGCATCAGAAGGGGGCAAAAGAGTACCCCCTTACTACTGTTAGCAATGGAGTTATATACTCTCCAATGAATCCAAAGAATGTCTGGAGGTTGTAAAGACCTCACCAGACCTACTCCCATAATTTATGTTTTAAGATAACAGAATTAGCCAGAGGGTTTAATCCAAAGACTGTCCTCAGGCAGGATACATTATTGTTATATAATCCTAAGGAATGTAGAGGAAAGAAAGTAAAAATGTTTGTCTTTTCTTCCTCCTTGAATATCCCAGACCTCTCTCTCCTTGGGGACCCGTAGACTTCTTATCAACCTGCCTAGGAAATGACTCTCTCATTCCCCCCTTTTCTTTTAGGAGAATTATGTTGCCTAGGGAAAAGGGGCGTCGTTCTCTTTCCATAACTGCTTCTGAGCTGACAAGGGGCGTTGTCCCTAAATTGGTGAGGCAACGTATTCTCCTAATCCTCATAGTGAGGATGTCTGATCCAGCGGCTCCAAGTAATAGTTGGAGGAGGCTGTGGCACTCATAGGAGCTTGGACAACTATTTGTAAATTAAAAGCTTTTAGACGGTTAGAAAACCCCATTATACAGTTACAGATGTAAGGCAAAATAGTCATTAAACCAAGTTAAAATCAAAATGAAAAGTCACATTATGTCCATAGTTACATCAGTCCATCTTAAGGTTGTTAGATGTCATTAGTTTAAGAAGAGGCATCACATGCGATTGTTGAAGGTATTTGCAGACTTGGAGAAAGTCTTTTCCTTGAACTGGAGATGTCCACCACAGGAAGCCTTCCGCTGATGAAGAGGGGAGTGCTCCGCAGACCCAGCAGTTAGACCAATTGTGGAATGCAGCATAGGAGTGAGCCCAGGACAGGAAGGCATTGTCTTGAGGATCAAACGGCAGACTCAGGATTTCTGGAGTCAGCAGAAGTAGGCTCACATAGATTATCAGGCCCATCTTGTCCTGAAGGATCCCGGACGAGCCCCCAAGATGAAAGTTTGTTACTGAACGATGAGACGCGGGATTCTTGGCCTCCGGAGGAGATGAATTCAATCCGGGGCCAGAGACGAGGCTGGATCGCTCAGAGCTTTTGTGTAATAAAGTTTTATTAATGTATAAAAGAGATAGAGAAAGCTTCTGACATAGGCATCAGAAGGGGGCAAAAGAGTACCCCGGTATATTGTTTTTTAAAGTGTCATATTCTAGTGTTTTGCATGGCATTAGTATCTGGCAAAATACAAACATGCACAGAAGGAAATTCAACTTCTTTTTTTGAAATGGATTCATAGATTTACCAAGTGTAATGTGTTTAAACTTTCATTATCCTAGTAAAATAATGTTTTTTTCTTAATTGTAACAGACATCAGACACCCTGAAGAGCTTTCTCTATTGAAAAAACCCAGAGATCCAACAAAGAAAAAAAAGAAAAAGCTAGATGACCAATCTGAAGATGAGGCACTTGAACTAGAGGGGCCTCTTATCACTCCTGGATCAGGTGAGTCTTTGACTTAAGCATGGGTTCAGTGTGAGAACCATGAGAGCTGTATGCCTCTGTGTGTGTGTATGTATTTGAAATATAGTTGATTTACAATATTGTGTTAGTTTCAGGTATTGCAGCACAATGATTCATTTATACACACATGTGTAGAAAAAAAAAATATATATATATATGTTCTTTTTCAGGTTCTTTTCCCCTATAGGTTATTAAAAAAATATTGAGTACAATTCCCTGTGCTGTACAGTAGGTCTTCCTGTCTGTTTTTTATATCAATATAAATGGACTAAATAGTCTGGAGAGTGGTCAGGTTAAAGAACACTCTCCTTCTGCATGTTTTTCCTCAATCATCACCAGAGTCTGTCACGTGTGATCATCATGTCCGGTGTTAGTAGTTGAATCACTAATAAGAAAAGCTGGTTCTGTGCTCAGGAAAAGTCAAAAGGAGACAGTACCTTAACTTATCTCAGTTCTTGGCATTGTGGAAATTGGAGGGTTTTTTTAGCATTTAGTTCCATTTTGGGACTATTTTGTGGAAGCCACCTCTATTTAGTTAAGACATTATTACTTTTATCAGGTTACTTAAAACGTCTGTGCTTTGCATACGCTAGTCTCTTAGTGCCTCTGTTTTCTCTTGAAGAAGCTTTCTCATATTTCCTTCCATTACTTCCCCAACCTGAACCTTACTGAACCCCTACTTCCCCAACCTTATGGCTTCCCCTGCTGTCATAAGTCACCAGGCTTTCTGTGTTTGGTATTATATTATGTGTTCTCCCCTAACAACTGTAAGGTCCTGCATGAAGAGACTGTTTCTTACCTTTTTGTTACTAGGACCTAACTCAGCATATAGCATACAGTAGGAACATGGGCAGTGTCTGTTGAGAAGTTAGATGACTAATCAGTTAGATTACATGGTTCTTTGGTTCCTGAAAATTAGTTTCCCATGTTTCCATTGGCTGCACATTTATAAATCCATTTCTTAGGATAGATCTCAGAAGCAAATAAATACACTAATTTTACTAATTCAGTTCATTCCTGTTTTTTAAAATTCTGGGGTGATAATGATGGTAATGAAAGTAAACAGGGAATAAATGCAGACTTATGTATGCCCAGAACTATTTCACACACTTTACCCATGGAAACTCATTTAATTCTCACTACAACCCATCAAAGTGGATTATGTTATTATTCACATATAAAGATGAAAATATGGCACAGTAAGTTCAGTCGCTCAATCATGTCCGACTCTTTGCTAACAGTAAGGTTAAGAGCCATAAAAAAGGCTAAGCACCAAAGAATTGATGCTTTCCAATTGTGGTGCTGGGGAAAACTCTTGAGAGTCCCTTGGACTGCAAGGAGAGCAAACCAGTTGATCCTAAAGGAAATCAACCCTGAATGTTCATTAGAAGGACTAATGCTGAACCTCCAATACTTTGGCCTCGTGATGTGAAGAACCGACTCACTGGAAAAGACCCTGATTCTGGGAAAGACTGAGGGCAGGAGAAGAGGGAGGCCGAGGATGAGATGGATAGATAGCATCATCAACTCAGTGGACATGAATTTGAGCAAACTCTGGGAGATAGTGAAGGACAGGGAAACCTGGTGTGCTACAGTCTATGGGGTCTCAAAGAGTCAGACAGAGCAACTGAACAACAAAATTAGGAACATCTAAGGTCACGTACCTTGTGACCTTTATATCTCTACTCATGTACTGATTACATCTGGGAGCTACCAAGAAATAAGATAGTCTTTACTCTTAAGTAATTTATAGGCCAGTGGGAAACTATAGTTACTGTATTTAAGGAGGTAATACATAAACGTTAAATGAATATTATAGAAATAATGTAATAAGAATTTAGAAGACAAAACAATTCCAAGTAGGGTGTATTCAGTTTTCAGGTTGGGGAATTAAGTTTGTGAATTGGCTAGGATTCCAGTGGCTAGGATTTTGATTGGAAGAATAGGTGATCCACGTAGAAAGAATGATATTAACAAAGAACATCCTGGCAAAAGAAAAGTACAAGATGTGTAAATAAACCATTTGAGCCAGTTCATAGGGGAGAGACCTCTAAGGAACTTCTGGATCACACTAGAGGGTATTTAATGTCAGGCTGAGGAATATAGGCTAGTGCATTATAGAGTCACTGGTTTCTGAATATGGTACAAAATGAACAAATCATTACTTAGAAAGAATATCAAATTTAATTCCAGTAAAAGGTGGAGGAGGGAATGAGGGGAAAGAATAGTGGTAGAGCCTACAGATTAAGGAGGTCAAAGAGAGTAAAGAGTGTGTCTGTCATTAGAATACGATTAAAATCTGACTTAGACTTGGTGGTTTATATAGATGAAGCCATGTGACAGTAGACAGAATCTCTGCTTTCAGTTTTTTGTTTCTTTTTTTTTAGTTTAAATGAAAACTCACTTAATTCTTAAGATGAAGAACTACATAGAAAGGTATATTTATGGGATGATTTTAGAGTGGTTGAAATCAGGCAGGATTGGTCTTAGAGCTGCAAGGAAGAGCTTTTATATAGTGCTTTAAGAAAAGACAGAAGACAAAAGATAATGAATTAAGACGAGGGAAAGCTACAAATATTTTAGAGTAAGTAACTGTGGGTTTCTTTTCTTTCTTGTTTTAAATTGAGGTGTTACATATAGTAAAATGAACAGATTTTAAATTATGGATGAATATTTGCCAATGCATACAACTTGTCACCACCCAGAACTAGGTATAGCATGTAACATGATGCCAAGACCCCAGAAGGCCTCTTGCATGCCTTTTCCTGTGCCTCTCACCACAGAATAGTGTTGGGCTGGTTCTTGAACCTCGTGTGAATGGAGTCAGACACTGTGTGTGCTCTCTTGTGTCTGTGAAGTGACTGTTTTCAGTTGAAGGAGCTTTTTTTTAACAGGCTTTAGTTGTCTACATCCAAGCAGTTTAAAAACATTTGAGGAGTTGATGTGAGATGCTAAGAAAGTACATAAAGATAGTGATATGTAGAGGACTGATTATCTATCAAGAAGTCC
Source organism: Dama dama (assembly GCF_033118175.1). Taxonomy (NCBI): domain Eukaryota; kingdom Metazoa; phylum Chordata; class Mammalia; order Artiodactyla; family Cervidae; genus Dama; species Dama dama. The sequence goes on from NC_083692.1 coordinate 37,380,247, forward strand.
CATACACACATGAGAAGTAATAAGAGATTAATTTTTAAAAGAAATACTAAATATCAAGTTTGCCTGCTTTTATCATTTGTCAGTCATATTAGTCAATGTTTGGACCATATGCTGGCAGATTTGATCAGTTGCATTTTATGTTCATGTAAATAGCAAGAGGTCTATACATCTCAGCTTGTGACGTCTTCTGGGGATCAGACACTGCTCAGTGCTACACAGAGGTTCCTGTACCGCAGGGGGTGGTCAGGAATACGTGTAATTTTCATTCTACTGAGGCAGAAACAGGCTGAGTTTCCTTTAGTGCCTGTGTGCTTCCTGAATTATGAGCATCTGTGTGAGCATGGTTAACAATTATGTATTTATGTGTTTGTGTATCTTCATTTCATCCTTATAGAACATCTGTGAATTTGGTGGCATTATCTGCACCTTACTTACAAGGAAAGACCATTACAAGGGTTAAGTAATTTGCCCAAGGTCACAAAGCTAATCAGGGACACAGCTAGGATTCAGATCCAGATTGGTCTGGGTCTAGCACTCATGTGTCGAACCATTATGTAACATCATCTCTCCAGTTTTTAATATTTAAAGGTGAATACTTTGTGAATTCTAATAGGAATATTTGATAAAATATTGGTGTGTAAATTTTACTTCAACAAAGCTTTTTTTATTTAATATTTCAAAAGGTAAAGGATCATGAGTGAATCAGTGATTCTCAGACTTTAGTCAGATTCTTACCCAGAAATATGATAAAATTCTGAGTGTTTACATACCTTGTTTGCAGGCTATGCTCAGGTGACACTCTCTAGTGCTTTGCCACTTGCTGGCTGTAACTAGGTAAATATCTAATCTCCAAGTACCTGTGAGGAGGGACCACTGGAAGTAGCCTGATCCCATGTCTGGGGGAAACTATTTTTCCATGTAAGAATTAACTTTACTGTTTAGTGCTGATTTACAGATTACTAAATCAAGATTTACTATGGAAGTAGAAAATTACTTCATTAGGAACTTTTCTAGGAAATCTTAAAGGCAGCTCAACAAAGGAAAAGTCTGGGTCCTAAGGTATTCGAGGAAGTCAGGAAAATCACCATGCAGGATGCCATTGTTCCTAACTAGAATTTGCCAATTTAAACATCAAAGCATTTTTAAAAAACTATTCTTTAATTATAAAAGTAATGAGTTTTTAATATTTATAGTAGGTGGCCCATACTGTAGTGCTTGTTAAAGTCTTTGTTTCTCATCCTTATAGTTTTTAAGTTATCATTCTGTGGTGTTCAGCAAACTCATCTATTTTGTTGCTGAGTACATATGCTACCTCATCTTACCCTTTATTAGTTTTCTGCTTCAACTATGGCTTAAATTGGGCAATCAGGAATACAGGCTGGTTGAGATTGTCCCTGAACTGCGACTTAAAAGGAATTTAAAATGCACATACCCTCTGACCTAGCAGTGCTGCTAGAATTGGGAAATAAGTACAAAAATGTTTATTGGAATGCACTGTCTGCAGTAGCAATGGCGACGTCAGTAATAAAACTGTAAAATGAATAAATGCACACCGATTGGGAATGGCATAAATAAGTTATGGTACCTGGGAGGCAGTGTGTTTAGCTGCAGTCGAGTCGGACTGCTGATTTATAGCTTGGCTCTGCAACTTAATAGTTCTTGACATTGGACACATGTATGAACTTCTCTGTGCCTCAGCTTGCTCCTCTCAGATGACGACAATAAGGCTGTTGAGAACACCTGCATGAGCTATTTATTACTGCAGGCTGCCTAACAGCAAATGGGAAAATGAAGTGAAAGTATGGAATGTAGATTATACAAAGTATAGGTAAATAAGAAGGAAGAGAATCGATTGAATGGCTGATTCTATTAGGTGTTGTGTAACGTAGGGGAATATATTTTGTTTTAGAAACTTCATAAATAAGTTTCATTTCAAAAAAAAGTTTCATTTCCACACCTTATTTACATGTATGGTCTCTATAGCAGAATTATCCTTTGCCCAATTGAGCTGGATTATTGTCCTCAGCCCTTTTATAAACAACTCTTTCACAAAATGCCCTTGTATTTTAAGGTTCTTTGCTTTACAGCTAAATATTCCAGTATTCTTCCTCAAAGGCTAAAAGGGAACATTGCAGCCTCCTTTGTTTCTTCATATTCTACAAATTGTTTTAGTATTCATTGGTAGAACACATTTAGAGGTATCAAATCAGATAACCCTGCAGTTAGTAAAAGTTTTTGTTTTTTTTTTTTTACTTTATGTTCTCTTCCTAGACTCTGTCTTAACAACTTTAAACATCTCTAGCCTTACCATCACTTTTTCATGGATAGTTGTTTCTATCATTCTGTGTTTGTGGGTGGTGTATAGTTAGAGATGACAGGAAAGAATTCCTAAGCATATTCCTAAATTAGGTAAGGAAAACAGCTATTTCATTAACAGCATCCATTTAACAATGTGACACCCATTTACACATTTTCTTTTTAAAAATTATTACTACAGGATAAAATATATTAACAGAGTTGGAACTTTGAAGGGGATGTGCTTTTGCTTAATGTCATTCTGAATTTTTTTTAAAAGTCTTAATCAAATCTCAATTTTTGCAGTTTAGATGACAGAGAATAGATCATCAGTGGACTAATTCAACAAATTTTTTTTTTAATGTAGTCTTTTTTTTTTTTTTTTAAGTGTTTAAAAAAATGTATGCCTAGCCCTTTAACACTGAGGAAGCTGAAGATTAAAAAGATAATATCTCTGTAACTTCAGGGAATTAAACATAAAATGCCCCTTTGTTAGCCTCTTTCTAGGGCAAAATTTATATATCCTTTTGCTTTAATATTTTATTTGTAACTGTTGGAGCCAGTTCAACTATTAATTGAGAAAACAACAACATAAAATTATTATCTTAATTTATGTGAATGTATTCAGTTACATTGAGTTGTCTTAAAACAGGGTATGGTGATTTCAGAGGGTGATAAATGTACATGTTTGTCACTAAACACATGCCAAGAGCACAACCTCATTGTTTTGAGTTGAACAAAAGCTCATTTTAGGTTATAGCTTCTAAGGTTCTTTACTTACTCACTTAAAATATTTATTTCAGTTTATGATTCGCAGTTAGGAAAATCTGTTTTCCTTTTCCCATTTTCTTTTCATTTTCATTCTTTGTTTCTGTCTTCTATTGTTGCCTTTCCTTTACCTTCTGAACTCCTTTCTTTCCTTTTCTATAGGCACCGATGTTCTTTACATTGGCCCTCTGAAAGGTGAGCCTTGGCACAGTCGAAACACAAAAGTGTTGGTCTGTCTGCTTCAGCAATATCCTTAACTTACTCTAACTCTCTTGAACTGTTTTCCCTAGAATTTCTACCAGCTTAATTATATTTTTGACCTTATTGTTACATGTTCTTAATGCTATTCAAGTGAAGTTAATTTCACATGTTTCTAAGACAGGTAAAATAATGTACTAAAGCCTTCCCTTCCAGAACGAAGTTTGTGTCTCACAGTGTGTTTTACATCATTATAGCATGTGTTACTGAAAAGTGAGATAACTGTACTTCATACTTACTACCTGTTTTTCACATTGTTTATTAGGAAGTATATATTCAAGCCCAGGACTTTATAGTAAAACAATGACCCCTACTTATGATGCTCATGATGGAAGCCCCTTGTCGCCAACTTCTGCTTGGTTTGGTGACAGTGCTTTGTCAGAAGGCAACCCTGGTATACTTGCTGTCAGTCAGCCGATAACATCACCAGAAATCTTGGCAAAAATGTTCAAACCTCAAGCCCTTCTTGACAAAGCAAAAATCAACCAAGGGTAAGTTTTTGTTTTATTTTTGTCGTTTTTTTGCTATTACAAATTATAAGGTTTTTTTAATTGAAGCATAGTTGCTTTACAATATCGCGTTTCAGTTGTACAGTGCCGCAGTTCAGTTTCATATATATGTGTGTGTCTGTCTGTCTGTATGTATAATTGAATACAGTTATACGATAGGTCCTTGTTGGTTGTCTTATTTTATAAATAGTAGTGTGTATATGTTAATCCTAGCCTCCTAATTTATCCCTCCCAACCAAGGGTAAGTTTTAAAATATAGATACAATTTAAGAATTTCTTTGTCTACATAGAGGTAGAATTAATTCTGTCTTGCTCTGTTCCACTGTGTTAATTTGTCCAGGTGGCTTGATTCCTCAAGATCTCTCATGGAACAAGATGTGAAGGAAAATGAGGCCTTGCTGCTCCGATTCAAGTATTACAGCTTTTTTGATTTGAATCCAAAGGTATCGAGGGTTTAGAGGGATCTCTTTTTGTTTCTCTTTGTTTCTTGGAAGTTGGTGGGGTAAGGAATTGCTTGGATATGGATAGCAAGTCTTGAATATAATATTAGAAACTCAAAACTTTGGACACTATTGCTGGTATTTTAAAGAAGTCTATTGTTTTAGTAGGTTGGAAGCATAACTAAACCGTTTTCTTTTTGTTAAGATGATTGAATTTTTGGTTGATTTGTATTTTTTAACTTTCTTTTATATTGAAATATAGTTGGTTAACAATGTTGTGGTAGTTTCAAGTATATAAGGAAGTCATTCAGTTATACATGTATCTATTCTTTTTCAAATTCTTTTCCCATTTAGGTTGTTAGGTAATACTGAGCAGAGTTCTTTGTGCTGTATAGTAGGTCCTTCTTGGTTATAACTTCTAAATACAGCAGTGTGTACATGTCAACCCTGAACTCCCTAACCATTCTTTCTGCCACTCCTCCCCGCTGGTAACCATAAGTATGTTCTGTAAGGCTGTCTGTTTCTGTTTTGTAAGGTCTTTGTATCATTTCCTTTTAGAATCTGCTTATAAGGGATATCATACCATACTTTTCTTTCTCTGTCTGACTTATTTCACTCAGTAAGACAATCTTGGTTTCCTCCATGTTGCTGCAGATAGCATTATTTCGTTCTTTTTTTAAAAAAGATTTATATATTTTATTTTAGCTTTGGCTGCGCTGGGTCTGTGTTGCTGTGTGTGGGCTCTCCCTAGTTGTGGCACGCAGAGGCTAGTCTCTAGTTGTGGCGCACAGGCTTCTCTCGTTGCAGAGCACAGGCTCTAGAGCGCGTGAACACAGTAGTTGTGGCGCACAGGCTTTGTTGCTCTGCAGTATGTGGGATCTTCTGGACCAGGGATTGAACTGGTGTCCCCAGCATTACAAGGCATATTCTTAACCACTGGATCACTGGGGAAACCCTGTTTTGTTCTTTTTAATGACTTCGTAATATTCCCTTGTATTTATGTGCCACATCCTCTTTATCTATTCCTCTCTTGATGGATATTAGGTTGCTTCCATGTCTTGGCTATTGTAAGCAGCGCTGCAGTGAATATAGGGTTGTGTGTATCCTTTTGGACCATGTTTTTCTCTGGATATATAGTGGGATTGCAGCATCATATGGTAGCTCTATCTTTAGTTTTTTAAGGAAACTCCATACTGTGTTCCATGGTTTCTATTTACTACAGAGTTGGTAAAGTTAGTTTATGTTTTTTAATATCTCTCTTCAACTCTACTTAGGTAGAAGAAAAGTTTTCTGAAAGATTACCTATTCAATTACTTTCAAATTTCTAATTACATATCCCAGATGCTGCTTCAAAAAAATTCTTTTTAAGTCTACATTTCTCTCAGTTTCATAGCCAAACATTATAATATGTTTTTGCTGTCAAGTGGTTTTCATCATCTCTGCTACTGAAATACTGTGCTGTTCTGATAAGATGTAAATTTGCCATGAAATCTGGAGTGTTTCCCCCAGAAAACACATGACACAGAGATTTGGATCTTTTGCTTTCGTATCATCCTTGTGGGTGGGAAGACTTCTCTTGTCTGCCTCTGATACTTTTCATGTCTAGATTGTAGCCTAGATTTTAATGTATGTATTTATCATCTTAAATTATGTGCTTAAATAATACTTTGTACAACACTAAAATGTATATAGAATTACAGAAAATCATTTTAATTCTTTTTTAGGCTATATCATACCTAATTTTGGTAAAGCCAAAGGTTTCTGGGAACACAGTTACATTTGCATGGGGTAGGAAGCGGCTATGCATTTTGTTACTATTCTAAGCTATATAACTACTGGTTTTTATTAATATAACTGGGTAATTCAGTAACACTTAAGTAACACATTTCCACAAATGTGTGTGTGCCCTTTATTTTGAATTTTTAAAATAATTACTGTTTCCAAGGACCTGCTACTTTGTCTGGGTATGCATTTCCACAGTAAGCAAGATGTTCCCTGAAATAATTAATTTACTCTGTGATTATGACATGTTAGTGTAAGTTGCAAAACAATACTAAAAAGCAGTCAGTTCTGTCTTACTTTAATGTCTTCAAGTTAAATTCCTTTTGTTAAGGGCTAGTAAACCTAATGGTTATTACCCTGGAAAATAACGTACAGAATCTACTTCTAATACTAAATATGTAAAAATCTTTTGGCATATTTTAATGCCATTTTTAATGAAAAAATTAAAGATGGTATATATAGATATGTATAACCCTAAGGGTAGCTTTTTTCCTTATTGCTAATGTTAAAGGTAACATATTACAAAATTGTGTCTCTTTTTGCTGCAGTATGATGCAATCAGAATCAATCAGCTTTATGAGCAGGCCAAATGGGCTATTCTTTTGGAAGAAATTGAATGCACCGAAGAAGAAATGATGATGTTTGCAGCCTTGCAGGTAGTGAAGAGTATTGGTAAATTGGACTTTAAAGGGGAATGGGTAGGGGATTATTTACATGGTAAAGTGGCATAGTAATTCCAGTAGTATTTTGATATAATGTTTTTTTTGGTTTTGTTTTTTTTTTTTTAATTTTTTGATATAATGTTTTATTTTTTGCTATGTAGAAAGTGAATGGACACTTAGAAGGCAAAATATGTGAATTTAATTTTTTTGTCTTATGTATGAGTTTAGTGGTATACTTAAGTAGTTACTTTTCTATATCCTCTGACCCCCAGATCTATATTAGCTTAAAACTATCCAGTTTTCCCCTGGAAATAAAATCCACATTAAAAATCAGATTTCTGAAATGAAGCCTTGCATAACTTCATAAATATCTGGGAATGGTAATATTTGTAAAATGGGCTACGGCAGAAATTAATACCTTTTAAGATGATAAAATTTTAATAGACTAGTAAAACTAAACATAAATAAGTCCTAGAATGACGTTTCCTTAATAAGCAAGTAACTAACATTAAGCTAGTATTTTTCCAAATGTGGATCTTGCATATTTCAGAATTATAGTAGGGCTTACTAAGAAATTAATGTCCACTGATCTCCCCTCTGGTAAAGTAATATTAGGATGGCACCCACAGTTTCATTTTTAGAGACACTGAGGTCTGACTGACCACTAGATTAATCTTTCTAGATGAATCATTTCAGATATCTAAGTGTTCTCAGATTATGGTGGAATTCCATTTTCACGTAAAGTTCTGATTAAGTTGATGTTCTTTGAGTACAATAAGCAAAAAGAACATTTAGTTTTGAATGTCTTTTACTTTAACAGTGATTTAATTCTTCATTAGAACACAAATAAAAATGTTCTCCATCTTCCAAATGCTTTTATGTACCCAGAAAAGTATCTCAGTTAAGACTCACAACATTGTTTTTTTGAGAGGAAGAACAGCTCATTTCTTCTTCGTTTACATTCTAAAAGAGGGAAATCAAAATGAACTCCAGATGGTAAATGAATGAAATAGTTTAATTATTTATTTTCTAGAGACTTGCTTAATCAGATAAGACTCTTTTATGTTTCTGGATCATTCAGGCTACCTGAAGAATTTCTTGAATTAAACTCTGGAACAGTTTTTGGAAAATATCTCACTTGGTTACAGCATTCTGTCTACATTTTTCCCACTTAGAGTAAGGGCTAGTGAAAATTTTGCTGATGACAAAGTAAATAAGAAAACTTGTAAAATGTATATGGAGAAAACCACAGCTTTTCTTACATACTATTTCTTATCTTTTTTATTATAAAAATAACGCATTTTTTAAAAAAGGCAACAGTTATATGCAGTGCCCAGCACATAGTAGGTGTTCAAAAAATAGTTATTGAATGAGTGTACACATAGTCGTATTGTCACAGAAATGGGACTAGTCTGCGGCTTTCCCCAACTCCCACCCCATCCAGTAAACATTAGATATTCCATTTCGATTTAGTAGAAAAACACCTCAGAATGCTGGATTTTAATTCATGGAGACTGAATGCCCCAAAGCATAGCTTTCCCTGGACCATTTTAGAATCTAGATTCAGTGAGAGAAATTTGGACTACAAATACCCTGAGTTGCTAGAAGCCTTCCCAGAAACTGACCCAAAGCCTCTTGGAAGCCATCCAGCCCAAGAAGGGGAAAACTCAGAAAATATGGCAAGGAGATGCCTAGTATTTTTTATTTTAGACATAGGCTGCACCCTGAACTATTCTTTTATTAGAACTTCTGGTTCCTTGTGTAAAATAAATCTACAATAGTAAAAGGAAACAAAGTACTTCAAAGTAAGAAGCTGTGGATTTTGAAAAGTTAGAAAAGTGAGTAACACTGTTTTTTAAGCATTTAGGTCCAATCATGTATTGTAACATTTAACAGATGCCCCACCCATGCACATTTGAAAGCAAAGCTGGATTTTATGACCAGTCCCATTCACAGCCAGGATTTCTCCAGTATAACTCATAAGGACCTTCTGCATCAGATTCATCTAAGGCACTTAGCAGCCTGGGGCCCAGGCTAGACTCCAGATTTGCTGAGTCAAAATCTCTGAGGGTGAACCTAAGCATCTCTATGTTTAACCAGCTCTCCATATGCTTCTTACTATACTCTGATATTTGAGACCACTGCCTGAGAGCCTCAACCTACCTCCTTCTCCATGGTTTGTGAATATGAAAGTTTTCTACCATTATAAGGATCTCATTTCAACACAACTGAAGATATAGCCAGAGAGTAGTAGTTGTTAGTCGCTAGGTTTGTGACCCCATGGACTGTAGCCTAACTGTAATCCATAGACTATAGCCCAGCTGTAGTCGTCTGTCCATGGGATTTCTCAGGCAAGAATACAGGAGTGGGTTGCCATTTCCTTCTCCAGGGGATGTTCCCGACTCAGGGGTTGAACCTGTCTCTTGCATTGGCAGGCAGGTTCTTTACTACTGAGCCACGAGGGAAGCCATAGCTAGAGACTAGTCATTATTAATTCACTAAATCTTAAAAGAGAGGAAGCTATTGGCCTCTATTAGTTAATTAGATAATTGGCCTCAGCATTAGTTTACTGATTGTTCCCATGAACAGATTGTATTTGGTGAATGAATCCTTAAGAAATAAGGATTGCTACTTATTTAGTGCTCTGAAAGATAACTGATTAAGTGATTTAAAAGTTTTGCTTAACTTTGTATAAAACCTCTTAAGTTTAGCATGAGAATCTCATCATTAAAATTTGTTCTAAACCATTTATCTAAGTGTGTTTAAATCATGACTAGTTCTACACCCAAAGGTTTTTATATATATATATAGGAGGACTTATCACTACTCATTATGTATATACATATATGTATATGTGAGTATTCATATGTGTCAGGGGTGGTGTATGTATTCACATATAAACATGTTTATTCTTAGGTGTAAATGACAATGTAAATTAGGTTTTTAGCATTGAATTGAAGATGGGGGTGGGGCAGTGAAACTTTAGTTTTCAACATAATAGCAATAACTAACTTCCCACTGCAGGGTAATAGTACCCAGCAGTAGTAAGTAGTAATAGTAGTAAGTAAGATAAGGTAACCAGTGTTAATGCATTTATTCAGAAGACCTTATGCATTTTCTGTTCATTCATCCAGTACCTGTCGCTTCTAGCTTTCGTGCTAAATGTGGAATACTGCAGGGGAGGTGGGACACTTAAAAGTCACTGCTTAAAAAAAAAAAAAAAAAAAAAAGTCACTGCTTGTGTAGAGTTCAGTGGAAGAGGTGTTAACTTTTAAATCCTAGGGATTCCTCAACTGAATTAATTTGTGTTTGTCAAAAAAATCCTCCTTTTTTGAGTAAAGATTTATTAGCAGGTTTAGGACACTGATTTCAGGTGCCATGCCCATCATTTTTCTATCCTTCTAATTCTTGGGAGACTTTTAGCCTTTCGGATTAGGTGACAAAAGGCATTCAATATAGATACAGATAATAATCTCACTTTAAAATTCATAGTTAGAAAAATCATTTAAATAAAATGTCACTTCTGGTTTTAGTATCATATCAATAAGCTGTCGATCATGACATCAGAGAATCATCTGAACAACAGCGACAAAGAAGTTGATGAAGTTGATGCTGCCCTTTCAGACCTGGAGATTACTTTGGAAGGGGGAAAAACATCAACAATTTTGGTAGGGTGACTCTTTTACCTATTAATTTAGTCTGATGCTTATACCATTTTATGGAATTAGGTTTTCATGAAGTGTTTTGAGATATATAGAGAAATATTAAATGCTTTAGAGAATACAGACATAGATTTTCCAGAAATTTTCAGGGAAGTTTTTTACATTAATACTGTTTAGTCTCTAGTGCTTCCGACACAGTAGAGAGAGATCTTCTGCCAGTACAGTCTGCATATTCTCTTACAAGTAGTGGGAGAACATTTCTGCAGAGGAAAAGTTAACTTCAAGCCATGGTAAAATCTGTTTATTGATCTCCAAATTTGAAGTATTACAAAAAGAAGAGGAAATAGATCTCAGTAAAATTTTTAAATGCTTAGATATTAGCTATTACAGAAGAAACACTATTCTCAGGACTGTTATGATTCAGAAAATTTCTGTATGCAGCTATAAACAGTTTTAGCCATATTAGAATCAACACTGCATTCTTGTGGGTTGTCTAAATTGCTGTATTGATCAAATTTTTAATAGCTTTTTATGCCATTTGAAAATGCCTTTGTACTATATGACCATGTATATAGTACCTTTAAAATCTTTATAATCTGTAATTTATGTAATTTTCCTTGTTTATTGAACAAGCTGGTTCTTAATATCAGATGCTAAACAGAGTTTCAAAATTTTTTAAAGTGAGAAAAAAATGTTTTCATTCTTCTCCTAGGGTGACATCACTTCCATCCCTGAACTTGCTGACTATATTAAAGTTTTCAAGTAAGTACAAAAGAGGAGGAATTCCAAATATTAATAAATAAATGTCAGTTTTATAGTCACGTTCACATTCTTGAAATTTATGTGACTGGCAAATGCATCTCTAAAAGCATTTGCCAGTTATATGAACACTAAATTATAATGTGGAAAAATTTCACCTTTACAAAATTAAAATTCCTGCTTATTAAGTTGTTTTATCTGATAAACATTTTACTTAAGGCGGGGAGGAGATTGTGTTACTTAGATGGATTGTATCATGCAAATTCTAAAACATACGGTTCATATAAAGCATCCTGTCTAGGTGAAAGCAGTACATAGTGAACTGCTATTTTCAGTGGTTATTTCCTTGTTCAGAGCCCCAGAATTTATTGGATTCTACTCATTTGTTCATGGGATATTTTACAACACGATTCCAGAGTATCTTATCTAGATTTTTAAATGGTTGGTCTAGTCATACTCCACAGAATCAAGAGAACTAGGCATTAAGGCAGAAAGAGGAAAGGAGGTGATGTGGAATATAAGCTCTGAAATCATTTATTGTAGCTGAACATAAAACAGCTCCACATAGTAACGTTTCTAAGGTACTGACCTGATTTCAGATGCTGCTCCCTACCTCCACTTTGTTTTCCTTTTACCCGCCTTTTTCATCTACCTACACTTTTCCTTATCCTCTCCTCCCCATGCTTCATGTTTGGCATTGGAGTGGCAAGTGAAAGCCACCACTGCAGTACATCCCTAGAGATAATCACTTTGCGCACTTTAGACTTGCCAGACAAACTTGCCTGTTTAGGGAGGCTCTGGAGGCAGCCCTGCAGACACCACGAACCTGCAGGTACTTCCAGGACCCAGGAACCTTCCAGTTACTGACATTTCCTTCACTTTTACTTTCCTGTCCTTTCCATGTGACCTGCTAGTGATGGGGACAGCTACAACTGACAGAAATACTGGAATGTTATCTTAGAGTCTTTCTCTGCCCACTCACTGTAATATCTCCTGAGCAGGTTGAGAAGAAGGGGAAATTCCAGTAACAATAACACTGAATAGAACACACTAGATGAAAGGGAACTGAACTCGGCATATATAAAACTTGGCCTCAGACTTTTAATATTGTGAGATTTTGCTGCTAAAACATAGCATTGATAAAGTTGTTTCAAAAGTTTTTTTTTTCTCCCTTCTAATTCTGTTCGACACATAGGCCAAAAAAGCTGACTCTAAAAGGTTATAAGCAGTATTGGTGTACCTTTAAAGATACATCTATTTCTTGTTATAAGAGCAAAGAAGAATCCAGTGGCACACCAGCTCATCAGATGAACCTAAGAGGTAAGGAAAGCCTTGGAATGACTGTATTGATGGTAGAATATCTATTAGCTAATATTCACTAAACTTCATTTTGCTGGGGGATAAAGCTTTTAGCAGTTCCTTTTGCTCCTTTAGGTACTTTTTTTAAGTTCAGTATTCAGTTTCCCGTGAATATTTTGTTCTAATCTCTGTGCAGGCGTCGCTTGAAGGGTATGCTTCCACTTTTATCCCAAATACATCTGTGGCATCCCTTTTCTGTTCTTCAGCATGAGGACATGTGGGTTTTCTCATTCTGCGGGAGCTGCCCGCATATCTGCTTCAGATTATGCCTCATTCTCATCTCTGCTGTAGTCCTCGCCCAGTTTTCGGGGCTGTCTCTATCAGCCTCCTACTCCTTTTCCTCACCTTAACAGGTAACCAGCTGGTTCAGCTCAAGTCCCCAGTCTCTTGGCTTTCTGACTCACCAGTGGGTTAGCCACCGCAGGGTTTTACTGAGTTCTTCCCCTTTCCCAGCACCTCTCGCCTGCACAATTTTGTTGTCTTCGACACTGCTCTCATCCTGGCTCCCGGGGCAGCCCCAGGAGCCCTCTGAGGCTCCCTCCTAGCTGACGGCCTAAATCTCGTTGGTTTCCTCTTACCTCTGTAGATCCGCAGCTGTCTCAGAACAGGGGCTAGTATTTGAGCACGCGTTGCTGCGCCTGTTCCCACGGTCCAGTGACCTAGACTGAGTCCGGCCGAGGGCTCAGAGGTGCTGGCTTCGGTCTTTTTTCCCCCATTCAGGTCTGTGGAGGTACAGCTTCATTGGGTTCTAGTGACTTCCGTTTGTTCTTCACACTGCTTCTTCACCTCTTTGAAAAACCTGTTGGATGCATTGGTTCACGGGGGAGGAGCATTTCCTCTCCTGGCTGGCCTGGTTCTTCTGCAGCTGGAGGACGTCCTGCTGCCCCTTGCTCTGATTTCTCTCTACACAGCCTTCAGCTGCACTTGCAGATTGCCCATGAGCCTCTCACTTGCAGTGATGTTACTTAAAGCTGCCAGCTCACTTCTGGTTTAGACACCACTTCCTCTGGGCAGCCGTGCCCCTGAGAACTGCTCTCCGGCACGCTCACACAGCACTCACCACGCCCTTGGTCCCTAGCATGTGTGCTGGAGGATGCAGGACACACTGGCTTCTCACTCTTCACACTCCTTCTACTGGCCTTCCCTTATAGCAGAGGCTGGAAGACGAAAGGACATTTTCCAGATTCATTTCCAGTGAGACTGAGATTCCAATCAGATGCATTCTTGCATTCCAGTCAGATGAATTCCCAACTGAGTTAAGGGGTTGTAGAGGCAATTAGGAAAGGATTTAAGTGTTTCCGGGCTCTGGAGTTATATCTGTAGATCTGTAATCTTTATTTTTTTTGGTACATTGTGTATTAGAATACTTTTAGTATATTTCAGCAAAATGTCCAAATCTCTACCCTGTCTCTATTCTGCCTAGTAGTCATCTGTGAACTATTGCTTTATAATTACATGTGTGTGTGCTAAGTTGTGTCCAATTCTTTGCAACCTTATGGAGTGTAGCCCGCCAGGCTCCTCTGTTGATGGGCTTCTCCAGGCACAAATACTGGAGTGGGTTGCCCTGCCCTCCTCCAGGGGATCTTCCCTACCCAGGGATCAAACCCACGTCTCTTTGATCTCCTATATTGGCAGGCAGGTTCTTTACCATTAGTGCCACCTGTGAAGCCCATTTATAGTTATATACATTTTATTAAGGGGCTTCCCTCATAGCTCAGTTGGTAAATCATCCACCTGCAATGCAGGAGACCCGGGTTCGGTTCCTGGGTGGGGAAGATCCCCTAGAGAAGGAAATGGCAACCCGCTCCAGTATTCTTGCTTGGGGAATCCCATGGACAGAGGAGCCTGCCAGGCTACAGTCCACGGGATCTCAAGAGTCAGACACAACTTAGCAACTAAACCACCACCACAACCACCGCATTTTAATAAATAGAAAAACCTCTGCTCTGGGGTAGAAGATTGCTATGTCCACGTGTTGAAATTCTGTAATTTTCCTAAAACTTCTAGTTAGACTCACTGCCTTTCTTCCTAGGTCATGAGTTTTTAACTTTTGGATCTTTACCATTATTTGTTACTCTCAGAATACATTGCAGCTGTCCTCTTGCTTCCCTTCCAAGCTGCCCAGGATCCACTCCGATTATCCACTCTCAATTTAGAGGTTTAATCTGTCTTCTGGACCCCATCTTCTCTGTCCCTGTTACGTCCTTAGTCTTCTCTCTATGTGACTGAGAAGTTAAGTCCTGGATGGAGAACAGTTTACAGGGTGTCCTAATCCCACTTCTCCCACGTCTTTCCAAAGGAGTACTTTTCTAGCACATCACACTGGTGAGGGTAACACTAGCCTAAGAATCAAATGGCCTAGGTTCTGCTCTGCCACAAAACAAGCCCTGTGATTTTGGAAAAATAACTATCACGACCTTAGTATCTTCCTCTGAGTAATGAGAGTGCTGGACTGGATGCTCTCTAAGGCCCCTAAGATATCTCAAACGCACAGTTCCAAAAAATGCAGGTCAGCAGATGCTGACTGGTCACCCATGCCGCACACTGTGCCAGGTACCAGAGTGATGAGCGAGAACAGATTACAGTCACATCCCTAAGATGTCAGAGAATGCCAGGAAATAAACAGCTACAATTTGGGCAATAGTAGGACTTTAAAAAGTAAGCAGTAGGTCAAAGGAACAAAGAGGTAAGGATGCTGTATCAATCTTCAGTGATTTTGGAGAGAATTAGGGGAAGCTTAATAGGAAATAACATTGGAGTTAAGATCCCAAAAAGAAAATTGCGATCCATGAAAGGAAGGAGGAGAGTTGGTAAAAGAGACTGATGTGCAAAATTGTGTGGGGAAAAGCATCAGCAGTCACGTGGTGGGTGGATGAGGGGGCATGCTTCTGGAGTGTGGAGTTGAAGCTGAGAGGATGCATCCTTCCCTAATAGCTGCTGAATCCATTCCTTTTAACAAGAAAGGTGACAGCAGGAGTTAAACTTGTTAAGGAGATTGTTTTCTAAACTGGCAGCAATGAAGTGACACTGAAGGATTATGAATACGATAAGATTCATCATCCTTACATTGGCTGCAATGTAGAAGAGTAATTATAGAATAGTGATACTGATCCAGGTTACACTTATCAGCATGGGTGAGAAAAGGACACAACTTTGTTAGATTCTCAGGACGTTCAGTCAACAGACTGGATGATTGACCTGGGAGAGGCTGGGGGAGTGACTTGATCCTGGCTTGTACAGTTGGGTGGATAGGGTAATTCTGAGATTGAGAATATATAAGAGCAGAGTTTGGGGAGGAAGATGAGCTAAATTTAATTGGGTTATTTTAAATTTGAGGTGCCGGTGGTGTATCTGTTTGGAGCATGGGTAAGATCCATGCTGCAGATACTGATGGGGTAGCAGTGAGTATTAATAGTAGATGCAGCCTTTGTAGTAGTTGTTTATAATATGAAAAGGCTGAGAGCAGAACCCTGCAGGACACCCTTGTTTAAGGGACAGGGCAGATTAGAGGGGGTGGAACTTGCAAGGGAAATAAACAACAAAAAAAATATCTAGGAAGACCATAGAAATCAGGTATGATAGAAGTTAAAGGACAGAATAGTCAATAGTATCAAATGCTACAGAAAAGTTAGATTAAGCTTCCATAAGATTTAGCCACATGGAGGTGGTTCATGGCCTCTATTAAGAACAGATTCATCAGATTTCAGTGGGCTTTTATGCATGGGAACCAAAGTACAGTCACTGAGATGGGAAACAAAGATAGCTTTTTGATGAACCTTTGTGACAGGCAAGGCGGAAAAAGGGCAGTAATAGAAGAGAGAGGCCTAAAATGGAGAGGTGTTTTATGGTTTAAGATGGGAGACTCAAGGAAATTAAATGCTGATGGAACTGTCATGTAGAGAGGAAGGGAGGTGGGAGGACAGGATCTCTGTGATGGAACAAGGTACCTGACAGATGGTAGAAAACTCTGCCTGCTCGGATAGGAGAGATACCTTTTCCTCTCTGTGGACGTGAGGGTGGTCAGGTTTATCTGCTTTGGCGGCAGGAAGTTGGGGGACCTCATTTCTGGTGGCTTTCATGTTCTTGGAAAAATAACAGGTGAGGTTGTTCTCTAAGAGTACCATAGGAGGCCTGAGAAGATGTGAAATAAGCATCGTTGAGGATGTTAACGCAGAATGGTTGCAAGTGTTACGGGGCAGATTGATGTTGGGAATCTACATGTTTCTAGTGCAACTTACCTGCTCAGTTTTGTGATCCCCCCACCCCTGCCCATCTTGAGAGTGCTCAGCAGCCAGAGCATAGGCAAGTAAGAGGTAGGTGGTTGGGTTGAGCCAGGATTAAGGTTTTGCGAAGTGTGTATAATGGAAAGACAGTGAGTCTGGTGAGTTGGAGGTGACAACTAGTGAAGCAGGGTCCAGGCTGGACTGCAGAGAAAAGGTGGAAACATGGAGCCAATGGGGAGAGAGTTGTGGGGTCACAGGATTGGGTCTCCCAAAGATTTTGAGGGGATTTAGGATTGAAGATTGTGCTCAGAATGAGCTGTTTGCCCATTTCAGAGGATTAGTAATTGGGTTGCAGTAAGGTCCAGCATGTTACGTGGAAGTAAGTAGCCAAGGAGGTGTGGAGTGAATATTGTCTGAAATGTGGCTTCTGAGTGCCTCTGCCTGCACTGGTGCCTGAGTTACCACCCTCTTTGTCTCTCTCCATGTAGTTTTCTTGATATTTTACTTTAAAAAGAGGTCTAATTATTATGGAGTTGCATACTTGAAATATATTTGAATGATTAATGAAATTTGTGGAAAAGATTGTATATCTTCAGACTTCTCTTTGTTTTAACTTTGCAGGTTAAACACATTGCTGCACAACTTGCTGAGTGTTTGTAATGATTGTATAGGAGTTACACGTGGTAGCTATGTGAAGTAAATACTCTAAAAAGAAAGCAAAGAGGGAGGGAACGTTCATCAAATTCGAGACTGAAGTTAATTCTGGAGAGGAGAGGATCTCTCCTTTATCTAAAATGTTTTGTTTCCTTTATTTGCTACTTAAAACATTTATTTGATGAGGTAAAAAATGATAGTTTAAACATTTGTTCAGATACATAGAAGTTTACTCTCTTGTTGCTTGTACTTTATTTGTCAGGAGAAGTTGCTCCAGTTCAGGGACAAAGGCAACAGCAGGCTCTGCTAACAGTTTACATTCTTCCCCACAGAGTCTGCACTATGGTCTTAACACGCATTGAGGGCAACATGAACTAAGTACTAACAATTGGAATACTCTTTGGGGAGCTTTGATATAATCTTTATCTTACTGATCCTGTGAGATCACTGGGAGATAGAGCTTAAGGTCAGGGAATTTGGGCATAAGTAAATATGATATACTTACTAAGTGGTCAAGAAAGGTCTGGAACCCAAATCTGTCTGCTTACAGAGCTCTTCTTCACTATTTTATACTGGTTACTAGTTTAGGCTGACCATTGCCCCATTATCTATCTGGGTATACATTCAGTAAATCTGTTTTCTCTCCTATAAAGCCATAAACTAATGGTTAACAGAGTTGATTACAGGGATTTTTTTACAGTCTGTAAATGTACGTATTCCTGAAAACTTGCCAGTAAAGTGAAATTCTGCATGCCCTTATTTTCATGCTGACTTCCCATGTATGTAAGTTTATGTTACCTTCTGTGTCAGATGGACTCCCAGAATTTTGTGCAAGTCAGGAGAGCCTGTGCCTTAGTCTTCCTCGCACGCAGCCATAGGAGGGCAGAGCAGCGAGTGAGGAGCAGTGGGGCCCTGAGGGGCCCTCATATCGGACCCCAGCTCAAACTGGCTGGTTCCCCACGCATGTGCCTTTCTTAAAACGCATCATAAAGTCATTTATTCTGATGAGAACACACTTTAGAATTTTATTATGGTAAGATATTTTAAAATCCCTGTACATTTAGAAACTTAGCAAAATAAAAAAACCCTAATAAGATTCAAAGAACTGAATGATATTAAAATAATAATGTGTGAAACTTGTGGGAATGGAGTGCAAGTTTTCTCTGTATGATATCCTTTTAATAGAACTCTTTCCTTCTCTTCTCAATCAAGTTTTGTGAATTGTGAGGGCCACAAACTGTGCAGTTACATCTCTTGTATATATTAGGTCTGAGTTGAGTCTTTGCTCCACCCCCAACAAAATTACTGAACATAAAGAATTGCCTGATTTGTAGATTCCATTACAGGAAAATCAGCATGTTAAGATGCCATAAAATGGGAACTGCCTGTATTGGCTTGGGATTTCTTAAGTGTAAATTTAACCATTTTAATAATTTTTTTTTTTTTTAACTACAGGGTGTGAAGTTACCCCAGATGTGAATATTTCAGGCCAAAAATTTAACATTAAACTCCTCATTCCGGTTGCAGAGGGCATGAATGAAATCTGGCTTCGTTGTGACAATGTAAGTTTTCTGATTAAAAATAAACCTCAATTTGGGGGATGTCCCTGGTGGGTCCAGTGGTTAAGACTCTGCACTCCCAGTGCAGGGGTCATGGGTTCAATCACTGGTCAGGGAACTAAGATTTCACATGCACAGTGCAGCCAAAAAAAAAAACGTAAACCTCGGTTTTCTTTGCTTCCTTAGTGAGTTGACCATTCATTTTTTTTTTTTTTTTTTTGACCATTCATTCTTATATTTTATACTCAAAGGACCTATCATGTGGTAGATTCCAAACCTCAGTATTTCTTTTCACAGGAAAAACAGTATGCACACTGGATGGCAGCCTGCAGATTGGCCTCCAAAGGCAAGACCATGGCAGATAGTTCTTACAACTTAGAAGTTCAAAATATTCTTTCCTTTCTGAAGATGCAGCATTTAAATCCAGATCCTCAGTTAATACCAGAACAGATCACAACTGATATAAACCCTGAATGTCTGGTGTCCCCTCGCTATCTAAAAAAGTACAAGAACAAGCAGGTAAACAGTTTTTTACATATACTTTAGTTTCTCCTCTTAAACACAACTTTTTTAGTCTTAATTGGTAGTCTTAATTTTTTATCAGGTGGTTAAGTTATAAGGAAAAAATAGCTTGCAGTCAGTTTAAATTGGTCATTTAAGAAAAGTCTTATTATTTTAATAGGATGGATAATGAGGTAGAATAGTTGGGAGCATATTTATTCTAAACCACCTGAGGAAATTACTCTGCTAACTGGATATTCTTTTCAGGGAATTGAATATGGTCTTACTTACTGCTTTGTGTTCCACAGTTCATGCCATTTTATTTCTTAAATAAAGTAAATGTGATCCAGAGCACAGCCAGCATTTCCCAGCCAAATCTCTGATGACTCTTCTTGCTGTCGAAATGGACCTTTCCAGCTTTGGAAATAAACTTTACGTGGTTTATAGTCCACATTTAACATTGTATTTTCTTAACATTAACAGTCAAAACCTAAGCTAGATTTGTATAATATGACAGCGTTTGGTAAATTTTCGTTGAAATTCACTGCTTTTGTTCCCTCTGTTTAGAATTCCTTTTCTGGAAATGAGTACCGTAAAAGGATTGCTATTTAGAAAAATGGTTCTTCGGTCCAACACAAAAGGTTCTTTGCCAGGGGAGTTTCACTTGGGATAGCCCCCAGTATTCTCAATACCCAGCATCATGCCATAAAAGGGAAAAGGCTCCAATTTAGGAAGGGGGTGAAGAAGAACTTTGAAATAAATACTTCATTTTTAATCTAGTTTCATTTTTATCTTTGTTTAAGGAGTGATTTTAAAATGTTATGGGAAAGGCCCAATGACATACCCAGAACACTTGTTAATTCTTAACTTTAAGTACAGTGTTTATCGTATGGGTCTGAAATCCCTTAGCTGGAAATGTTCAAAAGTTTTAATCACCAAGTATTTGTCTTTTAAGTTGCAGAAGTTGTGTAAGCTACATAGAAATTGTTTATCCCATAGTCATATGATGTGGGAGTAGTGAGGAATGGAGGAAATGCCCTCGGAGCTGTGTGGAATGTACATTGTAAGTTAACAAGGGAAAGTGAATCGAGTACTGATTTCACTTTTTAATTCTTAGGTTAATTCATTTTAAAGTTACTTATAAAGAGACTTGTTTCTAAAAGTGATGCCTTCAAAATCAGTGACTAGTTTCAAATCTTAACAGTTTTACCATTTCACTATCAGGTAAAAGATCTTAAACTATAATTGTGAAGATTGCCAAATGTTACTTTAGCTGTCAGACAGGTACTGAATTGTTTTCCCAGAAGCCTTTATAATGATAGATTTTAAATAAATAAATAAAACGATAGATTTAGCTGTAAAAAGGTAAATTTTCTGTTGGTGAGTTCTTGACTACAAGTCAACTGAAGATTGTCTTGAGGACAAAGAACGTGTGGCTGTCTTTAACTGGCAGGATGGTAGTATGTATGTGGTCTGAGGTTAAGGAGCTTTCT
Source organism: Dama dama (assembly GCF_033118175.1). Taxonomy (NCBI): domain Eukaryota; kingdom Metazoa; phylum Chordata; class Mammalia; order Artiodactyla; family Cervidae; genus Dama; species Dama dama. The sequence goes on from NC_083692.1 coordinate 37,401,171, forward strand.
AGCCTTGTCTTCCACACGGTCATCTTATCAAATGCACATTCATTTTGAATTTTCCTTTCCCTAACCAGGAGGTTGAGTCAAATATTGCCCTGACACCTAGTAAGTGCGGATAAGCAGGAGTTCGGTTGCTCTTGCACGGCATGTGCTGTGCTGGTTGTTGGACTTGGTGGCTCAGTAATTGGGTTTGTTAAACTGTATAATCCAGTGGCACTCAGGAGGCAGATAGGTCTGAGCTGTGCAGGCCATGGGGTCAGTCAGCCCTGCCAGGGCATAAAGTCTTCAGTCGCATACAGCCTTTGTTACAATCTATTTTAATTCCCCAAGATTATCTATTAGACTTGCTATGGATATTTTTCACATAACTATGACTCCCAAACTAGATTTTTACATTTTAGAGGGAAGAATTGTTCTTCGTTTTATCCATATTAATCCAAATTGAAATGAACTTGATGTATTTGTAGCCACCACTCCTAGTGTAGTGTATGGCATATTTTTATTTTCCCTTCCAGGAAAAAGGATGCAAAAAAAAGATGGTAATTGAGGGGTTTGCTTTTCTTCTGTAAATAAAGAAACAGTATGGTCACTGCACTTATTTAATGCCTTCAACTTTTTTCTGAAAAGCTGTGCATGGATCATATTATTTGACTCAATATAAGACGAGATTAAAGGCTTTTGAATATTAATTTTTTATCTTGCTACTAAAATAATTAGCTTTACCCTAATCAGTAAGAACTGGTACATGAAGGGGAAAAGGTTATTTGCATTTTAAATTTTCTCCCTACAAATTTCTACCCTTAATTTTAGTAACACTTAACAATCTAAAATAATGTGGAGTGTTTCTCAGTATTCTAAATGGAAAGTAATCACTGCTTTCTCATTTTCATTTTCATGCTTGCATTTACTTTGCTTGGTTTCCACCTAGAGTAATTTTTTTGCATGGTTTTTGGCTGGAATTTTGGTTTGCAGGTTACCGCAACTTTTTCTTTGCTTCATTGCCATTTTTTCTGATTGCCTTTTTTTCTTTCTGCTTCTTTTTTCTTTTCCTCGCATTGCCATCTACAGCCAGGCTATATAAGAGATTTGGTAAGTTCTCCATATTTAAAAAAAGAAAGAATTAAAAATATTTATAGCCCTAGCTACAATCTCCCCTCATGAATTAATTTCCCTCTACTCTTTGAGCAAATAGGCATCCCAAAGTGAGTAAATTTTAAACCTAACCTTTCTAATTACTCCTTTAGAAAAATTTTAAAATCATTGCAGTGATTTCTAGTGCTAGAAACCTTTATGGCAGGCACTCATTCTGCTCAGGTATCTTGATACTGAACTTAAAACCCATCTTGTATATGAGGATTAGAACTTGTGCTATCATATGTGTGTGTACTTGAATAAGTCTCAACAATTATATATACCTACTAGTACTTATTGTTTCTTGACATATGGAACTAAAATTAAGAAAAGCTATATATTGAAGTTTAGTTTTGAAAGTCATTATTTTACTAAAATTCCCAAATGTAGCTTCAGTTATTTTCTAATTTCATCTTTCGCAATACATAATTTGGGGACATGGGGTACATAATTCAAAGTTTTAATCCTTTTTTGTCTTGATTCTACCATGAAAGAATAATATCTAATAGTAAATATGATGTTTACTCATGTCTAGATAACAGCAAGAATCTTGGAGGCCCATCAGAATGTAGCTCAGATGAGTTTAATTGAAGCCAAGATGAGGTTTATTCAAGCTTGGCAATCATTACCAGAATTCGGCATCACACACTTTATTGCAAGGTCAGTGGTTCTACTAAGCACCAATGTGTAAACCTTAGTCTGTGCCTTCTTACTTAATCGACTTCATGTAATTAGAAGTTAAACATTTAAAGCTACCTACTGAGACCCATTAACCTATTACACAATAAAATTTAAAGAATGTTGGAATGTATTTTCTGTGCTTATAATTTTTTCATCAGAAATTTAAAGTGATTTCATTTCTCTTTTTACTCAGGCAAGAATAGCACTTTAAGAGTTAAAAAGTACATATCTTCAAGAAAAACAGACCGACATGTCCCCCTACCACCCCTGTTTTAAAACATGTATTTATGTTTTTAATTCTGTAGGTTCCAAGGGGGCAAAAAAGAAGAACTTATTGGAATTGCATACAACAGACTGATTAGGATGGACGCCAGCACAGGAGATGCAATTAAAACCTGGCGTTTCAGTAACATGAAACAGTGGAATGTAAACTGGGAAATAAAAATGGTAAGCTGTAACCATGCTGCTTGAACACACACACATAGTCGATATGCTAAAAATGAATTAATTAAGAAGAAAAGGCCCTATAAATGTTTAAGGTTCTTTGTGCCATTTCCTCTTAAAGTATAAAACATGCTTGGTTGTTCATTTCCTACTTAAACTTGCCTGTTTTATAAGTGCCCAGATACTTCTAAGAGCATAATATGTTACACTGTTGCCTAATCTTTAAGATTGTCTTTCTCTAATGAATAAATCCTTTCCACTCACAAATAGCAGCTACTCTTTAGTGAATGCCTACTTTATGCCAAGCATGATACTAGATGTTTACATTTGTACCCTATTTCTAAACGTTACCCCAGCCCTGCAAGGTAAATGGATTATCCCCACTATACAAATGAAGGCCATTGTTGTCCATGACCGCACACTGAGAATTAGGATTCAGACTGGGATACTTGGGGCTTTAAAGCTTGGCACACCATGCTACCCCTAGCCTTGGAGTACATGACTCTCACTTAAACAGAATATTTCCCTAGTAAGTCCTTTGTTTTAGGGTCATTGGATTTATTGTACTGATTTCAATTACTTCATAGAATCTTGTATTTCTGAAATATTCAAACATGAAACCTAAAGGTTAAATAGCTAAACACAGGAAATAGGTTTTCTCCCAGGACTTGAAGGAGCCACTCATTAATTGAATCACCAGAGATCTTTTGGGAACTTAATGACCTAAGCCCCTTGCATTCAGCCTTCCTTTTCAGAACAAGAAAACTAAAAAAGAGGAGGGGAGGGGCCAATAAACTTCTACTTATGCTTTTGGACTTGAAGGCATTATTAGTTTAGGATTGAAAAAAAATAATTTGAGGACCGGCGAGTGTTTTGTGCTCAGGGCAGACCTTAAGTGTAGTGGCCTCACTTGGACCCAGCCATCTGGACTTCCGCAGGGACTGACGGTTCTCTGTCTCTGTTCCAGGTCACTGTAGAGTTTGCAGATGAAGTACGGTTGTCCTTCATTTGCACTGAAGTAGATTGCAAAGTGGTTCATGAATTCATTGGTGGCTACATATTTCTCTCAACACGTGCAAAAGACCAAAATGAGAGTTTAGATGAAGAGATGTTCTACAAACTTACCAGTGGTTGGGTGTGAACAGAAATGCTGTGTAATGAAACTCCATGGCCATAACAGTTATTTAACTTTAAAAGCTGTTGTTTGTTATATGCTGCTTAATAAAGTAAGCTTGAAATTCATTATTTTATCATGAAAACTTTTTTGCCTTACCAGACCAGTTAATATGTGCACTAACAAGCACGACTATTAATCTGCTCTCATGATACAATGTATGGACTTGAATATGGCATATGTTCCTTAGAGCCAGGAATTGAAACTGAAGTAGTGGGTAAGTTAGGAACAAAACATCACTGATTCAAGTTAGCCAAACTGTAAGAAATTCAAGCCATCTACTTTAAAGCTATCCAGGGCTTAAACTATATGAAGTCTATTTATCATGTTAAATGCATGTGTTTTAATGTATGTTTAATTTGACCTCATAATTTTTCAAATATCCTACTTTGGTTAGCCATCTGTCATCCGTCCCCCCCACCCCACCCCCAAAATAAATCAGGCCTACAAAAGGTGCCTGGTATTTAATAATGTTATTGTTTGATCTTGAAGGAAAATGCTATTAGTCATTATGCCTGGTTTGTTTTTGTCCTTGAATAAGCATGTATGTATATTGTCTTGTGTTTTTATTTTTACACCATATTGTATTACAACACTTTTAGTATTCACCAGCATATTCACTGTCTGCCTAAAATATGCAACTTTTGCATTACAATATGAAGTAAAGGTCTATGAAGTATGCATTTTGTGTAACTAATGTACAAACACAAATTTTATAAAATTGTACAGTTTTTTAAAAATCTACTCACAACTAGCAAATGGCTTAGATGTAGCATCTTTGCATTAATTAAATGCTCTTTAAAATATAATTAATGTGCAGTTTTAATATCTGCTAAATTAAGGATGACTTCATTATAGTCATGATTTGCCACAATGTCCTTAACTCTAATGCCTGGACTGGCCGTGTTCTAGTCTGTTGCGCTGTTACAACCTGCATTGGTGCTAGTCAGAAAATTCCTAGCTCACATAGCCCAAAAGGGTGCCAGGGAGGGGTAGATTACCAATATTGTTCAATAATCCATGGTTTAAAGACTGTATAAATGCATTTTATTTTAAATAAAAGCAAAATCTTTTATTTAATGTTTCTTTTGTACTTCTTGTTTTTACTGTTCACGTGACATGAACTGTGTAGACGTAAACTTTCGCTTTTGTAAGTGCTGCACCTGCAGCTTGTGAGAGCAGCGTGCTTAGTGTTCTGCAGTGTCAGCAGACAGGCGCACTTAATCTCTAAGAGGGAGTCTTCCACTTCAGTTGGAACCCCTCATTTTTCCTACTACTTAAGGATGAACTATAAAATATTTATGTTAGAAATGTAGCTATAAATAGAAATATGACAGATGAACCGACACTGCTGGCTTGAGCAGAACTGATTTTAAACAGAAAAATGACTCCGTTTAAGAAAACACATTTTTTTTAATGAATTTACTCTGTATTGTTACTGCTATCACATCATCACTCAGACTCAAAACTTCAGTTCTGGACTTTCTCCTTTACCCCTTGCAATTAATAAGGCCAAGCCCTGGTGATATTTCGCTCATGCAGCCCAGTGTCTTTCTTCTGTCCCTGCTCTCACCGTCCCCTGAATTCAGATCTTTGGCCTATGTCACATTCCCATGGCTTTTCTTTGTACTCTAAGGCAGGTCTTAACAAGGCCTTGCTCAAAAATTTAAGAGCTCCTTCCCATTTAAAAAAAAAAAAATTAATAATATGTTCCCATTCCTCATCTTAAGTACAGGTCATCAACTTATACAGTCACTTGCTAAAAGCCCCAAAATATATTTAGTCTGTGGCACACACTGGTGTCCTTGCTGGTCCCACGGCCTCCCCACAAGGGAGAATAGCCTCTGTGCTGATTGTTCGGCCTCTGGTGGCCCTTCTGCCCTCCCAGGGATTTTGAGATCAGTTTAGCCCCAACACAGCACTGGGCTGTATTTCAGCTCCAGTAACTCCTGGTTGCTCACAGCATAAAAGCTAATGGTCCCCAGTCAAACGCTTAGAGATCTCTTGTGGCCTGTTCCCCAGCTCAAACTGGGCCACTCCAAACACACGGCACTCCCATCTCCATTCATTCCCCAAACCTAGTCGCCACCTGTTCACATCTGAGCTTTCCAGCATTTTAGAAATTTTAGAAAGAGGTCGAATGTTCTTTCATCCATGAATACTTCCAAGTTTCCTTGTAGCCAAACATTGTCTCTTATTCCTCTGAACTGCCACTGAATTTGGTCCTTTTTGGAACTTAAGAGCAGTCATCCTTATTAGGATTGAGTATATCCTATTGCCCCTAATAAATTACTTAAATTATTACTTCTTTGAGGACTGGATCTGAGTGTCATGGTTTCTACCTAGGATCCATTAACATATATTTGTTTATTGATTATAGTGATGGTTATTTTGGAAGTCAAGAGGTTGTTACAACTTGGAACTTTTCAGCATCAGCATAGTTTAATATGGAGGAAACACTTTTTGGATACTGTCTGCACTAAGAGGCATGCTAAGTGTTTCCACATACATTTTCTCTTCTGTAAGTGTCAGTTACTGGGTCGTGTCCGACTCATTGCAACCCCATGGACTGTAGCCTTCCAGGCTCATCTGTCCGTGGAATTCTCCAAGCAAGAATACTGGAGTGGGTTGCGATGACTCCGCCAGGGGATCTTCCTGACCCAGGGATAGAACCTAGGTCTCTTAGATTGCAAGCGGATTCTTCACCACCTGAGCCATCAGGAATGCCCTGTCTTTTTTAAAGATTCATGCAACTCTACCTCCTCATTTTATAGATCAAGCTCAGTGAGGCCGAGTAACCTGTTTGAAGTCACATGGCTATAACTGACAAATGCCAAGGCAGAGCTAGAAGTGGAACCCTGATTTCCATCTCCCTATCCAGTGGTACTTAATCCTGGGGAGCCCTATTGATGGTGGTCTCTACAGAGATGACACCAGTCAACGAAAAGAACACTGACAGAGCCTCCAGAAACAGCTTCTGGTTTCTGCTCAATAACTCATTTTCAGGTAGACACAAAGGCACAGGGGACAAGAGACTAAGCTCTCTTGCAACTCGTTCTCTTACGACAGCAGTTTAAAGACCAGCTGGAAGCCCCTGATGCAGTTGGTCACTAATCTTCGCTTGGTACAAATTATTTTTTAATGCAACCTCGAACTTCAAAAGTCAAGGACTTAGAGACATGGACTTATTTTTCCCCAGGCATTACTGAGGGATAATTGACAAAACTGTAAGATATTTACAGTGTACACTGTGGTGATTTGATCTACATCTAGAAGAATGTAGATCACACACTCCACACACCACCACCTGGCTAATTAACACACTCGCCCCCTCAGAGACATGAACTTTGTGGAAGGAAAGCCACTTGGCAGTTCTTGGCCAGCATAGAGATAGTGCTCATTTCATTTTGTATTCCATAGTTCTGTTCTTTTTTATGAAAAAAGTCATATTGAGGTGCTTTTAATCATTTATTAGTTAGTGATGTAGTGGGATCAGACCAATCTGGGTTCCTGGCCTTTAATTTATCTGGGAGATAACTGCACAGAGTTAAAATGTTTCAAGTACACAACAGTTTACCTGTATTAAATGTAGTAGTTTCCCAGTAAAATACTGTTTTTTTTTTAACTCAAAACTTCTTTGATACTCTGGAATGCATCCTTATCTTAGACTTTTCTTAATTGTTTCTGCCCCTATAATTGTTTGACAAGGGCTGCTGCTGTGTTTGACCATCAGTCAAAGCATAGTAACATCCTCACTGCTCTGATAATTCAGAAAATAAGAACAGGACTTTCTGAGATCCATCCCTTTGTGACATAGTATCATCACTGATAGTTCTTGAATGCCCTCTCCTCCACCCATGACCTTGCACAGCTGCCGCCTATTGTCTATGCTCCGCTTTATTCTAAAAATGCAGATGCTGGTTCCAAATAATCCCGCCACCCCATCTCCCAAAATGTTTTTGTGGCTACTGTAGCTGTTCCCTCTTTTAGTGGCTATAAAGTTGCAACGGAAAGGCAGGGATGAACTGACTCGCTATGTGGGGAATGTAGGCCTAATAGACATATACAATAATAAGTGGATTCAATTCTTACTCTGCTGATAAAGTTCGTGTCATCTCCACACAGAACTGCCCAGGAAGAAGTTGTTTACTGAAAACTCTGTGTTCTTCAGCAAATTAACTGTGTCATTATCTGTTTGAACTGCTTTGGCCTGGCAGGTCAAGAATGGGGGAGGGAGGAGGCAGAGAGAGTGACAGGAAATGGGAAATTGTCTATCTGGGTAAGAGGAATGAATCTCTCCCAGTGGATGGCAGAGCCAACCAGAACAGGAAACAGAGGAGCAAAAAAGCCTTATCTGGTGACCTGATTTCCCATTGTGCTGATTCCTCTCTTGCTGTCTCTGCTTTATTTAATAAACAGTACTAAGTTTCCCAGGCCGAATGTATACATTAAAATTCTCTATTTATTCTCATAATAAACAGTTATCAGCACGCGCGCACACACACACACACACACACACACACACACTCACCTAGTTGAGTTTTTCTTTTGATGTCTGTGCCTGGGCCTGCATATTACTAAAAATTACAAGCACTTAAAATAATTTGAGACCATTATTTCATGAGATCTAATTATAATCTCATGTGGCTTCACTGGTCAAGCATTATCTCTTACTATTCAGGGAAATGGTCCAAGTTCAATGTTAATTAAATTTGTGATAAAAACACGACAACCAACCAGACAGGTTGAACATACCTGTATTAGTGTGGTTTTCAGATATTGGACAATTTTTTTAAAAAAACACTTTTTTGAGCATAAATTCTCATCTCAAATCCAAATTTCATGAACTTAATTTTTATGATCAAGTAAAATTCAAGTAAACACATTAACTATCAGGTTTACTGATTGGAACATCTAAACCTTGTTTCTATTTTCCTTGCCTAATTGTAAATTCAGTTAGCACTTAGAAGGAATATTTAGAAAACAGCATATTTTCTATTCCAGGAGCACAAAGGGCCAAGAATAGCCAAGACACTCCTAGAGAACAACAGGTATGGCCTTTCAGACAACAAGAAGTCCTATAACTATAGTCCTAGGTAACACTAGACAGAAAGTGTCACGTTGGCACAGAGATCCCAAAAAGCCCCAGAAGCAAACATGCCCACATAGGGAAACAATTTCCAAGAGCCAGTCTTGCAGATCAGCGTGAAACAGGACTTCCCACCAAGCGTTGCTGGTGTTTATCTTTAGGGAAGGAATTTGGACCACTGACCTCATCTGTGGATGTCATAGTCCAGGTCAATTCCAAATGCATTAAATATTTAAATAGGGAATGGGAAAGCATATAACTGTTAAAAGATAACATAAGAGGTCATTCAGTGAGGAAAGATTTTGTGTATTAAGACACAAAAAGTACAAACCAGTTACATTAAGATGAAAACTAAGATACTATGAAGTGTAAAAAGGCACACTGGACCAGATATTTTCAACACATAGTTGACAGGATTACCATCTGGAATATAAATACACATGCTCACTGATGAAGCCAAAAGAAAAATGGATAGGTGATGACCATCCATTCTCTGGTGGCTCAGTGGTAGAGAATCTACCTGCCAATGCAAGAGACACAGATTCCATCCCAGATCCAGGAAGATCCCACATGCCACGGAGCAGCTAAGCCCGTGCTCCACAACTGTTGAGCCTGTGCTCCAGAGCCTGGGAGCTGCAACTACTGAAGCTCATGAGCCCTAAAGCCCGTGCTCCCCAACACGAGAAGCCATTGCAATGAGAAGCCCAAGCTCCACAGCTAGATAGTAGCCCCCGCTCACTGCAACTAGAGAAAAGCCCATGCAGCAACAAATAGCCAACATAGCCAAAAATAAATAAATAAAATTATTTTTAATAACTGGACAGAACACTGGAATGGGTACTTCACAAAAGAGGAAAGCTGAACAGCCAGTCAATCTATGGAAAAAAAAAAAAATCTGTTCAACTCTACTAGTATTCTACAAAATGGAGGACAAAGCAAAGTTAAATTAGTTGTATTTAAATACAATTAAAATACAGCTTCACACGTACCACACTGGCAAAATTTTCAAAGTCTGACAATATCAAGCATTGGCCAGGATGTGAAATAATCAGAATACTTGTTGGTGGGAGTATAAACTGGAACAGAGCCCTGCACAAACACTTTGAGGTCACCTGGTAAAATGGAAGATGTATCCTCTAGGCCAACAATTCTCCTAAGTATGTACAGAACCTGGAGAAATTCGCATGTGCAAACCAGGAGACACAGATGCAAGTACACATGGCAGAGCTACTTACAATAGCAAAACAAGAGAAGTCAGATGTCCATCACAGGAGAATGGGTAAGATATAATACAGTCATAAAATGGAACCAAAATAGTGAACAAATTCCAATACACAAAAGAACAGAGGTTAATCTCAACCTAATGAATCAAAAATCTAGCTTGTAGAACACATAGTATGATTCAAATTTTAAAATGTGCAAGATGTTTTAACATGAAAAATGGAAGCAAGTGAGTCTTGCTCTTGACAGCTGACACTCTGTCCTTCTGATAGACTTTCCCGGGTGGAACTAGATCAGCATATGGTGACCCCTCCTGCCAAGTGAACCACTAATTGGTTGACTCCTGGGCTGCCCTGGTTTATGAATGGAGCTAATGAGCCCAAGGTCAGGGGTTCAGTCCCCATGTGGCCCAGTTGGCTTTGCTCTGTTTCATGCTCACAGGAGGCACCATTATTCCGTAAAATGCAGGCTGAGTCACATGAGTGAGACCAATGAACAGACCAAGAACAGTTCAGGCAGTTCAAGCAGAAAATCAACATTAACCTCAAGGCTCTGGTCAATATATAAATACCAGCATTGTTACTCATAAACATTTTTGAAGATGTCAACCCAAAACCCTATTAAACTAGCCAGGTCCTAGGAGAGGAATCAGGTAACTTACTTGACACTTGCCCTTGATGCCTACTTCAGTATGAAGTTGTGTCCTTGAGATCCAGCTTTCTACAGGTGCTGACTTTGTAAGACAGCAATTCTGAAGGAAATGTTGATTCTCAAGAAATTAGGCTCTTATGATTGGAAAGTGCTTTATAAATATATGATCAGGAAGACAACAAGATAGGAATGAAGATAAAAGCCACTGCTTACATAAACAGGGCTTGAAAATACCTGGGATCTATTTTGATTTGTTGTTTTTAAAATGTTCCTATTCATACAGAAAGTACCAGATTAAGGAATGATGATAGGTAAATAAAACTGATGGAGGCTTTTTAAAAATAATGGCTCAAAAAAAATTTTTTTTAATAAAAAAATAAAAATAATGGCTCAGTAAGACTAGTTCAGTGCTGCTTCAGTGAGAATAGAAGAAGACACATAGAATCGTGGACTAAACAAGATACATATCAAGTGTTCTTTCAAGGGTATATTTGGAAAAGCCATCATTTGTACCAGGGCGTGATGACACCAGTTGATCTGTACCAAAGACGGGGAAAAGCAAGCTTCAAAAGTAGCTTTGACGGGGAAGAAACTTACTTAACAAGAACAAAGAACAGACAGCAAATACTGAAGACTATTAGAAAGTCATCTTTGTCACTCAGGTTCGACTTTTATTTCTAAATGTTATACTCAAGAAATCATACAAAGTTTGTATAATCAGCCTATATGTCCTTACAGAAGGTTTGGAAATGCCTCAGTTTCAAAAGCAGCCCGAATGTCTTGCCCTAAATAGGTTATGCTACTTTCTGATTGGGTTTCAGTCTCATTTCAGTGCTCCAAGTACTTGCCATCTGGCAGTAGTTTAGAAACTTCCTTTTGCTTTCTCATAAATTTTGTTGAAAGCAACCACATAATGAAGAGTAAATGCCTTCTACTTATCCTTAGCAGGAAGCCGGAACTGAGTTCTTTGCAACGCCCTATCCAGGCCTGGCTGTACTGTGTAGACGGAGGCCTACACTGTAAGCCTGACTGCTTTCACATGCCCAGAATTCCTCCTATCAGGATCTTTAAAGAGGGGACTGGACAGATGTTTTCTTTCATCTTCACTGTTTAAGACAAGGCTGTGGAATGCAGAAATTTCAAAAGGTTCTTTGTTTGTTTGTATGTATGTTTAGGCAAACAAAATGAATTTTAACTGTTTCTTCTAGTCCCAAGAACTGCTTGAGATCAAATTACGTTGATTTTTAAGCAAAAATGACTTCTAGCCTACGAGATGTGATTATAAACCTTGCCCTTGATTTATATTCCGAGAAACTGCACTAAGAAGTTGTATTCCATAAAAGCCTGGGTCACAGTATTTTGCAACCTGTTAGGCAACTATTTTAAAGGCGGTATGTGTGTGTAGTAACTGATTGGTACATGATTAATTGAATTCTGTCTCTAAGTAAGAGGTCACAAAATACTTCAGGCCAGTCAGCTCATTTTGTTCCAGGAATCTATAACTTCAGATGAGTTCCTCAGTGAGGCAGGTAAAGCCACATGGTTGACTAGTCTTTTGAAAAAGGCAGTGCTCGCTTCGGCAGCACATATACTAAAATTGGAATGAAAAAGGCAGAAATTTTCTTGGTCATCTGAAAACCAAAGTAGACTCCTAAAACTTAAGCTGGAGAAGTAGAAGGCAAAGAGCTGTTAACTTAAAAAAAAAAAAAAATCAGGAAGTACTATATTAAGTGACATAGGGTCCAGAGATGAAGAGACTGTAATAATCGTGGAAGATAGCACAGGAGTTTTGGTACATGTCACATGACTGTTTACAACTAACTGCCAAGCCAGCGATGGGGGGATAAGCGCTCATGAGGCAGAGAAGGCCACGGGCCAGAGCAGCCCAGTAGCAATGCCCGGCCACGGGGACAGTGGTGGGGCCTTGAAGGATCTGGAGACAGCCTCGGGGGTGCAGGGGTGGGGGAGAGGGGGCAGCCCTGGAAGCAGGAGGCTTGGAAGCAAAGTTCCAGGTTACTGAGAAAATCCCAATCCTGACATGAGGAAATGGTAGGTGCTGCATAAATATGTGTGAAAACCTAAAAGAGGGATTTTTTTTTTTTTAAATGATTAAAATACTCAGAGAAATCAGTGGAGTAATGTGGTGTTTGAGTTATTCAAATGAAGCTAAATTTAGCCTCCTGTTTCAGAAGTACCAGATGGGGAAACCAGAATGTGAGGGAAACAAGCCCTTCAAAATCATCCTGAAGAAACACAGAAAATAATACACACATGTAAAGCATCAACTATAACCTTACTTAGTATAAATACCCGTATTTTCAAAAAGCAGTGGAGGGACAAAGATGAGAAGGCAACAAGAACGGCAAAAGAGGTCTTATTAAAACACAGCATAAAGGAGGATAGCACCCTGAAGCCTCCAAAACAAGATGGCCTGGAGAAGACCCCTGGGAAGGCCAACATCCATCAAAAAAGATGGTCCTCCCATTTCAGGCTGAGAAGGGGGATGGCGGAAACAGACCAGAGCGTGTGAGTGTCCTCAGGGATCCGGGGCAGGAGGGAATCACAGGCCGGCGCCTACAGTGGGGCGTGGGAACCTCCCTGCTTCACGCACGTGAGGGTGTGGGAACTCTGACCCTGAGCAGATGGGCCAAAATCTGTTTTTCTACAACAAAATAAATTGTGGTGCTAAGAGAAACTTCTGTGAAGTGATCTGAAAAGACTGTCACCACAAATAAATCTTCAAAGACAGTTCTTTCTGGAAAATTCCATCTAGGTCTTTTAAAGAAAAATGACACCAAACCACAACAGTATGTAAAACAAGAAAAAGAGACTAAGGGAGCCCTGCTCTTCCGAGGGGGTGGGCGCCCATGAGTCTCAGAGACACTTTCCCTGACAATCCTCTGTGTCCCCCCAGGACCCTCCTTATTCACTAAGTGAGTCCCAGCCTTAGAAATGAGAGGTGCCTGGTTGTGCCTCCCCAGTGTCTGATGGACCAGGAAAAACAAGGTGCTTGAAACATTTCCCCTGAATGAATGAGGCTAGGAATTCCAAACAAAAGGGAAAGATTTCCTTTAACAACGTGAAGGCTGGGAGGTAGCAGTTGCTAACGAAAGATACTCAGAAGGAAGTGTACTCCAGGCCTGAGGGTGAATATGGTTATATACTTTTTTTTTATTAGCCAGCTGGGAATGATTTATTTTACTATTTTTAGGTTCAAAAATCTTAGCCTTCGCTTCCCTACCACTAGCTGTTTTGAAGTTACAAAATAGAGCCAATTGGAATATTGGCCCAGCGAAATATCCCAGAGACAGGTGCTCTCAAAAGAAAAAAAAAAATTGAAATTAAAAAAGTAAACATTTCACATTGTATGCATACATCAAAATATCAAGCTTAAATTATACACAATTTTTTTCTGTCAGTTATGCCTAAATAAGGATAGACAAAAAAGAAATAAAGTAAAAATAAATAGTCTTATTAAAAAAAAAAAGCAAACAAGAAAAAAAGATTTGGGGGTTGTTTACATTATCATTTCATGCTAGGAATTTGAAGTCAATCTGATGGAGATAATGTTAAGGAAGGTATTAACTTCCAAGTTCACTACAAGGACAGGAGCCCTTCTCTAATTTCTTTTCAGCCAAACCTTCCCTAGAGGGATCTCATCACGTCAGTTCCCCAAATATCAGAGATAGTCACACAAGAATTAAACAGAAAAGTGTTTTTTCAAAGACAAATACAAATACATTTTTAATGTGATCTCTGCCCATTTTCTCTCCACTAATCATAACTAACATTTGTTGAGCAAGAACTTGGCCAAGCAGTTTACACATACTTCATCTCATTTAAACCTCACAAAACCCTATGATGGATCGAAACTATGGGGAAATTAAGGAGTTTTTTCAAAGCCACAGAGCTAATAAGTGGTTCCAAAGCTTGTAATCTTCAACCACCATTCTCCCCCATTAATATGGATAATTGGACGTTGCCTAGAAAAGTGCAGCAACCAGAGCAGCCCATGATCCATCCATCAATTCACTTTTTAAATTTTCTGCTCAATCCTGTCTGACCCTTTGTGACCCTATGGACTGCAGCCCACAAGGCTCCTCTGTCCATGGGATTATCCCTGCAAGAATACTGGAGTGAGTTGCCATTTTCTTCTCCAGGGGACCTTTCTGACCCAGGGATGGAATTTGCATCTCCTGCATTTGCAGGTGGATTCTTTACCACTGAGCCACCTGGGAAGCCCTTTAAGTTTTATACACTTTAAAAACTTTTTACTATGGAAAAACACAAACATATATAAAGAAAACAGTATAATGAATCCCCATGTATCCATCACATGAATTTAACAATTACCAATATCCTATCATTCTTGCATCTCCTTTACCGCTTCCTACTCCTCACTCGATTATTATGTTCTTGCAGGTTGTTGAGGTAAAAAGCATACATACACTGACATGCATGAATCTCAGCTATACAGCCTGACAAATGGATGCACACCTGTAATCCACATTCCTCACACAATTCAGAACATTTTGTCTCCCTGGAAAGGGCCTCCGTGTCTTCCCAGTCCTCAGAGGCAACCACTGTTTTGTTTTTGTTTTTCTAAACTTAGTTTTTCCTCTTCTAGAATTTCTATAAAAGGAATCACACAGCATGTCCTCTTGTGTCTGGCTTTTTGAGATTTATCCAAAGTTGTTGGATACATCACAAGTTCATTGTTTGTATGAACACACCACAATTTGTCTATTCCATTCTCCTATTGAGGCACATGTGGGATGTTTCCATTCTCAAGCTATTGTGAATAAAACTACTGTGAACATTGTTATACAAGCCTTTTTGCGAACATGTGTTTCATTTCTCTCCAGGAGTGGAATTTCCAAGTTAAAGGGTAGGTGTATGTTTGATTTTTATCTGAAACTACTAGGCTTTTTTCCAAAGTGGACATACTCCCTTATATTTCCCCTAGCAATTGATGGGTGCTGCTTACAGACTCATCAACATTTGATGTTGTCAGTCTTTTAAATTTTAGCCATTCTAATGGGTGTGTAGTCTCAATTCATTGTGGTTTTAATTTGCATTTCTCTGATGACTACTGATGTTGAGCATCCTTCCATGTGTTTGCTGACCATTCATCTATCTTCCTTTGTGAAGTGTGGGTTTAGGATATCTGTCCATCTTTTTAATAGTGGGTTGTCTCGGGGGCTTTCGAAAAGTGGCTCAGTGGTAAAGAACCCACCTGTCAATGCAGGAGACACATGTTCAATCCCTGGTCTGGGAAGATACCACATGCCATAGAGCAACTAAGCCCATGTGCCACAACTATTGAGCCTGTGCTCTGGTGCCTGGGAGCCACAGCTGCTGAGCTGCAATTACCGAAGCCCACGTCCCCAAGAGTCCATGCTCAGCAGCAAGAAAAGTCATCACAATGAGAAACCCCAGGAGCCCCTGCTCACTGCAACTAGAGAAAAAGTCCATGCAGCAACAAAGACCCAGCACAACCAAAAATAAGTGAATAAATAAATAAATAAAAAGTGGGTTGTCTTTTGCTTCACAATAGGAAGGATTGAAAGGTCTCATAGACGCCACCCTGATGGGCACATGCCTGCTGGGCAGGGCGGAGATGGACACCCCTGCTCTTTGTGTGTGTGTGTGTGTGTGTGTGTGTCCCAGGAGGCTGACCACGCACTGGTCCTGCTGCTTCCTGCCTCTGCCTTCCCCCCAACTCCCTGCATTCCTCTGTGTCTCCCTTCTACTCTTTGGTGTTTGGGTGGTCCTGCTCCAGGCTTCCTTTTCAAGGGAGAGCTGAGAGAAGGATCAGAATGAGTGAGTCTGAGATATCAGCAGTGTCTGCAATAATTCACAATTCAATAAACGCTGATGAGGTTAAAAGAAAAACTGGATCATCTTTATTACTAAATTGTGGAGTTCCTTACATCTTTGGGATACAAATCCTTTACTAGATACACATTTGCCACTGCCTACTTCTAGGCCATAGATGCTTATTTATTTTCTTTATTCTATTTCTAATAAACAGATATTTCATTTTGAAGAAATCTAATTCATAATTTTTTTCTTTTATGGTTATTGTTTTCTGAGTCATATCAGAATAGTTGCCTCCCCCCACCTCATGAATGTTTACTGTTCTCTTTCTAAAGCTATTTAGTTTTAGCTTTTATATTTATGTCGAGGATCCATCTTAAATTAAGCCTGTATATGCTGTGAGGTACTGGTTGAGATTCACTTTTCTTTACACGAGGTTATCCAGTTATTCTGCACCCTTGGTTGAAAACACTATTGTTCCCCCATTGAATTATTTTAACTCTTTGAAAAAAGTCAACTGACCACATCAGTGAGGATCTATTTCTGGACTTTCTGTCTGTCTTTACTCTGTACTTTCCTTTTTATTTCCTTGCTTTATTCTTCTTAAACATTATTCTGGCAAGTCTAGGTCCTTTGCATTTCTGTGTAGATTTTATAATTATCTTGTCAATTTTGACATTAAAAAGCCTGCTGAGATTATACTGAATCTCTACAATTATTTTGGAGAGAACTGACATTTTAACAATATTGAGTCTTCCAATCAATAATATTATATCTCTTCCCATTTATTGGAATTTTTTTTTTTTTTGGCAAGACTGAGTCGCTATTTAGTTAACAGAAACAAAGCTATTTTCTTTAAAGCAGTTTGAATCTCCAATCCTTTGGCCACCTGATGAGAAAAGCTGACTCTCTCTAAAAGACCCTGATGCTGGGAAAAATTGAGGGGAAGAGGAGAAGGGGCTGATAGAGGATGAGATGGTTGAATGGTATCACTGGCTCAATGGACATGAGTTTGAGCAAACTCTGGGAGATAGTGAAGGACTGGGAAGCCTGGCATGCTGCAGTCCATGGGGTTGCCAAGAGTTGGATACCTAGCGCCCGAACAACAACAATTGAGGCATGACTGATATATTAAAAAACCCTGCAAATATTTAATGTTGCAATTTGATGAGTTCTGGACATATGTATACACCCATGATCCACACTGGAATCTTTAAAAGGAAAAAAAAAATGTTATCAGAAAAATCTTATTCCAATGTTAAAAGTGCTTTATATATATATATAGCCACTATGGAAAACAGTGTGGAGATTTCTTAAAAAACTGGAAATAGAACTGCCATATGACCCAGCAATCCCACTTCTGGGCATACACACTGAGGAAACCAGATCTGAAAGAGACACGTGCACCCCAATGTTCATCGCAGCACTGTTTATAATAGCCAGGACATGGAAGCAACCTAGATGCCCATCAGCAGATGAATGGATAAGGAAGCTGTGGTACATATACACCATGGAATATTACTCAGCCGTTAAAAAGAATTCATTTGAATCAGTTCTAATGAGATGGATGAAACTGGAGCCCCTTATACAGAGTGAAGTAAGCCAGAAAGATAAAGAACATTACAGCATACTAACACATATATATGGAATTTAGAAAGATGGTAACGATAACCTTATATGCAAAACAGAAAGAGAGACACAGAAATATAGAACAGACTTTTGAACTCTGTGGGAGAATGTGAGGGTGGGATATTTCAAAAGAACAGCATGTATGCTATCTATGGTGAAACAGATCACCAGCCCAGGTGGGATGCATGAGACAAGTGCTCGGGCCTGGTGCACTGGGAAGACCCAGAGGAATCGGGTGGAGAGGGAGGTGGGAGGGGGGATCGGGATGGGGAATACATGTAACTCCATGGCTGATTCATGTCAATGTATGACAAAACCCACTGAAATGTTGTGAAGTATTAGCCTCCAACTAATAAAAAAAAAAAAAAAAAAAAGGCAAAAGGTTAAAAAAAAAAAAAAAGTGCTTTATATTCTATTCTACCCTATACAAAAGCTTTCTAATTATTGTACTACTTTAGTCAGAGATTACCTTAAATAATAGTAATAATTTCAAATAGAGAAAAAATGAGTTCCCTAAAATGTAAATAAAGGAAATATATAAGAGCTAATAAAAGAAAAAAAAAGAGCTAATCAAACAAAATGTGTATTACTGAAACAAGTATATCTTTGTTTGGGGTGTGTGTGTGTGTGTGTGTGTGTGTGTGTGTGTGTGTGTGTGTGTGTTTGCAGTTGATAAAGGGATGGGCACATAGTCTACCTGAAAGTAGGGGAAATTAATCACACAATTTGAGGACCTGAAGTGTTAGACAAGGCTTCCCTGGTGGCTCAGTTGGTAAAGAATCTGCCTGCAATGCAGGAAACCCGGATTTGATCCCTGGGTCGGGAAGATCCCCTGGAGAAGGGGATGACAATGCACTCCAGTATTCTTGCCTGGAGAATTTCATGGACAGAGGACTCTGACGGGCTACAGTCTTTGGAGTCACAAAGATTCGGACACAACAAAGCGATTAACACACACACACAAAGTGCTGGACAACGTAAGTGGGGGGAAAAAGATGCTGACAAAAAGATAATGGAAAGTGGAAGCCCTAGCTGATGGCACAAGATAGCCTCTTTTGTTAACTTCTTAACAGTCAAGTGTGATTTGTTAAAGAGAAAGCCTCCATGGGGCTGGAGTGCTTTGTGATACCCTGCACTCCAGTGGTGCAAGTCAGCTCTCTTGTAACAGTACGAAGACTGAGAAGTGAGAGAGAAGCAGTCCTTCAGCTCAGTTCAGTTCAGTCACTCAGTCACGTCCGACTCTGTGACTCCACGAACTGCAGCATGCCAGGCTTCCCTGTCCGTCAATAACTCCCAGAGCTTGCTGAAACTCATGTCCATCAAGTCGGTGATGCCATTCAACCATCTCATTCTCTGTCATCCCCTTCTCTTCCTGCCTTCAATCTTTCCCAGCATCAGGGTCTTTTCCAATGAGTCAGTTCTTCGCATTAGGTGGCCAAAGGACTGGAGTTTCAGCTTCAGCATCACTCCTTCCAGTGAATATTCAGGACTGATTTCCTATAGGATTGACTAGCTTGATCTCCTTGCAGTCCAAGGGACTCTCTAAGTAGTTCTTAACTCCCTGCTAAGGGTATGACATCGGCAGCACTTTCTATGGGACTAAGACCCAGCAAAGGTCAAGTTTTATATGGCCAAATTAATTAGACTAATTAGGCATTAATGCAATTTTGAACGTGATCTAGATACATCTTTCCCTTTGTGAATAAAAGGTGCTTTTAAGATAACCAAGTCAAACTGTAAAACTACTTTTCTCTACTGTATAGTAAGGAAGATGTTGGCTAGAAACAGGAGTTTGCAGAATAAAATGTCAATATTTAATAATTTAAACCATTCTAATTCTCAAAGCGTATGAATGAAACTATTAAAATACCCAGTTCTCACCAGAGGTACACCAGCATCAACAATGTAGTCTACATTTTTAATATCTATTATGTAAATACGTGCAATCATTTCAAATTACAATTATTACAAAATCAGGACAAATCCCCAAGAAAGCTGTGCACTTGTGTATATGAATTGGAGGTGGACGTGAGGGTCACAGAAACATTAACTGTCCCAGAGCCCCCATTTCTCTATTAGATGTTCTTCAACACTGCACTCTTTTCATTTGTCCCTTAAAAGAAGGATTAGATAGACAACACCAAAAGAAATGTCTCCAGGTCTGCAGGAAAATGTGCTACTGCTTTAAAATAACCACAAATGGGCCGGGCCTTGGCTCTGCACATCCCAGGGTTACTCACGCTTACTTCCACAGCCCCTCCCTGGCATAGCTGTGGAGTAGGCAAAATTTATCTTTAGATTCTCCTACTTCCCTGTCTGGGCCACGGCCCTCTCTCTGGGTCCATCCACGATGCTTGATACCTCATGCTGCCCAGGGTGACACCACACCCAGGCCCGCCTGCCTTAAAATGCAGCTTTGTCCTTAAAATAGTATTTCTCCCTCTCCTTCTACTTTGCCCCAACCCTCAAATCAAGTTAAAAAAATTCTCATCTTCTCAGTAATCAACTGGGAAGGAAGCAATGTTGTAAATGAATTCACACTAGCATGTGAGTAACGAATATTTTTTATACCTCCCATATGCACTGGCATTGTAAAAGTTTGTTAAGCTAAAGGAATGTGTTCCTTAGAAGGAAAGCTCAGTCTGTAGAACATCCAACAGAGAAAATTTGGAGCAATCTGGTTTTCCCCAAGCCGTCCAAGTACCATTAGACTGGCAGAGTTTTGTCAGACTTAATAGAGGTAGTTACTACCCCCATTGACTCTCAGGCAAAGGGCTAGTGAAAAACTGGCAGATGGATAGATTTTTAAAACTTATGAAAAAGTGAAATGCAAATTTAAAAGAACTGACTGACTGGAAGAACTGACTCACTGGAAAAGACCCTGATGCTGGGAAAGATTGCAGGCAGGAGGAGAAGGGGATGACAAAGGATGAGATGGTTGGATGTTATCGCTGACTCGATGGACATGACTCCAGGAGCTGGTGATGGACAGGGAAGCCTGGCGTGCTGCAGTTCATGGGGTCGCAAAGAGTTGGACAAAACTGAGTGACTGAACTAAACTGGCTGAAATCTAAAAGATGAGATGCATTCCAACAGTTTCCCCTTCTCAGTGTAAAATAAAACTGAATAATCCACAAGGGTGCCAAGACCATTCAATGGGAAAAGGACAGTCTTTAACAAATGGTGCTTGGAAACGAATAATCACATGCAACAGAATGAAACTGGACCCCTACCTTACACTGTACATAAAAATTAACTCAAGATAGGTCCTAAATATGAGAGCTAAACACTATAAAACTCTTGGAAGAGAGCATAGGACAGAAAAGCTTCATGACACTGGATTTGGGCAATGAATTCTTAGGTATGACATCAAAGCACAGACCACAAATTGTTGGGGGAGTGTGTAATTTCCTTGGTTCTGTCTCGCCACAACAAAAATTTGAAGTGACACAGTGGTGTTATAGCTCAGTTTTATTAGGAAAAGCAAAGGATAGTACACGCTTCATAGTACACCCTCAAGGAGTGAGGGCAGGCCGACCCAAAAGACAAGAGAAGAGAGGCCTCAATCCTTCTAGGCTTCCTCCTTTTATACATTTGTCTCCTCCCCGCTGAGCCTGCCCTATGTAAATTCGGCTAGCCAGGAGGGCTGTTTTCCCTAGGTCCTCACTCTGGTCCTCGGACCTTCCTTTGTTCTATTTTCGCAGGCTTTTCCCTTCTTTGTCTTTTAGCCACTGCCATTTTGGACTCCTTTTTCCTATTCTAACTACCTAACAAAATGAAAAGTAAACTGGACCTTATCAGAATCCAAGACTTTTCTGTATCATAGGACACAATTAACACAGTGAAAAGGCAATCTACAGAATGGCAAAAATGTTTACAGATCACATATTTGATAAGAGATTAGTATCCAGGATATATGTATAAAGAAATCCTACAACTCAACAACAAAAAGACAAATGACTCAATTTAAAAACGAGCAAAGGACATTTCTCCAAAGAAGATACACAAATGGCCACTGTCACATAAAAAGATGTTTAACCTCATTAATTAGAAGGGAAATCAAAATGCAAATCAAAACCACAATGAGATACCACTTCATACCCATTAGGAATGCTATATACAGGAAAACAGAAGACAAGTGTTGGCGAGGATATGGAGAATTTAGAATTCTTGCATTGCTGGTGGGAATATAAACATGGCATAGCCACTATGGAGAACAGTATGACAGTTTCTCAAAAGTGAAAAGTAAAAGCACAGGTCACTGGCCCTAGATAGCCAAGGTACACATCAAAGGAATGATTTCAGTGAGCATAAACTCTTGCATCTTCCACACATAGAAAAGTGCTAAATTCATTAACTTGAGATATTTGGTTTTGTTACCAAGCTCACTCTGTTCACCGAATGATAGGCCAATGAATCTGAGAGATGAGGTATTGAGGCAGATGGATAGATTTTTAAAACCTATGAAAAAGTGAAATGCAAATTTAAAAGAACTGACTGACTGGAAGAACTGACTCACTGGAAAAGACCCTGATGCTGGGAAAGATTAAAGGCAGGAGGAGAAGGGGATGACAAGGATGAGATGGTTGGATGTTATCGCTGACTCGAGGGACATGACTTTGAGCAAGCTCCAGGAGCTGGTGATGGACAGGGAAGATGGCAGGCTAGCACCTCAAAATAGCCATCTTATTGGGTTCTGGATGCCAGCTTCTTTTATAGATCAGAGAGAAAGAAGCAATGAGAAACTAAAGTCAAAAGGCAGAATAGAGAGGGAGATGCAGTGGGGAAGTAAAGTGAAAGGGTCTTCAGTCTTGTAAAACATCTCCAAGGGAATGTCCAGCCTTCAAAGTTAAGTTCAGTTCAGTCACTGAGTCGTGTCTGACTCTTTTTGACTCCATGAACCGCAGCACGCCAGGCCTCCCTGTCCATCACCAACTGCCGGAGTCTACCCAAACCCATGTCCATTGAGTTGATGATGCCATCCAACCATCTCATCCTCTATCATCCCCTTTTCCTCCTGCCCTCAATCTTTGCTAGCATCGGGGTCTTTTCAAATGAGTCAGCTCTTCTCATCAGGTGACCAAAGTATTGGAGTTTCAGCTTCAACATCAGTCCTTCCAATGAACACCCAGGACTGATCTCCTTTAGGATGGACTGGGTGTGTTAATCTCTTCTATTCAGAGGTGGGCAGGGACAAACTATCTCTCCCTGAGCTGAACAAAGGCACTTTTGTTTACAGTCAAGCAGAGGGGCAGGGTCCTCCAGGCAAGCCATTGAATATGATTATAATAATAAAAGCAAGTCAAAGAAACAGTTTCCAACATGGAGTCAGAATTGGCTTCCTCCCTGCACCAGTTCTCTTTATTTGACAGTAATCTTTTAAAGTCTGACTATCTGGTCTTTGTTGCAAAAACTCCTCCATGTCCTCTATATCTATATCCTATATCTTACCTCTTCAGGGCAGTCCCTCAGAGCTATCTGAGAGGCTGTGTCCCTGGCTTAAGTCCTCAGTTTTGATCACCAAATAAAACATTACTCTCAACTGTAAAAAAATAAAAATAAAAAATAGAATTACCAAATGATCTGGTATACACACAAGACTTGAAAGCAGGGACTCAAACAGATAATTGTATACCCATGTCCATAGCAGTATTACTCACAATAGCCAAAAGGTAGAAGTAACCCAAATGTCTGTGACAGAAAAATCAATAAACAAAATGTGATATATACATGCAATGGAATATTATTCAGTCTTAAAAAGGAAGGGAATTCTGATACATACTACAACTTGGATGAAAAGAAACAACATAAAAAAAATAAAAATAAAAAAATAGAAAAGAGACAATATGTTAAGTGAAATAAGAAAAAAGCTAGTCACGAAAGGACAAATACTGCATGATTCCACTTACATGAGATAGAAGCACTCACAGAGGACAGAGACACATAGACCCAGAAAGTAGAATGATGTTTGCCAAGGACAAAGGGGAGGCAGAGGATGGGAAATTAGTGTTTAATGGATACAGAGTTTCAGTTTGGGATAATGGAAAACTTTGGGAAATGGATAGTGATGAATTTGAATATATGTTAATGCTACTGAATTTTACACTCAAAAAGAGTTGAAATAATAAATTTATTCAGCGTATTCTATGTATATTTTACCTCAGTTTAAAAAAATGGAATAAGCTTTACTTGACAAGCTCTTTTATAATCTAAAATTGTGTTTCCAATATTTTAAATAAAAATGATCACTTTTAAATAAAAAAAATCACTTTTAAATAAAAGTGATCTGGTATTATTTCACCAGGATCGAGCAGGCCATCAATTAAGTCCAATGTAAAAATATTATGTCCAATGTAAAAAACATGACCTGAATTAGAAAGAAGGAAGAAAAGGAGGGAATGAAGGAAACAAAGGCAGGGAAGAAGGAAAGGACAGCTTCGGTAATCGTTAGTGTTTGCCAACACTCTAATCTTATCCCTACTTCCTGATCCCCTAGAAGTCAGGCACATGTCTGGCTTGTAAGATGTGACAGATGATGATCACTTCTAGATCACTTCTGGTGGCCAGCCTTAAGAGGTGAGGTGTGATTCCCCATGCGGTTTTCCTCAGCTGCGGCCGGCAGCTCTGTTCCAGACGGCAAGTGTGCATCCCTGACTGAGAACTCCGGCTCATGCCAACCCACTAAGGACATTTTGTGTGAGTGAGAAACAAATCTTTACAGTTTTAAATGATAAAAAAGCAGGGGTTGTGTGTTACTATAACAACATAGCCTGTGGGCTTCCTCAGTGGCTCAGAGAGTAAAGAATCTGCCTGCAATGCAGGAGGCACTGGTTCCATCCCTGGGTGTTGAAAATCCCCAGGAGAAGGGAATGGCAACCCACTTCAGTATTCTTGCCTGGAGAATTCCATGGACAGAGGAACCTGGCAGGCTGCAGTCCAGGGGGTCACAAAGAATTGGACATGACTGAGCGATTAACACAATGTAGCCTGACCTGAATGACAAAAAAAAAGAGGGTGTCTTCTGCAGCGGGATGATAGCTGCTTTATCTTCTTTCTTCTCTTTTTTGTATTTTCTAATTTTTCAATTAATTTTTAAAATCAATTTTGTTCTCTCCTATGAACGGGTATATTTTTTATAATAAGGAAATAATCTTAAAAAAAATTTTTTTTAAGTTCATCTGATTCTTCCATTTTGACTCTGGAACATAAAATCAAAAACTCCTAAGTCTCCCTGGATCCAGTTTAACAACAAATTGCTTGGCTGGACTGGGTGAAGATGGTGCATAGTGGGCAGAGGCCTGGAAGCTGTCAGGCCCCTGAGAACCATCGGCCCACCCTCTGATCCTGCTGGCCCAGAAGGGAAGTCCCGGGCTTTGCAGAGCAATCCAGTGTCTATTACCTGCCAAGCACAAGTCTGAGAAGGGCCTTTTCCCTCTCAGAGTAATGGTACCAGAGCCCCTGTGCCCTTCACTGCGGTGGAGAAAACAATTTACCGCACAAGACAAAGCTGCTCTCCCCCAGCCTCAACCTCAACCCTCATCCGTGCTGGGATCAAGCTCCTCATTCCCCAACTTTGACGTTTGTGTCCTTGACCTGCCTTCAGCAAGAATCCTGTCAAGTCGGTTTGGTAAGTCTCCCCACCTTTGAAGTCTCTCTCCTCTCAGTAATTTTCCATCCAGCTCCCTCTGCTCTTTGGCTGTAATCCCCAGTTGTCTATTGTAGTTGGAGTTGAACTTCGGCTCTCTTCCCAACGGCGACGTTCCAACTTACAACAGCCCTGGAAAAGCTTTCCTTACTGTTTAGACAAGTGTTAGAGTCATTCTTTCTTTAACAGAACAGCAGGAATTTGGGAACTTAAAAATATTTTAGCATTTTAAAGGCAATAATCCCATGGTGGGTGGGGGGAGGGTTCAAAGCTACTGGCAAAACAGCCAATCATTTACCGAATCATCTAACTGTGTTCTGGTAATTAAAACCCAACAGTGGCTGAGCCCGTAGCTTCATAACCTTCTAACATCAAGAAAATTTAATGCTCACATCCGAGGTCTCCCGGGAGAATGGAAAAGAAATTATTTGTGGTGATTTAAAAAGCAGTGCCCAGGGCTTAAAATACTGTTGCAGGCACTCAAATCCCTAGACCCATTTACTATGTCCACCAATCCACCTCTACCCACCCCCAGCACCTACCCTTGCTGCTCCTGTTGTGAACCGGAAATCAGTTACCCCCTTCCCCTCCCACTCTGTTGAATCCTCAGGCCCAGCCCTTGGCTCCTCAGGGCCATGGCACCAGGCAGAGTTGGCAGCCTCGTCTGGGAAACTGGGTGCTGATGCTGGAGGCAACACAAGCCTGCTGCTCAGTAGAGAAAACGCCCAAGACTTCGGCGAGTGTCTGTCTGCGTGACTCACTGGAGGAGCTGTCTCTCTGGGAGGAAGTGGGGAGCCGCCTCTCAGAATTCCATTTAGGTACATTAAGGGGTGGAATACCACTTGAAGAAGCTGGAGGCCAGAACTTATCCCAGGGCACACGACTGCTTGTGACTGAGCCAAATGGGTACAGACCATCCAAGAGGAAACAATTTATTCTCTTTACATGATGAGAAAGGTGTTCTGGGGTAGTGTGGGTGGCTCTCACAAACAGAAAATAACTACCATTTGCTTGCATCATACCTAACCTTTTGGGTAGTACATAAGGCAAAATGTCTTAGAGATGCGTCTGGAAACCTCTGATTCATCACAGATGCTTTACCCTTAGTATGGGCAGTTCTTTCTTAGCCCCAAGGCCATTCTGGTTTCCAGAGCAAGGGGTGTTGGCTAAATTCCATAACTGAGCCATTTGTCTTAATGAACTTGATTACTAACTTCCTGACCTTGGTTATAGGGCCCAAAATTAGTTGGTCTCTGAATGAGAATGGTATTTAGTTTTTTTTAAATGGCCATCATTTTATTCATTAAGTTTTATAAGCAAAACAAACAAACAAAAAGTTTTCTTTTTCACTAAATTAATATCTATGGTGGGGGCAGATTTCTGGCTGATTATTAGCTGTTAATCACCTAAACAACCCTCCCCAGTCTGCCTCATCACCCATCAAATTTTAATTTAATGTTTTTCCTGTTTAAAAAAAAATAGTTACTTCCATTGGTCACAAGAATATATTTTAAAATAAATTCTCTATTTTAAAAAAAATCTAAAAATTCAGAAATTTATTTGTGCTTCCATTCTATTTGCCAATGACATTTTTCTAAAGTATGACAAGAACCATCTCTATACTCATGTGCAGCAAGAACCATGCCAAGAGAGCGAGTCAGCCAAAGTGAGGAAATTACATGACTTCCATTTTCGGACAAGAAGGTACCATGACAGCGATTTTAACTACATGACATTGCATAAAAATGTATTTCAAAGCCAAGAGCTCTCTCTCAGTTATCTACATTACATCATGTGATTCTTTGTTCCCAATTAACTGTTTAATGTTGTCTGTCTTTATATATCTAATGGGTTTTTCCCCATCAAATAATATTTTCAGATGAATAGTAATTTAATCAAATGTTCCCCTCTGTTTAAAAAAAAAAAAGAAAGAAAGAAGCCGGAGCTTGTTATGGGCTAAATCTAGCTTAATTGTATTAGTTTTTTTTTAAATAAAATATATTAAATAAAGCTGAAGAGAACATATTTTGGAAAAGCCTATTCCCAGTGACTTCAGTGTTTTCTCATTAATTTTTTTTTTAACTCAGGCCCTTAGTTTTCTCTTAGGAATTAATTAACTGAAAACCAGATCTGGTTCTAATTCCCAAACCCAGCTCTAATTGAGAATAAGCTTTTAGTCATAGGACTTCAGACACAAAGTCTGTCTTACCCACTGACTATGCCCCGGGCAGAGAAAACCTTGATTAGGAAAGTGTAACAGGGAGAGCAATGAGACATAAAGTGATTCAAGCAGGCATCCCTAGGGTGTGTGTTTCATATTCAGAATTCTGTGTGATCCTAATGATGTTCTAGGAGGAAAACTGCATTTTAAATTCATTTATCTCTGACCATGAGTTTTGCTAAAACTAGCATTAGCTAAGCAATCAATTTCCATGGAAGTTTTGCATTAAAATGGATGGTTCCTATGTCATACATGACAAAGAAATGCTGTGGAAATGTTCCAGATTAGAGAGACATGATAACTTGACCCTACAGTAAAGAAAAAAATGCTTTAAGCTTTTGCACAACAAAGGAAACCGTAAAGAAAAAGAAAAGACAGTCCATAGAATGGGAGAAAATATTTACAAACAATGGAACTGGCAAGGGATTAGTCTCCAAAATATACAAAGAGCTCATACAACTCAATATCAAAAAAACAAACAACCCAATCAAAAAATGGGCAGAAGACCTAAATAGACATTTCTCCAAAGAAGACATATAGAGAACCAATAAGCACAGGAAAAAATGCTCAATGTCGCTAATTTGGAGAAATGCAAATCAAAACTACAATAAGATATCACCTCACACTGGTCAGAATGGCCATCATCAAAAAGTCTACAAATAATAAATGCTGCATGTGTAAAGAAAAGGGAACCCTCCTACACTGTTGGTGGAAATGAAAACTGGTGCAGCCACTATGGAAAAGAATATAGAGTTTCCTTTAAAAAGTAGTTACTATATGATCCAGTCATCCCACTTCTGGGCATATATCTAGACAAAACTTTAATTCAAAAAGATACATGCACCCTAGTGTTCTTTGCAGTACTATTTACTACTGCCAAGACAATGAAGCAACGTAAGTGTCCATCAATAGATGAATGGATAAAGAAGATGTGATATGTATATATACAATGGAGTGTTACTCAGCTATAAAAAATGGATTAAATAATGCCATTCACAGCAACATGGATGGACCTAGAGATTATCATATTAAGTAAAATAAGTCAGACAAATTATATGATAAATTGTGAGTCGAAACATAGTTTTATGCCTAGCATCATTGTAGTTGCCTCAGTGAAATATTTTGAGAAATGCTCTTCATTCATGTTATAGATTCATGAAGAAGCTAAATAGCATTAATCCTTTATGCTGACAACTGGGAGTTTAAACCTCCTGTGACTCATACTTGACAACTACATACACCAACATGATTTATTAGTATTATATCAATATTTTTAGTTCTATTGTATTTCAACTAAAAATATCAATATATTTTATATCAACATGAAGTCAAGACAGAAAATCAATGCAAACACAAAATAATCCATCCTTTGAGAAAGAAAGTGAATGAAAAATCTATGTGCTTTGCTTGATGCTATTTTATATATTATGTCCTGAAGTAGTTTATTCACCACATCCAACTGAGTGATTAACAAATGTTTCAGAGAAGAAAGGATCATTTCTCTTTAACAATGAGTAGTTCAACTCCTTTCAAAGAAAATACTGGACATTAATAACTATAAAAGACAAAGTTTATTATTAATATTTATATTACTTATTTATTAGCTTGACACACTTACTAGATCTGTTACCACATTTATTTATAATCTCCACATAACTCTCCAGAAATTTGGAAATAACAGTCTATTTGTGAGCAGGATGTGTCATAAGCAGCTTCTATGATAAAACAAAAGGGTATCTATCAGACTGTCTTCTACAAGGAATAGTAGCTGTAATTCTTATGGTAGTAAACATTGAAAGTGTTAGGTTATTTTTCTAAGTGAGAGTTACAGTGATACAACTAATTGCTAATATCACAACTGGCCATGTATTTATGGACTTAATAGGAGAGGCAATCCTGGCCAAATAAGTAGTAGCCTTCATGAAATTAGTTATTGTCATTCTAGCCATTTTTCTTCAATTTGCAGTGTTATTTGCTGTTTTATTCAAGATTACATATTCTTCCTGTCAATAAGTCTCTGTTTACATAACACAGAGTGACCCACTAAACCGACGTGTATCATGTAGCAAATCCCAGTCCCGATGTCTTATAGGAGCCTCTTAAGCCATTGTCATCAGTTAGTCTAATTGTGTGAGACCGTGTCAAGAAGCAACAGTTAGAACTGGACATGGAACAACAGACTTGTTCCAAATCAAGAAAGGAGTTCATTAAGGCTGTATATTGTCACCCTGCTTATTTAACTTACATGCAGAGTACATCATGCGAAATGCCAGGCTGGATGAAGCACAAGCTGGAATCAAGATTGCTGGGAGAAATATCAATAACCTTAGATATGCAGATGAAACCACCCTTACGGCAGAAAGTAAAGAACTAAAGAGCCTCTTGATGAAAGTGAAAGAGGAGAGTGAAAAAGTTGGCTTAAAACTCAACATTTAGAAAACAAAAATGATGGCATCTTGTCCCATCACTTCATGGCAAATAGATGGGGAAACAATGGAAACAGTGAGAGACTTCATTTTGGGGGGCTCCAAAATCACTGTAGATGTCGACTGCAGCCATAAAATTAAAAGACACTTGGTCCTTGGAAGAAAAGCTATGACCAACCTAGACAGCATATTAAAAAGCAGAGACATTACTTTGCCAACAAAGGTCCATCTAGTCAAGCTATGGTTTTTCCAGTAGTTATGTAAGGATGTGAGAGTTGGACCATAAAAAAGCTGAGCACCGAAAAATTGATGCTTTTGAACTGCAGTATTGGAGAAGACTCTTGAGAGTCCCTTGGACTGCAAGGAGATCCAACCAGTCCATCCTAAAGGAAATTAGTCCTGCATATTCATTGGAAGGACTGATGCTGAAGCAGAAACTCTAATACTTTGGTCACTTGATGCGAAGAACTGACTCATTGGAAAAGACCCTGATGCTGGGAAAGATTGAAGGTAGGAGGAGAAGGGGATGACAGAGGATGAGATGGTTGGATGGCATCACTGACTCGATGGACATGAGTTTGAGTAAACCCCAGGAGCTGGTGATGGGCAGGGAGGCCTGGTGTGCTGCAGTCCTTGGGGTCACAAAGAGTTGGACATGACTGAGTGACTGAAATGAACTGTGAGACCATGTAGACTCAATGATTTTATTATGCTTGTGTTTATGATAGAAGATCTGAGAAGATACTTTTGAAGCCTATTTCATACCAGTTGTTCTCATTTTTATTGACTTTTTAAAGGTTTAACCACCTTTAACCACAAGTGTTGTTTCTGCACTTGTACTAGGCAGTTGCTGAGTACCAACATGCCCTTTCTCCCTAAGTGCAGTAGAAGTAATTACCGCTTCCCAACATCTCTGTCTTCTGTCCTTGGGAGTATGTATTGTTTGAGCTCACCACAGAATGGTAGATGGAAATTATCAGAATATCCTTCAAACCCATTTTATTGCAGTCTCTTCAGAAGGTTACACTCCTGAAAGCCTCAGGATATTACAAAGTGGCTTTTACAACGTCAGATAGAGGACCAAGGTCAACACTCATGATAGCCACAGGCTTCTATGGTCTGTACATGATCGCCAGCTTTGCTTTCAAAGTCATCAGCTTATTACACCAACTAAAATTTCACTGTATTTCTTATCATCATTTTATCTTTGATGGTTTTTAGATGTATTATGGGTTTTCCTATACATCTCCACTTATTGATGAGGGTCTTATTTTAGTAGTAGTTATTAAAATTGACTTCTAGTCAGTTTTGGTTTGCATTTCTCTAATATTTAGAGATGCTGACATCTTTTCACATGATTTTTAAAAAGGGTGTGAGTGAAACGTGTCTCTTGAAATTGGCTTCTTGAATTTCTTCAGTGTATTGGATTTTCTATCAATGACCATGCCTAGGACATTTCTTGGGGGCAGGTGAAATTTACTTACACGCCCGAAATCCTAGTGAATATTAAATGTCCATCAGCACACCTTTTCAGGGTTTCCCTGGTGGTTCAGATGGCAAAAAATATGCCTGCAATGTCAGAGACCTGGGTTCGATCCCCAGGTCAGGAAGATCCCCTGGAGAATGGAATGGATGCCCACTCCAGTATTCTTGCCTGAGAAATCCCATGGACACAGGAGCCTGGCAGGCTACAGTCCACGGGGTCACAAAGAATCAGGCGCGACTGAGCCACAAACACACCTTAAAAGTTGCTATTGCAGAAAATGGCCACAAGGCAGCAGATTTCTTCATGCCCCACTTCTTATATTCTTTATAATCTCATTTTTATTGTTGTTGTTCAGCCGCTAAATTGTGTCCAATTCTTTGCAACCCCATGGAATGCAGCACACCAGGCTTCCCTGTCCATCACTAAATCCCAGAGTTTGCACAAACTCATGTCCATTGAGTTGGTGATGTTATCCAACCATCTCGCTGCCTTCTCTTCCTGCTCTTAATCATTCCCAGCATCAGGGTCTTTTCCAATGAGTCAGCTCTTCTCATCTGATGCCAAAATATTGGAGCTCCAGCATCAGTCCTTCCAGTGAATATTCAGGGTTGATTTCCTTTAGGATTGACTGGTTTGATCTCTTTGCCATCCAGTTCAGTTCAGTTCAGTTGCTCAGTCGTGTCCGATTCATTGCGACCCCATGAACTGTAGTATGCCAGGCTTCCCTGTCCATCACCAACTCGCGGCGCTTGTTCAAATGCATGTCCATTAAGTCGGTGATGCCATCCACCCATCTCATCCTCTGTCGTCCCCTTCTCCTCCTGCCTTCAATCTTTCCCAGCGTCGGGGTCTTTTCCAATGAGTCAGTTCTTCGCATCAGGTGGCCAAAGTATTGGAGTTTCAGCTTCAGCATCAGTCCTTCCAAAGAATATTGTTTTCAAGTTGTTGTTATTGGAAATGACCACAAGGCGGCAGCATTTCCTCCTGCCCAACTCTGATTGCTTATGCAACCAGAGCCTGAGGGAAAGCCTTGCTGTGGGAGTGTCAGTTTTAGCGAACTGTGTAAGAAGAATTGTGTCTCTTGATTTCTTCCCCCTTAACCTTTATTTCCTGGACACGTGCTAATTCCTGCAACTCCACTCTACAGAGGGTGATGTCATCCATAGGTGGGGTGACCTCAAGGAAGGAGGCTGGTGTTGGGATCCCCACCACCAGGAGTCTTGGAGCCCAGGGGACTTTTTGAAGCTCTTCCATCCCAGAAGTTCCAACATCCTTTGCGGGCAGTAGGCTTGGGTTGGCTGCAGGAGGACACCCGCCTCCACTCCAGGTCCTTTGGTAAAGGGCTCGTCGTCTGGAGCATCTTCCTAGCCCCCTCAGATCCAAGACACTCCAACCTTGGGACCCAAGTCTGCTCAGGTTCCAGGGATGTGACACCAGCCCAGGTCACCATGTCTGAGGGGCCTAGAGTCAGCATTTCCATTTCTTTTCTTTTTTTGTATCATTTGAACTGGGGGATATAAGTGATTTACAATGTTGTGGATTTTTTCCCCCAATAGACAGCAGCTTTATTCACTTATTAGAAAAAGAAATGGCAACCCACTCCAGTATTCTTACCTGGAGAATTCCATGGACAGAGGAGCCTGGTAGGCTGCAGTCCATGGGGTTGAAAAGAGTCGAACACCACTGAACAACTTTCACTTATTCACTTATGTATAGACATCTATATGTTGCTTTTGGGTGCTTTTCCCATATAGGTTATTGCAGAGTGCTGAATAGGGTTCTGCATGCTATACAGTGGGTCCTTCTGGATTATTTTTTATAATTAGGAGTGTGTATATGAACCAGCTAATGTCTCCCCACCCCCTTTCCTTCTTGGTAACCAGAAGTTTCTTTTCTATGTCTGTGAGGCTGTTTCTCTTAGGAAAAGATGTTCATTTTTATCCATTTTTAGATTCCATCTAGGAATGATATCACATAATCCTGGTCTTTTCCTGTCTTTCTACTTCACTTAGCATGATCACGTTTATTTTCTTCTTTGTGATTGCAAATGGCATTATTTCATCCTTCCTGATGGTTGAGTAATATTGTATTGTATCTACGTGCCCCATTTCTTTATCCCTTCATCTGTCCTTTCTCACTTAGGTTGCTTCTGTGCCTTGGTTACTATCCCCAGTGCTGCCGTGATTGCAGGGGTGCAGGTGTCCTTTAAAACTTTGGTGTCCTCAGGGGACTTCCTGGTGGTCTAGTGGCTAAGACCCTGCACTCCCAGTGCAGGGGCTGGGGTTCGATCCCTGGTCAGGGTACTAGATCCCGTATGCCACAACTGAAAGTTCCCACATGCCACAACAAAGATCAAAGATTCTGTGTCGCCCCCCCCACCCCCCCACAAGCAGCCAAATAATAAATAGTTAAAAAAAAACAAACCTTTGGTGTCCTCAGGATCCAGGACCAGGCATAGTATTGCTAGGTCCAATGAACCTATACGTTTAGTTCTTTAAAGAACCTTTATACTATTTTCCCTAGTGGATGTTCTGATTTACATTTTCAACAACAGTGTGGGAGAGTTCCCCTCTCTCCACACCCACTATAGGATTTATTGTTGGAGATTTTTTTTGAGATGCCGGTTCTTGATCTCAACGAGGCAGCAGGGAGCAATCACATGGAGTGAGATCTTAACTCCCTTCCCAGCAATTGAACCTGGAAAGCCTGGATGAGAACCAGGAATCCTAGCCACTAAATCAGCAAGGGCTAGAAGCTAGAAGCTATTTTTCCCTGGATCTTTGCCCTCAGTGAAAAATGCATTTGTCACCGAGGCAGAAACTATAAATGCAGGTATAAAGTTTATCATTAGAGATATAGCACAACATAAAGTGGGAGAGCACAAAGAGAAACTGTTTGCTTAGTTAAGACAGAAGCAAGGCAGAGATGCACACCCAGAGAAAGGGCGTGGGCATCCTCCCCAATGAGGAGTGCAGTAAAGAGGCGGTCAAGTCACTTACACAGAGCAGTTCTTCCAGGTCTTTGTCTTTCTTCAGGCCAATTATCTGATTTCTTTTGCCACAGCTGACCTACCCTAAGACCTTCCCCTGGCTGTGCATGCACCCCTCAGCCAAGACGGATTGCAAAGGCTTCCGGGAGGAGCCAAGACTCACTGTGGCCTGGCATCATTCCTCGACTTTTGACCCACAAAGAGCCTTTCTGCGCATGTGTAGTGTCTCCCTTGTCCGAAAAGAGGGGGTAGGGAGAGCCCTTAATCCTTTCTTCACACAGGGTTTTTGCCCCCTCTTTGTCCTTGCCTTGATTACTGCCATGACTATTACCTTAACATGTTTACAAAAGACAAACACTGGCTATTTACCCTGTTTCTGTTGTTATTTCCACTTTGGAGGGCAAAGAGGAGGCTGATTTTAAAGGCCTTAACTAGAGCCCACCTATCTCTTGTCTCAGGAAATGTTAACAGTTGTGAGTGTTCAGCCTGCAGCCCACTTCTTCATGCCGCGTGTAATGCAAACAAGAGGCCCGTTCTAAACGTCTAACCTAGAGGCCATCTACCTCCTAATTCATTCTGACTGATGTGAGATGATATAATTTTGGACTTGATCTGCCTTTCTCTTATAATTAGTGATGCTGAGCATCTTTTCATGTGTTTTATGGCCCTGTGTCTGCCTTATTCAGAGAAATGTCCATTGAGATCTTTGGTTCAGTGTTTTTAATTGAGTTATGTATGTGTGTGTTTTTTATATTGAGCTGCACGAGCTATTTCTACATTTTGGAGTGAAATCTATTTCGTTTGCAAATAATTTTTCCTATTTTGAAGGTTGTCTTTTTCTTTCAATTCGGATTTCCTTTGCTGTGCAAATGCTGTTAAGGTTAGTTAGGTTCCATTTGTTTATTTTTATTTTTCATTACTTTAAGTGGTAGATGAAAAACAACTTGCAGAGATTTATGTCAAACCATTTTCTGCATATATTTTCCTCAAGAGTCGTGTACCTGTCCTTTCGTTCACATTTTTAAACTGTTTGGAGTTTATTTTTGTGTATGGTGTTAGGGAGTATTCTAATTTCATTGTCCTTTTCATTGTTTAAGGAAGCTCCACACTGTCCTCCAGACTAGCTATTCTCAATTTAAATTGCCAGCATCAGTGTGGGAGGGTTCCCTTTTCTCCACACACTTTCCAGCACTTACATTTCTTTCTTTTTCTTTTTTCTTTATATAAATGGTAGTATTTTATTTTTATGCATTGAGCAAATTTTTTTTTTCATTTATTTTTATTAGTTGGAGGCTAATTACTTTACAATATTGTAGTGGGTTTTGTCATACATTGACATGAATCAGCCATGGAGTTACATGTATTCCCCATCCCGATCCCCCCTCCCACCTCCCTCTCCACCCGATCCCTCTGGGTCTTCCCAGTGCACCAGGCCCGAGCACTTGTCTCATGCATTCAACCTGGGCTGGTGATCTGTTTCACTATAGATAATATACATGTTTCGATGCTGTTCTCTCGAAACATCCCACCCTCGCCTTCTCCCACAGAGTCCAAAAGTCTGTTTTGTACATCTGTGTTTCTTTTTCTGTTTTGCATATAGGGTTATCATTACCATCTTTCTAAATTCCATATATATGTGTTAGTATGCTGTAATGTTCTTTATCTTTCTGGCTTACTTCACTCTGTATAATGGGCTCCAGTTTCATCCATCTCATTAGAACTGATTCAAATGAATTCTTTTTAATGGCTGAGTAATATTCCATGGTGTATATGTACCACAGCTTCCTTATCCATTCATCTGCTGATGGGCATCTAGGTTGCTTCCATGTCCTGGCTATTATAAACAGTGCTGCGATGAACATTGGGGTGCACGTGTCTCTTTCAGATCTGGTTTCCTCAGTGTGTATGCCCAGAAGTGGGATTGCTGGGTCATATGGCAGTTCTATTTCCAGTTTTTTAAGAAATCTCCACACTGTTTTCCATAGCGGCTGTACTAGTTTGCATTCCCACCAACAGTGTAAGAGGGTTCCCTTTTCTCCACACCCTCTCCAGCATTTATTGCTTGTAGACTTTTGGATAGCAGCCATCCTGACTGGCATGTAATGGTACCTCATTGTGGTTTTGATTTGCATTTCTCTGATAACGAGTGATGTTGAGCATCTTTTCATGTGTTTGTTAGCCATCTGTATGTCTTCTTTGGAGAAATGTCTGTTTAGTTCTTTGGCCCATTTTTTGATTGGGTCATTTATTTTTCTGGAATTGAGCTGCAGGAGTTGCTTGTATATTTTTGAGATTAATCCTTTGTCTGTTGCTTCATTTGCTATTATTTTCTCCCAATCTGAGGGCTGTCTTTTCACCTTGCTTATAGTTTCCTTTGTTGTGCAAAAGCTTTTAAGTTTCATTAGGTCCCATTTGTTTAGTTTTGCTTTTATTTCCAATATTCTGGGAGGTGGGTCATAGAGGATCCTGCTGAGATTTATGTCGGAGAGTGTTTTGCCTATGTTCTCCTCTAGGAGTTTTATAGTTTCTGTTCTTACATTTAGATCTTTAATCCATTTTGAGTTTATTTTTGTGTATGGTGTTAGAAAGTGTTCTAGTTTCATTCTTTTACAAGTGGTTGACCAGTTTTCCCAGCACCACTTGTTAAAGAGGTTGTCTTTTTTCCATTGTATATCCTTGCCTCCTTTGTCAAAGATAAGGTGTCCATAGGTTCGTGGATTTATCTCTGGGCTTTCTATTCTGTTCCATTGATCTATATTTCTGTCTTTGCAGCACTTACATTTCTTGAGTTTTGACCAATGGCCATTCTGAAGAGTGTCTGGTGATACGTTGGTGTAGTTTAGATTTGCAATTCTCTATATTTAATGATACTGACATTTTTTCATGTGATTTTTTTGAACGGGTGTGAGTGAAACATGCTTATTGAACATCTCCATGTTTTGAATCCTTTTTTGATGACCATGCCAAGGACATTTCTTGAAGGCAGGTGTTTTTTACTGATAGCCCCACAGGCCTTGTGAATGTTAAATGCCCATCAGCGCAGCTTTTAAGTTGCTCTCTTACAGAAAATGGCCACAAGGCAACAGCTTTATTCACGCCCTACATTTTTTGTTGCGTTTTTTCATTTTTATTATATATTGTGGCAGCATGGATTTACAGTGTTGTCTTTGTTTAGGTATCCAGGTATCCTTTGTTATCCAGGTATCCTATGTTTAAGGTATCCAGGAACTTGATTCAGATATATGTAGACGTGTATCTATGTGTATCTTTTCTTGCTCTGGGTTCTTTTTCCCATATAGGTTATTATTATAGGTGTGTTGAGTAGGATTCCCTGTGCAACTCAATATGTCTTTTCTGATTATCTATTGGATATATGTTAGTGTTTATGTGATAATGCAAGAGTCCTAATTTATCACTCTTCCTAACTTTTTTTTAATAAGCATAAGTTGGTTTTTGATGTTTGTGAAGTTATTTCTGTTTTGTTCATCTGTATAGATTGATAAATTCCACCTGTAAGTGATATCTTATGATATTTTTTCTCTCTCTCTCTGATTTAACTTCATTGTTATGATGTCTTGTATGATGATGTATGATGTATGTCTTATATGATGATGTCTTGGTCCATCTATTCTGCCAATGGCATTATTTCACTTTGGTTTATGACTGAGGAGTATTCCAGTGTCTTGGATCCCACTTTGTTTTCCTTTTTCAGTCTCTGTACATGCTGGTTGATTGTCTTGGCTCTAGTAAATAGTGCTACTCTGAAAATAGGGGTGCACAAGTCATTTCACATTCTTATTTTCTTTGGTTTTGAGCCCAGGAGTGGGTTTGTGGGGTCATATTGTACCTATGTGTTGAAGTTTTAAGGAACCTCTATGCTATTTTCCATAGTGGCTGCACCCATTTACACCCCACCAAGAGTGTAGGAAGATTCCCTTTTGTATCCGACCTCTGCAGCAGTTATTCTCTGTGGATCTTTCTGATGATGGCCATTCTAACCATGGTGAGGTGATTCCTCAGTGTTGTTTTGTTTTGCATTGACTTGATAATTAGTCTTGTTGAGTATGTTTCCATGTGCTTTTTGATCTTATACAGTGTGAGTACAGTTTATCTGTTGAAACAGGCTTCTTGAACATTGGCCCTGTTTTGAAATCTATTTGTGATGGTTCACCCCTTGAGATTACTTGTGGTCAGGTGTTTTTTCCAGCCGGGCAGGCCTTGTGAAGAGTCAGAGGTCATCAGCACCGGTTTTAAAGTTGTTGTTATGGAAAATGGCCACAAGGTGGCAGCATTTCTTCCTGCCCAACTCTGGTTACTTAGACAACCAGAGCCTGTGAGAAAGCCCTTCTCCTGGATTGTCACTCAGGGTAGAACGTTCCAGAAGACACACCTAAGGTTTCTTGTGTTTCATGACATCTTCCCCCTTAGTTTTTATAACCTGGACATATCCCAATTCTTGCAACATCACTCTGCCGACGATGATGTCATCCGTAGGTGGGGCGACCTGTAGTGAAGGAGGCTGGAGGTGGGAACTTCACCACCAGCGACTTGGCACCCAGGGGACCCCCTCAGACCCAGGACACAGCAGCCTTGGGACCCGAGCCCACTCAGGCTCCAGCAGAGTCACATCAGCCCTGGTCACCATGCCTGAGGGGAAGAGAGTCCGCATTTCTTCTCCACTTTTTTAAGATACGAGTTTTCCTTAATTTGTTTGTTGTTAATTGAAGGATAATTACAATATTGTGTTGGTTTCTGCCATACATCAACACGGATCAGTCATAGGCATATACATATGCCCTGTCCCTCCTGAGCCTCGCTCCCACCTCCCACCCCATCCCACCCCTCGAGGTTGTCACAGAGCCCTGGTGTGAGTTCCCTGAGTCATAGAGCAAATTCCCACTGGCGATCTATTTTACACATATTAGTGTATATGGTTCCATGCTACTCTCTCCATTAGTCCCACCCTCCTCTTCCTGTTCCCCAGGTCCATACGTCTGTCCTCTCTGTCTACGTCTCCATTGCTGCCCAGCAAATAGGCTCATCAGTACCATCTTTCTAGATTCCATATACATGCATTAATATAGATATTTATTTTTCTGTTTCTGACGTACACCGCTCTGCATAATAGGCTCTAGTTTCATCCACATCATTAGCACTGACTCAAATGCGTTCCTTTTTTGTGGCTGAGTAAAATTCCATCGTATGTATGTACCACAGCTTCTGTATCCATTCATCTGTCCGTGGGCATCTAGGTTCCTTCCTTGTCCTAGTTATTGTAGGTAGTGCTGCAGTGAACATTGGGATACATGTGTCTTTTTTAATTTTGGTTTTCTCAGGGTATATGCCCAGTAGTGGGATCATTGGGTCATATGGTAGTTTTATTCCTAGTTTTTTAAGGAATCTCTATGCTGTCTTCCATAGTGGCAGTCTCAATTTAAATTCCCACCAATAGTGCAAGAGGGTTCCCTTTTCTCCATACCCTCTCCAGCATTTACTGTCTGTAGATTTTTTGATGATGGCCATTATGACTGTTAAGAGGTGATATCTCACTATAGTTTTCACTTGCATTTCTCTAATGATGAGAGGGTTACTGCAACCATGAAATTAAAAGATGCTTGTTCCTTGAAAGAAAAGCTATGACCAACCTAGACTCTATACATGGACATCACCAGATGGTCAATACCAAAATCAGATTGATTATAGTCTTTGCAGCCAAAATTGGAGAAGCTCTATACGGTCAGCAAAAACAAGACCAGGAGCTGACTGTGGCTCTGATCACAAACTCCTTATTGCCAAATTCAGACTTAAATTGAAGAAAGTAGGGAAAACCACTAGACCATTCAGGTACGACCTAAATCAGATCCCTTATGATTATACAGTAGAAGTGACAAATAGATTTAAGGGACTAGATCTGATAGACAGAGAGTCTGATGAACTGTGGATGGAAGTTCGTGGCATTGTACAGGGATTGAGACAGGGAACAAGACCATCCCCCCAAAAAAGAAATGCAAAAAAGGCAAAACAGCTGTCTGACAAGGCCTTACAAATAGCTGAGAAAAGAAGAGAAGCAAAAAGCAAAGGAGAAAAGGAAGGACATACCCATCTGAATGCAGAGTTCCAGAGAAAAGCAAGGAGATATAAGAAAGCCTTCCTCAGTGATCACTGCAAAGAAATAGAGGAAAACAACAGAATGCGAAAGACTAGAGATCTCTTCAAGAAAATTAAGAGGTATCAAAGGAATGTTTCATGCAAAGATGGGCACAATAAAGGACAGAAATGGTATGGACCTGACAGAAGCAGAAGATATTAAGAAGAGGTGGCAAGAATACACAGAAGAACTGTACAAAAAAGATCTTCATGACCCAGATAATCATGATGGTGTGATCACTCACCTAGAGCCAGACATCAAGGAATGCGAAGTCAAGTGGGCCTTAGGAAGCATCACTATGAACAAAGCTAGTGGAGGTGATGGAATTCCAGATGAGCTATTTCAAATCTTAAAAGATGATGCTGTGAAAGTGTTGCATTCAATATGCCAGCAAATTTGGAAAACTCAGCAGTGGCCACAGGACTGGAAAAGGTCAGCTTTCATTCCAATCCCAAGGAAAGTCAATGCCAAAGAATGATCAAACTACCACACAATTGCACTGATCTCACACTTCAGTAAAGTAATGCTCAAAATTCTCCAAGCCAGGTTTCAGATGTTCAAGCTGGTTTTAGAAAAGGCAGAGGCACCAGAGATCAAATTGCCAACATCTGCTGGATCATCAAAAAAGCAAGAGAGTTCCAAAAAAACATGTATTTCTGCTTTACTGACTATGCCAAAGCCTTTGACTGTGTGGATCACAATAAACTGGAAAATTCTGAAAGAGATGGGAATAGCAGACGACCTGACCTGCCTCTTGAGAAATCTGTATGCAGGTCAGGAAGCAACAGCTAGAACTGGACATGGAACAACAGACTGGTTCCAAATAGGAAAAGGAGTACATCAAGGCTGTATATTGTCACCCTGCTTAACTTATATGCAGAGTACATCATGAGAAATGCTGGGCTGGAGGAAGCACAAGCCGAAATCAAGATTGCCAGGAGAAATATCAATAACCTCAGATATGCAGATAACACCACCCTTATGGTAGAAAGTGAAGAAGAACTAAAGAGCCTCGTGATGAAAGTGAAAGAGGAGAGTCAAAAAGTTGGCTTAAAGCTCAACATTCAGAAAACTAAGATCATGGCATCTGGTCCCATCACTTCATGGCAAATAGATGTGGAAACAGTGGAAACAGCAACCGACTTTATTTTCTTGGGCTCCAAAATCACTGCAGATGGTGACTGCAGCCATGAAATTAAAAGATGCTTTCTCCTTGGAAGGAAAGTTATGACCAACCTAGACAGCATATTAAAAAGCAGAGACATTACTTTGTCAACAAAGGTCCATCTAGTCAAGGCTATGGCTTTTCCAGTAATCATGTATGGATGTAAGAGTTGGACTATAAAGAAAGCTGAGCACCAAAGAAATGATGCTTTTGAACTATGGTGTTGGAGAAGACTTTTCAGAGTCCCTTGGACTGCAAGATCCAACCAGTCCATCCTGGAGGAGATCAGTCCTGAGTGTTCATTGGAAGGACTGATGCTGAAGCTGAAACTCCAATACTTCGGCCACCTGATGCAAAGGACTGACTCACTGGAAAAGACCCTGATGTTGGGAAAGATTGAAGGGAAGAGGAAAAGGGGACGACAGAGGATGAGAGGGTTGGATGGCATCACCGACTCAATGGACATGAGTTTGTGTAAACTCCGGAGTTGGTGATGGACACCATCACCAGGGAGGCCTGGCGTGCTGCAGTCCATGGGATCGCAAAGAGTTGGACACGACTGAGCAACTGAACTGATGCCTTATTTAGAAAAATGTCCACTGAGGTCTTTAGTTCATTTTTTTAATTGAGTTGTTTTTATGATTTTGATATTGAGTTGTTCAAGCTCTTTGTACGTTTTGGAGGTGAAATCTTGATCTCCAAATGAAGACCTTGTATTGAAGAGGAAAATTTAAAACTTACAGCTAGGAATAACTTCATGCTCATTCTGCTTCTGTAAGATATGCTTGCTGAGCCGAGAAAGGAACAAGCTGACATAGCAATCAATTAGAACCATAAATTGTTCTGGTAAGTATGGAATGTTCTGTTTCTGTTTAGAAATTCCCTGCACTAACCCATACAACTCCCACACTCTGTGACTGCCCATAGTAACCAGGTAACTGATCAAACCATGTCAACTGTAATTGTGTGTACTGACCCTGTAAAAGTGAAGCTCACCCTGAGGTTGGGGCCCCAGAACTTCAGAGCGTTAACTCATCTGAGACCACCTGGTTAATAAGCCTGAGTTCTCCAACCCTCTGAGTGTGGTGGTTGGTTTCTCAATGGTCCAGACTTCTGGAGCAGTATCTTCATTTGCAAATAATTTTTCCCATTCTGGGGGTTGTCTTTTTCTTTTGTTTAGGGCTTCCTTTGCTGTGCAAATGCTGTTAAGGTTAATTAGGCCTAATTTTTTTTTTTCATTAGTGTAAATGGTGGATGAAAAACAACTTGCTGCACTTTATGTCAAAGCATGTTCTGCCTCAGGAATTTTATAGTACCTGTCCTTTCAATCACATGTTTAAACTGGAGTTTATTTTTGTGTATGGTGTTAGGGATTATTCTAATTTCATTGTCATTTTCACTATTTAAGGAAGCTTCATCCTGTTCTTGTTAGAGAAATCAAATGAATAGTCCTGTTTAAGCTTCAGAGACAAAGCGGAGCAGGCCTCTGACCTTGCTTCTGGCTGCCTGAACACTGCCCTGAGTGTGTGTGCCTGACTGCCTGTCATGAGTGCGCAGCACCACAGATAAGTTCAGTTCTGTTCAGTTGCTCAGTCAAGTCCAACTCTTTGCGACCCCATGCACTGCAGCACACCAAGCTTCCCTGTCCATCATCAACTCCTGGAGCTTGCTCAAACTCATGTCCATCGAGTTAGTGATGCCATCCAACCATCTCATTCTCTGTCGTCCCCTTCTCCTTCCACCTTCAATCTTTCCCAGCATCAGGGTCTTTTCCAATGAGTCAGTTCTTTGCATCAGGTGGCCAAAGTATGTATTGGACTTTCAACTTCAGCCATCAGTCCTTCCAATGAACATTTAGGACTCATTTCCTTTAGGATTGCCTGGTTTGATCTTGCAGTCCAAGGGGCTCTCAAGGGTCTTCTCCAACACCACAGTTCAAAAGCATCAATTATTCGGTGCTCAGCTTTCTTTATAGTCCAACTCTCACATCCATACATGACTACTGGAAAAACCATAGCTTTGACTAGACGGACCTTTGTTGGCAAAGTAATGTCTCTGCTTTTTAATATGCTGTCTAGGTTGGTCATAGCTTTCCTTCCAAGGAGCAAGCGTCTTTTAAAGTAGATAGAATAGGGGACAAATCTTGAGATTGTTGAGCCCCTGGAAGGGGGCTGGCCGATTAAACCCCAGGCTTAACAACCTTCCAAGTTTCATAAGACAAAACAAACAGCATTAACATGAAACCAAAGCTGCAATTTGCTC
This sequence comes from Dama dama, assembly GCF_033118175.1. Lineage (NCBI taxonomy): Eukaryota > Metazoa > Chordata > Mammalia > Artiodactyla > Cervidae > Dama > Dama dama. The sequence goes on from NC_083692.1 coordinate 37,445,347, forward strand.
ACAGATTGATGAAGATATCAGTTTGCACCCTGGAATTAATAGCAGAAACTCTGAACTGCAGTCTTTGAACTCTCATCCAGAGAGTGGACTTATTACCTGGGACTTTTTCCCAACTGGGACTCCAGATGTGCTCTGACTCGGGACTTCCAAGCACTGTTTCAAGTCTGGATGTTGGTCAAAACCCTATTTGGTGATATATCCTCTGCTGTTTTTATTTCTCTTTTCTTTTAATGTTAGTATATTGAAAGTCAGCTAGATAATTCTCTAATAAATATTGGTATTATTTATTTGTATAGAACAAGTGGCTTATTTTGTTAACAAATCCTTTGAACCTAAAACGAAAGTGAAAACTTTCAGCAGAACAATAGCCCTTCCCCTCCCACCTCCCCGTGGACAGGTTGTTTGTATTTTTGATGAAGCTGCACGAGCTGCTTGTGTGTGTTGCAGACCAATTCATTGTGGGTATCTTTGTCTGCCAATATTTTTCCTATTCTGAGGGTCTTTGCCTTTCCTTCAGGGTTTCCTTTGCTGTGCAAATGCTGTTGAGATTAATTAGATCCTGTTTTCTTATTTCTGGTTTATTTTCCATTATTCTAAGAAGTGCATGTAAAAAGTACTTGATGCAGTTGATGGAAAAGTGTGTCCTTCTGAAATATTCCTCTGGAATTTCCTAGGATCTGTGCTTACACTTGGAGCCTGATATTACTTGGAGTTTCTTTTGGTGTATGGTGTTAGCAAGTCTTCCCATTCATCCTGTTTTTCACGGTTTGAGGAACCTCCACGCTGTCGTCCATCACGGCTCCTCTCAAGTTCCACCGTCAGCCTCAATGGAGGTGAATTTCCTTTTGTCCACACCCTCTCCACAACTTACTGTTTGTGGCGGTTTTGACGAAGGCCATCTTAACCGGTGTGAGGCGATACCTCATGGTACTTTGGATTTCCATTTCTCGAACACTTAGTGATGTTGACAGCTTTTCATGGGACTTGTTTAGAATGGAGTGATTGAAACTTACCTGTTGAAATTGGCTTCTTGAAGGTCTGCCCAAGTTGAACTTCCTTTTCGCTGACCAGCCCAAGGACACTTTGTGAGGGGAGGTGTTTCTTATTGGCTGCCCTGCAGACCTTGTGAATATGGAATGCCCATCCGCACACCTTTGCAAGGGGTTTTATGGCAGAAAACCAGAAAGCGACCACATGTCTTCAGGCCTCGTGCTGATTTTTTTTTTCCTGCTGTAATTTCATTGTTTTTGTGTATTGGAGTAGAGTTAATTTGTGTTTTTCTGTTTGTTTCCGGTGTATAAGAACTTGATTCAGTTCCACTTAGACGTTCATCGGTTCTCTTTTGGGTTCTTTTTTCCTATGAGGTGATTACAGTGTGTTCTCTAGCCTTTCCTGTGGTATTCAGTAGGTCCTTTTGGCTTCTCCATTTGATATCTATTAAAGTGTAGAGGTTCATTCCAACCTCTTAATTGCTTCCTCTGCCCTAACATTTTCTTTTTGAGAATCATAAGTTGGTTTTGTAAGTTTATGAGACTGTTTCTCTTGTGTAAATGAGTTCCTTTGCATGCACTTTTAGATTCTGCCAGTCATGGTTATCTTATGTTATTTTTCTCTCTGACTCACTTCCCTTAGTATTCCAGTCTCTGGGTCCATCCGTGCTGTGGCCACTGGCATTATTCTGTGCTGTTTTATGACTTAGCAGGATTCCGGTGGAGAGGTGTACCTCTTAGACTTCACTTTCTGTTTCTAGACAATTGGTTTGGTTCCAATGTCTTGGCTCTTGTAAATTATGCTGCCCTTGAAAACAGGAGTGCGAGTGTCATCTCGAATTCTGATTTTCTCTGAATCTAAGCCCAGGAGTGGGAGAGTAGGATAGCCCGATCAGAAGTGTTGGCTGAAATTTATAGTCACAACCTGGAAGGAGATTTGGAGGGAATGTTTAGGACTCTGAGCCCAGGAGATAGCATTTCAGTAGCTCAGAGAAAACTGCTTCAAGGAGGCAGGGAGGGGAAGTCAGGCTACATGCAAATTTGTAACAAAGGCAGCAGGCACTCTGAAGATCAGGTTTCGAATTAAGGAATTTAGCATTCTGTGTCTGGGAAGATACATGCCTCTGGGCTCCCTGAATTCATAAGCATCTCAGCTATGCTGAGATGAAACAGGTGAATCCTGTTTCCTTCTTCACCTCGCTTCTTGCATTCCCCATCTCCTCAGCAATCACCCCGAGGGGTGGCAATGTCCACAGGATCATAGTTTGAGGAGCCCGTGTTCCCATTTGGAGGCCAGAAATCATTGATATCTGTGACATTTCTTGTTTATTAATATGGAAGAAGTTATTTTCATTTCATAGGAGGTTCTCCTATGCTTAGTTTTTTTTTTTTTTTTTTTTTAAAGAAATCCCTATGCTGCTTTGCATATTTCCTCTACCCATTTACATCCCAACAAAGAGAGAAGAAGGATTCCTTTTTCTCTGAGACCTCTCTGGGACTTAGTTTCAGTAGGTCTTTTTGATACTGGTCTTTCTGAGCAATATGAAATTGCTATGATGATTCCTCATAGTGGGTTTGATTTGTCTCATTTTAGGAGGTAGTCATGTGGAGTATGTTTCCAAGTGCTTTTGGACTTTAGACAGTATGAGTACAATGTACCTCTTGAAATTGGGCCCTTCTTTGAATTCTTTTTTGATGATTTTTCCAGGGACATTACTTGAAGGGCAGGTGCAATTTACATCCTCTCAGGCCTTTTGAATAAAATTAGCCTTCCCTGGTGGCTCAATCAGTAAAGAATCTTCCTGCTATGCAGGAGACCCAGGTTCAATCCCTGGGTTGGGAAGTTCCCCTGGAGAAGGAAATGGCAACCCGCTACAGTATTCTTGCCTGGAAAAATCCCATGGACAGAGGAGCCTGGAAGGCTACAATCCATGGGGTTGCAAAGAGTCAGACAAGACTGAGCAACTGAACTGAACTGAACTGGGCCAGGAAAAACACCAAATACCCAAAGATTTGTGTTTCATTGCTTCTTCCCCTTTACCCTTGATCCACAGGACACGTCCTAACTCCTCTTCTCTGGGTTGGGAAGATACTCTGGGGAAAGAAATGGCAACCTACTCCAGTATTCTTGCCTGGGAAACCCCACTGAGAGAGCAGCCTGTCGGAATACAGTTCATGATGTCACTCGAGTGTATGCTCCTCGGTTCTTTGTCTCATCACAACAAAAATTTGGAGTGACGGACATTAAAGCCCCTTGGTGGGTCACAGCTCTCAGAGAACAGACAGTGTTATAGCTCTCAGGTCTCAAACGGACCGTGTTATAGCTCTTAAATAAATCAGTGTTACAGCTCAGTGTTACAGCTCTATTTATTTAGATAATAGCAGGAAAATCCATCTTCAAGGTGTGTGGGCACTTCGATCCAAAGACGGGAAGAGAAGAGCGCCCCATCATGTGGGGGAGAGAGAGAGAGAGCAAAAAGGAGAGAAGAGGGCTTTGGCTCCTCTTTTTGTATGTTTCTCTGTCCCTGGGCCTGTCTTATGTAAATTGGGCTTAGGCAGGAGCGTTGGGATCAGAGAGACTCGAACATGCCGGAGTATACACATGTACTATGGAGAACGCAAACCTGGTTCGGTAACACATATAACTCAGACAATTAAAAGCCGCAGTATCTGTGAATTCCTAATACCCAGCCTAGTGTGTGTTAAATGCAGATAAAATGCTCCTATTTCTCACTCAACTCAGGGGGAGCTCACTGAAAGGTTTTGCTGCCCACACCAAGGGACAGTTCAGATGCTCACCTTGGTGTGTAAACTAAATAAAGCTCAGATGAATCCATGTTAAATGTTACAGTGTAGAGGCATTAACTTTTATTATTTACTTTATAGTTCCAGTAACTATTTGCTCCAGGAAAAACATAAACAATTCTGAATAATGAACATCGGGTTTCTGATTAGCTATAACTTCAGAAATTCATGGTTTCTCGGATGGCTCCATGTGACTTCTGAAGTGAGTAAATTGTGAGCACAGAAAGAACAATTTCGACCCACATCCTAGTAAACAGGCAAAGCTAGTGAAAAGTATAAAGGAAAAAAACAAAACAGGCCATTGCAGGCCCTGGAAATTGGCTAGTCCTTCTCCCGTCCCCAGCATCATGTTAAAGGGCACAATTCAAGGGTAAGATTAAGGGTTCCATCTCCTGTCTGTCTCCTTGGAAGCAGGAAATAAATCTCTCCTGTGAAAGGTACACTCTGGGAGCTGAGGCCTGAGGGTGGAGGGCTGCAGGCCCAAACATCAAAGATTAATCTAACCAAGTTGATGCAAATGATTTTCAGCACTTGAATTGGATATTTTAAGTATGTCATCTATCTCCCACGTGGTATAATATTGAATGTCTCTGTTTGATCATGGTCAACTTCAACAGGTCTACCCAAATGTGTAGCATTGTCCAGTAAGAAATCTCCAGCATAAAACTTCACAAACCACTTTGGACACATGGAAACAGTGTGGACTCCGGGGACACCTGGAGTCTGAAAAACCAAAAGAGGCAGGAAGGACCCTTGGCTGGAGCCTCTGCAGGGAGCTCAGCACTGGGTCACCCTGACCTCAGACGTCTGGTCTCCAGGACTGAGAGAGGACAGGCTTCTGCTCTGCAGAGCCTCCACATGTGGTCATTTGTTCCCGCTGCCCCGGGAAGCTCATGCAGCTGGCGGCAAGCTCTCTGCCCTGATCTAAAGCCTCTCTCACATTGGAGGCAGCTCCCTGCACCTATGCTGTTTGTACCAACCGTGATGTTCACGTGGAGCCCTGGCTCCCCATCTGGGCACTGGCCTTTTGGAGGGTGAGGGCAGACACCACCACATGACCAGCCTCCAGCTGGCTGCCAAGTCTCTAGTGAGCTTCCCTGAGAGGACAAGGGTGGGGGTGACTGTCAGGGTTCTGCCCTTCATCTCTGGGGGAGGAGACACCCTCGAGGGAGGAGAGGGAGGACAGGCACGATGGCTCAGGGCCCCTCCTCCCAGGGCATCCCCACTGTGCCCTGAGGCCTGTCTCAGCTATGAGCACATCAGCCTGTGTGGAGCCCTGGAACCTCCCAGCTGGTCCCAAGGTTGTCCCTGCAGACCCCACCCTTTCCTTCATGTTTAGTAGGTGGGACACCCTTTCTTGCCACTCCAGGAGTGGTTCTGGAACCGATCTGTGAGTGGATCTGGGGCTTCCAGGCTAAGCCCCTGTGCCCCCCTTCCCTACACGAGCATCCAGAGCAAGCAGCCTGCCCTGCTGCCTGAATGCCCCCCACAACTCAGTATTCTCAGGAAAGGATCAGGGGGTGCTGTAGGAGCATCTGAAAGCTCCTTTAATAGGGGTGTTCTTGTTCACAGCCCTTTAAACTTGTTCACACCTTTAGAAGGATGTAACAAAAGTCAATAAGGTAAAGGGTCTAGAGAGAAGAGAGGAAGCTATAACAACCAGATGGAACCAGCTGGGTCCACAATGGCAATGCATCTGGCTTCCAACAGACCCCAAGTTTTCATTGTATGTTGATTTTAGTGTATTATTGATGTAGGAGATAGATGGGCTCCAGATTAGACATTTATAACTGGCATCCTGTTTGCATTTCATGGGGCTTCAGGCTGGATGTTTAACAACTGTTAGCATTTCTGAGAGAAGAGATAGGTGGGCTTCAGTCTAGGTATTTACAATCAGCCTCCTGTTTGCCCTCTGAATGGAAGTAATGACAGAGAGTAAATAGCCAGTGTTTGTCTCTTATAAACACCTTAAGGTAATAGTCATGGCAAGGACAACGAGGGGGGCAAAAGCCTGTGTGAGTAAAGGATTAAAGGATCTCTGCCCCCCCCACTCTTTTGGGACAAGGGAGACACACTACACATTCACAGAAAGGCTTCTTGTGGGTCAGAACTCAAGAGATAATGCCAGGACATAATGAGTCTTGCTCCTCCCAGAAGCCTTCACTTCGAAATCCATTTTGGCTGAGGGGTGAGTGTGCACCCAGGGAAGGGTCCCAGGGTAGATCAGGTGTGGGAAAAGAAACCAGATAATTGGGCTGAAGGAAAACAAAGACCTGGAAGAACTGCCCTATATAAATGACTTCACCGCCTCTTTACTGCGCTCCCCCTCACTAGCGGGGGACACCCATACCCTTTCTCTGCCTTGCTTCTGTCTCAACAAACCACTTCTCTATGTGCTCTCCCACTTGCTGTTATGCTATGTCTCTAAGAATAAATATTATACCTGCGTTTACAGTTTCTGCCTCCATGGTGAAAGCATTGTTCACTGGGGGCAAAGATCTGGGGAAAAATAGCTTCTCGCCTCTAGCCCTTGCTGGTCTGGGGGCTAGGATTCCTGGTCTCATCCAGGCTTCCCAGGTTCAATTCCTGGGCAGGGAATTAAGGCCTCTTCACATCACTACTTGTTACTAACTCGATCATTTTCTTAAGTGACACACCAACCGTTGGCCAAGACCCAACATGAAGAACCAAAAAAAAGGTAAAAAGGAGATGGCACCCCACTAACTCATAAAAACCCTGCCCTTCCCCTAAATGCACCTGCCTCCCCAGGATTAGCCTCACTCCTCCTCCCTTTGTCTTCACTGTTTAAAATCGAGCCACTCTCTCCAGGTGGGCAAAAAGCTGAGCTGTCAACTTCTCCATTCTTTGGCCTCTGAATAAAGCCTGTGCTGTGTTGGTCTCAGCTTTGGTTTCATAATTACCTACTTGAACCCGAATGGAAAAAGGGAACCTTCCTTGTTGAGGCAGAGTCTCAGCCAAGTTAGGGCCCAAGCAGGGTCCATAGGACTAACTTGGTAACAGTCTGTGAGGGGCCAGTGGTCTCTGCTTGTGGGGTGGGTGGAGGGCGCACCTAGAGCTGCAGCACCGGCTCCTGGGCCTGACTGTGCTCTCGTCCCCACACTCCTGACTCCACCTGAGAGTCTGACTCGGTGACCCTGGCTGCCAGGCGTCCAGTCAGGAGGGGCCCAGAAGCAGCACTTGGAGCCGGATCAGACATGCCTTTTCATGGGCTGTGGACGTCCTGGGAATTATTAGGACTTAGCGTGTAGAAAACAAACAAAGCCGCTAGAAGCTCATGTGTGCTGTGGACTTGAAACCTCTGTGCAGGGCAAGCGCTCCCACTGGACCCCGGGTTGGAAACTTCTGCACAGGGGATGGCCGCAGTAGTGCGTCCCTGCCAAGCCCTCCAGGGGAGGGCTGGACCCACACCCCTTGGGCTCCCCGACCCAGAGCCTGAGGGCTAATGCTGGCAGGGCCTGGGGACAAGAGCCATCACTCCACCAACCACCAAAACCGAGCCCATCCCAGGCCCTGCTACAAGTCTGCTCACATTTGTTCTCCAGATCCTGAAGACAGACCTGCAGGAAACAGGGGCCATGAGTTCCACATTGATGGTATTCTGTGGAATTTCCATGAGACCCCTTTCTGCCCTGTTCTGAGCAAATGACTAGTCCCTGCTATCATCACCCCGCAAGCAGGCTGAGAGGCTGGGGCTCTGAGAAGCCAAGTAACCCACCCAGAAGGACAAATGTGTGGCCATGGAGGCGGGTCTGTGCCCGCTCCCAACCCAGGATGACTGTAATTCACAGCACGTTCACATCCGCCCCCTTCACCCGCTCTGGGGCAGCTCACAGAGCCTCCTCCTAGGGGGACTCATTCACCTTCTTTTACCTGGACTCTTACCTCACAGTCCTGTTGCTGGGATCATCCGGAAGGCTTGTCACTCTGAAGAGGATTCAGTCTCAGGTCACCAGGGCCGCTTTCCTGGATCACACTCACCACTGCCCGTCCTCTGCCAGCTCAGAACAGAAAGGCCTCCTCGGACTCCGAGCCCCATGGCTCTGCCTGGGCGCTCACTCCCCTCCGGCCTGGTCCTTCCCTTTCACGTGCCCTGCAGGGTCGCCAGGCGCGCCCACGGCCGGGGCAGGCTGTCTGCTCTGTCTGCTGTCCTGGGGAGGCCTCCATGGGCAGGTGCAAGAAACAACAGGTACCTGTGTGGCCTCCCACACGCAGCACGGCGGCCAGCTCCTGCCTGCTGACCTCTTCACTCTGGATGGGCGCAGGGTGGGCTCAGGGGCCCCACTGCGTGTCCTGCTTCTCACCTCATCCCAGCGCTGCCCACGGGGGGTCACTAAGCCACTTCACACACCCCTCCCAGGAGCACAGGGTTCTGGTGGGCAGGCTCCTCCAAGGATACGGGGCTCACCTGGGCAGGTACCCCACAGGGCTCAGCACCCAGGAACCATGTACAGGGGCCTAGTTGCAGAGCACGCCCAGTCCTCCCGTTGGTCAAGTCTGACCCTGAGCCCCCTCAGAGCAGGACCTGAACTAAGAAACAGCTGCCCCTGGACAGTGATCCTGGGCTTCATTATGCAGCCTCTCTCCACCAAGTCTTCCAGAGACTTCCACTGCACCCAGGCACTCAGGCGTTGTCTCCACACACCACCCCTCCTCTCCCTGACTCCTAGATTCCTCTCATTAGGAGAAGGTCTTCTTGAAATTACCTCCCACTCATGGGCCAGATAAAATGATTAGAAAACAAGCCAGAGCTCCAGCCGCATGTCCATCCTGACCCTCAGGACCCACAACCCGTTCCTTGCACCCGGAGGGCACACCAAGGCCCCTTTTCTGCAACTGTGAGCCCCTGATGGTGGAGGATTGGCTGATCGGACCCGGCCGGCCAGCCCTTCCCAGGTGTGCCTGGCTTGAGGTCTCTGTAGGTGGGCGGAAGAGCGCCTGCAGCTGTACTCTGCGCCATGCTCTGTCGGGTGTGTGGATCTGGGCGGGGGAGAGGGCCTTGCAGGTTGCTGTTTGTGATCAGGTCTTCTAGACCAGGTAAGGAAGAGGTGTGTCACCTGTACCTGCTGTTGGACGTCTCCCCAGGCGAGTGGCAGGGGTGAGTAAGCAAGAGAAAAGGCAGTGGGAGCCAGGACTGGAGGGATAACTCCGGTAGGGAAATGGAAAGCTTCCAGAAGAGCCCCCTGGGGCAGGAACATCCCGCCTGGCCTGCATGAGCCAACTTGGCAACTGTGCTGTCGCTGGCGTGTCTCCAAGCCCTTTCCTCCAGCCCGTGAGGTCTTTGTTCATATTCAGGTGTTTTACCTGGGAAGGGTGGATGAGGTTCAGGAGTAGCTAGCCTGGGGCTCAGCCAAGGTTTCCTTAGAGATGCCTCTGTGTGGTCCCCCAACTTCCCACTGAGGATGTGCCTTGTCAGGGAGAGAGTGGGGTAAGAGTGGGGAGACGGTGGAAAGGCTGCTGGGTGTGTATAAGTCCCCCACCCCTGACCATTTCAGAATTGATCATTAATGTAGAAAGTATTTTAATTGGGTTTTCACCTGTATAACTGATGGGTTCTTAATTAGCAATGTGAACAGTGATATTAAATGTTCTCAGCCAGGACTGAGATACTACACCACGTATATATGTGTAAGAAACTGAGGAGGCATGTGCAGCCTAGGGATGGGCTTCACACTTGACCCCTTAGCATTCTGGGGTCCAGCCACTGCTTTAGCATTTCTGAGGGCCCAGTGCTGACTCCAAGGGTACTGTAATCTGGCCTCCATCTGCCTTTAGTGAGACCCACACACAGAGCAGGATCTGTGTGGCTGCTCTGTGGCTTCTCTAACAAATGGCCACAAGCTGGGTGGTTTAAAATGGCAGGAGTTCATCCTCCCCTAGTCCTGCAGACCAGATGTCTGGGATCAAGGTGATGCAGACCTCCAGGGTGTCTAGGATGGGGTCCTTCCTGCTTTTTCCAGTTTCTGGGGCTCCAGGGGTCCCTGGGCTTGCGGCCCCTCCCTCCCGTCTCCGCCTTCATCTTCATGCGGCTTGTCCTCTGTGTCTGTGTCTCCCTTCTTTTGTGTCTTATGAGGAACCTGCTAATTGCATTGAGGGCCACCCACACCCAAGATGACCTCACCTCAACATCTTTAAATGCATCCCTTTCCCAGATACAGTCTTGTTCACATGTTCTGGGGGAAAACATCTTTTGGGGCCCCCATTCAACCCATTGAAAGTGAAAATCTCTCAGTTGTGCCCAACTCTTTGCAACACCATGGCCTATAGCCTGCCAGATTCCTCTGTCTGTGAAATTCTCCAGGCCAGAATACTGGAGTGGGTAGCCTTTTCCTTCTCCAGGGGATCTTCCCAACCCAGGGATCAAACCCATGTTTCCTACATTGCAGGCAAATTCTTTACTGTCTGAGGCACCAGGGAAGCCCATTATCTGTGTATAAAATCATGCTCATTTTAGGAGATCACCAAGGTCCCATACAGACCGGCACAGATAGCAGCCATGTGGGTGGGGGTCTGGGGAAAACGAGGACCATGGAATCACCTGGAAAGGATCAAGGCCTGGCTTCATCAGAAGGTGAGCTCTTCCACCTTGGGACCCATGAGAACAGTCACTCCATCCTACCCATGGAAAGGGGCCCAGTGTCAAGTCCAGAAATGTCTACCTTGCAGAGCTGGCTCTTCTGGATGTCATCACCAATACCATGATGTAACCAGTAACTACTGGGCTAGGAGTAGAGGAGAACTAATGTGGGACTGGCCGTGGGCTCTGGAGGAGGTGCTGACAGTCACTGGGGCACAAGGAAGTGGGGGCTTGAGAGGCCCCCACGTTACTGAACCAAACTTGGGTCCACACACCTGAGTTCAATGAAGCCAGTCTACTGAGGCCAGGTTGTGGTGAAGGAAAGTGAAGCGACAATTATAAAAGTACCAATACAAAGAGGACGAGTAGCTTGTGCTCTAAACCCCGAACTCCCTGAAGGGTTTCAGCAAAGCAGTTGTGAAGAAGGGGGTCACAGAGTGTGTGATCCGCTGGTGCACAGTTCTCTGGTTGGTGAGGTAACAACAGGTGACTAACCTCACAAATCCTCAGGCACTGGAGACTCTGGGGGTTACGTGTTCATGCTCATCAAGTAGTTAACTTCTTCCATTCAGCGAGGGTTTTAGCATCTATAAAACAACTCAGGGAGTATGCATCAGATACTGTTATCTCCATACTTCAGAGAGGAGCTACAGCAGGGGATACAGGATGGGGTCTGTCCTGGGAAGGCCCCATTGGCTCCTGCTCAGTTACACCAGGTCCCTGGGGTCAGCAGCGGGGGAAGGCAGGGTTGCCTCCTGGGCGTGGGGGGCAGCAGGATCACAGTCCTCCAAGGGGCCTGTTAGCCCCAGGGTGAGATGGGGAGGCAGTGGATAGACAGATGCATCTGGCCTGGGAGAGGGGTCCAGGCTGGAAATCATCACTGGGAGGAAGAGGAAAGGCCAGGAAGGGTCAGGTGGGTCACAGTTGACCCTACGCAGGTGTTGACGGTCTTTTGGAAGCAGCTCAGAACCGGAAGGACTGGCCCTCAGGAGCTCAGCTTCATTCTCTTGTTCCTTTGTAAAACACGGTGTCAGAATTTGAGACACTATCTGGAGACTTGTGAGTCTAGTGCTGCTTTGTCTTCATCAAAGGGGCTCAGGCCCTGCCCACGTCCCCACTGGGGATGAAACCCATCAGGGCACTGGGGTCCACAGACTTCAAGGAACCCTCTGCCCTCAGGACTGGTCTCCCTTCTTCTAACCAGCTGTTGGCCCTGATTCCACCCCCAGAGCCTGAGGAGTTGTCCAGTGTATAGAAGGACCACTCAGCCTTCATGTTCCTGTTGCTGGACATTATGATGGACTCTATGTCTTGGCTATTTTAATAGTGCTTCCCTGAAAACGGGGGTGCATGCATCATTTCAAATTGTGATGTTCTCCAGATCTGAGCCCAGAACGGGGGTTGCTGGATCCCATGGCCCCTCTGTTCACTTTTTTCAGGAACCTCCACGCTATTTTCCATCGTGGCTGCACCCTTGTGCATCCCCACTCAGAGTCTAGGAGGATTCCATATTCCATACATCCTCTGCAGCATTTATTCTTTGGAGATCTTTCTGATGATGGCCATTCTGACCTATGGGAGGGGATTCCTCACTGTAGATTTGATTAGCATTGATTTAATAATGAGCAGGTCTTCCCTGGTGCGGCTCAGCAGTAAAGAATCTGCCTGCAGTGCAAGAGATGTGAGTGATGCAGGTTTGATCCCTGGGTCAGAAAGATCCCCTGGAGAGGGAAATGGCAACCCACTCCAGTATTCTTTCCTGGAAAATTCCATGGACAGAGGAGACTAGCCGGCTATAGTCCACAGGGTTCCAAAGAGTTGGACATGACTGAGCAACTGGGCTCAGTAATGAGTGAGGGGGGATGTCTTTCGCTAGATATATGTATGTTCTCTTTCAGGTTCTCTTCCCGTATAAGTTATTACAGAGTATTGAGGAGGGTTGCTTGTGCTACGCAGTGGGTCCTTGTGGATGATTTTTATAAAGAATAGTGTGTGTATGTTAATCTGAACCGGCTCCTTTCTCCCTGCTGTCCTCTTTTCCTCCTTGGGAACAATAAGTTTCTTCTTGGGAACCATAAGTCTGTGAGGCCATTTCTCTTTGGTAAAGAAGTTTATCTGTCTCCATTTTTAGATTCCACCTAGAAGAGATACCATATAATTCTTGTCTTGCCCTGTCTCCCCTACTTCACTTAGAATGATCACCTCTACTTTCCTTCCTGTGGCTGGAAATGTCATCTGATCCTTTTTAATGGCTGAATAATATTGTATTATGCCTAGGTACCCCGTCTTCTTTATCCGTTTGTCTCTGTTCTGCACTTCAATTCCTGCCGTGTCTTGTTTATGGTCCTAGTGCAGCTGTGGTCATAGGGCTGCAGGCGTCTTTTCAAATTCTGGTTCTCTCCACATCTACACCCAGGTGTGGGACTGCTGGATCCTGTGGTACATCTATGTTTAGTTTTTTAAAAGAAACTTCATATTCTTTGCCTCCTAATGAATGTACCGATTTACATTCCCACCAAGAGTACGAGGGAGTTCCCTTTTCTCTGCATCCTCTGCAACATGTATTGTTGGAGATTCTCTGAGATAGCCATTCTGACTGGTGTGAGGTGATAGCTCATTGAACTTTTGATTTGCCTTCATCTAACTGAAGGAGGAAACAGACAGAACAGGTTCCATCTTGAAAGCAGAACTCCGTCTTGGGCCGGACTGTGGACTTTGAACTATGTGCCCAGTATCTATGGAAATGACATACCAACTGGAGAACAAGACCCCCCTCCCCCGCCCCACCCCCTGGCCATGGAAAAGCCCCAGGGCTCGTACCTAGATTTCACAAAGTCTAAAAGAATACCCTAATTATCTGTGTAACTGAATAGAATCATAAATTCTATTATGCTTATTGGGGTATGACCACAGGCCTATTGATAATTGTCCAATGTTAACTACCTAGGCTTAAGGCATAAGAATCACAGGTTTAAGGTATACTAAGCTGGAATCAAGATTGCCGGGAGAAATATCAATAACCTCAGATATGCAGATGACACCATCCTTCTGGCAGAGAGTGAAGAGGAACTAAAAAGCCTCTTGATGAAAGTGAAAGGAGAGAGTGAAAAAGTTGACTTAAAGCTTAACATTCAGAAAACTAAGATCGTGTCTTCTGGTCCCATCACCTCATGGAAAATAGATGGAGAGACAGTGGAAACAGTGTCAGACTTTATTTTTTGAGGCTTCAAAATCACTGCGGATAGTGACCGCAGCCATGAAATTAAAAGACGTTTACTCCTTGGAAGGAAAGTTATGACCAACCTAGATAGCATATTAAAAAGCAGAGACATTACTTTGCCAACAAAGGTTTGTCTGGTCAAGGCTATGGTTTTTCCAGTGGTCATGTATGGATCTGAGAGTTGGACAGTGAGGAAAAATTGATGAGCGCCGAAAATTTGATGCTTTTGAACTGTGGTGTTGGAGAAGACTCTTGAGAGTCCCTTGGACTGCAAGGAGATCCAGCCAGTCCATCCTGAAGGAGATAATTCCTGGGTGTTCACTGGAAGGATTGATGCTGAAGCTGAAACTCCAGTACTTTGGCCACCTCATGCAAAGAGTTGACTCATTGGAAAAGACCCTGATGCTGGGAGGGATTGGGGGCAGGAGGAGAAGGGGACAACAGAGGATGAGATGGCTGGATGGCATCACCGACTCGATGGGCATGAGTTTGAGTAAACTCTGGGAGTTGGTGATGGACAGGGAGGCCTGGCGTGCTGTGAATCATGGGGTCACAAAGAGTCGGATACGACTGAGAGACTGAACTGAATCATGGGTTTACTTTGATTGTATCTTTTTTCCTTTGTTCAGACTAGTTTCAGAGAATTTGGGGAAGTGGATTTGAGCACGTACACTTAGGGTATATAAGGTTTTCACAAAAACTGGTTGGGGTCCTTGGCTGAAAGGGGAATGCCTTGGGCCCGCTGGTGTAATAAACTGCACTCCACTATCTGCATTGTCCTTCTGAATGAGTTTATTTCCCGGAACACGTGGCTACAACATAACCATTAGTGATACTGAGCATCTTTTCAAGTACTTAATGGCCATGTGTATGCCTTCTTCATAAAATGTCCATTGAGATCTTTGGCCTGTGAGGCTGCCAGGGTTAATACCATGACAGGTGGCCTGGACCTAAGTTTTAGCTTCCCCTGAAATGGTAAGATTCCCTACCCCCATCAGGTAACCTGGAGCCAGCCAATCAATATGCGCCCAGTAAGAAGCAAAGGGAGAGCTGAAAAGCCCGCGAACGCCCAGGTTTGAAAAAGCCCGCGAAAGTCTGTACCAATAGAATTGCTTTGCAAACATGTAACCAATCCGCTTAAGCCAGCTACTAACCGCTTATGCATATCTTATAAATTTGTGTAACAGCTTGGGCTCAGTGCTTTCTGACCTTGCACCACTGTGATGGTTGCGGCAGAAAGCTCTGGCTCGAGTCAGTAATAAACTTCCCTTTTTTTACTAGTTGCATTGTCTTGGAAGCCTTCTCTCTTCCCGCTTGGGGATTCGGGCATAACAGGCCCATTTCCTATTGGGTATTTTTGTTTTATTTTTGCTATTGAGCTGCTTGAGCTGTCTGTGGTTTGGATGTGAACTCTGTGGGGATCTTTGTTTTGGAGTATTTTTTCCTATTTTGAGAGTTGTCTTTTTCTTTCATTCAGGGTTTCCTTTGCTGTGAAAATGCTGCTAAGGTTAATTACATCCCTTTGGCCTATTTTTATTTTATTTTTTGTTACTTCAAGATGTGGATACAAAAAGAACTTGCTGTGATTTACAACAAAGCGTTTTCTGCCTATATTTTCCTCAAGGGTTTTAGAGTGTCCATCCTTACACTGAGACTTTTAAATCATTTAGAATTTATATTTGGTATGATGTTAGGGAGTGAGAAATGGACTGTTTCCTGCTGTATCAGTAAAAAAGGATGTCATAGTCATCAGCCGGTGAGCCCTCAGGGAACTCAGGAAGGAGAAGAATATCTGTTTTCTTAGCTGAACTAAAGAGCCTCGTGATGAAAGTGAAAGAGGAGAGTGAAAAAGCTGGCTTAAAACTCAACATTCAGAAAACTATGATCATGGCATCCTGTTCCATCACTTCATGGCAAATAGATAGGGAAACAATGGAAATAGTGACAGACTTTATTTGGCGGGTGCTCCAGAATCACTGCAGATGGTGACTGCAGCCATGAAATTAAAAGACACTTGCTCCTTGGAAGAAAAGCTATGACAAACCTAGGCAGCATATTGAAAAGCTTTACTTTGCCAACAAAGATCTGTCTAATCAAGGCTATGGTTTTTCCAGTAGTCATGCATGGATGTGAGAGTTGGAATATAAAGAAAGCTGAGCGCTGAAGAATTGATGCTTTTGAACTGTGGTGTTGGAGAAGACTCTTGAATCCCTTGGACTGCAAGGAGATCAAACCTGTCCATCCTAAAGGAAATTAGTCCTGCATATTCATTGGAAGGACTGATGCTGAAGCTGAAGCTCCAATAATTTAGCCACCTGATGTGAAGAACTGACTCATTAGAAAAGACCCTGATGTTGGGAAAGATTGAAGGTGGGAGGAGAAGGGGACGACAGAGGATGAGATGGTTGGAAGGCATCACCAACTTGATGCACAGGAGTTTGAGTAAGCTCCGGGAGTTGGTGATGGACAGGGAAGCCTGGCCTGCTGCAGTCCATGGGGTCACAAAGAGTCAGACATGACTGAGTGACTGAACTGAGAAGTCATCAAACTGCAGACACTCCCTAAAGTAAGCCCTGAGGAAAGGAAGCTCAGGATGTGAAAACAGAATACTGGCCACAGATAGGTGAGGTACATGTGAAAGGAATGATTTCAGTGAGCCAGGACTCTAGCATCTTCCCTTACACAGAAAAGCACTAAATTCCTTGACTCAGGATATCTGGTTTTCTTTAACAATAATCTTTTGATATTCAGACTACCTGTCCTTTGTTACAAAGTTCCATGTAACCGGCTCCTCCCTTAACCTCCTGGGAGCAATTCTCTCAGGATTACTTGAGATGGTGTCTCCTGGGCTTGAAGTCCTAAAAATTCCCACTGAATAAAACATAACTCTCAACTTTTAGGTTGTGAGTATTTTTTTAAGTCGACAGGAATATTGTAATTTTGTTCCCATTTTCATTGTTTAAGGAACCTCCACACTGTCTCCATGGGCTTCCCAGGTGGCACTAGTGGTAAAAAAAAATCCACCTGCCAACACAGGAAACATAAGAGACTTGGGTTCGATCCCTAGGTGGGGAAGATCCCCTGGAGGAGGGCATGGCAACCCACTCCAGGGTTCTTGCCTGGAGAATCCCACGGACAGAGGAGCCTGGCAGGTTAAAATCCACAGGGTCGAGAAAAGTCAGACACGACTGACGTGAGAGCACGCACACATACTGTCTCCATAGTGGCTGTTCCCAATCGATTTTCCAGCATCGAAGGAGGGGGGTTCTCATTTCTCCACACCTTCTCCAGCCCTGGTTCTTTGTATGTTTGACAATGGCCATTCTGACCGGTGTGAGGTGATACCTCATTGTAGTTTTGATTTGGATTTCTCTAGTATTTAGCAAGGTTGACATCATTTCCTGTGATTTTTTTTTTTAAAGAGTATGAGTGAAACATCTTGCAATTGACTCTTGAACGTCTGCCCTGTGTTTTGATGAACACTCCTAGAACATTCCTTGAAGGCAGGTGGTGTTTATTCACAACCCCACGGACCTTCTGAATATGAAGTGCCCATCAGCACAGCTCAGTTCAGATGAGCAGATTTCGACGTTGTTGTTATGGAAAACGGCCACAAGGTGGCAGCATTTTTTCATGCCCCTTTTTTTCTTTTTCTTTCTACGCAATTTCCTTTTGATCTTATATTGGAATAGAGTTGATTTCCAAAGTTGTGTTTGTATAAGGTGTACAACTGTTGCAGAAACCAGTACTCGAGAAACCAAGCACCACACTGGGAGGGTTGGAGAACTCAGGTTTATTACGCTGGCGGACCCAGAGGAGTTAACACTTCAAGCTCTGAGCCCCAGAACAAAGCGGGGTTACTGTTTTCATACACTGACATGTGGTGACTCAAGAAGGAAAGAGCAGACAACTAAGGAGGGTCTTGGAATGCAGGAATGGAAAAACCAGACCCTTATCGTCCTTCCCTCCCCTAAGTTGTAACTATTAATGGAACTGTATAACCTGTCTCCCCTCCTACCCCATAGGGAGGAGGTATTTGCCTCACTCTTCCCCCCCACCCAGTATAGTGCCTCATCCAATCAGGAAATGACCTGCAAGACCCCTATCCCACCCCTTGTACCCTGGGTATGAAAGTAGACTAAGGACCCCCATTCAACATTGGGGTGGCCCACTGTTCTAACAACGTCTCCCACTCTAATAAACTTTATTTCCCTCTCATTCTATCTCATGTCTGGAAATTCTTTTCCAATCCGGGCCTGCACCACGACATTTTTGGTGGCCTGTACGGGGAACTTGGGATCTCTTCCCCCTCCTCCTCACTTCTTTTTCATAGGGACCCTCTGCAAACAGGCAAGTGCTATGGAAGCAACTGAGGAACTCTGGCCAGGGTTACCCTCGGGTGTGTTCCAAAGCCCCACTGCTCACTGCGCCCCAGTAGCTGCCGCCAGAAGGGGTGAGGGTCTCTCCTTTGTCTTCTTTCCAACTGAGGACTAGGCCACCTGATATTGTGTGGGCATGGGTCAGGCACTTAAAAGCCATTAGGGCGCCTGCCACATGAAGACTCCCATGTGAGGATAAGGGGGACACAGAACGGATCAGGCCACAGGGGCATTGCCCCCAGCAGGACAACTTCTGTGCACCGGGTCAGGCACACCGTGGTTGAAGCAAAGCAGAGACCATTGTCCCCTGGCCACCTCCTCCCCGATAGGATTGTAAGGATTGTAAGGCGGATTCCTCAGCCTTCTTCCCTGCCACTTTCACTTCTTTCCCTTTCTATCCGGACTGATTTACAAGAGCCTAGGTATTGCCTCTGAGCCATCCCAAGAGTGCCTTCCACGTTTCAGGGAATTGCCAAACGGTGAGTCACCCGGTTGCTCCCAGGAATCTGGTCTTTCTCTGCCCGGGTCACGTGGCGTCTCAGCTCTGTCTTTCTTACCCGGGTCATGTGACCGCACGATTCTCGGCGGTCACCTCTCACTGTCGGCTGTGACTGTTGGGACAGTGGACCCTTTTAGTGCCGTCAGCCACACAGAGAGATCACTGGGACAAAAGGGACGCTTCTCTGTCAGCAGGTGACTCCCAGTACCCCCATTCTACAGCAGGTAGGCTGAGTGGGTTCTGGTACGTCCCGGGAGCCTCTCTTAGACTCACCCCTTGGCTATATTCTCAGAAACTGGAACATTTTGACCCTGCAAAAGGCCTGGTCCCAATACAAACTGGGAGACCCCCCCCAAAAAAAAGCTTTTGCCAAAAGCAGGGAAAAGACTCAGAATTTCCTTATGTTGAGTCCTTCATGGCCCTCAGTCAGAATCCGGATTTGAGGGACTCAGGCCACATGTGTCTTTCTGTTGCTTCCCTATCTCCTGTCCCCCTCTGTCTCTCTCCGTCAGATTTCCTAGATGACCCCTACTTGACCTTTCATATCCACATGACTTCTAGGAAAGAATTCTGAGGTTCCCTTTGGCCCAGATCTTTCTCCTATATTCAAAAGCCTGAGGATCAAAAGCTTTCCTAACACTCTAAAGAATCCCCTTCTAACTATGCTTCTCTCTCAGGTGGAGAGGGAACCAAGTTTCCCCCACTCCTGAACATGCTAAAGAATTCTCTTCTAACTATCGCTGTTTCTCAGGGTGGGGAAGGACCAAGCTTCTTCCCCGACTCCTGCAAATTCCCTTAACCCTTCAGATTCGTCTGATGGGACAAAGACTTCACTTTCCACCAGAGGGACAATCCAACATCTTTATCAGATGATCTGCCCCTGATATCAGAGTCAATCTGAGCACTATTAGGTCTATATTTTAGCTCTAAAACTATGACTATAGAAAGGAAAGATGACTTTTTGACACAGGATGACCATGATATTCTTTAGACTCCAGAGTAAACTGGTTAAAATGAAATTTTTTCTCTTGGAAACTGCAAAACCGGTTCTTTTTTCATATGCAATTAAAAACAACTAGTGGTGAGTCAGTCACCTTGAGCCGGGCGGGCGCTGTGGTTTCATGAGCAGGGGCAGCAGGGCAGTGGGAGTACAGACTGAAAAAAATGCAGACCACCGGGGCACTACTCATGTCTCCCGCGCTGATCCGCTCTTGTACCAGGGGTCTGATCAGGCCTGTGTCTGCCTCCTTCCTGAGTAGGCCAGGGATCCCATCGGTACAGCCTTCCTACGGCAGTGGCCCACTGCAGGTGGCCCGGCGGGAATTCCAGACCAGTGTTGTCTCCCGGGACGTTGACACCGCAGCCGAGTTTGTTGGCACTGGGGCTGGTTGGTTGTGGCTGGTTCAGGGGCCGGTATTGGAACAGCGTTTGGCAGCTTGATCATTGGCTATGCCAGGAACCCGTCTCTGAAGCAGCCGCTCTTCTCCCATGCCATTCTGGGCTTTGCCCTGTCTGAGGCTATGGGGCTTTTCTGTTTGATGGCCGCCTTCCTCATCCTCTTCACCATGTGAGGCTCCGTGGAAGTTACCTACCCACCCCTGCTGCTTCGACTCCAGGCCATGCCCCATGCTGGAGTGTGCTAACCTTTACCATTAAACACAATGTTTCTCTAAACAAACAAACAAAAAACTAGCTTGCTAAAAGGCCTGCCTAGGGAAAAGCTTGAAGTTAACCCTTTCCATGTCCTTGAAATACATAGCCCACTTTGCCTGAGACCTCAGCCTTGGGCAAATTAGAACTTCAAAAAAAGAGGGGGGGGGCATCAAAGAAACATTTTAAATCTCTAGCAGAAAACTATGAGATTTCTGTCTGTCGTCTGGATTTATGTATGTCTCAGTGTGTGCCTTTGGCTTTTTAAAAAATATTGCTGAAGTTGTAAATAAGTTCTAATTTAATTAGCCTAAAGAAAAGTATGTGCTTACAAATCAGACAATTCTAAATACAAGAGAAATTAACCTAAATGAATATTAGATTCTCTTGAACTGGGAAATAGTCAATATTAAATATCTAGTATTAATGTTTGTTTGCTAATCTAATAGAGATATGTCTAAGAGTCATTAACATAAGCATAATATTTTCACTGTGCCTAGGTTTATTATAAGTTAAATATTGTTATATTGTTATATTTGTTACAAGTTTGTCAGCAAGGAAAGTACCTCGAGTGAAGAAACTTCAAAAAAATGTAAATGAGATATGAGCTTTTAGATAAACTCTGTTAAGAATAATTATACTTTAGAAATGTCTGTCTAAAACAGTCCCTCTAGATTTTGGTAACCTGAATTTCTGCTGCTGCTGCTGCTAAGTTACGTCAGTCGTGTCCAACTATGTGCGACCCCATAGACGGAAGCCCACCAGGCTCCCCCATCCCTGGGAGTCTCCAGGCAAGAACACTGGAGTGGGCTGCCATTTCCTTCTCCAATGCATGAAAGTGAAAAGTGAAAGTGAAGTAGTTCAGTCGTGTCCAACTGTTCGCGACCCCATAATTTCTAGGGTTGTGCTAAACTAAGTGACTGATTTATTGAATAGCTAGATCATTTCCAAATAAAATAAGATTCTGGAACATTCGTTACTGAACACTAACTTCCTCTTACAGAGAAACTAGAGATTTTGGACTCTTAGTGAATAATGTTGATGCCATCCTGAGATGGTCTCTAGAATTTTTTTTTTTTTTTTTCAGAAATTACCACTGGTATTTATGTTAAACCAATCTATAGAATGCTAATATAAAGGTCAGTTCTTGGTTGCTTAAGGAAAGTATGATGTGTGTTTTCAGTAAAGAAGGTTTGAGGAATGAAATTACATTTTATGAAGGGAAAAGGAAGTAGGTCTGACTTACAGGTGGCTGTTTCAGGATGGGAGAACAAAGTAACGGGTACAGAAATTGATAAGAAGGTTTGATGGAAAGTGCACCCCAAGAGAAGAGTTTTGTGCATAAATACAAGTTTTTTTGAGATGTTGAACTGCCTTTGATAATGGGTTTTAAGTTTCTTTACCTCTGAAGAAATCTGTTCTATATTTACCTTTGAAATCTTTTGTTAACTTTGGCTAAGTGAATAACTATTTTTTCACAGTGACTTATATGATCCTATCTGATTGAGTGTCATAAACCCTTTTGATATTTATTGAAAACACTTCCTAAATCATTTGACTTCTAGCTAACTTTGGGATGCTTCAGAGGGCCCCTGAAACATCCCAAAGAGAGATATTAAACTATTTGAGTTCATTTGACATGTTAGATTACATAGGAAGTATTGTTGGAGGAATGATGAATCTTCTCAGGTTATATTGTATGGTTGATGTTGCTAATATAGATATCCTAGAAATTATGTGAAATTCATGAAAATCTGATATGTCCTGGTAAAATGTTGTCAGTTATAATTCTAGTTATCATATTAAAGTGCTACATATCACAGCAATGACCAGGCTACTTTGTCAGTTACAATTTAATCAGATTTTAAACATGCCTTCTATGGTTTCACTCTGATGCCTTTGCAAGAATACTGCTACTTTAAGACTTATGGAAAAGACTTCTAAAATTAACCAATAAACAAATTTTGTTTGTTATCTGGTAAGCTGGTACCACCAGACTGGAATTTAGTCTACACTCTATGTTAAGAGAACAAAATTTTCTTAGAATGCAGCTTTCAATAACAGATTATGAATTTCTTTGCCTTTAAGTGATTTATATTTGTTTTTGAAATCTTTTGTTACTTTGGTAAAGTAAATAAACATTATTTAAGATTACAGTACATGTAGACAAAGCTCATTCTGCTTCTACTAAAAATAAGCCTTCGTGGTTAGACTTTTGCTATTCTGATGTCCTTAAAACATGGCAATAGTCTACTCCTAAATCAGGGAATTAAAAATGGGTGAACAATAGCTGTATAAATCAAACAGTCAGGGCTGTGGGAAATCCACGATGGCCACTTGGATTTTCCCGGCTCCCTGACAAAGCTCATTTTTATTTGATGGGTTAAAGCCTTCCCTGGCTACAGGGTTAATGCCCTCATAATGAAAAAATTACGTTTTACTGAATATTAAGCTTTGTTAATTGTCAAACTAAGTTTCTAGTTTTGTTAATTAAGGTCTAGTGTTTACTAAGACTCACCTCTGAGCTAGTTCGTTGTTGTTATGTTATATTGCTAAAAGATTGAATTGTTATTAAAAAGGAAACTCTAAGTTTGTTTCTAAAGCTTATCTAGTAAGCAATCTTCAGATAAAGATCACATGCTCCATGATGTACAACCAGGATATTAATACCAGGGTATAGTCATTTAACAAATGAAGTCAGATGACCTGGGGTATATTGGGTTCTACCTAATGAAAGTTCTTGACTTATAATTCTAACTTATGACCTTACTATTAACTGCTAGCTATATTATTTTCTATGTAACTTGTTTCAGAAGATTGTTTCTTATGTTACTAAATGTGTGACTGAGCCTGAGATAAAATGCTGATATGCAGTTCCATATGAGATCAATGATTGTAATAATGCAAATCTAGATATGAGAAGACACAATGAGAGAGGATATTTTCCTGGACCAAGAGGCTAGTAAGATAGGTATGGTCCAGAGACTTCTGCCGCTTGCAAGGCCAGGTCTAGTAACAGCACATTGAGTGGCCTGTCAATGGAACCTTCATTAGACCTGGAAAAGAGCCTTCCCAGCTCCATGGGAGAAAATGGCCATGAACGCCCCCAAAGCATGGTCAAATATGTGGCTATGAAGGGACTCTGCTGACTGAAAGTTGACACTTGCCAGCTGCCTCTACAAGGATTACATCATGACTGCTGCAAGCTGCTGAACTTCAACACCCCCTTGAAAGGAGTTCAGGGTGGAGATTAGAAATAAGGCACTCTGTGCTCTGGGATAAAGCCGGAAGAACCGGCCTTCAGATAGTCAGATGTTTTCAGGTAAAGATTTTTACGAGCCCAAATTCTTGCATCTTCTTGTAACTAGAGAAACACTAATGTCACAAACCAATGTCTAATCCTGATTCTCCTGGCTAGCTCTTGAGCAGCTTTTCTACTTTTATTCATTTTTGGGCCATGTACCTTTAAATTTCTTGTTTGTTTCATCTAGAATACAACAAATCTCCAAGTGATAGTTTGACAAGAGTTTTCCCTGACCAACAAACAGCTAAACAATGCTGAAACAAGTCACCTTATCATTCCATGGACTCTCATCTCCCTCCATAAATGCACCCTGACAGAGAGCAGGCAAAGGGAGCCCAGAGCCCCACGATGCGCCTGGACAGCCTGAAGAAGCCAGTGTGGTCATCACCCCTTTTCCCCTGAGACTGGGTTCCCAAATGCCTGAGAAGGGATATAGGTAAACTGTTAGACATGAGCAGGGTATCAAAAGGGGCCAAAGAATTGGCCCTAAAAATAAAGAGAGGGAAGAATGTGGTGACCCAAGGATGAAAAAGCAGATACCAAGGAGGGTCTTGGAATGCAGGAACGGAAAAACCAGACCCTTATCATCCTTCCCTCCTCCAAGTTGTAACTATTAATGGAACAGTATAACCTGTCTCCCCTCCTACCCGATAGGGAGGAGGTATTTGCCTTACTCTTCCCCCCACGCAGTATACGTGCCTCATCCAATCAGCAAATGACCCACAAGAACCCCTATCCCACCCCTTGTACCCTGGGTCTAAGAATGGACCAAGGACCCCCATTCAATGTCGGTTCTCTCTTGAGCTTGCCTGCTGTTCTAACAACGTCTCCCACTCTGATAAACTTTATTTCCCTCTCATTCTGTCTCATGTCTGGAAATTCTTTTCCAACCCGTGCCCAGACCATGACAGGACAGCCATGATTAAGCAGGTCTGTGGATTTGCATGGGCTACGGGGATTGCAAAGAGCAGGACGAGGGTGAGTGAGATAAGCTCCAGTTCCTAGTATTGTGAGTCCCCGCTTTCTGAGACCTACATGATCTAGACTTTGCAAGGAGCAAGCTGAGTTACAGAGGCAGGAGAAGGAGGTAAAATTTTAACTTTTCCTCTTCATAGGAACTTAATTCAGTCCATGCATAAACACATATCTATTCTTTTTCAGGTTCTTCTTTCCATATACAGAAGATCCTAAAAAATACTGAGACTCAAGAGTCAAAGAAGAGAATAAAAATGTGGCAAGAGGTGGTGGAAGTGTTGGAAACAAATGCAAAATCCAAGAAATGTAATCCTGTGGAAGCGGAGCTCTGCAAATTTAAAGTACAGAAACTGGATTCTGGAATTCTTTATGATGGGTACATTTTCCCTAAGAAATTGCCAGAGAAGCCACCCACTGTGCCTATTGACTTTGATTTTGAAATGGAGAAAAGAATCAAACAGCGAGACAAATCAAAGAGGGTATTGGAGGATAAACACTTTCATGCGAAGCCTTGCCCTTATCATATCCTGTTAGGTGTTGTGGGTGTTCCCCTTAAGAAAGAAATTCCACTTACCATCCCCAGGACTCCTGCCTTTGTTCAGAAGAAGAGAACCCCCAAACCCACCCAAGAGGGTGAGGATGAGGAGCAGCCAATGGTGATCGGAGCTCAACAATTGCCCCATTACGGAGTACCTTTTAAGCCCAAAATCCCTGTGAGGAGAACTGTGGAAATATGCCCTTTCTCTTTTGATTCAAAAAGTCACTTACAGAAAGGGAAGAAAATAAAACAGCTGCAGAAAGAGGAGGTGCCCAAGTTCTAGGCGCTTCCTTTGCCTCATTTTACCACCATTAACCTGCAAGAGAAGAAGATGAAGAGCACAACTCAGGTGGAGCCTTCTGCTTGGAGCCTGGCAGAACAGGTGCCCGAAGGCACAGACTTGGGTTCTCCCCGTGCCCCGGTGACAAAGAAGGCTCCTCCTTGTGTGATGGAAAGAGCAGCTCTGGTTCCGGATGGTGTCTGCAGCCGAGACTAGCGGTGGAGTCGACTGGAGAACTTGGGTGGTACCCACAGAGTCAAGGGCTGCCCACGTACAGTAATTTGTGTTATTTCCAGCTGCCTCCTCTTTTATAAGTCAGAATATATAATTGATTTAGTTTGTAATTTATTCACTTAAAGTGTAATTTTTACTGCTCTTATCCTTCACTTTTTATATTTAAATTTAAAAATAAAGATACTTGATTCAATTTATAGTTTGTGTCTGATTCTTTCCTCTTCTCTGTGCAAACTGAATTTGGAGTTTAGGAGCCCTTTGCTGTGAGGGGGGAGCCTTGTTAACCACCTGATGAGGAGGAGACTTGACTGATGTGTCCCTCACCGAGGCTGTCTGCCGGCTTTGGGCAGAGCTGTTCTTCAGGCAGCTTCTTCCCTTGTTGGTGCTGACAATGAGGGAATGCTGGGCAGGACATGTTTTAAGTCTTCCTGTGACCTGGGCTGGAATCAATGTTTGTCCTACTAAAAATTTAGAAAGGCGGTTTCATACTCCTCTCAACAGTGATTCTTAGCATTTACATCTTATCAGCACCGTAAGTGTTCCCTTTCCTCCGCGTCTTCTCCACCACTTACCTTTGTAGGCTGAGGATGGCCTTTCAACCAGGTGCAGTGTTGCCTCGCTGTGGTTTTGATTTGCACGTCTCTAACAGTTCCTGAGGTGCAGCACATTTTCATGGGCTTTGGTTTTAACTAGTGTGTGTGGAACTGACTGTGGAAATTTTCTTCTTCACAGTCTGCCCAGTTTTTATTTATTTTCAGTTAGTTACCCATGGAAATTTTTTAAGCGCCAGTATCATTTAGAGCCCAGCAGTCCTTGTGAATATGAAGTGTTCGTAAGTGTTGCAGTGAATTAAGAAATAGTTTTCTTTTTCTCTTTTGCCTTTTGAGTCCTTCTCTACTTTCACTCTTCCTATCTACATTCTGCGTTGATAACTAAGTTCCCTTCTTTTAGAAGACTAACCTGTTTTGTAAACTATATCCTGCACCTGCATGTGTGTGTGTGTGTGTGTATGTGTGTGTGTGTGTGTGTGTGTGTTAGTTGCTCAGTCATGTCTGACTCTCTGTGATTCCACGGACTGTAGCTCACCAGGCTTCTCTGTCCGTGGAATTCTCCAGGCATGAATAGTGGAGTGGGTAGCCATTCCCTTCTCTAGGTATATCCCACACCTATCGCCCTCTAACTCTGCATGAGCCATACTTTGCATCTATTATCTTTTAATTTTATGCTAGTCACATCCTGATGCTTAACTTTATGGTACTCTCTGCAAACCTCCCCTTACAGTTTGTTCTTCCTCTTTTTGTATTACAGAAAGAAAGCTGCAGTGCAATCGGCAAAAGACAGTGGACCCAACTCCTGGGACTGTCGGCCACACCCAAGTTACTGGGCTCCCTCTAACTATTGACTGCTTTGAAACAATGCAGAAAGAAAGAATACAGGATCCTTACATGTTTGCTCTTTATCTCCAACTGCTGACTATGAGCCCCAACTGTGTGATCCTCTTGATTCCCTATGGGGAGAGACACAATTCTTGAGGCACAAGCCTACTGTGTTCTCTCCTCTGCCAGCTTGGGGATTAAAGCCATCTTTCTATTTTCTCCAAAAAACACTTATTTCCACAAAGGTATAAGGTTCCTATATTCCTGTTCCTTTTTGCATTGTTTCAAAACAGTCAATAGGTTAATCTTCTGAAAAGAAAGAAACTTAGTTATCAATGCAGACTGTAGATCAGGAGCAGCTAAAGTAGAGAAGGAATCAAAAGGCCAAAGAGAAAAAACTTTTTCTTATTTCACTTCAGCATAAGCAATAACTTTAAAGTTTCTTTTGTGGGAAACGGCCACAAGGAGACAGGATTTCTTCATGCCCTACTCCTGTTACTACAGTAACCAGAACCTTAGGATTACTCCTAGCCATTGTTTCTTCTGGGACATGCCAGAAGCCTGTGTCTCATTAATCCTTGTTTCTGTTTTTTTTAACTTAATGTTTACTTCTTTTGGAGGATAGCTGACTTACAATGTTGTGTTTTTTAGTGTAAAGATTCTTCTTGGCTATCCCCATACACATCTTGATTCATCTTTGCTTTCTTCATATACACATTATTATAGAATGTGTAGTACACCACCTTTTCTAAAGTAGATCGGTGTTGATTCTATATTATATATGTATTTATGAGTCTAAATGAATCCCAACCTCCTAATTTATTCTTTCTACCCACCATGCCCCTTCGGTAACCATGTTTGTTCCCTGAGACTGTGCATGTATTTTGCTCTATAAAATAGCTCACTGGTACCAGTTTCTCCTTCTGAAGTACTTCACTTACTATGAGTGTTCTAGATTAATCTATGAGTGTTGTAGATTATCCCTGCAAGTGGCATTATTTTTGTTCCATTTCCTGATGTGGGTGAAGTGTGGAACCCAGGGATGGTTTCTTCTTCAAGAAACATACATCCTAGATCCCACATGCAGGTGTGCCCCTGTCCAGCAATGAGAGATCCCAGGTATGTGACTGTGCCTCCTGGGAGCATGGCTCTAAGCCACTTGGAACCTGACCAAGTTCTGTCTGCATGGTAGATTCAGACTTCAGCAAGTCCTGTCTACACTGATTATGTTTAGATGATAATGTGTTTCTACAATGAAACCATTTACACCTGACCAGGTCCTCTGTGCAGTAGGACATGAAGACCCGGGTAGAGACCCGGCCTGGCCACTGTCCTGGAAAACTCCAGGCCTGCATCTGAATGTCAGTGCTCAGATGTCTGGCGTCTGGAGCTGAGGTGGGCTTCTCTGGGTAACCATGCTCTTCTCTGAGTGGAGTTGCATGGCCCTCCCAGGGTCAGTGCTGAGGTAGGGCTCTTAATCTTTCCCTCTGACAAGTTCACCTTCCCTGGGGCGCATCAAGACACCCCCGGTAGGCTACTGATTGTTGTTGTTCAGTCTCTAAGTTGTGTCCAATTCTTAGTGACCCATGGACTGCAGCACATCAGGCCTCCCTGTCCTCCACCATCTCCTGGAGTTTGCTCAAACTCATGTCTATTGAGTCAGTGATGCCATCAGCCATTTCATCCTCTCTTGTCCCCTTCTCCTTCTGCCTTCGATCTTTCCCAGCATCAGGGTCTTTTCCAATGAGTCAGCTTTTCCCATATGGTGGCCAAAGTATTGGAGTTTCAGCTTCAACATCAGTCCTTCCAATGAATATTCACAGTTGATTACCTTTAGGATTGACTGGTTTGATCTCCTTGCTGTCCAAGGTCTCTCAAGAGTCTTCTCCAGCACCACAGTTTGAAAGCATCAATTTTTCAGTGCTCAGACTTCTTTATGGTCCAACTCTCACATCCATACATGACTACTGGAAAAATCATAGCTTTGATTATATGGACCTGACTTGTTTACCCACTGGGGGCCCACCAACCACAGCCATAGTGTCCTGACCAAGGGAATGTGTAACCCCAGGTGGGGGGGTCTGGGGACTGTGTGAGTCTCACCCCATCTGTGTGGGTCAGAATCATGTGCAGAGGGAGACCATATACTCAAACCTAAGAAAAAGGGAAGAATATGTGTGAGCATCACTTGACTTGTGTTTAGGAATTAATGCTTTACAATATCATTTTATAGAGGCCTGTGCCTATTCCCTCTTTACCCCTGCGAGGTTCCCCATCCCTGGGGCTCCTGGAGACTCCTCAGGTGAGCTACCTGGTAATTATTCCAATTCACCAGCACGAGCATGACAAGAAGGGAGCAGGTTTACCTGGGCAACTGATTGCAGGGCACATGGATCAGGCAAAAAGCCAAAAGGCAGCAGATTGCTGCTGTGATCTCGTTCCAGTAGACCGTCCATACTCAGCAGAGACCAGACCTGCCCCTCATCTTCCAGCCCAGTGTCTGCTGTGTTTTCACAGCACCTCAGTGGGACAACAAAAGACTGAGACTGCAAACACCAGGGTGGTGTGTTCAACATCATTATGAAAGCTGTAAAAGCAGTTAATATCACACAGAACCAAACAGAGAAGAGGAGGATGTCTCTGGGACAAGTGTGGGGGAAGGAGACGGACCTGATACTTCGATCTACCAAGCCAGGAGGTAACAGGGACTCACTTATTTCCACCGTAGGGGCCCAACCAGCAGAGACTTGGTGTCCTGACCAAGGGTCTTGCCACCCCAGGTACAGGGTCTGGGAGAGGGGTCACCCTGGAAACTGTGGACATGTGACCCCATGTGCAGGGTCTGGGGATGGGGGTCACCCTGGAGACTGTGGATGTGTGATCCCAGGCGCAGGGTCTGGGGACGGGGGTCACCCTAGAAACTGTGGACATGTGACCTCAG
This sequence comes from Dama dama, assembly GCF_033118175.1. Lineage (NCBI taxonomy): Eukaryota > Metazoa > Chordata > Mammalia > Artiodactyla > Cervidae > Dama > Dama dama. The sequence goes on from NC_083692.1 coordinate 37,475,132, forward strand.
GTGCAGGGTCTGGGAGAGCGGTCACCCTAGAGACTGTGGACATGTGACCCCAGGTGCAAGGTCTGGGGACGGGGGTCACCCTGGAGACTGTGGATGTGTGACCCCAGGTCTAGGATCCAGGTATTGTGTGGACCTCACCCCATCCACATGGGTCCGGATCCTGTACCCAGAGACCCCATATGTGGTCTTTACCTCAGTGTGGCTTGTCCCCTCTCAGATTTCCAGCATCTGAATTGGGGGTGTCTCCCTGATTAACCTGTGGTCCTGTTTCTTCTCTTCATATTGTCACATTCACGTGAGGTTAGGCACCTTTGAGTGAGTTGCTGCTCTGCGTCCTGCTGAGTGAAAGAAGACCTTTGGTGGTGTCATAGTAATATCATCATAGCATTAAAATAATATAATATTACAGCATTAAAAAAAATAATAATATCACAGCATTAAAAATACAATAATATCACAGCATTAAAATAATAATGATATCACAGCATTAAAATAATAATAACAATATCACAGCATTAAAAAATAATAATATCACAGCATAATGTAAATCTAATTCATAGGGTCACCACTGTCTGGTTTCCTCTAGACCGAGTTCATGTAATTTAATTTGTAATTTATTGTTATTTTATATTGGGGTAGAGTTGATTTCCGATGTTTGTTTTAGGTGTACATGAACTTGATTCAGTTATACATAGATGTATATTCTTTTTCTGTTGTTTTCCTCATATAGGTTATTACAGTTTGTTCAGTAGAGCCCCCAGTTCTATTCAGTAGGTCATTTTTCATTATCAACTTGATATATATTTGTGTGTATATTTTCATCTCAAACTCTTAATTTATCTGCCCCTTCCAGTGTTCCTTTGATAATCCTATTGATTTTCTCAGTCTGTGAGTCTATTTTGTAAATTAGTTCATTGGTATGAACTTATAGATTCCACCTGTACATGATATCTCAGGATATTTGTCCTTTTCTCTCTGAAAAGTATTTATTGTATGATAATTTCTTGGTATATCCAAGCTACTGCCAATATCATTATTTTCTTCTGTTTTATGGCTGAGTAGCATTCCAGTGTATAGATGTACCATGTAGTCTTCATTTTTCTGTCAATGGATATTTTGGTGGATTCTGCGTCCTGGCTATTGTAAATAGTGCTGCCCTGAGAATCTAGTTGCACATGTCATTTTGAATGGTGATTTTCTCTGGACCTAAGCTGAGGAATGGAACTGCAGGATCATATGATACCTCTAGTGCTTCAAGGAACCTCCACTCTGTTTTCCCTTGTGGCTTCACCATTTACATTCCCACCAAGACTGTGGGAAAATTTTACTTTCTGTACATTCCGCACTAATTATTCTCTGTAGATCTTTTACATGATGATGGCCATTGTGGCCAGTGTGAGGTGATACCTTGTAGTTTTGCTTGGCATTGATTTAATAATTACTGATGTGGACTATCTTTTCATGTGCCTTCATTATTATTTTACATCTTGTGAGAACAGTTTACCTCTTCAATCTGACTTCTTGAAAGTTGGCCCTGCTTGGAATTTTTTTCTGATGATTTACCCTAGGACATTTCTTGAGGGTAGGTGTCATTTACAGCCCTCTCGGGCTTGTGACTATTATGAGCCCTTTAGCGTCTGTTTTAAAGTGTACATATTGATCCGAATCAGCTTATTACTCCCTGTGAAAGGTCGGGGCATGCCCCAGAAAAAGTGCCGCAGACGAGTTCCGGGGACCAACCCCCTGCAGCCTGGTCCAATCAGGTACCGACCCGGAGCCCTTGGACATCAACTGCCGCTGTAGCCCGCGCTTTCTTCCTTATATGAAAAGACCTGGCTTGGACGCCGGCCCTGGCTATAAAACCCCTCCCCACCCCTCATACCTCGCAGACTCCCTTTGTCTGCTCGCTCACCCGCCCCCGGGAGTTCTGCCCGAGAGCGACCGCCCAATAAAGGCCTTCATCAACGGTCCTTAGAGGTGGCTTTTTCTTCCCTAGGCGTTTTCTAATATCTGGCGCCCAACGTGGGGCTCGAGGTGAGGGCCCCCGGCACTCGCCGTTGAGGCCCCCTCGAGCTCCACCGCCACAGTAGCCCCAGACCCAGGCGGCTGACCAACCCCCCGGACGGCAGGATACGGGGTAAGTCCCTTTGGCTTTGGGGCCTGCCCTCCCTGGCGACCACCTCCTAGGGTCCAGTAACGGGTGCGCACTTACTGGGCCCTCCCGGTCACCAGCTGGTGGGGAGACGTCCCCAGCGGCTGAGTAGACCTCCGGCTTCGGCCTCCAGCTTCGGCCTTTTCCGGTCACCAGCTCGTGAGGGAGACGTCCCCAGCGGCTGAGTAGACCTCCGGCTTCGGCCTTTCCCAGTCCCCAGCTCGTGAAGAAGACGTTCCGAACGGCTGCACGGGCCTCCAGCTTCCCTTGACATGCCCGAAGACGTTCGGGCAGCGGGGGTTGCCTCCACGCCCCATGGTCGCCATGGGATCGACAGCCTCCAAACCCGATCCCCAATACTCCACCCCCTTAGAGTGCCTGCTGGCTAACCTGCGGACTCTAAGACTAAAGGGAGATATCCGCCCCAAGCAGCTCACTTTTCTGTGTTCACAGGCCTGGCCTCAGTATTCCCTAGATAATGGCTCACAATGGCCAGCCACAGGGACACTAGACTTTGACGTCCTCCGTGATTTAGATAATTACTGCCGGAGATCGGGAAAATGGTCTGAGATCCCCTATGTTCAGGCCTTTTGGGTGTTGCGCTCTCGCCCCACCCTGTGCACCACGTGCACTCCCAGCCAAATCCTACTCACCATGGCCCCCCCGACTCCACCCTCCCGGACCAAGCCAACTCCTCCCGTCTCTGAGTCCTCTGCTTTCTCTGTTCCCCCGGAAGATCTGGTGGCCCCCCCCCATGCATCTCCCACGGCCCCCACCCCTTCCTCTCTGGCTCCTGCCCCCTCCCCCTCCACTCCAGCCCCTTTTGCCTCTGCTCCCGCCCCCGAGACTCCACCGCCGGCCCCAGATCCTCCAGCCCTTAACCCTATCTTGTATCCTCCCCTTCCCCCCGTCTCTCCCTCCCCTTCTCCGGTTAGCTCCCACACTCGCTCTCACAGCAACCCTCCAGGAGCCTCCCCTCCCCCTCCCCCAGTCCCGCTACTTCCTCTGCGACAAGTAGCCGGAGCTGAGGGTCTAGCACAGGTCCACGTCCCCTTCTCTCTCCAAGACCTAGCACAGATTGAGGCCACACTGGGATCCTTTTCCTCCAACCCCACTCAATATATTAAACAGTTTACGAGTCTGACCCGTGCCTACACCCTAACATGGAAAGACATATATGTCATCCTGGGGTCTACCACCACCCCCGAAGAGAGGCGGGCCATTTGGACGGCAGCCAGGGCTCAGGCCGACCAGCGGCACTGTGCCAACCCCTCCCCCGAGCGCCCCCCGAGAGCTCAGGCAGTTCCTGACACCAACCCTGATTGGGACTACCAAGAAGGGGGTGGCAGCCAGCTGCGGGTACGCTATATGATAGAGTGTATCCTCGATGGAATGGAAACGTCCTCTCATAAGGTAATAAACCTCCTCAAACTAGATGAGGTGACTCAGGGGCCCGACGAAAACCCAGCCATGTTTCTTAATTGGCTGCCTGAGGCCCTTGTTCAATACACCAGACTGTCCCCGGAGTCCCCCATTGGGGCAGCTACCTTGGTCAATGGTTTTATCTCCCAATCTGCACCTGACATCCGAAGAAAACTGGCCAAGGCCGAGGACGGCCCTCAGACCCCTATTCAAGACCTGGTAAAAATGGCCTTTAAAGTTTATAACGCCCGTGAAAAAACTGCTGAGGCCAGCCGAAAGGCAAGGCTCAAACAAAAGGCCGAATTTCAGGCAAGCCTCCTAAACCAGCAAACCCAGGCCTTGGTAGCGGCCCTGCGGCTGGCGGCGGGCTCGGGGCCCCAAAACCCCCCTCTGGGGGCCTGCTTCAAGTGTGGCCAAGAAGGACACTGGGCCAAGATGTGCCCCAATCCGCGGCCTCCTTCCAAGCTGTGCCCGTTGTGCAAACAACGAGGACACTGGGCTATTGACTGTCCCCGGGCCTCTCGGGCCCTGACCTCTAGGGGCCGGGGACCAGAGCGCCCCAGGGAGGCCTCCTGCCCTCCTCCGGTCTTGGAACTGCTGAGCTTCAATGATGACTGACGCCGCCCAGACTCGGGGACCCCAATAACCCAAGCCGAGCCTAGGGTAACGCTCCAGGTAGCGGGTAAGTCCATCAACTTTCTAGTTGATACGGGGGCTACCTATTCGGTCCTTCCCTCTTTTGGGGGCACTTTATGTCCTTCCCAGGTTTCGGTTATGGGCATTGACGGCCAACCCTCGTGTCCGCTCCAAACCCAACCACTATCCTGTCAATTAGATTCCTTCCTATTTACCCACTCCTTTTTGGTCATCCCCTCCTGCCCTACTCCTCTCTTGGGAAGAGATATACTCACTAAGCTGAAGGCCACTCTTCACCTAACTCCAGGATCGGCTCCCACGTCAGGGGCCTTCCTAATGTTACTTTTTGACCCTCCAACCTCTTCTGTTAATCCTGAGGTCTGGGACACCCGAGTCCCGGTGGTGGCTCGGCACCACCCTCCAGTCCTCATCCGGCTAAGAGACCCCACCTGCTTCCCAGCCAGGCCCCAGTTTCCTTTGTCTACTCGTAACCTCAGGGGACTAAAGCCCATCATCGACCGTCTCATGGGACAGGGTCTTTTGATCCCCACGACTTCCCCCTGTAACACGCCCATCCTCCCTGTTCGAAAGGCTTCAGGAGACTACCGGCTAGTGCAGGATCTCCGCCTGATCAACGCGGCGGTGGTCCCTGCCCATCCACTTGTCCCTAACCCCTACACCCTCCTTTCTTCCATACCTCCCAAAACCTCTCATTTCACTGTTATTGAACTCAAGGATGCCTTTTTTACCATCCCACTCCACCCCGACTGCCAATTCCTCTTTGCTTTTACCTGGACTGACCCCGACACCCAGCTGACCACACAACTCACATGGACTGTACTCCCTCAGGGGTTCAGAGACAGTCCCCACTACTTCGGACAGGCTCTGTCCCGGGACCTGGCCAGATGCTCGCTCCGCCCTAGCACCCTCCTCCAATATGTAGACGACTTGCTCCTTTGCAGCCCCTCAGAAGAGACCTCCCGACAACATTCTGCAACTCTTCTTAATTTCCTCGGTTCCCAGGGTTACAGAGCCTCACAATCCAAGGCCCAACTGACTCAGACTTCTGTTGTCTATCTAGGCCTCCAAATCACCCCTACCACTAAGGCCCTGACAGCAGATCGGTGTAGCCTCCTCAGGTCCATCTGTCCTCCAGCCAACGGAGACCAGATATTGTCCTTCCTAGGACTGACGGGGTTCTTCCGACACTGGGTCCCAAATTACGCCACCCTGGCCAAACCCCTATATGCCGCCACTAAAGAGACTCCCACAGGACCGCTGTCTTCCCCCACCGAAGTGACTAAGGCCTTCCACACTTTACGCTCAACCCTATTGGCTGCACCCCCTCTCTTTCTCCCAAATCCCAACTATCCACACCATCTATACACTGATGAAAAGGGAGGGATAGCCTCTGGAGCCTTGGTGCAACCGATTGGCCCCGAACTGCTGCCTATTGCTTACATATCCAAACAACTTGACCCCACAGCCAGGGGATGGTTCCCCTGCCTGCGGGCACTAGCGGCAGTGGCAACATTGTACGCTGATGCTAAAAAGCTGATTCATGGTCAACCCCTGACCATCTTCTCACCTCATCACCTTGGTGATCTTTTAGCCTCTAGATTTCTCTCTGACCTCAGCGAATCCAGGCTCCAGCAGTTTCACCTGGTATTTTTGGACAATCCACAAGTTTCCGTGAGTCACTCTCCACAATTAAACCCGCTTTCTTCGTTGCCCTCCCTCCCCCTCTCCTCAAAACCCCCAGCCCACTCATGCCCAGAGGTCCTTGAGTCCCTTATGCAACCACCTCACAACTTGTTTTCCGAACCTCTACCAGATCCAGAGCTAACTTTGTTCGTCGATGGGAGCTCAAAGCGAGATCCCGATGGGAACCGAAGGGCGGCTTATGCTGTGGTAACCACCCGAGAAGTCCTGGAGGCTCAGCCCTTGCCACCCGGGACGACCTCTCAAAAGGCTGAACTAACAGCCCTAACTAGAGCCTTACACCTAGCAAAAGGAAAAAGGGCCAATATTTACACAGACTCCAAATATGCCTTCTTGATTGCCCATTCTCTCACAGCAATCTGGAAAGAGCGGGGCTTTCTGACCACTAAAGGATCCCCCATCTGTAATGACCCCCACATTATTCGACTGTTAGATGCCTTATCTCTGCCCAAAGAGGTCGCTATCATACACTGCAAGGGACACCAGAATACTCATGACACTGTCGCTCTGGGTAATACTATGGCAGATCAAGTGGCTCGACAAATCACCTTATAACAAGCCCCCAAGCCCTTGCTGACTTTGAGATCCACCCTCAACCCAGATTATTCCAGCGAGGAAGCCAGAGCCTTGCTGGCACAGGAAGGGGCTCAGAGCACCCGTCGGGATGGATACTACTCCGTAATAAACCAGTGCTTCCTGAGCGCCAGGCTAAGGCCATAATATCCCAAATCCACAATACCCTCCACATCGGGCCAAGGGCTCTCTTTTCCTTTCTCAGCCCTGTCTTTTCTCCCCTACATCTCAGACAGACCATATATGCGGTCCACCGCTCCTGCCTAACATGTGCTTCCACCTCTCCTCAAGGAGGACTCCGACCCCCACAGGAGACTCACCAGCTAAGGGGACATATGCCCGGACAAGATTGGCAGATAGACTTCACCCACATGCCCAGACATCGAACCTACCGCTATCTGCTGGTCTTGGTGGACACCTTTTCAGGACAGGTCGAGGCCTTCCCCACCGCCCGAGAGACGGCAGCGGCGGTGGCAGAGGTCTTGACGACCCATCTCATTCCCAGATTTGGGTTGCCAAACTCTCTCCAGTCTGACGATGGGCCTGCATTTATCTCACAGATCTCCCAGCAGGTGGCTACAGCCCTGGGCATCGACTGGCATCTCCACATCCCCTATCGGCCCCAATCGTCAGGCAAAGTATAACGGGTGAACGGCATCATCAAGACGCACCTGACCAAGCTTGCCTCAGAACTGCGGCTGTCTTGGGTCGACCTCCTTCCTCTGGCGCTCACTTGCATTCGCACCACACCACACTCCAAAACAGGTTTGACCCCTTTTGAACTGCTCTACGGCAGGCCCTATCTCCTGACTCACCTCCCGGAGGGAGAGGCTCCCCCCTCGCGGGGTACCTTCCCCTCTTCTCCCTCCTATGATCCTTGCTGAGAGAACACGCAGACCGGGTCCTGCCACAACTGACAGACGATGAGGGGCCAACTCAGTCTCTGGCCCCGGGAGATCAGGTACTGCTAAAAGCCTTAAGTCCCCGCCCGCTACAACCTCACTGGACGGGGCCCCATACTGTAATCCTCACCACTCCCACAGCAGCCAAACTTCTGGACACGAGCCCTGGTATCATCTGACCCGGCTCAAACGAGCTCCCCCGGGTCTCCCAGAGACAGGGGTGGCCCCGGCCCAGGCCGCTCCTCCCAATTACTCCTACCGCTCCACCCTCACGGGGCCGACCAAACTGACCATCACCCGAACCCCTCTGTCCTCGATCCCAAAATAATTGAGGGACCACATCCCGATATCCAATGCTGACCTGGCATCACCCGCTGTGGCTGCTAACAATCACAGCTCTGGCCATACTTTTTGCCATTGGATTAGCGGCCGCGGCCCCCCGCGGTTGGTCCTCCACTCTTCGACTGTCCCTGGCCCTCACATACCTAGCCATCTGCTTCCTACTCCTGGGGTGCTATTCCCTTGGGACACCCTGACCTGGTTACCAGCTCCATCCCTACGAGACCCACAGGGCTGGTTGTCCACCACACCCCCTTCACCCCAACCTCGGAACAATGCGGGACTCTCTACTCTGGGTTACTCTGGGGGTACTGGGGGTCTTAGAAAAAGGGGAGCACACCTACCAAAACCCTCACCAGCCTTTTCAAGTCACCTGGATCTTAAAAAATGGAGAGACCTACGAAGAGCTAAACCGGACCACAGCCACCCAACCGAAAGATAAGTGGTGGCCGGACCTATACTTTAACCTTACAAAGTTAATTGAACAATCAGGATACTCCAAGTGTAGGGTCAGGTCCCTCGGGTTTTATGCCTGCCCGGGACATCAGCGAGAAAACATAAAGACCTGTGGGGGAATGGTGAGCCGCTACTGTAAATCCTGGGGCTGTGTCACTTCCAACGATGGGTACGGGAAGTGGTCGGTGACCAAGACAGACCTGATCAATATGTCCTTCACGGGTCCTCTCCCGAAATCAGATTGGCAGGGACAACCTTCCAACCCAGGGCAGTGCAGCGACCAGGTCCGACTATCATTTACACAGCAGGGACGGACTGAAAATAGATGGATTTCCGGGCTGTCCTGGGAGGGGGGGGGGGTAGTGATATATGATACCTATGGCACGGGAGACAATAGCGCAGCATTGTATGTTCAGGAAGTCCTACAACCCGCCCAGACCCATGCTGTGGGGCCCAACCAGATTATTGCACCCCCCCCCCCCCCCCGGCCTCTCACCACAAGGGACAAATGCCACAAATGTTGTGACCTCGCCTACCCCTACCCCCTCTCTTCAGCTAACCCAGACAGACCCACCAGAAACCCAAGAACCCCAGTGGGCCTTGATCAAAGAAACCTACGGGGCCCTTAACCACTCCAGTCCTAATGCGACTCAATCCTGCTGGCTTTGCTACATCTTACACCCACCTTACTACGAGGCCGTGGGTTTAAATGCCACCTACAACTTATCCACTCTCTCTAACCCACCACAGTGTTCTTGGGGAGACCGCAAGGTGGGCCTTACCATGAAACAAGTATGGGGTTTGGGGACCTGCTTAGGCACGGTTCCTACAGATAAACAAACCCTGTGCGCCCAGACTGACAATGATACCAACTTCACCAATAAGACCTACGTCATACCCAAAATCAGGGGGTGGTGGGTATGCTCACGGACTGGGCTGACGCCCTGTCTCCATTTGGCTGTCTTCGACCAGAGCAGGGAATTCTGTGTCATGGTAGTGGTAGCACCCAAGATTACATACCACCCAGAAGAGGTCCTCTACAACTTTTGGGACCAAGATACCCCAGCCCCTAGACATAAGAGGGAGCCTGTTACAGCTATTACTCTAGCAACTCTGTTCGCCCTGGGGGCAGCCGGAACGGGTACGGGCATTGCTTCCCTGACCACACAACATCAGGGCCTGATCACCCTGAGAGTCGCCATTGATGAAGACATTGCACGAATAGAAAAGTCTATGATGGCCTTAGAAAAATCCCTAACCTCTTTGTCAGAAGTGGTGTTACAGAATAGACGAGGCCTAGACCTGATCTTTTTACAACAAGGGGGCCTCTGTGCAGCCCTCAAGGAAGAGTGTTGCTTTTACGCAGACCATACAGGGGTAGTAAGAGAGTCCATGGCCAAAGTAAGAGAAGGACTAGAGCGCAGAAAGAGGGAACGGGAAGCCCAGCAAGGTTGGTTTGAATCATGGCTCCAAAACTCCCCCTGGCTGACCACCCTGCTCTCGACCTTAATGGGACCACTCATAATCCTCCTGTTGCTCTTAACTTTCGGGCCCTGTCTCTTAAATAAGCTCTTGGCCTTTGTCAAACAGCAGCTCAACACGGTCCAGCTGATGGTGTTGCGACAGCAGCACCAAGGGCTTCCAACGAACACTCTGTGACAAAATTAACGGCAGACGCTCCCTGTCATCCCGGCCACACCCTACCCCTCGCCGCCCCCGTTCAGCAGGAAGTAGCCAGAGAGAACCGGCGCCCCTTGTCCTATAACAAAAAGGCCGGGATGAAAGGTCGGGGCATGCCCCAGAAAAAGTGCCGCAGACGAGTTCCGGAGGCTGGCTAAACTTCCGGGGACCAACCCCCTGCAGCCTGGTCCAATCAGGTACCGACCCGGAGCCCTTGGACATCAACTGCCGCTGTAGCCCGCGCTTTCTTCCTTATATGAAAAGACCTGGCTTGGACGCCGGCCCTGGCTATAAAACCCCTCCCCACCCCTCATACCTCGCAGACTCCCTTTGTCTGCTCGCTCACCCGCCCCCGGGAGTTCTGCCCGAGAGCGACCGCCCAATAAAGGCCTTCATCAATGGTCCTTAGAGGTGGCTTTTTCTTCCCACGGCGTTTTCTAACACCCTGTCCCTCCGCCTATCTTTTTCGGTAACCTAGCCTTTCTTTTCTAAGTCTATGAGGATGTTTCTCTTTTGTAAAGAAGTTTATTTGTATCCATGTTTAGATTCCACAGGAAGTAATATCCTACACTTGTCATTCTCATCTCCCTCTTATCTCTAGTTTCTTCCCAGTAACTGAAAGTGGCATTATTTCATCCTTCTTTATGTCTGAGTAATATTGCATTGTGTACATGTACCCCATTTTCTGTCTTCATTCATCTGCCCTTGTACACTTAAGTTGCTTCTGTGTCTAGGTTATTGTACCTATGATCATTGGGTACAGGTGCCTTTTTAAATTTTGGTTTCCTCTGGATCTACACCTAGGTATGGGATTGCTGGGTCACTGGGTACTTCCATGTTTGGTTTTTTAAGAACCTCCATAATGTTCTCCCTAGTGAGTGTACTGACTGACATTCCCACCAACAGTGCAGGAGAGTTCCCTTTTCTCCACCACTCGGCAGACTTTATTGTTGTAGGGTTTTCGATGTGACCATTCTGATCAATGTGAGGTGATATCTCATTGTACGTTTGATTTGCTTTTCTCTTAAGAACTAGTGATGCTGAGCATCGTTTCATCTGCTTTATGGCCATCTCTATGATGTCTTTGTAGAAATGTGCATTTAATCTTTGGCTGATTTTTTATTGGGTTGTTTGTTTTTTTGATATTGAGCTGTACTAGCTCAATTGTATATGTTGAAGAGAAATTCCCTGTAGGTATCTTTGTTTGCAAGAATTTTTTTTCCATTCTGAGGGTTGTCTTTTTCTTTCACTGATGGTTTCCTTTGCTTGTGCAGATGCTTTTAATGTTTATTAGGTCCCACTGTTTATTTTTGTTTTATTTTCATGATTCTATGAGGTAGATCAAAAAAGAACTTGCTGCATTTTATGTTAAGGCGTTTTCTCTTTTCCTCAAGAGTTTCATAGTATCTGTCCTTTTATTTAGATCTTTAATCTCTCTGGAATTTATTTTTGTGTATGGTGTTAGGGAGCTTTCTAATTTCATTCTCATTTTCGTTGCTCAGAAACCTGCATGGTGTCCTCCACAGTGGTTGCTCCTAATTTCCATTCCCAGCATTGGTGTAGGAGGGTTCCCTTTGCTCTATACCCTCTCCAGAATTTATTGCTTGTTGAGTTTGCATCTATGGCCATTCTGACTGGTGTGAGGTGATACCTCCTTGAAGTTTTGATTTGCATTTCTCTCATATTTAGTGAAGTTGACATCTTTACATGTAATTTTTTAAAACAGTGTGAGTTAAACTTACTGATTCAAATTGTCTTCTTGAATGCATGCTGTTTTTAATATGGTTCTGTTGACCTCCCCTGGGACATTTCTTGAGGGCAGGTGTTTTTTATTTACAGCCCACAGGACTTGTGACTATTAAGTGCCTGAGAGCAAAGGTTTCAAAAGTTGTTGTTGTGGGAAATGGCCTAGAGGCAGCGGCATGTTTTTAATGCCCCTAGCCTGGTTGCTGGGGGAACCTTAGGGAAAGTCCTGTTTCTGGATTGTCAATGAGAGTGGAATATGCTAGAAGAAACACCCAAGGCTTGTGTCCCTTTCCTTCTTCCCTCCTTCCCCTGTCCCCTGGAGACATCCCAATTCCTGCAACACCACTCTATAGAAGGTGCTTTCATCATAGGTGGGGTGACCCTAAGGAAGGAAGCTAGAGGAGGGAACCCCATCACCTGAAGACATGGAGCCCAGGGGGCTTTCCAAAGCTCGTCCAGCCCAGAGGCTCTCCACCCTTTGGGTGTGGTAGGTGTCGTTTTGAAGAGGAAAAGTTAAAATTTTACACAACCTACTGCTCCTTCCTCCTCTGTAACTCGGCTTGTTCCTTGCAAGTCTGGATCATGTAGGTCACGTAGTCTCAGAAAATGAGGACTTACAATACTAGGAACTGGAGCATCGCTCACTCACTCTTGTCCTGCTCTTTGCAATCACCCAGCCCCTGCAAACCTGCTTAATCATGCCTGTCCATGTAAAGGTCAGGCACCCCCTCCCCATCTTGACCACTGTTCCCACACACACCTGAAACCTCTTAGTTTAAACCAGCCTATTAGCAGCCTATTAGCAGCTAGTGTTGCCCACTATAGTGTTGTCTATAACAACTCTGTAACCCCTTTGTTTGGGGCTCAGAGCTTAGCGTGTTAACTCCCCTGGGCCCGCCGGCATAATAAACCTGAGTTCTCCAGCTCTCCCAGTGTAGTGCTTGGTTTCTCAATTACTGGTTCCTGCAACAGTTTCACTGCAGGAGGACCCACCAGGATTTGGAGGTTGTGGGCTGGTGCAGAGGGGAATGGGCTCACCAGGTCCATGGGGCAGGTCTCATTGGCTGGCACATCCTCCCCAGCTCCCTCAGCCCCAGGACAGTCCATCCAAGGGACCCAAGCCTGCCCAGGCTCTAGGGATGTGGCAGCAGTCCAGGTCACTAAGGCCTGGAAGGGAATAGAGTCAGCATTCTCTCTTTGTAATTTGTATTTTGTATCAGTGTATAGGTGACTTACAATGTCCTGGAGTGTGTTTATTTGTTTCAGGTGTACGGCAAATGATTCACTCATGCATAACCATGTACATGTTCTTTTTTGGGTTCTCTTCCCGTATAGTTTATTATGCAGTGTTGATTAGGGGTCCTCATCCTGTGGTAGGTTCTTGGTGATTATTTTACAGAGTCGTGTGTGTATGTTCATCTCCACCGTCTCGTTTCTTTTGCCCACCACCTTTCGTTTTTGGTAACCATAAGGTACTTTGCTATGTTGTGAGCCTTCCTCTGTTTGGTAAAGTTCATTTGTATCCATGTTTAGAATCCACCTCTAAGGATATCATATGATACTTGTCTTCCTTTGTCTTCCTTACTTCACCTAGCGGGATCATCGCTCCTTCCCTCCTTGTTGCTGGACGTAGTGTGATGGCACCCTTTTTATGGCTAAGCAGTATTGCTCTGTGTGTGTACCCCATCTTGTTGACCCATTCATCTGTTGTTACTCACTTAGGCTTCACCCATGTCTTGGCTATTGTACATAGTGCTGCCATGAACACTGGGTGCACCTGTCTTTTAAAATTATGGTTTTTTCTGGATCTGTGCTCAGGAATGGGATTGCTGGGTCCTATGGTACTTCTCTGTTTAGGTTTTAATGAACTTTGTCCTGTTCTCCTTCGTGGATTTAATGACTTTCATTCCCACCAACAGGGAGGAGGGTCCTTTTTCCTCTATACCCTCTCTAGCTTTTACTGTTGTAGATTTTCTATGCTGACCATGCTGACGTGTGTGAGGTGATGCCACATTATACTTCTGATTCACAGTTCTCTAATGCTTACAGATGCTGAGCAGCTTTTCACATGCTCCATGACTATCTCTATGTCTTCTGTGGAGAAAGGTCCATTTAAATCTTGTGCCCCTATTTCACTGGATTGTTTCTTTGATATCAAAGTGCATAAGCTGTTTGTATGTTTTGGAGAGAAATTCCTCGTGGGTATCTTTGTTTGCACATATTAGTTCCATTATGAGATTTGTCTTTTTGTTGTGTTTATGGTTTCCTCCGCTGTGCCAGCACTTTTAAGGGGAGTTGGGTCCCATTTATTTATTTTTGTTTTATTTTTCATGCTTCTAAGAGGTAGGTCAAAGAAACACTTATCATATTTTATGTTAAAGTGTGTTCTGCTTTTTCCTTAAGAGTTTTATTTTATTTAGGTCTTGAATCTATTTGGAGTTTGGTTTTGTGTATGCCATTAGGCAGTATTCTAATTTCATTCTCTTGACCATTTCTTTAAAAACCTGCACACTGTTCTTCATAGTGGCTGCTACTAATTCACCTTTTCACTAACAGTGTGGAAGGGCTCCCTATTTTCCACACTTTCTCCAGCATTTATTGTTTGTCAACTTTTGGACAACAGTCATTGTGAACCATGTGAGGAAATACCTCATTGTAGTTTTTATTTGCATGCCTCTAATATTTAGTAATGTTGACATCTTTTCATGTGATTCTTTTAAAGGGTGTGAGTTGAACTTACCTCTTAAAATTGGCCACTCGAGTGCTTGCCTTGTTTTGAATTTTTTTTCAGTCACACCTAGGACATTTCTTGAAGGCAGGTATTTTTTACTTACAGCCCCTTGATCCTTGTGCATATTAAATACCCAGCAGCCCTGCTTTTCATGGTGTTGCTAAATTAAAAATCCAGAAGGAGGCAGCACTTCTTCATGGCCCACTTCTTTTTTCCCCCTGGTTATTTTATGTTGGAATATTGTTGATTTCTGATGTGTTTGTTTCAGTTGCACAGACACCTGATTCAAGTACCTTAGGACCCAGGAGTCCCACACCTGGGCATAAACCCAGAGAAAATTAAAAATTTTAAAGACATGGGAACCCCTGCAATCTCGGCCCAACAAGGTACAATAGTCAAGTCTGGGAAGCAAGCTAAATATAGAAATTACAGATGAATGGAAACAGAGGATGGGGCACATATACACAATGCAATATTTCTCAATGATAAGGAAGTAGGAAATAACGCCAAGTCTAGCCCCAGGAAATAAAGTAGGGATGATCATTCTGATTGAAGTAAGGGAGACAGAGGGGGACAAGTGTCATGTGATATCACCTCTAGGTGTAATCTAAAAATGGATACAAATGAAGTTCTTTCCCAAAGAGACACACCCTCACAGATTTAGAAAAGAAACTTCTGGTCACCAAGAAAATCAAGATGCAGTACATTGAAAAGGATGAAAAACAAAACAAAAACAAAAACCCCCACAAGATTGTAATTCACTCCCATGTAAATTACAGGGTAAAAACAGAAAAATATGGAAAAGGAAATGCTGATTCTATTCCCCTCAGGCCATAGTGACCTGGGCTGGTGTCACATCCCTGGAGCCTGACTGGCTTGCGTGGGCAGGCCCGAGTGGCCTGGGGCTGAGGGGCTGGGAGCATGTGGCAGGCAGTGTGCCTCCACAGTGAACCTGGGGAGCCTGTTGCCCCCTGCGGAGCCCCCAACCTTCAGAAACAAGTGAAAAAAGAGGAATTTGTTGCAGTAAAAAGAAAAAAAAAAGAGAGAGAGGGAAATGAGCTTTTGTCTGTCCTTATGTGAGCCCCTAGACTCCTCGCGGAGCGGGGGTGGGGGTTGGGGAGCCACAGTTCTTGAGGTACAAGCCTACTGTGTTCCCCTCTCCGCTGGCTGAGGATTAAAGCCACCTTTCTATTTCCTCCAAACTCTGTCTCCGTATTTTTTTATTCAGCCTCAGTGGACAGAGAAAGCCAAGATTTTGGCCAGCAACACTTGTATGTTATTTTTAAGTGACCCTCCATACATTCTCCTAAGTATATATACTCCTAACAGAGCAGGAGGGTGCCTTTCTCTCCACACCCTTTGTAACCTTTATTCTTTAAGATGTTTAGAAGTGGCCAATCTGATGAATGTGAGTGCTTACCTCAATGGACTTTTGATTTGCATTTCTCGAGTCATTAGTGATGCTAAGCATCTTTTCATGTGCCCATCTGCTATCTGTAGGCTTTCCTCAGAGAAATAACCATTTCTATCCTTGGCCCGTTTTTTTTTTTTCTTGGTTTGTATGTATTTTTGATATTGAGCTGCATGAGCTGTTTGTATGTTTTGGAGATGAATTCCTTGTGGGTCTCTTCGTTTGAAAACATTTCTTCCTATTCTGAGGGCTGTCTTTGTCTTTCCTTGAGGGTTCCCTTTTGGTATGCAAAAGCTTTTAAGTTTAATTCAGTCCCATTTTCTGATTTGTGATTTATTTTTCATTTTTCTAAGAGGTAGATCCACAAAGAACTTGCTGCATTCATGTCAAATTGTGTTCTGTTTATGTTTTTCTCAAGAATTTCATAGTATCCATCCTCACAACTAGATTTTTAAATCTATTTGGAGTTTATTTTTGTGTATGGTGTTAAGGAGTATTCTAACCTCATTCTCATTTTCATGGCTGAAGGACGGTTCACAATGTCCTCCATAATGGCTGTTACCAATTCACATTCCAAGCATTGGTGGAGGAGGGTTCCCTGTCTCCACCTCCTCTCCAGCAGCTATAGTTTTTAGAGTGTTTGGCCACGGCCATTCTGATTGGTGTGATATGATACCTCGCTGTGGTTTAGATTTGCATTTCTCTAATAAACAGTGATGTTGGCATCTTTTTTTGTGATTATTTTAAAGGGTGTGGGTTAAACTTACTTCGTGAAATTGGCTTCACTAACGCCTGCCTTGTTTTGAATTCTTTTCTGATGACCAGCCCTAAGGCATTTCTCCATGCCTTAGGAGGGCAGGTGTTTTTTACTTTGTGAAATGAAAATATCTCCTGCCATATTAAAACAAAAAATGTCACAGCCATCAGCGACATCTGGCCTCCAACTGTGAATGAGGGCTCCCCAAACTGCGATCCAGAGGATGCTGCCACCCGGCACGGTGATTGCTGAGGAGTAGGGAGAATGCAAAAGCAAGGTGAACTAGGAAACAGGATTGGCCCAGATAGCTGAAGTGCATGAGAAAGGAATGAATGCAGTGAGCCCAGAGGCTTGCATCTTCCCATACACAGAATACTAAATTCCTTAACTGGATATCTGATCTTTGCTGTTCCGACTGCCTGCTCCCTTTTTTGCAAACTTGTATATAGACTGACTCCCCCTCCTGCCTCTTTGGAGCAGTTTTGTTAGAGCTACTGAGATGCTGTCTCCCAGGCTTGGAGTTGTAAACATTCCCACCAAGTAAAATAACTTTTTACTTTCAGGTTGTGACGTTATTTTTTAGTTGACAACTTAAAAGACCTTGAATCCTTGTGAATGTTAAATGCCCTGCAGCACAGCTCTTCATGGTGTTGTTACAAAAAATGGCCACAAGGCGGCAGCACTTCTTCATACCGCACCTCTTTTTTTTTTTTTTTCCGTTGTAATTTCCTTGTTATTTTCTATTGGAATATGATTGATTTCTAAAGTGTTTGTTTCAGATGTACAGGAACTCGATTCAGTTATATTAATGCATAGACGTTTATCTATTCTCTTTTGGTTTCTTTTTCACATATAGATGATCACAGTGTGTTCAATAAACTTCCCTATGCTATTCAGTAAGTACTTTTTGATCATCTATTAGATACGTATTAATGTGTGTGTGTGTGTATATATATATATAAGGGATTTTTCATTCCAATCCCTTAGATTATCCCGCCTGTATCTGGAAGGCAACAGATACTCCAGGTTCATTGTGGAAGCACACTGCCTGTCACCTGTTCCCAGCTCCCTCAGCCCCAGGACACTCCAGCCTTGGGAACCAAGCTAATAAGACTCCAGGAACGTGGCAGCCCAGGTCACTATGTCCTGAGGGAAATAGAATCAGCATTTCTTTTTGCTTTTGCTGTTTTTATCTCATCATTTGAACTAGAGTGTATGGATGAATTACAGTCTTGTGGGTGGGTTTTTTTTTTTTTTTCCTTCTACCACAACTAATTTCACTTCTATTAATACATATTGAGTATTTTTCCATATAGGTTATTACAGAGTGTGGAGTAAGTGTCCTTGTGTTATACAGTGGGTCCTGGTCATTTATTTTATAAATAGTAATATGCATATATTAGTCTGAAGCAACTCTGAAGGAACTCTTTTCTCCAAGCCCCACATCTTTATATCCTGGTGATTAGAAGTTTCTTTTCTAAGTCTGTGAGGCTCTGTCTCTGGGCAAGATGTTCAGTTCTGTCCATCTTTATATTACACCTAGAGATGATATCATATGATACTGATACTTGTCTCTTTTTGCATTCCTCACTTCACTCAGAATGATCATCTCTATTGTCTCTCCTGTGTCTGGCTTTGGCATTATTTCCTACTTCTTTATGGTTGAGAAATATTGCATTGTGTACATGTACCCCGTCATCTGTACCAATTCAATTGTGCTTCTACAATGAACTTGATTCCCAGTCTTGGCTATTGTACATAGCCAAGGGGTCAAAGTTACAGGGTTACCCATTTTTA
This sequence comes from Dama dama, assembly GCF_033118175.1. Classification (NCBI taxonomy): domain Eukaryota; kingdom Metazoa; phylum Chordata; class Mammalia; order Artiodactyla; family Cervidae; genus Dama; species Dama dama. Next base: position 37,493,456 of record NC_083692.1, read on the forward strand.
ATTAATATTTTGGCTGTATTCTCAACCCCACAGCAGTCCAAACATGAGACACAAGCCTGCTCAGACTCCAGGGATAGGATAGCAACCCAAATCAGTGAGGTTGCAGGGAATAAATTAGGCACTGATTTTTTTCTTTTTGTTTTTTTTAATATCATGCTGAAGCTGTGTCAGAGTATAATCGATTTGCAGTTTTGTGCTTGCCATTAGTGTACAGCCACCTGATTCAGTTATGACGTATATACACAGCGTATCTGTTCCTTTTCAGATTCTTTTGTCGTAGAGATTATTGCAGAAGCTCAAGCAAAGTTCCATTTGCTGAACATCAGGTCCTTCTTGAACATCTATGACAGCTACAGATTTCTGTGTATATGTGAGTCCCTACCTCTGCCCTTTTTTTTTTTTTTTTTTGGAACCCTCTGTGTTTGAATTCTCAGAGTCTCTTTTTGGGTTGTAACTTTAGTTCCTTTGTATCTCTTTTTTAATTTTTCCTACAAGGGACATCAAAGGCTGCTGTCTTCCTCAGTCTGGCTGATTTCACTTAGTGTATGATCCTTCAAGGTCCATCCTCCTAGGGACCAGTGGCGTAATTTCAGTGGTGCTTTTGAGTAATGGTCCATTTTCTATCTGTAACACATCTTTAACCTTTAATCTATCAGTGGACACTTTGCAGGCTCTGCTTTGGCTGTTGCAAGCAGAGCTGCAGTGGATGTTGCAGTGCACGTGTTTTTACTGAATGATGAATGATGACCCTCTCAGCTTATAGCCCCAGATATGAGGATGTCTGATCCTAGGACTGGCTCTCTTGAGAGATTTTTTATTTTTATTTCTTTGACATGTGGAGGCTGTGCTTTCTAGTGGCTGTTGTCAATGTCCATTTCCACTGAACATGTAGTGGGGTTACCTCACCTGCCAGCTCTTTCCTGCATTTATTGTTTGTAGACTTGTGAGGATGGCCAGTTTGACTGCTGGGATTTGATTTCCCATTGTTGTTTCAGTCGGTATTCCTGCAGCAATTAGGGATGCTGTGCATCTACTCCTTTGGTGGAGGTTTGCTTTTTTCCCCCTGTTTTCTTTTTTCCCCCTGTTTTCTTTTTTTCCCCCTGTTTTCTTTTTTTCCCCCTGTTTTCTTTTTTTCCCCCTGTTTTCTTTTTTTCCCCCTGTTTTCTTTTTTTTCCCCCTGTTTCCTTTACATTAAAGGGTGTGAAGAAAATTTACTGTGGCAACTGGCTTCTTGAAACTCCGTTGTATTTGGAATTCATTTCTTCAGCCTCCATGGGAGATTTCCTGAGGGCAGCTGTCATTAAGAGAACCCCAGGCCTTGTGGATTAGAGGTCAGCCTCTTTGGTCAAGTTGTAGTTGCAGGAAATGTTTACAGGTGGCTGCACTTTTTAAAGCACATCTCTGGTTCCTGGGAAAGTCAGCATCCTGGGCTGTGGAATACAGTGAATTGTACCTGAGCAAACACCTAAGGGCTTGTGTTTCACTACTTATCCCCCGTAAAGCCTCACACACACACACACACACACCAGGCTAATTACTTCTGCTGAGTGTGCTTAGGTGCCTAGGAGGCTGCACTCCAAAAAGGGGGCTTGAACTGGAATGCCCAGCACCAGGGCACGTGCAGGGCTCGTAATATTTGCTCCCAAGTCCCTGGAGGCCTGGATCCCGCTGGGGAGTCTGGTCCGAGCCAGAACATAGCAGGCAGAGGATGTTTAAAAAGGGTTCAGTGAAGGGCACCCTGCCAGGCTGTGTCAAACTCACCCCAGGCCAGCAGTGGGACCTACACCTGCTTAGGCTTCAGGGATGGGGTAGCAGCCCCAGTCAGGGAGGTCGGGGGAGTCAAGTAGGCACTGCTTCTCTTGCCTTCTCTTTAACATCATGCCGATGTTATGTTGCAGTATAGTCAATTTGCAGTGTTCTGACTGTTGTCATATAGTCACCTGATTCAGGTATAACATATCTATGAAATATGTCTATTCTTTTTTGGATTTTTTGCCATAGAAGGTCAAACAGAGTTGTGAGCATCATTCATAATACATCAGGATTATGTATCTCAGACACGGTTTTGTGTGTATGCAAAGAAAGAAGGTAGGATATAATTTCTCTGGATTCTCTCCTAGAGATACAGATTTCTGTGTATAGGTTAGAGGTACAGATTCCCATGTATATGGGAAAGGAAGGAAGGAAGGGAGAAAGGAAGAGGATAATCCTTGGGGATTATTGATTACAGATACAGGTTTCTATGTCTGTGTTAGTTCAGATCTCCTTTCATTTTCAGGCCCTTCATATTCTCTTTTTGTTTTTTCTTTTTCTTGGAACCCTTTGTTTGTGTTTGAAATCTCAGAGTCTCTTTGGGCTCATAAACTTGATACTTTGTATGTCTATTGATATTTTGCCTAGAAGGTATATTCATACACTACTATCTTCCTATGGCTGACTGACTTCTCTTAGAAATGACCCTTTAAGGTCCATCCGTGTGGATACCTGTGGACATGTGACCCCAGGTTCAGTGTCTGGGAGGGGGGGTCCTGGAGACTATGGATGTGTGACCCCAGGTACAGGGTCTGGGGGTGGGGTCCCCTTTGAGAGTGTCCACATGTGACCTCAGGCGCAGGGTCTGGGGGTTGTATGGGTCTCACTCCTCTGCACAAGTCAGGATCGTGTGTACCTGGAGACCCCCTCTCTCCCCTTTTCCTGTAGCATGTCTTGTTCCCCTAAGATTTCCAACATCTGAGTTGAGGGTGTTGTCTGATTTACCTGGTCCTTTTTCTCCTCTTGTTGCATTCATATGGGGTCAGGCTCCATGTTCTGCTGAGTGACTGATAACCCTTGGTGTGCAGTTTCTGAACCCCACTTGAGATTCTGGCCCTGGCACAGTGAAGCCCGTCCACTGACCCCACTTTGTGGTGAAGGAAAGGAAGCATGTATTGCGTGCTGAGCATGGAGTCCAGGGCAGACAGCGGTTAAAAGGCTCACACTCCCTGAAGGCGTCATGGGAAGTTGAAATACAAGGTCAAGAAGGGGCTTATGGAGTGGGTGATCTGCTCAGAAACCTTCTCCTGATTGGCTGATGGTGAGGTCATCAGGAGTCAGCATCATCACCTTCTGGTTCTAACAGGTCTGGAGTCTGCCTGCTTGCGGGCAGCATGCAGTCAACTTCTCCACCTGATGGGGTTTCAGCGTGTTTAAGACAGCTCACAGGACATGGCTCAGAACACTATCTACAGCTCTTGAGGAGGAACATAGGTCCTTGACTTTGTTTAATGGCCAAGTTATTGTTTTCTCTTCTTTGACAGTTTTCCTTTCTTTCGGCATGTTCTCACTTCTCTGGTTAAATATACTCTTTGGAACTCAGAGAAGCTTGGGAGTCTAAAGGTTTTCTACAGACAGGAGGCAGGCAGAGGACATGATATGTTTTCCCTTAAAATTTGATTATTTTTTGGATTAATGGATTAATCAGTGCTACATAGGATCTACTCCTCTTGTTTTATTCCCACCTCTTCCCAGGAAGGTCAATTTCAGTAATTAAAGGACAAGGTAGGGGCTTCCCTGGTTGTCCAGTGGCTAATAGTCTGCGTTTACAATGCAGGGGACCCAGGTTCATTCCCTGGAGAGAGAACTAGATCCCACATGCCACAGCTAAAAGATCCCTTGTGCTAGACTGGCCCCAGTCAAGTATTATGATAAATAAATTACAAATATAAAAAAGCAAAAAATTTTAATTAAAAATAAAAGACTTGGTAAAGCCCATATGTAGCCATTCTTGTATGTAGCAAGTCTTTCTTCCGAGAATACATGGCCACGCTATGTATCCACAGACAGGATCCCGTGACAGTTAGAGAGATGTCACCAGACAGGCTGTGCCTCTAGTACCAGAACTACCAGAGGCAGTGTTCTTGGTAAACAGGCAGGATTTGTGATTGCTGAGTTCATTCACTTGTTTTAATCTCTCCTTGAACGTATGTCTGTGCTTGAAACAGCAGGACACTGTTGTCGTTGCCACCCCCTGCCAATCATGCCCTCCGCCTGCCTTTTGTCTATGGAAAGTTTCAGTCAAAAAGTAAGTTTAATCAGAGAAATGAGAAATGCTAAAAAAAAAGGAAAGCAGTCAAAGGAGACTAAATAATAATAATGCCGTCATTAAGCATCGTAAAGGACCTTCAGTTCTTTCTCAAAGTCTGTAGATAAAATTCTGAGTCACATCCTGTGAGCTGTCCTGTTGCAGAAATTAGCACCACACTCAGAGAGTTGGAGAACTTAGGTTTATTACGCCGGCAGGCCCAGAGGAGTTAAACTCTGAGCCCCGAACAAAGGGATTACAGAGTTTTTATAGACAGACTGTAGTGGGCAACACTAGCTGTTAATCGGCTGGTTTAAACTAAGGGGTTTCGCACGTGTTGGGACAGCAGTCAAGATGGGGAGGGGGATGCCTGACCTTTACATGGACAAGCATGATTAAGCAGGTTTGCAGGGGCTGGGCAATTGCAAAGAGCAGGACAAGAGTGAGTGAGCTAAGCTTCCAGTTCCTAGTACTGTAAGTTCCCACTTTCTGAGACTATGTGACCTATGTGCTCCAGAATTTGCAAGGAACAAGCTGAGTTACAGAGGCAGAACAGGCAGGAGGTGGTGTAAAATTTTAACTTTTCCTCTTCCGTCTTACGGCTACTGAAACCTCAGGTGGAGAAGTTAACTACATGATGATCAGACTGTACCCAGGACATGAGCTGCCACAATTCAGAGATCCGGCCACAAAGAAATGGGAACAAACTGACCCTGGAACTGAAAATTAATTGTACTTAAAACAAGATGACACTGGTCAGACCACTGATAACCAGTTTCAAGTTGACTGTCAGAGCTGACTGTGCTGTTCCCGCATGTAGGCCCTCTCCCCCGTTCCCACCCTCCCCCCGCCCCCATCTATAAAAGTTCTCACCCCCTGCTTGTCCGTGAAGGCAAGGGCTTGGACAGCCGTCTACCACCTCACTCTCCGCAGTTGCTGGCATCTAAAATAAAGCACACTTTCCTTTCTGCCAAGCTGGCCTATTTATTGGCTTTTGAGCAGCAAGCAGCCAGACCCCACGTACTCTTTCAGTAACATGCTGATTCACAATTGTTTTAATAAATAATTAGGTATTGGTTTAGGATTATTTTACTGTTAACTATCAGTGGGTTTATGCATTCTGATATAAGCTTTATGCAAGGAGAAACATTTCTTGTTACTAATATGAACAGTATTGCTTCTATTAATTAATAAATTCAGTTTAGTTCAGTTGCTCAGTTGTGTCCGATTCTTTGCGATTGCTGCACACCACACCTTCCTGTCCATCACCAACTCCCAGAGCTTGCTCAAACTCATGTCCATTGAGTCAATGATGCTATCCAACCACCTCATCCTCTGTTGTCCCCCTCTCCTCCCACCTTCAATCTTTCCCAGGATCAGGGTCTTTTCCAATGAGTCTGTTCTTCACAACAGGTAGCCAAAGTGTTGGAGTTTCAACTTCAGCATCAGTCCTTCCAATGAATATTCAGGACTAATTTCCTTTAGACTGGACAGTGGGATCTCCTTGCAGTCCAAGGGACTCTCAAGAGTCTTCTTCAACACCACAATTCAAAAGCATCAGTTCTTCGGTGCTCAGCTCTGTTTATAGTCTAACTCTCACTTCCATACGTGACTACAGAAAAAACCATAGCTTTGACTAGACAGACCTTTGTTGGCAAAGCAATGTCTCTGCTTTTTAATATGCTGTCTTGGTTGATTATAGCTTTTCTTCCAAGGAACAAGCATCTTTTAATTTCCTGGCTGTAGTCACCATCTGCAGTGATTTTGGAGCCCAAGAAAATTAAAGTCTCTCACTGTTTCCACTGTTTCCCCATCTATTTGCCATGAAGTGATGGGACCAGATGCCATGATCTTTGTTTTTTCAATGTTGAGTTTTAAGCCAGCTTTTTCACTCTCCTCTTTCACTTTCGTCAACAGGTTCTTTAGTTTCTCTTCGCTTTCTGCCATAAGGATGGTGTCATCTGTATATCTGAGGTTATTGATATTTCTCCCAGCAATCTTGATTCCAGCTTGTGCTTCATCCAACCTGCCATTTTGCATGATGCACTCTGCATATAAGTTAAATAAGCAGGGTGACAATACACAGCCTTGAGGTACTCCTTTCCCAATCTGGAACCAGTCTGTTGTTCCATGTTCGGTTTTAACTGTTGCTTCTTGACCTGCATACAGGTTTCTCAGGAGGCAGGTCAGGTAGTCTGGTATTCCCATCTCTAAGAATTTTCCACAGTTTGTTGTGATCCACACAATCAAAGCCTTTGACATAGTCAATAAAGCAGAAATAGATGTCTTTCTGGAACTCTCTTGCTTTTTCTATGATCCAGTGGATGTTGGCAATTTGATCTCTGGTTCCTCTGCCTTTTCTGAATCCAGCTTGAACATCTGGAAGTTCTCAGTTCACGTACTGTTGAAGCCTGGCTTAGAGAATTTTGAGCATTACTTAGCTAGCTCATGAGATGCGTGCAATTGTGCGGTTGTTTGAACATTCTTTGGCATTACATTTCTTCGGGATTGGAATAAAAACTGACCTTTTCCAGTCCTGTTGCCACTGCTGAGTTTTCCAAATTTGCTGGCATATTGAGTGCAGCACTTTCACAGCATCATCTTTTAGGACTTGAAATAGCTCACCTGGAATTCCATCACCTCCCCTAGCTTTGTTCATAGTGATGCTTCCAAGGCCCACCTGACTTCGGACTCTACCACGTCTGGCTCTAGGTGAGTGATCACACCATTGTGGTTATCTGGGTCATTAAGATCTTTTTTGTATAGTTCTTCTGTGTATTCTTGTATAATTAGTAAATTAGCCTCGTATTAGTTAGTACTTGATGTGTTTATTATTCACATTTAGGTGATTGTGTGGTTGACCTTGAAGGCTTTCTTAATTGATGACTGCTTTTAAACTAACTGTGGTGTTGTATATGCTTATTCTCCAGAGACATTTGTTGTTGTTTAGTTGCCCAGTCATGTCCGACTCTTTGTGACCCTGTGGACTCATGGCCCACCAGGCTCTGACCTGCCCTAGCCCACCAGGCTCGTCTGCCATGGAGATTCTCCAGGCAAGAACACTGGAATGGGTAGCCATGCCCTCCTCCAGGGGTTCTTCCCAACCCAGGGGTCTTTGAGTCCGCTGCATTGGCAGGTGATTCTTTACCACTGAGCCACCAGGGAAGCCCAGAGATATTTGTACCCTGTAACTAAAAACCTGTATCTAAAAACTTATATCTTTTAAAATAACACTGAACGTTATGTTAAAAGTTATGTTTTTAAGCAATATTTAAAGTTGGACTAAAGGTCTTTTCTGAACAGCTATCACCAGGCTTATAAGGTTTATTAGCTCTACTCATAAATCATAGGATGAGTTTGTTCTTATAAACTGTCCATAAGCAGCTCCTCTGGCTCCAGGATATTCAACTTCTTTCATCATCCTTTATAGTACTTTATCCATAGTACCAGCTTTAAATTTCTGTCTTCTACACATAGATGCTAAGTGAGTCTTTTACTTACTTATGAGAGTTGAACTTGGTGGGAAGTTTAGTCTGGTTTTAGCACAAAGTGTTCTTAGGTTTAAAATATTCTCTAGGCTTCACTTTCATCCATCCAAGCACATTTTCCAGGATGCTCATCTTGCCAGGACTTATCTCCTCTTGTATGTTAGGAGCTTATTAATGGTTTATGAAGTTATTGATATTGGAGGGGCTGACTGTGTGTGCTTCCTGACTCAATCAAGCTCTCTATTCTTTATTTTCTACTAAACTCTCCTTTGTTTTTTTTATTTCCTAAAAACTTTTGTAAAAGTTATGCTCCTGTGGTACAAAATGTAGCCTACATCTTCCCCTCCCACAGGCTACGCCTTGACCGAACATCTGATGCTTATGGTAATTATGCTTTCTGCTGTTCCTCACCAGGGTTCCCCAAGGATGGGGTTTACCAGAGTCTGTTGATTATCAAACAGGCTCCTCTAGAGAAGTGTGAATCACCACCAAGTTCTCTGACTTTTAGGCTGATGCTCATCTTATTCTGGTGAATAATTTTGTTGTTATAATTATGTGAATGTAGGGCTAAGCATAGAGAGATATCTAATCCCAGTGTGGATCTTTGTTGTGGTGTAATCAGAAGTGTTAAAGTCCGCTTCATAGCTTATTTATATTTTTTATTATTTTATTTTTTAATTTAAAAACTTGTCTTCCACTTTTATTGATATGTAATTGACATAAAGAGACTGTATAATTTAAAAATATACACCATAATAAGTCGACTTACATACATGATGAAATGATTATTACAAAAAATTTAGTGAACATCCAATCTTATATAAATACAACATTAAATAAATAGGAAAAATTTTTTTCCTTGTGTCGAGAACTCTTTAAGATTCTCTTAGCTTTCATATGGAACATATACAGTGTTAATTTTTTTTCTGTAGCTTATTTTCTTTTAGCTATGGATTTTTACAGCTTTGCTAGGACTCAACTTTATTTTGAGGTAATCCTTAACATGCTTTACATTGGCTTTCTACTGATGTAAGTTAATCTTAGGACCAAAGTGGCTGACAAGTTGTGCCAACCCTAATTAGCTAATATAACTTATTCAGACTTCCTCTTGCATGTGCTTGGTCTCTAGTCACGTCTGACTCTTTGCTCAGTCGTGTCTGACCCCACAGACTGTAGCCTGCTAGGCCCCTCTGTCCATGGGATTCTCCAGACAAGAATACTGGGGTGGGTTGCCATTTCCTCCTCCAGGGGATCTTCCCAACCTGGGGGTGGAACCTGCATCTTCTGTGTCTCCTGCATTGCAGGTGGGTTCTCTACCTGCTGAGCCTCCTCTTACGGCTTCTATTTCATCCCTGCCATTTCCCACGAGGAAGAGTTATATAAGGCGTACTTTTTGTGCACCTGGTGTCTGCTCCTTTTAATCTTCTATCTTTAGAGACCATTCTCATCGGATGCAGATAATTGCATGTATAATTGTATCAATATTAGACAACAGTAAACTGGAACTTGTGTGTTTATGGGATTATTAAATCCATTCAGGTATTTACAGGGCTTCACTTTAATTATTAAGTTACATCACCAGATTGAGTAGAACTTTGTATGACTAAGTTTTATGCATTTAAGTGATATATTGGTATTCAGTGTAGTAGTTTGGGTTAGGTTAAAATTAGTCCATGGGGTTGCAAAGAATCAGATATGACTGAGAGACTTTCACTTTCACTTTGTCAATTTATTACAACTGGTACACTCCACAACACTTTGATATACCACGGGTATCTCTGCCGTTTGCTATTGTAAACTCACGCAGAATCTATGGTGATCCAGCTCAGCTCAAGTGTGGCTTTCCATTAAACAGCTTCAATTTACTCATCCATATGATAAACTTTTATCCATGCTCAGAGTGGGCCTACCCAGCTCACCAGATAGTTTTAAAAATCAAATGAAGTGATTCATTTTTAATTAATTAATTTGCTTATTTATTTCTGGCTGTGTTGGGTCTTCACTGCTGCTCAGGCTTTTCTCCAGTTGTGGCAAGCAGAGACTACTCTCTGGCTGTGGTGTGTGGACTTCTCATTGCGGTGGCTTCTCTTGTCGTGGAGCTTGGGCTCTACGGCGCAGGATCAGTAGTTGTACAGGCTTAGTTACTCCACAACATGTAGGATCTTCCTGGACTAGGGATCGAACCCATGTCCCTTGCACCGGCAGGAAGACTCTTCACCGCTGGACCACCAAGGAAACCCATGAAGTAATTTATACACAAGAGAATTTTATGGAAGCCATGTATGCAAACAATTCCAGTAGTTGGAATTCTTCAGAAGGAAGTAATGAACCTATCTTTTCAGCTTTATATGTAAAGCTTTGCTTGCATAATAGTTGAAAATTGCTTCTTAAAAACACAGCAACACACTTGCCTCTAAGCAGGAAGTTGATGTAGTGGAATTCTGTGGAGAGATAGCAAGGAACTGTGTGTATACCTACACACACACTAATCAGAAATATCACTAGTGGCTGTTTTCTCTGGGTAGTGGAATCACAGAAAATGATTAAAACAATCTGATTGCTTTGCAGTAAGTTATGAATTTTTTCCCATATATGTAAAACTTTGACAACTTTTAAAAAAGACTTTTCTTTCCTGAGGAAACAAAAAAATCAATGCTCCCCTGTAAAATAGAATTTAGATAGCTCTCTGCAGAATTTTCATTCTACAGAATTCCATTATTCGAAGCTTGTATCAGTAAGTGCAAAGCCATTCCTGAGTGCTATCAGAAAATCCATTCAGCAAAATTACTGCCTTTCCAAGTAATCACACCAGCAAAAGAAAAGGATTTCTTTTCCATTTCCCATCATTATAAGTTTAAATTAAATTCTGTCTTCTCTTTGTTTCCTTGTTCTCTTGTCTGTGTTGTTTCTTTGCGGCTTAGAAGAGGATCATTTTGTGAGACCATCTCTATGGAAACTCTAAGAAAATACAGAAAGAATTGGCCAAGTTGGAACAAACACAAACAGTGAAATCCATTTCATAGTCCTCTTGTGGACTGTGATTGTCCAGCGCATCTCTGTCTTTTCCTGTTCTGATGCTGAAACGCTTCGTCTCTCGTTTTTTGTTTTTTTTGTTTTTTTTTTGGTCTCTCGTTTTGTACAACCTCTGCCATCTCTGAGACACGGTGTCCCTCTGACCTCAGGAGGAAGGATTTGCTTCCTACATAACAGCACTAACAGGATAGTTGTTCTCATCCCTGCTAATGTGTCTGGGGATCCGAGGTAAAGGAAACGATGCTTTACTTGCTTCGTTTACTCCTTTTCTTTCTCCTTGATGGAAGCTAAGGCTCTGTAAATGTTATTGCATTCTATTTATTCTATAATGGCTACTTAGCAAAAGGTTTAGCCTTTCTTCTCTACTGAACCTCAAATGAGAGCCTTTAAGAAATGTAACTTCTTTCTTCAGGTAATGCAACAGCGACACATATATTGATGTGTGTGTAATATAGCATATACTTTGCCCAGATGGACAAAATCTCAATAGATTTTGCTAAAAAAAAAATAGCACGAATCTCAATGAAATTATTTAATATGTACCATTTTTGAAAATATGCACTGGTAAGACCAACTCAGTGAAGACCAACTCAGTGGATGGACTGAGTAGAAGCTCCAAAGCACTTCCCAAACCACACTTGCAAGAAAAAAATGTCATGGTAAATGTTTGGTGGTTGGCTACCCGAACTAATCCACTACAGCTTTCTGAATCCCATCGAAACTACTGCATCTGAGGATCATGCTCAGCAAATCAATGAGATGCACCAAAAACTGCAAGGCTTGCAGCCAGCATTGGTCCACAGAAAGGGTCCAATTCTTCTCAATGACAATGCCCCACCGCAGGTCGCACAACTAACACTTCAAAAGTTGAACAAATTGGGCTACGACATTTTGCCTCATCTGCCATATTCACCTGACCTCTCGCCACTGACTACCACTTCTTCAAGCATTTTGATGGCTTTCTGCAGGGAAAGCACTTCCACAACCAGCAGGATGCAAAAAAAGTTGTCCAAGAGTTCATCATATTCTGAAGCACAGATTTTTTTTTTGCTACAGGAATAAACAAACTTATTTCTAATTGGCAAAAATGTGTTGATTCTAATGGTTCCTATTTTGATTAATAAAGGTATGTTTGAGCCTAGTTATAATGATTTAAAGCTCGTAGTTTGAAACCACATTTATGTTTGCCCCAAACTAATACATGGACAAAAGGCACATATGCTCAGCATCACTAATTATTAGAAATGCAAATCAAAATCACAATGAAATAACACCTCACACCAGTCAGAGTAGCCATCATCCAACCTTCTCATAGATAGGACACAAGTCTGGGATCTTATGTATCTTTGTACCTATTTGTATCTTTCATTCATAAAAATGATTAATGGCAGAGAGGCAGAAAGTAGCATGATGCTTTGAAAGGTTCTTAATTCTCACCAAATGAGAATTTCTAACAAAGTATTTATTTTATATAAAACTGAGAGATGGGGAGCCTCGGTTGGCCTCGGATAGCCGGTCCCCCGCCGTCCCCGCCGGCGGGCCGTCGCCCGCGTCCCTATGGGCGCAGCGCGCCCCGCCGCGCGTCGGGACCGGGTCCGGTGCGGAGAGCCCTTCGTCTGGGACACGGGGCGCGGCCGGAAAGGCGGCCGCCCCCTCGCCCGTCACGCACCGCACGTTCGTGGGGAACCTGGTGCTAAACCATTCGTAGACGACCTGCTTCTGGGTCGGGGTTTCCTACGTAGCAGAGCAGCTCGCTCGCTGCGATCTATTGAAAGTCAGCCCTCGACACAAGGGTTTGTCGCTCCGGCCGGCCGCCCGCCGGCGGGCCGGGGCGTTGTGGTGGTCCGTGCCACCCTCGCTCTTTTCCCTCCGCGGGCTCTGCCTCTCCCCCCGGGGCGGTCGAGGGGCCGCCGTCCTCCACGGAGCTGGGGGATGGGGGGAGCGGGTCGAGGAGAGGGAGAAGAGGGGGGCGCCCCTGACGGCGCCTCCCGGCCTCGGGGTGCTGCGCCCTCCTCCGCTTCCCCGCCGCGGGCCCTGGCCCCGCGGGCTGGGACGGGGACCGGGGGAGAGGCGTGGCGCGGACGAGAGTCTGGGGGCGCCGCAGGGCGGCCCCGCCGTCCCCTTTCCCGGGGGGGCGAGCGGGCCGGGGGGCTGGTGGCGCCCGCCTGTGGCGGCTGTCACCTCCGTGCGCGCACGTGTCCCTTCCCTCTGGTCCTGGGGGGCAGGGAGAGGGAAGATGACGGCACGTGGGTACCTGCGGGGCCCTTGCGCTCTTTCCTTCCCACAAAAAGAAAAAAAAAAAAAAAACTGAGAGATGGTATTAAATATAAAATTATGAAAAAGAAGGAACTAAAGAAGCTCTGATGCAAACATTGTTGAATTCTTTTGTCAATCTCAGGGAGAGAATATTAAATGTTTAATGGCATTTTAATGATGATAACCTCGGAATTAGATTTCTCCAGCAGTGTTAATGCTGAGGGAGGCTATTTAATACATTTTTTAAATGTCATGTAGGTGGGATTTACATAAATAGAAGCAGTTATATACACATGCAGATAACTAACATTTGCTTTGCTAATATGTATCACTGTAAATCTAAGACAGGGCACAGAACAATAGATTAAAACATTTGTCCAACCAACAAAACAGGCAAATTGGCTAGTTGCCCTGGGAATTTTAATTGGAAAATTCCTGACTAGATCCAGGTATGTTATGGTTATTTTAAATTAGTGTCTTCCTTTATCAGATAATTTCAATAATTTGAAGATGTTGAGAAAGAAGCAGCACGTCTTTTGTCTTCCATAGCTGGTGAATGCATGAAGAGGATGTTCGATATTCTACATCCAAAAGAGTGGAAGGCTCTTAGTCCTCAAGGCAACAAGCAGTATGCTGTGACTCTGTCCCCTTGGGCACATGGAGCTTTAGAACTTCCTGTAAACCCAAGTTCAGTGCTGTTTGTTTGCTTAAGTTTCATGTCTCTGAGTAAAAGAGTCGCCATGCTACCATCAGGGAGCATGGGTAAGCCAGTTACATCTAGAGAACTAGAGTTCATGCCCACAGAATTTCATGTAAAAGAAAACAATCCCTCAGATCCATCAGACCGGCTTTTACATGGAAGTTCCTGCGCATGAACGTGTGTGATTTAATCTGCTTCTTGAACTCAGGACATCTGCACACTTGCTTGAGATCCCCAAGGAAAACAGAGATCATGAAAGGACAAAGCAAGCTTCATCACCAACTCCTTTATGATGGTCTCTGGTGGTAGACATGACAACATGGAGAACATGCCTGTATCAGATGGACATGAGCTTGAATAAGCTCGGGGAGTTGGTGATGGGCAGGGAAGCCTGGTGTGCTGCTGTTCATGGGGTCACAATGAGTCGGACATGACTGAGCAACTGAACTGAACTGATTGTGGTGTATAACTATTTTTATACATTGTTGGGTTCTATTTGCTAATATTTTCATGTAGATTTTTGCACTTATGTTCCTGAGAGATATTGGCCTGTAGTTTCTTTTTTTAGAATTTACTTTTGGCTGTGCTGGGCCTTCATTGCTGTGTGGGATTTTCTCTTGCAACAAACGGGGCTTACTCTCCATTGGTGGTACATAGGCTTCTCTTTGAGGTGGCTTCTCTTGTTGTGGAGCATGGGCTCCAGAGCACAGGTTCAATAGTTGTGGTGGATGGCCTTAGCCGCTCTGTGGCATGTGGAATCTTCCCGGGCCAGACATCTAACCTGTGTGCCCTTCCTTGGCACATGGATTCTTATCCACTGTACCAACAGGGAAGTTCATTATATGATTTCTGCTGTTTTAAATTTGTTAGACTGTCTGTGGCCCAGAATGTGGTATGGTATATCTTTGTGAATTTTCCACGTGAGCATGAGAATAACATGTGTTCTGTTGTTGCCATAATTCATAGATGTGAATTGTGTCCAGTTGACCAATGTTATTTTTTAAATATTTATTTATTTGGCTGTGTCAGGTCTTAGTTGTGGCATGCAGGATCTTCACTGCATCATGTGGAATCTTCTGTTGCAGCTCACAGACTCTCTGGTTGTGATGTGCAGGCTCAGGAATTGGGGGGTGTGGGCTCTAAAGCACGTGGCTTCAGTAGTTACAGCACATGGGCTTAGTTGCTCCTTGGCATATGGGATCTTAGTTCCTGAACCAGGGTTTGAACTTGTGTCCTTTGCATTTCAAGGCGGATTCTTAACCACTGGACCACCAAGAGGTTCCTAGATATTATTGCTGAGTTTAACTCTGTCCTTCCTGATTTTCTGCCTGATGACCTGACCATTTCTGATAGACAGGTGTTGAAATCTCCAGCTCAGATAGTGGGTTTACCCATGTCCTTTGCAATTCTATTAGTTTCTTCTTCGTGGTTTGTCTGTTGTTAGGTTCGTTCATATGAAGGATTGTTATGTCTTCCTGATAATTGGCCCCTTTATCATTATTTATCTTTGATACCTTCCCTTGAAGTTTGTTCTCTGTGAAACTAATAGGCTGCTCCTGCTTTCTCGTGACTGCTGTTTACATGTGGATTTTCTATCATCTGTTTGTCTTTATACCCAGTGTAAGCTTCCTATAGACAACATATGACTGAGTCTGCTGTTTTGATCTAGCTTACAATCAATTATTGGTCATTTAGATCACTGACTTGCAAAGTGATTATTGATGTAGTTGGATTAGTATCTACCATATGTTACTATAGTTTATTTGTTGCCCTTTTCCATCTAACTTTTTTTGACACTTTTTCTGCCTTTTGTGATTTTTACCTGTGCATTTTGTATGATGTCATTTTCTCCCTTTTATTAGCATATCACTTAAATATTCTTTTTACTTTTTTTAGTGGTTGCCCTAGAGTTTGCATCATACATTTACAGCTAATCATAGGCCACTTTCAAATAATGTCAAAATTCAAAGGTTCAAATACCTTAAAATAACAAAATAATCTTAGTCCCTTCCTTCAATCCCTAGAATCTTTGCTGTCATTTAAAAAATTTATATACAAGCATTTGTTATTGTTGTTGTTTAGTCATTAAGTCATGTCTGACTGTTTGTGACCCCATGGACTGTAGCCTGCCAGGCTCCCCTGTCCATGGCATTTCTCAGGCAAGAATACTTGAGCAGTTTGCCATTTCCTTCACCAGGGGATCTTCCTGACCCAGGGATTGAACCTGCATCTCCTGCATTAGCAGGCAGATTCTTTACTGCTGAGCCACCTGGGAAGCCCATATACAAGCATACACAAGCAAATATAAGTATATAATATATGCTTACATAATTGAATATATTGTTGGAAGCATTATTTAACAAAATGTTATCTGATAGATACATAAGAACTAAGAAAAATAAGTTTATTTTGACTTCACTTATTCTTTCCTCAATGCTCTTTCTTCCTTTCTGTAGGCCTGAGTTTCTGGCCTTCTCTCTAAACAGCTATTTTTCCCTTCTGTCTAAACAACTGATAATTTTTCTTCTCTAAACAACTTATTTTTGCCATTTCTTCCAAGGCAACAAATTCACTCAGTCTTTGTGTGTCTGAGAAAGTCTATATTTCTCCTTCATCTTTGATAGATAATTTTTCAGGATATAGAATTCTAAGTTGGTCATTTTTTCTAAACACTAAATACTGTTCTCTCTTCTCTTCTTGCTTTCATGGATTCTGAGAAATTAAATGTAATCCTTAGCTTTGTTTCTCTAGGGTATTAGAGAATGATTAAAGAAAATTCAGGAAATACAAACAAACTTTAACCCTTCATGAAGCAAACAGTCTCCATTTGGAAAACTGCAAAATGGGGGAGAAGGCAAGAAGCTTTTCTAAGAATGAATGAAGAACAAGATAGAGACAAATAGAAAAATTCTGATTGGTTGGGCAACATAGTCGATCTTGTTTAGGACAAGAAGGAGCAAGATAAGAAGTATAGAGCCCAGAACTAGCTCAGCCTTTGGGGACTGACTGACTGGATATTGCAGTGTTTTTGGTCAAGAGGAACATGTCCAGAGACATAAAAGTCATATAAGTTTCAATTTGCTGCCACGGCACCCTAGGCAGAAGCAGCTCCGTCTTGGACCTAGAAAGTTATTTCAACACCAGACAAGGTGTTTCCCCCCTCTGGTATCTCTCAGGATTTCTTGTTTATCTTTGGTCTTATGTAGATTGAGCATAAAATTCCAGCCAGTTTTCATAACTCTAAAAACAATTATGCCATTAAAGTGCTGCACTCAGTATGCCAGCAAATTTGGAAAACTCAGCAGTAGTCATAGGATGGGAAAAGGTCATTCCAATCCCAAAGAAAGGTAATGCCAAAGAATGTTCAAACTACCACACAACTGTGCTTATTTCATATGCTAGGAAGGTAATCCTCAAAATCCTCCAAACTGGGCTTCAGCAGTGTGTGAACCAAGAACTTCCAGATGTACAAGCTGTATTTAGAAAAGGCAAAGGAACCAGTGGTCAAATTGTCAACATCTTTTGGATAACAGAAAAAGAATTCCAGAAAAACATCTACTTCTGTTTCATTAACTATGCTAAAGCCTTTGATTATGTGGATAACAACAAACTGTGGGAAATTCTTAAAGAGATGGGAATACCAGACCATCTTACCTGCCTCCTGAGAGGCTTGTATGCAGGTCAAGAAGCAATACTTAGAACCAGGCACGGAACAACAAACTGGTTCAAAACTGGGAAAGGAGTGTGTCAAGGCTGTATATTGTCACCTTGCTTCTTTAACTTCTATGCAGAGAACAATCACATGAAATGCTGGGCTGGATGAGTCACAAGCTGGAATCAGGATTGCTGGGAGAAATATCAATAACCTCAGATATGCAGATGACACCACTCTAATGCCAGAAAGCAAAGAGAAACTAAAGGGCCTCTTGATGAGAGTGAAAGAGAAGAGTGAAAAAGCTGACTTAAAACTCAACATTCAAAAAACAAAGATCATGGCATCCAGTCCCATCACTTCATGGCAAACAGATGGGGAAATAATGGAAACAGTGACAGACTTTATTTGCTTGGGCTCCAAAATCACTGCATATGGTGACTGCAGTCAGTCATGAAATTAAAAGACACTTGCTCCTTGGAAGAAAAACTATGATAAACCTGGACAGCATATTAAAAAGCAGAGACATCACTTTGCCAACAAAGGTCTGTCTAGTCAGAGCTATGGTTTTTTCAGTAGTCCTATATGGATATGAAAGTTGGACCATAAAGAAAGCTGAGCGCTGAAGAACTGATGCTTTTGAAGTGTGGTGTTGGAGAAGACTCTTGAGAGTCCCTTGAACAGCAAATAGATCACACCAGTCAATCCTAAAGGAAATCAACCGTGATTATTCATTGGAAGGACTGATGCTAAAGCTCCAATACTTTGGTCACCTGATGCAAAGAGCCAGCTCATTAGAGAAGACCCTGATGCTGGGAAAGATATAAGGCAGGAAGAGAAGGGATGACAGAGGATGAGATGGTTGGATCGCATCACTGACTCAGTGAACATGAGTTTGAGCAAACTCCACAAGATGGTGAAAGACAGGGAAGCCTGGAGTGCTGTAGTCCATGGGGTTCCAAAGAGTCAGACATGACTTAGTGACTGAGCGACAACAAGTTGTTTCATCTATTTCATTTGTTTCTTTCTCTTTGCTCCTTCACTTAGGCTCTGATGATCCCCAAGTGGGTTAGGTTCTCATTCCTAGGTTTCCCTAAGTGCAGTCTTATTAAGAAGAACAGAGTGCTTTCTCTGTTAGAGCATAAAGGGTTTTCTCACTGACATTTACTGTGAGGACCTGGTTGAGCTCCTCAGGGTAAACCCCACAATCTTGTGGGTGTTCCCCCCATCATTAGGTCCTTCTGGAGTTTTTAACACAGGTTGTCTCCACTGAGCCTCTGGCAACTCACAAATTACAGTTAAGGCTTTCCTATCCCAGGACTGGCTCCTGGGGTAATTTCCACTTGTGTGTCTCCACTCCAGATGTTTTGTTCTCACATGTGGGATGCAGGAGTGGGACAGAGGTGGGTAGTTCCTGGCCCTGGGGCAGCTAGGCAATGAGGAAACCTGAGTAGGTTAGCCTCTGTAAAATGGTTTCTCCTGAGGTCAGGTCTGGTGAAGACCTGGAGCTTTAGGAAAAAATGATACTCAAACATAAAAGCATCATGAAGAATTCCTTGGACCTTGTAAGCAAAAGCAACATTCCTTAGTGTTAATAAAAAGGGCACATTAGGTTTTGACTTGATTTACTGATCATCAATCCTTGAGTTGAGAAAATCCCTTGGAAAACGGAATGGCCACTCCAGTATTCTTGCCTGCAGAATTCCATGCACAGAGGAGGCTGGTTGGCTACAGTCCATGTGGTTTCAAAGAGTCGGACATGATTGAAGTGACTGACACACTTTTGCTTCTTATCCAGTGTAATGGAGCAAAACGTCACCAGTGACATGTTTCCAATGATACTTATATGATAATAACTTTTAACGCTTTGAAAATGCAGTTTTGTTAGTCTGACTTCATCCTCTCTATACTCAGAAACCACACATTATAAGCACAAGCTGGGAGGACATCTGTGCAAGTAATTCAGGGAAGCTTGAGAACATGACTGTGTCAGCAGGATGTGATGAACTCCGTGGCAGACAAGTGTGTGTGTGGTTGTCTTGGAGATGAGACATTCAAGGCCACATAGGAAGACAGTGCAGACATTGTCTTGACCGATGCCTTCCCAACAGGGCGATTCCAAATGACAAACTCTGAATAATAAGTAGCCTGTTCCTGGGAACCACACGAACATCTCCTCATCAGATGTTTGTTTACATAACGAATCGTTGCCTGAGATACTGAACCACCCCGAATCCTTGACACACTGTTTTTGTGCTACATAGAAACTCACAAGTGTTGTCTTACATGACTGTACAAGCCACCTAAAATATTTCAGCAGGTTCAAAGCCACTTCCGCTTTCACCTGATTCATTCTTTTTAGAGAGAGAGAGAGATCTGTTTTTAAGGTAGGATTTAAATGGTGCCTCTGGAGAAGGAAATGGCAACCCACTCCAGTACTCTTGCCTGGAAAATCCCATGGATGGAGGAGCGTGGTAGGCTACAGTCCATGGGGTTGCAAAGAGTCGGACAAGAATGAGCGACTTCACTTTCTTCTTTCTTTCTTTAAATGGTGCATGAGACCAGAATCTCTTTAAGAAAAAAACAAAAAAAACATTTATTGGAGTTTACTTGCCTTATGGTGTGTTCTGTTCATTTCTATTGTGCAGCAAAGTGAATCAGCTATATGTGTAACTATATCCCCTCTTTTTGGATTTCCTTCTCATTTAGGTCACCAACAGGGACAGAGGGGTGGGATGATTTTGGAGACTGGGATGGACATATATACACTATTGATAGTATGAATAAAATAGATAATTAATGAAAACCTACAGTACAGCGCAGAATCTTTAAAAAAAATTTTAATTTTTTTTACGGCTGTGCTGTGTGGGCGTTTTTCTAGTTGTGGCGCGTGGTGGCTTCTCTGCCGTGACTCCCAGGTTCTAGAGCACAGGCTCAGTAGCTGTGGCACAGGCTTAGTTGCTCTGCAGTAGGTGGGGTCTTCCCCATCCAGGGATCAAACTCATGTCTCCTGCGTTGGCAGGTGGATTCTTTAGCACTGAGCCACCAGAGAAGCCCCCAGAATCTTTTTAGAATACTCTTCTGTCAGCCATTAACACATTCTGGCAATCAGATGGATACACTTTTTAAATAAATTTAAGTTTCTTTTTCTTTGAGTAGGGGAAGTTAATACTGCTTCAAATATTTTTTCTGAAGTTAGGTTTTAAATTTCACATTCATGTATCCCAGGAGGTCGGCAGGACTTTCTAATATATGACAGTAAGGGTCAATAACACTTAAATTCATGTTCAATCATAACATGCTTACATTGTGGAAATGTGCATAAATTATTAATTACAGCTCATTAAATTTTTACAAATGGCAACCCACACCAGTATTCTTGCCTGGAGAATCCCATGGACAGATGAGCCTGGTGGGCTACAGTCCATGGGGTTGCAGAGTCAAACGCAACTGGGCAACTAACCCTTTCACTTTCAACTTTTCTCAAGCAAAAAAAATCTAGGTATCTTCCATTCGTACTCTCATAAATGAAGACTGGCTTGTTAAGATCTGTTGGGCCTGTATCTTGGTCTTCATGGTCTGAATTTCTTCAGCTTCTTCTCAAAATGTTTCCCGCTGTCGCCAGAGCTACTCCTGGTCTCTACTCAAAACTTGCCCCCTCCACTTTTAGCAGGAGTGAGTATACATCTTTAAGTTAAAGGGTCCAGAGATCTCAAGCCAGGCCCCTCAAGGAGTTTATAGTCAGTTTTTCAGGGGCTGTAAGCCTAATCCTAGCACACTGCCCAAGATGAGGACTCATGCAGGAGACAGCTTCTCCAGAAGATCCAGGAAGCAAGCTCCCAGCATCAGAGGCGGGTGGTCCTCTTTCAGTCTGCACTCCTGTGTTCTCTCCTTGCGTCCTCACTTTCTTCTTCATTTACTTAAGAATCTAGACTATTAACAGATACGCAAAACTCTTACCTACAATGTGTTTGTTTCCCATCTTTAATTTTTCTTTTGATGCTTTGAGTCACTCCTTTGTGTGTCTTTTGATTAAGAAGCACATTCAGTGTAACTATTGTTTTTACTTGTGCTCCTTTGAATAACAACCCGCTTCCTCTGATGCTAGTTCACTGCAATAAGAAAGGTGATATTCTGTGTAATTGGAATCAAGCAATAAGTGCTTTGGAAATGACAAAACACTGGGTCAAGTGGCCAGAAAAATCAAACTCCCATCAAACCTAGACATGAAGATGTCTGCCTGAACAATAACAACACTTAGCAACTTTGTAGCCCCTGTTTCACAGAAATAGAGCTTGGGCACCCTTAGCTTCTGCTGAGTACAGGACCACAGACCCCAGAAACATGTCTTTCTTCGTATTATTCCATGTCACTTTGCTCAGAAGTGTCATCACCAAAATCTGAAATACTGAGAAATGGACTTTGTCCCTTCAAGTGATCCAATGAGTGATCTTTGAGCAAAAAGACATAGCAAATCTGACAGTAATAGATTCTGGAAAACTGCTAGCAGAGCCTTATCATATATCTACAACTCACCGAAAAGCAGTGAAGATGGAAATTGCTTCTGTTTGCAGACAATGGTGTTATAATCTCTACCCTGGGCTGACATGGATGTCAAGGGAGAGGGGCTGAGAGTTTAAACCCATGTGGTTTTGGTTTTCCCCGTGATTAGAAACTATTCATCCCCAAGATACATTCCTGTCACTATGTGAAGGCTGAGAAAAATGAAAGACAGGGTAAGTCTGGCTCTGGGAAATACTTATCCCTGAATATCAACTGTAAATCAGTAAAAACACCTGAATTATCAAGATTATTGAGCAAGCTCGGCTCAGAACTTGATCTCGTATGCACATGAGTATAAAGCTATTGTGTCTTATACACTGCCAGGTCCCAAAGAGTTCCCGATCTCACAACATTCATCTGAGAATCTGTCACCTAGTCAGACCCTACAAACCCACCACTCCACTCTTTCTGTCTAGGCTGTTAAGATTCTGCCAGGGTGTTTTCCTTTCTTATTTCAGTAAATCCAGCAAAGTAAGCCTTGCCTGCTCAGTGAGGTTTTTTGACACTGTTTTGCTAAAGCCTAAAGTTGACAAAAGCTATAAACACAAAAATCAATAGTATACCTATAGGATAGCAAGGCATGCCTAGAAATAGAATTGGGAAACAATCTTTCCACGATATATAGAGCAATAATAAAATGCTTATAAACAATGTCCACAAGAAAGGCACAGGATCTATATAAATAAAGCAATCGAGTCTTTCTGAAAGAAGTAATGGAAAATGCCAACAAAATGGAAAAGTGCGAGAAGAATAAAAGTATCAATTTCTCCCAAATTATCATAGAATTCATACAGTCTTAACGGACCACAATACTTTACAAACATTTTGCCATGTTAAACAATTAGCACTGTTCTCAGATTGGTAGCTTTAGATGAAATATGACTAGAGTGTTACATCTTTAATTTATTTTGGCAGGTAAATGATATTAGACTACATAAGCATTAGTCTTATCTTTATAAAAATAAATAAGATTTAATTACATCTTCAAAAGCATTTACATTCAGCTTAATTTAAGTCATTCTGATTTCTTTATAGTTTTCATTCTAATTTATCTTTTAATTTTAAAGATAATGTTGAAGTAATATAATTTTCATTGAACAAATCTAGGTGATCTATTGAAGGGAAAGTAATGTTTAGAAGGAAAAAAATTTAGTCATATTTTATAAAGTTTTATTACCTTCATTTTAGCAAAATCACTGTTTTCAATTATTTATATAAATATCCCTTCCCTTCAACAGAATATGAAAGCTATGCAGTGATAGTCAGCGGTCTTGGATATTTTGTCAAATTTCAGTCACATAGCACTCATAATTTCACACATTTTAAAGTCTTGTCTTGAAGATTCACATATTATTTGATAGTTTATTGGCATTTGTAATTTTATCTTTAAAAGTGTAAACACATCACACACTCACCTCACTTGTACTGTTGCTCACGACTGTTAGGAGGGGCTGCAGGAAGGTTCCTGGATTCATCTGAAAAGCTGGCAGGGGAGAGAGGAAATGCAGGCATTCAGAGGAGGTAGAGTGGGAACGAGGCACAGGTGGAATCTGGAAGAGCTCTAGGTCCAGAGAAACTATGGAGGAACTTTGACCATGGTTTCTTGACCACAGTACTTATTTATTTTTACTGTGGTATCTTTATGCTTTTATTTGTACATTTTACTACTGTAATACAGACACAACAAGATGGAAGACCAGTATTGGACTGTGGTAAATTCAACAATGTCATATCACTTAAGATCTATCGGGTCTTTGGTGAGGATTATTTTCAACGTCATGCTCTATGAAGCTATAGCATCCATTATTGTAAAACCTGTTTTACAAACATATGAAAATACAGTATCATGGGTCTGAAATGTTTCTGAAACAATCTCATAAGAAATAGAAACTTTTATTTATTTTTTAAATATTTATTTTTCCACACCTGGTCTTGTTTGTGACATGTGGGATCTAGCACCCTGACTAGGGATTGAACCGGGGCCCCTTGCATTGGGAGAAGAAATACTTTTTTCCCTGATTTTTATTTAGCTGTTAGCTCTGAATATGGCAACTAAGGCTCTATATAGGAAGAGTAGTTCTGGATATGATGAAGAATTCAAGCATAGAAGACTTACAGAGGGGTTTTGTTGTGATAAATAAAGCAAAACAGGGAAAAGGGCAAGTAAGACTGCTTTGAATGTGAGACAAGTGGGAGTTCAAAAACAAGAAATGTGGTGGAAAAGGCCACTCCAGTATTTATTGAGGAAATATTGTGTGATGGACCAGGCAGGTTCCCATCCCGTGAACTGTACATTCTAGTGGGCAGATGGGACACCCCATTTTCTGAACCCCAAGCATGCCCTTGACATGTTTTTACTAGCAAGTGTGGTTTGACCTATCTAAGTTGTGTGAAGCAGTGGAATCCAGTGAGTCAAAAATGTGCAAGTTCTGACATTCTGCCTGACATTCTGCAGGTTATGAGGAAGGCCTTACAAACCAGTTTTAGTGAACAGATTTCACTCCTTGTGTTGTTTTCATTAAATATTAACATTTCTGTGATGAGGCAGAACTAAACAGGGTCAAAATCACGCATGGATCATTGGAGTTAAGACTTTTTAAAATATGTTTATTTGTGTATTTATTTATTTATGGCTGTGCTGGGTCTTTGTTGCTGCCTGGGCTTTTCTCTAGTTGCAGCAAATGGGGGCTACTCTCTCGTTGCAGTGCCTGGGCTTCTCATTGCAGTGGCTTCTCTTGTGGCGTGCAGGTTCTGTACCTGTGGCACGTGGGCTCAGAAGTTGCGACTCCCGGGGTCCATGGTGTGTGTGCTTAGTAGTCGTGGCCTACAGGCTTAGCTGCCCCACCGCATGTGGGATCTTCCTGGACCAGGGATGGAACCCGTGTCTCCTAAATTGGCAGGTGGATTCTTTACCCTGAGCCACCAGGGAAGCCTTGGAGTCAGTCTTTTAATAAGTAAGCCTCAAAAAGAAACAACAGAGCCTCAAGGATGACAATGGTCATCTTGCATTCATGTCCCTAACAATAATCACTGGTAATTATTGAGTGCTCTTTGTGTACCACACATCAGTATGTATTTTAAATGCATTATCCAATTTGTTATGGAATTGTACCAAAGATATGTTGGATATTGATGTTTAATGTCCCATTTTCAAGTAAAGTATCCTCACCACCATCTATTAATACTATGTCTGTTTCCATGAGCCCAGTTTCTCTGGCTTAATCCTGTTATGGAAGGCTTGCAAGACACATATCTCAGCAGGTTATAGCTGTAGGCTTTTCTTCTAATGTATTATTTTACCATTTACACTTAATATTTTTGTGTTATATCTACTGATGTTGTTTCTAACTGAAATTAGTTCATTTCTACGTAAGTTCATCTCATGATGTCAACATATTATTTGTGATTCTTTTTCTCTGTTAAATTCTATAAGCATACTCTTTTATTTGAGGCAATTATAGAATTCTGCTCTCACAATGACACATTTAAATTGTTTAAATAGATACCGACACAAATTCTCATTTATACCAAGGAGCTGGTCATTTCTGAAGTCATGGAAAAATAAACAAAGAACAGCTAGTTGAGCCATCCTATAAAAATGCTGACTTTTAAAATTTTCTCATATTTTCCTTTAAGTTCTCCACGTTTCCCATCCATGATAAACCAAGATTATGTAACAGAAAATTTCAAATTAGGCTTAAATTCCAAAATCAAGTTTCAGTTCAAATTCTTTCTCCAAGAGAACTAGTTTTCCAAACTTCTTCTCTTTTTCTCAAATCTAATCAAAACATTTGAGATAGTTAAAATTCAAAACCTCAAGGTCTCATCAAGGTTACTTTTATGTGTCTGTCTTAATAGGGAACCACAATTCGACCTCTGCATTTCTAGTGGAAGGACTTGCC
The DNA here is from genome assembly GCF_033118175.1 of Dama dama. NCBI lineage: Eukaryota > Metazoa > Chordata > Mammalia > Artiodactyla > Cervidae > Dama > Dama dama. Next base: position 37,519,110 of record NC_083692.1, read on the forward strand.
ATCAAAGGGCTATGCCACAGGTCCCTTGACTAGGAGTATACAGTTTAAAATCTGGTGTTTATTAAATGTGCACAATATTGGGATGTAATTGGCATTTTAAAAAATTCAGTAATGCCCATTACAAATATCTGGACAGACTCAAAAACAACTGGTTAACCTTAAAATAAAGAGAACCACCATTTAATAACACATTTATACCCTGGTAAGAATGAAACAGTGTGACCTAGGAGAGTCTAGAAATTCTTGGATTAATTATAATAACATGGTGATAGGTTTCTCAAGGTACTTTCTAAACTCAGCAAGCCACTGGGCTCCAACTGCTCCATCCACAACCCGATGATCACAACTAAGTGTAACAGACATCATGCTAGCCACATCAAACCCTTTTTCATTATCTGCTGGAACCCGTTGATCCTCTGAAGCACCAACTGCCAAAATACATGCTTGGGTGGGTTAATAATAGCAGAGACGTTCTTAATCCCAAACATTCCTAAATTTGAGGTTGTAAAAGTGCCACTCTGGAACATACGTGGCTGTAGTTCACCCTCTCGTGCTTTGGTTGCTAAAGAAACAACGTCATTAGCAATGGTTTCCAGTCCTTTTATATGTGCATTAAATACAATAGGTGTGATAAGTCCTACTGGAGTACTGATGGCAACACTGATATCAACAACATGATTTTGTCTCACAACTGTGTCCAGCCAAGAACTTCCTTCAGGAACTTTTAAACATGCCAAAGCTGAAGCTTTATAATGAAGTCATTGATGGAAATTTTGCTTTTTCCTTGTAACATCTTCTTTCCTACCAACAAAACTTCTCCCATATTTACATCAATAGAAAGGTAATAATGAGGTACTGTTTGCTTAGGTTGCATTAACTGCTGTGCGATGACTTGGTGAATGTTGGTGACTGGGAGATCTGTGAAGACACCCGTAGGAACTGGAGCCACTCTTCGACTCAGGGGAGGCACAGCTGCTGCTGGAGTGGGGGCAGTCTTCATAGGCACAAAGGAGTTGTCCTTCTTAATGATTCTGCCATCTGGTCCCTTTTACTTGTGTAAAGTCAACCCCTTTCTCTGCTGCCAACTTCTTTGCAAGCAGGCTAAAGAGTACTCTTCCCTTTGGTCCAGCTGGAGCTGGGCGGGGCGGGGGCGCTGAAGGTGGATGGGCTAGGCGGTTTTAAATCAGTTACTTCAGTTGGCCGATAGTCAACAAACGCTGGTATATCTGCCTCTTTTTCTCCAATGATACAGAGTAGGGTTCCTACAGGGACATCTCGTGTGCCTTCAGGGATCAGGATTTTGATCCCTTCTTCCTGTACTTCGAAACCTATAGAGGCCTTGTCAGTCTCTATCTCTGCCAATAAATCTCCTTCGTTTAGCTTCTCACCCACTTTCCACCCCCACCCCCACCCCCATCTCTGAATGTGTCCATGGTCACGATGGGAGAGAGGGCAGGAAGAACCACCTGCATGTGAGTAGGAGATGAGCTACCAAGAGCCTGAGCAGAGGGTGCAGGTGACGGAGCAGCGGCGGGCAGGGGTTAGTGCGGGGCTCCTTGTGGGGCAGGTGCTGCCAAAGAATCAAGTGTGTAATCTTTAAAGATTTCAATATCTTCAGGCTTTTCAACTGTGATACAGATGACTGCTCCAACTGGAACATCTGTTACCTTCAGCAACAAGGATCTTTGCCATGTAGCACACCTCCACGCTCTCAAATCCAACAGTAGCTTTATCAGTTTCAACCTCTGCAATTAGTTCACCCTCATTGATTTTTTTCTCCTTCCTTCTTTTCCCAGCAGGCTATATTGCCTGCCTGCATTGAGGGAAAAGTGAAGGCAATGGAACCTTCTGATGTGGGGGTAGGCTATGCAGTGGCGGCTAGCCGATCCCCAGAGCTGCAGCAAGACGCGATTCCGCGGTGTGGCGCAAGAGATGGGGTTCCAGCCGCAGAGTGCCCGGAGTCTGCCACATCCTGTGGTCTTGCTGCCAGAGTCGAGCCAGCCTGCGGGGTCACGCACGGAGCTCCCGGCTCCTCCCGCAAGGCCATCCACCGAGCCCCGAATCTTGCCTTTGGGGCTGCATTCTGAGCCCATCGCGCACGAACGCGCCACAGAGTGCCACGGACCCCACACCGGAAAAGCAACGCCGTCTCCAGAGTGACCTCTCCAAGAGCAGCGCGGCGTTGCCGTCAGCCGCGCCGCGCGGCCGCAAGTTGTCGTAAAACGGGCTGCAACGATTCCCGCCCCCGCCCCGCCTCGGCTCCGCGGACCAGAAATGCGGTGAACGTACGGTCTTTCTCCGTGAAATGGGGCTAAGGATGACCCAGAGCCGGTCAGGGAGGCTGCTATAGAGCCACGCGGGGCAGCAGCGTTCCAGCAGGCCGAATCTGGGAGAATTAGGCTTAGAGAGGAGTGGAAGGTGGTGGGCTCTGTGGTGAAGGCGTCTCTGGGGAGGACAGGACCTGAGTGCTGTGATCCTTAATTGTAGCTTAAATTATGGATGATACTCTGGCGTGAATTAATTTTTTAAAATTTTGTGATCCCATTTTAATTTATTTTTTATGCAAAGACTTCCTCTCCTGATCCTCACTTTCTCCTTTCCTAGCTGTCTGTGATTTTTATCTGTTTCTTACAACTTGATTTGTTAAAAAATCACATAATCCAGGTGGTATGTAAAATACTTTCTATTGTTGTTAGATTAAAAAAAAGAGAAATGAATTCCCTGGTGGTCCAGTGGTTAGGGCCCCATGCTTCCCCACGTAGGGGGCTCAGGTTTGACCCGGGTCAGGGAACTAAGATCCCACCTGCCCGCTGGACAACTATGCCCACGACCACAACTATAGCAGAGCGTTGTCCTGCAAGGAAGACCCAGCACAGGAAAAATATATAAAAATGTTCCCTCCGTCCTGCACCCCAGGGCATCCCACCTCTCTAGGCTGATACCTACCTATACTCATGGCTGATTCACATTGTTTTGGGGCAGAAACCAACACAACATGTAAAGCAATTAACCTCCAAACAAAAATAGTTTTTAAAAAGTAGTATCAGGCCCCCCCTCAAAAAAAAAAAATCTGTGGAATATGTAATAAAGGTATATGGGTCAAAATTCAATTATTTGAAAAAAAAATAATTTTATATAATTTAAATGAAGAAAAAATTTTTAAGTCATGAACTTTGCTTTATCTTCCTGGCTTATGCATTAATCCTTTCCCTTCCCAGTGGTTGGAGGTGGAAATCTCACGAACTAAAGGAGAATATATTCGAGAAAGGCAAGTATTTGAGAAGAATTCCAGCAAATTTGCAAATATTTATTGGCTTGTGCATTCAATAGCTAAATCACTTTATGACTTTTTCCTTTTTCTCTCATGCAGCTGCTGCTAAGTCACGTCAGTCGCTTCCGACTCTCTGTGACCCCATAGACGGCAGCCCACCAGGCTCCCGTCCCTGGGATTCTCCAGGCAAGAACACTGGAGTGGGTTGCCATTTCCTTCTCCAGTGCATGAAAGTGAAAAATGAAAGTGAAGTCACTCAGTCGTGTGACTCTTCGGGACCCCATGGACTGTAGCCTACTAGGCCCCTCCATCCATGGGATTTCCCATGCAAGAGTACTGGATTTTCTCTCATGAAAACTTTCTAAATAACTCAAGACGCTGTCATTGGTAGCTCACATGGAGGCTGACTGTTTTTAAACATTGGATCAGAATTCAGAAAGGAAATACATATGCAAGTGTTTGTGTATTTATTAAAACTTTTAAAATTTCAGAATCAGTAGCAAATGAATACATTAACTCAAATGAATACATTAACTCTTTTGCTTTAATGTTAATACATTAACTTTTTGCAAATGAATACATTAACCAACATATTGGTGTTGGTTGCTTAGTCGCTAAGTCGTGTCCAACTCTTATGGCCCCATGAACTGTAGACCACCAGGCTCCTCTGTCAATGGGATTCTCCAGGCAAGAATACTGATGTGGGTTGCCATGCCCCCCTCCAGGGGATCTTCCTGACCCAGGGATTGAACTTGCATCTCTTGCATTGGCAGGGAGATTCTTTACCACTGAGCCACCAGGGAAGTCCATTTTCAATAATAAATTTCTACAATTACTGTGCATATTTGAGCTGAACAAGGTAACACAGAATCAAATTTAGTTATTTTTCTATTATTGAAGCAATAGTTAATGTGATGAACTAAGGGTAAAGTCATCTTTGAAACTGTGTATCAGAGAAGAAATACCTAATTAAATTAATTTTTAACACAAGAAATCCCTGCAGTGGTGACCTGACATTGATTAAAGTTGTATTAAAACTACAAAGTTTTTGCACAAACTGTTTCAGAAGAGAGAGAAAGTTGTAACCGTGCATCTAGGGATATCTTCCCTTCCTGAAGTTGCAGTGCCTTTCAGAAATGCATGTCTTTACCCCTGTTCAGAGTCCATTTTCAAAAGTGCACAGTTTCAGTCATTAATCAATATGGAATCATGGGAAATAAATCCTTTCTTAGACGCATTCATCTTAACCACTAACATGGTTAAGATGACTGCAGTATGTCTTTAGTACATCCAAACATCAGCCTTTCACCTCATTGTCATCTACCTTTGGATCCACATATATTTCTGGTATTTTTTGAGACCAGAAAAACCTAAGAAAAAAGAAAGCCCAGCAAATAAGTAATTATGTTGTTTTCTCCATGTGTACTTGTGAATTTCTCATTTTTCCCATGACCTGAATTTAGTTTTCCCTTAGTGACTTTTTCTTCACACCTTTAATATGTGCTGAGTTTTATCACAGAAAATGCTGCTTTTCAATGAACTCCAGTCTCTTCTTTGAAAACTCTCTGAAATGTTTGGCCTTGTGTGAACAAAAGAGCAGAAACCACCTGGAACAAATCTGAAAATGTAATACCTGAATACTGTTCTCCACAAAGAACAGTAAGAGAACTGCTCTCCACAAAGAAATAAACAAGTGTTTTAGAATAGGAAAGTGGTAATATAGTAAAAATAAGATTGGGAGTCACAGACAAATCAAGCAATAAAATTAGAAGACACTTTTTAGCTCCAGAAAGCAAACGTAAGTCATGGATAATCCAATGTCTGTGCTCAAACAAATTAGTTAGTGTACTTTCAGGGTGAAATACAGATTGCTTTGTTTAAAGATGCTTCTTTTTATCTAGACAGACATGTTGATACTGAATCCAAGTGGAAGATACCTATAAGTCACATTATGTGGGCACTCTAATGATATCATCTCCATAGTTTGAATAATTCTGGGTTTGTATATTTGCATAAAAAGTTTCACTGGAAATCCAGAACCACAACTAAATTTGTCCAAAAGGTCAATGGTGTTGACAGGTAAGAAGTAAAGTCAGGTGAATCATCTGGAGAACAGAGCAGAAACTATTTTAAAATAAACACCAGTTTAAACTGTTTGACTATGGCATTTGGTTTGCATCAGTTGAGTTCAGTTCAGTCGCTCAGTTTTGTCTGACTCTTTGGAGCCCCATGGACTGCAGCACTCCAGGCTTCCCTGTCCTTCACTGTCTCCCAGACTTGCTCAAACTCATGTCCATTGAGTTGGTGATGCCATCCATCCATCTCATCCTCTGTCATCCCCTTCTCCTCCCGCCTTCAATCTTCTGCAGCATCAGGGTCTTTTCCAGTGAGTCGGTTCTTCACATCAGGTGACCTCCAGCATCAGATTCAACTTCAGCATCAGTCCTTTTGATGAATATTCAGTACTGATTTCCCTTAGGATTGACTGGTTTGATCTCCTTGCAGTCCAAGGGACTCTCAAGAGTCTTCTCCAATACCACAGTTCAAAAGCATCGATTCTTCGGTGCTCAGCTTTCCTTATGGTCGAACATCCATATGTGACTACTGGAAAAACCATAGCTTTGACTAGATGGACCTTTGTTGGCAAAGTAATGTCTCTTCTTTTTAATATGCTGTCTAGATTTGTGTCAGGAGCCGCCGGGGTGCACCCAAACCGTGACAAGGTCACGGGATGAGAAAGGAGCCTGCAAGGCAGCCCTTCGTCACACGGGGCTGCCCCGGGGGCCCGAGGTTGTCCCGGGGACAAGGTCACGGGACGAGAAAGGAATCTGCAAGGCAGCTCTTCCCCTCGAGGTTGTCCCGGGGGCCAGTATATCCCTTTCTTACTTCTGTCTTACTGTTGTTGGGCTTTCTATTAATTTTTGGAAATATAATATATGGTAATAAGGCCTCGCTGGAAAAGTCCAAGCCTTTTTGGAAATGCTCATGATTGCTCTGGGTCAGGACACAACCATAAACATCAAGTCAAAAAAAGAAAAGCCCACAGGTATAGTTTGGCTGCTTGCTTAAAAGATTATAATGTTCTAGAATAGAAAAGAGTAGAGGCATTTTGCGGGGAGCCGGCCTGACTGCTCAGGCCCCTTCTCGGCCCTGAGAGAGATCAAAAGGTCCCTCTCTGTCCCGCCACCCCTGATTTGTTAAAGTGCAAATTGGCCTTTCTCACCTCCCTCAAGGAAATCGCTGCAGCCACCATTTGCCCATTTTCCTGACTCTGATAAGATTATCGGGCTCCTGTGAATGGCTTATGTCTAGGTAGTCTTTACCTGATTGTAAGACCCTGGTGCCATGCTCTGCTGGAGTTAAGATAAAACTCCTGAGCTAAAACTAGTGTCTGCAGTTCTGCACGTATGCAAGTCTTTGATCTAAAATTTGGTGAATCCTGTTAGTATATATATGTATGTTACCCCTCAATAAAGTTGTCAGAATCAGTCACAAGCTGACTCCGTCCCTCTCAACCCCATCTTTCTTAGTCTTTTATTTCTCAGGTGATGTGGTGATTGCGTCCTCGACCTGTTCATCTAGCCAGCAGGCCCGGCAAGTGGCGCCTGAACAGGGACGTGGGTGGATCCCACCGCACAGCCACCCAAAAATATTGAAAGTGATCCCGGGAAAAAGCCTCACCTATTCAGGTATCGTTGGAAAACTGTGGGTGGAGAGGGTATATAGTTGAGAGTAAAAATTATGGGGCAAAGTAATAGTAGGCAGTTCTTTGTTTCTATGTTAAAAACTATGCTAAAAGCTAGAGGAATTTCTGTGTCTAAACAGAAACTAGAAAGATTTCTTGTCTTTGTGGAGGAAACTTGTCCTTGGTTCCCAGAGGAAGGAACTATTAGCCTTGAAACTTGGGTAAAGGTGGGAGAACAAATTCAAACAGTTTATACCCTCTGTGGACCAGACAAAGTTCCTCTTGATGCTTATTCTCTATGGACTCTAATAAGAGATTGTTTAAACCCAGAACACGAGAGTAGGAAATTTGAAACAGCCTTGAAACTTATAACACCCAAGTGTTCAGGTGCCCCCCAACGGGTAGCGGAGCACATATATGACTCCCCAATTGTTTCAGGTTCCAGAAAAAATGATAATGAGACTACTGCTCTGGAACAAGACTCAGATTCGGAACTTTCTCCTGATGAGGAAGATGATTTAAAAGAGCAGGCTTTTGAGCATGGCAAAGAAGGATGGGATGCCTTTATAGTAACTCAACAAAAGAATAAAGACCAAGGCTCCCCTTTTTCTGAACTTAGATGCTAACATCCATATCTCAGAGAATGGAACAACTAGACTTGTCGCCCATAAATACAGCTAAGCCGTTGCATTCTAAAACGCCATCTGTCATAGCCAGTTTAGATCCTGACCCGCTGCCGCCGCCCGTTCTGCTCCCTCCCCCTCCTCTCGCAGAAGCACCTTTGATTCCAACAGCGCCAGTATATGTTCCATCTAGCCTAAAAAGGCCAGTCCTTTCACCACTACAAATGGCTGTGAAAACAGCCCGAGAACAGGGTGAAAATCTTGAGGGATATTCTATGATTTTCCCTGTTTTTCAAGATGCTAATCATCAGAGGTATCATGAGCCTCTACCTTTTAAACAACTTAAAGAACTGAAACAAGATTGCGCCCAATACGGGCCTACTGCGCCGTTTTCTCCAGCCATAACTGAAAGTCTTTCATCTCAGGACTTGCCTCCTAATGGTTGGAAGGCAGTTGCGCGAGCCTGTCTCTCAGGAGGTGATTATCTCTTGTGGCGCTCAGAATACGGCGAGGTCTGTAACATCATTGAAGACCGTAACCGCAGCAATGGGCTGCAGGTTACTTTTGACATGCTAATGCAGGAAAAACAATTTAGAGACCTCAATCAACAACTGACCCTTCCTCCCCTAAAATACTAAACGATGAGGGGCGAGCTGCTCTGGCCCTAATTGAAAAGGCCCTCTCTCAGCATTTTGCTACCTACTGTGATTTTTCTCAACCGTGGGGACTATATGTGTTTCCCTCTAAACATACCCCGACGGCAATGTTATATCAAAATGCTCCCTTACAGTGGATCCATTTACCTGTATTGCCTTCAAAAGTTCTTACTCCTTTTTTTGATTTCATTAGCCTCCTCGTTGCCAAAGGAAGGCATCTTTCCAGAGAAATGTTGGGAGCCGATCCTGCTTACATTTATGTGCCCTATACCAAAAAACAGCAGGAATGGCTTTTTCAGTTTAATGACTCATGGGCTTTGGCCTTTTCCTCCTTTACAGGTCAAATTATTAATCATTTACCTTCTGATAAACTTTTGCATTTTGCCAGCCAGCATTCATTTATTTTTCCAAAGAATGTTTCTAATGTTCCTATTCAAGATGCTCTTATGATCTTTACTGATGGATCCTCCAATGGAACTGCTGCCTTTGTGGTTAATGATACCCCTTTCTCCTGGCAGACAAACTATACATCGGCTCAAGAAGTAGAACTTTCAGCCGTCCATAAAGTATGCTCACGATATTCCTCACAGTCTTTTAATTTGTTTACTGATAGCAAATACATTGCTCATGCTTTGCAATATATAGAAACTGTTCCCTTTATTTCTACTGTAAATTCTAACATTCAAAATTTGTTACGTTCAATTCAGTCTCTGCTGCAACAGCGCACCTTACCCTGCTTCTTTGGACATTTACGTGCCCACACTGGGCTTCCTGGACCTCTATCTATGGGAAATCAGATGGCTGATTCTCACACTAGAGTTTTTCTTTCACAGGTAGAAGCAGCACAGCAATCACATGCGCTACATCACCAAAATAGTAATACTCTTCGTTTGCAGTTTCAAATTCCTCGAGAGACTGCACGACAAATTGTTAAATCTTGTTCTGTTTGCCCTAAGTTTCTCCCAGTTCCACATCTTGGTGTTAATCCTCGCGGGCTTCTACCAAATCATCTTTGGCAAATGGATGTCACTCATGTCCCTTCCTTTGGTCGTTTAAAGTACGTTCATGTATCTATTGACACCTTTTCAGGATATATTGTGGCATCCTTACAGACTGGTGAAGCCGCAAAACATTCTATCTCACATTGTCTTTATGCTTTTTCCATTTTAGGCACACCAAAGATGATAAAAACTGATAATGGCCCCGGCTATGTTTCCTCTGCTTTCAAAAATTTTTGTTCCTCTTTTTCTATCACCCTAAAAACAGGCATTCCTTATAATCCACAGGGTCAAGGCATCGTGAAACGTGCTAATCAAACTTTGAAACTACAGCTTCAAAAAATACAGAGGGGGGAGCTCTACCCCCTTCTACCCAGAAATTACCTTAATCACACTTTATATATTTTAAATTTTTTAATTTTAGATAAAGAAGGACATTCAGCCGCGCAGAGATTTTGGGACCCTCAGATTTCCAGCAGAAAGCCGATGGTCTTGTGGAAAGACCCGCTGGATAATAACTGGCATGGCCCAGATCCCGTGTTAATTTGGGGGAGGGGTCAGGTGTGTGTTTTTCCACAGGATGCCGAAGCACCGCGCTGGCTCCCGGAAAGGCTGGTACGCCAGACGGAGGAGATTACTGAATCAGCAATTAGGTCGGCTGACTTTACAGCAGAAGAATCTTCTCCCGACAAATCAGCAGATGCATGAGTGTTAATGCGTACTTATATTACGAAAATAGATCTGTTTCTTCTCCTAATGATTTTAATCGATTTGAGGGTGACTACTATCAAGTTTGGGATGAATATTTCTGGATGACCCCTGAAAAAGGACAGCTACTGACCCCTGCTGACATTTGCTGGGAGCAAAAGACTCATGTACCAACATTTGGAGGCCGAGAATTTCCAGGATATCACATAAAACATATGGGACTATTGCCTACCCACAAATGTAAGACTGTAATGGATGTAACGTTTATTGTCAACAAGTCTGTTATTTGGCCAGGGACAGATTGGAAAAATAGCCCTGGTATAAGATGGGTAGCCCCAAATAACACTTGATGGATTTGTGGATACAACCTTTGGCCCTGGCTCCCTGTAGGATGGGTGGGGAAATGTACCCTAGGGTTTGTGTTTGCCCCTGGGAAAATTCATAAGCAAAAAATTAGTCAACCTGTTAATTTACCTTATGTTAAAGCCCGGTGGTCACGCTCTGTTTTTCATTGGTATGATTATTTAGCCTCAATTTTTGTGCCCTCTTTAGGAGCCACTGATATTATGCTCAGGGTAGAGGCTTTGAACAATTTTACAAAACAAGCTTTGACAGATACTAGGAGAGCTTTAGAGGCTCTTAATGAAGAACAAAAACAGATGAGAAAAGCCGTTCTACAAAATCGTATGGCTCTGGATATTCTAACAGCCTCTCAAGGAGGAACATGTGCCTTAATAAAAATGGAGTGTTGTGTATATATTCCTGATTATTCCTCAAATGTTTCTGATGCTTTAGAAGATATGAAACAACAAGTAGCCGCTATGGATTTTTCTGACTCCAGCATTTGGAGTCAGATATCTGCCTGGTTTCATAGTGGTTGGTGGAAATCTATAATTTTTATCATTATATGCATATTGTTATTGCTGTGTTTTGGCCCTTGCATTTGTCAATGCATATCTGAGATGATAAATAAAAGATTGCTGATGTTTTCCCGTTTGCAAACGCGGCCATTTCCTTCGAGGGAGATATAATGGCCATTAGTCAAAAGAAAAGGGGGAGATGCGGGGAGCCGGCCTGACTGCTCAGGCCCCTTCTCGGCCCTGAGAGAGATCAAAAGGTCCCTCTCTGTCCCGCCACCCCTGATTTGTTAAAGTGCAAATTGGCCTTTCTCACCTCCCTCAAGGAAATCGCTGCAGCCACCATTTGCCCATTTTCCTGACTCTGATAAGATTATCGGGCTCCTGTGAATGGCTTATGTCTAGGTAGTCTTTACCTGATTGTAAGACCCTGGTGCCATGCTCTGCTGGAGTTAAGATAAAACTCCTGAGCTAAAACTAGTGTCTGCAGTTCTGCACGTATGCAAGTCTTTGATCTAAAATTTGGTGAATCCTGTTAGTATATATATGTATGTTACCCCTCAATAAAGTTGTCGGAATCAGTCACAAGCTGACTCCGTCCCTCTCAACCCCATCTTTCTTAGTCTTTTATTTCTCAGGTGATGTGGTGATTGCGTCCTCGACCTGTTCATCTAGCCAGCAGGCCCGGCAAGTGGCGCCTGAACAGGGACGTGGGTGGATCCCACCGCACAGCCACCCAAAAATATTGAAAGTGATCCCGGGAAAAAGCCTCACCTATTCAGGTATCGTTGGAAAACTGTGGGTGGAGAGGGTATATAGTTGAGAGTAAAAATTATGGGGCAAAGTAATAGTAGGCAGTTCTTTGTTTCTATGTTAAAAACTATGCTAAAAGCTAGAGGAATTTCTGTGTCTAAACAGAAACTAGAAAGATTTCTTGTCTTTGTGGAGGAAACTTGTCCTTGGTTCCCAGAGGAAGGAACTATTAGCCTTGAAACTTGGGTAAAGGTGGGAGAACAAATTCAAACAGTTTATACCCTCTGTGGACCAGACAAAGTTCCTCTTGATGCTTATTCTCTATGGACTCTAATAAGAGATTGTTTAAACCCAGAACACGAGAGTAGGAAATTTGAAACAGCCTTGAAACTTATAACACCCAAGTGTTCAGGTGCCCCCCAACGGGTAGCGGAGCACATATATGACTCCCCAATTGTTTCAGGTTCCAGAAAAAATGATAATGAGACTACTGCTCTGGAACAAGACTCAGATTCGGAACTTTCTCCTGATGAGGAAGATGATTTAAAAGAGCAGGCTTTTGAGCATGGCAAAGAAGGATGGGATGCCTTTATAGTAACTCAACAAAAGAATAAAGACCAAGGCTCCCCTTTTTCTGAACTTAGATGCTAACATCCATATCTCAGAGAATGGAACAACTAGACTTGTCGCCCATAAATACAGCTAAGCCGTTGCATTCTAAAACGCCATCTGTCATAGCCAGTTTAGATCCTGACCCGCTGCCGCCGCCCGTTCTGCTCCCTCCCCCTCCTCTCGCAGAAGCACCTTTGATTCCAACAGCGCCAGTATATGTTCCATCTAGCCTAAAAAGGCCAGTCCTTTCACCACTACAAATGGCTGTGAAAACAGCCCGAGAACAGGGTGAAAATCTTGAGGGATATTCTATGATTTTCCCTGTTTTTCAAGATGCTAATCATCGGAGGTATCATGAGCCTCTACCTTTTAAACAACTTAAAGAACTGAAACAAGATTGCGCCCAATACGGGCCTACTGCGCCGTTTTCTCCAGCCATAACTGAAAGTCTTTCATCTCAGGACTTGCCTCCTAATGGTTGGAAGGCAGTTGCGCGAGCCTGTCTCTCAGGAGGTGATTATCTCTTGTGGCGCTCAGAATACGGCGAGGTCTGTAACATCATTGAAGACCGTAACCGCAGCAATGGGCTGCAGGTTACTTTTGACATGCTAATGCAGGAAAAACAATTTAGAGACCTCAATCAACAACTGACCCTTCCTCCCCTAAAATACTAAACGATGAGGGGCGAGCTGCTCTGGCCCTAATTGAAAAGGCCCTCTCTCAGCATTTTGCTACCTACTGTGATTTTTCTCAACCGTGGGGACTATATGTGTTTCCCTCTAAACATACCCCGACGGCAATGTTATATCAAAATGCTCCCTTACAGTGGATCCATTTACCTGTATTGCCTTCAAAAGTTCTTACTCCTTTTTTTGATTTCATTAGCCTCCTCGTTGCCAAAGGAAGGCATCTTTCCAGAGAAATGTTGGGAGCCGATCCTGCTTACATTTATGTGCCCTATACCAAAAAACAGCAGGAATGGCTTTTTCAGTTTAATGACTCATGGGCTTTGGCCTTTTCCTCCTTTACAGGTCAAATTATTAATCATTTACCTTCTGATAAACTTTTGCATTTTGCCAGCCAGCATTCATTTATTTTTCCAAAGAATGTTTCTAATGTTCCTATTCAAGATGCTCTTATGATCTTTACTGATGGATCCTCCAATGGAACTGCTGCCTTTGTGGTTAATGATACCCCTTTCTCCTGGCAGACAAACTATACATCGGCTCAAGAAGTAGAACTTTCAGCCGTCCATAAAGTATGCTCACGATATTCCTCACAGTCTTTTAATTTGTTTACTGATAGCAAATACATTGCTCATGCTTTGCAATATATAGAAACTGTTCCCTTTATTTCTACTGTAAATTCTAACATTCAAAATTTGTTACGTTCAATTCAGTCTCTGCTGCAACAGCGCACCTTACCCTGCTTCTTTGGACATTTACGTGCCCACACTGGGCTTCCTGGACCTCTATCTATGGGAAATCAGATGGCTGATTCTCACACTAGAGTTTTTCTTTCACAGGTAGAAGCAGCACAGCAATCACATGCGCTACATCACCAAAATAGTAATACTCTTCGTTTGCAGTTTCAAATTCCTCGAGAGACTGCACGACAAATTGTTAAATCTTGTTCTGTTTGCCCTAAGTTTCTCCCAGTTCCACATCTTGGTGTTAATCCTCGCGGGCTTCTACCAAATCATCTTTGGCAAATGGATGTCACTCATGTCCCTTCCTTTGGTCGTTTAAAGTACGTTCATGTATCTATTGACACCTTTTCAGGATATATTGTGGCATCCTTACAGACTGGTGAAGCCGCAAAACATTCTATCTCACATTGTCTTTATGCTTTTTCCATTTTAGGCACACCAAAGATGATAAAAACTGATAATGGCCCCGGCTATGTTTCCTCTGCTTTCAAAAATTTTTGTTCCTCTTTTTCTATCACCCTAAAAACAGGCATTCCTTATAATCCACAGGGTCAAGGCATCGTGAAACGTGCTAATCAAACTTTGAAACTACAGCTTCAAAAAATACAGAGGGGGGAGCTCTACCCCCTTCTACCCAGAAATTACCTTAATCACACTTTATATATTTTAAATTTTTTAATTTTAGATAAAGAAGGACATTCAGCCGCGCAGAGATTTTGGGACCCTCAGATTTCCAGCAGAAAGCCGATGGTCTTGTGGAAAGACCCGCTGGATAATAACTGGCATGGCCCAGATCCCGTGTTAATTTGGGGGAGGGGTCAGGTGTGTGTTTTTCCACAGGATGCCGAAGCACCGCGCTGGCTCCCGGAAAGGCTGGTACGCCAGACGGAGGAGATTACTGAATCAGCAATTAGGTCGGCTGACTTTACAGCAGAAGAATCTTCTCCCGACAAATCAGCAGATGCATGAGTGTTAATGCGTACTTATATTACGAAAATAGATCTGTTTCTTCTCCTAATGATTTTAATCGATTTGAGGGTGACTACTATCAAGTTTGGGATGAATATTTCTGGATGACCCCTGAAAAAGGACAGCTACTGACCCCTGCTGACATTTGCTGGGAGCAAAAGACTCATGTACCAACATTTGGAGGCCGAGAATTTCCAGGATATCACATAAAACATATGGGACTATTGCCTACCCACAAATGTAAGACTGTAATGGATGTAACGTTTATTGTCAACAAGTCTGTTATTTGGCCAGGGACAGATTGGAAAAATAGCCCTGGTATAAGATGGGTAGCCCCAAATAACACTTGATGGATTTGTGGATACAACCTTTGGCCCTGGCTCCCTGTAGGATGGGTGGGGAAATGTACCCTAGGGTTTGTGTTTGCCCCTGGGAAAATTCATAAGCAAAAAATTAGTCAACCTGTTAATTTACCTTATGTTAAAGCCCGGTGGTCACGCTCTGTTTTTCATTGGTATGATTATTTAGCCTCAATTTTTGTGCCCTCTTTAGGAGCCACTGATATTATGCTCAGGGTAGAGGCTTTGAACAATTTTACAAAACAAGCTTTGACAGATACTAGGAGAGCTTTAGAGGCTCTTAATGAAGAACAAAAACAGATGAGAAAAGCCGTTCTACAAAATCGTATGGCTCTGGATATTCTAACAGCCTCTCAAGGAGGAACATGTGCCTTAATAAAAATGGAGTGTTGTGTATATATTCCTGATTATTCCTCAAATGTTTCTGATGCTTTAGAAGATATGAAACAACAAGTAGCCGCTATGGATTTTTCTGACTCCAGCATTTGGAGTCAGATATCTGCCTGGTTTCATAGTGGTTGGTGGAAATCTATAATTTTTATCATTATATGCATATTGTTATTGCTGTGTTTTGGCCCTTGCATTTGTCAATGCATATCTGAGATGATAAATAAAAGATTGCTGATGTTTTCCCGTTTGCAAACGCGGCCATTTCCTTCGAGGGAGATATAATGGCCATTAGTCAAAAGAAAAGGGGGAGATGCGGGGAGCCGGCCTGACTGCTCAGGCCCCTTCTCGGCCCTGAGAGAGATCAAAAGGTCCCTCTCTGTCCCGCCACCCCTGATTTGTTAAAGTGCAAATTGGCCTTTCTCACCTCCCTCAAGGAAATCGCTGCAGCCACCATTTGCCCATTTTCCTGACTCTGATAAGATTATCGGGCTCCTGTGAATGGCTTATGTCTAGGTAGTCTTTACCTGATTGTAAGACCCTGGTGCCATGCTCTGCTGGAGTTAAGATAAAACTCCTGAGCTAAAACTAGTGTCTGCAGTTCTGCACGTATGCAAGTCTTTGATCTAAAATTTGGTGAATCCTGTTAGTATATATATGTATGTTACCCCTCAATAAAGTTGTCGGAATCAGTCACAAGCTGACTCCGTCCCTCTCAACCCCATCTTTCTTAGTCTTTTATTTCTCAGGTGATGTGGTGATTGCGTCCTCGACCTGTTCATCTAGCCAGCAGGCCCGGCAAGTGGCGCCTGAACAGGGACGTGGGTGGATCCCACCGCACAGCCACCCAAAAATATTGAAAGTGATCCCGGGAAAAAGCCTCACCTATTCAGGTATCGTTGGAAAACTGTGGGTGGAGAGGGTATATAGTTGAGAGTAAAAATTATGGGGCAAAGTAATAGTAGGCAGTTCTTTGTTTCTATGTTAAAAACTATGCTAAAAGCTAGAGGAATTTCTGTGTCTAAACAGAAACTAGAAAGATTTCTTGTCTTTGTGGAGGAAACTTGTCCTTGGTTCCCAGAGGAAGGAACTATTAGCCTTGAAACTTGGGTAAAGGTGGGAGAACAAATTCAAACAGTTTATACCCTCTGTGGACCAGACAAAGTTCCTCTTGATGCTTATTCTCTATGGACTCTAATAAGAGATTGTTTAAACCCAGAACACGAGAGTAGGAAATTTGAAACAGCCTTGAAACTTATAACACCCAAGTGTTCAGGTGCCCCCCAACGGGTAGCGGAGCACATATATGACTCCCCAATTGTTTCAGGTTCCAGAAAAAATGATAATGAGACTACTGCTCTGGAACAAGACTCAGATTCGGAACTTTCTCCTGATGAGGAAGATGATTTAAAAGAGCAGGCTTTTGAGCATGGCAAAGAAGGATGGGATGCCTTTATAGTAACTCAACAAAAGAATAAAGACCAAGGCTCCCCTTTTTCTGAACTTAGATGCTAACATCCATATCTCAGAGAATGGAACAACTAGACTTGTCGCCCATAAATACAGCTAAGCCGTTGCATTCTAAAACGCCATCTGTCATAGCCAGTTTAGATCCTGACCCGCTGCCGCCGCCCGTTCTGCTCCCTCCCCCTCCTCTCGCAGAAGCACCTTTGATTCCAACAGCGCCAGTATATGTTCCATCTAGCCTAAAAAGGCCAGTCCTTTCACCACTACAAATGGCTGTGAAAACAGCCCGAGAACAGGGTGAAAATCTTGAGGGATATTCTATGATTTTCCCTGTTTTTCAAGATGCTAATCATCGGAGGTATCATGAGCCTCTACCTTTTAAACAACTTAAAGAACTGAAACAAGATTGCGCCCAATACGGGCCTACTGCGCCGTTTTCTCCAGCCATAACTGAAAGTCTTTCATCTCAGGACTTGCCTCCTAATGGTTGGAAGGCAGTTGCGCGAGCCTGTCTCTCAGGAGGTGATTATCTCTTGTGGCGCTCAGAATACGGCGAGGTCTGTAACATCATTGAAGACCGTAACCGCAGCAATGGGCTGCAGGTTACTTTTGACATGCTAATGCAGGAAAAACAATTTAGAGACCTCAATCAACAACTGACCCTTCCTCCCCTAAAATACTAAACGATGAGGGGCGAGCTGCTCTGGCCCTAATTGAAAAGGCCCTCTCTCAGCATTTTGCTACCTACTGTGATTTTTCTCAACCGTGGGGACTATATGTGTTTCCCTCTAAACATACCCCGACGGCAATGTTATATCAAAATGCTCCCTTACAGTGGATCCATTTACCTGTATTGCCTTCAAAAGTTCTTACTCCTTTTTTTGATTTCATTAGCCTCCTCGTTGCCAAAGGAAGGCATCTTTCCAGAGAAATGTTGGGAGCCGATCCTGCTTACATTTATGTGCCCTATACCAAAAAACAGCAGGAATGGCTTTTTCAGTTTAATGACTCATGGGCTTTGGCCTTTTCCTCCTTTACAGGTCAAATTATTAATCATTTACCTTCTGATAAACTTTTGCATTTTGCCAGCCAGCATTCATTTATTTTTCCAAAGAATGTTTCTAATGTTCCTATTCAAGATGCTCTTATGATCTTTACTGATGGATCCTCCAATGGAACTGCTGCCTTTGTGGTTAATGATACCCCTTTCTCCTGGCAGACAAACTATACATCGGCTCAAGAAGTAGAACTTTCAGCCGTCCATAAAGTATGCTCACGATATTCCTCACAGTCTTTTAATTTGTTTACTGATAGCAAATACATTGCTCATGCTTTGCAATATATAGAAACTGTTCCCTTTATTTCTACTGTAAATTCTAACATTCAAAATTTGTTACGTTCAATTCAGTCTCTGCTGCAACAGCGCACCTTACCCTGCTTCTTTGGACATTTACGTGCCCACACTGGGCTTCCTGGACCTCTATCTATGGGAAATCAGATGGCTGATTCTCACACTAGAGTTTTTCTTTCACAGGTAGAAGCAGCACAGCAATCACATGCGCTACATCACCAAAATAGTAATACTCTTCGTTTGCAGTTTCAAATTCCTCGAGAGACTGCACGACAAATTGTTAAATCTTGTTCTGTTTGCCTTAAGTTTCTCCCAGTTCCACATCTTGGTGTTAATCCTCGCGGGCTTCTACCAAATCATCTTTGGCAAATGGATGTCACTCATGTCCCTTCCTTTGGTCGTTTAAAGTACGTTCATGTATCTATTGACACCTTTTCAGGATATATTGTGGCATCCTTACAGACTGGTGAAGCCGCAAAACATTCTATCTCACATTGTCTTTATGCTTTTTCCATTTTAGGCACACCAAAGATGATAAAAACTGATAATGGCCCCGGCTATGTTTCCTCTGCTTTCAAAAATTTTTGTTCCTCTTTTTCTATCACCCTAAAAACAGGCATTCCTTATAATCCACAGGGTCAAGGCATCGTGAAACGTGCTAATCAAACTTTGAAACTACAGCTTCAAAAAATACAGAGGGGGGAGCTCTACCCCCTTCTACCCAGAAATTACCTTAATCACACTTTATATATTTTAAATTTTTTAATTTTAGATAAAGAAGGACATTCAGCCGCGCAGAGATTTTGGGACCCTCAGATTTCCAGCAGAAAGCCGATGGTCTTGTGGAAAGACCCGCTGGATAATAACTGGCATGGCCCAGATCCCGTGTTAATTTGGGGGAGGGGTCAGGTGTGTGTTTTTCCACAGGATGCCGAAGCACCGCGCTGGCTCCCGGAAAGGCTGGTACGCCAGACGGAGGAGATTATTGAATCAGCAATTAGGTCGGCTGACTTTACAGCAGAAGAATCTTCTCCCGACAAATCAGCAGATGCATGAGTGTTAATGCGTACTTATATTACGAAAATAGATCTGTTTCTTCTCCTAATGATTTTAATCGATTTGAGGGTGACTACTATCAAGTTTGGGATGAATATTTCTGGATGACCCCTGAAAAAGGACAGCTACTGACCCCTGCTGACATTTGCTGGGAGCAAAAGACTCATGTACCAACATTTGGAGGCCGAGAATTTCCAGGATATCACATAAAACATATGGGACTATTGCCTACCCACAAATGTAAGACTGTAATGGATGTAACGTTTATTGTCAACAAGTCTGTTATTTGGCCAGGGACAGATTGGAAAAATAGCCCTGGTATAAGATGGGTAGCCCCAAATAACACTTGATGGATTTGTGGATACAACCTTTGGCCCTGGCTCCCTGTAGGATGGGTGGGGAAATGTACCCTAGGGTTTGTGTTTGCCCCTGGGAAAATTCATAAGCAAAAAATTAGTCAACCTGTTAATTTACCTTATGTTAAAGCCCGGTGGTCACGCTCTGTTTTTCATTGGTATGATTATTTAGCCTCAATTTTTGTGCCCTCTTTAGGAGCCACTGATATTATGCTCAGGGTAGAGGCTTTGAACAATTTTACAAAACAAGCTTTGACAGATACTAGGAGAGCTTTAGAGGCTCTTAATGAAGAACAAAAACAGATGAGAAAAGCCGTTCTACAAAATCGTATGGCTCTGGATATTCTAACAGCCTCTCAAGGAGGAACATGTGCCTTAATAAAAATGGAGTGTTGTGTATATATTCCTGATTATTCCTCAAATGTTTCTGATGCTTTAGAAGATATGAAACAACAAGTAGCCGCTATGGATTTTTCTGACTCCAGCATTTGGAGTCAGATATCTGCCTGGTTTCATAGTGGTTGGTGGAAATCTATAATTTTTATCATTATATGCATATTGTTATTGCTGTGTTTTGGCCCTTGCATTTGTCAATGCATATCTGAGATGATAAATAAAAGATTGCTGATGTTTTCCCGTTTGCAAACGCGGCCATTTCCTTCGAGGGAGATATAATGGCCATTAGTCAAAAGAAAAGGGGGAGATGCGGGGAGCCGGCCTGACTGCTCAGGCCCCTTCTCGGCCCTGAGAGAGATCAAAAGGTCCCTCTCTGTCCCGCCACCCCTGATTTGTTAAAGTGCAAATTGGCCTTTCTCACCTCCCTCAAGGAAATCGCTGCAGCCACCATTTGCCCATTTTCCTGACTCTGATAAGATTATCGGGCTCCTGTGAATGGCTTATGTCTAGGTAGTCTTTACCTGATTGTAAGACCCTGGTGCCATGCTCTGCTGGAGTTAAGATAAAACTCCTGAGCTAAAACTAGTGTCTGCAGTTCTGCACGTATGCAAGTCTTTGATCTAAAATTTGGTGAATCCTGTTAGTATATATATGTATGTTACCCCTCAATAAAGTTGTCGGAATCAGTCACAAGCTGACTCCGTCCCTCTCAACCCCATCTTTCTTAGTCTTTTATTTCTCAGGTGATGTGGTGATTGCGTCCTCGACCTGTTCATCTAGCCGGCAGGCCCGGCAGCATTTAGATTTAGAAGTAGATATACTGCTTCAGTTTACTTGCTCCTTGGTTGAGAGGGTTTTCATTATTGCTATTTCCTTGCTGCTATTTGTTCATTGTTTCCCTTTCTTTAAACAACATGGAAAATTATGGGTATTTTTGTAGAGTTAAGAAATGGAGTACATAGGATTTCAATAGAAGATTTATATTAACCAGCTTCACTGCCATTATCTCACTATAAATAGAGGTGTTTTGCTGCTTTAGAGGTGTTTTTGTTGTTTAATAGTTAACCATTGTAAATTGAGATTTTGTGGTTTCAGGTAAAGAAAAATATCAGGGTTTTCTCATGGTACTACTCTCAGAAATGTCAAACATGTTACTGTGACCCTTCCCATGTATTGTTTTATTACCCAAAGAATTCCTACTATATCTGGAATCTATGGAACATTGTTTTTGTTAGAGTGAAAATGTCAGGCCATTGAGGCAAGAAGACCATGTATGGGACATTTAAGAAAAAACTCTGTAATCAGAAAAGTTCCAGATGAATGCATAGGGGAAAAACATGGAGAAAAAAAATATTGATGGAAGCACGAAACAATATCTGATGTACTATGTGGTGACTTAAGGGGGAGGTAACGCTCATTCTATAAAAACTGAACTATCCTAAAAATTAAAAAAAGCTACCTCTTCTACGCAACCTTCTGTGTGTCTGTCTGTCTGTCTTCTTCCTCGTCGACGCCACTCATCCGTTGGGTATTCCTGGTCCTGCCGGGGCTGGACCTCGGCAAGTGGTGCCACGAACAGGGACCCAAAGGGTAAGCCCCTTAATAGTGCATTTTCAGGGTAGCTAGGACTTCACCTAGGGTGCTGCAGACTCCCCTGCATAAGATAGGTAGGGTGAGACGGGTGAACAGTGAGATATTTATTAGAGACCTTAATTAGAGATTTCAGAACATGGGTGACGGAGAATCTAGGGAAAGACAGTTATTTATTGATATAATTAAGCATTTATTAATGAAGAGAAGAATTAAGATTTCAAAGTCTACTTTATCATCTTTCTTTTGTACAAGAGCAATGCCCTTGGTTTCCTGGAGAGGGCACCGTAAGCTTGGACACCTGGCATAAGGTGGGGGAAACACTTAAACAGGATTGTTCATATCATGGCCCTGACGGTATTCCAGCTGAGACTTTTTCTTTCTGGAATTTAATTAGGGATGCACTTGACCCTACCCCAGAGGTTGAAAGAGTTCCATCTAAAAAAGATAATTTGGATTCCAAACAAGAAGTTTACAAAGAATTTAGGGAGATAGTGGCTGCGGCATGCTTGAATGATGATGATCAATTGAGCCCTCAAGATGAGGAAGCTGCAGTTAGATATTATGAGGAGGGAGATTGTACTTTTTCTGTGGCAAAGCCTCAACCTAAGCCACGCATTCTTAAAAATCCTTTAAAGTTAGAGGTTCCTAAATCCGGTCCAAGGCCTCCTGGACCACCTAGACCTCCTTCAGCTCCTCCGCCTCCCCCGTATGCTGGTAATGGAGCGCCGTACCCTCATAGGAGGTTGAAGGATGCCGATGAGGATCCTACTCTTTCAGCATGCTTTCCAATAGTGTTTGGTGAGTTTGAGGATGAACCGGTCTGGGAGCCCTTACCTATGAAGTTACTAAAGGAATTAAAACAGGCTTGCTCTGTGTATGGGCCCCAGGCTCCATATACACAAAGCCCGTTAGATGCTCTCACTGCCAGATGGATGACACTTTATGACTGGGCCGCGGTTGCTAAAGCTTGTCTTACAGGTCAGTACTTACTTCGGAAGACAGATGGGGCCAGATCAAGAGTCTCTGTCATCCGGCTGTGGACGTGGTAAAATCTCAAAAGATTCCAGTTACTCCTGAAAACCACTTCCTTGCCAACTTGGCTCTACGTTCGTGTAAGGTAATATTAGTCTCTTCTCATGATGCTTATTGGGCTTATTATCCAGATCCACCAGTTTTACAGGTTGTTACTTGGGATGAAATGCCAATAAGGGTAACGTCTGATAAACCTAAAGTGCTTGGAGGATCCTATTCTCCTTATCATACAGGGAAATATCCAATTAATTTTAATTTTACATATTATGGGCTAACAACAACCCACCAATTTGCTTTAATTTTCCACACAATGAGACTAAAAAAAAATGATGATTACACAGTCTAAAGTCGGCTGTGTGGGAGCCTCTAAAAAAGCAGTTGTAACTGACTCACCAGCAAATGGCCAAAAGACCAGATATGTTTGGTCGATGTTCTTGAGATTGCTGGGAATCTTGGATCCTTGCATTCAAGCTAAAGACAAGGCTCCACCACCTTATTCTAAGTGTTCAGGACCTCCATCTAAATCATTTAATGAATCTGATAAAGTGTGGAATACAATTAATTATGATATAGGATACCCACCATGGAAATTGTGTACTTATGACTCTCACATTGACTATAAAATTGCTGGAGGTGGAAATGTTACAATAAATGATTATAGTAATCCAAATCCTGAATATGATCCTAAAACTATTAAAAATTACACTAACAGATTTATAAATTGGAAAAATGCAACGGTGCCCTGGCCAGTGACTGCCTCTAGATGACACCACAATGCCGTAGTCCCTCCAATGCGAGCATACCGGAGGGAAGGGCATGACTTACGGAGAGCTGTGGCAGCAACCAGCTCTACACTTTCAACTCGACCCAATGGAACTATGTTATACTATATTCAGGCTTGTTTACCATCACCTTATGCTTTCATGTATACTAATGGCTCCAACAAACTGCAGATATATCCTAATTACACTGGAGGACCTACAATAGTTACTTGTGATCAATGCATATTATCTACCTGTGTAACTTCTTCTTTTAATATTCAAGCCTTTGTTATTCTTAAAAGACCTCCTTATCTTATGATACCAGTCAATATTACAGGTATCTGGTATGATAATTCTGAATTGCTAGTTCTACAGCAAGTTAAAGAATTGCTTAGACCTCGTAGGTTGATAGGACTGTTAATTTTAGGGATTTCTGCGTTGATAACCTCTATAGCTTCAGTTACTGTTGCCGCAGTTTCACTTTTGCAGCAAGTGCATACCGCTTAGCTTGTTAATGATCTATCTAAGAATGTTTCACTTACTCTTGCTACTCAAGAAACTATTGATAGAAAATTAGAAGCTAAAGTAGATGCTTTAGAAGAGGCTGTATTACATATAGGAACTGAGCTTCAGGCTTTACGTGTCCGTTTGTCTCTTAAATGTCATGCAGAATATAGATGGGTTTGTGTTACTCCTTTAAAGGTTAATGATTCTTCATATTCTTGGGACCAAGTTCGCAATCACATTGTTGGGATTTGGAATAGTTCTGATACTAGTATAGATTTAACCAAGCTCCATCAGGAAATCAAAGACATAGGCCAATCTCACCTTGGCTTTTCCACTGCTCAAACTGCCAATGACTTTTTTACTAGCCTTTCAGATTTCGTCTCTCACAACAATCTGCTGTCATCTGTCTTGGGAATTGTGGCATCTATTTTTATAGTTGTAATTTTATTTCTTCTACTTCCCTGCATTGTTAGGATCCTGATCAAGAGCCTCAAAGTGGTCTCTCTGGAACTCCATTCTGCTCTTCTAAAAAATAAAAAAGGGGGAGAAGTCGGGAGTCACCGGGGTGCGCCCAAACCGTGACAAGGTCACGGGACGAGAGAGGAACCTGCAAGGCAGCTCTTCCTCACATGGGGCTGCCCTGGGGGCCCAATATGTCCCCTCGGGAGCCGCCTGGACGAGAAAGGAATCTGCAAGGCAGCTCTTCCCCTCGAGGTTGTCCTGGGGGCCAGTATGTCCCTTTCTTACTTCTGTCTTACTGTTGTTGGGCTTTCTATTAATTTTTGGAAATATAATATATGGTAATAAGGCCTCGCTGGAAAAGTCCAAGCCTTTTTGGAATTGCTCATGATTGCTCTGGCTCAGGACACAACCATAAATATCAAGTCAAAAAAAGAAAAGGCCACAGGTATAGTTTGGCTGCTTGCTTAAAAGATTATAATGTTCTAGAATAGAAAAGAGTAGAGGCATTTAGATTTAGAAGTAGATATACTGCTTCAGTTTACTTGCTCCTTGGTTGAGAGGGTTTTCATTATTGCTATTTCCTTGCTGCTATTTGTTCATTGTTTCCCTTTCTTTAAACAACATGGAAAATTATGGGTATTTTTGTAGAGTTAGGAAATGGAGTACATAGGATTTCAATAGAAGATTTATATTAACCAACTTCACTGCCATTATCTCACTATTAATAGAGGTGTTTTGCTGCTTTAGAGGTGTTTTTGCTGTTTAATAGTTAACCATTGTAAATTGAGATTTTGTGGTTTCAGGTAAAGAAAAATATCAGGGTTTTCTCATGGTACTACTCTCAGAAATGTCAAACATGTTACTGTGACCCTTCCCATGTATTGTTTTATTACCCAAAGAATTCCTACTATATCTGGAATCTATGAAACATTGTTTTTGTTAGAGTGAAAATGTCAGGCCATTGAGGCAAGAAGACTATGTACGGGACATTTAAGAAAAAATTCTGTAATCGGAAAAGTTCCAGATGAATGCATAGGGGAAAAACAAGGAGAAAAAAAATATTGATGGAAGCACGAAACAATATCTGGTGTAATATGTGGTGACTTAAGGGGGAGGTAACGTTCATTCTATAAAAACTGAGCTATCCTAAAAATAAAAAAAGCTACCTCTTCTACGCAACCTTCTCTGTGTGTATCTGTCTGTCTGTCTTCTTCCTCTCCGACACCACTCATCCCTTGGGTATTCCTAGTCCTGCTGGGGCTGGACCTCGGCAGATTTGTCATAGCTTTTCTACCAAGGAGCAAGCATCTTTTAATTTCACGGCTGTAGTCACCATCTGCAGGGATTTTCGAGCCCAAGAAAATAAAGTTTGTCACTGTTTCCATTGTTTCCCCATCTATTTGCCATGAAGTAATGGGGCCAGATGCCATGATATTCATTTTTTGAATGTTGAGTTTTAAGCCAGCTTTTTCACTCTCCTCATTCACTTTCATCAAGAGGCTCTTTAATTCCTCTTCACTTTCTGCCATAAGGGTGGTATCATCTGCATATCTGAGGTTATTGATATTTCTGCCAGCAATCTTGATTCCAGCTTGTGCTTCATCCAGGCTGGCATTTCACATGATGTACTCTGCATATGAGTTAAATAATCAGGGTGACATTATACAGCCTTGACGTACTCCTTTCTCAATCTGGAACCAGTCTGTTGTTCCATGTCTGGTTCTAACTGTTGCTTCTTGACCTACATACAGATTTCTCAAGAGGCAGGTAAGGTGTTCTTGTATTCTCATCTCGTGAAGAATTTTCCAGTGGGTTGTGAGAGGCTATGACCTAATCAATAAAGCAGAAGTAGATGTTTTTCTGGAATTTTCTTGCTTTTTCTATGATCCAGCGGATGTTGGCAATTTGATTTCTGGTTCCTGTGCCTTTTATGAATTCAGCTTGAACATCTGGAAGTTCACAGTTCACATACTGTTGAAACCTGGCTTGGAGAATTTTGAGCATCACTTTGCTAGCATGTGATATGAGTGCAATTGTGCGGTAGTTTGAACATTCCTTGGCGTTGCCCTTCTTTGGGATTGGAATGAAAACTGACCTTTTCCAGTCCTGTGGCCTCTGCTGAGTTTTCCAAAGTTGCTGGCATGTTGAGTGCAGCACTTTCACAGCCTCATCTTTTAGGACTTGAAATAGCTCACCTGGAATTCCATCACCTCCACTAGCTTTATTTGTAGTGATGCTCCCTAAGTCCCACTTAACTTCAAATTCTAGGATGTCTGGCTCTAGGTGAGTGATCACACCATCGTGATTATCTGGATCATGAAGATCTTTTTTGTATAGTTCTTCTGTGTATTCTTGCCCCATCTTCTTAATATCTTTTGCTTCTGTTTGGTTCATACCATCTCTGTCCTTAATTGTGCCCATCTTTGAATGAAATATTCCCTTGGTATCTCTAATTTTCTTGAAGAGATATCTAGTTTTTCCCATTCTATTGTTTTCCTCTATTTCTTTACATTCATCACCGAGAACGGCTTTCTTATCTCTCCTTACTTTTCTTTGGAACTCTGCATTCAAATGGGTTTATCTTTTCTTTTCTCCTTTGCCTTTAGCCTCTCTTCTTTTCTCAGCTATTTGTAAGGCCTCCTCAGACAACTGTTTTTGCATTTCTTTTTCTTGGGGATGGTCTTGATCACTGTCTCCTGTACAATCATCTGGAGAACAGAGCAGAAATTATTTTAAAATAAACACCAGTTTAAACTGTTTGACTATGGCATTTGTTTTGCATGAATAAACATGATATTGTTTCAGAAGACAATTTAAAAACAACATGAAAAAGAAAACAGCCTTCCAAATGAACGGCTTAATGTCCATTTTATAGTACTGACATAAAAAGGACAAAGATTTAAAAAAGAGAAGAATCAATAAAAACATATTTGTGAGGAGATGAGAGTGCCCACTTTTTGTTTAAATAGTGTATAGACTGAATATTGGCTCTAATTACTGCATTCAGCCTTTGAAACAGTTTCATCCACAGCCTGACGCTGACTTTCAGTGTAATGTCAGGGCTGAGTCACCAGAATCGGGTGGTGGAATTTTACTAGCAAGGCTTTGTGCCCCATTTCAGTGGGGACCACAGGAGAATGTGGGTGTCATTTCAGGGCCTCAGGCAGGATAGGGTTAGGATGAACATGGTCGCTCTAAGTTGACGTGCTGGTGGTAACTCACATTCTAAGTTGCAACTTCAGAGGCAGATAGTGAATGGTTAAAAAAAGAAAAGGGTATTTAGCCTTGACACGATATTAACCCTCAGCCCTCATTACTATATATAAAATAGATAACTAACGAGAACCTACTATATAGCATAGGAAACTACTCAGTGCTCTGTGGTGACTTAAAAGGGAAGGAAATCCAAAAAGGGGGATATGTGTATACATGTGGCTGATTCACAGCAGAAATTCACACAACAGTGCAAAGCAACTATATACTCCACTAACAAAGAAGAAAAATAATGACTGTTAAAATTCTGCTTAAAGGCATTAGAATGAGCACAGCTCAGCTAGAGATCTATGAGTCTTCTAAAGCCTTATGAAGTACTCAAAGCATAACTCATGAGATAAGAAAATGATGAATGAGAAGATGGATATTAGCTGAGCCTACTGTGGTCATCATTCCACAATACAACATATCAATCAAACTGTCATGCTGTATGCCTTAAACTTCTACAGTTATGTCAATTGCTCATTGATGTATGTCAAAGTTCATTGATGTATGTAAATGAACTGAACTGAATGTCAATTATTTCCTAGTAAAACTGGAAAAGTAATAAAATAAATTTTAAAATTAAAAAACAACAACAAAAAAT
Source organism: Dama dama (assembly GCF_033118175.1). Classification (NCBI taxonomy): domain Eukaryota; kingdom Metazoa; phylum Chordata; class Mammalia; order Artiodactyla; family Cervidae; genus Dama; species Dama dama. Next base: position 37,547,257 of record NC_083692.1, read on the forward strand.
AGGTCTTACTGGGGTCATTTAGATCAGCCCCATGAGAAGCCTTCTGTCTTCAGGGGGTCTTCCTTCAAACATCAACCACCCCTTTGGAAGTTTCAGTGTTTCCTCAGTTCCTATGTGCAAAATTCAAAGCCTCTGAAATGATACACAGAAATGCTCCTAATCTAAACCTTGTAAACCCCCCTCATCTTCTCTTATACCCAAACACTTCTTCGTCTTAGGTATGCAGAGTCATTTGTGATTATTTCTGTTCATCACCTCTGCACACGTTGATCTTTCCTGACTGCCTGGAAAACTCCCAATATCCTCTAAGAGGCAACTTCTCTAAATTGAATCCTATTCAGGGAGTGCACTTGAGCATCTCCCCTGAAGGACTTTCTTCTGGACCCTGGACCTGCTTTCCCTGCCCTGGAGCCTGGCCCAACCTGGCGACCCACTGCGTTGAAGCCCCACAGTAAACTGTATGTACCATGAATGATTTGTATCATAACGTCGGACACCACTGAGCGACTGAACAAGGACTCACAAGCATAACTTTTACGGTTGCTATTTCAGGGAATGGCCACAAGGGGGCAGGCTTTTCTCAAGCCCAATTGTGATTACCTGGTAAATGAAAGCTTTTGAGAGTTTTAATTCAGGGCTGTAATTTGGTGTGGAATGGACCTGAACGAACGCCTAAAAGCTTTTGTTTTTCTTGAGTATTCTTTTAAAATTGACCTTTATTCCATGTTATAGTGACATAGATACACAACGTGTTGTCGGTGGCAGGTGAACCGAATATATTTTCTATTTTGCTGTTATTTCTGCTTTCTCACCATTGTACTCTGATTAAATTCTAGAGACATAACTTCTGTTTCTTTTTAATTTACCGGCTAAGCCACTGGGGAAGCCCCTCATCTGCATTAGCAGAACAAAAATTATACCACCAAAGTTAGAAATCTGATTATGAAATAGCATGTTCCAAATTATTTGGAAGGAGTTAGGTCTTTATTTTTGAAAGGAATGATTTTGAAATAACCCAAACTTTGGTCGATCTTGCATTTCTGTGTTAAAATAGCAGAGGTATTTGAAACAATCTTTCCATTTATTTTGAACTCTTCTCTGAGAAACTAAACCACAATGCTTTTGCCCACTAAGCTCAGGAAGTTTGATAAAAGAGGAAGAAAAAAAGAGACACCTGAGATGTCCTAAGACAGTCTGGTAAGTGATTTGTCTCACAAGAAACTGCGAGGCTTGAGTTCACTGCTGCTGACACATAATACACATCATAAGCTTGAAAGGGTCACTGATGTACATATATGTCATTGAGCATAATCTTCTATCAACCAGAGAACAAGGGTTTCAGGACTGACAGGAAGCTCTCACCTCCTAATGACTCTGAATCTCTGTGACTCCTTTAGCTCAGTAGTGTCTGGCTCTTTGCAACCCCTTGGACTATACAGTCCATGGACTGTATAGTCCATGGAATTCTCCAGGGCAGAATACTGGAGTGGGTTGCCGTTCCCTTCTCCAGGAGATCTTCCCAACCCAGGGATCGAACCCAGGTCTCCCGCACTGCGAGCGAATTCTTAACCAGCTGAGCACCAGGGAAGCCCAAGAATACTGGAGTGGATAGCCTATCCTTTCTCCAGGGGATCTTCCTGACCCAGAAATCGACCCAGGGTCTCCTGCATTGCAGGCAGATTCTGAGCTCCTTACTTTAATGAATTCTGTCCCCTTGCCCTTCCTCTCTGTTGACTGATGGTGACAACAGCCCACTGAGCCGAAGGTCTGGTCCAATAACTGACTACGGGCTCTTCTCTTCCCTTTCCAGTCCTGCCTTTTCACCACTTTCTCTTTTCTCTGCTTGTTGCTCACCTTTGCCATTATCACTGGGAAGCAGTGGACAGGCATTATTCTTCACTGTTCGATTGTGTCTGACTCTTTGCAACGCCATGGACTGCAGCATACCACACTTCCCTGTCCTTCATCATCTCCCAGAGTTTACTGAAGTTCATGTCCATTGAGTCGGTGATGCCATCCAAACATCTCATCCTGTGTTGCCCTCTTCGCTTCCTGCCCCCAATCTTTCCCAGCATCAGGGTCTTTTCCAATGAGTCAGCTCTTCGAATCAGGTGGACGAAGTATTGGAGCTCCAGCTTCAGCATCAGTCCTTCCAATGAATATTCAGTACTGATTTCCTCTAGAATTGACTGGTTTGATCTGCTTGTAGTCCAAGGGACTCTCAAGAGTCTTCTCAAACACCACAGTCCAAAAGCAACAATTCTTCATCACTCAGCCTTCTTTATGGTCCAACTCTCACATCCATAAATGCCTACTGGAAAAACCATAGCTTTGACTAGATGAGACTTTGTTGGCAAAGTAACGTCTCTGCTTTTCAATATGCTGTCTAGGTTGGCCGTAGCTTTTCTTCCAAGGAGCGAGAATCTTTTAATTTCATGGCTGCAGTCATCATCTGCAATGATTTTGGAGCCCAAGAAAATAAAGTCTGTCACTGTTTCCTTTATTTCCCCATCTATTTGCCATGAAGTGATGGGACTGGATGCCATGATCTTTGTTTTCTGAATGTTGACCTTTAAGCCAACTTTTTCACTCTCCTCTTTCACTTTCATCAAGAGGCTCTTTAGTTCTTCACTTTCTGCCATAAGGGTGGTGTCATCTGCATATCTGAGGTTATTGATATTTCTGCCAGCAATCTTGATTCCAGCTTGTGCTTCATCCAGCCCAGTATTTTGCTGATGTACTCTGCATAGAAGTTAAATAAGCAGGGTGATAATATACAGCCTTGATGTAGTCTTTTCCTGATATGGAAAGGGCCACTTCCTCCACCTCCCCTTGGCGCCCTTGTTGAGGGAAGTGGCTGCCACATGAAGGGGGACACAGCAGTTCTGGAAAGGCACAGGTGACCCAGAAGTGGGGCCTCCCTCCTGCCCTCACCCGTGAGGCTGGACCACACAGAGGTGGATGCCCCAGCTCCAGCAAGCCTTCTGATGCCCTCCGCGCCCATGATATTCCATCTGCATCCCGTAGACGCTGAACTCCCAGAGAACCTGCCCCAAGCGTCTTATTAAGAGAGAGAGTGAGAAAACTCTTTCCTAAGCTTCTAAATTCTGTCAGGAAGCAGTGATGATGGTAACATCCTCACAGCTGAGCTTCTATCCTCAGCCGCTCGTCCCTGTGGTCTGGTCTGGCCACCTCCACGCCTGTGTCTTCAGCTACAGTGGCCTTCTCTTAACCCCGTGTGTTTCCCGTAAATCCCACTCTCTTGGGACTTTCAAAAGCCCCCTCACGTGGTGCAAGGAAATCAGCTCTTTCAGAAATGTATTAGCTCACACAGATTTCAAATGTATTATTCTTCGAAACGGCTGAAAATTTTTACCTTTTTGAAGAATTTATTTATTTATTTTGTGTTTATTGGGGTGCATCAAGTATTTGTTGGGGCACAAGGGATTTTTGCTGTGTTATGCAGGATCTTTTGAGTTGCTGGGCGAACTCTAGTTGTGGCTCTTCAGCTCAGTCGCTGTGGCATAGAAGCTCAGTTGCTCTTTGGTGTTTGGGATTTTAGTTCTCCGATCAGCGACTGAACTTGAATCCCACTGCAAAAGGTGGATTCTTAACCACTGGACCACCAGGGAAGTCCCTGAAAATTTCATTTTTAAAAACTGAGATTAAAAAAAAACTGAGATAACCAGTTTGATTTGTGGCATTACCTAAATGTACAATTGAGTGCATTTGCCAAGTCACACAGTTATTTCAACAGGTTTTACATACACACAGTCACAGCACAAAGCGTTTCTTCACACATCTGCAGAAAGCATACACTCTTACCAAAACTCCGGCTTACAACTTTCAAAGTGATGACTGTAAAACTGCCGTCAACTGTCATGAGAATCACTAACAGATTCCCAGCTAGACTTTGACACCATCTTTGTTGTTGCCTTGGGGCTCTTGCTAATGCTGAGCACAGATAAGATCTAGTTCTTCAGTAGACAGTTCTTCCATGCGCTGAGCCCTGTTTCCATGGTGCTGGGCAGAGAGGTACGGCAGCACAGAGTTCTTCTTACTTCTCTGAAAGGCAGTATTAGGGCCTTTCTCAACTGTATCCTAATTTAAAATAATCCAAACTAATATTTCTCAAAATAAAGCCATAATACAATTGCCTGTAGGTGATGAATCATTTTTCAAAAATATACAATACAAAACTCTAGTCACCCTACTTATGGATCAGTTGGTGAAAGTTCCTGCGAGACATGTAAAACAGTAGCTAGGAGCCAAAACTGATTTATTAACACTTCAAATTCAAAACTATGTGCATTAGCTCTATTTTTGATTTGGACCAAATCATCTTGAAGAAATCAGATCATCCTTCATCAGACTGAAGAAACTAGAAGACAAAAAAGAAAAGACGTTTTTACCGACTCTCTAAGACTCTGATCTTCAGTTCTGGTATTGTAAGGAAGTACTTTCTGTATTAGCCAAAACAATTCTTCATATTCCAGACTCTAGCTTTTTGAGGGCATGAGTATAACCCATTCAAGTGAGAAAGAAGCAACAGAAAACAGATGTTCAGGAAAACTTCAAACAGCAAGAAAGACTGCAGTGCTTTGCTCTGCCCCGTTTTCCCTAATTGTTTTCTGGGCTTTCAATTTCCTATTGGGAAATGTGGATTTTGAAAATAAGCAGATTTGCCTTTTCTAATTGATTAAATGGAGTGGAAAGGGAGAAAGAAGAACTGACTCTTTGAAGGTAGAAATCTATGAAAACCCTTGGCATCTCCCAAAGGTGTTAGTCTTTTTATTTGTTAATAATAACACTTGATTTATGTTTATTAATGTTGGAACAGTTAGGTTTCCATTTTAATGGAGGTACACAGTGCTCTTTGTACTTAATCCACACAGAATACATGGAAATGGCCTGTCCAGTGGCTCCAGTGGAAAAATGCTGGCCACAGGATGCTCGGTGAGGCATGATGGCAGGGGAGGTGTGATCTGCCCACTTGGCCTGCGGACTGAGGAGGGGCAGGAGGCTGGCTGTGGTTTCCATCTCAGCTTCCACCGAATATACAGACAGCAGGCCAGAAATCTCGGCTCAAAGCGGTTGGGGGGCTCCCCAGGTAGCTCAATGGTAAAGAATCTGCCTGCCAGTGTAGGAGACGTGGGTTTAATCCCTGGGTCAGGAAGATCCCCTGGAAAAGGGAATGGCAACCCACTCCAGTATTCTTGCCTGGAGAACCGCATGGACAGAGGACCCTGGTGGGCTACAGTCCATGGGGTCACAAAGAGGTGGACACGACTGAACTACTGAACAACAACAGAGAGCTCTCAGCTCAGAGGCTCACACTGTACCTGACAGCTGACATGTGAATTCAGTCAACACCATGAACACTAGCTTATCATTTTTATGTATTTCAAGTGTTCACATAATTAATTTATCAAAGACATTTCACTTTTAATTTAGTTTTCTGTTAAATTTTAAAAATTTATCAAAAAAAATAAAAATAAAAATTTATCTTTAGAAATTGAGATTCAAATGTAACTTTCAGAAAACTTCCTGTGAAAGATGTACCTATTATAAAAATACATAATTTTTATAATTATAAAAATACATTTTAAAAAATTACACTTTCTTTTACACCTTCTTTCAACCTTGTTCTGTGTAGCTCTTGGTAACTCTTGTCAGTAGTAAGATGGTCTAATTTACTTTTGAGACCATGAATAAATCAGAATGAAAACAATTTTAAAATTGCCCTGAGAGGAAGAAAATTGAAGAGTACCATTCATTTTCCTTTGAAGTCTGCTCTGTTATATATAAGACACTCAGATGTAAAACACTCTGGGGTGAACCCCAAAGCAGAAACAACTCATGACATTAATGGCCATGTGCTCACACAGCCAGATTATGGACTCCCAGCAGGCTCCTCTGTCCATGGGATTCTCCAGGCAAGATTACTGGAGTGGGTTACTGTTCCCTTTTCCAGGGAATCTTCCCGACCCAGGGTCTAACCTGGATCTCCAGCATAGCAGCAGATTCTTTACCGCCTGAGCCACCGGGGAAGCCGCAAGATTATCTCGGGCTGTCGTCAATTTGTAGAGGGTCCCCATCTGTGTCTCCTGAAAATTTATGATCAAGGGGAAAGGCGCATACAGCTTAAGGCTTCTCACCGCTCCCCCTCGGCTTTAAACCCTCCATCTTGTGCTGGGACCAGAGACTGATTTGTCCTCTTTGCACGTCAGTTGTTATGAGAAGCCAGTACAGAAGTCCTTGGGGTGCAGAATCTGTCTTTACATTTTGGCAATTAGGACTTTATTTTACCTCTGCTATTTTATTATTCTCTTTAATTTCAGTATGCTCTTATTTCTCTGCATGACTGTATAATTATAAAAAATGTAATTGCCACTAGTTAGTAAAAGGTACCTGGTGCATTTTCAAAAACCTTCCCATGCAACTAGTACACTTTTTAGAACTTTTTTAAATCATAAATGAAGTTTTTACTCATCAGCAGTGAAAATGACTGATAATAAATTGAGAATTTGGGATTTAATTTTAAGCATACTACTTTACAACACAAACTGAAAATATGGGAATGGAGATGGAAATGAAGATTTTTGCTTTATTTTAAGCACATCATTACTCAGATTGTTTTCGTAATACTCTTGTGACTCATGAAGTACTTCTGTAATGAAGAACATCTGCTGTGAAATGGTCAAGTGTTCAGTACTTATGTTTGTGCTAGGACATAAGACCTTTTCAAAGGTCAGTTGTTTGAGATTAGCATCTGAGGACTACCTAGCGTTTACCCTTCTTTATTTTTGTATTTCTCTATGCTTGTGTCAAGGCACTTTACATCCATCTTAGCGATGAGTTGCTTGGCAACTGACTGGTTGATGAAACCTATTGGATCTCTCCGCCTTTTTGAAATATGTCAGGAACTAAATGGAGTAGGTTTGATTTTTCACTATGTTTTAGCATTCTACCATCTCAATGTTTATAAGCAGTTTCATTTACTTGTTTTTGAATAGGTTTTATTTTTGTTCTTCAACCCCAGACTTGCTTGTGACTTCCACTACTTGGAAGTTAATTATAACTTTTACTATATCTTCAAGAGATATTGTTCCTAATATTTGAAGATTTGTTTCATGTATTAGATCTTAGAGAGCTCAGTCTTGATCAGTCTTTGTAACAAACCAATTAAATTATGCTATGTCCAAAATATAATGTTAGATTATTGGTAAATATGCGTGATTTCTACTTTCAGCAAAGGGGTTTAAAATTCATCTGGAGCCACACAGCTTTATACTACACTTGGTGTCTCAGTTGATAAAGAATCAGCCTGCAGTGTGGGAGATTCAGGTTTGATCCCTGGGTTGGGAAGATCCCCTGGAGAAGGGAATGGCAACCCACTCAAGTATTCTTGCCTGGAAAATCCCATGGATGTAGGAACCTGGTAGGTTACAGTCTGTGCAGTCACAAAGAGTCACCTCATTAAATACCACACAGTAAAGATGTCTATAGCAAAAAGACTAATAATGTTATAGTTGGAATTATAGATATTTTCTACAAAGAAAGAATGTGATACTCCAATTCATATTTTGAGTTAAACCACTGTTTCATTCACTTAACAAGTAGTTAGTACATATCTCAAAGAGTCAGACATGACTGAGCACCCATGCACACATCATAAGCAGAAATGGAGAAGCAATATAATACAACAATGTTTATGGCATATTTAACACTCCCAGGTAGTCACATGATTCCATGTTTCCCTTTTACACCTGGAATACATTGGACAACGATATTTTTTTATGCTGGGTTTCAAGGCATTTTGTTCCCCTACAGTGAGCCAATCAACCCAGAACCATCATTAAAAAGTCACTCTTTCCATTACACTGTACCTATTATCATAAATCAGGTAATTCTCTGTGTGTGTGTGTATTTGTTTCTAAACTCTCAATTTTCTTCCCTTAGTTGGGTTTTCTCTCCATGGATCAATTTTCTACTGTGTTAATTACTTTATAATAAAAATTCTCCATAGATGATGATGTAAATTCTCCAAGTTTGTTCTTCTTGCTTGGACATGCTAAACTCTTTGACTTGACATGATTTTACAGCCATCTTGATAATTTTCACAACAGCTTTTACTGGGATTTAAAAAAAATTATTGGAGTATTCTACTGGGATTTTAATTAAGATTGAATCTATGGATCAATCTGGGGAGAACTGATAACTTTACAATATTGAAATTTTTAATCCACAAATCTGATATATCCTCTATTTAGGCCTTAAAATGTTTCCCCTTTAATTTTCTTCAATAGCATTTTGTAGTTTGTGGTCTAACTTGTACTAGATTTATTCCTAGGTATTTGGTCTTTTATGCATTTTTGGTAAATCATATTTAAAGTTCTTAAATTGTTTCCAATTTCTTTTTATAAAGGAATATAATGGATCACTGACCTATGTCCAGTGATCATCTTAAATTCAAATTTATTTTAAAAATTGTTTGGATTTTTGACGCAATCGTATTGTATACAATACATGATGGTTTTGCATTTCTTACTTTCCAATTCTTATGCCTTTCATCTCTTCTTTGTAGATGGTTCAAGTGTAATTTTTCATAGAAATTACAGTGGTTTCCCCCTCTGATCTTTCATGTGATAGATCGTTTTGGTTGCATTCCTAAAGCTAAGCCACTCTTACTCGCAGAAAGTAAAGAGGAACTAAAGAGCCTCTTGATGGAGGTGAAAGAGGAGAGTGAAAAACCTGGCTTAAAACTCAACATTCAAAAAACCAGGATCATGGCATCTGGTCCCACGACTTCATGGCAAATAGGTGACTTCCCTATAGCTCAGGTGGTAAAGAATCCACCTGCGATGCAGGAGACCCAGGTTCAATTTCTGGGTTGGGAAGATCCTCCGGAGAAGGAACTGGCAACCCACTCCTGTATTCTTGTCTGGGAAGTCCCATGGACAGAGGAGCCTGGTGGGCTACAGTCCATGGGGTCGCAAGAGTCGGACATGACTTAGGGACTGAACCACCAGAAGGGAGAAAAGTGGAAGCAGTGACAGATTTTGTTTTCTTGGGCTCCCAAATCACTGCAGATGGTGACTGCAACCATGAAATTAAAAGATGCTTGTTCTTTGGAAGAAAAGCTCTGACAAACCTAGACAGCATATTAAAAAACAGCGACATCACTTTGTGGTGAGCAGAGTGAGCTGGGACTCAATAAAATCTCTTTGGGTTGTAAATTAGTTCTTTTTTTCATTTCCTTTTTATTTTGCCTAGAAGGGACATCTTGAGTTTTTGCCTTGCCTAGATGAGTTCCCTTAGTGTATGAGTATTCTAGATCTTTCCCTGCGGCTACTGTAAGGCAAATGCGGAGAAAAGAGAGCAAGCCGGTTAGTCAGGCAAAGAAAAAGGACATTTATTAGAGGGAAACGAGAGGGTGACTGGCCCTTAAGGAAAACCAGTGTCCTCCCTTTCTGATGGGGTCTTTTTTATACCTCACCAATGAAAAATTCTCTGAAGGGATAGTTAATTTTTAGCCTGTAGTTGAGTACTGTGGTCATGTAGCCGAGTGTAGGTAGTAGTAGGGTCTATATAAGGGACTTTCTATCGGTAGTAGTATATCTTTTTGTTGGTGTTAAAAGGACTCCAAGATGGGTGACTCTAGGAAGAGAAAGCTGAACCTTAGTGGGAGATGCTCGATAGCCTCGCTCGGCTAGAAAATTGAGGAGTTGTATAGAGCTATTTCAAATCCTGAAAGATGATGCTGTTAAAGTGCTGCTCTCAATATGCCAGCAAATTTGGAAAACTCAGCAGTGGCCAAAGGACTGGAAAAGGTCAGTTTTCATTCCAGTCCCAAAGAAAGGCAATCCCACAGAATGCTCAGACTACCGCACAATTGCACTCATCTCACACGCTAGTAAAGTAATGCTCAAAATTCTCCAAGCCAGGCTTCTGCAATACGTGAACCAAGAACTTCCAGATGTTCAAGCTGGCTTTAGAAAAGGCCGAAGAACCAGAGATCAAATTGCCAATATCCTCTGGGTCATTGAAAAAGCAAGAGAGTTCCAGAAAAACATCTATTTCTGCTTTATTGACTATGCCAAAGCCTTCGACTATGTGGATCACAATAAACTGTGGGAAATTCTGAAAGAGATGGGAATACCAGACCACCTGACCTGCCTCTGAGAAACCTGTATGCAGGTCAGGAAGCAACAGTTAGAACTGGACATGGAACAACAGACTGGTTCCAAATAGGAAAAGGAGTACCTCAAGGCTGTATATTGTCACCCTGATTATTTAACTTACATGCAGAGTACATCATGAGAAACGCTGGGCTGGAAGAAGCACAAGCTGGAATCAAGATTGCCGGGAGAAATATCAATAACCTCAGATATGCAGATGACACCACCCTTATGGCAGAGAGTGAAGAGGAACTAAAAAGCCTTGTGATGAAAGTGAAAGAGGAGAGTGAAAAAGTTGGCTTAAAGCTTAACATTCAGAAAACTAAGATCATGGCATCTGGTCCCATCACCTCATGGGAAATAGATGGGGAGACAGTGGAAACAGTGTCAGACTTCATTTTTTTAGGCTCCAAAATCACTGCAGATGGTGATTGCAGCCATGAAATTAAAAGACACTCCTTGGGAGGAAAGTTATAACCAACCTAGATAGCATATTAAAAAGCAGAGACATTACTTTGCCAACAAAGGTTCATCTGGTCAAGGCTATGATTTTTCCAGTGATCATGTATGGATGTGAGAGTTGGACTGTGAAGAAAGCTGAGCACCTAAAAATTGATGCTTTTGAACTGTGGTGTTGGAGAAGACTCTTGAGAGTCCCTTGGACTGCAAGGAGATCCAACCAGTCCATCCTAAAGGAGATCAGTCCTGGGTGTTTATTGGAAGGACTGATGCTGAAGCTGAAACTCCAGTACTTTGGCCACCTCATGCGAAGAGTTGACTCATTGGAAAAGACCCTGATGCTGGGAGGGATTGGGGGCAGGAGGAGAAGGGGACGACAGAGGATGAGATGGCTGGATGGCATCACCAACTCGATGGGCATGAGTTTGAGTAAACTCCGGGAGTTGGTGATGGACAGGGGGGCCTGGTATGCTGTGGTTCATGGGGTCGCAAAGAGTCGGACACGACTGAGCAACTGAACTGAACTGAACTGACTGATAGTGTGTTGTTGAGAGTGTGTAAGCGAAGGACTACAAAGGAGGAGACTGTCCACATATTGGAGGACAGTACTCAGAGTAAGGTCAAGAGAGGTTAGGTCTGGTGCTAGAGCTTGGCCAAAGAAATGAGAGCTATCAGGAAAGCCTTGTTGGAGGACTGTCCCTATCAGCTGTTGGGAGTGATGACTGGATCAGTCCAGATAAAGGCAAAGAGGTCTTTAGAGTTTGGGTGCAAAGGGATGGTAAAGAAGGCATCCTTGAGGTGTAAACAGTGAAGTGCACAGTGGAAGAGGGGTTGAGAGGAGAGTATAGGGATGTGGAACTACAGGATGTGAGGCGATAACAGCCACATTGATAAGTCGCAGGTCCTGGACCAGGTGATGGGAGCCATTTGGCTTTTTGAGGGGGAAAATAGGGGTGTTATAGGAAGAGTGGCTTGAGTGCAAGAGGCCCTGATGTAGCAGTTTAGTGTCAATAGGCTTTAACCCTTGTTGATGTTTTTGGGAGATTGGGTATTGTGGTTGATTGGGAAATTTAGAGGCTTCCCTGGTGGCTCAGAGGTTAAAGTGTCTGCCTGCAATGCAGGAGACCTGGGATCGATCCCTGGGTTGGGAAGATCCCCTGGAGAAGGAAATGGCAACCCACTGCAGTATTCATGCCTGGAGAATCCCATGGACAGAGGAGCCCGGCGGGCTACAGTCCACGGCTACAGTCCACGGGGTTGCAAAGAGTCGTACGCGACTGAGTGACTTCACTTTCACTTTCACCTGAGGTGGATATGAATTGGAACATGGTGAAAGGTGACAGATGGGTTGTCTGTATCCCAAACTATAAGATTTATGGTTGAGAAGGGCAATGGGGTGGGGGAAGAGGAGGTGGGGTTGAGGAGCAGTATCCAGGCTACATCAGAAGATGGGCTTGGGATAGTAACAGAAGCTTTGAATTTTGAGAGAAGTTCTCTCCAAGAATAAGAGTGCGGCATTTGGGGAGTATGAGAAAAGAACGGGAAAATGGGGTATGTTGAAGTGTGCAAAGTAGAGGCTTGGTTATTCGTGACGTAGACATTAAACAGTCATCCCCCATAACAGAGACCTGAGAGGCCTTGGTTTTTCCGGATTAGGCAGGCAGAGCAGAGTAAGTGGCCCCGTGTTGATGAGAAAACGGACCGGCTTACCTGCCACTGTGAGAAGGCCTTTTGAAGGCCCACAGTGAGGCGAGCAACCATATGATTATGGGTTGCTTGTCCGGGTCTCCCTGCCTGATAACCCCACTTGGGATCACCTCGGGGGAGAGCCGTTGCCCCTACGGGCTTACTGTCAGTCTGTATCTCATCAGCGTGAGCCTGAGGGGCTCGCCACACTCCTTCTCTTCTGGGAGAAGAGTGGAGGAAAGTATGATGTAAATATCGTGCCAGGTTAAGTCGTAAGGCTGGGTAAGATATCTGAATTCTTTTAGATAATTATCAGGGTCTGAAAAGAAGGAGCCAAGATGCCTTTCAATTTGAGACAGATCGGTGAGGGAGGATGGGACGTGAACCCGAACAACGCCTTCTGCTCCAGCTACTTCCCATAAAGGGAGAAGTGGATTGGGGAAAGAGCGAGGTCCTGCTGTGAAGCTTCTGGCTCTAAAGTTGTCTGGACCTTTTATGGGGAGGGGATCTAGGGAGGTTGGGGTAGAGCCTTGGAACCCTCGGGGTAGAGGGTGGGGCTGAGGTCTCAGAGCTTGCAGGGAGGGGCCTGCCCTTGAGAAAGAGGGAGGGAGGAAGGAAGGGATGTAAGGTGGAGGTTGTAAAACTGGATCTGGAGAAACTGCAAGGAGATTGGGAGCGATAGGGTGTGGGCTGTGGTCAGAAGGGTTAAAGGAAGAAGAAAAGTCCCAACAGGAATCGGGAGACATTGTATTAGGAGGATGTGGCCCAGAGTGGGCTAAGAGTATTTGAGAAGTAGAACAGGATTCACAGAGGGAGGATCGAGAGCGAAGAGCCAAGAACACCTGGTCATGAGGGATCTCTGACCACTTCCCATTGCGGCGGCCTAAGGCACCGAGGTCCCATAGAGTATTATAATTGAGAGTTTTGTTTTCTGGCAATTGGAACCTACTATCAAGTCTGTATTGTGGCCTGACAGTGTTAGAAAAGTAAATAAGTCTTTTTGGTCTTATGTCTCCTCGGAAGCCCAAGGCTTTTAGGTTTCGGAGAAGGCATCCTAGAGGAGTAGATTTTGAGGGCTGGGATTGAGAATTTCCCATTGTGGCTGAATAGGAAGGGTAGACAAGGGTGACTTTCTTTTTTTTTTTTTTCTTTTTCTTTAAGGGTGACTTTCCTCGTAGCTCAGCTGGTAAAGAATCCACCTGCAATGCAGGAGACCTGGGTTCAATCCCTGGGTTGGGAAGATCCCCTGGAGAAGGAAATGGCAACCCACTCCACTATTCTTGCCTGGAAAATCCTGTGGGCAGAGGAGTCTGGTGGGCTACAGTCCATGGGGACACAACTTAGCAACTGAAGCACCAGACAAGGGCAAGGGAAAGCGAGGAGAACGGGCCAAGAGAAAAGGCATCCCCGTTTTCAGGACCTTCTCAGAGGGGAATAATAGTCTGCTTTGAAATGGGCATCCCCTGTTTCAGAGTCAGACGGGGCACAAGGCTGAGGCCCCGAGGGCCGTGGGGATCCTCCCGTCTAGTGCTGGGACTTGGAAAGGAGGCGCGCGAGAGAGGAGCCCAGGGAACGCTCACCCTCGTAACCGATGGATGAAATGTGGGCCGGTGTGTGGATGTCAGTCCAGCAAGGCAAGTGGAGAGCCCTGTCCTGAGCACGCCTCAGTTTCTCTGCAAGGTTCAAGGGAGGGCTTGAACCGGAGGCGGGCTCCTGAGAGGGGCCCACCCCACCCAGTTGCTATGGATCTTCCCTCCCGGGTTTTGGCACCGGAGTGTAAGGCGAGTGCAGAGAAAAGAGGGTGAGCAAGTCGGGCAGTCAAGCAAGAAAAGGAAATTTATTAGAGGGAAACGAGAGGGTGATTGGCCCTTAAGCAGAACCACTGTCCTCCCTTTCTGACAGGGTCTTTTGTATACCCCGCCAAAGAAAAATTCTCTGAAGAGATGGTTAATTTTTAGCCTATAGTTGAGTCTTGTGGTCACATAGCTGGAGGTCTGGAATGAGGTGGTCTCATAGCCTTGAGAATATAGGCACCCTCGGGAAAACAGAATGTCATTTGGGCAATTTGGTCAGTCTCGGGAGTCATGTGATTTTATTCTTTGTTTGCGAGGTCAACATAATGAGCCATTTCTACCATGAGCCCCCATGTAGGCCCAATCAGCTCCCAGGGGCACAATTTCCTTGTTTAGTGTTTTTTGACATGACTGAGAGTCCATCATACATAAGGAGCAGATCTTGCTGAAGCTTTAAGCTGTCGGTGAGGATTTTGCTGTTTATGGGGGTTGCCTCTGGTAGGTTGTGCTGCAGTGCTCGTTGGGGTGCATGTGTCTTATGAATGATGGATTTCTTCGGACCTAGGACCAGATGGGGGAATATTAGATCCTAGGCTTAGCCTCTCTCCATAGTTTATTTTCAGGCTTTTGGAGAGTGTCAATTATCCTTCGTGTTGCCAGACTACCTTCCCACCTACTGTGTAGGGGTTCTTTTTACTCAAGGCTCCCTCCCACATTTACTGTTTGTAGATTTGTGAGGATGCCCAACCTGAAGGGTGGGGTATGATTTCTGGTTGTCATTTTTTGATTGACATTCCTGCAGTAATTAGGGATGCAGAGCATCTTGGCCTGTAGTGGAGATTTGGGTTTTGTATTCTTTTGTTTATTCCTTAAAGAGTTTGTGGAAAATTTCCCTTTCTTCTTGGCTTCCTGAAAGTCCTTTGTGTTTGGAATTTCTTTTGGCAAAGCCCACCCAAGTAAATGGCCTGAGGGCAGCTGTCATTAAAACCCCCCAAGACATTTGAATGTTAGCTTAAAACTCTACATTCAAAAAATGAAGATCAGGGCATCCGATCCCATTACTTCCTGGTAAATAGATGGGGAAATAATGGAAACAGTGACAGACTTTATTTTCTTGGGCTCCAAAATCACTGTAGACGGTGACTGCAGCCTTGAAATTAAGACACTTGCTCCTTGCAAGAAAAGCTATGACAAACTTAGCTAATGTATTAAAAAGCAGAGACACTATTTTACTGACAAAGGCACGTCTAGTCAAAGCTATGGTTTTTCCAGTGGTCATGTATGGATGTGAGAGTTGGACCATAAAGAAGGCTGAGTACCAAAGAATTGATGTTTTGAACTGTGGTATTGGAGAAGACTCTTGAAAGTCCCTTGGACTGCAAGGAGATCAAACCAGTCCATTCTAAAGAAAATCAGTCCTGAATATTCATTGGAAGGGCTGGTGCAGAAGCTGTAACTCCAATACTTTGGCCACCTGATGTGAAGAACTGACTCACTAGAAAAGACCCAGATGCTGTGGAAGATTGAAGGCAGGAGGAGAAAGGGATGATAGAGGATGAGATGGTTGGATGGCATCACTGACTCGATGGACATGAGTTTGAGCAAGCTCCGGGAAATGGTGAAGGCTAGGGAAGCCTGGCGTGCTGAAGTCCACGGGGTCGCAAAGTGTCGGACAGGACATTTGAAGTGGAAGTGCCAGGAAGCGCAGGTGGTGCGGTTGTCATTACAGGACGTCTCCACAAGGTGGCGGCAGCACGTTTCCCCCGCCCGCCTCTGGTTCCTCAGACAACCAGAGGCTTAGGGAAAGTGGGCTTCGTGGGCTTCCTGGGCTGTGAATGGGAGTGGAATGTGCCAGAGCGAAATGCCTGCAGCCTTGTGTCTCACTGCTGCTTCCCCCTAAAGCTTCACACACCCGACCCCCAGACTAATCCCGACTGGGGCCACAGCACCCAGCTGAGGGTACTTAGGTGCTACGAGGCTGCACTCTAAGTGTTTAATCTTAACAGGAAGAAGGCTTGAGTTGAGAACCCCAGCACCGGGAGATGTGCAGGCTAGGTGACTATTGCTTCCACGATCCTCCAAGCTTTGATCCCACTCAGGACTCTGGTCCAGCCGAGACAAGCAGACAGTGGTGATTTTCAAAGGGGCTCAGAAATAATAACTAAAAAGGGGCTCAATGAAGGACACCCTGCCAGGCTGTCTGGACCCTACCTCAGTCCAGCCTTGGGACTCAAGCCTTCTCAGGCTCCTGGGATACCATAGAAGCCCAAATGAGCGAGGCGGGAAGAAATAAAGTTGATTTTCTCTCCTTTCCTTTGACTTCATGCGATGCTATGTAGGGGTACAGTCCATCTGCCACCCTGTGCTTGTCAGTGTACAGCCGGCTGATTCAGGTGCGACGTATCCATGGAGCATATCTGGTCTTTTTTGGGTTCTTTTGCCATAGAGTTTACTGCATAAGGTCAAGCAACGTGCTGAGCATCTGGTCCTTGTGGGTTATCTATCTCACATACAATGTTCTGTGTATATGAGGAAGGAAGCAAGAAAATAGTCTATGTGGAGTATCTCTTAGAGATGCATGTTTCTGTCTCTAGGTGAGAGAGATTTCTGTGTGTGTGTGGAAGGGAGAAAGGAAGGAAGCTGATAATCCTTGTGGATTATTATTGTTGATTTTATAATATAAAATCTGTGTTTATATTATTCCCAACCTAATTCATCCCAGGCCCTTCACTTTTTCCTTGAACTCTTGGTTCGAATATGAATTCTCAGTCTTCAGGTTGTAAATTCTTTCTTTTGTTTCACTTTTTAAATTTTGCCTAGAAGGGACATCGTGTGTTATTGCTTTCCTTAGCCTGCCTGAGTTCCTTTAGGGTCCTTTAGGGTATGATCCTTCTAGATCTATCCCTGTGGCTACCAGTGGCATAATTTCCTTACTTCAGTTTTGTTTTTTATGGCTAATAGTCCATTGTATATATGTAGCACATCTTGTTCAAGTTTAATCTGTCGAAGATTTTGCTGTCTCTCTGTGTCGGCTATTGTGAGTAGTACTGCATTGCTAGTTGGGGTGCATGTGCCTTTTGAATGATGGATTTCTCGGGATCTAGGCCCAGACGTGAGAATGTCTGATCCTAGACTTAGCCTCTTGACAGTGTATTTTCAGGCATTCAGAGACTGTCCGTTACATTGGGTGTTGTCAATGTGCCGTCCCACCTACTGTGTAGGGGTGTTCCGTTTCCTCAGGCTCTCCTGCTGTTAGTGTTTGTGGCCTCCTGAGGATGCTCTGGTGGGACTGATAGGTCTTGATTTCTTGTTTTCATTTTGATTGATATTCCTGCAGTAATTAGGGATGCTGAGCATCTTGTCCTGTGGTAGAGGTTTGAGTCTTTTTTTTTTTTTCCATGAACGGTGTGAGGAAAATTTGCCTGTGGCAGTTGGCTTCCTGAAACCTGGTTGTGTTTGGAATTTATTTCTGTGATTCCTGCCCCAGGACGTGTCCTGAGGACAGCTGTCATTAACAGACCCCAACGCTAGGGAAACAGAGGGGCCAGTAAGCCCCGGAGGTGCAGTTGTAGTTACAGAAAGTGTCCAAAAGATGGCAGCACTTCCCCCCTGGCCACCTCTGGTTCCTTGGGCAACCAGAGCCTTATGGCAACTTGGCTTCCTGGGCTGTGAATTGGAGTGGAGTATGCCTGAGCAACAACTTAAGGGGTTGTCTCACTTCTTGCCCCTAAAACTTCACCCCCCACCCCAGATTCATTCCAACCGGGCCACAGCACCCTGCTGAGAGGGTTTAGGTGGCTGCACTCTTAAGAAGGAAGCTTGAGTTGGGGATCTCAGCACCAGAGGTCCTGGGGGCTAGGTAACATTTCCAAGGTCCTGGAAGATAGAGGATTGGGTCCCCATCCTTTGGGAGCACTAGGGACTTTGGTCTCAGTCAGGAGACCAGACAGAAGAAGTTTAAGAGGGGTCTCAATTAAGGGCTCGTTGCTCGGCTCCACAATCCAGCGATGGAACCCAAGCCTGCTCAGGCTCCAGGGATGGAATAGCAGTGCAATTCAGGAAGGTTGGAGGGAATAAACAAGGAAATGCTTTTATTTTAATTTCACGTCTATGCTATGTTAGAGTATATTAATTTTGTGGTTTTGTTTGTCGTCAGTGTACAGCTTTCTGGTTCACTTATGACATATACATATAGCATATCTGTTCTATTTGTTTTCTTTTGCCATAGAGGTTTTTGCAGAAGATCAGCATAGTTCCCTGTGCTGATCATCATGTCCTTGTGGAGTATCTAGTATAGACACAAATTTCTCTGTGTGTGTTATTCCCAACCTCCTAATTAATTCCTTGGCCTTTCCTTTTTTATTTTATTTTTTTAAATTCTTGTGTTGGAATTCTCAGAGTCAATTTTTGTGTTGTAATTTAATTCCTTTGTATCTCTTTTTAAATTTTGCCTAGAAGGGACATCATATAGTCTTGTCTTCCTCTGTCCGGCTGATTTCACTTAGTATGTGATCCTCCAGCATCCATTTCTATGGCTACAAGTAGAATGATTTCACAATTGCAGTGCCAGTTTTTCATTGCTGAATAATAGTCCATTGTCTGTAAGTACCAGGTCTTTTTTAAGCTTTACTCTGTCAGTGGACATTTTGCTGGGTCTGTGTCTTGGCTGTTGTAAGTAGTGCTGAAGTGAATGTTGGGGTGCATGTGACTTTTTCAGTAACGGTTTTCTCAGGATATAGGCTGAGATGTGGGAACGTCAGATCCTAGGGTTAGCTCTCTTGGATTTTTTTTTTTTCCTGCCATGCAGAGGCTGTCAGTTCTAGTGGCTGTTGCCAGTGTTCCTTCTGCCGACCATGTTGGGGGTTCCCCATTCCTCCCTGCTCTCTCCCACATATATTGTTTGTAGACTTCTGAGATTGGCCATTCTGATTGGTGGGATTTGATTTCTTGTTGTCATTTTGATTAGCATTCCTCCTACAATAATTAAGGATGTTGAGCATCTTGTCTTGTGGTGGTTAGGGTATTTTTTCTTTCATTTTTTTGTTTCTTTTAGGCATGTGTGAAAAATTTATGCTTCTATTGGCATCTTGGAGGTTGGGTGTGTTTGCAATTTATTTCTCTCATATTTACACCAGGACCTTTCTTGAGGCAAGCTGTCTTAACAGCACCCCTCCTCCCCGCCCCCTTGTGAATTGGAGGTGCCAGTAAATGCCACAAGGTGGCAGCACTTTTGATGACCACTCTGGTTCCTGGGGCAAACAGCATAAGGGAAAGTGGGCTTCCAGGGTTGTGAAACAAGAGTGAAATGTACCTGAGCGAGCATTTAAGGGCTTGTGTCTCACTATTTATTCCCCCTAAAGCATCACACACACACACACACACACACACACGGCTTCCAGCCTAATTCCGACGGGAGCCACAGCACCTTGCTGACAGAGCTTCAGCGCCTAGGAGTCTGCACTCAGCAAGGAGGCTTGAGCTGGGAACTCCAGCACCAGGAGACATGGAGGTTAGGTGACTATTGCCCCCAAGGTCTTCGAGGACTTGATCCCACTCGGGTCTCTGGTCCCAACCAGAGTACAGCTGACTGTATATGTTTAAAAACAGCTCAACGAATACCCTGCCAGGCTGTCTCAAAAACACAGCAGCCTAGTCTGGAGACCCAAGCCTGCACAGGCTCCAGGATGGATCACATCCCAAGTCAGGGAGATCGGAGGGAATAAAGCAGGCATTGCTTTTCTTTCTCTCTTTTTTCTTTTTTTTTTTGTACTCATCATTGCAGTGTTATTTATATCTGACAGGAGAAAAATGGTTACATAAATTATGGTTGAGCATTTGATGGGATTTTTACCTCTTCATTAGAACAATGCTTTTCATACAGTTAATGCTTTCTTTTTCTTTAACGTCATGCCGATGCTATGTTCCAGTGTAGTCAATTTGCAGTGTTGTGCTCGTCCTCAATGTACAGCCACCTGGTTCAGGTATAACATATCCATGGTGTATCTCTATTGTATTTTTGAACTTTTTACCGTAGAAAGTCAAGAAGAGTGCCGAGCATCAGGTCCTTGTGAATTATATATCTCAGATATACTTTTCAGTGTACATAAAGAAGGAAGTTAGGAGATAATTTTTGTGGATTATCTCTTAGAGATTTCTGTCTTTAGAGATACAGATTGCTATTTATATATGGAGGGAAGGTAGAAAGGAAGGAAGGGGATAATCACTGTAGATTAACTATTACAGTACAGATTTCTTGTGTATGTAGGCACCGACATTTTAATTCATTCCTGGGCCATCACCTATGTTTCTCTGGAACCCTTCATTTGACTTTGAATTCTCAAAGTCTCTTTTGAGTTTGGGTTGTAAGTTTGTTGCCTTGTATGTCTACTTTTATTTTGGCTGGAAGGTACCTCATATACCATGGTCTTTCTCTGCCTGACAGATTTCCCTTAGTGTATGATCCTTCAAGGACCATCCCTGTGGCTACTACTGTCATAATTACCTAATATCAGTGATGTTTTTTTATGAGTGAGAAATAGTTTACTGTATATATGTACCACACCTTGTTTAGACTTTAAGCCCTCATTGGAGATTTTGCTGATAGCGTGTCTAGGCTATTGGAAGCAGTGCTGAAGCTCTGTAGGAGTGTCCATGCCTTTTGATCACTGGTTTTCTCTGGATATAGGCCAAGGTGTGGGGATGTCAGATTCTTGTTTTAATCTCTCTGATAGCTTTTTTTCAAGCATTCAGAAACTGTCCATTATACTGACTGTTGCCAATGTATATTCCCAGAGAGAGCTTAGGGGGATTCTTTCTCCTCCAGGCTGTCTCCCGCATTTGTCAGTTGTAGACTGGTGATGATGACCACTGTTTCTGGTGGGATTTGATTTCCCGTTGTCGTTTTGAATGGCACTCCTCCAGCAATTAGGGATCCTTAATATCTTGTCCTGTTGTGGAGGTTTGATTTTGTTTTGGCTCCCCCCACCCCCCCCAAAAGGTTGTCAGGAGAATTTACCTTTGACAGTTGGGTTACTGAAATTCGGCTGTCTTAGAATTTATTTCTCCATCACCCACCCCAGGACATTTCCTGAGGCGGGTAATGTTAATTTCTGTCATTCACAGAAATCCAGCCCTCATGATTTGAGCTGCCAGTGAACACCGAGAAAGTGTTGTAGTTACAGAAAATGTCCACAAGGGGGCAGCAGCATTCAGGCCCATCTTTGGTTCCCGGGGTAACCAAAACCTGAGGGAAAGTTTGCTTCTCGGGCAATGAAATAGGGAGGAGTGAGCCTGAGCTAACCGGAAAGGACTTGGATCTCCTGAGTCTCAGTTATCTTTCCCCCTGAAGCATCACACAAACAGCCCACCCTGGCTCATCTTTTCAGGACCACAGTACACTGCTGAGGGTGCTTAGGTGCTAGTGCTAGGAGGCTGCACTCTGAGGAACAAGGTTTGAGCTGGGACCCCCCAGCACCAGGAGAGGTTGAGGCTAGCTGAACCTTGCTTTCAAATCCCTTGGGGCCTTGATGCCACGCGGGACCCTGGTCCCAGCCAGAATGTAGGAGAGAGTAGACCTTTAAAAGGGTCAACCCAGGGCACCCTGCCAGGCTGTGTCCACCACCCCCCGTTCAGCAGTGGGACTCAAGCCTGTCCAGGCTCCAGGGATGTGATGGCAGGCATCCCAGGTCAGGGAGGTCGGAGGTAAGAAAATAGGCGCTGCTTTCCTCTCCTTTTCTCACCGTCTTGTCGATGCTGCAGTGCAATACACTTGATTTGCGGTCTTGTGATTGTTGTCAGCGTACAGCCTCCTGACTCAAGCATACATACTTATGGGGTGGGATCTCTCTCTCTCTCTCTCTCTTTTTTTTTTTTTTGCCATAGAAGAATGAGAAGAGTCCTGAACACCAGGTCCTTCTGAATTATCTATCTCAGTTATACTTTACTGTACATACATAGAAAGAATTTAGGTGATAATTACTGTGGCTTATCTCTTAGAGTTACAGATTTCTGTGTATCTCTGTGCAAGGGAGTAAGGATGGAAGGAGAGAAAAGAATATTTCTTGTGGATTATCTATCACAGATTCACATTTCTTGTCTTTGAGGGTAAGGACTGATAGACCCACATGTGGGCTCATTGTTAAGATGGCTAGTTATGTTGACCTCCCAAACAAAGAATAAAATCACAGTGACCCTTGAGACTGACCAAAAATTGCCCAAACGACGTTCTGTTTTCTCACTGGTGCCTACCTTCCCAAAGCTATGAGGCCACCAGATTCCAGACCTCTGGCTACGTGACCACAGGGCCCACCTACAGGCTAAACAGTAACCATCCCTTCAGAGAATTTTTCATTGGTGGGGTATAAGAAAGACCCCGTCAGAAAGGGAGGACACCGGTTCTCCTTAAGGGCCAGTCACCCTCTGGTTTCCGTCTAATAAATTTCCCTTTTCTTGCCGGACTGCCTGGCTCACTCTCTTTTTCTCTGCACTCGCCTTACAATTCTGTTTTATGAGTGAGCAGTTTTCCAGCATCTAGTTGCCTCACTTTGTCTTCATTTTTCAGTCTTTGGCCTTGTTGGTTGATTCTCTATCTCAGCTCTAGTAAATTGAGCTGCTCTGGATATAGGGGTGCACGAGTTATTTCAAATTATTATTTCTTTTTCCATGTCTGAGCCCAAGAGTGGGATTGCTGGATCACATGGTACCTATGTGTTGAGTTTTTAAAGGAACCTGCATGCTGTTTTCCATAGTGGCTGCACCCATTTACACCCCCACCAAGAGTGTAGGCAGATTCCTTTTTGTCTCCGACCTCTGCAGCATTTATTCTTTGTGGATCTTTCTGATGATGGCCATTCTGACCACGGTGAGGTGATTCCTCAGTGTTTTGATTTGCATTAATTTGATAATTAGTCATGTGGAATATGTTTCCGTGTGCTTTTTGATCTTATACAGTGTGAGTACAGATTACCTGTTGAAATTGGCTTCTTGAACACCCACCCTATTTTGAATGCTTTTTGGTGATTTACCCCCAAGGACTTGAGGGCAGGTGTCCTTTCCGACCCTGCATGCATCCTGAGTATTCAATCATTAGCACCAGTTTGAAAGTTGTTCTTATGGGAAATGGCCACAAGGCGACAGCATTTCTTCCCACCCAACTCTGGTTACTTAGGCAACCAGAGCCTGAGGGAAAGCCTTGTTCCTGGATTGTCCAGTTTCAGCTGTGACAGAAGTAACAAACAGCCAGGGCTGTATTGTGTCTCTTGATTTCTTCCCCCTTAACCTTTATTTCCTGGACACATGCTAATTCCTGCAAGTCCAGTCTACATAGGGTGACGTCATCCGTAGGTGGGGTGACCCTCAGAAAGGAGGCTGGACTTGGGATCCCCACCACCAGGAGTCTTGGAGCCCAGGGGACTTTTTGAAACTCTTCCATCCCAGAAGTTCCAGCAGCCTTTGGGTGCAGTAGGCTTGGTTTAGCTACAGGAGGACCTCCCTCCACCCCCCAGATCTGGAGATTCTCCAGGTCCTTTGGTAGAGGGCTCATTGCCAGGCATATCTTCCTTGCCCCCTCAGATCCAAGACACTCCAGCCTTGGGACCCAAGTCTGCTCAGGTTCCAGGAATGTGACACCAGCCTAGGTCACCAGGTCTGAGGGGCCTAGAGTCAGCATTTCCATGTTTTTTTTTTTTTAATTGTATCATTTGAATTGGGGAATATAAGTGATTTACAATGTTGTGGATTTTTTCCCCCAATAGATACAACTTTATTCACTTATTGGAGAAGGAAATGGCAACCCACTCCAGTATTCTTGCCTGGAGAATTACATTGACAGAGGAGCCTGGCAGGCTGCAATCCATGGGGTTGCAGAGTTGGACACAACTGAGCAACTCTCACTTATTCACTTATGTCTAGACATCTATATGTTCCTTTTGTGTGCTTTTCCCATATATTGTAGAGTATTGAATAGGGTTCTGCATGCTATACGGTGGATCCTTCTGGATCTTTTTATAATTGGGAGTGTGTAAATGAACCAGCTAATTTCTTCCCACACCCTTTCCTTCTTGGTAACCATAAGTTATAAAGCTGTATATTGTCACCCTGCTTATTTAACTTACATGCAGAGTACATCCTGTGAAATGCCGGGCTGGATGAAGCATGAGCTGAAATCAAGATTGCCAGAAGAAATATTAATAACCTCAGATATGCAGATGACACCACCCTTATGGCAGAAAGCAAAGAGGAACTGAGGCACCTATTGATGAAAGTGAAAGAGGAAAGTGAAAAAGCTGGCTTAAAACTCAACACTCAGAAAGCTAAGATCTTGGCATCCAGTCCCATCACTTCATGGCAAATAGATGGGGATGGAAACAGTGAGAGACTTTATTTTCTTGGGTGCTAAAATCACTGCAGATGGTGACTGTAGCCATGAAATTTAAAAAGACGCTTGCTCCTTGGAAGAAAAGCTATGACCAACCTAGACAACATATTAAAAAGCAGAGACATTACTTTGCCAACAAAGGTCTGTCTAGTCAAAGCTACAGTTTTTCCAGTAGTCATGTATGGATGTGAGAGCTAGACCATAAAGAGAGCTGAGCACTGAAGAATTGGTGCTTTTGAACTGTGGTGTTGGAGAAGACTCTTGAGAGTCCCTTGGACTGCAGGGAGATCCAAACAGTCTATCCTAAAGGAAATCGGTCCTGAATATTCTTTGGAAGGATGGATGCTGAAGCTGAAACTCCAATACTTTGTCCACCTGATACAAAGAACTGACTCACTAGAAAAGACCCTGGTGCTGGGAAAGATTGAAGGCAGGAGAAGGGGACAACAGAGGATGAAATGGTTGGACGGCATCACTGACTTGATGGACTTGAGTTTGAGTAAGCTCTGGGAGTTGGTGATGGACAGGGAAGCCTGGTGTGCTGCAGTCCATGGGGTCGCAAAGAGTCGGACACGACTGAGCGACTGAACTGAACTGACCTGGATCCAAACCCCCACGGACTTCAGTCATCCCCTGGGTCTGGGCTGAGTCAGAATTCGGCCACAGATGGGAAACGAGGTTCTCTCCTTACTGCATTTCCCTGTGATTAAGGTCACAGGGTCAAGCATGACTTGGCTTGTTTTCTGTATTTCTTTCAAGCAGCTTCCTTGAAGTTTCTGAAAGTCAAAGATAAGGAGCTGGTCTGGTGGAGTCTTCCATAATAACAACTAGGCTTTTGATCATTTATCAGTTAGGTTGATACACTGCTGGCCCAAGGTGGGGGTTGTTGACTGATCTTTAAAAATCTTTAAGATTGTTTGAATTGCTAAAGTAAAACCCTGCAGGGTGTGAGAATAACAAAGCCTTAGTGGAGGAGCTTCCACTGATAACACAGTAAATCTGCCCATCATGGGCATCTAGGTTCCCAACCGCCCTACCCTGCCTTACTGCTTTTAGCTTTGGTTCTGATCCATCACAACGCTCTGACTCATGCTTTCAGATTCTGTCCACCCACCAATACCCTTTTTTTTTCCCACCAATACCCTTAATACTCTCTCCAAGCCTTGACTCTTCTTTTTTGTTGTTGTTGTTTTTCTCCATCTTGGTTGTTTATTTTCAAAGTTTTATTTATTTGTTTTTGGCTGCTCTGTGCCCTCCTTGCTGTGCAAGGGCTTCTCACTGCAGTGGCTTCTCTTGTCGCAGAGCACGGGATCTAGGGCATATGGGCTTCAGTAGCCGTGGCCATAGTCACTCTGTGGCATGTGCAATCTTCCCGGGCCAGGGATTGAACCTGTGTCCCCTCCATTGACAGGCAGATTCTTTACTGCCAGACCACCAGGGAAGTCCAAGACTTGACTCTTGGTTTTCCCTTTGCCAGGAATATTCTCCTCTTTCCTTTATGCCCCAGTGTTTCATGATCCATTTTTAAAAATGAAACTACCACGTGGATTCTTTTTGTTTTAATTAAGCTCTTTTGCAAGACATGAGGATTAATAGTCCAGCTAAAGTAATGGAAGCTTATTTTAAGATGGCACAAGTCAATAAAGGGGCTTCCCTGGTGGCTCAGTGGTAAAGAATCTACCTGCAATGCAAGAGAAGCAGGAGATGCTGGTTTGAACCCTGGGTTGGGAAGATCCCTTGGAGGAGGGCGTGGCAACCCACTCCAGCATTCTTGCCTGGAAAATCCTATGGACATAGAAGCCTGGCGGGCGACAGTCTGTAGGGTCACAGAGTCAGACAAGATTGAGGCAACTGAGCACGCAAGTTGATATGGAAGATAGGCAAACCATGGAAATCGAAGAACAGGAACTCGTCTAGGTGTAAGATGACTCCAGGAATCTCGGTGGCAGGAACTAAGGATCTTCAGTGTACTGTTCTGCATTTATGTGACTCATCTATTAGGGATGTTCTCACTTCTGTATACTCAGTTTCCGCTTCCTCATAACTTAGCCCTACTCAAGAAATACAACTTCCTCCCTCCTTACATCCTTTTAGCTTTGACTTCTGCCCCTAATTTCCTGATTCTCTTCTTGTGTCCCATTTCAGATTCTAGAGAGCAACCTGCTGCTACTTTACTTTTTAGGCACAACCTTGTCCACTGAGCTGCCCCATTAGTATCTGATCAGCCCGTGGATCTGGCTGATTTTGGGGGACTGGGTGTCCACACATGGTCCTGTTAGGTAGTTAGAATAGGGAAACGGAGTCCAAAATGGCGATGGCTAAAAGACCTGGAAGGGGAAAGCCCGTGAAAATAGAACAAAGGAAGGTCCGAGGACCAGAGTGAGAACCTCAGGTAAAACAAACAACACTCCTGCCTAAGCCCAGTTTGCATAGGAGAGGCCCAGGGGGAACAAAAAAAACATATAAAAAGAGGAGCCAAAGCCCTCTTCTCTCTCTCTCTCTCCTGCACAATGGGGCCCTCTTCTCTTCCTGTCTTTGGATCGTCGTGCCCTCACGCCTCGAAGATGGATCCTGCTATTATCTAAATACATAGAGTTGTAACACTGAGCTATAACACTGATTTATTTAAGAGCTATAACATGGTCTGTCTTCTAAGAGCTGTGACCCGCCGAGGGGGCTTCAATGTCCATCACTCCAAATTTTTGTTGTGACGAGACAAAGAACGGAGGAGCATACACTCGCGTGACAGTCCAATCAACTGTGGAACAACAAAGCTGCCCAAGTTTTCGCTTAACAAGGGCGTGTGAGTATCCCAGTTACCGTGATTGCTATAAACAAGACACTTTCACTTGTATCATCTCATGTTAATCCTTATAATAATCTTGACAATAGATATCATCCTATTTTCTACAGATGAAGAATGTAGGGAACAGAGCTTACCCAAGGCAAAGCCAACATGCAATCTCAAATCTGTCATTAGAAATCACCATCCAGAAGCCTCAAGGAGGCATGTTAAGTGAATTTCTCTTGAAACAAAATTACAAGGCAGAGAGATGTCAGAAAGGACAGCACTGCTGCTGCCCTTTGTTCCTCCCACGATGGCATAAAGAACAGGTTTTCCTAGGAGAACTCGCCCGTGGTTGATGAGTATGTGTTTGGACATGTGTTTGAGACTGTCCTGTGGGTTCAAATCAGGGATATTACTTAGAATAAAGTCTGATGGATAAAGTCTAAGACAGATCCATCTTGGACCATAATCTACCTTAAGGTACATGGTAGATACAGCTGTATTATCTTAACCTAATATTAAAAAAAAATCCAGATTTACAAAACAAGTCAACAAAAATACAATTTTTTTTCCCCTGTTGCTACTTCTTTCCATCTTATTCTGGACCCTGGGTTATGGGATTGGTGTAGGAGTGGCTTGAAGAAAAACCCTAGGCTTAAGGCTCTTCAGATTCTTCTCTGTCCCAGAATAAAACAGTCAGGAAGATCTGCACGTGTGGCACGTGGGTATAGGGTGAATGTGGTGGGACCAGCAGCGGGGGTGGGGGGAGAGGAGGAGGAGAAGGGGTGGTAAATTAGTATCTATTTACTAATATACCTCTCCCTGATTAATGAGGAGATGGAAAAACATGAGAATTGGATGAAATAATATAAGGGAAGCCTTTAGAATATTTCCTGGCTATATTAGTTTACTATGGTTGCTCTAATCAGTTCAGTTCAGTCACTCAGTCGTGTCCGACTCTTTTGACCCCACGGACTGCAGCACACCAGGCTTCCCTGTCCATCACCAACTCCCGGAGCTTACCCAAATTCATGTCCATCGAGTCAGTGATGCCGTCCAACCATCTCATCCTGTTTTCCCCTTCTCCCCCTGCCTTCAATCTTTCCCAGCATCAGCGTCTTTTCCAATGAGTCAGTTCTTCACATCAGGTGGTCAAAGTATTGGAGTTTCAGCTTCAGCATTAGTCCTTCCAATGAATATTCAGGACTGATTTCCTTTAGGATGGACTGGTTGGATCTTCTTGCATTCCAAGGGACTCTTAAGAGTCTTCTCCAATACCACAGTTCAAAAGCATCAATTCTTCGTTGCTCAGATTTCTTTATATTCCAACTCTCACATCTATACATGACTACTGGAAAAACCATAGCTTTGACTAGACAGACCTTTGTTGCTCTAATAAATTACCACAAACTTACTCTCTTAAATCATACAAATTTGGGAGTGATATCAACAAGATGGAGTAGGAGATTCCTGCTTCCATCCCCAACAAAGATCAACAATTAAATAGCTATTCAGGAATAAATCACAGCTCTGGAGTTCACCTAAGAAATTTCAGCAACACTTGAAAATGACAACAACAACTTGAGAATAACCACACCAAAAAGGAAGGAAGGCAGCTTCATTTTGTCTGCATCAACCCATCCCACAAGCTGGCATTGCTCAACACCAAGACAGACCTCTCCAAATAGAACTCATCAGGAAAGGAAGAATGGGGTGAGCAACCAGCTTCTCCTGCCTTTGGGGGCCCCACAGGAAGGACCTGCTTCAGTTCACCCTACTCAGAGACTGGCAAAGCTGAGATGTATGAAGATAGCTAGGTTGGGGGAAGAAAAGTGGGTGATTCCAGTGGTAGTCACGCAATCAAGGCAACCACACTTCCCAGTAACCTGCTCTGCAGGTGAGCCCAAAAGCTTTCAACACTGAAGAAACTGACAGCCTGCAAAGCTGCTGGGGATGCTCTGCAGGTTTCACTGGCATTTGTCCAAAGGTAGCTGGATTTGCTAATGCCAACCTCCTGAGTCCCTCCCCTTGCCACTGGAGCCCAGGAACCACACTGGCAGCCAGCCCAGGCCTCTGCAGCTGCATGAATCGAAGATGCCAGGCTAGACCTCTGCAGTTCACCCCCGCCACTGTGCATGCACTTGACAAAAGCCCCTCTAGCTGTGTACTTGCATGTCACAGGCCTGACGCCTGTCACCAGACTCCACTATTATATGGATGTCCATGGGGAGACTGTGCAGCCAAGGCAGAGCGTGCCAATGACCTGGGACCATGCAGCTGCTTGAGGGCCTGGATCAGGCTCTGTCTTTTGTCACTGGCCTGCACCAGGGCACTCACCTGCATCTAACCCCTCCAAGTGTGTACCTGTGTGCCCTTAGACCAATCCCAGGTGGGCCCCACTGCCACATGCTGGTGGTGAGACCCAGCAGCCATGGGAGTGCTCAGCCGGCCAGGCACACACAGTCAGCCCCGGCCCTTGCTGCCTGCCCTGGTCCCCCCACTCCATGTGTGTTTGCAGTCACCCCCTGCCACTGCAGGCGCCAGCAGCGAGCCCCCGCAGCTGCCTGTGTGCATAGATCCAGCCACCACTGCTGCTTGCCCTAGTCCATAGCAGCTGGATCTGGAGACACTGCTGAGGACCCCAACAGCCCTTGCAGTCTCTGTGAACTCCCAGTATCACTTGTCCAGGGCTGTGGACCCTGACGGACTGAGAGAAATGAGTCACCACGACCCCCGGTCCTGGTGCCACCAAAAGGAGTTCATTACCACTAGACCTATGTATAAGAAATGCTGAAAGGAGTTCTTCAAGCTTCAGTGAAAGGATGTTAACTAGTAATAGGAAAATAAAATTATATTCCAACAAGTTGAATAGCTTAGAAGAAATGGATGAATTCCTAGAACCATATGATCTACTGAGTCTGAATCATGAAGAAATAGAAAATCTAAATAGACCAATAACAAGTAAGGAGATTGAATCAGTAGTTGAAAATCTTTCAAAAAAGAAAAACCTAGGACCAGATGGCTTCATAGGTGAATTCTTCCCCAATTCTTATGAAACTCTTCAAACACTTGAAGAAGAGGGAAGACTTTCAAACTCATTTTATGAGGCCCACATTACTCTGATGCCAAAGCCAGATAGAGACATTACAGGAGGGAATTCCCTAACGGTCCAGTGGTTAGGACTTGGCACCTTCACTCCCAGGGCCCAGGTTCGATCCCTGTTCAGGGACCTAAGATCCTGCAAGCATTGCGGCCCAATTAAAAAAAAAAAACAAAAAAGACATTACAGGATATAGACCAATATCCCAAAGATCAGATGAATATAGATACAAAAATTCTCAACCAAACACTAGCAAACCAAATTAAACAGCATATTAAAAGGATCATTCACGGTTATCAAGTGAGCTTAATCCCTGATGCAAGAATGGCTCAACATAATGCAAATCAAAATGAGTAAATATTGGAGATCTTAATATACACCTTAGTGACTACAGCAAGCAACTTGAAGTATTCTTGAAAGTTGCTGTGAGAATGGAGCTTTAATGTTCTCACCAAAACAATGACAATAAAATGGTAATTATATGAGCTAAACGATGAGCTAAAGCTAATAAACTAGCCCTGTAGTTTTAAATATCTCCTAATATAAATGAGTCAAATCATCACATTGTACAGCTTAAACTTACACAATGTTATAGGTAATTAATATCTCAATAAAGCTGGAAAAACGCACCAACACACATTTATTCTATTACAATTCTAGAGGTCAGTAGTCTGCAATCAATTTCTCTGGGCCAAAATCAAGGTGTCTGCTTCCTCCTGAGTCTCTTTGGGAGAATCTCATTAGTCATCTTTTCTAGCATCCAGAGCTGCATCTTTGTTGACACCTTTCTCTATCATGAAAGCCAGCAGTTAGCATATTGCTTCAGTTCTCACAGCAACGAAGAGCCAGCACAGCCAAAAAGAAATAATAAATACATTAAATTATTAAAAATAAAAATCTTGGATCTGTCCTCTTCACTGCATCTCCCTTCCACCAACTGTCTAAGTCCAAGTTACCACCCTCAGCTGACATCTGGCAGTCACCTTAACTATCCACTTGCTTCCACTTCTCCGTCCCAGCTGCACGGCTACCACTCCCACCAAGCGCCTCCCTCCCTTGGGTAGCTCTAGACTGAAGTTCCCTGCTCTCTTAGTTTTTTCTCTAACCTTTCTTTCTTGAGATTTGTTAATGGCAGATATATTACCAGTTCCTTAGGGGAAGTCCATTAATCTCACCCACTGCATATGAATTTTACTGGTTTAACTCTCTTGAGTAACCTTATTTCTAAGATCTGCAGGAAACCTCATGGCTGCTTCTGTGGTTGTTCTTTTCTTTCTTTCTCTTGTTGTAAATAACCAGGTTTGAGTAATTGAATACTTGATGACAAAATGGAGAAGTCTGGAAATCAGAGATTTTATAACTGTTTTGACCTTTGGAACACTAAGGCCTTGCGACATACTTATTTTTCTTATTAATGCACTGTGCAAAATTCCAGATCTGTAGTGACCCAGTATCAGTGAAGATGTTCCCCCTTTCTCTGGATATGTGACCCCAGAAGATATGCATCCTGTGATTTAATTTTTAAATTTCAAATTAAATTTTTCTGGCAGAATTCTATTGACAAGTTGTTGAAGTTGTACTCAGCGGAAAGAGTGCCTAAAAGTGCTGTGCTGTTTGGGAAAGTTAGGCCCAGGCCCAGAGAAGCTGTGCTAAGCAGGCCAGTAGCAAAGGCAAAGCCAGCATTTTATCCTTTATTCAGTAAAATGCTTAAAAAGAATCTATTCCTCACCACTGTGAATGCTGGTCTCTGTTAGGAAATTACATAGAAAGATGACAACTAGTTGTTTAAGTACTGTAATAAGGACTTGCTTTTTTTTTTTTTTGTCTTAAAAATGTCAATTTCTTAAGAATCTTTATCAACTCACCATGTTAACTTTTCTATAAAGGGCCCTAGTCATAGAATATATTTTTAAGTGTATTTCTTGGACTTCCCTGGTAGCACAGTGGATAAGAATCCACCTGCCAATGCAGGAGACACAGGTTCTATCCCTGGTCTGGGAAGATTCCACATGCCTCCAAGCAATTAAACCCCTGTACCACAACTACTGAGCCTGTGTGCTGTAACTACTGAAGCCCGCACACCCTAGAGCCTGTGCTCTGCAACAAAAGAAGCCACTGCAATGAGAAGCCCACTCACCACTAGAGAGTAGTCCCTACTCACCACAACTAGCGGAAGCCAATGCAACAGCAACGAAGACCCAGCACAGCCAAAAAAACAAAAAGTATCTCCTGCCTTTCCAAATCTCTTGGTCTTCAGCCAACAACCTTCAAAAGAGTTTCAAAGTGCTACTGCTCAGGAGAAAACAAATACCACTCCAAGTGTGGCAGTTGTGTCATTATTTTAGTGACTTTTGGTTCTGATGTTCTATTTTTTTAAAACTCAAAGTAGCCTTCAGCTCTTAAGCCATTCCTGAGGCTTTCTCCATCTTCAGCTTTACTCATTGGAAAAACCTTCTGGGAGACTGTGATGAAATGCTACAAAGCAAGAAGGTGAAGCTGAGTTTTAAATTCAGGTGCATGAGTGAAGGCAAGCAGCCCCAACCCCTAGTCAGTCCCCTCTCTGCAGCCTGCTCCGCAGAGTGCAGGAGCAGCCTGGGGAGCCAGGCAAGCACAGCCCAACCTTGCGGGAGGTATCTCAAAGCAAAAACATGACTGACTCTGTAAGTCCCCTACAAAATCCATCCCATTGCCTTGTTATACCTTGTAATACTCCCCCCCCCCCCCTCCCCACACACACACACTTCCCTTTGTGTCATTATTAGCATTCCAAAGTCTGATCCATGTTCATCATCAAATATTCTTTTTTGAGCTCCTTCATTGTATAGACCAGTTTACCAGGTTCTGTTTAAGAATGAGGCCTTAGCCCCAGTGGGTTTCCAGTACATCTAAGGAAGGGATGATTACTAGCGAAAAGACAGGCCATGCCCCATATGTGAGTAGGTGCCACACTGAGACATCTTCAAGAAATAAGGTGCTGGGGAAAGTGTCCAGGAGTAGGTGAGAGGATCTGGTAGAGCATCTGGAGGAGGAGAAAAGGTGTAAGGAATGAAATCCATACACTGTCTTCAAAGTCCTCAAAGCAGGGTGGGGTCTTTGCAGACTTAGGCCGTCCCAAAGGGCAACTCTCTCCCCTTAGAGTTAAACTTCACTGTGTCTTGAAGGGGAGAGAGGCTTAAAGGAAGAATTTGGGCAGAAATCCTGCTTCTAATGTAAAAAGCAGAGCTGGGTAAGAGAAAGGGATTCACAGATTCCATTGCATGGCTTCTTTACACTGATGCATCAGGCCCACAGGGTGATGCACCGTTTCATTCATTCACTTCTGGTGCCAGGAACTTTGCTAGATTCTGGGGATATGCGGCCAAGATAGACACTGCATCAGTGCGGCACCTGTTCTCCACTTGTAGACCATTGGCCACCTGCAGCCTCAGCATTCTCAATGCTAATAATACAGACCCTAAGGCCTCAGTTGAGACTAGACTTACTGGATCAAAATCTCTGTGCTGGTCCTGAGAAACTGCCCCACACTACCCATCCTCATTACTCGGCAGCTAAAGCTTGAGAACTCTGGTCTGAGGGGTACTGCCTCTGCAGACTACTTTCAGGGCAGACTGGTCCCCTTGGATGTGAGACAGACCAACTGTGCACTGCAGGTGGTGCTGGGTTGGTCTTCTTCACCCCTCCCCACCCGCTTCCTACCTCTCCCTATCCCTTCCCTACCCCCTCCTTTCACTCTCTAACCTTCTTCACACTCTCCCCGCACCCGCTCCTCCTCCCCTCTCCCGCCCCAGGCTAGCCCTGGGGAGGGCTAGCCCCGCCCCTCTCCGCTAGCCCCGCCCCTCTCCGCTAGCCCCGCCCCGGCTGTCAGGGACAAGGAGGCCCCTCCCCGGGCCGGGCGCGCGCTCCCAGTCAAAGCCCAGCCTCCCGCCCCTCACCCCCAACCCTCCAAGGGGCCGCCAACCAAGCCACCTCACGAGCTGCGGACAGCGGCCCCGACCCGAGAGGGAGAGAGCGACAGACATGGCGGCGGCCAAGCCCGAGAACCTCTCCCTGGTGGTGCACGGACCCGGAGACTTGCGCTTGGTAAAACTGGATCGGGAGTGGGAAGACTAGCCTGTTCCTGCCCTACTCTCCTCCAAGCCCAGCCGCGGTCTCAGCTCGCCAATTCCAGCGCGGTGCGGGCCCCACACTGCGCGTCCTGGCCCGGCGATCGAGCTGGTTACCATGTTGGGGGGAGGGGGACAATTGGCCGTTGGTCCTAAGGTGCTGTGAGCAGGGTTCTTGTAAGGTGCCTCCCGGAACCTAGCCCTGTGGCCGGCACGTGGCCAGAGCCCAGGAAGGTTGCAAAATGATTGAAGCCCTCCTTTGCCAGCTTCGGATTCGTAGCCCTGCCCCTTGTCATTGCATTTTGCAGAAGTGATATCAGACAGGCTGCCTCATTTAGGACACGTGCTGGGCTTCTTTTCTGGGTAGACAGTGCAGGCAGAAAGGAGGGTCAGAGGGACATTTAAAAACTGTGGAACTCGTATTTAATCTTTCTTGCTTGGGGCTGATCACACACCCTTTGCAGGATTATTATGATCAGCAGAATTCCTAGCACCTAATAGGTACTCCGAAAGTGCCAGCTTCTTCCACCTTTAGTGCCAGCACAGATCTCCATCTCCAGGACTCTTGGTGTCGCCATGACTGTGCCAGATTTCTGGATCTTGATAGTCTTCATGTCTCTAAAGCGCCTTTCCTCCTTACCTCTCTTAGTCCACCCCTGGTTTCTTTTTCAGCCATTTTCCTTTCCATTCCTTCTCCCTTGTCCCTTTAAGAGCAATATGTATGTGTCTCCTCCACCCCAGACCCTGCCTCTGCTCCCTGGCTCATGGGACCAAAGTTCTGGGAGCTGCGGAGTCAGCCCTGTAGTTGTGCCAGGGCTCCTTTGACAAAGTCCATCTCAGATGGAGCTGGGCAGTTGGGTATGTGGGACGGGTCCTGTGCCAGCCATCTCTCCTGTTCCCTAGCACTTCCATCCCCCTCAAAGAGAATATGCACCAGGATCTAAATTGGAGAGACTTGGAAAATTATCCAACTTTAGTAGTTCTTGACTATTTGATAATCTGTCAAATATGGGGTTTTTATGGGGTTTCTGTCCCCATAAAATGCAAACAGATTGAGTTTGGCAGCAATTTCAGAGTTCATGGACTTCCTTTATGGCCCTCCTTCATAGACCCTCTAGAGGTCTGTGGACCCCAGACTAAGAATGCCTGCCCAGAGCCAACTCAGTTGAGGAAAGTGCCATCCCCAAGGTGACAGGCTTCACTAGTTAACAGAGCCCAGAAAAACCCAGAGTTCCAGACTCTTATTCCAGTGCTCTTTCTACTCCCCTTGGAGCCTCCAGCCAAGATCCTGAATTAAAGTGACACTATTAGTTTTTATTGCTGCAAACACCAGATGGTATTAGGAAGAAAGGAAAGTGGTACAGCTATACACAGCTTACAGACTGATCTCAAACTCAGCCCTGCATCCTACAAACACTTACTGGATGAGAGGAATCCTGCTGTGTGCCATACACTGGGCTGGGGGCTCAGAGAGGAGGAGGAGGACAAAGCCCTGACACCCAAGCTGCTCTAGACACTCAGACAGATGCACTAAATGATACAAGTGTGAGGGCTTTGCTGGAGGCCACAGAGAGTCAAGGCCTCACAGGGGCCTTTAGCCCAGGGAAGAAGCCCTAGAGGAGATGAATGCTACTTGAAGACAGAAACTAGGGGACATTCAGACAAGTGGAAAAACAAGTACAAACTAAGGGCAGTACAAAATTGCGTGTCCTCTTTTCTGGTCTTGTAAATATGTGATGTGCCAAATGCTCAGGCTTCCCAGGTAGCGCCAGTGGTAAAGAACCCCCCTGCCAGGGCAGGAGACATAAAAGTTGTGGGTTCAGTCCCTGGGTCAGGAAGATCCCCTGGAGGAGGGCATGGCAACTCACTCCAGTATTCTTGCTTGGAGAATCCCCATGGACAGAGGAACCTGGCGGGCTATAGTCCATAAGGTTGCAGATAGTCAGACACAAATGAAGCAGCTTATCACACAGGCACTGAATGACCAGGGCCTGCCTTAAGGAAAGTCAGTGTACCTAATAATAAGCAGAACTGTAATTACAACCCCAGGCTCTCCTTTGCCTTAATTCCTAAACTCAGGCTCTCCCACGGTTCAGCCAGACTGTTTATGTGGCTCTGTAGAACTAAGCATTGAACATAGAAGAGGGTGGGGAGGCTCACCTAAAATTGGTTTTATCAACTGTGCCTTAGAATCCACCCACTGCCCAAATTAGGGGCTGGGATGGGGTGAGTGTATCCGAAAGAGATGAGAATGTGATAGGAATGTAGCCTGTGGTGGTGGGGTTGGTATACTCACTGGGTGAAAGGCTTCAGGGTGGATTCAGGAAGACCCCAACTGTTGGAGGTGATGGGGTTCGTTTACTGGACAAAAGAGAGTAGATTAAAATGATAAGTTTGGGTTTGAGTTTAAGATGTCTCTGGGACAGGACATTTTGGTATCTCTGAGAACCTCCCAGATTCCTCTGTCCATGGGATTCTTCAGGTAGGAATACTGGAGTGAGTTGCCATTTCCTTCCCCAAACACGTGCAACCCAACACAGACCCTTCTGGCCCTCACCACTCGCTCCTGAGCATGCTTGTCCCCCAGCACCTCCAGAGGGAGCCAACTGGTGGGATATATCTGCCCTTGCACCCCCTTTCTTAAAGCAGATAGGCTAAGTGGTTTGGGGTTGAGTTGGGAGTAGACATCTCAGTGGCCACTTGAAACTTGTGGCCTGCCTACCAGGAAGGAAACCTGATACCTTGCCTTCCTCTAACCTGTCTGTGAAAAAGGCAAGATTCCCTTTTCTTTCTCCACGCTGTGGCTGCAGGGAAGGAAAAATTAAACTCCTTCACTATTAGATAACTAGTGATCACCACAGTCACAGCAAGGGAGGAGTCAGTACTCCTTGGCCTGGGGACTTGGGCCTCTACTGTGGTTTGGGCTCTGGGGCATTTATGTAAATCAGAGTGGGAGTGTGTACACATATATATACTGAGAGATTGCGGGTTTCTTTATGATTCCTTATAATAAGGACTTAGAACGTTCACTCCTTTACTCTTCCTTACCCCCACCATTTTAAATAGAGAACATGTGGACTTGAAAGAAACAATGGAAGAGGTGATCAAGCTGTTGCACAGAGACAAACAGCTTATCAGCAAACACTGTCAGCTCGCTGAGGTCCTCTTCGAATGGAGACAGTAATGAGATCACAAGCCAAGTAGGGCCTAGAGTGGCCAGCAGCTCTACTGCTTCTGGTTGTGTGACTTGCCAGATTACTTTCCATTTCAATTTCCTGTCTTTATAATGGGGATGATAGTAGTACTCACCTCGGAGTTGTGTGAGAATTAGATAGTATTGGAGAGCAAGAAATTTTCCTGTATCCTTCTAGGTTCTTCTGGCTGGTCTGAGGTAGGACCTTGACATGAGATAGGAGAAAACCAAACAAAATTTTATTAAACATGCATACATGAGAGAGACCCAGGAAAACTGAGAAACTTGCCAAAATGGCCAAAGCCCTCACCTTAAACACCATCCACAGCTAAAGAGAAAGGAATAAGTGGAAAAAAAAGAGAGAGAGAGAAAGGAAGATGTTGAGGGTGGGAAGAGTCAGTTATGGGAGGTTGCCAGGGAAAGCTCCGAAAACAAGGGTAAGGTTGTTATACAGATTGAAGTCATTGCCGTCTCCACTGACGAATTTCGAGAGATTTGGTCATCTTCCTCTATTTGGTATATTGAGGGAGATACCCTTATAAATGGAGATTTTCCTTACAAATGTGTCACTTGGGTTTTCAGAACTTATTAAAAAATAACCAGCTTAAAATAATTAATATGCCCAAAAGACATATTTTGGGATGGTAAATTCTGCACCCTCACAGAATTCTTTCTCTGAATTATTATTTCATGGAGTTGGGATATAAAATAGTCTAATTAGTTTTTCCCCAAAGAAGCTATTTGAGGGATAGTTTGTGTTTCCCCAACTATCTGAGATAAAGGACCAATTTTATTTTTATTTCCAATTGGTCATGGATCAATATGTTTGTATCACTGCATTTGGATGTTGTAGCAATGTCAAAATGCTGTAAACATTTCTAAATGCCCCTGCCAATAATTTCTGTACGTATTGCATCACCTATCAGCAGCAGTCCATCGACCATGCTGAGAACACGTTATCTCCCTTATTATTGCCGACCGGCTCTTTCAGATTTCAGATGGGAGTCTGGGGACAGGGAAAACAAGAACAGCACAGCCCCCACCTGGTGGAGGGGATGTAGTCAGATTCTTTTGTTTATGATTAGCTGTATGAAGAGGAAACTGGTTAAGGGAAAATAATCATTTCAGAGTGGTGGGTTGATGTTGTTTAATTATAAACGGCAGAGAAAATAGTGCATCAGCGTCGAGTTTAAATATTAATCAGAGCACCTTAAAGATATTTCTTAGTTTTTGCTCTGTGAGAAGATGTGTTATATCTGATGTCAAAAGAATTCCTTTGAATCTATATGATTCCTTTGAATCTATATTTTAAAAAGTAAGATAATTCTGAGTCTGTAATACACATTCTTTCTTACATATACACTTTGCTGTTAAGATTTTGGGTGAGGAGGAGAGGATTGTAGAAAGAGGGGAGTATGAACGCACGGCAGCTGGGGTGGTCCTAAATATCAGGTCCCTCTCCCTGGTTTTGCTACCAGTAGGCCGAGCTGCCAGCTTCTATAGGATTAAATTAAAGGGCCCTGAAAGGCTTAAAGGAACAGCTGGGCTAAACTGGGAGATTACTGTGAGTGAGGCTGCTTAACCCTTTAATACCTGAGCTAGACTTATCAGTCAGAGGCAGTTGAAGCTGAATCTAGAACTCCTTCAGAAAACAGGAAAATGGGGTAGTAGCAAATAGGCCAAAGAGATAGCTCCTTTCTTTTTTTTTATCTTAATTATGTTCCAACAATAAAACAAAACCAAACCAGATAACAACAGGCAATTAAATCCAGCAAATACCGCCATCTGTGCCAACAGATGCCATGGAAGGGCAATGCCAAAGGCCAAATGCAAAAGGCCAGGAAGTACAAAGCTAACATTTTCCCCTAAGAGCAGGAAGAGCAGTAAACAATACCACAAACAGGATTTTAACATTTTATATTATAAATCCTAGTACTACTAAGAGACCTGGTAAAAGTAACCCTGTTCTGGTAGGAAAACTAGAATTATAGGTGGGTGTGGGGTAAATTTCTTTCGAAATTGCATGACAGAGAAATTAAGGAGGAGAAATGTATACTCATATATAACATTGATGTCCACTTCATAAGTCTTTTAGTGTGGCTGTTAAAGCTGGCAGTTTTCCCCAAACCAAATTTACATGAAGAACATTAATTATTGGAGAAAATATGGTCAGATTTTGTGAAGTGATATTCAGCTCAATAATTTTTTAGAAATGTTAATGTTCAGTTACCTAGACCTGAACACAGTGAGCACTTAATCAGTAAATAAAGAACCACCTAATAGCTTCATGTGTAGTTATGTCCATACGTTTTGAATCAGGAGGAATTTTTTTTAAGTTTATCACCGCTGAGAATCTTTTAACCATCATGTATGGATTCAATTGTAGGTGCTGCAGAAGCTTAGGGGAGGGAGGGTGGTGGGGATAGAGAAAGTTTTTTTGCAGGAGGTGAGTGTTTCTCTCCATGTTCATGATTCAGCCATGCCAGTCCCAGGGGTACAAGCATCTATTGAACAACCCCACCTGGATGTCCCTGACACTGCAGTCTCTACACACCCAAACCTCAAATCTCCCTGAGTTCCCACAGGAATTAGGAAGCCATTCCAGATGACTCCCTTCCCCTCACTTCTCACTTCCTGTGGGATCTCAAGGAAGAAAAAAGAGGATTGACCAGTGGAGAAATGGCCCCCTTGAGGTGAGGGGGTGAGTATGGGGTGGTTTGGGAATTGCAGGAGGCTTGCAAGGAGGTAGATAGCCTGCAAAATGAGGGGGTTTAGGATTTTGCAGGATCACTGGGCACTTTAAATGAATTTGCAATTTAGAAAGATTGTTATCAGCAGAAGGCTGGTTGGAGCCCAGAGAGCCTGGGCTGGAGGCTGGAGACCAGCTTAGTGAACTTTGCAGGAATGTCTGACCCTTCTACTTTGACCTCGAGTTTGCCAGGACCAGTGCCGGCTAGAACAAAGCCTCTTAGGATAAAGTGGCCAAATGGAAAGCCTTTGAATTTTCCTCATACCCTCAAAACACCCTTCAAGCCCTCAGGGGAGGGAGAAAGTTGAGGAGTGAGGGAAGCAAGAATAAGATCGTCCACTCTGGTCTCCGTAAGGGTGCAGGGCAGCCAGCCAGCAGGTTGACAGGAGACCTGGCTGGTAGAGCAGGTGGCAAAGGTTGGCTGCAAGGACCTAGGGTGAGAATGGCCCCTTTCTCCCAGCCGTGCCTGTTGTCCCTTACTCTGAGGCAGGGGACACGGTCTTTACACTCAACTGTTAGAATCAAGCCTGAAAAATGCTGGAATCCTACTTGACTTTTCTTCTAAATTCCAGCCTTTTCAGAAGCAGTCAAGTTCTCTTAATGTTGACATGAGAAACGAGAAATACAACTTTTCCCCAAAATAGTTTTAAAAGTTACCCTTTCAAAAGAAAAAGGACACGGTTGTCTAAAGCTGGTTCAACCATGTTGTGAGCTGATTATACAGAAAGGATTTTGATTTTATTTCTTTTGTAATAAGAGCTAACATTTACTACAAGTCAGGCACTCTTTTTTTTTTTTTTTTCTTTTTGGCTGAGCTGCACAGCTAGTGAGATCTTAGTTCTCTGACCGGGGATTGAACCCAGGCCCTTGGCAGAGAGAGTTTGGAGTCAGTGGACCACTGAGGAATTCCCAAGGGCTCTCTCTTTTATGATTATCTTCATTAGACAGAGGAAGAAAATTGAAAGCACAATGATGTTATGTAACTGCCCCAAGGACACACAGTTCCTGGAGGGGGACCTGTATTTCAACACAGACAGGTGATTCCAGAGTCATGTTGGCTGGAGGAGGGGATGAGCACCTCCTTCTAATTTCTCCTCATCCTGAGATCATTTCTACCATCCAGGCAAGACGTACTCAGGTGGACAACTGGAAGTTGAGGAAAGGGGGCCACTAGGGCATATTCAAGAAATATATATTTAAGCTAATTTGAGAAAATATATTTAGGAAAGGCAAGATAACATTTCGGATGTGAGATTCCCCTGAGATAATTCTGTGTTCCCACAGAGTTCTTCCTGAAGTGTTTTCATGATTTATTTGTGGAGGTGGTGGAGGGGGAAGACCTGAAGGGCATAGAAGGGACTCAAAGTGAAAATGCTGTAAAACTTACATAACTCAGTAAAGAATGTTACTCAACTCCTTTCTATCCCCTGGTTACTATCACTCACAGAAAGATAAGAAATCCTGTTCAAGAGACTTTGAATATGCATGATGACAAACCTTTGGGAATGAAGAAAGGGGCCAGGGTTTTGTTGTTTTTTTTTTAGGGGCCAGGGTTAAAAGTGAAATTTCGAGATCTCAGAGGAGCTAAGAAATTTTGATACATGAGAAATAGGATAAATTCATATCACCGCCGTAATATGAGACAGAAAAGGAGATTAAGTAAACAGGATTTAGCCAACATCATACCAAGGAACCAACCATAAATGAAAAGCAAGGTTTTTTTTAGTAACCATGCTGTAATAACTTTCGAAAACATTGTGAGCCCTGCAGCCACGCTTAGGATAATATTTACAAACTTAAGGACTGATCTTAACATGGTCTTGTGCTCGGGTGGCAGGTCTCCTGCAGAGACGGGAGAGGAGAGCCAAAACTGAGCTGTAAGAGTCTTTAGAATCAGCAAGAAAGAGAACAGAAAAAGACAGATGGTTTTCAGGAAGGGGTATTTAAGTTCCCCATAATATCTGTTCTGCTACTAAGGAAAAAGCAGGTTATTGGCACAGCACCCTCTAGTGTCCAGAAGAGACACTGCCGCTTTGCCCATGTGGTAAGACCAAAGTTGGTGAGCTCTGTTAACTCCCACAGACAGTTACAATAGAAATCTCTGGTGACCAAAGAGCAACTTGGTGCTCCTAACTGTTGCTTTGAGTTTGGATCTTACCATCTTTCCATCCAAAATTCCCAGTGCCTGGAAAGTTGCCTACTAGCGCCTTTAGAGGGTTGAGGGGATAGGGAGTGGGTGGGGATGGGGAGGGTGCAGTTCCATGTTTGGAATAAAAAGCCTTACTTAGTCTTAGTTTCATTTTAGCAAGTAATTTAAGTTTTCATTCCGTATAACAGAAACATAACCTTACACAGCAGTCCCTGATGCTGTATAATGTCAGGTGTGGGACCAGCAACTTTGAGAAAGATTTTGGTGACCGCCAGCCACCGGGAGTTGCCCGTTTCTAGATGGCTTTCTTCCCTCCCTCCCTTCTCTCCTCCTCTCCTTTCCTCTCCTTCCAAATGTATTAAGAGATGAAAAAACTGCCTCTTGTCCCCACATCATGCTACTTTGGGTGCTGCTCCATCATTTACTACCTTATTGTTACTGTGAACAGATTGCTAAATCTCCCTGTTCCTCAACCTCATCGTACCGAAGATGGGATAATAATAAAGGCATTACATAGGGTTGTCCTGGGGATGAGCGGAGGTGATGCATGAGCAGCATTTAGCACAGGACTTGGCACAAAGAAGTTGGTCGTGTTAATTAATGAGCATGAGCATTAACCCTTTGACCTTTTGTTTCACTGGAGACAGGAAGTTCAAATAAGCATCGAGCTGTTATAACAGAAAAGACTGGTAATCTTGGATGAGCAAGAACCTCAGACTTTCTGTGGAAATACTGTTATGGAGAGTGATTATTTAACAAGTACCAAGCCTCCCAGGTTTGGGGCAGAGCACTGTATCTGGTGCCAGAGATTGAAGGCATAGTCTTTGGCAACAAGGTTCTTATCATGTTAGCAAAATAGTCCTAGGATTATTTATTGCTCCCATAAAAGCATCTGGGTGAGGCTTTGTGAAGGAGACAAGCTTTGAGTCATGCTTCCATCTAGAACACTCTGCATTGGGCCCAGTTCCAAAATTCTCATCATCTGATTGCTCCTTACATCACCCCTAGAGGAGAAAAGGCAAATTCCACTTTGAGGGTGCAGTGGGATGCAATGAGGCAGGCTTGGGAGTCAGACACACCTGGAATTAGACCTGGTTTGTCCACTCTGGTCCTATGACCTTGATCAAGTTTTTTAACTTGTTAATCTCAGGTTTCCCATCTGCAAGTGGTAGGCCATGTGCTATGATGTATGTAGAGCCCAGTAGACTGTCTGGCACATGGTATGTCCAGTGAATGGTTTATTTGCATCCCTCCTCCCTCTTCTTGCTTGGCTGCCTTCAAAGAATTAATAAAATGAACATTTGGATTTGGCCACTCACTGTCCTTCCACCTTGTCATTAGGAACTTCCTAGCTAGTTGGCAATGGGAGAAAAGCTTGGTAAATTATCATTATCCTCATCATAAACAGCTGTGAACACCAGATTACTTTTTAGTCCAGTGAGCGTGGGCCAAATGCAGGTCCTCTGTGTCCCCCGAAACTAAAACTCCATGTGGGAGGTTTTGAGAGAGAGCAACAAGTGTTGGTTTGTGCACTGATTTGAACGAGCGGAGCACACACAGTTTCC
Source organism: Dama dama (assembly GCF_033118175.1). NCBI lineage: Eukaryota > Metazoa > Chordata > Mammalia > Artiodactyla > Cervidae > Dama > Dama dama. Next base: position 37,591,398 of record NC_083692.1, read on the forward strand.
AACCTGTCCAGAGACAAAAGCCTTCCTGTGCAACTGCCGGAAACACCTCATCCTTTCCCAGTACAAGTTTGCCAGACCAAATAAAACTACATAAGAATGTATTATCCACATCCGATATTAGAGACCCAGAAGTATCCTTTCTGCCAGGGTGTGCAAGTTGTATACTTTTTCTTGGTCCATGGCCCATTTCACCAGTGGCCTGGGTGAGATCAGCAGTTGGAGTCAGCAGGATTCAGGGTAGCCCCTCAGACATCCACCCAGCAGCAGGATGGTCTGAATCTGTGTTAATTATAAGAAGAAATATTTGAATGAAACTTTTTGAAATGTTCAGAAGGTAAAGTTGTTGTACATGCTAAATGGTTTTTCTATTTTGTTTCCTTTAGGAAAACTATCCTATCCCTGAACCAGGCCCAAACGGTAGGTCCGTGGAATATTCAACTTGTCTTTTATTGTTTCCTGTTGTTTACCCTGGAGAGACAAGTACGCCACTCCTTTCTCCCTCTTTTCCTACTGTTTGTTACTTTAAAACCTCCATTAAAAAAACAGAGGGATGAGTGGGGGAGGGAGATAGGAGGGGGAATCAGGATGGGGGTACACATGTGCACCCGTGGCTGATTCATGTCAGTGTATGGCAAAAACCATCACAATATTGTAAGGTAATTATCCTCCAATTAAAGTAATTAATTTTAAAAAAACTATGCTTTTGTTAGGCTTTCAACCTAGTTCTGTTGTCCACAGTATGATTGGATAGATTCAATCTGGCTGCTATATGAAATAAAAGAAACAGTGGTAGAACCAGAGAAGTTACCATATCAAACTGCTGACTTGTCCCAGAGAATTTGACATAAAATTCTTCAGTTTATGGCAAAAGCAAAATTGTCCCTCTTTTGAACTAATGACAGAGTTAGGTTACTCTGTCCTCTATAAACTGCCATTTGGGTGACCAAATCATGTCCTAACTCTAACCCAAACTTTGGAAAGGCGTGAGTCTATAGATCTTAATCTTGTAAATACGAAAGGGGACATCCAGGATGGCCTCCGAAGACCAGGACGTTCTGTCCAGTGGGGATGGGAGGAGCTGCACAGAGCCCTCCCCTACTACCCTAATCAAACAGGAGCAGAAAGTGGGTGAGCACACTGGGACAGGGTTCCTGCTACCTTTGCTCCATTCCTTCTGGCCAAACCTGTCCAGCCGAGCTGACCCGCACACTTCCTGGGGTGATGTCTCTACCTGGAGAGGTCATGCCACCCTCCTAGTTGTGGCAGCTTCCAGCTGACAGTTTCCCCATTCCTTTCCTCCCTGGGGTCCCGCAGCAGGAAGTGAGGCAGGTGGCAAGGGGCAAAGTGTCTATAGATCACTCATCCCACACCCAGCCCCTCGGGTCTCTTTCTGTCCTTGATGAGTTGGGTGCATGCTTCCTTGCCTAACCCCAGAACTCTAGCTTCTGTGTGAACATCAGACTGATGGCAGCTTTCCTGGAGCCTCTGGAGTTTTGTTACTCAAAGGTCAGTTGGGTTACTGATTTATAGCAATGAGAAGACAGATAATAGCCGTTTTTATCAGTGTTAAGCAAGTAATGTATATTTAAGGCTCAAGTGTGTCTACCGAGATATGATATTCAGAGAAGTGAAAGGGCACTTCATTGTGTTCTGAAAAGTCGGTGTGGTTTCCAGAAGTGGCAAAAAGAAAGAAAGAAAAGAAAAGGGTTGTTCTGGACCCAGAGGATCCTTTTCACTTTCTCTCTCTAATGCAGCATTCTGCTCTCACTTTCTTATCCCTTGCCGCTCTTGAGTTGAAAAGGGAAATGATGGTAAATTTCAGCTAGTGTTCCAGCATCTCAAATGTAATCTCATGTTATAAATTGCTAACTTCAGAGAGGAAACTCTGAGATAATTTTCATGACTCAAATGACTTTTCCCTACCTTTGATCCCAGGATGTGCCCTGCCACTTCTTACTCTCTTCACCAAGGATGAGAAAGTTCTACGGAGCCACACCTGGTGGATCTCCCATGGTTTGTCACAAGGGCAGTGTGTAAGACATCTGAGTGCAGAGCAGAGCTCTGGGCTCTTTGTCTTTCTAGGGCAGAGCTTTTTCTCAGGGAGATACTTTGTAATGTGGTAAACTCGGTCACACTAGGCCAGTAATCCTTTAGGATTTATTTCAGCAAAGGAGCTCAGTTCAATCATTATTTTAAGCTTGGAAAACTGACAACAACAATATCACCAAATCTCACTGTATTCAAACCTGTGAAGGAGAAATGCCAGTTGAAATCTTTGGATGGTTTAAATTAAAGCTGCACTTTTGAGCAAAACAAGCATGAAGAACTTAGCCTGATAGCACACAAAGTATTGCCAAGCTTGAATTGTACCAGCCTCCTTCTCACGATAGATAAGAATCAGGCATGCATGCTCAGTTGCTAAGTTGTGTTGGACTTAGCAACACCATACTCCTGTTGCCCACCAGTCTCCTCTGTCCATGGCATTTCCCAGGCAAGAAGACTGGAGTGGGTTGCCATTTCCTATTCCAGGGGATCTTCCCAGCCCAGAGATCAAACCCACATCTGCATCTCCTACATTGGCAGGCAGGTTCTTTATCACTGAAGCACCACCTGGGAAGCTCAAGAATCAAGCATAGCATATTAATTGTCTGGAAACAGTTATCTCCTCAAAAAACAGTTTTTTTTTCCTCTTAGGTGGTTGACACACTTCTTCCTACTAATACCTTTTATTTTTGGTGTATTAGAGTTCTCCAGGGAAATAGAACTGAGAGACATTAGTATTTATATTTATTTCTATTAGATTTATTATATAGAGAGAAACAGAGAGAGAGGAGCTGCTTAGTCTGAAATCAGTAGGGATAACCAGCAGGCTGAAAATTCAGGTAAGTCTTGAGGAGAATTCCATCTCCTTTAGGAAACCTCAGACTTTTTTAAGGCCTTCAATTGATTGGAGAAGGTTTATCCACACTATGGAGGATAATCTGCTTTACTCAAAATATACTGGTTTAAATGTTTGTTTTATTAAAGTATTATATAATTTACACATAGCATTATATTAGCTTCAGGTGAACATGATGATTTGATATCTGTATATACTGTGAAGTGATCACCACAATGTCTAGTTAACATCTGTCATCGCAAATAGCTATTGTACACTTTTTTTTCTTGTGATGAGAACTTTTAAGATCTGTTCTCTTAGCAACTTTGAAATATGCAACATGGTATTATTAATATAGTCACTGTTCTGTACATTACCTCACTGTGACTTATTAATATTTATTTTATCAGGAGAAGTTTGTTCCCTTTGACCCCCTTCACCCATTTCACCCACCTTCCACTCCTTGCCTCGCAACCACCAATCCATTTTCTGTATCTGTGAGTTTGGTAGGTTTTTGTTTTGTTTTGGTTTTAGATTCTGCATATAAGTGAAATCATATCGTATTTGTCTTTCTCTGACTTATTTCACTTAGCACAATGCCCTCAAGGTCCATTCATGTTGTTGCAAATAGCAAGATTTCCTTTTTAATGGCCGAATAATATTCCATTGTATATATAATAGCACATTTTCTTTGTCCATTCCTCCATCAATGGACACTTAGATTGTTTCCATAACTTGACTACTGTAAATAATACTGCAGTGAACATGAATGTGCTTAAATGTTAATCACATCTAAAAAGTAACTTCCCAGCAACATCGAGCATTTGACCAAAGAGCTGGACACCTTAGCCAAGCCAAGCTGATGCATAGAATTAGCCCTCACATGCAGTTATTTTGCTGTTTGGAAGCTTTCTTGCCTTGTAAGACTTAGTCAAGCTGCTTTTTTAGCTTGTTTTTCTCTGTGATCTAAGTTTTATACCTGACCTTGAAACCAAACTCTCTCATTTGTCTACAGGAAAAACACCTCAGAGAGATAGAGGGGTCCTTCCCTTTCTCACTTGTTTTCTCCTTCTCCTTTCTCTTATCAGAGGTGCTTCTGAAGATGCATTCTGTTGGAATTTGTGGCTCAGATGTCCATTACTGGCAGCATGGTCGAATTGGAGATTTTGTTGTGAAAAAGCCAATGGTGCTGGGGCATGAAGCTTCAGGAACAGTTGTAAAAGTGGGATCATTGGTCAGGCACCTACAACCAGGTCAGCAAAGCCCTTTTGCCAATGGATTTGTTTATTCATTCAGCACATATATTTCTGTGTGATTTTTCAGGGCCAGGCCCTCTGGCAAACACTGGGGACACAGCAGTGAACAAGACAGTCTCAATCTCTACATACTTGGATCTTACACAGGGGAAGGCAACTGGAACAGACAATTAATCAAAATTGTGTTGAGGGCAGCAGAGGAGAATACAGGGTGCGATCAGTGTATACTACTCTCCAGAACCCTGGCTCAGCTGAGGAAGAGACAATTAATTCAACACCCGAAGACAAGTAAGAAATAAGCCAGGTAAAGGGGAGGGGAAGATGTTGCAGCCACAGGAACCACAGAATATCTCTACATGCTGAGAACCAGGGCCTTCCATGCAGCATTGATTTTATTGGATGGCTTGGAAACCATCGATATTTTTTTGTTGCTATAGTTTAGTCAATAAGTTGTATCTGACTTTGTGATTCCATGAACTGTAGCCTGCCAGGCTCCTCTGTCCATGGGATTTTCCAGGCGAGAATACTAGAGTGTGTTGTCATTTCCTTCTTTAGGGGATCTTCCTGATCCAGGGATCGAGTCCAAGTCTACTTGGCAGGTAGATTCTTTATCACTGAGCTACCTGGGAATTTGCTTAATTCAGGAAAGAATTCTCAGCTACGGCAGATTGCGATGTTCCCCAACACAGTGAATTAAATCCAAGCTGTCTTGGAACAGCCAGCTATGGCTTTAATCTTCTTTTCCTGGTGAGACCACCTCATAGCCTGGAAATAACAGATTCTCTCTGGGAAGGAGAGAGTTCTCAGGAGGTGTCATCCTGTGTTAGTTACAAGGCCCTCTGAGCCTGGCTGCACCAGGAGGGATCCACTAGCTCTGAAGAAGCTAGGTATGTGTCTGCATTTTGTCAGCATCTAAATTTTACCTTAACAAGAAACCATAAGCAAGTATTGAGCTGTAGTTATGATATGCAAGCTGCAGTATAATGATATGAAGCTGAGTGATATGTACTTGTATGTGCAGCCTACTTTGAAATGCATTCGAAAAGAAGGTAGATTGATGGGTGGAAGAGAGAGAGATAGATGGGATGGATATGTGATAAAATCAATGTAGCTAAATGTTAATTGAAGAAACAAGTAGAGAACATCTGGGTGTTCATCATACAGTTCTTTCAACTTTGCTGTATGTTTTGCAATTCATGGGATAAGTTGCAAACTCAATTTATCACGGGATAAGTTGCAAACTCAGCTTATCATGGAATAAGTCATGCAAACTCATGACTTTGTTGTATGTTTGAAATTTTTCATACTAAGAAGTTAGAAGAGCCAGTCTAAGACTGGGTTTCCAAGTGGACATAGTGAGACATGGAGTAGAAGTGCCATAGAGCCGCCTGTTCACCATAGAGCCGCCTGTTCACAACCCTTAGTGCTACTCTGATGTACAGAGTCTGAAGCCTCTATGGGTCATTTGCCTTAGTGGTTCCACTAACCAGGAATCAGTTATTGTCTAGGAGGCTGAACACAAGATGTGCCATCATTATGGCTCCTGTCAGCATATTATCAAAACAGGGAAGAAAAAGCTCTGCAAATTCCACACACTAGCTACCTCTTTTGCAGCAGTTTGAGATGGGAACAAAACCTGGCTTGTTGGGACTAGTTATGTTTCCTAAGCTGGGAGGTGGCTATTGGAACTGGAGGTCTTATCCCATGAGTCGAAAAAAGGGCAGGCAGGCCAAAGCATCCTGTGGAGAAGCGGACTGAGGTCATTTTCTGACTTCATTTCTGGAAGAAGTCATTTTCTTCCAGAGTGTGTGCGGCCTGTGGCATTTGCTTCGGAGACATCAACAGGCTGGGCTTTCCTGGACTACCCTGGGTCCCCAGTGGGGAGGGAGGCTCATTCGGCCAGATCCCCCTGCTGGCATCGACCTATGAGCACGTGACTCTTAACAGCATCTCTGCCCCTCTGTTTGTTTGGATGTTTTGTTTTCCTCCAGGTGATCGTGTTGCCATCGAGCCTGGTGCTCCTCGAGAAACTGATGAGTTCTGCAAGATTGGCCGATACAATCTGTCACCTACCATCTTCTTCTGCGCCACGCCCCCCGATGATGGGAACCTCTGCCGGTTCTACAAGCACAATGCTAACTTCTGCTACAAGTCAGTGCCCAGGGCCCAGCCACGGCCCCTGGGACCTCTTCCCTGATGTTTGTTTGTTTGGTGTTCTTTCTTCTAGTTTCCTGCACTGGTTTCTTCCTTCTTTTACGCTCATAATTCCAGACATTAAGCATTCTCTCTGCAGGCCTGCCTTTCTTGGATGCATTGAAGACAGGTCACCTGACTAGGGATAGGACTGACCCTCAGTGCTTAGATTTAGTCATTCAGTCAAATTTCCCTCAAGTAGAGCAATAATAGAAAATCATTGCTGAAATCAGCCACTCCTCTCCAGCCATCTTGGAGGTAACTTATTGGGATTGTCCTCTGTTATTGGTTTCCACTGCAGTTATAACAAAGATATCTCGTAACAATAGGAACCTTAACAACAACAACAATGGCAGCAACAACCAGGGTTTACTGTGGCGTAGAGTCACAGGGCATGAGCTTTGGGACCCTGGATCCACTCACTCTTAGTGAGTGACTTTGTGGAAATGAACTTCACCTTCTTCACTTCAGTCTCTTTAACCACCTGGAGATTAAATGCGACCATGCATGTAAAGATGCAGTGATTGTTATTACCTGCCTGGCCTTGTGCTATTAAGTTCTCTGCATGGCTTGTTTGACTTCCCTAAGAGTGATGGTGAGGTGGACCCCAGGATTATGTGAGAATTAGCAGAGGTAGGAGAAGGCTGATTAGCTTGGACCCAGAACAGAGCCAGAAGTCTAGACAGGGTGGCTGTGATTCTCAAGCTCTCGCCCTGTCCTCACTATCCTGGCTCAGCTTTCAAAGTGATTGGGGAACTTGTGTCTGACAGAAACGGAGTGTTCCAACCTCAGCACGGCCTGGCCGTGGGGCTCTGGGATGCTACTTTCCTTCCCAACCGGCCAGGCGTGTTCTCCGCACCCCAGCCTGGCCCCAGGAGTGGCTCTTTTGGCCAAGATGGGGCTTGTCCAATGGAGGCCAGGACTCGTCACAGGGGCAGTCTGACAGATCTGAGTTTTCTAGTGCCTACTGGAAGCCTTGAGAGGAGTCACAGGCCAGGGACCTCATGATGAGTTTAAGTTGGCATTCGAGAAGGGACCAAGTTACAAGGGCAGAGTCTGCCTTTGAGCAAGTGGTTCCTAAACCAGCCCACCTTTCCTGGGCCCTTTCCAAGTCTAGGTGCCCAACAAGTTTTTCGTGGAAGGCAGAAGAGCATAGTGATGAAGCTTGAGACTAACCACTGATCTCTCCTATTTGCCAACTGTGTGACCTTGAGCAAGTTAAACTTTGTAATCTCAATCTTCTAGATGGTAAAATGGAAATAATAGCATTGATATGATGAAATACATAGAATTAATACATTTTAGTGCATTAGTTCAATGGGAAAAGCATATCAGGTACTCAACACAAGGCCTGGCACATAATAGGAGCTCAGTAAACAGTGCCATGACTGCGTCATAGCTGTGACCTTATGTCTGGGGGATGGTACCAGGATAGGCCTGAAAAGGAGTCTTGCCCTGGGAATGGAGAGCAGGGGTTGTAGGGAAAGGTGGGGAAGGAAGTGTCCTGGTTGGCGATGGCAACGGGAGGGCCGTGGAGGGCCTCCAGAGGACACACTACCCCCACTTCTCTTCCTCTGCAAGGGTACTTTGTGTCTGTGGCCCCAGCCTAGCCCTGGATCCACACCCTCTTTTCTTGTTTTTCTTTGTGAGGATTTGCACACCACCACAGCTTCTTTATTTTCCTACCCACCTTATTTTCTATCTTCCTGCTTCCCCCTTGGCTTCTTGATCATTCTTTAACCTTTGCCTCTTCCCTCAATCCCACTGTGAAAACCACCAAGTTGCCTTCTCATTTTCTGGTGTTTCAGTTTAGTTCAGTCGCTCAGTCGTGTCCGACTCTTTGTGACCTCATGTACTGCAGCACACCAGGCTTCCCTGTCCATCACCAACTCCCAGAGTTTATTCAAAATCATGTCCATTGAGCTGGTGATGCCATCCAACCACCACATCCTCTGTCATCCCCTTCTCCTCTCGCCTTCAGTCTTTCCCAGCATCTGGATCTTTTCAAATGAGTCAGTTCTTTGCATCAGGTGGCCAAAATATTGGAGCTTCAGCTTCAACATCAGTCCTTCTAATGCATATTCAGGACTGATTTTCTTTAGGATGGACTGGTTGTATCTTCTTGCAGTCCAAGGGACTCTCAAGAGTCTTCTCCAACACCACAGTTCAAAAGCATCAATTCTTCGGCGCTCAGCTTTCTTTATAGTCTAACTCTCATGTCCATACGTGACCACTGGAAAAACCATAGCCTTGACTAGACGGACCTTTGTTGGCAAAGTAATGTCTCTGCTTTTTAATATGCTGTCTAGGTTGGTCATAACTTTTCTTCCAAGGAGTAAGTGTCTTTTAATTTCATGGCTACAGTCACCATCTGCAGTGATTTTGGAGCCCAAAAAAATAAAGTCTGCCACTCCACTGTTTCCCCATCTACTTGCCATGAAGTGATGGGACCGGATGCCATGATCTTAGTTTTCTGAATGTTGAGCTTTAAGTCAACTTTTTCACTCTCCTCTGGTATTTAGAAAATCATGCTTCCAGTGTTTAGAAAATCAGGAACAATTAGAGTTGGTAAGAAACTCATCCCCTTTCCCTCAGCCTTCACCTAATAAGGTTGGGGAAAGAGGACCAGCAGCTCTTCCCAGGTTTGCGGCAAAAGGGCTGCTCCCAGGACTCCAGCTCTGACTATGTGTGATAAGGCAACATCTGCCTTATCAGTGGAATAACCAACAATATCAGTGTAATATCCAACATCAGTGGAATAACCTCCCACAGGATAATCCTTTCTCATCACCATCTCCAATCCCATTTCTCTGTTTTTGTTTCTGTTTTTAATTGGCTGCTTTGGGTCTTTCTTACTGTGCATGGGCTTTGTCTAATTGTGGAAAGTGGGAGCTACTCTCCAGGTGCCAGGTGTGGGCTTCTAGTTGCAGTGGCTTCTCTTGTTGCAGAGCACAGTAGTTGTGGCCTGATGGGCTCAACATTTGCAGTTCATGGGCCCTACAGCTCGGGCTCAGTAGCTGTGGTTCACAGGCTGAGCCACTCCGAGGGATGTGGGATCTTCCTGGACCAGGGATCGAACCAGTGTCCCATGTATTGCAAGGCAGATTCTTAACCACTGGACCACCAGGGAAGCCCCTCCCCTTGGTATTCTCATGTCATAGGGAAGTCAGAGTGAGGATGAGAAGAGCACACAGTTCCTGACCACAGGCCACCCTCACTTTAGTCCCAGTACCAGCTTTGAGCGAGGCCCAAATGTGATGAGGCAGGACTGTTGGAGAGAGTGTGTGTGTGACTGGGGGTCTTTGAGAGAGTTTGCAAGTCATTATTTCTCTTCAGAGTTTTTTCCTTAATATTGAATTGATGGGATAGATTCAGCGGGTAGAGGGATGATGACAATCAGAGCAGAAGAGTGGGTTGGGGTGAGGGAAATGGTGTAAGAGAAGCGGAGGGGAGGAGAGAAAGAAGGGGTTGTGGGCACCAGTCAGGCCGAATGTAGACCTTGTCATTTATCTTGTGGAGGGTTGTGAACAGAAGGATCATGGAGATGAGCCCATGGTTTGGCTTCCACTTACTTCTTTTTGGAACTTGAGGGATTTCATGTTCTTGCATGTGGAGGTTTTGGGAGCATTGAATAAGTACTGGGCAGTAAGGAACTAGCAAAAGTTAACTACAAAACTGCTTGTACCAAAAGGCAGCTGATGTGGGACAGGCAGAGGATATGAAATCGGGAGATCTGGGTTCAAATTCTTACTTTCTTGCTCACTAGGCTTGTAATTTGGGGCAGGTCTCTTAATTTCTTCTGGCTTCAGTTCTGCTCAGTTCAGTTCAGTCGCTTAGTAGTGTCTGACTCTGTGACCCCATGGACTGCAGCACGCCAGACCTCCCTGTCCATCACCAACTCCTGGAGTTTACTCAAACACATGTCCATTGAGTCGGTGATGCCATCCAACCATCTCATCTGCTGTTGTCCCCTTCTCCCGCCTTCAGTCTCTTCCAGTGCTAAGAACTGAGTCAGTTCTTCACATCAGGTGGCCAAAGTATTGGAGTTTCAGCTTCAACATAAGTCCTTCCAATGAATATTCAGGGCTGAGTTCCTTTAGGATAGACTGGTTGGCTCTCCTTGCCGTCCAAGGGACTCTCAAGATTCTTCTCCAACACCACAGTTCAAAAGCATCAGTTCTTTGACCCTCAGCTTTCTTTATGGTCCAACTCTCACATCCATACATGACTACTAGAAAATCATGGCTTTGACTAGACAGACCTTTGTTGGCAAAGTAGTGTCTCTGCTTTTTAATATGCTGTCTAGGTTGGTCATAAATTTTCTTCCAAGGAGTAAGCGTCTTTTAATTTCACGGCTTCAGTCAGTTCTGCTTCTGTAGAATAAAAAACAAAGCCTTGTAATTCCCTGGCAGTCCAGTGCTGAGGGCCTGGATTTAATCCCTGTTCACGGCCAATGGCTCAGTGGGTAAAGAATCCACCTGCAATGCAGGAGACACAGGAGACTCGGATTCAATCCCTGGGTCTAGAAGATCCCCTGGAGGAGGAAATGGCAACCCCTCCAGTATTCTTGCCTGAAAAATCTTATGGACAGAGGAGCCTGGAGGGCTACAGTCCAAGAGGTCGCAAAGAGTCAGACACGACTGAGTGACTAAGAATGCATGGGGAACCAAGATCCTGCGAGCCCCCCAAAAAAGAAAAAACCAACAAAGCCTGCCCTACCTTCCTGATGAGGTCATGCTGAGGATTAAATGAGATAACGGAGGAGAAAGCTCTCTAATCTGTAAAGCATTATGCAAATATTTGCTGTCTTCATCAGTGGTATCTGAAAAGGGTCAAGATGCCAGAGGACAGGGAAGTGAAAGCCAAGAACCCAGTGATGAAGGTGACACAGTATTTAATCTGCTATGTGGAGACAGGCCCTTCCCCATTTTACCCAGTCCAGAGACAGCCAGGCAGCTGCTGCTAGCACATGTGGTTCTTCTGGAGCATGTAATATGGGGGACAACGTACAGAGTGATGTCAGCTTCTAATCACTGTTTTGCAAAGCTGCTGATAGTCTGGGTTGTTTGCTAAAATGAAACCAGAAAGGCTATAAGTTTGAGAAGCAGATGAAATGCTGGGATGTGGTTAAGTTAAACCCTTGTGAAATGAACTTTTCATTTATTAAAGACAGCCACGCCGCACCTTATCTTGGCTGGCATTTTCAGAGGGAGGCAGTATGATACAGGCTCTGGAATCAGATGTACCTGGCTTCCAATTTAAACCCTTTAGGATTCTCAGTACTCCCTGATTTTAAACTTTTGGAGCAAGTCATTCACTCCTCCAAAACTTGCTTTCCTTGTCTGTAAAGTGGGAATGATAATGTCTACCACAGAACTATTCTGAGGATTTACAAGAGAGAATATATGTAAATTGCTTAGCACTTTTGCTCAGCATATAAATAAAAGCTCAGTAAATATTAGCTATTGTTATTATTGTTAACCTAGAGGGACTGAGTATGTTGAATGACTCCTCAGGCTTCCTGACAATGTCACCTTTGAGGAAGGGGCCCTGATCGAGCCACTGTCTGTGGGGATCCATGCCTGCCGGCGAGCTGGAGTCACCCTGGGGAACAAGGTCTTTGTGTGTGGAGCTGGTAAGAAACAGATGTCGCTATGGTTATGAGTTCATTAAAGGGGAATGTGAGATCCCTCTGCCCATCTCATCCCCCATCCAAGGGCTGAAATCAATTCTCGAATCTCTCTAGTTAGGATTACAGTGCACCATTCCTTCAATGACAAGCACTGTGCTAGATAAATATTTGCAGGCAAGGTAGCTAACTAATGTTATTTCCTAGGCAACGTAACTCATTTGTTCACTTTAAAGAGTGCATTTGGGGATTATTTTTTCAACCCTTGGCAGGAAACTACGGAAATATTTTTGGGATTAAAGGGAAGGGTATCTTTTGGAGCTTTCAGATCATCCCAGAGAATTGGTCTCCCAGTCTTTCAAGAATGAGATGGCTACTACTTAGGACCAGCACGAATGAGTCCCAGCCCATGGGGAGCCAGCACTCTGCCCACATAGGCTTACAGCTAGCTCCTTCTTCCTCCTCTGCTTCCACCCAGCTGAACAAACCTGGCAACCTCAGATTGAATCATCTAAGCTAACTGCTTCAGGTGACCCAGACAACATGCTTCACTCCTTGTGGGTGTGATCTGGTATACACTTTTTTTATTATTATTGAGGTTTAACTGATGTATAACATTCTATTAGTCTCAGGTATATAATATAGTAATTTTTATATTTGTGTATATTGCAAAATGATCACCACAATAAGTCTAGTCAACCTCTGTCACCACATATAGTTATAAAAGTTTTTTCTCATGATGAGAACTTTAAGATCTAGTTTACTTAACCTGTTTGTTGGCTATTTCCTAGTGTTTTGCTTTCTGGGCAAACTCGCTAACTCACTTTTGGAGTGTCCAAAAAGTAGATCCTCAAAGGCATTCTGCATAACTTTATTTGTGGTCTGGTTTTTGTGTTAAAACCATCTAGCACACCGATAAAATGGGGAAGCAGGTGATCTTTGGGCTGATTCTTAGGCACCCGAACAGTCCTGGAGCTGCCTGAGCAACTGGGTCAACCTAGGACCCTGACAGGAGATCCTCAGGGCTCACCTTAAAGGATATGTCTCACCTTGGGGAGACATGAGGGGTTCTGAAAAGGTGCGTAGGGGGCAAAGAGAACAGGAACCCAGCACTAGGAGCAGATTCCAGGTAGAGAACAAGTACTCATGTGTTCATTTACTCATGCACTCAACAAACAGTTGTTAAGGTCTGTATGTCAGGGACTGGGGCAGAGATGCTAGAGGCCCACAGAAGATACAGTTCCTGTCCCTGGCCTGGACAAGGGGGAGAGCTGGTGTTTGATATTTCAAAATTGTTTCCTATTTCCTCTTTTATTCAGGGCCAATTGGACTGGTCAGTTTGCTTGCAGCCAAGGCAATGGGTGCAGCTCAAGTGGTGGTGACTGGTAAGGGTTTTCTTCTTTCTAAATCTCCTTAAGGCAGGAGCAGCTGGGTCTACAGTTTTGAGGCAAGGGCATGAAACCTGTTTCCTTCCTGGAGTACTGGGATTTTAGAGAGGTTCCTGCTCTTTTCTTCTGGGTTCCAGGGGATGACCAAGTCAGGGCTCAGGAGGAGACTCTTTTGAAGCTTCCGGGAGAGGGTGGCTGCTGCAGAAAAGAGAACCTGGCTCTTTTTATGTGAATCTCAGATACTCATACTGCCCATTTGGTCCTAAGAAGAGACTCAGCCCTTGTTTGACCAAACTCAGAGGGGGTGTGTGTGTGTGAGTGTGTGTGTGATGTGAAGTTAGTCGGGTGTGTGATATGTTTATAAGAGGATGTTTATGTGTGAGATATGTGATATGAATGAGAGACATGAGTGTGTATGTGTGAGGAGAGGTTATCTGACAGCATATGTGAGTATGTGAGTGTAGAGCGGTGTGGTATAAACTGAAGCTGTGTGTATGTATGTGGAGAAGGCATCTGTGAGACAGTGTGTATGTATGTGTGTAACGTATCTGAGAGTGTGTGGGTGAACGTGTAGAGTTGTGTGCTGTATGGGGTGTTGTGAGTATTTTAAGGGAATGGGGTGCAGAAGGGTGTCACTGTGTGTTTTGTATGAGGAGGTGAGAGAGTATATGTGTGTAGCTGTGGAGAGCTATGTGGTAGGTTGGGGGTATTTGGGGATATAGAAGAGTGTGCATGTTTGAGAAGTTATCGAGAGATTGTGTGTGAGGGTGTGTGTGTTCAAAGAGTGTGTGTGTTGGGCTCAGCCACACCACTACACAGAGCTTCCTTGCCATCAGAATCTGCATCTTCATTTTGGCTCCCTAATCCACTGTCCAGTTTCTTAGTTTGAAAGAAACTTTTGTTCAACTTTAGATCTGTCAGCCTCTCGGTTGTCTAAAGCCAAGGAAGTCGGGGCTGATTTCATCCTCCAGATCTCCAACGAGAGCCCTCAGGAAATAGCCAAGAAAGTGGAAGGCCTGCTGGGCAGCAAGCCAGAAGTCACAATTGAGTGCACAGGGGTGGAGACCTCCATCCAGGCCGGCATCTACGTGAGTAGGGATAAGGTGAAAGTGTTAAGTCGGTCATGTCCAACTCTTTGCGACCCAATGGACTGCAGCCCACCAGGCTCCTCTGTCCTGGGATTTCCCAGGCAAGTGGGTTGCCCTTCCCTTCTCCAGGGACTATTCCTGACCCAGGCGTTGAACCCAGGTCTGCCGCCTTGCAGACAGCTTCTTTCCCATTTGAGCCATCAGGGGCCCAGTAGGAATAAGGGTAGCTGAAGCCGGTGGGCAGCTTCGGGTAAGCAGCCCAGGGTGGTGAACCAGTAGAAGGCTTCCTTGGATCAGACTTCTCCACTGATTTGCTGTGTGGCACACACCCACCCCCCCACCCCACTCCCCCTGCAAAATAAAATTAGGTAATCCCTTGTTATCTGCTTTCTTATCTCTCTTATGAAGGTGATGACACTTCCCCAACATCCTCATTGGGTCATTGTGATGTTCAAACTAGGCCACAGATACACATGGGCCTTCAAAGATGTTAAGTGACTCATACCTTTAGGATAGGATTTTACCAAGTAGTGCTCTTGGTAAAAAAAAGAAAGAAAAAAAATCAATAGGAGGAACAGGGAACCATGCCTTATATGAGTGTGGGAAATCCCTATCTTGTTTTATTGAGGAAAACTGCACTCTTTGAGTCATTGATACAAGGTGACGGGCACTAGTTCAGTTAGTTACAAAGGTGAGGTGAGTTTTTAGGGTCACAGTTGTCTTCTGCTGTTCCCTAGGAACAAATAAGCTGCCAATACCTGACCCAACCCTGAGCCACCCACCAGTAATTTATGGATGTTGGAAGGGGAAGGGCAGGGAGGAGTAGCACTGCCAAAGTATGAGGAAAAGAAAGAATAAGAGCTCGGCTCTGCTCTCCACCATGGGCCATGTTCTTGGCTGAGTGCTTTATAGACATGGTCCTAATCTGCATAATAGCCCTGACAGTGAGTTCTCATTTTACACATTTTATGATGAGAGAAGCCCAGGGACTTGCCTGGAGCACATTACTCCAATAGCTGGGCTTTCCTTGCTCCATCTGGCTGCTCCAGAGGGGAGGGAGGAGATTGAGGGGCCAGGAGCCAGTTCTGGGGTAGAAGGGGCTGGGCTGGGGAGAACGGTGGCAGCTGCCACCCCTGGGCACTCCTGCCCTGTTCCTCAGCCTGCTTTCTCACAACAGCACATGCCTCTGCCCTTCCTTCTGAGTCACACTGAGTCAAGCACAAGGGCACTTTCCACCATGCAAGACATTTGGGAAAAGCTGATCCCTCAAGCTGTGTGGCACGGCCCTCAAGCCTGGCACCCAAGCAGAGCTGCCTTCCCCTCTGCCTACCAAGATGCCTGTGACTCTGGGGTGTCAGGGAAGCAACAGGAGAGGGAGGAGCAGGTGCCACTTTTGCCCTGACCTGTTCCAGCCGGAATCAACCAGCTCTCTGCTCCACCGTCAGAGGTGGTCAGCGTCACCATGTGGGAATGGAGCTAAAACAAACCAAAATCCAGCAGGCGTTGAGCCTATGTGTTACCAGTGGAGTCATGTTGACCCATGGCATGTCTTGGGTTCCTGCTATATGCCTGGTTCTGTGCCAGACACCTTGAGGGCTTGACCAGTAAGGTGTGTCTGCTGTTTTTGAGTCGTTGACAGGTCAGTGACCCCCCACTCAACAGAGAGGCAGTAAAAGTTATGGCTTCATAGGGCAAGGCCTTCTTTCCTCTGTGCCCTGCCTGGAGGACATCTGAGGACAGTTGGCATCTCCATTTGGTGGTGGTGGGCGCCCAGCTGCCAGTTACCTATGGTGGGTGTGGAGGTAGTAAATGTGACACGAGGGCCTTGTGAAGCCTTCAGCCGGTGCATGTCCTGAGTCGGGAGTGGAGCCATCATGCATGACAGGTGCTGCCAAATGCTACAGCTCACTCTGCCAGTGGGCAGGTTAGGTGAAGGCACCTTATGAACATACCTTAGAGTCAATTTTCTGCCGTGTTGTGTCTGGATAATATTCATAAGGAGACCTAGCAAATGCTTGTGGTAGAATTGATGTCATCTCCTTGTTGTGAAAGTCATACCCGCTAAGCAGTGGCCTGAGCATTCCTTTGCTTGTGGTCAGTAAGCTACTGGCCTCCTGGCAGCTTGTGATGACCAGTTCAGTGGTGCTCCTCTCCCTTCTTACCAGGTAGAGAGGAAATGCTGAGTGGACAGCAAGTTTCCTGGGAAGTTTCTCAGTGTATTCCGTGGCTCACTCACCAAATCTGAACCCCTCCCCTCCAGTGAGGACAGCAACATTTTCCAGTCATGAGATACCCTTTCCTTGGCTGACAGTGTTTGTATGTCACAGGTGGTCTGTAAGTGACTGCTCCTCATTTAAAACCGAAAATGAACTAAGCGTTGAGCCCATCCTAGTGCCAGCCTCTGTGACTGTTACCTCATCAGCCCTGCTATGGGAAGGCATCATTCCCATTCTTACACATGAGGAAACCATGGCTGACAGCACCATCTCAGGGCCCACAGATCAAAAGTACAAATGCCAGGAGTCATCCCTACCCTGCAGACTTCTCTCCAGGATGTAGCCTTCCCCTCGGAGACAAGCTGTGATGTGTGCTATCTTAAATCTCTGTGGTTAGCACTTAGAATGGCCCCCAGTAACTGCTTTCTACTGTTAGCTATAATAAAAACTTAGCATGAGCAAATTGTCCATTTTTCTGTCTCTCACTACTCTGAGCACAGTGATCCCTCCAAATCTCTGGAGCAGGCTCAGCACTTACGTAAAGTTATGTGGAGGTTGTCAGAGGAAATTTTGCTTTCCTGCCTACTCCAAAGAGGAAATTGATGACTCCATTATGACATACCGTTGAGGTGAATGTCCCTGGAACAAAGATTTCTAATTGCCAGCCTTCACGTATAAGGCAGTTTTTATTTTTTAAAGCATTTTAATTAATTATTTATTGGCCACACAGCTTTTGGGATTTTTTTATTTCCCCCACCAGGGATCGAACCTGTGCCCCCTGCAGTGGTAGCTGGGAGTCTTAACCATTGGACCACCAGGGAAGCCCCTAAGGCAGTTGTTGAACCACACAATTCCTATGCCCTCCCCATTGGTATAGTGTTTGGTAGTTGGTGGTCCCTTAGAAATTTGACCCTCTGTCTTGTGGGTGAGCACTCTGGAGGAGGAAGTGGCTGACACTGACATCTGGTACTAAGTAAAGCTTTGAAAGAGGCTCAGAGGCTGCTAAAGAGTCAGCCTTGGTTGCAGGGGAGATTCCTCATTGCTCTCTGGAGAAACTTTGCTGTTTCCTGGGATGCTGTGGGCAGCAGGAGATGCTCCCACTGTGCCTTCACTGATAAAGTGCATTCAGGACCTTTAAAGGAGACCGCATTCACTCTGCTGCTCTGTTGAGTTTGGTTAACATGCTAAAGAGTTCAGCTGTATAAAAAGAATCAAACTGTCTGAAATTTCTGGATATTTACCTATTTTTATGGCAACAGTGGGCTTTCCATGTGTGCTAGTGATAAAGAACCCGCCTGCCAGTGAAGGAGACATAAGAGACACGGGTTCGATTCCTGAATTGGAAAGATCCCCTGGAGGGCATGGCAGCCCACCCCAGTACCCTTGCCTAGAGAGTCCTGTGGACTGAGGTGCCTGGCAGGCTATAGTTCATGGGGTGGCAGTCAGACATGACTGAAGCGACTTAGCACGCATGCATCCACATGGCAACAGGGCTACTGTGAGTGGGGCCTGTATTTTCTCATTTTCTTAGTTTTCTGTCCTTACTTCTTCTTCAGGCTACTCATTCTGGTGGGACCCTGGTGCTGGTGGGGCTGGGCTCTGAGATGACCAGCGTGCCCCTTGTGCACGCAGCCACCAGGGAGGTGGACATCAAGGGCGTGTTTCGATACTGCAATACGTGAGTATGTTGTGGGTGAACCAGGCTGGCGAGTGGCCAGCAAGTCCAGGGGAGGCCTTCCACGGCCTCTGGGACCAAGAGGTTCTGTCTATTTATTCACGAGAGGCACTCCCTGGCTGCATTGTGAGCCATGCGATATGATAAGGCTCCAAAGAGAGAGCTGACAGGTCTGTAGGGAGAGAGGGAGGGAGGGAGATTGTGAGGCATGCTCTTCTTGAATGTCTGCCCCTCATTGCCCAGGTGCTATCTTTTCCATTTCTAAGTGGTCAGATCTCTACCTTCCCTCTTTAAAGAGAAGAAGGAAAGAAATGAGGACAACCACAAGAACTCAAGTTCCTTGGTTCCCACTCCCGGTCCCCAGGTCCCACCCTGGGAAGAGACAGGGTCTTAATAAATGCCAACATATGTTTTGTGGCTCAATCCTCTCCCTGCTGGGGAACTCTGTCCAGGACCATCGTCCCCACCAGGGGCCCTTTCTCCCATTTTAGAGTTTGTACCCGTCCCCTCAACAGAGTGCTGTTTTTTCCAGTGAACTCTGCCAAATGAACTGCTACACGGTGTGATTTGATCGTTCTGGGCTGCCGCCCTGAGGCTATCTACCTTTTCACAGTGGCTTATGTATGCCTTAGGCCTTCATGCCAGAGAAATTCTAGGCTTCATGGCAGACATTGCATTTGAGAACAGACTCCGTACTCCTGAATTACAAAAACAAATAAGTGTGGCCAAGCTGATCTTCTTGGTAGTTTTGGGGCCCTCCCTCTTTTCCTCCTGAAGGTTGAGTGTAATGCTTGTGATCTTTTTCAGATGGCCGATGGCGATTTCAATGCTTGCATCCAAGTCTGTGAATGTAAAGCCCTTGGTCACCCATCGGTTTCCTCTGGAGAAAGCTCTGGAGGCCTTTGAAACATCCAAAAAGGGTTTGGGGTTGAAAGTCATGATCAAGTGTGACCCCAACGACCAGAATCCATGATGTGACTTGAGCTCTGTCGTTGTCCCCACTCTCAGCATGTTGGGGTTCAATGGTTGACTGGGAATGGTGGAAGTTTCTTTTGAGTAGTTAGAATAATTAAAATAATTCATTGTAAGCAGAGAGCCTTACGCTGGGGAGTTGTTGTGCCTTAAAAACACAAGTAAGGAGAATTTGGGGGAACTTGTAGTCAGGATGACCTGTTTATGCTGATCAAAGTTCAAGTAGAGCAGAGCTTGGCAGGCAAGTGCTGGGAACTCCCCTTCTTCCTGGAGTGCCTGGAAGTTGAATAAGGAAAGAAATCTGCCTATTGAATTCCTGCTTCTAGTGTGACTGTGGCCAGATGGGAGATGGTAGCTCAGGTAAGAAGAGACCATTTACAACTTTATCAAGACTTAAGTGGTCCAGAACCTGATTTTCACAAAAATCTGCAGCTCCGGGTTGAGGGTAAAAGGTTGTGAACAATTTTACTTCAGAACACAGTGCCTCTCCCTCGAAACAAGGGCTATTTGGTTTGATGACAAAAGGAGAATAAGGGACTCACTTTCCTGGATCTAGGACATATAAAAATCAAACAAATAAAACTGAAATCTCATATGAAATCAAACCAGCTTGTATTCCTTAATTGTAGAAATAGACAAGGAACTTTGCAGCACTGCTTGGAGAATTACCTCTTCAGATCCTGAGAATTCTGTGTGACTTATTTTGCAAGGTGAAGAATCACCTTCCCAATGTGCCCGACCTGCACTCTTTTGCACATTTGGGGGCAGCCACTGCAGGCTTCTTTGTTACTAGGCAGCCAGGAGGTGCCTACCTAAGGACAGACACTGGGAGTCCTCATGGTAGACCTTAAATCGCATTCAGACTAGCCCAGGAGAGTTTGGGCAGTACACCTGTCTTACCCCACAGGATTAGCATGCCATTCTAGGCTCAGAGCTCACTAATGATTATTAGACAATTTGTTTAGTTCCAGTCTTTATGAGCAGGAAACTTTTTCCCTCCTCAGAGCCAATTAAGGGTCTTGGTACCTTTCTGTCTGATTGAGTGATAGCTCTGACCTTGTCTGTTTTAATTATGGGATTTTCCTGGGTAAGATTGGGGTCTAAAACACACCATGCCATTTGTGACTTTGAGGTTACTGGTCACGAATGAGGATACAGTAGCTGGGACATGATTTGGACTGAAGTCCTACCCCTCAGTTCAGCTAGGGTTGGCGGGCGAGTTTGAAGAGGTTCTGGTTTTCTCGTGACCAGGGAAGGCTGTAACCAGTGCCTGGAGTTCCTCAAACTGATTTGGGTAATAAATTCTGCTTGTACTACATGACTGCTACCCCCATTTGTGGCATTGTTTGGGGAGAAATTGACTTTGGCTACCCATTTCACAAAAGGAAACGTCTGGGGTTTTTGAGAGTGACGCATTTTCTGCATCAAGTACAATTTTCATTGACTGTTGAAAACTTAATGATCTCTAATCCTCACAGCAAGCCAAATATAATTATTTTACAACTAAGGAAATAGATCAAGTAATTTGCTTGAGATCTCACGCTGCTTTTTATTTCTCGGGTTATCTTTGGAGTTATCTTGCGTTTACACACAGCACACGCACACACTCAGGAGTCACACCACTTCCTTCCCTAAGTCCTGTTTAGATAGGGCCAAACTTGCTGGCTCCCTTCTCTTGAAACTCTTTCCAGCTCAGTGATGCCTGACGTTCTTGAACGTGGGCTGAGAAAGACTCTTCCCTTTCTAGATGGAAGTCTTCCAATAGAAATACCCCTAAAGGAGGTGGACTCACTATGTTAAATTCACAAGTAGCCACTCTTCCTCTGATTGTGATTCAGTGGAGGGAGGAAGCCACTGAACCTGAAAAGGACTTAGGAGTTGCAGTGGGGACTCCTGGAAAGGTAGGGCCACCAAGGACAAAAACATGTGGCTCACTTCACAATGGTGATGGGGCTAGATCTTCTATGTTAAGGTCTTGGAGCCTCTACTCCCTGGTCCGTTGAATGGGCTTCCTGATACCTCCATGCGAGCAGTTTCAAGGAGTGAATGGGCTGATTGAAACCAGTTCAGGAAACACTTTCCATTTCCAAATCCCCCCAGAGCTCTACCTACTGTGATGTTTGACAGCTTCCCAAGCAGGGGCAGAGAGCGTGGTTGGTAGGAGAGGAAGTGGTATGGGATGAGATGCCAGCAAGTCCTCCAGGTCGCGAGAGGACCCAAGTCAGTGAACTAAGCTGTTGCTGGGGCTCCTTCTTCTCTGCATCCATATTAAGACGTTCCCTCCACTGTTTGGAAGGGTTGCAGGAAGCCCAGAAATTCAGTTCTTCTGCCACCTTCCCTAATTCAATAAATATTGATTCAGTGAATCAGTTCCAGAAACAAGAATATGAATTCCCCACAAGCTCCCCAAACTTGGGTGGCCTTGCCGGCCTGTGTGTGCTCTAGCACTGGTGTGTGGCACCAGTTAATACTGAAGACCCCACCCAGCTGGCACTCCCAACTTGGGTGGAGAGCTGAGAAGAAGGACCCTGCCAGCAGGGTAAAGGGTACAAGGGGCAGGCTGCCCTTTGGACCTCAAAGGAGAGGGGGACACCACTCCAACCACTTCCTCTTGCCATCCACATTTGGCTATGGTGGATGCTGTCATAAGTCGCTTCTGGATCCCCCGTCCCTGGGTGTCAGGCCATCCCAGTCTCACTTCTGTGTAACACAGTCCTGCCTCTTCCTTCTTGGTTCCTATCTTGCTCCCATTGGGAGAGCAAAGGAGTCTCATGGGAACTCGGCTGGATCAGAGGTTAAGAGTTGGGGGGAGAGACAGAATTTACTGGATATTTGCCTTTTCCCAGAACTGTCCTCTGCACACGATATCAGTCTGGGCTTGGAGTACAGAAGCCAATATACAGGACTCACACGCCTGGGTAGCAGGCAGGTCTCCAACTTCACTGTCGCATCCACACATCGCGGTCCATGAGGGCTCAGGGAGGGAGGCAGTGAGGCGGCCTGGCTGGGAACTCATCACCCGAGGGGAGCGTCTGTCAGGCAGCAGCAGAGGCTGTCTGGTGTAGCCACTGCCGTCCTGAAGCAGCACAGTCACACTCCCATGGCCTTCCTCTCTCCCTCCTGACTGTCCTCTCTGCTTAAAGCCTTGGCTGAGCCAGACCCTTAGTTCTTTCCGTGGGCACCTACAAGTGGTACAGGATGCATGCAAGATGTTCCTGCCAAAAGATCTTTCAGTGGATCTTCTCATCAGCGGGAGCTTCTTGAAGGTGATATGTTGGAGAGAAGCCTCTGTCCTCTAGGGTCTTGCACCCAACAGGCCTACAAGAGGCAGCTTGTTGCGAAGGACTTGGTGCAGGAGTCCTGGGTTGTATCTAATCCCAGGCCTGCAGCTAACTCACTGTGTGACTTCCCAAGTCACTTTCCCAATTCAGGCCTTGGTTTCCTCCATTGTTAATGGGAGGGTTGCACTGGGTGATCTTTAAGGTCTCTTCGAGTGCTGGTATTTCATTAGGTTCCCATCATCCAGAAGCCCTGTGGAGTAAGGACCCCTTTAGGGCTATCCCTCAGGCTCTAGATGTGAGTGCTCTTCTTGGGTTTCAGCTCCAGTCTTGTCTGTATGTTAATGGGTGGCTGGAGGGAGGAGAAAGGAGCTGTCTGTAGGAACACCCAAGTTCTTGGCATCACCTTATTCTACTCCTTAGCCTTAGGCTCTCAGGTGTGATCCTGAGGTGGGCGTTGCAGCCCCAGAGCTGGGCCTGGGGAGGTGTGGCCCCATCATTGACTTCCCTGTGTGTGGGCGGAGGCACAGCCTGGCTGTGGTTCTCCATGTAGGACGCCCAGGAGGGGGAGCCTGATGTGGGACTTGGTTCCCTTGCTTAATGGGGAGAGCCTCTGCAGTTGTAGTTATCCTCCCATTTGTGGGTCATCCACTGGGGGATGTGCGACTTGACTATACTGCCCCTCCTGCTTGCCTTGTTGTGAGTCCTTTATTCCTTTCTTGGCTGTGCTGGGTCTTCATTGCTGGCATGTGGGCTTTCTTCAGTTGTGGCGCGAGGACTTCTCGTCGCAGTGTGCAGGCTTCTCTAGATGATGATTGAGAGCTCTAGGGTACCTGGGCTTTCCAGCTGTGGTGCACAGGCCTCGCTGCCCTGTGGCACGTGGAATCTTAGCTCCCTGACCAGGGACCAAACCTATGTCCCTTGAATTGGAAGGCAGATCCCCAACCACTGGACCACCAGGGAAGTCCTGTGATTCCTTCTTTACATCTTCAGTTGTAGATCTTTTCCGATAGTTTTCAGGTCTTTCTCATTAATAATTTGCTCTGTAAATAGTTGTAATTTTGGTGTGCCTGGGCGGGAAGGTGAGCTCAGGGTCTTCCTACTCCACCATCTTGGCCCCTCCCTTAACTGTGTCACACATCATTATTCTATATCACCATATCCCATCATATGGATATACCATTATTTATAAAGCAAATCACAGTGGTTTGGATATTTGGAGACTCTGCAGGGTTTTGAGCTTATGATAAAGTTTCAGTGACTATCCTTGTACATACATTTTCGTACTTATAACTTGCTCCTTCCTGAAGTTGTATTTTAGAATGACAATAGCTGGGTTGAAGAGTATATACCTTTTAAAGGTGACTTGGTTAGAAAAGAAAACAGAATATTGAGACCACCTAAGAAAATCTGAGTTTGGGTATGCTTGAGTCCATGTACAGTGTGGGAGGATTCTGCAGAATGGGAGAGCTTTCAGAGATGGGGCCATGCAGCCACCAGCTCTCTGGCTTCAGGCCAACACTGGGAAAGCTGGAGACTTGGGCCTCCACCATCTGTAACCTGAACAGGACACCATTTCTTCAGGCCTTCATCTTCTTATTAGTAAACTCAGTATCCCTTCTAGCAGGATGTGAGAACAAACAGCTCCTGTAAAAGGCTGGCCTAGGATTCATGGGGAGCTGTGACTGGATCACTGTGGCGCAGGGGACCCTCCGCTGTAAATAAACTTATACTAGAAGGCTCTCTCCACTCCACCAATCTTCAATGCCAGAGCACTCTGAGAGCCATTCACTTCAATAAGCCACTTGGAGGAAGTGAGGATGGTGTGTATAGAATGTTCCTTTTGGGCCCTGACCTCTCTTATATATGCAAATCAACGTGGTATAGAAAGAATTCAAATAGTTAATAAGATGCAAATCTTGGATTCTCAGACCTTGCAGATTGACAGTTTGTAGTACTCTTTTGGAATTTCTGAGCAAGTGATTAAAATACAATTGTCACATTGCTTTTTTAAGCATGTATATATTTAACGCTGTGCATATATATATATAGCTTAACAATGTAGAATTTCAAGTGTTTTGCATATTTGTGTCATGTGTTTTCAGAAACACTAAAGTGAATCATTTTCCTTGTCACCCACGAAATGGAATGAAATAGGACTTTCAGCATTGATAATCTCAAGGATTTATAATTCTAAAGAACTTCTGGGAAAATTGCTAAGCAGAAGATAAGACAACATATGAGCTTAGAGGGAGTGAATGAGGAAAAAGCTCAGAGGAAATGGAGCCAGTAATCTAGGGTAGGGTGAAGAAAGTGACTCAGCTGTGACCTTTGGAAACTGGGGTTGCTTGTTCTGGGGAGCAACAACTGGACTTACAGCACATCACAGGGGCAGACAGGCTCTAGCCAGAGCTACCCTGGGCACCCCAGACTTGGCTTCCCCTGGTGAAAAGTGTAGTGAACGTGTTAGTCGCTCAATTGTGTCTGACTCTTTGCAATACCATGGACTGTAGCCTGCCAGGCTCCTCTGTCCATGGGGATTCTCCAGGCAAGAATACTGGAGTGGGTTGCCGTACCCTCCCCCAAGGGATCTTCCCAATCCAGGGATCAAACTCGGGTCTCTTACATTGTAGACAGATTCTTTACTGTCTGAGCCACCTACCACATACAAAATTCCCACATCTTGCTGCACACCCAACAAAACTAGAACTCAGCTGGTCCCTAAAGCCATACTGCCTCTTCCAGAACAGGGTTTGAAAGGCAGTGAATCTTTCAGGGGACAGACAGATATTGCTGGGGTTGGCTGAGGAAGAGTTTTCTGTCATCCAATATGCATCTTGTCATTGGCCCAACTACAGGAGAAGCTCTCCTGCATTTGGAAGCGGTGATAAAGGAAGAGGCCAGTGGGGTGTTTGGATGTCTTGGGCTCCCCATAGAAAGAAAGAAGTAGGTAGGTACATGTTAGGCTACTCCATTTTCTTATGACCTTGAGCTACTCAAATTCTAAAAGCCTTGGGTTCCTTATTCTTTTAAGTAGGAAAGATAACACCTACCGCAGGGTGGTCACAGGGGCAGAATGAATGTCTCCATGACTGTGGCCCTGCCCCTTCCTCACCAAATCTCCTGTCTCCAGCTGGTGAATGGGGTGAATGGGCAGGGTACATGATCCCCAAGGCTTTTCTGGCTCTGTGCCTCAAGTCTGAGAAAGTGCTTCAAAGAAGTTCCCAGGGTGACAAGAAAGGCTCAGCCTGCCCGTGACCCAGTGTCCTCTGCTTTTCCATAAACCTGTCAGGGCTAGGAGGAGGAGATGGCACCTAGACATGGAGGCCAAGCAGGAGAAGTAGGAACCAGGTAACTGCATTCAGGAGCTCCCTGTTATCTGCCTGCCCTGCTCTACGCCTGTGACCACCCAGAGGAACCCTGCACCCAGGAGCCCCTAAGTAAGTGATTGGTCCCTGCTGCTAGAGTCTCCCCAAGGCCATGGCTATGCCTCTCACCCACATTATGGAGGTACCCCTCAATGGCTGGTGTGGTGCCTGGTGCTTACAGAGGGAGCTCTGGGAGTGTCTGTAGCCTGATAAGTAGCCTAATCTCACTCTGAGCTCTGAGCCATTGCTTCTCAGCAGTTGGCCTGAGCTGACCCCAGAGCAGCTAGTTCTCAGCGTGTTTCACTGGGTAACAGAGGAAGGACCTGAGAGGTATGTCCAGAGCCAGAGGAGGGCTCACCTACTCTTAAAGCCCCCTGCCCTGGAGACCCATCAGAGACAGCCTGGGGTCCAAGTGAGATGGGGCAGCTGAGCTGGATCTCATTGAGGGACAAGGAGTGAGACCAGCTGCCCCCTTCAGATCTCTTTGGTTTTAAGGGGGCTTGTGGGGGCCCTGTGGTATGATAAGAACAACTCTGGACCACAGGCAGAATCCTGGGTTCCGGATCCAGGCCCCCCCTAAGTTTAGGAGGTCCATTTAGTTTATCTGTGTGTTCCTGGGTGTCTGTCGTAGGAGCAGTAAAACCTCTCTCAGTAGTCTCATCTATACAGCAGGATACTAAGCTGCTGTGGAAAAGAATGAGGGGATAGTCATAACAGCCAACCCCCTGAATGCTTACTATGGGCCAGACTCTTTTTAATTAATTAATTTATTTATTTATTTATTTATTTTTGGCTATGCTGGGTCTTCATTGCTGCTAGTGGACTTTCTCTAGTTGTGGTGAGTGGGTCCTACTCTTCATTGTGGTGCACAGGCTTCTCAATACGGTGGCTTCTCTTATTGCAGAGCATGCGCTCTGCACATGCTTCAGTAGTTGTGGCGCAGGGGCTTAGTTGCTCCGCAGCATGTTGAATCTTTCCAGACCAGGGATCGAACCCATGTCACCTGCATTGGCAGGCAGATTCCTTATCCACTCCACAACCAGGGAAGTCCTGGGCCAGACTTTTTTCTGAGAATGCTGGGTATCTTAATTCATTTCAACCTTACAACAACCCTATGGGATTGGTATTTCTTCCATTTTAAACCTGAGAAAACTGAGGTACAGAGATTAAATAATTGCCCCAGATCCTCCCCCGACCCCATACATACATATGTTTGACTGTGGGGGAAATTGTCTAGAAGGATAGACACCAAACTGTTAATGGTAGTTCACCACAGAGGAGAGGATTTGAGGGAGGTTTCATGGTGTTTGAGGGGAGGGGAACAGAAGGAGTTTCATCATTTTTTTTTAATTGTATAAATATCTCTATTATTTAAAAAGTTTTGACCATTATCATTTAAAAAACTGAATAAGGATGTCACAACTCACTGTAGCTTTCAGAGTTAAATGCAGAAGTGCATGAGCTGTATCATGAACTCCCAAGGCAGAGGACTCTCTCCAGTCCCAGAAATGCCTCAGCTGCAGCCAGTTCTGAGGAGCAGGGAGAGGAAGGGAGCCACCCAATCTCGATTACAACCCCACCCCTGACACCTAGAAGACCCCTGGCAGGCTGGGCAAGGCGATCTGTTACATCATGGGCCCAGGAGTCACTTGTGAGATCTCAGGACCATAGGGTGGAACCATGGGTCTGAGAAGTGAGCTGTTTGCCTCCTTGTGTTGTTATCTCTTGGTCTTCTTAAGTAAATCATGTCCTTTATCTGATGACTAGGGGAGTAACCGCTCTTATGGGAGCAGTAGTTGGCAAGTCTTCCCTCTAGTTCTGCATGCCTGCATCTTTTGGTCTTGGCCATGTTTTGTGGACTCCATGACACTGAGTTCTGTTTGTTGGTTTCTTTTTCTTTTTTCTTTTTATTTATTTTTTAATTGAAGCATAATTGCTTTACAGAATTTTGTTGGTTTTTGCCATGCATCAGCATGTTTGTTCCTTTTTTAATATAGTTTTTAAATTTTTTTGGCTGTGCTGGGTCTTCATTGCTGTGCAGTCTTTCTCTGGTTACAATGAATGAGGGCTGCTCTTTAATGCAGCACTCAGGCTTCTCATTGCAGTGGCTTCTCTTGTTGCAGAGCACAGGCCCTAGGCACTCTGGCTTTAGCAGTGGGACGCATGGGCTTAGTTGCTCCCCAGCACCTGAACCCAGGCCAGGTGAGGCCTGTTTGTCATAAAATGATCTTTTGTTGGGGTCACCAGCACTGATGAGGTAGCCTGTCACACTGATGTCAACAGATCCAAAGGTAAAAGAAATTCACGGAGGTTATTGCCTTCTAAAGATGCCATCTTTAGGGAGGTCTGGTTGTGGAAGGGGAACACAGCTCAAGTCTGGACCAGTAGAATGCAGACTCCAACCCAGAGTTGAGTTTGTACAATTGACCTTTATCCTTCAAGGATTGGTTCCCTCCTCCAGAGACTTTTCCTAAACTCCCTCACGACTCTACCATTTATCTTGGTGTTTAATCAGTTATTTATTGTTTGATATAATCTATGTGCCATAAAGCCCAAGAAAATCTGTTCTGTGCCCAGCACTTTGCTAGGCAGTGGAAAAACGACAGTGAATAGCAGGGGCCCAGGCCCTCCCTTCCAGGAGTTCACAGCGTAACAGGAAAGACGGACCTTGAACAAGCACTGTGCTTGCAAGTGTAATGAGTTACTGCACTTTCTCCCCAAAGCGGGACTGATTTCACTCCCAGAGGGCTGGGATGTGTCTTGCAGTCCTTTTGAGCCCTGTGGGCTCTAACGTGACCTGTCACAGCAATTATTCAATAAATGCCATTTGAATAATTAACAATGAGAAACAGATTATGAAAATGTTTAACTGTTTCTTTTCTTAATTTAGGTATGTATGTATATATGCTCAGTCATGTCCTATTCTTTTCGACCCCATGGACTGTAGCCCACCAGGCTCGTCTGTCCCTGGAATTTTCCAGGCAAGAATACTGGAGTGGGTTGCCATTTTCAACTCCAGGGGATCTTGCTAACCATGGAATTGAACCTGCGTCTCTTGAGTCTTCTGCATTGGCAGGCAGATTCTTTACCATTAGTACCACCTGAAAAATAATATTTATATTAGTTTCAAGTGTATAACATAATGATCCATATTGTGAGACGATAATCACAGTAAGTCTAATTAACATCTGTCACTGTATATAGTTAGAAATCTTTTTCTTGTAATGAGAACTTTAAAAATCCACTGTCTTAAAGCAACTTTCAAATATGCAATACAGTATCATTAACGATAATCACCATGCTGTAGTTTGGGATTTTTTTTTTTTCATAATTTTATAAATTTTTGTCTTCGTTGCTGCACAGGCTTCTCCCTAGGTGCAGCGAGTGGGGGCTACTCTCTCTAGTTGTGGTGTGCAGGTTTCTAATTGCAGTATCTTTTCTTGTTGCATAGTGCGGGCTCTAGGGTGTGTGGGCTCAGTAGCTGTGGCACCCAAGCTCTAGAGCACAGGCTCAATAGTTGTGATACATGGGC
This sequence comes from Dama dama, assembly GCF_033118175.1. Classification (NCBI taxonomy): domain Eukaryota; kingdom Metazoa; phylum Chordata; class Mammalia; order Artiodactyla; family Cervidae; genus Dama; species Dama dama. Next base: position 37,620,871 of record NC_083692.1, read on the forward strand.
TTAGTTGCTTTGAGGCATGTGGGATCTTGCTGGACCAGGGATCAAATCTGTGTCTCCTGCACTGACAGGCTGATTCTTTACCCCTGAGCTACCAGGGAAGCCCCTGATTGTTTCTTGATCACCTTCTCTTTCTATACCATTAGACGCACCAAGATGGAAAAGAGCAGAAATTCTGAGATTTCATGGGACCTGAGTTCAACTCCTGATTTTGCTTGTTCCTTCTTGGATGTTTGTGGGCCATTACTCTCTCAGCCTCAGGTGCCTTCTCTGTAAAATGAGAGCAATAACACCTTCTCCAAAGAGTTAATGTGAAGATTAAATGAGGCAATTTGTATAAATGTGGTATAGAGTCTAGAACACACACCTTTAAATGTTTGTTTCCTTCTCCTGGCCAATTGAACCTTGGATGAAAGGTCAAAGAAGGGCTTCTATTTCCCAATACAGGGTTTCTATTCAGTTAGGATAATGAGCACAGAGGGAAATGGTAAACTTTTAGGTCTGGAAGCAGTCTTAGCCTACTCCCTTCATTTTCTCAGTGAGGAAATTGAAGCCCAGAGGACTCTGGTGATTTGCCAAAGGTCACACAATGATTTTAGTAGTAGGGCTGGAAACAGAACCCAGGTGCCGACCCAGCGTCGGGCAACTTGGGGCAACTTCTCCTACAACTTTATAATTTTATTGCCAGCCTCTCACTCTCAGAAAAGGAAGTGTCTTCATATTACAGTTTATCTGAAGTCTCTGCAGGGAGGAAGGTAATTCCTGAGAAGATGGCTGGAGAGATTCCCAGTCCTTTACAACTTCCTGGAGACTGGGCGGGGAGGTTAGCTCTCCTTGTCACATTCCAGGGAATACCAGGATGGAGTGACTTCCTGGGGGCCTGATGTCCCTAGAGGGTAGGGCAGGCCTCCTCCTCCCCCTTCCTAGAGAGATGGGACGGGGAGAGAGCAGTCAGCACGGGACAGACCTGGACTCAGAACAGGTCACTTGGACTTCCCTGGTGGCCTAATGGTTAGGAATCTGCACAGGTTTGATCTTGATCCCTTGTCCAGGAAGATCCCACATGCCACAGGGCATCTAAGCCTGTGGGCCACAACTACTGAACCCGAGCTCTGGAGCCCATGCTCTGCAACAAGAGAAGCCAGCATAATGAGAAGCCCGTGTGCTGCAACTAGAGAGCAACCCTGGCTTGAGGCAGAGAAAGCCCATGTGCAGCAAGGAAGACCCACAGCCAAAAATAAATAAGTAAACAAATAAATTTAAAAAAAGAAAAAAGGACAAGTCACTTAGCATCACTCAAGCCCCAAATACTCCAAACTCCTCAGAATATGGAGCACTGACTCCTAGAGCTTCAACCTTTCTTAATAATAACAGTGACAACAACAATAATATTACTAAGGGCCAGGCACTGTTAAAGGCTATCATACATTATCTTTGCCTGAACACTTGCAGCCTGCTTTTGAGAGGCAAAATAAAGTGGTAGTTAAGGGCCTGGTCTCTGGTTAAAACTTCCTGGGCTCAAATCCATATCTCTCACTTACATACAGGGCAATATAGGTAAAAATCAAGTGAATTAATACGTATAAAGCATTCACCATAGCACTGGGCACACAGCAAGCTCTGTGTGCTTTAATTGTTAAAATCTTATAGTCACCTCAGGGGCCTTTCCTTAATCATCTTATCTAAAGGGCTCCCTTTAATGATTCACTTTCAGATTATTGTTTTATTATTTTTTAAACTCTTTATCATGATCTAGGATTATCTTCCTTTTCTTTCTTTCCTTGTTTCTTGTCCATTTGCTCCCATTAACAGAGAAGTTCCATGGAAGCTGAATCTTGCTTGGGACCTAATAAAAGCTCAGCACATATTTGTTGAATTGAATTGAATTTTATCATTGGATTTTTCCCCTTCTATGAAGAGGCAAAATGCACTGAGAGTTCCTTTGTTTGCTCAAGGTCACCCAGCTGGTGACCCAGTTTGATTCAAAATCCCTCACTCTTAACGACTATGCTAAATTGGCTCCTCTTACTCAAAAATTCTTGGGGCTTCCCAGGTGGTGCTAGTGGTAAAGAACTTGCCTACTGATGCAGGAGATATAAGAGACATGGGTTCAATCCCTAGGTTGGGAAGATCCCCTGGAGGAGGGCATGACAACCCACTCCGGTATTGTTGCCTAGATAATCCCACGGACAGAGGAGCCTGACAGGTTACAGCCCATACAGTCGCAGAGTCGGACACAAGTGAAGCGACTTAGCATGCACGCAGGCACTCAAAAATGCTTGTAAGTGAATGGGAAGGTTGCCACATCTTATCAACTTTCTCCCCTCTCAAATGGTGCTGGGTCTGGAAATTTGGGGGAGAACAGCAAAGAGCTAGCCTTCATGTCTTTCTCCTAGAGCTCAGCCTCAGCACATCCCCACATCTTCATGTACTCCTTTCCCACCTGACCCTGAAGCCCTTTCACCCATTCTCATCCTCATCCTCTCCATCTCCAGCCCCACTTCCCTCCAATCCCACCCTATTCCTTCTCTACCCCTGTTCCATTCTCAACCCCATTCCCATGCCCAAGGCAGGGCTTGGGCTGGGCTCTGTCCTAGGACCTGAGACCTATATCTGCGACCTGAGGTAGAAAAGATTTGCTTTCTTTCACAGAGTTGATATAAGATATAAACATGTCTGTTAAATTTTCATGAGTCATACTTCCATAGTCCTCTTTCTCTGGATGTTTTGGTGGCCTCCTATGTTTACGTATTTTCCAGTGTCTAACCTCTCCCCTAACTCATGATCTCATTTGTGCCGTCCCTGATCTCATTATCTCAATCCAAAGGCACTTTGCCTGCTTGCTGCCTGATCCTGCCTTTCAATTCATTTCCCAAGACTTGGCTCAAAGTTCCAGGAAGGGTGGGGCCCGTCGAAGTTCTAGTGAATAGCCACACTGAAAACACTTCTATCCTCTCTGCGAGTCCTTGACTTCTATCACGCAACACGTGGCTTTCTGGAAACAGGACAAGGTTAGACAGTGGCCAGATCATATGAATACGTGCTTCAGTCTGACATCTGGAACTTGGCTAGGGTGTGGTGTCAGGACTAATGCCAGGCAGGCTGGGTGTCACCTGAGGCTACTAAAGATCTTGGTGGCACAGATGTTCCTCTGTCCAGCTGGACAGGCAGTTGCCATTGTCTGGATCCTGGGCAAGAGTGATCATGGAGTCTTCAGGAGACCTTCAGTCAGGCCCAAGCATGAGGGAGGATAAGGCTGAGTAGAGATTATGGACAATCATGACAGCCATGTCAACAACATCTGCTAGCCTCACAAGGATAGGTGAGTTAGGATGAGACAGATAGATATTTTGAATGGTCTTTAGAAAGGAATAAGGAAGGCACCAATGGGCCACATTTGGGAATACAGTAAGGCTGAGACTTAAGGGGCTGGAGTTTGGAATTAATGACTGGTTGTCTACCCGGCGAGGGGCAGAAGGGCTGGAGGCCTATAGGTCTGATGCTGTTAGGAGATAAGTAGGTTAATGATCATCATCCACTGCAATTGTACAATATATTCTCATGCATTTCCTCATCTATCTAATTTTCTGGGCCAGTATCACTGTCTGTCTTCCTAATATCCACACAGACATTTTAATACATGAGTAAACAGGCTCAGAGAAGTTATGGGATTTTCTTCTGTAGCTACTTATAGGCAGAGTCAGCATAGTGTCCAGGTCTCTTGGCCCCTGATCTGGTGCCCTTCCAGTTCTCTCAGAGATTCCTTCAGTACAGAGGGTAGGGGCCTCAAGGCATTTGACCTGTCAGAAGAGGTAGAATAGAACCAACAGGGGGAGAAGCCTGGGGCAGGAATGTGGAGACGGCCTGAAACTCTCCCTGCCACAAGTCCCACTGGCTGGAGGACTCTATGACCCAGCAATTCCACTCTGAGATACATATCCTCTTGGGAATGAGTGCATTATGTACACCAAACAATTAGTCGTAAGAAAGTTCATAGTAGTTTTATTCATAATTATCAGAAAGTAGAAACAATCTAAATGTCTATCGACAAAAGACTCCATAAACAAACTGTGGTACATCTCTATAATGGAGCTTGACACAGCATGAAAAAAGAACAAACTACTGATATACACAATAACATGGGTGAATCACAGAGACATTGTGTTGAGTGAAAGAAGCCAGTTTCAAAAGAATACATTCAATATGAACAAACGAATCTGGGGTGATAAAATAATTCACATCAGTGGTTGCTACTAAGGGTTGGGGATGGTGGACTGACAGGGGTACAAGGGAAGTTTCTGGGGTGATGCAAATGTCCTAGATCTTCATCTGGATGGTAGTAGTAACACGTGTTGTACATGGTAGCTTTAAGATTTGTGCACTTTACTATATGTAAATTATACTAAAAAAAATTTTTTTTTAATTAAAGCTTAGCTTTTGAGGAAGGAGCCACTTGAAGAAGGAAAAGGAAGGGTCTTAAAGAGTATGGAGGGGATGTCCCAGGTTGGCTCCTGTGGAAGGTGACCGACTGTCCTGATTTGCCTGGAACTGAGGGGTTTCCTAGGAGACTTTCAGTGCTAAGACTGGGAGAGTCCTGGACAAACTGGGACAGCTGGTCATCCAACTCCTGTGAAGGTGGGGAGCCAAGAGGGGACTCTGGATGATGGGCAGAGAGGCTGGGCTCCCGTGATACCAGGGCTGAGGGGCTGCTCCAGCAGGAAGAGATGGGTCTGCCAAGAGGTGAGGGCAACGGGCATCACTGGTGGTTCCTCAGCGTTCCTGATCCTCTAGGAGCAGGAAGGGCTTTGGGGTAGAGCTGGAGGGAAAAGCCCTCAGAGACTGAACTGAGACAGCTGGGCTGCCAGGTTTAACACTGCAGCTTCTAAGCTGGGCCCTGAGGAGATTTTCCCTTGAGCCCTCTCTTCAGACCAGGTACCCCCACCCCATCCTCCCTCAAATGCCCAGGCCAAGAAAACACCAACAGTTTACACTGATTTTGTGGAAGGGAAAAGGACATGGGGATCTAGCAGAGAAAAACACGGTTGTCTCTTCACCTCAGTTATCACGAGGCAGAGACTATCCCCTCCCCACTTTATCTGCCACAGCCTGCTGTGGTGTGAGCTGCAAGTGTCTCTACTAACTTCTCAGAGCCTGGGACAGATGGGACAATGAGGGAGAGGCCCTTCCAGCTCTCTGGCTGAGGCTTGAGGTGAATTCTGACAGAAACTGTTGGCAGGTCTGGTCCATGGAAGGACCAGGAACCAGGGAAGGTGGGCTCAGAAGTTCTCATAGTGGTGCACGAAGTGGGCCTGGTCCTGCTGGTTGATGAGCTGACAGGCCTTCTCTACATTCTTGGTCATTCCTGGAGGGCCGCAGCTGAATACCCCAATCTTCCGCACCTATCAAGTGTTGGGGGGGAGGGAGCAGAGGTTGCAGAGGAGAGGCCTGTGGCCTTGAGATGCTCACTCCCCAGGAGCTGCTTCCCAAGCCTGACTGGACTGACCAGGGCATTGACCTCAGGTGCTGAGGAGGAGGAGTCTTGAATTGGGGAGGCAGGGGTGGGGTTTAAAGCCCTCCTCCAACCCTGGACCCGATTCTGAGGTCCTCTGCTCAGGACACAGCTGCAGCCTCTTCAAGGGCCAGAAAGTCCTGGCAGGGAAAGGATGGTTGGGGGTGGGACTGACCTTTGGGTGGACCTCCTGCAGAGAACTGAAGAAGCGTTCAAAGGGGGGGCGGCCAAAGTGGGTGATGGAGCGCAAGCCCGTGAACAAACTCCGGTTCAGCACCTTCTGGAAGTGCCGCTCACAGATGTACTGGGGGAGGGAGCAGAGGAGGAAGGTCACAGCCAGTGCCTTGGCCATCCTGCCTTGCTCTGCCCACCCACACACCCACAGAGTCGCCCCCTGGCTGGCCCTGACGCACCAGCATGGTGGTCCTGAGGTCGAACTTCTCAGCCAGCTGGGTGATGTAGATGTGCACGGACACCAGGTCCTGGCAGTCATTCTCCTCCACCTCCCGGATAATGTCAGCCAGCCATTCAAACTGCCGCTGGGTCCGCGTCACCCAGATGAAGTAGATCTGGGGACACATGACTAGGGCTCTGACTCAGCTCAGCTCAAGGAGCCACGGGCTTTTTATCTTGCTGCTTTGCTGTGATGTGGGGACACAATCAGGCTCTCTGCCCCTATGTCTTTCAAGAATGGAAGAGAGTAAACACTCACCTTTTTACAGAGCATTTGGCTCCCCAAGGATGACTTGAAGACCAGGTCTTTGAGGATGGAGGCAAAGGGGGTGACCCCAATGCCCCCTCCCACTAGCACTGACACCTCAAACTTATGCCACTCCTGATGGCCCTCTCCAAATGGCCCATCGAGGTACAGCTGCCAACAGAAAAGGAAGATGAGACGAGCCTGGCCCTTCCCCAGCTCTGAGGTTATATATGTGGGGGAAGAGGGACAGGGAGAACCAGTCTCTTTGATGCACCCCAGCCCTCTCCCAGTCTGGCTTTGGGGTAGCTGAAGCGTCTTATCCTGGGGTCAGGAAGGGTGGGGACCTTTCGTCAATGCTAGAGCCCCAAAAAGTGGTCCCAACGATGGGCACCTTTGGGTATTTGGCACTGCTGTCACCCGTTGGAAGTGAGTAGATCTCCCTGAGGCGGGTGGTCCAGGGCCCTACTGCCCGGATGTGCAGGCTAAGCGTCTCCTCGTGGGGCGCTGACGTCAGCGTGAAAGGGTGGTACTCGTTGGTCCCCAGAGCCAGGCAGGCGATCCGCACCCACTGTCCTGACTTGTACTCGAAGCCTTGGGGCCGCTGGAACTCCAGGTGGGTCACTCCTGAGGGTCGTGGGCAGGGAGAGGCAGGAATCAGAGGGCTTGTTCCTGGTACCTGAGAACCAGCAGGTACCCTGTCCTCACCACACACCTCAGGCACAGGGAGCAGTCACGTGATCTGAGCTAGTAGGGCTTCTGGGTTGGGGGTTGAAGGACCCTTTTCTCTGTTTCTTGGGTAACTCAAGAGCTGGGCTTCTCTGCTCCCCTGTTCCAGCCCCTCCCCTCCTCTTTGCTGCTTCCTGCCACTAAGGGCCCAGGCTGACACCACTGTCCTGGGTACCAGTGTACTAGGTCAGGGGACCTCGGGCTCCCCAAGTACCACCTCAGTGTTTACCAAATTTCCACTGTGTGAACGTTACCTTTGTGGTGGGACTTAGGCGCTCGTCCTCCTGCATTATCATTTATCTGATGTTTTTCTTTAAATTGACTTATTTTTTCAACTCAGTTTACCTTGAGAAGAACATTTAGGTCACTGAGGCAGGTGGAAAACCAGTGTCATGTGCTCTATCTAGCTCTAGAGGCCAAGCTCTTAACCACCACCCTACATGTCTAAGTGTTATATGCTCTAAATAGAAAGTACCACATTTTATCATGTTTTAGCTGGGTCCTGTTTGTTGCCTGACCACAGTTGAGCCTCAGGATTGTTCTTTCTTTGTGGAAAAAGGAGATTCGCAAGTACTGGAGGGTGCAAAAGGCATGCGAAGACCATGCTGAGACTTTGCTCTTAAGCAATCTTGATTGATATAAAGTTGAACGAGGTTAACTTTCTTACAATGTGAGTTCTGAGGGTCAGCCAGCCCCACAACCCTTAAATATCCTCCACTATCCTCTACAGTGATGTGAATCCCCACTCTGGCCAGCACTGGCTCTCAACAGACTCTTGTGGTCTGGGCCATTTGTCTGTCTCTGAAGAGGGGTTTTTCCGAGTGAAGAAATGGGAGAAGGATGTTCAGTTCCCTGCCCTGTTCCCAGGCCACACACGTACTGGTCTTTCTCGCCCTTCAGTGTTTAAACCCCTTTGAATGCCTTTCAGCTGGCTCTTCTCATAGTCTCCTCCCATTTTGTGCAAGCCCTGGAAACTAAGTCCAGACCTTCTTGGGGGCTGCAGTTCCACCAGGAAAGCCATAGGGCTCCTCAGAGGGTCTCAGAAACAACAATGGGGTGAGGAGACCTGGGGAGCTGTCTCCCCACATCCCATGAGTTGACCTCCCATGCTCCCCACCCGAGGTCAGGCCAGCTTGGTACCTGAAGGCAGCAGCTGCGCCTTCACCACGCCGATCTCCACCTTCTTCCGGCTCAGGCTCACCAGCTTGTCCCCCATGTAGATAAGTGCTGGGACCAGGAAGTAGATGTGGAAACGGGGCAGCTGGATCAGGGCAAAGCTGCCGTGGATGATGAGCTGGAGACATGGCCAGTTAGTACAGCTCAGACCCAGCTGGCCAGCCCCCTTTCCGCACCCACCTTACCCAGATGCTTCCGGCCCAGGCCCTGGGCCTGGGCTGAGTGCGTGGGGCTGGCACAGCTCCACAGACTGTGGCCTCAGATCTCAGGGCCTCAGTCTAAGCCCTTGAGTCCAATTCAGCCTGCTCCCTCCCCACATCATGATGCTCATCTCTGCCCTGTGGCCTGGCCCTGCCAGAGAAGTCCCTCACCAGCACGTAGAGCAGGATGTAGAGGTGGTGGGTCAACCAGAAGCCCCGGAAGCTGCGGCGTCGGAAGTGGTGGGAAGCAAAGACGTACATGATGGCAAGAACCAGGAGCAGGAGCACCCCTGTCATACCTGGGGGCAGCGGGGACAGGGTCAGACAGTCCTGGTCTCAGGGCCTCAGCCTGGGCTGAGAGTAGCAGAGAGCATGTCCCCATTCTGCCCTCCTTCCTTGGCCTCCTTCATTCCTCCCTGGCTCCCAGAACAGCTTAACCAAAGAAGCTGGAAATAAGGCTTCTCCTGGAGCCTGCAAATGGAAACTGTCAACACTATAGACAAGTGCATATTCATGGGAAGATGAGGACAAAATCAGAAGTCCTCAGACAGAGCCCCCAGACTCCACATACCATCTAATCTTTACCTGGGACTGTCTGGAAGAACCACCAGTAGAACTTCTGGGGAAGCTTGGACCTGTAGGACAAAGATACCCAGAACCTCAGGCTGGGGCAGGAAGAGCTCCACCACTGTTGCAATGTGACTCTGTTCCTGATGGCCTTGAATACAGAGGTTCCTGGACTTCTACCCAGACGACCAGGGATCCTTCCAAAGAACATGGGCCCCAGCCTCCTGTGTTCTACTCTCTGATCTCAAAGCAGTTCTTCTTCCTGTGTAATCTTGAATTCTCCTACTGCAGCTAACCTTTGCTTTCTTGAGTGCCTGGCTCATATTCTGTAAGCTCCATGAGGGCAGGGAGCTTACTTCTATGCTCTATCACTATGCTCAAACAATACCAGGCACAGAGTCAGTGCTCAAGAAATACTTGTTGAACGACTGCATGTATCTTGGGTTTGGCATTCTTACTCTCTAGCTCTGGGATGGACACATAGACATGTTCCATAAATGTTTGCCCAGTGAATGGATGGCAGGCTGAGAAAGCAAGCTGTATGTCAGGTACATATGGGAAAGAATATCCAACTTCATCTCCCAAAGTCCTTTCCTGGCCAGTCATGGCCAGCTTTCTTCCTGAGGCCAAGGAAGTCATCTCTCAGCTTCCTCGGGATGCTAACTTCTCACCCTCACTCAGTGAGAGAGTGGAGAGTCTAGGGCCAACTACCTCTTTTCTGTTGTACTCTTAGGCTTGCCCCAGAATTCCCAAGGGGGGCCCTCCCCAGAACTGACCCATCATTCACAAAGACGCTGGGAAAGATGCAGGCCAGCAGACTGAGGGGGCTGACTGAGAAGATGTAGACATTCACCACGTGGCCAGCGCTGTGCAAAACTGAAAGAGACAGATCCCGTTAGAGATGCCTCCCAGGGCCAACCCTAACTCCAGCCCTGAGGAGACAGGAGGCATGGGCAGGAGAGAAGGAAGTACAGTAGCTCCAGTCTTCACACTGTCTCCCCCACAGCTAGAGCCAGGGGCCTGCAGCCATGGCAAGCATGCCCAGATGCCACATACTGGCCAGGACCACGGCGGCCATGGCGATCCAGCGATGGAAGTCCACGGCGGCGTCGAAGGGCACGTAGTGGTTGAGGAAGGTCTCTCGCAGGAAGGTGATGAGGTTGCGGCACATGGTGAGCAGGATGTAGGAGAACATGAAGGAGACACTGGCCGCCGTGCCCCGCGACAGGATGATTCCCACAAAGGTGGTCTGTGCAATGCCCGAGGGTGGCGAGGCAAAGGCGTAGTCTGGGGGTAGAGTTGGGGTGGATCAGCACAGCACAGAGGCCTGAGTCAGAACACCTGGGCCCCCCAGGCCAGATGCTGAGATTTGGGAAAAACACAGAAGGCGCTCACACCTCCCCTCCTGCAACTTGAAAGTCTTACAGTAAGCACGCTCCACAAACAGTCCGGCACAGATGGCCGAGAAGACAGCCACGCACACGATGTGCCGCCGGTAGTTCTCCACGAAGCGCTTGTACTGCTGCAGCTTCTGAGCCAGGAAGCCCCGCTGCATCTTCTCCTGCAGCGCCTCCGTGTACAGCCGGGGAGGGGGCACCCCTGCCCTGCAGCAGTGGGAGGCAGGTGGCCTGAGGTCAGGGCACCCTGGCCTCCCCTAAGTGCCAACCTATGAAGGAGACCTGGTGCTCTGGCAGCGGTCAGGATGGGCCACAATAGATGAAAGAAAAAGCTTTTGGGGGGTGACTTCCACTCTCCCAAGCTGTTACCACTCATCATGACTTGCCCTGTCCACCCACTCTTCCATCTCCCCACTACTCCATCTCCACTTCCTCCTATCTGCCCTGTCCGTCCCTCTTCCTGCTCTCTGCCCAGGCCTCACTGCTGTGCCCAAAGCAGGCAGGAGCCAGGGGACCCCTCCCTGCCATCTTGATGTTGCATGGAGTGGCAGGCCCCTGGCCTGAAGAGTAGGGTGCAGAAGTTGGAAGAGGTTAAGGAGTCATTCGACTCAACAGCCTGCCAGCCAGGTCAGGGACATGTAGAACGAGTCTCAGGACAGTCTCTTGTGGGTGGAGGTGGGCAGACCAAGACTCCAAGACTTCTCCCTGTGTCTCCATGGATCAAAGGTCTGGGAAACACTCACTTTTTGCCAAACCTCTTCTTCAGCTCAGGGCCTCCCAACTCCGGAGCTTTAGAGGCAGGGAACCCCACTCCCTGAGGGCAAGAACTGAGGAAAGAAAAATGGGGCTCATGCTGCCCTTGTCTTTCCAGGCAGAAGAACTGCCAGGGTTGGGGGTGGGCTGGGAGGGGGTAGATCCTGGGATTCATTTCTGTTCACAGAACCTGCCCATAAAACTGATCAGAGAGGAGTCTAGCAGAAGGCAGGACCAAAGGAATGGATATGGTCAGGTCATCTGTTCTGTGTGATGATTGTGCCCTGGAGGGGCAGAGAGAGAGCCAGGTTCCTGAACAGTAGTGGGTATGTGGGTGTGTGTGTGAGGCAGCCGGAATACAGACTCAGAACAACCGTGTGTTAAGAGCTACTTTCAGAGGGCAAATGTCTGGTCCAGGGGCTGATCTCCCCAGCCCTACTTGCTTCATTTCTCTGCAGGGGATCCAGTCAGGACACCTCCCCATGCCCCATTCCTACTCACCGTTCCCCAGAAGTCCGAGTGATGAATGACACTCGAGAGCTGATGTTTGGTTTAAAAATGTCTCCAACACCTGGAGAGGAGAACAAGAAGCTGGACAGGCTTCCCCAAGAGTGTGGGGAGGTGACTGTCCTAGGATGGCTGCCGGGCAGTGACTTGGTCACATCCCCACATCCTCTCCAGCCTTGCTCCCCACATCGCCCACACCGAGCACCCACACAGGGTGGCTGCTGCTAGACAATGTGGCAACTTCATGCAATTAGGAAAAGGGTCCCCCCTCCAGGTAGATGCAGCCTTGCAGATTCTCTGTATAGAGAAAATGGGGGTTCGTCCTCTGGCCAGGCTTACCCCAGATCAATGTGCATGGTTGATATGCAGCATGTAGGCTAGATTTCTGCCTGCCCTGACCCCTCCGTGGGCATCTTTGTGTACAAATTGCACAACTGTAGGCTACACCCTTGATTACACATGCCTGACTGTTCTAGGCACCAAGGACTAAGAGAGAAGTAAGACCTGGGTGCTATGCACCAGGAACTTGCATTTTGAAGATGCGCCCATCCATGACACCTTCCAGACTCACACACCTCTGACACAGAGCTGTGTTCGGCGGAGCTCGCTGTCATGGTCCCGCAGCATGAAGTGGAAGTCCTCCCACGTCAGCTCCTGCTTGTCCTGGAAGCCTGACTCCTGGAACATGGACTCCACCACCTCAGCCAGCTGGGCCTTGGTCAGGCAGTTGTTGGAGATCTCAATGAAGGACCTGGGTTGGGGGTGGGGGGAACCCGAGAAGAAAGCAGCCTGTCACCTGGCCAGGTCAGGTTCAGGCAGGTGCTGGGTGGGGCAGGCCCCAGACTATCTAGTGTGGTTACCAGTGACCCAGGAAGTGGCACCGAGAAGGTGTTCATCCAGCCTGCTGCTGACGCTAAGCTGGGTGGGGTGGCCACGGCCCAAAAGGCAGAACAAAATTGAAAGTGACCTTGACCAGTTAGAGAAAGCAGCCCTCAAACAGGGGGCATCTACAGCTGGGATAAATGTCCACTGAGTGTAGGGACGTGTCCAGGTGGGCCATGGCCCACTCGAGTGGCAGCCTCTCTCGTGTTGATACCTCCCACACCTCCGCCGGGCACCCCATTCATGGTCGAGTGGGGGCACAGACAGTCGGGAGCTGGGGGAGGAGATGTAGCCGCAATGGCTTCTGCTTCCTTGTGCCAACACCCCGGGGCACAGGCAGAAGTGTCTCTACACCCAATGAGACAGCACCTACAGTGGCCATACTTTTATCTTAGGTGCGCTTTGGGACAAAAGCAAACACACACGCACACTTGTGTTGAGTCCAACAGAAAAAGAGCTTTGCCTGCATGGCACAGCAAACAACTGCCATCACATTTTTTAAAAATACATCATCCCACTTGCTCAGGGTGAGACTGACCCAGAGCCACGCAGAGTATAGGATGAGGAGGTGGGAGCTTAGCCCCCAGGGGCAGAAACCCTCTCCCAGAGGGTCCTGCAGCAGCACACCCAGTGAGGGACAACTGCAATCCACTTCACCCTAGCCCTTTCAGAAGCCCACGTCCAGTTGTTGTATCTGGCCTGCAAAAGAGGTGGCAGTGAAGGGGATCACTGAAACCAATGAGTAAGGTTTGCAGGGATATGAAAGTTAAAAGGATCTGAGCTGTTTTGTGCATTCTGCTTATTCATTTGCTCATTTGTCTCATCTGATTCAGTTGCCTATGCATCAAATGCCTGCTATGTGCCTATCACAGTGCAGAGGAGGTGGATGAGATATGAACCCTGTCCTTGTAGAGCTGCAGGAAGCTGTGTTACTGGAGCACTGTCTTCAGGAATAAGATGTCTATGAGCCCAAAATTGGTCTTCATTGGCACACCACAACCAGAAATGGCTTAAGAAGCAGGAAGAGAAGAAGGGTTGAAATATAGAACAACATTCCGTTTTTCTCCTCCTGCTTGTCCTGGTGATTAACATCGGCAGTGACCAAGGGCATCTGTCCTCCAGGATTCATGATCTCACTGTGTAAAGCACAGCCTTAGAAGAGTCAGCCAAGACCTGACTTCCCTGGTGGTCCAGTGGATAAGAATCCACCTGCCAGTGCAGGGGACATGGGTTCAATCCCTGGTCCAGGAATGCCCCACATGACTTGGGGCAACTAAAGCTGGTGTGCCACAAGTACCAAGCCCACTTGTCTAGAGCCTGCACTCCACAACAAGAGTGTAGCCTCTGCTCGCCACAACTAGAGAAAGCCCACATATAGCAACAAAACCCAGTGCAACCAAAATAAAAAACAATTTTTAAAAAAGAAGAAGAGTTAGCAAAGACTTGACAGCACCCAAAAGAGGTTGGTTGGCTTTGTTACTGGTCTTATTGATGTTGCTTGTGTTTTTTCACTTGGGAGAATTTTCTGGCTGGTGTTCGCTGAAGAAACAGACCCTTCTGGGGGCAGGGGCCTGGCCAGATAAACTTTGAAGCTGGATGCTCTGGGTGTCTAGGATGCAGTATCTAGGCCACCTCTCAATGCAGATGGCCACATAACCTCCTCACCTACCCTCCTCTGACCTGACCTGTTTTCCTGTTTAAAATACCAGGACGTCTCAGGACTGGAGGGGCCCACCCCATACCGCATCATGGTGAAGAATTCGTCCTTGGAGAGGAAGCCATTGCCATCAAGGTCATACATGGTGAACATCAGACGGGACTTGTCCTCCGGGGAGCCTGGGAAGAGACAGGGGGACCCCGGTCACCTCTCTGCTCAAAGACACCTGGCGCCTGGGATGGTCCACCATCCCCTCACCTTTCATGAAGACCACCAGGACGTCCAGGAACTCCCGGAAGGACAGGTACCCATTGCCATCCTTGTCAGCCAGAGAAAACATGGACTCCACAAACATGTCCTGGGGCTTGAGGCCCAGGGACTCGGCAAACTCAGCCCGGCTCAGCTCACACGTCAGGGCCTCCCGCACCTTTTGCGATGAGTCCAGGAGCAGGGTCCCTGCATCCACCTGGTTGATGTCTAGCACCTGTACTTGGACAGCAGCAGAGGGAGGGAGAGGAAGAGTTGAGGCCTGAGCTGGAAGCAGTTCAGTGACCCTTCTCACCTCCCGAAGTCTGGATCAGAAAGGTGAACCCTGCTGGTTGTTCATGGTCATTAGACAAATTTCTGACTTGGGCTTCTGCTCTCCTGCAGAGGGGAGACTGTAGCAGGGGATGGGGTGGGAGCAAGGAGGGACAGTGTTTGGGAATGCAAAGTGAAAGAGCCTGCACCGGTGACAGAAACTGCAGCAGACATGAATGGATAGGCAGGAAGGGGCTAAAGATATGCTCTTTTGTCAGTTCAGACAGGGATGCCACGTGCCTGATTTTAAAAGTCACATACATGTAACTTATTATTGTTGTTTGGTGGCTAAGTCATGTCTAACACTTTTGCGACCCCATGGACTGTAGTCCACCAGGCTCCTCTGTCCATGGGATTTTCCAGGCAAGAATACTGCAGTGGGTTGTCATTTCCTTCTCCAGGGGATTTTCCTGACCCAGGGATTGAACCTGCATCTCCTGCATTGGCAGGTAGATTCTTTGCCGTTGAGCCACCAAGGAAGCCCACCTATGTAACTTCCATGCATTAAATGCAATCATGTACCAAGCACTTGGGCTAAATACATTGTACATAGAACAATGTTTATCAAACTTTAGAGTGAATCAGAATCCTCTGGAGGGCTTGTGGGTCCTAGCTTCAGAGTTCCTGATTTTCTAGATCTGGGGGAAGGGCCTGAGGACTTGAGTTTCTAACAAATTCCCAGATGAGGCTGTTACTGTTGGTCCAGGGAGCACACTTCGAAGACCACAAACGTTGACTATCTCCCTGAATCCTCATAACTCAAGGGGATGGATCCTATTTTAATCACTCTTTTATAGATGAGGAAACTGAAAACAGAGCAGAGGTGATGTAATTTGCCTAAGGTGATGCCCTGCTAAGTCATGTCAGTTGTGTCCGACTCTGTGCGACCCCATAGACAGCAGCCCAACAGGCTCCTCTGTCCCTGGGATTCTCCAGGCAAAATTACTGGAGTGGGTTGCCATTTCCTTCTCCAACGCATGAAAGTGAAAGGTGAAAGTGAAGTCGCTCAGTCATGTCCGACTCTTAGCGACCCCATGGATTGCAGCCTACCAGGCTCCTCCATCCATGGGATTCTCCAGGCAAGAGTACTGGAGTGGGTTGCCATTGCCTTCTCCAAGGTGATGCCCTAGTGAGTAGCAAAACCTGGGTTCCACTGGGGCTGTCTGTTTCCAGCCCGCAGGACAGAAGCTCAGTTCACCCTAGATAGGGTATTGTCCAGCCCAGGTTCCCTCCTACCCCTGGGCCCCTTCTGCCTCCAAAAGGCCTGGTCATAGCACCTGGGCAAAAAGGTGTCTGAAGAAAACCTCCAGGATGCGTTCCCGCTGCTCTTTGGTCACAGCTTTCCTGAACAGCTCATACTCTTTCATCTCAGCCACGTCCAGGCCCAGAGCCCAATTCTCACAGAAGCCCCGCAGATGCTGCACGAAGGCGCCCCGCTCCTCCTGGGAGTTAAACAGCAGCACCTGGCAGAAGGAAGGCCATGCCAGTGCTCAAGCTTCTGGCTCAGCCTCCCCTCAGAGGTCCTTGGATTGGGGGAAGGAAACTAAAAGGCCCCCATTCCAACCCGGCTAGGGCCAGGTGAGTGGCCCAAGGGGGTCAGAGGGAGAGTTGGGTGGGGACCTCGGAAAGAAGTGCCTCCTCCCAGTGTCAGCCCTCACAGACGAGCCCTGTAGCTGAGGACGGGGTGACCTGAGAGGACTCGCCATGAGAAGGGAAATGGGCGAGGGCAGCCCAGGCTGGGGAGGCTGGCTGGGCCATACCAGATCATACTCCTTGGGGATCTTAAGCAGCAGGGCGCGGCATCCACGGTTGCTGGACAGGATGAGGTTGACCTTTTGTGGGGGCTGCAGCTGGATGGTGCGGAGCACAGAGAGCCGCCGGTCCACAACCTGCAGCCGCTGGTCTGGGAGCAGCTGGATGGTGACTGGATAGCTCCTCTCCCGGGGGCCCGGCCACTCCATTGCTAGGGAAGGGATGACAGGCAGAGCAGAGCGTTTCAGCAGAGCTCCCCAGGCCGCGGCCCTCAGGCCAGTTCCAGTCTGAGCCGGCACCCCGAAGCCTGGCTTTCTCCCCACATCTGTAAGCTGGTTCTTTCACAGCACCCCACGCCTTCGGTTCTCTTCCCCCTTCCCTCCCCTTGGCCCCATCTCACCTGACACTCCATCACTGGCTGGTTCCTTCTTCACACTCTCTTTGCGTTTCCTTTGGAGCTTCTTGCGCTCTCGGCCCCGGAAATAGGCCACCACCCCGGAGATAAGCAGGCTCACTGAAGGGGGTCAGAAGGAGCCAGTGGGGAGAGGAGCCCCTCACCTGTGGGTTCACCAAGGCCTTGGCTGCTGCCCCTCCCTTCCTAAGGCCCCCTGAGGCTGGCTTCAAATGAACTCAGGACTGAACCCTACAGGTCAGTCAGTAACAAGGGGTGGGGACAGTCCGTGGAGAGGAGGGTAACTGAGAGAAGAGACATGGGTGAGAGGGCTGAAGAGCTTACCAAGTGGAAGACAGCACAAAGCCACGATGGTGATGCCAAAACCAGGGCCACTGCCCTCGAAGTAATGAATCTCGGTCAGGGGCACACAGGGGGGCAGGTCTTTGATTGTGAGCTGTCGGGGCTGAGGGCAGGGTGCACCTGCGGGAAAGGCACAGAAGGTCTCAAGGCCTGAGCATCCCACTCCTTAGCCAGGCATCCTTCCCCTCTTCTCCTGCAAAGGGCCAGGTACCGCTCCCTCCCAGACCCACCTCCCTGGAACTTGTTCCTCTCCAAAGTTCGTCTTCCACATCCCACCTCTCAGCATCCACCCCAACCCGACCACAGGGTGCAGCCTGCAAATCAGTCTGGTCTCTACTGGGGGAGGTACCTAATGCAGGCCTCCCAGACCAACACAGAGGGAACTGCCTGGTGCCTAGCCCCTGAGACAACACCAAGGGACCCCCCCACACACAACCTCTGCCCCTTTTCTGCCACCATTGCTTGTGCTCTCCCAGGCCACCCACCATTCTGCCAAATAAAGACATTGGGCTGCAGGGTGTCAGGGTCCACATTGGTAACAGCCACCAGCACGTCCCGAAGAGTGGTGCTTCTAATTTCTGCAATTTCCTCTGGAGAGAAGAGCCTAAGTTTGGGAAAGCCAGGAATTGTTTGGGATGAGAAGGGGTCACAGGTCTCCAGCAAACTCGGGCCTGGGGACCCAGATGAGAAAAATAGACCCAGAGGGGTTGGGGAAGAGAGTTGTGGGCCAGCTGGGAGTCAAGGGCCCATGGGGGCCATTCACAGGCAGAGAGTCTGGGGTCCAGGCCGAGATAGAGTCTGAGGTGGGAGTCAGGCAGGCCTTACCCATTCCTGCTGTTCTCAAACCAGTATCGGTCACCATCGCGCAGTCGCACAAACTGATCAAGGACGATGGTGCTGAAGAGGGGTCCAGGGTCCCCGTGGCTCTCCAGGAGCCCCCCGGGGAGTAACTCCAGCCGGGACAGGTCCTGGTTGTACAGGGTTGCCGTGGCCTCCAGCACCTGGGGCACCACAGGAGGTGAGGGGTGTGTGAGTATACGTGTGTGGTTTTGTGTTGGGAGGGCGGCCACTACTGCTCCATCCCTCAAACATGGGACCCCATCTGCGGCCTGGCTTGCTGCTCAGCCCTGAGGGAGTCTCCTCTTTCTAGGCAGCCCCCTCAGGTGGTGACAAGTCTGGTGGGAGGACCACTGTGTCACCACCCAGACTGCCTGTCTCCAGTGACCAGCAGCTTCAGGGTCACCCATCTCATGGGGAGAGACCCTGCAGGAATACGACAATGGCTCCCCACCCAGGGCTCACCCTGCAGAAATGGACAGAGTAGCAGTGAGGATACTCTGGAATCAGATGTCTGAATTTGAGTCCTGCCTCTGAGACGGACTTAACAATTATGTCATCAGTAAAATGGGGACAATGATGGTGTCTACTCTATAACGTTCTTCACACAGATTAAATGTGTTACACATGTAAAGGACTTAGTGTCACCTCAAGAAAGCTTTAGTTGCCATTATTATCATCACTATTTCTGACCTGAGGGTCCACCTT
The DNA here is from genome assembly GCF_033118175.1 of Dama dama. Lineage (NCBI taxonomy): Eukaryota > Metazoa > Chordata > Mammalia > Artiodactyla > Cervidae > Dama > Dama dama. Next base: position 37,639,572 of record NC_083692.1, read on the forward strand.
GGGGTTGAGGTCACTCCAGTTCCTCGGGGTCGTCAGCCCCAAGGCCTGCAGAGCTTGGCTATAGCTGGGCAGCCCCATATCTCGGCCACGTTGGATGCTGCTGGCCACGTAGTCAGTGCGAGAGAACTTGCCAGGGCCAGGCCAGTAATCTAAGGAGGAGAGAGGACCCGGCTCTAGGCTCAGTCCCCCTAACCCTTCTTTACCCAGCAGCCTTGAATTGGGCTGTTGGCATCACCCATATCCAGCACATGTCAATGTCACCATGTGTGACCAGGGGCAATTTTTCTGGCAAAACTCCTCCCCTAAGACTCAGGTTCTAGTCACTGTCCCACCTCCTTAACCTCAGGATGGAGCTGGACAAAAACTTTTAGAGACCTAAGTGCCCGAGATTGTGGCACCCCCCACATACTCAGATGTAGGTAGTTTAGAATAGTTATTTTCCTCTAATTTTTTCTAATGGCTGTTTGCTGTGTGTGTGTTCCTACACTGTAGGCACCCTAGGCCTACCTGCTGACTACCCAGAAGGGTCCCCAGGCTCACAGACCTCTGGGCCCTCATCCCCTCTTCTTCCAGGGCTTACCCCTCAGATCTTCCACCACAGTACTGTCCTCCAGCTCTGAGATCTGAGAGGCCATTCCTAGCAGCAGCTGATTCACTGCCTGAGCGCTGTTCAGATTGGGATTCTAGAAAGAAACAGCACACTCAAGGTCGGTCCTCAGGCTCCTCCCCAGAGCGGGGTCCCTCTCACCCAGACCACTGCAGCACCCCAGGACAAAGGGCCCTGGGCCAGTCCTAGACCCTGTTGAACTGCTGTCCCCAGATAATTTTCTGATCACTCTACCTTCATCTCCCACCACCCTGAGGCAGCAACACCTGTGAACTGGAATTGTTGCTTTTCCCAGCCTGTGTGACAAGACTGACTTTGATCCACCTTCCCTTGTCCCTGACCCCAGGCTGACCTCCCGAATCCAGTAGCTGTTGCAGACTCTGAGAGCTGGGGAGCTGCCAAAACCCTCGTTCAGGACCATCTGGAAATGACAGCTGGCATTTCTGAAATGGGGAATCAAGGATGCAGTAAAAGAATTCAAGGAGGCTGGGGTGGGGCTGATGTGGGGTGAGGCATTCAGAGGGCATTTGGTGAGTACTAAGGGGTGTCCTCTGAACTTCCTTGACTGCGGCAGGGATTTGACAATCAGCATGGACTGAAAGTAGAGGTTGCTCTTTGTCCACACAGGGTAGGAAGGGAAGGAGGGAAGAGAGTGACACAGCTGCTGGACAAATCCTGCTCTCAGCAACAGAAGTTCAGCTGTTAGGAGGAAATGAGGAAACCTCCCTGTTAAGACTGGACTCCTACCCCAGGGTTCTGTTTCAGGGTACCAAATTCTGCTTCTCTTTCCCCATGAAACTGTGGGGGTGGGGTATATGAAAGGTCCCGGGGCCCCAAGGCCACTGAATCTTCACCTCTGCCAGTGTGCTGCTCAGCCAGACCCTCCCTCACCTCATATAGACGCCAGGGGGCACCATGGTGGAGAAGAACTGCTCAGAGGCAGCCAGAAACTCTGGGGAGATGCTGGGGTCCAGGAAAGGGCGATACTCTGTCCACAAGGGTAATGAGAAAAACAGGCTCCTTACCCTCACATACTATCATCACACGAAGCTATCAGTCTTCTTTGTCCTATGGATCTTAATTACCCCCCTCCTCAAGCCCCTCAACCCAAGTGTTCCTCACCTGTGTAATTTGGAGGTGTTTGCTGCAGGAAGCTGGGCAGCCACTCATACATGGCGATGTTCTGAGGGTCAAGAGAGGGGAAAGGGGAGGCCAGCGCTGTAACAGCCAGGCCACGAGAGATCTGAGCTCAAGGAAGGCTTAGGTGGGAGATGAGGACCAGGCAAGGGCAGTCACGGGAGAGACTCTCAGACAGAAGAGGTGCGGAGGTTCCTGTTCCCCACAAGCAACCAGGGCAAGCGGGTGGGGAGCGGGCTGCGAAATGATAATGACTGGAAAACCTCCTGCGTGAGTAGCGCTTTGCCTGCTTATCACCCTCAGGGGCTTTTCCTAGACGGCAGCTCTCTGGAGAGGGGGTGTTTCTGGCGGGGTCGTCCAGGACCGAGGGCTCTGGAGTCTCCCGGGGATCAGGCCGTGGGGGACCCACCTGGTAGGTGGCGATGACCCTCTTGCGCGCGTGCTGAAACAGCTCCTCGTCCCCCCAGAGCGGATGCCGGCGGGCCAGCCTCTGCGCCCACAGGTTGTGATAACGGAACCAGAGCAGACCCAGCGCCTGCAGGAAGGGCTCGCGGTTCCCTCGCTCGGCCCCGAAGGCTGCACGCGCCGCGGGAACGCAGGGAGGAGATGAGCTCGGGCTGGACCGCCGGGCGGCCCTCGCCGGCCCCCGCCCGCACCTCCTCGGGCCCCCGCCGCCTCACCGTACAGCCCCCGCGGCCCGCGGCGGCCCGTGGTGGGATCCGGCGGTGTCCACATGAGCAGCGGGGCCTGCGCGGCCCGCGGGAAGGCGGGGTCGGGCCCCGACGCCAGCTGCCCCCCGGAGAAGCTCCGCAGCTCGTCGCTCCAGGAGTGCGAGGATCCATAGATGGCGCTGCCGTCCAGCCAGCCGGTCACCTCGTTGGTCTGCGGGGACGGCGGGAGGCTGAGCCGGGGGTCCGGCGGCCAGGCGGGTCCGGGAGGGCTGAGGGCCCGCGGGTGTCGTGGGTGCGGCGCGGTTGCCTCGGGTCCCGCCAGCCCCCCATCCCCGCCTGCTGCGCTCACCAGGTCCCGGGGGTTGCTGGGGCTCTGTCCGGTCTCGGGGTCCCAGCGACTCCTCTGGAAGGGCAGGACCACGTCCCCGCTCCGGTCGCGGTCGAACACGGGATCTCCGGGCGGGATGTGGATGTTGAGAAACTCGGCTGGGCAGCCAGACTTTTCCACGCTCACCAGGTCCGACAGCACGTGGTAGCCTGCGGGCGTGGGGTTCAATCTGGTAAGAATCGCTATTCCCCACCGCCAGGGAGCCTAAAGTCAGATGTTCCAATTCAAGCGCAGCGCCACGAGCTCTAAAACTTTCTTCTAAACTGTAAAGTGGGTTTATAGTACCCTCCTCGCCCACCCCCATCACGTCGTGGTGAGAATCAAAATAATACAATAAATGTAAGGGCTCCCTGGAGCCAGTCCCCATCTCCTAACAGATCGTGCTTCCCTCTCCCTCTCCGGGGGTAAAGAAGTTAACCCTCACAATGAGAGGAGAGGGGCGGCAGGGGACCTAGCTCCAAGGAGCTACAGGGAAGGCTAGTGGCACTCCTGGGTTTGGAGTAAGGGTAAGAGAAAGATTAGGAGAGCAAAATACCCGCTGGTTAACACCCTCAAATCCGTCCAAGACGAACAAAGGCTCCAAGTGTAGCCTGAGGGGATGGGTTGGGGGGCTGTGAGGACGTGGTTGGAAGGACGTGGATCGGTGTCCTGTGGACTTGCAGAGCGGCCTCAGGGCCCCTCTCCCTAGGCGCTGAGCTAAGCGCCTGGTCAACCCTCACCGGAACTGTTCTCCCATCTGCCCTCACCGAAGAAGACCCCCAGGACCGTGCGATTGCGGCCGGACGGCCTCCCGGCTCTTCCCTGCGTGGTGGCGTTGCTGAGTCGGCGCGGGTTGGGCAGCAGCGGCTCCCCGAGAGCCTGATACACGCCATCCGCGTAGTTGGCTGGTACAAGGCGCTGCAGTCGGGAGCCTGTGCGAAGCAGGGAGCCGGGCTCTGTCAGAGCACGCCGTTCCCAACAAGCCTTTGAACCTCGCCCTACACCTCCCTCCAACCCCCACTCCCACCGACGAGACCCCTTCTTCAGTCTTCAGGTGTGTATAGGAGCTGGCCGCGCAGGCAGCGGGGCGGCTGTCTGGCGCGCTCCCTCCCTGCCAGCTTCTCCGCGCAGGGTCTCCCTCACCTCTGCCTTCCACTAGCCGTTCCCCACCCCAGGCCGCAGGACGCACCCGCAGCGCCACGCTCGTGGTGCCTCAGGTTGTTGAACCAGCCGTCATAGCGCTGCACTTCCCAGGTCAGTGAGAGTGAGTCCTGGCCACCTGTGGGTCAGAGAGTGGTCCGCTCATTGCTAGCTTCCTTACGACCCCTGGGGGACCCGATGGCCTCGGTCTGCGTCTCCAACCAGCCGAGGGCCCCCAACCCGACCCAACTGGCGATGCTCGCGCGGGGAAGTTTCCCATCTCGCTGAGCCGCGCAGCGATCTCACCCCATCTTCCAGCCCCAGGAAGCCTCTTGCCTGCACCAGTCCCTTGCCCAACTCCTAAGGGAACTAGCGCCTGGTACTTACCCGTTGGATCCAGGAGTAGAGTCAGCAGAACTCCCAGGAGCACCAGTACCTCTGGCCTTGCGCGGAGCATGTTGACCCTGCGACCAGCGGGGTGGGAGGTGGTACATGAGGAATACAGAGCCAGCCTCCCCCACCGCCGACAGTTGGCGCGAGCTGTGTCCACCCCCATTTCTGGAGCGAAGCTTTTAGAAGTCTCGCCAAGGACCCACACCTACAGGGCACCCTTTAAAGGGCACAAGCCTCGCATATCCCTCAGTGAATACTTGTTCATGGACACTGAGGGATGGGAAGATCAAGTCCCATGTACCCGTCCAACCTCTGGCTTAGGGACCCCGTCCGGGTCAGAAGTCTTTTTCTTGGAATCTTTGCCTCTCTGCTCTGCTCCCTGCCTCCCTCCCTCCCCAGCTCCGCAGATCCTCAGCCTCCCCCGGCTTCACTCTCACCCTCCTCTCTGCATCCTCTGAGGCCGGCTGTGCAGACGTTCCACTTAGGCTAGACCAGCGCCAGATGTGAGCATCTGGACCGGGCGGCTCCCTCTTGCTAGGCGGGTGGGGCTCCTCTTATTTGCATAATTAACCTCCGCCTCTTATTTGCATGATCTTTTCCCTCCGGGACTCAGCTGCAAAGTCCCGACCGCTCTCAGCGCGGCCCACGCTGCTATAAAAGGGGTTTCAGGTCCCATACGACTTCCAAATGCAGAGCGAACCCTCAGAGCCCGCTCTCCCACTTACCTAACTCGGTCTCAGCCAATCCAGAACGCCTGAGGGCAGTTAGCTGCTGGCTTCCTTAAAGGTGAGCCGAGACGCTCAGACTTGACTTGTCCATTGGGTCCAGTGCTAGCACGCAGGGGACAGAGTAAAGCGAAGTGGGACCTGGACTCGGAGGCCAGTGATCGCTCTCCCCGCTGGAACACACCCAGCTCAGCCGGGCTGCAGCATGACTCTGTGGGATGGTGTGCTGCCCTTCTACCCTCAGCCCCGGCATGCCGCCGGCCTGAGCATCCCGCTACTCATCGTCATTCTCGTTTTCTTGGTCTTGGCCGCCAGCTTCTTGCTCATCTTACCCGGGATTCGTGGCCACTCGGTAAGGGGGTAGTAGAAGCTCTGGTCTGCGGTGGGGCGGGGGGGGATGGAGGGCGTCATAGACACCTTGTCTCTGGAGAACCCAGGACAGGTAGGAGGGCGGCAGGGTCTTTCATGAAAAGTCAGACTGAAGCACACTGAACCAAACAAGCACACTGAACCAAAGGAACACCAGTAGTTCAACTGAACTACTGTTCACTGAACCAAAACACCAGGGGGAGCACACCAGTAGTCTGGTCCAGTACGCACCCCTTCCCAAGAATAGGGAGAGAGCCTCTGCTGGACATTCAGAGAGGACCCCCAGGTGGAACATTCAGGAGGCTGCTGCAGAGAGTGGGTGTCCAGTCTGGTAATCCTGGGGTCAGTCCAAGGCTTCACCTGCTGCAGGGACCTCCTCCTGTCCCCAGGCCGCACCTCCACTCCCTTTCCACCCCCATCCTGACCTCCGGGTGATGACCATCTAAGAGGACAGAAAACAGCATCTCAGACTGCTGTGTTTCACCTCTGCTCTTGGTTGTCATGTGCCCCCAACCTAAAGACTTCTGCACAGCAATTTCTTCAAAGTTGTGGTAAACTGGGCACTTTTTCTTAGATTTCCCCCTCTCCCAGAACCTAAGTTGTCTGTTTCTCAAGCCTCCCCAGGTCTTGTGTTGGTTTTCTGGAAAACTGGCACACCTAGTAATATCTGAGATGTAGTGTCCCACCTCCTTCACCTGGTGACCAGACCCTGAGGCCTCCCTCTCCTGAGGGAGGTGACCCCTGCCTGCCTAGCACTTCTGGACTCATTGAGCCTCACCATGGCAGTGAGCCGAGCAGGAGACAGCACCAGGAGTAGGAACCAGACAGCCAGAGAAGAAAGGTTGTGGGGGTGGTGGGAAAGCATAAAGTAGAGACAGCCCAGCGGCAGGGTGGACTGGGAAATGGAGCTAGGGAGGTAGAAACATGCAGCCAGAAAACATCAGACATGTCAGTGGTTCAGAGGGACTTGCATGACTTGACTTCAGCCTTTAAAGGTCAAGAATGTAACTGGGAAAGGTGGGCAAGAGAGGGAAGTTGCAGAGGCACTAGGGGCCAGGGCAGCGTGGGGTCAAGGGAGGTCTGCGGGAATCTGGTCAGGCACTACCCAGACCTGACCTAGTGTGTGTTCCTGCAGCGGTGGTTCTGGTTGGTGAGAGTTCTTCTCAGCCTGTTCATAGGAGCAGAAATTGTGGGTGAGTGTGTCATGCAGTGGATGGGGAGAGGACCTGGGGTGAGGAAGGGGGTGGCCAGAGGACCCTTGGGCAAGTGGAGAACTTGGGTTGGGTTCCCATTCCTTCCCATTCTCTTTCTAGTGCCCTCGCTTCCACCCTTACCGCGTATATGGATTGGGCTCTAGACGCGCCCCCCCCCCCAACTCTGTGCACTATTTCCCACCTCCCATCACCACTCTCCCAATTGCACGTCCCCAATCTTCTCCCTGACCTTTCCCCGCCCCTACCGCGTGCGTCTCCCCACAGCGGCGCACTTCAGCGCAGAATGGTCGGTCGGCAGCGTTAGCACCAAAACATCCTACAAGGCCTTCAGTGTGGAACGCGTCCGAGCCCACGTCGGTCTGCATGTGGGCCTGGAGGGCGTTAATATCACACTCACAGGTGAGGAGGCTGCGGCTACGTGAGCTCCTGGGGTTGGCAAACACTATGGGTGGGGGAGGGGTCCCACCCGCTGGGGGACCTGTGAGGACAGATCCCACAAGTTCAAATAGCTTCTGGCTCTCGTTGATTCGTGTTTTCCTCAACCGCTGCCAAACCCATTTCTCTCTCTCGGAGTCTCACTTTCCCAACTGAATCCGCTTAGTCTCCGGGTCCTAGCTGTACGCAGCCCGGTGACCTCGCCGCCATCCGCAGGGACCCCAGTGCAGCAGCTGAACGAGACCATCGACTACAACGAGCAGTTCATCTGGCGGGTGGGCCAAAACTATGCCGGGGCGTACGCGGAGGCCCTGGAGAAGGGGCTGCCGTACCCAGTTCTTTACCTGGCGGAGAAGTTCACTCCGAGCAGCCCCTGCGGCGTTTACCGCCAATACCGTCTGGCGGGACACTACGCCTCGGCCACTCTATGGTGAGAAGCCACTCTGCGTACTTGCGCGCGCTCGATTTCTCGCGCACGCGTTTGTGTGTGTGTGTATGTGGCGGGGGTGGGGGTGAGGTGGAGGCGCGTGAGCCGGAGGATGTGAGTTCCCGCTGCAGCCCGACGCGCTTGGGGTGAGAATCGCAGCCTCGGGGGCAGATGGTTACGAGGTCGGTACCGGCCACGGGAATCCGAAGAGAACCAGAAACGGCTGGGCGTCGGCTACCCTCCTCCGGTATTTCCCTGCGCCTCTGCCATCCCAGCCCCCGACTTTGGTTCTGGGTTGGGATGCAGAGCCAGCGAGCCCGCGGGAAGCTGGGTGTGCTGGGGGACTCGGCTCACAGCGCCGCCGCCCCCTCCCCGCAGGGTGGCCTTCTGCTTCTGGCTCCTCTCCAACATGCTGCTCTCCATGCCGGTTCCGCACTACGGAGGCCTGGCTCTCCTAATCACCGGCGCCTTCGCGCTCTTCTCGGTGTTCGCTTTCGCCTCTATCTCCAGCGTGCCTCTCTGCCAGCTCCGCCTCGGCTCCTCCGAGCTCACCACTCACTATGGCGCAGCCTTTTGGATCACGCTGGCCACTGGTGAGGACCGAGGGAACACGCCCCCGGTGACTGGGAGCGGGGACGGGATTTATACCAGTGTGCGCTTTCCAGTTTGCATAGTGAGTTCACATAAATTATCTGATCTGTCCCGCTCAATAGTTCGTAGACGCTGGCACTGTTACACCTATTTTGCAGATGAGGGGGACCGAGTTCGGAAGGGTTCCTTCAGTATCTTACCCCACTGAGCATGCGAACCCGCGTATCATGTATTCCATACTAGAGATCTTTCTGCGCGCGCGCGCGCGCGCGCGCGTGTGTCTGGGGAGGAAATGAAGATATCTCTCATAGGTGGAGATGGCGAGGCCGGGCTCTGAAGCCCTTACAGCCCCCTTTACCCACCCCCAACCCCGCCCTGACTGTGCTGTCGCAGGCGTCCTGTGCCTTCTCCTCGGAGCCGCTGTGTTGAGTCTGCACTACGCTCGGCCCAGCGCTCTTCGCCTCTTCTTGGAAGGAAGCGTCAAGGACCTCGAAAGTCCGACGAAGGGGAGCTCGCCTCTCATCCTCAGCAACCCACTGCATAAGCAGTTCAGGGCCTCGGACTTAACCATCAGTACTAACCTGTGAAAGTACTCAACGTCGGACTCCTACTCTGCCTTGGTCCGCGCAGGCCGGGGTGCGGTGCCCGCCGAGCGGAGTAGCTCCGGGAGCGCGGTGGGAGAGGCCGGTGGCCTCAGATGTGACCCCCGCTTCGGGGAAAGAATCTCCCAGGGTGAGCTGGAAATAAATTCTTTCTGTTTTTGTTTTCTAGAAACTTTCCTTCATTATCTTCCCCGGCTTTTCAAGGCTTTCCGGGCATACCAGACTTCCCTAGGTTGGAGGTAGTCTAGTACACTCTTTCTCTGCATTGCCACTCACGCTGGGTTCTGTCTGTCTGAAAAATGCAGAGTAATCCGGGAGAGGGTGCCCTCTAGTGAGTCCAGGGAAGAACCAACCAAAGCCAGCATCCTCCTGAGCTGCCCCAAGGGGATGGTAGCAGTGACCAGACAGGTCTTCCCAGCTCCCCACTCTTGCCACTGGCCCCCTGGGACCCCTCTCTGCTAAGTGGGCTCCGAAGAAATATTATTTTGGAGTTTATTCACTACTTTATTTATTCATCAAAGGAGTGGTGTCTGAGGGCCAAGCTATGTCAGCAAGGCATAAAGATGTAAACCCTGGGAATGTTTTAAGGTCCTTGACAAATCCTACAATCTTATTTGGCAAATTTAGAACAGAGGCTCAGAGAGAATGCAGCACACTCAGTTAATATTAGATCTAAGACAAGAAGTTTGGTCTCTTCTCTCTTGCAGTACTTTCATTGTATTAGTGAAATCACACCAGCTGGGGCAGTAAAAGAAGAACAAAAGGGACCCAGGAAAAAGGAAATCAAAGACATGCGGAAGGATAAGAGGGACCATAGGAGAATCACATTGTAACCCCGCACACACATATGTCGTTATGTGGGTGAAGCTGGGTCTCAGTAAATGCCACTTTGAGGCAAAGTACCAGGGGAGAGCAGGGTTGCTGGGCAGAAACAGGTAATCTCTGCTTGATCTGGTTTATGGGCAGCCTCGATGTCTGCCTTAGGGCTTTATGTTTTGTTCCACTTTTACATCAATAGATAGAGCTTCTTTCCCTATTCCACTTTCAGATTGGGGCCGGGAACTGATACAACCCAGCCTGTTGGCAGTTCTGGTGGTTTTGGGGGGGGCGGTTCCAGAAAAGTCTGGAGCCATGTTGGAAGCCCAGGTGCCACCAGGTAAAGGAACGGTTCCGGTTACAGTGCACACTCGGGCTCCTCGCAGGGGGCCTCGGAGGAAGCCTCTGACAGAGGGATGTCCTGGGGCTCGGGACTCTCAGTGATGGACCGGTAGCGAGGGCTCAGGAGTCCCCCTTCCTCGGGATCCAACTCCAGCACAGGGTCCTCCCCCACACTCTGGCTGAAGAAAGCCTTCAGCCTGTGGGGCTGCATCCTGTGAGCCACCACCATGGCCAGACCCAGCAGCACACACAGCAGTCCTGGTGATGAAGCAACAGGTATCCCACTCAGTGACAGGAACATGCTCCCAAGGACATCTTTTCCTAAGAGCATTAGGCCCCTCCTGAGGGAGGCCTAGTGTCTCTGCTTCAGGGCCACTTGTGCTCCACAAGATGGTCAGTATCAGATCATATGGCTGTTATGGGTCTGTTGTCCTGAGTTTTTGGACTCTCAACCCAGTGTTCCTTCAGTTACATCCCAGGGTAGAGAGAGAAAACTCTGAAAACCAAGCAGCACTGGGAGGAGGGCAGGACACACAGGAGGAGGCATAGGAAATGGCTTAAGGGGGCAGACACAGTAGGACAGGAGAAGAGAAGAAAACTGCGGGGCAATTGAAGACTCTCTGAGCCAGGGACAGAGGAGTGTTCTAGGAATGGGGACACAGGGAAAAGTGTTTTGGGGAAGAGGGAGGGGTCATGAGGTCAGAAGATTTAGGGAAGAGCTGGGTGGAGAGAGAGTTAGGGGATAAGGGATATGACAAAGACAGATACATACAAATACAAGGAAGGGAAGCCTGGGGATAAGGAATCTTAGGGGAGGGGGCTCTAAAGAGGGGAAAGGCATCCTTCGTCCCCAGAGACAGACCCTCAACCCCATGGATCTTCTGGGCCCTGGCCCTGAGTCCCCCACTGCCTGTCCCAAGGCTGGGCCTCACCTGTGGTCAACGTGATCCAGTAGGCAGGCCCACGGTGAGTATGCAGCGTGGCGGCACCCAGGCGCAGGGGACAGGGCGGGGTGAGGGATGTGGCCGTGGAGAAGAAGAGCAGTCCCAACAGCTGGAAAAGGCCCGTGGCCAGCAGCATGTGGCCACCGTAGACCAGCACAGGCATGGACAGCATCACATTGGCCAGCAGCCAGCAGAGGAATGCCACCCTGGAGAGCCAGCACCTGGTGAAGGCTGGTACCTCTGCCTCATTTGGGGCAAACTTCTACCTGGAGGGGCTGAGGTGGAGGCTCGGGGACCCAAGGATACCCCAAAGAGGTGAAGTGGGGATTCCTGCCTGTGGGCTTCCCAACCAAGTACTGTGGTCACTGGCATCAGACTGTCTCACTAGGGATCTCCACGTGAGCGGAGGAGAGATGGGTGGAAGCCCCATTCCTGAGTCTAGGCCAGCAGGGCCTCTGGCCACGCTCACCACAGCATAGCCGAGGTGTAGTGTCCCGCCAGGCGGTACTGGCCATGCAGGCCACAGGGGCTGTGTGGGGTGAACTTCTCGGCCAGGTAGAGCAGGGGGTCTGGCAGCCCCTTCTCCAGTGCACTGGCATACTCCTCAGCGTAGTTCTCCCCCAGGCTCCAGGTGAACTCCTCGTTGTAATCAATGGTCTCGTTCAGCTGCTGCACTGGGGTCCCTGGGGAAGAGGGCATCTATGCTCAGCAGGGACCCAAGGGCCAGAGTGGAGATGTACCTGGGAAGCAGCTTATCATGCTGGACAGAGGGCCAGGCTCTGGTCTCCAGTGAGAGAAGGCTGTTTCCAAGGCCTGAGAATTTCCCTTCCTACCACCCGACATACTATCGCTCTTCAGACCACTCTGAGCATAGCTCCCAAAGATACAGAACCATGCCTTGCCCTCCCTCACAGATAAAAGCCCTCCCTCACCTGTGAGTGTGATGTTGACGCCTCCCAGCCCAATCTGCAGCCCAACGTTGGCGCTGATCCACCGGGAACTGAAGGCCTTGTAGGACGTGTTGGTGCTCACCTGGCCCACAGACCACTCAGAACTGAAATTCACGGCTGGGTTGGGGAGTTGGATATATAAGAACTCAGGGAGACCTGGGCATTGCTGGGTTAGAGCCAGGGGGAAAGCACCAAGGGGACTGACCATGTCTGTTTTGCTCATAATTGTGTATCCATTAACCAGGGTAAGGCCTGGCTCATAGTAAGTTTGCCAGCAACATGTATGACATGAATAAATGGGGGTGGGGTGGGATTTCTCTGGTGGCACAGTGGTAAAGAAGCTGCCTACCAATGCAGGAGATACAAGTTCAATCCCTGGTCCAGGAAGATCCCACGTGCCTCAGAGTAACTAAGCCCATGCGCCACAACTACTGAGCCTGTGCTCCGCAACAAGAGAAGCCACTGCAATAAGAAGCCCATGCACTGCAACTAGAGAGTAGCCCCTGCTCACCGCAACTAAAGAAAAAGTCCGTGCAGCAATGAAGATCCAGCACAGCCCAAAATAAAAAATTTTAAAAATTAATAAAAGGATCAGAATCCAATATCTCCCTCCTCTGGTTATACTCCTCTTACCCCTCCCCTCACTTCCCCCCATTTAGGAAGAGCTACTCAAGCAGCTGGGGGAGGAAACACTAACATAATAAACAGTTCTGGGCAAACACAGGGAGCTTCAACACAGATATTTTCTATGTTTCCTGTTGCCTAATCCCCAAAGTGAAGCAAGCAGCCCTCCACCATTCTTTCCCTCCAGCCTCCAGAGACCCTCTCCCCACAGGCATTCATTTGACCTGCTTTCCGCTGAATAAAAATGTTCAGAAGGTTGGAGAGACACATGCAGGAGGCTTGCACCTCTCAGGGAAAGGATAGACATGAGGGAATAAGTTCAGGGTGAGGGAGATGTGGGCAGGGAGGTCTAGAAGTCCACCCTGAAGCAAAGGCTGCTGTGGGGACACCCCAATGGGAGAGACAGGATGGAGGAGCCGCCCAAGTCAGCTGCCCTTCACACTCACCGAGGATCACAGCTCCAATGAATAAGCTGGTCACTACCCGCAGCATCCAGAACAGCCTCTGTGTCACCGGGAGGGAGTGGTGGCTCACGATGCCGCACCCTCCTTCCAAATCCACCCCTTCTCTTTCCAGACTTGGGGAGGGTGCTTGCTCTAAAGCTGAGGTCACTCAGTCAACTGAGATCAAAGTGCCTGGCCCAGAACAGGCACTCAGTAACTATCTGTCAGGGAGTGGGGAGCTCTCTGCTGGGAGGGTGGCTGATGTTTTCTCAGGACTAGACTCTCCTGAATCTGATTGTAACCGGGGAGTCTGGACCCCTCCTTTCAAGGTCAAGGTCTCTCTGGGGCTGGGGTCTGCAGGGTTTGTTTTGTTTCTCACCATCTTGCCCCGAATGCCTGGCAGGATGATGATGAAGGTGGCCAGTGAAGTCAGAAAGATGGCGACGATGACGGCCAATGTGGTGTCCGTTGGGAAGGTCGGCTTGGGCCCAGCGTAGAAGGGGAATGTGTATCCAAAAGCAGCCATTTTGGGTTGTTCGGGGGAGGCGGAGGCTCTACAACAACGATAGGTGTTCACTGAGTGCCCTGTCTGAGCCAGGCACTGCTCCTGGTGCTGAAGATTCAGCAGACAGTACACCAGATCCCTCTTCTCTGGCGCTCACCAGACGCCACGGTTACCGCCATTCCACTATCCCTCAGCCATCCTTAGCTGTGAGAGAATAAAGGTCTCGGCAATCAGTCTCTGTCACCCCATGCTCCCTTCCTAATCCCCAGGTCCCCTAAATCAGTGCCACTGCTACCCTCAAGGCTTCGCTGCTTCCTCTGGGACTGTCTTAAGAAATATAATTCTCTTTTATCTCCCTCAGGCCTCCAGCACAAGCAGACAGATCACAGAACATAAAAAGAGCTGTATTTACCGTCAAGGTAAGGCATAAGGCTGAAAGATGGTACAGATTACAAAAAGGTTGGCTTTCCTCCTCAGTCCCCAAAGGAACAAAGGCCAGAGCGCTCTGCTAAGTGTATGTAATTCAGCTACATCACCAGCGGGCCGATTCCCAGACCTGGCCTGGCCCTCTGGTCTGAGCAGCTCTCTCGAGCACCCTGGCTCCTGCACTGGTAACTGGAGAACAGCCGAGCTGAACTAGTGTGCCTCGGTGAGCACTGAAGGAGCCCACCCTCCACTAGGCACAGTGCCAGGACCACACGCCCTTCCACCCACACATCATCAGCGGCTCTCCTCCTTGATTTAAATTCCCAGACTTCCTTTCGGCTCAAGCCCTGGCTTAGCTCTTTTCTGTCTGTTCCCTGGTCTCAGAGCTATTTGGCTCTAGTTTGTCCGTTTGCAGACAAAATACTGGGAAAATGGTACCTGAATCAACTGTGTCTTGTGAAATCCAGATGGAATGGATGCTGTTATTTTATGTATCACAAAGAAAGAAAGAGAAAAAAAGCACTGCCAATTAAGCCATGACAGCCAAGACATCCCTGGTGATTCAGTGGTTAAGACTCTGTGCTTGCATTGCAGGGGGCACAGGTTCGATCCCTGGTCAGGGAACTAAGATCCTATATGCTGTGCAGTGCAGCAAACAAACAAACAAATAAACTATGACAGCCATTGTTGGTAAGACACATCTGAATTTCAGACATGTCAACACGTGGGAAAAAAAAATGCATCTTATGATCAAGGAACCCAGCTCATTTCCCTGTGTATGATTTGTACTGGGGCCTTGGTACCCAGGAGGCTCCATAATTTGTAGTTTGACCAGGCAGTGTCTTGTTAAGTTATGCAATGGAAGGATAAGTTTAGGAGTTTAGAAGCTCTGTGTTTGAATTCTGCCTTTGCCTCTTGCAAGTTACTTGACCTCAACAGGGACTTGGTATTATTTTAAAAACTGGGATGATGATAATGTTAACTTCATAGGGTCATTGTGAATATGAAACTAGATTGTGTCTATAAAGTGTTAAGAATAGTACCTGGAACAGAATAATACTAATAAATAGAAGCTAGTAGATTGGGAAGGAGGGGGTGTATTTCATTACTCCCTGTTTGTCTCTTTCGACAATCCTTACAGGGAACCCTGGGCTGGAATCAGTTCTGGGTCTAGTTCCAATTCTTTACTGACTGATTTTATAACTAGACAGGCAAATGAAAACCTCCTCTGTTTCTTAGCTTCCTCATCTGCAATTGGTTATGGTGATCTCCATGACCCATTCTAGTTCTAAATTTTGTGGCTCCCAGACTCTCCCTCTCCTTCTAGGCTGGTCACCTCCTGGTGCTATCTATGGGAGGAAGCATGGTATCAGGCAAAGAGATAATTTAACATTCAGTCCTCTCTTTGGGGCAAGTCGAATAACCTCTGCCTCAGTTTTAACATGAAGTTTTGCTTTTTCTCTGAACTCTTCAACTCTCCCATTCCAGAGGAATGGAATCTTTTCTTCTTAGGCTCTGACCCCAATCCTGCCCACCTTCACCACCACCTATCTCATCAGTTATCCCCCATTCTCTTGGTGATTTTGCAGCTCCTCTTTCTCTGCCAGCTCTTTCTCTCAAGAACATTCTTTAATTTCTCCCATTTTTAAGAACACAAAGAGAAGGATCTCTTTCTGTTGAACTTTTGGGTCCCTTCCAGCTACTACCTAGTCCCATGTTCTCCCTTTCACAGCCAGGCTTTTGGGAAGAACAGTCTCTGTGTGTGTCCACTGCCTTATCTCCTCAGTCCAGTGGATCTGGCTTCTCTATAACCCCAGCTTCTCCATTAGGTTGTGTGCATGTGTGCTCAGAGCTCAGACACTCAGTCATGCCTGACTCTTTGTGACCCCATGGACTGTAGCCCACCAGGCTCCTCTGCCCATGGAATTTCTTAGTCAGGAAATACTGAATACTGAAGCAGGTTGTCATTCCCTTCTCCAGGGGATCTTCCCTACCCAGGGATTGAACCTGAGTCTTCTGTGTCTCCTCCACTGGCAGGTGTATTCTTTACCACGGAGCCACCTGGAAATCCTTCCCCATTAGGTCACCAAGTGCTAAATTTAAAGGGAAACTCACTTTTCATCCTTCTTGCCCTTCTTGTGGTAATTTCTCTTTCTTCTGACTTCCTCCCTGGGCCTCCACGACACCACGTTCTCCTAGGTCTCCTGCCTCTGGCCATCCCTTTCGTGGCCCCTTTGCTAGCTCTTTCTCCCCTCTTAAACAGTCATGCTCCCCAGGATTCTGCCTTGGCTCTCTTCTTCTAGTAACTCTTCATGATTTTCTAGGCAAGTTCATCCCTTCATGGCCGATGCTTCTCAGATCTGTCTCCACACAGACTTCCTACTTGGGCTCTAAACACAAAAGGGCCAGCTACCCTGTGGATGTTTTCACTTGGCTGTTCCATGGATGCCTCAGATTTAACAGGTCCCAAACTGAATTCAGTGTCTCCACTCTGCTTTTTATTCTGTTCTCTTTGTCTTTTCAGTGGCATCACCATCTCATCAATCAAATAAGCCAGAGACCTGGATCATTTTACCTCTTAACTATTTCTTGAAACCATCCATGTTATTTCCTTCCCTACTACTGCCTCTGCCCTAATTCCGCCTCATCCTATCTGGCCTGGTGCCAGGACAGTTTTTCTAACAAGCAAATATAATCATTTTATTTCTTTGCTCTGCGTTAAATCTAATCTTCTCACCATCATATGCAAAGTCCTTTGTGGTCCAGTCCCACCTATACTTCCATCTCCATCTTTTGTGCAGCCTAATCTCTAGCCATTCTAAACTACTGGCATCTCCCTGAATCTGACATGCTCTTTCAAGCCTTCATGCCTTTGTATATGCTATTTCCTATGTCTGGAATGCTCTTGCTCTCTTGGCAAACTCTTTTTCATTTTTCAAGTCTCAGCTCGTGTTACCTCCTCTGTGAAGTTTCCTGACGTCATCAGGCCAGTGTAGATGTTCCCACCCTTAATGTTCTGATTGCATTTTGAACATACCTCCACAATCACAGTAATCACACTGCACTGTTTGAACCTCTAGAACCCATTAGCTTCTAATCTCCTAAAGGGCAAGGGCTTTGTCTTTCCATCTTTGCATCAGGGGATAAACTTACTAATGCAGCATGTACTTGCTAACCAGTCTGTGGATGGAATGAATGAATGTATGAGTGTATCCCTCTCCCAGCAGGTGGCATCTTCTGTTTCACACACAAGAGGGAGCTATGCTTCCTCACTGTCGTCTACTGTACTCAGTCAACAGTATCACCTACATTGAGGCTAAAGATTGGACAGGAATGGATTTGACTCATGCTGTCAATTTTTAGTGCTTCACAAAATTTTTAGAAAGCCTCTTCTGAAGGTTCGGGTCTCCAAAGCATGAATGTTCATGTTTAATTGAATCTGAAACATACATTTCAACTCCAGCTAAAGGTAAGTAAGAATTTGAGGATTAAATTATTTTGTAAAATATGTGATGGTGATACTTTATTAATATTTTATAACAGATATTTATTGGTCTAAGACTTTTTTAACTTATGACACCTAGACTGAAGCCGTTACAGTTTTGATGGAAAACTATACTTTTAAGGAAATGCTATAAAATGTAGACTATCTTGGTTAATAAGATAGGAAGATAAAGCAAGTTTGAATACATAGTAATCAAATAAGAGTACATGTTGTATGTTGGAATTTCAAAACCAATATTTGCAATATAAAGAAATGATGATGTAATGTATTTTGATTAGGGTCATGTATTAGCATTATTCCTGCATTTATTTCAAAGTGAAGTGAAAGTGAAGTCTCTCAGACTTTGCGACCCCATGGCTTGTAGCCTGCCAGGCTCCTCCATCCATGGGATTTTCCAGGCAAGAGTCCTGGAGTGGGTTGTCATTTCCTTCTCCAATTTATTTCAAAGGGAGGTTATAAGGGAGGTTATAAAATATTTTATAAGAATGGCTCATCCCTATTAACATTGTACTTCAAAGTAACACTAACAATAGGGTTTCTGGATCAAGTATAGAAGAACAACACTAATTTATTTCCAATTCTCCAAAATATTTATCAGAGATGACTAAAACAAAAAGACAGTTGGTGAATAAAACTTGCCTTGTTTAGTTCCTTCTGGTTCAGTTTAGTGAATTAGGTCTTCTTTAATCTACATCACTCAATTTAAAGTTAATTTTTTATAACCCTGATCCTAATTTGGCTTTAATCATTAACTTAATAGGCCTCCTGCATAAAAAGGTGGGACTGAAATGAAAAGTCCTCACACCCAACAATCCTGCTTTTTCCTACGAAGTTTGTGGTTTCCCTTGGGGCCATCTTCCTTCCTGGCTTGCCAAGGAGTATCTGACAGTAGAATTTTTTCTAGAAAAATCTCATGTCAATCTTTAACCCACCACTTCTCCCCTAGCCGACTACCAGATTGTTATACCAGATTGTTATATAGTTATATATATATAACTATAAATAAGCACAAGAAAGATACAGATACAGGCTTTCCAGGTGGCTCCATGGTAAAGAATCTGCCTGCCAATTCAAGAGACACAGGAGACTCAGTTTCCATCTCTGGGTCAGGAAGATCCCCTGGAGGAGAAAATGACAATCCACTCCAGTATTCTTGCCTGGAAAATTTCATGGACAGAGGAGCCTGGCGGGCTACAGTCCACTGGGTCACAAAGAGTTGGACACGACTGAGCGACTGAGCATGCATGCACACATGGTCAGATATACACCTACAGGTTCATATAAATAGAAATACAGACAAAAGGAAGGAGTTCCCAGTACCATAAACATCTAGACACAAAAATCCTGCATCAGAGGCCCCTGTGACTAAGTTGAGGTGTTTTCTCACTGGGTGGGCCAATTTCCACATTCTGGGGTTGTTCTTTTCTCCTTTGCCACCTGGCCTGAGAGGTAAGGCATACCTTTCCTCTTAAAATACTGAAGTATTTCTCATGCTCAGTTGCAATTCAGATACAGAGTACCCATTCCTTACCTACCACAGGATAGAGTGGGGTTCCTCTGTGTGTGATTAGGGGTGGCCGAGAAATAAAGCTAGAGTCTTCAAAGAAATACAGCCTAGTGCAAGCTCCAGACTTCTGCATTAAACATTCTTCTGTACATTCTTAATGTTCTGTGCCCTCTCAGGGATTTCTTTCTGAAGTATTTCTCTGATTGCCTCCTGCTTCTTCTGGAACCGGTAAAGATGACCAATTCTCTACAAAGGGAGTGTGGGTGACTTACCTGGAGTTGTCAAGTACTCTGACTAGTGATACCAGTTGCTGGAATGGGATGGTTTATTTCTCTGTTTGGGTGGGACCCCACTCAAAGTTCACAGTTCTTGATGACTTAAAGGACCCTGTCCAGAATTTCTGTCCCAGTCTCTTTTCTTCAAGAAGGTGTGTGGGCACGCGTACGTGTGCTTTTGCACCAAAGAAGGCCTTTAAGTGGAGAAATAGAACAAGATCTGAAAAGTGGGTTGGGGCAGGAATCCTTAAAAAGGGCTGAGGTGGTTAAGGAGCCCAGGGGTGCTGAATCTTGCCAGCCGAATTACCTAGACTCCAGTTAAGCCGAGGTAAGGATTCTACATCTGTGAACCTCGTGGCCTTAGTTAAGTTTCTTGTTGTTTTGTTTGTTCTTTGTCTCTTCTCAGTTTCTCACAGTACTTGGAACTCCCACTTGATCTGAACCTGGGCGGATGTGGGAAGTGCGCCTCTAGGGGCCCGAGCGGGGACAGCACTTCAAGGCCCTCTTCGACAACCACCCGGGCCGCACAGACCGCAGCAGTATACCCGCCACTTAAACCCGGACTGCTGTTTCCTACCTTTGCCTCTTCGAAACAGTGCGTGCCTGGCAGCCGGCGCCGCTCTCCTCTTCGTGGTGCAACCTCACATGAAGCGCTCCCAGGGATGGGATAAAGAAGAAACCAGGTCCGGACGCCCGGTCACCAAAAGCGCACGCCCTTTCTCTTGGCGGGGCTCTCTTGCAACCCCCACTCTTCTCCTACTGCATTTAAGGAGACTATGACCGGACAAACCAGGTCCGGGATGCTTTCCCGCCGTCTCGCCCCTCCCCGCTCCAAGTAACTCTCAACGTTCTCGGACCGCACCCGAGTCTGCGGCGCTGCGCCCGCCCCCACCCAGCCTGGGACTGAAAAGGAACGGGTGCGCGAGAATGGTCCACTCCGCAGCCAGCCCTCCGACTCCTCCTTCCCCTCGCCCCTGGCACACAGCCCCGGACAGTTCTAGCACAAACCTAGCGATGCAATCCCGGGTCCAGAGGGGCGCGGACAGGGCTCGAGGGCAGTGAGACCCCCGAGATCTCACGACGAACTCCGGTTGGTGGATGTTACCATGGACTCTTAAAAGGTCTTAGGACGCATGCCTTGCTCGAACGCCTAGCCTGGTTCTGCGGGCGTTGACCGGTCCTCTTGGTCTTACAGCCCACATCCGCCCGCGTGGAGAGGACTGGGCAGCGTCTCCCTTGTCCCTTCGCACCCTGTCCCCTCGTCGGCCCTCTCCCATCCCCAGCAGACCTTTTAGAAGCCGACTCGCTCTTTACTCCGCTCACGTGGCCTCGCCACTGACCGGACGTCTACCCGATCTGAGCCGGGCGAGCCCGTGGAGTCTCCCCTTGCGCGCCCGGGTCTCCTCGGAGCACCTCGGCGGGTCCTGGCACTCCACCCCGCCCCGCCCCGCCTTAGAACTGGGACGCGCAGTCCCATCTTCACCCCCAGCCCTGCGCGTCCCCGCGCAGAGAGGGAGAAGGCGCCGGACCCAGCGCGCGTCGCCGGCCCAGCAGCGAGCCCGGCGGGAGCCAAGCAGCAGTCAGCGCTCGAGAGACGCCGCGGCCGCAGGTCAGACTCAGGAGGGCTCGCGCGTGCACGGGCGCTCAGGGGAAGGTGACTGCGGTGACACCGCCACGCTTTTCTGAGGGAAGGGGAATTCCAGCTTTGGCCCCGCTGAGCCTCCTTTCTTAACCCGAGGCTAAAATGAGCCTGTGAAGACCTATCCTCCCCGGCTTGGGGAGACTGGGTTTTTCGGGAACTGGGAATGTTGGGTGGTCTAGTTCGCTTGGACATAGGGGCTGTCTTTGGAGCGCCTCCTGGTGCCACTGCATCATGTCGGGGAGGGAAGTTGGGGCTTTTAGAGTCCAGGCTTTCCCCTTTTGCCCACCCTTGGGGCCAAAATGGAATGCCTATGGCCTTGACTCATCTTTCCACTACCCCAGGGAACTCACGTCTCTGGGACTCTGGGTCTGAAAAGCAGCCATGTGGGGAAAGAACCCGGCACCTGTGTTCTCTTCTGGTACTATCACGGCCTGGGGCTTCACTGCCCTGTCATGAGGCTCTGCTTTCCTTTCAAGGTTGTTGGGAAGTAAATGGTTGTGGCTACCCACCCTGAAGAAGTGGTTATGAAGCATGTCCACTTTGCCCTTCAGGTAGCCTGGCCTGGCCTGAAAGCTCACTGCATCCTTTTTTTCTTTTTTACTGGCTGAGTGGTACACTGGTGACTGAGGGAAAGGGACAAGACATCCTAGATCAGGGAAGGAGCACTGTGGTCACTTCAGCAGGGCCAGCCTTTTGGCTTTAACTATTCAATGCCCTTCACTGGGGGTGGAGAGAGTGGCATGCTGAGCTTTTGAATTATGAGTGGGCCTAGTTTTTGTTTGTTTGTTTAATCTCCAGATTGCCTTTAGGAGGCCTTGCACCTCTCAAGGGTCCCAGCCTGAGTCCCCTGCTGCCTCAGTTTCCCCATCATTCCTGGGTGATTTGCTGGCCTGAGAGAGAGAGAGAGAAAGCAGGAAGCCAGCACCAAACACATGAGCACCTGTGGCTACATCCCTTCTGTGTCTGCCCAGAGAAGCCAAGCTCCAGCCTACCCTCTCTATATCACATTTACGTAACACTTGTCAATTTTCTTGCCTTGAATTCAACCTCATTCTCACATTTGATTCTGGTGACCAGGCTAGGAGGTAGACAGTTTAGGCTTGTATATTCTCATAGCCAGAAGAGGAAACCAAGGTCCAGAGCAGATAAGTGACCTGCCTAAGATCACACTACTGGACTGGCCGCTGCACAGCATCCTGGCCTCAACCCAGTGTTCTGGCTGTCAAACAAGACTGTGCCCAGGGAACACATACTATGGGAAGACGAGTCACAGCAAGGTTTCCCAGGATTTCCCAGGTGGTCCAGTGGTTAAGACTCTGCACTTTCACTGCAAGGGGCATCAGTTCGATCCCTGGTCAAGAAGCTAGAATTCCGCCGAGTGCTGTGTGGCATAGACAAAAAAAAAAAAAAAAAAGCAAGGTTTCCAATTAATCTTCAAAAGTAAAGTAAGTCCAGGAAGGCAGAGGTTTCTGTCTGCTTTATCACTTAATCTCCAGTGCCTAGGTCAGTGCCCACCATGTAGTGGGTGCTTATCAAGTGTTCGTTGAATGAATGAAAGATTCCTGGGAGAGAGTGAGTCTCCTGCCATTTGCTATACACTCTGGCCTTGGCCCACTTCCATGCCTTGATCTCGAGGGGCTTCCAGAGACCCCGACTCTCCTGAACTGCTGGAGCTCATTTTCTCCATCCTTTGTCTTTTCTCTAGGGTTTCCATTTTAGGGTATTCTAACACCTGAGCCCTATTAACATTTTCATCATGAGCTTCCGCTTTGCTCTGGCATGGACACTCCTAGTTGGACCATGGATGCCCATGGGTAAGTACAGACTAGAGAAGCATGGCTAGGAGCAGAGGAATCCAGGATTCTCCAGGATCCTCCAAGGACAGAAACTGAGTCATTTTTCACCTTTGTATCCCTAGTTCCTAGCTAACACAGCACCCTGCACATGGTGAGTGCTCATTTCAAGCCTTTTGATTAGATGAATGGTAATGGAATGAAAAATTCCTCCACACACACAGAACTAGAGAGCCGTCAACTGCTGTGTCAGTACTTCCTATTGTATTGCTTACAATCTGGGGGCCCTTTCTCTCTCCACTATCTTTTCTTGTTCTTCATAAAGTCAGGACCCCTGACACCTCATAGAGGAAATGACTGATTACACACACAAAACAAAAAAAGAATCTTGGATTCAGGTTGGACCCAAAGCTGAAGCGAAGTCACCAGTGTCTTAAAACAATATGATAAAAACAAAACCCAGTAAGATCTGGGAGTTCCCTGGTGGCCTAGTGGTTAGGATTCCTGGCTTTCACTGTCATTGCCTGGGTTCAGTCCCTGGTCAGGAAATTGAGATCCTGCAAGTTTTGGTGTGCAGCCAAAAAAAAAAGACACCAGCCCAATAAGTTCCATAAGAGTTTCATCTTGTTACTTCAGCTTTGGACAGCCTCTTACTAGAATCTGAGGCCATTCTCTGTAGTCTGGGTCTCTGCAGAGAAAAGTGGCCTTAAGGTGCCACAAATTAGTTGTAAAAGAGCAAGTCCCTGATCATCAGGGGTAGGAGATGCAAGAAGAGAAAGCAGGGAAAGTTTGTGGAATGATCGGTCTTGGCTGGAGGCCATAGGATGGTGAGACAGTCCTCTCCTTCCCTGGGCATTGGATTTTTCCATTTTTTCCCCCAGCTCTTGCCTCTTATTCCCAGAGGCATTCTCCCCCATGCCCTACCCAAGAGGCCTTGTTCTGCCATTGGCTCATCATATTTTAGAAATCACATGTGTGTGGCCGCCCTAATTCCTGCCCCAAGTCCTGGTTCCTTAATTGAATTCTTTGCTCAAACATCACGGCCTGAGTCATCTTCCATCTCAGATCCCCTGGTGAGTTTATGTGTATAAGTGTGTTGATGCGCAAGCTCTGCGGTCATGGGGTAGGAAGGTAGCTCTGAGATCCTGTCCTTGGTCTGAGTGGAACGACAACTAGAGGAAAGGGTCTCTCTCTGGCTGATGAGAGTCCTTTTCTTTGCTCTGTTCTCTGAGGTGAGCAGAGACGGAGCCTAAGCCCTGTAACCTCCTAGTCTAAGGAAAGAAATCTGGCTGGTCATCTGATTTACTGACCAGAAGCATCCTTGCTCCACATCTACGCTCTTCCTTCTGCCCCCACTGCCTGAGTTCTTCCCTCAACAGCTGAGTGCTTCCTCCTAGATCCTAGTTTTTGGAGAATAAAATAGAATCAGTAGGAGGAATTATGTGGGGAACATAATGAGGAGGCAGCAAGGTTATCCACATGACCAGTCAGTCCCTGATCCCACCCAAGAAACTGGGAAAAAGACCTGAGTAGCAACAGGCCCCAAAGCCACAGCCCCATGGCTCACACCCTTACTCTGAGCTCTGCTCAACGGGACAGGGCCAAGCCCCCTCCATTCTGCCCCTGCCCACAGGTGAGTCACGGAATGACGTCCATCCCTGGGTGGAAGAGTGGCTGACTCTTGCACTGTGTGATGTTTTAAGGCTAGGAAGAGTTTCTGTCCCCAGGGAGCTGAGGTGTGAGGGCAGTAGAAGATTCCTGCCTCCCTTGCCCCATCACCACTGCCCTCCTCCACCCTCTTCCTCTCTGAGGCCATTTATCAGTACACACCAGTTATACAACTTTAGTGCTCCCTGCCATATTTTCCCACTGAGCAGTTTAAAGATTGGGCTTGAATTTGGACATCACTTTGCCCTGGGTGATCTCCCTCTGCACCCTTCCTCCTGCACTGTGCTGGGCGTCCACTTTCAGCTGCTCCAAGTGCCAGACCCCCTGGACCCATACCCAGGCTGTCCTCTTGTGCACTGACTTGCTCAGCTGCCCCTTCCCTCTGTTCTCACACAGGATCTCAGAACTCCATTTCATGGGAGGTGCAGCGATTTGATGGGTGGTACAACAACCTCATGGAGCACAGATGGGGCAGCAAAGGTAGGTGAGAGCCAAGTGGAGACCAGAGTCAGGATAGTAGTCACCACTAAGGGTCACGGGCTGGCTGGTACCCACAAAAGCTCCTTCATTCCTAAGCTCTTAGAATCTGTGGTTTGGAAGGAGCGTGGGAGAGGGGCCCGGGAACCCCCTGAGAATTCATCCTGTGCCTCCCTCTCCTCCTCTAGGCTCTCGGCTGCAGCGACTGGTCCCAGCCAGCTATGCAGATGGCGTGTACCAGCCCCTGGGAGAGCCTCACCTGCCCAACCCCCGGGCCCTGAGCAACGCCGCCATGAGGGGCCCCGCAGGGCTGGCCTCGCTGCGAAACCGCACAGTGCTGGGGGTCTTCTTCGGTGAGGGCCTCAACCTCTGGGGAAGGGAGGTCTGCGGGGTCAGGTGAACACCTCTGTGTCTGACACCTCTATGTCATCAGGGAGTGACAGAGAGAAGTGACGGAGGGTCTGAGAGAGGGGTGTGAGAGATGGAAGAGGAGTCAGTGGGGTGGTGGGGTAGGTGTGGGAGCAGGGGGAGAAGGAAGAGGCATAAATCTGCACCACCTTAAGCTGTTGATGGGAGTGGGAAGAGAGGACCATGGGCATAATCCCCAAAGGGCTCACTCCTGAATGGGACTCTGTTTTCACTCTGCCCCTGTGGCTCCTAGGACAGCTTCAGGGCAGGGTGCTGATTCTGGTACGAAGGCTGAGGATGGGCTGGCAAAATGGGGGTGCTAGGTGGGCCTGACCCCACTGACTGGGGGTCGTTGGCTCTGAGCAGGAATGCTCAGCTCCTGTTGGTCATCCCTGGTGCCCCTACCTGCTTTCCAGTGGGCAGCATCCCGCTGAGGCCGGCAGGCCCTCTGGGCAGGCTGCTCCCAGCTGCATGTCGCAGCCAGTGCTGCCAGCCCTGCTGCCTAGGCACATTCACGGGCACCTCCCAGTTACCAAGGAGAAGCCCAAACTTGACAATGAAAACACTTTGGACAAAGGGTTGGTAAGGGGTGGGGAGGTCAAGGCTTAGACTTGCCCGTAATGGCTTCTGAGTGTTTTAAAGCTTGAAGGGAAGGGGCTGGGGGTCTCGATACACGGCTCAGGGGCCCTCTGCTGGGCCTACCGCGCCCTCCCCAATTGTTGGCAGGCTACCACGTGCTGTCGGACCTGGTGAGCGTGGAAAAGTCTGGCTGCCCAGCCGAGTTTCTCAACATCCACATCCCGCCCGGAGATCCCGTGTTCGACCGCGACCGGAGCGGGGACGTGGTCCTGCCCTTCCAGAGGAGTCGCTGGGACCCCGAGACCGGACAGAGCCCCAGCAACCCCCGGGACCTGGTGAGCGCAGCAGGCGGGGATGGGGGGCTGGTGGGACCCGAGGCAACCGCGCCGCACCCACGACACCCGCGGGCCCTCAGCCCTCCCGGACCCGCCTGGCCGCCCGACCCCCGGCTCAGCCTCCCGCCGTCCCCGCAGACCAACGAGGTGACCGGCTGGCTGGACGGCAGCGCCATCTATGGATCCTCGCACTCCTGGAGCGACGAGCTGCGGAGCTTCTCCGGGGGGCAGCTGGCGTCGGGGCCCGACCCCGCCTTCCCGCGGGCCGCGCAGGCCCCGCTGCTCATGTGGACACCGCCGGATCCCACCACGGGCCGCCGCGGGCCGCGGGGGCTGTACGGTGAGGCGGCGGGGGCCCGAGGAGGTGCGGGCGGGGGCCGGCGAGGGCCGCCCGGCGGTCCAGCCCGAGCTCATCTCCTCCCTGCGTTCCCGCGGCGCGTGCAGCCTTCGGGGCCGAGCGAGGGAACCGCGAGCCCTTCCTGCAGGCGCTGGGTCTGCTCTGGTTCCGTTATCACAACCTGTGGGCGCAGAGGCTGGCCCGCCGGCATCCGCTCTGGGGGGACGAGGAGCTGTTTCAGCACGCGCGCAAGAGGGTCATCGCCACCTACCAGGTGGGTCCCCCCACGGCCTGGTCCCCGGGTGACTCCAGAGCCCTCGGTCCTGGACGACCCCGCCAGAAACACCCCCTCTCCAGAGAGCTGCCGTCTAGGAAAAGCCCCTGAGGGTGATAAGCAGGCAAAGCGCTACTCACGCAGGAGGTTTTCCAGTCATTATCATTTCGCAGCCCGCTCCCCACCCGCTTGCCCTGGTTGCTTGTGGGGAACAGGAACCTCCGCACCTCTTCTGTCTGAGAGTCTCTCCCGTGACTGCCCTTGCCTGGTCCTCATCTCCCACCTAAGCCTTCCTTGAGCTCAGATCTCTCGTGGCCTGGCTGTTACAGCGCTGGCCTCCCCTTTCCCCTCTCTTGACCCTCAGAACATCGCCATGTATGAGTGGCTGCCCAGCTTCCTGCGGAAAATGCCCCCGGAATATGCAGGTGAGGGGATGGGGAGGGAGGAAGGGAGAACTTGCTGGAACTTTTTTGGTGGGGGCGGGGGGAAGTTGGGTGATTTAAGGGCTCAATCTTACCAATCCTATCTCCTCTACACTCCTGCCAGGATACCGCCCTTTCCTGGACCCCAGCATCTCCCCGGAGTTCCTGGCTGCCTCTGAGCAGTTCTTCTCCACCATGGTGCCCCCTGGCGTCTACATGAGGTGAGGGAGGGGCTCAGATGTTTGTGTGTAGAGGGGTGGAGGTGAATATTGAGAAAAATCTACCCTCAGGACTGGTTTATCAATCTGAAGTATGCCCATTCCCCAGGGAAGAGTGAATAGGGAAGGAAAGAAGGACAATTGTTTTAAAAAATACATCACTGTGTGTGTGTGTGTTTAGTATTTATTTGGCCATGCCAGGTCTTAGTTGCGGCAGTTGGGATCTTCAGTCTTCATTGCAGCATACACAGGATATTTTAGTTCCACACGTGGGATCTAGTTCTCAGACCAGGGCTCAAACCCAGGCCCCCTGCATTATGAGCACAGAGTCTTAGCCACTGGACCACTAGGGGAGTTCCAATCACTGTGGTTTTTAAGCACCTTAATGTTCACTTTTTTGCAACTGGTGTAGATATCAATCCCCCCAATTAAAGATAGTTAATTGAGGTTCAGAGGGTGAATCACAAAGCCCCCAGGTCTGCACCTCAGGTGTTGACACTACACTAGGGGCATTCTTAGCTATAAGAACAGAACATGGGGCTTATAAGCCTTTGGAGGGTATTACAATAAAAATGTGTGAGAGCTGAAGAAAAGAGAAAAGTGTTGGCTCCAAAATAATGAGAGGGAAACTTTAAAAACATACACGTATTAAGTTAAAAGTATATAAAACAAGGCATGGCAGTCTATTTTTTTTCCAGCTGCATTATAATTTAAAACAATTCATGGATTAGATTTTTTTTACTCTAGAACAATTTCTGGATATGGCTGATGATGGCTAAGAAATTGTAGTACTTGAGTTATCCATAGACAAGAAATTTCAAAAAAATGATTAATAATCCCTTTTATATGTTTTAATTTACATACATAAATATAAATATATATAAAGAATGTTGCCCACCATCCAGTTCCACAAGGAACCACTTGTGGAATCAACCACTGCGGCTATCTTCCAACAGTATACCCTGAAAAAGAATTTGGGACCAAAAAAAGGATAAGGCACTCTGTGCGTTGGAAAAACAGACTCCTTAGATAGCTAGAGATATCTCAGAAAAAATATTTTTAATGACCCCAGATTCTTCTATCTCCCAATACATAGAAAAACACAAAAACCATTAACCAGGATAACTGATCTTCATGACTAGCAGTAACCTTCTACAGAGATGGGTGTTTGCACCCATTCTCTAGCCAACATCATATATATACACTAGCTTCTCTCCCAGCCTTTTTGGAGTAGTCCTCTCAGAGCTACTCAGAGACTGTTTCCTGGACTATAGTCCTCAGTAAGTTCCCTGAATAAAATCGGAACTCACATCTCTTATGTTGTGCATTTTTTTTCAGTTGACAGTTTATCTGTAACTGTATCTATACCCATATCCATATCTTTATCTGTTGAGAGAGAGCTGGAGAGAGTGAAACATGGCAAAATATGGGATACAGTTTTAGAAATTTGGTTTAATGTGGAGAGAGGGAGCATCCAAAAATCAGATTGTTCAGAACGTGACCACACACCACCTTAAGGAAGCAATGACCTAGGTCCTTGGCTCTAGCTTTGGAGACCAAAGCTGATGCCTGCCTGACATTAGGACTTCATAGCCTCAGTCACCACTAACCTGCTCCTTTCATTTCAGAAATGCCAGCTGCCACTTCCAGGGGGTCATCAATAGGAACTCAAGTGTCCCCAGAGCTCTCCGGGTCTGCAACAGCTACTGGAGCCGAGAGGTCAGGATTGAGGGCGTGTGTGTGTGTGTGTGTCTGTCTGTCTGTCTGAGGGTGTGTGGTAAAGGTGGGCAGTAGACTGAGGTAGCCAGCTGGGATGGGCTGGGGTGGAGGAGGCAGCCCTGGGCACCTCAACCTTCTCCCCTACCAATGTCTGAGATGACCAGGTAGCTGTGCACCATCAAATGTCAGTCTCCTCCCCCACCTCAAGGCAGTGTGAGGCACGGGCGTGGGGGCTGTGCTGATGTGGCGCTGCATGGGTCACTTCTTCCTAGGTTTTCCTTCTCCCCTGTAGGCACTGGAGTACCCCAGCCATCCCTTCCCCCAAGGAAACTTCCCAGTTAGACACACCTGGGCAGCGTGTGAATGTGTATGTGTGAGCAGGGCAAGGTGGAGGGAGGAATTCTGAGAGATGAACAGGAATCATCTGTCCAGGTCACTAGGGGTAAGGAGCATTAACCATTCATTTAAAGCAAAATCAGATACTCCATGTAGTGTGTTCATAGAGGGCAGGTAAGAGGAAAGAGGGAAGAGGAAAACAGAGTCATAGATCTGGGCTGAAAGAGAAGTCAGTGTCCTGCTAATAAATCCTGCTAATAAAAGCAGTGTCCTGCTTTGTATTATTTTACATATTTTATTAATAAGGCCCTTTTATTAAGGGCAAGACACTGAGTTCAGACAGGTCCTGTCACACAACTGGTTGCTAACAGAGCAAGGGCCAAGACCTAGACCTAGTGCCTTTGGCAACTGTACCATCAAATTTCCTAAGACAGAGGTAAAGTTTTAGGTCCCTTGTGCTTGTGGAGACCTGTGTCCTAGCAGCATGCACTCTGGGTGGATGGGGACATTGTTCATCCTGAGTGGGGAACCAAGCTGTAGAGGAAGAATGACCCCCCAGTTTGGGAGCAAACAGCAGGACTGGGTGGGCCCAGGACCCAAAGTGTGGGGTTGAGGGAACCTGACTGCCCAACCTCTGGCCTCTTTAGCCACACCTCTCCCCTCTCCCCACCCCTAAAGCACCCCAACCTACAAAGAGCTGAAGATGTGGATGCGCTACTGCTGGGCATGGCCTCCCAGATCGCTGAGCGAGAGGACCATGTGGTGGTGGAAGACGTGCGAGGTGAGGCTGAGGCTGTCCCTGCAGGCTATGCAGCCCTGGCCCCTGGGAAGAAGTTCAGTGGGAGCTCCAGAATCGGGCAGGGAGGCATGCCGGTTGGGGGGCGACGAGGGATGGGGAACCTACACTGTCTCATTGCTGATGGAGCTTCTGACCTGCAGACCGCAGCTCCCTCTCTGTGGGTATGGCTGGGGTCCCAGGGCTGGTGGGAACCTGGGCATGAGGTCCAGGAACTCCCTCAGACTCTTCGGTATCTCATCCCCAGATTTCTGGCCTGGGCCACTGAAGTTTTCCCGCACAGACCACCTGGCCAGTTGCCTGCTCCGGGGCCGGGATCTGGGCCTGCCCTCTTACACCAAGGCCAGGGCAACCCTGGGCCTGCCTCCAGTTACCAGATGGCAGGACATCAACCCAGCCCTCTCCCAGAGTGATAGCACTGTGAGAAGGGGTTGGGCCCCTGGTGGTGGGGCCGGGGGGGAGGTCCAGGGCACACTGGGTTGAGACACAGAAGACAGACAGCAAGACACAGGCCCCAGAGGCAAGCACCTGGTGGACAGGGCAGAGCTCACCCAGGCCGCTTTTCGCAGGATCACACGCCAGGATGGAAGTTACCAGACCAGCAGGATCAGGTTTAGACTCTGCGATTGTGCAGATCCAGCAAATGTTTAGAGAGCATCTGTTGCACTTAATAGGGTTCATCTCATTTACTCTTCCCAAGAACTCCCTGAATGAGCTTAGGAGGTCCTTAACTCAAGAACAAACTGTACTTTCGTATTGCCAATATTCAAGCTGCTTTTGGAGAGTCAGCTGTCACACTCTGAGCTATCACCTGGGCAAACGGCATGGCCTGCCAGCCAGCAGACCAGTTCTGGCTGCCTTATGTTTTGGGCACAGCACTGCTTCTACAGTTGTGCTCAGTCACTTCAGTCGTGTCTGACTCTTTGCAACCCCATGGACCATAGCCAGTCAGGCTCCTCTGTCCATGAGGTTTTCCCAACAAGAATACTGGAGTGGGTTTCCATACCTCTTCCAGGGGATCTTCCTGACCCAGGGATTGAATCCTCATCTCCTGCCTCTCCTGCATTGGAAGTGGATACTTTACCCCTGAGCCACTGGGGAAGCTAGCAGTCAATAATTATTTTATTGCTTTTGCCCTCACTATTTTATAAAATTATTGGAAAGTGGAGAATTGAAAGGTTATAAAGAAGTGATATGTCCATGAGGCTTGAAACCTTTATAAAATCAACATGTAGATAGGAATCACCAGTTATGCCAAAGGCAGCAAATCCTTAACTTCAGTTGGGCCTCATTGGAATTAAGCTGGTCCAGTGCTCAGATGGTAAAGAATCTGTCTGCAGTGCAGGAGACTTGGGTTCAATCCCTGGGTTGGGAAGATCCGCCTGGAAGAGAGCATGGCAACCCACTCTAGTATTCTTGCCTGGAGAATCCCATGGACAGGGAAGCCTGGCGGGCTACCGTCCATGGGGTCTCAAAGGGTCAGACCCGACTGAGAGACTAAGAACAGCATAGCACACAGTGATTATTTACATTGTGGAGAAAAGAACTACAGTAAAAGTCAGGTGAACGACACTGTTCGTATACTGTCTCTAAAAGGCAATGGATATGAAGGGATTCGATTTTCCAGACTTTTTTTTTTAACCTGTAAAGATTAGAAGCTTTTTCTGACTTATCATTCAACCATTCAACTTTCGTGCTGATTTTGACCCTTCAACTGTCATACCTTTTCAAGAACAAGTCACCTAGGAGACTGCCTGCCTGTTTTGTTTTAACTTGATAAATAAGCAGCTGAGTCTGTGAGAGAATTCTCATAAATAAGTCAACTTATAGAAAGCATTCAGAGCAGTGCCCAGCGCATAATGAGTGACTTATCATCACTGTCACTTTTTTATGATGATCCCTGGGGCTGATCTCTGGGAGCCAGCTCTTGGTTGGAGGGCAGGTACTCAATCTTTGCACTCACTCCTCTCCCTTCTTGGCTCCAGGTGCTGGAGGCCACGGCGGCCCTGTACAATCAGGACCTGTCCCGGCTGGAGCTACTCCCTGGGGGGCTCCTGGAGAGCCATGGGGACCCTGGACCCCTCTTCAGCACCATTGTCCTTGATCAGTTTGTGCGACTGCGGGATGGCGACCGCTACTGGTTTGAGAACAGCAAGAATGGGTAAGGCCTGCTTGGATCCCACCTCAGACTCTACCTCAGCCTGGATCCCAGACCCTCTGCCCATGAATGGCCCCCATGGGCCCTTGACTCCCAGCTGACCCACCACTCCCTCCCCAACGCTTTGTGTCTTTTCCTTCATCTGGGTTCCTGGGCCTAGAGGCCTGCCTTGCTCACCCATCTCAACAGCTCCCCACCTCTCCCACTCCCAGGCTGTTCTCTGAAAAAGAGATTGTAGAGATCAGAAACACTTCCCTACGGGATGTCCTAGTAGCTGTCACCAAGGTGGACCCTGGGGCCCTGCAGCCCAGTGTCTTTTTCTGGCATGCTGGTAAGTGGCCCGGGGCGCTTTGTGGGGTTTGGGATCTGGTGCCTCAGCCCTCCCCAGCTGGGGGCTTGGTTCAGGGTGACTGGGTAGTAGACTCCATGTGGGGAGTGTCCCTGCTTCTGCCCCTGAAGACGTGGATTCTGGGGCCCCCGGTGGTCACATACAGCCATGTAGGATCCCTTCTGTAAAACCCCAGCAGGTACCCAAGCGAGGGTAGTACTGAGATGCAGAGAGACCTGGTGAGGAGGCTCACATTTGGCCAGGATGGTTATAGCATTGTGGGGGTCAAGCTATCCTTTGTTGTTGTTGCGTTGCTAAGTTGTGTCCAACTCTTTGCAACCCCATGGAGGTTGCAGCACACCAGGCTCTGCTCTGTCTTTCATTACCTGCTCAAATTCATGTCCACTGAGTTAGTGATGCCATCCAAGCATCTCATCCTCTGCCACTCCCTTCTCCTTTTGCCTTCAATCTTTCCCAGCATCAGGGTCTTTTCCAATGAGTTGGCTCTTCGCATCAGGTGGCCAAGGATATCCTAACCCCACTGCAGTGATGAGGGAAGGGCTGTGTGTGTGTGTGTGTGTGTGTGTGTGTGTATTATGTGCGTGTGGGGGAGAGACAGGTTGAGGTTCATTTTTTATCCACATGTTACCCAAGTAGGCAGATGCCACATCCTTGGTACAATGGCAGGGGTAAGAAGCCCCCTCCCCTCTGCTTCCCAGAACTCTTTCTGCCACCCTAACTTCCTCGGTGATCCTGTCCTAGAGCATGTGGGCCAGCACCCCCAGGCCTGTACATTCCTCTGTCTTCCCAGGAGACCCCTGCCCACAGCCAGGACAGCTCAGCACCGAAGGCCTGCCAGCCTGTGCTCCCCCCATCATGCGGGACTATTTTGAAGGCAGTGGATTTGGCTTCGGGGTCACCATTGGGACTCTGTGCTGCTTCCCCTTGGGTAAAAGTGATGGGCAGGGTGGGGCTGGGTGAGAGGTGTCAGCTGGGGGTGGGGTCAGATGTATTTATGATAACCAACAAATGCAGAGTACTGTTCCTCCGAGGAGATGAAAACATCAGAGCAGGCAGGACGTGAGAAGTATTAAAGCGACACAAAAGTCAGCTCCAGGGGGAATTGTCTTCCTGTTCTTCTGGGGTCCCTTGCAGGGCCCAGATTGGTTCAGGAGCCATGGGCAACCCACAATCCACAGCAATTTATAGGAGCCTCGGCGTGGGAAACTGTCAGAATCAAATGCCTGCCTGAGAAGCAGGGCTGGGATGTAGCTGCTGGGGCAACGGCTTGGGCAACTTAGTCTTTGATTAAGTGTGTCGATCGACCAGCAGCCTAGTAGAGTGGGTCCAGTCTCCGGCACAAGGACCAGTTTCTAGCTGGGAAGGGACCCGAGTGGTA
Organism: Dama dama; assembly: GCF_033118175.1. Lineage (NCBI taxonomy): Eukaryota > Metazoa > Chordata > Mammalia > Artiodactyla > Cervidae > Dama > Dama dama. The sequence goes on from NC_083692.1 coordinate 37,673,476, forward strand.
GAAGCAGACAAGGGTAGGCAGGCACCTTAGATGCTCCACAAGACTTCCCATGGGATGCACAGCACCTCCCTCCCGGGGCACTTCATAATTTGAGACAACTGAATGGGTTACCTAGGAGGTGAGGACAGCAGGGGTTCTTGCCAAGGAAAGAAACCTGGGAAAGAAGTCACTGATCTCCCCAGACCTCTACCTTCCTCTGAGCATCCTACTGCTTCTGCCTCTCAGTGAGCCTGCTCAGTGCCTGGATCGTTGCCCAGCTCCGGAGGAGAAATTTAAAGAGGCTTCAGGGCCAAGACCGCCAGAGCATCATGTGTGAGAAGCTCGTGGGGGGCATAAAAGGTAGGCCTGGGACTGGCCAGGGTTGGGGAGCGGAGGTCATGACTCCAGGCTACAGCCCCTGCCTCTCTCAGCAGCCTAGGGCAAAGACCTTTTCTAGGCCTCTGGACAGGCTGGGTCAGGCAGGAAGTGTCACTGGGGCATTAGGCAGGAATCAGATCAGGAGTCCTCCATCCTCCTTAGCTCCTCCCGATGGTCCCCGAAAAAAACAGAATGTGATAGACTCACAGGGAGGAGTCATGGGACCCTGCCTACATTTCACAGGCTCATTGTGATGCACAAATTCCCGAGAACTGCTGCTTTGCAGTGTCTCACAACTGGAATTTCAAGCAACGGAGAAGTCATTAAGGAAGGTCTAGAATCACATTCACTGAGGATTAGAATCTCGGTTCCACCCCTATGGGCTATTGGACTTCAGGCAAATTTTAATCTATCTAATCCTATTTTTTTCTCATCTGTAACATGATAATAACAATAGCACTAACCTCATAGATTTGTGAACATTAAATAAAATAGTTCACACAAAGCACTGGGTACGTTGTTGGACACATAGTCAACACCCAGGACATGGTAGTTATGCTGCTCATGGACTAGAGGCGCAACTGTTGGGAGGGAATGACCTCCAGTATGCAGGACAGGACATGGAGCTCAGAGGCCTTGATCTAACTCCAGCCCTGAGCCGGCCCTCTTCCTCCCCGAGGCAGCAGGGGGTAGGGGGTGGGGAGGAAGCCCCCAGCTGACCCAGCCTCATCTCTCTCCAGCAATGGAATGGCAGGGCCACAAGGAGCCCTGCCGGCCTGTGCTGGTCCACCTGCAGCCCGGGCAGATCCACGTGGTGGACGGCAGGCTCTCTGTGCTCCGCACCATCCAGCTGCGGCTCCCACAGCAGGTCAACCTCATCCTGTCCAGCAACCACGGACGCCGTGCCCTGCTGCTCAAGATCCCCAAGGAGTATGACCTGGTATGGCCCAGCTGGCCCCTGGCTCTTTGTCCGCAGCCTAAGCCATGGGGGGAGCCAGGTGGAGGGGAGGGGCCCCGAACCAGGCAGAGTTTCTAGCTCCTAGTCCCTGGATGGAGTGCTGGATAGTGAGATAAACTGGAACATGTCTGTGCTGCTCTGAGTCTTCTGGATGCCACTGTCTCCACTGTCCGTTTTGCTCCTGCAGACTCAGTCTGCCCTCTTCCTTTCTACGAATGCCTGGCAGGCCCTAGCTGTGTGTCCTTAGAAGAAGCTGGGCCCTCTTTCCTGTCCCTGGCTGCAGGATCTGATGAATTAGAGCTTTGGAGGGGAGCTCAGTCAGGTGCTGGTCTTTGGCTCTGACTCTGTCCAGCTTCTGGGTCTCTCCATCCTCTGCCCTTCCCGCCTTCCCATCCCTTCTCCAGTATGGAGTAGAGAGGAAGCATAACTTTGCACATGTGCCTTTGCATGCTACCTCTGCACCTGCAAGCAAGCTACTTAACTCCACGAAGCCCAGGATTAACAATATCTCTTTGGCCAGGGTGATTTTTCCAGTGCCCTCCGCCGTCCCTCCAAAAAAAAACAAGATTCACATAAACCTTCTGGCCTCACAAGGCTTTGACACGTGGTTGCTCTCCGATGTCTCCTTCATAGGTGCTGCTGTTTGACTTGGAGGAAGAGCGGCAGGTGATGGTGGAGAGCCTGCGGGGCGCTCTGAAGGAGAGCGGGCTGAGCTTCCAGGAGTGGGAGCTGCGAGAGCAGGAGTTGATGAGGGCCGCAGTGACACGGGAGCAGCGGAGCCACCTCCTGGAGACCTTTTTCAGGCACCTTTTCTCCCAGGTGTGTATGTGGAATCGGTTCTGTCCACATGCGTCTGCCTGTAGTGGTGCCCTTACCTGTGTGAGGCCGGGGGTGACACCAGGGAAGGTTAGAAGCCCCAGGTTCTTAGCTAACAATCAACTCTGCTGTGATTTTGGCCAAGTTACCTGACCTTGCTATAAGGAGATGTTCCTGCCCCCTTCCCAAGCCCATTCTCGTCTGTAAGACTCCAGGGAGGCAATGGCCAGGAAGGGGGTTATCTGAATGTGTCACTTCTTATTTCACTCCTCACAGCTAACCACTTTTCTGCCCTCATGCAGCTCATCCTGTCCCAATGGCTGCAGGAACTTAGGGTGAGATGAGCAGTATGGGGGCAGTGAGGGTCCTTGGTCACGTGTCCTTGGGGGAGCACAGCTGTCAGAGGCCTCGATGGGCCTTGCAGATTTTTTAGTCTATTGGGAGGATGTGGGTAAACAAGATAGGAAGAGAATTGCAAGGACTTCAGTCCCTATCTGGTATGGAAATGCAGGCAGCCTGGGAGCAGAAGAGTGGAGAGGAGAAGCTTGGGAGATGAAGGATAAATACAGCATGGGCCCCCACCAGTGGAGTTTATCATCCCCCCAGGAAGATGGTGTGAGCACAGGAAGAAAGATAATTGGGAAGAATGACAGTGACAAAAGAGATCCAGGAAGTAAGTGGTCTAGGAGTTCAGAAAAGGTAGCAAGGCTTCAGGCCGACGTAAGGTAGTCTTGGTGGAGGTGAGATTTGGCAAGCATGCAAGTTGGAAAAATTTTGTCTCAGAAGAAAGCAGCATGAAGGGCTGAGCAGAGATGCCTAGTAGAGGGGCAGAAAATGAATGAGGAGAAGGAGCAGGGCTGGCTGGCTGGGGAGAGGATTTATGAAGGAAGGTACCATTTAATGGTCATTCATCACATGCCAGGCACATGGCATGTCATTCACTCCTCCAAGCTGAACCTGAGTGTGCAGGAGAGTGGAGGGACCCCTCACTGGGGTGACTCATTGCCAGGACCTGGGCACCTCCTCTCAGCTTAGGACCCAAAGTGATCTGGGAACTCCCTGTGCTGGGAACTGTCGAGGGTGTGTTACTGTATTCTGGGGGTAGCTGCCAACCCTTTCTATCTGCTCAGTGCTTTCAAAACATTTCTCACACAACCTCTCATTGACCCTGTGAGATAAGAAAGACAGATGAGGAAATGAATGCCAGACAGCTGAATAGACTTACCTGAGGTCACGCAGTGTGAGTGGGTGGCAGAGTAGGGAACATGAACCCCGGTCTCTTGTCTCCAGCCCCAGGCTCTTTCTACCACAGCACCTTGCTTGAAGCAATGAGGTTTAGCTCATGAAATCATAGCCGGCTGGACCTGGAGGCCCCTAGTAGACAGGCTGGGAAGGCAGGTGCAGTGGCCTGCTTCCCTCACTGTCTGTCCTTATGATCAGGCAGTCCTGGGGAGGGTGGGCTGAAGATGGCCTGCCATGAGAATTCCCCTTGCCTCCACCCAACGTGTTCTCAGCCCAGCTAAAGATGTTCTCAGTTAAAACTCCTTTGGAGATAAGAGACACCTGCTCAGACCAGCACTGACAGAGGGTCAGTGACTCTGAGGACATAGTGGTGTCTCAGGAAGTCCAAAGGGAAGATTGTGATCTGGCCTGAAAGGGATCAGGAAAGGGAAAGCTGTCATCAAACAAGGCCACTTCTGTCTCAGGCTGCCTCCATTTTCTCCATGCCCCTGCTTCCTTTTATTTATTTATTTGGCTGTGCCAGGTCTTAGTTGTGGCATGCTGGGACTTTACTTGTGGCATGTGGGATCTAATTCCCTGACCACGGATCGAACCCAGGCCCCCTGCACAGAGTCTTAGCCGCTGGACCACCAGGGAAGTCCACCCCCCACCCCCCACTTCCTCCTGTCTCTATGTCTCTGAGCACATGAAGGAGCAGTATGGTTGTTTTCTTACACTCAGGTCAAGACTGTTCTGGGACCTCCCAGTCTCAATTCCAGACCTTCTGCTTGGGTCAAGTGTACATCCCCAGTCCAATCAGCTAGTACAGAGGCCCAGGGACCACTCACAGGGCTGATGGGCTAGTACTTAGCAGTGGTGGTGCTGAGCAGTCACCTTAAAAGGTGGCACCAAAAGCCTGCACTGGCCTTCAAGTCAAGGAAGCCTTGTCTTTTTCTCTCCCCTCTCTGCTGCTGCCCAAGTACAGGTGCTGGACATCGACCAGGCAGACGCAGGTACCCTGCCCCTGGACTCATCGCAGAAGGTGCGGGAGGCCCTGACGTGTGAGCTGAGCCGGGCCGAGTTCGCCGAGTCCCTGGGCCTCAAGCCCCAAGACATGTTTGTGGAGTCCATGTTTTCTCTGGCCGACAAAGACGGCAATGGCTACCTGTCCTTCCGGGAGTTCCTCGACATCCTGGTGGTCTTCATGAAAGGTGAGGGAGGAGGGAGTGATTACCTAGACAGGAGGAGATGAGAAGAGCTGCAGACTGAGGCTGGAGTGCTGCTGACCTGTTAAGTGACGGGGAAGCACTGCGGCCGGGTCTCCAGTTGTGGCAGACACCTGGGAATGCCCGGGTAGGGGTCAGGAAGCAGAGCAAACCCTGGCTGCATCCAGCAGTGGGTGGATCCAGTGTGAGGCTCCTCCTGGCCAGCCTGGGGTGTCGGCAGGTGGGCCGAGGCTCTCACAGGGTCCTTCTTCTCCCAGGCTCCCCTGAGGAGAAGTCTCGCCTTATGTTCCGCATGTATGACTTTGATGGGAATGGCCTCATTTCCAAGGACGAGTTCATCAGAATGCTGAGGTTGGTGCTGCAGGAGAGCTGGGAGAGTGCGCCAGAGCAGGGACTGTGGGGGAGAGAGGGGGGATGTGAAGGAGGGAGCAGGAGGTAAACAGCAGATATAGAGGCCATATAGCCAGAGACTGCTGTAACTAGGAGAGGGCTTGGGATTTAGTCAGTCGGGGCCCTTCCATATTGGCTCAGCTCTGAAGGTCTGTTGGGATGGCCTTGCATCTAAGATGCAGGCTGCTTGTTGGGGCCTGATGGCCTCCCTCCCCCCGGCCCCAGGTCCTTCATCGAGATCTCCAACAACTGCCTGACCAAGACCCAGCTGACCGAGGTGGTGGAGTCCATGTTCCGGGAGTCAGGCTTCCAGGACAAGCAGGAGCTGACGTGGGAGGACTTCCACTTCATGCTTCGGGACCACGACAGCGAGCTCCGCTTCACCCAGCTGTGTGTCAAAGGTGGGGCAGCGGGCTGGGCACGGCTGACTCAGTAGGCACAGCAGTCACCTGCCTAGGGCCCACATGCTTTGAGGTGCCATGGAACTGTTTATATTTCTTTTAAAGTGAGATGAATTAATATAATAATGATGATAAACATGTAATGTATCCAGTCTGGATTATATTCTTCTTTATACCAACATAATTATTAAAATATAATATTTTAATGCAGAAAGGTAGTAGTGTCCATGGCCCAGAAAAGTCATAGTGCAGCCCTGCTGGTGGGGTGGGCAGGGTCAGGATAGGGTGGGGGATGGCAGGTGGAATTCTGCTTTCCTGTCAAAGGCCCCAGTGCCTGGTGCCCACGTCAGGAGGGAAGACGTGTCTCCTTGTACCTGGTCATACCCATCTCAGCTGGGGTGTCTGATGGTGGCAGTGGGCTGCTCTGGTTTTATTTGCCACCTTACCCCTTGGAGGAGTGCTTGTTAAATGTTTGCTAAGTATATGGAGTCCCACTCTATTTTTTTCCCTCCCCCTGACTACCTGCCCCACCTATGTCTGACTCAGGTGAGTAGGGGCTAGAGTCAGGGTGAAGAGGGGCCAGGTAGCAGGCAGAGGGACTGCCTGTGGCCTCCTCTGGGCTGTTACAGAGTCTTCACAGCCTGGAATTCTCACTGGGACATGTTGAGACCAAACCCAGTCCCTCCCAGTATTATGAGAATTTGGGGGGCTGAGCAGCCCAGATGGGGTGAGGGGTGAATTGTATAAAACACAGCTCGGCCTCTGGTCAGGGCTTCTGGTCCCCAGGGCGAGAGGGGGGTGTTGGTAGAACACAGACCCAGCACTCCTGATTCTGCAATTTCCCACCTTTCCCAGACAGGCACCTGGGCCTGAGGGGAAAGCAGGGATAGGTGCCAGGAAGTGAGCCTAGACCAGAGTCCTGGGACATCCAGGCCCTGGTGTGGAGGGGAGGACCAGGTTGGGGATTAAGTTGAGTGTTAACACTAAGTACTATTTTGCTTGGTTTTTAATTGTTGTTGTGCTTTGCTGTTTCCTCTGTATTTCACTTGGAAACATCATGAACCCACAGGAAAGGTGTAAAAATGATACAAGGAGCATCCCTTTGCCCTTCACCTACATTTGCCATTTGTTACCATTTTCCAACATCTGTTGTTTGCTGAACCATTTGAGAGAACAGACATCTATTCTTTGTTTTAAAACACTCATTTCATTAAATTCAGTTTAATCACTTTGGCCTCTGGGCTGTAGACCAGGGTAATCTTCAAGGCTGGTTTTGCACTTGAAAGTGACCTGGATGTTCCCAGGCCTCCTGTGAGAACCTGGATTTGCAGCTCAGTCCTGCCCTGCCCCTCAGCGCTGGCAGCTTCTGGAAGGGTTCCTCCCAACCCCTAACATTTTATTACGAGCACTTTCAAACACAGAAAAGGGGAAAGAATTTTATAGTCATCTCCCATACATGTACTACCTAGAGTCCACACTTAACTCCTGGGAGTTTTTAAGCCAGAGGGTCTTTAGCAGGGTTTTGTGGCTGAGTAGTCTTAGCAGACTTCCCTGGTGGCTCAGACGGTAAAGCGTCTGCCTACAATGCGGGAGACCCAGGTTCGGTCCCTGGGTTGGGAAGATCCCCCTGGGGAAGGAAATGGCAGCCCGCTCCAGTATTCTTGCCTGGAAAATCCCATGGACGGAGAAGCCTGGTAGGCTACAGTCCATGGGGTCGCAAAGAGTCGGACACGACTGAGCAACTGAACTGAACTGAACTGAAGTCTTAGCAGGCAGGTTGTGTACAGTTCCTGAACCCTAGCCCACAGGCCTTATACCAGTCTCAGGTGGGGGACTGAAACTGGACACATACTCAGGGGAGCCTGCCTGGCCCCCTTGGTTTCAAACCCTCTCCCTAACCCCTCATGGCTGAGTCTAGTTCCCACTGGGATCACAGGCTGAGGCTGGCTCACCCAGAGGCAGTGTACTGGCCAGGGACCCTCTACAGTGTCCGGACATGGGGTGGGTGGTGTGCATCTGAGATAGGTCCTCCTGGGCCCTGGACCCTGAGCTTCCAGCTAGCCTGGCTCTGCATTGCAGGGGTGGAGGTACCTGAAGTCATCAAGGACCTCTGCCGGCGAGCCTCCTACATTAGCCAGGAGAAGCTCTGGTAAGCCCTCATCTGGGGATGTTGGAGGGAGAGCTGGGGTCAGGGAGGTGATTTTATTTCCCCAGAATGTCTGGGATCAGAACCTTCACTAGCCCAAGTAGTGCTTTCATGCAAATTAGAAAAGGGCAGAGAAAGCCCTATGGGAGGGGCAGCAGAGAACCAGGTGGCTCAGGCGGCCAAGGTCCCATCCTAATCTGCATTCCTGTCCTAGTCCCTCTCCCAGAGTGAGTGCTCGCTGTCCCCGAAAGGACACTGACATCGGGGTGGAGCTGACACCACGGAGACTGCAGTGCCCCAATGACACAGACCCTCCCCAGGAGATTCGCCGGAGGTTTGGCAAGAAGTACGCTTGCTCCTTCCCTTTAGCCCAAACAGTTCACCCATTCCTTTGGCACGCACACATTGATTATTCGACGCCAGGCACTGTGCTGGCATTGGGGGTGTGGGCAAGATGAACAGTCCTTGCCCAAGAATGTCACAGTCTGCTGAGATAGTCTGGTACAGTGATAGTCACAGTGTCCCACTGATGAATACTATAATAGTGGTAAGAACAGAAGGCTTCAGAACTCAAGGAAGTGGTCACCTATGCGTGGGAGGTAGGGAAGGCTTCCTGGAGGAAGAGTCCATTAAGCCTCCAGTAAAGGATGAGAATAGAGCTGGTGGGAATTGAGAGCTACGGACTGGAAGAAGAGAGTGACAGAGTGACCATTTGCAAGGGCGTCCCCTCACTGACAGCCCGCTTGAGGAGGGTGGTAATTAGGAGCCTTTGAGGTCTACACCCTACTTTGTCTTGAATGACTTGATGCTCCTTTCTCCCCTCTGGAGACCGGGTCCATATTAGCATCGGGTCCTTAGCTGAGAACCAAGACTTCCTGTCTCCCAGGGTGACATCGTTCCAGCCCCTGCTGTTCACCGAGGCTCACCGAGAGAAGTTTCAACGTAGCCGTCGTCACCAGACAGTGCAGCAGTTCAAGCGCTTCGTTGAGAACTACCGGCGCCACATAGGCTGCCTGGCGGTGTTCTACGCGATTGCAGGGGGCCTGTTCCTGGAGAGAGCCTACTGTGAGTGACAGCCGTGGAGGGACGGGGCTTAGGATAAGCCACAGCCCGGGGAGTGGGGCCTAAGCGAGTGACGGACAGCCCCGGGGCGGGGCGGCAATGAGTGACAGCCCTGGGGCGGGGCCTCAGGAGAGCCAAGTGCCGGCTCAAATAGAGCTTGCGGGAGGCTTGTGGCAGGCAGTGGTGGCCGCGGGCCTGGGCCTGCGCTGCGCTCCGCTCACCCGCCAGGACCCTCTGCAGACTACGCCTTTGCGGCTCACCACAAGGGCATCACGGACACCACCCGTGTGGGCATCATCCTGTCGCGCGGCACAGCGGCCAGCATCTCCTTCATGTTCTCCTACATCCTGCTCACCATGTGCCGCAACCTCATCACCTTCCTGCGAGAGACCTTCCTCAACCGCTACGTGCCCTTCGACGCCGCCGTGGACTTCCATCGCCTCATTGCTTCTACTGCCATCGTCCTCACAGGCAGGGCCTGGGAGTCTCAGGGATCTTCTCCACCTCCTCCGCCCCTTGCAGGCTGCCCCTCCTCTGAGAGCCCCCCTCTTCTCCACCCGCGTGTTACGTGAGCCTGAGTCTTAGATGTTCTTCTCATAGGATGTCGGTGGCTCCCGCGGTGGTGTGAAGTAAGCCCGGGAGTCCCTCACTGCCCCAGGCTGTCAAGTTCACTTCACCACTTCCCACTGACAAGTTACTCACACCCCAAAATGAGTGCACTTAATAGTGTGTGATCTCCCCCAACTTTTATGTTTTAAAACATAATTCTGCAAAAGAAACCAAAGGAATGAACTTTTTTTTTAACATTTATTTTTATTCATTTGGCTGCATAGAGTCTTAGTTGTGGCATGTGGGATCTAGTTCCCTGACCAGGGATCGAACCCAGCCCCCCTGTATCAGGAGCGCAGAGTCTTAGCCACTGGACCACCAGGGAATTCCCAGGAATGAACTTCTAAGAGTATAATTTCAGACCCATGGGGTTGTTTTCACGGATAATGGGTATGTGAGGCAGGGGAGGAACAGGAGGCTGATTAGAAAACAGAAGTCCAGATCCCCAGGGTCCCTCTTCAGGCCCCCAGCTCTGGCTGGCTGGAGTCCTCCTGCTAGGGTTGAATGCATTGAGCACCCACAGTGGGCTGGCCCCACGCTCACCCCTACCCTGTCTGGTCTTCCTCAGTCTTACACAGTGCAGGCCACGTGGTGAACGTGTACCTCTTCTCCATCAGCCCGCTCAGCGTCCTCTCCTGCCTCTTTCCGGGCCTCTTCCATGACAATGGGTGAGAGAGAGAAAGAGAGAGAGAGTGTGTGTGTGGCCTGGCCTGGGGGTGAAGAGGGTGAAATTCTTTGCAAAAATTCTCTTGGCTCAGAAAAAAGAAAAGAAATTTTCTTGACTCAGGAGTGGGTCCCCCTCCAGGTTATAGCACAGACAACGATCATCCTGAGCCTGGAATCCCAAGTTGCAGAAAGGGAGACTGGTGGCTGGTTTGGGGTGCCTCCTCTGGAGAGTCCTTTCTGGAAGTCCCAGATGTCTCCTCACTTGCTTTCCCTTCCCCACAGATCCGAGTTCCCCCAGAAGTATTACTGGTGGTTCTTCCAGACTGTGCCAGGTGAGAGCCCTCTCGCTGCGTGTGTTTCTGGGCCTGGCTCTGAGTGCCGGGCTCTGGGTTCTGCCTGCCACAGGCAGCCCAGTCACTCGGCTTGGTGCTCCTGGCCCTCATGGTGAGCCAGGCTATGTCCTTACCCTGAGAGCTTTTCTGGGCTGTAGGGGACTGCATTCCAGGCCTACTCTCAAGAGCTTAGCTGAGCTCCTCCCCCAGTTCTGAGCTAGTTACTCCCTCTGAGGGACAGCAGTGTATCCCCTCCACCCAAACATACACACCTACCATGACAGTGACTTTGAGGAATGCTGTCCTCAGCTATGTGAGGGAGGGGCTGGGCTCTTCATTCAGTTCAGTTCAGTTCAGTCGCTCAGTTGTGTCCGACTCTTTGCGACCCCATGAATCGCAGCACATCAGGCCTCCCTGTCCATCACCAACTCCCGGAGTTTACTCTTCATAGAGCCTGGCAAATACCCCTCTCCCTCCATTCTGTAGTCTTGACGAGCCATTTAGGGCATATTCCTCACTGCCCATAATCACCCATTTTAGAGCTATTAGCTGTAAATCTATTCAAATGCTTCTTGAAGCTATTTATATTTTAAGTCTGTTCCCTCCTTGGGGTAACGCATCTTCTACACTCCTTTCTGTAAAACACAGCATGTTTTTTTTTTTTTTAATTTTCTTTAAACCCTAAAACGATCTGCTTTGAACTTCAGAGAGTGCTTGCTGATCCTGCACACTGGGATTTAATGGATCAAGCCGTGTTTATGCTCTCCTCTCCATTCAGGACTTATAGGCTTTGGCTAGATCCCTTCTTAACCTCTGCTTTTCCACCCTACAGGGCTCTAATCTTCCTCACTTCTGCCTCCTCCTCCTTGATCACTTGAGGGACATTCTCTGGAATGGCTCCAGTGTTGCCTAGGATCCCCTGTGAGAGGAGGGGTCTCCCACCAGGTCTGGGTGGGTGGGACTCAGGGGGGCTCTGGTGATGAGCAGTGATGGTGTGGTCCCACTTACTCACTGTGTCAGTGCTCATGCTCTGTGATGTGGCTGCCAGGTAGAGTGCTACCTGGACCCTGACCAAGCCTCGACTCCCCAAGGGTAGGGCCTACAGCATCCGGAGTTCTATCCAGAGGACTCAGAGTAGCTGCCCTGTCCATTCATCCATTCAGTACACATTTTCCGAAGGCCCGTGGGGTGCCAAGCCTTACACTAGGCACCCGAGTGCAGTGGTGAACTAGCCTAGCCTGGGCCCTGTTCTTGTGGACCTGAGAGTCAAGAAAGTGACAGATATGAAACAAATAATGACACAGGTGCTTGAGACATACTAGTCGTAACAGGGGCTATGAAGGACAAGCAGGGTCTGGTGAAAAGTGAAAGGCACCTGTGATCAGTGGTATTGGGGAGAGGAAGAGGGAAGGATGGTGGGTTTCTATCACTCGCCTAGAGCTGTGGAGTGGAGAGGAGACCCTAGTAGCCTCAGAACAGCCCATTTTGTGAGGCCCTGCTCCTCTGCCCTCACCTCATGTTCATTTTGCAGGTCTCACGGGAGTCATGCTGCTCCTGATTCTCTCCATCATGTACATCTTCGCCTCCCACCACTTCCGGCGCTGCAGCTTCCGGGGCTTCTGGCTGACCCATCACCTCTACATCCTGCTCTATGTGCTGGTGAGAGGTTTTGGCTATGAACCAGGCCAGCGGAATCTGGGTGGATGTTCCCAGGGAGGCAGCGATGGCCAAGACATCCACCTTAAAAGACAGAGATTATAGTATGGGGCGCTCAGGTAGACTGACCCAACTTGCAGCACTCGGAAGGCTGACTCCCTGGCATGCATTTTGCAGTAGCAGCCTTACCAGGCTGGTCTACATTCCTTCCAGACACCCCCACATCATTTCTGCCCAGCCAGTCTTTCCCCTCTTTGGGTGGTGGTTTGGGCTCTTGGGTGGACTCACTCAAGGGAGCATTGTCTTTTTAAAGAGAAACTCACCCTTAAGTAGGTTCTGCCATTTTTGTTCTGATCCAGTTTTCTGGGGTGTTAGCTACCCCATCCAGGTAGCTAAGTGCCACCTGTAATGTCAATGAACTTGCTCAAAATGTCTTCTTTGGATTGTTGATAAAATGGATTTTGAGACTCCACCTCTCCCCTTTCCTTCTTATCCTGGGCTCCTGCCTCCCTTCCTTCAGATTCCCTGCCTCCCTCCTTCCTTTTCCCATTCCCTCTTCCCCTGGGTTTGCTCTCTGTTACTTCAGTGGCTGTTTCCAGAGATGACTCTGATCTGTGCCGCTATGGCATGGCTCTGCTTGGCCTGCCTTCCTCACAGACACAGGCATTTCCCCAAAGGGCACTCTCAGGGCCTTGCTGAGAGGGTAAACCAAGTCCCAAAGCTCTGACGTCCCCATTGGTGACAGCCTGTCTGCCAGGATTCAAGAAGTGCAGAGCTCACACACGGCTGCCCTCTCTGTCACCTGGCTCCAGAAACAACTGCACACAGGGGTCCTCTTTGTCCCAAGACAAAGGGTCCGGATGGCACTGGTTGTCCGCCTTGCCCCCTCCCAGGTGCAGCTCTGTCTTCACTGGGAGATAAGAATGTCTGGTTCCATCTTGCCTGAGGCTCAGCACTTCAAGGTTCTGGAGATAAATACCCAACCTCAGCTTAGATGTTTCCGAGAACTCATGGAGTTTGTTTCTTTGGAAGCTGTGGCTAATTTATGCCTCCCTCACCAATCTCTTGGTAATGGGTAGAGCCCTAGAATCTGGGTTACTGTTATTATTAGGGGTGGAGATGATAGTTTTGTTTCTGCTGACAAAGCAGCTTAAAAAAAAAAAAAAAAAAAAACTAGATCCAGAAGAGTGGCCAGCCTGGCTCTCTGAGAGCAAAACTGGTTTCTGATTTATCCCTGGGTTTTGGGGATCACTGGGGAAGCCAAGAGGGAAGTCAGCAGCTAAGCAAGGTACAGGCCCCTCAGCTGGGAAGTCCTAGCACTGGCAGCCTGGGAGCATCGCAGGGTTCCCCAGGTGGCACTAGTGGTAAAGAACCTGCCTGCCAACTCAGGAGACATGAGACCTGAGTTTGATCCCTGGGTCATGGAAAATCTCCTGGCAATCCACTCCAGTATTCTTGCCTGGAGAATCCCACAGACAGAGGAGCCTGGTGGGCTATGGTTCATAGGGTCCAAAGAGTTGGACGCAACTAAAGCAGCTTAGCATGCAGACACAAAGCACCAGCTGCCTCTCCATTTATCTCAGATGTGGCCACTTGCCCTCAGGCAGAAAGAGAAATTGCAAGTAAAAGACCCCAGTGTGGAGCAGACCCTGGGCAAAGGTGTCTAGGCTGCTGATTCAGGCTGTAGAGGCTGGAGCTAGTGCAGCAGAAGCTGAGAAGGCAAGCTGTTCCCCAGGCTCCTTGATCAACCATGACTCTGCAGCAGCTTTGCGGTTTCAAGGTAGAGCCAACACCAAGCAAGGTGTATAAACAGAGGAGTATGAAGTCATCCATTGTTCTCAGTCGGTAGATGCTCAGAAAGCCTCAGGGGTGGGCGTGGGCTCCGTAATGAAAGAGGATCTTGGGAAAACTGGAGCCAATTCAGAGCCCAAAGAGGTTCGAGTTAGCTCTGTGGGGAGAGGTTCAAGAATTGGGGAACACTCAGCTGGAGGAGTAGAGAGCTGAATGAGGGACCGAGTTCACTTGAACAGTTATCTGTTGAGGGCCTAGGATATACTTGCTCTGTAAACAATCTGCCTGCAATGCAGGAGACCTGGGTTCGATCCCTGGAGAAGGAAATGGCAACCCACTCCAGTATTCTTGCCTGGAGAATTCCATGGACAGAGGAGCCTGGCAGGCTACAGTCCATGGGGTCGCAAAGAGTCAGACATGACTGAGTGACCAACACACACACACAGGCCCAACAGAGGAGGGGGAGACTCTAAGCCCGGCCCTCGGAAATTGAGGATTAGCTGCAGAGATAAGTGCCATGCACGTGAAGTGATCAAAGTGACCAGATAATATGGGATTAATTGCTGAGCTGAATGTTCCAGTCAGTCAGTTACAAGAGCTCATTGAAGGGAGCCTCATTTGGGCCAAACTGGTTAGGGAAGATTTCACACAGAAGATGGAACTTGGGCTAAGCCTGAAGGAGAGATAAGCTAAGGTTTAATAGGGCAGAGTGGGAACTGAGCGTTCTAGGTGGAAGGAAGGGCACCTATGAGGGAATGCCCTAGCAGTCCAGGGCTTAGGACTCTGCACTTTCCCTGCCAAGGGTCCAAGATCTGGGTTCAATCCCTGATCGAGAAAAAAAAAAGAAGAAAGGCAGGAGCGCTGGTGGAGAAGTGGGAATGACAATAGAATATTTGAGGCTGAAGGGCTGAGAGGCCACACTGTGTGGGAGATTGTAGGAGAAGAGCAGAGGGTGAAGAAATCGGGGTTGAGCAACACACAGGATTAGGAGTTGGGAGGAGCAGAACCAGTGCAGGAGATAGAAAGTGAACAGTCAGAGAGGGAAAGAGGGAAAACCAGCAGGGCATTGTTGCTAAAGAGGCAAGGCCGGGATGCTCACTAGAGCCATGGGCTGTGGAGAGTGGGAGTGAATGCCATCTAAAAGGCGGCCTCAGGGACTGGCCACTGTGAGTCTGCTGTGAGCAGGTCCTGAGAAGAGGTGGAGGTGGGAGCCAGACTGACTGGACTCAAACAAAGCAAGTGGAAAGAATGGGGCAAGTCGTGTCTGACCACATTAGACCAGCTGGTTGGGGAAAGAACCAGAGTTGGACAATACCTGTTAGTTACTTCATGGAAAAAGAGGACTGACTAGGTGTCGTAGTCTCCAAAGGAAGTGGGTAAATTGGGGAAACCCCTTCCACTGACTCACTAGTTATTGAGTGCCTACCATGTGCCAGTCAGAAACTGCTGGGAGCTGAGGGTGTCATGGAAAATGGATGCAGTCCCTATTTCTCCAGTCCAGTGGGGAGAACAACAGTAAACATGTCCATGGATGAGGGAACACAAATATCCACAAATATCGCAGATGACGACAGTGCTCTGAATGGGGTTAACAGGGAGATGGGATAGAGAGTGTGCTGGGGGAAGGGAGAAGGCATGAGGAGGTGGAGTTTCTGCTGAGGCCCGAAAAATGAGGTGGTGGGAGGAACTAGGGGAAAGGCCTTCCCACCAGAGGGCGCAACAGGTGGAAAGTCTGGAAATAGAAAGGACTTGTGTTTGAAAAACAAGGAGCAGGGAATGCTGCCAGGCAGAAGACAGAGCATCGCAAGGCCTTGTGGTGAAGTGGGAAACCCTCTAAGCTTTTCTGAGCTAGGATGATATGATAAAAGGAACTTTAAAAAGTCCTACTGACCGTCCTGGAAAGAACGCATCACAGTAGGGCAACCTGCGGAAAGTTAGGAGGCTACTGCCTGAGTGCAGGTGGATGGCGTCAGGAAGATGCAGATGGATGCTATGGAGGATGGGTTGGGAGTGGTTAGGTTTTGGAGCCTGGAAGGAGCGCTGCACCTGATGAGGTGGGGATTGAATAGGCCAGTTGGGGAAGGATGCAGGGGTCAGACCCTGTTGTGGATGTGGCTTCGATCTCAGCTGTACTCTTTGCTCTCTCCAGCTCATCATCCATGGTAGCTTCGCCCTGATCCAGCTGCCCCGTTTCCACATCTTCTTCCTGGTCCCAGCACTTATCTATGTGGGGGACAAGCTGGTGAGCCTGAGCCGGAAGAAGGTGGAGATCAGCGTGGTGAAGGCAGAGCTGCTGCCTTCAGGTACCAGCCTAAAGGCTGTCAGGGGAGCAGGCTGGTTGTTCTCTGGATGCTGAACAGGGCAGGGCAGAGCCTGGCCCAGTGGAGTTAGCAGGGGCCTAGGGATAAGGGAGTGAGTACAAGAGGCTCTTTGCCAGGGGATTTGAGCCACTCTCACACCAGAGAGAGGAGGAGCCTGGGCCAGGCTGCTCCTCTTCCTGCTGCCCACCAGCCCCAGTGCTGCCCAAACCCTGCTCAGGGTAGACACAGCCTGAGGGGGTGTTGTGACTTCTGATGAGGGGAGGTCTCCTTTGTCATATTCCAAAAGCAGAGCTGAGGCCGCAGGTGGGGGAACTCTTGGGGGGCCCCCTGTTGCCGGATTCAGAACAGCGGGCTACCGCCCACCTCACCTCCTCAGGAGTGACCCACCTGGAGTTCCAGCGGCCCCAAGGCTTCGAGTACAAGTCAGGACAGTGGGTGCGGATCGCCTGCCTGGCTCTGGGGACCACTGAGTACCACCCCTTCACGCTGACGTCAGCGCCCCACGAGGAGACGCTTAGCCTGCACATCCGGGCAGCGGGGCCCTGGACCACCCGCCTCAGGGAGATCTACTCACCCCCGACGGGTGACAGCTGTGCCAAATACCCAAAGGTGCCCAGACCCAGGCCAGGCGTACCACACGCTCCCACATCCCCTTAGCAGGTGGTCCTGCAGCACCAGACTCCCCACTGTGTTCCTCCTTGAGAGACTGATTCTTCCAGATGATGCTTCAAGGCTCCCACATCTCCCTCACTGCATAAACCTACCTGCATTTCCCTGCCTCCCATTTCTGGCTTCAGAACTGTGGTGGTAGCCGAACTCAACTCTAACCCACTCCCTTTCCTGCAGCTGTACCTCGATGGGCCATTTGGAGAGGGCCACCAGGAGTGGCATAAGTTTGAGGTGTCAGTGCTGGTGGGAGGGGGCATTGGGGTCACCCCCTTTGCCTCCATCCTCAAAGACCTGGTCTTCAAGTCATCAGTCAGCTGCCAAGTGTTCTGTAAGAAGGTGAGTGTCCCCTCCTCCCACCAGCTGTGGTCCCCTGCTCCCTGTCACTGTGTCCATCCATGTCTGTCCCCTGCCTCTGTTCTTGGCCTCCCTGTTCTAGGCAAGGCTGAGCTGGCCTGACCCAAGGGAGTCAGGATATTGTTGTTGTGGTTCAGTAGCTCAGTCGTGTCCGACTCTTTGCGACCCCATGGACCGCGGCACACAGCACAGTCGGGCTATTCCTGGACCCTAAAGGACAGAGTGGTTTTGCTGATGCCTGCAGGCTCTTCCCTCAGTTATGGGGTGCCCCACATAGAATCTGCTTCTGAGAGTCACTCCAGCCAGGGTTGGAGAGGGGGCCCGCCCCTCAAGCAGTGTCGGGAAGGGTGCACTTGGGGTGAGGCACCGGTGAAACCAGCCCTGCTCTCCAGAGGAATAGGAGGAGGGGCTTCAAGGCAGGGCTGGTGGGCCTGGTCGGCTCCAGGAACACAGCCCAGGCCCTCAGGCCCCTCCACACCAGGCCCCTTCACCTGAGTCTAGCCCTGGTGGCGGGCCCCTGCTTGTCTCTCTGGGCCCGGCAGGTGAGTCAGGGGTGCAAGAATGCAGCGGGCAGAGGCCCAGCCCGTATGCTGTCAGCACTCAGAGGGTGACAGACAGCTACCTGGCTCCTCTGTTTATGCCAGCTCTGTGTCTGCTCCTTAACTCACACAACCCCATTTCTCCCCGTCAGAAGCTGGAGATGGGTCCCCCAGGGCAGCATCCAGGCCCCTGGTATATTTTCTAATTTTAGTATTTATTTATTTGGCTACACCAGGTCTTAGTTGCAGCTTGAGAACTCAGTTGCAGCTTGTGGGATCCAGTTCCCTGACCAGCGATCGAACCCGGGCTCCCTATATTAGGAGCATGGAGCCTTAGCCACTGGGCCACCGGGAAGTCCCCCCTGGTCTCTCTTTGAGCCCATGCCCATCCACTCCAGGCAGCCAACGCAGTCTTCCCAGAGGCCGTTCTGTGACACACCCCTTAGCGGGTCCCCCTCCCCTCGGGCAGCCTGTAGGCTGGGAGCCTAGCAGCTTGAACAGGGCCCACTGGACGGAGTGGAAGGGAAGGCTGCCTCCCACCCCACCTGACCTTCAGCTCACTTGACGAAGTCCTTTCTTGCAGCCCCAGGCTATTGCTCACTTCCACTTCTCCATACCCTGGGGCAACTCCGTCTCCCCCCTCAGAGCATGGCCCCATACACTCACTCCCCCTGGCTGCCTGGGGAGAGGCACAAGCTGCTCTGAGACCAGGAGTGGTGATTCCTGGGAGGTAGGGACTCTGAGACGAGCTGGGTCCCAAGCTCCAGCACTGTTTCCCCAGATCTACTTCATCTGGGTGACGCGGACCCAGCGGCAGTTTGAATGGCTGGCTGATATCATCCGAGAGGTGGAGGAGAATGACCGCCAGGACCTGGTGTCCGTGCACATCTACATCACCCAGCTGGCTGAGAAGTTCGACCTCAGGACCACCATGCTGGTGAGCCAGGGCCAACCAAGGAGTGGCTTTGTGGGTGTGTGGGTGGGCAGGGCAAGCCAGGATGGCCAAGGCGGGTGGGTGGACCAGCCTCTGGACAAGGAGCTGACCCTGAGTCTGCTGGCCATGACCTTTCTCCTCTGCTTCCTTCCCCAGTACATCTGTGAGCGGCACTTCCAGAAGGTGCTGAACCGGAGTCTGTTCACAGGCTTGCGCTCCATCACCCACTTTGGCCGCCCCCCCTTCGAGGCATTCTTCAACTCTCTGCAGAAGGTCCATCCACAGGTCAGTTCCCACCCCACATTGAGGTTTTCTTCACCTTTATCATTTGAGGTCTGAGCAAAGCTCCCAAACCTGCTCCATCAAGGGAGGAGAACTGATCCCTGAGGAGTCTGGTGGGGTGATGGAATGGAAAAGGAGAGGTGCAGGTCACTCAGAGGCAATGGCAGGAAGCAGGCAGCAGGGACTTGCTACTTCTGAAGCCATGATGCCTTGTCCCGAAGGAAGGGCTCAGTGGTGGAGCTGGTCCTCACCATAAACTCAGAGCTACCCTTACCATTAATACTATCCAGACAAACACTGGGCTTACACTTGAAGCTAGCAAATGCCTTGGAAAAGAGTAAAGGCTAGCCCCACGGAGAACAAGTCTTCCAAAACTCAGCAAGATTTATAAAACCCTGAACCAGCCCTCATCATGCACAGTATGGAGTAACCCTTCACAGGATCATGGAATGAGTCCTCACCAAGGACTCCTGCTGGTCTTTCACATGAACATGGAGTTAGACACTGAGCTAGACACTCCCTCTAAACACTGAGCTGGCCTTCACTTCTTTCTCCAACAGGTCCGGAAGATTGGGGTGTTCAGCTGCGGCCCCCCTGGCATGACCAAGAATGTAGAAAAGGCTTGTCAGCTCATCAACAGGCAGGACGGAACTCATTTCTCCCACCATTATGAGAACTTCTAGGCTTCCTGCCCAGGGGTCTGCCCACTGTCTAGATGAGCAGAGGTTCAGCCTGACACCTCACCTTTTGATTTCCTGTTTCTGGCTTCCTCAGCCATCTCCCCATTTTTACCTCCCAACCTTGGTCCAGGTGGCCATGGTCAGTCACCCAATGTGGGTTCAGGGACTCCCAGGCCCAGAATGTCTCAGCCTAGAGAAATGCAAGGCACTGTGTAAGGACTAAAAGTTGGGAGCTAGGAGATCTATTATTGTTTTGCGGCGAAGTGACACCTCTTCTTCCAAAATAAGGAAAAAAATCAAAAGGCTGAAGCAGACAAATTGTGTGTGTGTGCAGGGGCTGTTGAGCTTAGGGATGAAGTGGGAGCACAGATAGATTCTGGCATCCTAAAACCTCTCCTCACTCCTCAAATCTCCTCTCCTCTGAGCTCTCCACTGTCAAAAGGGCTGGTAAATGCCTTAGAGACAGTAGAGCCACAGAGAGCAATTTACAGGAACCCCCCCTGAGGACTCCATTCCAACAGTAGAATTGATCTTTTCCCCAAGTTTTTAAACATGTACTGTCGTCAGAACCTGGCCCAACATGTCTGGGTGCTCCTCCACTCTCCTCCCCTCTTCCTGCTCTAATAGTCTCTTTTATAAATAAACCACTTTTCTGCCCTAAGGGTCTCTTTATTCTGCTCCAGGATCTGCCACCCAGACATTGTCTCTGAGCTTGCCAGCACCCACTGAATAAGGGAACCCCTCCAAGGCCACCTGCCGCGGCTAGAGACCCCTTTCCCTGCTCAGCGGCACCTTTCATGACAGAAGGCCTCTCAGGGCAAGTGGTGTGGGGCTTCTGAGCCTGGTCAGGAGGCACAGGGGGAGGCGTGGGGGCTTCTAGAGAAGCTGGGCTGGGCACAGAATGGGAAGCAGTGTAGCAGGACACCGCAGCAATCTGCAGAGAGCCACCTGCAGAGAGGTCACCTGACTTGCTTCAAGACCTCAGTTACTCCCAGCTCTTCTCTGAGCAGTGGAAAGGTTGAGTACCTGTGCCCACATGAGTCTCCTATGGAGTTAAGGTGGCAGTGAGGAGACATGCGCCCATCACCTAACGTTTTGGGCCTGTTTTCTAATCTGCAAAATAACTGAATGCCCTCCAAGTCTACTTCAGGATAGGGCAACCTCTCTGAGCAAATTTCTGAAGCAGGACTCAATTTCAAGTGATCCTTTCCACTGTCCCCGCAGAATTCTTGAATTTGTCTGATCACAGATCCTCGATTTTGATAAATTTTGATAAATTCAACCACCGGGTTAGAAAATCCACATTCCCCTGCTTCACACCGCGCTTGGGAGCTGCAGGTGGCGGTGGCGGGTGGGGCGGGGTACGGTTCTCAGGCTGCCCGCTTAGGGCAGCCGTCTCCAGGGTGTTAGTTCAGCCCGTCCTCAGGAGTTTCTGCCCAGCTGGCCCATGGGAGCGGGAGGGCGGGCCTGCAGTGGTTTGACAGCAGCTCCGCCTGGCGGCCCAGTGGCATCCTGGGGCGGGTTGCTGCTGCCGGGCCGCCAGGACTGTGGGAGGTTTGGCCCGGCTCGTGGAGGCGCGGCCAGCAGGGGGCGCGCGCGGACGACCCCGCCGGGCGCCGTAGCCGCGAGGGAGATCCCGCCCGGGACCGGCCGCCTGCAGGTTTTGGGACCCGACCCAGCGACCCGGGGCCGGGTGAGGCGCGGCAGGCCCTCGCTTCCTCTGGAGAGGAAACGCGGTCGACCGCGCCAGCCTTCCCGCCTCCGCCGGCGCGCGGCTTCCGCGTGGCAGGGCCGCCCCGCTCCCTCCCGCCTGGCGCGCTGCCTCTTTGTCTCTCCGCGGCTCCCCTCCTCCCAGACAAATGGCTGTTGGCAGGAAATTAGACGCGCTCTCAGGGAGCCGCGCTCGTCCCGGCGGCGGGGAGGGGGCGCCGCGCGGCCGGCCGGGATCCGGGGGCCCCCCCACCCACCCAGCCGGGGCGGGGGTGAGGGCCCCGGGGGATGTTTTGACATCTCGTCAAAGGAAGGAACTTGATGCTTCGAAACTGCCTTTCACAGACGCCCCGTGCCTGCTGCTCCAGAGCTAATTTATAAACAGAATCTGTGCTCGCTCTGCTTCCTCCCCCGTCCGCCCGGAGGGCGGCGGCGGCAGCGCTGGAGGCGCGGACGCGGCTGTGCCTGGCAGGACGGAGTTTATTTATTGCCTCTGGCCCAGAGCCGGGGCGGCCCGGGGCCTGCACAAGTTCCCGGCGGCCGAGCCCTTCCCCTCCTTCCCTACCCCCAATGCTGTCTCCACCCCAGGGGTCGGTCTACCCGAAGCCCTGCGCCAGATTCTGGGTGAACTCCCACCGGTGGTTTGGAAGTGGAGGCGGAGAGATGGCCAGGGCGCCCCGTTGGCCCGCGTCCAGCTCCATCCCACATCCACCCTTCCACCCTAGGGGGAAGAGGATGGCGGGGAAAGGGGTCGCCACCTCTGCCCTAGGGGAAGAAAGGGGCTGGAGCTGTCAATCTTAAACCCCTCGGAAGATCAGTAATTCTGCAGTCTCTTTCCGCCAGGGGCTATCCTTTCTCCCCAGGGAGTCTTCAATCCTCAGCTCCCGACCACCTTTAACTCCGAAGTCCCTGTAGCCCTTCCCCTTTAGAATAAATTAAGGAATATCACAGCTTCCACTCGATTCCTGGAAGAGGGGAAGAAAGGCTGGAGAGGTCGCCCAGGGCTGGGTC
Organism: Dama dama; assembly: GCF_033118175.1. Classification (NCBI taxonomy): domain Eukaryota; kingdom Metazoa; phylum Chordata; class Mammalia; order Artiodactyla; family Cervidae; genus Dama; species Dama dama. The sequence goes on from NC_083692.1 coordinate 37,695,607, forward strand.
CAGATCTGTCACAAGGCCGGGGCCTCACCCCTACAGAGTCCGGATGGCCACGGGGTAGAGCAGGGACATGTGCTCCGCGCCCTTGATGGGCAGCTTGCGGCTGGCGTAGTGGTGCACGATTTCAGGGACGCTGCTGAAGGGCGGGCTGTTCTGGCCCAGCACGTACTTGTGTTCCTTGGTCCGCGACAGCTTCATGTGCATGAAACCCTGACTGCTCCTGGGAAGAGGAGGGGAGACCCTGTTGAGCCAGGGCCCTCTCCAGGCCCCATACCCACCCATCCCAACCCCACTCCCCCCACCCTGGCAGTGGTTCTTCCAAGGCCGCTGAGATGGGAGGAGATGGAGGGGATTTTATGAGTAGGCGGCAGCAGGCATTGGCTTTGTGGTGAGGGCACTGGGTGTGCCAAGAATGTGTGTGTGGTGAGTGTACAGGGTGTGTGCAGGTGGAAACAAGCTATCAGCACCACCCCCCAACCATGGGATCCAGTCTCTCCCGCCCCGCCCCAGCTAGGGCCAGTTTATCCTCCCCCTCGTTGAGCTGTGGGGGAGAACACCTGTGTAGGGGGAGCTCCTCCTGACTCATGAACAGACACCCTTGGCAGGACAGTGGGTGGCCAGATGTAACAACCAAGTGACTCGGTTGGGATTCTCTCTTGCAATGATTTAGGGGAGGGGGTGAGCTGCTCTGGGCATCCCTCCGAATCTGGGAACACCCAGCTGCCTGGTCCCGAGGACATCCCTTCACCCTCCTGCTAACTGGGCCTTGGGCCAATCCCCCAACCCCCCCCCCCCCCCCCAATCTATCCAGCTCTTCTGCCTGGGATGACATCATCACCAGGCTGCCGCTCCATTCCCTCCCTCAGAGGACATGCTTCACTGCCTCTCCCATCTCCCCACCACAATCCAGGAAATCAGCATTAGTGCCCAGCCCTGCCCACAAGACAAGGACCATGCTGCTGAGCTCTGGCCGGCTCCCAGCAAGAACGTCTGTTCAAACTACCACCAGCCTGCTCGGCCAGGCCCCAGGTCTAAAATGCACACTCGGGCAACAGAGAAGCAATCCTTCTGTCCAGCCCTGAAGCCTGAGGACTTGCTTCTGCTGGTCAGAGCCCCTGGAAGGACATGTGCAGGGCTCTGAAGCGGGTGAGAGGCAGGACTGGCAAGGGGGCTGTTCTTCATGAGGCTCTACCCTTGAGTTGAGGCTGGCAAACCACCACTTGCTTCCCCTGTCTGTGTACAAAGAAGGCTCTGCCTGGACCCATTGCACTAGGCCTTCAGTGAGAAAGCAAGGAGAATGGGGAAACTAAAGAGGAAAGGGATGGGAAGAAAAAAACCAGGCCCTTAACTCCATCCTTCCCTTCCCGCTTAGGGTGGAGTGCCCTCAAGCTTGGGTGTGTGTCAGGGTGTGGGGCCATCTTTCATCTGCAGGTATGAGATAAGGCTGAATTGACAGTGAGCATGCAGGCCCCAAGAATAGAGCAAAGGGCCTGAGGAAAGGTTACAGCCCCTGGGGCAATGGAGAGGGGAGGCAGTGAGTAGTCGCCCTCCCCTGTCCGTCCTGTGCCCAAAGCCCAGCCCATGGCTGTGGGCAGCAGCGTGGGCCCTGTGCTCTCACCGTTAGGGGACAGCCCCCTCCCCACAGTGCACTTGGGGGGATTACCTCTCCTGAAAACTGTACTTATATCTTCTCCTTGAGGGACAGGTCTCGCCAAAAAGAGCAACAAGTGGTCAAAGAACTGAGTTGGCAGCTGAGAGCTCAGCCTCCATGTGGGTAACTGACCTCCTGGGACAAAATCCCAAGCGTCCATTAGGACACAGCAGAGCCTTTGCCTGACCCTCTGGGAACCAGGGTGGGACTAGCTGGCCCGCAGCATAAGGGCTGGCAGGCTTTTGGAGGAAGCTGTTTAATTACCAGTGAAAGCCCTTCCATTACAGAGAAAAGAGAAACCATAATTGTATTTCAGAGAAGCCATTTATATGCAAACGAGACTCTGGCAGACAGATGCTGGCAGGCCCAGATCAGCCTGGGCTGGAGCAGTGTCCAGGCCGCCCCCCTCCTTCACTCCTCGGGATAAGGCAGGGCCCAGACTCTACTGTTTGGGAGCCAGACCCCGTGTCTCCCCTTGCTTTGGACCATACCAGCCTTGACGGGAGTGGAACTGTGCAGTGGAACAGTGAGGTTCATGGAGTCAGCCTGAGTGGGGTTCAGAGCCTGCTCTAGGCACTTTATTCGCTGTTGGCCTTGAGCAAATCACATACCTCTTTGAATCTGTTTTCTTTCTATAAAAAAAGAGATTGATCTTGCAGACAGTAGTTGGTTTGGAGATGGTGTATATGCTGCTTGGCACCTAGCAGATGCTCTAGGAATCATGACTATGATTTTTAAAGCAATACACATTTCCGAAGTTATATAGCTCAAATTTTTGACAAATGAATTTTTCCTGAATGTTCCTTTGTTTTCATAACTTGCAACCCCCTGAGCAGAAAAGCTGGAAGAAACCTAAGAAACATCCATTGGACATATTTTGCAAATGTAGAAACTAAAGTCCAGAGAGGTTAAGTGATTTGCCTAAGGTCACACAGGTAGTTTTACTAAAAACCAAGAATGAAATTCAGGTTATCTGACTTTAGTTTGGCATTTTTTTCCCACTATCTTTTAGTGAAGTTGAATAATTATCCTCAAATGTGTGTGTTTAGTACTCCCAAATTTCCATATATTGGCTGTTTGAAGTGGGGTATACCGGTACTCTAATGGCCCCTAGGAAATATGGTAGGAAGTGGTATAGGTGGCCCAGTAACGATGGGAGATGTGAATGGGCATAGCGCTCTGACAGGCTGCCATGTGGGGTTCTACTAGACAGAACTCCTGAGCGCCAAGGAGACTAGCCATCCTGCCAGTAGAACCTGGGAGGCAGATGCTGGTATATGTATAATATCTGTGCCCAGAGTGGAAGGCTGAGGAGGAGGAGGTGCCCTGACTCCTCTGCCTCTTTCAGGACCCTTTACAGCTCAGTTGTCAGCCGCCAGCCCCCAGACCTTCTGCCCACCTCCTCAGAGTGAACAAGAACAGCTCTGTGTCCAACACTCCACTTTCTTCTCAGGACCCAGCGTCCATCACCCTGTTGAGTTCCACAGGCAAAGTTCCTATCTCCTCCCCTGTACTTCTAGAACATCTTGGACTTTGGTTAATAATGATGACGCTGATAATTTAGTAAGCACTCAGAGTACTATGCTAAGTGCTCATTTCATTTAATCCTTCCCTATAAGGCAGATATCGTTATTGCCCTGAGGCCCAGAGAGGTTAAGGGGCTCCAGGTCACAGAGCTAGAAAGGGACAGAACCCTTCTAAGCTGGATTCAAATCTTAACAGTTTTCCCCAATGAACTCCGAGCTCCTTAAGAGCAGAGGCTGAGCCTCAGTCAAGCCTCAGGTGCCCGGGCTTGCCCAGAGTCAGCACGTGTTCACAGGGATCACGTTCTCCCCAGCCTGGCTGGGCACGGGAAAGACTGGAGACTCCTCCCATCCTGCTGGTAGTCCTCGCACTGATTGCCCTTGGACTCATCCTGACAGGCTCCTCTTGTCTAGAGCCCCCAGCCAGCAGGCCCCACTCACTTGAGGGACAGGGAGAAGTCGTTCTTGCTGGTCTCACTGTTGCGCACCAGATAACTGGCCTCTTTGCACAGCCGGAGCAGGTTCTCGGCATCTGTTCGGCTGATGGCCCCGTGATACCAGCTGAGGACAAGAGAAAGAAAGGGGGGGCATCTCTGCTGGGTCCCTGGCTGTCCAGGGCCACCCATTCTGAGTGTTCCCTGCAGGCAAGTCAGTGCCAGGAAGGGAAGGGAGGGGAGGGTCCCCAACTGGACACAGACACTCACACCTGGTTTTCCAGAGGCAGTGCTGGGTCTGTCCACTCCCCCAGGGGGCTGCTGGGCTCCACGCTTAGGGGCTTGGCTGACTTGGGGTTCCCTGCAGAGAGTCGGGGAGGGAGGCGCCCTTTCTCCTCCCGGCCAGGTGACAGGCAGCTCTTCTCAGATCCTTCAAACTGGGCTGTGGGGAACATACCAGTCACAGACTCTGAGGACTCTAGAGGTAAAGCCCTATAGACTAGCCAGTGCTTCATCCCCATTTCCACCCAAAAGGGAACAAAGGAATGTTCTGCAAGGGTGGGGCCTGGTCATGAGCCTGACGAGCTCTAGGGACAGTATCCTGGGTCCTTCCTGGGTGGGGGTGGGGCTCAGCTCTCCTGTGCACACAGGGCCTTTCGGTCCCCATCCTGTGGCAGGAGAGGGGAGAGAAGCGACATGAGAAACCACTTAAGCCTCTCCGTCTGGAGGAGATGACTGCCTTCCCTCACCCCATCCCCCCTCAGGGTGGCTTCAGTGCTGATAATATTGTTTCTTTCTCCTCCTCAGAGTTCATTACCGTTCTCCAAATCACCCTGCCAAGCCATTCTGCAGAAATGACTTATCGATCTGAGAACAATTATCTGATTCCCCTTGGTGCCATCCTGACAGGCTAATCCTGCCCAAAGCCGCCAGCCTGCCCCCGCCCCCAAGGTCGCTGCCCCTAGGCTCCCCCCACCACCCCTTGCCCCCCATAGAAGCCCAGCAGAGGCAGCGGTGCCCTCCCAGACCCCAGAGCCCTTCCAAGACCCTGGGCAGCCTGCCCAGGGAGGGCTGAAGCCAGTGAGCCACATGGGTAAAGCCAGCATGCACAGGTGACAGAGACCCTCCCTCAGCCTGTATTTACAAAATGCCCACTCACACACAGGCATGAATGTACAAACAAGTGCTCATGCCTGTGTGTGTACTCACAGATGCAAGCCTACCCCTGGCTGCCCATTGTGCATAAAACTGAACATAGATGAAAGGTTCAGTGTCTTCTTTCTCCCCATTTGGGCTCTTTTTCTCTCTGAGTAGCACTTTCAAGCCCTTCAGTCACCAGATGCAAAATCAGATCTCTCCTTTAAGGAATCAGGTACTTCCTGGGCTAGTATCACCCAGCCTCAGAGTTATTTGTGCTGCTGAAGGATCTGGTCAGGCAGTGCTCTGCCCCAAAAGGTGAATTTCGAAGTGGATTTACCTGGCTTGGTGGGAAAGATATCTGGAAGGGGCCTCTCTTAGGAGGCAGCTCCCCTGTACTTTAGGGTGGGAGGACCGTGTCCTTTGTCCCTTTCCTCTTCCTCCAGGGCCAGAGGGATTCCTCCTGGGTTCTCTGAACTCCACCCCACCTCTCAGCTCCTCCAACCCAATCCCACGGGGCCTGAGGGCTGACCCTAGCCAGAAGCCCCCACAGGACCCACCGCTGCCATCCTCCAGGCCGGGCTCGGGGACGGGTGAGGCTGGACCGGAGATGTCCCTGTCCCCGTCGGGCAGGGAGGGGCTGCTGTCCAGCTGTCCCACGGGCGGAGGCCAAGGTAGGTCTTTGATGACCTTAATGTCAACTGGAGCCAGGAGTAGCCGGGAGAAGAGAGATAGAGATAGACAGAGACAGAGACAGAGAGAGGCAGAGATTGAGACACCGAAACCGGAGCCAGGACACAGGACAGCCTAGAAAGGAAAAGGGTCAGAGCAGAGGCAGGGGCAGCTTCTGGGGGAAGAACAGGACTCTCAGGGGACTGGATGGAGCCACACTGACCACGCCCTGGTGGGCAGCTCCGGTGACAAACAGCAGGACACAGAGCCTCGCTCTGTTAGCCCCAAAGGTCCCTTTTGACATCTCTCGAGCTTCCAGGGCCCAAAGGGACTGGGCAGGGAGGAAAAGTGGGACAAAGGGCTGTCCACACCACTCAGCACCATACCCAGGCACCCCCACAGCCTCCTGGCACCTCCCACCTCGCCTCTCTTCTCCCTTTGACTCGAAGCCTGGGAACTCATGGGCAACAAGACCCAGACAGTCTGGCCACAGGGTGTCAGGAAAGCTCAGACACAGGGGCAGATGTTTTATTGAAATTTACCCCCCACATTCTCAATCCTGAGCCTTGACAATTAGCAGAGCCATGCCACTGGCGGCTGCAGGACTGCTAACGAGGTTTCCTAATGACGAGCATAGATTTTCCCATTAAGCAATCCAAACAGTATTGATTCTCCAAGGAGACTCCTGGAGATAAACGGCCTGTCCTCAACAGTGCATGCTTTACAGGAAACAAATGAGAAAGCTGTGGTTTCCCAGTCTGGCTGCCAGAGCAGAGAGCCGAGTCCAGCTCCAGGATGAGCCCCTTGCCCAGGGAGGGTTGAGGAGGACACAGGAGCAGGAATGAGGTCTAACGGCACAAGTCCTTGATGTTCTCACTGAATCAAGGATCCAGGACCTTGCACCACCCACGCACATCCTCTCCATGTTGGACTCCGGGCCTGGGATGGACCCTGGGGTGATTGGTATAGGAGAAACCCGATCATTTCTCCCTCTCCCCACCCATTTCTATGCTTGAGAAATCCCCTTGCGGTCAGGCTGTACACATAGGGGGTTTTTACTGTCTGGAGTATTAAGTGCTTTGTTTTGTTAAATGTAAGTCTTTAACACAGGCCACAAGTTTGAGCATTTTGTTTGGAATTTCTTTACTTTTAAGTCTACCCTGCCTCCTAAAAGATGGGAGCCTGAGAGGTGGTGATGCAGGAAGTCATCCCCTGACACTGCACACAGTTTGTATTCACAGTGCCCAACTCATCACCTCTGTCCCCAGGGCCGAGTCCTCCCATTCCCCTGAGCCTGGAAAGCTGCTCCGAGGCCCCAGCAGAGCTGCCCTCTCCACCCAGGACTCACCTGCAAAGGCTTTGGAAATCCGCTCCTTCTTCCACTCCCAGGGCTGGTCATACTCCTCGGGAGGCCTCTCATCGTCCTCTGGCAGGCGGGACTCCCGGGGCCAAGGGGCCCCCTCACCCTCTGGGGTGGCCCCCTCCTCCTCTGGCTCATAGGGTGTGTCATACAGAGGCAGGGGCTGAGCTGCTGTCTCCTTGGAGCCCCGGATCTCTGCCAGGGCAAGGCAGGAGGGGAGGTGTGAGCAGTCCTGGCTGCCTGGCTCAGCTCCCCTGGCAGGCAGCACCCTCCAGCTACAAGACGTCAGAGGGGAGGCTGCTGACTCTGCGGGGAGGCCAGAGGCCCCTCAAAACACCCCTGGGGTTCCAACAGCATGGGACCCCACAGAGGCAGGGGCAGAGAAGCACCAAAGGGAAAGACTGAAAAGAGATCCTGTGATGGCCAGCAAGGGGTGGGTTGCTGAGGCTTACTCATTTTGGAAACTGAGGCAGAGTACATTTCCTCCTTGCTACCCAGATCCATTTATTTCTTTGCGCCCCAAGTTTTGTTATCTCACAGTCAGAAAATCCTTCTTTGTTGTTCAGGTACTGCTGACCTCCTCCTCCTTGAAACTGTCCCCTTGGATGAGTCAATTTCTTTCTTTCCGTCTTTTTTTTTTTGGATGAGTCAATTTCATGGACCGTCCACCTCTCTGATCACCCCCGTTTGGTCTCTTTCCCTGGATCCCTCTCTTGGTCTCTGTTCTCATACGGCCAAGTCTTATTCATTTCTCCCTGCCCTCACTCTTCAGTCTCATGGCACCCTTTGCATCTGTACATTTCCAACTGCCATAAAGCTATTTCCCTTTGGTGTTTCAAACTCACTGCTTTCTTCCAAAGTTCTAGTTTGTTCTGTGATCTTCTTTTAGGGATCATTCACCCCAATGAAAATTTGATAAAAACTATGGAGCTACTCCCCCAGAAAAATGTGCAAATTTTCTCATACAATTCCAGGGCTCTCCTAGACCTCCCAGGCATCCACACCGCTCTGATCTAAATACAGTAGCCACCCTCTCATTTTCTCCACTGCTGGCGATTACACTGCTCTCCTTGGTCCTGGGCCCTCTTCGTTCTTTGAATCCCGCATGTTCAGTGCCAACACCTGCTGACTCTCCTCTTTCAACTCTCCACAACGACCCCTTTCCCTCTGACGCTTTATCTTGACCTCCATTCCACAGGGCCAGGTCTCCTCATCTAGATTACTGCTAGGGTGAACCTCCATTCTACAGGCTCATGTTTCATGGTCTCCATGGAATAACACTCCCCACTTCTCTCTGCCCCATCACGCACCTCACCCAGGGAGGGAGAGCAGCTTATCTGATCAGACATGCTTCCTTTCTTTCCCACATCTGTCTACTTGCAGAGAGAGAACATTCTGGTTCTTTCTCCTCCTGCCCCCGTGCAGGGGCCTACAGCTGTCCTGTGTTGCCTAAGCCTGAGTGGACAAGTTTAATTCTGTGGTGAAGTATTAAGAAGCCCATTGTAGTGACATAGCTAAGTAATGTTCTCCAATCAACTTTATCAGTAATAAAGCTGACATTGCTATCTCCATCTGTCTGTTTCCTTAATCCTATTTCTCAGTTATTTCCAAGCCCAGAGGGGAAGAAAGGGGTGTTAATTATTGGTCTCTTAAAGCCTCAACAATTTCCACAATAGCCTACTAACTCATCTTCCTGATGCCCAGTTCTTCTAGCCTGTTCTGTACACCAAAGCCTCAGTAATCCTCTTAAAATGCCATATTCATCCTGTTTCTTTCTTGCTCAAGAATACATAATGGCTCCCCTCCCCACTCTGGAGCAAATCCAAATGCCTCATTCGAGCCTTTGAGACCCTTTACTGCCCCTCTTAGCTCTTAGCTAGGCTTAGCCGTATGACTAACACTAAGATTATTTGCCCCTGAACAAACCTTCCTTTCATCCTGCCCTGGGGCCTTGGCTTACACTGATTCACCACAGCCTACCCTGTTGGTCCCTTTTCCTATATGCTTTCTTGACCTGTCTTCCCCAGGGCCAGGTCTCATTTATTTCTCCCTGCCCTCACTCCTTGAACTACGTACCCACTCTCCTGTGCACTGCATCTGAATGTCTAGTTGTGTGTTTCCAGTTGCCACAAAGGTGTTCACTTCAACATCCCATCGTTTTGACCCCATCACCTTCCCTAAAGCTAGTGATTCTCTTCTTGGGAACAGTGACCCCCAGCCCAGCCCATACCACTAGCCTGCCCTTCCTGACTATCCCAAATGCTTCTACTGTCTGCCCTTTGGTTGTATGGCCTTCTCCAGTACCTTAGGTCTTAGGCTCCGTAAGTCCCAGCTCCTCCAAAATGACTATCTTGAAGGCAATGGCCACCACCCTCCCCAAGGACCCAGCAAAAGCTTTCTCCATATTTTTTCTGGACCAAGGAATCAGTCCTTAGACTTGTGGGCCCCAGAGCCTGTCCTGTGAATTCTCAGGCCTCAGGGAGTGTCCCCCACCCTGCTCCCACCGCCGACTCCATCACTTACCAGCCATCATCTTTTGTGCCTCATAGGGTTCCATGTAGCCATCATTTTCAGGGACCTTCTCTGGGGCTCCTGAAGCACCTATTGGGCCTTCGCCAGTCTCCTGAACATCAAAAGGGTCCGCATAGTCTTCTAGAATTGCTAACTGTGGGAAGAGAGTGAGACGAGCAGGCTTCAGACATCTGAGAGACAGCTCTGCTTCTCCCTGGTTGCCCTGTCCATGGGAACAAGAGTCCTGGCTGCCCAGGAGCTTGGATGGGGACAAGCTCTGGCTCTTCCTTTGTGGGGTCCCCCACTAGGCTGCCCACAGAATGGTCCATCTTTCTTTTCTCTTAATTGTGTGCCTCTGGGCCATCCCCTAGGCAAGATGGCCGTAGGATAAGGCTCTGGGCCTTAAGGCTTGCCTCAGAGTCCAGGCAGGATCAGATGACCTAACAGAGGGAATTAATTCAGAGACCTGCTTATAAAGGTGTTGGGAGCATCCTAAGAATAAGCAGGGAACAGCAGGCAACTAGGCAATTAGCTTGGTTCATGTCTACCATTGCACTCCCAGATGCTGAAATATTTGCTGACCATCAAGGAAGGAAGGGCTGAGCACTGACTTTATGTCACGGTTGGCTGGTTTATCCTCACAACACCCTTCACAATGCCATATGGGAATTATTATCCCCATTTTTAGGAAATGGAGGCTCAGGACAGGTAGGGAACAACATACCCAAGTCTGTTCCAGGTAAGCGGAGGAACCAGGATTGGAACCTGTGCCCTTTGTGCAAAATCATGCTGCCAACCTGCTACCACAGGCATCTTGGGCTGTCCTGGCAGAGAGACCACCTTAGGATAGCCCTGAGAAAACCAGGATTTGGGCTCTGCGGAACCCCTCTGGGCTCCTGGAGGGCAGGGACAGGATAGCCCTGGCCTTGGCCCTCCACACTCAAGCTGCCCCTTTCTCTCACACAAGTGGCTCATGGCCACCCTTCTGTTCCTGCTTCCAGTCAAGGCAGAGTGAATCGCAACCACACACCCTGCAGAAGAGCTTACGGTGCTGGGGTGGGGCTCATTGAGGACAATAGAGCCTTTCTCCAAGCTGGGCACAGGCTGTGGGGGGGACCCGCTGAGGCAGACACAGAGCCCAGTCCGCCCCGTGCCAACAGCCCCAGGGGAGCACTGCACACCGGGATGCCGGGCCTTGACGAGAGGTAGCTGTGAGGCCTGCGGCCTAGGGGAGGGGCTGCTCCTACCTCTCCCCTATTCTTCTAGACTTTGGTTCTGGTCCAGATCAGAACTCTGGGAGTCAGCTGGGCAGGGAGGCTGTGGGGATGACCAGCCTGGCCTGGGTAATAGGATCTGGGACCCCTAGCAAGGTGGAATGAAGAAAAAAAACTTTCCACCTCAGACACCCCTTTTTGCAGGTTCCTAGCACTCCTAGCACTCAGAGAAGGCAATGGCATCCCATTCCAGTACTCTTGCCTGGAAAATCCCATGGATGGAGGAGCCTGGTGGGCTGCAGTCCATGGGGTCCTTAAGAGTCGGACACGACTGAGCGACTTCACTTTTCATTTTCATGCACTGGAGAAGTAAATGGCAACCCACTCCAGTGTTCTTGCCTGCAGAATCCCAGGGACGGCGGAGCCTGGTGGGCTGCCATCTATGGGGTCGCACAGAGTCAGACATGACTGAAGCGACTTAGCAGCAGCAGCAGCAGCACTCCTACAGGCCCCTCCAGGGGTCTTTGACATGCATCCCAACAGCTCCTAGCTGAACTCTCATCCTTCAGTTCTCCAGCTCCTACTCGTTTCACCTCGTTCCAGTCAAGACCCCCAGCTCCTTTATCTCCATTGTATCTCTCTGCCTGCCCCTAAGACCCACATCTCAGATCATCCCATCACCTCCACCAGCTCATCCTGTAACCTGACCTCTTTGTCATTTTTGTCTCTCCAGCTCCAATAAGCACCTGGTCCACAGTAGGCACTAGAAAAATGTTTCTTCTAGGGACTCCCCTGGTGATCCAGTGTTTAAGACTCTGCGCTTCCAATGCAAGGCGCACAAGTTTGATCTCTGGTTGGGGAACTAAGATCCTGCATGTCGCATGGTGTGACCAAAAAATAAAGTGTTTCTTCTACATCACTGCCTAGCTCCCCTCAGAGCCTCTACTCCTAGTCCTCCTTTCTCCAACAAGTTGAGAAAAGAAATCCACTCTCAACCCAAGCTGCTTCATCCCAGGCCAATAGGTACCCACAGTCCGACCCACTCAACCAAGGGGCTCTGAGGCCAGCCCACTGGGTACCCACCTGAGCTGGCACCTAGCCTCATGTTCACACGTGGCAGCTACTCAACAGTAACTGAATCAACAAACCTTGCAATGGCTCTCCAGTGCCAAAAATAAAAGTCCAAAGTTAAAGAAATGTAAAGATTCCACATCCCTCTATGGGTTCTCTCTTCCTCCCTGAAGTTTCAGGTCACTTCATTACCTGAAAGCTCTATAATCTCTTTCTCTTATCTTAAGGCTTTCCGATTACCTGGATCAGCTTATTTCTCTTTAGAAGCCTTCCAGTCAGTCTCCCGCCAGGTCTGGTTAGGGGCTCTGTGCTGGGCTATCATCACATTGTGTAGCATATACTGTCTTCTTATCTGCCTTCTTGCTGTCTTATCTGTCTTCTTGTGTAGTATATACTGTCTTCTTATCTGTCTTCTTGTGAACTTCCTGAGGGCAGGAACCATGTTTACTGCTAAATTCCCAATGCCTAAAGTGCTCAGTAATTATGTGTTGAATCAGTTCATATAAACAGGAAGGAAGAAAGGACAAAGGAAGCACTTTTCCTTGTTCATTCAGAAGAGGAAGCATGAATCTGGGTGAGGAGTCAGACAGAAGGTATGAGTCCCCAGAAACTGCTCTGGGAGCAGGAGCACCTGGCCCAAGCCCCACGCCCCTCCTCGCCAACTCCACGGAAGCCCCCATGCCCCGGCTTTCCAAGCTCAGTCAGAGCTGCAGGCCGGCCTTTCCCACCAGAGCCTGGGCCAGGTGCTGTGACCCCTCCCAGGCTGGCGTCGGCCTCCACAGCACCAGCCCGCAGGGCCCACGGGCACCCAGGTGGCAGCTTTGTGGGCAGCTCAATGGCTCCTCTGTTCCATTCCTGGCTCTATACCTGCTCCAGGAAGCCCCAGCCCTCACCCTAGGCGGGGGCGCCCAGAAAAGCCACCCACAGGACCGGGATCAGGAACAGCAGCAGAGACGCCTGCTGGGAGGTTGGCAGGATAAGCACCTGCCCTGGACATGGGGGACCCCCATCAGAGACCAGACCTGCTTTCCCAGTGGTTCCAGGTCCCGTGAGGAGGCAAACCACTCAGGTGTGGGAAAGCTGCCTCTGCCGGCTTCTGACACCTTTGCTCCACCACGACTTACTTTATGGGCCCTCTACCCGACTCTGACGTGCTCACTGTAGTATATGGTATCAGCCTGGCACACGGTAGCTGCTCAGTGCGCATTCTGGATGCTCAAAAGGCCTCGTGCTCCCCAGACTCCATCTTCTGGAGAGACACCAAGTCTCAGACCCCCATTCATTCTAACTGACTGACCAGTAGGGGCTGTGGGAGCAGCCAGTCAGGAGAATGGATATTTGATGGGGATCAAAGCTTTTGGCTCAAGGGCAGAAGGAAGGAATGGACAGAGAAGGTACCTAAAACCCGGGGCTGATATTTAGGCAAACCCTCTTGTAGTTGGAACGCTGCTGAAATGCTGAAATATTTCCAAACTCATAGGTGAGTAGCTGCTGCCCAGAGGGCCCCCTGCCAACCAGGTCTCCTTCCCCTCCTGCCATCTGGCAGGGTGGCTCCAAGATCCTGCTCTTGCGCCTGTTGAGTCGGGCAGTGCCCCCTCCCAAAGTAGCTGTCGGGCTCTGCCTTTCCTTCCTGCCCAGGCCTCTCCTGAGGGAGCTGGCAGGCCCACCATCTGCTTCCACCCTCCCACTCTGCAGCTGGACCCTGCTAGGAGTTCCTGAGCCAATCCATGCGGTTCTTAAGGCCAGGGGAGCAAGGGGTCACATGTCACAGTATTTGGGCTCTGTAAAGTCTCCAAAGTCTACCACTGTCCCTTTCCTCTATTTCTTTCATTTACATTTAATGTCTGGAAGCCTCTGGTCTTTTCATCTGTGGAATGGGGTGGTATTAGTATCTGTCTCACAGGATTGGGTAGAGGACAATGAATACAAAAAGTGTTTGGCCCAGAGGCTGGCATGGAGTCAGTGCTCCACCAGTCTTAGCCCTGATGATAATCTCTTGTATACAGGCACTGGGGCCCCAGAATCCAGGCTTGTCCAGGGTGCACAGTTTGCAGCAGTGGAGACAAGAAAGTCAGAGACCCAGGTCTCCTGACTCTCGGTGCCTTGCCATAGATTTTCCAGAAGAATTGGGAAATGTAGCATCTTCCCTCCTCTACTTGTAGATGTAATATACACCTTAGCATGTTAAAGGCTATGAGAAGTCCTACAGTCAAAAGAATAAACTAATTTTGTCTAATTCAGCATTTCTCCAAATTATTTTAACTATGAAATCCTTTTTCCACTGAAAATCTGTCAGTTTCAGAAATGGTGTACTACTGATATTTACCTTCCTCAAGATCAAACTTTTTGCACTTTCTGTTCCCACTTACCGGAATGCCCTTCCCAATATTATCTGCCAGGGAAATGCCTTCACATGAAGCAAATCTGTTATTATCCTTTTCTAACCACAAAGCAATGCCATGCCTGTAAAACATTCAAACATCACAGACAGGTACTAACTAACCCTTGCTACTAACCCTTGTAAGACTCTTACAAGGTCTGTCTGAGGCCACTTTGGGATTCAGGGGCAAGTGCGGCCTTCAGCATTCAGGAAATTGTGAACTCAGCACAGAATGCAATCCTCATTCCTTCTTTAAGAGTCTCCTTCCCCTGTTCATTAGCAAATGCTTAGTGACACTTCCTCTCTCTGCAGGGATCCTCTGGGCAGGTGCAAAGGTCCCATGCATGATACTGGTAGTCAGTCTGGAATCAGGCTGCCCATTGGGAACGTCAGCTTTCAGCTTTCCTAACTAGCTATGAAACCAAGTAAGGGTGACTCAACATTCCTGGTCTCCCTATTTGTAATGCTGGAATAATAACAGACCAGACTTGTCCTTATAGGGTTGTTGTGAGGATCAACTGGTCTAGTATACATGAGCTGCTTCAAACAGTGCTAGATACGAGGTAGAGGCTCAGTGAATGTCCATGATTACATTGTTAGATATGAAAAGAACAAATTTCGGGATCCTTCAGGAGCTCACAGTCACTCACACACACACACACACACACACACACACACACACAAAACAAGCTCCAAGAGAGAGAAGAAGCACCTTGAGGTGCTGTGAAGCTACAGGGCTGGGCCCTGGGCTGTGGAAGCATGACAGGCTCACTGTATGCAGGGTCTGGGCCCCTTCTCTGCTCTCCTATCATACCACACTGGTTCTCCAGAGAGGGCAGCTGGTGTTGGCTCTCCAAGTCCGGGACCCCAGCCAGCTACTCCCATTCTGGTTACAGGCTCCTGCCTGTTCCTGGCTCCCAAAGGGAAAGCACCAGGGCTACGGTGTCACTGAGTCACTGGCCAACAAGCCACAGGTGTCTTCCAGAGGAGGGAGTGTCGCAGAATGAGGAGACAGTAGTGGAGAGAGTGGACAGGCCTGCCACACCATCCCACAGTGGCCACGGGCCTCAGCCCTCCTCAACGCACCTATGGCAGCACAGATGGCCAGCCCGGGCTGCAGAGGGTTCAGAGGTCTAACCAGTCCACAGGGGTCCCTTGACCCAGACCCTTCTCTTTTCCTCCATCACTGGGGACACGAGGACAGGTGTAAGATAAACAGATTCTGTGCAAGTCATAAGAAGGAAAATTAAAGCAAACAAACCCAAAAAAGGCAAGACCTCGGCCTCCCAGGTGGTGCCTGGGCCAGTGTCATTTAATGATACTCAAACACTCCATAAACACTGGCCAAGGGAGGGCCCCTACCTGCCCTCCTAACCCCAGGGCAGGCACAGCTTGTTCATCTTCTGGCACCCAGAATGTATCCTTCACTTCCTTCCTCCTGCTTATCTGTTCACTCGTTTCCAAATTGGGCCTGGAGGATCCAAGTCCACATGAAAATCATCTATGAGGTATAGCATCTATTTTTCAAAGTTCTTAATACTTTGGGCCCTGCGAACGAACACCAATGAGAACCGGAGAGCTGTGAGCCTTTTCGCAGAAAAGTGCTTGCTCACCCAAATATCTGCACACTATTTCTGGAGGTTCGTGAACCCTAGCGGCCCCTCTGTGAGCTAGGAGGGACAAGAACCTTAGTTTCAGTTCATACAAGGTGCCTGTCTTATTGCTCACATCACCTCTGTTTTGCTCTCACTCTCATTCTCTATCTCTGTCCGTCTTTCTCACACATCTTGGCATGATGGAGGCAAAGGACACACTGTGCAGATGGTCAGAGGCAACTCAAAGCTTCATCCAATCAGGGCCCCTCTCCCATCCCCAGCCCCCTTTGCTAATTAGATCAGGTTTTTCCTGTTGAAGGTCTGAGAAAAGGGAGCAAAGCAAGGGAAGGCATAGCTCTCTAGCCCCTCTGCCAGAGCACACAGCCTGATGGCCAGACAGGGCCCAGGACCAAGAGGGAGCCTTCCTGCAGCCAGATGGCGAGGCCCTGCCTGCCTGGTGCAGGGCGCGGCTCCTGCTGCTCCCACACCTGCCCTGTCAGGCCTGCCCAGATGGCCACCCGTGCACCCCTGCCAACTGCAGCCATGGGTCTCAGGGTGGGCCAGCAGCCAGAGCCCTGCATGGGGAGAAGGCAAATGGTCTTGAGCCCCCAGGCTTCTCAGGGTCCTGTCTGAAGGCCTATTCTCTCCTGACCCCACATCCACTGGGCTCATTCCCCTTCAATCTCTCTGGCTCATCACAGAAGCATTTCCACCCATTTCTTCAAACCTCATGATCCAGCCTCTCTCAGAGGGTTCTGACCCACCCAGCACCAGCTGCCGGGCTGCAGAAGGAGAGAAATGAGCCAGCCGAAGGCAAAACCTGGGGCCCAGCTTCATCGTGCCTTAGGAAGTGACCCAAAAGCAACAAGCCAAGGGGACCTGCAGGGCTAAGAGGAGGGGAAACAGAGACTAAGGAGAAAGCAGCCACACAGAACAGAAACACCGACTGAGCAGGAGCTCAGGGGGCCAGGCTGGCTCACCATCTGGAAGCCACAACTCTGTGCGAGCTCTGCAGGCATGGGCCGCCACCTGGGTTTAGGGTGAGGGGCTCAGGTGTGCAGTCTGGGCTCTTCCTAAGAAGATCCAAACTCTGTTCCTGAAAGGGTGGAGCTGCTCTCTCTGAATTGGGGAGGCGGGGGGGGCGGGGGGGGGGGGCGGGGGGCGCGGCCCCAGGTCAGCTTCCCTGCCCTGGGGCCAGCTCAGATAGCTTCCTGAGTCTTTCTCACACACCCACTAAACCACCGAGTGCTCCTTTCATTTCTGTCCCCACAGCTGACAAAGGAGTCAGACACCACTTAGCCCACAGATCACAGAGCCGACTGGGGGAAGGATGGATGCCCTCGATGAGAAGAGGCTGTGGGTTTCCACATGGTTGTGTGGGCACAGCCCCTTCCTTGGGGTCTCTGTGAGAATATGGACATGGGGAGCTTTAGTTAGGGGAATTGCTCACCCTCAGGTCACTATGGCAGTGCACAGTCACCACTCAGGACTTATTTATGCACCACCCCTCTTTATGCCAAATTCTGTGTCAGGCACTGTGAGACACAATATGAGGACATGGTCCTTGTCTAGGAGGAGCCCATGGCTTGGTGGGCAGCCTGTTATGCCATTCCAAGAGGATGCAGAGAGGAGGAGAGCCAGGGACAGTCCAGGCCCACATGCCCAGAGGCAATGGTCAGGCAGGAGGAGACTAATAGGAGGAGAGGTCAATAGAAAGAACAAAGCCACTGCCGCCACCACCACCATCATCAACAGGGAAAATTAGGAAGAAGAGGAGCCTAATGGGACTCCATTAGGCTGTGGGGACACAGCCGCCTTCTGCAGGCAAAGGGTCTGTGCCCAGGATGGGCAGCTGTGCCCCATGGCAGGAACTCAGGGAAAAATAACTCACATTCCTGAGGCTTCTCTCTGACCCCGACACATCTCTCTTACCCCGGAAACTGGGCAGAACAGCATCACACTTTCAGCTGAAAACCTCAACACTGGAGCCAATGGATTCAGACAGCAACTTTGCTCTCCAATCAAAGAAAACAGTGTTCTCTGCTGAGGAGAGGGGAGTAAGCCCCAGAGCAAGCTCCCAGAGGTCAGTGACGAGGAACAACAGAGCCAGGGCCACCCACAGAGTCATCTTCCTAGAATTTAGGGTCACAGGGGCCTGAGGATGGCTTTCAGCTCTCAGGCCACATGAGTTGGGCCGGGGGTGGTTCCTCTACCTGAGGCTTTGAGCCACAATAGATGTTCTCAGGAATGGCGAGGGCCCTAAGCTTGAAGATCCATGAAAAGCTCTAGCCATCCTTAGAATGGACACTGGGAGGACAAGGCCAAGAAGAGAGAAGGAGTGGGCTCAGTTGCTTAGCCCCTTCTGGGCAACAGGTTCTGAGCATTGACTGCCCCCACGTTGTTGTTGTTTAGTTGCTAAGTCGTGTCTGTGACCCCGTGGACTGCAGCCCGCCAGGCTCCTCTGTCCATGGGATTTCCCAGGCAAGAATACTGGAGTGGGTTGCCATTTCCTTCTCCAGGGGATGTTCCCGACCCAGGGATCAAACCCGAGTCTCCTGCATTAGCAGACGGATTCTTTACCACTGAGCCACCAGGAAAGCCTGACTGTCCCCATACCTGGGGAGAGATAGGGAGGGAGAACAGGAGTGGCCCTGCCTGTACCTCAGTGGTCAGCATTCTTGGTGAAGAGATGCATACTGCTGGTTCTGGCTTGCTAAGAACAACAGTCTACCCTGCTCAACAGTCCACCCGTCTCCAGTACCATGGATTAAGGCAAAAGTCAGCTCTTGCTGTGTCCACGGGGAGAAAACCAGCCTTCACCTCCTTCCTGGCGCTTTAGCACCTGCAAAGATGCTTGGGCTTTCTTAACAGGAGGTGGGAAGGAGCTTCGCGCTCACTCTGCCCTGGGGGGAAGGGGTCAGAGATCAAAGGGCAGTGAGCTGCTGCTCCCGGAGGGCTGAAAGGCCATAAACTGGGGAGAAGCGGGGCTCAAATTCCGTTAGAAAAAGGCTCCCTAATTAGGCTGCGGGGGCTGTGATGAGGAGAGCAGAGCCTGGGAGGGGGAGGGTCACTAGTTCCGGGGCGATAATAAGGGAAAGAGGCAGTTTGGGGCGCACGTCCCAAATTAGAAGGTCGAGAATCTGAACAAAGGTGGATGAAGCCTCCGAGCCCCGAGGTCAGAGACTAAGATCGTGTCCGCCAGGAACCGTGACACCGAGGAGCCCGGCCCCGGTCAGGCCACCTTTGTCCCTCTCGTAAGCCTCAGACCTCCGACCACCTCTCCTTCTGGCAGCCCTCTGCCCGGCGTGGCACTCACCCTGTCGCTGCTGGCGGGGTGTCCAGAGATTCGTTCCTCAGGCGGAGGAGCTGGGGGGCCAGGGGTCTCGACCCGAATAAGGCGGTGGGGGGGCGAGCCATGGCGCGGGGGCGGCGTGGGGCCGGGGGCGGCGGGGGTGGCTAGGGCAGCGGTGCCGGACGGCCCCCCGGAGTAGGGGTCTTCGAAGTCACGTTCCCTCTGCAGCCGGTAGGCAGCCAAAATGTCCGGGGGAGGTGCGGGGGGCGCGGCCGGAGAAGGTGCGGGGGGGCGGTAGTCCGGCTCGGGGGGCGCCGGCTTGCCCCCACCTCCGCCGCCGCCGCCGCCCCCCCCGCGGAAGCCCAGATGCTCCCGGAGCCACTTGGCCACTCCGCCGCTGCCGCCCCCTCCTGGGCCGGCTCCTGCACCCCCGGCGCCGCGGCGCGATCCCGCCGGGCCGCCCCCCGCGTTCCCCTGTGCCCTCGGCCCCGGGCCGGAGCCGGCCGGAGGAGCTCCGCTCAGTAACATGGGGCCAGCCAGACTGAGCTAGGGGAGAGTGGTGGCCGGGCGGGGGGCGGGGAGGGGGCGGAGCTCCGCCGGGCGGCGAGAGGGGGCGGGGCTCGTCGGTAACAAGGGAGAGGCGGGGTTCCGCTACCTAAAGGGGTCGACCTCCCCCCCGCCCCACGGAGAGGAGGGGGACGGGTTTCCAGCCTGTGTGCTCGCCGAACACGCGAAGTGGCGACCCCAAGGCAGGGCATCCGACTCCTGAGGATGGACTGAGGATAAATCCTCCACGTGTCGGCACTCCTGTCCCTGCAGGGGCTCACCTGCCCACGTCTGTTTCCACCCCACCCCCCCAACTCCCACCTAGCGCGACCCTGAGAGGGGAGTCCTTAGACTCCTGAATTCCTGGCCCTCCGGCGCCTTCTGCCCCTCCCCAAGGCCTCCCAACTGGGAAATATTATCCTCGGAGGAAAAGCTGGGGTTGGGGGCAGGCAGAGGTGGGGGGCCGAGATGAGGGCTGCTCAGTAGGACCAGTCTGTAACTACCGGGTTTCGGCATGCTGCTATGGGAGCCCCGCCTACCTTCTCCCATCCAACCGCTTTCACTGCACATACTCTAACCCACTCCAGGCGGACATCTCACATCACAGACAATCAGCTCCCTAGAGGCACCCACTTCTCCCGAGTGGCTTCCACACACGCCCTCCTCACAGGCAAACAGCCCTTGCACAAACGCCTCCCACCCCTGAGCTCACCCACTCTGAGCAGGTCGACCCAACCCTGATGGCAGAGAGCTCAAACACGCAGAAATCCTTTCGTGTCCGGGGTTTCCTTGTCCGTCAGATTAGTGACAGAATAGAAACAGACAAGTCAATAAATCAAGTCTAGAAACAGTTCCAGTGTTGTCTATCACAAACCCCTTAATCCCCAGAGGCTCGGATGCTCAAGCGATAGGCATTTTTGTCTTAGAAATAAAGCCAATTTCTCCCCAGAAATATTGTAGCCCTGAGGCCCGACTCCAACACTTGCTTTTGACTCTGTTGGAAAGACAGCCGCTTCACTTCATCAGCATCCATCCCTCTGACACCACCTCAACGTCTCCCTCACTCTTAGGCTCATATCTGCTTTGTGAGGGAGCAAAGAGCCACCTGAGGCCTCAAGGGGAAGGAGGCTCAAAACTGGAGTAGAGTAAGATGTGATGGCAAAACTGAGAATCTCGTAGGATTCCTAGGGCCCGAGGCCTCAAAATATTTGTTGAGTTTCTGCTTTGTGCATATTCTAGTTGGTGTTACAGGATGGTGCTTCTCAAACTATAAAATGAACACAAATCTCCTGGGGAATTTATTTTATTTATTTTTTATTTTTGGGGGGAATTTGTTTTAAACTGAAGTTTCTGTAGGTCTAGCTGGGATGGAATTTCGGTGGAATTCTAACAGGCTTCCAAGTGATACAGATGCAGCTGGTCCTCCCACCACACTTTGAGGGGCAGAACTGTAGGAGGTATTGAAATGTCTCATATTGTGTCTGGTTTCATGAGGTATAATAGAGAAAATATCATGAACATCATAAAAATATGCAGCTTCAAATATGACTAATGGACTTCCCAGGTGCTAAGACTCTTCCAGGGGCTAAGACTCTGTGCTCCCAAAGCAGGGGATCTGGGTTCCATCCCTGGTCGGGGAATTAGATTCCACATGCCACAATTAAAAGTTCTACATGGAACAATTAAAGATTCCACATGCTGCAGCTGAAAGATCCTGCATGCCACAATGAAGATTGAAGATTTTGCAACAATTTTGAAGACTCAGTGCAACCTAATAAATAAATAAATATTTGTTTAAAATTGACTAACAAAGCAAAGATATAAATAAATATCTTTATTTAT
Source organism: Dama dama (assembly GCF_033118175.1). Lineage (NCBI taxonomy): Eukaryota > Metazoa > Chordata > Mammalia > Artiodactyla > Cervidae > Dama > Dama dama. The sequence continues at coordinate 37,716,832 of NC_083692.1, forward strand.
TATAAAGATAATAAATTCTAGAAGAATGATCCAGTAGATTCATATTGGAGGGTCTCCTCAATCACCAGGTGTTTAACAGTAATTGTGGGCTCTAGACATATCTCAGGATCAACGGCAAGACCCTCCTCTTGCCACTGATTCTTACCTTCCTTATATCTGCAAAGGGCATGATGACTGTCGTGTGAGGATTAGGGGAAATCATGGACATGGAATGATGGAAATGATGGAACAGGCTTTGAAAACTATAAAGTGCTTACAATGGTAGGTGTCAAATGAAGCCACCTATGTTTAAGAAATACGGAGCTAAGCTGCTGACAGCTCAGAGGAATGGAATCAAATCAAGTCTGCACAAAAGTTGTCAGACTTCACACAGGGGGTAGACCTGAACTGGGTAGGGTGTGGACAGATGAAGCAAAGGAGTAAATGGTCATTCCAAGCCAAGAGGTCAGCATGGGTTGAGTGAACCAGCATACCATTAAGAAGGGGTGAACTCATAGTGAGGAAGATTAGGAAGTAAAGTCACATGAGGATGGGGGAGGATATCATAAGGATAGTTTAAATGATAATTAAAAAGCTCTAATACTTTATGTACACTGTGAACTTACTTTTGTCTTAAACTTTTGTTAATGCACTTTCAGAATCAGGCATTGTTGAGCACCTCATGGGGCCAGGTAGCTTGCTAGGAACCAAGGATACAGAGGTGAGGCCCTCAAGACTTGGGTGGAGTTTGCCAGATCCAAAGTCTTGTACTTAAGCATGTTAAGCATTGCACCATAGATTCAGGGTTCTAAAGGGGATCGGGGTGTTCCCATCACTTAGTGCAAAGCCTGTCGTGTGGCAAGAGCTTAACAAATGTTGAAATGAATAAAGATTATTTCTCTTGTTCTTATTTTTATATAGCTATAATTGTGGTATACACAATTTTGTATCCTTATTTTTTCACTGAACATTGCATAATTTCCCTGTTTTTATTATGAAAGCTTTAGTTTCTTCCAGTTTTTTTTTTTTTTTTTTAATTTCAAACTTACAGAAGAATTCAAAGAAGGTACAGGGGAAATCTGTACACCCTTCACCTAGATTCACTACTTTTTAACATTTTGCCATGTTTGTTCTATCCCTTCAGCGTTTTTTCCCCCTTAACGATTTAATGCAAGTTTCAGTTGTAATGATGCTTCAGCTCTAAATACTTTAGCAGCCACTCCCTAAGAATAAGGAATTCTTCTACGGGGCCACAAACCATTATCATTAATAGCATTGTCTATTATACAGTCCATATCAATTTTTTTCCATCCCCGCCCCCCTCCCCGCCAATGTCATTTACTTGGGCTTCCCAGGTGGCTCAGTGGTAAAGAATCAGCCTGTCATTGCAGGAGATGCAAGAGATGTGGGTTTGATCCCTGGGTCAGGAAGATCTTCTGGAGGAGGATAGGGCAAGCACTCCAGTACTCTTGCCTGGAGAATCCCATGGACAGAGGAGCCTGGCAGGCTACAGTCTATAGGATCACAAAGAGTCAGACATGATTGAGCGACTGTGTACATACATACATATATATATTTGGGATTTTTTTCCTTCCTGATTCAGGATTTACCAAGGTTCCCCCTGTTGCACTGTTTGTTTCTTTACTCTCTTTAAAATCTTGAAATATTTCCCATTTTTTTTTTTCTTGCTAGTTTGTTTTTCATGACATTGCTCATTTTGAAATGTCCAGGGCAGTTGTCATGTAGACTGTCACACATTTTGCATTTTTTCATAGTTTCCTCATGAGTAGATTCAGGCTTGACATTTTTTTTAAAAAAAGACCACTATATTTGAGATGATGTGGACTTTCCAGTGTGTTACACTGGCAGGTCAGTCAATACTGCTCATTGTCCTTTACTGGCGATGCTAGACGTGATCACTTGGTTAAGCTGGAGTCCATCAGACTTCTCCATTTCACAGTTTAGAGTAAGTTTTGGTGTGATAACCTAAGATTATTAGCTCCCAACATGTTTTACCCAGTGGTCTTAGCTTCCATTGATGATCTATGCTTACATTTGTTATTACACTGGGGATTGCAAAAGATGACTCTAATTCTGTCATTCTGCATTTGTTATCTGGCATTCTTCTGTAAAGAGAGAGTTTCTCCTCTCCCCCACCCCTCCGACCAATCCCTGTGGTCTCAAAAATTAGTAAAAAAAAAAAAAAAAAAATTAATATGGTATAATCCATTACCATCATTTTTTTTTTTTAATGCTCAAAACTGTCCTAAATTGGGCCAGTAGGAGCCCTTTCAAGAGGCTTCTGGATTCTGTTGACTTGGTCTTGCCAGTCTTTAAACACTTAACTTGCTTTCTCACGTAAGATATTCCAGACACAACTTGTACTTACCAGTCTGCGGTCCTTGTACTTATCATCAGTTTCTTTAAAGGAGTCTTACTCCCTTTTGTTGGAGATGGCAGCTAAAAGTTGACTTTGTACTTTAAAAATGGCTATTTAATATCTCATCAAATGAACATACCTTAGTTTATCATTCTGTTTGTTGAGCATTTAGGCTATTTCCATTCTCCTCCCTTCTAAATAACTGTAACAAACATCTTTATGTGGATAACTTTTCCAAGTTTAGGATTATTTCCTTTGGCAAGATTCCCAAAAGTGGAGTTATTGGGGCAAAGAATATATATATTTTTTCTGACTCTTGTTACACATTTTCCACATTATGCGTTTGCTCTCACAGTTCAGTTCAGTCACTCAGTCATGTCCGACTCTTTGCGACCCCATGAATCGCAGCACGCCAGGCCTCCCTGTCCATTACCAACTCCCGGGGTTCACTCAAACTCATGTCCATCGAGTCGGTGATGCCATCCAGCCATCTCATCCTCTGTCATCCCCTTCTCCTCCTGCCCCCAATCCCTCCCAGCATCAGGGTCTTTTCCAACGAGTCAACTCTTCTCATGATGTGGCCAAAGTATTGGAGTTTCAGCTTCAGCATCAGTCCTTCCAATGAACACCCAGGACTGATCTCCTTTAGGATGGATTGGTTGGATCTTCTTGCAGTCTAAGGGACTCTCAAGAGTCTTCTCAAACACCACAGTTCAAAAGTATCAATTCTTTGGCGCTCAACTTTCTTCACAGTCCAACTCTCACATCCATACATGACCAATGGAAAAACCATAGCCTTGACTAGACGGACCTTTGTTAGCAAAGTAATGTTTCTGCTTTTTAGTATGCTATCTAAGTTGGTCATAACTTTCCTTCCAAGGAATAAGCGTCTTTTAATTTCATGGCTGCAATCACCATCTGCAGTGATTTTGGAGTCCAAAAAAATAAAGTCTGACACTATGTCCACTGTTTCCCCATCTATTTGCCATGAAGTGATGGGACCAGATGCCATGATTTTAGTTTTCTGAATGTTGAGCTTTAAGCCAACTTTTTCACTCTCCTTTTTCACTTTCATCAAGCAGCTTTTTAGTTCCTCTTCACTTTCTGCCATAAGGGTGGTGTCATCTGCATATCTGAGGTTATTGATATTTCTGCCGGCAATCTTGATTCCAGCTTGTGCTTCTTCCAGTCCAGCGTTTCTCATGATGAACTCTGCATATAAGTTAAATAAGTGGGGTGACAATATACAGCCTTGACGTACTCCTTTTCCTATTTGCAACCAGTCTGTTGTTCCATGTCCAGTTCTAACTGTTGCTCTCACAGAAGGTTTTAAAAGTCAACGACTTTTATGTGTTAAGACCGGTGACGTTGTCTCACTTCTCTTTCTCCTTTCTCCTGTCTGCTGACCTCCTCTCTGCTTAAAACCCTCTTCTCCCAAACTTTTCTTAAAATGACACTGTTCTCTTTTCTCTCAAGACAAATCCTCTCTTCCTCCCTTAACCTGCTAAATTTGCACATGTCCCAAAGCCTAGTCTTTAGTGCTCACTTCCCTTGCTGGGTACTGCGTGGGATGTCGTTACTTCTATTTGCTTGCCTTTGAATGCCCAGTTCCATTCTGAGCTCTCATTCCTTCTGGTTTTGTCTTCTTCTAAGTCTGGCCCTTGCTTTTGGTCTCCAGCCTTGCCTTGTGTTCATCTCTGTCCACAACCTTGAGAAGACAAACATATCCCAAATATATGAATTCTGTCCTTAGATACTCTACATGTAGATGAAGCTTCATTTGAGCCATATTTTGTATTTGTCTGGTATAAAAATAACATGGTTCTGTGTTGCAAGAATACAACTTAAAATGCAGCCATACAGCAAACTGGGCCACTTATTTCATTTATGGACTCCATAAGATATCTCTGTTCAAATATTTATGGGGAGGCTGTATTCTTGGAACACAAACATAGTAGGATTCAGTTCTACCTTCACTGAACTTGAATTTTCTAACTTGAGTGGTTTGTGATTTAAGTTGGATTCTGACAATAAGATAAGGAAGAAATGGAAGTCCAGTTCAGTTCAGTCGCACAGTCACGTCTGACTCTGTGGCACCGTGGACAGCAGCATGCCAGTCTTCCTTGTCCATCACCAACTCCCAGAGCTTGCTCAAACTCATGTCCATCAAGTCGGTGATGCCATCCAACCCCTCCTCCTCCTGCCTCCAGAGGGTCTCCAAATGAATTCTGACCTTCCAATCTGACCTTCCAACCTTAAATCAAAAGAGGGCCGATTCCCAGCAAAGTCCAGGCTCCCATCCAAACGTTTTTTATAAGCAAGGTAAGGAATTCCTTTCCCTATCTTATCAACCCAAACAGAGTTCCACCCTCCCCAACCAGGAGACTGGGCCTGGGGTGAAAAAGGACTCAATCAGGTGGGTGGAGAGTCCCCCTAGGGTATGTATAGTCTTCCTGTAGAGGGAGATAGGCTACCAATGCAAATCTAAGATTTCAAGTTTAGTCTGATTTCTGGGGGTGAGGAGGAAGAGAAGATGTCACCTGTACCATGCAAGAAGCAAGGGGGACAATATATGTGCATACATGTATCAGATGACCCTAAGTGGTAAAGAACCCGCCTGCCAATGTAGGAGATACAAGAGAGGAGGTTTCAGTCCCTGGGTCCGGAGGATCCCCTGGCGGAGGGCGTGGCAGCCCACTTCAGTATTCTTGTCTGGAGAATCCCATGGACAGAGCAGAGGGAGGACTACATTCCGTAGAGTCGCAAAGAGTCGGACACAACTGAGCGACTTCGGATTCACACGCATACATATACAAATATTTATTTATACAAAGACTGCCACAGAAAAACACATTGGAAACTGACGATGATTGCTTAGATAGGGTGAAGAATGAGAGGGAGACAGTTTTCACTGGGCTTGTGCTTTGAATTCTCTATTTGCAAATGAACACTTTTTTTTTTTTTTTTTTAATGCATGAGAAGGAAAGAAATCGCGAGGCCACAGGGTCTTTGTTTTATTGGTATAGGAGAATGATTTTGACACTGATTTTCAATTTTTTTCAGGAGGGAAAGGGTTACAATTTGTTTGCTCTAATGCTGTATTCAGAGGATTAAATGAGAATTATTGAAAGTGGCGATCACATGTGGTTCAGCTTTCAAAGTAGAGAGATGCAGCGTTTCGTTTCAAAAAAGTGAGTTATGATTTATATAAAACGCCGTGGACTAGAGTGGGAAAAGGAATTTAAAAGTGGAGCCTCCTTGCCGTGCCATTGTTGCCACAATGCCGTGACTCGGATTCGAACCGAGGTTGCTGCGGCCACAACGCAGAGTACTAACCACTATACGATCACGGCGAGCTACCGGAGACCTGTCAGGAGAGCTTTCGGATTGTCTTCTTCAACAGTTATAGGCCTTCCCATTCCGCACGTCACCAAAAGGTCCACCTATGGGGCGGGTTCAGGCCTAAAGCCGAGTCTGAGAATGCGCAGGCGCATTGCTCTTTTGCCAGTTACTCCGGTTCTCTCCAGTTTGGGTCCGTTAGCTACCCGAGATGGTGGTGATGCAGTAGGAAAGAGTGGGTTCCATGTAAGGGAGGTGGGAGTTTAGGGGGTACCACTTGGGCAGTCCAGGGACGGGACTGACCGGAGCTCAGAATGTTCACAAGCTGTGTAACTCGTCTTCCTTGGAGGAATCCCGTCTGCTGTGCCCTCGAGACCCTTCCAGCACCGCAGACCGGCAGAGGGGAGCTCCTCAGGGCTTCTCCTCCTTGTTGATTCCCCGAGTGGCCGAACGGTGCCTCTGAAGGAGAACACCCCAGAATTGAACTGGCCACTTAGAAGGGACTCCGTGAATGTATCTCAACCTGCTGCTCCCCTCATCTGCAGCACCCCCTTCCTTGCTTCCCTTGCTCCCCCGACGGCATTGACTCGTCCGCTCACCGGTGCTTCCGCCGACCCGGTGCCATCCTCTGTTGTGTCCTTGGGCGCAGCAGGGAGGGAGCCCGATTTTCCTTCTGGATACATCGGAGCTCTTGTCCCCACGGCGCCTAGAACCAGGCTGAGTCCACAGTAGGCAGTGGCTTTTTGCTAAACTGAGAACGTGCCACTGGTTCTAATGAGTGAATCCAGAGGGACAACCCATCTTTCTCCATTGTCATCTGCTCTAATCACTGCCCCCCTTCCCACCCTGCAGAACAGCCGGAAGGATCCTGCTAAACCCGAATGGAGTCTCACTCCTCTAGCTCTCTTCCCAAACCCCTCGACTACGGAGCCTTTTCCAGCTCATCTTGTGGACTTCCCTTAGTGTCGTTTCCATTTCTTAGTTACTTGCTTTCAACAGGTCCTTGAGAAGCGCTTAATACTACCTTTCAGACCAGGGTCTGTAAGCGTCATGGGGATGAGATAAAAAGAAGACCTGCAAAGAGGAATTCTCTTCGTTCCATTCCAAGACCTTAGCTCACGAGACTATCCTGGCTGCTTGCTGCTTGACAAATTCCCTTTCTGCCTTACTTCCAAGGTCACTTCTTCTGCGAAGACTTCTATTACCGGAAGCCCATTTCCAGTGCCGCTATGGAAATTTGTACATATGTCAATTTTAGCACTTTGCCTCTTGAGTGTTCTGTGCTTTGTTTGGGTTGTGCCGGATAACGTGTGTAGCCCAGTGTAAGCGGAAGCCTATATTCTTTCGAAATCCAGTGTAGCCAGACCTGGCGTAAATATCGTTTCTGTCACAAGGGGATTGGGATCCATTTTCGAGGAAATTGTCACAAACTGAAGATTTAAAAAAAAAAAAAAAAATGGAGGAGAACGCTAAAATGCAGCCCCCTTGCCGTGCCACTGCTTTCGCAATGCCGTGACTCGGATTCGAACCGAGGTTGCTGCGGCCACAACGCAGAGTACTAACCACTATACGATCACGGCGAGCTACTGGGGACTTGTGTCGCTCACTTCTCGCCTGAGCTCTTCTCTGTTTAAAGCCCCGCCCCCTGGCTGTGACACTGCTGGTGCCCGCCCATCTCAAACCTCTCCTCGCTGCCCGTGCGTACGCAGGCGCACTGTCTTTCAGCTGTCTCAATATCAGTCCGCACTCACCCGCGGATCAGATCCCACCGCTTCACTATCGCGGTGCGAGGTGTCTTGGGGTTACTTACCCCGCATCTCGAAGGAAGTTGTGCTGTGGCCCCGAACTGATTTTCCTTCTTGTGAGAGTTAAGAGACAGCCCCATTCCCAGCCAGAGCCTGTTCAGACAGCACGAGCGCCAGGGCACAAGGGGTGTAAGAGGAGACCGGCGCCGCCATTCGGACGACCTGCAGGCGCAGGCCTCACATCCCTTCAGGCTGCGTGAGATTCCGGTCCGCAGGCCCGGCGTCCCAGGGGTCCTTTAGTTTGCAAAGTACTTTCACGGTCCAGGCGGACGACCAACAGAGACTTCGGCCCGGAGTCTACGGAGCCTCTACTCCGCTTCAGGCTTTGTGCCAGAACCAGAGGGGCCGATAATGAGCGACTTGGGCAGGCTGCGATGGCCATCTAGACGAGGAGGACACTGGATGACGCGTTACTCGCGGCGTCCCAGTAGCTCGCCGTGATCGTATAGTGGTTAGTACTCTGCGTTGTGGCCGCAGCAACCTCGGTTCGAATCCGAGTCACGGCATTGTGGCAACAATGGCACGGCAGGGACGTCTTTTTTTAGACTTGGGAAGCCGTCTTCTTCTGCGGTTGTTCCCTAACTGCTTCTTGACATTAGGTCAGGGCTGAAATTATATTAATAACTAGGCAAAAAGTGAACCCAGGGGCTTCAGTGAGTCGGCCAACCGTCATCTTCTGTGTTATAAGACTGTTTAATTTGGGGAGGTTGTTCCGTCTGGTACTCAATCTCTTTCCTCATTTGCTATCAGTGGTGAAATGATAAACTGGGTTCTCTAAAAAAGCCTCACACTTGCTAGTCAATACTTTGGAGTGCAGGGATTATAGGAACACTGTGCAAACATTTATTAAGAATTAGAAGCGTGCAGATTAGACAATACACTGTGACTAGCGAAAAATCTGGGCGCTCTGGACGGATTGGTACCGGTAGCCACTATGAGGTTGCGGAAGAGAGTTTGTGGCCTCGGTCTCCTCAGCCTTCTAGGTGGGAGGGCTTTTTCTCCTTGAGAATTTTTTTTTTTTTTTTTCCCTAACCTACCTCAGGTTTAAAGCAAATATTATTCGTTACTTTGTTTTGTGAGCACTTTATCCAGGTTCAGCTAATTTAAGTCTGCCATTTGGCAATGGGCAAACGGAAGTAAGTTTTGGAGTTGGCTTTCAGGTGGCTGGGCAGCGGCTGTATCAATGTCAAGGAGGGAATGGCGTAGGACTCAGTGAATAATGAGTCCCTCCAGCTTCTCCCAGAGGACCTGGGGGGAGGGGGGTGCGGGGCGGGGAGCGGGGAGTGGCAGAGTAAGTCAGGAAGAAGTGGGGTTGTGCTCTCTTTACTGACAATCTGTTTACAAAGGCATACTGAACCCTGTAAAAGCAGGAGACTGTGGAGTGCTATAATTTTCCAGGTCTCCTTACTGCCACTTCCCTAAATTTGATGAGTGTAAAGCCACGCAACAGGACAACTCAGGTCACAAGAGAATGGAATGAGGAAAGGTGAGCCGGAGAAACTTGCCCGACTCTGGACACTGATTTAAGTGTTGTCCATATAGAAAATCAACATCACCAGCAGAAAAAGAACCAGCCAACAGGAATGTGACAATCTCTGTTCCTCTGACCACTTAAATAACTATACAGGTTTTAAAATCTGCAACCTGGAATAAGGTGTTAGGGTAGGAAGCAATGAAAGGATCTGGCTTTTCCCCAGTGGCCCTCCCTCCAACCCCCTGTTCCTCTCCTGCTGGTGCTTCAGTGCTGGGCAATGAGCTGCTCTCAGAACGTGGAGAGAAGTTCTGGCACAGTCACTTTCTAAGAGCAAAAGGAGTCAACCAAGAAAATAAAACCCACAAACATACACCATTGGATGTAACCCATTTTAGCCTTTCACGTCCAATCCGAGGCAACTGAAGTGTCTTCTGAGGTCAGGAATGTAGTAAAGAAAGCTGAACAGAAAGTTGCCAGGTGCAGAAAGATTAACAGAGGGGCAATGTGTTCTCTTAGCTTCTGACTGCTGACCTTCTTGGCAGATATACAGATATCCTGGAGATGGGTGTATCCAGCTATCAAAATGACACAATATCCCCTCACTCGATTCCTCTTGCTCTGATTTCAGGCCCATAAAACAGACTTTTGGTAATGATACACCAGCCCACGTAGACATTCCTGCAGGGAAAAGCATTGCTCTGAACAAGTTTCTGATTAGTTGGTGTTTGTTCTTATGTTGCCATTTGGTTTAGACCCTTGAGTCTAGTTGGTATGATTCATTTCCCTTCAGTCTGCTTATCTCTGGGTGTGCTGACAAAATGTGGAGTTTCTAGGCTGGCAAAGCTGAGAGCTAGAGACACTGGCCTGGGATGACCTCATTGAGACTACTGCTCTGGGACACCCTCTCTGAGCCCTCAGCTCCCTCCCCTTGACTTCTTGATTTAAACCACATTTTTCTGTTTCTGATTCTGGGAATGTGGTCCCTTCCACTGCCGCTTCCAGCTGGAAGGCGGAGCTCTTCTCTAGGGTCTCAGCATCAGGAAAAAAGCAAGCAAAGCTTCGAGGGGCAAACCTTGAAGGGAACATATGTTTATATGCTTCACAGTGTTTGCTTAAACAATCAACCCCCTTGGCTTTCTGGTCAGACTTGGTGCATCTGGAGTTGTGACTGCTGTAGCTGCCAGTCACCACACGGGTGCAGTACAGACTGGACCAGCATCCTTTGGTGTCACCTGGAAGCTAGTTCAGATTCAGAATCTTGGCCCACAAACTGGAACTGCTGTATCAGAATCTTCATTTTAACAGGATTCTCCACAGATTATTCATTTGCACCATAGAGTTTCAAAAGTGCAGGTATGGTTGAGAGAACCACCTGACTGTAATGGAGCTCTTCATTATTTACGCTGTGAATTTTTGGGGTTAGTAGAAGGGACCTGCCTGAGTCTGCTGGGCCTCATTGTCTACTGGGCTTTATTGATGGGGGTGAAAGGGAGGTTTTGAGGAGGAGAAGATGGATTTCTGGGAGGGAGTCACTGAGGGCCCATGTTTGGGAGCACTTAGGAAGGAGGCAACAGCGCTGGATGTAGAATGCTGAGGCCGGATGAAACTTACTCTTGAATATACCACTTTGACTTTAGCCCCTATAATACTGAGCCCATTCCTCAGGGATTCTCTGGACATTCAGGACTCAAGTTTCAGTTATTCATTCATTCAGCAAACTAGCATAGTGTAGCTAAAGTGCTGTATGTCATCGGGAGCTGCAAAGCTGTATATGATACTTCTTGCCCTAGATAGTTATTTTCTAGCTGGGAGAAAATGCTAGCCTATAGCAGCAGTCAGAAATGACACAAGAAATGCTGTAGAAGAAAGACATCTCTTGCTGCAGTGGAAGAAAATTCTCCAAGGAAGAACTGACATAAACTTCCAGAATTGTAAAATTATTCAAGTTTATATCCAGCACTTCCCTCATTCTGATCCCCTTTCACCTCTTTATGTTGTCCTTATCACATTAATTCTCATTCATTTGATCAACTATTTATTAATGGCCTACTATGTGTCAAGTAGTGTTCTAGTTTCTGGGGTTATAGTAATGAATAAGGCAGATACGTTGCTCTCGTAGACCTATATTCTAGTGCAGGAATCAGAAAGGAAAGTTAAATCAAAAATAAACAAGAAATTGTGCCAGTGGAAAATAATGTGTTAATATTATCCTCTTGTTCCCTGCCTATTATCCCCTCAGCTCCTTTGTCTATAGAAAGTATGATGACAGATAATAATAAATTGCACACATTTGCACTTTTTGTCTAATATACACAACTGTATAACCACCTCCACAGTCAAGATCTAGAACATCTAGGGACTTCCTTGGTGGTCTAGTGGTTAAGACTTCAGTCTTCCAGTACAGGGGGCTCACCCTCAATGATTTAACTAAAAGGTTGTTCAGAATAAAATTGGTTTTCATCTTACCTCTGATTTTTGCAAACCTCTATTCTTGTAAATATATATTGCCAGCGTCATCCTGTCACTGGATGGGACTCTTTCAACGGCCTGACAATGGGCTCTTGAAGGGGTCCCACTTCAGAATCCTTGGAAATGAATTGTCAAAGGAGACATACTGACAAAACAAAAGGAGCATTATTGAAAAGGGGCACTCAGGCAGAGAGCAGCAGGGTAAAGGAACTGGGAAGATTTGCTCTGCCACGTGTCTCACAGTCTCAGGTTTGATGGTGGTAGGGTGAGCTTTCTGGGTTGTTTCTGGCCAATCATCTTGGTTGTGCCTTCATTTGATCTAACTCAGGCCCTTCCTGGTAGTGAGTGCATCTCTCAGTCATGATGGTTTTCAGCACAAGGATTTCTGAGAGGTTGGTGAGACATATTATCACCTGGTATCTCCTTCCCTTCTTGGTCCCTCTTAGGTTTTCTCTGGGTTGTTTTTGGGCCCCACACTGATTTTGTGTCCTTTTGAAGCATCCTGAAGTGGCAGACTTAAGCAAACCTGTTACTGGTTGTGCCTGGCCAGGGCAGGCAGTTTTGGTCAACAGTTCCCTAACAATCCTATTATCTTTAATTTGCTTGGGTCTCAGAAGGCATAGTACAGATTTTACGGTTCTTGAAAAGAAAATCGTTGGAATGCTTTATTTATATTAAAAATATTCTTAAGTTATTTAGATATACATGACCAGTTTTTTGGCAGTGGAAACCCTGGCAATTTTTAGAAAAATTTGTTGGGTCAATTCTGAGTGATTTAGGGGTCTGCTTTCCTGGAAACCAGCAAGGCAATGAAAACTCAGTCACTGGACAACAGAGCATCTTGAAATTGTATACAACAGCTGGTGACTTGCCCTAAGGTACTTCCAAGGTAATGCAAAGGCCCAACATTTTAATAAGGCAGAATGCTGGGATTGGAAAATATGCAGAAAATGAGTCTGATAACACTTCATAACAGCTTTATAGAAAAACCCTTAGGTTTCCAATGGTCTCTTTTTAGCTCCCCTCCTAGGCAGTTGGTTATGTATCTCTTTGGAAAGGGCAATAGTCTTTGTGATTTTTGTCCAGCACTATGACTGCCCCAAGACATGGCAGTGATACAGGTACAGTTGTAGTCAACATAGTTCTCCCACTTCTTGTCTCTGACTACTGATCTGCACACTCCTCCCCTTCTCCTTCAGCCTATTCTAATAGGGCTCCTACCTGCCACCCTCTTCCTACCCTGGCCCCACCTCACATATATATGTATGACTTTATAATCAGGTCCCATACCCTGGGGTCCTGTTCTTTAATTTCCAAGATAATAAGTTAATCATCTAAGGTCTTATCTTAAATGGTTTATAATTGTTTATTAGCCTTTGCTGAGGTTTATGCTGTGCCAGCATCAAGGGCTTTATTAGTTTTCTGTCTCCTGGGAAATGGGAAACACTATCATGTCAGCAAGCCTGCTTTGCTTAGCTTCACTCTCTTTTAGACATAAGTTCTGGTATCTAAGCTTTCCCTCTCAGGACTCTTGAACCTTCTTTCTTCCAATTATTTTAAGAGAACTTTATCCAGTTCCCTTCTGAGGGAGCCAGCTGACCTACTAAATGGTTGAAGAGTGTTAAAAGTATTATCCTTCTACCCCAAAGTAACATGACCATTTTAATGGAGACATCTTAAGTCCAATTTCTTGATGCTGAGACCATGAGACCAAGACAGACCAAGGGAGAGAAGATTCTCTGTACCACCAGGGCCCCATGGTATGCCTGGATTTTCAAAGCATTCTTGTTCTGCAAAATCTGCCTCATTTGCAACTTAATATCTAAGATATGGCAGGACTTCCCTGGTCGTCTAGTGGTTAAGACTCCAGCTTCCCCTGCAGGGGCATGGGTTCCATCCCTGGTCAGGGAACTAAGATTCCACATGCCATGCAGTGAGGCCAAAAAAAAAAAGGCAAAACCCAAATGGAAAAACAAGCAGAAATCTGAAATTCAGTTAAAGTTGGAAAAACAAAATTCCCATTTAAAAAATATCTTAGATGTGGCAAGGGAGAAATGGAGTATGAGAAAATGCAGTGTTGGTTCCATTTGTGTGGATAAAAGATACATAACAGGAAGGAATGTGGCTTGGGTAAGAGCGGGCCTAGAAGGTTTGTCTGCTCGCCGGGACCTCTCTGAGCATAAATCTGAAGTATTATAGAGGAAGCAGGTGTCTTGTTCTGCTCAGGCTATCATAACAAAATACCATAGACTGAGTGGCTTAAACCTAATGTATGTATGTATTTGTGCTGGCCAGTTTATTTTCTGATGAGGACTCCCTGACTTGCAGATGTCCATCTTTTTGCTTTGTCCTCACATGGTGGAGAGAGAGTGACTACTCTGGTGTATTACTTTATAAGAACAATTTTTTGTTTGTTTGTTTATCAGTTGTTAAGTCATGTCCTACTCTTTGCGATCCTATGGACTGCAAAACACCAGGCTCCCCCATCCTTCTCTATCTTCTGGAGTTTGTTCAGATTCATGTCCATTAAGTTGGTGATGCTATCTAACTATCTCATCCTCTGTTGTCGCCTTCTCTTGTCCTCAATCTTTCCCAGCATCAGGTTCTTTTCCAATGAGTTGTCTCTTCACACCAGGTGGCCAAAGTATTCAATAGTAATAACAACAATAGTTCTATTGGATTAGGGTCTCTTGCCCTTATGACCTCATTAAAACTTAATTACTTCCTTACTGTAAATATGGTCACATTAAGGTTTAATGGTTCATCATATGAATTGGGGGTTAAGTAAGTAAGTGTTAGTCACTCAGTCATGCCCGACTCTTTGTGACCCCATGGACTGCAGCCCACCAGGCTCCTCTGCCCATGAGATTTTCCAGGCCAGAATACTGGAATGGGTAGCCTTTCCTTTCTCCAGGGGATCTTCCCAACCCAGAGATCAAACCCAGGTCTCCCACATCGCAGGTGGATTCTTTACCAGCTGAGCCACAGGAGGAGCCTGAATTGGGGTGAGGGGGGCACAATTCAGTGCATTAGCAGTGCGCTTAATCCAGACCCCTTGCTCTGTGCCCCAGAAGGGTGGGGGCATGTCCTCCAGTGGTAGAGCCAGCATTTGGAATTTTGGAAGCAGGGATTGGAGGCTGGAGTGAGGCTTATAAATCTCTGCTAGGAGCTGAAGGGCACCCTGGGTACATGTAGTGATACAGTATTTAGTGTTGGCTTACACAGTGTGCTGCCCAGCACCCACATAGGCCTGGATCTCTTAGCATCCGAAGTTCCTCTGCTCAGAAGCTCTAACTTCTGTGGCCCACAGGTCCACAGCCCTGTGCCAATAGGTGTTCAGTTTAAGGGTTGTGAAAAGGACTCCCTGGCCTCCAAAATTCGTTCAGTCAACAACTAAAGAGTCAGGCACTGATTTAGGCACAGGGAGAAAAAACCTGACTATGACAAAGCCCACCTCCCTCTTTTGCTCACCAATTTTGCAAAACCCTTTACAGGGCAGAGAAACTACATAGTTACTTCCTGACTTTGGTTCCCAGGGAAGCAGCCAATCTCTGATCTTTTCCTGAGGACAGATTTTGATCAGGCTGGAGAGGAAGAAGACAGGATGGAGAAAAGGGAACAGAGAGGGGGCTTTAGTGCTGAAAACTGGCTTCCCAGTCATCTGTGCTGTCCTTTATTGGATGTCTCAGACATGGCCTCTCCTTTCCATGCCCCTATCTGACCCAGGCAGGGCCCCTTCTCCTACTCTTTGTGATATGGTCAGTGGTTTCCTTGGAAAGGCTTGCACAGGTGGAGAGGATAGGAGGGAAATGAGATGGTGGCCACCACTCTGTTCCATCTTTCTTGCAGGCAGGTTCTACTCTTTTAGGCAGTGGAGTCAACAGGTCTGGAAGAGTTCTTGAGAACTGACCTATGGACTGAATCACAGGCAGAGTTTACAGACTTCAAAGTTAGTGCATCTGGGCTGCCCTTCCCTACTATCAGAGTTGCCTTAATTCCTTTCTGGAGGATGCCATTATATCAAAACTTATCTTCATTGCAATACGTGCTTCTAGAAGGCTTTATCAGGAACTGGAACAGCTTCCTGGGGAGATGTGAACTGAGGGTCTGAATCAGTGCCCCAGCTGCAGTGCCCCTATCAGTACCCTCTGATTAGGGGAGACAAGGGGACTTGGGAACCTATGGATTGGGAGTTCTCAACTCTACTTGAGAAATACCCAACTGTTTGGATTCAAAACTAAGATTTCCACTTATCAGCAGTTGGGCAAGTTGTTTAACCTCTTTAAGTATTTCATCTTTCTAAGCTTGAATTCCCTTGTGTGGAAAACTGGGATAGTAATAGTACTTTCCTCAAAGGTGTATGGATAGGAAGAAAATGAGTGAAATACATGTCAGGCTTGGAGTAGTGCCTGAAATATGATAAATGAACAATATAACTTAAAAAAAAACAAAAGGATCCATATTAGGATGTTTATACTTCAGGTACTAAAGTTTTGGGAGCATCTTACCATTTATACAGACATTTTTTCTCCTTTCCCTTTTGTTCTCATTTAGTAGGCAGACTCTCAATCTTGTAGGCAGGTAAACTTATCACTTCCATTTTGCAGAAGTGGGACTTGAGATTCAGGATGGTTAAAATACTTTCCCTAAAGGCACGAAATCATTTCTCATGGAGTCTCTAACTCCAGATCTCTCCAATCCTGCCTTAAAAGTTAAAAAGAAAAAAAAAAAAAAAAAGAAAAGAAGAGGAAAGAGAGGTAGAGAGAAAAACCTTGAAATGCTTAACAACAAATATTTTGGTCAAGGATTACTTCCTTATAACTTGTTTTTCAAACAAGAATAGACTTTCACCAATAAGGTATACTTAGAGCACCTAGGAGGGTCAGAAGTGAGAAATGAACACCAACTTTCCTAGACTTTGTCCACCTTACAATTTAACCATGGGAAATAATTAGCCAACTACAGATCAATAAGGAATACTAGAGGTTAGGCTTCTCTAATCAGAAGCCAAGGCAAAAGTCTCCCAAGAAGTTCAGCAAATAGAAAATAAAGATTCTAGTCACAGTCCTGTAAGACTAATTGTGGGAGGTTGTTGTTAATGCTGAATCTCTAGACCACATGACTGTGTTCACAGGGCCTCACTGAGTTCTTTACGAGCCTCATTCATTCCCCCATAAAGCCTTTAAAAAATATTAAATAATTAATTAGTCAGGCTGCACCGGGTCTTAGTTGTGGCACATGGGGTCTTTGATTTTCACTGGGGCATGCGGTATCTCTTAGTTAGTTGCAGCATATGGGATCTAGTTACCCAACCAGGGGTCAAACACCCAGGCTCCCTGCATTGGAAGCATAGAGTCTTAACCATGAGAGCACTAGGGAAGTCGCTCCCAGGATAAAGCCTTGACTGCTCAACCACCTGCTCCCTGACACACACACCCTCATCTCTGTCTGTCTCAGTCACCAGCTCCACTCTGCAGGGACTGAGGTGGTCCACACAGGAGTTTGGGAAGCTGTTCCCCAGAGTTCCGTCTATCACAGCTTTCTTAGGCAACACACTGCAAGATGTAACAGAGGTGGGAAACAGAGAGGAAGGGGTATGAGAGACAGAGATGAAAGAGAGAGGGAAGTAGAGTCAAAGAGATAGAGAAATTACAAACAGGATGTCGAGAAAGAATCTTTAGGAATAAGATATCTTTTTTTTTTTAGGAATAAGATATCTTAACACCAGAGCAGAAAGGTTAATTCCTTAGGACTTACCATAGTTTCACTCTGCTTTCTGTGGTGAGAGAACATTTGGTTGATCTTTCAGTTAGGTATTTCTAGAAACTCTTTACTGAAAGAAAAGGTTATCTAGTGCTTGGTTTTTTAATTGGCCAAGACCAATGCTTGCGGTATGGAAGGGTATTTATCATCTCCCTCCTCTATTTTCACACCCTTTACACTTTCAATGTCTCATTACTCTGAAAGGAACCTGTGTGGGAGACAAAGCTAAAGAGAAAAAGACCTTAAATTTCTCATAGGCAAAATTTAAAAGACAACAGAATTCCATAAGAAATGGCAAACATTTCAAAAAACAAATCATACTTGAATATAGAAAACATTAAAAAATAAAGGGGTCCTTGGAAAACACTTGTGATTACTACCCCTTTAAATCTGCCATTTAACTGTCCCCAGTAATTTGCATGGGCTGATGTTTAGGGTCCACCCTTTCCAAAACTGTGACATTGAAGAGATGGATCTTTAAATACTTTCCTTTGCACCCCATTCCATGTCTTTTTTTTCTCCTTCACAAGGTCTTCTCTCAGGGAACTTCCCCTCTGATGAGAGGGAACAATAGCCCTAGCTCTAGCCCAGACCCTGTACCTGGCTCGGACATATGCCTAGCTCTACACAAGGCCAAGTGAGGCAAGTACCTCTGCGGGGACAGAAGGAGAAAGTAAGGATAAGGACTGCTTTACCTAGAGGGTAGCAGAGGGAATTTGGGAGGAAATGGCATCTGACAAGATAAGTGTAATTTCATGTTTAGAACAATTGGTGCTGAGACATCAGTGAATCATCTAATTGGAAAGGACCTTCAGGTTTTTGGGAGGACAGAATGAGGGGAGACTTCTCAAGGTCCCAGTTAGAGAGAGGGACTGGATGTCATCTTCATGAAGTGGAAGGTGTATAATAGACTGTTGGATTCACTGCAGGCCCAAGTGCGCGACCAGCAGAGCACAGAGTCCCGTGCTGACCAGGCAGTTGTTTGCAGCTTGATGCCCTGCACTGTCCACAGTCAGTTCAGTTGTGGTTAACAAGACGATCTTAAAGGTCCATTTTGCTCTAAAAATCTGTTAGATTCTACAAGATAACCTGCCTCACTCCTCCAGATAACAGCTATTTTATGACCCTGGCTGGCACCAAGGCCAAATGGAATTGAGCCTGGGAGGAGTGGGAGGGCCGCGAAGTTCTTTTCCTTGGAACTTGATTTTTTCAATTACCTTTCTGGAAGCACGATAATTTCTCAATCTGTTCTCTTTTTAGCTGATAACAAGATAATGTAAATATGTATCCACTTAACAGTAGCTCAATTCATGATTGGAAAGTTGAAATTTTCAGTTTGCTAGTTCTCTGCCTATCCTTTAAATGTAATTCCTTCGTTTTATTTATTTATTTAAGTCATGCTGCATGTGGGATCTTAGTTACCCGACCAGGGATCAAATCCATGCCCCTGACAGTGGAAGCATGGAGTCTTAACCACTAGACCACCAGGGAGGTCCCAATTCCTTCATTTTTTTTTTTTTCCAATTCCTTCATTTTAAACAGTTTTCCTCCAAAGATTGCTAAATGACATTAGTGTGGTATGAACACTGGTAGACCTATCCTTAGAGTTCAAGAAGGGATCACCCATGTGGGAAGATTTCATGGGTTCCAGAAAGGCCCTGATGATCAAAGCTATGCTAACTAACTCCTTTTCTTAGGGCATGATTTCTTCATTATTTGTTATCCAATAAGTGTTTATCAAGTACCTGTTGTGTTACAACCCTAGGAGAAGCACTGTGCATTTGATCTGCAAATGATGCAAATGTTTTGACTGTTTGTTTGTGTGTTTGTGTTAACTATGTTACCAGGCTGCTGGAGAGCCTTCCTGTCAGTCTGACAGATGGTTGAGTGCATCATAGAGGAGACTGGAATTTGTTTGGAGGTGAGACCGGAGCAGGAATGGTTTCATGGGTGTGCGACCTTGTCAGTCACACAAGGCCCACTCTCAGAGGGGTCCCATGCTTGCTTTAATGCTCTGCCGTCAACATCTGGTAATTCTTTTTTTGATCAAGGAGGGGCACGTTTTAGTTTCACACTGGGCCCCACAAATTATGTAGGTGGTCTTGAATAAGAGATTCTTCTGGAGAGAATTCTATATCTGGGGGCAGAAGACTATAGGAATAATAATACAAGTTGCATAGGAGTGGAAGAAAAGGCACCATACAGTGAGCTGTGAATTTGTTCATAATTATT
This sequence comes from Dama dama, assembly GCF_033118175.1. Classification (NCBI taxonomy): domain Eukaryota; kingdom Metazoa; phylum Chordata; class Mammalia; order Artiodactyla; family Cervidae; genus Dama; species Dama dama. Next base: position 37,736,273 of record NC_083692.1, read on the forward strand.
TGTTGAATTGAAGTTAGGGAAAAAGCTGTCCCTATCAAGCATTTACTTATCTCAATAAGGAAACATTTCATATAAATCAACTCGATTTAGGATTCTGTTGAGTGGACACTATAGTTACCCACATTCATTCTTAAACTAATGCTGCTTTGTTACAGTCAACTACCATTCTGTTTACAAAATGGTAGTCAAAAAAAAAAAAAAAAACAACAATAATGAAAAAAAAAATCACACAAAGAAAGAGAGCAAAAACAAACAAGCAAAAAAATGATAGGCAAAGTTTTTATATAGATGTCTGCTTCACCTCTTTGCCTATCCTCTGCCCTCCAGTGTAATCTGCTATTTTTTGAAGCTGTGGATCTGAAAGTCCTAAAAGGCAGAATGAAGACTTTTTAATTGTATCTATTTCTGCTGAAGAACCCAATACTGATCTTCACAGGCCTTTATTAAAAAGCTTCTTCCTGGAACTTCCCTGGTGGCACAGTGGATAAGAATCTGCCTGCTAGTGCAAGGGACACAGGTTTGATCCCTGGTCCGGGAAGTTTCCACATGCTATGGATCTAAGCCTACGAGCCACAACTGCTGAGCCCATGTGTTGCAGCTACTGAAGCACACGCACCTAGAGCCTGTGCTCCACAACGAGAAGCTACCACAATGAGAAGGCCACTCCCTACAGTAAAGAGTAACCCCTGATCTCCACAACTAAAGAAAGCCAGTACAAAGCAACGAAGACCCACTGTAGCCAAACTGAATAAAATTAAAAAGATGCTATGGGGGCTTCCCTGGAGGTCCATTGTTTTTTTTCTTTTTTTAAAAAAGCTTTTTTCCAGGAGGACAGGACCCTTGTCCGTGTGGGTCACGACTGTGTCCTCAGCATCTAAGGCTGCATCCAGCACAATAGTAGGCACTCATAATTACTCATAGATTTCCACTTCTGGCCAAGACGGAGTGACAGGGTCCAGACTAACTCTCATCGTAAACAAGTGAAAAGATTTTCAGATATTGGACAACAGGCAGCACAGGATGGTGATCTTTGAAAGGGCAATAAGATGAACCCTGTGATTGTCTTAGCTTACTGCCTAGGAAAGGGTTTCTAGGCCCAAAGATCTCATGGAGTTCAGAGTTCAGTTCAAGATGGCTGGTATTCACAGGGCAGAGTACGGAGGAGGAGAGAGTAACAGAGAGAAGGCTGATAAGGACATGCATGTGAGGAAACCACTGATTTCTGAGAAAGAAGAATTGGCAAAGAGCAATCAGAAAAATCCGTAGGGCTTGCTCAGGACTGGGAAACTACTAACCCAAGTGGGAAGACCTGACTCCTGGGGCATTGAGTCAAGTTCTCATGAAAGGCTTGTTTCAGTAGTAGAGCCAAATTAGTCCTAGTTTAAAGGCTGTTTTGTTTTTCTTTGGCCTCAAGACAGGTGGGAACTTAGTTCCGTGTAGGAAACCCACATCCCCTGCAGTGGAAGTTCAGAGTCGTAACCACTGGACTGCCCAGCAAGTCCCTGTAAAGGCTGTTTTGGACCTCTATAACAGCAGAAAAAAATGAGACTTGCTAGATTCAAACTGTTTCCAAGTGATACCTTAGCTGCATTCTAGAGTGAAGTCCAAACGTATTTAAAGGAATGCAAAAAAATGCAGCACCCAACTGTGTAAAACTCGTTTTAACTGTCCTCTGACTTTAAATTACCATTTTAAAAAAATTTAAATTTACTTTATGTAATAATGCATAAAAATAGAGCTTGTAACAAGAGGGGAAATCAATCAATAGAAAAAACACAGAAGTGACACATGATAGATATAGAGGACAAAACCTTTGAACAAGTATTTTAATATTTATTGTATATCCCATCCCATATTTAAAATATTGTTCAAGAAGGTGGAAGAAGTAGGTAGGAGAGAAAGTAGGAGAGCTTAAGTAGGAGAGAAATAGGAGGTATAAAAAAAGAAGATATAAAAAAGATATGTTTGAAATTAAACTTCTAGAGATAAAAAAAATACATCATCTGAAATGAAAAGTACACTGGATGGGGTTAGTAGCAGCTTACACATTGCAGATGAGAAGATTAGTGAACTTGAAGACATGGCAAAAGAAACTATTTGAAATAAGCATAGAGAAGAGAGACATAACACTGTGTTAAAAATCTGTGGAATATTATCAAGGGCCTGATACAAATCTGATTGGAGTCCCAGAAAGAACAGATGGGGGAGACAGAGAAGTATTTGAAGATACTCTATTTAAAAAATTGTATTGTAAGGTATCTTTTGTTAAAATTCATTTTTTTAGTACTTGGAAACTAGTTGATTTTTATAATTTGTTTTTGTATACTCTTCTAGAGATCATTCCCTCCATCAGTATGTGAGAATTCCTGTTGCTCTGCAAAATCATCTGTACTTAGTATTGTAATTTTTTTTCTTTTCTTTCTTTCTTTTCCTTTCCTTTCCTTCTCCCACCACCCCCATCCCCCCCCCCATCCCCCCCCCCCCCCGCCCCCGCACCATTTTAGTTTTAGCCATTCTAATGGGTATACAGTGGTATCTCATTGTGGTCTTAATTTGCCTTTTCCTGATGACTAATGAGGTAGCATCTTTCCAATGTGCTTTTCTGCCACCTGATATTTTCTTTGGTAAAATATCTAAATCTTTTGCCCATTTATCAAGTTGTTTGGTTGTTTTTTCCTCAATATTCAGTTTTGTGAGTTTTAAAAATATTCTGGTTGTAAGTTTATTATCAGATTTGTAATTTGCAAATATTTTATACCTATTTGTGGTATATCTTTTCATTCTGTTTATGGTGTCTTTTGGAGAGCAGAAGTTGTTAATTTTGAGGAAATTCATCTTATTGTTTTTTCTTTTGTGGATTGTGCTTTTGACATTATATCCAAGAAATTTTTGTATAGTCCAAGATAACAAAGATTTGCTGTTTTTTTTTTCTCTAGAGGCTTTATACTTTCTGATTTGGGATTTCAGTCCTTGATCCACCTTGAGTTGCTTTTAAAATAGGGCACAAATTATGAATTGAAATGAATTTTTCTTTTTTGCATATGGATACCCAGTTGCTGTAGTGCCATTTGTTGAAAACATTATCCTTTTTACATTGAGTTGCTTTTATAACATGTGGAAAACCAGTTGACCATATATTTGTGGGTCTATTTCTGGACCCTGTTCCATTGACTATGTGTCAGTGCTTTTTCTGACACCACACTGCCTGAATTACTGTCTCTTCATAATAAGTCTCAGTTTTAATCTGCTCAGGCTGCCATAACAAAATGCCATAGACTGGGTGACTTAAACAAGAAATTAAACAAGAAATTAATTTTTCTTGTTTCTCTGGAGACTGAAAGTTAGAGATCATGATCACGTTCTGGTGAGAGCTTTCTTTCTGGCTTGCACTCAGCCACGTTCTTACTGCATCCTCACATGGCCTTTCCTCTGTTCTTATACAGAAAGAGATGTTTCATCTTTTCCTCATTTTATAAGCTCACTAATTGCATCATGAAGACAGCACTCTCATGACCTAATGTAACTCTAACTACTCCCCCAAGGGCCCGTTTCCAAAACACCCATTACATTGGGACTTACGGTTTTTTGTTTTTTTTTTTTAATTTCATTTGTTTGTTTATTTATTGCTGTGCTGGGTGTTTGTTGCTGTGTGAGGGCTTTCTCTAGTTGTGGTGAGCGGGACTTACTCTAGTTATGGTGCATGGGCTTCTCATTACAGTGGCTTCTCTTGTTGCAGAGCATGGCCTCTAGAGGTGAAGGCTTCAGTATTTCTGATTCGCAGATTCATTAGTTGTGGCACATGGGCTCAGTTGCCCACAGCATGTGACATCTTGGATTGAACCCGTGTCCCCTGTATTGACAGGCAAGTTCTTTTTTGTTTGTTTAATTAAAAATCTGCATTGCATTCAGTTTTATTTTTTGATATTGAAGTTAGGTTTAAAAGCAAAGTAAGACAGTTTGTTGTTATAAGTTATATCTAACTTATAAAATTGGTTTACAGGGTGTTGTTATTGAACTCTTCTGCTCTGAGTAGCTAATGGCCTCAATTTCTTATTTGCTCTGCTGTCTGCTTTCTATTTTTAGTGACTGTGCTTGTTAAAATTGTATTGTCTTTTTCTCATTATTCTTTTTTTTGTTTATTTTTAATTGAAGGATAATTACAATAATATTGTGTTGGTTTCTGCCATACATCAACATGAATCAGCCACAGGTATACATATGCCTCCTCCCTCTGGAGCCTCCTTCCCATCTCCTACCTGATCCCACCTTCTAGGTTGTCACAGAGTCTGGTTTTAAGTTCCCTGTGTCTTACAGCAAATTTCCACTGGCTATCTGTTCTACATATGTTAGCATGTATGTTTCCATGCTAATCTCTCCATTTGTCCCACCATCTTCTTCCTATCCCCTCCTCCTGCCCTATGTCCCTAAGTCTGTTCTCTATATCTGTGTCTCCATTGCTGCCCTTCAAATAGTTTTATCAATACCATCTTTCTAGATGCCGTATATATGGCAGGCAAATTCTTAACCATTGGACCAGGGAAGTCCCTCCCTTACCTCTTTGAAACAGTCGCTCAGAGTAATCTGAGAGGCTGTATCCTGGATTTAAATCCTCAGTAAGTCCACCAAATAAAATATAATTTTCAGTTTTTATGTTGTGTATTTTTTTTCCCAGTTGATTTGTCTTTCTGCAGATAATTGGTTCCCCTGAAACCTCAGGTTACTGATTGGCTAAACAAAAATTGTAAAATTTCAGATTATCTGAATTTTCGAAATTGTTTTAAAGAGGGGAGCAAGACTCTCCAGCGTTCTGCATCCTTAATGGAAGATGGAAGTCTTATTCTGCTTTTTTTTTGTCTCAATTTTTTCTCTCTGTGCTGTTTAGATGTTTTCTGTTGACTACTTTTTGAGTTAATTCACCCTGTCTTTTGCTTTATGTAGTTCATGAAACCATTTCAGTTAACCTTTAATTTCTAGAATATGCATTTATTTTTTACTGATTTTAATTGTCTTTTCTAAATCTCTCATCAATTCATCTGTTTCTCCACCTTTCCCCTTATTTTCTTGAAAGTTTAATCATAGTTATTTTAAAGGCCCTATTTGATATTTCTAATATCTGGATCATTTATGGATTTGTTTTTATTATCTATTTTTTTTGGGGGGTTGGTCATTTGATCCTTCTTTTTTTTTTTTTTAGAATGTCTTATATTTTAAAATTAGGTGCTGGACATTGTAAATGAACATTTGTAGGGGCTCTGGATGATATGTTATTTGTACTTGAAAAGGGTTAACATTTCTTTCCTCAGTCAGATAAGGTAGAAGTGGATTGACTTGATCCTGCTGAGGCTTTGTCTTAAGCTTGCTATTTCACCCTTGTCTTTCCCCTAGGGCATAGTATTTATTCTTTAGACATGTTTCTTATTACTAGGCTATGGTGCTTTTAGGGTCTCAATAGAAAACTTGATGTGTTTATCAAGATCCAAAATAAACATTTGTCTATCTTGCAGCACATAGTTGCTGAAATCTCTGGTCTTTAACTACTCCAAATACTGGTTTTCACTGAGTTTCTTGGTTTCTTGTTTTGAACATCTTAAATTTTTGAGCTGGCCAATAACTTTGAAATTTGGTTGCAGGTTTTTAGGCTCCTTCTTCATGGTTCTTTTTTTTCCTTTCAAAAAGACTGCTTGTGATTTGGAAAATAAAATGCCCTCAGAAAAAGAGCTAGGATGAATGTGGAACTCAACTGTTATGCTTCTCTTCTCTCAAGGATCATAGACCTTCAAGTTCTGCCTCCATTGGTTGCTCTGCAATGTTTTCTCCTGTTGATTTATATATTTGTCTAGCCTTTTTTGGGGTCTTCCTTAGTGACTCAGTTGGTAAAGAATCTGCTTGCAGTGTAGGAGACCTGAGTTTGATCCCTGAATCAGGAAGATCCCCTGGAGAAGGAAATGGCAACCCACTGCAGTATTCTTGCTTGGAGAATTCTGCAGACAGAGGAGCCTGGTAAGCTTCAGCCCATGGGGTCACAGAGTTGGACACCACTGTGCGAGTAACTTTCACTTTCACTTTCTAGCCTTTTTAGTTCTCAGCAGGAGGGTTAGTAGAATTCAAGGTACTTGTTTAAGACCAAAATTGGAAATTTCTATATGCTCTCTAGTTCTGCTTGCTTCTACTAGTAATCAAGGGAGAGGTAAAAGCAGGGAGGATAAAATCTTTATTATTTATACCCTACTTATTTCTCAGATGGGTTTGTGGCAAACCGTCTGGTAGGGGAGCAACCCAGCTATGAGGCTAAGTGTCCATAGCAAACCTCCAGTCCTGGCTCTGTCCTAATCAGCTGTATGATTTTAGACAAACTGCTCGTTTTTATTTTATCTTATTTATTTTTGAATGTGCTTGGTCTTCATTGCTGCTCTTGGGCTTTCTCTAGCTGTGGCGAGTGGGGACTGCTCTGTAGTTGTGGTGCTTGGGTTTCTTATTGCGATGGCTTCTCCTGTTGCAGAGCACAGGCTCTAGGGTGTGTGGGCTTCAGTAGTTGTGGTTCCTGGGCTCTAGAGCACAGGCTTAATAGTTGTGACACACAGGCTTAGTTGCTCTGTGGCATGTGGGATCCTCCTGGACTAGGGATTGGACTCATGTCTCCTGCATTGGCAGGTGAATTCTTTACCACTGAGCCACCACGGAAACCCTGCTTGTCTTCTTTGAATATAATTTTTTTTGTACCTAAAACAGGATTAGTAATTGACTTGCTTATAGGAATGTTATGAGGATGAGCTGTGAAAGTAAAGGAGAATCTTTTGAAAAAACTTGCAGAAACAAACATATCTTATCTTTCACCTTACAGCCCACAAATAATACAGAAACAGAAGTGAGGAACTCAGGATATTGGTTTCGCTTACTCACTAACTAGCTGTTGACTCTGGGTAAATCATTTCATTCTTCCTCATCTGCACTTTGAGACAGCTTATCAAACTCTAAGTGATAAGACAAGAAGAAAACATTTAAACAATGAAGCCCAAGTCTTTGAGCCCTTGGGGTATTGAGAGGAAGTGCCAGCCGGATTAATTCTCTTCCTCTTGGCAGTTGGGTGTTATCAGTTGTGCTCAGTCATGGTGGACTCTTTGCAACCCCATGGACTGTAGCCCACCAAACTTCTCTGTCCATGGGATTTTCCAGGCAAGAATACTGGAGTGGGTTGCCATTTTGAAATCTTCTCCAGTTATTAATTGTACCTGCATTTAAAGGAAACTTGTATCTGCTGGAAAAGTGAGATGAATGCTATAGCCTGCATTTAGAAGATGAATATGGATTATTCTTTACACCTTTTAGCGGAAAAAGAAAGAGGGAAGAGGGAGGGCAAGAGAAGACAGATGTGATCACTGGCATCATCTTACCTGGACTCAAGGCTAGGATCTGTGCCTATAACTATGGCTGGGCTTGACTCCAGAACTGGCAGTTATCTAAAGTAAAAATGAAAACAGATAAAGTGTGAGCTAGGATGAGTTTGATCAATCCTAAATCAAATCCCTTACGATTATACAAGGGAAGTGGCAAACAGATTCAAGGGATTAGATCTCTAGACAGAGTGCCTGAAGAACTGTGGATGGAGGTTTGTAACATTGCACAGGAGGCAGTGCTCAAGACCCAAGAAAAAGAAGTGCAAAAAGGCAAAATGGTTGTCTGAGGAGGCCTTACAAATAGCTGAGAAAAGAAGAGAAGCTAAAGGCAAAGGAGAAAAGGAAGGACATACCGTCTGAATGCAGAGTTCCAAAGAATAGCAAGGAGATATAAGAAAGCCTTCCTCAGTGATCACTGCAAAGAAATAGAGGAAAACAATAAAATGTGAAAGACTAGAGATCTCTTCAAGAAAATTAAGAGATATCAAGGGAACATTTCATGCAAAGATGGGCACAATAAAGGACAGAAATGGTATGGACCTAACAGAAGCAGAAGATATTAAGAAGAGGTGGCAAGAATACATAGAAGAGCTATACAAAAAAGATCTTCATGACCCAGATAACGACAATGGTGTGATCACCCACCTAGAGCCCGACGTCCTGAAATGCAAAGTCAAGTGGACCTTGGGAAGCATTACTACCGAACAAAGCTAGTGGAGGTGATGGAATTCTAGCTGAGCTATTTCAAATCTTAAAGATGGTGCTGTGAAAGTGATGCACTCAATATGCCAGCAAATTTGGAAAAAGCAGTGGTCACAGGACTGGAAAGGTCAGTTTTCATTCCAATCCCAAAGAAAGGCAATGCCAAAGAATGTTTGAACTTCTGCACAGTTGCACTCATCTCACATGCTAGCAAAATAATGCTCAAAATTCTCCAAATGAGGCTTCAACAATACGTGAACCGAGAACTTCCAAATGTTCAAGCTGGATTTAGAAAATGCAGAGGAACCAGAGATCAAATTGCCAACATCCTTTGGATAATCGGAAAAGCACGAGAGTTCCAGAAAAACATCTATTTCTACTTTGTTGACTACACCAAAGCCTTTGACTGTGTGAATCACAACAAACTATGGAATATTCTTAAACAGATGGGAATACCAGACCTCCTGACCTGCCTCTTGAGAAATCTGTATGCAGGTCAGGAAGAAACAGTTAGAACCAGACATGGAGCAACAGACTGGTTCCAAATTGGGAAAGGAGTACATCAAGGCTGTATATTGTCACCCTACTTTTTTAACTTACATGCAGAGTACATTATACGAAATGCCAGCCTGGATGAAGCAAAAACTGGAATCAAGATTGCCAGAAGAAATATCAATAACCTCAGATATGCAGATAACACTGCCCTTATGGTAGAAAGCGAGGAGGAACTGAGGAACCTCTTGATGAAAGCGAAAGAGGAGAGTGAAAAAGCTGGCTTAAAACTGAAATTCAGAAAACTAAGATCATGGTATCTGGTCCCATCACTTCATGGCAAGTAGATGGAGAAACAATGAACACAGTGGCAGACTTTATTTTGGGGGGGGCTCCAAAATTACTGCAGATGGTGACTGTAGCCGTGAAATTAAAAGACGCTTGCTCCTTGGAAGAAAAGCTATGACCAACCTAGACAGCATGTTAAAAAGCAGAGACATTACTTTGCCGACAAAGGTCCATCTAGTCAAAGCTATGGTTTTTCCAGTAGTCATGTATGGATGTGAGAGCTGGACCATAAAGAAAGCTAAGCACCGGAAGAATTGATACTTTTGACATGTGGTGTTAGAGAAGACTCTTGAGAGTCCCTTGGACTGCAAGGAGATGAAATCAGTCAATCCTAAAGGAAATCAACCCTGAATATTCATTGGAAGGCCTGATGCTAAGCTGAAGCTCCCATACTTTGGCCACCAGATGCGAAGAATGGACTCATTGGAAAAGAACCTGATGCTGGGAAAGATTGAAGGCAGGAGGAGAAGGAGATGACAGAGGATGAGATGGTTGGATGGCATCACCGACTTGATGGACATGAGTTTGAGCAAGCTCCGGCTGTTGGTGGTGGATGGGGAGGCAAGACGTGCTGCAGTCCATGTGGTCACAAAGAGTTGGACAGTACTGAATGGCTGAACTGACTAAGAATGAGTTTGAGAGATTTCATAATCATATTAAGATTGTTGTCAGATGCGACCTTGACAATATCTTTAATTTTTCTGAGTTTCTATAGGGACTTACAATAATAGCTGGCAACTCTTAAGTTTTCCTATTTTTTTTCAAATTATCTTTCCATTAGTATATCAAATTTTCCTAATAATCTTGTGAAACAGCATTGGGCAATTAGGCAGGGCAGGAATAACAGAAGGGGTCCAGAGAGGCAAAATGAGTTGCTCTAGGTTACAGAATATAACACACATTTACTCTGCTAGGCCTTTTATGTGTGTGTGTATGTGTGTGTATACAAATGTATGGAGCTAGGGAAATAGAGATATATCTTCCTGTTTTGGTGTTTGTTATCATCATCCTCACACCCAATGTCAGAAATCTGTTTGTTTCACTTATTTTACAAATATTTATTTATTAAAGATTCATGTATTTATTTTATTTTTTGGCTGTGGTGGGTCTTCATTGCTGCATGTGGGCTTTTCTCTAGTTGCAGCAAGACAGGGGCTACTCACTAGTTGCAGTGCATGGACTCATTGTGGTGGCTTCTCTTGTTGTGGAGCACAGGCTCAAGGTGCATGGGCTTAGTAGTTGTGGCACAAGGGGGCTTAGTTGCTTCTCAGCATGTGGGATCTTCCTGGACGAGGGATTGAACTGGTGTCCCCTGCGTTGCAAAGCGAATTCTTAACCACTGGACCACCAGGGAAGCCCCACAAATATTTATTGATTGCCTAATATTGTGGCGGGCTTCTTTTGTGGCTCAGTGGTTAAGAATCTGCCTGCTAATGCAGGAGATGTGTGTTCAGTCCCTGAATTGGGAAGATCTCCTGGAGAAAGAAGTGGTAACCCACTATATGGGGAGCCTGTCAGGGTATAATCCATGGGGTTGCAAAAGAGTTGGACACAACTTGGTGACTAAACAACAACAACAGTATTGTGGCAGATCTTGAGTCTGGGAATCAGTTCAGTTCAGTTGCTCAGTTGTGTCCGACTCTTTATGACCCCATGGACTGCAGCATGCCAGGCTTCCCTGTCCATCACCAATTCCCAGAACTTGCTCAAACTCATGTCCATCGAGTCAGTGATGCCATCCAACCATCTCATCCTCTGTCGTTCCCTTCTCCTCCTGCCTTCAGTCTTTCCCAGCATCAGGGTCTTTTCCAATGAGTCTGTTCTTCGCATCTGGTGGCCAAAATATCAGAGCTTCCCACCCACCCTCTCGGCCCCCAGGGAAGGCACCGTTACCAGGGTTACAGTGGCAAATAAGATAAAGAGCCTGTGCTTGTTGAGATCATAGTCTAGTGGGAAACAAATAGACATGTAGAGCACTAAATGCCCTGTAGACCTCTGCAGAAGCGTGTTGCAGCAGGAGTGTGGGGAAAGGTATCTGAAGTCTGAACTGGAGAGAATTTGGAAAACTTCATTGAGAAGAGTGGCCTTGCAACAGAGACTTGGTGGTACAGGGATTTGCTAGGTAAATAAAAACCGGCTCAAAACTTAACATTGAAAAAAACTAAGATCATGACATCGGATTCCATCACTTCATGGCAAATAGCAGGGGAAAAGGTGGAAGCAGCGAGATTTTATTTTTTGGGCTCCATAATCACTGTGGACAGTGACTGCAGCCATGAAATGAAAAGACACTTGCTCCTTGGAAGAAAAGCTATGACAAACCTAGACAGTATTAAAAAGCAATGCATTACTTTGGCAACAAAGGTCCATATAGTCAAAGATTTAGTTTTTCCACTAGTCATGTATGGATGTGAGAGTTGGATCATAAAGAAGGCAGAGCACCGAAGAATTGATGCTTTTGAACTGTGGTGTTGCAGAAGACTTTTGAGAGTCACTTGGACTGCAAGGTGATCCAACCAGTCCATCCTAAAGGAGATCAACTCTGAATATTGATTGGACTGATAATGAAGCTGAAGCGCCAATACTTTGGCCACCCGATGCAAAGAACTGACTCATTGGAAAAGACCCGAATGCTGGGAAAGATTAAAAGCAAAAGGAAAGGAAGGCTTTAGGATGAGATGGTTAGATAGCATCACCGACTCAATGGATATAAATGTGAGCAAACTGCAGGAGAGTGGAGGACAGAGGAGCCTGACTTGCTGCAGTCCATGGAGTCACAAAGAGTCAGACAGGACTTAGCAACTGAAGAACAACAGCAGCACTAGATAGCGGTAGCATGTTAGAGGCAGAAGGAACAGCATCCGCAAACATATGACAATACAGGCAGAAGGAAACATCAACATATATTGAGAGGAAACAACATATAGCTCAGTATTACTGGTGGATAGGAGTAGGAAGAAATTAGATCATTTTGGAGAATTACTTCCTCCCTTTCATTTACTCCCTCCATGCCCCACCAGTCATCACTCCCTATAGGTTTGTGTCTTCCTCTGCATCCACTGCTTTGGTTAGAGCCTCTCCATGTCCGACCTGGACCAACTTTTGTCTCCTGACTGGTCTTCCTGTCCCCAACAGGCATCCTTCCAGTCCCTCCTCCTGCCTCCCTACTTGGCTCCAGGTAAGCCCAAACGTTCAGCCTGGACTTGATTGCATCTCCAGACATCTCTTGATAAACCATCACGATCTCTTTCGTGTTTTCTCCTTTCATTCCTTAACTAATTTCTTACTTTATTTTGTCCCTCCTTCATTAGTTTCTCAAAAAAATATCCCCTTATTCTTTAGCTATATTTTTACAGCCTTGTTAGTATGTCAGGAAGGCTTCACATCTGTGCCTTTTTTGTGTGTTTCTCCCTCTTGTAGTCTATCTTTCCTGTTCTCTGTCAGTAATTCTCTGCTTACCTTTCAAGACTTTCCTGGCTCAGGACCAATGGAACCAGCTGTGTAAAGCCTTTTTTGACACATATCTTTCCTCACTGATTTGTAATTCCTTCACAGTAGAGACAATATTCCATTCATCTTTGTGTGCTCAGCACCCAGAGCCACACCAGGGTGATCATGAGTACTTAATAAATATTTGTTAAATGGATTAGCAAAAGACTTCCTAGCAGTCATTTGGAATCAAATCTTGTGCAGTCCTGTGTTCTGTTGTTTTCTAGGAACTGTCTTCCCAGTACCAAATGATGATCCATTTTCTGAGTGCAGAGATCTTTCTCTTACTTTTCTTCTACTTATTTTCCTCCCCTGTGCCTAGTTCAGTACTGGGCAGTACTTTTACTGAGTGCCTCTTAGACCTGACCCTGCAAAGCAGTCTTTAAAGCATATAAATATTTAACTTGAGATTTGCACCCCTCCTCTACAGGCAAGGGCAAGCACAGCAAAGGAGGGCCCAGGGACAAAATGAGCCAATCAGGAAATCACCCTCCCTCATTCCCAGCCCATCCCTTCAGTCAGGGTGGCATGGAACTGTGTTCCTTCTGTCCCCTCTGAGGCACCAGAAGAAGTCTACAAACTGGAGTAAGTAATCATCTTGGGGGAGGGCAGGAACCTGATTTGCCAGCTCTTTTAATTGAGCCTACTGAGACCAAGTTCAAGTAGGTCTGTATCTATGCAGGAAGGCCCTGATTTATAAAACAAAAGTTGTCTGTTTATGATGTTTAATGAAATTATATTTAAATGGTTGAAAGGATCACAGTAAAACAAAAACAAAACACAATTCCATACGGAAGGAAAATTTCTACAAAGTAAAAAAAAGTCTCAGATGAACCTGTATTATGACTGAATGTTTAGATAAAGGTTGCTTATAGTGAGGCTCGAGTGCTTGTTTTGTTTCTTTTTCTTAAATAGATGATTCCAGTAAATGAGCCTGTACTTTTTTTTTTTTTGACTGCACTGGATCTTCACTGCTCTGAACAGGCTTTCTCTAGTTGTGGCCAGCAGGGGCTACTCTTCATTGCAGTGCGTGGGCTTCTTGGCTGCAGTGGCTTCTCTTGTGGTGGAGCACAGGCTGTAGGCACAAGGGCTTCAGTAGTTGTGGCTCTCAGGCTCTAGAGCAAGGGCTCAGTTCTTGTGGTGCACGAGCTTAGCTGCTCCGCAACAAGTAGAATCTTCCGGGATCAGGGATCAAACCTGCATCCCCTGCATTAGCTGGCAGTTTCTCAACCAGGGGACCACCAGGGAAGTCCTGTTTTTTTTTCTTTATTCTCTCATTTTGTTTTGAAACGTTCTTTACTGGGGATAATTAACACTCATCCTGATTATTCCATGTGTATGTTTCTTTTCTCTCATGAGGAACTCTCTTAGATACTCCAGAAATGATTGTCATGCTGCTTTATGGTCAGGAATTTGACAGTCTGTTCATCTTGGTTTTCTCAGTAATGTGTGGTGGGCTGTGGTCTTCCCAGCCCTCTGCCTCCTTGTTTTCTTCTTAGTACAGCTCAGTTGGGCCTCCTGGAGGCTAACAGGAGTAGTTGCCCTCTTGCTCTTCCTCAAGGGAACTGAAGAGGGCCCTTTTTAGTCCAGGTCCTGGAGCCCTTTGTGAGCCACTGATTCATGTCAATCCTCCTGCCCTTCATTTCTCTTCTATGTTATTTCCCTTCCTTAGCTATTGACAATAGAAAGTAGAAGTCTGTATTTCATTGTTCATTATTTTAGAATTATGCTTCTAATCTTCTCGATTCTCAGTCCTTAAAGAAGTCAGCTAAACTCTACATATTTTTAGTTTTGTTTTTCCCGTAGATAACTGGCCCTAAAAGTTCTATCTAGTCTCGTATTATAGAACAACTAATCTTCCAGTCTTGGCTCTGAATTTGTCTTTCAGGAGAACAGGAGATGGAGAAATCAAATGGAAAAGAGGCCTTTGCTTTGTCCACTGTGGAGACTGGCATAGAGAGCCCAGGGCTGAAACTCACGGTAACTCACCAGTTTAGTTTCTGCACATCTCTGTGGACTGGTGCATGGCCTCATGTAGGGTATTTGACTGCTCGCAATCCCTTTCACCCCTGGCAGGGCCTTATGACTGACCTCAATTCTACCTCTGCTTACAGGAAGAAGGGATAAATCCTGAGGGAAGCAAGAGGACTGAAGAGCGAGGACATAGCCTCAGGAGGGGTGGATTGGAACCTCCCACACAACTGAGGTACAGGTGTTCTAGCATTGATTCAGTTGGGGCCTAGGATTGGCTAGTGTGGTCAGTGGATTTAGAAGAGGTCAGGCTTGCCCTGTTCTCAAGAACTTGTGATCTTATTGTGGAAATAAGATTCATAGCCATCTGCCATTACCATGTGCACATATCTATTTTTATGTAATTAATTGTTAAATATACCTGGGCCATAAGGAATGAGTTCAGTGGTATCAGCTGGCCTGGCAACAAAAATAGCAACAATGAGAATAACAACAACCAACAATTGTTGAGTGTTTACTATTGTACAGAATACTTTATATAATTAATTCATTTAATTTTCACAACAGGTGGATACTAATTTTCATCCCGTTTTTCAATTAGAAGATTGAGGCTTATAATTTTTTAGTATTTATTTATTTTTGGCTGCACCACACAGCTTGGAGGATCTTAGTTTCATGACCAGGGATTGAACCCAGGACCTCAGCAGGGAAAGTGCTGAGTCCTAACCACTGGACCTCCAGGGAATTCCCCCATATAATTTTTTTAAAATAGCTCTTCTGAAATACTCAGATTTGGGGATAAGGAGAAAGAGAAATCAGAAATTTAAAAAGACCAGAGAAGGAATCACCAAGAGAGATAATAAACTTCAAAAACTAGTCTCTGAAGTCAAAAGAGAAAAAAGTGTCAAGGATGAAGGTACAATTAATCTACAATGTTCTGTGTAACAATAGTCAGGGAAGGAGTGGGAACAGTCTTTGAATTTGGTCCTGGTCGTAGTCACAGAAGTAAAGTCCATGGAGGTTGTTGGGGTGAAATAGGTCAGATGGAAGCCGTATTCCCTGGTGTAGAAAAGAGTCTGTATTTATTAAAAAAAACAAAACACAGAAGCCACACATTGAGAAGCTTAGAAGAGGATATTGGATAGTTTCTAAAGGGAATATATGGATATATGTTTTCTTTCTTCTCTTTATTTTTAAGAATTAATTCAGTGACTTCATAGAGAAAGCAAGCTTAATTTTTTAAATTTCTTTTCTCCAGAATTTCACTTCTGTATTCAAATGGATATATATCAGTTGATACACATCAGTGTGGACATCACTACTTTGTATTTTTGTTTTTCCACTTATTTTATATATCACATTTTTATGAGTTGACAGTAAACTTTCTATAATCAACCAGGAATTGAACCTGGGCACTCACCAGTGAAAGCATGGAGTCCTAACCCTGGATCATCAGGGAACTCCCTGAATATTTTTCAATGATTCCATTTTATCTCCTTTGTTGGCTTATTAGGTATAACTCTTTGTTTATTAGCTTTATTAGTGGTTGGTTTGGAGTTTGTGGTATATATTTTCAACTTATCAAGTCTACCTTCAAGTGATATTATACCTCATCATATATATAGTATAAGAACTTTATAATAGTTTACTATTTGTCCCTTTCCAGACATTATATTACCATTGTTTATGTTTATACATTTTACTTCCACACATTATAAATTACATTTTGTTCGGTCACTCAGTTGTGTCCAACTCTTTGCAATCCCATGGACTGCAGCACGCCAGACTTCCCTGTTCTTTCCCTCTCCTTCACCATCTCCTGGAGCTTGCTCAAGCTCATGTCCATTGAATCGGTAATGCCATCCAACCATCTCATCCTCTGTCATCCTCTTCTCCTCCTACTTTCTATCTTTCCCAGCATCAGAGTCTTTTCCAATGAGTTGGCTCTTCGTATCCCGTGGCCAAAGTATTGGAGCTTCAGCTTCAGTATCAGCCCTGCATATGATATTATTATTTTTGTTTATACATTGTTATCTTCCTGTATGTTCCAACTTAAATATACCTACACCTGCATGAATCCTTATCTTTTTCCCTCCTTTATCAGAAAACTTACTCTCCCTGAGTCTGAAGCTAACCTCTTTACCTTTCTTCTTTTTTTATTTTGACTGCTTAGGCTCTTTGTTGCAGCATGTGGGCAGGGGCTTCTCACTGTGGTGCACGGGCTTTTCTTGTTGCAGAGAATGGACTCTAGAGTGTGTGGGCTCAGTAACTTTTTAGTTCTCTCAGCAGAGATGGAACCCAAGTACCCTGCAGTGGAAGGGGGATTCTAAACCACTGGACCACCAGGGAAACCCCTTATCCATCTTCTTAATCTCCTTATACATCCTTCTCTATCCCCTTCTAAGGGCCCTCTGTTTCCTACTTCTTCAATTACTCCTTCTTCATTAGATCCTCCCCCAGTCTATAAGTGTACTCAAATTTCTTTCCTCTTATAATAAAACAAACAAAACAAAAAATCAACCTTACCTCAAACTTGTGGTATCATTTTCCTTCATGGCCAAGTTTCTTGGGAACATGGGATTTCCTTGCTGTTTCCATTTTCTCACCTCCCCATTCAGTGCAGCCCAGTGCAATCTAGTTTTCACCATCACTGCTCCACTGAAATTCGCTTATTTAAGTGAGCAGTGAAAACCTACTTACCAAGTCCTATGTATACACACTTTCACTGGTCATCTCTGCAGCATGACCCTTCTGATCCTTTCTTTCTGGAAACTCATTTATTGATTTTTTTTAAATATGTTTATTTATTTATTTATTTATTTAGCTGTGTTGGATCTTAGTTATGGCAGACAGGATCTTTCATTGCAATGTTCGTGAGCTCAGTAGTTGTGGCATGCAGGCTTGCTTGCTTCATGGCATGGGGAATCTTAGTTCCCCAACCGGGGATGGAACTGTTGTCCCCAGCATTGCAGGGCAAATTCTTAACCACTGGACCACCAAGGAAGTCCCCACTTACTGATTTTAATGGCACTATACCCTCCTCATTCTCCTGCCTCTCTGGATGTTTCTTCTTGTCTGTTGTTTTCCAGAGCCTATTTTTGTCTTTTCTTTTCATTCCTACACTTAATGTCTGGATTCATAAAGCCACATCTGATGTCTGCATCTTTGTTCTAAGCTTCTGACCTATATATCTAACCACTTACCAAACATCTTCATCTAGGTGTGGTGTAAATACTTCATATTTAACATTAAAACGGAATTCCTCTCAGCATAGGTGTGATACTTTTCTACTAAGTCAGGCCCTGGGCTGGGTTTTAGGCATACAAAGATAGATAAACTCACATTTCCTCCTCAGGTCTGTTCCTCCTCCTGTCTCGTCTCTTTGGGTGCATGTTAGCATCCTGACTGAGTCACTCACCACAGGAACCTTATTTGTCATCCCAGTTTTCCTCCACTTGACATTGATTTTCTTTCTCAAACAACTGTGCATTCACCTCCTGTGCATGCACCTCCCCTGCACCCTCAGTTACTTCCTTACTGGCCCCAGCCTGTCACCCATCCCACTGCCTCCAGAGTGATCTGTCTCAGTTCAGTTCAGTCATTCAGTTGTGTCCAACTCTCTGCGAGCCCATGGACTGGGGCACGCCGGGCTTCCCTATCTATCACCAACTCACAGAACTGGCTCAAAGTCATGTCCATCAAGTCGGTGATGCCTTCCAGCCATCTCATCCTCTGTCGTCCCCTTCTCCTCCTGCCTTCAATCTTTCCCCAGCATCAGGGTCTTTTCCAATGAGTCCGTACTTCGCATCAGGTGGCCAAAGTATTGGAGTTTCAGCTTCAGCATCAGTCCTTCCAATGAATATTCAGGACTGATTTCCTTTAGGATGAACTGGTTGGATCTCCTTGCAGTCCAAGAGACTTTGGAGAGTCCTCTCCAACACCACAGTTCAAAAGCATCAATTCTTCAGCGCTCAACTTTCTTTAAGTTGGACTAAATTTATCTCACATCCATACATGACTACTGGAAAAACCATAGCTTTGACTAGATGGACCTTTGTCGGCAGAGTAACATCTCTGCTTTTTAATATGCTGTCTAGGTTGGTCATAGCTTTTCTTCCAGGGAGCAAGCATCTTTTAATTTCATGGCTGCAGTCACCATCTGCAGTGATTTTGGAGCCCCGCAAAGTAAAGTCTGTCACTGTGGTCATTGTTTCCCCATCTATTTGCCACGAAGTGATGGGACCAGGTGCCATGATCTTAGTTTTCTGAATGTTCAGTTTTAAGCCAGCTTTTTCACTCTCCTCTTTCACTTTCATCAAGAGGCTCCTCAGTTCTTCCTCACTTTCTGCCATAAGGGCGGTGTCATATGCATCTCTGAGGTTATTGATATTTCTTCTGGCAATCTTGATTCCAGCTTGTGCTTCATCCAGGCTGGCATTTCGTATGATGTACTCTGCATATAAGTTAAAAAAGCAGGGTGACAATATACAGCCTTGACATACTCCTTTCCCAATTTGGAACCAGTCTGTTGTTCCATGTCTTCTTGACCTGCATACAGATTTCTCAGGAGGCAGGTCAGGTGGTCTGGTATTCCCATCTCTTTAAGAATATTCCACAGTTTGTTGTGATCCACACAGTCTAAGGCTTTGGTGTAGTCAATAAAGCAGAAGTAGATGTTTTTCTGAAACTCTCTTGCTTTTTTGATGATCTAGCGGATGTTGGCAATTTGATCTCTGGTTCTTCTGGCTTTTCTAAATTCAGCCTGAACATCTGGAAGTTCTTGGTTCACAACCTGTTGAAGCCTTGCTTGGAGAATTTTGAGCATTACTTTGCTAGCATGTGAGATGAGTGCAATTGTTTGGCAGTTTGAACATTCTTTGGCATTGCCTTTCTTTGGGATTGGAATGAAAACTGACCTTTTCCAGTCCTGTGGCCACTGCTGAGTTTCCCAAATTTGCTGGCATATAGAGTGCATCACTTGCACAACATCATCTTTTAGGATTTGAAATAGCTTAGCTGGAATTCCATCACCTCCACTAGCTTTATTCGGTAGTGATGCTTCCTAAGGTGCACTTGACTTCACATTCCAGCATGTCTGGCTCTAGGTGAATGATCACACCATTGTGATCTGAGTCATGAAGATCTTTTTTGTATAGTTCTTCTGTGTATTCTTGCCCCCTCTTCTTAATATCTTCTGCTTCTATTAGGTCCATACCATTTCTGTCCTTTATTGTGCCCATCTTTGCATGAAAGATACCCCTTGATATCTCTTAATTTTCTTGAAGAGATCTCTGGTCATTCCCATTCTGTTGTTTTCCTCTATTTCTTTGCATTGATCACTAAGGAAGGCTTTCTTATCTCTCCTGTTCTTCTTTGGAACTCTGCATTCAAATGGGTTTATCTTTACTTTTTTCCTTTGCCTTTCACTTCTCTTCTTTTCTCAGCCATTTGTAAGGCCTTCTCAGACAACCACTTTGCCTTTTTGCTTCTGTCTAGAAAATGCATATCTGCTTCTGTTATTCTGCTGTGTATGCTCAGTCGTGTCTGACACTTTACGACCCCATGGACTGGAACCCTCCAGGCTCTTGTGTCCATGGGATTTCCCAGGCAAGAATACTGACATGAGTTGCCATTTCCTACTCCAAGGGATCTTCCTGACCCAGGGGATCGAACCTGCATCTCCTGCCTCTCCTGCATTCTAGGTGGATTCTTTACCACTGTGCCAAAGGGGAAGCCTGCTATGTTATTTCCTTGCTTTAGTTCTTCAGTGGGTCTCTCCTCTCTACAAGACAAAGTCTAAATGACCTGGCTTCTGTTTTCTTTACAAGCTTTCTTCCCACCATCCATCCACATGCTCCCTGCTTCTCAGCAACAGTAAATCATACTGTTCTTTCAAAATGCTAGGCTCCCTCAAGGATACTTTTCCTCCTCTTGAAGTACCCCAGCTTTTTCTTCTGACTCCCTGCAACATCTCCCCTTGGCAAGCGCCTTCCCCTTTACCTTCGAATCAGTTCATCTGTCCTCTTCATGTGAAAGCTTGTTCAACATTCACTGGCATGGTTACCTGCTCCTTTTCCTCTCCTCTCCTTGCCATTATAACTTTGGAATTCTGGAATGGTCCCTCCCTCTGGTATTCCAGTCTTATGTGTCTAATTAGAAGTCACATGGGGTAATGGAAAGAGGTGGGTTTTAAATGCTAACTCTGGCAGCAGGCTGTTTCCTCAGTTATGAGCATAACATTAGCTTTGTGGTTTTCGGGGTGGGTGATTGACAGATTCTTGCATACCTGGCAAAAAGTGCTTACTAAATAGTATCTGATTTTTCTTTTCTTCAGAGGCAATTATTATTTTTTTTAAGTAGTCCATATATGCTCACACTCACTCAGTCCCCTGCAATTCTGTTTTCATATAGTCATTCTTCTGTAAATGGCTTTTTCAAACAGAACCAGTCACCCCTATTGCCATCACCCCTATTGCCATCTTATTTGCCACAAAACCTGATTTTCCACATCACTGAATGTCGTCAACCTTGCCTCCTTCTTGATCATTTCTCCTTTTCGCTTTTCTTCCTAGCTGCCCAACTGCTCCTACTAAGTCTGTTGCTTCTTCTGGTTGCCCTATCAAAGTGACTGTTCTGACTTCCTGGGAGGATGGTGGTAAGCCTGACAGGGATGGGTGGGAATGGCAAGATAAATGGGTGGGTGTGAACTGCACAAGTTACTGGGAGGGAGGTATGGAAGAATATCTTGGGTGGACTAAGTTGCATGTCAATGTAAGTCCTGCATGAAGAACTTTAGGCAGCCCATCCTTGCTGGGAACTCCTCCCCCAACCCCTCCAGTTTTCTTTTGTTTTCTCATTAGAGCCTGAGCATGAATTCAACTGCTGAATGAACCAGAGCTCCTTTGTCCTCAAATTCCTGCTGAAATCATTAGAAGAAGGTGTAAATAAGGACAGCTTGTGCAGCATAGGGACTCCATGATGGGCATTAATCATATGATAGAAACCTGGAGAAAGTTTTTCTAACAATGGAACTAAAGGGCTGGCCCACAAAGGCCACTGGGGAGAGAGTCATGACTCTCTCTAATGAGAGAGAGCCTTACTGGGAAGACTCTCCTGCTTTTCAGAACCCCTGCTACCCCGTCTATGGGGTCGCACAGAGTTGGACACGACTAAAGCAACTTAGCAGCAGCAGCAGCAGCAGCTACCTCTAACTTGGAGGGATAAGACCTCTGGAAGGAAGAAGTTGAGGCTAGGTAGAATAGCTGGTTGAAAATGTCACTAACTAGGTCCCTCTTGCTTTTCTGGACTGTTGGCATTGAATTTCTATTCTTAGTGTGAAGAAATCTGACTTTTTATTGTGCATCAAGTAAAGATTTGGGTCCTGTGTGGAGAGAGAGTTCTTTTCCAAGGCAGCACGTCCATCACAACTGAGCAGTTAAGCCCATCTGTGTTCTGATTTAAGTTCCCTTCTCACTCTACCTAGGCTGATGGTTCTCAGCAGTGGTCATCCCCAGGCGCACAGAGTCTCTGCCTCCATTGTAGCTTTGCTGACCTCCCTCTGAGAGACCTTTCTCTTGCCTTTGCTGGTTTTCCAACTCCTATTTGGCTTTCCACTTTGGTTTGTTAACAGCCTTTTTGCTTCTCAGTCACCATTCTCCCTTGGGCACTTTTGGTAACTGTTCTTGAACTCCTCTGCAACACTACCCAGCAGTCTTGCACATCCAGTTTTAAACCAGTTGTATGCACAACTTTGAATCTGGCAAAGTGGTACCCAGTACAGTTCTTTTTATGCTGTCATCAAATGGGGTATCTGTTTTTTTGGTGGGTTCCAGTGTTCTCCTGTCAGTGGTTGTTCAACACAGTTTTGGTGTTCTCGAAGAGGTTGAGTGCATATCCTTCTACTCCGCCGTCTTGAACTCTTTGCTATTATCAAATGGAAACTTTGGACTTCTTGAAGAGATTCTGGTCACTTCTACTTGGAACCCTTGCCCTTTACTCAGACCATGATTTGATACTGGGTTGACTTATTTCCTTTGTTCTTGTTCTTACTTCAAGCTCAGGCAAGCAAGGATTTTCCCAGGGCCCCTCTGCCAACAGTCAGATGAATTTTTTGAAGGGGAGTTTCTACATCTTGTAAAAAGGGTCACTGAGAAAAATGCTTGAACACTCTTGCTGCTAGCCCTGACCTATGGTGCCCACTAATGCAGTGTTGAGCTAGCATTACCTAACATCCTTACCCTACTCTTTCTCATGCTGTCACCTGAAGCTGCAGGCAGTAAGCATGTGAATGAGAAGGTTATCATTAGTCCATGTCTGGAAAGCCTTCCATACACACACCTGGAGGATTTATCAGTGGGTACAGACATCACAGCAAGTTATGGACAAGGTATCAAGTGTCACCATCTACCAGACAGATTATTTTTCTTAATTCAGCTTCTGGATATAACACAGTTACTAACTCTCAAACTGAACCATTATATAAAGAGCTTGGCTGTGTTAGCAAGATCATGGGCCAAGCAATATGCCAGGACCATGAATACCTGTGCACATACCTCTGTGCACTGCTTCTCAATTGGTTTAAAAGAGACTGAGATCTTATTTTCTCTTTTCCTTTGAAATGTCCCTTATGATTTTTTTTCAATCTTCATTTTTTAAAACAGAAGTTCAGCTCTAAACTGATGTTCTCAAATCAGATTGTTCATGGGTTTTGCAGAAATGAGTAATCTTCACTGATTTCTGGTAGTTCTCAGGAAATGATCGAATGTGGTCATAAGGTGATGGCAAGGTGTCCTCTTGGATTGATTAAGTCAGGGGGTGATAAGGAATATTGTCTCCTTTACCTATATCTGATAATATACACTCTACTCAACTAACATAGTGTTGGACTCCCTGACGAAAGAAGAAGAAAGGAGAAGAAAGAGAGAGGAGTGTGTTAGATAGGAGAGGCAGCCATAGAACATAGAAGTCTATGAACTAAGTCCCCAGGGCATTTGGAGCTAGTGGTTGGTCCCAGCCTTGGCTAAGCTGTTCTGTCTCAGCATGATGGCCAATTGAGACCTTCTTGCTGGGCTCATCTTCTTTGGATCTTCTGAGAATTTGGAAATTAGAGCTTTATGCTCATATAATGCCAGTGTGCTGAGGATATTTAGGAATGGCAGAGACAGGTGAGCCTGGGGCCTAGGTAAGATGCAGCATAGAAGGATGGTTAAGAGCTCAGATTCTGAAGCCACATTGCCTGAGTTTATGTTCTGTCCATTATCCTTACAACCTCCACAACCTTGGGAAAGGTATTTCTCTGCTTTCCAGTTTCCACATCTGTAAAATGGGAATGATAATAGTAACCACTTCAAGAGTTCTTATTAGGAGTCAATGAGTTACTACTTTTAAACTTCTTAGAAAGAGTCCAGCACATAGAAAACACTATACAAATGTTTGTTAAATTAAACTTGAGAAGACCTACTTGCTGGATGTCTCCTCTCAGGTCCTCTCAGCCAGGAATTCTTGGGGGGTGGGATTCTTGGGGATGGTAGTGTTTTCCTTCTGGTCTGTCAGTGCATGTCTGATTGACTGTTTAGGGTTGTGGATTTGTGTGGTTTTTATTTTCTCTCAGAATGATAGGCCATTTCTGAATCTGGAAGCTGAGCAGTCCCTTGTCTCCAGAGAACAGAAAGGTCCAAGAGTGTCTTCCTGCTCTTCCCCTGGACTAACAATATCTTTGATAGGCTGGGTAGGAATGTCCTGAGCTGCTGCCCATTGGCAAGGTTGACCCAGCCTTTTCAGCTTGGAACACTGCCTAACTTCCCTTGGATGAATTTCTTAAGAGAAAATTCTTTCTCAGGCTGGACCATCTAAGTTCTGGGAATTGATGCAAACAGGATATAGTAATTTTTGTTATCTTAACTTTTGGATTCTCATCAGGAGGACCCTACAGCCTTTCACCAAGGCAAGAAGTTTCTGTAAAACACATGCTGGCTTGTTCAAGAAGATCCTGCTGAGCCTGCTGTGTTTGGGTAAGGTATTGAGAACCTGTGGAAGTGAGAGACACAGTCATTTCAGAAATGTGACTTTCTGTCAAGACTACTACTAGATGGAAAGAAGCTATTTATTCATAAGTTGATCTAAAGGGCTATACGATGTATAGCTCTTAACTACTTGTAGTGAATTGTAATGTAAAGAGTTGTACTTCTAGGAATAAGTAAAATCTGAGAATAAGCTATTTTTCAAAATGTACTGTTCAATAGACTTAAATATTTCTAAGAATCTGGGCTTGTCTCTATTTTAGTGTCTTGAGTAAATGAAGGGCATGGTTCTTGTAATCTATGAAAAAAGCCTGTAGTATATGTTACTTATTTTCTGGTTTGCTGATAAGACCAATGATATAAAATGTTTCTAAAGGATAGCAAACCTTTTAGGAATTCCTTGGCAGTCCAGTGGTTAGGACTCGGCACTTTTGCTGTTGGGGCCCCAGGTTTGATCCCTGGTGTGGGAACTAAGATTCTGCAAGCCATGAGACACAGCAAAAAAACCCAACCGACCAAATAAATAAAACACATAGGAAACCTCTGTTTAAAATATGCTGTCAATGATGTATGGGGCTTTGATGTCAATATTAGGGGCAGCTGGGATGGTGAAAATAAAAATTATATTTTGGGGTGAGTCAGGGAGCCATAAAATGAGGACCGTATGGCTGTACTTCCTAGTAGTAGCCTGCTTCCATGGCTTTGCTCAAGAGGAAAGGTTAAAATGACTGGGGTTCTAAAGTTTTGAGAAAAGATCATTTTTTAAGTGTATAGAAGTAGATGCTGATCAAGCCCATACCAAGGAATAGAAAGAGGATACCAGATAAAATAGAAAGGAATGAGATTTCATCAGGGACAAATTAAAATATGCAGCATTCAAACTAAGTTGATTACTCCTTGGAATCCCCCAAGAAAACAGCTAGCCATCTACCTTGGCATTGGGAAGTGCAGCTCAGTCTGACGGGGCTGGTGGTAAGGTTGCTGGAGGGTTTTTCCTCCCTTATCCAGACATTCATGACTCAGTCTTCATTGGTTCCTAGGGTCTCTGCCTTGCTGATCCTTACTTTGTACTTTCTCTTTTTAGCTTATGCTGCCTACTTCCTGGCAGCTTGCATCTTGGATTTCCATAGGGCACTGGCCTTGTTCGTCCTCACCTGTTTGGTGCTTTTGGTCCTGGTTCACCGCTTTCTAAAAAGGCTCTTTGGTGAAAAATTGACGAGATGTCTCAGGCCCCTTGAAAACTCCCGCCTGAAGTTTTGGATGAAATGGTAAGAAAATCTCAATATCCCTGGTCCCACAACTTGTCTTAAACCCTAATCTATTACCCTTTTCCTCCTTTCCTGGTTTCTGAGCTGTCTGAGAAAAGTTCTCCTATACTTTACAAAACCAAGGCACAGAGAGCAAATAGCAGTGGGCCTCTGAGCACTGAACTTGGTCCAGTTTCTTACAATCTCCTATCTTAATATTGCTTGCAGGTCAGGAGGGGTTACATTTCAGGGAAGCGTTTTAGCCTGTTTATTGTCAGGGTTGCTGTCAGAAATGAGAAAAACCATATTCCTCTTCACAGAAGTAATCAAGGCAAAGAGTCTTATAGCTGCATTAAGCTGCCAAATTGATTTGATGCTCATGTGTTTCTCCTTTAATTTCTGGATACTTTTTATGCTCTTTTCCTCCTCTAGTCCTCCAGACTTCCTGCACCCACAGGTGTCTTATAATTCCCTAGAGTTTAGCACTGTTTAGTGTATACTCAACTGAATGCTACAGCAGCCACAGCTCATCTAGCTGTGGCATGCACGTGTCCTTTGATCACAGACCTGGGGTGAGAGAATGACTTTCAGACTCCCTGTATGTTCCTCTTTTCTGCCTTTTGTCCAGTGAATGCACAGAAAATAACTGTTAAGAATGTTTGCAACAGTGATCATTTGGAGAAACACCCCAGACTACAGCCTAAATTTTGGATCATTGATTTATTTGATGCTGAAGAGATAGAGCTGAAGTACTTTCTTCATTAGCAGGATGGATTCTGGAAGCCAGATTTAATTCACTTTGAGTTCACAGAGAGAACAGCCCCAGTATTCAACCCTGACCTGTCATCTGTCCTGTTGTCATTGTTGTTCCTGCGGCATCTCAATGGACAGTGTGTGTGTGTTTTGGTTTTCTTTTCTTTTCACATGTGATTTGCTTTCTAATTCTTACTCCTTGAACTGAAATGACTCCAACGCTCAGACTTGAGGAGACTAGTTTGTGTATTGACTGTGCATGTTTGGTACATCAAGGGACCATAAGGCCACAAGTCGTTGATTTGTGGCTTAGCCTTAGCCTTTATTCTGCCCCTTCAAGTGGTTGGAAGCTGGGTGGAGATCTATGGGGGACTTTTCCTTCTTCTTTTTAAAATCTTTTGGTTTTGCATTAAAGCAATCTTTAAGAATAAGTCTTTTTGTTACTGATATGATAGATTGAGGAAGTCATGACATTTATGTCCCCAGATTGGACTCTTTGAGCTTCCATCTGTGAGTAAAAGAGTTGAGGGGAGGGGAGAGGTGGTAACTGGGAAACCACCAGATGAATGATTCTAAAGACATGTCTCTGTGTCTAACCTATTATATTATGTTTATTCTTTTGATGAATTTATCCATTTGATGAATTTTCTGTTTTTTAGAGGTTAAGTTTATTATTTCTTATTCATTCACTGAGTTGATGGCATGATCCTGATATTCCCTCTCCAGGGTGTTGGCAGGAGTCTCTTTGATTGGCCTTATCTTGTGGCTGGCTCTGGACACAGCCCAAAGGCCAGAGCAGTTGATCTCCTTTGTGGGAATCTGCATGTTCATCATCATCCTCTTTGCCTGCTCCAAACACCATAGCGCAGTGAGTTTGGGTTATGCAGGGGTGGGCATAGTAATACCTAGCCAAGGACCATGTGTTATTAATTACAAAGTGCATGTGCCAAGTATTGATTACAAAGGCACAGAACTAAGTTCTTAACAATCTCTGAAATTTTCTCCTTTGATAATTTTGCTCTTAAGTGAAGTTTAAGGTTCTAAGAGGCCCTGGACCACTTATTTTCAAACTGAGTCTTGATATCAATTTCGTGGATGCAGGCCAGTGTTAAAGACAAAACAAAACAAAAAGAAGGAAAGAAAGAAAATAGAATACAGTAGAGAATCAACTTGTACTGCACATAGTAGTATTAAAGTATTGGTCTATGATGCTTTTATATGTATGTGTGTGTGTGTCTGACTGTGTGAGATCTAACCTGTAGGTGTAAGTTTAAAAAACATATAGATATATGTGGCTCTTTGTATATCATTGCCCTGTACCACATTCTCTCTACTCCATCTTACCCCAGATTTACTGTTAACATCCTAGATTGGTTTCAGAGTACATGTACCGATGTTTAAAACACCAGCCAGGTAAATAACAAGTCTGATTTAGAACTCACATTGGAGTAATGTTCTTTTTGGTCCCAGGTGTCCTGGAGGGCAGTGCTTTGGGGCCTAGGTCTTCAGTTTGTCTTTGGGATTTTGGTCATCAGAACTGATCCTGGATTTAATGCATTTCGGTGGCTGGGAGAACAGGTTCAGGTATGAGAAATTGAATGTGAGGGCATTGTTCTTTGCAAACCCTCGAGAAAGGAGATTGGGGGAAAGCATGAGATCACACTGTGTCTTGTTAATGATGGTGGTGGGAGATCTGGTAGGAAAGGCGAGAGTACACAGGGGTACAGCTAAGCATAGGAATGAAGAGAACTGAACTGCTGAGTCCTCTGTCCTTCACTGAGTAGCTCACAGGAACATAGCCTGCTTCCCATGCTGTCAAAGGGAGGCCAACTTCAGTAGCAGCAGTAGGTCCTAGTCATATATGAGGCTGATCTTATCTTCCTTGTGTCTTTCGTGACTTCACCCTTATTATCTCTCTCTCCTTTTTCTTTCAGATTTTCCTCAGCTATACAGTGGCTGGCTCCAGTTTTGTTTTTGGGGATGTTCTGGTCAAAGATGTCTTCGCTTTTCAGGTCATGTCTGTTTCATGAGCAAGAAAGAGGGTCAGTGGTGGTGGGTGGGGGGTGGGAAGAGGGATAAAACAGATGATGAAGATGTGTGTCCAAGAAATCAGACAGTCTGTATACCAGTGATCTTAAGAAGAGGATTTGATCCCATCCATATAGAAAGCAGCGTCAATCTCTTGCCCTTTGTTCAGTGCCATACTGAAATTGGAATGAAATAGGGGTGGGAGGGGAAGGTTCAGAAAACATCTTCTTGTGGCTTAGTATTGACGGCATAATAGATTTGCAATACACTTATAATGTATTCCTAAACTAGCTTGTGTTTAAATATACACTGAGTATCTATACTGTATCAGCTGCACTTGGGATGGTGGGAAGTTATCTTATACACCTGAAACACAGTTTGCTTATGGCATGTTCATTGTAGGATCTCACTGCCTGCCTCATCATTTTCATTACAGGCCTTACCCATCATCCTTTTCTTTGGATGTGTGATGTCCATCCTTTACTACCTGGGCCTTGTGCAGTGGGTTGTTCAGAAGGTGAGTCATTCTGCTACACAGTCAGGAGGTGGGCTTTTATTATGTGATCTGTCAAGAGGCATGAAGATGATACTTACTTTGAAAAAGAAGGCTCATATTTCATATCTTGATCATTAGAACCAATGTGAAAAGCACACTCTTTCAAGTGTGCCTGATATCAGATGGTTAGAACCAGGCCCTGGGCAGGCTGAAGGGCACAGCAGGGAGAAAAAGTGGGCTGAGCTACCATTTCATACTGAGTTTTATTTTTTCTGGAAGCAAAGAGCCCTGAGTTCTGGTCCAGGATCTGTTTGTAACTTGCTTTGTGGTCTCGGCCTTGTCATTCTTCTTCTCTAGGCCTTAATTTCATTACCAGCATTAATGGAGGAGGGGTTTTGCTGGATACACTCTGAGATTTCTGCTAATATTAATATTTTGGGTGTTTGCATCCCTTTAGATTGCCTGGTTTTTGCAAATCACCATGGGCACCACTGCCACAGAGACCCTGGCTGTGGCAGGAAACATCTTTGTGGGTATGGTAAGCATCCTGAGGACTTCTGAATCTTTTCTCTGGGGAACAGAAAGTATGGCAGGCAACGGGCTGAGAAATGTATGCTTTCTTTTTGAAAAGTCAAATAAATGAAGACTGTATGGGCAGCCACTCATTCTGATGAAACAAAATTCAGAAGCTCAAAGGGAATGCAACTCATTTCTTTCACCCTTCATCTCTAATAATACTTATGTGATGCATGAAATGGGGACATACTTAACCACAGATCTAACTTCTTACACAGGAATTTAGGGAAATGTCCTGGTCTAAATCATCCCCCTTCAGGGACTATGAAAGGTGTTTCCTCCACATTCTGGTTTCTTCCAGTGACCTTTGTTTTCCAGGGTCTCTAAGGAGCCTTGCTCAGGGCCAACACCAAAGCTCTTTCCCGTAATACTTGTTTGATACATTTGTCTATATGGAGTAGGTGCTCAGTATATACTACTGACTGATCAGCTTAACGCTAGGGAAAATGGCTTGTCAAACTGACAAGGAATTAATATTGAAGTCTTTTCTCTCCTAAGGTCCTAGGCTGATTAACTATTTGAAATGGTCTCAGAGTTCTTCCATATACTTCTACAATAGCATGCAACATTTTGCTGAAATTCTCCATAACCAATTTAGCTTCCTCTGCTAGACTATGAAGTCCTAAGAGTAGGAATTTGCCTTATTCATAAAATGTCCCTATCATCTCCTATAGCACTAGGCACATAGTTGTCACTCTTTAAGTTGTAAATATAACCTATTTTACAATACTAGATACAGTTTGCGTAGTTGGGCCTTCATAATTTCATACCATTTTCACAAACATTGTTTCTTTTGATTGTTTCATCAAGGTTGGGCTTCAATCATGCAGCAGTTCATTTAATGAATACTTTTTAAGCAGTTAATAGTTATATTAGTAAGTACACTGTACTCCATAAAGTCATCCATTAAGTATACAGTTTTAGACTGAGAACCTACAAAAGAAATATACCATTTCTCATCTATAGAATTCTAATTTTTAAATAGATGAGACAAACACATATGAAAACACATAGAACAGTGCCAGCCAGGATGTAATTAGGTGCCAGAGGGAGTGAGCCAGAGCCTAAGAGAGGAGCTCAGGGTTTGAAGGGCACCCACACTGGAGGGATGTGTGCCCAGGCCTGGGATGGGCACTCTGGGGTGGGAAAAATCTGACTCTCTCCGTCTTGTTTTTAGACGGAGGCACCTCTGCTCATCCGTCCATACCTTGCAGACATGACGCTCTCTGAAATCCATGCAGTGATGACTGGAGGGTTTGCCACCATTTCAGGCACTGTGTTGGGAGCCTTCATATCCTTTGGGGTAAGCATAGTCTGTTTGATCACTCCTGGGTGAGCCCAAGTCTGGGTTCTATAGATGCTGACTCCTAAGTCTGGCCTTACAGATTGATGCATCATCCTTGATTTCTGCCTCTGTGATGGCTGCCCCTTCTGCTCTTGCTTTGTCAAAGCTGGTATATCCGGAAGTGGAGGAGTCCAAGTTCAAGAATAAAGCGGGGGTAAAATTGCCCCGTGGGTGAGTTCAATGAGGCATATAATTTGGGAGATGGTGAGGTCACATGCAGTATCAAGAGTGGTGCTGTGGTTCAAGGCTCCAAGTCTCCCGGAGAGGGAATAATATGATTCCATATCTCCTTGTGTCTACCTCTGCCTCTAGCTAATCATGTTGATTTGTTTGTTTTGTTTAACCCTCCCATTTCCTCTGCCTTCTGCATGTCATTATTCTCTGTTCTTTGTGTCAGTACAATTTCATGGTGATTGAATTTGACACTGTGAAAATTAGTAATTTCCACAGAAAGGGTCACTAGGAACCCCCATCACCTCTTAAACTATTCTTGCACTCTCCTGTTGCACTCCCGCACTCCTGGGGCACTGGGACATCTCTTTTCTGAGGGGCTGAGATTACTCTAGACACCGTGTTCTTCCCTTATGCCCAATAACCACAGGAAGGAGAAGAATGTCCTGGAAGCTGCCAGCAATGGAGCCACAGATGCCGTAGGCCTTGCTACTAACGTAGCAGCCAACCTGATTGCCTTTTTGGCCGTGTTGGCCTTCATCAATGCTGCCCTCTCCTGGCTCGGGGAAATGGTAGACATACAGGGACTCACTTTTCAGGTAATGGATTCCATTTACCTGGGCAGTCCTTCTAGGGTGTGTTTAAGAAGTCCTTGAATTGCACATGTCTTCTGACCAACAGTGAGCTAAGGGAGCATGGCGGGGAGAAGGGGTTAGGAGACTGAGTCAAGGTTCCAGAGAAGTCTTGGGCTCCTGATGTGAGATATCTCTTTCTCTCACCCAGGTCATCTGCTCCTATGTCTTAAGGCCCATGGTTTTCATGATGGGTGTCGAGTGGGCAGACTGTCCAATGGTGGCTGAGATGGTGGGGATGAAATTCTTCACGAACGAGTTTGTGGCCTTTCAGCAACTGTCTCAGTACAAAAACAAGCGTCTCTCTGGAGTGGAGGAGTGGATCAAAGGCAAGAAGCAGTGGATTTCTGTAAGTGCCAGTCTGGAAAAGCATAAACAGTCTGTGGACAGACACAAAGTATTAGGCAAAAGTTTATCTCACACACACAGATCCCTCTCCAGGGTCCCAGGCCTGACCCTGGGAAGAGTCAGGGTCAAAGCAGAGTTTGACCCAAAGCAAGAGTAACAGTGTGCTTAGCTTCTGTGCCTGAGCTGCCCTGAGATCTCCCCCCTCCTCCACACTGACCTAGCTTCTCTCATAAAGTTCATAGGCTCTGAAGGCTTTGACAAGAAGAACACTGGACAGGAAACCAGGGTGGTTTTCTTGTCATTATCCCTGTAATAACTCAGGGAGCGGTTATTTTCTGAGCATACTTTCCACATTGCTTAGAGTGGTATGGACAAGATTGGGGGTTCTAAGTACTCTGGAACTTCTATCATGATTATACAACTGCACACATGGGACTGAGTTCATTTATTTTTGTTTTCCCTAGGTGAGAGCTGAAATCATTACAACGTTTTCACTCTGTGGATTTGCCAATCTTAGTTCCATAGGAATCACACTGGGAGGCTTGAGTGAGTTAATTCTTTTTCCCAGCTACCCAATATGCCAGCCAGGTCCCAGCATCTATAGTAGGCAGCCCTGGTGCTTCAGTACAAGTTGAGCCCAGATAGAGAAGCTGATGTGAAATGGTCCTCTCTGTTGGCAGTTAATTTGAAGTTCAGGTAATCACGCTACCTGGCTATGCGTGGAGCCAAGGCTGAGTTTATTTTATTTTATTTATTTTCCATTTATTTTTATTAGTTGGAGGCTAATTACTTTACAATATTGTAGTGGTTTTTGCCATACATTGACATGAATCAGCCATGGATTTACATGTGTTCCCCATCCTGATCCCCCTTCCCAAGGCTGGGTTTAGAATCTCAACTTCTGTTATTTTTTTTTTCCTTCTGGTTGGAGGCCCCAAAAGCCAATTTTATTTTTCTTTTTCCTATGAGGAACACTATAATGGTATTATTTTTATTTTGCCGTTAAATGGACATAGTACATAAATAAGTAAAAGTATTTTGTTTTTTTGTTCAGTGGTGAAGATACTTTCTGAAATTATGCTGCTCACCAGTTGACTTCATAGAAGTAGGCGTTGTGCAAGGAATCATAGAACAAATAAAAACAGAGACCTATAAGGTAGATAGATAGAGCAAGTGCTGTGAAGTGTTGGAATTAAAGCTATAAGTCACCAGGTATGGGAGGAATGAGTATTTTAAGCATACACAGATTACATTTAGATTGCTGAGAATATTGCTAAATGGCGATGGTTGGAGTAAATAATATGAAGAAAGTGGAGCTGTCCTTGAAGGAGGGGCAAAGAGAACGAGTGGATTCCAAGAGTTTGGAAGATCCTTGGGCTCCAAAATCGCTGCAGATGGTGACTGAAGCCATGAAATTAAAAGATGCTTATTCCTTGGAAGAAAAACTATGACAAACCTAGACAGTGTGTTAAAAAGCAGAGACCTTGCTTTGCCGGCAAAGGTTCGTCTAGTCAAAGCTATGGTCTTTCCAGTAGTCAAGTATGGATGTGAGAGTTGGACCATAAAGAAAGCTGAGTGCTGAAGAATTTATGCTTTTGAGCTGTGGTGTTGGAGAAGATTCTTGAGAGTCCCTTGGACTGCAAGCAGATCCAACCAGTCAGTCCTAAAGGAAATCAGTCCTGAATATTCATTTGAAAGGACTGATGTTGAAGCTGAAGTTCCAATACTTTGGCCACCTGATGTGAGGAGCCAACTCACTGAAAAAACCCTGATGCTGGGAAAGGTTGAGGGCAGGAGGAGAAGGGGATGACAGAAGATAGGATGGTTGGATGGTATCACCGACTTAGTATAAGCAAGCTCTGGGAGTTGGTGAAGGACAGGGAAGCCTGGCATGCTGCAGTCCATGGGGTTGCAAAAAGTCAGACACAACTGAACAACTAAAGAACAACAAATAAGAAAACTACAGCTTAGTGTGTTCATTTTTTATTGCACTCATGTTCTGGGCTAGAATCATTAAGTTGATTTACTTGGTAGCTGATCAAACAATTTAAAGGTGAAACAGTTTCCTTTCAGTTTCTTTTCCCCTTCTGTCACACAATTGTCTGTCTTCTAATTCTGATACCCGATTACCACCTGATTGTGAGATTGCCATCTAGTGGTGGAATACGCACGACATGACTAAGACTTAGATGAATGTTACTGGTCTCATCTCTCTGGCTCAAAATAGTCTGTCTAATTCTGTCCACCCTAAGCATGCCAGTTTCAACTAGTGAACACCCAAGGCATTTGCACTGTCTGAAGCAATGCAGAGCTTTTCTTGGTTCAGATACATCTTAGGAATGTTCACAGGACCACCGAAGTTAGAGTCAGACACACCATCCTTGACCTGGGGAGTGTCTAAGTTAGTGACCTATGAATACATATACTTCTAAGCACACCACTGGCAAGCATCTGATGGTTGGCAGTAAGAATGTGATTCATCTGCTGTGTTTTGATACTCAGCATTCTTCTAGTCGGGTTTCATGGGTATACCCGGTTGCCTGGCAGGGAAGAGATTGAATTGTTTTGTTTTGTTGTCTGCAGCATCAATGGTACCCCACCGGAAGAGTGACTTGTCCAAGGTTGTGGTCAGTGCTCTCTTCACAGGGGCCTGTGTATCCCTTATCAGTGCCTGTGTGGCAGGTAAGTGTCCCAGCTGTCTCAGAATAACTGATTTAACCATCTGTCTCACATGTGCATGGAAAAGGCTCCAAAGCTACAGTGTTCTCAATTTATACCCAGAGAATTAAGAGCCTTAAGGAACATGTGTAAAATCTTCCCCTTAGCATCTCTGTCTCCTTTATCCAGGAATCCTCTATGTCCCCAGGGGAGCAGAAACTGACTGTGTCTCCTTTCTAAACATGAGTTTCACCAACCGAACCTATGAGACCTACGTGTGCTGCAGAGAGCTCTTTCAAAGGTGAGTGAGCACTGGATCCCTGCTTGAGTCTCCTCTTTTATGCTTTCTTTCACTCAGGAATTTCTGGGATTGGAGAAAAGTAAGATCTTGAGGGTAATCACATGGATATTGAAGAGAACATGTAAGAAGGGGGATAGATATCTGTGGTGGTCTAGATCTCTCTTCTTTTCTA
This sequence comes from Dama dama, assembly GCF_033118175.1. Classification (NCBI taxonomy): domain Eukaryota; kingdom Metazoa; phylum Chordata; class Mammalia; order Artiodactyla; family Cervidae; genus Dama; species Dama dama. The sequence goes on from NC_083692.1 coordinate 37,771,415, forward strand.
TTATTAGATGCATACTCACTGTTAGCTCTAGCATGGGCAAATCATCAGTTTTACAAATGACGATACCCTGTATTGATGGGGTACTGAAAAGTGGAGGGGTAGCAGAAGAAGTAAGGGAGGGTGGTTTCCCTGATCAAAAGTGAAGTATTTATTGTGATTTGAATATAGATAGGTTATAGGTGAAGGTTGACAATGGTCCTGAGTGGCCCAAAACTTAAGAGCTTCTTCAGACAGAAATGAAGACTGAGAGAGATAAAGTTGAGTTGATAAAATCATGATGCATTCAGGTACATTCAGGCATGTAAAAATGAACTTGTTTACCAATTACTGGGATATTATTAGAATAGTTTTCTGGTTCTGTGTGTAAGGAATTCAGAGGTCACCAGTCCATCTTAAGATGAAAGTGAAAAAAAGCTGGATAGTCTGAAAAATCAGTAACTCTTCATGGATGTAAGAAACACAAGGCAAACTGCTGACCCTAAGATTGGAGCGACAGGCAAACACAGGGAGTCATGGTTTACTGGAGTCACAGAAACCTGTGCAGGGGCAGGAAAACCTGAAACTGCGGTTGTTGAAACCTCAGGGTGGACAAGTCTGAGTGTTAAAAACTCTGAGGGGACCCACTTATCAGGGGGAAACCCCACACTTTTGGAAGTTTTACCTCTTGGAACTAGACTAGGTTCTCATAGTAAATATCAGACAAAACCCCCCTCATGCTTCTGGCAGGTGGAGGGGAAAAGGAACTATTTTGAAATACACTGAAAACAAAGCACTCTGTTTTTTTAAAACAAGACCTGCCTTTAGGAAAAACGAATTAACCAAAACCTAACCACCTGGGGTATTATCAGAGTCCGCCTGACCTAGAAGAAGAAAGAGACCCAACTTCAGCCCACTCTAGCCATCCTGTCCCATTCAAGGAGGGAGGAAAGACTTGTGAAGACACTTGTGAAGTTTAGAGGCACAGGCTAACTAAAAGGCTGAGACCTGACCACAGGACAATAGAATGCCTCCCCTCACCAACATCTCACCATTACATTGCTAAGGTCTGTTTACAGCTGTTCCTTGTATGGGTGTCATGTCTAGTTATCAAGAAGAAATTACAAAACACACTAAAAGGCAAAAAACACAATTTGAGGAGACAGAGCAAGCATCAAAACCAGACATGGCAGAGATTTACAAATTATCAGAGTGGGAATTTTAAACAGCTGTGATTAACATGGACCTTCCCTAGTGACTCAATGATAAAGAATCCACCTGCCCGTGTAGGAGACACGGGTTCCAACCCTGGATTGGGAAGATCCCTGGAGAAGGAAATGCCAGCCTACTCCAGTGTTTTTGCCTGGGAAATTCCATGGAGAGAGGAGCCTGGAGGGCTACAGTCCGTGGGGTCACAAAAGAGTTGGACATGACTTAGTGACTAAACAACAATGATTACTACACTGAGGGCTCTAATGGATAAAGTAGGCAGCATGCAAGAACAGATGAGCAATGGAAGTACAGAGATAAAGGAATCCTAAGAAAGAACCAAAAGGAAATGCTGCAGATCAAAAACACTGTAACATAAGTGAAGAATGCCTTTGAATAGCTTATTAGTAGACTAAGCACATCTGAGAAAAGCACTTCTAGCTTGAAGATATATCAACAGAAATCTTCAAAACTGAAAAGCAAAGAGAACAAAGACTGGAAAAAAAACTAGAATAGAACATTCAAAGATTATGGGACAACTTCAAAAGATGTAACATACATGTAATATGAATACCAAAAGGAGAAGAAATGTTTGAAACAATTATGACTGAGAATTTCCCCAAATTAATGTCAAGCACCAAATCATAGATTTGGGAACCTCAGAGAACATCAAGCAGGATAAATGCCAAGAGAACTATACTTAAACATATCATTTTCAAATGATAGAAAATCTAAGACAAAGAAAGAATACCAAAAGAAGTCAGTTGAAAACTAAAGGGAGTATATCATAAGCTAAAAGAACTAGTTACAGGACACAGAAAGGAAAGAACTGAGGAACTAGAATGTTTGGTTCTGCAAAAGCAAAAGGTGTTTGTACCTGTACTGATATATGGGTGAATAAAGAGAGTTCTGGAAGATGAGGCTAAAAGATCTTATAAGGCCTTCTATGAAGTGCTAAGAAATTTAGATTTGGACTTACAGAATTCTGAACACATGCTGAGATGTTTTTTCAAAAGATCATGTTGGGTAGCCATTTGGATGTCGGGGAGACCAATAAACACATTGCTGTAATACTCTCAAGTAGGAGATGATGGGAGCTGATACTAAGTAGTTGTGAGGATGAAGATGCATTAGACCGAGGAGAATCAGTAGGGTTGTTTATTGAAGGGAAGAAAAGGGTAAGGAAGAGAAAGGAGTCTCAAATGTCTGTACCCTTTCTGGCTCGGGCAAGTAGATCTAAGGGCTGCCATTTATTAACTGACAAGAAGGGGATTGATTCTGGGAATGGGAGGAAAGGGGAGAGATTATGGCTTAATGCAGGTAAATATGTTGACTTAGAAGTACCTGTGGAAACGTCATGTGAAGCGACTTAGGTCTGGAAATCAGGAGAGAAATAAGAACTGGAGATAGATTTGGAAGTCGTCATTAAGTATGTGATCTTACATATGTTCACTATACAAGTAGAGGCTTGGGTACTAGCTCCTTAACAGGTAACTATGCTAGGTGAACAGATATTACCCTACTGGGTTTGGAGGTTTTTACCAGAGAAGGGAACCAATATCTTCTGAAAAAATAATCTTTTTGTTGCACTGATAAAGATGAATCATAATCTAGATAGATCACTGGTCTGGCATAGTTATGATTCCTCTGTTCTTGTGGCAGTTCAGTAGATGTCATTGTAGGCATAATCTGAAGTAAATGAATAAGGTGAAAATTGCTAATTTTTGTTTAATGATGAGTACATCACTGAACCTCACTAAAGGATTAATAGAATACTCTTTCCTGCTCATTTCTGCCCTCAGAAATGAACTGACTTTTTGCCTAAAGTCACTTACTGAGCATCATTAGTATCTAGAATCTGAAAGAGAATGTTTTTGTCCAGTTCATTCATAGTAAATATTTGGAGTGACTCCAGACCAAGATGACAACAAAGGAGTCTTGAATTTCCCTTTTCCTATGTATGCACCAAGCATACAGCTACACATGGAATAATTCCAATAAAAATCAAGAAACTAACTGAATGACTCCTATGACTGAGAAAATACCTACACTGAACTGGGTAGGAAAGGCCGAGACATACTCTCATCATAAACCGCACCCCTGGCAGAGCACCATGTAATGGAAAGGAACTCCCAACTCTAAGCGTCCCCCTAAGCAGTGAAGGGTTTAGACTGCACATCTATGGCCCCAGGGCTTAAGGCTCCACTCTGCCTACCTCCCTAACCCTTCATGTTTACCCGTGTAGGAGAATGAAACTGAACTCCTGTCTTATATCATATATAAAAGTCGACTCAGAATTGATTAAAGACTTGAACCTAAGACCTGAAACCTTGAAAATCCTTGCAGAAAACTTAGACAGCCCTGGACATTGGTCTTAGTAATGATTTTTTTTTTAATAAAATTTTTAAAATTGTAGTATATATGCTTGCTTTACAGTGCTGTGTTAGTCTGCTGTACAGCAAAGTGAATCAGCTGTATGTATACATGTATTTCCTCCGTCTTCAATCTCCCTCCCGCCCCGCCCCCATCCCACCCCGCTAGGTCCTTGCAGAGCGCTGATCTGCGTTCCCTGTGCTGCGCAGCACCTCCCACACATGCTATCTCACGCATGTGTGTATAGTGTAGATGCGTCAGTGCTGCTCTCTCAGTCAGTCCCACCCTCCGCTTTCCCTGCTGTGTCCACGAGTCCGTTCTCTATGTCTCTGTCTCTATTCCTGCCCTGCAAATATGTTCATCAGTATCATTTTCTAGATTAACATGCGATACTTGTTTTTCTGACTGATTTCACTCAGCATGACAGACTCTAGGTTCATCCATGTAACTACAATTGACCCAATTTTGTTCCTTTTTCTGCCTGAGTGATATTCCACTGGGAGCTTCCTTGGTGGCTCTGTGTGGTAAAGAATCTGTGGGCCAGGGCAGGAGCCACAGGTGACGCTGGTTCAATCTGTCCGTGGGCTCTCAGAAGAATCAGATGTGACTTAGCAACCAGAACAACAGCAGCAGTATTCCATTGTATATATGTATCCCATCTTCTGTTGATGGACATCTAGATTGCTTCCATGCCCTGGCTTTTTGTAAATAGTGCTGCAATGAGCAGTGGGGTACATGTATCTTTTTGAATTAATGATTTTCTCAGGGTATATGCCTAGTAGTGGGATTGTTGGGTCATATGGTAGTTCTATTTTTAATTTTTTTAAGGAACCTCTGCATGTTCTCCTTAGTGGCTGTATCAATTTGTGTTCCCACCAACAGTGCATGAGGGTTTCCTTTTCTCCACCCACTCTTCAGCATTTATTATTTATAGATTTTTTGATGATGGCCATTCTGACTAGTTTGAGGTGTTAACTTGCTGTGGTTTTGATTTGTATTTCTCTAATAATTAGTGATGTTGAGCATCTCTTCATGTGTTTGTTGGCCATTTGTATATCTTCTTTGGAGAAATGTCTGTTTAGATCTTTCATCCATTTTTTGATTGGGTTGTTAGTTTGATATTGAGCTATATGAGCTGCGTGTGTATTTTGGAGATTAATCCTTTGTCAGTTGTTTCATTTGCAAATATTTCTCTGAGGGTTGTCTTTTCATCTTGTTTATAGTTTTCCTTTGCTGTGCAAAACTTTTAAGTTTAATTATTTCACATTTATTTCTGTTTTTATTTTCATTATTCTAGGAGGTGGGTCAAAAAGTATCTTGCAGTGATTTATGTCAAAGAGTGTTCTACCTATGTTTTCTGTAAGAGTTTTATAGTATCTGGCCTTACATTTAGGTCTTTGATCCATTTGAGTTTATTTTTGAGAATGGTGTTAGGAAATGTTCTAATTTCATCCTTTTATATGTAGCTGTCCAGTTTTGCCAGCACCGCTTATTGAAGAGGCTGTCTTTTCTCCATTGTGTTTTCTTACCTCCTTTGTCAAAGATAAGGTGACCATAGGTGTGTGGATTTATTTCTGGAGCTTTCTGTCCTGTTCCATTGATCTGTACTTCTGTTTTTGTTAGTAATTTTTTTTTTTTTTTTTTGAAACCAAAAGCAAAAGCAACAAAAACAAAAAAGAGCCAACTGGGACTTCATCAAACTAAAAAGCATCTGCACAGCAAAAAAAAAAATAAAGAAAGGTCAACTAACAAAATGGGAGAAAATATTTGCAAAACACATATCCAGTAAGGAATTAATATACAAAATATACAAGGAACTTATATAGATTGATAGCAACCACCCCCAAATAATCCAATTTAAAAATGAGCAGAGGAATTGAATAGACATTTTTCCAAAAAAGTCACCCAAATGGTCAATTGCCAGCAGGTACATGAAAAGGTGCTTGATGTCACCAACTAGCAAGGAAATACAAATAAAACCAAAATGAGGTATCACCTTACACCTATTAGGGTGGCTGTCATAAAGAAGACAAATGACAACAAATGCTGGCAAGGATGTGGAGAAACGGAAACCCTTTTCCACAGTTTGTGGAATCGTAAAGTGGTACATACAGTTGCTTGGAGGTTCCTGAAGAAACTAAAAATAGAACTCTACCATATTATCCAGAAATCTCATTTCTGGATATATATCCAAAGGAAGCAAAGCCATTATCTGTACTCCCATGTTCATTGCAGCATTATTATGGTTCCTGTTGTCGCCATGGTATTGAAACGACCTGTGTGTCCACTAACAGATGGATGGATAAGTAAAATGTTGTAGAAGTACAAAGCGGAAGGTTATCATCCTTAAAAAAGAAGGAAATCCTGGTATTTGCAACAATGTGGATGAACAGTTACACTAAGCGAATTAAGCCAGAAAAAGACAAATGCTGCATGGTCTCACTCATATGTGAAATCTAAAAAAAAAGAAATAAAAATTGCACGTACAGAATGGTGGTTGCCTGTGCCTAGTGGCTGGGGGGATAGGGAGAAGCTGGTATAATAGTACAAACTTTCAGATATAAGATGACTAGATCTGAGAATTTAATGTATCTCATGGTGACTATAGTTAATAATACTGTATCATATAATTGAAATTTGCTAAGAGAGTAGAACTTGTGTTCTCATCACGCACACACAAAAGTAAATATGTGAGGCGATGGATGTGTTAATTAACTCAATGTTTGGAATCCTTTCACAATATATGCATATGTCAACTCATCACACTGTACACTTTCTGTATATTACAACTTTATTTGTTAATTATACCTCAGTAAAGCTGAAACACACATACATATACAACCAAGCCTGAGCTGTTTTCTTTTTTTCCAAACTTTAAACTTTTTATTTTGTATTGGAGTATAGCCTATTAACAGTATTGTGGCAGTTTCAGGTGAACAGGGAAAGGACTCAGCCATACATGTACATGTATCCATTCTCCCCCAAACCCTCCTCCCATCCAGACTGGTACATAACTTTGAGCAGAGTTCCATGTGCTATACAATAGGTTTTTGTTGGTTATGCATTTTAAATATAGTGGTGTATACATGACCTTCCCAGTGTTTTCCTTTCTTAAGAAGGAAGTGGTTTGGAATATCATCTCACTTTTTTGAATAAATTCAATTCTAAATCACATTACAAAGCATAAATTTTGCTTCAGTGATGTTTGGAAAGGACTATGGTTAGGAATTGGAATTGGGCACAGAAGCAGACACATTGTATAGGGTTTCTTGCTAGTACTATCTTGGGCATGAATAAAAAATACACTTAAGTCTGTCCTACTTACTTGGTCATTGTGATTGGATTCATTAATAGGCTTCTGTTTTTGTTTTCACCTGCTTGGTAGAACTTACTGATACATCTTGTTGCATTGTTTTTATCTGACCCACTGTGTATCTCTCTGGTTTTTCATTTCAGTACTTCTCTGAATGGGACCTACAACCCTCCTTCTTTTTCTGGTCCCTGGGAAGATAAAGAATTCAGTGCTATTGCGCTTTATAACTGCTGTGATCTCTACACCAGTGCTGTCTGTGTCTAAAGCTGGTTCATTTCCGTAAAAGTCCTAATCTGGATGGCTTTTTGATGGCAAAGGTATTTATGTACTCAGAGTTCTCATTCCTATAACTCATGCACCTTGATCTTTAACAGTAAACATAAAATTTTCATTTTGGTTCACTATATGTCAGTAATGAAAATTAGCACTCATTTTTCCATTATTTAGCTGAACCAAGCAAGAAATTTCATATGGGCTCTGTTTAAACCTAGAGTCAAAATAAATACTACCATATCAAAAAATATCTTACAAACCTTGCTTCTAGTTGCCATCTTAAGAATTATATGATGTAGTATGCTTTAAATGTGATTTGGCATGTAATGTGTACTGAGGTAAAAAGCTGTATTTCTTGGAGTTCTGTGGATGAACTGGGTTTATGGTACTAAAGGTATACATGAAATTTACATGAATATTGAATAATAAGATTTTTCTGGTTGTCACGCATTTGTAAACCTGAAAACTCCTTAAAATCATTACATAGTAATATTTCCTGTATGCAGACTTACAAGGAATGTCTGTTTCTTAGCGGCCCTTGTTTTGTTTTAGTATTCTGCTTTAGTGCCATTTTGCTTCAAGTTTACTGACTCTTCTAAAATGATGGTTTGCAGGGGAGATGACACTTTTTCCTTCCAGAGGACATTTGTCAATGTCTTGAGGTATAATTAATTGTCACAACTGGGAGGATGCTACTGATGTCTTCTATTGCGTAGAGGCCAGAAATGCTGCTAAACATTCTAGTGTGCACGGGTCAGCCTCCACAACAAAGAATTCTCTGGCCCCAAATGTCAACAGTGCTCAAGTTGAGACACTCTGACTTAGAATATTTCTTATATCTAATATTATTTATAATATTATAGCCTTAAGGAAGAGTTTCAGAAGAATGTAGGAGTTCCTCAAAAAGTTAAACATAAAATAACCATATGGCCCCACAATTCTATTCCTTGGTATACCCAAAAGAATTGAACACGGGTGTTCAAACAAGTACATGCACATGCATGCCCACAGTAGCACTATTCACAGTAGTCAAAAGGAAACAGTCCAAATGTCTATCAGCAGTTGAATGGATAAACAAATAGTGTTATGTACATACAATGGAATTTTATCCAGTCATAAAAATCATGAAGTACTGATATATCGTACATGGATGAACCTAGAAAACATTATGCTAAGACAAAGAAGCCAGACACAAAGGCTTATTATTATTATATCATTCTATTTTGTATGATTCCCTTTATATGAAATATTCAGCATAGATAGATCCATGGAGACAGAACACATATTGGTGGTTGCCAAGGGGAGGTGGTGGGAGGAGGAGCAGGGATTTACTGCTTAACGAGTATGCGGTTTTACTGTGGAATGATGGAAATGTTTTGGAACTAGATAGAAATGGTGGTTACACAACATTGTGAATGTACTAAATGTCACTGGTTTGTTAACTTTCAAATGGATAATTTTATATTATGTGAATTTCCCCTCAATAAATTATATATATGTGTGTGTATATATATGTATGTAAATAAATATAAATACCATTTGTAAGTCCCCTTAGCGAATCTGCCTTCTTCCACTTCACAATTATCTGAGCTCAGAACCTCTTGGCCTTCCTTCTTGTCTCCGTTCTTATCTTCTCTTCCTTATTTTTTGTAAGTACCAGACCACCTTACCTGTCTCCTGAGAAACCTGTACAAGAGTTAAGAAGCATCAGTTAGAGCTGGACATAGAACAAGGACTGGTTCAAAATTGGGAAAGGAGTATGACAAAGCTGTATGTTACTCTGCTTATTTAGCTTCTCTGCAGAGTACATCCTGCGAAATGCTGGGCTGGATGAAGCACAAGCTAAAATCAAGATTGCTGGGAGAAATATCAACAACCTCAGATATGCAAATGATACCACTAATGGCAGAAAGTGAAGAGGAACTAAAGAGCCTCTTGATGAGGGTGAAAGAGGAGAGTGAAAAATCTGGCTTAAAACTCAACATTCAAAAAACGAAAATCATGGCTACTATCATTACCATTTAAGAAGCTGAATTCACAACCAGGGATTTACTGCATTCTGTGCCAAATTTAGTTCACACAAGGAAGGGTCTGGGATGGAGGGCTCTCCTTATCTTCTTTCAGGGGTTCAGTTCAGTTCAGTCGCTCAGTCGTGTCCGACTCTCTGCGACCCCATGAATTGCAGCACGCCAGGCCTCCCTGTCCATCACAAACTCCCGGAGTTTACTCAAACTCATGCCGGCATTCTCATTCTGTCTCCTGTTTGAAGTGAATTTGATCTACACTCTGGCACGTAAGAGGGCTGCGCTATAACAGCAGTAAGTGTGACAACACCATCAGCAGAAGAGTCTCACAAGCAGGAAGAACGAACAGGAAAAGTGAGGACTGAATGGGATTGGCATAAATGCAGTGCCGCCTCTTGAGGCCGAGAGGCACTCGCACAGTAGCGCAGCAGTGACCAGGGGTCACAAAGAGTCGGACACGACTGAGTGACTGAACTGAACTGATGAGGGTGGAAGCAGGTTGGGCGGGCCCAAGTTGTGTGTGAAGTGCTGGTCAACCCTGAGGCACAAGGCAGGGACCAGTTGCTCTTGGGCTCTGTCCTGGGGGGTGGTGGGTGTGCAAACATGCCTACTTGGTGTTCTGGGAGATGCCATGGAGCCCATGCTTGACGACTTTCACAACCGTCTCCCAGCTTCCATCCCCAGTTAAGGAGCCCCAGGCAGAGAGGAGAGAGGAGGCTGAGGAAGGGTGGGCAAGAGAAAAGATCGGGAGGACCCAGGTTGTGTGTGAAGTGCTGGTCAACCCTGAGGCACAAGGCAGGGACCAGTTGCTCTTGGGCTCTGTCCTGGGGGGTGGTGGGGTGTGCAAACATGCCTACTTGGTGTTCTGGGAGATGCCACGGAGCGCATGCTTGACAGCTTCCATCCCCAGTTAAGGAGCCCCAGGCAGAGAGGAGAGAGGAGGCTGAGAAAGGGTGGGCAAGAGAAAAGATCGGGAGGACCAGGAGAAATGGAGGTTATGGAAGGGGCTGGTTAGGATGTGGAAATGAGGAAAGGAGAGTGGCAGACTGGGTCACCCAAAGAGTAGAATCTGTTCTCTCAAACACTGTACCGTAAAGCCTCCATTGTGTATATCATTCCACCGCCTGCCATTTTTATTTTTTTGTGTGTACGTCTTTCTAGATCAGTACACATAGATCTACCTCATTCATTTTCTTGGCTACCTGGTATACCATGTAAGGAGGTACCCTATTTGTGGACATTTAGGTTGACTTATATTTGACCAATTATTTCTAAAGGCCTAACTGAGTAGGACTATGACTTAGTTACCGAACAGCAACAACGGTGAGGTAGACAGTTTGTGTTTGACTCCCACTTCTGACTCTCCTTTGCATGCCTGACCTACTCTTGGTGAGTCTTTGCCTAAGGTATTGGTTGTCAAACATTTAAATATTCCCATATTCTGTGGGAATAACTGACTTTTAAGACAGGAATGAAAAGATTAGGAGCCAGAAGATCTGGATTCAGAGGCCTGGCCTGAGTCCCTTTCAAGTCCTATACAAGTTTTTAATATCTGAAAAGCCCAACTTCCAATTCGGCTTAATGAAGATGATGATAATCATATCCACTTTATAAATTGCTAGAAATTTTGAAATAATAATGTATATTAAAAAACTACATAAGAAGTGAAAGTATAAGGATCTTAAATGCAGAGCATTTGCTCCTTTATACATGAACATTTGCTTGGCATTTATCAGGCTTCTGGCATTGCTTAATGAGATTGGTGTGTACCCTCCCCCAAACCCTCCCCCTGCTCCCCGCCCCCCATTTAATTCCTAAAACAATCCTTTAAGGAAGTTACTGTTGTTATCACAGTTTTCCAAAGGAGGAAATACACACTTAGATTGAGTTGCTCCCTAGAGTCACATAGTAAGTGAAAGAATCATGATTTGATCCCAGAGTCTCAAACACTATGTCTGTTTTCATCCTATCCCAGCCCTCCCTACCTTCCTTACCTCTCTAATCTAGTACCTCAGGGTCCACCAGTTTAACTCAGATGATCTCAGCAGCTTCTAAAGTATTAATATTTATTATTTCTGAAAGACTTGTGTGCCCATCATGTCCTGCTGTGTGGCATCCTTTGTATTTTTGTCTTATTTTGCTATTTGTCTTTTTGTTGTCATCTATTGCAGCACGTATAAAAATGGTTATTATAAAAACCTCAAGGTTTTTGACAAGTCTCTCAAAACAGAATTGTCTTTACTTTTTCATCTCTTTGAATATGGAGTTCCATGATGTCAGAGACTAAGTCTGTTTTATTTGTTACCAAAGCTCTAGGAGCTAGCATTATTCTAGCAAAATGAAACAAACAAGCAAGCAAAAAATGCATTTAATATTTGTTGAGACAAAAAAGATGAAGCTCCAAGGGTTTTTGCCTGGATACCTAGGGGCCAAACACAGGGAGAGAAAGTGTCTGTTATATGAAAGAACATACATAAAGCCCTTATACTGCCTGGTACAGTGTTGTTATTTTTGCGATATGTATAATATATATGTATATGTATATTATATATGTATAATAGGTTTGGCAAGGGTATGGGTTGCAGGTAGAAAGTGAAATCAAAAGAAAATAAAAATGGAGCAGAATGATGCTGGTTAGTTTGTGAATAGATGTCCAGTGAGGAATTTACAGGGAGAAAACTTCAAAGGTCATTTAGGAACAGGGATACTTAATATTTAACCCCACGAACTTTGCCCCCAAATCTGTAGTAAAAATCTGCTCTATATATGATCTGGTGCCAGTGGTATTTTGATCACTTCAAGAATCCAGATGGTATCTAGTACAAATGGTGTGGTATAAGCATTTGAGTCAGCAGAGAGAGAGCAATCATCAGGAGTAAAACAGAGCTGTAAATTATAAGGAGAGAAATAGTCCAAGGAAGCTCAGAAACATTGGAAACAATGCTGGGTTTTCTCATTTTATATAGGATGGGAGTTCAAGACCATTTCTATTAAAATGTGGCAATTGGGGTATTCTCCAGTAGGCTGGAGGACTTTTGAGATACCAAGACAGTTAAACCTTGAGTTACACTGCTGTGATTATTCTCTGTAAGTTGTGCTTATGTTATGTCCTCCTGGACTGTGAAATTTCACAGCTGGACTGTGAAATTTTGCATCTAGAGAGGAGAACTGAGTTGAGTTTGTATGGCATATTTCTGCTTATGAATTTCTTTTCTTTTTTTTTTAACATGAGTTCATTGGAACTAACAAAACTTTTTGTGGTATGTATGATGGCATCACTCTTCTCCTTTCTATTTTAAAACAAGGAAACTCAGGCACAGAGAGGTTAAGCACACTTGCCCTTGGTTACAGAGCTAGCAAGTACCTCAGCCAGCATAGTTTAGTGAAAAGACATAGTGTAATAAGGCTCTTCACTATATGGGTGAAATTTAGCTTTCCAATCTCTTTTTTTCCTGTCTTTAAAAAAAATTGAGATACAGTTGATTTACAATATTATATTTTAGGTGTTTTAGGTGTATAACATAGTGATTCAAAATTTTTATACTTTATACTCCATTTATGGTTAATAGAAAATATTGGCTGGGACTTCCCTTGTGGTTCAGTGGCTAAGAATCTGCCTGCCAATGCAGGGGGCGTGGGTTTGATCTCTGGTCTGGAAACTAAGATCCCACATACCGCAGGACAACTGAGTCCACGTCCTGCAACTGCTGAGCCTGCACTCCCTAAAGCCCGTGCTCCACAGCAAGGTAAGTAAGCCGCCATAAGAAGAAGCCTGGATACTGCAACTAGAGAGTAAGCCCTTGCTTGGCACCGCTAGAGAAAGACTGTGAGTAGCAATAAAGACCCAGCACAGCCAAAAATAAAAAAAATCAGTAAATAACAAGTAAACATTGGCTATATTCCTTGTATACAATATATCCTTGTAGCTTATTCACTTTATGCATCGTAGTTTGTACCTTTTAATGGCCGATCCCTATCCTGTCCCTCCCCCTACTAGTTTATTCTCTATATCTTTGAGTCCTTTTCTTTTTGTTATATTCACTAGTTTGTTTTATTTTTTAGAGTCCATGTGTAAGTGATAACATTCAGTATTTGTCTTTCTCTGTCAGACTTATTTCACTAAGCGTGATACCCTCCAGGTCCATCCATGTTGTTGCAAATGGCAAAATTTCATTTTTTTAAAAATAGCTGAGTAGAAATTCATCCAATCTCCTTCTTACCACTGTCTCATGCCACTCATCCATGTACACAGTGACCACAGAGATCTACAGGCTTTCCCTAAGAAATCTATAGCTCAGTGACTTTGAAAGAGGTAGCTCTAAACCCTCAGAGCCACTGTTCTCACAGTCATACTAATGAAGATTAATGACTTCATTAAAGGGTTGTTGTGGGGATTAAATTTCCTAACTTTAAGGCATCGAAACACAGAGATGTTTAAGGAATGTTCTCTCCTTGATTCCCTGACTTTATTTCTCTTTCCTGTCTTTCAACTTTAAGTTCAATACTTTCTGCATAACTCTACCACATGTTTCTTATATCTCTCTGCAACTTCAATGGCACCTGGCTTCATGTCCTGTGCGTGCCCCAACTCCTCTCCTGAGGCCAAAGGTAGTCTCAGAAGAATGGGGCAAAGGACTATGTTAGTTCTGGCTGGTAGTTACTGAGGGTGGCCTGAGGGTACCACATTTAAGGTACAAGACCAAAGATCAGAAATGATGGCACCAAAGCTGTTTTCAGGTAATGGAGGTGATGTAGATCCAGGAACAGGGGCAACTAGGCCATCAAAAGGTTTCAAACAAGTACCAGACACTCATGATAAACACTTGTTATCATCACTAAGAAAAGCATGATTTAGGAAATTTATTAGAAACCACCCGTGTTACAACTTACATTTTTTATTAGATCATAACTTCTATCAGTTTTTATTTTTAAAAGTTCAACTCTTATATCCAGAAGAGTAAATGCATATTTTATGAAAGCCCCAAATCCACTTTTGACTGTTTCAAGGCTCATGTCTATCACATTAATCACATAGATTTACCTTGACCATAAAAATACTCTCCATATATTTTAAGCAGGAATCAAAACAGAATATTGAAGCCATTTTTAACACATAGAACAGCAATTTCTTTGCTGAAATCATATTTCCATTTGTCAAGAGCTGTTGTTCCATCAAGGGAAGCAAGCATTATGTCCATGGCAGTGAGTATCTCATAAAGAAAACATAGGGAAGGGAGCCCTCTTTTCCACAGCGACAAGACTTAAGATTTGAATTAATCATTAAGTGAAGGATATTTATTTATGATTAACCAAGCTTAGAGGATCATGTAGCAAATTTCCCAAAGAAAGTATTATCCTTCAGATATTCAATTGACATTTGAGGTCTCCTGTATTCATGGTTTCAGAAGCAAATTTATGACTCCATGAATGGGCAAATTATCCTTCAGCTACATGGCTATGATTTATAAACAAAACAAAAAAACCAATTTATTTCCTTAGTGGATTTCAGAGACAAGTTAAATGTTTAAAATAATTTTTTAAGGTGGCAAAACAATGAAAGGCATTATTGCTAGTTATATTTTTTTTAAAGGTAAGATACTCAGCTGCATTGCATAGCTGTGTGTTGCCTGGTCAGTGGCTACCACTGTTGTCAATTTGTTGCAAATCCATTTGGCTGCTTGATTGTCCCCCGCTGCTGTGGACCACTGCCCATGGCGTCATTGAACCACTCAGATGTGTCTGTATCAGAGTGATGACTGAGTCCCATGGTGCCTAACAAAGGCTTAGAGAAGAGGGAGGGACTGGAGGAGGATGTTCATAACAGTGTACAGATCACAAGACAATCATACACAAAAGTTTCACTTAATTACTATTAATAAGAATAGCTAACATTTGCTGAGTGCATACTGAATGCCAGGCACTGGGGTATTACTTGACTGAGTTCTCACAGAAACCCTATCAGTTATCCTACAGTCATAAAGTAACAGCCCCTTCTCCCCTCTAGCCCCCACAAACTGAGGGTTCCCCACAGGTAGTACTGACTGGGAGGAAGAACTGAAGAACCTGGAATTTGGCTAGAATGGACTGCAGAGGCTCTGGCTTCCCAAGAAGGTACCTGGGAGGGGTGGAGTGGGGGTTGAGTAATATAATCCAGACGTATACGGGAGTTCTGTCTGGGGATGGATAAAACTTAGCCCATGAGAGACAGGAGATGAAATGAGTCAGCATTGCTCACTCTTTCTCCTGTGTGATGGGCTGTTCTAAGAAATAGTGGCTTCATAAGTGCTCCCTCCCTGGAGACGTGATGCCATGGTTAGCTTCAGCTTTGCAGTGAAGCTATGGCCATCTTGGTAACACATCCTTTATGTTGTTTTCACTTTTTCCCTACCTCACTTCTTTGTTCTCTTACACTTTCTTCCTTAGAATTCCACCCATCAACAAAGCTTCAGTACATAATCTTCTGCTTCAAGCTTTGTTTTCTTAGGACTCTATGTTAAAAAGCACTAATACTAAAACTGTTTTGTTAATTTTTAAAAATCGTTTGGTCACACCACATGGCACATGGGACCTTAGTTCCCGACCAGGGATCAAACCTGTGCCCCCTCTGTTGGGAGCAGGGAGTCTTAACCACTGCACTGTCAGAGAAGTCCAGTGGCACTTCAGAGAATCAGTGGGAACAGGATGACTTTGGTAAGCCTCACACGTGAAATGACATGCACAAGGACTTGCACTGTTTTGGTAGGAGTTTGGGGCCAAGGTGTCAGGGATGGGGAGCAAGAGAAAAATGAGGTAACAACAAGCTTATACATCAGCTAGAACCGATGATCAAGTTTTGAGTTTCTTTAGAAAGGTGTGGTTTTAGAAAAGAAAGTCCCATATTTGTGAAAAACTTTAAGAGACTATATTCCAGAACTGAGGGGGAAATGTAGCTGAAGAGCTGAAGAACAGACCACTCTTTCTGTCCCTTTCTTCTCTGCCTCTGTGTAGTCTTTGGACCCCAAAGACCGCCATCAGAAGTCTAAGTGATCACCATCAGTGACTGCATCATTGGGAGGACATTTTCACAGAGGGTACTGGGAGGGGAAGTGATAGCCAAGGGTTT
Organism: Dama dama; assembly: GCF_033118175.1. Lineage (NCBI taxonomy): Eukaryota > Metazoa > Chordata > Mammalia > Artiodactyla > Cervidae > Dama > Dama dama. The sequence continues at coordinate 37,787,685 of NC_083692.1, forward strand.
AAACAAGGTGTTGTTGATGGAGCAAGAGAACGTGACTACTCTGGAGTTCTGCTTCTATATCTCTAATCCCAGGCAGTGTGGAGTAGAGGAAATAAACCCAGACTTTAGTTAGGTGACCTGGGACTTTAAATCCTAACTCTGCCACCTGCCGGTGACATCGGTTTTGTCCATAAGAAAATTGTGATAATACCTCCCCCGCAAGGTGGCTGTGAGGATAAGGAGTAACATCCCATCTTTGCAGTGCCTGGGAGAAAGTACTGAAGAAGAGGTAACTTATTTTTTCCTGTTTTAACATTCACTTAGATATACAAGCAACATCTCAAAGCCTAGTTTTGTTTCTTCCCAAAGCAGTCCCTCCTCCAGACCTGTCTCTTTGCATCAGTAGCTCTGTCATTCTTCTAGACATCCAGACTAAACACCTGTTGTATTGGATTTCTCCTCATTCTTCATCTGCCTAGTTGTAACCAGTCACAAGATCTTACCCTTTTCCTTTCCTTCTACCATCCTTGTCTGATATCTCAGAATTTCCTACAAGGACAGTTGCTGTTGTCTTCTTAGTTCAGTTCAGTTCAGTTGCTCAGTCATGTCCAACTCTTTGCGACCCCATGGACTGCAGCATGCCAGGCTTCCCTGTCCATTACCAACTCCTGGAGCTTGCTCAAACTCATGTCCATCTTCAACTCCTGGAGCTTGCTAAAACTTCATGTCTATCATGTTGTCTTCTGGCTGGTCTCAAATACCATTTTACTATGGCCACTTCTTTGTGCTACAGTCTTCATGGATCCTTGTTAGCTATGGAATGAAGTCTGAATTCTTATGTTTATTAAAACCTTTCACAATCTGGTCATATGGTTGCCGGATTGAGTAAATAAAAATACAAAGTGCCCAGTTTTTAGATGAACAATCAATTTGAGGGGTTAAAGTATGTCACATGCAATATTGGGGATGTATTTATACTAAAGACTTTTTTTTGCTGTTTATCTGAAATTTAAAAGAAATCAGTTGAGTCACTCAATGGTGTCTGACTCTGTGACCCTATGGACTGCAGCATGCCAGGCTTCCCTGTTCCTCACCAATTCCAGGAGCTTCCTCAAACTCAGGTCCGTTGAGTCCGTGATGCCATCCAACCGTCTCATCCTCTGTCGTCCCCTTCTCCCCCTGCAATCAATCTTTCTCAGCATCAGGACCTTTTCCAATGAGTCAGTTCTTCACATCAGGTGGCCAAAGTATTGGAGTTTCAGCCTCAGCATTAGTCCTTCCAATGAATATTCTGGACTGATTTCCTTTAGGAATGACTGGTTTGATCTTCTTGCAGTCCAAGGGACTCTCAAGTTCTAAAGCATCAATTCTTTGACTGTCAGCCTTCTTCATGGTCCAACTCTCACATCCATACATGACTACTAGAAAAACCATAGTTTTAACTATACGGACCTTTGTCGGGAAAGTAATGTCTCTGCTTTTCAGTATGCTGTCTAGTTTGTCATAGCTTTTCTTCAAAAGAAATACATTTATTTATTTGGCTAAGCCAGGTTTTAGTTGACGCATGTTGGATCTTTGTTGCATCATATGAACTCTTAGTTGGGGCATGTGGGACCTAGTTCCCTGACTAGGAATTGAACCTGGGCCCCCTGCATTGGGAAGTTGGAGTCTTAGCCACTGGACCACCAGGGAGGTCCTGAGCTAGATATATATTATTTTTAATGAGAGAACATCTGTGATTCTCTTTCAGTCCCCAACCCTCAATCTTCTCTTTCATTTTGTTTTCTTTCTTCCCCAGCATGGAGGCAGTGAGGTGGAGGCATGTGGGGGTGAGCGGCATGGAGGTGCTGTGGCAGCTGTCCTGCACCCCAGGACACACACACCAACGTGGAGAGGAAGGCACTGTGCAGAGCGCTTTGTTGTGCCTACTGGTGTTCAAGAGCAAGGTGAGGAGACACACAACAGGGCTGGGAGGCTGTTTCCATTGAGCAAATAAGAAAGTCGATTGAGCAAATAATATATTTGGGATTATGAGAGCCAGATTTCTCACCATTGGAGAAGGAAACATAGAAAGAGGCAAAGTTCAAAAGAACCCTGAGGTGTTGTATTGGTGTTGAAAGTATTAGTATGAATTCATAGATACACACCTACTTATATTCATAGACTTCCCAGCTCTGTCCTCTGAAAAAAATCTGGAAGCAGTGATGCCCTAGTAGCAGCAATAAGCACATCTAGTAGCCAGATCTTGGTTTCCAAATACCACCCTTCTCTAACATACCAGGAGTCCTTGAAAAAAAACGACTGATTCCAGGGGTGGGGCAGGGAATATACAAGATGGTACTGAATCATGAGAGAATATGAAGTGTTTGTGTTTCATGTTGCTAGAGCAGAGGTCAGTGTGAAACTTGTGCATGTGTATATGTGTGTGTGAGATAGTTATGAAGCATAGTTTTAGCTCTTTTGTTTAGGCTGTTGATCATTTTGAATTAATTTTTGAGATATTTTACGAAGTAAGAGTGTGGGTATCCAGTGGTCCCAGCAATATTTATGAAAGAAATTACTCTTTCCTTGTTGAACCATCTTGCCATCTTGTTGAAAATCTTTTGGCCAGAGATGTATGGATTTATTTCTGGACTCTCAGTTATATTGTTGGTCTATGTATCTATCCTTATGCCAAGACCACACTGTTTTAGGTTAGGTGGCACTAGTGGTAGAGAACCCACTTGCCAGTGCAGGAGATACAAGAGATGCGGGTTGGATACCTAGCTCAGGAAGATCCCCTGGAGAAGGAAATGGCAACCCACTCCAGGATTCTTGCCTGGAGAATCCCGTGGACAGAGGAGCCTGGCAGGCTACAGTCCATAGGGTTGCACAGAATCAGACACTGAAGTGACTTAGCACATAGCCATATAATAAGTTTGGAAATTGGGAGTGAGACCTCCAACTTTGCCCTTCTCTCTCAGTATTGTTTTGGCTGATCAAGACCCCTTGCATTTCCCTTTGAATTTTAGAAGATTGGCTTTTCCATTTCTTTAAACAGCTTCTGTGGTTGGGTTTTATTTTGATTTTTTGTCTTTTCCTCTCTCATTTTGTTGCATTGAAAATAAGATTGCTGTAGGCTCCCCCAACTTCTTTATTATTTTACCTCTGCTGTTCTTAAAATGTATAAATAAGTAAGTTCTCAGGTTTAGTTATTAAATTTTTTTTTCATCTACTTCATGTTAAATTTTTTTTCATCTACTTCATGTTAAAATGTGTATTTTTTATCATATAAGTAGTTCCATAAATTTTGCCTTTTCCATGAAGCCTTCCCAAATTGATTATTGGGAGGGAAAAAAAACAAATTCCCTCTCTTCTTTTATTTTTCCCTCTCTTCTCCTAATACATTTGGACATGAGAATCCTAAGTTGTTCTTGCTTCAGAATTATTCCCAAATATGTTCACTCTTGCTTTAATGAAAATGTACTAAAAATCATAGAATTTAGAGTTGGAGGGGACCTTAGGAATATAATGCAGATTCCTAGTTAAATGGAGTTGAATGAACACTATTCATTTATCTCTGCTGCCTATCCCAAGTCTTCTAAAAGCACAGTAAGTTAAAAATGTATAAACCCACAAGACAAAGAACCTGGGTAAGCAGATGACAGCAACCACATTTTGTGGAAACTGACTTAGCAGAGTAATGATTCCCTAAGCTATTAGTGGAGGACGCCATAGTAAGCCACTTTTTATTTTAATTAATTAATTTATTTTAGTTATTTAGATTTAAAAGGTTTGTTTGTGCTGGGTCTTCATTCTTGCACTTGGGTTTTCTCTAGGTGTGGCAAGTGGGGGCTACTGTTCGTTGCGGATCACAGGCTCTAGAGCATGGGCTTAGTAGTTGTGGCACATGCTTTGTTGCTCCGCGGCATGTGGAATCTTCCCAGACTAGGGGTTGAACCCGTGTCCTCTCATTGGCAGGTGGACTCTTACAACAGAGAAGTTTCACAAGCCAATTTTTAGAACCCCTAGGAAAGATTAGGTGGTGGCAGTACCAGATGTCCCTGAAAGAGAGAGTGTGAGTGAAACAAACAAAAAGCATAGCTAGTACAGGAATACTGTACTGAAAATGGGAACTAAGTTAATGTCGGTGTTAGATGTCTCAGCCCCTTTCTGCAACTCAACTCTGAGAACGCTGGCAACCACGCTTGCTCCACACTCTCCTTGACCCACAGGCAATTGGGTGATTCCTCAGTGTGAAAACCTCTGAGCCCAAGAGGGGCAAAACCCTGCAGTCCTATATGATCTGCCTACACTGACGAGCCCAGCCTCCTACCTTGCCTTGCCCTGCCCCTGGGCTCCTTGCTCCTCGTATACAGCCAAGGCTCACCCGCAGTCAAGGAAAGCCCCAGTGTGAAGGACAGACACCAAAAGAAACCCAGAAGACGTTCAGGCCATGAAGCTGGCAGGAAAACTTGTTTTAAAAAGTTCTATTGTCTGTCCTTGAAGATATCTTGTCCCTTCAAAGGAAAAAGACTTTTAAACGGAGCTTTCAGAAGAAGAAAGACTCTTATAAATTGAAAATACTGCGGTAGAAGTGAAAAATTCAACAGAAAGGAAGGAAAATAAGATAGAGACCCCTGATAACTGAAACCATCTGTACCCACACAGCTTACTGTTTACAGTAAGTATTTATTTTTTGTTTCATTCCACTTATTACAAGTATAAGTTTATTATTACAGGGAACTTTTTCAGGAGGCAATGAAAGATATAAATAATATTGTTTATTCCAGGAGTTTCCTCCCCCCAAACCCATGTAAATGCTGAGCTTACCAGTAGATAGCATCAAGCAACAGCTTACTCCTCTAGACTCTTTGAAACCTCCATCTCAAAACCCTTCCTAGCTGGGACCCCAAACTCTAAACTGTTAACCCTTTTCCAATCCTAATCAAACTCTGGCATCGACGGACCTGCCTTAAACCAGATTGCAAAATCTCAGGAATACCTCAGGGGGCTAAGACTCCATCAAGTTTGTGCTCTCCTTCAGTAAGGATAAACTCAGCTTTGTTTTGTCAAAGGTTGTTTTGGGGGATATTTTGCCAGAGCCAAACACATCACCTCTAAAAAAAACTAGTACAAAAGAAAAAGGAGAGAGGATGGAAATGGGATGAAAAGGATAAGAAAGTTAAAAGCCGGTTCATGAGATCCAACATCCAAATTATAACAAATCTCAAAAGAGAAAATGATGGGGAGAAAAATATCAAAGAAATAATTCAAGAAAATGCCCTAGAAATGAAGCATGTACATTTCCAGAACAGAAGGTATGATGGATCAAAGGAACTTTATTCCAAAGTTAGAACCATTGTTAAATTTCAGAAAAATAGGAGACAATCAGAAGATGAAGGTGGGGTAGGGCGGTTGTTGCTTGCTTGCAGTTTAATACTGTTGCCACCAGATGGCAGTAGTGCCTCAAAAGGTTTAAGTTGGTTTTTTTTTTTTTGGTTGGTTTGTTTTCCTTCATAAAATATCATCTCTTTCCACAGCATTAGAAAGAGGTAGGCTTATTTTCGAGTCTTTCAGAACTGTGATTTCTTCCTAAAAGAATCTGCTAAAAGGTTACCATACAATCAGCCTGAAGGAAGAAAAAAGTCTCAATTCTCATTGAGGAATGGCTGATGTGGCTTTGAAGGGGAAAAAAGACCCTTAAGAGAATGAATTCCAAGCCTTACTTTTCTGGGTGGACAGGAGACTTCTGTCTGTTGCAGGGATTACAAAGCATTCATTTATTCTCTCAAGTTTTATTGATGCCTACTGTATGCCAGGTACTGAGGTAGGCACCAGGAATACCCCAGTGTTTTAAAAAAACAAAACAGATCGGGTCTTTGTCTTCACAGAGCTTACGTTCTGAGGGGAGAAATATCCAATAAACAATTCAAGTTAAATCATATATGTGTCTGAGGAATTTGACAGAGGTCAGGGTAGAAGCAAGCACAGCAGCTAGGAAGCTATTGCAGTTGTCTGGGTGGGAGATACCGGTCACTTCGGTTGTGGTGATGGTAGGAGACAGAAAAGTAAGTGAGTTTAAGATATATTGGTGGGTAGAGTTGACAGGACTTGGTCATGGTCTGGACTTAGCCATGTGTCAACGTGTGGCTTGGCTGGGTGGATGGGTTGCCATTTTCTCAGGTGGAGAAAGCGTGGAGAGAAAGAGGTTTTGGAGGAGGGGATGGTGGTTAGAATAAAAAATTCATTGAGGAACATTTGTAAAATTAATCTTTCTCCTCAGGCATTCAGGTTTTGGTGGATGTCCCTGATCTAGGCTAGGATGGGCTTTGTTCTGATTCCTGCCCAATAGAATGGCTTGGTCTGGCATATTTGTTTTAAATTGGCTCACAGTTGGCGTGCATGAAGTTAAAAATTGCTCTAACTCAGTCCTCCATGGAGCAAGAGCAAAATCAGCTTAAATTTGCAGTGTGATTTTTTTCCCCATGAGTTAGGCATTTGCGTTAAAAGAGAACAGGCCAGAGCATCTTTTAGATTTTACTTTTTGTACTCTGTTCAGAAATGGTGCACAGTCTCAAAGACAGCCAGCTTCTAGAAAATGCAAGGCAAATCGTTTTGCTGGGTCCTTGAGCTAGTCTGTACAGGTAAGTTCCTGAATGTGATTCTGGGATTTCAGAGGTGAAAAATTCCTTTGACTCTGAGGATAGAGACCTTTGTCTTATATGTCCCCAGCATAGTACCTGATACATATGTATTCAGTAAATTTGTGTTGAATTGAAGCTACTCCAACTGGATTTTTTCCTGAGCCTCCAAATCCTAGTTGAACTTGCCACAGTACTTGAAATAGCTCAGATTATTTGTTTCCCAAAAAACTATTACATGGGAGGAGATGGCTCTCCAGACTCTTTATGGCTTAGGACCATATCACCAGGTGTTAGGAAAAGACACATCTCCTTCCTTGTTCCTATAACCTCCCTCCATGGGAATATTTTGCCATCATCATCACTTCTGTTAAGACAGAATTTTAAAATCAGCTTAGCCCTGACCATCAGTGTTTTCATTTGTAACCTGGAGGTTGAGTAGTTCTGTACTGTGTCCAGTCAGAGGTTACCTCAGTTACCTTCTCTGATTCACTCTTTGCACCTTTGTTTTTTGTTTTGTTTTTAGTATTTATTTATTTATTTTTGGCTGAATTAGGTCTTAGTTTCAGCACAAGTGCTCTTCACTGTGGCCTCGAGGGCTCAGTAGTTATGGCTCGAAGGCTTAGTTGCCCTCCGGCATGTGAGATCTTAGTTCCTTGACCAGGGTTCGAATCATGTCCCTTGCATTGCAAGGTGGATTCTTAACTACTGGACCACCAGGGAAGTCCCCGTGCTTTCATACAGTTCAGAACAGTGCTTTTTAGACTTGTGGCCATGAAGGAGCAGCCTAGGACAGCTTTAGCTCCCCTCACCAATTTGCAGAAAACCCACAACCCCCTCTAGAATCATAATTCATATGTAAAAACAAAAAAGTTTATAAATTATACATAAAAGCATTCTCAGAAAACACATGTTGTTTTTATTGTTATATAACTTGCATTCGAAGTTAAAAACAGTGTGATAACTACCCAGAGGGCTTGGCTTCCCTTTGACAAATTGTTTAGCTTCCCTTCAGGCCAGGTTGCTACCCATAAGTGTCTGCTAGCTAAAAAATCTGACACCCCCCACTGCCTAAAGATTTGTTAACAACTGTTGTTAAAGAGCAGGAGCCACTGCTGGTGGAGGAGTAGCATTCTCCTGAAAGCTGAGTCTCTTGCTCCTGGTCTTTCCTTCTTTCCCACCTATTAGATTATGTTGTTTCTGTGGTGTGGCCTGTATTCTGGATTTTCAGGAATCTGTCCTTATTTCTCTTTACTTGTGTGATTCTTGTTTTCCTGATCCAAAGCTTTTTATGTAATAAACTTTTGGGGGAAATGACATGTAACATGTCTAAAGTCCTATGAAAAATCCCCCTTGAATGTCTGCCTGAGGTGATCAGTAAGGGAAAAGTGATGCTGTGTCTAAAAGGCAGACTTGTGTTGTAAGTTCTTTTAAAACAACACAGATACAGGATATTTAAACAAAGTGAAATTCTGGGATGCTTTTTGTAGAGTAAGTTTTCATTCAAAGCATTTGGGGAAGGTAGTCTGGAAATATCATACTTACAACTCAGTCTAAATAATAAAATGTGTAAAGTAGTGTTTCCATGTATTGTTGTTGTTGTTTAGTCACTAAGTCGCTTCTAACTCTTTGCGACCCCATGGGCTATAGCCTGCCAGGCTCTCCTGGTCATGGAATTCTCCAGGCAAGAATACTGGAGTATGTTGCCATTTCCTACTCCAGGGGACCTTCCCAACCCAGGGATCAAACCTAGGTCTCCTGAGTCTCCTGCCTTGGCAGGCAGATTCTTTACCACTGTACCATCTGAAGTCTGTGGAATTTCCAAGGAAGTTTCATTTGAGTGTTAAGTTTGGTTATCAAATCTATGGCTTCCTCAAACCAAAATCCATGCTAAGTTTTAATATTTTCCATCACCTCATTAGTGAATGCAATGCTGCAGTCATCCTGCTAACTGCAAAGAAAACATCAAAGATTTGCCCTCTGGAGATTTTCTCCAAAGACTGTTGAAAATGATAGGACTTTTTTAAAAAGGTTGAGATACGACACTTCAAAGGACAACCGTGATAAATATGAAATGAAAACTTGTTGATATACTGCAAGGACAAATGCTCGGCCAGCTAGACTGTTATTTCATCTCAAATTTGTGTCACCATGGATACCATCTAAACATAAAACAAGTGCTTGCAGGAGATCTATTAAAATTTCAAAAGCATCATGCTTATCTGTCCACTGAGAATGATAAATTTCCTACAGTCATTATCCTTCTCATTATTCTGAGAAGAGACAGAAATTACATTGTCAAATTCTGAAATAGTTGTGGTAATTGATGGATAAAAGAACAAACTTCCTCAGTTGTTTTCAGTGCAACAGGTATGCCCATAACAGACACTGATTTTGCCAGCCAAGTGCATAAGGCATGGGAAGCATAGAGTGTGTAGATAGCTTAGGAATGGTGGTGGTGGTTTAGTTGCTAAGTCGTGTCCGACTCTTGCGACACCATGGACTGTAGCCTGCCAGGTTCCTCTGTCCACGGGGATTCTCCAGGCAAGAATCCTGGAGTGGGTTGCCATTTCCTTCTCTCGGGGATCTTCCCAACCCAGGAATTGAACCCAGGTCTTCTGCATTGCAGGCAGATTCTTTACCGACTGAGCTACAAGAGAAGCCCCAAAATACTTCCCTACAAGTCTTAAAGCAGCAGTGTTCATTTTTGAAGAAAATCTACTGGATACGTCTGACTGGCCATGACTGTGCTCCATATTTAGTCCTACTTCTTAGTTATGCCAGTGTGAAATTATACAGCTGGTGTTTCTGTGTCAGTTTCATGAGGAAAGAAGCCTAGAGATTCTTCTTTCTGGTATGAAATTTGTCAACATAGCTTACCAGCATGGTGTTCTTCCCCTGCTGTGTTCACACATCGTCATGATCATGAGTTGTTTACTTCCCCAAGGGTTTCTTTTTAGCAGCTGACTCTGCTGTGTCTCCACAGAACATGTTAACTGGTGTTGTCTCAAAGTGCCTTCTTAGGACCTTCTCACTGCCTTCTCACCAGGATTTGTCTTGCACTTCAGCACTGTTTGAGATGCATCAAAAGCAAAGAGAATATATAGGAGTTCATTAGCCTCATGTCCATCTAGAGGTAGGTTTTGTTTTATATAAGAATTGAAATTTCAGTGCAAGCTATTATGTTTAAAATAAGGGTATACTGTACAGCACAGGGGAATATAGCCATTATGTTGTAATAAGTTTAAATGGAGTCTACCCTATAAAAATATTGAAAATGTTGTACACCTGAAACTAATACTGTAAATCAACAATGGTACTGTGGTGATGTTGCTCAGTTGTGCCTGACTCTGTAGCCCACCAGGCTCCTCTGTCTATTGAAATTCTCTAAGTTACTATTCCCTTCTCCAGGGGATCTTCCTCACCCAGGGTTCAAATCGAGGTCTCCTGCATCACAGGTGGATTCTTTACCATCTGAGCTACCAGGGAAGCCCTCAAAATCAACCACATTTCAACTTTAAAAAAATTTCTTTTAAAGAAATGTCAAATAAAGTTTTTAAGTATTGTTTCCATTCTCTTCAACAGTTAAAGATAAAATGTCTTCATCTAGTTCATCTCCTTTTGTGCTGGGTTATGAGCATTGCTGTTTGTTTCCTTATATTTTTGTTCCCATTCAGAAGTTTTACTGATTTTGGTTTTGGCTTTTTTGTTGTCTATTTCATTTTGATGTTTCAGTGTCCCAATTTCATCTTCACTTAATTCTTCTGTTTTCTGTTAGGCAGATTGTTCAGATGACTGGTGAGATAAAGATACACTGTAATGACTGTTTCTTCAGAGCATAGAGGTCTCCAAGTGTTTGGCACATAACCGATGCTTTCAATGCTTTATCTTCTAAGTTTTGTCTTCTTAGGTCTGTTCTCCTACACTTTTTAACCTGCTCTGCATCTGGCCAGGTCCTCCAGGGAGTATGAAGAAGACCATTACTGACTTTTCCTCATGCAGTGGGGGCCATTAAAGAGCTTGTCATCCTCACCTTGCATGTCTGGCTTCCCCCTTTCTGTCTCCTCAGGGCAGCCTATCCTCAGGTAAGGGTGGTGAGGGGAGAGTCAGCCTAACTCGAATTCCATGCCCAAACTGTCAATTAAATGTGAGGGTAGAAAAAGACTATTTTTAGGTATGCAAACATTCCTCCTAAAACTTAACCTGTCTCACATCCTGAGGTAGACATGCTTCTAAACTGCCCCTCAATAATTTTGCCTCTGTTTGTGGGCTGGACCTGATAGTTTGCTTGTGATAAGTAGAACATGGCAAAAGTAATGGATGTCACTTCCAAGATTAGGTTACAAAAGACTGACTTGGTTATGTTGGCATTCTCTCTTGCTTGCTGTGATGAAGTCAATTCATTGTAATTTAAATATGACTACTAGCATAGTTCATACTACTTAATGTTAGAAAGCTTTTCTAGTATATACTAGCATCATAAATTTTAAGTATTACTTACAAAGTATCTAGGGAAAAAGTGGAAACAGTGGCAGATTTTCTTTTCTTGGGCTCCAAAATCACTTTGGACAGTGAGTGCAGCCATGAAATTAAAAAAACGCTTGCTCCTTGGAAGAAAAGCTATGAAAACCTAGACTGCATATTAAAAAGCAGAGACATCAGTTTGCCAACAAAGGTCCATATAATCAAAGCTATGGTTTTTCCAGTAGTTATGTATGGATGTGAGAGATGGACCATAAAGAAGGCTGAGCGTCGAAGAATTGATGCTTTTGAATTGTGGTGTTGGAGAAGACTCTTGAGAGTCCCTTGGACTTCAAGTCAGTCCTAAAGGAGATCAACCCTAAATATTCATCGAAAGGACTGATGCAGAAGCTTCAATACTTTGGCCACCTGATCAGAGGACCTGACTCATTGGAAAAAACCCTGATGCTGGGAAAGATTGAAGGCAGGAGGAGAAGGGGACGACAGAGGATGAGATGTTTGGACGGCATCGCTGACTCAATGGTGAGTTTGAGCAAAGTCCTGGAGATAGTGAAGGACAGGGAAGCCTGGTGTGCTGCCATCCATGGGATCACAAAGGTTCGGACCTGACTGAGCAACTGAACAACAACAAAGTATCTGAAACTACAATGGTGTCAGGCACTGACTCGTGGCCGTCCACGTGGGCTCTTACACGTTTTCAGTTAATGTCTCTTCTCATTGTTATTGGTGCATGACAAGCTAGTAACAGAAACCTAGTAACAGAAAACAACAGTTTTATTATCCTTATGGAATTCAGATGGCATGGTGGGGACCTTTTATCTCTGCTCCACGATGTCCAAATGTCTCTGGAGAGAAGATTCAAAGGCTGAGGGGGGATTTGAAAGGCTGGAAACTAGAATCATGTGGAGGCTTCCTCACTCTCATGCTGGTACCTGGATGACATGAAGCACCTGTGTGGGTCCTCTCCCTCTGATGTGGGCTTCTCCCAGGATAGTGGCGAAGTTCCAAGAGGAAGCTGAGTGTTCCAGGAGACACAGGTAGAATCCCTGTGGCCTTTTATGACTTCACCTCAGCAATCATAGCACTTCCCTTGTGGCTCAGTGATAAAGAACCAGCCTGCAATGCAGGTGACCTGGATTTAATCCCTGGATCAGGAAGATCCCCTGGAGAAGGGAATGGCAAACTCAAGGTAGCATTCTTGCCTGGAGAATCCCATGGACAGAGGAGCGTGGGGGGCTACAGTCCATGGGGTTGGAAAAGAGTCAGACATGACTGAGCAGCTAACACTGTCACTTTCAGCAGTCACAGAGCATCACTTCTTACATACTCTGTTGATGGCAGGGATCAGCAAATTATCGCTTGATGCTAAATCCATCATGCCACCTGTCTCTATAAAAAAGGTATCATTGGAACACAGCCATGTCCATTCGCTTACATACCTTCTATGGCTGCTTTCATGCTCTGATGCAGAGTTGAGTAGTTGCGACAGAGACCATATGGTCTGCAAAGCCTAAAATATTTACTATCTGGTCCTTTAAAGGAAAGGTTTGTTGAGCCCTGCTCTATTGGTTAAACCAATCACTAACCTTTCTGTGTCAAGGGGAGGGAACAGACCCTGCTCTTGGAGGGAGGTGAGTCAAAGAAGGTTCAGCCATTTAAAAAATCACCATGGCACCTGCTTACCTCTTGGATTTTTAAAAGATTATTTATTTATTTATTTATTTTTGGCTGAGTCTTTGTTGCTGCGTGCAGTTTCTCTTCTTGCAGCAAGTGAGGGCCACTCTTCTCTGAGGCATGCAGGCTTCTCATTGCAGTCGTTTCTCATGTTGCAGAGCATAGGCTCTAGAGCGTGGGCTCAGTAGTGGTGGCGCACAGGCTTAGTTGACCTGCAGGGTCTTCCCGGACCAAGGATTGAACCTGTGTCACCTGCATTGGTAGGTGGATTCTTAACCACTGGACCACCAGGGAAGCCTAGCCTCTCATATTTTAATCCTTGTTTGGTTTTTAATTTTGCAAGCTACTTAAAATAGCCCTTCTAACTCTTTGTATACTAAAGTTCTGTTAGAGAAAGTTGAAAGTGAGAATCAACTATGTTATTTTAAGTTTTATTCTTTCTTCTTTTTAAACTTGTTTGTGTCAGCTCCTGTGGGTAAATATTTGGCTGGTAGTTCTTTTAAAAAAAAAAGGGGTTAGAAAGGTTAATCTGTGTTCACAGAGTTAATATCAGGGATAAGGAAGACCTTTAGTTCCTAGAAAAAAACAAGTGGAAAGGGTAAACAGTTGTCCAAACAGTTAAGCCTCCCTTGGTCAAGAAGGTTCAGGTTTTAAAAATTATTAACTACTTACTTATGAAAAAATTTTTACTTAAATATACTATATTGGTGCCATTTTAATTAATCCCCCAATTTCCTCATGTGTGGAATGAAGAGTGTGGGTAGTTGGTGGCTGCCATTGCAGGCTTCATATTCAGATCATCAGGAGCCCTGGTCCCCATCCTAGGTAATTAAATCAGAATGTCTTGAGAATAAATTGGGATTGAACACAATAAATACTAGAGGAGAAAGAAATTCATAACAGCTATCTCAGTATATTTTCTTCAAGTATTTCCTACAACACAAAGTCCTGACATATCATTCCTGATGTGGGAACAGTGTGAAACTATTATAGCTCACAGGTACTCCAAGAAAGACCTGCTTTTACTTCAATTAAGTACTGCATATTCTGGACCAAGGGCTTCCCAGGTGGCCCAGTGGTAAAGAGTCCACCTGCCAGCACAGGACGTACAGGAGACACAGGTTTCATCCTTGGGTCGGGAAGATCCTCTGGAGAAGGGAATGGCTACCCATTCCAGTGTTCTTGCCTAGAGAATTCCATGGACAGAGGAGCCTGGTGGGCTATAGTCCATGGGGTTGCAAAAGACTCAAACATGACTTAGTGACCAACCAACAAACATTCTGAACCAAACTGGAATGCCCTGAAATTCTTCAAGGAGAAAGAAATGCTCAGATGACCAAGAGCCAAGCTTTCACTTTGGAATTCTCCTTGATAGCTAACACAAGACTAAACAAAACCTCCTCTCCAAAACCTTGTCTTGTGGGTCCACCCTGAAGGTGAGAGATCCCTTAGCCACCCTACAGACTGTGGACAAACTGGATATTCCCACCTCTCCTGGCAAAGACATGACTGAATGCAGAATAAGTATGCTGAAGGGATTCCTTATGATAGTGGCTTCTGGAAGACACTATAGGAGAAAGGTAGGCTACCTTGAAAATAGTTACTGATATTCAGACAATGTTCCTAAGGATCAAGTAGACTGGACCAAAAGAACACCACATTTAGGGTACCTGTGTTCTAGGAATTCAGTGGAAATTCCTCTGGGATTCATGTTTTGTCTTCCCTAAGGGACTAACTGTGCTTAGTCACTCAGCTGTGTCTGACTCTTTGCCACCCCGTGGACTATAGCCCACCAGGCTCCCCTGTCCATCCGGATTCTCCAGGCAAGAATGCTGGACTGGGTTGCTGTGCCCCCCTTCAGGAGATCTTCCCAACCCAGGTATCAAACCCAGGTTTCCCACATTGCAGGTGGATTCTTTACCATCTGAGCCACCAGGGAAGCCCAAGGAAACCCTAAAGAACCAAAGCACTTATTAAAAGTAAGAAAATGCCTACATACATGTTCCGGATCCACTACTCTGGAAGAGGCAGGTAAATAACCATATTACATGACCAATATGTTATCTCGGGAGCTTGCCTGGTGTTCAGACAGTAAAGAATCTGCCTGCAATGCAGGAGACCCGGGTTTGATCCTTGGGTTGGGAACATCCCCTGGAGAAGAGAATGGCTACCCACTCCAGTATTCTTGCCTGGAGAATTCCATGGACAGACGAGCCTAGCATGCTACAGTCTGTGGGGTTGCAGAGTCAGACACAACTGAGCAGAATTTTTTTAATTGCTATATTTGGAGTTTACATTCCTCAGTGGATCAGTGTCTGGGCTGCTCTGGCTTTTGTCAGAAGCTTAACAGAAGTCATGTAGACATACATCACAGTCCTTGCAGTGGTAGCAAAGTCACCAGTCATCGAGGCACAGATTTCAGAAAGCAACAACCTGAATGCACAGACAAGTTAAAAGTTCCTCTGTATGCAAGCAAGAATGATAATCAGGGCTGAATATGGGCAGCCCCAGATTAAAGAACACCAGCTACTCTTCAATATTCAAAAAACTAAGATCATGGCATATGGTCCCAGCACTTCATGGCAAATAGAGAAAAAGTGGAAACAGTGACAGATTTTACTTTCTTGGGCTCCAAAATCACTGTGGATGGTGAGTTCAGGCATGAAATTAAAAGACACTTGCTCCTTGGAAGAAAAGCTATGACAAGCCTAGATAGCATGTTAAAAAGGAGAGACATCACTTTGCTAACAAAGGTCTGTATAGTCAAAGCTATGGTTTTTCCAGTAGTTATGCACAGATGTGAGAGTTGGACCATAAAGAAGGCTGAGTGCTGAAGAATTAATACCTTTGAATTGCAGTGCTGGAGAAGACTCTTGAGAGTCCCTGGGACAGCAGGGAGATCAAATCAGTCAATCCTAAAGGAAATGAACTCTGAATATTAGTTGGAAGGACTGATGCTGAAGCTCCAATACTTTGGCCACTTATGCTAAGAGACAGCTCATTGGAAAAAAACCCCGATCCTGGGAAAGATTGCAGACAGGAGGAGAAGGGGGTGACAGAGGATGAGATGGTTGGATGGTATCACTAACTCAATGGACATGAGTTTGAGCAAACTCTGGGAGATAGCAAAGGACAGGGAAGACTGGCATGCTGCAGTTCATGGAGTCACAAATAGTCAAACACAACTTAGAGACTGAATAAGCTACTCTACTCGTGGAACAACCCCAGAAGTATAAAGAGCAAGTTATTTTACTATGAGAACCTGAATTTGGAGAATTAAGTAGTCAACCATCAGGAAAACCTCAGGTTAACTGAACAGTGGGGACAAGTTTCTGTCATTGAGGAAAGTCCCTGCAAGAAAGCTATTGAAAAACCTCTGTACCCAGCAGAGCTCTGGGAACTCTGAGATGAGTTGCACTATCTGAGATTAATGAAAAAGGTATATGCTACTTACCATACCCAGAAGAATGTTTTTTACTGAACTCAGAGTTTCTGCAGCTGCTCTGCCCAATGTAACCTACATTAACCTGGCCATCCTCCAGCAAGATGGCGAAACAAACAATAAAAACATATGCTCCTTTCACTTAATCCCCAGAACTATGTACTGCTATAATGTGGGTGAGTTTTCGGCCTGAAAGCTAGTTTTGTTTTGGCCTCAATCAGTGCCCCTGGAGTTTACTTTGTATGGAGTATACTTTCCAGGTCCTTCCCAAGGTTCCCCAGTGCAGGGATGGCTTCTTAAATCAGCACAGGGAAAACTGCTTTATTGCTGCTGCTGCTGCTAAGTCACTTCAGTCATGTCCAACTCTGTGTGACCCCATAGACAGCAGCTCACCAGGCTCCCCAGTCCCTGGGATTCTCCAGGTAAGAATACTAGAGTGGGTTGCCATTTCCTTCTCCAATGCATGAAAGTGAAAAGTGAAAGTGAAGTCACTCAGTTGTGTCTGACTCCTAGCGACCCCATGGCCTGCAGCCTACCAGACTCCTCTGTCCATGGGATTTTCCAAGCAAGAGTACTGGAGTGGGGTGCCACTGCCTTCTCTGGCTTTATCGCTAGTAACACACAAAGTTGACTCAGTTTTCTATTTGCAGATTACCACCCTGAGGTCATTTATGAACTTAACTATCTCACCATATAGACTTTTGATCCAGCCACCATAGCTGAATTAGGTTTTTTCCTGAATTAGTGTTTTTATTCCTTTATTATATTATTTAAATTTTAAAAAATTTTGTATTGGAGTACAACCGATTAACACACAATGTTGTGATAGTTTCAAGTGAACAGTGAAGGGACTCAGCCATACATATATATGTATCCATTCTCCCCCAAATTCCCCTCCCATCCAGGCTGCCATATAACATTGAGCGGGATTCCCTGTGCTACACAATAAGACCTTGTTGATTATGCATTTTAAATATAGCAGTGTGTACATGTCCACCCCAAACTCCCTATATTCCCTTATTATAATGAAAGCCAAGCCTCTTTGCTCTACAACTGTGATAGGAAATTATTAGTCTACATACAGCTGGCCTGCTAGAGAGTGAACGAAAGACAGGGTGATAACTATTTCTCTAAACTGAGTTCCTTGAAAGAATCAGTATTTGAGACATAGTGGTGGGTAGCAGATCAATCTCATCAGCCAAGAATTTCAGGATAAGAAAGCAGCGTGTGTTACGCTGACGTTGCACATTGACTCCTCATCTTTTGCTCTCTGCCTCAGTGATGGCTGCACCTGGAGCCTTTGCTGTATTGAAACTGATCTGCCTGGCAGTGGAAGAGTCCTAATCCAGGATAAAAAGTGGTAGAGGAAGTGGACAGTGGTAGCGGAAGAATGTAGAGTAGTTTCTACATTCCATTTTCACACTGATATCACATTATAATAAAAATATTCTTTCTTGACATTTTACCATGTTCATCTTTGGGTAGAGTATACTCTCTCATTACTTCTAGAATAATCTTCTTTCTTATCAGACACCATGGACAGACACTTAGCCCTGAATTCTATTACTTTCCCCCCCCAAATTTGCCTGTATAGTGTATAGCAGTTTTCTCTAGCTGAGTTGTTCTCAGACCCACAAATCTTAAGTTTTCAGAAAATGTGCCGTAAAGATAATTTCTAACATTTACAATAGTGGGGCTCAGAACCTCTTGGCAATGGCTACCAATGGAGCATAACCCTATCCCATAGCAGCTGAGATTCTGGCGATTAAATTTCTCTGAATAAGCTTATAACTTATCAGTAGTTGTCCCAGTATAAGAATAAATATCTCTCTGGAAGAGAAGAATGGGCAGGAAATGAGTAACAGTACGTTTCTATACATAGCCAGCTCACAGAAGCACAAGTCACATCCATGCCAGCTTTATTGTGTTAACAATAAAATGTGGAGGAGAACAATAGAATCCCCTCCAGTGTAGTGTGGAAACCAACCCAGGGTTGGTGCCTAGAAATGAAAACGGAGCTATGGAAAACCATCATCTGAATTTTAACTCTTTTCTGTATTTCAGCTCCAGGCTGAAGGTGCTAATGAACACTAAAATTTCTGTAAGTAACTAGAGGTCAAAGAGAAAGAAGAAAATGGGAGGAGCCACAGACTTAATAGCCAGCCCTCTAGAACTGATAATAGATTCCTTTCCCCACTCCCAGAGAGTCAGCGACATCACTGGTCCCAGCAACATCACAGAATGATTTTCAAGTCCATAGTGTAAAGAAGACCAGCCTCCCCAGGCTGTCAATAAAGAATAGAATCACTCTTGTTTCCCACCTCTTAGTCTGCATTTTTCTTAATTTTTTTCCCATGTAATTGGGATGATAGAAAGACCTTTGGCAGGAGGAACAGAACTTCTCACATCTACTTTCTCTTTATTATGGAAGGACTTGTTCTTTGTTGATTTACCAATCTTGGCCCCAGCTGGGATCATGTGAGAAAACTCTAGTGAGCTAATAGGAACTCCCCACTTCCTTTTCCTCCTGTTAGCCCTTTGGAAGATTACAGTCTTAGAAATGGGAATATTTTGTTAGGGTCATAGTGAAGGCCCTAATGGAAGATTTGTTTCTATACAATGCAGAACATGAATACTGAATTTATTAAAATAATCAGGAACCAGGAGAGTAGAAATGGTGTCAGTTCCCTATGCCCTTGATAAGTAGATAAACAGAGTATCAGTAATGGAAGGCAGAACAAAACTATGTTTCTTAAGAATAGTTAAGAAACTTTGGAATAGGAAAGAAACAAACTTTCCTTTGTTCTTTGTTGAAATTCAAAGGAAAGAAATAAGAGGAGTCAAGAGATAGATGTTCAGGGGTATTTTAAAACACCAGTTTGGACTTTTGTTCTCATGGGATAGATTTTGGCTTAGATTTGCAAAGTTGGCATTCCAGAAGTTGTTTTATTTCTACCTAGGTATTAATTAAGCTACCACTAGGTGCCATTCTCATAGATAGTGGTTTCGAGGGTCAAAGATTGACATGCTTTTGATGTTTTTAAAAAGAAATAATATTCTTATAAAGGAGCTAGGCACAAATAATTCCTAGAATTATCCTTAAGTATAAAGAATTATACACAATTGGAAGCATTTTCAAAAAATACATAGGTGTAATTAATTTTATCCTATACTTATTTCAGTGTTATCAATCATTGTTTATTCTAGTATTCTCTTTCTTACTTCATTTTATCCGAGCCTTAAGAAGAACAACATTTTCAAATTTACCCTGAACTCTTCTTGAATTTTGTCCTCCAAGCCCTCACCACAGTTCTGGGACTTTCAGCAGCTCTGTCAGCTACCGAAACCTCTTACTTCTTGCATGGACGCTTTAGCAGCTTTAGACTGGTGTTTGCTAGTCTTGAACAAGCTTAGGTGACTTTGCCCAGTGTGCCCAGGGTACAATATCCCTGAGTACTCAGAGCTCTTTCCTTCCTCAGCCGAAGAAGAACTAGAGGGATAACACACCTCTTTGACTACCTTTGTGATGGTTAACTCTGTGTGTCAGCCTGGCCTGGTTGTTTGGTCCAACACCAGTCTAGGTGTTGCTGTGAAGTTATTTTTTAGATATGATTAACATTTAAATCAACAGACTTTGAATATAGCCGTTTACCTTCCATAATCTAAGTAGAGCTCATCTCATCAGTTGAAGGCCTTAAAATCAAAGACTGAGGTTTCCCAAAGGAAGAGGAATCCTCCTCAGGATTGCAGCATAGAAACTCTGCCTGCCTGCCCTAAAGACTTCAGACCCTCCAACCTCTAAAATTGCATGAGCCAATTCATTAAGTCTCCCCCTCTCTTTCTCCTATTAGTTTTCTCTGCAGAACCCTGACTAATACAACCTTTCTAAAGTTATTTCTAATGAAATAAGTCAGAGAAAGACAAGTAGCAAATGATATTACCTATTTGGAATCTTAAAATGGACTCATAGAAACAGAGAAAATGCTGGTGGTTGGTGGTTGCCAAGAGGAAGGGGATAATGGGGATGGGTGAAGGGGTCAAAGGTAAATTGTCCGTTATAAGAAGTAAGTTCTGGCATCTTCCCTGGTGGTTCAGTGGCTAAGACTCTGCACTCCCAATGCAGGGGGTCTGGATTCTGTCCCTGGTGGGGGAACTAGATCTCACTAAGAGTTTGCATGCCACAACCAAAGATGCATGCCACAACAAAAATTGAAGGTTCTGTGTGCTGCAACTAAGACCTGGCACAGTCAAATAAATGATAAACATTTTTTTAAAAAATAAAGATGTTCTAGGATGTAATGTACAGTGTGATGACTATCGTTAATAATATAGTATTGTATATTTGAAAGTTGCTGAGAGAGTAGATATTGAAATTGTAATCACTAGAAAACAACATATGATTATATGAGATGAAGAATGTTAACTAGACTATTGTAATTGTTTTGAAATGTTTGCATATATCAAGTCATTATGTTGTACACCTTAAATTAATTCAGTGTTATACATCAATGACATCTCAATAACTTGGGAAAAAGGAAAGCTATTCCTCTGTTTTTGCTTTTAGCATTTTTTCCTTTGAAACTGGAATTAAGCTTCTAATTTGCTTCAATTACTTGCATTTATTTTCAACCATTTCTTCATGGGTTCATGGGTTTCCTTAGTAATAGCTCTAACATATTTCTATTGGGCAGCTTCTTCTTTTTTTTTTTTTAAAGAACCTTATTATTCATGTATCTTTTCCAGAGAAGAACATTTCAAAATTACATTTAATAAGAAATACAGTTAAAACATAAATACAAAGTAATTTCTTCATACTCCTTTGTCCCAATTTTTTCAGCTGGAGCTCCTAAAAGTATTTCAAGTCTTTGAGGATATCTATTAGATAATGTCCGTCTCTTTTTTTTCCTTTACTCCCTGAGATGAGAGTTTCATTTATTTTCATATTTTAAGTAAAACATTTCTGGAAAGTTTTGAAGTATTTCTGGTGGCATATTTGGTTTCATGAGTGCCTTGTGTCTGGAGCCTGTTTAGAATTCTGACTTTTCCATTTA
Organism: Dama dama; assembly: GCF_033118175.1. NCBI lineage: Eukaryota > Metazoa > Chordata > Mammalia > Artiodactyla > Cervidae > Dama > Dama dama. The sequence goes on from NC_083692.1 coordinate 37,808,936, forward strand.
GAACAGCAGTGAGACTGGACAAGCTACTTGTCTTCTCCTCAGTGTCCTCATCCGTAAAATAATAATGACAGGAGAACCTGCCTAGTAAAGTTGTTGCATGGGTGAAATGCTCTAGGATTGTGACTGGGGCTCATCAAGGGATATGAAAGAGTCTTCTGGGATGTGACATATTTATTAATCTGATCTATTAAGTGGTTTAGCTCTTCTGTGTCATGTTTACCACTCTGAGTTAAGAAGGACTTTCCTGACTGTTTTATTCATTGTTTCTCCTTGGTTTTTGTCAGTTTTCTTGACCTTGTCAAAGTCAACTTTTGGTTTCATTTTCTCTAATTTTTTGTTTGTTTTCTACCTCACTTATTTCTAATCTAATCTTTTGTACCTTTCCTGCTTGCCAAGGGTTTATTTTGCTCTTTTTCTGGTTTCTTAGGTAGAGGATTAGATTGTTGATTTAAGATTTTATTTTATTTTATTTTTTTAAGATTTTTTGAAATTGGAAGACAGTTGCTTTATAATGTTGTGGTGGTTTCTGCTGTACATCAACACTAATAAGTCATAATTATATATATCCTCTCCCTCTTGAGCCTCCTTCCCAAGATCTTTCTTTTTTAAGGTAATCATTTACAACTGTAAATGTCCCTCTATTGTGTTAGCTCCATCCCATAAATTTGATATGTCATGTTTTCATTTTCATGTATCTCAAAATATTTCCTAACTTTTCTTGTGATTTCTTCTTTGATCTTTTGGATATTTTGGAGAGTGTTGATTAATTTCCATTTATTTGTGAATTTCAGAAATTTCCTTCTGTTGTTGATTTTTAAGTTCAGTCCACTATGATCAGAGAACATGGTTTGTATGATTTCGGTCCTTTTACATTTTATTGAGACTTGTTTCATGGCCTGGTACATGATTTATCCAAGCTCCCCTGGTGGTTCAGTGGTAAATCACCTGCCAATGCAGGAGATGTGGTTTTGATTCCTGGGTCGGGAAGATCCCCTGGAGGAGGAAATAGAAACCCACTCCATATTCTTGCCTGGAGAATCCCACGGCAGACTATAGTTCATGGGGTTGCAAAGAGTCGGACATGACTGAGTGACTAAACAACAACAACAATCTCTTTTTAAAATCAGAAAAGGTACTTAATAAATTTAAAGGTATTTAAAGAAAAGGTATTTAGATGAATTTAAGATGTCAAAGACTACAAAACATAGTAAAAATGACAGAATACAAATGCAATTCGCAAAGGAGAGGGTGGAGCTGTTAGTGGTGATAAACTAAGACTCCTACGGGAATTTCTCCTAATAAACTGGTAGCATATAGAACATGTGATGCCTTAAGTTCCTTTTCCCTCATCTCCCCTTTGTCTAAAGCCTCAGTGATGTCCCACCAGAAGGGCAGCTTTCAAAGACTGCAAGAATGCCTTCTTCATGCACATACACAAGTTGGGGCTTGTGTGGCATGTAGGTGTTTCTTTGGGTAGGGAGATAGAAACACCTAGAAATATGATTTAGTCCTTAAAGAATAAAGGAACCCACTCAAAGGGGAGGATAAAGTTCAAACAATCAGCAACATTTTTTTGAGTACCTGTCAAATGCAAAGCACCTCACTCAGGCTCTTGAGAGTGGTTCAAAAGGGGCTAAAAGTAGGAGACACAGTTTATTTTCAAAGAAATGGACTGATCCTCAAAAGCAGAAGATACTCTTTACTATTTAACAACTCCCAGTGGGATTTAAATTCTACATTCTCCCTGTGGGAGCATTTTCTCCCTTTATTCAAGAGCCCTGTTGTAGGCCTCCAGAGGCGGTGAGGCCAGCTCTGTTTCTCCACTACCAGTGCCCAGCAGCAGCGGTGCCACCTCTGTGCTCTCCACAGGACTTCTGCAGAAGTTGGTGTCTCCAGGGCCACAGACCTCCCCCTCAGCACTTAGTGGGAGAGTTGACCACTTGAGAATAAAGGAAACGTGTGTGAAAATATTTGGCGTATTTAAGTGGTGTGTGTAAAGGGAATGTGATGTCTAGCTTTGTGTTTTTCCTTCTTTCCTGGGACCAGTTTGAACAACTGTTACCAGTTAGAAGTTGCAAGTCTGAATAGAAGCTCTCTGTTCTGTCCAAAGGGTGAATATAGCTGATGATTGAAAACTTGCCATTTCTAGAGAGAAAGAGGTGACAGCAGCTCTTTTGCAGCTGTTAGGCAGTGGTGAGAATTCTGGCCCTTTGTCTTTAAGTGTCATATTACACAGACTTCAACTTTTTCATTCAGCACTTTATTCAAGAGAGAGGAGTGAAGGACGGACGAGTCTTGAGTTTTTAGCCTGAGCCATCAGAAGGATGGAATTACCTTAACTAAATAAGCAGAGGCAGACTCAGGGAGAAGTTCACTTTGGGACATGTGAAAGGTGAGACATCTGTCAGACATGCAAGCAGAAATGCTGAACAAGCAGCGGAATATGTGCGTGTGGACAGGTCAAGGCTGGAATGTACCTTTGAATGTCATCCACATATATGAGACAGATTCCCCAGGAGAAACTGTAGTCTTAAGACAAAGAGCCTAGACTGAGCTCTGGAGTTGTCCTGTATTTCAGGTCAGAAAGATGGGAGGAGCCAGAAAGGAGACTGAGAGCAGCCACTGAGGAGAGGAAGGAGTCCTGAAAACCAAAGGAAGAAAAATAAAAGTGATCATTTGTTGAGGACACTGCTGATGGGCCAAGTAAGGATAAAGAAGATGTGCCTTGGATTTTACGACATGGGAGATGTTAGTAGCCATAAAAAGGGCAATTTATGAAGAGAGGTGGGGGGAGAGGCCTGAGTGAGTGGGCTCAGAAGAGAAGGGGAGAGAAATTTCAGACAAGAGGGGTAGAGTATTTTGAGGAGTTTTTCTGCAGAGGAAACAGAGTAGTAAGCTAGAAGGGGAAGTGAGGTGAGGAGTGGAATTTTTTTTTTAATAAAAGAAATAATACTATATTTGTATACTAATGGAAATGTCTTTTGGTTGTTGTTTAGCACTGAGTTGTGTCTGACTCTTTTTCAACCCCATGGACTGTAGCCTGCCAGGCTCCTCTGTCCGTGGGATTTCTCAGGCAAGAATACTGGAGTGGGTTGCCATTTCCTTCTTTGGGGGATCTTCTTGACCCAGGGATCAAACCATGTCTCCTGCATTGGCAGGTGGATTCTTTTATCACTGAGCCACCAGGGAAGCCCCAATGGAAGTGTCTAATAGGAAAAACATGTTAAATTGCTAAAGCAATTCTCAGAGTACTCAACACATTCTAACTTTGTGCCAAAATTTGTTCTTACTCTTTGCATAAGTGCCGGCAATTCTGGTTAAGGAAATAGTTTCTGTAGAGACAAGTGGAAAGGCTTGTGGTGCTCATTTGAAAGCCACAGTCTTTCTATCCTGGAGCCCAAGAGCAGGGCACGTGGGTAAAAATGCTGACCTCATTGTCTCAGCTTTGACCAGAGGATGCATTTGTTTTCTAGGCATCCACACAAATACCACCCAAGCATCCTTTCTGTGCAATGAATATCATAAGAAAACCTCCCTAAAACAGACTTGACTGTTTCATTTGTGACTAGTTGAAGGTACAAAAATCAAAGTTTCCCTTTACCTTAGAAATAAGTGTTTCCAAAGGAAAATCTGTCTACAGAATTATACTGGAAATTTTGTTGTTGTTCAGTCACTAAGTCACGTTCAACTCTTTGAAACCCCCATGGACTGTAGGATGCCAGGCTCTTCTGTCTTCCACTATCTCTTGGGTTTGCTCAAATTCATGGGAAATTTTATTAGTCTGGTGCAAAATTAATTGTGGTTTTGCATTGTTGAACTTTGCTGTTTGATATTGGAATATCAATATCAGTCAGAATATCAATAACCAGTGTTAAAGGTGGTTACGTTATATATCATTTTAATGCACATTTCTTGCTGTATGTTTTTTTGCTAATGACTTATTACTTGCTGTTTATTTTATATTTATTTTAGACTATAGAAATGACGTTAGACAAAAAGCAAATTTGAGCGATTTAAAAAAATTTATTTTTAATTAAAGGATAATTGCTTTACAGTATTGTGTTGGTTTCTGCCATACATCAACATGACTCAGCCATAGGCATACATATGTCCCCTCCCTCTTGAACCTCCCTCCCACCTCCCATCCCATCCCACCCTTCTAGGTTGTCACAGAGCACGGGTTTGAGCTCTGTGGGTCATACAGCAAATTCCCATTGGCTATCCGTTGTACATATGGTAACGGATGTTTCCATGCTTCTCTCTTCATTCATCTCACCCTCTCCTTCCTCCTCCCCCACGCTTATCCACAACCTTATCCATAGTCTGTCCTCTATGACTGTTGTACATGTATATGATGGAATATTACTCAGCCATAAAAAGGACCACATTTGAGTGAGTTCTAATGAGGTGGATGAGCCTAGAGACTATGATAGAGTAAAGTAAGTCAGAAAGAGAAAAACAAGTATCATATATTAACACATACATATGAAATCTAGAAAGATGGTACTGATGAACCTATTTGCGGGGCATCAATTGAGTGATTTTTTTATTTGAGTTCAGAATGGGTCATAAAACAGCAGAGACAACTTGCAATGTCAACAATGCATTTGGCCCAGGAACTGCTCACAAACATACAGAGCAGTGGTGGTTCAACAAGTTTTGCAAAGGAGACCAGGCCCTTGAAGATGAGGAATGTAGTGATGGCCATTAGAAGTTGACAGTGACCAACTGAGAGAATCATTGAAGCTGACCCTCTTGTAACTAGATGAGAAGTTGCTGAAGAACTCAGTGTTGACCACTCTGTGGTCATTCAGCATTTGAAGCAAATTGTAAAGGTGAAAAAGCTCTGTAAGTGGGTGCCTCATGTGAAAGTTGCTCAGTCGTGTCTGACTGTTAGCGACCCCATGGACTATACAGTCCATGGAATTCTCCAGGCCAGAATATTGGAGTGGGTAGCCTTTCCCTTCTCCAGGGGATCTTCCCAATCCAGGGATTGAACCCAGGTCTCCCATACTGCAGGTGGATTCTTTACCAGCTGAGCCACAAGGGAAGCCCTGGGTGCCTCATGAGGTGACCTCAAATCAAAAAAATTGTCATTTTGAAGTATCGTCTTCACTTAAAATGTATGCAGCAACGACGAACCATTTCTTGACTGGATTGTTACGTGCTATGAAAAGTAGATTTTATACAACAACCAGCGATGACCAGCTTAATTGTTGGGCCGAGAAGAATCTCCAAAGCATTTCTCAAAGCCGAACTTGCACCAAGAAAAGGTCATGTTTGGTCACTGTTGACCAATATGGTCACAATATGATCACAATATGGTCACAATATGATCACTGTTTGGTGGTCTGTTGCCTGTCTGATCCTCTATAACTTCCTGAATCCCAGCAAAACCATTACATCTGAGAAGTATCTTCAGCAAATTTATTAGATGCACCAAAAGCTGCAATGCCTGTAGCCGGTATTGGTCAACAGAAAGGGCCCAATTCTTCTCTAAGACATCGCCCAACCACATGTCCCACAACCAAAGCTTCAAAAGTTGAATGATTTGGGCTAAAAAGTTTTGCCTCATCCCGCATATTCACCTGACCTCTTACCAACCAACTACCACTTCTTCAAGCATCTCCACAAATTTTTGCAGGGAAAATGCTTCCACAACCATCAGGAGTCAGAAAATGCTTTCCAAAAGTTCATCAAATCCTGAAGCATGAATTTTTATGCTATAGGAATAAACAAACTTATTTCTCATTGGCAAAAATGTGTTGATTGTAATGGTTCCTATTTTGATTAGTAGAGGTGTTTTTGAACCTAGTTACAATGATTTAAAATTCAAAGTCCAAAACTGCAATTACTTTTGTACCAACCTGAAATACTTAGTTTTAAAAAAGGTTTCAGGCATTATCTTCAATGTATATGCAAATAATAAATTTCAATTTAGGAATTGATTGGTTATGAGCCCAAGTTTTCTTACATCAAATCAGTTCATTTTCCCCCACATTTCACTGAGATTCTTTATTAAGCAATGCTTTCTTAACCTACTTTGAACACACTAGAGTGTTAGAAAATATTGAAACTACTGTTTATGTAAAAATATTTTGTTAACCTGATTTTTAAATAACTGAGAAAAACTTCTCCCCATACATATGCTTTAGAGAAGTTTTAAGTAGTTGATACCTTCCTAAGCTTTACTTAAAAAAAAAAGAAAACCAGTTCAATTAGGACTTTTCAGTATTCTACCTGTTACCCTTCCTAGCAGAGGAGAGCAAATCGTACTATGGAGAATACAGGGTTGTGGTCAAAGTAGCCAATAAAATCATTACATTTCTTTGAAATCTCTTTTTAAAATATTAACATCCAAATGAGTATTTCACTTTATAATAACATCATACTTTTTAAAGTATATTCAAATGTTTTAAATGATAATTTGAGGGGAAAGAAATGTTCCACTTGTCCCATTGGTTGAGTGAAGAGGCTGCTTTTCATGGATTCTGTCCATGTCAGAGAACTGGGCTACACTGCAGGCAGCTGACCCCAGTACCAGATTCACCATCTTGGCAATTTCTCTCCTCTATTTTGGAGTCTCAGTGTCTCTAGAACCCACACCCACACCCCAGCAAAAAGACAAACATTTTTTTCACTGCTTTATGAGCTATAAGAGGGGAAATGCTGAGGAAATATTGTTAGAGTGCTGCTGGAGAGAGAATTACGATGCAGTGTTTTCAGGTTCCTGTGATAAACGATTCTAGTAGTTGTGACATCCCACTCACAGGCCAAGTAACCAGTGTCATATGATCTGCTCTCTGATCCAGTCAGCCTTTTTGTTTTTGTTTTTGTTTTTACTGTTTCCACAGAATTCTTGTCAGAGCCCTTTTATATTGAAGAAGATGACTAATGATGTTTTCTTTTTTTAAAGGAACACTACCCCCGCCCGGCCCCCAGCTGTGCTGAATCTTTGTTGCTTCTCTGTGGCTTTCTCCAGTTGCAGTGAGCTGGGGCGCCTTTCTAGTTGCAGTGCATGGGCTTTTCACTTTTGTGGCTTCTCTTGTTGCAGAGCACAGGCTCTAGAGCATGGTTTCAGGAGTTGTGGGCCAAGGGCTTAGCTGCCCTGCAGCATGTAGAATCTTCCTGGACCAGGGATCGAACCTATGTTCCCCGCATTGGCTGCTGCTGCTACTGCTGCTAAGTCGCGTCAGTCGTGTCCGACTCTGTGCGACCCCATAGACAGCAGCCCACCAGGCTTCTCTGTCCCTGGGATTCTCCAGGCAAGAATACTGGAGTGGATTGCCATTTCCTTCTCCAATGCATGAAAGTGAAAAATGAAAGTGAAGTCGCTCAGTCGTGTCCGACTCTTCGCAACCCCATGGATTGTAGCCTACCAGGCTCCTCCGTCCATAGGATTTTCCAGGCAAGAGTACTGGAGTGGGTTGCCATTTCCTTCTCTAGCATTGGCAGGTGGATTCTTAACAATTAGACCACCAGGGAAGCCCTAATAATGGTTTCTGTTTCACTAGAGCCAAAACTTCCTCTATGCGTAAATGAACCAAGAATCTTGAAGAAGTAGTCCTTATGATTTCCATCTAATTCTCAGTCTTTATTTTTATTATAGCAGTTTTATTGATGTATGGAAAAGTTACATTAACAGCTTTGCAATTATTATCTGAAATTATTTAGACTGAAAACAAACAAACTAGAAGATATTTAGTAAGACAACTGAGTGAGACTTTCTTTATCATCAAAATGAACAAATTAGTCAAGCTGTCCAGGTTTTTGTCTTTGGTCATCACATGTCTTTTTTGCCTAACAAAAAGCAAGTCAGCCTTGAGTTTGAAACTTTAACCCAGTGTACTTCCCCCATCCTGTATTATTTTGAACCAAATCCTAACTATCATATGATTTTACCATAAATATTTCAGTATACCGAAATGTTTGATTAAGGGCAATTATCTCAGGAAATTGGGTTGATTTGCAGGAGCCAATAGTTTTTTGTATAACTCAAGTAGTAACAGTGATTTATTTTATTTTATTTTTAGGTTTTTCTCTTTACAGGTTTATTCAACACAAAACAACCTCTTACAACTTTACTGAAAAATATGGAACGTTTCACGAATTTGCGTGTCATACTTCTGCAGGGGCCATGCTAAGCTTCTCTGTATCGTTCCAATTTTAGTATATGTGCTGCCGAAGTGAGCACTTAACAGTGATTTAGGAGGTGAGATACTTAGAAGGTAAATAAATATCAATTGTACAATAGATATTTCGGCCTTTCTGGACTCACTGAGAAGTCACATGTTTGTTTGTCTACTCTGGTCAAAGTATAAGCCATGTGGGTCACAGATATCCATGAAACTTGTTTCTGCCTTGTGTAGCAACCTGCATGTTTACTTTTTAAAAAAGGCTTCAGAGCTAATATCAATGGGTTCCTTGATTACAACAAAGAATGCCAGAGTTTTCAGTCACTCGTTACACATAAAAATTTTCTACTCTACATTATGCATTCAAGAAAAACACAAGTTTGACTGACATGGAAAAGCAGAATTTTGCTAATTTTACTTGCACATGTGTCACAAAACCCTTACAAGAGGCAAGCGTTTTAAGCATTTTTTTTTTTTTCCACATCCTGGAATAAAACTGACACTGTCTGAAAATGTACCATAGTTATCCTAGAGCTTTGAGAATTGCAATTAAAGTCCTACAAGAATGAGTATGTCCCTGCTCAAGAATAGAACGAATCTGAAGCCTTTGTGGTGTGTGTGTATTTACTGACTAGAGGAGGAAATGTGAAAAATGCTCTAGGGGCATGAGGTGTGTAAGACTTCAAGCTGCTCCCTCTCCACGTTAGTAGGTATTAGGGGAGTAATTTCTTGGTTTGGAGGAAAGTGCAATAGGTAATTATTTTGTTTTCCTTCCCACCTCTTACTCTGTTTTGTTCCTCATTCTTTGAACCAGCCACTGGACTTATCACCCTTTTCCTATCTTTCCCCACAATTTTATGCACTGGAGCAGAGGGAAAGGGGAAGTTTGTGAAGAAAGGAACCCTTCTTTTTTTTCTCCTCTCCTTAGAGGCTGTCTGTCCCTGCTCTTGAATAATTATTGATAGTTTTATTCATTTTGTAGGTGCTCGTCAAAGTGTAATTATCAGCAGTTATTATGAAAAAAAAGCATGCCAAAACTGTCTCATGAAACTCTATTCCTGGCAATGCTATTATCTATATAAAAATGTCATGACATTAATCAGTGTTCATTCATTCAGTAACTATTATATACCTGTGAAGTACCTGAGTGTGAGGCAGCTAGGAGGAATCAGAAATTCATTTTTAAAAATGGTCCCTGACCTTGAGAAATTTACCAAGGAGATAAAAGTTTATCTGTACATAAAAACTATAATACAGATTGAAATGTGGCATGTTCTATGTTGGTACTTCCTTTAAAATAGTCTGTGACCACCTACTAAATCAAAATCTCTGGTTGTTGCACTGGAGAATCTGCATTTTAGCAAGCCTTCCAAGGTGAGTCTCATATACATTAAAGTGTTTTATACGTTTTAATGTTTTTGTTTTTATTTTTCTGGGAGAATATAAGAAAGGGATCAAATTCAGCATAAAAAGAATCAGAGGGCTTCCCTGGTGGCTCAGATGGTAAAGCGTCTCTGCCAGCAATGCAGGAGACCTGGGTTCAATCCCTGGGTTGGGAAGATCCCCTAGAGAAGGAAATGGTGACCCACTCCAGTGTTCTTGTATGAAAAATTCCATGGATGGAGGAGCCTGATAGGCTACAGTCCATGGGGTTGCAATGAGTCGGACACGACTGAGCCACTTCACTTCTCTTCACTTCCCTGGTGGCTGTGGATGAGAAATCGCCTACCAATGCATGGGACATGGGTTTGACCTCTTGTGGTGGAAAGATTCCACATGCCTAGGGGCAACTAAACCCAGGTGCCACAACTACTGAGCATGAACTACTGGAGCCTGGGAGTTGAGTTACAACTACTGAGCTCACACACCACAACTACTAAAGTCTGCTCACCTAGAGCCTGTGCTCTGCAACAAGAGAAGCCACCATAATGAGAAGCCCACACATAGCAATGAAGAGTAGCCCTGGCTTCCTGAAACTAGAGAAAGCCAGCATGCAGAAAAGAAGACCCAGTGCAGCTAAAAAAGAAATAAATAAGAAAAGAGAATCAGGGAAAAAAAGACAATAGGAAAGAAAATGAGGAAAATGTTATGACTTTTTCCAGTAATGAATAAATGACCAAGAAGAAAGTTTTTTCCCCCCAACTTTAAACTTTTTAGTTTGTGTTGGGGTATAGCCAATTAACTATGTGGTAGTTTCAAGCGAACACCGAACACCGAAGGGACTCAGCCATACATAAACATGTATCCATTTTCCTCCAAACCCTCCTGCCATCCAGCCTGGCACATAACATTGAACAGAGTTCCATGTGCTATACAATAGGTCCTTGTTGTTTATCCATTTTGAATATAGCAGTGTGTACACGACCTTCCCAAACTCCCTAACTATCCCTTCCCCCTGGCAACCATAAGTTCATTTTCTAAGTCTATAAGTCTCTTTCTGTTTTGTAATAAGTTCATGTGGATATGAATCTTTTTAGATTCCACATATAAGGGATGTCATATGGTATTTCTTCCTCTCTGACTTACTTCACTCAATATGACACTTTCTAGGTCCATCCATGTTGCTGCAAATGATATTATTTCATTCTTTTTAATAGTTGAGTAATATTCCATCATATATACACATATATGTGTACACACACATATATATATCTCATATCTTTATCCATTCCGTTGTCAATGGTCATTTAAGTTGCTTCCATGTCTTGGCTATTGTGTACAGTGCTACAGTGAACATTGGGGTGCTGTATCGTTTCAAGTCATGTTTTTCTCTGGATATATGCCGAGGAGTGGGATTGCTAGGTCATATGGTAGCTCTCTGTTTTTAAGCAATCTCCATAGTGTTCTCCATAGTGACTGTACCAATTTACATTCCCATCAACAGTGTAGGAGTTTCTGAGAAGAAAATATTATTAGATTCTTCTCTTGATAGCTGATGTTAAGAATGTCACTACATAGCAGATAAATCACTTTCTTTTGAAGATTAGGTAGAAACTTCTAAATTACACAGTTAGATGAATTTGAAATACGGAAATCTTCCTTTGTACTTGCCTTTAGGTTTGAAAAACTGCTGGAAATGTAATTTTAGCTCAGAAAATTTATCTGTGTATAAAGCTACTTGATATGACTTATGATTGAAACACAATTGGTTATCATCAAAACCACTTTACCATGCTATGAGTTTTGCACCTAAGCACTGTTTAGCCTTGTATCTTTCAGTTCAGTTCAGTTCAGTCGCTCAGTCATGTCCGACTCTTTGCGACCCCATGAATCGCAGCACGCCGGGCCTCCCTGTCCATCACCAACTCCCAGAGTCTACTCAAACTCATGTCCATCGAGTCGGTGATGCCATCCAGCCATCTCATCCTCTGTCGTCCCCTTCTCCTCCCTCATCAGGGTCTTTTCCAATGAGTCAACTCTTCACATCAGGTGGCCAAAGTATTGGAGTTTCAGCTTCAGCATCAGTCCTTCCAATGAACACCCAGGACTGATCTCCTTTAGGATGGACTGGATGGATCTCCTTGCAGTCCAAGGGACTCTCAAGAGTCTTCTCCAACACCACAGTTCAAAAGCATCAATTTTTCAGTGCTCAGCTTTCTTCACAGTCCGACTCTCACATCCATACATGACCACTGGAAAAACCATAGCCTTGACTAGATGGACCTTTGTTGGCAAAGTAATGTCTCTGCTTTTTCATATGCTGTCTAGGTTGGCCATAACTTTCCTTTCAAGGAGTAAGCATCTTTTAATTTCATGGCTGCAATCACCATCTGCAGTGATTTTGGAGCCCCCCAAAAGTTTCCACCATTTCCCCATCTATTTGCCATGAAGTGATAGGACCAGATGCCATGATCTTAGTTTTCTGAATTGAGCTTTAAGCCAACTTTTTCGCTCTCCTCTTCACTTTCTGCCATAAGGGTGGTGTCATCTGCATATCTGAGGTTATTGATATTTTTCCTGGAAATCTTAATTCCAGCTTGTGCTTCTTCCAGTCCAGCATTTCTCATGATGTACTCTGCATATAAGTTAAATAAACAGGGTGACAATATACAGCCTTGACATACTCCTTTTCCTATTTGGAACCAGTCTGTTGTTCCATGTCCAGTTCTAACTGTTGCTTCCTGACCTGCATACAGGTTTCTCAAAAGGCAGGTCAGGTGGTCTGGCATTCCTTGTAACTTTAGGTTGACTTTATTAAGAAACGTAATCAAGTCTGCAGCAAAAACTCATTTCCAAAGCTACTTTGTATTCAGTAATAGTAATTGAGGGCGATTCTCTTTCACAAAAATTTTCATTCTCAACCTGAGCTCAAAAAATTGCGTTAGAAACTTTACCATTGCTAAATCATTGAACCACTTCATGGGAGGGCAAGTCAGGATAGTCATACAATTCTTCAGTCATTTAAAACTCTGTACTGACCCCTCTAATAATGAACAACTGAACAGTATCAGTAACATCTGTAGCCATATCAGTAACCCATCAAGAGCCAAGGAAAACCATTCAAAATCATTTGCCTTCATGTTTAATTGATTATTGATGTTGCTCCCAATGTCTTCAACTCCTATAGCAACGCTTTGCACCAAAATACATGATCAAGGGAACTTGCCAGCAGTAAACAGCTTTCCTTGCTTGGCTAACAAATGAGCCAGTAGGAAATTTGCTTTCATTGCAGCCTTTTTTCCACTTTTTTTTTTTTTTGGTGAAGAAATTTTTCTGTGATGAGATATTCCATTTAAAAATTTCCGATTTTTCTGACTGTTCCTTGCCAGCGAGTTGGGAATACTGTGACTAATATTTAGATTGGTAATGTCAGCACAGCCATAATGTCATTGTATAATAAGCACAAGCCTTTGCCATTTCATTTAATCAAAATAATGCACATTCCACTGTGCCTTAGAGGCATGGCATTTGAAGTCCATTCTTCTTGTTTTGACATGATGGGTGTGCACTGGTAGTGAGAAAAAAAATGCCACAGATACCATGCTATATAAGGCACCTGAAACACTGTCAAGTTCTAACTGTGTCCGTTTGATTCATAGCTCTTGAGTGGCAGTGTGAAGCAGTGATTATAGCACCATGGAAAGTCTCTGTCCCAACTTACTCAACTCTGCCATTGTAAGCATATGAGCAACCCCAGACAACACGGAGGGGAATATGCATGTCTGCGTTTCATAAAATGTTATTTATGGGGACTGAAGTGATAATTTCATGCAGTCCTTCACATGTTGTGAAATGTTCTTCTTTTGATATTTTTCAACTACTGAAGAATGTCAAAGCCATTTTTAGCTCCCAGGATGTTAATAACAGGTGGCAGCCCAGATTTGGCCTGTATGCCATAATTTTCTGAATCCTGCTCTAGAGGATGAGCCAAGGGAAGTGTTTTTAAAGAGAAAATCTAGCAAATGGCACTGGAACTCTCAGTTTTGTGTTGAACCCAGAGAAAGCATTTTCTGACAATGTGGGGGGCAAACTTCATATATAAGTGGATGGTAAGAAAGTGACTACGAAAAATATAAGCCATCCTTTCATGAAATTCCCCTCTGAAAGGGGACAAGGAAATGAGAGGTAGCTGGGGGATGATGTGATTTAAGAGAAAATTTTGCTGTTATTGTTGTTAAAATAGGAGAGGTTTGAACATGACCACTTAACCTTTATTTCCTCTTCCTTTTTTAATAAGGAAAATAATACCTATCTTAAAATTCATTAGAAAGGTCAGATGAGATAAAATATATTCTGTACCCAGAATGATGCCTAGCTTATGGTACATTCTCAATAACTGATATTAATGCTCATATATGTTCATTATTTTTTTAGTAAAAAACCAACAGAGTTCATGCTTCCTACATTACTTTTCTATTAGATTCCTAAACTATCTTATTTAAAATCAAGACTGTTCTCCTATTGAGGAGTTTTGGAAATTGTTAAATAAATTGGGAGTTTACCAGTTGGTCAAGATTTCATAACTTCAGTAATTTTGATTTTGTAACTCTCTCAGCTTTTCTTCTAGTCTGTGCTTGATCAATTTAGTCTATCTCCATGTGAGAGCCACTTTCCCTTTAGATCTTTTTCATAATCTTTTTAAACCATAATACAGTGATATCAACCCTTATACAAATGAATCATACAAATCACTGATTTGATGTATTAGTGAGTTTATTTTTATTATTACTAGTTTTTCTTTAATGTAACTTTTTTCTTTTTTCGTCCTGTACATCATACATGGAGTTACCATATGACCCAGCAATTCCACTCTGGGTCCACAGGAAGATTTGTACACAAATGTTCATAGCAGCATTATTCATAATTTCCCCAAAGTGGAAATAACATATGTATTCAACAACTGATGAATGGACCAATAAAACGTGAAATAACCGTCTAACAGAATTTTGTTGAGCCATAAACAGTGAAGTGCTGATATGAGCCACAGAGTAGAGGAAACTTGAAAACATTTTGCTAATGCTCAGTGAAAGAATTTCATCACAAAAGACCACATTTTGTATGACCCCATTTATTAAATTGGTAGAATAAACCAATCTATAGAGATAGAAAGTAGATTAGTAGTGGCCTAGGGCTTAGAAGAGAAATGGAGAATGACTGCTAATGGGTATGCAGCTTCCTAGTGGCAGGATACTTTACCATCTCTTGTTTGATAATCTGGTATCTGGAGTCTCTATGCATATGTTTCTGTTGAATATTTTGCTGAAGGCGTCTACTCATGCATCTGTCTATCTTTGGTTGTGTATGGTATTTTGTATTTGAAATTTTATTTTTAGAAACAATTTGAAGCCTGGATAAATACTGTTTTCCCAAAGAAGAATTTTGATCACTTTTTTCCAAGTACCTGGGAGTGCCTGCAATCAAGTAATCACTTTAACCCAATTCTAAGCTAGAGATTTTCTGGGCTATTCAGATGATTCGAAACTGAGCTGTAGACGGTGCAAGGACTGGTTCACTTCCACTTTAATTCCTGGTGTGCAACCAGATTGTGTGATTTGGTGAAATTCCCTCAATTTCTTCATCATGCTATTTAGAATTAGCTGTCTAAAGGCTAGCACATGATTAGGTACTAAAGTGGATTAGACAAATAACTTATCTTCACTTTCCCCTGAAAATGCCCTAAAATGATAGTAATGTAATAACAAGGTAAAAACCCAAAAGGACTAAGAGAAGGGAAAAGAGAGAACAGTAGATGACAACTGCCCTAAATTTTGGGAGTCAGGACAGCTGATGGAGGAGTGATGTCTAATCCAGACAGCATGGTACAGGAAGTAGAGACTAATGTGAGTCAATTCACCACAGAATCCCACAGAAAATGTGTTGTTCCCATTATCAGTCGCCAGGGGTGGGGGGCAACAACAACTTGCATTCATATTTTATGGTCCATAATATGCACTTACCGTACCACCTCAAGGATACTTGAACTCTTATATGAATTGCCATAGTCTGGTCAGGTGGACCCCTGATCTAATACAACTGGACAACATTCTAACACATTATATTGATGATATTATGCATGCTCAGTCGCTATCATGTCCAACTCTTTGCGATCCCACAGACTGTAGCTCACAAGGCTTCTCTGTCCATGGGATTTTCCAGGCAGGAATACTGGAGTGGGTTGCCATGCCCTCCTCCAGGGGGTCTTCCCAACCCAGGGATCAAACCCATGTCCCCTGTGGCTCTTGAACAGCAGGTGGTTTCTTTACCACTGAGCCACTGGAGAAGCCCTTTATGACCTTAGCAAAGTCTCTTTAGCTTGATCCTCAATTTTTGAGAAAACAATATCATCAGAGGGTTTCCCCAGTGGATCAGCAGTAAAGAATCCGCCCGCCATGTAGGAGACTTGGGTTTGATCCCAGGGTTGGGAAGATCCTCTGGAGGAGGGCATGGCAACCCACTCCAGTATTCTTGCCTGGAGAATCCCGTGGACAGAGGAGCCTGGCAGGCTACAGGCCATGGGCTTGCAAAGAGTTGGATGCAACTAAGCATACATGTCGGAGAAGGCAATGGCACCCCACTCCAGTACTCTTGCCTGGAAAATCCCATGGACAGAGGAGCCTGGTGGGCTGTAGTCCATGGGGTCGCTAAGAGTCGGACACGACTGAGCGACTTCACTTTCATTTTTCACTTTCATGCATTGGAGAAGGAAATGGCAACCCACTCCAGTGTCCTTGCCTGAAGAATCCCAGAGGCGGGGGAGTCTGGTGGGCTGCTGTCTATGGGGTCGCACAGAGTTGGACACGACTGAAGCGACTTAGCATCCTTAGCAGTAGCAGCAAGCATACATGCATACCTATGTAGTTACCAGTTAACACACTATAGTGGTCAGATCCATGAACTTTATTTATTTTTTTTTCATATGTACATTTGCTTTATTAAAATTGTGGCACTTAATATAATAGCAGAAATCATCACATGGCTCACATCCAGAAGCAATACAATAGTAGAGGCGCAAACATTCCTTATTACCAGTACAAGTAAAAAAGTGGTAATATGCCCCATAAGCCCTTAATTGCATAAAATATTATACTGCACATCATTTATAGCCAGCACACTTAAATAAACTAATTATCATCTTTTATATTCTGCAAGGGATATAACGTTCACAGGACATTCAAACATGATAAAAATTAAACATCAGTTCTGAATTATTCATGGGGAAGATACAAGCTGATAATTCCTCTTTTATAACCTACTGGATATTGTCACTTGATTTTACAATTTTTTAATGTCTTCATAGTGAAATCCAAAGAAAAAAACTCCACTAAGTGCCATGTTGAAGGACAAAAAATGTTGAGTGCAGCACCTTTAGACAACGGAAGAGCACATCCTGTCCAACCACACCATATAAATTAGGGAACACTTACAAACAAACATCAAGCAAATGCCCTCACAGGTAACAGGCATGGCTTTGGCAAGCAGTTCTCAGAAGCAATATTCACATCCAGCGAGAACAGGGGCCACCACCGGGGATGAACTTTCTTTTTCTTTCTTCTTTTTTTTTTTTATTAGTTGGAGGCTAATTACTTCACAACATTTCAGTGGGTTTTGTCATACATTGATATGAATCAGCCATAGATTTACACGTATTCCCCATCCCGATCCCCCCTCCCACCTCCCTCTCCACCCGATTCCTCTGGGTCTTCCCAGTGCACCAGGCCCGAGCACTTGTCTCATGCATCCCACCTGGGCTGGTGATCTCTTTCACCATAGATAGTATACATGCTGTTCTTTTGAAATATCCCACCCTCACATTCTCCCACAGAGTTCAAAAGTCTGTTCTGTATTTCTGTGTCTCTTTTTCTGTTTTGCATATAGGGTTATCGCTACCATCTTTCTAAATTCCATATATATGTGTTAGTATGCTGTAATGTTCTTTATCGTTCTGGCTTACTTCACTCTGTATAAGGGGCTCCAGTTTCATCCATCTCATTAGGACTGGTTCAAATGAATTCTTTTTAACGGCTGAGTAATATTCCATGGTGTATATGTACCACAGCTTCCTTATCCATTCATCTGCTGATGGGCATCTAGGTTGCTTCCATGTCCTGGCTATTATAAACAGTGCTGTGATGAACATTGGGGTGCACGTGTCTCTTTCAGATCTGGTTTCCTCAGTGTGTATGCCCAGAAGTGGGATTGCTGGGTCATATGGCAGTTCTATTTCCAGTTTTTTAAGAAATCTCCACACTGTTGTCCATAGTGGCTGTAGTAGTTTGCATTCCCACCAACAGTGTAAGAGGGTTCCCTTTTCTCCACACCCTCTCCAGCATTTATTGCTTGTAGACTTTTGGATAGCAGCCATCCTGACTGGCATGTAATGGTACCTCATTGTGGTTTTGATTTGCATTTCTCTGATAACAAGTGAGGTTGAGCATCTTTTCATGTGTTTGTTAGCCATCTGTATGTCTTCTTTGGAGAAATGTCTGTTTAGTTTTTTGGCCCATTTTTTGATTGGGTCATTTATTTTTCTGGAATTGAGTTGCAGGAGTTGCTTGTATATTTTTGAGATTAATCCTTTGTCTGTTTCTTCATTTGCTATTATTTTCTCCCAATCTGAGGGCTGTCTTTTCACCTTACTTATAGTTTCCTTTGTAGTGCAAAAGCTTTTAAGTTTCATTAGGTCCCATTTGTTTAGTTTTGCTTTTATTTCCAATATTCTGGGAGGTGGGTCATAGAGGATCCTGCTGTGATTTATGTCGGAGAGTGTTTTGCCTATGTTCTCCTCTAGGAGTTTTATAGTTTCTGGTCTTACATTTAGATTTTTAATCCATTTTGAGTTTATTTTTGTGTATGGTGTTAGAAAGTGTTCTAGTTTCATTCTTTTACAAGTGGTTGACCAGTTTTCCCAGCACCACTTGTTAAAGAGGTTGTCTTTCTTCCATTGTATATCCTTGCCTCGTTTGTCAAACATAAGGTGTCCATAGGTTCGTGGATTTATCTCTGGGCTTTCTATTCTGTTCCATTGATCTGTATTTCTGTCTTTGTGCCAGTACCATACTGTCTTGATGACTGTGGCTTTGTAGTATAGTCTGAAGTCAGGCAGGTTGATTCCTCCAGTTCCATTCTTCTTTCTCAAGATTACTTTGGCTATTCGAGGTTTTTTGTATTTCCATACAAATTGTGAAATTCTTTGGTCTAGTTCTGTGAAAAATACCGTTGGTAGCTTGATAGGGATTGCATTGAATCTATAGATTGCTTTGGGTAGAATAGCCATTTTGACAATATTGATTCTTCCAATCCATGAACACAGTATGTTTCTCCATCTGTTTGTGTCCTCTTTGATTTCTTTCATCAGTGTTTTATAGTTTTCTATGTATAGGTCTTTTGTTTCTTTAGGTAGATATACTCCTAAGTATTTTATTCTTTTTGTTGCAATGGTGAATGGTATTGTTTCTTTAATTTCTCTTTCTGTTTTTTCATTGTTAGTATATAGGAATGCAAGGGATTTCTGTGTGTTAATTTTATATCCTGCAACTTTACTATATTCATTGATTAGCTCTAGTAATTTTCTGGTAGAGTCTTTAGGGTTTTCTATGTAGAGGATCATGTCATCTGCAAACAGTGAGAGTTTCACTTCTTCTTTTCCTATCTGGATTCCTTTTACTTCTTTTTCTGCTCTGATTGCTGTGGCCAGAACTTCCAACACTATGTTGAATAGTAGTGGTGAGAGTGGGCACCCTTGTCTTGTTCCTGATTTCAGGGGAAATGCTTTCAATTTTTCACCATTGAGGGTGATGCTTGCTGTGGGTTTGTCATATATAGCTTTTATTATGTTGAGGTATGTTCCTTCTATTCCTGCTTTTTGGAGAGTTTTAATCATAAATGAGTGTTGAATTTTGTCAAAGGCTTTCTCTGCATCTATTGAGATAATCATATGGTTCTTATCTTTCAATTTGTTAATGTGGTGTATTAAATTGATTGATTTGCAGATATTAAAGAATCCTTGCATTCCTGGGATAAAGCCCACTTGGTCATGGTGTATGATTTTTTTAATATGTTGTTGGATTCTGTTTGCTAGAATTTTGTTAAGGATTTTTGCATCTATGTTCATCAGTGATATTGGCCTGTAGTATTCTTTTTTTGTGGCATCTTTGTCTGGTTTTGGAATTAGGGTGATGGTGGCCTCATAGAATGAGTTTGGAAGCTTACCTTCTTCTGCAATTTTCTGGAAGAGTTTGAGTAAGATAGGTGTTAGCTCTTCTCTAAATTTTTGGTAGAATTCAGCTGTGACGCCATCTGGTCCTGGGCTTTTGTTTGCTGGAAGATTTTTGATTACAGTTTCGATTTCCTTGCTTGTCATGGGTCTGTTAAGATCTTCTATTTCTTCCTGGTTCAGTTTTGGAAAGTTATACTTTTCTAAGAATTTGTCCATTTCATCCAAGTTGTCCATTTTATTGGCATAGAGTTGCTGGTAGTAGTCTCTTATGATCCTTTGTATTTCAGTGTTGTCTGTTGTGATCTCTCCATTTTCATTTCTAATTTTGTTAATTTGGTTCTTCTCTCTTTGTTTCTTAATGAGTCTTGCTAATGGTTTGTCAATTTTGTTTATTTTTTCAAAAAACCAGCTTTTAGCTTTGTTGATTTTTGCTATGGTCTCTTTAGTTTCTTTTGCATTTATTTCTGCCCTGATTTTTAAGATTTCTTTCCTTCTGCTAACCCTGGGGTTCTTCATTTCTTCCTTCTCTAATTGCTTTAGGTGTAGAGTTAGGTTATTTATTTGGCTTTTTTCTTGTTTCTTGATGTAAGCCTGTAATGCTATGAACCTTCCCCTTAGCACTGCTTTTACAGTGTCCCATAGGTTTTGGGTTGTTGTGTTTTCATTTTCATTAATTTCTATACATATTTTGATTTCTTTTTTGATTTCTTCTATGATTTGTTGGTTATTCAGGAGCGTGTTATTTAGCCTCCATATGTTTGAATTTTTAACAATTTTTTTCCTGTAATTGAGCTCTAATCTTACTGCACTGTGGTCAGAAAAGATGACTGGAATGATTTCAATTTTTTTTAATTTTCCAAGACTAGATTTATGGCCCAGGATGTGATCTATTCTGGAGAAGGTTCTGTGTGCACTTGAGAAAAAGGTGAAGTTGATTGTTTTGGGGTGAAATGTCCTATAGATATCAATTAGGTCTAGCTGGTCCATTGTGTCATTTAAGGTTTGTGTTTCCTTGCTAATTTTCTGTTTAGTTGATCTATCCATAGTTGTGAGTGGGGTATTAAAGTCTCCCACTATTATTGTGTTACTATTAATTTCCTCTTTCATACTCGTTAGTGTTTGCCGTACATATTGCGGTGCTATGTTGGGTGCATATATATTTATAATTGTTATATCTTCTTCTTGGATTGATCCTTTGATCATTATGTAGTGTCCTTCTTTGTCTCTTTTCACATCCTTTATTTGAAAGTCTATTTTATCTGATATGAGTATTGCGACTCCTGCTTTCTTTTGGTCTCCGTTTGCATGAAATATTTTTTTCCAGCCCTTCACTTTTAGTCTGTATGTGTCTCTTGTTTTGAGGTGGGTCTCTTGTAGACAGCATATATAGGGGTCTTGTTTTTGTATCCAATCAGCCAATCTTTGTCTTTTGGTTGGGGCATTCAACCCATTTACATTTAGGGTAATTATTGATAGGTGTGGTCCCGTTGCCATTTACTTTGTTGTTTTGGGTTCACGTTTATACAAGTTTTCTGCATTTCCTGTCTAGAGAAGATCCTTTAGCATTTGTTGAAGAGCTGGTTTGGTGGTGCTGAATTCTCTCAGCTTTTGCTTATCTGTAAAGCTTTTGAATTCTCCTTCATATCTGAATGAGATCCTTGCTGGATACAGTAATCTAGGTTGTAGGTTATTCTCTTTCATTACTTTCAGTACGTCCTGCTATTCCCTTCTGGCCTGGAGGGTTTCTATTGATAGATCAGCTGTTATCCTTATGGGAATCCCTTTGTGTGTTATTTGTTGTTTCTCCCTTGCTGCTTTTAATATTTGTTCTTTGTGTTTGATCTTTGTTAATTTGATTAATATGTGTCTTGGGGTGTTTCGCCTTGGGTTTATCCTGTTTGGGACTCTCTGGGTTTCTTGGACTTGGGTGGCTATTTCCTTCCCCATTTTAGGGAAGTTTTCACCTATTATCTCCTCGAGTATTTTCTCATGGCCTTTCTTTTTGTCTTCTTCTTCTGGAACTCCTATGATTCGAATGTTGGGGTGTTTAACATTGTCCCAGAGGTCCCTGAGGTTGTCCTCATTTCTTTTGATCCTTTTTTCTTTTTTCCTCTCTGCTTCATTTATTTCCACCATTTTATCTTCTACCTCACTTATCCTATCTTCTGCCTCCGTTATTCTACTCCTGTTTCCCTCCAAAGTGTTTTTGATCTCATTCATTGCATTATTCATTTTTAATTGACTCTTTTTTATTTCTTCTAGGTCTTTATTAAACATTTCTTGTATCTTTTCAATCTTTGTTTCCAGGCTATTTATCTGTAACTCCATTTTGTTTTCAAGATTTTGGATCATTTTTATTATCATTATTCTAAATTCTTTTTCAGGTAGATTCCCTATCTCCTCCTCTTTTGTTTGACTTGGTGGGCATTTTTCATGTTCCTTTACCTGTTGGGTATTTCTTTGCCTTTTCATCTTGTTTAGATTGCTGTGTCTGGAGTGGGCTTTCTGTATTCTGGAGGTCTGTGGTTCCTTTTTATTGTGGAGGATTTACCCAGTGGGTGGGGTTAGACGATTGGCTTGTCAAGGTTTCCTGGTTAGGGAAGCTTGCGTCAGTGTTCTGGTGCGTGGAACTTGATTTCTTCTCTTTGGAGAGCAATGGAGTGCCCAGTAATGAGTTTTGAGATGGGTCTATGTGTTAGGTGTGACTTTGGGCAGCCTGTATGTTGATGTTCAGGGCTATGTTCCTGCGTTGCTGGAGAATTTGCATGGTATGTCTTGCTCTAAAACTTACTGGCTCTTGGATGGTGGTTGGTTTCAGTGTAGGTATGGAGGCTTTTGGACAGTCACTTATTACTTAAAGTTCCATGTAGTCAGGAGTTTTCTCGTGTTCTCAGGTTTTGGGCTTAAGTCTCCTGCCTCTGGATTTCAGTTTTATTCTTCCTGTAGTCTCAGGACTTCTCCAACTATACAGCCCTGATAAGAAAACTTCTAGGTTAATGGCAAAAAGATTCTCCCCCATTAGGGACACCCAGAGAGGTTCACAGAGTTACATGAAGAAGAGGAGATGGAGGAGGGAGATAGAGATGAGCAGGAAGAGAAAAAGGGGGACTCAGAGGAGAGAGACAGATCTACGCAGCTGTCTGTTCCCAGAGTGTTCTCCGTAGCCCAGTCACCTACAAAGATTCACAGAACTGGATTGGGAAGAGAAGGGGAAAGGAGGAAATAGAGGTGTTCTGAGGTAGAAAACAGAGAGTCAAGATTGGGAGAGAATAATCTTCGGTTTAAAAATAGGGCTTCTCTTCTTTTTTTTTTGGTAAGGTTATAGTGTATTGAAAATGAAAATTAAGGAGTAATAGAGGAGTACTAGAGGACTTTAAAAGAAATACGAGAAAAAGAAAAATAGAAAACAGAAGAGAAAAAGGAAAGAAGAAAAAAGAAAAAAAAAAGAAAAAGAAAAAAAAAGGAAAGAAAAGAAAGAAAAAAAATTTTTTTTTCCCTAATTAAAAAAAATCATAAAAATCTATGAAAATGAAAGTTAAGGAGTAATGGGGGAGTAATAGGGAATTTTAAAGGAAAATAAAAGAGAAAAAAGAAAAAAAGAAAAAAAAAAAGTAAAAATATATCTAGGAGTTTCTCTGGAGCTGTTGCGGTCAGTGTGGGTTCGGCTGTTTCAGATAGCTCCTCGTTCCAGCTTACGCTTCTCGATATCTACAGGCCCCTTCCGGTGTAGTCGGTGTTTTCTACAGGGATTTTAATCTGTTGCACCAGTCCCTTCTGAAGCGGTTCCCTTTGTTTATTTGGCTTCTGTTTGCCGGTCTCTTCAGAGCCTCATTTCCGGCCTGACACAGGCGGGCAGAGGTGGACTCTTATTCAGGTAGCTAGTTCCGTCGCTCTGCGCGGAGGGGCTGGCGCTGCTGGGATGGGCTGGCGCTGCCGGGAGGGGCTGACGCTGCTTTCTCCGTCTGCGCTGCTCAGGCTCCCGGCTGTTCTATATGGAGCGCGCCCCGCGCTGCGCGAGGTTCCAGCCCTCGGGTGTTCCACAAAAGCACGGAACGAAAAGCTGCGCCTGCTCTCTGTGCCTTCCCCGTCAGAGCGGTCCAGGCAGCCAGGGGCTCGGTGGGCGCACTCTCCCCAGGTGTAGCGCACCCACTCCCTTCCACGGACCCAGTCTCAGTTTCCGCTGGCGCCAGTCGGGTGTGCGCGCCTTCTGCCCTCCGCGTCCCCAGCCCCAGTCCCCGCCCGCGCCGGTCGGGTGCCTGCGCCCTGTGTCTCGCCGCGACCTTCCCCTCCCCACTGCCTCCCGCCTCCGGCGGGGCTGGGCCGGTCCGCAGCCTGCGAGCTCTTCTCTGGACTTTCTCGGTCCCTTTGTTCTGCGAACGGCCGGCAGTGTGTTCGGGCCGGTTAATTTTCTCTCTCTCTTTTGGTCTCCCACAGCTCAAGTTGGCAACTCACAGAAGCTCCCTCCGATTGTCCTCAGGGCACTCAGGCCCAGACCCTACCCCAAGCAATGCCGCCTAAGACTCCCTTCCCCGGACGGATCTCCGTCCTTAGCTCTTTTGTCTCACTTTTTCTTTTATATTTTGTCCTACCTCCTTTCGAAGACAATGGGCTGCTTTTCTGGGCGCCTGATGACCTCAGCTAGCAATCAGAAGTTGTTTTGCGAAGTTTGTTCTGCATTCAGTTATTCTTTTGATGAATTTGTAGGAGAGAAAGTGGTCTCCCCGTCCTACTCCTCCGCCATCTTGGCTCCTCCCCTCCCTGAACTTTATTTTTAAAAGACTATTCCTGAAAGGAATACCTTGCTTTTTACTTGGAACTAGACCTGCCCTGGTGACATTAGGTATTTTTATTTAAATTTAGTTTTGACAACAATGTGTTCATCTGAATAGGCATAGCTGTTTCCCTTAGTGAGTCACACAAGGCTTGGTGTTCCCTAGGAAGAATGGTAACCCACAGTTGTTGGCATGTGATCTGAAAAGCAGGGATCTTTGGCAGCAAATTGTGGGGCTTCTGCCTGCTAGAGCCCAGAGAATCCACAGGGTTGCAGGAGTGGTGGATGATGAAAAGAAACCTGAGAGCAACTGTGTGGTGGAGACCAGGCTGCTTCTGTTTTCCTCCACAACTTTGGCAAGAGTATACGCACAAGCAGGGCTAGAGGACTTTAAATAGACTTTATTAAATCATTCAATTGATCTATCTTTGTTGAAATAATTGTCTTCTTTAATAACTATGCAAAAGGCCATTGGAAGAGACGAGATGAGGAAGAGAAGAGTCCAGGATGGCTTGACCAACTGAGTCAGTTGTGATATTGTGTTGAGCCTGCGATACCTTTGCGCCTCCAGATAATGTCTGCAGACAGTTGCAACAGTACCTGGGTCTCAGGACCAGGCCTAGATTAGAAGGTCCAGGCCTAGGGTCTCCCCACCCTCGTCGCCCCTGGGAGTTATCAACAGATACATGGAGAAGACCTGTGCACAGGTGAGATAACCTAGCAGGACCCAGGCGAGAGGAACAGGCCCCAGGCAAGCACCCTGTGAACATCCACCCTTAACAGAGGAAGAAGACAATCCAGTGAGGTGCTCAAATGTCAACAAGAAGAGATGGGAGAAATCGGTGTCTCAGTAACCCACAAGAGGAGAGAGGTTCAAAGGAATGGTCAGTAAGGCCGGAATAGTGTTGCTTGGAAGTGACACTGAGGTAAGGGATCTCAGGAGTACATTGAAGTAATAAGGTGGAAATCAGATAGCAAGAGATTGAGAAGGAAATAAAAGGTGAAAAAGTGTAAAGAGTAATAGATCATTCTTTCTGCAAGCTGAGCTCCAAACAACATTGATAGTTGCCAGAGAAATAGTTTTTGTTTTGAACATTATTTTGAACATGACTATTTGCTGAGAAAACACACACATGCAAGCACATGCACAGAGGCTGGAGTTATGATGATAACTGATGTAGCAAGTCCCTGGAAGAGAAAGGTTCGAATCTAAGGACAGTTGTGTGGATTAGACCTGGTCAGAAGGTTCACCTCTTTTTCTGCAGCAGTGAGAGAAGTGTCTCTATGTAGAGGGCTGAGAAGTAAAGATGAGTGATGAGAGGAAGATATGTCTTTTCTCTTTAGAAGCTTAGCTAGTACAGGCAAGGAGAAAAAAGAACTTTACCAGGGATTGAAAACGCAGGTAAACATCTAGCGGCTTGGAGCAAAAAAGCCAATGGCCTGTTTCCTCTGTGAAAGATAAAACAATGTGATCAGATAAGAGAATAAAGTGAAAGTTTGGAATAGCCACTGAGGAGAATGTGGAGGGGTGTGTAATAGAATTGCTGAGTAGTATTTAGACCTGGGAATATATACCCTAAATATGCACCAATCCACAAGATTTTGAGGTTTCTAAAGCAAGATTCAGTCCAAGTGTAGAATGGGCAGGTATTTCTGTGGTGTGTGGAAAAAGACACCAGGAATCAGGGCATGATGGAAGCCCTTTCAAAGTATACTTCTCCCTGCCCCCAACTCCACAGGTTTTTCATAGATCAAAATATTGAGCATCTTGAGAATGGAGACTTTATCCTCTTCCAGGGCCTAGTCCCTTATATTCAGAAGACATTCAGATATTGTTGAATGATTGGATTAATCAATGAAATCTGACTGCTAAACATTTCTGAATACAAGTATTAGGTTTAAATTTTTATCTACTGGGGATGAATGTATCGATTAATCCAATGCATTAGAATTCTGTTCCAAGAGCTAATTCCCATAACTTAGTTATGCTTAAAATAATTAGACTGATAAAATCCATTCTGTAACACAAAAGTTTATTAGAATAAAAATACATGTACAGTATCCAACATTAAAATTATTTCACATGACATGTAGGTTTTACCTCCATTAGTTTTTTTCTTTTTTAATGCTTTTAAAGTCTGTGCTTTAAATAATGTGCACATCTGTAAACAAATCTTAGATTACCAAAGTATCCATTAGATACTGAACATGAAAATTTAGGAACTGTAACTTATAGTTATATCCTATTGCACTAAATATTTCTGTAAAATTTTGAACAGAGAAGAAAAAAAAGAGATGAGAATAAATCACTTGAAATGAGGTAAGTTGTATGAAAAGGTTTTTAGTAGCAGATATCACCAATGTTGAGATGAGAAGATTAAAAATATTCATGGAAAATTCACTTCAATGTTTGCATAGTCTAGGTTATTTTTTAAAATGAAAAACTAAAAATAAACAGAATTCCTTATTAAAAAAAGAGACAATTATCTGGTTCTACTTAATATCTGTATACATTCTGAGTCTTTCATTTAGAAAAAAGAAGTGATACAAACATTCACAAGTTTAGCCAAGAGGAAAAACAAAAGTGAAGATTAAGACCAACATTTCAAGCTGCCTTATGGAAAGAAAATTAAAAATGGAGGTAGACGGTTAAATGTATTAGTGGCCACGTTACTCAAATGACTAATTTTTGTTTTGGTAGACATTCACCAAATTTTTATGCTTGAAGCCAAACAGTAAAAAATTTAGGAGTAGAGAGTAAGACCTAACACAAGTTATTTTCCTTTTATCAGAGAAAAGTAATAAAAAGAACCCAGGCTTAAGACCCCTGTTAAAAATATGATTGTTTAAAGCACTACAGTTGATGCACTTTTAAAGCAGGAAAATAAACCTTGTCCCTAAGCTTCCTAGGTTTATCTGAGGCGAAGCCCCAAGCCCCAGCAGGCCTGGTCAGTCAAAGTAGGACTGTAGGGTGCCCCGGCGACGGACATCGCAGGTCCAGCAGTGGAAGCCTCCTCCCAGGGAATTGGCATTACGAATGTTAACCTTAATGGTACTGATACCTGCATGGAAAGAGAGAGACATGGCCAGTTAAGACAAACTTGTGTGAAGATTCTCCTATAGAAGTGAGCCTAAAAATGGACAGGAATCCTGCTGTTCTAACCCTTAAATCTACCCCAATCTAGGATAGTCTTTCGATTTTTATTTTCACCAATTATATTTCATCTAATCTATTCCACTGCTAATATAAAACCTTCACCAGAAAGTCAGTAGAGACTCTGAAGTCTACTTTGTTCTATTGACTGTTCACACGTCAACAGGTTTCATAAGCAGACATATCTGACAAATGTTCAAAAACAATCCAAGTAATAAAATGTTAAGTCCTTTTAGAATTATGCTTTAACTACTGGGTCAGACTGTTTCTATTTTTACCATGTCAATTTAAGAAAAAAGGAAAATTTAGTCACATTAAAAAGGTGACTTTACCTACTCACATATAAACAGAATTTATCTGACACAATTAGCTCAACCAGGCCACCTCAAGGAAATAGTGGACCAGAGCTCATCTGTGTGGTGTGGCCATACAGGTGCCAAAGCATTTCAGCCAATTAGTTTAATCTGGCACCATGTGTATTAACATGGTGATGCTATGCATGGTGCAAGCAACCAATGGCATATAGAAAGAATCTCTTGTGTTTGGCATAATTGGATTTTAAAAAGAAAATCTATTATCCTCTGTCTCTAGGAGCCCATTATTTTGAGAGGGAAGCTGAGCTACAGAGTTGCTAAAAAGGGTCCATTGGTAATCAGAAAAGCAGCATGAGTCATCTGGAAAGCCTTTCCTGAGAAAGTGAGACTGAGCAGGACTTTGAAGAATAAAAATAGGGTTTTGATATGGGTTAAGGAGTGGGCTTTTAACCACAAACAAGCATATGTTTCCTGATAGAAAAGACATACCTATCTTAGTCAGATGGCTATAGCCGTATTAGCCCTAAATTGGAAAGAATTCAATTTGCTTTAACAAGTTCCCTATGTTCAAAAAGATTTTATTAAAAATAAAACTATATGGCTTCCCTGGTGGCTCAGTGGTAATGACTCTGCCTGCCAATGCAGGAGATACGGGTTTGATCCCTAGTCTGGGAAGATCCCACTTGCTGTGAAGCAACTAAGCCTGTGGGCCACAACTATTGAACCTGTCCTCTAGAGCTCAGGAGCCGCAACTACTGAAGCCGTGAGCCCCAGAGCCCGTGCTCTGCAAGACAAGCCACCACAATGAGAAGCCAGCGCACTGCAACTGGAGACTAGCCCCTGCGCACTGCAACTAGAAAAAAACCCATGGAGCAACCAAGACCCAGCATGTCAAATAAATAATAAAAAGTTTTTTAAGTTATAAATAAAATATTTGGTGCTTTATAATATTTTAAGTTGAGAAACAATAAAATCTTAAAGGATAAGGAAACTTAACCCAAGCAATTAAAAAAAGCCAGAGGGGAAAAGTGGCATAGCATTAGAGGTGAAATAATCAGGTTGGGTTCAATCTAAAACTAATAGGCTAATCCTTTTTGACTGATACTTCTTTAAAGAGAGATGTTTCAAAGAGGCAAACAATCTCTTCTGAGTAGCACACCTGAAATATAACACATAAAACAGGACTTGATTTCAACAAGTGTACTGCCTGGCTTTATTTAACACTTAAATATGTGTTAATGTCAAATATGTGATATGTCAAATAGAATGATACAGAGTGATAAACACACACACTTATGCACCCTAATTAACAGCCATATGAAAATTCTTTCAACACTTTTCTCAGTATAGAATAACTGGTCTAAATTTTGAGTATCAGGAAAACCAAACTCCCACCCAAGTAATAACTAGTCCTGCTTTTTTAGTTCAAAGCTGAAATGATTTACTGACACTCTTTATTTCATTTGTTTGTTCACAGTGCTTATCTAAGTTACTTCTGTATTTGTATCCTTATATGTCCTCTAAAATATGTAATGACAATTAAATTACTTTTAAAGGATCCCAACAATTTCTTCTTTAAAATAATTTCTTTGGCTGTCCTGGGTCTTCGTATCTGTGAGGGCTTTTCTCTAGTTGTGGTGAATGGGGGTTACTCTCTAGTTGTGATGCTCAGGCTTCTCACTGGGGTGTTTTCTCCTGTTGCAGAGCATGGGCCCTAGAGTGTGCTGGCTTCAGTAGTTGCAGCTCCGGGGCTCTAGAACACAGGCTCAGTAGTTGTACTGCACAGGCTTAGTTGCTCCGTGGCCAAGTGGAATCTTTCTGGATCAGGGATCAAACTGATGTCTCCTGCACTGGTAGGCGGATTCTTTACCACTGAGCTACCAGCGAAGTCCAACAACTTCTTACTTGGGAAAGAGACAAACCATCTATGTGCTCATCTGCAAAGGGATAATTCTCCACCCTTGGGCACCAGGAGGTTAGATAAGTCATAGAAGATTGATACACTTTATTGCCAAGGGGTATCTAAGGAGCCCGGGATGCATTTCCAACCTTTTGAGGTTGTGACTGTTGGAAACAAATATACTGTCCATCTATGAAATAATAATGTGGTACTTCTAAAAAAGAATAGAAATTTAATTAGCTAAATCTATCTAAATTAGCTAAACCTATCATGTCACTTCTTATCATTTAATATTTTCAAATATGGCAACGTGTTTCATTTATTCTACATACCCAGCTTTTCAAACATCTTCTGAATTGGGACCTCGTTGGCATCCACCATAACACGCTTTTCATCTAGCATTAAGACATTCATGGAAAGCCATTTGGAGGACATCCAGAGTGGGTGATCTAAAAATATCGACAACTGTTAAATCATGTCTGCTGCCATTCTTGGTTAAAGCAAAAAAGATTCGAAAGTGAAGAATATTCAAGTGACAGCCCAATTCTTCCAGTATTTCAGTTTCCCTGGGAAATTTTATTTTAATCCTAAGGCTATCTGTAAAAGTTATGAATCAACACACATTTGGATTTCACCTTGTTGTCTTTAAAAACTCGTTTCTTGCTTCCTGTGATGTTTTATACTGATTTTTCCTGTATTTTCACTTTCATTTTCTATGGAAGGAG
This sequence comes from Dama dama, assembly GCF_033118175.1. Lineage (NCBI taxonomy): Eukaryota > Metazoa > Chordata > Mammalia > Artiodactyla > Cervidae > Dama > Dama dama. The sequence goes on from NC_083692.1 coordinate 37,839,591, forward strand.
AGGTTGTGAACACAAGTCTAGCCTTGTTCTAGTACCTGTAGCCCCAAGCGCCAATTTATTCCTTACTGGGAAAACATTCTAAATTGCTAATATGTGGGCTGCTATCTATAGGTGGAAGATTCTTGGCCACTGAAGTAATCATTGTAGGCTATGAGTATACAAATGTAAACATACCATCTGGGATGACTGGTATTGGAGGAGTAACTATGGTCCATCCTGCTTTCTTGAAAAGATCAATCTGCAAGACCAAAAAAACCCCCCAAACCCAAAGAGACTTAAATCTTTAATAGATAGTATTCTTATTCTTGGCCTCCGGTAGTCCTTATGATTAACAGTTCTTTTTGAGAATCTGTCTTCTCAAATGCCAAAATTAAAAAATTAAAATTTCAAAACATTTGGATGATTTTGTCTGAATCTTAGTTAAAATGTACACAAAATCCTCAGATTGCCAGATTAAAGTTAAAAAAGTAAGAGAAAAGTTAAAAGCTTTAAAAAATATTATTGTGCTTTTCACAGGTTTCAGAGATTTGAAAAAACCAAAGACACTTTCTTTGAGAAATTCTCATTAAAGAAAATGAAAATATTTCCTATTTATAAGAACACAGAATACGACTATGTCAAACCCACAGTCCATCCACTTCACATTCTGTCACCTTGCATCTGTGATCATGGTATAAAAACAGATGTTAGCAGTGCATTCCCAGAGAACCATAACCGTCCTTAGTGACCTATTACAACCCAACCATCCCTATCATCACGTACCCACTTAGTATGCCAATAAATTATGTCTTAAAATATTCAATATGTATAATTTATATAAAATGAAATGAATAGGTAATTGTTGTCATTGGGTCTAAACATATGGAATGGAAATGAACAGTGATATGGTAAAATAGCTCATTTCACAGTGGTGTACAGCAACCCAGAAATAACAAAAAATCACTCACCGCCCAACTGGAAGTAGAGGGCAGTGGGTAGAGGTAGGAGGCTGCAAGAGCAGCGGCTCCATTCCTTCCCTGCAGGGTGGAGGTGGGGGGCTGAAAGGGTCCCCACTGGAGAGGGAAGAAGATACCCACTACCCAGTGGTGTGACCCCAGACATGCAGAGATAATCTTGTTTGCAATTCAGCTGCTGAGGAACCTCACCTGCAAGTTATGAGTTAATACTACTCTGTTCAATAAAACACACACAAAGGCACAAAATTGAGGCTCTGACAGCAGCAAGCAGCCAACGTTAAAGTCTAATTATCACAATTACAAATGTATATTTCTGTGTTGGACATCCTGTAGTAAATGTAACATAAGCAATCCAGTGTTTGATCATAATAATATTGAACATTGCTGACTCTGTCATTTAGCACCATTAGGAATCATGGAAGTGCTTAAAATAAAACTGGCAATTCCTTCAGTTGCCAGACTCTTGGTTCGTTTTCCAGAGTCCTAAGAACTCCCCTACCTGGTGACATGGTCGGTCAGGGTTGGAAAGCACAAGACCAGGCCCAATGATATTGAAGGTGGCGTCAATGTGCATTGGATTGGGGTCTTTAAAGGAAATAATGTGCACTCTGTAGTCTGGAGCAAGATGCTTACGCATCCATTCAATGCCCATGTAGTTTGTAACCTGAAAATAGAGAGGGACATAAGCCTGTAAAAACTTGGTTCTGTGTTTAGATAAGTAAAAACAGGGTGAAAATATTTTAATTTGGAAATTTAAAAGATAATAGTAAAGTGAGAAATTTCCAAGGCAGCCTTTGTCAACCTGGCTTCTTTGTACGAAGATATCTCTTCCAGCTCGAATGAAATCAGCAGCATCAAAGCATGGCTCAAACTCGGTTGTCACAAACTTTCCCTGAGCAGCCAATTTGTGTCTGTCTTCTACAGAATGGACGGGGTAATCCTAATTGGAACAAGAACGAACACACACAATGCATTGGTTCATGATGAAATGATTCATAGGGCCTTTATCATTAAGAAATTAGTTCAATGTCATCATTTCCCCCAATATTACTACCCTGTTCTAGACCAAAACATGCCTGGGAAGATATAAGCGTATGCTAAGCAAACCAAAATAAACAAAACCAAAGAAATTTAAAAACTAGTCGAGACAAGTTTCTGATATTCAATACTTGGAAGCAAGTGATACAGAGGAATACAGATGAAAATATTCCATAACCCATACGTTGACTTATGAAGCTATCCACAGTATTGAAAATCAACAGGATGAAGCCATTCTGTTCTTTTAGAAAAGGAATTTGGCCCTGAGCCTAACTCTTACCATAAAATGAATTGCCATGCATCCCCAACTAAATCTGATTGGGTGTGTGTATTGGGTAACACATTCATTACTTCCGTCTTTATTTATTTATTTTTTACTTTTTTGGCTACTCCATGCAGCATGTGGGATCTTAGTTCTCCGACTAGAGAATGAACCTGCACCCCCTGAATTGGAAGCACGGAGTCTTAACCACTGGACCACCAGGCAAGTCCCACTTACTTCTGTCTTTAAACTCATAGAGGGTTTAAAGAAATTTTGACTTTTTGATTCTTTGCATAAGTGATCAAATAGTAAGTGATCTGATAAGGGACATATATGCTTCCTTTTACTGTAAATATGGCCTACAGATCAAATTCTTTTTCTAGAAGAGGCTGAAGTTCAGCGTAGTGACTCTTCTGTCTCCACCAATGAATAGGTACATGCTTTTAGGCAAGTATTCTTCCCTGTAATGGAATGAAGCTATTCCCTCATAGGGTTGTAAAAAATAAACAGGACTGAAGAGGTATATAAAGTGCTTAGCTCAAGATCTGACACGTGGTAAACAACAGTAAGTGTTAGCTATTATTATCACAATATCATTCACTCTTATTTTCATCATAAGACAATCATTTATTGAAAAGTAGGTAATCTCAGTTTCTGAAATACATAATAAATACAAGGTAACAGAGAATCTCTCAGTCTCTGTGGATTATTTTAAAAAGTTACTAATAAGCGTTCCTACACTTGAGGACTTACTTGGTCATAAAGCTCATCAGCCATTGTGGGCTTAGGAGCTGTTGTCCACTTGGCCCCACGGCGGAAGTAGTCTTTGATAATTGCTCTGTATGCACGGTACTCAAAGAAGCGAGAGCGCCAGGCCATGGGAGCCTCGATAATCTCATTTCCCACAACTATCAGGATGTCTCGAGGCATCGCACCATATAAACCTGTTAAGCCAGAAAATTCCAGAGCAACCTCAGTGATGCTGATTTCCAAGACAGAAGAGTCTATATAATATGATCCCTTTCTTTGGTAAAAAAATAAAAATTACAGAAAATTTATATGTGTATAATATATATAATTACATGCAGATGAAAAAATATTAAATGATACATGCTAGACTATGTTAACATGAATTCTGTATGGGGATGATGAAGCCAAAAAAAGAAGAAAGGAAGAAAAAACAGAAAAAAAAAAAAACCAAAGCACCTCTTGTTTGAAGAGATATTGAACCACCAAGTTTTCACCTTTTATAGCTCCTAACAGTGTTTCTTAGGGAATATCAGTACTACAAGATGAAAACTGGGCCAAGGATCACTTTTACAACTGTAAATTAGAACACACTGAACTCAGGCACAAGAACAATCTTGCAAGAATGTCAGTTAAAAATAAGATGGGAATGTTTCTGTCCCCTCCCTAAACAAATTTTTACATTTTATTTTTAAACTCATTCACAAGTTTTTCATGTTCTTTGCTCACAATTTTCTTTTCTTGCATTTAAAGCACTTCCAGGATTGGTCTCCTGCTGCTGATGCACATGCAGTGGTAAGCAGTACACTAGGGGTATGCGGGGATCCCTAATTTGTAGTGAATGTATTCCCACCATGTTCTGTTCCCCTTTTAATTTCTGTTCATGAGGAAAACTAAATGGAATCCGCTGTTCTTATGAAAGGAAATGCTCAGGAGGTTTAGAAAAAACTTCTGCTTCTTTTAATGAGACTCTAGATTGACAATGGAGTTGAGAATGTGTACATTTCAATCTTACCAAAAAGAATTAAACTGTCCCTATATAATCTTTAAAGTTTCGAAAGAGTATTAAAACAAAGGAATCTCTGAGAAATAACCAGAGCTTTCCCCTTACACATTGAGAAAAATGAAAAACTTTAAACACTAGCAGTTTAAATATTCAACATGACTTACCCGTAGACTCAAAATCAGGAGTTTTATACTTCAGTGACCAGTCAATGGGGTCAGGCCTCCTCACTGTCACTCCTTCCATTTTTAAAATATTGCACATTTCTTCAATTTCAGCAACAGCCTTTTTCAAATGATCTTTGGGAAAATAACTGCCCCCATACTTTTGGTAAAAAGGCCAGTACTTTTCATATGTGTTGGCCTAGAACCAGAAGAAAGTAAATGAAACTTAACAGGAAAAAAATACAACTCAAAATAGGTTCATAGGTTGTGAACAATAATTTGTATAACTTAAAAGAACTAAGACTGAGACTACATCTGGTCTAATGTTCATCCCCAGAAACAAGCACACTTGATTGACTCTCTGGGGAGATAATCAATATTTGTTGAATGAAGATCTCTAAATTCTCTGGATGTTTTGAGAGCTTTTCTTCCTTCTGCCTGAGATCTCATGCCTTACCACGCACAGCATGTCTGCCCTCACACGGGCTTGGAACGCTCTTGGGCCAGTGTTCACATGCTGTATAAACAAAATAGGACATGGTGCTCCCAACGGACAGTTGCAATGAAATCAAGTAAGAGAACAAACAGAATAGATAAAAGAGAATAAAAGCACACTTACAAATGACAAAACCGTGGCTATCCATGCATCCCAGAATTTTGTCTAAAAAACAGCACTTCAGGACGCTTTGTAGAAAAATAGGACACTGCTCCCTTAAAGGTTAGGGACGTGCTCTCAAATATGCTTTGTTTCTCTTAAAAATCCATTTGTGATTATTTTCTCATTCAACAGAATAACCACTTGGCAAAACTGTGCAGCGATACAAGTCTGCTTTTAGTGTTTCCTATCCTTCCCCGCCAATATGTCTCCCCACCACAGCTCTTCTCCCCCCAATCCATCCAAGCTCTTCGATTGCTTCAGGTCTTTCACCATAAAAAGAAGTGATCTGATAAGCAAATTCACAAATTTTTAAGTAGCTGAAAAAAAAAAAAAAGCTTAACATTTAGGAAGTGTCCAAGGGCTATTTAAAAGACAATGGAAAGAAGTTGAATGTTTTAAAAATGCTCAATCAATTGCCAAAAATTACTAGTGAATTAGGGTAGGTAACAACAACTGTAAAATGCTGGTTTTCAAAAGTATAAAACTCTGAAGGCTTTTGCGTTCAGATTGTTTTGCCTGTGCCAAGTTCTCAGTTAAATTAAAGAAATATGTTGGGGAATGTAAGGGATGCATGTGGATATAATTTATCAACACAGAAAAAGCAGAATTCCAATCAGAAGATCTAAATGCTGAGAAAAAGCCTTGGACCTTCATCAAAAGATTGGCAATGTACATTTGTATGTCTTAAGTTTTTTAAAAAATGTAAGCTGGTGTTTTTAAAATGTTTCTTTGTATTACTGATTAACCAGACAACTACGAGTTCTAATCACGTCCTATAAGGTTTCCGTCACCAATCAGACAATTTCAGACAGTGGTTAAGTGCCATAAAGAAGGGGAAATTGGGTAATGAGATAAGACTGTCTAGATGTCTAGCTCTTTAATGTCAAAGACCGTATTTTTTCCAGATTTTATGTCTCTACTTCCACTTTCATCTCAGCCTGATAAATATCAAACATATGGAAGCAGACCTGCCTCTTGGCAGTTCAACATCTAAGTTCACATCAATTAGGCTGGAGCTGAGCCTACTAGAGATGGACTAAAAATCTGAAAAACAGGTCTTCAGCAAACAGGGAGAAGCCAGTGAAGCGGTAAAACAGGGGCTGGCAAACTAAAGTCCATGGGCCAAACCTGGACTGCTGCCTTTTTTTTGTCAATAAAGTTTTATGGAACACAGACACACACACATTGATTTACACATTGTCTGTGGTGGGTTTGCACCACAGTGCAGAGTTGAGAGTGGTGTAGCTATGACAGAGACCTATGGTGTACAAAGCCTGAAACAATTATCTAGCCCTGTACAGAAAAACCTTGCCAAGCCCTGTCTAAAGGATCACTTAGTTGCTTTCATTTTGAAGATCTACAGACAAACAATAAGCTCAAATTCTGGCCCATAAACAATGTTATCAAAATTAAAAATGTGAGTACTTTTTAAGATCAATCCAACTCTTTAAAAAAACAAAAACAAATTAAGAGCACTCTACTGTTTTCTACTCCTAGGAAGTCCTGCAGTGGCAAGCAAAGGGGAGGATAATAATGGCTCTTTATTTTCCTCTCAGACACATCCTGGTACTGCTCATCCATTCACTGCTTCCTCCTTCTCATGCCAGGCACATCTCTTACAGTCCACCAGGGGACAAGAAGCCTTTGAAACTTTTACACTGGGTAACAGCAGAGGCACAGCCATGTTGTCTCACTGGACACATTCCAGAGTAGCCCATGTGACTATTTGTGCAGAGTTGAGCTTGCCTGATAAATATAAAGTAAACTTTCCTGGGAGAAAAAAAGTTATTTGAACAAGTGTGAATTCTCTTGTATAGCTCAAACTCTGGCTAAAGGTTGGACAAAGTCTAAATGATCAGGCTAGACTACATTTTCCAAGAGATAGTTGAAAATTATTTACACTTCCTTTAGAATCCTGATAAATGAGTTAGCAATCATTTACCAAGTGTCTGCAAGATTTTAAAAAAAACACAATACTAAATGCTTAGCATGTGATTTTTTAATGATCTGTTATGGAGATGTGGCTGTATTCCTAGAAACTGGATGGTCATTCAGAGCCTAAAATCCTTCAGAGGTATTTGCCAAATAAATTTTAAACACTGTCTTTGGAAGGTTAGGAAATCTCAGTAGAAACTTATTATTTATCCAGCTGCAAACTTACATTACATTAACCTTGATCAACTTTATAGTTTTAAAATTTAGTCCTTTCATCAAGGGCATTATTTAAAAAAGCAAAAGAAAAAACACATATTTGATCAAAAGTATTCACTATGTTTTGCAGAATAAAAAGCCATATAGCTTTCAAAACTTGTGCTTCCTGATGACTATGTTCCTCATTCCCATTTCTCTAGCACTTATATCTTCCAGCATACCTTATGCTGTAATTACCTATAGTTTACTACATTATTTTGTATTTTACTGGTCCCAAACTGCTTTATATAGCTGTCATAATCCTCCAACTAGAAGGTAAGACGTTGCCTTCTAATCTTAGATTTAATTTCTTCTCTCTCAATACCTAGTTTCATATGTGGCATAAAGCAGAAATAACCAGAGAAATGAATGAATCAGTACTGCTAATGCTACTATTATTTACAATGATTACATCCTCAATGGACTTGGCAAACTGCATCCATACAACTATAATGAGCTGTAGTTTTTTCCTTTGAAAATAATTAACATCTAACCCTTTACCTTGTTTAATCTCATTAGATGGATAGCAAACCATTTAATATCTTCATTTTAGTGAGGCCCAGAAATTTGTGGAATCAAGATCACAAGGTCAAACAGCTGATTAATTGAGATTAGCTAATAAGCTTTTATGAAATAACTAATTCAGTCCTGGTCTCCTGACTTTAGCCTAGCACACCTTCCAAAAGCCCATCAAATTCCAAAATATAAGTCATAAGTCAAATAACAAAGAACTCAAAATAATGTTTTAGAAGTCCGATTCCATAAGATCACATGTATAAAAGTCAATCATTCTAAAAACAAATAGAAGGGTAAACTACACCCGAATTTGAAATTTAATTTCACCCAGTCCACTTCAGTATTCTTGCCTGGAGAATTCCACGGACAGAGGAGCCTGGTGGGCTACAGTCCATGGGGTCGCAAACAGTCAGACACGACTGAGCGATCAACACAATAAAATGGTTAGGGGATGAGAAGTCCTTCTAAGAAAAGACTTTAAAAAGATCATGCCTTTTTAAAACATGTGGATGGTACATAAATTAATCTGTTCATCAAATTTCACATATCAGAACCAAAGGTAGTTTCAGAACAATCAGAAGCCTTCTCTTCAAGGTCTAACTCAAGAATTATTTTCTTCCTTTAGGAAGACTTCCTAATTGTCCAGCACTCGGTCACTGTTTTTCCCTTCCCTCTCCTGGCACTTGAATTCAACTGCCTTGTCAGTTAGTTACCACAAGATACAGAGTAACAATCTCAGTTGCTAAACATAAACATCATAAATATCCTCTCTCTCCAGATGGAAAGGAAGTTCTTTTGTGCTAATAACTCTGGAGACTTGATACAAGATAGGCAACATATCTGATGATGATGATGATTTCTGTTTAATTCCTCAACTACAAATAATTACAAATAATATGTTAACATTCAGGAGGAATTTAAGTGTACCGAAGATATATTCATAACCTATTATTAATGGAAGCCTAGACTGTGCCTGCAGTGTGGATGGAACTGTTAAGCCGTATACAACTAGAACACCAGCCCACAGAGGCTCTAGTTATAAAAATATTACAGATAAAGAGCACTAAGAGTTTTTAAAAGGGAAGATATTACTTGTTGCCAGGGAAATCTTGAAAGGCTTCGTGGGAGGTGCCAGGGGAACTAGGAAGGAAGAGGAGGAGGTTTAAACTGCCGACAAGGAGTGCAGGAAGGTATGTGGGAGAGTTCTATGTGGGAGCAAAGGCCTGAGGCTTGTTTGGGGAACAGTGGGTAGTCTAGTTTGGTTGTTTATATGGTTATTTTACAAAGTCTGCTGAAAACTGGGGGAAATTATTAAGAGGCGAGAGGCTGGCAAAATAGAGGACTGAGAGAAGCAGATGAGTAACAAGACTGAATTTTGGTTTTAAAAAATCACTCTGACAGAAGCTGGAAGTGATTTAGAGAGTAGAGCAAGTAAGGGAGACCAACTAGGAGTTAACTTCCCTGGTGGCCCAGATGGTAAAGAATCTGCCTGCAATGCGGGAGACCTGGGTTCGATCCCTGGGTTGGGAAATTCCCTGGAGAAGGGAATGGCTACTCACTCCAGTATTCTTGCTGGAAAATCACATGGACAAAGGAGCCTGGTGGGCTACAATCCATGGGGTCACAAAGAGTCAGACACGACTAACATACACACATACAGTTAGGAGTTAACTGCGACAGTTCAGGCAGCAGATGAGATCCTGACCTGAGATAGTAGCAGAGAGATGGAGCTGAGGTGCATTTTGACAAAAGACTTACTAGATCTTGGAGAATGGATGTGTAGGATGTGACTGAAGGAGAAATAAAACATGATTCTTTGATGTTTAGCTTGAAAAATAAATAGGAATGCTAAAACCTGAAAGAAAGGAATGAAGAAGGCCCCAGTTTTGCAGAGTGGCTGGTAGCTGAACTCACATGTGCCACGTTTGAAGTCCGGTGGCAACATCCAATAAGGAATTTAGCGTGTTCATATGGATAGAATTCAGGAGAGAGATCTGGACCAGAATGGAGGCATGGAATGAAACTGTGAGAACAGCTAAAGTGAAATTCGGTTCAATCCCAACATTATAGACAGTAAAAGAAGGTGATGTGAGAAACAGTGAAAAAACTAATATCCACTCCCCCACCCCCAGAAAAGGTCTCACAGAACCTGAAGGAGGGAGTAATCCCTGGAGTAAACGATGTCAAATAGTGCAGAGATGCCAAGTAAAGTAACATCAGCCACTGGACTTGGGTCGTCCTGGGTAAGCTAGAGAGAATGCATTTCCAGAGGAGTGGGGGCAGAAGCCAGACCGCAGCCATGGGAAACCCTTGCATTACCTTCACCTCCACAGTGAACGGTGGAACACAGGCATTTTCTGCTCTGCCCACGATCACTTCCTCTAAGGGGTCCCATTCGTTGAAAGAGGAGACAGGGCAGTCCTTGGGCAGAGGATCAGTGGCCTTGTCATCAGCTGCACAGGAATTCCGGGAGGAAGCCGTAGCTGCCTGGGTGCTCTGGAAAGTTCGCTGCACCCATCCTGTTACAGTTCTTCCAAGCTTCCAAGAACAAAGAAGAGATTATTGTGTGGTCCTGTACAGTGCTTGTGGGAGGGAGAAGCAGAGGTGGGATGAAAACCTACGCTAACACAGTCAGGCATTTAAAATCTTTGCAGAGAAAGTAAACTGAGATGTTAGCCTATAGGTGGGTAGTGGGGTTACAGGAGATTGTACTTTCTTGTTTATTTACACATGTACTTTTAAACCTATGTTGTTAGTTGGAATAATTTTTTAAAACTCCTCAGAATATTTTATTCCTAAACACCATACACATCTCAGAATAGTTTTCTGCAATCAAGCTTTAAGCACTTCTTCTGTGGTTGATGGGTCACCCTTCTGCCCAGAAAGCCACGGAAAGCAACCTCCCTGCTAAGTCCAGCAGGGGGAGGGAGCCTCCTTCCCCCTCCAGATCAAAGGTTACTAATATTAGTTTCCCCCACCTCCTCAAATGAAAATATAGAAAGCATTTGTAAAGGATTTTATCTTTTAGAATAATCAGTTTCAAGCCATAAATTTCTCCTCACTGACATACACTTCACATTCTTTGGCACTGCCATTATGAGAGAGTGACCAAGTGCTACGGGCTGCATTTTGCAGATGGTCCACAGTACCCTAGCCAAGATAAGGATTAACTAACCCACGTACAAATTTAAACGACTGGAAAGGAGATCTAAAAACTTCATAAAGCCTTTTGAAAATGTAGAGCCTATAAATTCTAGAGGAGGGAGAGTCCCTCATTACGCTGGACAAACCTCGCCCTCCCCCCGCCCCCAAATCTTTGTTAAAAGTCTTAGGAAGGAGACAGGAGGGGGAGCCAGGTTGGAGACCAAAACAAGAGGGAGTGACCGCTGTTCCGAAGCCAGTTGCAGCGGGAAGCCAAACTGCCCGACTCTTCCAGCCCCAGGAGCTAGGGAGGGTCTGCAGGCGCGTGCCCGCATACCAGGGAAGCAGAGGGCAGGACCGGACAGAAATCCGGTAAAGATCGAACTCGCTCCGACTCCTCTTGCGTCTCAGGACTCCATGTTACACTTGGAACGGGCCTGCTCGCTCCCCCTCTGTCCCCGAGCCCCTTTTCGCCCCTTCTCCCGTCCGTCCGCTCTACACGCCTGCCCAGCTCTCTGCCCACCCCGGGCCCTGAGCCCCCACCCCCACCCCCGAGCCCACCCTTCACGCAGAGGTGTTGCTTGTCACCCCATCCCCATCCGGCTGGGGAGGGCGGCGCCCCCAGCTCAGACAGCCCCTGCGTCCACCGGGTGTCGCCCCAACGCACGCCCCCCCCTTCCCCAGGGACACCGCCGAGCTCCCGGCAGGCGGCGGAGGCTCTTGAAGCGGGGCTTCCGACGGGGCCCAGAAAGGACACGGTCGGGCAAAGCTGGCGGGGGGACAGCGAGGGAAGGAGAGGGGGAGAGCACGCGGCCGGCCGACGAGGCGACGGCGCACGCACCCGAGACCCGATGTAGTGCAGCGCTTCGGCGCCGCGGCTCCCGCCGCGCAGACACCGCACCCGCAGCATCGCCCCGCGCCCGCCTGGTCTTCACGCCGACCGTGTCCGGAGCTCGGCCGCCTCCGCCCGAGCCTCCTGAGAGCGCGTCCGCGGCGCGGTGGCCTCGCGCGCGGCCTTTTGTAGCCTCGCCCCGCCCCGGCCGCCCCCCGTGCGCCCCATTGGCTGCCGGGAGCAGGTGGCGGGGCCGCCAGAGTTCGGAGCTGCGCTGACCGCGGGGGCGCGGGGGCGAGTCGGCGAGGCCTTCGAACCGGCCTTCTGTTAGTGTGCTGATCCGCCCACTGGCGTGTGCAGCGGCCTGTCGGGGCCCCCCGAACGACGGAGGGGGGGACGCTACTTCTGATGAGGCTATGTAATGAGAGAGATATAGATAGATAGATAGATACAGATAGATATAGATAGCTTTAAATTCACAGTTATGGATTTAAATATGCAAAGAATGAGTACAGCCTTAAGTTTAAGTTCATCTCGGTGCACAGGCTGACCCAATCCCCCCATTTTGCAGTGAACGAAACCACCTCAAGATTTGGGAGCTTCTTAGAGCAACACCGGGATGGAGACTCCAGGGGACTAGGTCTGGAACTTGAGTCATCCTCTCCTGGGGTGCTGCGCGTCCACCCACTAGCCGGTTGGGTGTTCTTTGGAATACGTGCCTTTCCAATAGTCTTTGGCCATGTGCCCTTGGCTTGAGAAACTCAGGAAAACAGAGATAAATGTGGGCCAGAAACAAGGGAGGACCGCAGAGAGTTTTTTCCTTTTCCCTTCGATTTTATGTATTTAAATTTTTGTTTCAATTTGATAAGGGTACATTTGTTAGGAAAGCAGCACCCTAAGAGCGCGAGGTTTTAATTGCTGTGGATTTGTGTAGAACTGGAGGACTCGCTTTAACCTTTAAATTGCTAGAAGGACAGGAGACAGATTTGAGTATTTCATGTCTGTACCTACAAAATAATGTAATTGTTTATTTTTAATGAGCTGCCTTTTAAATTCTGGTGTCTCACATTTGTTTTCCACTTCATTGACAGAAGGCTCTAAGACAAGCAGGATAGCATTGTGGAAATAGCCTGGGAGAAGGAGTTGGGAAAACTGGGTTCTGGTCTTGACTCGGTCATAGACTACTATGTGTCTTCTTGAGTTGCAATCTTCTTATCCTCAAAGGGAGAACAATTGCATTTATTGTCTCCAGCACAAAACTGGGCCAAAAGGGAGAGATTGTAACATAGAATTTAATGTAGCACTAAGAGCTATATGAATATGAGGTAATGTTTCAGCAACTCTAACAATAAGGAGGCCTCTGAATGTGGAATGTGATAATCGGGTGAAAGGAGCCAGTAAACCTAGGTTCCTGTCTTAGGTTTGCTACTCACTTGCTTTGTGACATGGGATCAAATTCTTTCACCTTTCTAATGAAGGTGTCACCTTTCTAGTAAAGGTTTTGGGAAATCTCTAGCAATTCTCAAAATTTACAAAATGCCTTCTCCCTACAATCAAATGCTGCCACCTCTAAGGTCTGATTCTCTCAGTGTACTTCGTGTGGCCAGAGATGTGTTGCTGCTCCTCAATCAAGGGATGTAAGGGGACAGGAAGTCTGCACAAGGGATATTGACACCGTATGTATGTGTGTTAGTCGCTCAGTCATGTCTGACTCTTTGCAACTCTGTAGACTGTAGCCTGTCAGGCACCTCTGTCCATGGAATTCTCCAGGCAAGAATACTGGAGTGGGTTGCCATTACCATCTCTGCGGGATCTTCCTGACCCAGGGATCAAACTCTGGTCCTCCTGCATTGCAGGCAGATTCTGTACTATCTGAGCTACCGGGGACACTACTCAGTTCCATTTCTGTCTGAGATCTGAAGACATCCACATGTCCCTCATTAAAGACACCATTTTAATTTTGTAGAGGTAAGAGTTGAGGATGTCTGGATATAATAAGGCGAAGGTGTTTTAAGATTTACATTAAGAAAAAAAAAAAAACCTTTTATTATAGCCATAGAACATCCCCTTATCTCCTGGAAACCAGAGAAAGTTGTATAAGGTGTATGGATAGAGTCCCCCAAACTAGTCATACTGCTATAAAAACAAATCAAAGCACTTTATCGCCCTTTCTTTCCTTTCCTATGTATTAATTTACTGTTATTATTTTGCTTTGAAAAAGGTTCTGTAACAATTTTCACGTTGACCTCATCAATTGGAAGCACAAGTCTTCCAAACTGGTTTGTTTGTGTACTACTAAGCCAATTCTCCACAGTATTGATGGTGGTATAATACCTATTGCCTTGGTCTTTGGTTGCTGCTTTTTCCATAGAAATGACATCGACTGTGAACTCTGCCTTTTTATCTCTCATTGGTAATAGGTTGGTGTGACACCAATAACTTTGAACTGAACCAGTACTTGTCAAGAATCTTGGTGGTCTCATAGCTAAAGGTTATGCATCAGTATCAGTATCAGTTCAGTCACTCAGTAGTGTCCGACTATTTGTGACCCCATGGACTGAAGCAGGCCAGGCTTCTCTATTCATCATCAACTCCCAGAGTTTACTGAAATTCATGTCCATTGAGTTGGTGATGCCATATAACAATCTCATCCTCTGTTGTCCCCTTCTCCTTCCACCTTCAATCTTTCGCAGCATCAGGCTCTTTTCCAATGAGTCAGTTTTTTTGCATCAGGTGGCCAAAGTATTGGATTTCAGCTTCAGCATCAGTCCTTCCAATGAATATTCAAGACTGATTTCCTTCAGGATGGACTGGTTGGTTCTCCTTGTAGTCCAAGAGACTATCAAGAGCCTTCTCCAATACCACATTTCAAAGGCATCAATTCTTCAGTGCTCAGCTTTCTTTATAGTCCAACTCACATCCATATATGACTACTGGAAAATACCATAGCTTTGACTAGACGGACCTTTGTTGGCAAAGTAATGTCTCTGCTTTTGAATATGCTGTCGAGGTTGGTCATAACTTTTCTTCCAAGGAGCAAGCGTCTTTAAATTTCATGACTGCAGTCACCATCTGCAGTAATTTTGGAGCCCAAGAAAATAAAGTCTGTCACTGTTCCCACTGTTTCCTCATCTATTTGCCATGAAGTGATGGGACCAGATGCCATGATCTTTGTTTTCTGAATGTTGAGCTTTAAGTCAACTTTTTCACTCTCCTCTTTCACTTTCATCAAGAGGCTCTTTAGTTCTTCTTCACTTTCAGCCATAAGGGTGGTATCATCTGCATATCTGAGGTTATTGATATTTTTCCTGGCAATCTTGATTCCAGCTTGTGCTTCTTCCAGCCCACCGTTTCTCATGATGTACTCTGCATATAAGTTAAATAAGCAGGGTGACAATATACAGCCTTGACGTACTCCTTTTCCTATTTGGAACCCGTCTGTTGTTCCATGTCCAGTTCTAACTGTTGCTTCCTGACCTGCATAGAGGTTTCTCAAGAGGCAGGTCAGGTGGTTTGGTATTCCCGTCTCTTTCAGAATTTTCCACAGTTTATTGTGATCCACACAGTCAAAGGCTTTGGCATAGTCAATAAAGCAGAAATAGATGTTTTTCTGGAACTCTCTTGCTTTTTCGACGATCCAGCGAATGTTGGCAATTTGATCTCTGGTTCTTCTGCATTTTCTAAAACCAGCTTGAACATCTGGAAGTTCACGGTTCACGTGTTGCTGAAGCCTGGCTTGGAGAATTTTGAGCATTACTTTACTAGTGTGTGAGATGAGTGCAATTGTGCGGTAGTTTGAACAGTCTTTGGCATTGCCTTTCTTTGGGACTGGAATGAAAACTGACCTTTTCCAGTCCTGTGGCCACTGCTGAGTTTTCCAAATTTGCTGACATATTGAGTGCAGCACTTTCACAGCGTCATCTATTAGGATGTGAAATAGCTCAACTGGAATTCCATCACCTCCACTAGCTTTGTTCGCAGCGATGCTTCCTAAGGCCCGCTTGACTTCACATTCCAGGATGTCTGGCTCTAGGTGAGTGATCACACCATCGTGATTATCTCGGTTATGAGGATCTTTTTTGTACAGTTCTTCTGTGTTTTCTTGCTACCTCTTCTTAATATCTTCTGCTTCCGTTAGGTCCATACCATTTCTGTTTTAGCCCATCTTTGCATGAAATGTTCCCTTGGTGTCTCTTTCTTGAAGAGGTCTCTAGTCTTTCCGATTCTATTGTTTTCCTCTATTTCTTTGCATTGATTGCTGAGAAAGGCTTTCTTCTCTCTCCTTGTTATTCTTTGGAACTCTGCATTCAAATGCGTATATCTTTCCTTTTCTTTTCACAGCTATTTGTAAGGCCTCCTCAGACAGCCATTTTGCTTTTTCGCATTTCTTTTTCTTGGGGATGGTCTTAATCCCTGTCTCCTGTACAACGTCACAAACCTCTGTCCATAGTTCATCAGGCACTCTATCAGATCTAGTCCCTTAAATCTATTTCTCGCTTCCACAGTATAATCATAAGGGATTTGATTTAGGTCACACCTGAATGGTCTAGTGGTTTTCCCCACTTTCTTCAATTTAAGTCTGAATTTGGCAATAGTAACATCTACAACTAGTTGTTGGTTTTGCTTTGGCTTCATCTCTTCATTCTTCCTGGAGTTATTTCTCCACTGATTTCCAGTAGCATATTGGGCACCTACGGATCTGGGGAGTTCATCTTTCAGTGTCCTATCTTTTTGCCTTTTCATACTGTTCATGGGGTTCTCAAGGTAAGAATACTGAAGTGGTTTGCCATTCCCTTATCCAGTGGACCGCATTTTGTCAGAACTCTGCACCATGATCCCTCCATCTCGGGAGGCCCTACACGGCATGGCTCATAGTTTCATTGAGTTAGACAAAGCTGTGGTCCATGTGATCAGATTGGTTAGTTTTCTGTAATTGTGGTTTTCAGTCTGTCTGCCCTCTGATGGAGAAAGATAAGAGGCTAATGGAAGCTTCTTATCTTTCTTTAAATTATGAATATAAATAATATTATGAATATGCATAATATGGTTATGCATATTCATGTCTAATAGTAGTATACTCCTGTAAGTTAATTTAAAGGCATAATTTATGGTAATGTGGCTGGGTGGGGGCAGGTAAGAGGGGAGAGAATACAAAATACATCAGAAGTAAGGCAAGTGATTCTGCTTTCAGTTTCTCTCTCATTACTGTTGCTTTGGGGATATGCCCATCTCTACCTGGTTCCAACCAACAAAGTAAGGAGTTTTTGAAATGTATCCTGAGATTAAATCAAAAAGCTTGCATAGTCATTGGGTCAAGAAAATAAGTAACACAAGAGCTTATTGTAAGAATTCATTATTTCACTATCATGGTTGACATCAGAATCTATACATAGGAAGCAAGCATAATGTATTCCTAGAACTTAGAGATACAGATATTCTGTGAACCCCATAACACACACACACACACACACACACACACACACACACGTGAGATTGGCGATTGGTGGAAGTTACCCACGCTGAGACATTTGTACATTTAGTTTATAAGAGACAGGATATCTCTCAAATTCAATCAGAAAAAAAGTGAGATTACTTAAGTTGAAACAAGTGACTAAAATATATCATCATGACTAGAATGTAATTTAAAGAAAGATGCAATTTTTAAGAAGTCCCATTTGGACTGAATTAATCAAATATCTCTGGAAGGACACACGAGACGTGGATAACATAAGTTTACCCTGGGGCAGGGGCCTGGGTGACGGGAGGACAAGGCAAGAAGGAGATTTTTTCACTCTCTACCCTATTGTACTTTTACATTTTTAACATATGAATGTGCTACCTAATAAAAAAATCAATATTTAAAGGGCTGCATTTATAGAGGTATGATTGTCAAAATGGAGTTTTTTTTTACAAAGGAAGCCAGAGTGTACAATCTGTCAGAGTCTATTCATCCAGCTCTAACTGAGGATAGAGTCAGAATATTCTGGTCCCTGGAAAGGTTGATATCCACTGAAGACAGGAATAACTTCATGGGTTTTGAAGTTATTCTTTAAGAATATTTCTTTTATCTTTTAAGAATATTTATTTCCTTCAGACTCTGAGTTTACCAAGTAACCTTCTCATTCTTGGGAACCTTGGCATGGGGAAGGGGTTATCCTGCAGGATGAGGACAAAGTGAAAGACAGGGCTGGAAAGATAGAGCCTCCATCATCAAGCATTAAATCATTTCAGCTTATCCTTCAAAGTCTGGTGGGTTTGGTAGGTGTAGCTCAGTACTTGCTCTCAAAGTGTGTTCTTCTTAATGTTCTCTGTTGCCTGCCTGCCTGCCTGCCTGCGTGCCTAGTTAATTCTGGGTAAACTGGTGAAATTCAGTTTCTGGATCTGAGATGCTATGGGTCTGACTTGCTCTGACAGCACCATGTTCTCTGACCTCACAGTGTCTGTCACACTGCACTGGAATAGCCTGCTCATCTGTTTGTCTCTTGTTGGGCTGTTAGCTCCCGAAGGGCAGGGAGCCTGTTTGAACTGCCGCTGTATCCCAAGCACTTGTGGTTTAGTTGCTAAGTTGTGTCTGACTCTTTGTGACCCCAGACTGTAGCCCACCAGGCTGCTCTGCCCATGGGATTTCCCAAGTAAGAGTACTGGAGTGGTTTGTCATCTCCTTCTCCAGGGAATTTCCTGACCCAGGGACTGAACCTGTGTCTCCTGCATTGGCAGGAGGATTCTTTACCACTGAGCCTCCTGGGTATCCTAGGCACACTACCTGAAGAAACCCAGGCCCTTCGTTGATTGTTCAAGGAAGGAGGTGCGACTCTGGAAGCCCAGGCTTGAATAACCGGAATTCACTCTGTGATATTTGTCTTGCAGTCATTGATTTCCACATCCTTTAGGTCTCTAGAAATCCTCTCACATAACGTCAGCCATCCCCACTATTCAGATGATTTCAAGTCGTTCTTTCCAAGTAGCATCACTTTGTCTCCGAGGTGTCTTATCTACATTTCTGAATACTTGGAGCTCAGAATGTTAGCCTAGGAGCTCTGATATCAATTTTCAGCTACACTTTGGGCAAGACACTCCTCCTCACTCAGCCTGAGATTTCTCATTGAAAATAAAGGAACTGAAAAAAAAAAAAAAAAAAACGAAAATAAAGGAACTGGTCACTAGATAATCAATACATTCCATGCTGGCTCTAAAATTGCTAAACTTATGCAGTATTTTGTCAGCCTCTCACACTTAGTGTGCCTGCCGTGGAACGCACCCCAGCCCTTCTTCCTAACTCTTGTCAATGACTTCTTCATATTCTGGTCATTTCCGCTTGAAATTCTCTAGGCCTCTTTGCCTCATCCCCTTACTCCAGTCCTCCATATCCAATAAGTTGCAAAATTTTATGAAAGCAGCCTCTTTACTGTCCTCTTACAGGTCTTTTTGGGATGTTTATTAGTTGTCAACAGCATGGGTCATTACTGCCCAGCATTTCTCAGTGTGGTGGATTGTTTCATCAGATGACAAGTGCAAAACAGTAGCTCCAACTAAGTTAAACCCAGCTTTATTCAAGATTTAAAATAATCTCAGCTTAAATCAGCATTCAAACTGATCTGGCTTTAAGAAAATTGAGGAAGAAACATGTAGAACCTGCTTCAAGGAATCTTCTAGCTTCTTTCACTTCAGTCTTTTGATACCCTCTAGAATTTAAAAACAGTAAAACACTATTCTCCTCTTTCAAGTCCTAAGTAAACTTAAACTAAAAGGCAAAGGTCATAATGATAATATGTAATAATCTCTTGATACATGAGTATATGGCAGGCAATTTTTGTTAACAGAAAAACAAGTGCATCTGTTCCAGCCCAGTTTTTTATTTTTAAATTGCAGCCTTATTTTTTTTCATTTATTTTTATTAGTTGGAGGCTAATTACTTCACAACATTGCAGTGGATTTTGTCATACATTGACATGAATCAGCCATGGAGTTGCATGTATTCCCCATCCCAATCCCCCCTCCCACCTCCCTCTCCACCCGATTCCTCTGGGTCTTCCCAGTGCACCAGGCCCGAGCACTTGTCTCATGCATCCCACCTGGGCTGGTGATCTGTTTCACCATAGATAATATACATGCTGTTCTCTCGAAACATCCCACCCTCACCTTCTCCCACAGAGTCCAAAAGTCTGTTCTGTATTTCTGTGTCTCTTTTTCTGTTTTGCATATGGGGTTATCATTTCCATCTTTCTAAATTCCATATATATGTGTTAGTATGCTGTAATGTTCTTCATCTTTCTGGCTTACTTCACTCTGTATAAGGGGCTCCAGTTTCATCCATCTCATTAGGACTGATTCAAATGAATTCTTCTTAACGGCTGAGTAATATTCCATGGTGTATATGTACCACAGCTTCCTTATCCATTCGTCTGCTGATGGGCATCTAGGTTGCTTCCATGTCCTAGCTATTATAAACAGTGCTGCGATGAACATTGGGGTGCACGTGTCTCTTTCAGATCTGGTTTCCTCAGTGTGTATGCCCAGAAGTGGGATTGCTGGGTCATATGGCAGTTCTATTTCCAGTTTTTTAAGAAACCTCCACACTGTTGTCCATAGTGGCTGTACTAGTTTGCATTCCCACCAACAGTGTAAGAGGGTTCCCTTTTCTCCGCACCCTCTCCAGCATTTATTGCTTGTAGACTTTTGGATAGCAGCCATCCTGACTGGCGTGTAATGGTACCTCATTGTGGTTTTGATTTGCATTTCTCTGATAATGAGTGATGTTGAGCATCTTTTCATGTGTTTGTTAGCCATCTGTATGTCTTCTTTTTTTTTTTTTTTTAAAGAGTACAATAATTTAATAAAATTTAGGTTATTTTTTTTTATTATTATTATATATATATATTTTTTCCAGTGGGTTTTGTCATACATTGATATGAATCAGCCATGAATTTACATGTATTCCCAATCCCGATCCCCCCTCCCACCTCCCTCTCCACCCGATTCCTCTGTGTCTTCCCAGTGCACCAGGCCGGAGCACTTGTCTCGTGCATCCCACCTGGGCTGGTGATCTGTTTCACCATAGATAATATACATGCTGTTCTTTTGAAATATCCCACCCTCACATTCTCCCACAAAGTTCAAAAGTCTGTTCTGTATTTCTGTGTCTCTTTCTCTGTTCTGCACATAGGGTCATCGTCATCACCCTTCTAAATTCCATATACATGTGTCAGTATGCTATAATGTTCTTTATCTTTCTGGCTTACTTCACTCTGTATAATGGGCTCCAGCTTCATCCATCTCATTAGGACTGGTTCAAATGAATTCTTTTTCATGGCTGAGTAATATTCCATGGTGTATATGTACCACAGCTTCCTTATCCATTCATCTGCTGATGGGCATCTAGGTTGCTTCCATGTCCTGGCTATTATAAACAGTGCTGCGATGAACATTGGGGTGCACGTGTCTCTTTCAGATCTGGTTTCCTCAGTGTGTATGCCCAGAAGTGGGATTGCTGGGTCATATGGCAGTTCTATTTCCAGTTTTTTAAGAAATCTCCACACTGTTGTCCATAGCGGCTGTACTAGTTTGCATTCCCACCAACAGTGTAAGAGGGTTCCCTTTTCTCCACACCCTCTCCAGCATTTATTGCTTGTAGACTTTTGGATAGCAGCCATCCTGACTGGCATGTAATGGTACCTCATTGTGGTTTTGATTTGCATTTCTCTGATAATGAGTGATGTTGAGCATCTTTTCATGTGTTTGTTAGCCATCTGTATGTCTTCTTTGGAGAAATGTCTGTTTAGTTCTTTGGCCCATTTTTTGATTGGGTCATTTATTTTTCTGGAATTGAGTTGCAGGAGTTGCTTGTATATTTTTGAGATTAATCCTTTGTCTGTTTCTTCATTTGCTATTACTTTCTCCCAATCTGAGGGCTGTCTTTTCACCTTACTTATAGTTTCCTTTGTAGTGCAAAAGCTTTTAAGTTTCATTAGGTCCCATTTGTTTAGTTTTGCTTTTATTTCCAATATTCTGGGAGGTGGGTCATAGAGGATCCTGCTGTGATTTATGTCGGAGAGTGTTTTGCCTATGTTCTCCTCTAGGAGTTTTATAGTTTCTGGTCTTACATTTAGATCTTTAATCCATTTTGAGTTTATTTTTGTGTATGGTGTTAGAAAGTGTTCTAGTTTCATTCTTTTACAAGTGGTTGACCAGTTTTCCCAGCACCACTTGTTAAAGAGGTTGTCTTTTTTTCATTGTATATCCTTGCCTCTTTTGTCGAAGATAAGGTGTCCATAGGTTCGTGGATTTATCTCTGGGCTTTCTATTCTGTTCCATTGATCTATATTTCTGTCTTTGTGCCAGTACCATACTGTCTTGATGACTGTGGCTTTGTAGTATAGTCTGAAGTCAGGCAGGTTGATTCCTCCAGTTCCATTCTTCTTTCTCAAGATTACTTTGGCTATTCGAGGTTTTTTGTATTTCCATACAAATTGTGAAATTCTTTGGTCTAGTTCTGTGAAAAATACCGTTGGTAGCTTGATAGGGATTGCATTGAATCTATAGATTGCTTTGGGTAGAAGAGCCATTTTGACAATATTGGTTCTTCCAATCCATGAACACAGTATGTTTCTCCATCTGTTTGTGTCCTCTTTGATTTCTTTCATCAGTGTTTTATAGTTTTCTATGTATAGGTCTTTTGTTTCTTTAGGTAGATATACTCCTAAGTATTTTATTCTTTTTGTTGCAATGGTGAATGGTATTGTTTCCTTAATTTCCCTTTCTGTTTTCTCATTGTTAGTGTATAGGAATGCAAGGGATTTCTGTGTGTTAATTTTATATCCTGCAACTTTACTATATTCATTGTAAATCGCAGCCTTATTGAGATATAATTCACAAAGCATAAAGTTAACTCTATTAAAGAGTACCAGTCAGAAGTTTTTAGTATATGCAGAGTTGTCCACCTATCATCACCAATTCCAGTACATTTTCATCATACCCAAAAGAAATCCTGTACCCATTAGCAAACACTCCCCTTCTACCTCCTCCCAGCCCCTGGCAACCACTAGTCTACTTTTTATCTATTGATTTATCTATTTTGGGCATTTTGTATAAATGGAACCATACAATATGTGGTCTTTTGTGTCTGGCTTATTTTGATTAACAGTTTTTTCTTTATTTTTTTAATTGGAGCCCAATAGACATTTAGGTTGCTTCCATGTCCTAGTTATTATAAATAATGCTGCTATGAATATTAGGGTACATGTTGTCTTTTTCAATTATGGTTGTCTCAGGGTATATGCCCAAGTAGTGGGGTTGCTGGGTCATATGGTAGTTTTATTCCTAGTTTTCAAAGGAATCTCCATTCTGTCCTCCATAGTGGCTGTATCAATTTACATTCCCACCAGCAGTGCACGAAGATTCCCTTTTCTCCACATCCTCTCCAGAAGTTACTGTTTCTTGATTTTTTGGTGATGGCCATGCTGACTGATGTGAGGTGATACCTCATTGTAGTTTTGATTTGCGTTTCTCTAATAAAGAGCAATGCTGAGCACGTTTGCATGTGTTTATTAGACATCTAAATGTATTCTTTGGAGAGGTGTCTGTTTAGGTCTTCTGCCCACTTTTTGATTGGGTTGTTTGTTTTTCTCATATTGAGCTGTATGAGCTGCTTATACACTTTGGAGATTAATCCTTTGTCAGTTGTTTCCTTTGCAATTATTTTCTCCCATTCTGAGGGTTGTCTTTTAACCTTGTTTATTATTTCTTTTGCTGTGCAAAAGCTTTTAAGTTTAATTAGTTCCCCTTTGTTTATTTTCACTCTACAAGTTGGGTCAAAGAGGATCTTGCTGTCATTTATGTCAAAGAGTGTACTGCCTATGTTTTCCTCTAAAAGCTTTATAGTTTCTGGCCTTACATTTGTCTTTAATCCACTTTGAGTTTATTTTTGTGTATGGTGTTAGGAAGTGCTCTAGTTTCATTCTTTTGCATATAGCTGTCAATTTTTTTCCCAGCACCACTTATTGAAAAAGCTGTCTTTTCTTCATTGTATATTCTTGCCTCCTTTGTAAAAGATAAGATGCCCATAGGTGCATGGGTAGCATAGTGTTTTTAAGATTAATCCATATTGTAGCATGTATCAGTATTTCATTCCTTTTTAAGGCCAAATAATATTCCATTGTATACATAGATGTACCACATTTTACTTACTGTTCATCAGTTGATGGACATTTATATTGTTTTCATTTTTGGGTTTTGTGAATAATGCTGTTATGAACATTTATGTACAAGTTTTTGTGTCAGTGCATGTTTTCATTGATTTTGGATGTATATCTATGAGTGGAATCATGTTAACTCCATGTTTAACACTCTGAGGAACTGGGAAACAGTTTTCCAAAGTGGCTGCATGAGTTTTATATTCTCACCAGCAATGTATGGGCTTCCCTGGTGGCTCAGACAGTAAAGAATCTACCTACAATGCAGGAGACCTGGGTTTCATCCCTGGGTTGGGAATATCCCCTGGAGGAGGGCATGGCAACTCACTCCAGTATTATTGCCTGGAGAATCCCCACGGATAGCGGAGCCTGGTGGGCTACATTCCATGGGGTCACAAAGAGTCGGACATGACTGAGTGACTAAGCACAGCACACCAGCAACATAAGAGGGTTCCAGTTTCTTCACATCCTCACCAACGCTTGTAAATCCATACTTTTTGGTCATATCCATCCTAGTAGGTATGACATGTTATCTCACTGTGGTTTTAATTTTATGTTACCCCAGACCAGCTGACCTGCCTCTTGAGAAATCTGTATGTAGGTCAGGAAGCAATAGTTAGAACTGGACATGGAACAACAGACTGGTTTCAGATAGGAAAAGGAGTACTTCAAGGCTGTATATTATCACCCTACTTATTTAACTTCTCTGCAGAGTACATCATGAGAAACGCTGGGCTGGAGGAAGCACAAGCTGGAATCAAGATTGCCGGGAGAAATATCAATAACCTCAGATATGCAGATGACACTACCCTTATGGCAGAAAGTGAAGAAGAACTAAAGAGCCTCTTTTTGAAAGTGAAAGAGGAGAGTGAAAAAAAATTGGCTTAAAGCTCAACATCCAGAAAACTAAGATCATGGCATCTAGTCCCATCACTTCATGGCAAATAGATGGGGAAACAGTGGAAACAGTGGCTGACTTTATTTTTCTGGGCTCCAAAATCACTGTGGATGGTGATTGCAGCCATGAAATTAAAAGATGCCTACTCTTTGGAAGGAAAGTTATGACCAACCTAGACAGCGTATTAAAAAGCAAAGACATTACTTTGTCAACGAAGGTCTATCTAGTCAAGGCTACGGTTTTTATACACATACCCCCTCTTTTTTAGATTTCCTTCCCATTTAGGTCACCACAAAGCACTGAGCAGAGTTCCCTGTGCTGTACACTAGGTTCTTATTAGTTATCTATTTTATATACAGTAGTGTGCGTAAGTCAACCCCAATCTCTCCGTTCACCCCACCACCTCTTTCCTACTTGGAGTCCATAAGTTTGTTCTCTACATCTGTGTCCCTATTTCTGCCTTGCACATAAGTTCATCTGTACCATTTTTCTAGATTTCACTTATAAACAATACTATACGATGTTGGTTTTTCTCCTTCTGACTTACTTCACTCTATATGACAGTCTGTAGGTCTATCCACATCTCTGCAAATGGCCAGGCTTCCTCTATGGGGTTGCAAAGTGAAGATATGATGGAGCGACTGAGCCTGCAGGCAAAATGGCTCCATTTACCCTGCTGAAAGAGCTGTGCCTCACGTTTCCCCATAAGCTGGCACTTCCCTTTCCTAACCCAACAGCCATTTGCACTGCAGGTGTTGACCAGGGGTAGACCGTGCATCATCGGAACACAAGAATGAGGAATGCATTTGGTCCATTCCAGAAATGGTGAAGAAGTTACTGAATCACCATCATTATCTTTCATAATACCATGCCACAAAGATTTCTTTGCCTATGAACAATTCCTGCGTTTGCAGAAAATACCCTGGGATGTCTCAGTGGTGGGAGGGCAGCTTTCACTGGGCCCTCTCCCTCAGCTCATTGATTCAGCCTAAATTCCTCTCCCAGTATGTTTTTAACCCTCTTCTTAAATCTGACTCCTATTTTCATATCAGGCCTAAGTCTTTAAAAATGCTAAGAAATAAGAAATGAATTGCATGAATAACAACTGGAAAATAGTTAAAGAAATAAAAGTGCATTAAGCATTGGGCTCCTATGTGAATAAATAAAAATTTTAATGAATATTTCTTAAATGAATGAATAAATTTAGGATTTAGAACAAGTCAATTTCATCCTAGGATAAAACCTACAGCCACGGAGTTTCCTGGTGGTCCCTTGGTTAGGAATCCACCTGCCAATGAAGGGGACACAGGTTTGATCCCTGTTCCAGGAAATTTCCACATGACATGGGGCAACTAAACCCATGCGTCACACCTACTGAAACCCTAGAGCCAATGCTCCACAATAAGAGAAGCAACCACAACGAAAAACCCTTGCACTGCAACTAGAAAGTAGCCCCCACTTGCCACAACTAGAAAAACCCCAAATGCAGCAACAAGGCTGAATACAGCCTTAAAGAAATGAATAAGTTAAACAAAACATGCAGCCACTATGAAAGTTTCAGTTCAGTGCAGTTCAGTCGCTCAGTCATCTCCGACTCACTGTGAGCCCATGGACTGCAGCACGCCAGGCTTCCCTGTCCATCACCAACTCCTGGAGCTTACTCAAACTCATGTCCATTGAGTTGGTGATGCCATCCAACCATCTCATCCTCTGTCATCCCCTTCTCCTCCCGCCTTCAATCTTTCCCAGCATCAGGTTCTTTTCAAGTGAGTCAGTTCTTCACATCAGATGGCCAGAGTACTGGAGTTTCAGCTTCAACATCAATCCTTCCAATGAATATTCAGGACTGATTTCCTTTAGGATGGACTGGTTGAATCTCCTTGCAGTCCAAGAGACTCTCAAGAGTCTTCTCCAGCACCACATTTCAAAAGCATCAATTCATCAGTGCTCAGCTTTCTTTGTACTCCAACTCTCACATCTATACATGACTACTGGAAAAACCAGAGCTTTGACTAGATGGACCTTTGTTGGCAAAGTAATGTCTCTGCTTTTGAATATGCTGTCTAGGTTGGTCAAAGCTTTTCTTCCAAGGAGCAAGCATCTTTTAATTTCATGGCTTCAGTCACCATCTGCAGTGATTCTGGAGCCCAAGAAAATAAAGTCTGTCACTGTTCCCACTGTTTCCCCATCTATTTGCCATGAAGTGATGGAACTAGACGCCATGATCTTAGTTTTCTGATTGTTGAGTTTTAAGCCAATTTTTTCACTCTCCTCTTTCACTTTCATCAAGTGGCTCTTTAGTTCCTCCTCATTTTCTGCCATAAGGGTGGTGTCATCTGCATATCTGGGGATATTGATATTTCTCCCAGCAATCTTGATTCCAGCTTGTGCTTCATCTAGCCCAGCATTTCACATGATATGCTCTGCTTAGAAGTTAAATAAGCAGGGTGGCCTTATACAGCCTTGATGTACTCCTTTTCCTATTTGGAACCAGTCTGTTGTTCCATGTCCAGTTCCAACTGTTGCTTCCTGACCTGCGTACAGATTTCTCAGGAGGCAGGTAAGGTGGTCTGGTATTTCTATCTCTTGGAGAATTTTCCACAGTTTGTTGTGATCCACACAGTCAAAGGCTTTGGCATAGCCAATGACGCAGAAGTAGATGTTTATCTGGAATTCTCTTGCTTTTTCGATGGTCCAGCGAATGTTGGCAATTTGATCTCTGGTTCCTCTGCCTTTTCTAAATCCATGAACATCTGGAAGTTCACGGTTCATATACTGTTGAAGCCTAGCTTGGAGAATTTTGAGCATTACTTTGCTAGTGTGTGAGATGAGTGCAATTGTGTGGTAGTTTGAACATTCTTTGGCATTGCCTTTCTTTGGGATTGGAATGAAAACTGACCTTTTCCAGTCCTGTGGCCACTGCTGAGTTTTCCAAATTTGCTGGCATATTGAGTGTAGCACTTTCACAGCATCATCTATTAGGATGTGAAATAGCTCAACTGGAATTCCATCACCTCCACTAGCTTTGTTCATAGTGATGCTTCCTAAGGCCCACTTGACTTCACATTCCAGAATATCTGGCTCTAGATGAGTGATCACACCGTCGTGGTTTTCTGAGTCATGAAGATATTTTTTGTATAGCTCTTCGGTGTATTCTTGCCACCTCTTTTAAATATCTTCTGCTTCTGTTAGGTCCATATCATTTCTGTCCTTTTTTGAGCCCATCTTTGCATGAAATGTTCCGTTGGTATCTCTAATTTTCTTGAAGAGATCTCTAGTCTTTCCCATACTATTGTTTTCCTCTATTTCTTTGCATTGTTGGTTGAGGAAGGTTTTCTTATCTCTTCTTGCTATTCTTTGGAACTCTGTATTCAAATGTGTATATCTTTCCTTTTCACGTCTCTTCTTTTCTAAACTATTTGTAAGGCCTCCTTGGATGACCATTTTGTCATTTTGCATTTCTTTTTCTTGTGAATGACCTTGATCACTGCCTCTTGTACAATGTCAGGAGCCTCTGTCCATAGTTCTTCAGGCACTCTATCAGATCTAATCCCTTGAATCTATTTCTCACTTCCACTGTATAATCGTAAGGGATTTGATTTAGGTCACACTTGAATGGTCTAGTGGTTTTCCCTACTTTTTTTCAATTTTAGTCTGAATTTGACAATAAGGAGTTCATGATTTGAGCCACAGTCAGCTCCCAGTCTTGTTTCTGCTGACTGTATAAAGCTTCTCCATCATTGGCTGCAAAGAATATAATCAATCTGATTTTGGTATTGACCATCTGTGATTTCCATGTGTAGAGTCTTCTCTTGTGTTGTGGAAGAGGGTGTTTGCTATGAGCAGTGCATTCTCTTGGCAAAGCTCTGTTAGCCTTTGACCTGCTTTGTTTCGTACTCCAAGGCCAAATTTGCCTGTTATTCCCAGTATCTCTTGACTTCCTACTTTTGCACTCCAGTCCCCTACAATGAAAAGGCTATCTACAGAGTTTGAATAATCTAAGGCAATTTTGTGTCATGATATTAAAAGAAAAAGAACGGACTATGAAATTATACACGTAGTATTCTCTCAACCATGATGAATACCTCTACAAATAAAATCCTGGAAAGAATTCACTAAAATTTTTTCCTTAATTTATTTTTAGTTGAAGAGTAATTACAATATTGTCTTCATTTCTGCCATGGATCAACATGGATCAGCCATAGGCATACACATATCTTCTCCCTCTTGAGCCTCCCTCCCACCTCCCACCTCATCCCACCCCTCTAGGTTGTCACTGAGCCCTGTTTGAGTTCCCTGAGTCATACAACAAATTCCCACTGGCTATCTGTTTTACATATGTTAATATATATGTTTCCATGTTACTGTTTCCATTTGTCCCACCCTTTCCTTCCTAGTGGAAGTGATGAGTAGATTCAAAGGATTAGATCTGATAGAGAGAGTGCATAAAGAACTGTGGATGGAGGATCATAACATTGTACAGGAGGCAGTGATCAAAACCATCCCCCAGGGAAAAAAATGCAAAAAGGCAAAATGGTTGTCTGAAGAGGCCTTACAAATTGCTGAGAAGAGAAGCTAAAGGCAAAGGAGAAAAGGAACGATATACCCATCTGAATGCAGTGTTCTAAAGAATAGCAGGGAGAAATAAGAAAGACTTCCTCAATGAACAATGCAAAGAAATAGAGGAAAACAATAGAATGGGAAAGACTAGAGATCTCTTCAAGAAAATTAGAGATACCAACGGAACATTTCATGCAGAGATGGGCACAATAAAGGACAGAAATGATATGGAGCTAACAGAAGCAGAAGATATTAAGAAGAGGTGGCAAGAATACACAGAAAAACTATACAAAAAACATCTTCATGACCCAGAAAGCCATGATGATGTGACCACTCACCTAGAGCCAGACATGCTGGAATGCGAAGTCAAGTGGGCCTTAGGAAGCATCACTACAAACAAAGCTAGTGGAGGTGATGGAATACCAGTTGAGCTATTTCACATCCTAATAGATGATTCTGTGAAAGTGCTACACTCAATATGCCAGCAAATTTGGAAAACTCAGCAGTGGCCACAGGACTGGAAAAGGTCAGTTTTCATTCCAATCCTAAAGAAAGACAGTGCTAAAGAATGTTCAAACTACTGTACAGTTGCACTCAATTCATATGCTAGCAAAGTAATGCTGAAAATTCTCAAACCTAGGCTTTAATAATACGTGAACTGTGAACTTTCAGATGTTCAAGCTGGATTTAGAAAAGGCAGAGGAACCAGAGACCAAATTGCCAACATGCGTTGAATCATAGAAAAAGCAAAAGAATTCCAGAAAAACATCTACTACTGCTTCATTGAATATGCTAAAGCCTTTGACTATGTGGATCAAAACAAACTGTGGAAAATTCTCCAAGAGATAGAAATACCAGACCACCTTACCTGCCTCCTGAGAAATCTGTATACAGGTGAGGCAGCAACAGTTAGAACCAGACATGGAACAGTGTACTGGTTCCAAATTGGGAAAGGAGTACATCAAGGCTGTATAAAGTCACCCTGCTTATTTAACTTCTGTACAGAGTACATCATGTGAAATGCTGGGCTGAATGAAGCACAAGCTGGAACCAAGATTGCTGGGAGAAATATCAATATCCCCAGATATGCAGATGACACCACCCTTATGGCAGAAAGGGAAGAGGAACTAAAAAGCCTCTTGATGAAGGTGAAAGAGGAGAGTAAAACAGTTGGCTTAAAACTCAACATTCAAAAAACTAAGATCATGGTATCTAGTTCCATCACTTCATGGCAAGTGGAAGGGGAAATAATGGAAACAGTGACAGATGTTATCTTCTTGGACTCCAAAATCACTGCAGATGGTGATTGCAGACATAAAATTAAAAGATGCTTGCTCCTTGGAAGAAAAGCTATGACCAACCTAGACAGCATATTCAAAAGCAGAGACATCAGTTTGCTGACAAAGGTCTATCTAGTCAAAGCTATGGTTTTTCCAGTAGTAATGTATGGATCTGAGAGTTGGAGTATAAAGAAAGCTGAGCACCA
The DNA here is from genome assembly GCF_033118175.1 of Dama dama. Lineage (NCBI taxonomy): Eukaryota > Metazoa > Chordata > Mammalia > Artiodactyla > Cervidae > Dama > Dama dama. The sequence continues at coordinate 37,870,230 of NC_083692.1, forward strand.
AAGAATTGATGCTTTTGAACTGTGGTATTGGAGAAGACTCTTGAGAGTCCCTTGGACAGTGAGGAGATCCAACCAGTCCATCCTAAAGGAAATCAGTCCTGAATATTCATTGGAAGGATTGATGTTGAAGCTGAAACTCCAGTACTCTGGCCAACTAGTGCGAAGAACTGACTCATTTGAAAAGACCTTGATGCTGGGAAAGATTGAAGGCGGGAGGAGAAGGGGATGACAGAGGATGAGATGGTTGGATGGCATCACCGATTCAATGGACATGAGTTTGAGCAAGCTCTGGGAGTTGGTGATGGACAGGGAAGCCTGGCATGCTGCAATCCATGGGGTCACAAAGCATCAGACACGACTGAGGAACTGAACTGAAATGAGCTGATAAATAACTGTACCTGACAGGAGTTGATAAGGAACCAAACATAGTGAGAGCCGACTATGACAGCTCTCGTGACAAAGGAATATTTTAAGTGCCAGAGTCCTAAGTTTGAAAAGATCTTGGTGTGTTTAAGGAACTGAGAAACCAATGTGAGTGAGGGAGAAAGTTGCCTGAGATAGGAAAGAAGAGGCAGGTAGGAGACAAATCATGCAGACCCTCTAGGTTATGGCAAGTTTTTGAACTTTATTCTAATTAAATGCAGTGTGAAGTTATTGGAGGGTTTTAAGCAGGGCACTACTGAGCGACTGAACAACAACTTCCGCCCTTCCCCGTGTCCATAAGTCTGTTTTCTATGTCTGCATCTCCATTGCTGCTCTGTAAATAGGTTCATCAGTACCATCTTTTTAGATTCCATATATATATACGTTAGTCACCGACACAATGGACATGGGTTTGGGTGGACTCCGGGAGTTGGTGATGGACAGGGAGGCCTGGCGTGCTGCGGTTCATGGGGTTGCAAAGAGTCGGACACACGACTGAGCGACTGAACTGAAGTGAACTGAGTATACATTAGTATAAGTTATTTGTGTTTCTATTTCTGACTTACTTCACTCTGTATAAAAAGCTCATTAGCACTGACTCAAATGTGTTCCTTTTTATGGCTGAGTAATATTCCATTGTGTATGTGTACCACAGCTTGTTTAATCCATTCATCTGTTGGTGACATCTAGGTTGCTTCTATATCCTAGGTATTGTAAATAGTGTTGCAATGAACAGTGGATTACATATGTCTTTTTAAATTATAACCTCATCAGGGTATATGCCTAGTAGTGGGATTGTTGGGTCATTATGGTAATTTTATTCCTAGTTGTTTTTTTTTAAGGAATCTCCATACTGTCTTCCATAGTAGCTGTATCAATTTACATACCCACCAACAGGGCAAAAGGGTTCCCTTTTCTCCATACCCTCTCCAGCATATATTGTTTATCGATTTTTTGATGATGGCCATTCTGACTGGTGTCAGGAGAAATTCACTAAATTGTGAACAATAGTTATTATCCTTGGATAGAGATATATAATGGGTGTTCTTTTTGTTCTTCTTTCCAATTTTCAGCAACTTCTGCAGTTTTCTCTATGAATCATTCTTACACTTGTAATCAGAAAAAAATAAACATAAATGTCAGTATTTTTTTCTTTAGAAGCAAAGGGTCCTGTGTTTTACTATAAAGAACTCTCTCATTGTCACAGATGTTTTCTCTCACAGCTCTGCCCCAGGAAAACTGGAAACACTGCTCTGGGAGAATGCCTCCCACAGCCACCTGCTCCTCTCGTGTCCACACACGTGGTGATCCGGCAGGACGAAGAGATTAGTGTGGGAAGGCGCTTCTGTCTGCCATGCACTTTGCCCAGCTCTCAGCAGGTCTGCGCTTGCCATTCCATTCCTGTCTGTCTCACTTGTTGCTGGTGAGGAATTTTCCCAAATTATCACTCCCAGCGAAAGGCATTTCTCTAACTAGGTCTTGGGAGATGGAGACGTAACATTTGCCAGTTTTCTGTACCCGTCTCTCAGGTTGACTTGGGCCACATCCCAGGAGAAAGCACTCATCCCACCCACCTCAGGATCATTTAAGTGGCAAAACATCCCCCCAGCTGTGTCCTGTTCTCACTGAAGAAAGGCCTGCCTACACAGAATTTTTCAGAATTTGCAAGCTTAGTGTCAGTGTAGGAGCCATGTTTTTAATATTTTGCTTAGGACTCCTAAATTTCCATTTTCACCATGCTGTTCAGAATTTAAAAGCAAAACTCTATACTAAGACTGAGGACTGCAAGGCCTGAGCCACAAATGTTCAGCCATAAGATGGAAATGAAATTATCTGAGAGGTATGAATGTTTAATGAGGTCTGATTTGGAAATGACAGCCAACACAGGGCCTTTTCTGGAAAGTTATATTGTTCATGTGACAGCAATTAAGTCACCCCAGGGGACAGATTTCATGCATATCAACATTCCACAGAGAGGCGAGTCTGCAACAGGAGACAATGTGCTTTTCTGGCCCAGCTCTGTAACAGCCACATTTCTGACTTAACAGTCCACTTATGGCAGGGAAAATCCAGCAATCTCAACTTATCATACACAGCCAATTAAAAAAAAAATGTGTACTACTATAGGACAGGCTCCTCACTGACTCTGGTTAGGTTAACTTGTAATATTTCATGGTGATCTTGTTTCTCAGGTCCAAAGCCTTCTCGAACCTCCACAGGCAGAGTGAAGCAGTTCTACCCTGAGTACCAGCGTACCTTGTTAATGCCTCTCTTACACCACTTGTTACATGCCCGGAACCGCTTGTTTACAGATCTCGCTTTATCACTGGACCGAGACTTCTGGAGGGCAAGGGCTAGAACTCTTGTACTGAGCACAGCGATTGCCAAAATTAATAAATGCCCATGGCACTAACTGCCTGTCAAAATGTTCATTTTTCCCCCACAGAATTGATACCACACTTTAAACAATGTTTAACACAGTTGAGAGAGCTATATTTATAGAATTTTAGAACCGAGGGGGAACCTCATTTTGTTGAGGGGATAACCACAACTCAGAAAGGCCCAGTGACCCATCCAAATTCATCGAACATTGCTGAACTGAAACATGTACATTACCATGTGTAAAACAGGTAGCTGGTGGGAAGTTGCTGTGTAACACAAAAGCTCAACCTAATGCTCTGTGATGACCTAGAGGGGTGGGATCAGGGGCGGGAGGGCGGCTCAAAAGCGAGCGGGCAGTTGTATACTTATGGCTGATTCACGTCGTGGTATGGCAGAAACTGACACAACATTGTAAAGCACTTATCCTCGATTAAAAAAAATAATAAAAAAACATTGCTGAGACCATTCCTCAGTGCAGTTCTCTTTGTGAGAGTTAAATGGGCTTTAGGAAGATGGACTTTTATTTTACATTCTGGGAATTCAAATCTGTGAGCCTTTAACTTCCAAGTTTAACAACGTGGTGCTAACAGGCCTCAAGACGTATTTTAAGTATGGATAGTACAGGTCATTGTTTGGCCCAAGTCTGCCCTCTAAACTTGAGGAAGATATGGATCAAGAGAAACCTTGCTTTAATGTGTTCAAACTATTTTCATGAGTTTGTGGGACATTTTATTTTTATTTTCCATTATAGTTTTAGATTTATAGAAAAGTTACAAAGGTACTACAGAGTCCTCATAAATCTGTCACCCAGTGTCAGTTTCACCTAATGTCATCTTACATTATCGTGTATATTTGTCAAAACTGAGACTAACACTTGTGCATTCCTATAAATGGAACACCAGAATTAATTCAGATTTCACCAGTTTTTCCACCAATGTCCTATTTCCATACCAGGGTCCCATCCAGGATACCACATGTGGTTAGTTGTCATCTCTTCTTTGAGCTTCTCTGGTCTGTGACAGAGAAGGGTCTTTGCTCTATGACAATTTGTTTGTTTTTAATTTTTATTGGAGTATAGTTGATTTACAGTGTTGTGTTGGTTTCAGATGTATAGCAAAGTGAATCAATTATACATATATCCATTCTTTTTTAGATTCTTTTCCCATATATGCCATTACAGGGTATTGAGCAGAGTTCCCTGTGCTATACAGTTGGTCCTTACCAGGTACCTATTTTATATATAGTAGTTTATATATGTCAATCCCCACAATTTTTCGTTCCCTTCTTTCCCCTGGTAACTCTGTTTGTTTTCTACATCTGTGAGACTATTTCTGTTTTGTAAGTAAGTTCATTTATATCCTTTTTTGGGGGGATTCCACATATAAGTGATATCATATGAGATTTGTCTTTCTCTGTCTGACTTACTTCACTCAGTATGATGATCTCTAGATTCATCCATGTTGCTGAAAATGGCTTCATTTTGCTCTTTTTTATGACTGCCATGACAGCTCTGAGGAGTACTGGTTGAGTATTTTGTAGATTGTCCCTCAATTGGGTTGGTCCTATGTTGTCCTCATGACTAGACTGGAGTTATGGGGTTTTGGGAAGCATACCACAAGGTGACATTCCCTTCTCATTACATTGTATCAAGAGGTGAATGATATTCCCATGCTATCGCTGGTGAGGCTAACCATGATCACTTGGTGAAGAAGGGTATTTGCTAGGTATCTCCACTGTAACGTTAGTATTTTTCCTTTCTATTCTCTGTTCTTTGGAAGTGAGTCACTAGGACCGGCCTGGAAAGGAAGAAAGGTTTTATGTTCATATAGTATTTGGAATTCTTTCCTTAGGGAGATTTATCTCTTCAGTTCAGTTCAGTTCAGTCCCTCAGTCGTGTCCAACTCTCTGCGATCCCATGAACCACAGCATGCCAGGCCTCCCTGTCCATCACCAACTCCCGGAGTCCACCCAGACCCATGTCCATTGAGTCGGTGATGTCATCCAATCATCTCATCCTCTGTCGTCCCCTTCTCCTCCTGCCTTCAATCTTGCCCAGCATCAGGGTCTTTTCAAATGAGTCAGCTCTTTGCATAAGGGGGCCAAAGTATTGGAGTTTCCACTTCAACATCAGTCCCTCCAATGAACACCCAGGACTGATCTCCTTTAGGATGGACTGGTTGGATCTCCTTGCAGTCCAAGGGACTCTCAAGAGTCTTCTCCAATACCACAGTTCAAAAGCATCAATTCTTCAGCGCTCAGCTTTCTTTATAGTTCAACTCTCACATCCACACATGACTACTGCAAAAACCATAGCCTTGACTAGACGGACCTTTGTTGACAAAATAATGTCTCTGCTTTTTAATGTGCTGTCTAGGTTGGTCATAACTTTCCTTCCAAGGAGTAAGTGACTTTTAATTTCATGTCTGCAATCACCATCCACAGTGATTTTGGAGCCCAGAAAAATAAAGTCAGCCACTGTTTCCTTATCTATTTGCAATAAAATGATGGGATGGGATACCATGATCTTAGTTTTCTGAATGTTGAGCTTTAAGCCAACTTTTTCACTATCCTCTTTCACTTTCATCAAGAGGCTCTTTAGGTCTTCACTTTCTGTCATAAGGGTGGTATCATCTGCATATCTGAGGTTATTGATATTTCTCTCGGCAATCTTGATTCCAGCTTGTGCTTCCTCCAGCCCAGCGTTTCTCATGGTGTACTCTGCATATCAGTGAAATAAGCAGGGTGACAATATACAGCCTTGACGTACTCTTTTTCCTATTTGGAACCAGTCTGTTGTTCCACGTCCAGTTCTAACTGTTGCTTCCTGAGCTGCATACAGGTTTCTCAAGAGGCAGGTCAGGTGGTCTGGTATTCCCGTCTCTTTTGGAATTTTCCACAGTTTATTGTGATCCACATGGTCAAAGGCTTTAGCATAGTCAATAAAGCAGAAATAGATGTTTTTCTGGAACTCTCTTGCTTTTTCAATGATCCATCTCTTATCCTCCCTTTATTTGTGGAGACTTTGGTTTAATAGATAATAGCAATTCCTTGAATTTGTGGGAAGCTAAACTAAATTATAATTGTATAAGATAGTAAGTTTGGACAGATTAAAAAATATGCATATGATGTTAGAATATGAATTTAAGTAGTAAACACCTCTTTGGGGGATACCACCATGGCTACCCTGGTGGTCCAGGTGGCAAAGAATCTGCCTGCAATGCAGGAGACCCAGGTTTGATCCCTGGGTCAGGAAGATCACTTGGAGAAAGAAATGGCAACCTACTTCAGTATGCTTGCCTGGGAAATCCCATGGACAGAGGAGCCTGGCGGGCCACAGTCCATGGGGTTGCAAAGAGTTGGATGTGACTTAATGACCAATACTTTCACCATGGCTGAGAGGATTCACGTCAGTAAACTTTCCAGATAACTGAAATGCATTTCTTTAATCACCAAGAGGGTTTTTTTTTTAATATATAAACTTCTCCCATTTTTCCAGCTGCCTTTCCAAGATGTATGCTTTTATCTTCTTGAACAGAATATTCTGAACACAAATATAATGTTGTTACAAAGACTGATCATTATACTGAAATTCACAGTGATGATGATGGTTAAACTTGACCTCAAAAGTTTTTTCCAATCCAAGTTTAACAACTATCAGACAAAATTAATGATGCTCTGTCCCCAAATAACCAAAGACTTCTTGTTTTAAACCTGAGGTTTTTACCTTCAGCTGGTGTCAGCCTTACTTCTAGACTGGAAGGAAGCAACAGGTGTTCACACAAGAGCATGCAGGACAGCTCATACAAATCGCTCGGGGAGGTGGTTAAAAACCAGATTCTGATTCATACCTGAGATTCTGCATGTCTAACAACCTTCCAGGTGGTGCTGGTGCTGCTGGTCCATAGATTGCTCTTTGAGTGGCAAGGACCCAGGAACTCTACCCACCAAACTGTGCAGTCTGGCTGTTGGCAAGGCTTTAGGAGGCCAGGAAGTTCCTGGCACAGAGCAGATCTGCCAAGAACTTTGACTAGACATGGATCATTCACAAAGTACAGACAGAGCTTAGAAAAAGAAGGAGCTAGGTGACAAAAATAAATCGCTCATCCTTCTAAAATAATCCAAAGGAAGGAAAGAGAATTCTCTTCCTTAAGAGATGTATTAATACTTTAGAGACAAATATTTTCTGGTCTCTGTGGTTCCTTTGACGTTGAAAGAAGTACCCAGGCCACATCAAAAAAATAATAAGCTAATGTTACATAAAGATCAGTTTTGTGGAGAGAGGTCCACTTCTACAGCTTGAGACTTCTTATCCTAAAATTACACTTGAGAATTTTAGGATGCACTAATGTGTGTTTTATATGATTGCTTCTATTATTTTCTCACAAACAAAGGTTGGTTTGTCCTTCAAGATCCAAGCCACCACAGCCAAACCCTTAGCTGCTTTCAAATTAAGCTAATATGACATATGGAATCTATTTATTTAAATCTAAAATGATTCCTCACTACCCAAAGAGGGTTGGCTCCAGGACTCCTGTGGATACCAAATCCATGGCTGCTCAAGTCCATTATATAAAATGTTTGCATATAAATGATACACATCCTCCAGTATAGTTTAAAACGTCTCTAGATTACTTATAATACCTAATACAATGTATATGCTTTGTGTATAGCTGTAAATGTTAAAGCTATGTAAATACCCTCCTACATTTGGTGGGAATGTAACTTGGTACAGCCATTATGGAGAACAGTAAGGGAGTGCCTTAAAAAAAAACAAAAATAGAGCTATCATAAGACCCAACAATTCTACTCCTAGTCATATATCCTGAGAAACCGGAATTTGAAAGGATGCATGTACCCTAAGTGTCATTGCAGCATTATTTACAATAGCCCAGGATGCTAGTAAAGTAATCCTCAAAATTCTCCAAGCCAGGCTTCAGCAATACGGGAACCGTGACCTTCTAGATGTTCAAGCTGGTTTTAGAAAAGGCAGAGGAAGCAGAGATCAAACTGCCAACATCTGCTGGATCATCGAAAAAGCAAGAGAGTTCCAGAAAAACATCTATTTCTGCTTTATTGACTATGCTAAAGCCTTTGACCATGTGGATCACAATAAACTGTGGAAAATTCCAAAAGAGACGGGAATACCAGACCACCTGACCTGCCTCTTGAGAAACCTGTATGCAGCTCAGGAAGCAACAGTTAGAACTGGACGTGGAACAACAGACTGGTTCCAAATAGGAAAAAGAGTACGTCAAGGCTGTATATTGTCACCCTGCTTATTTCACTGATATGCAGAGTACACCATGAGAAACGCTGGGCTGGAGGAAGCACAAGCTGGAATCAAGATTGCCGAGAGAAATATCAATAACCTCAGATATGCAGATGATACCACCCTTATGACAGAAAGTGAAGACCTAAAGAGCCTCTTGATGAAAGTGAAGGAGGAGAGTGAAAAAGTTGACTTGAAGTTTAACATTCAGAAAACTAAGATCATGGCATCTGGTCCTATCACTTCATGGCAAATAGATGGGGAAACAGTAGAAACAGTGGCTGACTTTATTTTTCTGGGCTCCAAAATTACTGCAGATAGTGACTGCAGCCATGAAATTAAAAGTCACTTACTCCTTGGAAGAAAAGTTATGACCAACCTAGACAGCATATTCAAAAGCAGAGACATTATTTTGTCAACAAAGGTCCGTCTAGTCAAGGCTATGGTTTTTGCAGTAGTCATGTGTGGATGTGAGAGTTGAACTATAAAGAAAGCTGAGCGCTGAAGAATTGATGCTTTTGAACTGTGGTATTGGAGAAGACTCTTGAGAGTCCCTTGGACTGCAAGGAGATCCAACCAGTCCATCCTAAAGGAGATCAGTCCTGGGTGCTCAGTGGAAGGACTGATGTTGAAGCGGAAACTCCAATACTTTGGCCACCTGATGGGAAGAGCTGACTCATTTGAAAAGACCCTGATGCTGGGCAAGATTGAAGGCAGGAGGAGAAGGGGACGACAGAGGATGAGATGATTGGATGGCATCACCAACTCAATGGACATGAGTTGGGGTGGACTCCAGGAGTTGGTGATGGACAGGGAGGCCTGGCATACTGTGGTTCATGGGGTTAAAAAGAGTGGGACACAACTGAGCGCTGAACTGAACTGAACTGAACTGAACTGAGTTCACGGAAGGAACTTAAACGTCCAGTGACTGAGGAATGGAGAAAGAAGATGCGTTCCGTGAGTGGTATAGAATCTAGTCAGCAGTAAAAAACGAATGAAATAATGCCATTTGCTGAGATGTGGATGGACCTAGAAATTGTCATACAGAGTGAAATAAGTTAGAAAGAGAAAAACAAATATGGCATAATATCACTTATATGTAGAATCGAGAAAACTGGTACAGATGAACTTATTTGCAAAGCAGCAATAGAGTCACAGTTGTAGAGAACACACTTACGGTTACCAAGGGAGAAGGTGGGGTGGGATGACTTCTGAGATGAGATTGGGATTGACATATATACCCTACTATTTATAAAATAGATAACCAATGAGAACCTGCTGTATAGTACAGGGAACTCTCCTCAGTGCTATGTGGTGACCTGAATTTGGGAAGGAAATATAAAAGAGTGCATATATGTATCTGTATGACTGACTCACCTTTCTGCACAACAGAAAGTAACACAACATTGTAAAGCAACTATACTCCAATAAAATTTAGCTTTACAAACCATGTAAACAGACACCAGAGTGCACAAAATTCAAGTTTCACTTTCTGAAACTTTCTGTAATTTTTTTCTAAATATTTTTGATCACAGTTGGTAGAATCCACAGATGCCCGAACCTGGAGATACAGAGGGATGACTGTGCAATGAAATTATGATTCCTGAGTGAAATGTAGTGTCTTTATTAGGGCAACTAATGAAGGATTTCTTTCTTTTTAAAATTTATTTGTTTTATTTTTGATTGTGCTGAGTCTTTATTGCTGTGCACGGGCTTTTTTCTAGTTGCGGCGGGTGGGGGCTTCTCACTGCTGTGGCATTTGGCTGTGGAGCATGGACTCTAGGCACACGGCTTTCAGGAATTGCAGTGCGTGGGCTCGGTAATTGTGGCGCACCGGTTTAGTTGCTCCATGGCGTGTGGAGTCTTCCCTGATCAGGGATCAAACTTGTGTCCCTTGCATTGGCGGGTGGATTCTCCTACCACCAGAGAAGTCCATGAAGGGGTTCTTGACTGTGAGAAAGCTTTCACATCATCATATGCGTTACAGCAGGCTTTTGGAAATAGTTCTGGTCAGAAATGCAGTACTGAGCGGAAAACACCACAGACGGATCTGGAGACCTGAATTCTAGCCCTGCTCAACCAGTAACCATTTGGATAATGTTTACCACTTGGGCAAGTCACTTAACCTCTCTAGGCCTAACTGTATAAACTAGATGACCTCAGGGTTTCTTTCAAGCCCTGGTTTTTCACCACTCCATTCCCATATCTCAGAAAGATGTTTTGCGTACATTTCAAAATAATACTTATCCCTGTTTACAGTGTCATTAATAAAGCTGATTCTGCCAATATGTGCTTAACCCTTGAGCAAGTAGAAATTGAATGTTATATCAAATAAATATCAGAGAAAAAAATAGCTGAGATTTGACCTCATTTCTTGAGTAGATATGTTTGTGGTTGTCAGCTAGCTAAGCCACTATTTTAGTTAATATTATACAGAGTTATTGCTAAACTCGCCTTTCCCCCAGATAATGACTAAAAATCAAAGTTTATAGCATGGGTTATTACCAGTTGGTAAAACTCTGAATTCATCATACTGGGTAACAAATATTATATTAGAGTTGATTTTATTTATCCATTTAAGAAATTTTGGCCGCACCACCCAGCATGTGGGATTTTAGTTCCCTGACTAGGGTTTGACCCCCTTCCCCCTGCAGTGGAAGCACGGAGGCCACTGGACTGCCAGGGAATACCCCAGAGTTGATTTTAGATGGAAACAAATGACTCTAGCGTCATTGACTGAATTATAAAAGGTAAAGAAGAAAAGTGCTGACTGCTGCCTGAAAAAATTTAGCTTGGTAAATATATATCTGAAACAGTGGCAGGCACTGTGGCAGGGTGAGATGCAATCAGCATAGCAGTGAGAACATGGGTTGCAGAGCTGTATATTCAGATCTGAAGTCTGACTCTACCACTTGCAGGCAGTATGACTTTGTGAAGTTGCTTAAACCCTCTGGACCTCAGCTTTTTTGAATGTGACAGGAACAATACTAGTACATAACTCACAGAGTTGTTAGGATGATTAAATAATACATGTAAAGCACTTAAAACACCACTCATTACATGTTCACTGTTGTTACTGTTATTAACAGGAACTGAAATGGGGAGAAGGAGAACTAGTCAAGACCGGAAGGCAAGCGTGGTCACATTAAGAAAAAGATGCTGGGAGCAAGTTCAGAAATGGGGAAGATAGTAGTACTTTCCATGTCTACTTCCTACATCGATTATTCTCTGGATGTGACTACAATACTCTTGTATATAACCCTTCACTCTCTGCATGTGTGTGGGTAATATTTCAAAGTGATTTCATACATATCTCATTTGATTATCAGCAATCTAGGGAGATAAAATCTCTTACCCAATCTAGCAAATACTGCTGACTGGCCCAGAATGTGGGTGAGGCAAGCCCAGGACAGTCCCTGAGAGCACATGAGCACAGTGCCCGAGAGCACGGCAGAGCACAGAAGGCTGGCTCCTATCTGGATGCCCAGAAGTGTTGCTGGGCTCTTTATATGCCACTGGAGATGTAATGTGGGGTTGTTTTCTTTCCCACGATGACCTTATTGTACATTTTTAAAAAGCATTACGTTTGATCATCCTCATAGCTTCACATCTACCATCTGTACCTCATGTTTGTTGGTACTAATAGTAAGCATATTTTGCATGCTTCACCCAGACTTGCACTTCCCTTGTGGCTCAGCTGGTAAAGAATCTGCCTGCAATGCAGGAGACCTGGATTCAATCCCTGGGTTGGGAAGATCCCCTGGAGAAGGGAAAGGCTACCCACTCCAGTATTCTGGCCTGGAGAATTCCATGGACTGTATAGTCCATGGGGTCGCAAAGAGTCAGACATCACTGAGGGACTTTCACTTCACTTCACCTCACCTCACGGGCTCTAATTTTGTATCAGAAAGTAGCCATTTAAAGCACTTTCTTTGCTTAACCCTGGGAGGCACTTGTATTGCTGCATGTTATGTTGTTTGTTTTTACTAAGAAATAGCCTATGGAACAGTGCCACAAAAATATTTCACATAGAGTTAGGGAACCCATAGAAAAGGTCTATATGGTAATGATAGAACATACTCTCTGGCTGAGTAACATGAAATGTGTCATAGAAGTTATTGGCTTATTATTATAAATTAAGACAATAATTAACATTTACCACCTTCTGTGTGCCTGGCAATATGCCAGGTGTTTTATGTGAATGTAATCCCATGGTATTGCAGTATGCCCAGCATATAGCAAACAGTAGGAGTTTAATAGATATTTGTTGAGTAAATAAATCTGTGGGATAGGAATTACTTTTATCCATTTTACAAATGATGAAAATCAGTTTAGAATTTTAAGGTTTGCCCAAGATCACATAACTATTAAGTAACTAGTGAACCTAGTTGGTCAACCGAAATTTGATTGTAGCATAACATAGTGTAATGGTTAAGCGTGGGAACTCTGGAGACAGCCAGACCACCTAGTTTCGAATCCTAGCTCTGCCACTTGCAAACTGTGTGACCTTGGGGAAGTTACTTGGCCTTTCTGTGCCTCAGTTCCTTCATCTGTAAATTAGAAATAATAATTCCAACTTCCCAATGTCATTGAGACAATTAATATAAGATCATACATGTAAAGCACTTAGAACTGCGCCTGGCACTCTCTAAATATAACTATTACTGTTTAGTAGAGTCTTATATTACATACCAGTAGAGCTTTCTAATTTTCAAAGAAAAATTTTTATAAATTATCTCATAATATCCTTATAAGGTATGCAATAATTATTACAATTAATATAATAGTATTTTATGGAGTATAACCTATAAAAATATTGAGTCACTATGTTGTACACCCAAAACTATTATAAGTCAACTATATGTCAATTTAAAAAATAATAGTATCTCACTTAATCTTCACAAGAGTCCATTTTATAGATTACAAGAATCAGGCTCAGAAAGATTAAATGCATTGCTGAAGATCACAAAGCAACTAGTTAGGCCCTGTTGGGAAAAGGCAGAATGAAATATTAAAGATAACACACAGTGTCAACTCTTAGAATAACTTTTAAGAAGGGAGTAGAGGGAAGACAGATAGGAAAACAACTAGCCCATTCAAGGCATAATGAAGGCATGTGCTAAACGGGGTTCAGGTTACATGTTGAGAAAAGCCAAAAGAAGAATTGATGAATTCTGTTTGGAGGTAGTATGTTTGCCTAGAATCCATCCCAATGGCACCAAAACAGGTCACTGTTTTCATGGCAATGAAACATACTGCGTCTGCTTGAAGTCAAAAAAGTTTGAAGGTCTGGGAGTAGCAGATAAACATGGAAAGGAGTTTCCCAAAGAAAACTTTGAAAAATGCCTAAGCATTCATAATCACTCCCACACATTTGGGGACGTGGGAAGGAAACAGTGACCTTCATTTTAACAGACAAATGAAGTATTCAGTACCAAGGATAATGTGAACAGTGTAGAAAATGAGTCGACATGGCCTGACCCATGTAGAAATTATGTGAAAATAAGTAACTATATAGACAACAGACTGTTTCATACACCTGGGTGTGAATCTTGGGAAAACCTAGAAGCCACAGTTGAGAACACTTCCAACTCAAATCTTAGGGCCTCTTTGGTTCTAGACTCCCTCTAGTGGTTCAACATTGGTGCTTTAATTGGTACTCATCAGTTGATAGAATCACCAAATTTGGGATCATATTAAAAGCAAATAAGCAGGGAATTCCCTGGTGGTCTAGTGGCTAAGACTCCACACTCCCAATGCAGGAGACCCGGGTTCCATCCCTGGTCAGGAAACTAGATCCCATGTGCCAAAACTAAGAGCTTGCATGCTGCAGCTAAATGTCCTGCATGCCACAATGAAGATTGGAGATCGTCACTGAGTGCCACAACTAAGACCGGTGCAGCCAAATAAATAAAAGCAAATAAGCAAAAGAACCACACAACTCTTCTTAAAATGGTTTCTCACAAAAAGAAACTATTTTGTTGAATGGTATAATTTCAACTATTGAGGTAGTGGGAATAATAGTGTTGCAAATGGTCTGATCTAAAAAGGAACACAGTGGATATCACAGGCTGACTGGAAAAGCCAGTTATAGTTCTGCTGATGTGTGGGTAAGAGCTGAAGGTCAAGGAACAGGGTTCCTGTATGCTTTTGTTTGCAAACTAAGGTGAGAACTCAACTTTTTAGGGATAGAGAAAAGTGGATATTTTCTGGGTATATGGATCCTGCAGGGTCAGAGAATTCTAGCTTGGCCTTGTATAAAGTCAACCTTTAGACTAACCCAAAGAAATATGTAGTTTCTTTCCTATCATATTCCTAATGTTGCAGCCTCTACATCTCTATTAAACCAAATTCAGAAAATTCTAAGAGTGATATAACTGTTTCCCTGCATTGGCTTTGGTTACACCCTTTGGCTATGTCTTTAAAAAGTCTCCTACTTCTTCTACACGACCACATGAGGAGGAAGACTTCTGTGTTTCCCTTCCTTCCAGTTCTGTATTATAGATACACATAAAACTGCCAACTTTTTAATATGACAGCCCTTTACATATTTAAGAGTGTTATCATGTCCTCATGAAGTCTTCTTTCCCTTTTTTGGATTTCCAAAGCTTTTTGGAACCAGAATAAAGGAACCTCTGTGAGGTACAGCTATCATGATTGAATAAATTAATGGGCATTTGTTCAAACCTTCAGAGGTAAAAACACTGGCTTAAAAAAATATGTATTGGAATATAGTCGACTTACAATGTTGTGTTAGGTTCAGGGGCACAGCAAAGTGAATGAGATACATATATACATATATCCATTTGCTTTTTTAGATTTTTCCCCGTATAGGTTATTACAGAATGTTGAGCAGAGTTCCCTGTGCTATTCAGCAGGTTCCTGTTAGTTATCTATTTTGTATATAGTAGTGTAGTAGTGTGCATATTACGTTAATCCCAATCTCCTAGGTTATCTTCTCCCGTCCCTTTCACCTTTGGTAACCATAAATTTGCTATGTCTGCAAGTCTATTTCTGTTTTGTAAATAAGTTCATTTTTATCCTTTGATTCCACTTGTAAGTGATATCATATGATATTTGCCTAAGTTCATCCGTGTTGCTGCAAAAAGCAATGGCTTTTTATTTCAGAAAATACAAAGCTGTTCTTCAGGATAGAAAGCCCAGAGATGAATCCATGCACCAATGGACACCTAATTTATGACAAAGGCGGCAAGAATATACAATGGAGAAAAGACAGCCTCTTCAGTAAGTGGTGCTGGGAAAACTGGACAGCTACATGTTAAAAAATGAAATTAGAACATTCCCTAACACCATATACAAATGGTGTTAAACAGAATGGATTAAAAAGCTACATGTAAGACCAGACACTATAAAATTCTTAGATAAAAACATAGGCAGAACACTCTCTGACATAAATTACAGCAAAATCTTTTTTGATCGACCTCCTAGAGTAATGAGAATGAAAGCAAAAATAAACAAATAGGACATAATTAAACTTAAAAGCTTTTGCACAGGAAAGGAAACCATAAACCTGACAAAGAAACAGCTCTCAGAATGGGATAAAATAATAGCAAATGAAGCAACTGATAAAGAATTAATTTCCAAAACATACAAGCAGGTCATATAGCTCAATGTAAAAAATCCAATTAAAAAAATGGGCAAAAGACCTGAATAGATACTTCTCAAAGGAGACACAGAGATGGTCAACAAATACACGAAAAGATGCTCAACATTACTAATTATTAGAGAAATACAAGTCAAAACTACAATGAGGTATCACCTCACACTGATCAGAATGGCTATCATCAAAAAATTTACAAACGATAAATTCTGGAGAGGGTGTGGAGAAAAGGGAACCCTCATACTCTGTTGGTGGGAATGTAAATTGATATAGACACTATGGAGAACAGTATGGAGGTTCCTTAAAAAACTAAAATTAGGTATAACACAGCAATTCCATTACTGGGTGTATACCCAGAAAAAACCATAATTCAAAAAGACACATGCACCCCAATATTCAATGAAGCACTATTTACAATAGTTGGGACATGGAAGCAACCTAAATGTTCATCAATAGAGAAGTGGATAAAGAAGGTGTGGTACATATATACAATGGGATATTACCTGGTCATAAACAGGAATGAAATGGGGCCATTTGTAGAAACGTGTATGGATTTAGAGACTGTCATACAGGGTGAAGAAAGTCATAGAAAAGTGAATATCCTTATTAACTCATATATGTGGAATCTAGCAACATGGTATCAGTTCAGTTCAGTCACTCAGTCGTGTCTGACACTTTGCAACCCCATGGACTGCAGCACGCCAGGCCTCCCTGTCCATCACCAACTCCCAGAGTTTACTCAAACTCATGTCCATTGAGTCAGTGATGCCATCCAACCATCTCATCCTCTGTCATCCCCTTCTCCTCTCATCTTCAATCTTTCCCACCATCAGCATCTTTTAAATGAATCAGCTCTTCCCATCAGCTGGCCAAAGTATTGGAGTTTCAGCTTCAGCATCAGTCCTTTCAATGAATATTCAGGACTGATTTCCTTTAGGATTGACTGGTTTGATCTCCTTGCAGTCCAACACCATACTTCAAAAGTCTTCTCCAATGCCATAGTTCAAAAGAATCAATTCTTCGACGCTCAGCTTTCTTATAGTCCAATTCTCACATCCATACAAGACTACTAGAAAAATGATAGCCTTGACTAGGTGGACATTTGTTGGCAAAGTAATGTCTCTGCTTTTTAATATGCTGTCTCAGTTGGTCATAACTTTTCTCCCAAGGGTCTTCTACAACACCATAGTTCAAAAGCATCAATTCTTCGGCACTCAGCTTTCTTTATAGTCCAACTCTCATATCCATACATGACTACTAGAAAAACCATAGCCTTGACTAGATGAACCTTTGCTAGCAAAGTAATGTCTCTGCTTTTTAATATGCTGTCTAGATTGGTCATAACTTCCCCCCCGCCAAGGAGCAAGTGTCTTTTAATTTCATGGCTGCAGTCACCATCTGCAGTAATTTTGGAGACCCCCCAAAAAAGGCAGCCACTGTTTCCACTGTTTCTCTGCCATGAAGTGACAGGACGGGATGCCATGATCTTAGTTTTCTCAATGTTGAGCTTTAAGCCAACTTTTTCACTCTCCTCTTTCACTTTCATCAAGAGGCGCTTTAGGTCTTCACTTTCTGCCATAAGGGTGGTGTCATCTGCATATCTGAGGTTATTGATATTTCTCCTGGCAATCTTGACTCCAGCTTGTGCTTCATCCATCCCAGAGCTTCTCATGATATACTCTGCATATAAGTTAAATAAGCAGGGTGACAATATACAGCCTTGACATACTCCTTTTCCTATTTGGAACCAGTCCGTTGTTCCATGTCCAGTTCTAACTGTTGCTTCCTGATCTGCATACAGGTTTCTCAAGAGGCAGGTCAGGTGGTCTGGTATTCCCATCTCTTTCAGAATTTTCCACAGTTTATTGTGATCCACACAGTCAAAGGCTTTGGCATAGTCAATAAGGCAGTTCAGTACAGTTTAGTCGCTCAGTCGTGTCCAACTCTTTGTGACCCCATGAATCGCAGCACGCCAGGCCTCCCTGTCCATCACTATCTCCCAGAGTCTACTCAAACTCATGTCCATTGAGTTGGTGATGCCATCCAGCCATCTCATCCTCTGTCGTCCCCTTCTCCTCCTGCCCCCAATTCCTCCCAGCATCAGTGTCTTTTCCAATGAGTCAACTCTTCGCATCAGGTGGCCAAAGTACTGGAATTTCAGCTTCAGCATCAGTCCTTCCAATGAACACCCAGGACTGATCTCCTTTAGGATGGACTGGTCGGATCTCCTTGCAGTCCAAGGGACTCTCAAGAGTCTTCTCCAACACCACAGTTCAAAAGCATCAATTCTTCAGTGCTCAGCTTTCTCCACCATCCAACTCTCACATCCATACATGACTACTAGAGAAACCATAGCCTTGACTAGATGGACCTTTGTTGGCAAAGTAATGTCTCTGTTTTTAAGTATGCTATCCACGTTGGTCATAACTTTCCTTCCAAGGAGTAAGCATCTTTTAATTTCATGGCTGCAATCACCATCTGCAGTGATTTTGGAGCCCAAAAAAATAAAGTCTGACACTATGTCAACTGTTTCCCCATCTATTTCCCATGAAGTGATGGGATCAGATGCCATGATCTTAGTTTACTGAATGTTGAGCTTTAAGCCAACTTCTTCATTCTCCTCCCTCACTTTCATCAATAGGCTTTTTAGTTCCTCTTCACTTTCTGCCATAAGGGTGGTGCCATCTGCATATATGAGGTTATTGATATTTCTCCTGGCAATCTTGATTCCAACTTGTGCTTCTTCCAGCCCACCGTTTCTCATGATGTACTCTGTATATAAGTTAAATAAGCAGAGCGACAATATACAGCCTTGACGTACTCCTTGTCCTATTTGGAACCAGTCCGTTGTTCCATGTCCAGTTATAACTGTTGCTTCCTGACCTGCATACAGGTTTCTCAAGAGTCAAATCAGATGGTCTGGCATTCCCATCTCTTTCAGAATTTTCCACAGTTTATTGTGATCCACACAGTCGAAGGCTTTGGCTTAGTCAATAAAGCAGAAATATATGTTTTTCTGGAACTCTCTTGCTTTTTCAATGATCCAGCAGATATTTGCCAATTTGATCTCTGGTTCCTCTGCCTTTTCTAAAACCAGCCTGAACATCTGGAAGTTCACGGTTCATGTATTGCTGAAGCCTGGCTTGGAGAATTTTGAGCATTACTTTACTAGTGTGTGAGATGAGTGCAATTGTGTGGTAGTTCGAGCATTCTTTGGCATTGCCTTTCTTTGGGATTGGAATGAATACTGACCTTTTCCAGTCCTGTGGCCACTGCTGAGTTTTCCAAATTTGCTGGCATATTGAGTGCAGCACTTTCACAGCATCATCTTTCAGGATTTGAAATAGTTCAACTGGAATTCCATCACCTCCACTAGCTTTGCTCATAGTGACGCTTTCTAAGGCCCACTTGACTTCACATTCCAGGATGTCTCGCTCTAGGTGAGTGATCACACCACTGTGATTATCTGGGTCGTGAAGATCTTTTTTGTACAGTAGTTTTGTGTATTCTTGCCATCTCTTCTTAATAGCTTCTGCTTCTGTTAAGTCCATACCATTTCTGTCCTTTGAGCCCATCTTTGCATGAAATGTTCCCTTGGTATCTCTAATTTTCTTGTAGAGATCTCTAGTCTTTCCCATTGTATTGTTTTCCTCTATTTCTTTGCACCGATCACTGAGGAATTCTTTCTTATTTCTCCTTGGTCTCCTTTGGAACTCTGCATTCAAATGGATGTATCTTTCCTTTTCTCCTTTGCTTTTTGCTTCTGTTCTTTTCACAGCTATTTGTAAGGCCTCCTTAAACAAAGCAAGAGTAAAGACAGAATCATAGAGAACAGCTGTGTGGATACCAAGACAGAAGGGTTGGGTGGCAGGAATTGGGAGATTGGGATTGACATATATACACTATTGATGTTATGTATAAAATAGATAACTAAGGAGACCCTACTGTATAGGGAACTCTACTAAATGATCTGTGGTGACCTAAGTGGGAAGGAAATCCAAAACAGAGGATATGATTCACTTTGCTGTACAGTAGAAACAACATTATAAAGCAGCTATACTCCAATAAAAATTTTTAAAAATTACAGCGCTGTTCTTGAGAAGTCTGAATTTACAGTCTTTGTTCTTCAAAGATAGTAGAAAGCAATAGGATTAAGAGAAAGAAGAAAACAGGGTTTAATTGATGACTTCCCCATCTCAGGATCTTTTCTCAGGATAGTTTCCTGGTTCTTTTTAGGTTGTTCCAGCCTAGAAGCTGGAAACAGACAGCAGAGGTCAGTAAGAGACTATGGACTCCAGAAGTCACTCATAGTGTCTGCAAAGCTATAAAGAGGGCGATGAGATTTTACCAAACCCAACACCGTGGCAAACTAGCCTGACGGTCCCATCATTGTCTAACTTAGTCTAATTTCCTATTGGTCCTTTCCACCTATCAGGGACTCGCATCTGCGGCTTCCTTTGGCGCATGCGCATCACCTGCTTCCGGCCGCGGTGTGCCGGTCTTTCCGGCCCGGTGGAAGTCCTACCTTATTTTCCTGGGTTTTGCGTCTTTCGTGAGAAATGGCTCCGGACTCGGGTTCCTTTCCGGAAGGACCTCCCTTAAAGCTGCTACCCGTAGATGCTAGGGATCGAGGCACCCAGCGCTGTCGTTTGGGCCCTACCGCCCTCCGCGCCTTAGGCGCCCACCTGGGCTCGGCGGTGAAGATCTCGCTACCTGACGGTGGCTCCTGCCTCTGCACCGCCTGGCCGCGGCGGGATGGAGCGGACGGCTTTGTGCAGCTGGACCCGCTGTGCACGAGCCCGGGGACGGCAGTGGGTGCGCCGGGGTTTCGGGGGATTATTAACCTGAACCGATTCCGCTTAGTGCCCTGCCCGCCACTTCGGCGCCTAGCGGTGTGGCCGGAGTTGAGGGAGCAAGCGGGTGCGTCCGGTGCCCAGAGTACAGCCGCGGTGCTGGAGGCGGTGCAGGAGCTGCTGAGGAACCGTCCAGTCTCTCAGGGCCACGTGGTGGCCGCTCCACCAGGCGCTCCGGGTCCAGTGGCCGCCCTGCACATCGTTAGCGGAGCGCCCAGCCCGAATCCGGCCGGGCTGGTCACCCCTCGCACCCACATCAGTCTGAGCGAGGTGCCTCGGTCGGAAGAGGAGCCGCAGTCCGAGGTGACCCTGGGGGGGCTTTCGGAGGCGGCCGACTCGCTGCGGGAGCTCCTTCGCCTGCCGCTCCGCTACCCGCGCGCCTTGGCCTCTCTAGGGCTAGAAGTGCCACGCGGGGTGCTCTTGGCCGGCCCCCCGGGAGTGGGCAAGACCCAGCTAGTGCGGGCAGTGGCCCGGGAGACGGGCGCGGAGCTGCTGGCGGTGAGCGCCCCCGCGCTACAGGGCTCCCGGCCCGGGGAGACGGAGGAAAATGTGCGGCGGATCTTCCAGCGCGCCCGGGAGCTAGCCAGCCGCTGTCCCACCCTCCTCTTCCTGGACGAGGTGGACGCCCTGTGTCCCCGGCGGGGCGGCCCACACCAAGCCCCCGAGAGCCGCGTGGTGGCCCAGGTGTTGACGCTGCTGGACGGCATCGCTGAGGACCGCGAGGTGGTGGTTGTGGGATCCACCAACCGGCCGGATGCTCTAGACCCAGCGCTACGCAGACCTGGGAGGTTCGACCGAGAGGTAAATGCTCAGCCAGTGAGCGCGTTACCCCTGAACCTGGCCTTATGTGCCCCTGGTTGGTTGCCCCGAGGCGTTTCCCCCTTAACTTTGGAAGTCGGGGAGACTGGAGTGGGGCTTTTTTTTTTAAAGAACCCGTTCTCTGGTCTACAAATGATCTGCGAGCCAGGACCCTTTCCCTCGCAGAGTCAAATTGCTCTGAGAAGCCAGGGGGCCGTTTGGGATTGTTGTGCAGGCCCTGAGGATGAATACTGTTACCAGTAGTGTTAGTTGTTAAGGACTACTACAAGCTATTAAATGGCAACCCACTCCAGTATTCTTGCCTGGAGAATCCCATGGACCAAGGAGCCTGGTATGTTATAGTCCATGGGGTCACAAAGAGTCAGACATAACTAACACACAAGCTATTAAACTCTTAGGATTTGGAATGAGAATCTAAAGTAGAAAGATAGCCTCAAGAAACAAATGTGTTGAAATAAGAAAGAAGGCAGGGAGGAACTAAATCAAAGCAGACGTTAACTCTTCTATCTAGATTTATTCATTCCTTGTCTGAATACCAGCAACCTGTACCACAGTTGCTCTCTTAGTTGCCAGGAAGATTGAATATTCAAAATATTCAGATATTCAAGTATTATTTTATAAACTTCAGCCCTAAATTGATTCTTGATTTCTGTTAGATAGTTTGAATAGTGGTTGTGATGTTTGAACTTTGTGGTAGGATTGTAAAGAGACAGCTGATAATTGCAGACTTTAGCATAATCTGTTTAGAACTTGAGTGGATTTCTTCCTCACACCATCTAATACTTGCCTGCTGAATAAGATCCATAAGGGCAGGGACGTAGACTTTCTCATTTACTGGCTCCCAGAATGTGGTAGGTTCTCAAAAATAACAAAATAAAAACTTTCTGACGTTGTTGTTGTTCAGTCACTAAGTCATGTCTGACTCTTTGCGACCGCATGGACTGCAGCACACCAGACTTCCCTGTCCTTCACTATCTTCTGGAGTTTGCTCAAACTCATGTCCGTTGAGTCAGTGATGCTAAGTAATCATCTCATCCTCTCTTAACTCCCTTCTCCTTTTGCCTCCAGTCTTCCCCAGCAGCAGGTTCTTTTCTAATGAGTTGGCTGTTTGTATCAGGTGGCCAAATTATTGGAGCTTCAGCGTCAGCATCAGTCCTTCCAGTGAATATTCAGGGTTGATTTCATTTAGAATTGACTGGTTTGATCTCCTTGCAGTCCAGAGGACTGACTCTCAAGGGTCTTCTTCAGCACCACAGTTCAAAATCATCAATTCTTAGGCACTCAGCCTTCTTCATATGGTCCACCTCTCACATCTGTACATGACTACTGGAAAAACCATAGCTTTGACTATATAGACCTTTGTCGACAAAGTGATATCTCTGCTTTCTCATTTGCTGTTTAGATTTTTGTCATAGCTTTCTTTCCAAGGAGCAAGCATCCTTTAATTTTGTGGCTGCAGTCACTGTCTGCAGTGATTTTGGAGCCCAAGAAAATAAAATCTGTCATCATTTCCACTTTTTCCCCTTCTATTTGCCATGAAGTGATGGGGCCGGATGCCATAATCTTAGTTTTTTGAATGTTGAGTTTCAAGCCAGCTTTTTCACTCTTGAAAATAAGGATTTTCTCATATTCAGAATCTAAGATATGTACTTAAGAGTACCTAGTAATAGTTCCAGATTTGTTCGCTAAATTATTTTACATGTTTGTGAAGATAAAAAAATATTTTTAAGCTGTAAATGTTTTCTTTTCTTGCTTCGCACATAGGTTGTCATTGGAACTCCCACTCTTAAACAAAGAAAGGCAATTCTACAAGTGATTACTTCAAAGATGCCTGTCTCTGGTCAAGTTGATTTGAACCTCCTTGCAGAAATGACAGTTGGCTATGTTGGCGCAGACCTGACTGCACTCTGTAGGGAGGCTGCCATGCAGGCTCTGCTTCATAGTGAGAAGGTAAGAAGTATTGGTTTATGACCTGCATTAACCCTCTTATTAATGTAACAAGTTAATTTGGGGACTTAAAAAAGTGGTAAGTACCTTTTCTTGAAACCTTTGATACCTTAGACATCTGTTTCTTTTTTTTTTACATCTGTTTCTTTTTTTTTTTTTTTTTCATTTATTTTTTATTAGTTGGAGGCTAATTACTTTACAATATTGTAGTGGTTTTTGTCATACATTGACATGAATTAGCCATGGATTTACATGTATTCCCCATCCCGATCCCCCCTCCCACCTCCCTCTCTACCCAATCCCTCTGGGTCTTCCCAGTGCACCAGGCCCGAGCACTTGTCTCATGCATCCATCCTGGGCTGGTGATCTGTTTCACCGTAGATAATATACATGTTTCAATGCTGTTCTCTCGAAACATCCCACCCTCGCCTTCTCCCACAGAGTCCAAAAGTCTGTTCTGTACATCTGTAGACATCTGTTTCTTATATGTATTTTTACATCTGAATTCCATATATAAATAGTGTATGACTGAAAGTGGGGACAGAGAGCTGACTTCTCTAGGTCGGCCGAGGGACTGTTCCTGTTCTCCCATACTAACTCTTTAGTGCTAAAGCCCAGAGCAATAAGGAAAAAGACACTATACCCCCAGAAGAATCAAACATGTGTCTTTAAAATTTTCATTTTATTTTGAATCTACTTCAGACTTAGAGAAAAGTTGCAAAAATAGTACAAAGAATTTTTGCATTTTCTTCACCCAGATTCTTCAAATGTAACATTTTATCACCTTTGCTTTATCATACTCTCTTCATGTGTATGGTTGTTTATATATATATATACTCATATTCTCAAGTGCAGCCAAGATGCCCACATAACTTTGAAAATTTGAGTGTTTATTTCCTAATATCAGACTAACCAATAGTACAATAATCAAGATGAAGAAATTAATACCAACTTTCACTTAATCTATATAGACCTTATCCAAATCGCACCATTTGTCCCATTAATTTTCTTTGTAGCAAAAATTTTAAAAGGAAAAAAGAAAAAAAAATTTTTTTGATCCAGTATTACACATTGCATTTGTTAGTTGTCATGGTTTTCTTAATTTTTAATCTAGAAACTTCTTCAGTCTTTCTTTTATGACTTTAATTATTTTTAAGAGTACAGTTCAGTTGTTCTGTAGGATATTCCTCAGTGTAGGTTTGACTGATATTTTCTCATGATGTGGTTCAGGTTTTGCATTTTTGGCAGAAATATTCCAGAAATGATACTGTGTTCTCATTGCATCTGTTAGGTAGAAATGATATATCTTTGTCCTGTTACTGGTTTGATATCTTGGATAAGGTGGTTATTTCTGAGATTTCTCCATTATTAAGATACTGTTTTCCCCTTTTTTATCAATACTCATCTTGTAGGGAAAAGAACCTATTCTTACTCTGGAGAAGTTTAGGTGTCTGGAATTTTACTTAAATTCATCTTTGACATTTAAATCCTTAATTCATGACTGCCTTTTGAAAAAAATAGTTGGGATATTAACTTAAATGTAGTAGTTTTCAACAATATAGATTGGAAAATCTGTTCACTTTGTATGTAATAAGTCATCCTGAGTCCCTAAACTCCTCCAGAAAAAATTAATTTCATTGTGCTAGAGATTCTGTTGTAACACTTAAAATTGTCCTTTGATCTTAGATACTTTTTAACCCCTAATTTTGAGGGCTTTTTTTTTTTTTTAAACCGTAAAAGGATGATTTATCTTAGATTTTGAAAACATTTTTACCTAATTAATTTCTATCCTTCCTCATCTTCTTTTCCTTTATTTTTACTCTTACACTGAAGGTAGGGAAGGAATTATGTGAACTTTAAGTCCTCATCTTTGGGGTTTAGAACCAAAAGTGCTTAAAGATTTAATGACAAGTCCCATGTGTGAAGATGTGAGAATATATGCCTCTTGAAAGGAGGACAGGAGTACAGGATGTGGGAACAGAGGTTTACATTTAGAATTCCCTCTGCTTTGAAGTTCTAGGTTTGGCCTAAAGCACGTTGGCTTAGGTGGACCAGCCCACTGCAGTTGTCCTAGGGTGGAGCCCACTGCTGCTTCAGGAGGGCCTGCCCAGGCGTAGTTACCACAGGTGATGGCTGAGTCCATAAACAACCAGGGAAAGTGGGAAAAAGAAAGGCAAAAAGGAAGAGTGGACAGAGGCGTCTGGGCACGTACTGGTTGCATCTGTTTCTTTTTCCCTCTCCAGGCAGCTGAGGGGCTGTTGCTGCCTCTGTCTATCACAGGGCAGATGAGGACACTTTAGAGTTTGTTCAGCTTTTTGTCAAGTATGTCTATTAAAGTATTGGAAATACAGTTTAACACATAAACATATACACATGGAGGGGAAATGATTTTATCTGCCTGAAAGGTTTATGAAAATCAAGTGAATAATACACACACTAATGATCTAGAAGTGTAAATGGGATTTTCAAATGTTAGTTGGTGTTCACTTAAAGTATATTAGTATTCATTTACCCAATATCTGATACTGTTAGCTAGAAAAAAAAATATTCTATTAAAAAAATTATTTAATAACATTCTTTGTGAGAAATTAAACAAGATAAAAATTATCTGAAATCTCATCTGCCAGAGATTATAATTATTAACATATTTAGCAACACTGTTAAGAATAGCTCTGTATATACATATTCACTTATTTAATCTTACATAAATGGGATAAAATAGTTTGTTATTGAAAATGGGAATTTTGGGACAACTAAATATTCAGAATTTGATGTAAGGGTAAGTACTTAAATATAATACATATATTACAAATAGAAATATGAATTTTTAATAGCCAAAAAGAAGATAATTTACTGATTTGACAGTTTTAGAATGGCAAAACAATACTATTTTTAAAAAAGATGACAAGTTCAAAAGCAAAACAAACAATACTATAAGCAAAGGCAAGGACATGAGACAGACTGGGAAAAATACTTTCCCTTGGTATAACAAAGCAATAAGACCAATCCAAGAGAAAATATGTAGTAACATATGAACTGATGAACTGATAGTTGACAGTGAAAGGATTACAAATGACTAATAAACATGAAAAGTCCTCAACTTTCTTTAAAGATTAGTCTTTTTTGATTCTTTCTCTTTTTTAAAAACTTATATTGAAATAATTAAAACTTCAGGGGAAAAATTTTAAAAATTAAAACTTCAAGGAGTGTTGAAGGTAGAGAACTGCTAATTTCCTTTATCCAAGCTGACAGGTTTTTAGCATTTTGCCATATTAGCTTTATCTTCCTCTCTTTTCTCTCCTCTCTTTGTCTCTCTTTATATATACAGTTGATTTTTGAGCAACATGGGTTTGAACTGCGCCAGTTCACTTTACATAGATACTTCTTGATAGTAAATCCTACAAGTAGTGCACGGTCCGGGATTGGCTGAATCCACACGGATGCGGGGAACAACAGATTTGTTGGGCTACCTCTACTTAAATGAGGATTAACCTCCATGTTGTTCAAGAGTCAACTGTATACATATACACATTGTTTTTTTTTTTCTGAATCATTTGAAAATGGGTTGCATGCGTTTTAACCCATTTTCCCTTAATATTTTAGTGTCCATTTCCTATGAACGAGTATGTATAATCTCATTATATTCAGGAAATTTAACACTGATCAAAATGTTGTCAGATCTACAGTCCCTATTCTGATTTTGCTGGCTGTTTGAATTTTTGTAGCACCCTTTTCCTTCAGTGTAGGATTTAGTCCAGGATAATGTATTATGTTTAGTTTTTGGTTTTCTTTAATTTTGAACATTTCCATAGCACTTTCTTGGTGTGTGTGCGAAATTTTGACACTGACATTTTTAAAGATTTAAAGTCAGTGATTTTACAGAGCATCTATCAGTTTGGGTTTGTCTGTTTCCTCCTAGTTAGATTCAGGTTACGCATGCCCATTGGGAACACTGCATTAAATGTGAGTGTGTCCACCTGCTCCTCACTGGGGGTGCCCCTCGTGGATGACTGGTGCGATCAACTAGTCAAGCGTTGGTCCAGTTTATCTGCTATAGAGCTGTTATTTTTCCCTTTGCAACTAATAAGAAATCTGTGAGGAGCCCCTCTGAGAAAATGCAAGTATCCTGTTCCCCGTCAGACTTTCTCTCCCCTAGATTGGCATCCACTGATGACTCTTGCCTCAAATAGCCATTACTGTAATGGTTGAAACATTTATTTTCTAATTCCATTATTCCTTTTACCTCACTCTTGATTGAAGAAATTTAATTAACACAACAGTAAACACCATGTCTTCTGTCACAATGGCAGAAATTTAACGTTTGGTCATGTCCAGTGTTAGGTGTGGGGAAAATAGCTTCATATTATTGGTACAGCTCAGAGCACATTTTAATAGTAGCTATGAAAATTGTAAGTGTGCATACTCTTAAGCACAGTAATTCTATTTTGAGGCAAGTATTATATAAAATACTTGAACACGTGTACAAAGACATTCAGTTGCAGCTTTGTGTTTAGCACCAAAAGACTGGAAAACCTCTGTTCAACAGAAGGATGTCATTAAAATACTCATGCAATATTATGCAGTTGTCTGAAAGAATGAGGTATTACTGTATTCGTGGACATGAAAAGATTCTTGAGAGATGAAAAAGTACAAATTAATGTGTATAGTATGGTCCCATTTGTGTGTCTCTTTGAAAGGATATATGTATGTCATAAACATACTGGAAGAATACACAGACTGTTGACATTCTCTGGGGATGAAGATTGGTGGGAGTTGAGGGGGAGACATTTAGTTTTTTCATACCATGTGTTATAAATTTCTTTATAGTGATAACAAAATAGATGTATAAATTCAAATAAGGATCACAATAAAAAAGTAATCATGTTTGTGTACCACAAAAAAGGCCCACCTGATTTTTGGTTTGATTTCGCTTTTGGGGTGGATTACTTCAGAACCAGGACAATCCGACGATTGATGAAACAGACTTCCTTGAAGCTTTTAAAAAGATCCAACCCTCATCACTTCGAAGTGTCATTGGACTGACAGACATCAAACCTGTTGGCTGGGAGCAGATTGGTGGCCTTGAAGATGTAAAACTGAAGTTAAAGCAGGTGAGATAGAGTATCTGCTTAAGCCAGTAGAATATGATGGTCTAAGTGTAATGCATTTGTGCTGTAAACAAGTGGGACTGAAACTTACGGCGGCCTTCACTAATGCGAACCTAACATCGGGATCTGCTGATCGCCTTTCAGTCCTTGTTTAACTGGACTCTACAGACATCAAGTGCCATTTTTCATACTTTCTTTCTTCACCTTTTTGTTTAGTTTTTGCTCTAAAGAGTTTCTAATTTAGATGAAGGATCAGTAAACTCTTTCTGTGGAGGACCAGAAAGTAAATAATTTAGGTTTATCTGTTGCAGTCATTCAACTCTGCTATCACAGCACAAAAGCAGTCATATGTAATAAGTATTTATGTTCTGATGAAATTTTATTTATAGAGAGTGAAGTCATATAATTTTCACATCACAGAATATTCTTTTTTTTTTTTTTTAACATTTAAACATGTAAAACAGATTCTTGGTTCATAGACTGTACAAATACAAATTTTTCATTCATGGGTCTGAATTTACCCCAGGACTGGTAAAAACACAAAATTATAATTAACAGTCACTTTGGCCTGAGTAGTTACTTGATACTGATTAGCACAGTGGCTGTTAAGGGCCACAGCTCACTGGATTTTCTTGCCTGCATTGCAGTTCCAGAAATTAATTTTGCCAATTCCCCTTTGGGTGATCCTCCCATAAGAAAGTAGGTTTCTCAAATCAAGCACACACAAGACTAATTTATAAGTATCCATTATAATTTATTTATCTTAACTAGGAGCTGTATCTACAGTGAACCCTGGAATCCTTGTATCCATGGGTAGGCACATTTTGTTTTGCTAAGTCACTAAGTTGTGTCTGACTCTTTGTGACCCCACGGATTGAAGCACACCAGGCTCCTGTGTCCTCCACCATCTCCCAGAGTTTGCTCAAATTCATGCCCATTGAATCGATGTTCCTATCTAACCACCTCATCCTCTGTTGCCCCCTTCTCTTCCTGCCCGCCCTCTTTCCCAGCATCAGGGTCTTCTAGTGAGTCAGCTCTTTGCATCAGGTGGCCAAAGTCTTGGAGCTTCAGCTTCAGCAACAGTCCTTCCAGTGAATATTCAGGGTTGATTTCCTTTAGGATTGACTGGTTTGATCTTCTTGCAGTCCAAGGGTCTCTGAAGAGTCTTCTCCAGCACCACAATTTGAAAGCACCTGTTTTTTGGCACTCAGCTTTCTTTATGGTCCAACTGTCACATCTGTACACAACTGTTGGAAAAACCACAGCTTTGACTATACAGACATTTGTCAGCTGAGAGATATCTCTGCTTTTTAATAGACATCTAAGTTTGTCATAGCTTGCCTTTCCAGGAGCAAGCATTTTTTAACTCACGGCCACAGTCATTGCCCACGGTGATTTTGGAAGCCCAGGAAAAGAAAATCTGTCACTGTTTCCACTTTTTCCCTTCCTATTTGCCATGAAGTGATGGGGCCAGATGCCATGATCTTAGTTTTTTGAATGTTGAGTTCTAAACCAGCTTTTTCACTCTCCTCTTTCACCTTCATCAAGAGGCTCTTTAGTTCCTCTTCACTTTCTGCCTTTAGAGTGGTATCGTCTGCATATCTGAGGTTGTTGATATTTCTCCCAGTAATCTTTATACATATTTATGTGTGTGTGTGTGTGTGTGTGTGTGTATCATATATATCTGTATATATGTATGTATGTATGTATGTATTTGACTGTGTTGGGTCCTAGTTGCATCATACAGGACCTTCCATCTTCATTGTGGCATGTAGGATCTAGTTCCCTGACCATGGATTGAACCCAGGGCCCCTGCCTTGGGAGCGTGGAGTCTTAACCACTGAACCGTCAGGGGCAGCCCTCTCCTGGTGGTCTTGATTCCATCTTGTGCTTCATCCAGCCTGGCATTTTACATGATGTACTCTGCATAGAAGTTAAATAAGCAGGGTGACAATATATAGTCTTGTACACCTTTCTCAATTTTGAACCAGTCCGTTGTTCCATGTCCAGTTATAATTGTTGCTTCTTGACCTGTATACAGATTTCTCAGGAGGCAGGTTAGGTGGTCTGGTATTCCCATCTCTTTCAGAATTTTCCACAGTTTGTTGTGATCCACACAATGAAAGGCTTTAGCATAGTCAATGAAGCAGAAGTAGATGTTCTCCTAGAATTCCTTTGCTTCCTCCGTGATCCAACAACTTTTGGCAATTTGATCTCTGATTTCTTCTGCCTCTTTGAAATCAAGTTTGTAAATCTAGTTTTCAGTTCACTTCAGCCAGTTGAAGTCTAGGTTGAAGGATTTTGAGCATAACCTTGCAAGTATGTGAAATGATGCAATTGTATGATAATTTGAATGTTCTTTGGCATTGCCCTTCTTTGGGATTGGAATGAAAATTGACCTTTTCCAGTCTTGTGGCCACTGCTGTCTTTCAAATTTGCTGACATATTGAGTGCAGCATTTTAACAGCATCATCTTTTAGGGCTTGAAATAGCTCAGCTGGAATTCGTCACTGCCACTAGCTTTGTTCATAGCAATGCTTCGTAAGGCCCACTTGACTTCATACTCCAGGATGTCCAGCTCTAGATGAATGACCACACCATCCTGGTTATCTGGTTCATTAAGACTTTTTTGTACAGTTCTTCTGTGTATTCTTGCCATCTCTTCTGCTTCTGTTAGGTCCTTAACCATTTCTATCCTTTATCATGCACATCCTTACATGAAATTTTCCCTTGATATCTCCTGTTTTCTTAAAGCACATTTAAATATGCTCTAATTTTCTTATATGTTCTCATTGAATCTTCACAAAATAGCCATACTTTGCTGTGAGACACAGTCTTCCTTTAGCTCTGAGATGTTAGGCTTTCCTACCTTTTTGAGCACTCCTCTCCCTTACTTTAAATGCTCATTCTTCAGTCTCTGAAGAGTCCTCTTTTTGCATTTTCTAAGTGAGTCCTTCATCTCTCATCTCCTGAAGCGTGTCCCAGGCTTCAGCTGTCTCCTGAAAGCAGCTAACTCATAAATCTTTTGACCATCAAAACTACTTAACTCCCTGCCTACTAAATAACTTCCAGGGATCTCGGATTCAGCGTGGCATGTCCAGAGTTCAGCTTGTCAATTCCATCTTTACATCTGGATTCCCTCTCCCAGTGAAGACAGCCAGTTACCCCATCCCCTAAGTCAGAGACCTGTCTTCTAAATGCATGTCATGTTGTATGTCACATAACTTCCCCTCTGGACCTCGCCTCTGCATAAAATACACTTACATTTTATGTTTCAAGTCCATCCCTTCCACATGGTCTCTGCTGCCTGTGACATACCCAGCCTTATTATTTCTGTAGTCTGAGTCATCACACTCATTGACCACTTCCCTCTGGTTTCATTTCCTTCTAGTTCATTCTCCATACTGCTTCCTCATTGTTGACTAAACAGTCAAGGCCCAGTGTGATCTGACTCCTACTTCCATTTCAGCTCCATCACTCCTTGCCTCCCACGTCCTCCGCTCTGTTCTGCTTACCGCTGGGAGATGAACTGGATGGTTTGATGTGTCTCTGTATATATTTGTTCCTTGTCCACGGAATGCCCTACTCTGGCCTGGTTGTTAGTTTTTAAGCCTATCTTCCCAACTACAATAGGAGTTTCTAGCACAGGGATCTTGTCTGTCTTTTTTTGTAGAGGCAATGTATCAGTAGTTAAGAACTCATGCTCTTGACCTACACTGTCTGGGATTAGTCTAGTTTTGCTACCTCACTCTCAATAAAGTAATAAGGCCTAGGCAAGTTACTTCACTTTTTAAGCCTGAGTTTCTGCATCTCTGAAATTATGATGATAACAAAACCATCTACCTCAGAGGTACTGAGGATTTATTTATGATTCAGCTAACATTTAATGAGTGCCTACTTTGTGAAGGTGTCATTCCAGGTGATGGGGATTTAGAGGTGAACTTTGCCTACATTCTGGCAAGAGCAGAATGACAAACTCAACATGGGAATACAGTAATTTTCAGATAGCAAATGAGTGAGTGCTCCAAAAATAAAAAATGGATAGTAGCATAGAGTGCCTAGGAGGAAGGTCTGTTTTAACTACAGTGGTTAGGGAAGACCTCTCCAAGGAAATGACTGTTGAGTGGAGACCTGAGTGATGCAGAATAGCACACAAAGATTATAAGGGAGTGTTTAAGCAGAAAGACTAGCAAGTAAAGGCCCTGAGATGGGAACAAACTGGGGTGTTTGGGTGATGGGTTATGTTAGGCCTTGTAAGCAGTGATAAGTTAGGAATTTGGATTTGAATATTGTAATTCTGACAAGTCATTGAAAGATTTTAAGCAGGAAGTGATGTGACCTCACTTACATCATAAGCTCACTGGGTGCTGTGTGGAGAGTGGACCCCATATCCAGCTCATAGCAGGTAGCTGAAGATTGTTGAATGAATTTATTGAATTTTTTTTTTCACAGTATACTGAAACAACTGTTTCCTTTTGTGTCCTGTCTCTTTTTGTGTTCTTTTAGAGCATTGAATGGCCTCTGAAATTCCCTCGGGAATTTGTTAGGATGGGCCTGACACAACCAAAGGGAGTTCTTCTATATGGGCCCCCTGGGTGTGCCAAAACCACGCTGGTGAGGGCCCTGGCTACGAGCTGTCATTGCTCTTTCGTTTCAGTGAGTGGAGCTGATCTTTTCTCACCTTTTGTTGGAGATTCAGAGAAAATCCTGTCTCAGGTTGGTTGGTTTATTTTCCCTCATGTAGTTAAGTTTACTTTTGAATTTTTGTTTCTTGCCTTAAGGATAAACCTTATTACTTTTTTTTAATGTAACTGGCTATTTTTCCTGTTAACGTTATACCTGTTTGTGTATAGAAAACTTAGACAATATAGAAAAGTATAAATAGGAAATCCTCCATAATCTCTCTACTTACTGTTAACATTTGGGTGAATTTTCTTTGTCGTTTTGTTTCCTTGGGCGGGAATATGTATTATATATATAATATCCACTCGTTTTATATATGTATATCCATTCATTATAGATACGTATATATACCTATCCACTCATTGGAGAAGGAAATGGCTACCCACTCCAGTGCTCTTGCCTGGAGAATCCCAGGGACGGTGGAGCCTGGTGGGCTGCTGTCTCTGGGGTCACATAGAGTCGGACACGACTGAAGCGACTTAGCAGCAGCAGCCCCATCCACTCATTATATATATGTACTATCCACTCATTTTATATGTATATATATATATCCATTCACATATATATACATATGCATACATATATATCTTTATTGTGATTTAACTTAGTGTTACACTTTTAAAATTCGGTAATATTAAGTATTTTTTTGAAAATAAGATTTTTAACCCCTGTATAATACTCTGTTCTTTATTTTATTTATTCATTCCCCAGTTCTTAGACATTTAGAATCTTTCTTTTTATATTTTAAAAATTATAAATAGTAGTGCAGAAAACATTCATTCATATGAGTAAGGCATGATGTATAGCCTTTTAATATTTCCACTTTTGAACAAAAGGTATTTCGACAAGCAAGAGCAAATACACCAGCAATTGTGTTTTTGGATGAAATTGATTCAATCTTGGGCTCTCGATCAATCAGCAGAACAGAATGTAATGTTCAAGATCGTGTTCTTTCTGTTCTCCTAAATGAATTAGATGGTGTTGGATTGAAGACTATAGAGAGAAGAGGAAGTAAATCAGATCAACATGGTAAATGCAAGCAGCTGGAAAAAAATGAAGAGGTATTTACTAGCCAGGATACACCAAAAGTCCAGGCCAAACAGACTGCATCTATACTCTTTCCCTATGCTGGATTCATCTCATAGAATTCTATAATTTCAGTTTATTAGGATTTTTACAGAGCTGATAAAATTGTGATTTAGCTGGGAAGATGAGGCAAATTTTATAATAAAGTATTTTAGGTATGTATGAATGTGAATTTTTTCCTAAGATTAGAAATGTAACTACATATTGCTAGTGGAGAAGGGAGTGTCTTAATTTCTGTATCCTGTGAAACTGGTGTTTTATGTGAAATGGAAGAAAACAGACTATTCTTTCCAATAGTCAGTAATTAAAAATTTCCAGTTTTGTTGAGGTTTCCTTGGTTCTGATGAAGTTAAACTGACCTTTGGAAATCCTGTTCCTTCCTAAACTTTTATTTTTCTGGTTGTTTCTTAAATTGTTCCATAGAAATTGTTCCATAGAAAGAGAATCTTTATAGCTCCTTAGAGACATAGGCCACTAGAATTTGAAGGGACCCATGAGGTGTTCTAATCAGTTCTCATAAAGCAGGAATTCCTTCTATAGCCTCTGACAGGTGTTTACCCAGCCTCTGTTAAAATATTTGCAGATACAGGGACCTCATTGCTTTGAGAGATCACATTATAGAAAAACTGCTCTGAAAATTAAGTTCAACAATTCTGAATGCTTAGCATGTGTAAGGCCTTGCTATAGCAGCTCTTAGATATTTTTTAAAAAATCTTCATCTTGGATTTATATACATGCAACTTATATTGGTTGTCATATTTTTGCCTCTGTAAAGAAAAAAAAAAGAGAGAGGTAAAATAAATCTCCCTCTTCAAGAACATGATAGCCAAGACTTTTCATAGGTATACTATGTTGCTAGTCAGATACTTCAGTCTTTTCAAGTCATGCATTTAAGTTGTAATCATTGGCTGGGATTCAGATGCATTCAGGTCAGCAGATAGATGTTCTCTGCTGTGGTGTAGAGCATTTTTCATCAGTTCTCACATTGAGAGATGCCCCACTGGGGTTGATCACTCCCTTCACCGTGTGCACAAAGTAGCTCTTCGATTAATAATTTGTTTCTAGGGTGCCTTGATATTGAGAAGGTGGTCTGGATAGGAAATGTAAGCATTCTAGAATGAAGAAAACAGTATTCTCCTATTTAAAAACAAATGGACCTGCTGATTTGTAATTTTTAAAAAATACATTTACTAATTAACAACTTATTGATATTACTTTGTGTTGTATATTTTCCCTCAGCTAGAGTTTCAAGAAATTTTCAATAGCAACGTCATGGTTGTTGCAGCAACAAATAGACCTGATGTGTTAGATGATGCCTTGTTACGGCCTGGAAGACTAGATAAGATTATTTATATTCCACCTCCAGATGAAAAGGTAATCACTGTGCTCATTTACTCTGTGTGAGCATTCCTAATAACACATCAGTGTCTGAGCTCTAAGAAGATGGCAGAGTTGAGTTCCTGACTGGATGTCGGTATACATGGTGTGTGTCCTATATTGGATTCTGTGCTTTTCCTTACCTGATGGCCCATCATATATCATCATTTTCATCTGCTTTTGCTGGGTACTCTGGCCCTGTTTTCAGAGAAACATAAGCCTAAAAAATGGTAGTAATTTCAGCTTTGTGGAAGACTCAAAATACTGAGTTTAAGAGTCTCCTCAAAATTATTTTACAGCTAGAGTGGAAGAATCCTAAAGCGTTAAAGAGTTCTTGAGATTATCTGGGTGAGCATCCTTATTTTATACAGTGGAGAAATCTGAGCTTAAGAGATCATATAATGTATCCACAGCCAAAGAATCAGTAAACCCTTTGTCCTTCACAACCAGAGCCACTGGCAGTGAGTGGTGAAAGACACAGAAATTGCATTTTTTATTTATTAGATTTTGAAGGGATGAAAAAAATTTTTTAATCTATTTTACTTTTTAAAAATTATAAAAATATTAAAGTTTATCTTGATGTCACATTTA
The DNA here is from genome assembly GCF_033118175.1 of Dama dama. NCBI lineage: Eukaryota > Metazoa > Chordata > Mammalia > Artiodactyla > Cervidae > Dama > Dama dama. The sequence continues at coordinate 37,906,389 of NC_083692.1, forward strand.
CTTTCTTACCTCTTGAGAAAAACTGATTCTTATTTTTTAATTCTTAAATATATATACTTTCTCTGTAATATAGAAAATTCTGTATGTTTTATTATAACATTGTGTCAAACATTAAGCTTCTAAACATATTATGTTTTATTTTATTCCAGGGAAGGCTTTCTATTCTGAAAGTCTGTACCAAAAACATGCCAATGGGGCCTGATGTTTCCTTAGAAAAGGTAGCAGCAGAAACCTGTTTTTTCTCTGGAGCTGATCTTGGAAACCTCTGCAAAGAAGTAAGTTAATTAGTGAAGAAAATTTACACATTTCTGCACTTATTCAGATCTTCATTCACTTGGCAGTATTTACTGAAAGGGAGGCACAATGGGAGGTGAAACAAGCCGCTCTGGTCCCTTACCTTCTCTTCAGGGCTTACGGGTTTATGGGGCAGGGGGTGGTACCGAGAGGTGATACTGAATTTAAAAATGTAGTGAGTCGGGGAAGTTTAGGGTGCTAGGAAGAATACCAGTCCAGACTTGAAAATAAGAGAGGGCTTTCTGAGAGAAGGTGTGTGTACATTGCAAGTGGAAGGATGATTAGGGAGTTAGCCAGTCCGTGGGAGAGAAGGGGAGTGTTTGAGGCACCGGGAATAAAACGTCCAGGTGATCAGAGGTGAGGGGATGATATTGTTGAAGAGGTGGCCAGTGGCCGGCTCCCACAGGTCCCTGTAAGGCACTCTAAGGCATTTAAACTTTATCTTGAGGGCAGAAAAAAGGTCAGCCATTGTAGGTTTTTCCTTTCCAAAAACTTGTGAAAATATAACATCAGAAAAATGCACAGATCAGAAGGATACAGCCCACTGAATTAACATAAAGTGAACACACTTGTGTAACTACCACGTGGGTCAAGAAAGAATGTCATCAGCATGCTAGAAGTTTTCCGTGGGCCTTCCTACTCTATCACTAAAGAACCACTCTCCTGATTTCTAGCACTGGGGAGATGACTTTTGCTGCTTTTGCACTTTATATTAATGGAACCATATGGTATCCTTTTCTGTCTGCTTCTTTAACTCAAGATTATGTCTGTGAAGTTCTTCCGTGGTTTTGTGTGTAACAGTGAAAGTGTTAATTGTTCAGTCATGTCTGACTCTTTACGATCCCATGGACTGGAGCCTGCCAGGCTTCTCTGTCCTTGGAATTCTCTAGGCAAGAATACTGGAGTGGGTTATTCTTTTCTCCAGGGGATTTTCCTGACCCAGGGATTGAGCCCTGGTCTCCTGCATCGCAGGCAGATTTTTTATCATTTGAGCCACCAGGGAAGCCTAGTATAACTGGTTTGTTCATTTTCCATTTCTTTATGATCAGTACTGTGTCCTGTTTAAAAACTCCTACTCTGAGATCAGGAACCCAGTCGCTCATCTTTTTTCTTTTTTTTTTTTAATTTTATATTGGAGTATAGTTGATCTCATCTATACTCCAATATAGTTGTTCTGCACGCTGCTCCACCCCTCCTCCCCCACATTTAAGCCTAAAATGTAATGTAGAAGGAAAGATGGTTCACTGAGAAGACTTAATCACTTTAACTTTTTAGCTTAATGTTTTTATTGCCACGAATATTGAACTTCTGTGAAGTGAGACTGAGATTTTGATGTTGAGATTTTAAAGTATAACCATATATCATAAAACAACAGTGAAGCGTATTTATTATTTCCTATTGTTTGTCTTTTATAGGCCGCCTTGCTGGCTCTGCAAGAAAATGGACTGGAAGCGACCACAGTGAAACAAGAGCACTTTCTAGAATCACTTAAGACTATAAAACCGTCCTTAAGTCATAAGGATTTGACTTTATATAAAAACTTATTTCAGAAAAAAGAATTTTCTATCTTAGAAGATATTTAAAAGTTATTTTACATACCTGCTCAAGGCTTAATTGAAATGTGAATATGCACTATAATTTGTAACTTACTTTGTGTGTATTATTTCTTATAAATAAACAAACTTGTGCCTGATAGGCTAAGATTTCATACAGAAAAGTTAAAAGAATAAGACAGTCTTATGTACTTTTAACTCAGATTCACCAATTGTTTTTTTTTAATTTATTTATTTGGCTGTGCCAGGTCTTAGTTGTGGCATGTGGAATCTAGTTCCCTGACCAGGAACTGAACCTGGGGAGCTTGGATTCTTAACCACTGGGCCACTGGAAGTTCCTCTAGATTCACCATTTTTTAACGTTTTGCCACATTTGTCTCCCTCTCTCCCTCTTTCTCCTCCCCTCCACAGTATTTTTTATAAACTATTTAAAAGTAGATTTTACACATCACACATCTTTATCCCTTTAATACTTCATTGTACATCTCTTATAAATGAGGTTATTTTCTTATATGACCACAGTGCAGTTATCAGATTCAAGAAATTTAACACTGATATAACATTTTAATCTACTGACAATAAATTTCATCCATTGTTCCAATAGTGATTATTTTTCCATTAGAAGATTTAGTCTAGGATCACACATTCCACTTAGTTGTCGTGTCTCTTTAGCCTTTCTGCCTCTTAATCTGAAACAGTTCCTCAGCCTTTCTGAGTGACCTTGACACTTGTGAAGAGTACAGACTATTGTATAGAATAGTCAGCTCCTGCCGTGTGTGAGTCTTATGTACATCATGATGGATTCATGTCGTGCAGCAGTATATGTGCTGTCATGTCCTCAGATCGCAGATGGAGGCACGTGATATCTGCACATTATTGGTGATGTTAATTTTGACCACTTGTTTCTGATATTGTCCCCATCTCCACAGTATAGCTATTAGTTTTCCTTTTGTAATTCTGAGTATTTTTTAAGGAGCTAGCTTGTATGTAAGCTCTTATTTTCCTTTATTAAAAAGGTAATAATGAATGGAAAAATAAAATAAAAAGGTAATAATGCTAGAAAATACAGATGAACGTGAAGAAGACACTTGGGTGTTTAACTTTCTAGTCCCTTATACATATACAGATGTGTACAGGACTTTTTAAAACCAAAAGGCATGGTACTATGTAGCTCTTGTTTTTTTTCTCATGTGACAGTATCTGCTAAGTATCTTACTGAGACACCCACAAGGTGTCACAGAGAACAAGAGTGTGAGTGAAGGAGTCAGACGTGGCATGGATAGGGCAGCTGGGAGCTGGGACCTCAGACAAATCATGCAGTGAATTAAGCACCAGACGAGCTTCAAAAGAAGTGTCTGTACAGTCAGAGCATGGTGCATGAACTATACGAAGTCGTAAATGTGAAGCAGTTGTTGGAAAAGTTTCCTATTTCTGACTGGAGGCAGAATTATTCCTAAGCAATTAAGGAGCAATTACTTTTGATTATTACTAAGCAATTGAGCAATTAAGAAAAAGGCCTGTCTTATTTATAGGTATAAAATGTAATTCATGGAGGAGGAAATGGCAACCCACTCCGGTATTCTTGCCTGGAGAATTCCATGGACGGAGGAGCCTGGAGGGCTACAGTCCAGGGGGGGGTCACAAAAGAGTCAGAAATGACTTAGCAACTAAACACCACACACTCAATCCAGTTATTGGGAAACATTTAAGTGTCTTTGGAATAACTTGAGTACATGAATTGACTTTCTTAACCATAAATTTTTTTAAATTTAAATACAAGAAGATCAAACCAATCCTAAAGGAAATCAATACTGAATATTCATTGGGAGGATTGAAGCTGAAGCTCAAATACTTCGGCCACCTGATGCAAAGAGCTGACTACATTGGAAGAGGCCCTGATGGTGGAAAAGATTGAAGGCAGGAGGAGAAGGGGGCGATACAGGATGAAATGGTTGGATGGCATCACTGACTCAATGGACATGAGTTTGAGCAAACTCTGGGAGATAGTAAAGGACAGGGAAGGACAGGAACAGGGAAGCCTGGTGTGCTGCAGTCCATGGGGTCACAAAGAGTCGGACATGACTTAGCAACTGAACAACAAAATGCAGGTCAAAGGTTTCTGATGAAAATTTAACATCCAAATCAAAATGCGCCATAAATAAAAATGTACACTGGAATTCAGACTCAGCATGAAACAAACTGTTAAGCGGTTTATTAATTTGTCATTGATTACATGTTGATGTCACTGTTTTGATATGTTAGGATAGATAAAGTAGATTACTTAAAAAATTAAAATTATTCTAACAAAGTGACATGCTTTAGAGTAGTAGGGAAAATACCTAGAAACTTTATTAGAATTCTAATTATTTTTGTTCATGTTGTGTCAGTTGATTTTGTACGACAAGGCAGCTATTAGGCCTTTGCCATCTCTAGGTCTAAGGCCCTCTAGCCTGAACCCCTTAACTCTTCTAGCTGTGGGCCCTTTGTTTTTTCCTAGAGGAAGTTTCCAGTGGTCAGCCTAGAAATTTAGTACACACACTTTGGTTAGAAGCTTGAGTTTTGCTTTGAAATTGTCTTTTTATAACTTCTCAACAGAATTTCTGGAAGCTTCAAAATTCTTGAAGACAAAAAAATCCATGTTTTTTCTCTCACTGATATAAATGATGAAGTCAGATTAAGGAGTTCTTTGACTCAGTTTCAGTGTGATTGAAGGTTTGCTCTGGGAAACTTCCAAAAGCTGTGTTCTTAATTGGTGAGAAAACACTTCTGCTTCTAAGTACCTGGGAAGTGTAAACAGTTCAGTTCAGTCACTCAGTTGTGTCCAACTGTTTGCAACCTCATGGACTGCAGCATGCCAGGCTTCCCTGTCCAAGGTCAAATCCCAGAATTTATTCAAACTCATGTCCATTGAGTCGGTGATGCCATCCAACCATCTCATCCTCTGTCATCCCCTTCTCCTGCCTTCAATCTTTCCCAGCATCAGGATCTTTTCTAATGTGCCAGTTCTTTGCATCAGGTGGCCAGAGTATTGGGGTTTCAGCTTCAGCATCAGTCTTTCCAATGAACACCCAGGACTGATCTCCTTTAGGATGGACTGGATGGATCTCCTTGCAGTCCAAGGGACTCTCAAGAGTCTTCGCCAACACCACAGTTCAAAAGCATCAATTCTTTGGCAACTTTCTTTATAGTCCAACTCTCATATCCATACATGACTCCTAGAAAAACCATAGCCTTGACTAGACGGACCTTTGTTGGCAAAGTAATGTCTCTGCTTTTTAATATGCTGTCTAGGTTGGTCATAACTTTCCTTCCAAGGAGTAAGCATCTTTTAATTTCATGGCTGCATTCACCATCTGCAGTGATTTTGGAGCCCCCAAAACTAAAGTCACTGTTTCCACCATTTCCCCATCTATTTGCCATGAAGTGATGGGACCAGATGCCATGATCGTAGTTTTCTGATTGTTGAGCGTTAAGCCAGCTCTTTCACTCTCCTCTTTCACTTTTATCAAGAGGCTCTTTAGTTCTTCACTTTCTGCCATAAGGGTGGTGTCATCTGCATATCTGAGGTTATTGATATTTCTGCCAGCAATCTTGATTCCAGCTTGTGTTTCCTCCAGCCCAGCGTTTCTCATGATGTACTCTGCATATCAGTTAAATAAGCAGGGTGACAATATACAGTCTTGACGTACTCCTTTCCCTATCTGGAACCAGTCTGTTGTTCCATGTCCAGTTCTAACTGTTGATTCCTGACCTGCATACAGATTTCTCAGGAGGCAGGTCAGGTGGTCTGGTATTCCCATTTCTTTAAGAATCTTCCAGAGTTTTTTGTGGACCACACAGTCAAAGTCTTTGGCATAGTCAATAAAGCAGAAGTAGATGTTTTTCTGGAATTCTCTTGCTTTTTCAGTGATCCAATGGCATGTTGGCAATTTGATCTCTGGTTCCTCTGCCTTTTCTAAATCCAGCTTGAACATCTGGAAGTTCACGGTTCATGGACAGTTGAAGCCTGGCTTGGAGAATTTTGAACATTACTTTATTAGTGTGTGAGATAAGTGCAATTGTGCAGTAGTTTGAGCATTCTTTGGCATTGCCTTTCTTTGAGGTTGGAATGAAAACTGACCTTTTCCAGACCTGTGGCCACTGCTGAGTTTTCCAAATTTGCTGGCATATTGAGTGCATCACTTTCACAGCATCATCTTTTAGGACTTGAAATAGAGTTCAACTGGAATTCCATCACCTCCACTAGCTTTGTTTTTAGTGATGCTTCCTAAGGCCCACTTCGCATTCCAAGATGTCTGGCTCTAGGTGAGTGACCATCGTGATTATCTGGGTCGTGAAGATCTTTTTTGTATAGTTCTTCTGTGTATTCTTGCCACCTCTCCTTAATATCTTCTGCTTCTGTTAGGCCCATACCATTTCTGTCCTGTATTGTACCCATCTTTGCATGAAATGTTCCCTTGGTATCTAATTTCCTTGAAGAGATCTCTAGTCTGTGCCATTCTATTTTTTTCCTTTGTTTCTTGAACGGTGTTACATTAAACTCAAACTCCTTTCTGAGTCACATTACAGCATTAAACAGTACGTACAGATGTGAGAGTTGGACCATAAAGAAGGCTGAGCACCAAAGTACTGATGCTTTTGAATTGTGATGCTGGAGAAGACACCTGAGATTCCCTTGGACAACAAGGAGATCAAATCAGTCAATCCTAAAGGAAATCAATCCTGAATATTCATTGGAAGGACTGATGCTGAAGCTGAAACTCCAATCTTTTGGCCACCCAATGCAGAGAGCTGACTCTTTAGAAAAGACCTTGGTGCTGGGAAAGATTGAGGGCAGAGGAGAAGGGGGCAAAAGAGGATGAGATAGTTGGATGGCTTCATTGACTCAGTAGACTGGAGTTTGAGCAATCTCCTGGAGATGGTGAAGAATAGGGAAGCCTGGCCTGCTATAGTCCATGGAGTTGCAGAGTCAGACACGACTGTGCAACTGCGCAACAACAGACTATGAAATTTAGCAAATCCATATTTGCTAACCCTGGTAACAGGCAGCCACTGAAGGATGGGCATGAAAAAATAATGAAAATGTTCAGTGAAAATATATTCTATTTTTCTTGCAAAGCCTAAGCTGGGCTGACTAAAATCTAAGTTAAATTCCTAGAGTGGGAACCAAGTAGCTGTGGTTTCATGTCCCTGCAAGTCTGGGTTACAGCTAATACCTTCCTGCCCCACCTTTCTGTCTTTATAAAAGCTTTCTGTTTGTACTACCCCTTGGAACACCTTTCTAGTTCATCAACTATTGAAAAAAGTCAATTAGGTCTTAAAATTGACTCCGTTGAATTTTATTTTTTAACACTATATACAATTCATACATTTTAAAAAATTTTAATCTGAATATTTTCAAACATTTAGTAATATAACAAACTCCCACATATTTATCACCTAGATTATATAATCAGTATTTTGCTAAATTTGCTTCATTTGTTTTCTAACTGAAGTATTTTATGGTAAATCCCATATATATTTATTAATTTCTTTAAAAAAGTGTTTAAAAAAAGAACCCATAATACCATTATCATACCTGAGAAGATCAACAATACTCCTTTAATATTTCATCTCTGGTCTGTATTTAAGTTATTGCACCCAAAATGTCTTTTTACAGTTGGTTTGTTTATGTTCAAATAAATATCCTCACCTTTGGTAAGATTTTTCAGAGCCCCTTAGTCAGAATTAATCATCTGTCTTTGGCACCAAATCATGTTAGAAATACCCATGGAAAGTAAATTGGAAGAAATGTGATTTACCATGCCCCATTCCCAGAATAGTGCCTAGGCTATTATTACACAAAACTGCATTTTGAAAAGCAACGACTTTGGCAAAGCAGGGCTCTGAGTTTCACTCAGCTTGTGGGATCCTAGTTCTCCCACCAGGGATCAAACCCAGATTCCCAGCAGTGGAATCTCAGAATCTTAATCTCTGAGCCACCAGGGAATTCCCAAGGGCTACACATTTTAATTTTAACTTGTGGGCTATGATAGATTCCTAGATTTCCTTTTTCTCCTCCTTTCATCCTATAAACAATTTATCTTTAATTAAAATGAGGCTTTTCCTAAAACCTTCTGACAAGCTTTAGAAATTCTGCAGAAGGAGCATTAAAAGGCTTCTTTGATTCTGTTCAATACAAATTGTTCAGTTCAGTCACTCAGTCGTGTCCGACTCTTCGACCCCATGGACTGCGGCACACCAGGCTTCCCTGTCTATCACCAACTCCCTGAGCTTGCTCAAACTCATGTCCATCGAGTCGGTGAGGTCATCCAACCATCTCATTCTCTGTCGTCCCCTTCTGCCTTCAATCTTTCCCAGCATCAGGGTCTTTTCCAATGAGTTAGTTCTTCGCATCAGATGGCCAGAATACTGGAGTTTCAGCTTCAGTGTCAGTCCTTCCAATTAATAGTCAGGACTGATTTCTTTTAGGATGGACTGGTTGGATCTCCTTGCAGTCCAAGGGACTCTCAACACCACACACACTCCAACACCACAGTTCAAAAGCATTATTTCTTCAGCGCTCAGCTTTCTTCATAGTCCAACTCTCAGATCCATACATGACTACTGGAAAAACCATAGCTTTGACCTTTGTTGGTGAAGCAATGTCTCTGCTTTTTAATATGCTGTCTAGGTTGGTCATAGCTTTTCTTCCAAGGAGCTAGTGTCTTTTAATTTCATGGCTGCAGTCACCATCTGCAATGATTTTGAAACCAAAAAAAAAAAAACAAAGTCTCACTGTTTCGATTGTTTTCCCATCTATTTGCCATGAAGTGATGGGACTGGATGACATGAGCTGCTTTTTCTGAATGTTGAGTTTTAAGCCAACTTTTTCACTTTCCTCTTTCACTTTCATCAAGAGGCTCTTTAGTTCTTCGCTTTCTGCCATAGGGGTGGTGTCATCTGTGTATCTGACTGAGGTTATTGATATTTCTCCTGGCAATCTTAATTCTAGCTTGTGCTTCACCCAGCCTGGCATTTTGCTTGATGTATTCTGTGTGTCAGTTAAGTAGGCAGGGTGACAATATACAGCCTTGATGTACTCCTTTCCTGATTTGGAATCAGTCTGTTGTTGCATGTCCAGTTCTAACCTGCTTCTTGACCTGCATACAGATTCCTCAGGAGACAGATAAGGTGGTCTGGTATTCCCATCTCTTTAAGAATTTTCCAGTTTCTTGTGAATACAGACTACAAAAAATGTTTTATTTTCTTTGAAGTAATCAACACACGTCTCTAATTACAACTCGGGTTATACAGGAAGAATTAGGTGGTAGTAACTGGATTAGAAGTTATATTTATGTTCTCCCATATATAAAACAATTATTTGCAAATAACAATTACTATTGATTGAATGCCTACCTCAGGCAAAACAGAATGCTACATTCTCGGCATACAGTCTACCATTTTTTCCAACTCCCTGCTGAGCTAGGTTTGTCCCCATTTTATGAGAGTCATAAAGCTTAAGTAGTTTCCTTGAAGTAAGTCAGCTAATAAAGTGTGGCAGGGATGGGCTCTGAACTCAGGTCAGTTTGAATGCAAAGTCCCTGACTAGAACGAAAACCGGGTTGAACAGAGCTGGAACTGGCCCTTCAGAGAACACTGTTTTTGATTTTACATTAACTTATAGCTTGAACTTCAAACAGTTTTAAAATAACTTTTTAAAAAAATAACTTTTTAAATAACTGAGCTTGCACTCTTGTCTTAATTTCAGTTGCTAAGAGTGGGGTGCAGAAAGAACGGTGATATTGATTGTCAGAACTGGGCCCTGATTGCATCTCCACCACTTACTGACTATACGACTAGAGCATCTCTGACCCTAAAAAACTTATCTTGCGAAAATGCCGAAAAGATTCTTGTACAGCGTCTGACACACAGATTCTGATTTAATTATTGTTCCCGTGATTCTGCAGCCGCCTGCATGTTCCGTGCAAGGCTTGGCTGCTAGCTTAGGGGTGAGTTAAAACCGGATAAGACAAAGCCAGCCTTCAGGGTCGTCTAAGAAATCTTCTCTTGGAAATCTCTCCAGTTGATTCTTTTTGTTTCTTCTCCCTCACATCCTGATTTTTTTTTTTTTTTTAATGGTAAAAAATCAAGACAACGAGGAATTATTCTGAAAGGAACTTTACAATTTATTCGTGTGCCACATCCCATTTTTGGAGCTTTTAATGTGACTTGGATTAATTCTAAGTTACTTGCCTGCACCAAGGAGCCTCCCATGGGACCCCCGTTTCTGCGGCTCCTTTTCCGGATCTCCTTTTAGAGGGGCTGCTTTTCACCAGTTTTGGCTATCCGAGTTCTCTTGGTTCTCAGTTGCAGGGGCGCTGACGCTCAGCCTGGGCTCGCTCCGAGCGGAGGTTGAGAACCGTGGCGGGCGGCAGGGGGCGCTCGCGTCCGGCTGCGCGGCGACTGCGGACGCGGAGTCCTGCAGGGGGCGCCCAGTTGCCCGGCACCCGGCAGGGAAAGCGAGTGAAGCCCCGCACTGCCCCCGCGCGACCCGCGTGACCAGAACGCTCCGGCCGGCCTTCCGGAGCGGGCGGGGTTGGTATATAAGGCGCGGAGGTTGAGCTCAGGTTCGGTTCTGGGCGTTAGCATCGTCCGCTCGTGAGGTCCCCCCGGATCCCCCAGGTGAGCCTCCCTCGGATGAAGGCTGATCATCTGGCTCGAGGCTGGCTTTGGGATACGTTAGCCGGTTTGGCGCCCACCAGGTTGAGTCCTAGTAGCTGAGTTTTGATCAATATTTTGGATTTTTCTCCCCCTATAGATTTGGAGTCTACTCTTAAGTCATCATGAGCTTTTTCCAACTCCTGATGAAAAAGAAGGAAGTAAGTTTTTAAAGCAATTGAAAATTTTGACTAAAAAGATTAACTTTTAAAGATGAACAGATGGTGCCGATTTGGAGAAAGTATAAAATGATATAGAGCTATTCTATTTCAAGTGTTTCTCATTGAAACATCGGAATATTTTGTTCTCTGTTAGCTTATTCCTTTGGTGTTTTTCATGGCCGTGGCAGCGACTGGAGCTTCAGCATTTGCTGTGTATTCCCTTCGAAAAACCGACGTGATGTAAGTAAGCATTCATCATTTATAGAAACGTTTTTTAGTAGTGTTAGGCTGACCTTCAGTTTATGAAATGCATGGTATCAGTTTCCTGGTTTTTCCCAGAGAATAAGAATGTCGAATTGTGAATTGGGAGTCAGGGCCAGAAAGCATCCAGGTTTCACAAGGCTATTAAATGATGATATTGATGGAATAAGTTTGTTTCTTGTATCTAAATATCCTTGCATCCATTTCAACCTTTCATCCTCCTCTTCTGCAGAAAAATAAGGTTTTTTTTTTTAAACATACATTTTGAAATGTAAAGTTCTTGGATAGTCTTTTGGGATATGTATCATCAATCTTAAATCATCATTTTAATGACATTTTAAAATGTCAGTTTACTAGAAAGGTCTTTCCTAATGTGGTAAAGTTGACTGATTCAGTTGTCTACAATAAACTTAATTTCAGCCCTGGATATAAGGTAAAATACCATGTATCCTGGAATATAAGGAACAGAAAAACTTGAAACTGATCTTGGCCCGATGCAGGGCTCCATAGGCAGTAATGGGAAGTTCTGGCAGTTCACCACCTAGAGGGTTCAAGCTGAGCCCTTCTGCCCCTCCCAGAAACTGGGGCAGGAGCTTATCTGCTTGCTCTTAGCCTGGCACTTCCGCTCTCATTGCTCTCAGCTTATGAGAACATTTTCCAGTCTAGCTCCATAAAGGCACTACAGACCTTGTACCCTGCAGAGAAATTGATCCTTAATGTGTGAGCCAAACTGTGAAACTTTTTAAAGAACTGTTCCATCAATTTCAGTTAGTGATGAATGCCTAAGTATGCACTTGAGTCTGTCCCTAGAGTAGTATAAACCCAATATCAGAGTTGGTTTAAATGCACTTACTTTAATGTTTAATCAGCTTTCTTTTTCTTTTAGCCTTGATCGAAAAAGAAATCCAGAACCTTGGGAAACTGTGGATCCTACTGTCCCTACAAAGGTATTGCTACATTAAAATATGATTTATACATAGCCCAAACCTTAGCACCTTTGTCTGCAGAACAGATGTAATACTTTTCGTGTTTAGGGTGCCATTTAGTGTAGTGTTAAGAGAGTGCTGTAGGATTGTGGAGATCTAGTTCACATCCTTGCTCTGTTATTCACAGGTGATTTTAGACAACTTGGTCTCTCTGAGGTTCTCAGAATCTATAAAATGGGCACAGTAATAAGGCCCTGCCTCAGAGATTAGAGGCTTAAAGAAGATAAAGTAGATATAGCCCTTTAGCACAGTGTCTGGCCCATAGGAAGCATTCAGATAATTAACTTTTATCATTGTTGTGATACATCATCTCCTTTTTAACTTATTTTTAATCTATATTGGAGCATAGTTGATTTCCAATGTTCTGTTACAATAGTTTCAGGGGTACAGCAAAGTAACTCAGTTTTATATATATATATATATACATATATACACATACATACATATATCCATTCTTTTTCCAATTCTTTTCCCATATAGGTTATTACAGAATACTGAGTAGAACTTCCTGTGCTATACATAGGTCCTTGTTGTTTATCTGTTTTATATATAGAAATGTATGTATATCAGTCCCAGACTTCTGATTTAGCCCTTTCCCCACCTTTCCCCTTTGGTAACCATAATTTTATCTTTGAAATCTATCAGTCTGTTTATGCATGATCTCATTTTATCCACTGTTTATCAAAAGTTAATATAAGGTCTATTGTGATAAATAACAGGAACTCCTAAAAACAGCAGTGGCATTCTCTGTAAGCAAAATTAGCTAATATCCTCTCATCCAAATGAGTAGATTTTTAAGACTATTGAAAAGACTTTTTTACATTTTAAATATTTTGGAAGTAAACATGTAGTCTGTTGGAATGAACACGACTTAAACTGTCTCCAGAAAGTTGTGTGTGTGTGTGTGTGTGTGTGTGTGTGTGTGTGTGTGTGTGTTTAAACAAAGCATTCAAATGACACAGCTTGACTTAGGGAAGGGCGTTTAGGATCTTTAAAGCTACATCTTCCTGTTCCTGGGGGAATAGAAAACTTGTGAGAATAAATGCGAATCTCTGAATGTGAGTTCTTTGGAAGTCAAGACTTGTCCTCAGCTCTCTGTCTTTCCCCTTATTGTGTAACTTGGATCATTTGTACCTTTGTTGAGTGAGGAAATTTTAAGTGCCTAGCTCTGTGCTAGGAACATTATATAGCCATTCACACGGAACAGATAACACTTTTTGAGCTTATAGTTCACATAAAATCATAGGAAATAAAAAAATCTAGAACCTGTTAAGTGAAAATGGGGTAAATGTATATGATCTTTCTCTCTAATCCTGTAACACCCAGGAACCCAAAGACTTTATTTAGAGGGGTAGAACCAGTACATGTTACTGTTTTAATTAGAGATGGGAAGAGGTGATTCTTTGGCTACAAATGTTATGGTGATACTTTTTCCGGATGGAACTGTGTACAGATCTGAAAAGGGGACCTGAGGATGAACAGATCCTAACAAAACATTTTAATTTTGTTTTATTTATTTTTTTAAAGCTTGTAACAATCAACCAAGAGTGGAAGCCCATTGAAGAGTTGCAAAAGGTCCGAAGGGCAACCAGGTGACCAGTCCTCGCCTTTTTCTTCCAAAGAGCACTCTATGAATCTAGTGGAAACACTTCTGCACAGACTAGATTATGGATACCAGTGTGCGGAAATGCTTCTGCTACATTTTTAGGGCCTGCCTACATTTTTGGACTCTGGATAAAGAATTATAAAGGTAGCACAGCATAACCACATAGTCCCAAAATAAGATTCTGTGTTGTTTTGTGTATTGAAATTTTTGTGTTTATAATGCCTAAATGTTTTCCTATAAAGATTTGTTAAATTTGATTGTCTCTAATAAAATACCATTTGTGTAAGATTTCTTAAAGATCAGGTACATATTTAAATGGAGGGGAAAGATCTTTTATGGGAGATAAACACATTTTGAAGCATGGAGATTCATTATTAAATTTTATTTATTTTTAATTTTTAAAAGATCTTCTTCTTCTTTTTTTTTTTTTTTTACTTATTTATTTTTTTGTATTTTGGTCATGCCACACGTCATGTGGGATCATTCTCCCACCAGGGATTGATCCTGGGCCTCCAGTGAAAGCTCTGAATCCTAACCACTAGGCCACTGGGTACCTTCATGGAGCTTCATCTTTTTAAAATAACACCCAGTGCAAATTTCTGTGTAACCTTTTTTTCCAAATTCATTCATTCACCAGAGATCTGTTGAATATCTGCTGTTAGCCGCATACTGTTCTTGTGCAGCCGAGATAAATCAATGAACAAAACCAAATTTTGGAGGGAGAGGAGTAAAAGATGGCAAGTACAATGAGGAAAGTGAAGACGAGATGGAGTATGAGACTTTGGGATTCGTCTTGGAGGAAGTACTGGGATTCTGGCGGTGGTGGGAATGTGGCATATGAGACTGGCCCTCCAGATGCCAAGGCTAACAGTGGTGCTCATGTGGGGAGGGGAGGATGGAGAGCACCCCACAAGTTTGGGGCTTCTCTTCACTCTGGCCAGTGGTCCAGGGAGATCAAAGATGCAATCAAATCCAGCATGCCTTTTGGCACTCCCCCTTGACTGTTCCTGAAAAAGAGACCAAATAGAAAATAGCTTTTCATTCACTTTTTAAAAAAATTGAGATATAATTCACAGAGCATAGTATTTAAAGTTCACAGTTTGGTGGTTTTTTAGTAAATTCACGAAGTTTTACAACTCTAGCACCTAATTCCAGAACATCTTCGTCACCCCAAAAGAACCTACTTCTGATCCCTCTGTCCCCAACCTCAGGCAAACACTAATCTTTGTCCCTATGGATTTGCCTATTCTCTGCACTTCAGATAAATAGGATCACACCTTATGTGACCTTGGTGCTTAACTCTTAACAGCATAATGTTTTCAGGATCCAGCTGTGCTGTACCATGAATCAGTACTTCGTTCCTTTTTATGGCTAATATTCCACTGTGTGGATATGCCACATTTTGCTTATCCATCAGCTGACAGATATTTGGGTTGTTCCTACCTTTTGGCTGTTATGAAGAATGCTGCTGTGAACAGCCACGTGCAAGTTTTTGTGTATCCATATATTTTAATTTCTCTTGGGTATATACCCAGGTTCGTTGACTCATAAAAATCATAAGTCCCCTTTTCTTAATTTCCATCTGAACATAATAAAAATTTAAGAGAAGTGCTAAATTCTAACCACCTTCAGGGCAATAAAAATTATCTAGATCTTACTAGAGATTTGGCAATTCTGAAAGGATTAAAGCAAGACTACTTTTGCAACTTTTGCTACTTCCTTATCACCTCAAATTTTCCCAGATAAAAATCTCTGATTGTTGATCTCAAGGAATTACATGTACCAATTATGAAGTACAATTTTATTTGCTTAAGCTTCTAAAGAGCATTGTGGCCCTGTAGAGGCAAATAAAAATGAACAGCCTTGTGATGGTTGGCCAATTAGGAGAGCAAATTGTAGTGTTTGGGAGGGGGGACGGTGTCTTTCAACTTTAAAACACAAGTCTGATGGAAATGCAGTGGCTTTACAAGATGAACAAGGCGGTGGAAGGTACCATGCAGTGGGTTTGGGAGGGGAAAAGGCCAACAGCAATATTGAAATGTACGTTTCAAAAGATTTATTGATTTTATTTTTGATAGTGTTCTCAGCATTTTCCCCAAATGTTTTATTTTGAAAAATTTTCAAATATGCAGAGAAGTTGAAAAACTAGTACAAAGAACATTCACACTTTTGATCAGTTGACATTTTTCCACATTTGCTCTATCTTTCTGTATACTGTGCTTTTTAAAATGAACTCTGAAACTAAGTTACAAGGTAAAGCTATTTATGCCTAAGAGTAAGGATATTCTAGCCAACTGTTACACTATTATCAGTCCTAAGAAAATTAACATTAATTCAAACATATGACCCATTTCCTCTAATTTTAATGTCCTTTATAACTGTATTTTTTAGTCCAGAGGCTTATCTAAGCTTCACTTGTTGCATTTGATTGTTAGGCTGTTGTACTGAATACCCGACAGCTATGTGGTCATGGAGGTGACTCCCAAGGAGCTTATAGAACTGCTTTCTCTAGAGTTTGATCTGGATGTGATTCTCTTGGATTGTGGGCTTTGAAATTTAAGTTTGAGGCATCCTAATGACATTTTCAAGTAATCTAAATATTTAATAAGTTGTACAGTTATTGGGCATTCACTGTCTGGTGGGTGTTGTGCTGACCTCAAGGATCTGACAGGAAAAGGACACACACTTATGAACAAATCCAAGCAATGTGATGACAATAAAGCAAGGACAGAAATGAGCACATGGTACAAAGGAAGCCTTCCGGAAGAACAGGGGTTCCTGAAAACCTAGTTTCTTTCAAAACCAGTAATTAAAATTCAGAAAGGCAATTGAAGTAGAGACACATATTTACCAAGCCACAGAGGGCTCAGATAGCAATCTTTAGAAACTTGAGTAATTTAGTACATGAAATTTAATATTGGAGGGTAAGGTGGGATAAGATATTATGCTATTATCCTGCAGGCACAAAGGAACTAGATTAGGATTTTTATTATATATATAAGATGGGGATGAACATCATACAGTTTACTTAAGGGAGTGTTGACTGTTACCAACTAGAGGTTTGTGATGTGCGTGGAGGCCAGAGACCAGCTGCTGCCAGTGGTCCTGGGTCCAGGTGGTGAGCCATGACTAGCTAAGGAAATGGCAGAGGGAATGGAGAAAGGAGGATGTACTTGAGAGTGATTGAAGGGGGGAAGGCCTCAAGGCTTATTGGATGTGGCTGGACTCTCAGATTTCTCACCCCAGTGGCTGGGTGGGTGGTGGTGCCAAGACCGAGGATACAGGAGGGAAATAAAATGGAATGTTCAAGGGAGGGGTGGATAAGGAATGAGTTAGGTTTTGGAATTGTTCATCGGAGAGCCCAGGAAGCTATCTAGGTAAATTATTTCTCAAGAACTGCAAAGATGTGTGTTGGAGACAGTTCAAAGGATGATAAAAGCCAGGGTGTGGATGAAACTGCCTACAGAGCCAGTTATAGAGGGATATGAAGACGAAACAGACAGGAGTGTCATCATGAAGGGCATGGGCTGGAAAGAGGATGTGGGCCCTGGTGAGGACGGAGAGAGGGCTTCCCAGGTGACTCAGTGGATAAAGAATCTGTCTGCAATGCAGGAGACACAAGAGGGTTCAGTCCCTGGGTTGAGAAGATTCCCTGAAGAAGGGCATGGCGACCCACTTGAGTATTCTTACCTGGAGAGTCCCATGGACAGAGGAGCCTGGTGGGCTACAGTCCATGGGGCCACAGAGAGACATGACTGAAGTGACTGAGCACATATGCACAAGGACTGAGGAATATGGGGAAGGAGAATCAGCAGATACATCATGGAACCCAGAGAAGAAGGAATGCTCTTCCCTCGTTGGTTCCAGTTTGCAATTAAACCAAAAACCCAGAGTCCTTCAGTTAATGGCCTTGAGCCTTAAGCAAACACCCATCATTCTCTCCTACATAAAAAGAAGATATGGAATTAAGCTTTCTGAATAAAAAGGTTAAAGTCCATATCACTAAAAAACGAGTGAAGTCTAATTACGTACTCACTCAACATTATTTTCCTGGGGGAAATTTCCTCACATTTTAGTTGAGACTTTGGAGAATGAAACTACAGGCTCTGAAATCAGACCACTCTGCCACTTTTCTACCCATGTTTTGTAACTCAGATTCCCGGTCTATGAACTTGGGTTAATCTGTACCTGCTTGGGTTAGTTGTGAAGATGATGTGAGATAAAAATACCTAACTTGGTGCTTAACATGCAGTAGTTGCTCAGTGTGTGTGTGTGTGTATTCAGTTGCTCAGTTGCATTCAATTCTTTGCAACCAGCCCACTAGGCACCTCTGTTCATGAGATTCTCCAGGCAAGAATACTGGAGTGGCTTGCCATTCCCTTCTCCAGGGGATCTTCCCAACCCAGGGATTGAACCTGAGTTTCCTGTATCTCCTGCATTGGCAGGCGGATTCTTTACCTCTAGCATCATGTCATGGTCCTTTTTGCTTTCTAAAGAATGATTATTACTATAAAAGAGAAAGCTCTTAATGTGTTGAAAATTATATTCTTCTATGAGTGAGAATGTTGCCTGTTTGAAATTCACACATGTTGACTTCTGGTAACTGGTCCACCTTTGGCTCACAACGCCCTAGTTATAAACCTTTGCCAGAGCACAGACACACCCAAAGATAAACAGGGCTCACCTTTACTCTCACCTACACAGACACTGAGCTAGAAACAAGAGCCTCTGCATGTGTGTGCACATCTAGAAAAGACATACTAGCAAAAGTAATTATATATATATATATATATATATATAATATATGGACATGAATTTGAGCAAATTCTGAGAGAGTGGAGGGCAGAGGAGCCTGGCGTGCTGCAGTCTATGGGGTTGCAAAGTGTCGGACACAATTTAGAGACTGAACAACAGCAATATAATGTTAAAAATGTCACTTGCAACCTACCTTTATTTTAGTAATCACCGTATTCCACAAACACACTACGTATATTCTTACATTCAAAAATGATGGTAGGTGGAGTTCCTTGGCAGTCTTCCACTCCATGCTCTTACTGCAGAGAGCCTGGGTTCAATCCCTGGTCAAGGAACTAAGATCCCACATCCCACAAGCCATGCAGAATGGCAAAAAAAAAAAAAAAGTTTGTATGAATAAGGAAGGGAGGTGAAGTTGAGTATATGTATGTAAGAGAACACTAGGAATCTAATTAGTTTTCCTGGTAATTATTCCTTATAATATCTTTTCTCCACAATTAGAAAGTTACTCTCAGGTATTTATGTAGTTTCTCCCTAAAAACTAAGGCTTTGGTTTTAATAGCATTTTACTACATCATTTGCCTGTGTGCTTACTACTTAGCTTTAAATTGAAAATTAGAATAAAATTAAGGAAAAAAAACAAAAGCCATTTTGATAACTCTTGCTAACATGCTAAAAACAAATTGCTGTTTTACCTGGTGTGACTTATGATACATATATAATAAAATATTGCTTATTTGGAGAGAGGGCATACTATTTAAAAAATTAAACTCTACTTTTTTGTATTTTCACCCAGTAATACATGTGATTTTTCCTTTATTTCGTTGTGTATAATCATGAAGTTGATACTATTCTATTCCCCAAGTGTTTGTTCAGGTTGCATTGCCTTAGGCAAGTTAACCTGATTATTTTGTAATGCCTGTGTTTATCTCAATTTTCCTTATCAACATTAACAAGAAATGGGTTCATGTCACAAGGCAAATGTGACTGTTTGCTTGTTATTTTGGAGACAAGTTCATTGAGTCAATCACTGGACATTTCTCAAATTTTGTTCCAGATTTTTGAAAGTAGAATCATTATTTATTTATTTTACATTTAGATATCCTTCAGATACTTGGAGGCTTTTTGGATGTGCATACCCTTCAGGGCACAAAGACTTGAACCTCTTGGTTTGCCTAATTTTGTGGGGTTTTCTGGGTCAATTGAATAACGAACCCTTTTCAGAGGTCACCTCCAGGCCACTTACTGGGAAAGTGCACCATTTACTTTTTAAATTATTTTTTTAAATTCAAGCATAGTTTAGATAGAATAAAATGAACAGGACATAATGGTTCAGTTAGAAGTTTTGAAAATTATACGTACCCATGGAAGTATCAGGCAAAACAAGTGAAAGTGAAAGTCTCTCAGTCGTGTCTGACTCTCTGTAACCCCAGGGAATTCTCCAGGCCAGAATACTGGAGTGGGTAGCCTTTCCCTTCTCTAGGGGATCTTCCCAACCTGGGGATTGAACCCAGGTCTCCCACACTACAGGCAGATTCTTTACCAGCTGAGCTACAAGGGAAGCCCATCAGACAAAGCAAACTATTGAACATTTCTATCACCCCAGAAAGTTCTCTTGTGGCACAATTTACTTTAAAACCCACCAAACTGTACACTTTAAGAGGGTGAGTTTTATGGTATATGAATTATATTTTTAAAAAATCTGCCCTATATTTATTTGCTCTCTCACCTCAAGAAATAACAGGGGTTGGCATAACTTTTTCCACCATATGTAGTAGTCTGCCCCCAATCCCCATATATTGTTACATTTTGGTTGTTTTCTTTTCCGAAAACAGAAAACTGGAAGTTATTGCAGAGTGTAAGAAACACACCAACAAGAACACCTGGGCCAGGCCTTGTAGTTCAAGCTGTCCCTGCAGTGATAACAAACAGGCGTCCCTGGGCTTGGGTGTGGATAGACCCGGAAGCAGAGTTCAGACACTGGGTTGACCTGGTATCTAAATGATGTGAACATTACCACCCACAGAGGAAGGGCCCAGGCAGGCTACAAGAGTTACTGTAGCAACTAGACTATCCCTGCAATAAATCCTCTCCAGGACAAGGCTGTAAGCAGGCAAAGCAGGAGAAGTCACAGTTGACTTCACAACTGGATTAGTGTATGCTCCACCAGCTCATCTATGGTGTATGTCAGAGCTTGCCCAGAGAGCAAGGAACCGTCCATATCACCAAACCCAGTCCTCCCAAACCACACTAGGAAGCTGGCTCATTCTTTCAGTAAAAACAGCTGTTCTCAAACCTGAGCTGTTCTCAAACACCAGGCTCTCCTGTGAGGCATGTTAAAACATGGATCGTTGCTGTTGTTTTAGTCGGTAAGTCATATCTGACTCTCTGCGACCCCGTGGACTGTAGCCCTCCAGGCTCCTCTGTCTAAGGGGATTCTCCTGCCATGAACACTGGAGTGTGTTACCATTTCTTCTCCAGGGTATCTTCCAGACACAGAGATTGAACCTGGGTCTCCTGCATTGGCAGGTGGGTTTTTGACCACTGAGCCAGCTGGGAAGCCCCAAACATGGATTGCTGTGCTCCCAATGCAAAGCTTCTGCTTTAGTGGTTCTGAGGTGGCACCTAAGTATTTGGGGTTCTAATGCCTCCCCCAGTCCAGGCTGCCTGCTCAGTCACACTGACCCCAGCACCCTAACCTGAGGAGTGGTGGGTCTAGAAGGTGTCTGTGGTGTTAGATGCAGATGCCTTTTTGACATCTTCATTTCTCTGCAGAGATGACACTACTGACCACCCATGTCAGGACAGATGGCAGTGGTTCTACCAGTAACAATCAAATCTGACATGAATTCAGCTTCATGGTGGGCACAGTGGGCAGGGAGCAAGCAGACAGGTCAGCATGTGACTCCAGGCTCTGCCAATCTAGAGCTGGGTGACCTGGGTGGTTTTCCTAACTTCTCAGAACGTTACTTTGCAAAAGGATCCTTTGCAAAAGGATTGTCTTAAGGGTAAGCCAGTGCAATGGGTTAATATTTAGAAATGTCTTCACTGAGATATCTTATTTCTGCACTATTTCCTCCTTGCTCTTCTTCCCTCCAGTGTTCAGTCAGAGCACCTTTTGCCTCAGGGTAAGGACTGAGATGCAAAAACAGTCCTACTCTGGGACTTCCCTGGTAGTCAAGTGGTTAAGAATCTGCCTTCTTCACCAATTCCCTGACGCATTCCCTGACTCAGGTTTGATCCCTGGTCAGGGAACTAAGCTTCTTCCGGTGGCTCAGTGGTTAAAGAATTTGCCTGTAATACAGGAGACACAGGTTCAATCCCTGGGTCAGGGTGGTTTCCTGGAGGAGGAAGTGGCAATCCTCTCCAGTGTTCTTGCCTGGAGAATCCTGTGGATAGAGAAGCCTGGTGGGCTAAAGTACATGGGGTTCCAGAGTCCTACGTGACTGAGTGACTAAACATGCATGCAAGGAACTAAGATCCCACGTGTGCTATGCTATGCTATGCACTGTGCTCCATCGTGTCTGAGTCTTTTGCTACCCCATAGACTGTAGCCTGCCAGGCTTCTCTGTCTATGGGATCTTCCAGGCAATGGGGCAAGTAAGTCCTTCCCCCTCCCCCAGCCACAACTACTGAGCCTGCACACCACAACTAGAGAAGCCTGCACATTGCAATGAAGCACAGCCTCATCACCAGGGTCCACACCCATACCTCCTCAATCTGCATCTCTGGAGGGAGGCCCAGGATTCTGGGTTCAGTACACATCCTCTTCAGGGTCCTGCATGGCTTAAGTTTGAGAAGCTCTGGTCTGGGACAAATAAATAGAAACACAGAGGCTTCGAAATCCATAGCTGACACCATAGCCTGCCCCAAAGCCAGTAGGCACATATTTGTGGCAAGTTGGGAGAGAAAGGGTTTTTCTTTGGCGGACAAGCCTTGGTAAATTGAGGCCAGAGGTTATGTTCTAAGCCACAGCATCTGGAAGACTTTGTGATGGTGTAGTAGCCATCTGTATATCCCAAAGGAAAACCAGTTTGACAAGCAGGAAGAAGAGAGGATGAGAAGAGGCTGAGATTAGATCTTCAAGTACCTGCAGGGTTTTCCGTCCCCTTGTCAGTGGTCCCGTGAGGCCCTGGCTTGAAAAAGGATTACTGTGTCAGACAGACTCTCTCAGAAGCTTAAAGTAAGAGACAAGAGTGACAGCCAGGGGAAAGTCAGGGACGTCATAGGGTCACTTGCACTATGAGTTATTGAAGGAGCACAGGTGGAAAGAAGTCAGTCAGGAGAGAGGGGGGGACCTGAGCAGAAAGCGAGGAAGGGGCCGAGGTATGGGCAGCGGCACGTGTCCAGAGTCAGTAGGATTATTGCTATGAGCTCAGGGCCCTGGGAAGGGGTGCCGGCAGTTCAGAGACAGAGCCTCAGTCACTCCGCATCTTCTGATTATAGACTGTTCAGTCAGTGTCTCGTCCAATTTGTCTGAGAGTCACTGCTCCCGGCCTGCCCTTGACCTCGCCCTGAGCAGACCCTGGGGAAGGTTCTGTCTGGGGTGGCTCCCTGCAGACCTCTGACTATGGAGGAGCTGGCATGAGTAGGGGAAGAGGCTGGCAGAGGCAGGGGGTTGGGGAGTAGGCTGTATTGCCCTGCAGTGTTGGGCAATATGGGAGTGTCCCTGGGTTTCCTGGAGAGTTGGCTCATTCCCTTGACCAAAAACAAAACTGGGACGCCCTTGGTGAAGTCAGTTTCAGTTTCAGCTGCTTTGCACACACACAAAAAATTCTTTCTCCTCTTGACTGGAAAACTTACACCTAAAACTTGAGCATGTTGTTGGGTGAGCCAGAAGGTGTGGGTTTCCTCTTACTCTGAAGGACCTTTGGGGAAATGACCCACACAGTCAGCGGGTGGTGGCACCTTGTTCAGCATGCTCAGAACACGGTCCATGATGGACACGTCGGTAGGTGGCTGGATCCATGTGCAGACCGCTTCCTCAAAGGAGCCTTTACTGAGGCCCAGGCAGATCCTCTTGCCCACATTTCCACAGTCCTGTGACCCTCTCCTTTAATAACTTTTTCAGACTCATTTTATGTGCATTTGGAAGTCTAATTTCTTCCCCCACAAATCTGGAGCGCCATGGGGACCTATTTTCCACTTGTCATTGGATCACTAAGCCACTGGTGTGTGCCTGGTGTGTCATGGGCACGCGTCATATCTATTTGTTGGATAAATGAATACTTAAATGTATGCCAAAGTTCAATTATGGCACGAGTCTTTGCAAAAGGATTCATCACGGTTGAATCATCCAGAAAACACTTAAGGGGCATCTGCTACCTGCCATGTGCCGTGCTAGGTGATACGGTGAGAGGGCTTATATGAAGGTACAGATAACAGAGGCACAGGTAGAACTTCCCTGGTGGTCCAGTGGTTATGATGCTGCACTTCCAGTGTGGGGGGTGCAAGTTTAATCCCTGATTGGGGAACTAAGATACTACTTGCCACATGGCCAAAAAAAGAAAATCAGCACAGGCTGGGGGTAAGGCCCACCCTCTACTGTGGCTGCTCTGGTGTCTCATCCTGTTGTTCTTCCTGTGAAGGAAGCCGTTTCATAGCTGGTCGTGGTTGGGGGTAATCAAGAGCACATCCTAGCTCTCATAGTTAGAGGAACAGATGTGGCCATCCTATGTGGGAGCCTTGCATAGTCAGACAGTCCATGAACCACCTAGATTTAGAATTAGAGGCATAGGAAGTTAGACATGGGAGAGATCTCACAGATGGCTCATTGAGTCTGCTCACCCTGGGCCCCCACATACAGACCAGCCTGTGCTCACAGTTCCAAGAGCCCCAAGCTCTCCGCATCTGAAAAGCTGGGAAAGAATGGCCCAAGTGCTGCGGTGAGGATTCAATGACATGGTGCTCACAACGCTTCTGTGAAGAACCTGGCCAGTGAGGGCAGGGTCCTGCCCACTCCAAACACATGGGCCATACTGCTAACCTCCCTCCCATTGGCCCCAGGCTCTCTGTACTCCAGACAGCGCTCTGGGGCAAGGTCATGCTGCCCAGTGGGCAAGGGAGCTGAGGTCACTGTCTGCTCTCCATTCTTGTCCCTGAGTCACTGCCTGGGTCTGAAAAGGGGAAAGCCAGCCTTGCTGGCTGCAGCCACCCTGCTTGGCTCCGCTGGTTCTGGGGATCCCCTGTTCCTCGGGGTCTTCTAATGCCTGGGGTCCAGCAGTTGCCGAGGACAGCAGGCAGACAGTAGAGTCAGGAGCCCTCTCCATTTTGCTGCCTGTTCTCCGCGGAGCCTGCCTCTGGGGAATCTGTGAGGTGTGTGATGTTTTTTTCCAGTCCCTTCTGCTGGTGTCAGGTCAGCCGCCCACAAGCCACCCGCCCAGGGGGCTCACATCAGCTGCCTTCACTTCAACCCACAGCTCTTGGCTCGCTCATACTGAAAGCTGGCTGGCATCCTGGAGAACTCATGCGCCCTCACACGGAAGCCACGGAATTTCCCCAGTGAGGTGTCTTTGGCAACTCCAAGACCACAGGAAGTTCACAGCTGGTGAGACACAGAATGTGAGGGAGGAGGCGCCAGCCGTGGCCACACTGTCTGAGGCCCCTCCCAAGGGGACAGGAAAGCTCCGAGTCTCCACAGACAGGACCCTGACACCACCAGGGAGCACCTCGGCTGCAGGTGGGTCTCATGTTACATACCTGACGCCAGAACCCCCCCCCCCCCGCCCCCCTCCCGACACACCCACCGTCTAGACCTGGAGCTGTCAGCCCTGGCTGCACCCCAGGCCAGGTACATCAGAATCTCTGGGGTGGGACCAAAGTGGGTTACCTGTGCTTTTTTAAGTTTTCCAGGTGTTTGCTGTGTGCACATGGTGTTGAGGGTTGCCACTTAGGAAAATAAAACCCTTAAATCAAATCTTTGTGTTTGGGCGTGTGGGGCCTGGGGGCAGCCAAGGTTCAGATCCTGCCCCCATTACTTACTAGTTGTGCCTTCACAATTCTGAGTTTGAAGCCTCAATCTCCTCATCTGTTAATGTAAGAATAATGTAAGTGTCTACTTTGTGGGATTAGATGTGCCAGTCTGCTTACAATAGCGCTGGTCACTCCCTCCTGACTATTTCCTTATAAGTCATACTCTGTCTTGTCTCTATCTCCAAATGTGAAACCTGTGTCTACCCAGCTTGGAGTGCCCAATACTTTGTCTATAAGTGCTTTGCACATCACTATACTCAATAAATACGAGTCAAATAAAGGAGTTGGAAGAGGATCCTTGTGCAGTGCTAAGACTTGTTTCCTAATTAAGCATTGGAGTAAATCCACAGTCCACATACTGATTCTGTTTAGCAAATTATTACTTTTTTGAGTGTCCGCTATGTGCTGGGCTCTAAGTATTTGATGATAAAGACATAATTGCTGTCACTGAGGAGTTGAGTCTGGTGGGGACACAGATTCATGACCTCACACTTTCTTTATCGTCTATAAAGTTAGTACAGAAGCACCCCAGGCAAGAGGAGGAGGACGGGGTGCAGGAGAAGGAACAAGAGGAGGGTGAGGAGGAGGGGGAGGTAGAGGAAGGGAAGGGGAGGAGGGAGGTATCCACACAGAGAATGGCAGATGACTTTTGAGATTTTTTTTCAAGTTTTTTATTTATTATTATTAATTTAGTTTTGGCTGTGCCGGGTCTTGGTTGCTGTGTGGGTTTTTCTCTAGCTGCTGCGAGCAGGAGCCACTCTAGTTGTGGTGTGAGGGCTTCTCACTGCCACCAGCCCCAGGCGCTTGGGCTTCAGTGGTCCTGTCAACATGGCGCTCAGCAGATGCGGCTCTCGGGCTCTAGAGCGCAGGCTCAGTAGTAGCACAGGGGCCAAGTTGCTCGGCGGCGCGCACGTGCCACCGCACGTGCACGTGCACGCTCAGTCCTGTTGACTCTACGACCCCATGGGCTGTAGTCCATCAAGCTCTTCTATCCATGGCAGTTTCCGAGCAAGAATGGGAGAGTGGGTTGCCATTTCCTCTTCCAGGGGATCCTCCTGACCCAGGGATGGAACCCCCAGTCTCCTGCATTGGCTGAGGTGGGTCATAACAACGGGAAGGAGCTTGTCAGGTGGAGAAGCAGAGAAGGGTGTTGGAGGCAGAGGGAACGGCACCTACAAACCCAGAGAGGCCTGGAGGGTGTTGCTCCATGTTTGAGGATGGTGTGACGAGGCAGGAAGGAGCATGGGGTCCACTTTGTGGGAGATGAGGTTGGACAGTCAGGGTGAAGCCCAGCTGGGAAAGGCTTGGGGGCTGGGCTGAGGGGCTGGGGCTTTATCCTGTAAGGACAGGGAGAGACCCGTCCTGTTTGCGGGCCGGGCGCACACCTGTGTTTGGATTCTTCCTTAAGGCATTAAGGCAGCCACTCCTCGCCCAGGGGAGCCCTGCCCCCGAGTCACTGAGCGGCCTTTTCCTCCTGGTCCCCGCCCGGGAGAGCCTGTCAGGTTGGGTCAAGCTTTGTCCCCGCTTCCTGGTGTCAGAGGGGAAGATGAATGAGATGGGTGTGAAGGAAGGTGCAGGCGGGGGTGGCCGTGATTTCCGTTGAGTTTCACTCACTGGAGGCATGACTTTGGGCTTCACACCAGCTGGAAAAGCTGGGGCAGCCTACCCTAAGCAGGTGGGCTGGGGTTAGGGGTTAGCCAAAGGCCCCTGGCGGAGGGAGGCCCAGGAGACTGCCTTTTTTTGTTGTCAAGCACGATTTCCTCGCCTGCTGTGGTACCGTGGGCGCTGAATTCCCTCTCAGACAGCAGCTTCCTCAGCTTTGAAGTGAAGGAGGCGGGCCACGCCATCTCCCATCCCCGATTCCGAGGGAGGAGCGTGGGACTCGGCGCGCAGGCTGCTGGAGGTGGGGGACTGCCCCGCAGGACAAAGCCTCTTCTAGAGGGACGGGCGGCTTTCCAAGGCTCGCCTCCCTGCCGGACCTCGGCTGCTCCGGGACCTGCCCGCAGCCGGGCGCAGGCTGACGCGGGACCTCGGAGGTGCGAGCGGAGGTCCGCCTCCAGACCCGGCAGATGAGAGACCAGCCTACTCGGCCGGGCTGCGCCGGGAACAGCGCTGGGACGCAGGAGGGGCCAGCTGCTCCCTGGGGGTTCCCCCTCCTTTCCCGGGGTCCCTCTCCCGCCCGCCCCCCGGGGGCAATGAGGAGCCCCCAGGAGTTAAGTCCAGGGGCAGACACCGGGGCCCCGCAGGCAGGGTGGTGGGTGACAGCAGGACGTCAGCAGGGGCCTCTGGGCGGAGAGCCCGCCGAGAGGATGGAGACAACCCCACCCCCGAAAAGCCAGCCAGACCGCGGGCGCTCGTCATCCCCCAGCCACCCCCACCAGGCAGCCCCGCCTCTTCCACCGCCCACCCCTCCTTACTCACTCAGTCACCTGAAAGCTCTGGTCTTCAAAAGCATCCTTGTTTTAAAAATAATTTCTGTTTCCTTTATTAGCACTCAGCTCCAGTTTTCATAAATATGTGAAATCGATGTAAATAATTTTTTAATTAAAAATGCACGTGTTCCCAGGTGGATCAAGAAGACCTAGCAGTCATTCTCAGGAGTTCTGTGTTGGGCCTGGGGAACACAGCCCTGTACTCAGCGTCCTCACAGGGCTGAGGGCCATCACAGGACCACAAGGGGGGTTCAGGGAAGACTCTCGGGAGGAAACCTTGAGCTGAGACCTGGGGCTTAACAGAGATCTGGCCAATGAAGAAGAGAGGGCATCTCAGGAGAGGGGCCGACCTAGGCAGGACCAGCAGATGGGCAGCACCAGGAGTCGTGGTCAAGCAGGGTACTGAGGAGGAAATGTTCCTTTTTCTGAACTCATCACACTGATAATCATTTGTACAAGTATCTGTCAATATCTGCCCTGGTAGGTTACAAGCTCCAGACGAGGAAACGGTATACATTTTATGGTTCCTCAGGATACTGGTGTTCAGTACAATGACTGGCACACAGTAAGTATTCAGTTAGATTGGTGTTAATTGACCAAGTAAATGAGAATTCTCCAGTTAATGTAGGTTTGGTCAGAAAGGGCTGAGAAGCCAAGCTAACTAGAGTGTGAATGTTATCGTAAGGGCAGTAGGGAGCCACTAAAGGTTGTAAATACTTGACAACAACAAAAGTTTTAAATAAGGGAATGACTCGGTCAGCTTTGTGTTCCAGGAATTCCTTTTTGGCTTTGGTCTGGAGAATGGCTGGAGCCAGAGTCCAGGTGGCAGACATATTGTCCTTACCTAGGAGCACTGTTTGACTTAGTATCTCTTTATGTGACTCTCCCTCAGTAGGCCATGAGCCCTGGAGGGCCAGGGCCAAGCCTGTTCGCCCAGCACACATGGCACGTGGTAACGGCTCTGTGGGTTTAATGGGTGAAATTCTGATTGGAAGTTGCAAATGCAACTTTAAGGGTAGGTGATGATGTTTAATGCATGCAATGTCACAGGCAACTTTCAAAACATGGGGAACATGAAGGAAAAGGTCATTTAAGTTTGGGAAGCAGTGGTCAGAGCTCTGGGAGGTGGGATGGAGGAGGAGGAGAAGGGGTGTGGGGAGATGGAGCAGGCTCCCCAGAGCTGTGACAGTTGCTGGACTGATGAGGCCTTCCAGGTTTGGTATCTATCTGAGATGTGAGGCTGAGGTGGGAAGCAGTAGGTTTGGAGGACTAGGTGAGGTATTTGAGTGTTTATGGGACATCCAGCTCGAGAATGGGGTGTCTCCAGCAATAGAAGATTCTGGAAGCTTTCAGGGTGAGCATATGGCAGAATGTGGGGAAGTGTCTGGAATTCCCTGGAGAGGAGAACTTTTAAGTAGGAGCGGAGGAGTGAGTCAAGGAGTCAGGGGGGGATGGAGAAGCTCACCCAGGAGCTCCTACCGCAGAACTGTGAGCCGGTGACTTCCTCTCTGTTCCCTCCAGACTCTTCATTATGAGCCCATCATAACAGCCCTGTCAGGAACCAGCACTGCAGAGCCTCTGGTGAAGCCCAACTCCATGGGGCTCAACTTCTGTGTGTTCTTGGCTCACCTCCCTTTTGTGGTCAAATTGCCACATTCTGTGATTGCCTTCTGTCTTCACAAGACCTGCCTTCTGGACATTATATTTTCCTCCACTCAGTCACTTTACTGATTTCATTTCTGCTTGTCACCTTTCTCGTGCTCCTGGCTTTTTCAAATAGTTCTGCCCACGCCCTAGTGAGCCAGGCTCCCTGCTGCTATGTCCTGGGGGAACCGAGGGTGTTTTCCAGCCTTTCTCCACTTCCTCCCCTTTTCTCCCCCCTCATCTGCCTGAGCAAAGGTCCAGCACTGGCAGCAGTGGGGGGAAAACAGGACTGGCTGCCCTCCCAGCCACTGTGCATCCAACTGTGGGCCAGGCACAATGGTGTACCTGTCAACAAATAACTGGTACTTGGGGCAGAAAGCCCTGATTTCTTAATTTCTGTGGTGTAAATATTTCCACCACCATCAATTTCAAGCTACCAACAAGATGTTACTGAATGCAGAATTGGGGACAGGTGGGCAGCAGTGCACTGTTACATAATATTTCCAGCAAGCAGACGCAACAGGTGTAGACAGCCTCAAAAGCAAATATAATTACAAACTTCAGTCAAATAATTGGGAAGTTTTGAGTATTTGTTGCTTTTAAAAAATATAACTTTCTCTTGTAAGATTTTATAATTATTATTATAATGGCTATTTAACAACTACTTTGCAAAAACCAAAACAACAGCTTTGCAGAATTCCTTAAAACTTAACAATTAGATCTTGTAAGCAGTACAGACTGGCTTCAGCAAACCACTGGGTGCCACATGGGCCAGGAGAATAAGTGGAGACTCCAAGCCCCAAACTGGAGAGCATTCTCACCTGCAGCCTCTCCCTGCCCAGGCTGTGTGGGTGGCAGGTGACAGGTAGCAAGCCTCTGCAACCCAGGAGGAGCAGAGCTGGGCTCTGGGCACCCCCTCCCACCTGTAGACATGCACTTCTCTGCGCCCACCCAAGCCCCAGCCTCCGGACACCTACCTTAGTAGCCTCCAGAATGAGGAAGTCTGAGTGGTGCAATTTCCTCTAACCTAGAATGTGTGAAATACTGCTCAGAAAGCAGGCTTGCCCAATTACCCACAATGAAAAGCCAGAAGAGGACAAAGCCTCTCTTTCTAAGCTTCTCTTTATATCAGTGGGCTGCAAGGCAGGTCGTGCTCGGTCTGAACAGACGTGGGATGGAGAGGACTTCAGGCGTGCAGCTCAGTCTGTGGGCCTTTCTGAACATTAAGAATGAAAAGCACCAGTGAGCTAATTTGACCTGTTCTAAGTGTGCCAGTCTTTGCACTAGGTCTTGGGGACTCAGTGGTGGTGACCTACCATGATAGAAACCTTGTCTTGGCTACTCCAGGAAATAGCTGAATCTCTGACTTGATGTTCCTGTGTTCTTGCCAGTGACCATTGTGAAGCCTAGATAAAAGGGGTCACCTTCTCACCACATCCTATATGTGCCTCGGACCCTGGTTTATGTCTTTGCATAAGTATTAATAACTAAAGGTGTCTTTTCGCTCATAATCACATCCCATCACAAGCCAACCCATCACACCTGCCCCCTCAAGCTCACTTTCAGAGCTGCACCTCTATTTGCAGCTTTTCCACATTCTCTCATGGGGTCTTCCTTTGAGTGTGGGGTTTGTGTGCTCTGATATTTAAGCTCAGGAAGGCCAGGACTTCGTCACTCACACACTCATTCATTCCTTTGTTCACTGGGGAGTGGGCTGGGGAGGAGGCAGGAGGATGGAAAGGTCTGTCCAACTCTAAGTGGGGGCACAGCTCAGGGAAGGCTGCACCCTGAGTGGAGGCAGAAGGAGAAGCAGAGAGAGGCAGGAACAGAGACCAAACCCCTGTTTCTCTCTGCTTTCGGACTTTGTGCTAGGGGGTACCTGCATTTTGTAAACAGTGAAACAGTGTCTGAATGCGAGGTGAGGTAGTTATTCATTTTCTTTGGACTGAAGGTTACTCCCAGAGGGTGTTTCCATGGATTTGCCTGCCTCAGGACAGCCTCACCTGTGTTTCCTGCTTTGGGGTAAAAACTTTTTTATTCCTTTATTTGCAACAAAAAACATTAATGTGTTGTTTTCCACCCTCCGACCAAAAAAAAAAAAAGCAGCTCTAGCTGTATTCCATCTAGCTGTATGGTGGCTTAAAATTTTGATTTCTTATTATTTAACATTGCTTACTTGCAATATTTGGGGAAATGTAGCTGAAATTCAGGCACGGCCAGTGGAAGGCTCAGGAGCAAGGTTATGGCGCCATCTACTGGTAACATCTAAGTATGACAAGGTTGAACTTGCATTGAGCCTCTTGCGTGGGTGAAAACGACTTGATTTTTAAGTGAAGTACAGTTGATTTACAATGTTGTGTTGCACATGAGTTGATTTAAAAACTTAAAATGGAAAGTGTGTGTGCATCAACATATGCAGATAACAAGTTAATATAAAAAACCTCAATAGAAAAATGAGCTCAGAAAAATGCATGAGACATAAAGGGGTACTTCATAAAAGAAGATATCCAATGCATGATGAATTTCTGAAAGATGGTCGACTTTTCATTCTTGGAGACTCCTGGGGGAGGAAGAGACGTGACGGAGGGCCTCAGACCAAAAAACCAACAAAAAACGACCTTCCAAGTAATTCAGATTTTATCCACCAGGGGGAGGACTTCCACTTTAAAGCGCATCAGGGAGCTGCAAATTGAAACCACAGGTGTCACCATTTACCCTCCAGAATGGTTAAAATTAACAATAAAAGACTGTCAGTGCCAAGTTGGCAAAAATGTGGGTTTATGGGTATTCAAATACACTGCTGCAGGGAGTTGTTCTGCGTTATCTAAAAAAGTTGAACAAATGGCTTAATCTGTAACATAGCAACTTGGTATATACCCAACAAAAATATATGCCCATGTGCCCTAAGATGCATACACATTGTTAACAGCATGAATGAAGCAAAGCTGGAATCAAGATTTCAGGGAGAAATATCAATACCTCAGATACACAGATGACACCACCCTTATGGCAGAAAGTGAAGAAGAACTAAAGAGCCTCTTGATGAAAGTGAAAGAGGAGAGTGAAAAAGTTGGCTTAAAACTCAACATGCAAAAACGAAGATCATGGCATCTGGTCCCATCACTTCATGGCAAATAGATGGGGAAACAATGGAAACAGAGACTTTATTTTGGGGGGATCTCCAAAATCACTGCAGAAGGTGATTGCAGCCCTGAAATTAAAAGATGCTTGCTCCTTGGAAGAAAAGCTATGACCGACCTGCTGCTGCTGCTGCTGCTAAGTTGCTTCAGTCGTGTCCGACTCTGTGCGACCCCATAGACGGCAGCCCAGCAGGCTCCTCTGTCCCTGGGATTCTCCAGGCAAGAACACTGGAGTGGGTTGCCATTTCCTTCTCCAGTGCATGAAAGTGAAAAGTGAAAGTGAAGTTGCTCAGTCATGTCCGACTCTTAGCGACCCCATGGACTATAGCCTACCAGGCTCTTCCATCCATGGGATTCTCCAGGCAAGAGTACTGGAGTGGGTTGCCATTGACCAACCTAGACAGCATATTAAGAAGCAGAGACATTACTTTGCCAACAAAGGTCTGTCTAGTCAAAGCTATGGTTTTACCAGTAGTCATGTATAGATGTGAGAGTTGAACTATAAAGAAAGCTGAACACTGAAGAATTGATGCTTTTGAACTGTGGTGTTGGAGAAAACTCTTGAGAGTCCCTTGGACTGCAAGGAGATTCAACCAATCCATCCTAAAGGAGATCAGTCCTGAATATTCTTTGGAAGGACTGATGCTAAAGCTGAAACTCCAATAGTTTGGGCACCTGATGTGAAGAGCTGACTCATTTGAAAAGTCCCTGATGCTGGGAAAGATTGAAGACAGGAGGAGAAGGGGATGACAGAGGATGAGATGGTTGGATGGCATCACCAACTTGATGGACATGAGTTTGAGCAAGCTCCAGGAGTTGGTGATGGACAGGGAAGCCTGGTGTGCTGCCGACCATGGAGTTGCAAAGAGTCGGACATGACTGAGCGACTGAACTGAACTGAACAGCATAACTGGTAATAGCCAAGAAGTGGAAACAATTCAAATGTCCATAAACAAACAATAGGCTAGATAAAAAGAAAAAACTGTAGTGTATTAATGCAATGGAATACCTAACAGCAAAACAAACAAAAGCAAACAAAGTGCAGCCACATAGCAACAGCATAGGTGAGTTTTACAAATGTAATATTGAAAGAAATTGGACATAAAACAGTGCCTACTTTGTGATAATGATTGTATAAGTCAAAGAGGTAAGTCATTTTGTAGTGTTGGATGTCAGGATGATGGTGTGGAGGATGGAGGCAGAGATCAGGACTGGGCTGGGGCTGATGATGTTTTATTTCTTGACCTGGTGGTTATATGGGTGTGACCACATTGTGATCATTTATCTTTGATTTGAGCACTTTAAAAATAACACCTTTTAACTAAGTGTTAATAATTTAACCCTTCATTTATAAAATTAAAAAATAAAAATAGTTAAAAGTGGAAAGGTAGAGTGGGATTCCTAACCAGTATAATATAGGCAAAAGTGTGGAAGGAAGGTATCAGAAACTCGGGAAAAGAGAGAACATTTGTTGGCTGCAAAAAGGTTCCAGGTAATTCAGATTCTTCCCACTAGCGGTCTGCTTCGCTGTCTTCTCTCAGATTCTTGCCCTAGGCAAACATTTTGTTTGGGTTTTTTTGTTTGTTTGTTTGTTTGTTTTACTTTTGAAGAATTTCCAGAGGGGAAATTTTCACGAGTAGAATAATTTGGTCGAAGGGCATGGCTATTTTAATGTCTTGTTTTATCAACAACTGTATGGGTTGACTGTATCAACCCATAGCAACTCAAGAATGCTCCAAAGTGTGCGTTTCTAAAACAGGGATTTAAGAGTTTGTAGATTTAACATTGGCAAAATGGTATGGAAGTGGACTAATTTACATTTCCTTAGTTATTAGTGAAACTAAACATTTTCCTTTAAAATGCTTAATAATAATTCCCTCTTATACATACTGGCTGGTTAGTGTTTTCTCTGCCTGTTTTCTCTATGGATCTGTATTTGATCTTTATATATTTTATTAGCAAATTTGTATCTGTCACAATTATCACAGTTTCTCCAGTTCTCATGTGTTGGTCCTTTAATGGACCGGAACCTGGTGGTCCGGAGTCGAGGATAAGAAAGTAAGAGAGAGAAAGAGGCTGATAGCGCTTGTTGGTCCTTTAATGGACCGGAACCTAGTGGTTCCGAGAGTAAGAGAGAGAAAGAGGCTGCTATCCCCTGGTTTCCGCGGAAAGCCAATAGAGCCCTGTGCTTAGGGCTTGCGCTGCTGCACGTGGGCACCGGGCGCCCTCTCGAGTGGGTGAAGGCACAGTGCACCTTCTCGAGAGGGTCTAAGAAGCCCGGGCAAGAAAGTGAGCTCAGCGGGCCTCCGCGCTCCAAGCAATTAGCCAGAAAGAGAGAGAGAGAGAGAGAAAGAGAGAAGGAATAGAAAGACACGGAGACCAAAGCTCTGATGGAGCAAAGGTGTTTTTAATCAACATGGCGTGGGCATATATACTGTCTTACAAGGTGGTTATTCTCAGCAAAGACAAAGATTAAAATTTCAGACTTACAAAACATAAGATGATCCCTATCAAAGAGAGAGTTGCAAACGATCACCTTTTACCATTTGGCTCATAATAAGGAAGAGGGTACTTATCACTGTAATGAGAAATGCCTGGATTCCTCAGCCTCGGAAAAGGCGTGCCTCTCCTCTTAATTCCTGAATATTCAAGAATCAATAAGGGCCAGAGGGTTCCTGACAGATCCAAAACAGCACACAGGAAGCCTTTTGTTAAATGCTTCCTGACATTCATGGTTACTTTTTTCCATCTTAATTTTTATTATTTTCTTTTGTAATACACTGGACTGCTCCTGTGGTTATACCTTTCCATTTTTTTCATCTACTTTAAAAAAATTACTTTAATAGTAATAATATATATGTCACCAGAGGAATGGTGATTTCCTTGATTCTTGTTCTCTCAAGGGAAAGGATTCAGTTCAGGGACATGGAGGAGTTTTAAGTAACAAAAGGTTTATTTGTTTATTTATTTGTTTGACTTAAACACCAAATTTATTTTCTCAGAATTTTGGAGGCCAGTTGTTCAAGATTAAGGTGCTGGCAAGATGGTTTTTTTAATTACTTATTTTATTATGGTTAGAACACTTAACATTTAACATAAAAACTTAACACAATAAAATTTTAAGTGTAAAATAACAATATCATGATCCATAGGCACAATATTGTTCAACAGATCTCTACTGATTATCTGTCTTGCATAACTGAAATTTTTCAACTGTTGATTATCAACACTGCATTTATCCCTTTCCTCAGCTTCTGAAAGCCACAGTTCTGTGGTTTGTTTCTATGGGTTTGGCTGTTTTCCATACCCCATATAAGCAGCATCATGTATTTGTCTTTCTGTGGCTGACTTGTTCACCTTAGCATGATTGCCTTCGGGCTCATCCATGTTGTCGTATGGCAGAATTTCCTGCTTTTGAAAGGCTGAATGACAGTCTGTTGTATGTATATACCACACTTGCTTTATTCTTTTATCTATTTATGGACATTTATGTTGTTTCCACATTTTGAGTAGCAAGAGTTTTAAGGAAAAGGGAAAGTACCCGCTCAAGGAAGGATGCGATCCGGCTGTCTGGAATCCAGCAGCAGCCCGGCGTGGGGCATGGGGCAGGGCTGGGTGTGTTAGGAGTGGGGGTGCCTCCCTGTGTCCCGTGTCATCTGACTGACAAGTTGATAGTTAGCTTTAGGTTACATAGCTTTTCTCCTAGTGTGCTGCTGCTTTCCCCGGGGAACCCATGGGGGTGGGGGTGGGGGTCAAAAGCTGCAGTGCTAATTTATTACACATACAGCACGGTGAAGCCCAGGTTACTTTGAGTCACCTTTTAGGTCTTGGTGCTTGTGTGCCAATGTGTGCTGGTGGTTTTTTTCTTGCCTGGTCATGATATGCCTGCATACCTAGCAGGGGGCCTTGGCCACAAGAAAGAAGGTCTTCTCATCACCAGAGTCCAGGCGGAGGAGAGAAAGATGATTCGGTTCAGGATAGGGCATGGACCCACTCATGTCTGACTGCCTAACATATGTATATTTCTTCCTAAATTAAGGTAAATGTGTATTTCCCCTAGGTAGTGTTTCCCAAATCAGTTTCCTTTTATCTCTTTTAATGTTAATGCATTTTCTGAAGGGGCTCCATGGTCAACGAATATTGGGGAACAATGAATTAGACAAAAACTAAACAACTTCCTTTACTACAGTACTTATCAGATCATAAACATGGTAGTTTATTCATTGAACAAAATATTTATTGAGCACCAACTATGAGGCACTAGTGAACAAAGAGCCAAATGTGTATTTCTAGGTGAAGGACACAGTAGCCAAATTTTCTCTAATGCGTTTGAGCAAAAAGTTTTTATATCACCCATTTATCTTTTATATGATTCCACAGAATATCCTGATCTGGAATTTTTGCAGCATGATGTGAAAGACATGAATCAGCTTTCATTTTTTCCTAACAGACTCATCCATATTCCTTCGCAGAATTTGTTAAATGTGATTCTTCTTTGTGTAGTTTTGTTGTCTTCTACTCATTGAATATACATTTTCCATAATTTGGGGATTTGTGGCAGAGTTGTTTGTTTCATTGGTTCCTATTTCTGAACTGTGTTTTGATAATGAAGGAACTGTCATTCAGTCACCAAGTCGTGTCCGACTCTTTGTGACCTCATGGACTGCAGCACACCAGGCTTCCCTGTCCCTCACGATCTCCCGGAGTTTGCCCAAGTTCATGTCCATTGAATCGGTGATGCCATCTAACCATCTGTTGCCCTCTTCTTCTTCTGCCTTCAGTCTTACCCAGCATCAGGTCTTCTCCAATGAAAATAAGGAACTAGCTGTATCCTAAAAGGGACAAGAACTTTCACTTTTCCCACCTTTAATTCTTGCTAAGATGAAGTGGTGCCCTTGAGCTGCAGTTTCCCTAGGCATCTGCCAGCAAGAGCTGGGCATCTCTTAGAAGAAGCATGAGAGCAGAGGGTTTAATGTCTCTGGAGCCTCCTCAGTCCATTCAGCCACCGGGAGGGCTGGCCCTGGCTGGAGCAGGAGTATTTGGAGTCAGAGCAGGAAATTGATAGTTACTGAGTGCTTACTATGTGCAAGCCACATTGCGTGTAAGGAATATTTAAGGAGAAAGTAAGGCAGCCAGAGGAAGCAGCAGAGAAGTGAAAGGAGAACCAGGAGGGAATACATACAGACTGAAGGAGGCGAGTTCCCAGGATGGGTTGGTCAACAGAGTAAAAACTTACAATCTGTTCTCGGTAAAACAAAAAAAAATCAGCCTATAATTCAGGAGACTGGGTTCAATCCCTGGGTTGGGAAGATCCCCTGGAGAAGGGAATGGCTACCCGTTCCAGTTTTCTGGCCTGGAGAATTCCATGAACAGGGAAGCCTTGTGGGCTACAGTCCATGGGGCCCCAAAGAGTTGAACACAACTGAGCAACTAATACTTTTCACTCTTACCATATAATCGAGCAAATCACAATCCTTAGAATCTAACCAAAGGAGCTGAAAACTGTGTTCACACAAAAAACCTGCCCTTGGATGTTTATAGCGTTGTCATTCATAATTGTCAAAACTTGGAAGCAATTGAGATGTCCTTGAGTAGGTGAATGGATAAATAAATTGTGGTACATCCAGACAATGGCACATTATTCAGAACTAAAAAGAAAGGAGCTATCAAGTCGTGAGAAGACATGAAGGAAAGTTAAATGCATATCGCCAAGTGACAGAAGCCAACTTGAAAAGGTTGCGTACTATGTGATTCCAACCATATGGCATTCTGGAAACATCAAAACAATGGAGACAGTAAAAAAAAATCAGTGTTGGCCTAGAGTTGGGTCAGAGGAAGGATGAATAGGCGGAGCACAGATTAATGGTGAATGCGTGCCACTATAAATTTGTCAAAACTCACAGAATGTACATCAAGAATGAACTCTAAAGTATGGACTTTGGGTGATAATGATGTGTCAATATAGGTGTCTTTTGTTGTTTTTGGATTTTTGTTTTGTTCTGTTTTTTTGCTGCACTGCATCTTCCTTTTTGGCCTGCAGGCTCTTTGATGTAGTGAGTAGCCTTCTCTAGTTGTGGCACATACAGGCCTGGTTGCCCTGCAGCATGTGGGATCTTAGTTACTGGACCAGGGATGGAACCTGCATCCCCTGCATTGGAAGGCAGATTCTTAACCACTGGACCACTGGGGAAATTAGGAATATAGGTTAATCAGTGACTCAATGGACATGAGTTTGAGCAAACTCCAGGAGACAGTAAAGGACAGAGAAGCCTGGCATGCTGCAGTCCACGGGGTCGAAGAGAGTCAGACAGGACTTAGTGAGTGACCACAACAATAAACAAAAAGAACAAAGCAGCACTCGCAATCTGGTCATGTGGGTTAAGTCAGCACTCACTGACGGAACACCCTGAGGGAAATTCAGGATGGAAAAACAGGGTACACCAGTCCCTGATAGTTAAGATGCATATCTAAGGAAGAATTTCAATGATTCCAGATTCTTGCACCTTCTCAGACATAGAAAAGCACGAGAAACATTAACTGGAGATGTCTGTTCTTTGTGACTAGCAGTCATCTTTTACCAAAATGTATGCTGGATACATGTATTTCCCAGCCAAAAAATTCACATATATATACTGGCTATTCCCCTAACTCTTTGAAGTAGTCCCTTCAAAGCTAGTAAGAGGCTATTTTCTGGGGTGAGGGGATGTTGACAGTGGGGGAGACTCTGCATGTGTAGGGGCAGAAAGTAAATGGGAAATCTCTTACCTTCCTCTCAGTTTTGCCATAAACCTAAAACTTCTCTAAAAAAATAAAATCTTAAACCCCAGTCTTGCAGATCCAGTGAGAACTCAGCTAGACAAAAGAGTTCCAATTACTGGCATGAAAGATGATTAAGATGATATTCCTAGATGATATGAAACTGAGTCCCCCTAAAACCGAGTACACTGGCCAAGTTTATGATTAACCTCTCCAACCAAAACTTTTTCTCTTTTTTTGTCCCACACTTGTCCCCTCAGGATTGAGGAGTATCAAAGGGGAGACTGAAAGCTAGCAGGACCCTGTGGAGCCCTCCCAGGTACAGTCTCCTCCATGCCGCCCACCCCCTTCCTGTTACTAGAAAAAGGCTTCAGCCTCCTAGACCTTTAGTTTCAAAGGGCAGATTCAAGGACTTCCTAGTTAGGGAAGACAGGGAATGCAGAAACAAAGGAAAAGCAGTCAAAAAACAATGTGTGTGCGTATTCAGTCGAGCCAGATTCTTTGTGACTCCATGGACCGTAGCCCACCAGGCTCCTCTGTCCATGGAATTTTCCAGGCAAGAATACTGGAGTGGGTTGCCATTTCCTTACTCCAGGGAATCTTTCCGACTCAGAGATCAACCCATGTCTCCTGCATTGGCAGGTGGATTCTTTACCACTTGCCACCTCAGAAGCCCCTCAAGAAACAATGGTGCAGCAATTTAACAGAGTCCTGGTTCCTCCTCAAGGGCTGCGCGCACCAATCTGACACATACGGTTGAGTTGTTCTGTAGGAACTAAGGCCCCCACCTTGGGCCTATGTTCACAGAGCTGAATTTGAACTGACTGCAGGCAGGATCCAAGCCCTCTCTTTTCCACTGCACCACGCTGTCTCTCCTTAGTGTCTCACCCACAAAGTGTACGAGAGAAGAGGCACGAAGAGCATAGCCCCTTGGGGTCTTTTATTTGCAAAACCTGCTAGAGAGCCTCAGGCAGTCCTGGGAGACATGGGGTCAGAGTTACGGTAACCTGTCCATCCAGCTGGACAATCACCGATGAAGCAAGCACAGTCCTGCTGGGTCCCTCTTCTCCCACGTCCATCCCACCCATGCAGGTGGGTTCTTGCAATGGCCCAGGACAGTCAGCCCAAGCCCTTCTGACCCTCTGAGAGCACCACACAATATTGCACTTGATAACCCATGTGGCCAGTTACAGCTCTAATCACATCATAAAGGGTAAGAGAATGGATACTGGAGCCTGATCACTTGGATTTGAGTCCCAGCTCAAGGTTACTAGCTAACCTTAGGCAAGTTTCTTAACCTCTCCCTGTCTTAGCTTCCTCACCCGTAAAAATGGGATGAGAATAACTCATAGGTTTGTTTGGTAGGATACTCAAGAACATGAAAAGCTTTTAGAACAGTTAACTACCCCAAATGAAAATGAGCATGTCTCTACATGAAATGGATTAAGAAAAAATAAATACTTGAAACTTTTAGAACAATGCCTGGTATATACAGTCCTAAGTACTCAATCAGTGTTTTAAAAATAATAATAACAATTATTATTATTATCATTATTTTTGGCCATACCATGTAGCGTCTTAGTTCTCAGACCAGGGACCAAACCTGCACCCCTGGTGGTGGAAGCACAGAGTCCCAAACACTGAACAGCCAGGGAAGTCCCTATTATTATTATTCAGATAGCCAGACTGAGACATAGAAAAACAGAGTAACTTGTCAAATGAAATATGTATAGAAAAGCTGGAACCAGAACTGGTTCTTTTGCCTTTTAATCCAGTGTACTTTGTATACTTGGTCACGTGCTTTAACACTAAGATTACTGATTTAAAATTCATTGATTCTTTGAAAGTAGCCTGAGCTGTTCCCCATGCTGAAAATAATCACTTTATTAATTCATCTTTTTAAAAGTCTTTTATAAAAACAAACTGCCATCAAGAAGACTAGAATTAACAGGAACCAGCTCAGTTCTACCACTGCATTGGACTCCAAGAGAGATTATCAGGCTCTATAAGTGATAAAAACTGCTGGTTGTTAGCACCAGTTTAGTTGCAATTAATTGCATAACTGTCTTGGGTGTTTCAGAAAAGTGTCTAATTTCTGTTGCAGTCTTAAAAAGATAAAACCATAAATACTTGCACAGCTGTAGTAGAATTACACATATCCTAAGTATAAAAAACCAACTTGTCATTGGGAGATGGCCCATCTGGAAAATTTTTATAGAAGAGTGGGTTTCAGTGACATTACAGAGAAGAGGTTAAAACATTGGCGGTGGGGATTTTTAGGGTTCCTTAAAAAAGTTTTTGTGTATAAATTGATATTTGATGATGGTATAGTTTCCAACTGTGGGAACATTTATGCAGCCCTGCGGTGTCTCTTAACGTTGGAGATTCAAAGAGCAGACCTAGGTCCCACCCAGGGGGCTTGTGGGTAATCAGACAGTGGTGGTTTTCCAGGGTGATGGTGACAGAATGAGGGAGGTGAGCACAGAGTTGTGTGTGTGTTAAGTCGCTCAGTCATGTCTGACTTTGTGTGACCTAATGGACTGCAGCCTGCCAGCTTCCTCTGTCCGTGGAATTCTCCAGGCAAGAATACTGAAGTGGGTTGCCATTTCCTTTGCCAGGGGATCTTCCTGACCCAGAGATCAAACCCAGGTCTCTTGTATTGCAGGCAGATTCTTTATTGTCTGAGCCACCAAGGAAGCCCAGAGAAGGGGCTCCTTATAGGGAAGGCAAGGAAAGCTTCTTGAAAGAGATAATGCCTGAGGAGTCTTTAAGGATGAGTTGATTTTTGTGAGGTAAACAGCTTGAGGAAAAGGTCTTCCAGATAAAGAAGGAGATGAAGGAGCAGAGGATAAGAAAGTCTGTCTTGTTCTGGGTGTGCAAGATGCAATGCTCAGTTTTTTTTAAGTCTGCATTTGTGAAGAAATTAACATACAGTAATAAGGATAGCCAATGTTTTGAGTTTTCTGTGTTCTTAAAACTTTGATTATGTTGGTCATTTAATTCTTGTAAAAGTCACATTAAGTAGAGACACTTATTGTCCCCATTCTGCAGGTGGAGAAACTGAGGCACAGAGAAGTTCAGTGATTTTCCCCCATTCTTCTGGAGAACCAGGATGGTAATGTAAACCGTCTGTCAGAGACTTTGCCTCTGTGCGAGCTCACAATGAGAGCATCTGTTTGGTTTGGAGCTACCTAGTAACTAACCCAGATAACAACCAGATTTTACCCACTCCCAACCAAGATGAGATCAACTTTAGCCCATAATTCCATGACTTGTGGGAAGTTCATTCTCTTCTTGAAAATTTCTATGAATTACGAGAGGCTTGTGTTTTGTTTCCTGTGGGTTCACATTCTCTATGCAGCATTTCTGAGCTGTTTCTTTGTCTCTATCCTGTCTTGGTGATGGCCGATTGGTGGGTACAGCCCCTTCTTAATTTAACCCCTTCCTCCCCTACCCAAACCATGAATGAATTAAGATTTGGGGGGCTGCTGTGACCAATAGATGCCATGGTATGTTGACTGTAACATGGAATTCCCTCCCCTTCCCGCCTCACAAGCAAGGCCAACTGTGGACTGGGAAATGCAGTGTCCTGACATTAAAGGAGTGGCTGGCTGCAGAGAGAAGGCCTGGAGGAGTCCAAGGCCTGTGGCCTGTGGCCTGGATCCCAGCCCTTCCCAATCTGTGAGGGCTGAGGAATGAGAGGAAGGGCGAGGGAAGGGGATATGCTGGGACGTGATTCAGTGCCATCCTGGTACCTCAGAACACAGGAACTCAATTAACAAACAGTAAACTTTTGGCTGCTTTCTTGCTAACCATGCAGGTAATTGTATAAGGTTGAACGTTCCCTAAACTATTATACTTCTCTGACTTTTAAACACCTATTATCTAAAACCTGGTTGTGATTTTTAACTGCATTAGTTTATATTGCATCCCTTTTGTATTACATGTTTACATGTTTTTGTATTACATGTGTATAACTGTATTTAGGAGTCATCTGTGATTTCTGTTCCTGAATTACTGCTTTACCTTTACTTATGGGACTTTGGGCAAGTCACTTCATTTCTTCTGATCTCAGTTTCTTCAGTTGCAAAATGAAGATTATAATTATCTTCAGAGGACCATCATGAGGATTAAATGATACATAAAAAAGTGCATGGTACAGTGTCTGAAGGACAGTAATGGATTGGTACATGTTAGCAATCATTATTTCTCCCATCAACCAAGAGCTGACTGTAGTTTGGCTGATGTAGGGGAGGTAGAATGGCAGTAAGCAGTCACCAATTAGAAGGATTTTGTGTTTTTACCCAAAGGATGGATTTCATCCTAACAGTTTTTCAAGCCATCTCTAATGGGAGTGGGATCTATCTGTAGGGGTGACAGTATAACCCAACATGCTCTCCAAAAACATAATAGAGTTTAATTTCCTGTTTA
Source organism: Dama dama (assembly GCF_033118175.1). Classification (NCBI taxonomy): domain Eukaryota; kingdom Metazoa; phylum Chordata; class Mammalia; order Artiodactyla; family Cervidae; genus Dama; species Dama dama. The sequence goes on from NC_083692.1 coordinate 37,950,080, forward strand.
ATTTAAAAAATACATAGGTGTTTCATGCTATATTCTGTAACATGTTCAGTGGTACAAAGGTGGCCTTCAAAGAGGAATATTTAGTTGAATGATTATGAAATCAGCATCTGGAAGAAGTCTCAACCTAGTCTAGAAAAAGAGAAAATTTCCAACCAATAGAACCAACTTTTTGAAATGTTCTGATTTCAGTACCATGTCATCTTAAATTCAAGACTGCTTCTAAGATCAAATATATAGATCAATGATTAAAACACTCTACATTCTGTAATACTTTGTCTTAGGGATTAAAAAAAATATTCTGGGCTTTGGAAAATGTTCTTACACAAAAAAGCAAAGAGAGGATGGAATATGCTCATGTTCTGAAAATACTGAAACTTTGGTCAAGCTGTAACTGATTAAAAAACCTGTTGGAACTAGGATTTGCCTTGGAGCTTTCACAGTTGAATATGATAGATTAGTGAATGGAAGTCCAGGAAACTCTTACCTTCACCCCAGTTCTGAAGTTTGAGGCCAAACATTCAATGTAATCACTGTTACATTGGGTAACAGGGTAAATATATCCCTGTTTCCTTTATGCTGTTGGCAAGTTTCTTCTGGAAAGGATATAGGGGAATGGTGATAGGAGAACGTGCGGACAGACTGACTTTCCTCAGTCCTAGTCAAGGGAACAGTCTTGCTCTAAGGCTAGCCTTGCTTCATGAAGTCTGTAAAAGTTTCCTATTTAAAAATATCCCAGCAATTCCAGCAGCACAGTTTTTGAGGAACTAGCCTACTGTGTTCCCCCTTTGCTTGGCAAAGTAATAAAGCCACTCTTTCTTTCTCTTTCAAAAAAAAAAACAACAACAACAACAAAAAAAATCCTATACTCTTAACAAGAAATACCTCAATATATTTTGGAGAAAAACCTACCCATACACATCTTCTCCATACTGTCAGGATTTTGTTAAAATGAACAAAAGTGTTTTTGTTTTTTTTTTTAAAAAACAAAAACAAAAATACCACAACAACCCACAAACCAATATGCAGAAACTGGGAAGTGAAACCCAGACAATAGGAATTTAAAAGTCAAACCAGAATAAGTCTTTGAAAAGTCCAGGACAGGATACACGGAAGCTGTTTGGTAACTTACAAACTATCATCTTCATGTTTGGTAATACCCACAGGCCAAATTTACAGTTTATGTTCTGTTGAAATCACATGAGAGCCTTAAACCAAAATGCTGCTTGAAAATGATGAGCTCATTGGTGATACTTCACCGAACCTTATAATTTTAGGAGGTTTAAACATCTTATCTCCATGACTCATGAACAGATATTTAGTCACAGGCTTCATACTTTCTATATATGCTTCATTTATTTCACAGCTTATAGCAATTATAGATCATAGTTGGAACTGAAATATAACCAAAAAATATTATTCTAATATATTAAGTAAGGCTGAAAGTTTAACATAAACAAGTCTATAAGATTGGTACCCCAAATTAGGATTATTTTAATATATGACATGAACCCCAAAAATAAAACATCAAAAAAATAGAAATAGACCAAAGAGTATGTCACAAAGAGTATGTAACATATAAGTGCTTACTAATATAACATATAAAACTGTATTACTATTTTCAAAAATAGTTGTCTTTTACTAGCTGGGTACCTGAAAAACTTTAAAGAACATACTGTTTTAAAAGCCTTATAAGCAATTTTCAATTTACTTAGCAGATAAAATGGTATCTTTTTGTTTGTGAGCTCCCAGTTGGCACCAACTACATAAGGTATTCAACATGTATATATTTTTATTTCATTCATTTTTTTGGTAATAATTTATGTGCAAAATTTAAAAATTCAGGTGAATAAGCTTTATGTTGAAAAGTATTCTTAAATGGTGCTAGTGACCATGGTGCTGTAGATAATGGCTTTGCTGCTGAACATTATGTAGAACATATGGTAACTGAAATCTTGCTACTCCTTCTCTATATTTTGGCCCCAGACTCCAAGGGCGATAAAGAAAAGAAAAATGATAAAGGGAGATCTTTTGGTGACTTGGTTAGCTGTCAGATCAACCAATCACAGGAACTTCCAAGCGGGCTCTGTTGAGAGCTTGCTGCACCCATTTATACTGTTATGATCCTAAAATGATACAACAGGGCACACCAGAGGCCAGCAAACTTTTTCTATGAAGGGACAAGCAGTAAATATATTTGTCACAACTACTCAATTCTGCCACTGTAGCATGAGTGCAGCTGTGGTTGAAGGAGTGTGGCTGTGTTCAATAACTTTATTTACAGACGCTGAAGTGTACCTTATGTAATTTTCACATCATGAAATATTATGATGATTTTTCAACGTTAAAAAATGAGAAAACCACCCTCAGCAACTTGGGCCATACAAACAGACTGTGGCAGATGGGCCAGTGAGGTGTGGTGTCTGAGCCCTGGTCTGCAACGGTTGGAGGTCCTTGGGGCATTGAGCTCACTTTCCAATGGGCCTCACCAAACTGACTCCCACAGCAGCTTCTTTCTTTCCTTTGTGCCGTTGTTGCTGGGCTGCAGGGACATCAAAAGGGGCTGATGTGGGAATTCCCTGGAGGTCCAGTGGTTAGGGCACCCCACTCCCCCTGCAGGGGTCCCGGTTCATCCCTGGTTGGGGAACTAAGATCCTGCATGTAGCATGGCCAAAAAAAATTTTTTAAGAAGTGACAGATATAAAAAGATAAAGGTTATTTCAATCTCTCTTTTATCCTCTCTGGAAGATTTTCTTCAGGTTTATTTCTTAAACATCTAAGAGGCCATTAAATTAGAGATTCTAAAACTAGATAGCTTAAAATCTATTTTCCAATGTTTTTCTTTCTATGAAGATTACATTTTGAGGCCTACTATGATTATTTGATTTTAAATACCTAGAAATTTAAGGCACTGTACACTTTCACTTTTTTAATAAACCACATGGCAAAACAATACTTTAATAAATGTATAGGAAATTACAATTTGAAGATTGCAAATTCAGTACATATACATATACATATACTATAGTTGGATTTTAAATTACATGGACAGACTCCAGCTTCAAAATCTTTCTAAAAATCAACCATTATGCAAAATACCTGGTTTCTGAAAGTGTATATGGGAAAGTATATACAATTTCTTAAAGTGTGATATGGCTTACTTATTAACATGTATTTATTTAGAGAAGCATAAGCTTTCCAAATATACATTATGTTTCAGGTGCAAAGTTGACATACTGGCACATTTCAATTTTGTTGCAGTTATTTCAGAATATACTTAATTGCAATGTTTAAATTGACACTGTCATAGGTTTAACTGGGAAAGTCTTCTTAAGTGTTTTCCAATCTTACCAAAAATTAGAAAATGTCTGTTGGTCATCACAATGTGACTAGAAGAATGGGTTAAATCTTTTGAAAGTGAGCATTCAATGACCGGCTGGCTGGAATGTGTAACAGAGGGGCACACACACAATTTAACACTGAGGACTTCCCATGATAGTTCTCTACAATTTGTGTGCTCCTACTGGCATCACAAGCAATATCCCTGGCTAGTGATCTGTAACATAAATGTGAAGCCCTGTCTGGTGGGATTCACAGGACAGATCTGTAGCCAGGGTTTGCAAATGATATTGTGGTCAGAGAGACATTAGGCATAATCAACAATTTGGGGATTAAGCTGGTCTCCCCTCAACAGAGCATACAACAAAGTGTCAGTCACTATACATTTGTGACTAATAATACCCAGCTGGCTCCTAAGTGAAGCTTGATTCAAAGACAAACTGAACCCGATGAACTAGTCTTGTGAACACATTCTGTAACTTTAAATTTACTATAATATACGTAAGGCAGAGGCAACAGCAAAAGTGTCTAAAACCTTATTCCAAAGGGGCTCAAATTCTATATAAGAACACCTTATTTCATTGAACCAACTGAAGAAAATACATTTAGAAAATACAGTAATTGTGCTTGTTTCAGAAGTGAACGCTTCTCTGTGGTAAGAGTGGTTGTTTGAATCTTAGCAGTGATCCTGGCTTGTGATTGTGCAGTGCATCTACTTCTACCACACTTACCATAAAACTCGGCGTGCAGAGAAATTTGGATCAGGAACAATCAGCAGCTTAAATAAAGGCACTACCCTACCCAGAAACACATTTATAAGTGGTGCTTTGTCTCTGAAGGATGGTTTTTCCTCACATTAAAATGAAAGGGAAGCTCATATATCTGATCCTGTGTCTATTCTGGGAAAATTCTACTGAAGACAAACACTCCGTGAGGACACCTGGGCTCAAGAGACAGAACCAGAACACTGAGACTCCTATGAGCAGAAAACTAGTTTTAGGAACTGGAAACAAAGCACCCAAAATGGAAAACAGTGAAATAAGAAATCCAGTGATGTCGCAAACAATACTGACGGGAGCTGCAAGTTGTGAAAATCCAGGCTCATGTCACACAAGGAATAGCTAATGCAAAATATATGGAGGAATTCAGTCGCTTCTGGTTCTGCATTTCAAAGCCCTCTGAAATATGCCTTATGCAACTATATTCCCCATGCTATATTTCTAAAGCAGCATGGTTGTTAATGAAACAATAGGCCATAAAAGTCAAAATGCTGCATCTGGCCAAAGCTGTGAAACACAGGTTATACACATAAGTAACTCTGATTATTTGCAAATGATAACTAAAATACACCTCACTGAAGAATTGTCCAGTTTTTATGTTGTGATCTGTTTTCCTAATGCTAGGTGTTCATACATACAGCCACTGCCTTTGCTGGACAATGGAGAGCCCTTTTTGAGAGCTGGCTGAGGAGTGTAACTATGGGCTGTAACTAGGCGGGGGAAGGACAGACCAACTGTGCAATTCTTGGTCGTATATGCTAAGTTTATATCCTTCTCTGTGGATCTTATGAAGTTACAAGTTAAATCTATCGATCCTCAAATCTTACACTCCCAGTGATGTATAGTCCTTGCTACAAAAAGCAAAGCATAGGAAAACTTCATGTTTCTCATTTTAAGAACACTATAAGATTTACAAAAGTTTTTGGTCTTTGCATTTTACAAAAGGATCCTTTCAATCCTCAAATGTATTTCAGACTGTTTCATCAAGTAACTTTCCAAGGAATGGGTCATTATGAAAAGTCAGGTATAGCTATTTAAGATAAAGGAAAATTTATAAGAAACAAGCTGGGTAGCTATGAGGAACAATTTGCAAATATGGGGAAATCCATTAGCATAATTAGCATTAATGCATATTCTTTTCCCTTCTCTTGCTAGGTGCTCAAAGTCTACAAGTGCCCAAATGTCCACTGAAATGCCTCTCATTTATTCTTACTTGCCCTCTATATTTTAATTTTATATTTATTTTGATTTCAACAGCTTATGTGCTACTGGAATTTTTGAAAAATCCAAATCGTTATTTTAAATATATTCACAGTAAGATTCTCATAAAGTTAATATTCAATTCAACAAACACAAGGTTTTATTAGGAACCATTAATCCTCATCAACCCTTTTACTGGATACAGTCAACAATAAATTTTGGGGTAAATCCAGGTTTTATCTTAGGTTTATTACATAGAGAGGTATTTGGCAGAAAGATAAAGTGTGTGTCCTATTCGTTTATATCAGGAGTCATCTGCATGCCCATCTAGGATTTCAGTTCACAACTTGCCTGGTACACTGCTGCTCTGCTCTGATTCTGAGGAGTCAAAGAACTGTATCTGTTCTTGGTATAAGAAACTGTTCTTGAAAATGGATTTCTAACATGCATAAAGATAATCTCAAAACCAACAGTTGCAAAATGAAAAATGAATATTCACAGCTGCCTCTTTAACACAATCGTTACCAATTAGTTGCCTCTGCTTTGAAAACTTTTATGCTTAGCCTTCCCACAACAGATTTAACGTCCATCCCCATTCCCCTGCTTCAAAATACAAGAACACACAAGGTCAAAGACCCTTGAAAATTTTGTCTTCTCAGAGTAATATCTTCCCCCAATCCCTCTGGTCATTTCTGTTATGATACTATTATTGGAAAAACTTCAAAATTATATCCTAGGATTTCTGGAGTCCATGGAGAATCCCTAACCCATACCATTGATCCAAAATTCTTCCTGGAGGAAGGTGGTTGGTCTACACATGAGAGGTGGAGGGCAGGCTGAAACTTAAGTTTCCCAGAGTTCTACCCTGAAAGGGCTCCCACGGATTAACTGGTATGGAAGCAGGAAGGAAGGTGCCAAGCAAACTTCCTGTACAAAAGGCGAGGCAGTTCTTAAAAGGACAGAGGGTCACTGTTTACCTTCTGCAGTCTCTTGCTGTTCTTAAAATAATTCCACGAATAAGTGATTTCAGGAAGACTTAAATCTGAAACCCCACACCCCATTCTCACTCCTAAGTTTTGTTGCAAAGTATCATATTATAATTTGAGTTTATGATTCACTTCTGCTATTCAGAATAACACAGAAAATATCTCCTAAACAATTTAGAATCAGTGGCCACAATATGTTAATATTTGATTCTGATAAGATTACAAATAACCAAAAATGCTAACTTTGACATACAAAACCCGGTACTATCTGGAAATAGTTGATTACAAATTATAACAATAAGATTTGAACTTATTTGTGAAATAAAACATTCCTGAAACTCTAGGAATACATGCTTATTCCACTCTCTGGATAATTAGTAGTACTTTGAGAAATAATTTTGGTAAAAAGAGAGCTGGGTGTCAAATTCAAGAAGCTGGGTTCAAGATTACATAATAAAAAAAACAGTTTTCCAGCACTGGCTTGATATAAAAATGGTCTTTAAAAAGGATTTTTAAATGCAAATACTGAATTCTTGATGCTTTCTTTTAAGACATGTACTGTCATAATTAGTGAAGTATGGTCTTGGATTGTCTTCTATGAGGTATCTGTAGAGTCATGTCTCATCCTGTAAACAGTGTTTTAGAAACATCTTCATATGAGAACCATGGTGAAGTCTCATTTTACCATTAAACAGAAACTAGCACTGTCAGGCTGGAGTGTCTGTTTTGAGAGACTGGTGCTTGATAGTGACACAGCTGTCAGGGATTCCATTTCTCACTCAGGTGTGCATTTATTGCTCTCACATCTGTGACTGCAGGATAAATAAGGCAGCAGTCTCCCGTATATACACAGTTAGGAACTGGAACTCTGACAGTTTGCACAAGTTCTGTCCACTTCTTGCCTGTAACTCTGAAGCTGAATAGTACATTTATACATGCCAAATGTGTTCAATAATAAATGCTTTGCTTTGGACTGTACTTCCTCCCATTTAGATGAACTTCCAGGAACTGCAATATCAAGAAAATATCATTACTATTCACTGCACACAGTTACATATTAGTGAACAAGATAAGGGGCAAAAAAACAATCATACTATTATGTGTACATGTTTTTATTAGTTTGAATTCTACCCTCTTGAAGCTATTCTTTTAGAGAAGTGTTTCAGTTCACAAAGCCAGAACGACTTCTTCTTATTCCAATTATTCTAGTCCACTCTTGCGTAGAGAAAGAACACTAGACATCAACTGCAAGTCTTTCATCTTTTGTAGTCTTTTTAAAAAAGCCAGAAGCATGTATTATTTTGATAAAAAATAAAAAGCATCAATCTGTGAAATGTTTAAATAAAAACATAGAGTCTAGCTTTTTCTATATAGAAAAAACATGGTAAATATACTTTATGCCTTTCATCTGAAGGCAAAAAATCAATCTGTAATATCTCATCAGAGAGAATATGATTGCTCTGCTATCATTATATTGACTTGCAACTCACCTTTTGAAGAGCTTCACCCTTCCCTTAAAATAAATCTTTCCAGCAGAAAAGTCTTCCTATTTACTCCTAAGGACAGTTGTTAAATTCCAAAGATAGAAGTCCACCAACCCCAGCATTTACCGTCAGCAACATACTTAGCTGTATGTGTACTATGGCAGTAGGTTTTCCTGAAGTGAGAGACCAGATATTTAAATCTTCCACTGAATGTACATCTTCTATTTTCATCAAAGCTTCTTTGATATAGTCTACGTTCAAATGGCTTGGTACACCTATTCAGAATGGATAATTTATAAATAAAGGCTATTTTAAGAAAAAAGTTATATATCACTAATATGACATTTTTTAAGAAAAGAAACCAAATGGGTTTACCTAATTCAGTTTAAAATAATATTTAAATTATATTAAAACTTTAAGATAAACTATGCATATATATATAGCAGGATATACCCAAGAGGTTAATAAATACTTAAAAAATGCACACCAAAAAGAAATGTCAACCAAATCAGAATACTTTAATAAATAAGCTAGGATAGATGAAAAAGAAAAAGGAACATACAATGATGATAAACCTACTTTTGAGAACTCATGGTTACATGCTTATACTTAGTATCAGTAAGGCAGGAATGTTGGAAATTGAAATAGCAAGTTAAATGGGAATTACAGACTTAATACATGAATTACTACACATAACTACATTAAGAATCATGAGTTGCATTCTTGTCCTAGCTCCACAGTTTATTAGCAGCATGACCTTAGTGAAGTTATGTTACCCCACTGTGCCACAGTTTTGTTATTGGTAAATGGGGATAATAATGTCTGCCTTGCCTACTTTTCTTGGCTATTATAAAGATCAAATGGGTAATAAATGGGAGAGTGCATTGATTCTTGTATGTTTTTTCATGTAAGGTGGTATATAGACTAATAAGTATTAGTAAAAAGAAAGACATGACTCCTACCCTAGAGAATCCCTCCTGCCAACAGCCCCAATCTGATTTAGGGAAATAATAAACCCACAATGGGGATAACAGAGAGCTTACCTTCTAGAATTATCACTACTGTGTCCCATATGATTCGAAGGGTTGTAAAAGCCACAAGTAATGAAAACACGTAGGTACAGATGGGATCAGCAATCTTGTATTCTGGCTGAAAAGAGACAAATCAAAATTGTGTGATTAAATGCAAACAGACATAAAACAAGTCTGAAAAGCAAAGCAAGGCATACTCTGTCCCTTCTTTAGCAGGACTGGAGCATTTCTTTAAAACTTGGATATTGCCAATCGAGAAATGTCTACTGTTCTTTGTGAAACCCATTTCCATAAGTTTAGCCATTTGTTCCACTGTTTTCCTCTGTGCCTCCTCTAAATCTTCCACCCACAAGCCACAGACTATCAGAATTGAAAGGAGTTTCAGCAGCCATCCGTCTGGTTTAAGCCCCTCGTATTAAGGTGGAGGGAACTCAAGTTTAGAGCTGGGGGACTTGCTTAAGGTCAAAGCATTACAGCCAGAGCCAACACTAGAACTCAGATCTCTGTATTTTCATTCCGGTATATATTCCAGTACCTAGTAGTTGAGTGACAAAGCTTAAAATTGAGTTTTTTAGTGAAAGCACCACCAAAACCAATAGATAAGTTATCCCTTGAGGTGATACTATTGTGACTGGTGCTAATAAAAGAGCGATACTGATAGTTCATGTATGTTTGCATAATGCAAAATGAATAGGACTGGCATTGGTGTCTAGTATACCAATAAAAGATAGTCGTCACCTTTAGTTTTGTTTTTCGTTTTGGCCGAGCCGCACAGCATGTGAAATCTTAGTTCCCCAAAAAGGAATTAAACCCATGCCCCCTGCATTAGAAGCACAGAGTCTTAACCACTGGACTCCCAGGGAAGTCCAGTCATTTTTAATGTTGAAATTAAATAGCATTTTAAAATAGAAGAATTAGCGATTATGTTACCTTGAATCGTATGATGTATGCAGCTATTAGCACACCAACACTCTGTACCAGATCCCCCAAGGCATGTACAAATGCAGCTCTCACTGCCAGGCTATCCTGCCCTTGGTTTTGTCCACATCTGGGACCTGTGGTAGGAGAATTTGAGGGCAGGGAGTGGGAATGGGCATGATGGTGACCAGATTGGTTCAACAGAAACCCCATTCTGTTAAGAATAAAAGAAAAGATTATTATTTTTTCTAGTATTATTGATTAAAATATTTGTTACTAGTCAGGCACTAATGAGGCAACGTGAAACTCATTCATTAATATTTGAGTGCCTATTATGTATCAAGTACTATTCTAGGTGTTGGGGTCAAAATAGTGGTAAGGCAGACATATCCCCATGGAACTTATGTTCCAGGAGAGAGGGCCGAGAATTAACAAATAAATACATAATGTACTGGTTGACAGTGTGAATGCTTTGAAGAGAAAGTAAAGCATGGCCAGGAGATGGAGAGTGATGGGGAGTGATGGGGAAAGGCCTCGCTAGGATTCTGAGTAGAGACTTGAATGAAGTCAGGAAGCAAGTGGTGGAAGAGTGTTCTAGACAGAAGGACCACCAGCGCAAAGGCCCTAAGATGAAAATACGCTCTATGTGCTTTAAAAAGCAAGACAGCCATTGTGGCTAGAATAAAGTAACCAAGGTGCCAGGAGGTGAGCTGGAGAGGTACACAGGATCTAACAAAATGGCTGCGGTAAAATGTTTTGATTTTACTCCAAGTATGAATGGAGGCCATTAGCACAGGGACTGGCAAACCAGAGTCTGTAGACCATGGTTGGCTCACTTCCTGTTTTTATACATTTTTTTTTCCTTTTTCTTTTGCAAATAAAGTTTTATTGGAACACAGCCATGCTCATTTGTTTACATACTAAATGTGGGTGCTTCTGTTCTATAGCAGTAGAGCTGAGTATATGTAAAAGAGGCTGTCAATGCCTAACATATTTATTATCTGGTCCTTTTACAGAAAAAGTTTACTGAACCCTGGTCCAAATGATTAAGTAAGTATTAAAGATTTTGTAGTTTTTAGGAAAAAGTTGGTAGCTAGAAAAACTTATTAAAATAAAAATACTATAAAAGTTATTTTAAAAACTTTGTCCTACTTAAATTCCTGATTATTAGTCAAACTTCAGTATACCTGAGCAAACCCATGAGAAACTTATATGATTCCACAACAGTATTTTATTAACATTTAGAAGAAAAATTAATGTACTATAAAACTTCAAAATATATTAAAATATCACTGCACATTATTGAATGCATACACAATAGTCTCTAAGTTCACAGTACTTGAAAATATTAATGTGAACACAATATCGATTGTGATACTATAATGGTAGATAGTGTCATTATAAATTTGTCCAAACTCATAGAATGAGTTTAACACCAAGAGTGAACCCTCACGTGAACTATGGATTCTGTGCAGTAATGATGTGTCAGTGTAGAGCTCATGGCTTGTATTAATAAGAAGTGTACCACTCTGGTGGGGGATGTTGATAATGGGGGAGGCTATGCATGTGTTGGGATAGCATACATATGAGAAGTGCTTGCAGTGAACCTAAAACTGCTTTAAAAAATAAAGCTTCTTAAATTTTTTAAAAAATACAGCTTACATCACGTTAACTGCAACTCCAATAGCTGCGGTAATGAGCATTATATCTCCATTTATTTCATATTTCATGTGGATAGTTCTTTGGACAGCTTCATAGAGGAGAAACCCCATAAGTATATACACCAACAGCACACTAATCATAGCTGACAGAACCTCTGAAAGGAAAAATATAAAAAATAAATATATTTGCAGAATGGCTATTATACTTCATACATACTAAATACTGTACAGTCTCTAATTTATATCTTCTTTCCTCTAAGGAGATAAAGGCATTATATTATTTTTGTCATGTTATTTTTCTTATTTAAAAAATTGTTTAGTGGTTTGCTTTGGATCCTCTATTAATTCATTCCCACCACTCCCCACCTCCTTCTCATCTCTTTAGGGTCAAATTATATTTTTGGGTCAAAGTATATTTACAAACAAAATGAAAAAAACTGAGAAAGAATTTGTAACATACTTGGCCACAAACTAATTTCTCCATAGATGATATACTTACAAATCAATAAAAAAGCAAACAACCCATAAGAAAAATGGGTAAAGGACACAAATAGTAATATACAGAAAAGAAACAGGCATCAAAATCAACCATAATACAAGAAATTCAAATAATTCCTTTTTGCCCCTTAACAATACTTTGGCCACCTCATGCGAAGAGTTGACTCATTGGAAAAGACCCTGATGCTGGGAGGGATTGGGGGCAGAAGGAGAAGGGGACTGCAGAGGATGAGATGCTTGATGGTATCACCGACTCTATGGACATGAGTTTGAGTAAACTCTGGGAGTTGGTGATAGACAGGGAGGCCTGGCGTGCTGCGATTCATGGGGTCGCAAAGAGTTGGACACGACTGAGCGACTGAACTGAACTGAATTGAAGTTGGCAAATGTTAAAAAGTTTAACAGCCATAGTTAGCAAAGACATACTGATAGAAGCATAAAATAAAACTATCTTTTTGGAGAGCAGTTAGTAAAACTAACAAAATTTTAAAATGCATATATTCCTTAATTCTAAAAATCTATCTAATAGAAACACATCCATATGTATGCAAAGACATCTATAAAATTTTCTACTGTAGCTTAGCCTGTAGTATAAAAAAAGATCTGGAGACATCTTAAATGCCCACCAATAAGGAACTTAATGGATAAATTATGGTATATACATAATGGGAAGCCATAGTCATATATATATATATATATATATATATATATATAGGTATTTTTAATTGAACTATAATTGATTTACAATATCATGTTAGTTTCAGTTGTACGGTACTATATATATATATATATCTCTCTCTCTTCTTCAGGTTTTCTTCTCTTATGCTTAGTCACTTTAGCTGTGTCCAACACTTCAGTTGTGTCTAACTCTTTGTGACCATAACCTGCCAGATTCCTCTGTCTATGGGATTCTCCTGGCAAGAATACTGGAGTGGGCTGCCATGCCCTCCTCCAGGGTATCTTCCCAACCCAGAGATCGAACCTCTGTCTCCTGCATTGCAGACAGACCCTTTACCACTCAGCCACTGGGGAAGCCCCAATATAACAAAATATTGAGTACAGTTCCCTGTGCTATACAGTAGGTCCTTGTTGGTTTATTTATATTTTAAAAAACAGGGGAAAAAAGGGACTTCTCTGGTGATCCAGTGGTTCAGAATCCACCTTGCAATCCAGTGGGACACGGGTTCGATCCCTGGATGGGGAACTAAGATCTCACATGCCTTGGAGCAACTAACCCCACACACAACTACTGAGCCCAAGCACAACTACTTAGCCCACACGCCACAACTACTGAGCCCACGCGCCACAACTAGAGTTTGTGTGCCAAAGATTCTTCATGTAGCAACAAAGACTTGACTCATCCAAATAAATAAATATTTAGCCAAATAAATAAATAAAAAGGAAAAAAAATCATGCAAATTGATAATCACAAGGAAAGACTGACAAGAAAATGTATACCTGGGAAGTGAGACTGAGTGCTTGGGGAATTTATTTTTCACTTTATTCTTTTTTGTAACGCTTGAAAAATTTAAAATTTTTACTTAAACACATTTGTCTTTAGACTAAAGAAAAACAAACCCATTTTTAAAGGCGTGTAAGTATGCATGAATGCACTTTGACTTAGGAATTCGTCTTCCAGGAATGACATACACACTCACGTCAACTGACCTGCATGTGTACAAAATGAGGTATGTTAAGAATCTATTTATCAAATATTACATATAATAGCAAACAAGTGAAAACAATAAAAAAAGTGATTAGTAGGAGCCTTGTAGCATGGAATATTATGCAGCTGAAAAAAGAATCGAGCTCTTAATGTTTTAATGAGGAATCATCTATGTGAAAAAAGAAAAGTACACAACAGTATATATGATATGTTAGCATTTGTTGCCAAAAGAAAGAGAATATATAAATAATGATCTGTACATGCAAACTCTGGAAGAATATACAAAATACTGATAAAAACAGATTGTGAAGGAAATGGGTGGCTAGGAGACAGGGATAATGTTCCACTATACATGCTTTCCACCATGTGAGTAAGAAGTAGAAATCATTTTATATCTTTTTAAAATTACTAAAATAGGGCAATGTAAAGTACATTTAAAAATAATTATTATATAAAACTAGTGTTGACACTCAGAACAATAATAGAAAGAAAATACATGAAATTTGTCTTAAGAAATCAAATATTAAACCTTTAAGTGTTATAAGTTAAAACAACCTGGAAAATTGTTATCTGGGTCAACTCATTGCTCAAAGGTCCCAGGCAGTTTGGACTTTGATACATTTTTATTCTACCTCATAAATTGCAACACAGAAAACTATCTGGCAGTAAAATAAGCTGTTTCCCCAAAGACATCTCATTAATGTAGCCAACACTCTAAAATTCTGTGAATCAACAGATGTTAGAATAAGACAAAAAACACAACAACTCCTATTTAAAACTATGAATCACCTATTCCTGACATACTAATTAACATACTTTAAAGGAGACACAGCAATAAGAAAGAGAGAAAAACCAACTGAAATACACAAAGCTATGGAGAGACTACCATATCAAGTCTAGGCTCTAAGCCCCGTAAGGACATGACTACTTTACATTCCATGTCACATTTACTGTCGCACTCAGCAGAAAGGCTGGCATATAGTATGTACTCACGTATTTATGGATGGATCTGTAGAATGTAGTTAGTTAGGCTGAGTAAGGATAGATAAAAGGGTATATATACAATTAAGAAGGTTAAGCTAAATATGAACAATAGGTTACTTACTAAATCCCGAAAAACAAGACTAGGTTAAAAGAAAAGAATTAAGCCAAATATAAGACTGAAAACACATAGAATTTCTTGTTAAGTTATAACCGCTGACAGCAAAATATGCATATATAAATAATATAAAGAAAGAATAAATAACAAATTTTGAACTGTAAAATTTCAGGTACTAGTGGTTGGCTCCTCATTTTACGAGGAAATAGAACTTTAATTCTCTTTAATTCTCTTAATTAATTAATTCTTAATTCTATTTAATTAATTATTTTAATTCTCTTTAATTCTCTTTAATCCTTCTCAAACTCTTCTGGAAAAAAAAAAAAAAGAACTTTAATCATGTGTCCAGGTTGACGCTAGCTAACAGTTAGGACACCATAGTTTTAAGGGTACCTAAATAAAATTTTTAATATGAAATTATAAAGCAGTACATTTTGTAAAGATTAACAGTTATATGAAATTATAAAGCAGTACATTTTGTAAAGATTAACAGTTATACAAGTTAATGACACAGAGATGTGATTGCTTATGAAGATCTAAAACCAGTAATTAAAAATTCTTTCAAAACACTTTGTAATTAGGTTGGCCATACTTTCCTGTTTTCCCAGATAGCCCCAATTTATGCCTATTATCCTGTCATAATTACTATCAGTGTCCCATTTCACTCTCAAAAGTGTCTTTGTCTTTTGGATGATAAGATACATTGTGACCCTAGGAGGTCTTCCAGATAAAATACTGGATGCCTGGTTAAATCTGCATTTCAGATAGACAACCAATTTTTGCATATAAGTATGTCCCATGCAATATTTCAGACATATTGTCATCTGGAGACAGCGAGAGAGCTTGCAAGTTAAATGTGCCAACACCCACATCTCGGTGATCGTTTTCCTAAACACTGAGAATTATCTTTTTGTGAACTTTCAGACAAGGCAAAACCATATTCAAAATAAAGTAAAATGAAAGTCAAACTAAAGCATGACCTTCTTGACAAGGAGGATTCCCCCCCCTGAGAAGGCCCGAGGCCCTTGCAGCCAAAAACTGTTTTCCACCACACAGTTTTCACCCACATGAGTAGCACAAAGGACCCTAATGCCTGCCCATAGTTAAGAGTAATGGGATTCAGTTGATTCCTAGAAATTCTCAAAATGACATATTAGGATACTGTTACCAAAGATGTGGCTTATTCAGTAATTAATAGGAATGTGCCTCATATTTAGTTTCCCTGGTGAAAAGCAAAGAATTCATCTGTTATTTTTTTATTCTAATGATCTGTCAAAATGTTTTCTAAACAGAGCACTGATAAATGCAAAAAAGAAACTAAATTTTGAGTATATTTTTAGGACTGAGATTTATAATTGAGAAGTATAAGGCACAGGAACATATATAACTAAAATTTCCAAGAGTAGACATATGATCATTCTGATAAAACGAACAAAAAGTTCTTTCACTGTGAATAAATTAAACTTTGGTGAAATATCATGAATAGGCCTAATTAGTGTTTAAAACTTTTTCGTAGTATTTTAAATATGATGGAATGTAGATAAATGCAGGCAAGATATTGTTTTCTCCCACATTTGAGAGAGAAGGAAGTTTTCAATCAACAACCAAATTATGATTTGCTCCAATCTTCTCATTCTTGACCTGTTGCCCTGGGTTGGTATCTGGTCACATAACATACATTAAAGTTTTTCAAGATGAAAGGAGCATACAACATGTAGATTTTTCATTTTCTAAAAGAGACTCAGGAACTTTCACAATTGAAACCCTAGTTTCTGTGAAAGTTACTATCCTATTCATCTTAGATAAACTTGACAAAATGGAAATTTAGCATAGGTAAACTCTTGAAAGAGATTTTTATGGAAATTCTAGAAAACCTATTTTATAGTAGTTCTAACATAATTTGCTTCTTTATTCTACACACAAATAATTGTATCACTCTACTTGGCTGAATGATAGCATCGGAGGATGGAGTAAGATGAATGAATATGTGTTTTGTAACACTCACTTGGGTCATTTCATTCAGCTGAAATACAAATGCTTATTATGATCAATGATCTAACAAAGACCAAAATATACCCTAAATTTCACATAGAGAGGACAAACAGTTTTGACTTGAAAAGCTAATAAATAGTAAGAATAAAAATTAAATGGAACAAAACACAGATGATTATCAAGTTTTGATAGTACTATAATAGATTAAAAATGTTTATTGTACATTTTAACACATCTGTAAATTGCCAAATGGTTTTCCAGGTGGTACAGTGGTAAAGAACCCATCTGCCAATGCAGGAGATGCAAGAGATGCAGGTTTGATCCCTGGGTCAGGAAGATCCCCTGGAGTAGGAAATAGCAATCCACTCTAGTATTCTTGCTTGGAAAATTCCATGAACAGAGGAGCCTTGTGGGTTGCAGTCCATGGAGTCTCAAAAGAGTTGGATACAACTGGGTGACTGAGAGCACATCCAAGTAAATTGCCAAAACTAGAGGTTTTCAAGATTCATATGAAAAATACTGAGTCCTTCTCTGACATCCTCTGTTATTCTCCATCATACTACCTTATTCTTTCTCTTTACAGCATTTAATATAATTTATGATTATGTTGTGCTTGTGTATATATTTACTGTCTTGTTCCCCACCCCCCCCCCATAATATTACCCATTCAACAGGAACGTTTGAGCACCTATTCAGTGAATGAGTAACAACCTACTTCAACTATGTAAACCACACTCAACCCAAGCATATTTGCTTTTTTATGAGTGCTGCCCAGATGTACTGGCCTGTCATAACCATTATCTTTGCTATGATGCCAATAATGTCTGTTTCCCTTGAGGTATACACACTGTCTCGCTATTGACTCAAACTTAAATAGCAAACATCTAAAGTTCAGCTTTCAGAGGCCTGTAAAAAAGAGTAGGGAAGGAGAGTGGAGATATAGTCTCTTCCATTTCCTTTTATGCTATTTTTCTTTTCTACATTCTTCTAAAAGCAGATAGGAAGGAAAAAGAAGGAAAAGCAGTGGGCTGTACTGGATTTGCCTAGGACTTCCAAACTAGTATTTTTATTTCATCTTGTCCACAGATGAGGATGAACTCAGGACAAAGAAGACATCTCATAGGATTTCAGGGGCCCACAGTTGCCACCAGGATACTAAAAGCTAAACTGCAAAGAATGTATCTTTGGATTCTCTCACTTCCTACTCTAAATCACCTGGTTTTCTGCCTTTGACCACTCCCTCCTCCCCACACCCACAGTGCCCAGTGCTCTTGAGTCGACTTTTGGCTATCCAGTGTTGACTGATGTCTTATACCTGTCCCATTTCTAGCACGTACCTATACTTTTCCTATATATGTTCATGTGATATGAATTAACGTTTAAGATGTGAACATGACAAACAGGCATAACTTTTGTCAGGGGTGGGAGGAAGTTGTTGAAATGAATCACCAGGGAAAGGAGAAGGGTTTTTTTTTTTTTTTTTTTTGGCTGCATGTATGGGGGAAGAAATTTGTTTAGCTGAATACTTTCTGTTCCTTTAGTAAGTATCAGGGGAAAAATAACAAACTATGTAGAATTAGCATTATAATCAGACAGTTACCTCAGGACAACCACCATCTAGTCAGATCTGCAAGGTCTGTGCTCAGTAGAATGACACATTGCTACAAAAGATCCCTGCATGTCACTTCACAGTTAACCTAGGCTGAGGTCTGCATTACCAAAGTTAATCTTGCATTTTATTTCAAATACAGACAACTCTGCTTATTACAGTCCTATCACATGGCCACTATCTTTATCTAATCCTTGCAGACTCTTCAGCCCAAGAACTGGAAGAAAAGCCAAATAAAGTCAATTACCCTCATAATCCACAGAGGATAAAAGCAGAAAGTTTTCTGCCCCCCTTTGGAATAGCATGTCCCTTGAGACATAATGCTATTCCTCCTAAGGATTTGTGGGATTTCTTCTACAGTGTGGCTTCATGAAGGTCTAAGTTTTATTAACATCCAGAATAAGATGACATAACCACAGTCAAATAAATCCAGGCATTTAAAAATAACTCACATACCTTCTCACAAAAGAGCTGCCATTGCAACTCACTGAAATGTAAGAAAGAAAGAAAAAAAAGAAAAAGGAGAAGAAAAACCTGAATGATTTTATACAACCTGTGAGTTCACAAGAAGGACAGAAAGCGCTAACAGAATGGAACTGACTCCTGCAACAGCCAGCTGGGCTTACCCCTCAGATCTGAAACTACCTCTCTCGCCTTGACTGAACCATTTTTGCTAAAATAAACTTTGTTATACTGCCCCAAATGTTACTAAAGACCTGAGTTATAAAGCACATCTTTAAAAATTGTTAATCATGAGGGTGAATCATGTTACTTTTCTCCTACTACCTCGCTGAGATAGCTTTGCTGAAAAAAACAAGAATTTTCATTGGGGTCGGGGGAGGCAGGCAGTTTTGAAGCATAGAGCATTTTCAAAGATAAGGAAAGTCTGGAAAAGATGACAAACTGGCAGATAGAAGAGGGAAGGAAAAGAAGGCTGACACTAACTTTTAGTGAGAATTTACTCTGTGCCAGGTATCACGTTAGGAACTTATACGACCTTAATTATTATTATTATTTTTTTTAACAATTCTGCAATAAAAGTACTATCATCCATATTTTACAGTAGAAACCCATAGTTAAGTCAAGTCACTCTCCCAAAGGTCATACAGCTAGTGAAAGAGCAGATCTCAGATGTGGGATCAACCCCTGACTAAGATAAGGAGAAGAAATTCCCTTCTGACTAGTTTCTTAATTAGCCTGAAGGACCTACAAGCCAGGCTACACAACTCAGCTATGTTACTGTAAATAAATTTTTAGAGTTTGTGAGTATAAACCAATTCAGAATTATAGATAAATGCTTTCAAGTCCCAAATAGTTTTGTCCCAAAATTTAAAAAATTCTCCTACTCTCAGTTTGGAAGTTGGTTTAACTTTGAAAACAAATGATTTAAGGATCACTAGATTATCTGTTTCAGTTTTCATATCCATATTTACTCAGCTTTGACTATGTAACAATTGGATGAATGATACCTTATACAGCACTTATTAGTGCCAGACCCATAGAGTTTCGTATTTTATGTTCTTATCCCTACTTAATTCATGGTCTAGAAGGAGACACTGTCTCATAAAAATATCTATAAATATGTGATAAATGCTATTAGGCATGTATAAAGTGTTACAGAAATGGTAGGGACTTAACTGAAGCAGAAGATATTAAGAAGAGGTGGCAAGAATACACAGAAGAACTGTACAAAAAAGATCTTCACGACCCAGATAATCACGATGGTGTGATCACTCACCTAGAGCGAGACATCCTGGAATGTGAAGTCAAGTGGGCCTGAGGAAGCATCACTACAAACAAAGCTTGTGGAGGTGATGGAATTCCAGTTGAGCTATATCAAATCCTGAACGATGATGCTGTGAAAGTGCTGCACTCAATATGCCAGCAAATTTGGAAAAGTCAGCAGTGGCCACAGCACTGGAAAAGGTCAGTTTTCATTCCAACCTCAAAGAAAGGCAATGTCAAAGAATGCTCAAACTACCGCATAATTGCACTCATCTCACACGCTAGTAAAGTAATGCTCAAAGTTCTCCAAGCCAGGCTTCAGCAATACATGAACCGTGAAATTCCAGATGTTCAAGCTGGTTTTAGAAAAGGCAGAGGAACCAGAGATCAAATTGCCAACATTCTCTGGATCATCGAAAAAGCAAGAGAGTTCCAGAAAAACATCTATTTCTGCTTTATTGACTATGCTAAAGCCTTTGACTGTGTGGATCACAATAAACTGTGGAAAATTCTGAAAGAGATGGGAATACCAGACCACCTGACCTACCTCTTCAGAAATCTGTATGCAGATCAGGAAGCAACAGTTAGAACTGGACATGGAACAGACTGGTTCCAAATAGGAAAAGGAGTACGTCAAGGCTGTATATTGTCACTCTACTTATTTAACTTATATGCAGAGTACATCATGAGAAACGCTGGGCTGGATGAAGCACAAGCTGGAATCAAGATTGCTGGGAGAAATATCAATAACCTCAGATATGCAGATGATACCACCCTTATGGCAGAAAGTGAAGAACTAAAGAGCCTCTTGATGAAAGTGAAAGACGAGAGTGAAAAAGTTGGCTTAAAGCCCAACATTCAGAAAACTAAGATCATGGCATCCAGTCCCATCACTACATGGCAAATAGATGGGGAAACAGTGGAAATAGTGGCTGACTTTATTTTTCTGGGCTCCAAAATCACTGCAGATGGTGATTGCAGCCATGAAATTAAAAGACGCTTGCTCGTTGGAAGGAAAGTTATGACCAACCTAGACAGCATATTAAAAAGCAGAGACATTAGTTTGCCAACAAAGGTCCATCTAGTCAAGGCTATGGTTTTTCCAGTGGTCATGTATGGATGTGAGAGTTGGACTTAAAGAAAGCTGAGTGCCGAAGAATTGATGCTTTTGAACTGTGGTGTTGGAGAAGACTCTTGAGAGTGCCTTGGACAGCAAGGAGATCCAATCAGTCCATCCTAAAGAAGATCAGTCCTGGGTGTTCACTGGAAGGACTGATGTTGAAGCTGAAACTCCAATATTTTGGCCACCTGATGCGAAGAGCTGACTCATTTGAAAAGACCCTGATGCTGGGAAAGATTGAGGGCAGGAGGAGAAGGGGACAACAGAGGATGACATGGTTGGATGGCATCACTGACTCAAGGGACATGGGCTTGGGTGGACTCTGGGAGTTTGTGATGGACAGGGAGGCCTGGCGTGCTGCGGTTCAGTCACAAAGAGTCGGACACGACTGAGCAACTGAACTGAATTGAAAGTGTTATGAGAAGACAAAAAGAAAATGAATTTAGGGTATGATACTACTAGTATCTAATTCTTATCCACAGACACACACCTCTAGTATGCTGCCTTTGCATAGGAAAGGGTGGCGGGGAGTGGCATATTTTTTTTCTTATACTTTCAAAAGGAAATGCTGGAAGGACAGACAGAATGTAATTAGAATGGTTGCTAATTAGGAGTAGGGCAGAAGGATGGGTTGGAGGGGACAGGATGAAAGCAAGGCTTCTCCGAGTAAATCTTTTCTTTCAAAAATTAATTTTTGACTTCTGTGACAGTCTTACATATATACAAAGTAAATCAACAAAGAAAAATCCAACTCCTATCACCCATGCCATCAAAGCAAGACAAAATTCAACAGCACAGTAACCAAACAGAAGTTTCTTAGGGGGAATTCCTTCCGAAACGTTCTTTAGGACCTGAATCCCCAAATCTTGGTAGTTGGGAGGTCATTAGAGGCATGCTGTCTAAAGACATCCAACGTAAACATACCTTCCCCTAGAGAACTTGGATTACTTGTGAAGCTGTGGAATGTTATAGCACATGACGACAGCCACTGCTTCGGTTTATAGCTTTGTTCAACTCTACATACCTTTATTGCCTTTTTAATCCTCCTCAGATCATCATAAGTTTTTCTTTCATTACTTCAAAGAGCAGGATAATGAAATACGTTCTTATCTATCTATATCCTTGTAAGATTTTGGAATACAAAGAAGAAAAAGATCTCAAAAGGCCCTTCTAGTATGAGGGAGTGATTCTCTCCTTGGCTCTGGAAAATACTCACCTATCTGTATCACAATAATCCTCTCCCTTCTATTTTTTAGATGACTTAAAAAATTTAGATAAAATTCAAATGACAAAATTTACCACTTTAACAATTTTGAAGTGGACAATTCAGTGGGTTTTAGTATATGCACAGGTTGTGCAATAATTAAAGTACCATTAATTCCAGAACATGCTCATCAGCCCGAAAAAGAAACCCTATAATGCTGAAGCAGTCACTCCTTTTTAAGTCTCTTTTTCTGAGGTTTTTAATAATATACTTCAGACTTTCCAGATCATTCTTTTATAGTTTTAAACTTTTTCTTCCTGTTTTTATTTATTTTTGTTCTGTATTCTGGGAGACTTTTTTTCTTTTTTACTACTGTTTAAAATTTTTATTGTAGCTGATTTACAATGTTTGTAAACTTCTTCTGCAGAGCAAAGTGACTCAATTATACATATATATATTCTTTTTCATATTTTTTTCTATTATAGTTTCTCATAGGATATTGAGTATCATTCCCTGTGCTATAGAGTGGAATCTTGTTTATTCATCCTGTTATATAATAGTTTGCCTTTGCTAATCCCAAGCTCCCATTCTGTCCCTCCCCTACCCAGCCCCTACCCCCCCATCCCCTTTAGCAACCACAAGTCTGTTCTCTCTACCTGTGAGTCTGTTTGTTTCATGGATGGGTTGATTTATATCATATTTTAGATCTCATATATAAATATTATCATATGGCATTTCTCTTTCTGGAAGACTTTCTTGATTATATTTTCTAGACCTATTGAAAAAAATTTTTTTTTAAATTTTTTGTAATATTTCAATTTCAAAGAGCTTTTTCTACATGCTTTTTTCAAAATATTTTATTGTTTTACTATACTGAGTATATTAATAAGATAATTTAAATCATTTTCCTCTGTTTCTTAAGTCACCTCTTTTTCAGGTAGGACAAATTTTTGTTAGTTGTTTTTTTTTTTTTTAAACTTTCTTTCATGCTGCTGATTTTTCTCATTTCCTAAAAGATCCTTGGTTGTCTGTTCACATTTAGGGTAGAAGGACAGGACTATGCAAAAAATAAATGCTGGAAGGATAACACATAACTATTTAAAATAGTTATGAATAAGGGGTCTACAGCAGGACAGACTGAGACGAGTGTATTACTTTAGCGTGAGTATGTGGGGAACCAAACTCTAAGGCTGCAGAACCCTGAATTCTAGGATGAGAAAGATTTATTTTGGAGCATCAACATTCACACTAAAAGCCTCAGCTTTCTCCAAACATTTGGCTCAGTTTCTTTCTAGAACTATTTTGTGTTCACATGGAGAGAAATGCAGACTGCCTGAGGGAGGTGGGGATGGGAAGAAGGTAGGGACATAGTGGACTGACTAGTAGGAGCAGTTTCTCATTTATAGCCATTCAGTTAATCTTGTTTTAAGCCCTAATTCTCACTTCTGCCATTTCTGTCCCTGAGTCTTCTTTGGAGTTCCATTCCTGCCCAAATGTACTCCAGGCTGCTGCTCCTTGGCTTGTTTCTTTCTTCAACCCACTCCCATCTACTTTCTGACTTCCAGAAATTTCCTGTTTATTGGTTACCCAGCCATTTGCTTTTCTTTGTTGTTTTGGTACTCTGTATTTCCTACTGAAATGTATTTCCTATCTCAAATGCTGATTTCTAGTCCACCATCTTGAACTAGTCACTTTTAAGGAAAGGGAAAAATTTGACTTTCTGTAGAAATATACAGAAATACAATAGAACCAGTCAGTTCTTCTTTCTTTCATCTTTCCATAGTGCTTATAATCTATGACCAAATAAATATTAAATACTTATTTGACATTTAATAGAATTTCCATGATTATGTGTTCTTAATTGATCACTTGTAGAACCTTCTATGTTACTGCGCATTTCTAGGGGAGAATTCCACTGTTTTCATTAGAATTCCAAGGGATCTACAATCTAAAATGAATGTACTCTCTTTAGAAAATTAAAATCCCCATTCCATGATGCTATGTTTGAGTTCTGATCTTAAATTGCAGGAGTTTACATCACAAAAAGATTAAAGTTTGAGAATCATTTTGAAGCTGTTTACAAACCCCAAGGCAATCAGTAAACAAATGGATGTATAATGTGTGAGTTAGCAGTGGGAGTTTTTTAGGAACACATCCAAATGCATTGTGTTGTGCACTGGCTTAACAAATAACAGAAAGACCTTGTTCAGGGCTTTACCTCTCTTGTACAGCAGCTGAGGATGCTGAGATACGGGGATGCCAGATAATTTCCCTAGGTTATGACCTGGATAGCTACTTGTAATACAGCCATTCACATACAACATCAAGTTTTACACCAGAAGACTCAGCTATTAAATTATATGAAACCTACATGTTAAGATTAGGCTAAAAAGTAACAAAGAAGGGGAGATACTGATTACCATATTAGCCCAAAGTGTCAATGTCTCTACAAAAGATGTTAATTCTGGTTCTTTAAGACCAGCTTTGCTGAAGCTACTTAAATGTCAATTTTTAGGTTCTAAGCAAATGCAAAAATTGGTCATATGGCACTTCATATACTAATTCAAGTGACTGTTTTACATGTATTTTAAAAATATGTAAAAATTTTAAAAACAAGCAAGAAGAAGAGCTGTGTGGATAACAATGTATGATTTTAACCTCTTTTAATTGAATATTAATATTTATTCAAAACAGGAAAATAAACTTTGTGTGCATTGTTAAAGAAAAAAAATCTATGACACTTGTTAAAATGTAGTAAAGAAGACTTTATTAAAGGTTGGAGGAAGCCATTGAGATTGGTATAGGAAGTCTTGATGAAAACAAGCCAGGCTGATGAGACATCACCTGGGGATAACCTATCGAATATTGAGAATGGGGTTTCTGTTAAATTGGCTTGCCAAGGTTCTTGCTAAAACTAGATTTTACAAGGAAGAACACAGATGGGCTTGGGAGATGGCTCAGGAGGTTTGGTCAAGCAGAGAATCTTTGTTGTATTTACAGTTAAGGGCCACAGTGAAGGTCAGCCATGCAGCATGTTATACAGATTACAGTATTACCCCAAACCTGGACTACAGTAGCTTTGGTTGGAAAGCCTGAAGTGAAAGAAAGAAGTTAACACTCACTGATGAATTAAATACATATAGTTCTGCTTGGTTCAATAAACTGAAGGTAAACTTTTTTTCTGTTAGCATCTTCAGGACACAGGGAACAACATTTGAAGATTAATGATCATCATATAAGTTTTTTCTTTTGGCTATGCCATGGCATGAGGGATCTTAGTTCCCTGACCAGGGATCAAACCTGTGCCCCCTGAAGTGGAAGCACAGAGTCCTAACCACTGGACTGTCAGCAAAGTACCTGATTACCATGTAATTTTAGATGTGTAAGCTATTTAGCTGAATGAACTGAATGTACCCTGGAAGATATATATCTGAAGAAATATATCTGAATAGCTTTATTTCCTAGGCCAATGCATAACACATAATGCATTTGGAGGTGTTCCTATTTGTCTATTTTCATTGGCTTTGTTCTAACAGGCTATCACCAGAAAGACTTTAGTTAATCAAAGGTTATATAATTCATTGTGATTTTACTATAAAATTTTATAAATAAAGAAACGCCCAATTACTTACCTAAGCGATGAAATCCAAAGGTGAATCTTTTGGTTGGTGATTTTGAAGACAGCCACAAAGCAAGCAGGGTCAATATGATGGCACTTAGGTCAGTTAACATATGAAGTGCATCTGTCATGATTGCTAGGCTATTTGCAATGTATCCACCTTAGAGTAAGGGTGACAGGAAAGAAGGAATAAGTTAATTAAAATAACAAACATAAGCAATCAAACCCCAAATATGCAACATTTCACAAAACATGAACTTACAACTAAAGTTAACTAAATAGTTATCCTATGGCAATTAAGTCAAAGTATCCTGAAGTTTTATGTAAAACATTAACTATGCATATTTTTTTTTCTGGTGAGACTGTCCATTTCTAGAAGCAGGTTCTCTGAGGAATCAATGACCTTAAAAAAATTAAGAGGCACTAAAGGGGGGCTACCACAAGAGAAGTTTTATGTTTTAGCACTTCAGCTTTTACTCAGCCTACTAATTCTGTGGCTGCCACTTATTGCTTCAGATGTGTCCAACTCTGTGCGACCCTATGACTGCAGCCTGCCAGGCTTCTCCGTCCATGGGATTGTCCAGGCAAGAGTCCTAGGGTGGGTTGCCATGCCCTGCTTCAGGGGATCTTCATGACCCAGGGATCAAACCTGGCTCATATTATTTACCACTGAGTACTGTTAGTGAAATTAATAACCACCATATCTAAATATTATAATAAAGCTGAACAAAAGGTAGGTATTCACTAATTTGGGAGGGTTTGAACATAAACTAAAGAAATTCATAAGGTATTCAATAGTTCAAAACAAAAGATAAAAAATAACTGATTCTCTCAGATATAAATAGCAGTGTCTCCTAATGGATAAAAGATGGCATTTAGAAAACAATTTTTTTGTACTGGTTTTCCAGTAAATGATAATAATGTATATATTTCATATATTTGGGTGTGTATGTCTATGTCTGTATATATAAATTTATATTTATTTTATATATATGTGATATATATATACACACACATAATATATGTACACTATTTATTATTATTATTTAGTTCCATTATGGTCAACCGATTTTCCTATCACCATTCAGAGAAGAAATTTTTATTATACAGAGTATTCAAGCTTGTATGTATATCACAATCACCTGGAAGGTTTGTTAAACTACAGACTTCTTGACCCCACTCCCAGAATTTCTAATTCAGTAGGTCTGGATGAGGCCTGAGAATTTACATTTCTAACATGTTCCCAGGTCGTCATTGATGCTTCTGGTTTTGGAACCACACTATGAGAATTACTGTTACAGTGTACTGCAGAACTTCATGATCAGGATGTTGTGACACTTAAATGTGCTGAGCTATTGATTCCCCTGTTCCTGGGATGAGTGTGCAGAGCCAAGGACAGCAGAAGTAGGGCTGATGATCTTGTAGATACATCCATTTACCCCAGTGTTGTCTATACAAAAACCATTTTTTATGTATTCCCTGACATGAAAAAGCTGGAAATCACTGAGAGAAAATACAGCTTGGTGGTTAATAGCATCAGCTCAGTTTAGTTGCTGAGTGGTGTCCAACTCTTTGCAACCCATGGACTGCAACACACCAGGCTTCCAGGACTTTGAAATCTCAGAGACTTTGAGCAAGTTACTTAATCATTTTTAAGCTTCAATTTATTCATCTATAAAATGAAGATAATACCTTAAAACCACACTGTCCAATAAAACTGAGATGATGGAAATGTTCTATCAGCACTGGCCAGTGGAGTAGCCGCTAGTCACATGTGGCTTTTGAGAATTTGAAATATGGCTAGAGCAACTAAGGGATTGAATTTATTTTAGTTAGCCTAAAGAGCCACATGTGGCGATCACTAGCAAAGAAAGCAGAGTAAGGACCTCTGAAAATCATCTCCTCCATACAAGGCATGGAACATGGGCAAAAATTGTCCAAACCAGCTTTCGGAAAACTATGGAAATTAATTAAACAAAGGCTGATACAGGTAGCATTTATTCAAGGAAAAAGGCTCAACCTTGGTAAGAAGCTCAGTAGCTCTGTGGCATTTTAGCTTGCTTTGTACCCAATCTCTCCCTCTTCAATTCCATGGTAGCCTTGGAAACTGACAAGCAGTAACCACAGTGAAAACCTCAGCCGGACAGCCACTGTAAGGAATAGGATGGAGTTGAAAGTGAAAGTGTTAAGTCGCTCAGTTGTGTTTGATTCTTTGTGACCCCATGGACTGTAGCCAGCCAGGCTCCTCTGTCCATGGGATTCTCCAGAAAAGAATACTGGAGTGGGTTGCCATTTTCTTCTCCTGGGGATCGAACCTGGGTCTTCCGCATTGCAGGCAGATTCTTTACCATTTGAGCCACCAGGGACATCCTCGATGGACTTAAAGGTCATTAAAAGCCCCACCGTCAGGAAATTGTCATTATTTGACCTGTCTGGTAATTCCCTCAGAGACTATACTTGCAAGGTTCTTTTTATTTGACTTGACTTGGAACTTGGCCCTGGTGCAAACCACAGTGAATGTTGGTTGAAAACAGAGACAGTTGTTGAACACACCAGTTGCCTGAAGCAATAAATAAGTCTTCTCAAATTTTACAATGACATACCTTGGTGTGGTATTCTTTTCATCCAATTTGGGCTTTTATTGACTCTGTCTGTAATTATATACCTGTTGGTTCTGGGAAAATTTCTTAAACTATGTTACTGATAATTTCTTTCTTATGCTTTCTCTGTTCCCCAAACCCCTATTATTTGGAACTTGAACTCACATACTAGTTTTCTTGCCTTTCTTCTCACATGATCTTCTTATCTCTCTGCTCTATTCTGTAAGAGACTATCTTAATTCACCTTCTAATTTGTTTGGAGTTAAAAAATATTTTAATGTTTTTATTATTCAAAATCTTTTTTTCTACTCTGAATTTCTTTTTAAGAATAGCCTATTCTTGTTTCATACATTCATGATCTCATTTTATCTCTATGGATACTTATTCTATTATTACACTATTATATCTGACTTTTCATAAACTTTCCTTAAACAAGTTTTCATAAGCTTTCCTTATTTTAGCCTTCCTCTTTACCCACTTAGAAGGGTACCTGATACAACCAATTCCAGTCCTGCTTGGTATTCTCTAGTGCAGTTCTCATTTGTAGTATTCAGGATCAGCAGTGTCAGCATCTCCTGGGAACTTGTTAGAAAATTCTATCCCGGAACTATTTAATTAGGAACTCTGGTCCAGCAATTTGTGTAACAAGTTATCTAGGTGTTTCTGATGCACTAGTATGAACTGGATTGGGTCTTGGTTTTCCCCACTGCTTGTTTAGGAATTGGCTTTCTTGGGCCTATTTTATGTGATTCCTTTCTAGTTTGTGTTGCTATTGTCTCCTTTCCAGTTTTCCCCATCTATGTGGAGATAATATGTATATATTCCATATATGTATGTGGATATACATATATGTACACACACATACACATATATCTTTTTCATTCCCATGCAGCTGTTAGAGCAGTCAATAACTGTTACTAAATCCAAAGGATATTTTAGTTCTCATCTTATTGGGCCTCTCAGAAGCTTTAACTTATTTATTTCCAATTTGAAATACTCTTTTCTTCAGTTCTGGGATACTTGTTTGCCTTCTGTCTAACTTCTAAAGTTGTAGTTCCTCAAGACTTGAGCTCTCTAGATAATTTTTTCTATTCCTATGGCATCTACCTTGACCTCCCTTCTGAATGACAGACTTACATATAAGAGGTCACTAGACATTTTTGCATGGCTATTGCACATACCTGTAATACCTAACATGTGTAAAACAACCCTTGAGCCCATGCTTAAATCCTGTTCTGTATTTTCTCCCTTCCCTGCTTCATAAAGGATACACATTTCCATACACTCAGCAGGTTAGGTACGAAATTTCAGAATCATTCCTGATATTGCTCTCCCATCAACTCTCACATTCAACTCATTAGCCGTTTTGCCACAGTTACCTCTAGAATGTTTCTCAACCAGTGTATTTTTCTCCATCCACTCTATTTCAAGTCATAATCACTTCCTGTTGGGACTTCTGTGAAAATATACTTCCTTCTGCTCTTGAACCAGCCAATCCACTCTCCATATAAGAGTCAGAGTTATCTTTTAAGAAAGTAAATCCCATCATGTCAGTCTCTACTCAGAAGCCATCACTGGATCCCTGCTGTACTTAGAATTAAAGAATAGACTCATTTAAAATGGTCTATCAGGACCTACTTGATCTGGGCCCCTTACCTCTTTCCCTCTTACTTACTGTATTCTGGCCAAACTGGTCTTTTTAGGTCCTTTTAAAGAACTGCTGGTTTTAGGACTTTTGAACTTGCTGTTCTCTTTGCTTGAAAAAAAAGTCCTCCTCCAGTCCCTTTTCTTAAATAACTCCTATTATTCTTTCTTTGGTTTAACTGTATCCGGCTCATACATAAACCATGTCCTATTGATTACTATGTCCTATAGTATTTTGTTCTTTTTCTTCACAGTACTTAAAACCATTTGCATTTTAAATTTACTTGCATGTGTAACATCTGTGTCCTCCATTACAAGAGGACATAATGTCCTCCAAACATTAGATTAAATGTTTTAGATAGTAGGGATCATAATAGTTTTGTTCTCCATTGTATGTCTGGAACACCACAGCACACTGCCTGGTACAAGGTAAGTATACCAAGAAATACTTGCTGAATGGAAAGAACTGACCTTGCCTAATGTCCCAGAGCAAACCCAAGATTCAAATCAAGTCTCCTCTTTCAGATTTTTAAATTATTTCATTTTAAAAGTTACTCCATACTTTCTACATAAGATGCTTTATTTTTAAGTGCTTTTGCCACATTGTAATAAATGCTCTACTGTATACAATTCTATGTAACATTCTGAATAATACTGTTAATGTCTATTCTAAGTACTAGCATCTCTACAGTGTTTGACAAGATTTTCATACTTGAATATTAAGTTGGTATTTGAAAAGAAATGCTTATTGTAGCTTTTGCAAAACATCATTTACCAAGTAAGAGACTTAAAAAATGGTAAGTCAGGGCAATTATATCCTAGTAATTTTTATAGGTGTAAACTAATTTTAAGGAGAGAAATTGTGATTAAATGTGATTTAACTTCAAATATTAAATATTAACTGAATGACTCCATATTCATGTGAATTTGGGCATCATTGACTCAGTCTGCTGAGGTCATACCTTATCTGATCTCAGCTTCCATTCCTTTCTTTACAGTGTAAACATTTATAATTCTCGAACAGTAATTATTAATTAACAAAAATGTATTAGATGTATACTCTTTGCTAGTCCTTGTGCTGTGTGCTGGTAACTGAGCTTATATTTCAGTGGACACTGATATTACACAAGTGAATATACGAGCAAGATAGTCTGAGGGCTTTTAAAGTGGGGGAAGGAACAGGGGAGAAGAGACCTATAGTCAGTCAGAAAGGTCTCCAAGAGGTCTCTTTTGAGATGAGACATGAATGACAAGAAGTCATCCAAGAATGTTTTGGGAAAAGGCAGTTCATATAAAGCTGTTTTTCAAATTGCGGGCTGTGACCCATATATAGACCATGAAATCAATTATGGGCTGGACCATAATTGAAAAAACAGTAGAACACATCACTTGATGTGCAACTTTTTAGTTATACATACATTTATACATATGTGTATGTGTCTGAACATACTTACAGATGTATGCATGCATGCCTACACAGGTCACTATGTTAAGCATGTATCTTACTACAGTGAGATCAAAAAAGTTTGAAAGCCACTGACTTAGAGGGGCCAGTCAGTTTGAAGGCATTATGGGCAGGAAAAGAGCTTTGTGAGTTAAAGGGAGAAAGAAAGTTAGAAAGGTTGAAGTGAGCACTGGGGAGGAGTGGTATAAAACAAGTTAGGAAATGTACATAATTTTTCTGCACATAACCTCCAGCCAGCATCTTAAATCCAGACAGCTTCCTCTGTTTTCATCATGGTTCATCATTAAGCGAACACAGGAGGGAATTCCCTGGCAGTCCAGTGGTTAGGACTACCTCAGAATTTCAGCCCCTGGTCCAGGAACTAAGATCCCACAAGCCCCAGGGCGTGGCAAAATATAAAAAAGGAGAACACAGGAGAATAATGTCCTTTCTTTAATGTCACTTTATCAATTATCACTTAGATAAGTTAGCAGTTACACTAAAGTGACTCTGAAATTAATCTCTAAATGGAGAATGTATTTTATAGTAAAACTGCATTACTTGAATAATTAAAAAGTGAAAAAGCCAAATTCATAAAATCTGGGGAAGACCTCTGGCTTTCAGATCCTCCTTAAAATGAAAAACTTTGAGTTTAGTTAGTAGTATTTGTTGGAGAAGGAAATGGCAACCCACTCCAGTGTTCTTGCCTGGAGAATCCCAGGGATGGGGTCTCACAGAGTCGGACACGACTGCAGTGACTTAGCAGTAGTAGTATTTAGCTATGCAAATTTCCTGGATGTAAATACAAAAGGAAACAGTAAACAACCACTAAATTCAATTGTAGAGGGAAACAAAATCAAGACAATGGGATGTAAATCTTCACTTACTTAAGTGTCCTCATAATTTATTTAACCTCTGTGCCCTCAGATCTCTTAAAAAAGGTGGAGCATGTGTTCAGTAAGGTCCCTTCATATAGTAAAATGTTATTTTTCTAAGTAATTTTAGAATCATTTACTATTTTAAACGTTGCAAAAATTAACCTAGTGTTTTATCAGATTTTTTTTTTTCTGAAACAGGAAGTTACATGGTATATAATGAAGATAATGTCCTTAACTTTACAGTAGATGACACAATGTTCAGAGAACTAGAAAATGTCAAAGTTATCTTTGGAAGTTTATGTTGTACCTAGGCTGATCTGCAGTTTGTGAGGTCTCGTCACATCACCAGATCAGTATCTTGATAAATAACAAGCTTCCTAAAAAGCAAGTTTAAACCCAAAAGCAGTAGGCAAGGTAAGTGGAAAGTGAGTTGGCAACACAACTCACCTACAAGCTCTCCAATCATGAAAAGCAAGTAAAGAACGGCAGCAATGGTCAATCTGGTTTTCACCTTTCTCTGTTTCAACAACTCTCTCTGCTTGCTGCAGTTGTCACAGGGGTCCGCCTTCAAACTCAGCTGACTGTTGGTCAAAGGTAAGTCATGGTCCAGCAAGGAGTCATCGTCGGCCTGGAGAGCCGAGTGCGCCCCGTTAGCAGGCCTTTCCGGGGTTTCGGAACCATCGTCGGCCACCACAACTCGAAGTTTGTTAAACCGAGAAAGCCCCTCGTCGCCCACCTCGTCCGAGAAGTCAAAGGCGCTGGTGTCATTTAAGAACAGCGGCGCATCATCCTTCCTCAGCATTGATTTGAGGCGCTTCCACGCGCCGGATCCGGCCATGGCACTGGCTGAGCGGCCGCGGCGCCGAGCGGCTGGGTGCAGGCGGATGGCCGGCGACTCCTACTTCACTCGAGAGCCAGTTCCCAGGGGCCCTGGGGCGCGTCCCTCCTCATCCTGTGGCAAACGGAACATTATAAATTATAGGGGGCCCGACAGAGCCCACAAGTTCCGAAGCCCCGGGCGGCGGGGGGCGCCGGGGCTCCGAAAGGGGGCAGCGCTCTACCTGGGGTGCCGCTGCCGGGCCGCCGCTCATTTCCTCTCCTCCGGCCGGCTCCGCGGGGCCGGTTCGCACATCTCGGCCCGGGGCCGCGAAGGAGCGGGGCGGTCCTCGAGCCTGCAGCGCCCGCCGCTCCAGGCCGGCTTCCCGAGTCTGACAGGTTCGGGGCCGGGCGCCCGCGGCCGCCGCCTCTCCCCGCCCTGCGCGAAGCCGCGCGCGTGCGCTGGAGCGGCGGCGGGCGAGCCGCGCCAGGGACGGGTGGGCGCGAGGACACGCAGGCCGGGCGCGCCCGGCAGAGGCGCACGCGAGGGGCGGGGCAGGCCAGGGGCGCGCGCCGCGTCCCCCGCCCCTCACCCGGCTCTCCACTTCGCTAGGCTGGGAGGCCGGGTCGGATGGAGCTGGAGTCCTCGGGTTAAGTGGGTAGATTTCTACGGTCCCGCCCACCCGAGGTTGGGCGTTGCTGCCGCGAGTTCGCTCCGCTGAAGGACGGCCTAGACAATCTTTGAGATCTGAGTTTCGGATGCTTGGCGACATGAGAATGTAACCCTTTCTTGCTAAGTTGAGCAGCTTTTCTGCCATTAGAGTTGTTGCCTCTCTGGCAAGTTGGCAAAATTTGCTGCACAGTCAGATCACCTTGGAGAGGGCAAGGCTTGTGGTCGTAAGCAGTTCAGTGTCCTGCTTTATTTACTGTTGTTTTTCAGCAAATGTGTGTTATCTGTGTGCTCCCTATCAGGTTCCTTTTGCCACCAAGGTATTTACAGTATGGACTATACCCAAGCACAGGAACTATAGTAGGTAAGTCCCCTACATACCAACCTTCAAGTTGTGACCGGTCAAAGGCGTGAACTTTCAAAGATGCGAACATGCTTTCCCCGCATCTGATCACATAGGTTAGTTCACGTGTCTGCATATATTATCATATATGTGCATCCTCTGCAAGTGCTTGCGCTCTTGTGTACTTTACTGTACAATACTAGATAGAGTATAGTACTACAGTATCTTTATTTTAAGCTCAGGATATCCGGAAGCAAATTTAACAGCAGCAGTGATGTAGCTGGTTTATAGTACTACCCAGACATCACTGGATCTTTTTTTTCCCCCAAGAATGTTAGATAGACTTGAATCCAGCAAGGAATCAGAACCTGTGCCATTAATGTCAGGTGTGAGTGAAATTACAGTTTGCCCTCCCGTCTCCTGTTGCCGGCAATCCTTCAGCGCTATCAGCTCCCACCTCCTCTCCCTCCAGTCAGTAACTCTTCTTGCCTGTTCACTCAGTGCCAACCCTGGTATGCCAGCTGTGTACTGTACTACTGTACTTTTCAAGGTACTATAAGATTAAAAATGTTTATTTTTGTGTTTGTTTTTATGCATTATTTGTGTAAAAAGTATTATGAAGTATTATAAACCTATTACAGTACAGTACTATAGAGCCCATTGTCTTAGTTGGGTACCTAGGCTAACTTGGTTGGAACAAATTGGACTTGCAAACGTGCTCCCAGAATGGAATTCATTTGTAAGTAGGAAACTTACTGTAGAAGTATCTGTACTGGCTGTTGATTTTATTTAACAACAAGGTTTAAAAAGAATTAAGTTTTTAGTAGTAGCTTCTAATTTAGATCTAATTTTAATGACAAAATGAAATGACAATAAGCCCCACCTCCTGCTTCTCTGGCGATTCTCTGGATGAGTCTTAGGGGATTTGGAGGCCTTAAAACTACATGCAAAATTTTGTGGGTATATGTATTTTCTTGAGTAAGTCTGTTGGCCTTCATCATATTCTCAAATAGGGTTCAAACTCAAATAAGATGAAAACAACAGCACTGTTAGGAGAACTCACAGATCAAGACCCTAGCTTCTGCTTGGAGTTGAATTGTAGTGCAAACTCCCATTAATCCAGTGTTTATAAATATATTTTAACAACAATCTATATGAATTACCACATTTTAAGTTACAGAAAACACAATAATACAATAAAAAGTCATATGAAACATCATTTTCCTCTGAAGATCCAGATGACACTTTAGAATCTTGCATGTCTCAGGTGCAACTCACCTTTGAATGCCCACGATATTCCTACAGAACTGCAGTCATGAGAGTCAGATTAGGAAAACTGGATTATCGATCCCCTAGTTCCCTAGACCCAAAGTATTTAATAACCAGGGGACTCCGGTCATTATCAACAGAAGGAAGAAATTTTCCTGAAGGTTGCTTCCTTAATTCTAATATTAATCCATCCAGATTGGGAATAGTTTATTTGCTGTTAGTACTTTTAGTTTGTTATATTGCCTGAAATCCTACTAATGAGAAATAACAAATGAATAAAGTATTTCAGGAATGTGATCACTCTTTAATAAAAATTTTGCAAATGAGATTCCATTAAGGAATGGAGATTGATGTTTTTAAAAACAAGATGAGGCAAGAGCATGTGTTTTGTTTGTTTGTTTTTGATATTTACAGTAAACTTTGTTGGGAAGAGCTAAAATATGGTAAGTTTTGGGGTAAGTTGTTACACAGCAATAGATAGGGCTAATATAGTCGATATCAACTTTCGTCTGTTCCAGAAAAGACACCTCTCTTATTCTTTTATCACATGGACTCTTGTTCCTAGGCCTACCTTGAGTTAGTGGCATGATTTCTATCGTTGAACTTTAAAGGGGGCTAAATAAATAGATTTCTGTGAATAGTCTTCGAAGGTAACCACCATTTTCAACCTTTTGTCTACATGTTCAGAGTTTATAACAATAGATAAGTCAGCTTTTGAAACACAACCCATTTATAAGCAGAGTGCTTCCTGCAAGTATGCTAGCTTTTGATCAGTATGCCATTCTTTTATAAGAGACAATACTTCTTAATACTTTGCCTGGGCAAATGGAAAAAGTTGTCAACCATTTAGCCTATCTCTTAACCAGGTAACCTATAACATACAGATGGTTTAGGTAATAGCAGAGACCTGTCAATTCGATTTCAGGACACATATCTCAGGGCAGTTAACTGGAATAGATGCGAAATATCCTATGTCAAAACCTGTTTTCTGGTCCAGATATCTCTTGGAACAAATGACAGTGCTAAAAGTAATACTACAGGTAACATTTACTTAAGGCTTGTTTATGTGCCAGGTACTAGGCAGGGGATCTGATTTACCTGAGTTCATTTAATCCTTATAGCATCACTCGGATATAATCACTAGTGATACAAAGCATGGGTGTGGGAGTCAGACTGCTTGTGTTTACATCCTGATTTCCCCACTTAGAGTCATATAATCTCTGGCAAACTGTTTAACCTCTTCGTGCTTCAATTTTCTTACCTATGAAGTGGGAGTGATAATCATACCTGCTTCACAGGGCCATAATAAGGATTAATGCATATAGAGCATGTAAAACTTAGCATACCTAGTTCCTAGCACATAGTAAGCGCTCTATCAATGCCAGTGATTGCAATCTTTTAAGTAGATGGAGACGCAGAATCTCAGGGAGATTAGGTAACTTGGCCAGAGTCGTGCTGCCAACAGAGCAGGAGCTCAGTTCCAGATCAGTTTGGTTTCAGAGCTCAAGCACTTAACTATCACTCTACACTGTCCCTCTTGGTTTCTTTCTGCATAAAAATGGAATAATCTGCAGAAAAATATCTAGACTTCTTGGGATATGTTAGGAGAGATCTCTGTTTCATACATCAAAGATTTGCCAGCAACTTGAGACCTCTGCATTGTCCTGTGAAATCCAGTTGGGAATGGAATGGGGAAAAGGTGTTTTTTTTTTTTTTTTTTTAATTGAAATGTGGAAAAGGTGCTTCATCTACTTAGTTGACAGGTTCAGATGCTGCATATTCCCCATCCTGAGAACCCTTTTGTCTGTTGGAGTATGTGGCTGTAGGAAGTTCCTATAAGATGTCTTTGGAATGTGTTCCCGTACCTTTTTCAGGAGGGGATGAAAGCTGTTGGATGGGTATGAACAAGAGTTAGTGATGTGATACACAACTCTGGTGAAGGTAATGCTTTCATCTTTCCGTGGATTACTCAGTAACACAGTGGCTGGAGATTCAGTTTAACCTCTCCTCCAGGGGAGAAGAAATACCAGAAATAGATTACCTGAGGACAGGCAGTTGCCTTCTTGGCCAGGGAAGAGATAAAGGAGATCTCTGGCTCTAGAGACCATCTACCATTCACCAACCTGTGAGCCAAACGTACTTTCAAACAAGTTCGTTGTTTTCATATCTTTGTTTCTGTCTTTAAAAAAATTTTTTAAATTAAATATTCCTATGGATTTCTCTGATCATGCCTGGCTGAAATGAAAGGGAATAGGAGGTCCCAGCTGGGACAGTAATTTAAGAACTAAGCATTGGACTTCCCTCTAGTCCAATGGTTCAGTTCCCTGGCCAGGGAACTAAGATCCTGCATGCTGCTCTGCCAAAAAAAGAAAAAAAAATTCTTGAACTGAATAAAAATAAAAATACAACATATCAACTTAAAAAAAAGTATATATAAAAAAAGAACTAAGCACATCAGTCCTGAAGTTTGGAGGTTGTGGCTGGGCTGGGGGACTTGAAGATGAGGGTGGAATTTGGAAAACCTGGTTTCAGCTTCTAATTTTGCCATCTATTCACTGTGATCTCTAGCAGTGTACTATTGCTGAACTCATTTTCTTGTGTGTTAATAGTGGAAAATAAAATTTGTCCTACCGAAAAAAACAAACAAAAAATTTGTCCTACCTGTTTCATAGCAACACTGTAAGAATCCAATGAGATTTTGAATGTGAAACATCCACTTAACCTACTTTGCTAGTGAGAACTATTAAAGACCATGCCACCTAAATCAAATTGCAAACCAGGGGTACAGGTGAATGCTGGTCATCAGATATCCTTCTTAGGATTGCTACACTCCATTTTTGTTTTTTTTTAAACATATTTTGACTCACTTAGACCTCTTGATCACCACCACATATGTTGCACTGTTTTTTTGTTTTTTTTCAGTTCTATCAGCTTATTGCTACCAACCCATCTCCCTCCACCCTTGTGCACACAGGCTCAGTCATGTAACCCCGTGGACTGTAGCCCGCCAGGCTCCTCTGTCCCTGGACTTTTCCAGGCAAGAATACTGGAGTGGGTTGCCATTTCCTTCTCCATGTTTCACTGTTACA
This sequence comes from Dama dama, assembly GCF_033118175.1. NCBI lineage: Eukaryota > Metazoa > Chordata > Mammalia > Artiodactyla > Cervidae > Dama > Dama dama. The sequence continues at coordinate 37,988,760 of NC_083692.1, forward strand.
ATTACTATATTTCTTTCCCAGGCTCTGTGTGCCCATAGTAGCTGACATTGTGCTCGGAGCAGAAACACTGTAAGTACATGTAATTAATAGATGAAAATATTTTTGTTATAGAGAGTTCATCCATGGCTTTAAATTCCTTTCTAACAAACACTTTTATGTCTTTAAGCTAGTATGTAAAGTCATTTGTAAGAAATTCTTACTGGGAAGGTCAATATGTCTCATAATGACTAGAGATTATTAATATGCTAGTAGTTTGTGTTTATACTAGACTCATTTCAAAGAACGTTACAACCTTTATGAATTAAATTGGGACAAAGAAGCAATGGCAGACAAAGGGACTCTTCTGTGGCCTCTGACAACTGGTGGCTTTAAACAAAGAAAGCCATTGTGTAAGAACTCCCTCCTGGGGTTATTGTGAGGATTGATTAGATTAAAATCTAATCAAAGTGCTTTGACTTTTTCCCAGAATTCTTTTACAAATAAAAATGGCGTTAATTTTTTTTTTTTAAGTATCTTTATATTGGTCCTCGCTGAATCAAATGAAACAAGTTCACCTACTATTTCACTCTCTGTATTCCCTGAAGCAAAAAAACCAGACTAAGCCAACCTAAATTACTTTTAATGGTTTTAAGCTAGTCACCAGTGCACACATGACTGAACAGAATTTAGTACCCTAATCACAAAGATCTTTGTGTATGATTTACATGACACAGTAATGCCTCATAATCACTATGCTACATGGTCATTAGATATAAATTACTGTAATTATCACAACTGTTTTATACTGACCAACAAAGTTATATATTCCTCTTTGTTATTTATATTTTAACAACTCACATTCTGCTTACTCACAAAGAATGTTTCAGGCAGTCTTTCCTTTGGTAGTTCTTCCCTATCTTCAAACATTGTAAATGTTGAAGGTTTTCCCTGATACCAAGTACTGTTTCATCCTCATTGTTTACACAGAAACACATACAGACACCAGATAAAAAATGGGAGCCCTAGATCCAAGTTTCCAGTAGTTGAGGTTCCTTGGGAACCCCTCCTCCGTGGCCTCTTGGTCTCTTCTGTTCCCAGTGACCCAACTGGCCCAGGCTGTTCCTTCCCTGATCCAGAAGGAGCCACTCTGCACGTTCTGGGAGGCAGCAGTTTCTCTGGAGCAGGCCCACATGAGGTCTAGGAACAGTGGAACAAGAAGCCTGTTGGGTAGGCCACCCCAAAAATATGCCTTGATGGCATATTATTTATTTTGAATCAAAGTTATGGCCAATTGAAGAAGAGACACTGTGAACCTTCTCTCTTCCTGAAAGCAGGAAATAAATCTCTTCTTGTGAAAAGTACACTCCCTACATCTGCAGATACAAGGACACCTTATCACCAAAGATAGGGAATTGGAACTGAGAAGCCTATGTAAACAAACCTTCACTACTTCTTTAGCTTACTACCCCAAGCCAAACCTCTGTTTTGATTCTTCACGAATTGGGCACCCAGAACCTAAGTTTCTTTGTCCTGTCGATTCCTCACAAAAAAGTTTGTCTAAAAAGTATAAAACATGGACTTCCCTGGTTTTTGTTGTTGTTCAGTTGCTAAGTTGTGTCCAACTCTGTGACCCCATGAACTGCAGCACGCCAGGCTTCCCAGTCCTCCACTATCTCCTGGAGTTTGTTCAAACTCGGATGGTAAAGAATCTGCCTGCAGTGCAGGAGACGTGGGTTCAATCCCTGGCTCAGGAGGATCCCCTGAAGAAGGAAATGGCAACCCACTCCAGTATTCTTACCTGGAGAATTCCATGGACAGAGGAGCCTGGCGGCTATAGCCCATGGGGTTGCAAAGAGTCAGACATGACTAAACTACTAACACACACACACACACACACACACACACACACACACACACAAGTCCACTGAGTCGGTGATGCCATCCAACCATCTCATCCTCTGTCACCCACTTCTTCTCTTGCTCTCAGTATTTCCAAGCATCAGGGTCTTTTCCAATGAGTCTGTTCTTTGCATCAGGTGCCCAAAGTATTGAAACTTCAGCTGCAGCACCAGTCCTTCCAGTGGTGGTCCAATGATTAAGAATCTGCCTGCCAGTGCAGGGGACATGGTTTTGACCCCTGGTCCAGGAAGATTCCACATGCTGTGGGGCAAATAAGCCTGTGTGCCGCAGCTACTGAGCCCACGCACTCGAGCTCGTGAGCCATACATGGTGTGAGCCTGTGTGCTGCAACTCCTGAAGCACGTGCTCCTAGAGCCTGTGCCCTCCAACAAGAGAAGCTATTGCAATGAGAAGGCTGCACAAAGCAAGGAAAAGTAGCTCCTGCCACTGCAATTAGAGGGGCTTCCCAGGTGGCTCAGCAGTAAAGACTCTACCTGCCAAGCAGGAGACACATGCTCCATCCTTGGGTGAGGAAGATCCTCCTACAGAAGAAAGTGGCAATCCACTCCAGTGTTTTTGCCTGGGGAAATACCACGGACAGAGGAACCTGGTGGGTTTCAGCCCATGGGGTTGCAAAGAGATGGACACGGCTTAGCGACCGCAACTAGAAAAAGCCTGGGTACAGCAACAAAGACCCAGTGTAGCCAAAGAGAAAAAAGTATAAGGTCTGCCTACTTTGGCTACTTCTTAGGTCTCATTCTATGGGTCTTCCATGGGCATGAATTAAAATTTGTTTCTTTTTTTCCAGTAATTTTAAGTCCAGCCACATGAATTCAAGAGGGACAGAGGGAAATTTCCTCCTCCCCAACCAGCCCAGTGTATTAAATGTGGAATCCATCTGGCAGGTGACCAACTGTCCTGGTTGGCTTGGGACAGAGGGGATTCCTAGGGCCTGGGACTTTCACATTACTACGATGAGTTTCCCTTGCAGCAAGAATAGATTCCGGAACCCTGAACATTTGGATTCTGGAGCCCTGGCTGAGTGTTTGTTGGGCAGGTAGAGTATCTTACCTGAGAAAGGCACCTTGTTCCTTTCGGGCCTGTAGCACATGGGGCTGGGTGTTCTCAGGGAACTCTCCAGACATGAATCCTGTTGCATTGAAATGGAAGAGGTCAGAGGTGTTCAAGAGGGAGGCGGCCACATAAGGTAGGGCCCCCGATGACCCTGCTAGAGCCACCAAGGTCCCAGGTCAGTTCTACCAGCTTTGCAGGTGTGGAAACTATCCCTGAGGATCAGGCTGCAGAAATCAGTGTATGCCCTACTGCCCGGACAGCCTGAGGAACTTACTGTGTGGCTGATGCCTTAATTGTCCTGGAGGACACACCTCTCCTGTGGGCCTGGCCCCTTCACAGGGCCGGTGGTAGGAGAAACCAAGTTACCTTGGAGATAGAGCAAAGGTGACAGGGAGTTTTATTGTGATATATTTTCCAGGCCTCATCAACTCTCATGGCCTCTTATGCTTCTGTTTTCCCACTGGGATGTTCTTCCTCATTCTTGGAGGATGTCCAACTCCTGTTCAGCCTTCAAACTCTATAGGTTCTACAGTTTCCCTCCTTCTTTCCCTCCATCATCTCTCTCTCTTCCTCTCCCTCCCTCCTTCCTTCTCATCTTCCTTTTCTCCTTTTATTCAACAAATATTGTTTGAACACTTCTCACATGCCAATCATTAACCTAGGGATTGGGGCTATAAAGTTGAACAAGACAAAGTCTTGATGATAACCCAGCCCCCAGTAGCCCAGTAGTAGTACCACACATTCTAAATCTTTATCACTAATTTCTTCTGGTGATTATATGCAGACTGTTATCTATGTCTCTATATAACTTTTTTAAGTGAAAGTGCAAAATAATATAGCCTTTCTTCTAGGTTGAATTTTAGCTTAGTTGTCCTGAAATCATTCCCCAGGCCTCTATCCAGGGGTGTCATCAGATAACCAACCCCATCCATTGTGTACTGATTCTTATAGTCTGGGGCAGGAAATTCACACACTGTTGCTCTAGCTGCCTTCAGTCTTTGCCATTGTGCTTAGTTCTGAGCTGTGACCTCATAGCTCAGAGCCTGGTCTTCATTTTATAAATAGTTTGTATATTTTTATCCCAATGTGCATTACTTTGCACTTCTTCCCACTAAAGCTTATTTGTCAGTTTTCTGACCGCGCGCTCAGATTTATAGGCTCTTCTGACTAGCCCAAGGACGGGCAGCCTTGTTCTATAAGGGGCCAGATAGTAAATAATTTTAGCTTTGCAGCACTACCCTAGTGTTGGTGACAGTTATCGGCTCTGCTGCTGCGTTGTGAAAGCAGCCATGGATGATAGTAAACAAGCACGATTGTTTTCCCATAAAACTTTATTTATAGACACTGAAATGTGAATGTCACGTAATTTTCACCTGGCACAAAATATTCCATCTTCTTTTGACTTTTTTTCAGCCATTTAAAAATGTGAAAACTTTTCTTAACTTGTGGGCTGCCCAGAAATAGGTGCTGGCTGGATTTGGTTCTTGGGTTGTAGTTTGCTGACCCTGATCTAGACACATTGCTAGTTAGAATTTAGGGATTTTACTGCATTCTCCCTCCGCTTGATCATGTACACATGTCAGTGAGCCCCTTCCTGGCACAGATGCTGGAGGATTCAGGCTCTTTACTCAGGTCCATCAGTCCCTGCTTCCCAATATTCTGTTAAGGCCGCCTACCTGTCCTCATATAGACGGGGTGCAGCTGGGGTCCCAGACCCACAGAGTGATGTGCTTGTGGCTGCCCCAGCTTCCCAGGGGTCCTGTTAAAATGCACTGGACTTTTCAGAATAGAAATCTGACTGAGTCTCCACCCTCCCCTTCACCCCTAGCTCAGGCACTCTAACAGGAAGCCACACTGAACATGCATTGTTTGAGGTTTTGATCACAGCCTTTGTAAGCACAGTTGCCTTATTTGGAATGGTTTTCCTCAACATTCCTTTACCTAATTAATTCTAGGTAAACTCTGGAGCCACTCTCCCCATGGCACTCATAGCACCCCAAGTCTAGATGAGTCCATCTGTTACATGCGCTAATGTCTCACTGTGTAACTTTATTTTCATTAGCGACATTATTTGATTAAGAGCTGCCTCCAACTGCCTTGTTAGACTCTCTGCTCCATGAGAATGGGGGACTGCATGTGTTTGCTCACCGCTGTGTCTCCCACACCTGGTCCTCTGCCTGGCACATAGTAGGTATTCGAAAAGCATTTGTTGAACAGAGGAACCAGAGCCACAGCAGACCTCAGCCTGTTGTCTGGTGCACTATTGTCCATGTATAAGTCTCCCAACTAGAGAATGGTGGAGTCAAAATTTGTCCAAGCCAAGTGCCCACCATCTTTCCATTCTGACATTTTCCTCCCTTCTATGCTTTCTGGTTGGTGATGGTGGTGGGGAAGGTGTGTATGTAACATTCTCACTTTTATAATCTTTTGGGTGATTAGCTGCTTGTTATGACTGGTTACTCATTTTGGTGAATGGTCTTTCCATGTCATATTAGAGTTACATCAAAACTCACATAGGTCTTGAAGTATTACCCTTTCATTTACACCACTCATCATCCATCTACCCAACCCATATTTCTTAGCAGGTTATTTTAGTTTGTTTGGACTATTATAACAAAATACGACAAATCAAATGACATATAAACAACAGAAATGTATTTCTCACATTTCTGGAGGCTTTAAAGTCCAACATCAACAGCATGGTTGTGTTCTGGTGAGGACGCTCTTTCTGGTTCATAGCTGGCCCTTCCTCACTGTGTTCTCACATGACAGAAGAGGCTAGGAAGCTCAGTGGGCTCACCTTTAGGAGAGCACTAATCCTGTTTATTCACTCTCATGACCTAATCACTGTCCAAAGGCCCCACCTTCTAACACCATCACATCAGCGGGCATTAGGATTCCAACATATGAATTTGTTGTAAACCAGACACACTGTGCTATGTGCCAAATATGCTTTAGGCCAAAGAAGTATGTTCTTAAAGTTAAAACTTTGGGGAGTTAGTGGAAGAGGCATTTGTGGGGGAGGTGTGGAAGTAAGGAAGATGAAGAGGAAGGATGGGAAAGAGGACTTCCTATGTAGTTACTACCCTAGGGACTCAAGAGTCAGGAGGAGGCTACTGGTATGATGGGGAAGGCAATGGGAGGTTGATGAGAGTCTTATACACCGGGATAGAAGTGATGGGGTGGAACCAGCAGAATTTCATCCTGGAATGAAATACTGCTTCTATTGGTAGTGGTTTGTGGTTTTCACTTCCCTTCCCAATAAGCCGGTACTTTCCTAGCTCTCTGATGTTCTCATTTACTCTTTTCCAAGCCAGCATAGATTTTGTGTTCTCTGTATAGGTAGCATCCCTACTTATCTTGATAGCCTACCAGTATTGCTACAGTGACCCATTACTATACTGTGTAGAAGAGGTAACTTCATTTTCCCCTTAGTCATGTGTGTGTGTGCATTGTTTGTGGCTGTGTACACAAGTGTGAATAGACTTGTGCATGTTAGAGGTGAAGGACCCTGGTTGTTGTAGTCTGGTCATTAAAATCACGTTCAGACAGGGGTTCTGTTGACTGCTGGAAGAGACATTTACATAAGGCATTTTACTTTAGTGAGTTCACTGTGCATCAGATTCAGAAACTTGATTTTCTTAGGACATTCTAAGAAAGCATTAATTTCTCATTAACCTAAATTATGGGAACTAAAAATACAAACCAGAATATTGTGGGTACGTAAGAAAGTGTATGTAATGTTTTTGAGATACATACTGAAGTAAATGGGGATGAAATGACTTGGGTCTAGCATTTGTTTAAAATATTTTAGTTCGTTTTTAAAAGTGCAGGAATGTGAAGCAAGTATAGGATTTGATAATGCTTTAGCTTGGTTAGTGAGTATTCTGCAGGACCACCAGGAACAAACCTGTAGTCTGACAAAATCAGTCTCACAGCAACGGGGTACTCTGTAGAGCTGTGATGTGCTGCACTCCTCAAAGGACCTCTGGCAACTGTATTCTTTTTTTTTTTTTTCCCCACAGTAGCATTATTTTCATTCTATTTTTTTATTGGATGAAAGATTATTTAAATTCTAATGTGCTTTACATTTTTCAAAAGTTTCACAACACATGATATCATAGAATCCCAAAACACACGTTTTCCCTATCTCTTACCCTTATATTGCCCCTCCTCCCTTCCCTGTCCTCCCTGGTGACCACTAGTTTGTTCTCTATAGCTGTGAGTTAGCAGTATTTTTATGGAATGTCTCAATTAATTACAGAATGAACTTTCCTCGCATGTCTATAAATGAATTAGCACCAGAGACCATTTTTATAGAATGACAGCTAGCTTCAAAAGCATAGAGTGAGGGCTCTGGGTCTGAGCTCTCCTGTATGACGCCCATACTCAGGCACTGGGGTGGTTGCTCAGGCAATAACATTGACCTGTCTGCAGCCAGGAGCTCCTCTCTCTCCTTCTGCTCTTCTGTCCCAGGGTCAGTTCTAGGAACTGTCTCAAGACTTAAGACATCTGATATCTACACACATCCCACTCCCTATCCCCATGTCAAGCACTTAAATCCTGTTCCAGGCTGAAGGAGTGGGCACATCTATTGCTATACCAATGCACCAGGCATCTATTTCTCCTGCTTCCAGCTTCAGGTTTAGCTTTAAGACTTTTCATCTCTGGGATACAAAACAGATTCTGCTAACCCAATTGCTGCTTCAACTTCTGTTCCCACCGGCACCCCCTTGCCATCAGATGTCTTAGGGGCTGAAACCTGAGAAGCCGAAGGGCAAGGTGAGGATTCCTGGCCTTGCGACCTGACCTGTCTGCCTGACTCTCAGCCTTGTTTGCCCTTCACCAGCTCCAGGAATGACAGAGGTGGCTAAAGAGGTGCTAATGATACCTCCCTGGTTTACAAGGCCTTTTCAAAGGCATGATTTAATTTGATCTGCTTGCAGACCTGTGAGATACAGTTTTTCCTATTGGAAGAGATAAGAAACTAGGGCCCCACAAGGTTACATAATATGTTTGCAGTTACAAAGTTAATCAGCAGCAGGGCCATGAAATGAGAACTGAGGTACTCTGTCTCCTGGGGGAGTTTGCTGCTGTGGGGTTTATCTAAGTCCAATTTGTTACTAAACCACTATATTTCTATAATTAAAATGTTATTTGTAGCCACCTAGTTGTATTACCACAGAAGATGAATCATGATTAGCAGCAGGCTGAGATTGTTCAATGGGCTTCCTTCATAGCTTGGTTGGTAAAGAATCTACTTGCAATGCAGGGAAGATTGATAGCCAAATGCTGTGTTTCATCTCCATCCATGTATGAATGTACTGTTTTTCGTAATTTTTCATCACGAGGAGTCAGTAGGTAATATATAGTTGATAAATCAAGAAAAAGAGGCATAGATATATTACATACAGTTTTCAAATGGTAATCAACGATAGACCTTAGAAACTTAGTTAAACCTCCAAGTAATGGGTGTAGGAGTGGTGGGGTTGGTGGTGGGAGATTTTTGTTTCTCATTTTAGGTACTTTCCGCACAGTCTGAATTTTTAGAACAAGTCATGTGTATTACTTTTAAATAAAAATTTTAAAAATGGAAACAAGAATGGAAATAAAAAGTATTCCCTCAGTGAGTGATTACTTAGTCATATGTAATACTAGGCAGTCATTAGAAAAACTAAGGTCCATGTATACAAATTTTAAGTAAGGAAAACAAATTGCAGAATGGTGTGGTTAGGATAACATCATTTATTTCAAATATTGTGTGTATACATATGCATGTGAGTGTGTGTGCACACCACACTGGGAAGGTACATATTAAAGTGATAGCAAAGTATAGGGATACATAGCAAAGTGGGAGGAAAGATTTTATAATATTCTACACTTTATATACTGTTGTCCCACTGTTTTTTTTTTAATTTTTATTTTATATTGGAGTATAGTTGATTCACCGTGTTGTACTGTTTGTTTTTTCAAGGAGCGTGCATTGAATATGAATGTATGGAATGTTCTGCAGGTTCAAAACCAAAGTGATTCTGAGTGTTTCCTTTCCCTTTTTTGCTATGAAAAGGGGCAAGTGTGATTGTACTGTGTTAGGTATAAGGGTCAGGATATTACACTGACTTGTAGGGAGGAAATTCACTGGTTCTCCACTTGTGAGTATTGTTCCCAAAGGGAAGTTTGTGAATTGAATCGGTCCACTGTCGTGCCTTAATGTCATCATAGAGCTGACCAAGAATCTGATTCATGTTTCTTTTTATGCAGTTCCATTTCCTTCTTCTGCTTAGTTTTGAGCAAGAGTGTGTGGAATTTAAATTTCCAAGTCTAGTATCTGATGATTGTGGCAAGGTATCTGTCCCACACTTTGGAGTTCTGGACTTGGGGTTTTGACTAACCCTGATATTAGTTAGAATTCTTTGGCAATTCAAATATTTTTGTATTTTATTTTATTGTGGAAAGAACACTTAACATGAGATTTAACCTCTTAACAAATTTTCGCATGCGTGTTCAGTCCCTCAGTCGTGTTGTACTCTTTGTAACCCTATGGACTGTAGCCTGCCAGGCTCCTCTGTCCGTGGGATTTCTTAGGCAAGAATACTGGAGTGGGTTGCCGTTTCCTTCTCCAGGGGATCTTTCCAACCCAGGGATCAAACTCCATCTCCTGCATTGGCAGGAGGATTCTTTACTACTGAGCCACCTGGGAATCCCAACGAATTTTTAAGTGTTTGATATATTATTGTTGACTTCAGATACAATAATCATACAGCAGATTTCTAGAACTTACTCATATTTTTAATTTTTTTTGTTCCAGTTTTATTGAGATAAAATTGACATACAGCACTGTACAAATTTAAGGTGTATGGCATAATTATTTGTCTCACATGCATCATGAAATGATTACCACAGTAAGTTTGGCAAACATCCATTATCTCATATAGTTTAAAGAAATAGAAAAAAATTTTTTTTATGATGAGAAATCTCAGGATTTACTATCTTAACAACTTTCATATATAACATACAAGTGTTAATTATTTTTCTCATGTGGTACATTTCATCCCTAGTACTTATTTATCTTATAACTGGAAGTTTGTATCTTTCGACAGCCTTCATCCAATCGCCCCTCCTCCCACCCTACCTCGGGTAATCACATTTCTGATCTCTTTCTCCATGAGTTTGCTTTTGAAGTATAATTGGCCTACAACACTATACACAACATAGTGATTGTATATTGCTATACATTTCAAAATTATCACCACAATAAGTCTAATTACTGTCTGTCACCATTCAAAAATATTACATAATTATTGATTATATTCTCCACACTGTACATTTCATGCCATGACTCATTTATTTTGCATCTAGAACTCTGTACCTCTTAATCTCCCTCACCTATTTCTATCTTCTGCCCACCCCGTTCCCTCTGGCAACCACCCTTTTGTTCTCTGTATCTAAAACTCTGTTTCTATTTGGTTATGTTTGTTCATTTGTTTTGTTTTTTAGATTCTACATGTAAATGAAATAATATAGTATTTGTCTTTCTCTTGTGTGACTTATTTCACTTAGCATAATATCTTCTGGGTCCATCCACATTTTTGAAAATGGCAAGATTTCATTCTTTTTTATGGCTGAGTAGTATTCCACTTCATAGGTGGGGCTGAATCTTTGCCTGGTAGTTGTTTGATCCAGTACTGATGCCAGCAGGCTGGTGGGTGGGTCAAGTCCTGGTACTAATAAGCCAGAGGGAGGATTCCAAAATGGCACTTGCCAGCACAATATCCTCGTGGTAGATGATTCCCCAGAGTGGATGCTGCCAACGTCTCTGTCTCCAGGGTGAGCTCCGGTTGCCTCCTAACTTTCCAGGAAGCTTTCCAATAGCAGTTGGTGGGACTGACCCAGGCTTCTTTTGAATTACTATGTCTGTCCTGAGTTCTGGTGTGTGTGAGCTTTTGTGTTCTCCCTTTAAAAGTGGACTCTATTTCCAACAACCCTATGGATGGGTCTCCTGAAAGTAAGCCCAACTGGCCTTCACCATCAGACATTCTGGTGATTCCTCTTCCTGGTGTAGAACCCTCAGGCTGGGGAGCTTGATGTGGGATTCAGACCCTGTGTTCCTTGGGGTGATCCTCTGCAATTGTAATTATCTTCTCATTTGTGGGTCGCCCACCCCAGGGCTATGAATCCTGGCTAGACCAAGTCTCCACCCCTCCTACCCTCTCACTGTGGTTCCTTCTTTATATCTTTAGTTGTAGGAGATCATTTCTACTAGTCCCCAGGTCATTCTCATTAATAGTTTCTCTGTAAGTAGTTATAATTTTGGTGTGCCTGTGGAAGAAGGTGAACTCAGGGTTCTCCTGCTCCACCATCTTGACCACACTCCCTCATTTTTCTTTTAATTAAAAGAGGTTAAATTTACAAACACTTTAAGATAACTTGGGAACTATGCAGTAAAAAAAAGAATGAATCCTTCAAATTACAAAGATTTTGCTAGTATGCAAACTGCCAGTTCCTCTAAACCTGGCCTATCCAATCTACTTAACTGATTTGTTGTCGTTCAGTCACTAAGTCACATCCAACTCGTTGTGACCCCATGGACTGCAGCATGCCAGGCTTCCCTGTCCTTCACTATCTCCCTGAGTTTTCTCAAACTCATATCCAGTGAGTCAGTGATGACATCCAACCATCTCATCCTCTGTTGCCCCCTTCTCATTCTGCCCTCAATCTTTCCCAGCATTAGGGTCTTTTTCAATGAGCTGGTTCTTCGCATCAGGTGGCCAGAGTACTGGGGCTTCAGCTTCAGCATTAGTCCTTACAATGAATATTCAGGGTTGAAATCCTTTAAGTAGTAATTTTTCTAACAAAGTTTAGTTGGAGAATGAGTAATATGTTTATGCCTTTGACAAAGATAACAAGTATGGTATTGCTGTGCTTGAGAACAGAGAATATAAATCCTGGCTAATTTTATTGTTCTGGCCTATCAAAACTCAAAGAACATGTGAGGTTCTGCCTGTCCAGTGAGGATAGGCAAATATAATAGCAGGTGTGCTAGGTGGACACATGTTTTTATCCTACAGATCTTATGGTTGTTCCTCTTCATCTCCATTAGGAAAATACATAGGGAGTAATAAATTTTAAGAGTAATCTTTATCTGTGAGCAGTTTAGAATCTCTGAGCATCTCTGAGCAGTTTTTATGTTCAAGTACAGAGCTATTTACATAGCTTATATTGTGCTTTCAGTCCATATGCTGTCCTACTCTGTGCTTCTCATATGTCCAGGCATTTTAGTTCCAGGCTGACTCTGGCCACATCACTGGTTGAAATTCTTCTAGGATGTCTGTGGTTTTTTGTTTGACCATGAGTAGTAGCTCAGTTCAGTTCAGTCGCCCAGTTGTGTTCGACTCTTTGTGACCCCATGAACTGCAGCACGCCAGGCCTATCTGTCTATCACCAACTCCCGGAGTCCACCCAAACCTATGTCCATTGAGTCGGTGATGCCATCCAACCATCTCATCCTCTGTCATCCCCCGAAGCTCCTGCCCTCAATCTTTCCTAGCATCAGGGTCTTTTCAAATGGGTCAGCTCTTCGCATCAGGTGGCCAAAATATTGGAGTTTCAGCTTCAAAATCAGTCCTACCAAAGAACACCCAGGACTGGTTGGATCTCCTTGCAGTCCAAGGGACTCTCAAGAGTCTTCTCCAACACCACAGTTCAAAAGCATCAATTCTTCAGCGCTCAGCTTTCTTTATAGTCCAACTCTCACATCCATACATGACCACTGGAAAAACCATAGCCTTGACTAGATGGACCTTTGTTGACAAAGTAATGTCTCTGCTTTTAAGTATGCTATCCACGTTGGTCATAACTTTCCTTCCAAGGAGTACGCATCTTTTAATTTCATGGCTGCAATCACCGTCTGCAGTGATTTTGGAGCCCCCCAAAATAAGGTCAGCCACTGTTTCTACTGTTTCCCCATCTATTTGCCATGAAGTGATGGGATCGGATGCCGTGATCTTAGTTTTCTGAATGTTGAGCTTTAAGCCAACTTTTTCACTCTCCTCTTTCACTTTCATCAAGAAGCTCTTTAGTTCTTCTTCACTTTCTGCCATAAGGGTGGTATCATCTGCATATCTGAGGTTATTGATATTTCTCCTAGCAATCTTGATTCCAGCTTGTGCTTCTTCCAGCCCAGCGTTTCTCATGATGTACTCTGCATATAAGTTAAATAAGCAGGGTGACAATATACAGCCTTGACATACTCCTTTTCCTATTTGGAACCAGTCTGTTGTTCCATGTTCCACAGTTTTTTGTGATCCACACAGTCAAAGACTTTGGCATAGTCAATAAAGCAGAAATAGATGTTTTTCTGGAACTCTCTTGCTTTTTTGATGATCCAGCAGATGTTGGCAACTTGATCTCTGGTTTCTCTGCCTTTTCTAAAACCAGCTTGAACATCTGGAAGTTCACGGTTCATGTACTGCTGAAGCCTGGCTTGGAGAATTTTGAGCATTACTTTACTAGTGTGTGAGATGAGTGCAATTGTGCAGTAGTTTAAGCATTGTTTGGCATTGCCTTTCTTTGGGATTGGAATGAAAACTGACCTTTTCCAGTCCTGTGGTCACTGCTGAGTTTTCCAAATCTGCTGGCCTTTGAGTAGTAGGCTGGCCTTTAAATCCCCATGTTTTTATGATGCCTCAAAAACCTTTACCAGTGTGATTTTTGTTGTGACATTCATATACTGTCTGGGAGAAAATGAGCAGCATGACAAGGAATGCCTAGTTTAAGGACAGTGTTGTCTGTTTTTATGAAAGGTTTTTAACCTTCCATACTGGCAGCAAGTCAAGTTTCTAGTAAATTTCCAATATAGATGTAAATTTACATAAATGTGATACAATTTTTCTTCCTACAGTTAGGGCTGCCATTTTTCCATTATGGTTCTTCTTTGGAGTGTATTTTAGGATGTGACAATCTTGTATTTTGTCACCATATCCTTTTGACCATCCTTAGTCCATAAAGGCATCACTCCCAGCTTCAGTGTGATAAGGTCAACTTAAGAGGAACCTGGTTCCCAAGGATGTAAAGGCCATGGTTCATCTTTTAATGGACGTAGTTTACTCACTAATTGGGCTTTTTTTTTTTTTTTTTTTATCAGAGATCAACTGCTTAACAATATTTTCTTTGCAAAGATGCTTAGTCCATCAAGTGCAACTCTTCCTGTGGGGTCTTATAACAAAGAGCCAGGTGTTCCTTCTCTTCCCCAAGCCCTGAGCAGCACCTGGGCTACCTATGCCTCAGCCCAGTGTGGACTAAAAAATATAGTCACAGCCTGAAAGTAGAGAGTTGTTTTATTTGGTGGGAATGCTTAAGACTCTGAGTCAGGGAGATAGCATCTCAGTAGCTCTGAGAAAACTGCTCCAAGGAGGCAGGAGGGGGAAGTCACGCTATATACAAGTTTGCAACAAAGGGAGCAGGCAGTCTGAACATCAAAGATCAGGTTATCAAGTTAAGGAATTTAGTATTCTATGTATGGGAAGATGCAAGCCTCTGGGCTCACTGAGTTCATTCCTTTCATGTGCACTTCAGCTATCTGGTCCAATCCTGTTTCCTTGTTCACCTTGCTTCTTGCATTCCCCCAGCTCCTCAGCAATCACTGTGGTGGGTGGCCGCATGCTCTGGATCAGTTTTTGGAGTCCTCATTCATATTTGGAGGCCCAAAATTGCTGATAGCTGTGGCATTTCTTGTTGATTGATATGGAAGGACATATTTTCATTTCACATCAGCATCTGTGCACTGGTCCGCACTGGCAACCTCCAACCACGTGTCCTGTGGCTGGAGAGATGTCTTTTTGAGACACTTTTAGGCGTCCCACCACTCTGTTTTCAGGGCTTCTCTGCCAAGGGTCAGACATCTGTGATCTATTCAGCCAATGATCTGGTTGGAACTTATTCCTTTTGCTTAACTGAAATTTTGTGCCCCTTAAGTCCTCATTTCCCTCACCTCCCAGCCCTTCACCATTCCATTCTTTGATTTTATGAATTTGACTATTTTTGATACCTGTTATAAGTGGAATCGTGCAGTCATCTGTCTATGATTGGCTGATTTCACTTAGAGTAATATCCTCAAGATTCATGTATCTTATTGCATATTGCAGAATTTCTTTCTTTTTAAAGGTGGAACATCCATTGTGTTTGTGTGTATATATCAATCATATTTTCTTTATCCATTTATCTGTCATTGGACATTTGTTTTCACATCTTTGCCATTGTGAATAGTGCTACAATGAACATAAAAGTGCTAAGATATTTGAGATCCTGATTTCAATTCTTTCAGAAATGGGATTGCTGGATCATATGGTAGTTCTATTTTTAATTTTTTAAGGAAGCTCCATGATTGAGCATGTGGAGCAGAGCCTAATAACCTGATCACCTTCATACGCTGTATGGTGAAGGGGGAACATTTATTTACCTGAGACTTAAGAGACTTTAGGGTGTATCTGTTACCTTAACTAGTATGGGTATTTTTAAATGCCTGTACTATAATTGTTTACCCAGCTGGTAGAGTCATTAGTATTGACTCCTTCAAGTAATTACTACATTTTTGTTTCCTTTTCAGTAAGTTAATTTTAGGGGTCCTGCTGGCATCTTAGAATTTTGAAAGAAAAATTTCACTGGCTTGTCAAAGCTAAAGCTCTATAGTGTCTATATATAAAGTAAAACAAAGCTTTGAATTATAACATATCTTAAAAATAGGGCTGTTAGCAATTACTGCAGCTGTTATATTTTGGGGCATGCCTGTACATATGTACACATATATGTGTTTTTTTTCCCATTTATTTTTACTAGTTGGAGGCTAATTACTTTACAATATTGTAGTGATTTTTGCCATACATTGACATGAATCAGCCGTGAATTTACATGTGTTCCCCATCCCGATCCCCCCTCCCACCAATGTATGGGTTTTTAATTGAACTATTCCTTGCTTCTGATAATAAGGAAGCCTAAGTGAAAAGACTTTTTATATGCAATAACTGGTATTTCAAACAAGTTAAATGTGGCTTTGTTCATTGCTCCATTAAAAGTGATAATTTCAAAAAAATAGGGCTTTTAGTGTTGGTGTAGAGGAGATACTAGTGTGTTCTCCAGGGTAAGACAGTCAAGTCTTCCATCATTTAGCACAATCTATATAATCATTTATAAAAATTATATATTCAATATGTGCTTGTTGTTGTTCAGTTGGTTAGTGGTGTCAGACTCTTTGGGACTACATGGACTATAGCATGCCAGGCTTCCCCGTCCTTCACCACCTCCCAGAGCTCAGATTCACATCCATTGAGTCAGTGATGCCATTCATCCAATATGTGCTTAGACATTGGGAACCCAAGGATAAATGAGACAAGCTTACTTCTTTTAACCATGGCATTTTTAATCACATATTTACCTGGCTGACTATGGGCAAGCTACTAATCTCTGTGAGCTTTAGTTATTCCATTTGTAAAATGGAAGCAATATTACTGTTACGTTCTTTCTAGGATTCTGATGGAGCCTTGTTGCTGTTCACTTCTAAGTTGTGTCAGGCTCTTTGCAACCCCATGGACTGCAGCATGCCAGGCTTTCCTGTCCTTCAGTATCTCCCTGAGTTTGCTTAAACTCATGTCCATCGAATTGGTGATGCCATCCGACCATCTCATTCTCTTGTCATCCCCTTCTCCTCCTGGCTTCAATCTTTCCCAGCATCAGGGTCTTTTCTAAGGAGTCAGTTCTTTGCTTCAGGTGGCCAAAGTACTGGAGCTTCAACTTCAGCATCAGTCCTTCCAATGAATACTTAGGATTGATTTCCTTTAGGATTGACTGGTTTGATATTCTTGCTGTCCAAGGGACTCTCAAGAGTCTTCTCCAGTACTACAGTTTGAAAGCATCAATTCTTCGATGCTCAGCCTTTCTTTATGGCCCAACTCTCACATCCATGTATGACTACTGGAAAAATCATAGCTTTGACTAGACGGACCTTTGTTGGCAAAGTGATGTCTCCGCTTTTTAATACACTGTCTAGGTTTGTCATAGATTTTCTTCCTAGAAACAAGTGTCTTTTAATTTCATGGCTGTGGTCACCATCCTCATTGATTTTGGAACCCAATAAAATGAAATCTGACACTGTTTCTATTGTTTCCCTACTATTTGCCATGAAGTGATGGGACCAGATGCCTTGATCTTAGTTTTCTGAATGTTGAGTTTTAAGCCAGCTTTTTCAGTCTCCTCTTTCACCTTCATCAAGAGGCTATTTAGTTTCTCTTCACTTTCTGCCATTAAAGTGATATCATCTGCATATCTGAGGTTATTGATATTTCTCCCAGCAATCTTGATTCTTGCTTGTGCTTCATCCAGCCCAGCATTTTGCATGATATACTCTGCATATAAATTAAATAATCAAGGTCACAATATACAGCTCTGTCATACTCCTTTCCCAATTTTGAACCAGTCCGCTATTATCATGTCTAGTTCTAACTGTTGCTTCTTGACCTGCATACATGTTTCTCAGGAGGCAGGTAATGTGGTCTGATATTCCCATCTCTTTAAGATATTCCACAGTTTGCTGTAATCCACATAGTCAAAGGCTTTAGTGTGGTCAATAAAGCAGAAGTAGATGATTTTTTGGAATTCCCTTGCTTTTTCTGTGATCCAGCATATGTTAGCAATTTGATATCTGGTTCCTCTGCCTTTTCTAAGTCCAGCTTGTTCATTTGGAAGTCTTGTTTCACGTACTGCTGAAGCCTAGCTTGAAGGATTTTGAGCATGATCTTGCTGGCATGTGAAGTGAGCATAAAAGCAGATTAAACGTGTAACACAGTGCCTTTTCTATACTAAGTACTTAGTAAATATCAGTTTGTCTTTTTTAAAAGATTTACTATCATTCGTGGTAGTTGGTAGTTAGATTTCCAAAGAGCAATTCTTAGCTTTAACTCTGCCTCAGTCCATGGAGTCACAAAGAGTCAGACACAAGTGAGCAACCAACACACTCACTTTCACACTGAATCAGCATCACCAGAACTTTACGTCATCTTGGTGAGGGACTTCCTTACACTGGGGCTACTGAGTCAACACTGTTCTCCCCAAAAGCAGTTTTATAAGAATTTTCATTTGTTGTTGATTATTTGGTAAGTCGTGTTTGACTTGTTTTCAATTTTGGCTAATTCTAATTTATTTTTCTTTGTTTTTGGCTGGTGTTTTGGTGTCATATCTAGAAATCCCCTTGCCTAATCCAAAGTCATAAATATTTACACGCTTGTTTCTGTTTTGTAGCTTTAGCTCTTACATACAGGTTTATAATCCACTTGGAGTTAATTTTTGTGTATGATATGAGATAAGGGTCCAAAGTGATTCTTTTGTATGTGAATATTCAGATGTCCAAGCATCATTTGTTGAAAATTATTCTTGGCATTGACATATTCTTGACATTGAACTATCTTGGTCCTGTTGTGGAAAAGCAGTTGAACACAAATCAGTTTTCATTCCAATCCTAAAGAAAGGCAATGCCAAAGAATGTTCAAACTACAGCACAGTTACACTCATCTCATAAGCTAGCTAAGTAGTGTTCAAAATTCTCCAAGTGAGGCTTCAACAGTATGTGAACTGAGAACTTCCAGATGTTCAAGCTGGATTTAGAAAAGGCAGAGGAACCAGAAATCAAATTGGCAACATCCATTGGATCATTGAAAAGGCAAGAGAATTCCAGAAAAACATCTACATCTGCTTCACTGAATACGCTAAAGCATTTGACTGTGTGGATCACAATAAACTATGGAAAATTCTGAAAGTAATGGGAATACCAGACCATCTCAGCTGCCTCCTGAGAAATCTGTATGCAGATCAAGAAGCAACAGTTAGAATCGGACATGGAACAGAGGACTGGTTCCAAATTGGGAAAGGAGTACATCAAGGCTGTATATTGTCACCCTGCTTATTTAACCTATATGCAGAGTATATCATGCAAAATGCCAGGCTGGATGAAGCACAAGCTGGAATCAAGATTGCTGGGAGAAATATAAACAACTTCAGATAACACCACCCTTATGGCAGAAAGCAAAAAGGAACTAAAGAGCCTCCTGATGAAAGTGAAAGAGGAGAGTGAAAAAGCTGGCTTAAAACTCGACATTCAGAAAACTAAGATCATGGCATCCGGTCCCATCACTTCATGGCAAATAGATGGGGGAACAATGGAAACAGTGAGAGACTCTGTTTTGGGGGGCTTCACAATCACTGCAGCTGGTGACTTCAGCCATGAAATTAAAAGATACTTGCTCCTTGGAAGAAAAGCTACGGCAAAACTAGATAGCATATTTAAAAGCAGAGACATTACTTTGCTGACAAAGGCCTGTCTAGTCAAAGCTATGGTTTTTCCAGTAGTCATGTATGGATGTGAGAGCTGGACCATGAAGAAGGCTGAGCATCGAAGAACTGATGCTTTCAAACTGTAGTGCTGGAGAAGACTCTTGAGAGTCCCTTGGACTGCAAAGAGATCAAACCAGTCAATCCTAAAGGAAACCAGTCCTGAATATTTGCTGGAAAGACTGATGCTGAAGCTGAAGCTCCAATATTTTGGCTACCTGATGCGAAGAACTGACTCCTTAGAAAAGACCCTGATGCTGGGAGAGATTGAAGGCAGGAGGAGAAGGGGATGACAGAGGATGAGATGGTTGGATGGCATCACCAACTCGATGGACATCAGTTTGAGCAAGCTTCAGGAGATGATGAAGGACAGGGAAGCCTGGCGAGGTGCTGTCCATGGGTTGCAAAGAGATGGACATGAGCGAGCAACTGAACAACAAAAACAAACATATGAGTTTATTTCTGGACTCTCAATTCTATTCCATCAATCTATACACCTATCCTTCTGCATAGTTTACAGTGTAGTTCTAACTTGCATTTGTGTTTTCCTGATGACTAATAATTGCCCTAGAGGTTTTTTTTTTTTTGCCCTTTCCCGTCAATCCCTTTCTTTACTCCTTAGAACTGACCACTGATTTGATTAGGTTTTTTTTTTTTTTTTTTACCTTACATCAGTCTTTGCTGTTCTAGAACTTATATAAAAGGAACCACACAGTATGTACCTATTCAGTATAGGCTTCTTTCACGCAACATAATGTTTTTGAGATTGACCTGTTGGGGCCAGTGTGAAGAAAGCAGGAGAGACTCCATCTTGAAGCCTGTCATCCATCTTAAAGACAGGATGTGAACTGGACCTGAACCCTACCCAAGAGTGAGGAAACTGTTGCTAGTGAAAACCAGGTCTCCTGGAGACTTCCCTCCCCTACAACCGGAGATTGTAGTTGAGGTCAGGCCACCCCTGTTAGATTAACCATGGAGACATCCCCCCTTGATGTATAATCTTTGTTCCCCCCTTTAACCTTAATTGTTTGTTTTCCTAGCACCTACTTGTTGTAAACCTCAACCATATACAACAAAGAGGTTGCTAACATGTAACCAGTCATGTAGTGGAGGGTATAAAACTGGGCCTCTCAGAAACATCAGGGTCCTTGTTGGGAACTGATTCCCCTTGGACCCGCTGGCGTAATAAATTGTACTCCACTGTCTTGAGTGTCCTTTGCGACACTCAAGTGTGTTTTGCAACTGCGATTTCCACAACATTTCTGGTGCATTGGCTGGGAAGCCCTTGGAGAGACAGGCCCATTGAGCCTCTGCCTGTAACTTGCTGGGACGAGAGCCTCTGGGAGAGGAAGGTGCCTCTCCCTCCAGATTGACTCTTGTTTTAGCAACTCGTCCTTCCAGGTGGACTTTACAAGACTGTGGACGACAGAAGTGAAGTGTGCAGGTAGGTCTCACTGTAATAGTGGAAAAGGGGCCTGATCAACCTCTTGGGGCTGGATGAGTCTACGGTGGCTGTGTCCTCATAGGCTCAGTGGGAAATTGTTTATTGAAATAACTGGTACTCTGTTAACCAGGCCTGTACTGATTGTCAACATATCCTTTGGTTTCCAAGGGACTGTCCCCTTTGCCGAGACACCCTCCCATTCTTCTTAGGGACTCAGGGACCTCCTGAGCATTGCTTGGGGTCAGATTGGGAACTGTGGCTTTGGACACATTTGCCTACATCAGCCAGTGATAAGACCATCTTGGATTTTCAACGGATCAGACTTGTACAGAGAAGAGTTCGTGGAAGACTTAATTGATTGGCTCTGGCTGGCTGCTGAGAGAGCAAGAAAAGCATGAGAGGTATTACCATTGAAAGACTTAGCAGGTAAAACCCTTTTCACCCCAGTCATAGCTGAGGTAAAGTGGTAGTTGCCTTGTTTCTTTGAGTGGAGACATCAGCAGTGGCTGGGATATAAGACCCTGGCAAAGGAGCGACAAAATAGAAGTTGGACTTGCCATAAGTGATAAAAGGAAAGTAAAAGCAGGATGGGTGGTGGAGAATCCAAGCCGACCATTTTTGAATGCATGATTAAAAACTTCAGAAAGGGCTTTGGAGGAGACTATGGCATAAAGTTAACCCCAAACAAGCTTAAAACCTTTTGTGGATAGACTGACCATCCTTTGGGGTAGGATGACCTTCAGAGGGAACCCTAAAATTGGACAAAGTTCGGGCTGTGTACTCTGTGATAACCAGGCAGCCAGGCCACCCAGATCAGTTTCTGCATATTGACTCATGGCTACTAATTGTGCAAAACCCACTCCCTTGGGCCTGGGTATGTTACCTTCAAAAAAGAGAAAGCGAGATTTTACTGGCTCAGGCAGAATCCAGGCAAGAAAAGCTGAAAAAATATATATAATGATCCAGAGGAAGAGGAGCGCCCACTTCCTCCCCCATACTGGGGAACACGACAGGGACTCCCAGGCGTCTGAGGTCTGCAAAGAAACCTCAAGAGAGAGAGGTTTTGCAGATGCCTTTAGGAAAGTCCAGGTGGCACTGCAGACCGGCATATTCATCCTGGCCCCACTGCTCTTTACTACCAGCCGTTCTCCATATATAAGGAAAGGGGGCTATTAACTGCAACTGACAAAGAGATAAAAAATAAAGATAAAATTCTGCTGCTGTTGGAAGCAGTGTGGGAACCCGCTGCAGTGACACCATTTTCTCTAGACACTACTGTATACCCATACTCATCGGGAGATTTAGTATGGGTAAAGGATTGGAAGCAACAGACGCTGTCCCCGCCCACCTGGAAAGGGCCATACACAATTGTACTAACCACTCCCACTGCAGTTAAAGTTGCAGATGTTACTCCCTAGATTCACCAAGAAGAAAAGGGGCCTTGGACTGCCCATCCTAACCTGGAGGAACCACTGAAGACCTGATTTGTCTTCCACCAGCGACTACAGATTCAGGATGGAGCCGCTGCAGATAATTCTGCTGTTCCTGATCAGCACGATGATCCTACCGGGAGTGCAAGCTTAGGATAATGTGTTCCTGTCCTGGGCCCACGTGTATACAAACTTCCACAGTACTTCTAACTGTTAGGTTTGTGGGGCCATGCCTTTGTCAGTGATGGATGTACTCTCTTGGTGGGTGTCTCCCCTATGCAGAGGGGACTTCAGCTCCCTCTGCTCATTTTTGAGACAGCAACGAGAGGTGTTTGCTTCCTCGGTAACTCACAACCTGTCACTTCTTACTTGGTATAACCTGGACTTTAGCCAGATTGATCAAGGCCATGGGATAACATGTGAGGTAAAATGACCAAAGCCTATACCTTTTACTTGAAAAATAAAAGGAATGAGAACTCAGTGACCAGTAAGAAGGGCCAATCCATCAGGTAATTTGATTAATTTTACAAGATATGGGATGAATATTTTTGGATGACCCCAGAAAAAGGCCAACCTATTGTCCCTGCCTATCTGTTGGGAACAAAGAGAGCAAGAAGTTGGATTTGGTGATCATCCCATAGATCGAAAAGAACTAAAATATGTGGGATACTTGTCTTCTGAGGAACGTGAACAAATATTGAAGGTCACTTATTGCCCAGATTTACCAGCTTGCTGGCCTGGCTTAGACTGGAAGTACAACCCTGGGGTCTGATGGGTGGCCCCTAATGGCACCCAATGACTGTGTGGATCAAATTTATGGCCTTGGCTTCCAGTCGGCTGGGTCGGCTGCTGTACATTAGGATTTGCCTTTGCTCATGGAAGTTTTAAGCCATCCTACAACAAGCCCCAGTAAATTTGCCTTATTTACATGCACAGTGGGCAAGGTCTGTGATGATTAAAGTAAAAGCTCTGACTAACTTCACAAAACAGGCCCTCTTGGACAACGCAAAGGCAATCCAAGCTTTAAATGAAGAACAGATACAAATGAGAAAGGCAGTGATTCAAAATCAAATGGCTTTAGACATACTTATGGTCACCCAAGGAGGGATCCCTGCTGTAATTAAAATAGAATGTTGTGTATATATCCCTGATTTATCCGGCAACATATCAGCCACTCTAGAAAACATGAAAAACCAGGTAAAAGCTATGTCTAATGATAATCCTCCTTTTCAGATGTCGGTATTTTCTTGGATCAAAGGTGATTGGTAGAAAAGTTTTTGTAATTATTTTGTTAATCATTATATTATTAATTTTTGGGCCTTCTATTCTCCAGTGTATAACTCGATGTGTAACCTCCAGACTGACAACCCTGCTGCAGTTACTTAGTCCCTGTGTGCTGTACTTACCCACGACTGATGCCCAATGTTAAAGATAAGATGAGCATCAAGAAGGGGGAATGTTGGGGTCAGTGTGAGGAAAGCAGGAGAGACTCCATCTTGAAGTCTGTCATCCATCTTAAAGACAGGATGTGAACTGGGCCTGATGTCTGCCCATGAATGAGGAAACTGTTGCTAGTGAAAGCCAGGTCTCCTGGAGGCTTCCCTTCCCTACATGTAGAAGACAACTGGAGATTGTAGTTGAGGTGAGGCTGCCCCTGTTAGATTAACCATGGAGACATCCCCCCTTGATGTATAATCTTTGCTCCCCCCCTTTAACCTTAAATGTTTGCTCTCCGAGCACCTACTTGTTGTAAAACTCAATCATATACAACAAAGAGGTTGCCGACACGTAACCAATCACATAGTTGGGGGTATAAAATTGGGCCTCTCAGAAACATCAGGATCATTGTTGGGAACTGATTGCCCTTAGACCCGCTGGCATAATAAACTGTACTCCACTGTCTTGAGTGTCCTCCAAGGTGTGTTTTGCGTCTCTGGATTCCACAACACACCCATGTTATTATTTGTGTCAGTCGTTTGTTTCTTTTAGAAGAAATTTTTATTATGAAGATTTTCTAATTTATTTCAACTTCTTTCTTTTTCATGTAATTTCTGTGTGAAAAATTCTAGACTACTAGCTAATTTTTTACATTTCTCATCCAGTAGCTGATTCCTTTAATTTTGGTACAGTTTTAAGTCTGTTCAGTTTTGAGTCTCTAACTTTTCATTTATTCCTGTTTTTTTTTTTTTAATCATGCCTGTGTAGTTTCCTTCTTAGAGTCCCTTGAAGGCGATACCATTTTTTCTTCCTTTCAATGTTCATATTGACATCTTTTTACTAACTTGCTTATTTAAGTATGTATTTATCCAAACATTTTATTTTTTCCAACTTAGATTTTATTTTTCCTCTTGAGTTATTCAAATACATTCTTAGTTTAGGATGCCTACTGATTTCTAGAAAATTTGCTAGTATAATTTGTGATATTTGGGGAAACCCTCTAGATGTAGAAGGAACCCAATTCCTTCCCTGCTCTTTTTCTTTTTTTCAGGTGCATCTTTGCAGATGAGTCTGGAAGCATTACTTGCAAAAATATGCATTTGCCTCTCTGGTTACATGAAAGAAGAGAAATGTACAAAAAGGCTAAAGTGAGCTTGTGCTGTTGTAAGAAAGAGCTTTCATGGTATTGGCAGATACCTTGGTCTCATTAGAAAGTCAATGGTCCCTCTCTACTCCCACCGCTGCCAATAACTAAAGCTGCTGAAGAAGAGTGAGTTTGTGGTGTGGTTGCCCCACCTTTTCTACCTTTCTTTCGTTTGAACTCTCAGTGCCCTCTGAGAGTTTTCTGTCCTTTCTTTTCTTTTCCCAAACAAAGACTTCCTTGGGCAGAACTGTCAAGTCAACGCCCCTGTCAGCATTCCCTTTTGCTGCCTGCTCCTCCTCCTTTATTCCTCTGTGCAGGCCTCTGCCCTCTTTCTGCCCAGCCCCCAGTGCTCAGTCAGAGTTCAGCCAAAGAAGCAGAACCAACAGGAGATAAATTTAGAAATGCATTGCATAGAATTGGCTTACATAACTATGGTGACTGCTAGGGGACACTGGTAGGGTGGACCATCAGGAAGGGCAGAATGGGACTCTTGGGCATCAGTTAAAACTGTTATCCACAGAGGAATTTCTTCTTCTGAGAAACCTCAGTTCTGCTCTTAAAAACCTTTTAACTAAAAACAAACAAACAAACAAACAAACAAAAAAACCTGTTTAACTGACTGAATCAGGCCCACCAGATTATCTAAGAGAATCTTCAACTGATTACAGAGTTAATTCACATGTACAAAATATCTTCACTGTAACACCTGAATTAGGGTTTGATTAAATAAGTGGGGACTATGTCTAGCCAGGTTAACTTATAGAACTGACCAGCACACCCCATTTCTTTTAAAATTTGGCTTTTATATAGTGGCTTAATTAGTGGTTATTAATGGAGAGAGGGAAGTGGGGAGGGGCAAAATTGTGATAGGGGATTAAGAGGCAGAGACTACTATAAATAAAATAAGATAAGGATATAGCTTAAAGCATAAAATAAACAAGCTATAAGGATATATTATACAGCACAGGGAATACAGACAATATTTTATTATAACTTTAAATTGAGTATAATCTATAAAAATTTTGAGTCATTATGTTGCACATCTGAAACTGATATAATTTTTAATTAACTATGCCTTAGGACTTCCCTGGTAATTTAGTGGTTAAGACTCTGCTTCCAATGCAGGGGGCATGGGTTCAGTCCCTGGTCAGGGAACTAAGATCCCACATGCTATGCTGTGTAGGGGGAGGGGCCCCCTCAAAAATACCTCAATTAATTAAAAAATAGGTTTCAGTTCATCACAATGAAGAACCTCCTAACAATTGTAAATCCTCAAAATAATAGGCCATTTAGTGAAATAATGAGTTTTTCATCACCGAAAGCTATTCAAAAAGAGATTGGCTGTAATGAAAGATTTCTGTATTGAAAAGGAGATACAGCAACAGTTATAGACACACAGAACAAATGGTGGTTGCCAAAGGGGAGGGGGTGGTTGGAGGATAAAAATAGGTGAGACAGATCAGAGGTACAGACTTATAGATCAGAATAAATGAGTCACAGTATGAAATGTAGTGTGTGGAGTATAGTTGATAATTGTGTAATATTTTTGTATGATGACATGGTAACTAGACTTATGGTGGTGATAATTTTGAAATGTACAGTAATATAAGATCACTGTGTTGTATAACAGGAACTATTGTAGTATTGTAGATCAAAAATACCTCAAAAGCAAAAAATAAATAAATAAATAAATAAAATAAACTCATAGGAAAAGAGATCAGATATGTGGTTACCAGAGGCGGTGGTTGGGGGAACTGGATGAAGGCTGTCAAAAGGTACAAACTTTCAGTTATAAGATAAATAAGTACCAGGATTGTAAGGTACAACACTATTGTATGTTATATATGAAAGCGGTTAAGAGTAAATCCTAGGAGTTTTCATTACTAGGAAAATATTTATTTAATGTCATACCTATGTGAGATGATGGTGTTTACATTTATTGTGATAATCATTTCATACTGCACATTCATGCTGCACATCTTAAACTTACACAGTGTTATGTGTTAATTATATTGCAGTAATACTGTAAGAGAAAGAAACATCATTTAAGAGAGCCTATGGAGGGGGAGACATTGCAAAGGCAGCCTCTATTTATTGAGAGTGGTCCTTAGCTGTCAACAAAAAAACAGAGACATCAGTCCTACACCTGCAAGGAACTGAATTATGTGAACACTCTGAATGACTGCTTGTTCCATAAGCCTCCAGATGAGGAGGCTGCTAGCTGACACTTTGATTTCAGCCTTGTGAGACCCTGAGCAGAGAACCTAGACAAAATATGCCAGACTCCTAGCTTGCAGAAGCTGTGAGATAATACATGTGTGTTGTTTAAGTTACTAAATTCATGGTAATACATTATGCAGATAGAGCAAACTAAAGCAGGCCTTGTTTCTGGCTTAGTTTCTCCCTCCAAATGTTTCTCCTTTGTCAGTTGGCATGATATTAAGCTTTGTCAGTAGGAGGTGCTGGAGAGACATTGCAGGAGGAGGGTTTTTCTCCGCTCTTTCAACTCCTGGGTACTTTTCTCACTGGTGCTCCTGAAGTCTGTACTGCGTCTGCAGTGCCCGGCTCTGGCAGTGCTTGCAGCTTCTGCAGCATCTGCTAACTGTGTGCCAGTAACTCACAGTACTTCCCTGCGGGCAGCTTCCTCCAGCATCCTCCAGGGTGGCCTTACAGTTATGAGGTAGGGGCTGGTTTCCCTCAGCAAGTTCTGCGGGTGTGATACCATAGCAAACGTCTCCACCATTCAGTGAAAGAAAGAAAGTGAAAGTAAAGTCGCTCAGTCATGTCCTGTTTGCGACTCCATGGACTGTAGCCCACCAGGCTTCTCTGTCCATGGGGTTTTCCAGGCAAGAACACTGGAGTGGGTTGCCATTTCCTTCGCCAGGGGATCTTCCCCACCTAGGCATCGAACCCAGGTCTCCCGCATTGCGGGCGGACGCTTTGCCCTCTGAGCCACCAGGGAAGCTTGCCATTCAGTAAGCCATGGCTATTCTGTTCCCACCGCGATCTGGATCTTAGTTTTGGGGAGGTAGGGAAGGATGGTACTTGCTCTCTAAGCACTAGAGTTGTAACTACTCCTTATCTTTGCTATCTTTATTATTATTATTTTTTAATATTTGTTTTTGGCTGTGCTAGGTCTTTGTTGCCGCCCTCGGGCTTTCTCTAGTGATGGTGAGCAGGGGCTACTCCTCGTTGTGGCGTGCAGGCTTCTTATTACAGCGGCTTCTCTTGTGGAGTACAGGCTCTAGGGCCCATGGGCTTCAGTAGTTACGGCATGTAGGCTCAGTAGTTGTGGCTTGCAAGCTTTAGAATGTGGGCTCAGTAGTTGTGGCACACAAGCTTAGTTGCCTCACAGCACGTGGGATCTTCCCGGACTAGGGATCCAACCCCTGTCCCCTGCATTGGCAGGTGGATTCTCAACTGGACCGCCAGAGGAGTCCTATACTTGCTATTCTCGTGTTCTTTAGATTTCTCTTCATTTCTTATTGGCCAATCCTGCCTTACTCCTGTGTCTATTATAATGAATAATTCTTTATATTAAGCCTTCTTCATTCATATTACTGCATGGATTTTCTCTTCTGAGTGGACCCTGACTGACAGAGCTGAAATTCTGATAGGATTCTGCAGTGGGGAGCTAGGACCAGACAGGAGAGCCAGTTGTTGCTCCACTTGCCTCCCAAGGCAGTGAGGGACAAAGACTGGGACTTCTCTACTCTCTCCTTTCGATCTTCCAGCCTCCAGTCTCTACCAGTGCCCCCAACTGGCCAAACCCATCTGGAAGTCAGTTGGCACAGGGGCCAGGAACACAGGAGCCTGTGATACAGAGCAGAAAAAGGAAAGGTAGGGAGTGGATCTGAGGGCCACTGGGGCTGGAAAAGTCCTTCACAGTCACTGACATTAAGGAATCAGTTTTACTAGGCTAGTGATGAAATATAGACAGATTTTATTTATCTCTCTGAGTAAATTAAATGAATGTATTTTTCTCCTGGGAACACATAATTAAGACTTTTATGAAATCTTAAAAAGAAAAATGACATTTTAAAATCTTTTGAAATCTTTAGCTTTGAAATCTTTAAAAGTAATGCTTTTAGGGTTTACCTGGTGGCTCAGTGGTAAAGAATCTGCATGCCAGTGCGGGAGACACAGGCTCGATCCCTGGTCCTGGAATATCCCACATGCCACGGAACAACTCAGCCCTTGACCACAGGTATTGAGCCTGTGCTTTGAGCCCGGGAGCTGCAGCTACCGAGACCACGTGCTGCAACTGCGGAAGCCGGTGCGCTCTACCGGCCAGGCTGTGCAACAAAAGAAGCCGCTGCAGTGAGAAGCCCGCGCAGCTGCAACTGGAGAACAGCCTGTGCCGCAATGAAGACCCAGCACAATCAAAAGTAAATAAATAAATAAAATTATTTAAAAAATAATGCTTTTAAATGTGCTCTTTCATTTAGTAAATCAGGTAAGCAGTTCAGAAAAAAATACTAGATGAAGATGAAAGTAAGTGAATAATTAAAGACAGCACTTTCATAAAGTAGTTCAAAAGACATTGACAAGAAATTTATAAGAAGGCCAAAGACTAGAGCAATAATTTAAAACTAAGGTGATCCACTGGAATTTTTAAATTGAAAAAGGAATTGGAGACTCTGAACTTTCTGTATGACTGACCTCATCATATTACAAGAAACTGAATTTTTGTATATCATTTCACCATCTGGTCTGAAGACTCTTTGGAAATTATTTATATCTAGCAACAGAAATACTTTGAAGAGAATATTTAAAATAACAAGAACTGTTTTGGAATGCTACTGCATGTATTACTTTTAGTAATTTTGAATAAAGCATGATTAATATTATCTTAGCTAATTTAAATAAATCTATCCTAAAAAGAAAACTAAGTTCTGGAATAAGTTATGTTGCCTATAGTCATTGAAATTTCACTTTACCCATTATATAGAAAGAGAATATGGTTGGTGGCCACTTTGATATCTACATACTAAGATAAATAAATTTTGCAAAAACTCTAAAGTGGAAGAATTATTGCCTTTTGAATCAATATAAGCATATTAAAAGAGAATTTTAAGGTGTAAAGCTCTTGAATGAATAAAATTTTTACCACTAGTTTTACTAATAGTCCAAAAACACTGATGATATTTTAAGTGATTTCCACTCAATATTATGAATATTCCTTTACTCACGAATAAGACCATGAATCAAACATCATAATGCTAAAAAGAAGAAGAAAATAAGACACTTTGTCCTCCCCTTTCACACCAATAGAAGCAGAATACTGACCGTGGTATTGAGAGTGAAGAAAGTCTTGGGTGTTGGTAGTTCACACATGAGTGTGTATATACATACATATGTATAGATATATATATACATTATGTAGATATTTTTCCATTATATTTTCCATATTTTTTCCATTATAGTTCTATAATGGAACTATATATGGTGTATCTATATCTATATTCTTTTATCTTGGATTTTTTTTTCCATTTTCCTTTACTATCAATACCACTGTCAGTATTCTGCTTCTATTGGTGCAGGAGGGGAGGACAAGGTTTATCTATTTTATATATGGTATTGTGTATCTGTTAATTCCACACTCCCAGTTCATCCCTGCCACCCATTCCCTTTGGTAACCATAAGTTTGTTTTCTATGTATATAAATTTTATTTCTGTTCTGTACATAAATTCATTTGTTCTGCTTTTTAGATTTCATATATTAGTGATACCATATATTTGCCCTTTTCTGTCCAACTTACTTCACTTAGTATGATAATCTCTAGGCTCATCCATGTTGCTGCAGATGGCATTATTTTGTTCTTTTTTAATGGCTGAGTAATAGTCCATCATATATATATGTACCACATCTTCTTTATCCATTCCCCTGTCAATGGACTTTAGGTTGCTTCCACGTTCTGACTATTTTAGATAGTGCTGCAGTGAACACTGAAGTGAAAGTATCTCTTCAAATTATGGTTTTCTCTGGACATATGCCCAGGAGTGGTATTGCTAGATCATTTGGTAGCTCTATTTTTAGCTTTTTAAGGAACCTCCATACTGTTCTTCATAGTGACTGTATCAATTTCCATTCCCACCAGCAGTGCAGGAGGGTTCCTTTTTTTCCACACCCTCTTCAACATTTAATATTTGTAGATGTTTTGATGATGGCCATTCTGACTGGCTTGAGGTGGTACCTCGTTGTAGTTTTGATCTGCATTTCTCTAATAATTTGTGATGTTGAGCATCTTCGCATGTACCTGTTGGCCATCTGTATGTCTTCTTTAGAGAAATATTTATTTAGGTCCTCTGGGCATTATTTATTGTTTTTATTTGTTATTGTTATTGAGTTGTATGAGCTATTTGTATATTTTGGAAATTAAGCCCTTGTTGGTTGCATCATTGCAAATATTTTCTCCCACTTTGTGGATTGTCTTTTTGTTTTGTTTATAGTTTCCTTTGTTGTACAATGTTGCCTCTACTAATGTTTTATAAAACTTGCTCTTAATCCCTCAGTATACAAAAGGATCTGAACTCCCCCCAATCCATGATTATCTTCTCTTGAATAAAGGACATCAAACTTGTTACTAAATTTTTTTAGTTTTGTCATTTGACATAAATGAGGTACTAATTACAGAAATAATACTGTTTCTTCTGACAAATAATATGTACTTAGGGACTGCTGTTATTTGCAATAGTGCTTCACAGCTTACAGATCTTTTCATATGTTTTATTGAGTGTTTGTTTCTCACAAGAACCAAGTACAGTAGTGGGGTCTGGTATTATTACCTCCCTGTCTTTTTTACTGATGAAAAAAAGAAAACCAGAGACTAAGTGACTTGACTAAAACCTCACAACTGATATAGTTGATATCTGTTGCTTTTGTTGGGCCAGTTTACCTTCTCATTTTGGTAATATGACTCTGGTTTTCCTTTAAGGACTATCCCTGTGTCTTTCTGTAACCCCTAGCAGGACTGCCAATCAAGGGACTTTGCCTGTCTCTGTTACATATGACCCACACTAGCCTATCAGATCCTACTATATCCCACTGAATGCAGAGACTGAGGTACAGGTTGGCATATGGTCCAAGTAATTTGAGGTTTTTTTTTTTTAAAAAAGAGAGAAATAAATGAATTCTAGGAATGAGTTGGCTTCACTTGGGAGCTGTAAGGACCATGAAAACCTAGAGCTATTGTCTAGAGAAAGCTGCTAGAGGGAAGCCAATACAGAGGACAGCCAAATGGAGAACCAGAGAGAGAGAGAGAGAGAGAGAGAGAGAAAGAAATTCTTGATTTTATATAAAGAAATGAATATAGCTCTCTCTGAAGCTGGATTAACTCCTGGTTTTTAAGTTCTTTGAGTCACTATGTTCCTTGTTTTTCTTAAGCAGGTTTGGACTTTTTCACTTGAAACCAAAAAACTGCTAACTAATTCACCTAATAAATGTTTTAGTTATGATTGAACCATGTCTTTCGACATTAAATCCTTTGTTAATTCCACTGCTGCATACTTCAGAAAGATGTTCCTATCTATAAATATCAAAACTGATAGGCTGCTTTTGTGGGAGATTTGAGAATCTGCCCTTTTTACATGAAGACGTTCTGCCCTGGGCTCTTTTCAAGTTTTCATTTAAAAAATTCTACTAAGAGAATGAGAAGACAAACCACAGACTGCAAGGAAATATTTGCAAAAGACATATCTGAAAAAGGACTGTTATCCAATGTATACAAAGAGCTAAACAACAAGAAAACAAGCAATCTGATTTAGAAATGAGCAAGAGATCAGATGTTTCACCAAAGAAGATATACAAATGGAAAATAAGCATATAAAAAGATGTTCTACATCATATGTCATCAGGAAATACAAATTAAAGCAACTAAAGAATACTACTACACACTTATAAGAAGGCCAAAATTCAGAATACTGACAACTCCATATGCTTGCAAGGATATGGAGCAAGAGGAACTCTCTTTCATTGCTGGTGGGAATGCAAATGGTACAGCTAGTTTGGAAGCTAGTTTGGAAGATAATTTGGCAGTTTCTTCCAAAACTAAACATACTTTTACCATATGATGCAGCAATCTTGCTCCTTGGTATTTACGCAAAGGAGTTGAAAATGTATGCATGCACAAAAATCTGCACCTGGATGTATACGGCAGCTTTATACATAATTGCCAGATATTGGAAGTAACAATGATGTCCTACAGTGGTGGAAGAATGAGTAAACTGTGGTACGTCTGGACAATGGATTCTTACTCTGTGCCAATAAGAAATCAGCCATCAATCCACAGAAAGACTTGGAGGAACCTTAAATGCATATTGCTGAGTGAAAGAAACCAATCTGAAAAGGCTACATACTATATGAGCCCAAATATATGACATTCTGTAAAAGGCAAAAGTATGAAGTAAAAAGATTAGTAGTTGCCAGGGATTAGAAGGGAGGGAGAAATAAATAGGCAGTGCACAGAGGACTTTCGGGACAGTGAAACCATTCTGCATGATCCTCTAGTGGTGGATACATTATTTTACTTGTCCAGTTTCAAGGAATATATAACATGAAGAGTGGCTCCTAATGTAGACTATCAACTTTAGGTGATAATGATAGGTTCTTTTAAAAAAATTTTTATTTTGCACTGCTGCTGCTGCTGCTGCTAAGTCGCTTCAGTCGTGTCTGACTCTGTGCGACCCCATAGACGGCAGCCCACCAGGCTCCTTTGTCCCTGGGATTCTACAGGCAAGAATACTGGAGTAGGTTGCCATTTCCTTCTCCAATGCATGAAAGTGAAAAGTGGGATTTTCACTGGCAAGAGTACTGGAGTGGGTTGCCATTTCCTTCTCTGATTTTGCATTGGGGTGTAGCCTATTAACAATGTTGTGATAGTTTCAGGTGATCAATGAAGGGACTCAACCATACATGTACATGTATGATAATGACATGTTAATGTACATTCATCAGTCATAATGAATGCAGCACTCTAATGAGGGATGTTGATAATGTATGTGAAGGAGTAGAAGATATCTGTACCTTCCTCTTAATTTTACTGTGAACCTAAAACTTCTGTTAAAAAAAAAATCTATTTTGGACTGGTGGTTCAGTGTTTAAGAGTCGATCTATCATTGCAGGAAACACAGGTTTGATCCCTGGTCTGGGAAGATTCCACATGCCACAGGGCATCTAAGCCCATGTGCCACAACTACTCCATGCTGCAAGTCGTGAGCCACAGCAAGAGAAGTCACCGCAATGAAAAGCCTTCGCACCGCAGCTACAGAGTAGCTCCTGCTCGTTACAACCAGAGAAAGCCTCTGAGCAACAATGAAGGCCCAGTGTAGCCAAAAATTAAACAAAAAACTTTTGTGAGTCTATTTTAAAATATCAGAAGCCATTGCTTTTGACCTATGCATATATTTCACAAACTTTCTGGCGGCAAGGTTAGAAGAATGGGTTGGTGAAATAATCCATGGAAGAGTATGTTTTTTGGATAAGGCAAGAAAGGAGTGATGGAAGTGTAGCAGAGTTACCATGGGTGGAAGAATTTTAGTACTTTATGGATATGAAAGAATATTTCTCATGTAAATATAAGAAAAGTGGTTAAAACTTCTTAAGATACCTCTTCAGGTTGGTTCACCATAGACAAAACGGTAAACTGTTTTGCTGTGATGTCCCAACTTCTCTGATTTTCTACCTCCAATTCCCTTCTTTCCTTTTTATTATTTTGCAAGCACAGCACCCTATATGAATGTTTTCAAATTTTCAGCACTTTAATCCACTAGAAGGAAAGGTCATGCGCTGTAACACCTTTCTCCTATATATCTTCCTTTCCATCCCTTTTCTTCTGCAGCCCCTGGTCCCTGCATTTTTCTCACTTGAATCTTTTTGTCTTCCCACCTCCATTATTTCCTTCATTTTTAGAAAAGAATGGGGAGAGATGAAGGGAAGGGACAAGCAAATCCTGTGAGAGAATTAGGTCAAATTAGGACAGTTAAAAAAAAAAATCGAATCAGCATATCCTAAATATAGGACACCCTGATCAATAAAAGGAATAGAAAATATTCATGTCATTAACATTTTTTTACTTGACTCTGCTATCTAGCTACTCCCCTTATGTTAGCAAAAATGATGTAGGAAAATTTAAGGAAAATGGCAAAACTGAAAAATAGAAAAAAGATTTTGTCTATTTATTGCAATGGGTTTGCTTTCCCTCTTTTGGATTTCAAGCTTCTTGAAATCCAATGGCTTTCTTTTCCTTTTGCTGTGAATACATACAGCATTTAGCTCTTTCTGGATGTCATTTCTTTGGACTAACTTCTCCAGAGCAATATGACCACATTTTGTCTTTGTAAGTTCTTTTGATCTAAAGGATTATACAACACCTTTCTCCATTAGGTTCTTTTACTAACCATTTATTCTATGTTATTCTTGTTTTCCCCAAAAGTCAGCATCTTGAGGTCTTTGAGTCTTAAGTATATTCTTATTACTTATGGTGTTTTTGTTTTTCCTGTTAGAAGGTTTAAGTAATATTTGCTCTGCATATTACATTGACCTGTCCTTCAAGATATATCTTAATTTCCTCTATTAAATTTTAAAATTTTCTCTAGTTATCTCCCATTCATGTGCTACACAACTGCACACCTGTGGCTGGCTGAACAATGCCTTCCCCTCCCCCACAAATATGTTCACTTTCAATTCCCCAGAATCTGTGAATATTACCTTACATGGCAACAGGAACTTTGCTGATGTGTTTAAAAAGAACCATGATGAGATGGGGAGACTATCCTGAGTTATGCAGGCAAGTTCAATGTGATCATAAGTCCTTATAGGTCCTTATGAGGACCAGAGGATCAGAATAGAGGAGGAGACGATGCAACAATGGCAGTGGAGGGAGAAAAGGCAGTGTGAGGTGGGGTCATGAGCCAAGCAATGTGGCTACCCTCCAAAAGCTAAAAAAGGTAAGAGAGAGGATTCTTTCTCAGAGCCTCCAGAAGTAGAAATAAGTAGCCCTGCCAAAACCTTGATTTTTAGCCCACAAAGGCTTATTTTGGACATTTGATCTCCAGAATTTTAAGGTAATAAATTTGTGTTAAGCTATCAAATCTGTTTTAATTTGTTACAACAGCAATAGGAAACCAATATGACATCATGATGTATTTTATATTCTTCTAGGTCTGTCCACATAATTTAGTACTTTCCCATCATGCTCTCTAATTCTACTATGTAAATGCTGGAATATAAATTCCTGGTGGACAGCAACAAGAATTTTTGCCTTTTTTTTTTTTTTAAATAACACCCTACAGTGCCTAGTTTAATCTCAGGTACTCGGTTATTTTAAATGGATTATAACTTCGGTGCATAAAAGAGAATGGCCACTACCACTGGGGAAATTAAAGGTACTTCAAAAGATGTATATAACTCAACGAACTGTTTACTTCCGTGGTATCAAATTCCAGCCTTTTGGTTTTGAGCAGTGTTACATGCAGTACTAAGTGCACAGTATTTGATTAATGGAGGCTGGAACACAGAGTGTCCTCAACAAGAACTACATGCATTGAGTTGAAACCTGTGGGGATAAAGAAGAAAAAGGAGAAAGAGAAAAGCAACGTGGGTCTGGCAGAAAGTCCTCCTTGTCATTTTTGTCACACTAAGTAAAGTTAAAATGCTTTAAAAGAACATTAATTCTTTTAAATGTTCTTTTTAAAAAACATTTTAATGTTTAATTAATTTCATCTATTAAATGTAAATATCCAGTATTTAAAAACCCAAGTAATATGCTTAATACTATGCTAAGAGATAAAGAATTTACAGACAACTCATTGAACAAGGGTCTATTCCAAAAGGTTTTAGTATCTGGTTAGGAGATAATACTGACAATCAGCTAAGGTTACCAGGATTTATGAAGTGCCATTCATGTAATTCAGACTTTGGAGATTACAGATACTTGGAATCTGGGGCTGGAGAATCAATACTTTGTTCAGTAAATATTCATTTAGAACCTATTTGGTGCTCTGTGAATAAGTTTCTGTTTGGAGTTTGCAATCTGATACAGGAAGTCAACAGATGCAACTAATACAAGAATGGATTAAGTGCTAAATAGCAGGAGGATGCTTTGTAGTTAGGAAAAGGTTATTAGTGTAATTCCTGAAAGTGAGTTGAAAGGGGAGGAGGAATTGTGAATGATTTTACAGTAGTTATTATTTTGGTCAAGCCTTGAAATATGAGTAAGACTTTGAAAATAATAAAATATTCCATTCATGAAAGGGCATAGTTTTGGGGAGTATGCTCAGATGAAACAAAGGACGTTTGAAAGATAGTGCGTTACTTTATTATTCCTATTACTTTCCAAATGTTATTATTAACAAATAACCACAAACTTAAGGCAATACAAATTTATGTATTATCTTAGTTCTGTCGGTGAGCAGTCCAATACAGATCTCACTGGGTAAAACTGAGACATGGCTGAGTTCCATTCTAGAGGCTCCAGTGGTGAATCCACTTCCTAGTATTTTCCAGCTTCTAGAGGTCACCGCAATTCTGGTCAGTAACCCTCATCCTTTACTTTTGAAGTCAACGTTGCATCTCTCTAGTCATTCTTCATAGTCACATCTCCTTTCTAACTCTCTTCTTCTGCCTCCCTTTTCCAGGATTGAAGGCCCCTGTGATACCTCAGATCCACTCAATAACCTCGGGTAATCCATTTTACAGTCTCTGGGACTAGCAACCTTAATTACTCTTTTGTAGTGAAACAACATATTCACAGGTTCTGGGGATGAAATCTGTGGACATCTTTGGTGAGGGCATGTTCTGCTTACCACAGGTAGTAAGGAGCACCTAATCCTAAGAGGAGAGAAGGCCAAAAGAGGAAGCTGTGTGAATGCACTGATAAGGTAATTGGGGAGCAAGTTTCTGAGGCTTGACATAAATTCTCATTTTTTTTTGAAAACAGATTTGCCTGTTGAATAGAAAACTGTTTGGACAGGCGATTTGGGGGTGCAACACTAGCAGGCCACTATTACAGTTTAAGCGAGAGGGTCTAAAGTAAGGAGGTAATCATTTTATTGGTCTGAGGCAGCTTTTGCCCATTTCTAACTGTTTTTCATAAAAATTCATGACATCATCCCATAGGATCTCAGTAAGTGCAGTTTACGGTAATTTGGCTGAATTTGTTCAGTAGATATTAATAGATGCTGCCAGCCAGGCCTTACATCGTTCACCTACAATCAACAAGAGGAGAGATGAATCTTGACAAACTCCTAGTTAGCAAGACTGAACTAAACGTGAATTTTTAATGCGTTCAAATTGCAGTCCTTAAGGTATTTCCTTAATAAGGACACAAAACGGAGAAGCTGCGACTGGCCCACTGATCAAAGTCCAACTGCTGGCCCAGGCTCAACACACAGCTCTCTGGTCTTGGAGACCAACCTAGCCCTTTCGACACCGCCTCTTTCATCCCGCCCCCCGACCACCAGACTCGGGGACGCGAGGCTCGCGGCCGCTGACTCATCTGACTCCCAGTCCCCACCCCGTTAGCACTTCAGCTCGAACTCCTAGAAGCGCCGGGCGTGGGGGAGGATAAAAGGGTGTGTGTGTGGGGGGGGAGGGGGGGGGGGTGGAAAGCCCGCGGTCACGTGCCCAGAGCCTGCCATCTTCCGCTTTCGTCACTTCCTGGTGCGACCGTCGTTTCTGTCCGGGTGGGCTCTGGACGCAATCGGTGCTTCCTCACTGCGTCTGACAGTCTGTGCAACTGCCCCTTCCCTGTTCCCAGCGGAGGGACATGAGTGTCCCTGGGCCGCCTTCCCCGGACGGGGTCCTGGCAGGGCCACCCGAAGGCCTGGAGGCCGGGGACCTGACGCCGGGTAAGTGCTATTGGGCGGGGCGGGCGGTCTGACCCAAGTGGGTGGGTCTCCGTGCTGCCCGGCGGGAGTAAGTTGCTTTCAGCAGCTGCTGACCCGAGACTCTGGCCGCGGCGCGGAATAAGGGAACCTTGCCCTGGTGGCCTTCCTACCCAGAGGAGGGGGCGGGAAACGAGATCTTGCGGGTGGAGGCGGGGTGGGAAAAAACGGCGTTTGGGGTGCTGTTGGTGGGGTTTGAAAGTGAAGCCATTGTGAATTTGCTTAATGACTCCAGCACACTGTTGGCTATTTGTTACAAGTTAGTGGTTGAAGATGGATTTTCCAGGATGATTGGTTTGTTATTCAGAGAGCTGAGGTATCCGGTATTACTGACCACTCACTCATGAAATGCTTGTCTTGCTTGTTGACCTTATTGCATCCCTGTTTCTCCAGCAGTCTTTCTCAACTCGAATTCAAGAAAAGATTTAAACCTGAATGGCCTAAGGCATCTATTGAATGTAATGAATCGACTTGTTCTGCATCCATAATGGTACTAAGTATGTGTATGTACCATCCTTGGGAGAATTGAGAAACAGTTTCTGTGGTCTGTGGTTCAGATGAGGAACCCTAGATAAGAAAGGCTGCAGGACTTTGGACGTGCCTTTACTTGTACTTCCTGTTCCAGAAATATAGACCTTACCCCGAAATAGTGCTCAGGTCTTTCTTGGTCATGTTTTTCCTCCGTGATCTCCCTCTTCACACCTTTAGAAGTTGCTTCTATAAATATGACTGCCTTGTATGTAAATGCAGATCGGGTCTCTCTGCTGCTTGCTCCTACATCTGCTTTCTGCATACTTTAACATGGTCATTTTGCACTAATCTTACCCTACAGCATGTACTAAAATAAAAGTAGATGTCTGATCCTATTAATGGTGCCAAGTCATGATCTCCTGAAACTCTGACATTATTCTTAACTCTTTCCTCCCACCCCTGTCTATTCCAGGGGATTCTACCCTACAAGTTCCTTCTCTCCTTTGTATTGTCACCCTTTAACAATCACAGTTGTAAGGCCAGTCCACCTCCAGTCTCTTATTCTTCTATCCCATCTATCACACTGCCACATCACTGCCCCAAGATCCATCATGTCATTTACTTGCTTGGAAACCATAAATGGCTTCTTACTAAATTAAGAGCCAAACACATTAGCTTGGCACTCAAGGGTCGTCATTGCTGGTGGCATAGTCTTAGAGCTCACTACTGAATATGTCTCATGCTCCAGACACCCCAAACGAACCTCTCTTTCCAGAGCAATCCTATGCTTCCTCCTTTACTCATGTTGCATCCCTTTTTCTCCAGTCTTAGAATTCTTCCCCATTTGGAGACAGCCCTCTGTAGGTTGTTGGTGGAAGTGTAAATTGGTGCCCTCTCTTAGGAAGGTAGTTTTCCAATGTCTGTTAACAAATGCATAAACCCCTTGTCCCACTAACCTAGTTCTAAGAATTTATTCTACAGAAACAGTGACATGATATGCAAAGACAAGCACAGCTCACTGCAACATTGTTTGAAATAGCGCAAAGTGAAATAGATGTCTTATTTTCTGTAGGTGTCTTAGTCTACTTGGGCTGCTATAACAAAATAACATGAACTGGGTGACTTAAACAACAGACATTTATTCCTTGAAGTTCTGGAGGCTGTGAAGTCCAAGGTGTAGGTGTGAGCAAAATATGTTCCTGGTGAGGACCCTCTTCATATCTTGCAGATGGCTGCCTTCCACTGTGCCCTCACAGGATGGAAGGAGAGAGTACTGTCTCTCTTCCTCTTATTTTAAGGCCAGTAATCCCATTATGGGGGCCCTACACTCATACCCCATCTAAACTTAATTATTTCCCAAAGACTCCCACCTCCAAATGCCTTTACATTGGAGGTTAGGACGTCAATGTATACATTTTGGGGGAGGCCACAAACATTCAGTCCATAACAGCAGGGAAATGGTTAAACAAAATATGGTAGAGTTGTATTATGTTAGAAACAATGGAGTAAATTCATATATGTTGGTACAGATGATACCTGAGATACATATTTATGAGAAAAGTTATGGTATAAGCAATATTTCATTTGTGATAAAAACAGGGTTTAAGCATGAGTTTTCAGAGACAATTTCTTGAAGGCTATTAAAGAAAACTCCAGTGTGACTCTGTCTGGAGTAAGAGAGCGAGAAGGCATATTTTGACTTTTCAGGTTATGCCCTCTTCTATTGTATTTTAAATTTTTTACAATGAATAACATTTAAAAAGAAAGAAAAAAGAAAGAAATGAAAATTCTATCCCATTCTTCAAGCTTCAGCTCAAATGCCCACACTTCCTTTATAATTGTTGCCCAATATCCCTGGTGAAAGTAATCTTTCTCTCATCCAAGGGCACCTCTCACATTCTCTGATTCCCCTGTATTGAGCCCTTTCAGGGAAAGGGACTTGCCTAATTTATTGTAACCTCAAAAACTAGTGCATACAGTATACGTGCAGCAAAAGTTTCTTGTCTCCAACAATAAAGTACCTTGAACTTAGGGAATAAATGTGTGTAAAAAGACGAGTAACTTAGACTCTTCCAAATACTAACCAGAAGTCTGGGGTGGTGGGGAGGGTAGTGTCTGTGAATTAAAATGTTTATATAGCATAAGAAAGGTGTATTGGTTGTTTATCCTTATGGTTGAAATATTTTTATTTGTTTCTGCTTATCTGTGATACTTTTGTTTTCTATATATTTTTAAAGAGAGTTGCTGCTGTTTGCACAATTTTGTAAAGAAGCCTTTAGCAGTGGCATGAATTATCAGATATATTTTATTAGGTTCCCATCTGATGGTACAACAATGGCAATATCTGTACATACTTTACTTTTCCCATTACATTTTTATTTCATTTGTGGAGTGCTTCAGTTTCTAGCTAGCTCTTGTTTTAATATTGCCTTGCAACCTAGGGGAATCCAGTTTGTTCATGTGTTTCTCAGGATCCAAATAAAAGCCATGCTATTTTATTTTGATCTCTAAAAGCTAATTTTGTTTTTTTTTTTTTTTTTTTTCCCTTAGTCACAGTCATGTATGACTCTTTGTGACCCCATGGACTCTAGCCCACCATGGGATTTTTCAGGCAAGAAATACTGGAGTGGGTTGCCATTTCCTTCTCCATAAAAGCTAATTTTGAATATATGACAGAATGTTGTTTTTCTCAGTCTTGCCAAAATTTAAATTTGTGGTAAAAAGTGTACTTGGAAAAGAGCTATAGACAGTGTATTGTGGTAAACATATTCTGTATAATGACCTAATTTGATATTACAGGTTATTACCAGATTATGATTAAAGAGAGGTATTTCAGAGTTTAATATTAGTTTTAAAATGCTGTGGATTACAAAACCCACTGAAATGTTGTGAAGTAATTAGCCTCCAACTAATAAAATAAATAAATAAATAAATAAAATGCTGTGGACTACAGTTTTAATAATGTGACCATTCACTTTTTTTTTTTATTCTAGACCAGTGATTCTAAAATCTTACAATTCATTGAACCCTATTTAGAAAATATTTTGTATTTTTCTTGGTAGGAGTAGTGATTGATGGGTATTCATTTAGACATTTTTGAATGCCTAGCACAGTGCTTACACTATTATTAAAAGGAAGAATATGAATAAAATATTTTCTGGCATCATGTCTATATTTATATAGCGACGATTACTATACACTATTTTCTATGATAAATTAATTACTGAATCTCAAGAGAGGAGAAATTCTTAGAAAATCTCTCTCCTGCTCTCTGACAGCTGACAAAACAACTGTCCTTTTATATGTTAGTAATATATCAGGCCCTTCCCTTGTAGCTCCGTCGGTAAAGAATTTGCCTGCAGTGCAGGAGACCCAGGTTCAATCCCTGGGTTGGGAACATCCCCTGGAGAAGGAAATGGCAACCCACTGCAGTATCCTTGCCTGAAAAATCTCATGGACAGAGGAGCCTGGTGGGCTGCAGTCCATGGGGTCGCAGAGTCAGGCATGACTGAGCGACTAACAGTTAACACTTAATATATCAGGCTGTCTGCCAAATAAATGTTTATCCATTTCAATCCATCAAATTGAAAACAAATATTTTTAGGCATTGCATTTAAAATATGTATAATTTGGAAAAGAAGAATTTCTTGCTTCCATTCAGTGATTATTCGTTCCTTTTAGGCCTAAGACTCCTTTAATAATTCATTGAAAACTCTAAATCCTCTACCCTGAAAAATACATAAATGTGGAAATTGCATGTGTTAATGTTCTTTTAATCTAGACCTAACCTTGTGCTAGTAACTTAAAAATACTTATTGAGTGCTCATAGCTTAATTTTTAGAGGCTTCTCAGAAAGTAAAAAAAAAAAAGAAGATACTTATAGTATCCTGTGTGTGTACTCTGAGCTCCGCCGCCAGCCTCCTTCCCCCCATCCCTACTACTCTGTTATCCCTGTGTCATTTTAAAAGCTTCCTAAATTTGATTTTTTGCTCGGGGACAGGTTTAAGTGACACTTCTCCAGATGAAGGGTTAATTGAGGACTTGACCATAGAAGACAAAGCTGTGGAGCAACTGGCAGAAGGCTTGCTTTCTCACTACTTGCCAGATCTGCAGAGATCAAAACAAGCTCTCCAGGAACTCACGTGAGTTGATAAAAACCACTGATGCCCTCATCTCTCCTCTGGCATAGTCATAATTTACTGTATAAGTAAAGTATATACTGTATTAGGGATAATGTTTTATAACATATAATACGATAGAGTATTTCTTTATCTTTTGTGATAGCAAATGGACATGGAGTAATTAAATTACACATATACTATACTGTAATTTAAATGTGAAAAGTGAGATGAACGCTCCTAGAGAATTTGGTCTCTTCTAAGAAGTATGCCTAAATCTTATCTAGATGCTGGTTAGTTTTGGTTTCTAGCCACTATTTTAGGAAAGTACTGTCTCTTGGGAATGTTGCAAATGGGTTTATACCTATTTCTGAGTAGAGTTGCAAAATTGTCTCCATGAGGGTCACATTTGTTTTCTATTGTTGGTTCACATGAGATGCCAGAAATTTCTAATTACCTTTTTTTGAGATGACCCATTTCAGTCCTAGTTAATGGAATGGAGCTCTACTAGCTAACTAAAAGATTGGAGAATAAGCTAAGACAGGAACAGGATAAGGAAGAATGGAACCCATAGAGTGATCAGAGTGTGAAACCAGAGTGAGATCAGT
Source organism: Dama dama (assembly GCF_033118175.1). Classification (NCBI taxonomy): domain Eukaryota; kingdom Metazoa; phylum Chordata; class Mammalia; order Artiodactyla; family Cervidae; genus Dama; species Dama dama. The sequence continues at coordinate 38,032,622 of NC_083692.1, forward strand.
ATGGAGAAATTACACTCTGACTTTATCAGTTCCCAACCAGAAACAAATATCTGAGTTTCTAATTCCTCTTGGCTTACGACCTCTCTGGATTGCCCACACTGGCCTATTATTTCTTTTTTGTGGTGGTCAGTTTTAAACTCGCTATGAACAGCTGCTGCTTCAAGGCTTACTCTTTGAAAACTGATCTCACAAGCCTTTATTAGGGCAAAAGGAGAGGAGTAATCAACAACTGTGTCCATTTTGTAAATATTAGTAACCAATGTTACAATCCTTGGGCTTGAAGATGATAAATGAGTACAAAGATGATACTGTGTTCTGTTACATGTGGTACCCTACTGCAGTTAAGGGAGTTTGTAATAGTCTTAGTTTTCTGCTAGTTCCAAGTGAGATATTTTTTTATTCCTAGTGTGTGTTATGTCTTGTATTTTAACACCAGTCAGTGCTTATGGCAGAAAAGTCGTATAGATTTTGTGAGTGAGTTTGGATGATGTATGATAGACTGAAGGAGGGTAAGCAACTCTGCAAGCAAAGCACATCTCAATAACACTTAATGTATAAAAAGCTGGGAATCAATTAAATGGAAAGTGTAATTGGTGAGGACATTGGCTGAAATTTAGTGTTTGAATAGCCCCATTTATCTTCTTAGGCATCTGGACAATGATGATGAGGATGATAGTAATTTCAGCTACTATTTATAACAATTGAATATGATAAATAAACAGTTAGTAAACTTCTTAAGTGTTAAGGAACGATAAGCCCTCAATATGCCAGCAAATTTGGAAAACTCAGCAGTGGCCACAGGACAGGAAAAAGGTCAGTTTTCATTCCAATCCCCAAGAAAGGCAGTGCCAAGAATGCTCAAACTACTGCACAGTTGCACTCATCTCACACTCTAGCAAAGTAATGCTCAAAATTCTCCAAGCCAGGGTTCAATGGTACATGAACCGTGAACTTGGCAGATGTTCAAGCTGGATTTAGAAAAGGCAGAGAAACCAGAGATCAAATTGCCAAAATCTTCTGGATCATCGAAAAAGCAAGAGAGTTCCAGAAAAGCATCTAGTTCTGCTTTATTGACTACGTCAAAGCCTTGGACTGTGTAGATCACAACAAACTGTGGAAAATTCTTCAAGAGATGGGAATACCAGACCACCTGACCTGCCTTCTGAGAAATGTGTATGCAGGTCAAGAAGCAACGGTTAGAACTGGACATGGAATAACAGACTGATTCTGAATTGGGAAAGGAGTACGTAAAGGCTGTATATTGTCACCCTGCTTATTTAACTTATATGCAGAGTACATCATGAGAAATGCTGGGCTGGATGAATCAAGCTGGAATCAAGATTGCTGGGAGAAATATCAATAACCTCAGATATGCAGATGACATCACACTTATGGCAGAAAGCGAAGAACTAAAGAACCTCTTGATGAAAGTGAAAGAGGAGAGTGAAAAAGCTGGCTTAAAGCTCAACATTCAGAAAACTAAGATCATGGCATCTGGTCCCATCACTTCATGGCAAATAGATGGGGAAACAATGGAAACAGTGAGATACTTTATTTTTTGGGGCTTCAAAATCACTGCAGATGATAACTGCAGCCATGAAATTAAAAGACGGTTGCTCCAAAAATAAACAAATGGGACCTAATTAAACTTAAAAGCTTTTGCACAACAAAGGAAACTATAAGCAAGGTGAAAAGACAGCCCTCAGATTGGGAGAAAATAATAAGCAAATGAAGCAACAGACAAAGGATTAATCTCAAAAATGTACAAGCAACTCCTGCAGCTCAATTCCAGAAAAATAAATGACCCAATCAAGAAATGCGCCAAAGAACTAAACAGACATTTCTCCAAAGAAGACATACAGATGGCTAACAAACACATGAAAAGATGCTCAACATCACTCATTATCAGAGAAATGCAAATCAAAACCACAATGAGGTATCATTACACACCAGTCAGGATGGCTTGCTACAAGCAATAAATGCTGGAGAGGGTGTGGAGAAAAGGGAACCCTCTTACACTGTTGGTGGGAATGCAAACTAGTACAGCCGCTATGGAGGACAGTGTGGAGATTTCTTAAAAAACTGGGAATAGAACTGCCATATGACCCAGCAATCCCACTTGTGGGCATACACACCGAGGAAACCAGATCTGAAAGAGACACGTGCACCCCAGTGTTCATCGCAGCACTGTTTATAATAGCCAGGACATGGAAGCAACCTAGATGCCCATCAGCAGACGAATGGATAAGGAAGCTGTGGTACATATACGCCATGGAATATTACTCAGCTATTAAAAAGAATTCATTTGAATCAGTTCTAATGAGATGGATGAAACTGGAGCCCATTATACAAAGTGATGTAAGCCAGAAAGATAAAGACCAATACAGTATACTAATGCATATATATGGAATTTAGAAAGATGGTAACGATAATCCTATATGCAAAACAGAAAAAGAGACACAGATGTACAGAACAGACTTTTGGACTCTGTGGGAGAAGACGAGGGTGGGATGTTTCGAGAGAACATCATCAAAACATGTATATTATCTAGGGTGAAACAGATCACCAGCCCAGGCTGGATGCATGAGACAAGTGCTCGGGCCTGGTGCACTGGGAAGACCCAGAGGGATCGGGTGGAGAGGGAGGTGGGAGGGGGGATCAGGATGGGGAATACATGTAAATCTATGGCTGATTCATGTCAATGTATGACAAAAACCACTACAATATTGTAAAGTAATTAGCCTCCAACTAATAAAAATAAATGAAAAAAAAAAAAAAGACGCGTGCTCCTTGGAAGAAAAACTATGACCAACCACACAGCATAATAAAAGCCAGAGACATTACGTTGCCGACAAAGGTCCGTCTAGTCAGAGCTATGTGTTTTCCAGTAGTCATGTATAGGTGTGAGAGTTGGATTATAAAGAAAGCTGAGCACCGAAGAATTGGTGCTTTTGAACTATGGTGTTGGAGAAGACTCTTAAGAGTCCCTTGGACTTCAAGGATATCAAACCAGTCAATCCTAAAGGAGATCAGTCCTAAATATTTATTGGAATATTCATTGGAAACTGATGTTGAAGCTGAAACTCCAATACTTTGGCCACTTGATGTGAGGAACTAACTCATTGGAAAAGACCCTGATGCTGGGAAAGATTGAAGGTGGGAGAAGAAGGGTACAACAGAGGATGAGATGGTTGGTTGGCATCACCAACTTGATGGACATGAGTTTGAGTAACCTCTAGGAGTTGGTGATGGACAGGGAATCCTGTCGTGCTGCAGTCCTTGGAGTCTCAGAGTTGTACACGACTGAGCTACTGAACTGAACTGAACTGAGCTGAAGCAAACTTCAGAGAAAGAAGAAAGAAATATGTGGGTCAAGTTAAGAGCTTTCTAGACTGTCCCATTGATCAGTGTTTCTGTTCTTTCAGTAGTACCATGCTATCTTGATTTTTGTAGTTTCTGTAATGAAATTTGAAATTTAGTAATGTAAGTAATATAAGTCTTCCAGTTTTATTTTTCTTCTTTATGTCTTGGCTAGTCTGGGTCTTTGGCTTTCCATGTGAATTTTAGAATTAGTTTGTTGACATCTACAAAATAACTTGCTGGGATTTAGATTGAGATTGCATTGACCCTTTGGATCAAGTTGGGAAGAATTGATATCTTAGCATGTTGAGTTTTTTATTCCATGTACTTAGAATATCTCTTCCATATTTAGATCTCATTTATTTCTTTCATTAGAATTTAATAGTTTTTGCATATAGAGCCTATACGTGTTTTGTTAGATTTATACCAAAGTATATTTTATGGGACAGGGATTATTGTCAGTGGTATTGATTTTTTATTCTAATTATGCATTGCTGGTATGTGTGAAAGCAGCTGACTTTTGTATATTAACTTTGTATTCTGAAACCTTGCTGTATTCATATTTCTTTCCTGGTTTTCTTTTGTTGTGGTGATTCTTTGGGATTTTCCACATAGGCAATCATGTTTTCTGTGAATAAAGACAGTTTTATTTCTTCCTTTCTAATTGTATACTTTTTATTTCCTTTTCTTGTCTTACTGCATTAGGACTTCCAATACAATGTTGCCTAGGATTACTGAGTGTGGACATCCTTTTGCTCCTGATCTTTAGGTGGAAACTTTCTAGTTTCTTAGTAGATGCTGTGGCTTTTTTTTTTTTTTTTTTTTAAGATAGTCTTTATCAAGTTGAGGCAGTTCCTCTCTTCCTAGTTTGAAGAGAATGTTTTTAATCATGAATGGGTGTTGGACTTTGTCAAATTCTTTTTCTGCATCTGATAAGACCATATGATTTTTCTTCTTTAACCAGTTGATGTGGTGGGTTTCATTGACTGATATTCAAATGCTGATCCAGCTTTGTGTATTTGGAATAAATCCCACTTTGTTGTGGTATAGAATTCTTTTTTATACATTGATGGATTTGATTTGTTGATATTTTGTTGAGGATTTTTGCATCTATGTTTGTGAAAGATAATGGTCTATAGTTTTCCTTTCTTGCAATGTCTTTATCTGTTTTTGACTTCAGGGTAATGCTGGCCTCATAGAATGAATTGGAAAGTGCCCTCTGTTTCCATTTCTAAAGGAGAGGGTGGAAAATTGGTATAATTTCTTCCTTAAATGTTTGGTGGAAACCGTCAGTGAAGTCATCTTTCCTGGTTCTTTCATTTCTGGAAAGTTGCTAATTTTAAGTATAGGGCTACTTAGATTATCTGTTTCTCCTTGTGTGAATTTTGGTAGTTTGCGTCTTTCAAGGAATTAGTCATTTCCATTCTAAGTTATCAAATTTGTGGGCATAGAGCTATCTGAAGTATTCCTTTATTATCCTTTTTAACATCTATGGAATAAGTAGTGATGACTCCCTTTCCATAAATTATGTTAGTGATTTGTGTCTTCTTTCTCTTTTTCTTTGTTAGTCTAGCTAGAAGGTTGTCAATTTTATCAATCTTTTTGGAAGAACCCACTTTAGTTTCTTTTTGTTTTTATGTTTTCCAGTTTTAACACGGTGTTTTTGCTGTCCTACTTGTCTTGGATCATTGACTTGCTGAGTTCTCCTCTCATCCATTCAGTGTTTCACCCTCTGTTGTCTCCACTCAGAGCTGAAGGGACACTTATGACCTGTGGGATTTGTGTGCTGAATGAGATGTTATAACTGCCCTTCAGTCTCTTCTTTGCTATTTCTTTTTGTCATCATTGCATCATGATGCAAGCACATCATGTCATACTTTTGTTTGTCTATATTATTCTTCACAGTATTTAATTAAATGACCACCCCCCACCTCCCCCAGTGTCACTTATTCCTGTGATACTAGCATTGTTTGATCTGGAGAAGAATATCAGAGAAGTTGGTTTCTCTTCCTCAATAGAAAGTTTTGAATCAGATTTTAGTGAGAAATCTTAGAAATCACCTGGTATGACCTTCTTACTTTGTAAATGAATTTAGGTCCAGAAAAACGAAATTTCCAAGATCACACAACTGGTTATTATCCCTTGATGCTGCATTTTTCCCAGCTCTAATCTAAAAATTCATGACTTCTTTTCCTTTATGGTAATGTTACAATTTTAATATATATAAAACATCAGATTTCTTGGGCAAGATAGTATAAAAAAATTTTTCAGGGATAGAACAGAGAGTTGCTAGAAATAAGTAATAAAATAATTAAAAATGGTTTGATGTTACTGGAATCTGAAATTGAGGCCAGAATAAAAGACATATTTAGTTATCAGAATGTGGCTTTGGAATATTATTTTGAAAAAGATTATGCTAAATTAAATAAGCATTGGAAAGTCAATAAATTTCCAACTTAATCTACTTTTAACATTAACCAAGATGAATGTGATTCCTTTTACTGAACCATCACTTAGAGTATATAGAGTTTATTTTGGCTGTATGCTTTTGTTTCAGACAGAACCAAGTTGTATTATTAGACACATTGGAACAAGAAATTTCAAAATTTAAAGAATGTCATTCTATGTTGGACATTAATGCTTTGGTAAGTATGATTTGGGGGTTTCCCAGGTGGCTCAGTGGCAAAGAATCACCTGCCGATGCAGGAGCCACAGGAGATGTGGGTTCAATCCCTGTGTCGGGAGGATCCATTGGAGGAGGAATTGGCAACCCACTCCAGAATTCTTGCCTGGATAATCCTGTGGATAAGAGGACCTTGTTGGGTTACAGTCCATGGGATCACAAAGAGTCAGCACTTACTCCCAAGTATGATTTAGTTGACAACAGCTTAGAGAAAGCTTAGAGACAACTATTTAGAAATAGTTTTATCCTCCCAATTTTGTACTTATGTATGTTTGAGATTTTTTTTCTCTAATTTTTAAAATTTAGAATGTGTTGTCTAACAGGAAACCTTGATTTACTTTATTAGATCTTCTATTGTTTTGAATTGTTAACTTTCAAATGTTAAACTTGTGATAGGAAATTGAACTTGTATATGAAAATCTGGAATAGATCTTCTCGTAAGTAAAAACTAATAAAGAAAAGTAAATGTAAGGAATTTTGGGGGTGCTGTTTTTCCCCTTAAGGAAGACCATCTCTGTTTATCAAGTACATGGTTTTTAAAATTAGCATTTATTTCATTGTATGGCATTTTTGTAACGCCGTAACAAATTAATGCTGAAAGAGACTGACGGTCCTTGACAGACTCTTTATATCTTTCAGTATAAGTGACAACAGTTGAATTTCACCAGAAGGTTTTTAGCTTTTTTTTTTTTTTTTCTTGGTTTTTAGCTTTTTGATGAGAGGAACTGATACACTTTATTTTAAGAAATGGAGAATTAACAGAAATAAGGAACTTGTGGCTACTTTTCTCTTTACCCTGAACATTAGAAATAGTGTAGTTTGCATGATTTTGTGGGATTTCATACATATGTCAAAAAATGGACTTTTCATTGGAAAATGTTGTGGATTAATGTTTTCCTTTTATAACAATCAGAAACCAAGTCCACCTTCTCTAGTGTTAGGCAGTGATATGTGGTCATAAATACAAAGTCTTCTAGTCAGTAGTCCCTGATTTGTGAAGGAAGTGGGCAAAACACACCAACTTTTGTCTTTCCCACTGAGTTCATATAGCAGCAGAGCATATATTTGTTGAATGAATTAAGGATAAATGAAAGAACCAAGCAGATGTAATACTCTTGCTTCCATCTGAAGGGGTAGAAGCTAAGTCTTCCTCTTTTTCCTTCTCTCAGCCCAAGAGTGGTTTTGATTGTCATGTAAGAATTGATCAATAGAAGGCCAGAGAGAGAAAGAGGGTCTGTAAGCTCGCGAGCTCATCAGACTCTGACTTGACTTGTAGCTACATTAAGGCTGCTAAGCTCACTACTGACACCTTTCATTTTTGTTACCTGATCTTCTCTCTCTGTTAACCTTGCTTCCTGAGAAAGAAGTGCTTTTTTCCTTCTCTCCTATCTCTGGCTGAAATGGAAAGTCTGTACTTAACATTCATTGGGAAGAAAAGCTCCTTACAGAGATTGTTCTCCTTGGTCTGACTTCAGAAGCCCAGAGAACATCACCAAACTTGTCCACAGCCTACTTAGGGCTCCCTGGCCACAGCTTGGTTTTTCCAGATGGGCAGACTCAACTGTCCTGTGTACCCTGCTCGGCCTTCCCCTTGTAGAGGCAGTACAGAGTGTTTTACTTTTCTTGAGTGAAACTGGTACCATTGTTGGATAGTTTTACTAAAATTTCAGGATTATACTGCATGTTTTTAAGGCAAAATGTTATTTGTACAGAATATAAATGTCTATGTTTAGTAACTTTTTTAATCAATCTGAACTGAATTCAGTATTCTCAAAAGCCCTACTAGTGGTTTAAATTAAATTTGAACTTTTGGAATTAAAATGTGGAGTTAATTAAAGCTTCAAAAGTTTTGACTAATTTAGGAAGAATGAACTATCACTTAGATATTGGTTTATTTATCCATTTTCATATTTCAGTCTAAGCTGACTTTTCATTTTACTTTTCCATCTTAAGTTCACTGAAGCTAAACACTATCATGCCAAGTTGGTGAATATAAGAAAAGAGATGTTGATGCTTCATGAAAAGACATCAAAGTTGAAAGTGAGTTGAAAATTCTTTTACGATCTTTACAGAAGTAGAGGATTGTCTCTTTTTCTTCAGAATTCATTTTCTGACTTTTTATATATTCATATACAATCACATACTTAATTCATGGTACATTAGTTTCTTTTAATACACATTCTTATGAACCCCATTGGGCTTTTCTACTAATAGCTGGGCTAGTGGGCTCACAGTCTCTGAATATGTCACTGTAATTGTCATTTAATAGGAGTTTTGAGTAACAAACTTTTTGTATTAAGGAGACTTTAAGTTACCCAGAACATTAAAAATTGTGAATAACTATATTGTATACCTATAACTTATATTGTACCGCAATTATTCGTCAATAAAAAAATTGCCCAGGACAAATTTAAAAGTTAAATATGAAATTTATTACTATATAAAAGCACCATTACTTAAATTATTTTTTTAATTTGTAAAGGTTATTTTCCATTTACAGTTATTACTAAATATTGGCTATATTCCCCCTGTTGTATAGCACATCTTTGAGCCTGTCTTACACCCAGTAGTTTGTACCTCCCAGTTGCATCTCCCCATAACCACTAGCACTACTGCTTTTAAACTAGGCCATAACCTATAAGCCTTTTGTTCTCTTGGCTTTTAATTTTTTTTTTTTTTTTTTGACTTAGAAAAGAGCACTTAAACTGCAGCAGAAGAGACAAAAAGAAGAGTTGGAAAGGGAGCAGCAACGAGAGAAGGAATTTGAAAGAGAAAAGCAGTTAACTGCCAAACCAGCTAAAAGGACGTGAGAAGTCAGATGTTTGTATCCTTCCTTTTCCTGTTCATGTTCTGGATTTAAGATGATCTGGTGTAGACTTAATGTTAAGGTAGTGCCTTATACCACTGTGTTCTGTTTTGAAATCCTTTTCCAGGAGTGCTGTCTATCTCTCTTCATTTCAGCCATTCAAGAAGCTTTTTTTTCTAAGTAGAAGACATGTCACATAGTTTGGATATTTGTATAATTTTTCAACTTTGTTTTGCTTAATTTTTAAATTCATTATTTTGGCCTTAGGTCATTTATAAACTGAAAAATGGTTTGATTGTTTTAATAGTCTATAGACTCTTTAAGTGATTCAAATTTATTATGCATTGTTTAGCTTCTTAAAAACTGTGGATTTGAAAGTTTCAGTTTCTTATTTTATGAAATGATTTGCCTTTCTGACAATACAGTACTAGGTTTTGGCAGTTGCCTTTTCATTGTTTGGTTAAGAAATGCCAACTATTTAATCACATATGCCCCTGGAAAAGAGGTGGTATAAGCCTTTGTGAAGAATGTGATAGTTAAGTATGTACACGGGAAATATTAGCATCTTAGACATAGGATGGGTGAACAAGATGCCATAGAGGTTCCACTGACCATAGACTGTTAGCTGCTTCCTAGCTTTGTTGTTGCTGTTTAGTTCTTATGCAGTTCTTGGGTTCAAAGTAGATTATATCTATTCCTAAAGTTGGGTCAGGGTGGTGTAGCTTGCACACAAATGCACTTAAATATTCATAATTTTTAGTCATCACACTCTGTGAGAAACAGTTGTGAAGTTGATAAGATAATGAACTTGACTTCCCAAGTGGAAAGTGTTGCTGTTTCCAGCTAGCCTCTGATTTGCTGTGTGGCCTTACATGTGGTTACTTTTCTGTGCTTTTAAAAAAAATTCTTGAAGTAGAGTTATACATGGCAACTATCCATTTTACAGATAATGACAAAAATGGTAGAAAACTAGTAAATAGCTTCTTCACAAAGGAGGCAGCATGATACCCTTGGTGTTTTCTGGGTCCCCCCCCCCCCCGCCCAGTATTAAATGTAGAAATTTATTATGTGAGGGAAATATTATGAAGTTTCATTATTTTAAATTGAGAGTGTATTATTCACTGTTTTAGTATTATTTAATATCCAGCTGATGTCCAATCTCTGTTACACAGAGGCTGTACAGAGTAGGTAAGGTTACAGATTATGATTAGAATGTTTGTCTCTCATAAACTACATTACATTTGGTGAGCTGGAAGCACTACCTCTGATCACATCCCAGGCTGGGGAAGGCATTTAGATTTACGTTGAGTGCTTAGAACAAGTCTGTTTAAAGATTTTTAAAATTTGTTTGAGCTTTTTCCTTCTTTAGTGAGTGAATTATGATCCCACAGTTCACTTGACTTTGACCTTATGTGTAAGAGTAGAAATATATTTTATTTTTAAAGGCTGTGTGTTACCCTCAAAACATTAGTTAAAACTACTGGGGTGGCAGGATCACGAGGGGTGGCAGGATCATGAGTACTGGCAGGACAGCGTCACCTAAACTGCTGAATGGACTCATTCACAGCCTGACAAAACCTGTGCATTGTTTCTTAAGAGTGGTTTGTGGTCCAACTGCAAAGATTATTTGAAATGCTGGTTCTTGGACACCACTCTCAAACTACTGAAGCAAATCTGTTTTTCTTTTTTTTTTTTTCCTGTTTTTTTAAAAAAGTTTTGTCAAGTGACTCAGATGTACTTTATAAGTTGAGAACCACTGGTCTGGTGATCCAGGTCAGAGTCTTCCACTCTAGGCTGCATATTATCACCTGGAAACTAAAAAAAAGTTTCTGAAAGATTTTTACTCATTAGTTCTTAGATAGGGCCCATGCACATTTTAAGGACCCTCCTAGATATAAGTCTGATTTAAGGACTGATTCAAGTCACTGGTTGAGATTTTGTAGTGATTTAGATTTATAAGGAATAAAATAATGTGAAAGCTACCCAGTAACTCTTGGGATTAATCTTATGAATAAATTCTTAAACTACTGCTTTTGATACAAAGTCAGATTTAAGACTGAAATAAATAGTCAGGAAATAGGTATAGAATTCTGGTAAATTGAATTTTTGTGATCTATTTTAAAACAGATTATGTTTATTGAATGAATGGCAAGGTACATGTATTTTTAGAAATGTATTTACATTTTGAAGATTTCTTAAAATGTCGAGAATACGTATTGGCATCCACTATTTTTGAGGCTTCCCAGGTGATGCAGCAGTAAAGAATCTGCCTGCCAGTGCAGGAGACTTCTGTAAGAGACTCGGGTTTGATTCCTGGTTTGGGAAGATTCCCTGGAAAAGGAAATGGCAACCCACTCTGGTATTCTTGCTTGGAAAATTCCATGGACAGAGGAACCCGGTGAGTCCCAGTCCATGGGGTTTTAAAGAGTCTGACACTACGGAGCGACTGAGCACACACCACTATTTTTAGGTCATTTGTAAAACAGAAGTACTGTTGCCTTGGTAATTAAAATCTAAAACTTTAGCTGTATTTCAGTAGCATACACACATATCTTGCTGACTAAAACTGAGCAGAACCCTTAAATTAGTCTTGCTGTTTTTTGTACAAAATAATGAATTGGTACTTGAGTTGAAAAAAATTGCCTTTGGTATTTTGTTTGAAAAAACTGCCTTTGTTTTGATTATGTTTGTGTATGTTTCAGTATGTATACCACATACGTACTAAAGTGATGGGAATTAATTTTGTATTTACTTTGCAGGAAATATCATGTAAATATGCAGACGTTGAATGTAGTATGGATTGTGTCCGCAGTGAGCTTTTTGGTGGGTACAGTTTATACATGCCAATTATATACCCTCATATACTTGTCTGATTTTGAGCTTGTAAAAATGAGAACTCGTTTTTACACATTTAATAAAGAAAAAAAAGGTCTGTGAATTATCCAGTATCATCTATCAAGCATTGGTGTGCACACAGCACTTTACACTTTCCTTTATGTACTTTATTCAGACATTCTATTCCTTTGCTTTCCTCTCCTGTCATCTTCCTCTTAGTGTTTTCTGTAGGTGTGTCACAGAATGACTCTTCTGCTCATGAAATCCTTTTCGAAAAGGTGATGGCAAGTGTTATGAAAAGATTCTAGCTGAAATAACCCAACTTTATAAAATTCTTCACTATTTGAGAATAATAGTTATACTTTCAGTGGTTTGGTAAAAAGTGCTTCATGAGGACCATACATAGCCTATGGAAACTCCAACTATAATAGAATATTTTAGGTCAAGTTTTTTATTTTTTTAAGCTGGTAGTCCTTGGGTCTCTGGAGGAGGGACTTCTGTGAATGGCTTTTGAAAGAGACATGAACGCTTATAAATTTCTCGAAGAGATTTGTATATAAGAGTTTCTCAGGATTGAGTCTACAGATTTCATTAGATTCTTTTATAAATAAATTATATATATACACACACATATATATAGTTTCCTCTAAAGCAGTGATTTTTAATCATTAACATCCAGACTCACTGTGCACATATTTTTAAAAGTTAGTCTCTAGGCTTTCCTTTTGAAGGAAGATGGTTCCTATTTTATATATTTGTTCAGAAATTATGCTTGTACAGGTGACTTAGACATTCAAGATTTGTTCTAGTTTAGCTCTGCTAGTATGTATGAGGCCAGGTCCCATCTAGTCTTCAGGTCAACATTTGAGTGAAACTATTCAGTAGGTTTGTTTTCAGAGCCACTAAGAGAGTTTAAGGGAGTAGTCAAGGGAGACGGTTCTAATGACTAGTTTAAAAAGCACTTAAAGCAAAAATTCCAAAGAAATACAGTGTGAAGGCAGGGCAGTCAAAGAGAAGATAAGTAAAATTTGGAGTGGGTTGAGTATGGTAGTTGAGTAAGAGAGAAAGAAAGGCTAAGACTGAAATAGACGGGAACAGTGATGTATATTTTGTGTACCCTGAAATAAGGGAGGCTTATAGGCATGTGAAGAATAATAATAATACTCACCTGTTTTAGGTTAACATCTCCCCCTCCTGTCCCTTCATTTTAAACTGAAGAAAAGGTTGTAGCTAGCTGTTCATTCTGGTGTAGATCATGCATATTCCCAAAGTGCTTCAGGAGGCCTGCAAGGCTCAAATCTGGGTAAGTGTGCATAGGTGCTGCTCACTTCCATTCCAGGTTTGACTTTTATTAGGACTTTGAAAAGGAGAGTCAAAAGGCATATTGAACTAGGTACAAGGGAGTAAAAATAAAATCTTAAAATCTGCTGATTTATATTTTAGTCTCATCTAGAAAATACCTTCATAGCAACATCTAGACTGGTATTTGTCCAAATAACTATATAACATGATCTAGCCAAGTTACCCAGGCTTTCCTGGTGGCTCAGACGGTAAAGCATCTGCCTGCAATGTGAGAGACCTGGGTTTGATCCCTGGGTTGGGAAGATCCCCTGGAGAAGGAAATGGCAACCCACTGTAGTACCCTTGCCTGGAAAATCCCGTGGACAGAGGAGCCTGGTAGGCTACAGTCCATGGGGTTGCAAAGAGTCAGACATGATTGAGCCAACTTACCATGTAAAATTAGCCATCACAGTTGCGACTGAATTGAATCTAATAGAGATAAACAGATATTTAAAATGGCTATAATAAAAACCTGTATTACATAAATGCCAAATAGGGAATATTAAAAAGATTAAGTTCCTGAAATTGTAACATGGTTTAGGAGCCGGTAATCCTTGGATAATCCAAGCTATTGCTTCTATTCCTGATTACATACTCAATTAGATTTAAAAAGATAGGCAGTCCCAAGATCTTGGGAATAAAATGAGCTCAGAGATAATGTGTGTACTGGACTGTAGAAGAATAGATGCCACATCTATTGTAGCTTTATTCCTTCTGTATTAACTAGGGCTCTGTTCAGTTTTCTTAAAAATGGCTTCAAGGAAGAGGTGAATAGTTTTCTTAGAAAAGACTCAACAGATGAACACCTTAGACTTAAAACCTGATGAAACACAGAAGGGACGATGCTGCCATCTTGTGGTACTCTGCTCCTCTAGTCTACGAATTCTGTATTGTTTCAACTAGTTTGATGAAGTTTGGCCTAAGCATTTTCAACTCTAGTTTTTTTGTAAGGCAAGATTTTCTGTATGATCTGAACTTTTGTTTAAGCATTGAGATGTTTGAAAGTGATCTATGAAATATTTCATAAGGTTTAAAATTAAATTTTTCTAACTTTTTGAATCTTTTAGTTTGATGTTAGGCTTGAAGTTTCTTTCTTTTTTTTTTTCCTTCTCCAATCATATAATCTGTCATCATCCACCATGCTTGGAATCCTGTTCTAAGAAAAGCATTCTAGGCCAAAAATAGATCTGGTTGTGGGCAAAAGGTCCCAAGAGTTCTGTGCTTTGATTCACCTGACTCTTCCCCTTGGCCCTTTGTTGATAGGATCAGGGGTGAGCACCTGGCCCAAGGGCAACCAACCCATGGGCTCAGTAGTGGAAAAATTAGTCTGGCAGTAAAAACTCTGCCTAGATGGGGACATAGGTAATCTCTTTGGCTTAGTCAGTTACTGTCTTGGGAGTATGTAGATAAGAGTACTCACTCACAGTACTTCAAGGAGAAATGAGAAGACACATGGAAACAGAACAGCTGAGTGTTACGGGGGTGGGGGGAGGAGTAGGGATCCATGAATTTTTTTTTTTAATTTTTTAATTTTTTTTTTTTTTTTGGGTTTTGTCATACATTGATATGAATCAGCCATAGATTTACATGTATTCCCTATCCCGATCCCCCCTCCCACCTCCCTCTCCACCCGATTCCTCTGGGTCTTCCCAGTGCACCAGGCCTGAGCACTTGTCTCATGCATCCCACCTGGGTTGGCGATCTGTTTCACCATAGATAGTATACATGCTGTTCTTTTGAAACATCCCACCCTCACCTTCTCCCACAGAGTTCAAAAGTCTGTTCTGTATTTCTGTGTCTCTTTTTCTGTTTTGCATATAGGGTTATCGTTAGCATCTTTCTAAATTCCATATATATGTGTTAGTATGCTGTAATGTTCTTTATCTTTCTGGCTTACTTCACTCTGTATAATGGGCTCCAGTTTCATCCATCTCATTAGGACTGATTCAAATGAATTCTTTTTAACGGCTGAGTAATATTCCATGGTGTATATGTACCACAGCTTCCTTATCCATTCATCTGCTGATGGGCATCTAGGTTGTTTCCATGTCCTGGCTATTATAAACAGTGCTGCGATGAATATTGGGGTGCACGTGTCTCTTTCAGATCTGGTTTCCTCAGTGTGTATGCCCAGAAGTGGGATTGCTGGGTCATATGGCAGTTCTATTTCCAGTTTTTTAAGGAATCTCCACACTGTTTTCCATAGTGGCTGTACTAGTTTGCATTCCCACCAACAGTGTAAGAGGGTTCCCTTTTCTCCACACCCTTTCCAGCATTTATTGCTTGTAGACTTTTGGATAGCAGCCATCCTGACTGGCGTGTAATGGTACCTCATTGTGGTTTTGGTTTGCATTTCTCTAATAATGAGTGAGGTTGAGCATCTTTTCATGTGTTTGTTAGCCATCTGTATGTCTTCTTTGGAGAAATGTCTGTTTAGTTCTTTGGCCCATTTTTTGATTGGGTCATTTATTTTTCTGGAATTGAGCTGCAGGAGTTGCTTGTATATTGTTGAGATTAATCCTTTGTCTGTTGCTTCATTTGCTATTATTTTCTCCCAATCTGAGGGCTGTCTTTTCACCTTACTTATAGTTTCCTTTGTAGTGCAAAAGCTTTTAAGTTTCATTAGGTCCCATTTGTTTAGTTTTGCTTTTATTTCCAATATTCTGGGAGGTGGGTCATAGAGGATCTTGCTGTGATTTATGTCGGAGAGTGTTTTGCCTATGTTCTCCTCTAGGAGTTTTATAATTTCTGGTCTTACATTTAGATCTTTAATCCATTTTGAGTTTATTTTTGTGTATGGTGTTAGAAAGTGTTCTAGTTTCATTCTTTTACAAGTGGTTGACCAGTTTTCCCAGCACCACTTGTTAAAGAGGTTGTCTTTTTTCCATTGTATATCCTTGCCTCCTTTGTCAAAGATAAGGTGTCCATAGGTTCGTGGATTTATCTCTGGGCTTTCTATTCTGTTCCATTGATCTGTATTTCTGTCTTTGTGCCAGTACCATGCTGTCTTGATGACTGTGGCTTTGTAGTAGAGTCTGAAGTCAGGCAGGTTGATTCCTCCAGTTCCATTCTTCTTTCTCAAGATTACTTTGGCTATTCGAGGTTTTTTGTATTTCCATACAAATTGTGAAATTATTTGTTCTAGTTCTGTGAAAAATACCGTTGGTAGCTTGATAGGGATTGCATTGCATCTATAGATTGCTTTGGGTAGAATAGCCATTTTGACAATATTGATTCTTCCAATCCATGAACAAGGTATGTTTCTCCATCTGTTTGTGTCCTCTTTGATTTCTTTCATCAGTGTTTTATAGTTTTCTATGTATAGGTCTTTTGTTTCTTTAGGTAGATATACTCCTAAGTATTTTATTCTTTTTGTTGCAATGGTGAATGGTATTGTTTCCTTAATTTCTCTTTCTGTTTTTTCATTGTTAGTATATAGGAATGCAAGGGATTTCTGTGTGTTAATTTTATATCCTGCAACTTTACTATATTCATTGATTAGCTCTAGTAATTTTCTGGTAGAGTCTTTAGGGTTTTCTATGTAGAGGATCATGTCATCTGCAAACAGTGAGAGTTTCACTTCTTCTTTTCCTATCTGGATTCCTTTTACTTCTTTTTCTGCTCTGATTGCTGTGGCCAGAACTTCCAACACTATCTTGAATAGTAGTGGTGAGAGTGGGCACCCTTGTCTTGTTCCTGATTTCAGGGGAAATGCTTTCAATTTTTCACCATTGAGGGTGATGCTTGCTGTGGGTTTGTCATATATAGCTTTTATTATGTTGAGGTATGTTCCTTCTATTCCTGCTTTTTGGAGAGTTTTAATCATAAATGAGTGTTGAATTTTGTCAAAGGCTTTCTCTGCATCTATTGAGATAATCATATGGTTTTTATCTTTCAATTTGTTAATGTGGTGTATTACATTGATTGATTTGCGGATATTGAAGAATCCTTGCATTCCTGGGATAAAGCCCACTTGATCGTGGTGTATGATTTTTTTAATATGTTGTTGGATTCTGTTAGCTAGAATTTTGTTAAGGATTTTTGCATCTATGTTCATCAGTGAAATTGGCCTGTAGTTTTCTTTTTTTGTGGCATCTTTGTCTGGTTTTGGAATTAGGGTGATGGTGGCCTCATAGAATGAGTTTGGAAGCTTACCTTCATCTGCAATTTTCTGGAAGAGTTTGAGTAAGATAGGTGTTAGCTCTTCTCTAAATTTTTGGTAGAATTCAGCTGTGAAGCCATCTGGTCCTGGGCTTTTGTTTGCTGGAAGATTTTTGATTACAGTTTCGATTTCCTTGCCTGTGATGGGTCTGTTAAGATCTTCTATTTCTTCCTGGTTCAGTTTTGGAAAGTTATACTTTTCTAAGAATTTGTCCGTTTCATCCAAGTTGTCCATTTTGTTGGCATAGAGCTGCTGGTAGTAGTCTCTTATGATCCTTTGTATTTCAGTGTTGTCTGTTGTGATCTCTCCATTTTCATTTCTAATTTTGCTAATTTGGTTCTTCTCTCTTTGTTTCTTAATGAGTCTTGCTAATGGTTTGTCAATTTTGTTTATTTTTTCAAAAAACCAGCTTTTAGCTTTGTTGATTTTTGCTATGGTCTCTTTAGTTTCTTTTGCATTTATTTCTGCCCTGATTTTTAAGATTTCTTTCCTTCTGCTAACCCTGGGTTTCTTCCTTCTCTAATTGCTTTAGGTGTAGAGTTAGGTTATTTATTTGGCTTTTTTCTTGTTTCTTGATGTAAGCCTGTAATGCTATGAACCTTCCCCTTAGCACTGCTTTTACAGTGTCCCATAGGTTTTGGGTTGTTGTGTTTTCATTTTCATTCATTTCTATGCATATTTTGATTTCTTTTTTGATTTCTTCTATGATTTGTTGGTTATTCAGAAGCATGTTATTTAGCCTCCATGTGTTTGAATTTTTAACAATTTTTTTCCTGTAATTGAGATCTAATCTTACTGCACTGTGGTCAGAAAAGATGACTGGAATGATTTCAATTTTTTTGAATTTTCCAAGACTAGATTTATGGCCCAGGATGTGATCTATTCTGGAGAAGGTTCCGTGTGCACTTGAGAAAAAGGTGAAGTTGATTGTTTTGGGGTGAAATGTCCTATAGATAGCAATCAGGTCTAGCTGGTCCATTGTGTCATTTAAGGTTTGTGTTTCCTTGCTAATTTTCTGTTTAGTTGATCTATCCATAGTTGTGAGTGGGGTATTAAAATCTCCCACTATTATTGTGTTACTATTAATTTCCTCTTTCATACTCGTTAGTGTTTGCCATATATATTGCGGTGCTCCTATGTTGGGTGCATATATATTTATAATTGTTATATCTTCTTCTTGGATTGATCCTTTGATCATTATGTAGTGTCCTTCTTTGTCTCTTTTCACAGCCTTTATTTGAAAGTCTATTTTATCTGATATGAGTATTGCGACTCCTGCTTTCTTTTGGTCTCCATTTGCATGAAATATTTTTTTCCAGCCCTTCACTTTTAGTCTGTATGTGTCTCTTGTTTTGAGGTGGGTCTCTTGTAGACAGCATATATAGGGGTCTTGTTTTTGTATCCATTCAGCCAATATTTGTCTTTTGGTTGGGGCATTCAACCCATTTACATTTAAGGTAATTATTGATAGGTGTGGTCCCGTTGCATTTACTTTGTTGTTTTGGGTTCACGTTTATACAACCTTTCTGCATTTCCTGTCTAGAGAAGATCCTTTAGCATTTGTTGAAGAGCTGGTTTGGTGGTGCTGAATTCTCTCAGCTTTTGCTTATCTGTAAAGTTTTTGAATTCTCCTTCATATCTGAATGAGATCCTTGCTGGATACAGTAATCTAGGTTGTAGGTTATTCTCTTTCATTACTTTCAGAACGTCCTGCCATTCCCTTCTGGCCTGGAGGGTTTCTATTGATAGATCAGCTGTTATCCTTATGGGAATCCCTTTGTGTGTTATTTGTTGTTTCTCCCTTGCTGCTTTTAATATTTGTTCTTTGTGTTTGATCTTTGTTAATTTGATTAATATGTGTCTTGGGGTGTTTCGCCTTGGGTTTATCCTGTTTGGGACTCTCTGGGTTTCTTGGGCTTGGGTGGCTATTTCCTTCCCCATTTTAGGGAAGTTTTCACCTATTATCTCCTCGAGTATTTTCTCATGGCATTTCTTTTTGTCTTCTTCTTCTGGGACTCCTATGATTCGAATGTTGGGGCGTTTCACATTGTCCCAGAGGTCCCTGAGGTTGTCCTCATTTCTTTTGATCCTTTTTTCTTTTTTCCTCTCTGCTTCATTTATTTCCACTATTTTATCTTCTACCTCACTTATCCTATCTTCTGCCTCCGTTATTCTACTCTTGGTTGCCTCCAAAGTGTTTTTGATCTCATTCATTGCATTGTTCATTTTTAATTGACTCTTTTTTATTTCTTCTAGGTCTTTATTAAACATTTCTTGTATCTTTTCAATCTTTGTCTCCAGGCTATTTATCTGTAACTCCATTTTGTTTTCAAGATTTTGGATCATTTTTATTATCATTATTCTAAATTCTTTTTCAGGTAGATTCCCTATCTCCTCCTCTTTTGTTTGACTTGGTGGGCATTTTTCATGTTCCTTTACCTGTTGGGTATTTCTCTGCCTTTTCATCTTGTTTAGATTGCTGTGTCTGGAGTGGGCTTTCTGTATTCTGGAGGTCTGTGGTTCCTTTTTATTGTGGAGGATTTATCCAGTGGGTGGGGTTAGATGATTGGCTTGTCAAGGTTTCCTGGTTAGGGAAGCTTGCGTCAGTGTTCTGGTGCGTGGAACTTGATTTCTTCTCTTTCGAGAGCAATGGAGTGCCCAGTAATGAGTTTTGAGATGGGTCTATGTGTTAGGTGTGACCTTGGGCAGCCTGTATGTTGACGTTCAGGGCTATGTTCCTGCGTTGCTGGAGAATTTGCGTGGTATGTCTTGCTGTAAAACTTATTGGCTCTTGGGTGGTGGTTGGTTTCAGTGTAGGTATGGAGGCTTTTGGACGGTCACTTATTACTTAAAGTTCCATGTAGTCAGGAGTTTTCTGGTGTTCTTAGGTTTAGGGCTTAAGTTTCCTGCCTCTGGATTTCAGTTTTATTCTTCCTGTAGTCTCAGGACTTCTCCAACTATACAGCACTGATAATAAAACTTCTAGGTTAATGGCTAAAAGATTCTCCCCCGTTAGGGACACCCAGAGAGGTTCACAGAGTTACATGAAGAGGAGAAAAGGGAGGAGGGAGATAGAGATGAGCAGGAGGAGAAAAAGGGGGACTCAAGAGGAGAGAGACAGATCTACGCAGCTGTCTGTGCCCAGAGTGTTCTCCGTAGCCCAGTCACCTACAAAGATTCACAGAATTGGATTGGGAAGAGATGGGGAAAGGAGGAAATAGAGGTGTCCTGAGGTAGAAAACAGAGAGTCAAGATTGGGAGAGAATAATCTTCGGTTTAAAAATAGGGCTTCTCTTCCTTTTTTTTTGTAAGGTTATTGTGTATTGACAATGAAAATTAAGGAGTAGTAGAGGAGTACTAGAGGACTTTAAAAGAAATAAGAGAAGAAGAAAAATACAAAAAAGAAGAGAAAAAGGAAAAAAAAAAGAAGAAAAAAGAAAAAAAAAGAGAAAAAAAAAGAAAGAGAAAAAAAATTTTTTTTTTCCTAATTAAAAAAATCATAAAAATCTATGAAAATGAAAGTGAAGGAGTGATGGGGGAGTAATAGGGAATTTTAAAGGAAAATAAAAGAGAAAAAATAAAAAAGAAATAAGAAAAAAAAATTTTTTTTTTTCTTCCTTACTTAGAAAAAAAAAATATATATATATATATAGGAATTTCTCTGGAGCTGTTGTGGTCAGTGTGGGTTCGGCTAAGTTTCAGATAGCTCCTCGTTCCAGCTTACACTTCTCGATATCTATAGGGCCCTTCCGGTGTAGTCCGTGTTTTCTACGGGGATTTTAATCTGTTGCACCAGTCCCTTCTGAAGCGGTTCCCTTTGTTTATTTGGCTTCTGTTTGCCGGTCTCTTCAGAGCCTCATTTCCGCCCTGACACAGGCGGGCGGAGGTGGACTCTTATTTAGGTAGCTAGTTCCGTCGCTCTGCGGGGAGGGGCTTGCGCCGCGGGGACGGGCTGCCGCTGCCGGGAGGGGCTGACGCTGCTTTCTCCGTCTGCGCTGCTCAGGCTCCCGGCTGTTCTATATGGAGCCTATATGGAGCGCGCCCCGTGCTGCGCGAGGTTCCAGCCCTCGGGTGTTCCACAAAAACGCGGAACGAAAAGCTGCGCCTGCTCTCCGTGCCTTCCCCGTCAGAGCGGTCCAGGCAGCCAGGGGCTTGGTGGGTGCACTCTCCCCAGGTGTGGCGCGCCCACTCCCTTCCACGGACCCAGTTTCAGTTTTCGCTGGCGCCAGTCGGGTGCGCGCGCCTTCTGCCCTCCGCGTCCCAAGCCCCAGTCCCCACCCGCGCCGGTCGGGTGCCTGCGCCCTGTGTCTCGCCGCGACCTTCCCCTCCCTGCTGCCTCCTGCCTCCGGCCGGGCTGGGCCGGTCCCTAGCCTGCGAGCTCTTCTCTGGACTTTCTCGGTCCCTTTGTTCTGCGAACGGCCGGCAGTGTGTTCCGGCCGGTTAATTTACTCTCTCTCTTTTGGTCTCCCACAGTTCAAGTTGGCCACTCACAGAAGCTCCCTCCAATTGTCCTCAGGGCACTCAGGCCCGGACCCTACCCCAAGCAATGCCGCCTAAGACTCCCTTCCCAGGACGGATCTCCATCCTTAGCTCTTTTGTCTCACTTTTTATCTTTATATTTTGTCCTACCTCCTTTCGAAGACAATGGGCTGCTTTTCTGGGCGCCTGATGACCTCAGCTAGCGATCAGAAGTTGTTTTGTGAAGTTTGTTCTGCATTCAGTTATTCTTTTGATGAATTTGTAGGAGAGAAAGTGGTCTCCCCGTCCTACTCCTCCACCATCTTGGCTCCTCCCCCCCATGAATTTCTGCTTCTGAAATGGGACAAGGTCCTAGGCCCCTCAAAATGTCTTGGATCCTGAGAGCTGTTTTCCTGTAAAGGCTTTGTGCAACCTGGGTTCTCGGTTTTTCTTAGCTTCCTATGGGCTTTGATTACTGGACTAAGATTGCTATTTTCCACAGATATTTTACAGTACCACCCTTCCGTTTCCTACTTCCCTTATTCATGAGACAACCTTAACAGTTCTCTGGTTATTACAACTTTAAGCATCTAACATTGTCATTGTCTCCTGGGTTGCTATAGCATATTCTATTTTTCAAAATGTTTTAATATACATTGTCTAGTTTAATAAGGAACTCTGGCTTCCCAGGTGGCGCAGTGGTAAAGAATCCACCTGCCAGTGCAGGAGACGCAAGAGATTTGGGTTCGATCCCTGGGTCAGGAAGAATCCCTGGAGAAGGAAATGGCAACCCACTCCAGTATTCTTGCCTGGAAAATTCCATGGATATAGGAACCTGACGGGCTACAGTCCACGGGGTTGCAAAGAGTTGGACATGACTGAGCACACACACGCATGATCTAATTTAAAAATAAGGATGCTATTTAGGAGATTATGTGTTTTCATGCCTGCTAATCCAGGCATTCAAGGCAGAAGGCAACACTGACCAGCACCCAGGTGAGTCCTGCCACTAGCCCACACTTGTTCTCATTGCTTGCTAGCGTTTTTTTCTTGTTTTGTCCAATTTCTTAGAGAATTCTCATCTCTGGCTAGATCCATAATCCCACATTTGCTTCCAGCTCATTCCCAATCCTGAAGTTCAGAGCCCCAGATCTGTTGAGCATCTGTCACATGCCAGGTGCTTTATACACGTCATCTTGTAATAGCAACCTCCAGCACCATATGCTTACCAGCGTTTTATCAATGAGGACATTTTGCAGTTGAGGACAGCTGAGACACACCGAATCTGAGTGACTGCCCAGATCACACAACCACAGTTGGTGGAGTTAGATTTGATTCTGGGAAAAAGCCAAAGCTACCACATTGCTGGGGAGTTTTCCTGGGCCAGAGACCCTAGGAACAGAGATAGAAATAGGCTTAGGAGTTTTACTTTAAACCTTCTGATAAAACTATTCCCATGATAGGGAATCATGTGGACCCACCATTTCATCTGCTAATTTGTTTAATCCAGTCTGATAATATTGGAAGAAATGGAGGAGGCACGGGTTTCCTTGTGAGGAGAGAGCCTAGTGGGAAGAATGCACAGAACCCTTCTTTGGTTTTCCTGCAAGGCTGTTTTAATTCTACACTGACTGTAAAGCTCCACATTTACTCAATAGAAGCAAGCAACAGTGAGACTGGACCTGGCTGAGATGTGGCTCAGGAACCTTCCTTTCAGATGCTGGTGCTGCTGGAGTCAACAGAAGAAAGGCAGAGCTGCTGGGAGGAGTGAGCGACTCCAGAAGGGCCGGGGGTGTTCCCATTGCAGCTATTTTTGAACATTTCACTACCACCACCACCTTGGGAAAGCTATCATGGATGTTGCCTTGCTGGGCCTGCATTGCTGGGTCTTCAACCTATTGCCCAGTTTCATTTCTTTGTGCATCTTTGTCTTTGGGGAAAGAACACAGGATGAGAAGCCAGGTTCTCTCACTGGAAGCTTCATTTCCTGTCAGGGGTAAACATGCAGATAGGATCCCTGACTCTTCCAGCGTTCACATCATGAGACACCTTTTATTCCATGGCAGTCAGTGAACGTAGGCTTGCGGGCTGTTGTTTTCACTTGATGATGGTATCGGTCCATCTGCTTGGTGCAGTGGCAGCATCAGGGAAAAGCATTCATCTCGGATGAGACGTTTGTAGCCTTTAACTACCTCATCCTGGGCTCAGAAGAATCCTAAGGTCTGTTACCTCGCACAATGAGGGAGCTGGGACGAGATCACTTCTGAATGAAGGCAGAGGATCCTTTTCTGTCTGGATTGCAAGAATAGTGGTGAGGGGAGAGGAGGAGAGACACATGTGAGTCGCCCTGCCTTTACAGTCTGTCCTGGAGCCTCTTACTCTGTTGATCAGTCTCCTCTTCTAAGAGAGGTGTCATTCTGGTTGACAGCTTGTGCCCCCTTAAATATCAGACCTCTTACTAAAGATGCAGACTGGCATTTAAAGTGGGTTTTGTCAGACGCACCATAACCTTCATTCTGGGCCCCTGTCGTGACCATGAGACTACATCTCACACACCTCTAGCTAGAGGGACCGTAGCTGACCAAGGGCTCCAGCCACAGTGTTCTGAGGCCCACCTACATTTGTACTGAGGCATGCTTCCTACAGGCTGCTTCCAGCCAGTGTCCACTCCTGGGAGACATGGGGCATCTCTGATGTCACCTTTGGCTCAGGGACTCCACATTGGCTTGGATGAAGCTCAGTAGTTTAGGATGCTTCCCCAACCTTCTCTCCTTCACTCCAGAAGACAGTCCAGGAATGAATAAAGTGGTTGAGGAAAGGACTTGATGGAAGGGCTTTATTTATGTAAGCCAAAAGACTGACTAGAGAACACATCCCACAAAAGGATATACCAGTCCCCAGACCACTGAAATGCACTGATGAGAGGGACAGCAGCATCACTAAGAAGTTGTGCAGGCTGGGGATGAAGGAAGGAGAAATGGTTACAAACTGGGCTTGTTAGCATCTGCAGGAGTGATACAGGCCAGGAGGTGGCACACACCTGCCAGAAGCCAGGAGGCCATAATTACCTCACTCTTCAAAAGGTAAGGTCAGAGGGCAGTCAGTGGGCTTTATCTGCAGAGGGTTATGGAGAAGGTTAATGGGGTGCAGTGAAGATTTGCACCTAGAGGCAGCATGGTTGACAGGGATGCTGCTTAGCATCTCTTAACGGAATGAGCAAACTTTAAAGGTCCAGGTAGTATTTTAGGCTTTGCAGGTCACCTGCTCTGTCACAGCTGCTCAACTCAGCTGTTGTAGCACAAAAGCAGCCTTAATATGTAAACAATTGTAAAACTGTCTTTCAATAAAACTTTATTTACAAGAACAAGTGGTTGTCTGGATTTAGCCAGTGGAGCTGTATTTGCTAATCTTTTTACCCATTAAGAAAAAACCCAAAACTAAAATTGGATTAAGAGGCTGAGAGCAGTCACTTTAATAAAAAATCATGATCTCATGCTCAGTTCCCAGACTTGAGTCAGTTTTCAGATCTGAAACCCATTGACTGTGGAAGTAGCAGGAGGAGGGGCCCTGCAACACTATTACAAGTGTATACTGTGGCAGTTCTTCCAGACTTTCCTCAAAAGAATCTACTCATGGCCATTTAGTTACATGACTATACACTAGTACTATTGGACAAAGGTTTGGAGTTGATGCCAGTACCTACAGACCCAAAAGGTGCATCCTGGCCATCCTGTTGGATTGGGGGGCCTTTGAGGACTAGGTGAGGAATGAGGTCCTGTATAAAGTCCAGCTTAAGAGTGGGCCCACATCTACAGATTCATGCAGTGGTTACCCTATCTTCTCCCACCACTGACCCCTCCAACACCATGGGGGTCAGCTAACAGGCCTACCTGCACTGGGTCCATTGGACCTGTTGCAACACCATTTCCTGCTGCAACCCCACTCAATGCTGGCAGCCTCTGTGTCACTCAGTATGTGGGCCAGAGAAATATCCCTGGGGAACACAAAGAGGCAGTGTACTTCCTTCTTTGAGACATGACTGTCAGATGCAGTGATTTGTCTTCTGCTTTAAAAGGGGCTGTCCCGGAATACCCTTGACCACTAGACTTCTAAAAACATCATTGAAATGGCCTGTTCCTGTCTGTCCATAAGGTTTATTTCCCATCTGAAGCACTAATATCTTACTAAGACCTGGAGCATTCTAGCTTCCTCCCCTTGTCCTATCCCAACAGGGAGGTTATTGGTGTAATGGATCAGTGTGATATTCTCTTGGATGTCAGCACTCCAGAGTTCTCAGTCTATAGTATGAAAGGTGGGAGAGTTAGCATAACCCTGAGGCAAGCTGTCAGTGAATATTGTCTTTATCCTGCCTACAGATCCTCAACCAGCCCATCTGGAGGCTTACCAAATGTCTGATCCACAGGAACGGAATGCCATACAGCAGAGCATCCAAGCAGGGGCTGTACTTCAGATGCAGCTGGTGTGGAACCAGGGGCCCTCTGGTTGTGTCATGTACTGCACCACCCAGAGGAAACTGGCCCTGTGGATTTTGAGAGGGCCTTCTCAACTGAAGTGCCAGCTCTGAGAAAGCACTCTGAGAGGATGGAGGGCCGTTCTTTAGTGTATTAAATCGGAGACCTCCGTGTGGTGCTGTGTCCCCAATAGGAAGAAATCAAGGGTCTGGAAACCAAGAGGTGGAAGCAGGGACGGGCTTGGTTACTGTCATTCCGAAGGACCCACTGTGGAGTTTTGTGCTGCTTTCCCCTGCAACTCGGCTCTAAATAATTGTAGTTTCTGGTCCCCAAAGAGAACAGATTCTTGCCAGGGGCACCATAAACGTCCCAGTAATCTATATGGTAAAGCTACTGACAGGACACTTGGAAATTCCTGTGTCCAGGGAGCAACAGGTAAGAGAGGAGTTGCCGTGCTGGCAGGCCTGACGGACCCTGGTCATCAGGAGGAGGAAGGCTGCTTTCACACAAAGGGAGCAAGGAGGAATGTGTGTGTGAGACTTGGGTTCAGGTGGGCACCTCCTGAACTTGCCCCAGTTTAACTGTGTGAATAGACATGTGCAGCCACCCAGCCTGAGGAGGGTTTGATTATCAAGTGTTCAGACCCCTCAGGAGTAAAGGTTTGGGTCACACCACCAGGTAAGACACCAGGACCTGCCAAGATGAGAGCTGAGGGCGAAGGGGGTTGTAGAGTGGATAGTGGAGGGCAGGAAGGGGAGCTGGTGAGAGAAATGTGGCCTTGGGATCAACTCTGTCCTCTCAGAGGACAGTAATTTACCCAAATACTTCCTCTTCTGAGTTACCCCTCAAGGGTATTTGGCAGAAGTCTTTGTTGCTCTAGGGCAGAGTGTTTTTACTATCACACCACCTTGCTTATGTAAGTAGAAGGGCCTAGAGTTGACGTCTTCCTTTTTTCCTTTTGGCCACCTAGTTTTCAGTCCCTTTTCCAGTCTGGAGGAGATACTCATCATAAGAGTCCAGATAGAAGTCGGAAGGGCCACGTATGCTCTCTCCTTCCTCTGACAGCTGGCCTATGATATAGATTTGGTCAGTGGACACTCCCATGAGGACTTGAATTCTCATTCCCTTTATATTTGTGTCACTCGCTCTAGAGTGATTTGTGAAGGCAGTGGGAGTGGGAGTGAGTATTCAAGGGGCAGCCAGGCTGTTCCTGATGAAAGATGGCATTGTTTTCTGCTTTTTGATTTTGTAGAGCTTCAGTGATTCCTGTGCACATTTCCTGCCACCATTACTTTGTCATTTTGATAGTTCTGTGAACCCCTGAGAGCCTTTATACATCCCTTTCTGCATAAGTTACCCAGAGCTGTTTCTTGCCTACAGCCAAGAGTGCTGATGAAGAGTCCTTTGTAGCTTGGCAAGCACCTCCATGTGCACTAGTGCGTCTAGTCTGAAAAACAACTTCATCTTCTCTGTAACAGATAAGGAAACTCTAGTCACCCTGTAGCCGGATAACAGTTTTAGTTCTTATTTGACATGCAGCGTGGCTGTGAGGAAAATGGTACATTTGGGAGGAGTTGGTCTGCCTTAAAAAAGAAAAGCCTGGTATGGTACACAGTCATCACGCTCTGTGTCTGCCCACCCCGCTCCAGTTCTGGGAATGCAGTGGTCTGGCAGGATGAACACTCTGGGTCCCTACTCTAGGAACTCAGCCCCAGCTCCCATTCCCACATGACTGTTCCCTGTCAGCTGGGCTGCTCTCTCAGCTAGGGAGCTAGGGAGGGTTTGCTGGGCCCAAGGCCCGAAGCTGCTTCTCTAGCTACTCGCCAAGGGGAGAATTTGCTACCCGGAAGGGCTGAGATGGGGCTTGTGGATCCAGCAAAGCAGAGGGCACTATTTTAAGCTGCATGCCTGCAGAAACAGCCCCTTCACAATGCTTTTCCTCCTGCGCCTTCCCTTTCCTGTTCTCCAGGGAGTGCATGTCTCTGTTCTATTCCCCTTGCCCGCCCATCCATTCCTGTTGCCGGCCCTTCCTGCTCAAGAGCCTGTGTGTCTTCCCAGGGCCCCATCAGCTTACTGCTCCTCCTGGATGTTCTTGAATTGGGCTGTGCCCCTCTTAGTGCCAGCCCCAGCTGTCGTCGCCCGTCACTTCCTCTTCCCACCCTCCCACAGTGTGTCTCCTAGTTTCCCAGCTTCCAACGTGCACTCTCACTACTTCCCAAGTCCCACAGGGGTAGGAACCGAGTCTGAGTTTCTCAACAGTGTGTGGCCAGGCAGCAGGCACAGGGCTGGCTTGTGGTATCGTTCATCCAGTGAAAGAATAACTGAGAGTGAGTGAGTGAAGTCTCAGCCCCCTTCCTGGCTGTCTGGTGTTCTAGTCCTGGCTCTTCAAAGGATAAAGAGAGGTCTTGGGCAAGATAATAGGATAAATATAGGTAGAAGTCTCCAGCATGTGGGATCTGCTCAGGACCCCTTTTTAAAGTCTGAATTTGACTCCACACCCAGCAACCTCAAACCATGCACAAACAGCACATCTCTTGTGGTTCTTTCTCATCTGCATCCTTCCCATCTAAACCAAGTCTGCTTTTTTATGGTTCAAACCAGGGCTGCTGCTCCTTTTCTTTTTAAAATTTAATTTTTAAATTTTATATTGGAATATAGTTGATTTCTGGAGTAGGAAATGGCAACCCACTTCAGTATTCTGGCCTGGAAAATTGCACAGACAGAGGAGCCTGGCAGGCTACAGTCCATTGGGTCACAAAGAGTTGACATAGCTGAGGGACTGAACATGCACATAGCTGAATTACAATGTTGTGTTCGTTTCAGACAACAGCTGAGTGATTTAGTCATACATATACCCCTTTTCCGCCCCCAGATTCCTTTCTGAAACTCAGAATACTGAGTAGTGTTCCCTGCGCTATACCATAGGTCTGTGTTGACTAGCTTATACATATTAGTGTCTGTTTACCAATTCCAAACTCCTAATTTATCCCTCCTTCCCATGTTTCTACTTTGGTAATCATAAATTTGTTTCCATAGTCTGTAAGCCTGTTTTGTAAGTAAGTTCATCTGTATCATTTTTTTTTTAGATTCCACATATGATATCATATGATATGTTTCTTTCTCTGACTTCTGTTAGTATGATAATCTCTAGGTCCATCAATGTTGCTGCAAATGGCATTATTTCATGCTTTTTATGGCTGAGTAATATTCCGTTTCATATATATGTACCACATCTTCTTTATCCATTCCTCTGTTGATGGACATTTGGGTTGCTTCCATGTCCTGCCTGTTATAAATAGTGCTGCAGTGAACACTGGGGTGCAAGTATCTCTTTGAATTATAGTCTTCCCTGGATATATGTCCAGGACTGGGATTGCTGGATCATATGGCAGTTCCGTTTTTAGTTTTTTAAGGAGTCTCCATACTGTTCTCCATAGTGGTTACACCAATTTACATTCTCACCAACACTGCCGGAGGGTTTCCTTTTCCACACCCTCTCCAGCATTTATTGTTTCTAGATTTTTTAATGACAGCCATTCTGACCAGTGTGAGGTGATAACCTCACTGTAGTTTTGATTTGCATTTCTCTAATAATTGGCAGTGTTGAGCATCTTTTTATGTTTCTGTTGGCCATCTGTATGTCTTCTTTGGAGAAACATCTATTTAGATCTTCTGTCCATTTTTTTTTTTTTTTTACTGTGGTTTTAGAAGAGCTGCATGAGCTGTTTGTATTTTTAGTGATTGATCCTTTGTCAGTTGTATCATTTGCAAATATTTTCTCCCATTCTATGGTTTCCTTTACTGTGCAAAAGCTTTTAAATTTAATTAAGTCTCATTTGCTTATTTCTGTTTTTATTTTCATTAGAAGGTGGATCCAAAAAGATACTACTGCAATTTATGTCAAAGAGTGTTCTACTTATGTTTTTTTCTCTTAAGAGCTTTATAGTTATCTGGCCTTACATTGAGGTCTTTAATCCATTTGAGTTTATTTTTGTGTATGGTGTTAGAGAATGTCCTAATGTCATTCAAATGGTGAGACTAGGAGGTGAGGTAGGGCATTTTGGAAACACTCAAGGACATTTTTTGTCAAGATGACTGGGAAATAATCTATTGGCATTTGCAGAGTGGGAGCCAGGAATGCCAGTCTCCTGTGCTGTGTGGATAGTTCCACACACAGTTAATTGTCCTGCATGATTTCTGGTGTTCCCTCTTGCCCTAACATTAAGTATGGAAAAGAAAAAAAAAAGTGGTTTGAGTGTAACACAGAGAAAAGGCAGAACCGAGGTACCAGTGGAGTTGGTGCCTGTAATCCTGGCCTTCCAACCATGGCAGCTAAGACTGCAGCCCCAGAGAACCCACTAGTGGCCGTGGAGCCAGACACATGACTTGGGTTTCCTTGGCCACGGCAGTGTCCGCAGCACAAGAAGCTGGGCTGCAGTGGCAGTTGTACATGGGACACTGGCCCACTAGCTGCTGAGATGCCTGTGGCTCCAGCCCCCTGGTCTACCACCTGCGAACCTGACAACACCACATGGCAGATGCACCCGCCCATCCCCAGCCTGCTCCCACTGTCCGCCTTTCAGTGTTGATGGAGCCTGAGATTCAGGGGATCCTGAATGAAACAGGGATGAAAGCATCCCGGTGCATAAGGCAGCCACACCTGCAACACTGACCCCAGAGGAACAGATGTGATAAGGAGGGCATAGGGCCACATCTCTGACAGAAGTGGTAGAGAGTGCAAAGTACTGATTCTTAAATATAATTTATCAGAAGCAGTGCATGGAAGAGAAAACAAAAACTTGTGCTGTAGTGCCACCTACAGGAAAACAAAAGAAAGGCCTTTAATTTCTAATCTGTTGACTTATTAGAATCCGGCAGAAAGGTGTTGGCTACTTCAGGAATCCCCAACCCCCAGTACTGGTCCATAGCCTCTTAGGAGGTGAGCAGTGGATGTGAGCAGTGGGCAAATGAGTAAAGCTTCATCTGTATTTACAGCTGCAGGAAAACAAGTTCACTGATTCTGCATTATGGTGAGCTGTATAATTATTTCATTATACATCACAATATTTGTAATAATAGAAATAAAAGGTGGCAACGTGGTATAAAGAGTCTGCCTGCCAATGCAAGAGATTTGGGTTTGATCTCTGGGTCAGGAAGATCCCTGGGAGTAGGAAATGGCACCCCACTCCAGTGTTCTTGCCTGGAAGATTACACAGACTGTGGAGCCCAGCAGGCTACAGCCCATGGGGTTGTGGAGTTGGACATGACTGAGCACACACACAAAGTGCACAGTAAATGTAATGTGCTTGAATCATCCTGAAACCATTCCCCCACCCCTGGTCAATGGAAAATGACCTATGGAACTGGTCCCTGATGCCAAAAGGGTTGGAGACCACTGGGCTACTTCAGATGCACTGGCAGAAGAACTATGCATCAAGCACCATGAAGAACCATAGTAACATGTCACAAATTGAAAATGACAGTTCTCCAGGAACCAAACAAAACATCATAGAATATTGCAATCACACTGGTAGAGAATTCAAAGTGTAGCTCTTGTGAAGAAACTCAGTGAGCTAAAAGAAAACTCAGGCAGTTCAATGAGCTTACTAATAAAATTAATGAACAGAAGGAGTATTTCACCATAGATATTGAAACTTTAAAAAAAAGAACCAATCAAATTCTGGAGCTGAATAACTCAATAAATGAGATAAAGAATGTATTAGAGAAAGCATTGGAAATAGAGCAGACCATATGAAAGAGAATTAGTGAGCTTGAGGACAGAAATCTAGAAAGGGTACAACCAGAAGAGGAAAGAGAAACGAGATATTTAAAAAGGAGGAAATTCTGTGAGAGTTATCTGACTCTTTTAGGAAGTGTGACATTAGGGTAATGACTATCTCAGAAAGAAAAACTTGAGAAGGGAGCAGAGAATTTAAATAATACCTGAGAATTTCCCAAACCTGGGGAAGGAACTGGATATACAAGTCTGTGAAGCTGAGAGAGCATCCAAAAGACCTTCTTCAAGACACATTAAGACTGTCAAAAGTCAATGACAAAGAATGAATTTTAGAGGTTTCCCTGGTGGCTCACTGGTAAAGAATCCACCTGCCAATGCAAGAGACACGGGTTTGATCCCTGGTCCAGGAAGATCCCACATGGATCAACAAAGCCTGTGCACTACAACTACTAAAGCCTGGTGGTCCAGAGCCTGTGCTCCACCACAAAAAAACAACTGTGATGAGAAGCCCGTGCACCACGGTGGAGAGTAGCCCCTGCAACTAGAGAAAGCACACTGGCAGTAACGAAGACCCAGCACAGCCAAAAATAAATAAAATTATTTTTAAAAAAGAATGAATTTTAAAGGCAACTAGGGAAAAAAGGATGGTAACATACAAAGGAACCCCCGTTAGGCTTTCAGCAGATTTCTCAGCAGAAACCCTGCAGGCCAGAAGGAAGTGGAATGACATTCTTAAAATATTGAGAGATTAAAAACTGTTGCCCAAGAATACTCTATCCAGTAAAATTATCATTCATATATAAAGGAGAAATAAACACTTCCCAGGCAAACAAAAACTGAGGGAGCTCATCACTACTATACTTCCTTATACGAAGTCTTGTAAGGAGCTCTTCTACCAGAAAACAGAAAGGCAAAATACATAAAACTTTGAGCGAGGTGATACATAGAACCAGAAAATTGCAACTCTCAATAAGATTAGATTTTAAACACTATTATAGCATAAAGGTTAAGGAGGAGAGCAGAAAAGAAAACAAACTAGTATATACTTCAACTTTGTAACAATGTAAAGAGATGATGTGAGACAACAGAAACAAAAAGAGGGGAAAGGAAAAGGAAGAAGCCTATATAGGTAAATGAAGATAAGATACTACCAGCAGAAGGATTATTTTACCTATGAGACATTTTATACAAACCTCATGGTGACCACAAAACAAAAATCTAGAGCAGAGACATGAAACGTTAAAAAAGAAAAGAGGAAATTGACAAAAACATCACAGACAACCACCAAACTAAAATAGCAGACAGAAACAAAAGGAAAAGGAACAATGGAGATACAGAGCAACCAGAAAATAAAGGATAAAATGGCAATATTAAGTCCTCATTTATCAATAATCATCTTAAATGTAATGGATTGAACTCACACATTGAAAGACACAGAGTGTAGGATGGATTAAAAAGTTAGACAGATGGAAACAATTTTTGGTGGTAAGTGTGCTGTAGGGTATACAGAGATAGCACTGGAACACATAATATAAACCAGCCTTACCTCAATAGATAAACCCAACAAGACAAAACCAGAGGGAGGAGCTCAGAAGTTCAACTTTATTAGGCTCCTACTTCTCTGTGATTGCCTCAATTTTTGGTTTGCGAGGATTTCACCTTAAAAAGTTCACTGAAACAAAAAATTCAAAAAAAGATTATTCAAAATTCACAGAATGAAATAAATGTAAAAGAAACTTTCAAGGGACTTTTTAAAGGAAAGTTTGTTAACTCACATCTGAAATTATTAAAGCTTAAAATTGCAGTAAGACTTCTGGACATCCTATATATGTTATAAAAAGGCGTTCTAGATCTGACGTAGTGGAGAACTACTCACCTGCGCTTCACACCTGCTTAGAAAGAACAGCCAGTTGAAAATTCATGAAAGTTGGACCCAACGTGGCGTGGAGATTAGTGTCTGGAAACCTGCTCACCGTGACCTCCATCCTGGGGTTGAGAGCGCTGCTCTGGCGCTTGCTTACCAAGGCAAGTTTGGGGGCTTCTCTCAGCCTCGGTTGCCTTTTGCGCGTGAAAGAAGCGCGGGAAAGCGGTCTCCCTGGACAGCCGTGGGGACCAGATGAGAAGCACAGGGCTCACTGGAGGACCGACACAAACCGCCAGGGCCTCTACCCACAGACCCGCCTTCACCTTTGTCCCTCCCAGTTACGCAACAGTGCGGGCACACGGGATGGGGGGTGGGGGGGCGCGACAGGTGGCCTCCGTGCCCTCCTGGGGGGCACCCAGGGGTCCCGGCTGCACGCACGGTGCGCTGGCGGGTAGCGGCGAGTCTGCCCTGCCGGCGGTGCCCCTGACCCGCTTGACCCGCGCCCCCGGCTGTCCCCCGGGCGCGCTGGAAGCCCGGGTGTAGCCTGCACTTGGCCTTGGCTCCCCAGGCTGTGGCGCCGGGCGGGGCAGCGGCGGGACCTTTCCGGAACTTTCGTCGGGGGGAGGCTCGCTCTCCCCGCCTCCAGCCTCCGCCCGGGGGCCGGACGGGCCCCAGCAGAGGCCGCGAGCCCTCGCTGGGAGCGGCAGCTTTTGCTGCGCCAACGCTGTGGCCGGAGGCTCCGCGCACCTCTGGGTAAGAGGCATCCCGCGGCCGATATCAGGCACTTGGCCAGGGAAAAGGGACCCGGCGGGGGGAGAGGTCACCCCTAAGGCCGATGGTTAACCCAGCTCTGCCCCGCATCTGGGACAGCGCGGCCCCTGTGCATCGCGTTCCATCCGCTTCACACTTTTCTTCTCTACGGCGGCATCCACAGCTCTTGCAGCCCCTGCAGGAACCCGGGTCTTGCGAAGCCCTGGGGTCGTGGAGCTGCTGCCCTGCGAGGGGAGGTTAAAAACCAGTGTATCCGTGGTCTTGTGTATGGGAATTTCTTGGTGCCCTGGTGTGTAGGAATTTTTGGCATCTTCCACTTGTTGACTGTGTAACCCCAGCGTGGTCCCAGCGCCCAAAGGGTTCTCAGCCCCCGGGGGTAGGAGGTGACGTCTGCTGGTCTGCCCACAGTGGGGCGCGTTTATCCACACAGCCTGTGGGACGGAGGGGAGGGGGCTCAAGAAGTATCCTTCAGCTATGGCCGGAACCAACCTTGGAGAGCATTTAGGGCCCGTGCTAAACAGCAACTGGTGGAAAGGGTCCTCTGGTGAAATTGGGGTGCTTTCCTTTCTCTTCGTTTCTCTCGTTTAAAAATAAAAATCCCAACCTAACCTCTTACTCAGAGACACAGGGAGCAGAGCTCTGGATTTGCCTGGGCTGCCCATTGCTGTGGTGTAGGGTTCTGACCCATTTTTGTGCCATATACCAGTTTGGCAGTTTTGGGGAGACTAAGCACTACTTTTAGGTTCAGTGCTTTTGAAGGTGTAAAATAAAAGGCAGAGTGTTTTAAAGGAATCCTATTCCAAATCACTTGTCCAAATATTAAGAGAATTGATGATGTAGTAGTATATATGCCTTTTAAAAATAATGTGTTAAGTGACATCATCTAGCAGGATCTAATAGCTATCATAATTTTGAGATAGTAATGAACATAAATAATATTTCCAGATTTGGGTAATGCCTGTAATATAAGAAAATATCTGTGATTTCTATTGGTGATAAAGTCATAGGTACTGCTTGTATCTGCTGGGGTTTGTTGCCTGAGATGAATGAAGTGTTTGTTACTCAGCTGTGTTAGACTCTTTGCGACCCCATGGACTGTAGCCTGCCAGGCTCCTCTATCCATGGGATTCTCCAGGCAAGAATGATGGAGTAGGTAGCTATTCCCACCCAGGGATCGAACCCGGGTCTCCTGCATTGCAGGTAGATTCTTTACCATCTGAGCCACTATATAAAATTGAAGGAAGTGCTAAATTTCAGTTAGTAATGAGTGAAAATAAAGATATAAATGTTTATTTTCTACCCAAGTTCCTGGTTAAGTGGAAGGTACTGCCCAGGAAGTCAGGTCACATGACTTCTGATCTTGATGCTTCCACTGACCAGCAGCATGAGCTTGTCTTTGGGACTTCTTTTCACTTTGACTTCTTCATTGTACCGTGGAGACAATCATACTTACCCCTGGGTTTAAGGTGTCCAGTCTATACCTGGCACAAAGGAGTGAAATAAGTACTGTTTATTAGAACTTGTGGCCCTCTCTGGACCCCAAGCCATTGCCATTATGTCCCCAGTCCTGGTACATAGAATGTGGTGGTGGTTCAGTCGCTGAGTCGAGTCCAGCTCTTGCCATCCTGTGGACTGTAGCCCTCCGTGCTCTTCTGTCCATGGGATCTCCCAGGCAAGATTACTGGGGTGGGTAGCCATTTCCTTCTCCAGAAATTAGTCAATAAATATTTTTTTGAATGAATAAGTACATTGGAAATTATTGCTTGTAACTACAACTAAAAAACTCAGAATTTATCCAGGGGACAGCTGGTGGTTTGTGAAATGACTCTGCTTAAAATAATTTGGGTTTCTTTTTCCTAGTGGCTGAACACATCTGGAGCTGGAATGCTTGAAATGTCAGCCAGGGCCCTTGGGTCTATGTGTGTGGGTCTTTGTGACTAGTGTTCTGCCAGAGAAAATGAAATTTCGTGTTGATAGGAAACTAGAACTCCTTTGCAGGACAGTTTCTCCTCCATTTTACCCGTGTCTAGGCTCGTTAATTTGATGTGATGTAACACAGGAAGTTGTCTTATAGGGAGTGGAGACTGATCCATGATGAGGCATTTTTGGGCCCAGTGGCACATTTCTCTTTCCTCTTTTCTTTTCACCTTCCCCTGCCCCATTGCACATTACCCTTGAAGATTTGGTAAATAGGAGCAGTAGATGGAAGTTGCTACAGGCTGGCCAGATTAGATCTAAAGCCAGCTAGCTGCTTCTTAATGCCCAGCCTTAAAAGTCTATGTAATCCAATAAATGTGGATGTTAATAGGAAGAAGAAAGTCAGACTCAGCCAGTGACCCCTGTGATTTACTTTGTAAAATTGCTAAGTTTGGGTGGAAAGATGGGGAGAGAACTTTGTAAAGAACAGTAAATTTAGAGCACACTGGGGCTCTCTATGGCCGCAGCTTTGGAAGGGGCAAATACTGGTATTACAGACTGAATTGCATCCCCTCAAAAATTCGTATGTCAAAATCCTAATCCCCATATCTTAGAATCTGACTGTTTAGAGAGAGGGCCTTTATAAAGGGAATTAAAGTTAAATGAGATCATAAGGGTAGGACCCTAATCCATTATGACTAGTGTCTTTATAAAAAAAGGAAAAGATACCAGGGTGCAAGTAGAGACAAGACCACAGGAGGACGTAAAGAGGCCCAGGTCTAGGAGAGAGGCCTCAGGAGAAACTATACATGCTGACACCTCGATTTTGGACTTCCAGCCTCTAGAATAGTGAGAAATAAATCTCTGCTGTTTGAGCAGTCCAGTTTGTGGTATCTTGTTATGAAATCCTGAGCAGAATACTATACAGGCTGAGGAATGATAGATGGAATGTGAGCTCTTCATTCTCTTTCTTCCTTTGTTACACTGACCTTCAAGGCTGTGTGTTCCAAATGATGCTGCTAAAAGATGGAGGAGGAAGGCTCAACCTAAATAAGTTTTTTTTTTTTTTGCAGAGCCACTGACATTTCTGGTTCAATTTTTGCTGTAGGGTAGCCTTATGTTAATGAGGCAGACTAATTAAATCTGGACTTTGCCCTTTGAAAACAAAAGCTTAAGCATCTGACCCTTTGGTTCTGCACATCCATGGGATGAACCCTCCATGCCACATGTCTGGTTGCCTGAGTGGGGTTGACTCCCAGGGTAACTAGGAATATCAAAGTGAAAAGAGTTGGTTAATATAGCAATATTATACTGCTGTCATTACATAGGGCCTCAAGGGCCCCTGATCTTGAACTTCCAGCCTCCAGAACTGTTAGAACATAAATTTCTGTCGTTTAGCCTGGTTTTTTTTTTTTTCCCTTGTTTCGTTTTGTTTTTAAGCGCAGCCTAGCAAGTAAATGGCAACCCACTCCAGTATTCTTGCCTGGAGAATCCCAGGGACAGGGGAGCCTGGTGGACTGTCATCTATGGGGTCTCACAGGGTCGGACACTGAAGCGACTTAGCAGCAGTAGCAGCAAGTAAATAGATCTGGGCACTCTATTCTAAGTCGTGATCCCAGCAGGTCCTTCACTTTCTCTTAGGACCCCTCTCCCTTACCTACCTAAGAGAATCTCATATGCTCTTTCTAGAGATACTCTGTATTGTCCCTTGGATCTTGTCTGAGGTTGTTAAGGCCTTCATCCCCTTTATGATTCTGACAGTTAGGAAAAAACAGAACTTGACATCTTAAGCAAATGACCAGCCTAGCTGCTGAGCCATGTACAGAGCAGATGCTTTATAATTGCATGGTGGGTGATGGGTTGATGGTGCTGGTAGTGATTCTTAAGGACCAAGGGGTAATTCCTTTCTAATCATAATGATTTTCCAAGTTTTGACCCTAGCTTGGTCCTCAGGGAGCTTTCATTCCATGCAGCAGCTCTGGCCCTATCTACAGTGATAGAGAGGAGATACCTCTGTCTTTATCCTGGGACCAGTCTCTGACTTCTGGGGCCAATGGTGATTTCACCCTACATGCTTTCTTTTTTCTTTGGCAGTTTGCTTAAGGCAGCCCATGATGTCTTTGTAGGAAAATAATGGGTTTTAATAATCACCTTGCTTCCAGTACAGAATGTGAGAGCATCCCAAGGAGGTTCTGGGTTTAGTAGATGTGGTTTTGTGTTTCTGTGAGCCTGTGAATTGTGCCCGAGGTGGGGGACTAGATATTCTATTTTCTGGCCAACTGGGTTTGCACAGTAATCATGAGTCTTTCAAGGTCTAGGTAGTCAAATCTAAGCTTGTTTTGAGTCACAGAGAAGGAGGGGCCTTTAAAGTCAGCTGGACGAAGTGACTTATTTTACACTTCTGGAAATGGACTCAAAGTGGTTGTGACTTGCCCATGGCTCC
This sequence comes from Dama dama, assembly GCF_033118175.1. NCBI lineage: Eukaryota > Metazoa > Chordata > Mammalia > Artiodactyla > Cervidae > Dama > Dama dama. The sequence goes on from NC_083692.1 coordinate 38,071,471, forward strand.
ACAATGTCTGTTTTCTTACTTATAAAACAGGGATAATAATACCAACCTCTCAGGTTGTTGTGAGAAATTATGTGAAGAACATAGCCTGTGCTGTCACATAGAAAACCCTCAGTGATTTTTTTTTTTTCTGGTGTTTTTCTTGTATCTGGGATAGTGCACAGCGGCTCCCAGTGGATCATGGTCAGACTTGGGGGAACAGAAAGGGAGATATGATTTCCATTCTGATTATGTTCAAGGCCTGGTTACAAACCCTTGTCATTCTTTGCTGCAATAACTCAGAGCCCAATCAATTTAAAGAGCTGATAGAACAAGTATTCCCATTTGAGTATCTGCTTGTGAACCTGTTTCCCTTTCCCCCTCATTTAGAGGATCACAATGTTTAGAGAAGGATGGGACCTTTGAACCTATGCAATTCAATCCTTTATTCCATTGTTGAAGAAAACATGACTCAGAATAGTTAAGGACGAGCCCTGCCTGGCACTACCTGGAATATGGATTTGGGTCTCTGACTGCTGACATATCCTCATACGAGGCTTATGCATTAACGGGGAACTGTGCCGTTTGTCTAGATGTGGGAAAGACATGAGCTTTAGGAACCTGGCACACCCGTTACCTGGTACCCCCTCATTCTGTCCTAACCATTAAAGGATTGAATTTGGCATCTCTTCAATCACATTCAAAGAACACTTGTATAACATAATTAAAGAGTCTCTTCTCATTGTGTTAAGACCTCACATGCTGGATTCCAGGCAACAATGTGCCTGACAAATTAGCCAGTCCCTGTTTATAATGAAACTCCATTCCTCAGAGTCTTCTTGTATGTGAAACTCTGAGTGGGAATCACAGCGCTCCTGAGACTGATGCGTACTTTTATTGTGATCATTGAGTGGGTTCAGGAGACCAAGGCAAAGCTGGGTCCTTTCTGTGTGACTGGAAGCAAATTAATTCTATGTTAGGCTCCCCCTCCCCTGTGTGCCTTGTTCTACAGCCTCAGGATGGATATGCACAGGCTTATGCAAATGTTGAAACCTTCAGTATACTTACTTGACTGAAGGCCAACTGTGAATGGTGGGGTAAAAGGGGAGCTAAATTGTGATGCTTTATGCACTAGAACGTGAGCGGTCGAGCTCCCATTGGCTAAAGCAAGCAAGGAAACAAGGCACTTCCCCCCATATAATTCAGTCAAAACCTGAAATTTTTCAGTTGCAATAATCCAATTGACTGACATTTTCCCCTTTCCTGGAGCTGTAATGTGAGCTAGTTTCCCTTCCATGAACAGAGTTTCTGTTTTCTGCTTAGTTAATGTATGGTTTGGTGAAATCATCAGTCCTTCCCTATTATGAGGCTTTCTGACTCTGAAATGTATATAGGCTAGGAAAACTTGTCGGAAATTTCTCAGCAGCAAAGGGAGCCAGTGTTTCATTGCTGCATCCTCATTAGTAACACTTAATCAGCAATTCTTTAAAGAAAATTCCTACAGTTTCCTCCCAAAGAGTTAGGGAACTAAAGAACCCCAATGTGACTCTAAGCCCTGAATCATCAAGGAGCTGTGTGGAATTGTTTCCTGGATCTATTTGCTCCTGGTCCACTCCTAGAGCACTAGTCTCACAGCTTAATGTTTAAACAAACATTTGGCATTGCAACAGCTCTAGAGGTAGAGTTCTGACATGGCCCTGCAGGCCTAAATGAAGGTTGCTCCATTTTCTTTATTTGTTAACAAAACAGTAATCCAGTTCCTGAATACACAGGCGAGGCCATTACTCAAGGGGAGGTGAGCCAAGAGGAAGGTTGCTGCCTGTGTAATCCCTCGGTGGGCTCCACTCCTTTGGTTCTCAGGGTTCCCAGAGGGTGTGGTTTCCTTCTCTCCCCTGGTGCTTTGGACCTTTGCTGCGCTTTGAGTAATCCAACCCCGTGACTTATACCCTCTCTTCCATATAGCCACCCAGAGCAAGGTCCCATTTCACATCCTTCCTTCTTTATCCCCTGTGGCTAATTTGTCACAAAAATTGCTTCAACATCAGTTTTGCATTCACACCTTCATCTCTGTTCTCATGTCTATTCCAAACCCTTGCTGGTTCCTAAATTTCTGAATCAGCCACTGAATGACCTTGACATCCCTGGTCTTCTTCCTCATCCCGGGCTCCTCAGTGCTTAGCACAGTGCCTGGCACATAGTAAACACTCAAAAATGCTGAATTCAACTGAATTGCTCTAAGTCATCCTCTCAACTCCCCCACGGGGGTCTTCTTCAGTTTCCTTAAGAGCTTCCAAGGGCTGTCATTGCCTGTAGCAGGGACCACAGCTCACACGCAGCCAGGGCTGAGCGGTAACAAATACGAATCTTGGCTCTGTGGGGCTGGGTGAGCTTTAACTTCGTCCAGGATGTAGACGGGCAGTTCCAGCCGAGAGCTAGCAGGGGAGAATGTGAGCTTAGGGTTGTCAGAGAGGCCAACGACCTGGAATTTTGAAGGTGTGTGTGCGCTCCCTTCAGTCCCGTCTGACTCTTTGCAGCCCCATGGACTGTAGCCCACCAGGCTCCTCTGTCCATGGGATTCTCCAGGCAGGAATACTGGAGTGGGTTGCCATGCCCTCTTCCAGGGGATCTTCCCAACACAGGGACTGAACCTGTGTCTTTTATGTCTCCTGCATTGGCAGGTGGGTTCTTTACCAGTAGCGCCACCTGACATATTCAAAATTTTTAATGTTGGTACTAATTCAGAATTTAGGCAGAATTTGTGAGTCAAACACAGCTCTGGTCTGCACTGGGCCTGCAAGTTGCTTCTTTGTGACCCTTAGATTAGATGACTATTGTCTAGGATTAAGCTTCCAACCCCAAGCTTTACTTACGTATGCCCACCCAGTCTTCTTTCTCCCTCTTCCCAGTGGACTCTGGCTTAGACTCCCTTCCTCCTTGCCCACAGTTGTGCCATGCTCATTCTAGGTGATTCTGTTTCCTAAATCTCTTAACTGTCGCAGACTAGCCCAGACAGGCCCTTGCCTAGACTTCCCTGTTTCTGCCCATACAATTCCTGTCTCTTCAGCTGCCTAGATGTCAACTTTGGCTTTTGTTTTGTTTTGTTCTCCTGCAGGGGCCCTTCCTACCTCTCATTCAATCATTCTCTTTCCCTTTTCTCTGTCTTATCTAAATTTTTATTTGTATTTCTAATGCTAACACTGGATTAGGCCCTTATCATTACACCTGGACCTCTGCACTAGTCTCCTGATTTCCAGAACTGGTTTTCCCTCTCCTTCGATTTAATTTCTCCCTGACACTAGATTCATTTTCTCAAAGCTGCCTCCTCTGTTCTATCACTTCTTAAACCTTTTTTTGTTTTTCAGTATAAAGCCTCAATTCCCTAGCATGGCCCTTTATAATTGGACTGTGATATTTCTTTATTATCTACTCCTCTCAATGTCAGTCAATTCTGGTTGGCCTTCCCAGCTTATTAGTCACGGTCTTGGGAAACACTTGGCATGCTCAAGGCTGTTAAGAGGGTTTAATGAAACAACTGTTTACAAAGGCCTGGGCAGGGTTAGAGGGAACCAGCAAGGGTAGTGAAGCAAAAGTATTTGATTCGGGGCCTGAAGAAGCAAGCAGAGGGGGTGATTACTGGCACCTTGAGAAAAAGCTGTAGCTGAGGAGAGGGCCACCCCACAAGAGCCAAGGCCTTTGGCTGGAGGAATCCAGTTTTGCTGAGCCAAAGCTTGGTTGGGAGGGGTCCGGACAACAAATATCCTAATTTCATTCTTTTCCCATCCTCTAATCTTCTGGTGCCTCCCATTGGCTGAATCCAACTGGAAGCTCGAGGACCAGGGAGGCCAACTGATGCCCATCTCACAGGTCAGCTCTCAGGGCTTGGAGAGAGCAGAGAAGGCTGGGGGGAGGCCTGGAGGGTGGTAGCCCACTCTTTTACTTACTTATGCTGTTCCATCCCCTTGATGTACCCTTGCATAGCATCTCCACTTGTCCAAATACTGCCAGTCTTTTATCTCTTGCTCAGATCATGTCTGTCTCACCAAACTTTCATTGGTTGTTTCTTCTCTCCTCAAAACACCAGGGGTGTTTAGCTCCTACTGATTACATTGCATTTTGATCCTTCAAGTTAAGTCTAAGAACTGGGATATAAACCCAGAGTTTTGGAAGCCAACCCCAACTTCCCTCTCCACCCCCATCCGGAGATGATGTAGGTGGTGAAAAATACAGGTGCCTCATTTTTTGGCAGCTATTCTTGAGTAGGTGGTTAGAGAGTGCTACACTCTTGGTAGGGTACAGAGGTTTTCTGCCTGCTGCCCTCAACTGTCTGAACCCAAGGGATGACAAGAACTCAGATACTCCGTAAGTGTTGTGAAGATAGATGGGACCAGAGTCTTGAACCATTGAACCAGAGTCTCAAACCATCAGGCAATTTCAGACTCTCTGGGAAAACAGATGCGTCAAAATGCCAACAAATAAATGATGACCACAAGAAAGTTCTAAGAAGAGCAGGATAGGTACTACAGTTTGTAGACCAGCCTGGCTGGAGGCACTACAGAAGCTGGGACTTGGGCTGGACTTTGGGCCATGGCTAAGATGAAGAAACGGCAGGAGGGAGCATTTCAGGAAGGTGTTATAGTGGAGGGTGAGGGACTAATATGTTCTCCATTCCACTAGAATGCAAGCTCTGTCAGTACAAGGACTGGTGTGACATGTTCACTGTTCTATTCCCAGCATCCAGTACAGCTTCTGTCATAATGAGGGATAAGATCTCAGTCACTGCCTTAGGCCTCTTGGGCCCCTATAACAAATATAGTAGCCCCCTCTTATTGGTGGGGGAATATGTCCCAAGACCCCTTCAGTGAATGCCTGAAAGCATGCACATTCCCGAACCCTGTATATACTGTTTTTCCCTCTACCTACACATCTGTGAAAATGTTTAACTTATAAATTAGGTACCATAAGAGATTAACAATAAGAATAAACTAGAACAATTAGAACAGTGTAGTATAATGAAAGTTATGTGAATATCATCTCTCAAAATATCTTATTTATGAATTTAATATGAATTTAATTTTCCATCCCAGCTAAGCACGTATCACTCTGGGGTTGTAACTTTTACAGTCTGAGGTGCGACAGCAAACTAGCATGAATTTCTTTTTCTTCTTCACAGTCTCATGATAGGTTTGTTCTTACCATACCACTTACCAATCTCAGCATAAGGTGTTTTTTTTTCCTTTATTGAAAACTTTCACCTTCTAATTTAAAGGAAGTACTTTACAGCTTTTTTTTGGCCTTATTCAAATTGTCAGAATCATTACTCTTGTGTTTTGGGACCTTTATTAAGTAGAAGAAGGGTAACTTGAACACAAGCACTGCAATACAGTTGATCTGATAGCTGAGGTGGCCACTAGGTGACTGACTGGCGGAAAAAGCTGGACGAAGGGCTGTCATGTCCCAGGTGGGATGCAGCAGGATGGTGTGAAATTTCATCACTCAGAGTAGCATGCAGGTTAGACTTTGTGAATTGTTTATTTCTAAAATGTTCCATTTAATATTTGTGGACTACCATTCACTGTAGATAACTGAAACCATGGAAAGCAAAACTGTGAATAAGGGGAATGTGGTACCACAGACATATGCTGCTGTTTAGTTGCTAAGTCATCTCTGACTCTTTTGTGACCCCATGGGCTGTAGCTTGCCAGGTTCCTCTGTCCATGGGATTTCCCAGGCAAGAATACTGGAGTGGGCTGCCATTTCCTTCTCCAGGGCATCTTTCAGACCCAGGGATCAAACCGGTGTCTCCTGCATTGGCAGGTGGATTCTACCATTGAGCCACCTAGGAAGCCTCTACCAAAGACTAGCTGGCTTATATACAACAGAAATTTATTTCTTGTAGTTCTAGAGCCAAGTCCAAGATCAAGTTACTGGCATGATTGGGTCAGGGCCGATGTCGTTTCTTTGTGTCCTCACATAGTAAAAGGGGTGAGGAATCTTTCTGGACCCTCTTTTATAAAGGCACTAATACTATTCATGAGGGCTCCACCCTCAGGACCTAATCAACCCCAGAGGCCCCACCTCCTGATTAACACCATAACCTTTGGGAGTTAACATTTCAACATCTGGACTTTTTTTGGGACACAAATGTTCGGGCCATAGAGTGAATTAACAGATGGCTGGATTTATTTACTACCTTTACATGTCAGATGTATACATGATGAATGAAAGCAGAACTTCATTCAGAAAAACTGTATTGGGTGTGGAGGAAAACATAAACACTTTCAAGCTAGAAAAAAAAAAAAAAGATGTGCACACATCTCATTACCTTTAATTTTCCAATATTTAAATTCGACTTTCTAACATTAAAAAAACAAAACTTTCCCCTGAAATTTGGCTCACCTTGTTCTTGGCCTGCATTATCAGCAGCTGGCAAGCTCTGCTGTTCTTGCGTTAGCATCTAAAGCTACTAGGCTGGGAATGGGACCAGGGCGGATAGGGAAATTGCTATGTGTCAGCACAGGTCCTTCTGTGTAGTAAGTATGTAACGCATACTTGTGGAAACACTCTTAGCTATAGCAGAATTGTGATGATGCAAATTTCATGTGACTCTTTCTTTTCATAAAGATATACTTGCACATTTAGTGTTGCTAAATGTAATTTAATCTGAATACCTTTTGTGTAGGAGACAAATCTGTAAATAAAAATATAGCTTAGACAATGTTTTTTGAGCACTTCTGATTGATGACACTTCCCTTTTTATCAAGGTTAAATGGGTAAAAAAGACGTGAGAACTTTCCTTGGTGGGGAAGATATCTTGTTTCGATACCGCAGGTGAAAGAGTGTGACAAAAGAAAGGAAGGCCCCATGCTGTAATCTTCAGGAGTAATTATTGCATTAAAAAATCATACCATAACTGTGTTATTTAATTGTAAAATTTGGCCCACTCATTCACATAATTATAGCATTCAACAGTAATACATAATTAAATTGCTTTTTAAATGCCACCTGACAGTTGAGCAGATTTGCAAGGAAGAGCAGAGCAAAATTTGCTAAACATGTAAAATCTTTCATCTGACTGAATAGTAGTGAATGCATTTTGGTGTAAGTATATTAAAATGTACCTGAGATTTGTTTTCAAACAGGCATGGTGAGACCAGCCCATCAGGAGATGACTGCCATGAAAGATGAAGCTTTGACTCCCAGTTCCCTAGGAACAGGAGGCCTGCTCCACCACGTTGGGTCACATGGGGAAGCCCCCAGATTGGTCAGGAGGCAGGCAAATTAAGGGGAAAGCATGGACAAAACCTGGGTTTCCCTGGTGGCTCAGATGGTAAAGAATCAAGACCTGAGTTTGATCCCTGGGTTGGGAAGATCCCCTGCAGATGGGAATGGCTACCCACTCCAGTGTTCCTACCTGGAGAATCCCATGGACAGAGGAGCCTGGCGGGCTATGGTCTATGGGGTTGCAAAGACTTGGCCATGACTGAGTGACTAACACTTTCACTTTTCATGGGCAAAACCTATGGTCTGATTTTCATGAGGCAGGGGGAGCAGACTGACCAGGTTTGGTGCTGGCTAATTTGAATAATTTTAGTGGACTCTGGACTGTAGGGGCTGCCCTTGTTGTCTTGATGTCTGGCCCGGGGATGATTAGGGGTGAGGAATATTGCCTTCTGGAATGTAAAAGCCAGACAGAGGAAGTGGTTCAAGTTTGGGCTCTGGTTTGGCTGGTATAATTACCAAAGGTGTGCTTCCAGGCTGAGGTGTTTACATTTTTAGAAGTTGGCTAGTCCTAGAAACAATGTTTCTTTAGGACTAACAAAACCCCCAGATGTCAAACAATCATAAAATACAGAAATTAAAAATGTGACTAATACAGTAGGATTCAGAATATCTCCAGGAAGGTTTCGGGAAGTGTCTTATCCAGTGCCACTGATAAATGCTGCAGATATGCCTACAGACTTGACTTGCATGTGCTTCAGATTGAGATGTGATCACATTAAGGAACCATAGCATTTTGAGGGGCAGTGTGTGTCACTTTCATGGCAATCCAGTCATGGCGACAATTTCTCTTTGATAGTTTAAGTCAGAGGGTGTGATGGCTACTGTTATGTATCAACTTGACTGGGCCATAGAGTGCCCAGACATTTGGTTAAACATTATTCTGGGTGTGTCTATGAGAGTGTTTCTGGAGGAATCAGTAGACAGTGTAAAGAAGGTTGCCCTCCCCACTGTGGGTGGTGTCATACAATTAGCTGAAGGTCTGAATAGAACAAAAATGCTGACATTCCCACGAGTAACAGAGATCTCAGAAGAATCCTGAATCGCCAAGGATCCAGACATTTATTGTGACTTATTTTCTCATTCAATATTATCTAATTTTGTATCTATAAGTTTGGTCCCCAAGTTGTATAGGCTTCCCTGCCCATAAAACTTGGATCTGCCTATGAGGCTGCCCTTCTGGGGCATGGCATGTGAGGGCCCAGCAAAGAGGTCATCCTGAGATCTAGAGCTGGAGAAGGTCCAGACTGGGAGCTTACCACCTCTGAATTGCTGGCTCCTTCTAATGCCTGCATTGCTGCTCCTAAGGGCATTCAGGAAAAATTGCTTTTCACAGAAAGAACTCATTGTGGCTCTGGTCTCGCTGCAGATTCAAGCAGCCTTTGGGAGATCACTTTGGGTCTCTGAGCCTCAGTTTTCCTATTTGTAAAGTGCTATCAATACCTCCAGTGTAGGCTCAGGTATGGGCTTTGTGAATTGTAAAGTTCTAGGCACATGGGAGGGAAGTATGATTATAATTGTGTTGCTACTTGTATTTCTATCATCTTGCTATTACTTGACATATGCATAGCCGTAGCATTTCAGTGACTAAAGAGCAAAGCTAATGTCCATCCTGGCACACTGTTTTTTGCTGTTTCATTCATTCTAATTTTTTTTTTTTTATTGTGGAAACTTTCCAGAATATACCAAAAAAATCACAGATTGCCACAAGGAATGCCCATATAAATCCATAAATTGGCTTCAGATTATTATCAACTCTGAAATAATGCCATTTGTAGCAACATGGATGGACCTAGAGATTATTATACTAAGTGAAGTAAGTCAGACAGAGACAAATATCATATGATATCACTTATATGTAGAATCTGAAAAAATGGTACAAATGAATTTATTTAAAAAACAGAAATAGACTCACATAGAAAACAAACTTATGGTTACCAAAGGGGAAAGGAGGGGCAGGGATAAATTTGGAATTTGGGATTAACAGATACAGATCCACATAAAATAGATAAACAGCAAGGACCTACTACTGTATAGCACAGGGAACTATATTCAATATCTTATAATAACCTATAATGGAAAATAATCTAAAAAAGTATGTATACATACATACACACATACATATATATCTGATTCACTTTACTATATACTTGAAATGTAAATCAATTATACTTCAATAAAAAGTTAAAATTTAAAAAGTATTATCAACTCATGGCCAATCTTGTGTCATCTACACTCCTACCTACTTGTCACTTGTAATATTGTCAAGCAAATCCAAATGATTTCAACTGTAAGAATATCAGTATGTGTTTTTAAATTTTAAGAGCCCTTAAAATTATATTAATATCAATACTATTATTCTACCTGGCTCATTCCCCCCAAAACTTAAATTTTTTCTTCCAATTTGCTTAGTAAGCTAAAATTTAATATCATATTTTCCCTCCCATCTCACTCCATGGGGCATAATCTATGTTATATCTGAATGTAAATAAAATTCAGCTGGGAGGCATTTTCCTTGAGTTATCTCTTAAGTCTAATGCTGTGAGACTCCTTAACCGAGGAGTCAGTTTGAATTAAACTCTCCTCTTCAATTAGTGATGTGACCTTAAGCAGGTACTCCACTTTACACTAAACTTCAATTTTCTTGTCTGTAAAATGGGGATACTAACACACTCTTTACAAAGTTATTGTAAGGAGTCTGTTTCTGAGATAGCGTAAGTACAACTAAAACACTCAGTAACTGTTAGCTGTTCCTGTTATGACAGTCTCTCCCTGCTTTTTCTTATTGAATCCTGTCTTCTGGAAGTAATTTGGTGGAGAGAGATAAATAACTGATGATAGCCTTAGTTAAAAGGCCCAGACAGCCCAAGGGGGAGGAGCTAATGAAGGAGGAGGAACCTTCTAGGCATTTTGCCACCTGCGCACTAGGTGTAAGCCCAACTCATGTTGTGTGTAGATGAAGTTCACTTGTGTCTCAGACACTGGGGCCCAAAGAGATCCAGAACTTCAGGACTTCACAGCTCTGTGTAAGCTTGATAGGGAAGCTGGAGGCCCAGAGGGCAGGTAGGAGAAACGGGGAAGGTGGCGAAAGCTGGAGGTTGCCTGTTTTCTGTTTTTCTCATTGGTTTTGAAAGTTTATATGAAGGTGATATGTTAAAAAGATGGCCTTGTGGTTATTGAAACCCAAAGCAAAGAGGGCCCAGCCTGGTGTGGGCTTGAGATAAAATAATAGTGACCCATACAAAGAACCCTCAGTTTCCTCAAGAGCAAAAATAACTGAAAGATTGACTGTAAGTCCTGTTGGCCTGATGGATCTTTCCTTAAGATGCTCTGAATAATCCTTGTTTAGAGGTCAGCTCTGTTTGAACTCAGTCAAGTGTCCTAGCTGACACCCAGTGAGTGGCATGTCACACGGCCCAGGATTAGGGAGCTCTCGACTCTGGCAATCTGTGTTGATTTTCCCAGAAGTGCTGGCTGTAGAAAGGTGTGGAATTCCAAAGATTTGTCTGGATCAGGACCCCAGATCAGCAGCCAGCAACGTAAGTAGGAGGTGCCTAGCAGGCCATCTTATCTTGCAGTTAGCAGGGGTTTTACTTCTTCAGTCAGACTACAGATATAGTAGAGCATTTATTTTGATTCTTTGAAGGAAGCACTTGATTGATTTAGGATTAATTGAGGAATTTTTATCTAACTTAAAAGTATGACATTATTTAATTAGAACATGTATTTGATAAATGAAATACATTTATTTCAGTTAAATAAATGTGGCACTTGTTAAAAGAAAGTTAACTTTGCCTTATTGATTCTTTCAAAAAGAGTGTGTGTTTCACTTTGTAAGAGTGTAGAGCGAAAGCGGCTGTGTTTCCTGCATTGTTAGTTGGTAATTCTTATTTCTTAACTTCAGGTACATGTGTTTCAGGCTACCTTCTAGGGAGACTCAGAGACTTAGATTTATGCTCCTTAATTATTTTGTTGACAGATTTTTTAAAAATTTCTTTGCTGTTGACTCCAGGGTCAAGTTTGGTCTTTTTTTTTTTTGCTTTTTTTTTTTTCATTCTGGTTCAGATTATGTGACTTGCTTCTTTCAGTTGTCTGGTTTTTTGATTGTTTCTCCAGTCTTGGCTTAGGTCAATGTTCCCACATTCCAAAGTGGGATCTAAATTATGATTTTGCATTATTGTTCTGGTTTCTTTCTGGTCTTTGACTTTGACTTTGATTACCTTCTCTACCGATAGTGTTAGATTGTAGTTCTGGTTTTTCTGATCTGAAAGTTAGGATGATGTTATATTGTTAGAATGAGTGTGTTACTGAGATTTTCAAGTGTTTTGAAACTTGGAACATTTCCTCTAACATGTTATTTTATGTTTGTGAAATTTTTGTTTATGGTTGAAATTTGACTGCAAAGGCCTGGACATTCTGCCTGATGACGATTATTAATGAAGTTGATAGAATTAGTTCAGAGGACTTTGTGTTTATTACTACAGAATCCAGAAATAAGCTATGGGGAACTGCTGAAATAAAATAGAACTTGCCTTCTTGGCTGAATGAGGGAAGTATTTGCATAAACTTTTTCCTCTTTCAAAAGGAGAACCATGGGATACTAGGCTGGAAGGGAATTAGGAGGTTGAAGGGCCTCAGATTGTGTGGCTTGAAATCAGAAACTTCGCCAGGCTTCCTTTCAGGTCATTATTTTGTAACTCCATGGAGTAAAGGTTCTGTGTCAGGGGAATTGCCTGGTGGTCCAGTGATCAAGACTCTGCACTTCCACTGTTCAGTCCTTGATCGGGGAACTAAGACCCCACAAGTCATGTGGCCAAAAAAAACCAAAACAAGATGTTGTGTCAGGACCATGAAAAAGTGGTTTTCCTAAAAGTCAAGTAAGGAGATTTGTTGTCATATAGAAAGGCAGAATATGAGGACTGTCTATTCATCATAAAATAAAATATCTTCTTCCCAACCAGAGAGTAACATTCTACTTGGTGATTTCCCCCACTCCTCAATCATTAAGAAACAAAAAACAAACAGAAAACTCAAACAAAACCAATTTGAGTGATTTTTAAAATTTAAAGCTTATTAAAGAAAATGTGAGAAAAGCACATGCAAAGAAGAGGGAAAAAGTAAATTATAGCTATATCAAAACATTGCTACTATTTTAGGTGTCAGTACCATGAAAAAATGGTTTCCCTGTTGTGGAAAGTATGGAAAATATCTGGATTTTTTCATTCAAGATTTTCATGTTAGCACTGTTTATTGTTGATAGACAGTAGATATAGTGGTTTAAAGCAAACACCCTGGCACTTAAGTGTCCAGGTTCAAATCATAATCCACATGTGAGCTCTGCTTCAATTTTATCATCTGTAAAATGGTGATGATGATAGTCAGCTCACAGGTAAAATGTTTGTGTAAAGGACTTAGAACATGTTTGTTATTGTCATCAAAATAGTTTATTATTATAATATTAATATATGCATATAGTAGAGATTTTATAAGATACAGAAGAGCAGAAGAAATCAAAATCACCCATTATTCTAAAACCCAGAGAAAACTGCCCGTGTTAAAATCTTATTTTTTTTAAATGCATTTTTCAAAAAAAAATAAATAAAAAAATAAAATGCATGTTTCTCTTACATAGTTGAACTTATATTTCCAATTTATATTCTGATCACAACATAAGCATTTTATATGCTCTTTGTAAACATAATTTGAAAAGACTACATAGGTCATCTTGTGTAACAGTATTTTATGTAACCTTTCCTCAAAGTTTGACATGTGGATGGTTATCTCTGTTCCCCCTACCCGTTTTAAATAGAAGCAATCATAAATTAGCCTTGGTTAGAACAGTCTGGAACCTGAGCCTTCCCTTCCAGTCTAGAGCCTGCAGTTGTTTTTTCTGTAACCAGGATGAAATCAGATCCAATCCATAAGCCAGTTAACTCAGATTTGACTGTATTATGAGTGAATATGTGAGATATATCTTTGTAGAATCTTGTCTTCTTAAGTATTAGAGGTTATTTCCTTAGACCTGAGTCCCAGAAATGGGAGAGCAGAGTCAAAGGATGAGAAATGTTTTTGATAAGAATCATACAAGCCTGCGTCAGTTTCTGTAACCCCACGTACCCTCCCCCAGATCCGGGTTGCCTGTCAGATCTGAAATACTGAGAAAATTGTCATGGGTGCCAAAACACTGGAACAGAGTTAATCCTAATTAAAATCATCACTCTGGCTCCTCCTGCTCACTCCTCCAGGGCCCTTTCTTCTTCCTTTCATAGCCTTTCCCTATCCCAGCTTTCTCTAATTCCCTTGTGTAGCCTTCCTCTTCTCCACCGGTGGGAAGTCATATAATTATATTGTTCCCATTTAGAACTTAGTGATCTTAGAAGCTAGAAATGTTATCCCCCAGCTGGGTACTTGCTGGGTACCCCCAGCTCGGTACGTTTTGTAAAGTGTTCCTGGAGCATAGGAACCCACAGGATGGTGCTAGATGATGAAATTTGGGGCTCTGTAATACACAAGGAGGGAGATATTTTGGTCTGGGCCCCTCAACTTACATGATAGATCACATCCAAGATATAAAGCCCGTTCTGAGGATGGGATGAAGTTAAGGCCAGTTTCTGAGTAGGCTTCATTTCCTCACTGTCAAACCACCAACTGCTAGAGCAGAAACACCTTTTCTTAAAGTACATCTCTTGGAAAACCTATCAAGGGGAGATTATTTACTGAATTGGATATAATAAAAGACTTGTCAGCAGGATATGCAGATTCTTTACATAAAATATAGCTTTATGATGCTAGGGAAGGGCTCCTTTTATGGCTTTTTAATCATCTGGTTGAAATTGCCAAAGGTGTGGAGGGCCTTTGCTCATGTGTCTGTAGCCAGTGATCTGATTAAATTGCATGTCTCTGGGACAGCAGATCCAGGTACTTCAGAGTGGGACCGAGGCTCTGATTTCTGTGACCTGAACCCTGAGCTGTAGAAGGTGGGTTTCTTGCGGAACTCTCTGTTTTAAGAAAGGTCTCAGGTGGCAAGGAATTGTAGACTCATACATCTCTGATGGACCGAAAAGCCAAAGAAAGAGTTGAAGAATGTACCAGAGAGGAGAAGAGGGTGACAGTGGGTTATGCTAGATGATGCCCTCGCTTTAGGGATGGACAAGGATGGGGACAGGCACGTTATGAGAGAGAACTTAAAAGGTGAGGTTTACCTGGTTCACACAAAGCCTGCGATGTCCTAAAGGAAGAAGGAGAGGGAGAAATGGAAAGCTTAGCCAGTTGTTAGCCATCAGTGGAGCATTCCCAAGAAGCTCTTGATCATGGCCAGGTGGGAGGGTGGTCTTGAAATAGGCCAGCTGGAACCGGCCAGATGTCAGTCTCCCCTTCTTCCCTAAAAGAAAATGCTTTGGTCCCATAGTGGCTCTTTCCTTATTTGGAGTCTTATCTGTTCCTTTGTAGCCTGATCCAGCCTGAAGATGACCTCCCTGGCCTCTGTGGTGTCTAGCTCCCGTGCCCGGCTCTTCGCCTGCTTCCTCAGGCTGGGCTCTCAGCAGGCCAGCCCCCTGCAGCTGCACACGGGGGCCAGCCTCGCAGCCAAGAGCCACTATGAGGTGCTGGTGCTGGGTGGGGGCAGTGGTGGGATCACCATGGCCGCCCGCATGAAGAGGAAAGTGGGCGCAGAGAACGTGGCCATCGTTGAGCCCAGCGAGGTAAGTCTTCCCCTTATGAGTGTGTGTTGTGTGTGTTGTGCACATGCACGTGTGGGTTGGGGGCTGAGGTGGGGATGACTGTCATGCCCTGGGCCTCCATGTCCCCAGGTTCATGCTTCTCTTTCTGGGCATAAAAAGCTGGTCATCCAAAAGGATTGGGAGGAGGTGGGGGGAGGGAGAGAGCAAGGACAAATCTCTTGGCTTCTTATGATCTCCTCTGTGTTAGTTTCTTAGAAGTACCATAACAAATGACCATAAACCGCATGGCTTAAAACAGATAATTTATCCTCTCACAGTTCTGGAGGCTGAAAGTGCAAAACCAAGGTGTTAGCAGGGCCATGGTTCCCCTAAGGCTGTTCTGGGCAAGGGGAGGCTGTCCCACGCCTCTCTCCTAGCTTCTGTGGTTGTGGACAGTCCTTGGTGTTCCTTGGCTGGTTGTGCATCACTCCAATCCCTGCCTCTGTCTTCACAAGGCCTTCTCTGTGTGTGCCACTAGTGTCGGCACAAGACCTTTCTACAAGGACACCAGTCATTGGATCAGATTTTAGAGACAATTCAATGGATAAACATTAGAGAGTTGAGGACACTCTAATCCAGTATGCGTGTGTGCTAAGTCGTTTCAGTCGTGTCTGACTCTTTGTGACCCTATGGACTGTAGCCTACCAGGCTCCTCTGTCCATGGGTCTTGCCAGGCAAGAATACTGGAGTGGGTTGCTGTGCTGTCCTCCAGGGGATCTTCTGGATTCAGGGATTGAACCTGTATCTCTTACATCTCCTGGCAGGCAGGTTCTTTACCACTAGGGCCACCTGGGCATGCCCTAATCCAGTATGACCTCATCTTAAATTGATTACATCTGTAAAGACCCTATTTCCAAATAAGGTCATGATCACAGGTCTCAGGGTTTGGACGTCAGCATATATTTTGAAGAGAGACAGTTCAACTCACATCACCCTCCACCTTCAATCTCGTGTCCAGAGGAAAATCAGTGGTCATTGCACTTTCCTTTCCCTGTTCCAGTCTGGAGAAAAGATGAGTTGATGGGTGGGGAGGCTTCTGAAAAGGTGTCAGTAAGTTTGAGAAATTTAAATGCAAGGGATTATAAACAGATTATGAAACAGAAAAAGATAGCAGACACCAAAAGGGAAGTTGGGAAGTGTTTATAAGACACTGTTTCATGAAAAACATTTTAAGGTTGTCCAGAGCTTCAGTCAAGATTTTTGACAGTTTGCCTAATATTTCCTAAGGAACCAGACATGCATCAGTGGGGAGTTGTATCTTTGGGAGGAAAAATCAGAATGGGCCTGACGCCTGTTTAGTGGAGAGGGTAGGGCAAGAAAGGAACACTTCTTTTCAGCAAGTCTTCCCTGAACCAAATGAGGCTGCCCAGGGCTTTGCTATATTCTGATTGGTATGCTGTGATCTGCGGGGAGATGGTAGGGCCCTCTCTGTCAATTTCCCCCTTTTTTAAATAGAAGAGCTAAGTTTAAGTTTCAGCTCTCCCCACCTTTTAAAAAAACTATTTAAAAAATTTTATTTATTTGTTTTTGGCTGAGCTGGGTCTTTGTTGCTGCACACTGGCTTTCTCTAGTTGCGGTGAGTGGGGCTACTCTCTAGTTGCAGTGCAAGGGCTTCTCACTGCCGTGACTTCTCTTATTGCAGAGCACAGGCTCTAGGGAGCTCAGGCTTCAGTAGTTGTGGCACATGGACTCAATAGTTATCGCTCATAGGCTTAGTTTGCTCCGAGGCATGTGGGATCTTCCTGGATCAGGGATCCAACCTGTGTATCCTATATTGGCAGGTGGATTCTTTACCACTGAGCCACCAGGGAAGCCCCAATTTCCTTTTTAAAGTGACTTTAATTCAGGGACAACATTTTAAAGGACAGTGGTCTGAGAGCTGTATTAGCTGGCCTCTGGTGGATTGTAGTTATCCCACAGAGGGTCTCCCGTGGGGCTACTCTTTGTAATGCAACAGGCTCCTCTGAGGAACTGGACACAATTCAAGAGGCCAGGATGGAGTCTGCCCTGCTTCATGAGGATGTGCATGACAGGGCTTCTTAGAGGAGCTGCCAGTGGCTCAGGTGTTTGCTACTTTCCTTCCTGTGTCTGGTTTAGGGATTGCTGGAGCGCATGCTTGTTGGCACTCTAAAAAAATGATCCAAGCTTGTATCTTCATTCCCTTTTCTGTTCAAGATGGACTTGACATCATTGAGCTCTCATAGCTGGTGACTTCTGCCCCCGTTTGATCCCATGCATTATGGCTGTAGGGAGATTGTAAAGCTGTTCCTATGTCCTCTTCACTCTCTGGGGCTGTTGGCAATTCTGTCTGGCCAGTTTGAGGCATTTTGATAATGTTGAGATCTCTTGGTCCTCCAGTCTACTCCATGGATACGTGGGAATTCTCAGAGGCCGTTAAACCAATCTGTTCTTTGACCCTGAGTGTAGGACTTTCACAACTAACTGAGATCAAGAGTGGACCACCTAAAGCAAGAGAACTCCAGAAAATACTGAAAGTTTGGGTATCAGGGGGTAGTATCTGATGCCTCCTGGCTTTGGGTGTAAAAACCTCTGAGAAAGGAGAAGAGGGCCTCTGAGGGCTGACTGGGGATATCTGCTGTCCTCCCCATGGGCTTGGGAAACACAGGGGGAAGTTAATGAAGTTCTGAGCATCCCCAAAGTGGCAGAAAACTTTTCAGACTCACCTCACAAACTTGTGAGTAACCATATTTAGCCTTCTGGATTTAATTTTTCTTTATATCTGTATACATGAAATGGACTGATAATATGTGTGTGTATGTGCTATGTGCTAAGTCACTTCAGTTGAGTCTGACTCTGTGTGACCCCATGGACTGAAGCCTGTCATGCTCCTCTGTCCATGGGATTCTCCAGGCAAGAATACTGGAGTGGGTTGCCACGCCCTCCTCCAGGCGATTGTCCCAACCCAGGGATCGAACCCTTATGTCTCCTGCACTGGCAGCCAGGTGCTTTACCACTAGTGCCGCCTGGGAAGCCTGTGTATGTATGTATGCTTGTTTATATAGCATGTGGGCTTTCTAGGTGGCTCAGCGGTAAAGAATACACCTGCCAATGCAGAAGACGCAGCTTTGATCCCTGGGTTGGGAAGATCCAGTGAAGAAGGAAATGGCAACCCATTCCAGTATTCTTGCCTGAAGAATTCCATGGATAGAGGAGCCTGGCGGGCTACAGTCCATGGGGTTGCAAAAGATTTGGATGTGACTTAGTGACTAACACAACAACAAATATAGCATGTACATGTTAAACACCAGATCTACTTTGTGTTAGACGTTCAGTCGTGTCCGACTCTGTGACACCATGGTCTGTCCATGGAATTCTCTAGGTAAGAATACTGGAGTGGGTTGCCTTTCCCTTCTTCAGGGGATCGTCCTGACCCAGGGATCTAATCTGTCTGCATTGCAGACAGATTCTTTACCATCTGAGCTACCTTACCTACAAAAGAATTCAGCCAAGATCAGCAAAGAAAGTCATAAACTATCTTTAGTGACCACTGTGTTATCTATTGCTTAAAGTGTATTTAAGGTAACTGCCCTTCAGATTTTAACATAGTAGGAAATAGCAGTGGAGTTGGTGGGGGAAGACTAACCTTTTGGAGACTTCTCTGTGATGCTTCAAGGGTCGGGAGGGAGGAATTGGGAGAGTCTAGCTCATGTATCTTTAGCTATGACTCTTTTGATCAGCCTCACATTGTAATGAATCTCCAAATACTTTGTTTTTTAGACACATTTCTACCAGCCCATCTGGACCCTGGTGGGTGCTGGTGCCAAACCATTATCCTCATCTGGCCGTCCCACAGCAAATGTGATTCCATCTGGTGTGGAGTGGATCAAAGCTAGGGTGGTTGATCTGGATCCAGACAAGAACTGCATCCACACAGATGATGACAAGAAGGTAACCACTGGGGTCCTTTGGCTTTTGTTAACCTGAGGGTTTATACTGAATGCACATTGTATCAGAATGGACAGCTTCGTGGTGAGAGGGTGGGGTATCTGTGTGTGTATGTGCAAGTGTGTGTGCTGAATACTCTGTGAGATGGGACAGGTGTGGGAAAAGGAGGACGGGATAGATGGAAGGACTGAGTGATGCTGAATTAATAAATGAACAATGAAGACAAGCATTTGTTGAAAACCACTGTTTGCCCTGTTGCTTACTACAGTATCATGTACCTGAATTTTTATTGAACAGACACTACTGCTCTGTGTTAAAATGCCAGGTACCTCCCTCCTTTTTCCTTTGAAGCAGTGGGCCTCTCCACTTGACAGATGGCCCTGCAGAGGAAGGGGATGTTGGAAAGTATCCATCTCAGTCACCCTAGTGGGTGCTCTGCAGTGTGACTGTGGATGGTGTTAGGACTAAGAATTGCTGCTGCTGCAGCTTGAAGGTCACAATTGCTCAGCACCATAGACATCTCCTCCCACCCCCACCACACTTGGATCCCAACTTTTCAGCAGCTGCAGCCCCTGGGTTTGACTGAGGGGATGAGGGCAGGATGGTGAGAAGACAGGCTCAGAAGCCATCCTGTCCCCTCATCTGCTGCTGAGCCTGGGACAGCCGCCATGCTGTCCCCGGCCTGTCCCAGGGTCTGGTGGCTCTTGGGCCCTAAGGGTGTTACTGGCCTTATACCCTGACCCATATCCCTCCAAACTGGGCACGCCAGCATTTTCACAGAACTGTAGGATCAGAGTTGGTGGAAATCTTTCAGCTCTAACCTCTTGCTCTAAGCAGGGACCATTGGCTGCAGGCATTCTCAACCTTTCATTAGGTCATGGATCTTTCTAAGCAGGACCTTAGCCTGCTCTACAGAATGCATATATGTGCCTAATTTTGCATTTAATTTCAAGGAGTACAGAGATTTTTTGTATCCTTTCCCTGAACCCTGATCAAGATTACCTGCCTAGTTTCTGCTCTTCCTTCCTTCCTCCCTCAGTATTTATATTAAGCATTATTATAACCTGTGTATACAGTTTTAAGGATATACGAGTAAACCAAAAAGGACAAATATCTTTATTGTTCAGGATTTTATATTCTAGTGGAGGAGGACATACAATAAACAATAAACATAATAAGTAAGTTATATAGTGTGTTAGAAGGTGATGTCAGCTCAGTCAGTTCAGTAGCTCAGTCGTGTCCGACTCTTTGCGACCCCATGAACCGCAGCACGCCAGGCCTCCCTGTCCATCACCAACTCCTGGAGCCTGCTCAAACTCATGCCCATCGAGTCGGTGGTGCCATCAGCCATCTCTTCCTCTGTCGTCCTCTTCTCCTCCTACCCCCAATCCCTCCCAGCATCAGGATCTTTTCCAATGAGTCAACTCTTCACATCAGGTGGCCAAAGTATTGGAGTTTCAGCTTCAGCATCAGTCCTTCCAATGAACACCCAGGACTTATCTCCTTTAGGATGGACTGGTTGGATCTCCTTGCTGTCCAAGGGACTCTCAAGAGTCTTCTTCAACACCATAGTTCAAAAGCATCAATTTTTTGGCGCTCAGCTTTCTTCACAGTGCAACTCTCACATCCATACGTGACCACTGGAAAAACCATAGCCTTGACTAGACAGACCTTTGTTGGCAAAGTAATGTCTCTGCTTTTTAATATGCTATCTAGGTTGGTCTTAACTTTCCTTCCAAGGAGTAAGCGTCTTTTAATTTCATGGCT
This sequence comes from Dama dama, assembly GCF_033118175.1. Taxonomy (NCBI): domain Eukaryota; kingdom Metazoa; phylum Chordata; class Mammalia; order Artiodactyla; family Cervidae; genus Dama; species Dama dama. The sequence goes on from NC_083692.1 coordinate 38,092,116, forward strand.
GCAGTTACCATCTGCAGTGATTTTGGAGCCCCCCAAAATAAAGTCTGACACTGTTTCCACTGTCTCCCCATCTATTTCCCATGAGGTAATGGGACCAGATGCCATGATCTTAGTTTTCTGAATGTTAAGCTTTAAGCCAACTTTTTCACTCTCCTCTTTCACTTTCATCAAGAGGCTTTTTAGTTCCTCTTCACTCTCTGCTGTAAGGGTGGTGTCATCTGCATATCTGAGGTTATTGATATTTCTCCCAGCAATCTTGATTCCAGCTTGTGCTTCTTCCAGACCAGCGTTTCTCATGATGTACTCTGCATATAAGTTAAATAAGCAGGGTGACAATATATAGCCTTGATGTACTCCTTTTCCTATTTGGAACCAGTCTGTTGTTTCATGTCCAGTTCTAACTGTTGCTTCCTGACCTGCATACAGGTTTCTCAAGAGGCAGGTCAGGTGGTCTGGTATTCCCATCTCTTTCAGAATTTTCTACAGTTTATTGTGATCCGCACAGTTGAAGGCTTTGGCATAGTCAATAAAGCAGAAATAGATGTTTTTCTGGAACTCTCTTGCTTTTTCGATGATCCAGCGGATATTGGCAATTTGATCTCTGGTTCCTCTGCCTTTTCTAAAACCAGCTTGAACATCTGGAAGTTCTCGGTTCACGTATTGCTGAAGCCTGGCTTGGAGAATTTTGATGAATGTTAATTAAAAAAATAGAGCCGAGTTACTTGGACTTGGGCACAGGGGTTAGGGGCTTGAATTTAAAGTGGGTTAGTATTTACATGTTCCACTTCTCTGAAAGTTAGCGCTCTTCATTTTTTTTAGGCAAACAGGTAATATGAAAGTTCTCCCTTTAATGAGTCAGAACCCACCTTCCTGTAATCTCTTTTCTGTTTTGTCTTTGGCCTCTAAGGTGTTAGTGGCCATAATACTTTTCTTGTTCCTTATTCTTCCTGTAGTGTGGGAGAGAAGGTCTTCTCTCTTTTCAGTGGAGAAACCCTCCAGCTATTTGAAAGTGACTCTTAGAGTCCGTGTCTGTCGTCTTCTCCTCCTGTCCCTACTTTCCTCAGATCTCATGGGCTCCAATCCCCTCCCTACCCTCTTTAGCCTGCATTGGACATCATCTGGCTTGTTAGTACCCCGTGATCCATGGCCCCAGTAGGTGTCTGGGAGAGTAACCAATGCTACAGAACAGCCCAGAATTGTGTGGGATCATTCTCTCCCACAACTGGCTAGAGCCCAAGCTAGCATTTGCCAATGACAGTTCTCACAGTGCTGATTCATGCTGGACTAGATATCCGTTTAAACCATGGGTCTTTTTTTCACATGATCTACTGTTGAGTCAGGCATCCCCCATCCTAAAATATATACATATTTATATATATGTGTGTACACAAATAAATATACATTTATTTACATTAAATTTAAAAATTTATATCTTCTTTATATATTGTTTTTCCCGTGTTGATAAACTTCCTTATTTTCCCCAATATCTCCAGGAGAACAGACTGAATTAAACACAAGACTGTTCTCAGTTCACAGGATTGAGCTTTGGGGCTTCTTTTTCTCACCAGTCTGCTTCCAGTTAAGGGACCAGCAGACCTGTATCTTTGAAGACACATCACTCCTTCGGTACAGCAGTGCCTGCCTCCTAGTCAGACCCTCTGCACTGCAGGAGTAGCTCAGTACCTTTCTGATTGGCTTTGTGTGTGTCTTAAGGAACATAAACTTGTCTCACCTCTTGAGAATGAGAGGTACTGGGAGGCACCCTCACTTCTGAAACCTGCTTCGACTCTAAGGTCTAGACCCTTGGGAGAGTTGTAGTGCCTTGTTAGGGCTAAGGAATAAGGTGGTATATAAACTGGTGAGGCTTTTGTCCAGGATTTTTTAAGCAAAAGTATTCCATAGCCAGGGCTTCCCTTGTGGCTCAGCTGGTAAAGAATCTGCCTGCAATGCGGGAGATCTGGGTTCAGTCCCTGGGTTGGGAAAATCCCCTGGAGAAGGGAAAGGCCACCCACTCCAGTATTCTGGCCTGGAGAATTTCATAGACTGTATAGTCCATGGGGTTGCAGAGAGTCAGGCATGACTGAGCGGCTTTCACTTTTCACTTTCTATTCCATAGCCAAGTATCAGAAATCTGCATATCATGTCTCATCTTCTTGCTTTTGGTTCATCCTCCCAGCTTGCCTGGATCTTTTACATTTGTGATTCTGTCATCCAGTTAGCAATTTTTCCTTGCCTTTATCCATGATGGGTTCATTTAAGTTCAAGGTTTTAATTCAAGGACAGGTTAAACCTGTCCCTAGAGAACTTTCTTCCTAGCATACATGAATCAATCAGTATTCTTTTGAAAATATTAAACAATTTACATAATCGTTTCCATCATTTGTTTACACTTTCCTGTCCTGTCCACAATGTGAGGGCACTGCTGAAGTCCAGACTCACTGTGTCTGTGACTCTTCCCTGACCGAGGGATCTGTCTGTTTGGAGTGTGTTCCATAGGCCCAGTGTGTAGATGGATCCTTGCTCCTTCTCCAGACTTAACCTGGTTCTATTCCTTGTTCCTGCTCCAGCATGCTGGCCTCTCCTCTCCTCAGACACCTCAGCCGCCTCTTCCCTGGTACTTGTGCACAGGCTGCTTCCACCTCTTCCCCTCGCTAACTCCTAACTCATCTTTATCTGAGACATGGCCTCCCTGACCTACTGGAGTAGTCAGGTTTCCCCCTAGACTTGCCATCCCAGCACGCTGTGGTTTAGTGATTGTCTGTGTGGCTCTCTGTTCACGTCTGTCTTGCCCACTAGACTGAGTTCCTCGAGGGGTAGGAACTGGGTCTTTCTTGTTTGGTGTTGTATCTCCAGGACTTAGCATAGTATCTGTCACATAGAAGGTTTTCAGTCAATCTTTGTGATCAAGTTGTGCCTCAATTTCTTCATCTGTCAAATGGTACTAATAACTGACTTCACTGGGTTGTTGTGAGGATTAAATGAATTAAAACATGTAAAATATTCAGGACAGTGCCTTGAACAAAGTGAATGCTTAAGAAATGTTGCTGTTATTACTTTTTAAAGAATACATGAGGGACTTCCCTGATGGTCCAGTGGTTAAGACTCTATGCATCCACTGTAGGGGGTGTGGGTTTGATCTTTAATCAGGAAACTAAGATCTCACATGCTGTGTGGTGCAACCAAAAAGTAAAAAAAAAAAAAAAGGAAGGGAAAAAGAGTATATGGGAAAAAGAAGGAAAAGGAAATATTTATTGAGTAGCCACTCTGCTGAGAGTTCTTGACTGCTGACTGATGGGACGCAGGTTTGCAGTGTGCAAACACTTGCTGATGCCCTTCTTTTTCTAAGTTATTATGAGACATCTTTTTATTAGATGAGCCTGGAATTTTGAAATGGATAAACATCTTGTTTACTAAATTGTTAGTCATAATTTACCTCTCCCACCCCCCACCCCCATATAAAATTACAAAATACTTGTCCATATTTAGCCTTTTGGCAAGGTCTGCACTGTTCTCTGAAACTGTTCAGAAGTTTTGTCTACAAGTTTTTGTAATTCCTTAGAGTTTAGATCATCTGCCCTGGAAGCTTGAACTCATTCAAAAGACATGAAGTGTACTTGTGTTCTTTGCTACTTTAGGATTTATTCTCCCTTATTTTTTTCATAGTCTTAAGCTTGTATATTATTAGTCCATAAAAACATTCAATATTATGCTCTAATAGAACCATCAAGGCATGCACAAACCAAAGGCTTTTCTTTACAGTGCTCATATGTCTTATATGTGGGTCAGGACCCCCAGATCCTATGCCATCTTTGATCTTACATCCTGAAGAGTCACTCAGCCATTTAATGATCCTGGTACACTTTCCTACAGAATAAGGAGTTTAAGGGCACTCAATCTCTATGGGTAGGTAAATCATACAGTTGAAGGTGTATCTATTTATCTGTCTACTTTGATAGATTGTATTATTCACAAGCAGCCGAAATCAACCATCTACCTATCCATTCATCCAACAAATGTTGCAGACGTCCTCAGTTTAGTGTCTTGTGTTAGATTCTAGGACTATAAGGAATAAGACATAACCTTTATCCTCTAGGAGTGTTCAGTGTAGTGAGGAGGACATTGCTGCTGAATAACACAAGTGCTAAAAAGCATTAAGTCCACTGTGCTGAGAGAGCTGCTGGGAGGGACCAGCAGGGAGGGGACTGAGTCATAGGCAGGTTTCACGGTGGAGGTGACCTTGGAGCCGAGTCTCCTAGGTCAGGACCTCTTCAGCGACTTGCTCCCCTTGGCTCCCTAGCCCAAGTCAAGCTCTTTCAGGTCTCGGAGGCCCTTCTCTTCCACTGTGATCTGCCCAGCTGGCTGCTCTGCTTCTCTATTTGTGTTTTTCACAAGCAACTGAAACCAACCATCCACCTCTCCATCTATCCAGCCTTCTCTCCAAGGCTGTGGCAGTCACCACCTGTGGCCAGGCTGGGCCCCCACGTTCACTGCTGTCGTTCTCCAGTTTTGTAGGCAAGTCTCTTTACTTTATATCCTTTTTGCTTCCACTGTTGTACTTCAGCTTGTCTTCCTCCTGATCCTTAACCCACATTTCCATCATAATAAGTATGGATACTTTTGCCCTCAGCATGGATGAGCACAATGCCCATATTTAAAGAGAGGAGTTTTAAATTCCGAACAGCTTGTTCAGTAGGATCAGGTAGGTTCTATCACATCTTTTTCAGTGTCCCTCAAGAGAGCAGTTTCTCAGTTACGCTGTTGATCCAGTCTCTACGACAGGACAGATTAGCCTGAGATTCACAGGTTACCCCATAGGTGGGATTTACAGGTTAACTTTTAAAGAAAGTTGATTGTTTTAAGATTAGAAAGTCTTCCTCCCAGCCTTCAACATGAAACAGTCAGTTCAGTTGCTCAGTCATGTCCAACTCTTTGCGACCCTATGGACTGTAGCACGCCAGGCTTCCCTGTCCATCACCAACTCCCAGAGCTTGGTCAAACTCATGTCCATCGAGTCAGTGATGGCATGAAACAGTGTTAACCCAAATAACTGTGGTCCCTTTTCTGTTGTGCTCCACTGTGTAAAAGTGCAGGCATCTCAAGCTCCCAGAAGCCAGGCCTGTTGTATATTTGTGAAGCACTGACATGGGAGGCAGCAGAGAGGTGGGCATAATGGCACCCTGGAGTGCTCATCCCTGCCTGCTGGCCTGCCCACCAGCTGCAGCCCCACGTCGTCGTGTTACAAGATGGGGACACAGTGGGGCTACTCATGTCTGGGGTCTGAGTCAGTTCTGGGGCTGCCACTTTTTGGGTCTTGGTCTAAAATGTCATTTTTTTGTGTTTCAGATCTCCTACAAGTATCTTATCATTGCTCTTGGACTCCAGCTGGACTATGAGAAGGTACTTAAAAAATTGTTTTTTTAAATTTATTTTTGGCTCTCCTGGGTCTTTGTTGCTTTTGCACAGGCTTTCTCTAGTTGTGGCAAGCAGAGGCTACTCTCTAGTTGCAGTGCATGGGCTTCTCATTGCAGTGGCTTCTCTTATTGCGGAGCATGGGTTCTAGGGTGCATAGGTTTCAGTAGTTGTGGATCACAGACTCAATAGTTGTGGTGCACGGGCATAGTTGCTCTGTGGCATGTGGAATCTTCCCGGACCAGGGATCAAACCCATGTCTCCTGCGTTGGCAGGTGGATTCCCTTCTACTGTGCCACCAGGGAAATCTGAGAAGGTACTGTTTTAAGCTACTTCTATTACTATGTCATGGGCTTCCCAGGTGGCTCAGTGGTAAAGAATCCACTGCCAATGCAGAAGATGCATGAGATATGGGTTTGATTCCTGGGTTGGGAAGATCCCCTGGAGTAGGAAATGGCAACCAGCTCCAGTATTCTTGCCCAGAAAATGATATGGACAGAGGAAACTGGTGGGCTACAGTCCATGGGGGTCACAAAGAGTCAGACACAACTGAGCATACATACATAAGTATGTTATACTGGCCTACTTATGCTATGATCAAAACTGTATTTAGTTGTTTTACACTCATTTTGCCAAGAAAGAGTATTAAGAAATCCTCTTTCAGTTTTATTTCTCAGCAGTCTTTTTATGGTTTTAAGAAAGTCTTCTCTAAGATTCTGTCAGTGATCATCGTTAGTTCTAGCTTCAGGCTTTAATCAGAGTTCAGCATGTCCAGGGCCTGATGGTAATTCTTACAAAACAGCAGCCTTTCCCACACTTACAGGAAAACTACCTTTCTCTGTAGGACCGAGTTGGTTGTATTTCCTTTGAAAGTAAGATTTAGATTGTGAATTCTTAAGCAGACTTTAAGGGTAGAATACCAGCAGTTAGCTTATCAGGCACTGAAGGGATGTCTAAGTTTTGTTGTATAGAGACTGGGTTTTTTGGTATAAAGCGACTGACACAATATAAATGCTGCCCCAGCAGTTCCTTAGACCTCCCTTTTCAGAGAGCTAGGGAGCCAGATGCCCTCTGAAAATTTGTGAGATTCAAATTTATTTTCCTAAAGCATAATGGAGTGAGTTAGTAATTATGATTTCCAGAAGCTTCTTGGGGAATATGAATAAGTAGTTGAAGCACATAAGGCATTTGATAACCAGGTCACAAGTTTCAGGAAAGTGGTTTAGGCGAGGGCCTCATCTGAGTTGCATCCGCTGGGTGTTTGATGTGTGTAGCTGGGTTAAAAACCAGAATAGTGACATGCCCAATGTAGGAGGTAGAAGAAATGACCTGGGACCTGTTCTGCGAAGGTTTAAACAAGCCATGGATTAGTGTGGAGGTAGCGATGAGTTTGGTGCCATGGGTCATGTGTCTCATATAAACTATAAACCATGGAGGACTCTATCGAGAAAGGTGCCAGTGGTAGTTTCTGGGAAATCCATGCATCTTCAAAAGGCCCACAAGAGTTGACTTAACAAAGGTAGCCTATCTCTATGATCATGTCACCCTGATGGCTTAAGGCCATGTGAGGAGAATTGTCTGAAGACACCAGTGCTGAGAGTGCTTGCACCCTCTTGCAGTAAACCAAGAAACAATAATATTTAAAAGTAGCTGTTACTATGGAGTCTCCACCATGTGCCAGGGACCATGCTAAGAATCTAATACTGATTCTTCATGACTGCTTGAGAGGTAGATATTTTTATCTCTTCTTGATAGATGAGGAAACCGAAGCTAAGAGGATGTGAGTAATGTTTCCAGGGCTACTGTGTTACTTAGCAATCTTGGAGATACTAGAAAACTAACCAGGTTAGTGTAAACAAAGGAGAGATGGCTTTGATGAGGATGCCAAAGTGTGTGGATCTCGGGGGTGGGATGTCACTGGGCCTCTAGAAGGACTGATCTCTGATCTGGGCTTTGATGAGGATGCCAAAGTGTGTGGATCTCGGGGGTGGGATGTCGTTGGGCCTCTAGAAGGACTGATCTCTGATCTGGGCTTTGATGAACGTGAGCAGCTTCTCTCTGCCCAGCTGCCTCTGGCTCTTCGCCCACCAGCTCCTGGTGAATCTCTGCAGTGCCATGTCCTGCTCTCTGGTCTTCTCAGTGTGGTAGGATGGTCCACAGCTCCCCACAGAGTGGGGGTCAGATTCTCATCTCTTCCTCAGACTTTCCTGCTCCTTCTGCTTCCGGGTTCCCAGCGAAGCACCTTGGATTCAGTGGTGTCATAAACTGCCCTTTAGGTACAACTCTCCTTAAAAAGAACTTGGTTACTACTTTATGGCACCGTTTTCCTTGATAACAGTTTCTTCAGACTAGAGAAATATGATGAAGGCACATTGGCTATTTATTTATCTCCTGGATCCTGAGTTTTGCTTTGGGAACTGGAAAGCATGGAGGTCATGTGGTAAGGGCCGCAGGCAGTTGGCAGGGGCCTCAGTATCTAGTTGTGTAAGAGTCTAGGTGGGTCTCTCAACCTTGCTCTTTAGTTTCCTCATCTTTGTCTGTGGGTCAGTAATATTCCACCCCCTCCCTCAGAGGGAGTGTAGTGAGTAGAGTGAATATTAACATAGATGTAGGATGGCAGAAACATTAAAATGCAGGGTGATTTTTTAATAGTAAATGATTTTATAATAGTAAGTCTCAACTATTGTTGAGACTGCTAATATTACAGCTACTTAAACTGTAGCAGAAGATATGGTTAACAATCAGAGGAATGCTCACTCTTAACATGTGATGGAGGAGACCGAGGACTCTGTTTCCTTGAGACTTGAGGAATAGGTGTTGGGCGATTCCATGAGTCACGAGTGGGTGCCCTTCAGCCTGGAGAGGTTTTGAAGGACCGCTCATCTTGAGACTGTTTTTGATGGTTCTCTGATCATCCTTGAGTCTCTTAACTCACTCATTTCCATCTCCATTGTGTTATATGAGCCTTCTAACATTTAAGAGAAGGACCCAGTTAATCTTCCTGACAGGAATATATGGACGTTTACAGAGCATGTACCATACACGTGTCATCTTTCTAGTCATCTTATACCATGGTCTCTTTACTCCTGCCAGCAATCCTACAGAGCAGTTACTTTTATCTGCATTTCACAGATGATGAACATAAGCATTTCAGTGAGCATCAGAATTACTTGGAGGGCCTGTTAAAACAGATTTCTGGGCTTGCCTCTGAGTTTCTGATCCAGTGAGTCTGAGCTAGGGTCTGGTAATCTGCATTTATAACAAGTTCCCAGGTGGTGCTGTTCTGGGGACCACACTTGAGACCTACTAGCTGATTTATTGGGCCGTTTACTGGGGATCACAATGCTTGTAAGTGGAAGAGCTAGGACTCAAATTGGAGTCTGTAGGTTCTCAAGTCCATGCTTTTAATTTCCTGCCTTTGCTGCTTTTATCAAGCGCTTGGCCTGGTCCAACCTGTTACAGGGTAATTTAATTTTGCTATTACTGATAGTGTGGCTCTTGGTTCTGCCTGTTGTTCTTCTCCTTCCCAATAAGAAAACTTGTTCCCCAAAAAGGAAGTAAGGCTGGCTTCTTGTCCTCACTCTGATGGTGGGAAGAGAGGTCCAAATTCTGGTCTCCCGGCCACAGAGGCCCAGGGTCTCTCCTCGGCCTCGTCTGTCCTCCACTTTGGCAGATGACTGCAAGCCCCACAGCTCTGGGCTTAGCAGAGCCCTCACTCACCTGCTAGCTCCACTGTGTGTGAGTCCGGGGGGCTCCAAATTGTGCTGAAATACATGAGAGGCGGTAGAAATGACGGAGAAGAAGGATCCTAAACACAGATTCCATTTTCATTTTTGTTAAATGATAATTTTTTTGTGTGCTTTGTTGCAGATCAAAGGCCTCCCTGAAGGTTTTGCCCATCCCAAAATAGGGTCCAATTACTCAGTGAGGACGGTGGAGAAGACATGGAAAGCTCTGCAGGACTTCAAGGAGGGCAACGCCATCTTTACCTTCCCTAACACTCCAGTGAAGTGCGCTGGGGCCCCGCAGAAGATCATGTACTTATCAGAAGCCTATTTCAGGAAGGTATGCTTCCTTTCCAGGGATGGGCAAGGAGGGCAGAAGGGATATCATTTTTATCCATGTCAAAATATTGTTTCTGTTTCTAAATTTAGTAGTTCAGTCCCTAAGTTGTGTCCGACTCTGCAACCCCATGGACTGCAGCACACCAGGCTTCCCTGTCCCCCACTGTCTCCTGATGTTTGCTCAGATTCATGTCCATTGAGTAGATGATGCTGTCTGACCATCTATCCCTCTGCTGCCCACTTTTCCAAAGTATTGGAGCTTCAGCGTCAGCCTCGGTCCTCCCAGTGAATTTTCAGAGTTGATTTCCTTTAAGATCAACTGGTTTGATCTCCCTGCTGTCCAAGAGACTCTCAAGCGGTCTTCTCCAACACCACAGTTCAAAAGCATCAATTTTTACTTTTTATTTCACATGTACAAAATTATGTAACTGAAAGTTTGCAAAATAGAAAAAAGATGTCATTCATAATCCAATTGCTTTGGTATAGCTACTGTTAATCAATTTGATATGTACTTCCATTGTTTTCCCTATTTTTTTAACATGGTATAGTCATACTATCAGTTCAGTCGCTAAGTCATGTTCAACTCTTTGCTACCCCATGGCCTGCAGCATGCCAGTCCTCCCTATCCATCACCAACTCCCGGAGCTTGCTCAAACTCATATCCATTGAGCCGGTGATGCCATCCAACCAACTCACCCTCTGTCATCCCCTTCTCCTCCTGCCTTGAATTTTTCCCAGCATCAGGGTCTTTTCCAATGAGTCAAGTTTTTCACATCAGGTGGCCAAAGTATTGGAGCTTCAGCTTTAGCATCAGTCCTACCAATGAATATTCAGGACTAATTTCCTTTAGGATTGACTGGTTAGATCTCCTTGCAGTCCAAGGGACTCTCAAGAGTCTTCTCCAACACCACAGTTCAAAAGCATCAATTCTTCAACACTCAGCCTTCTTTATGGTCCATCTCTCATATCCATACATGACCACTAGAAAACCATAGCTTTGACTAGATGGACCTTTGTTGGCAAAGTAATGTCTCTGCTTTTTAATATGCTGTCTAGGTTGGTCATAGTTTTTCTTCCAAGGAGCAAGCATCCTTTAATTTCATGACTGCAGTAACCATCTGCAGTGATTGGAGCCCAAGAAAATAAAGTCTATTACTGTTTCCTCTGTTTCCCCATCTTTTTGCTGTGAAGTGATGGGATCGGGTGCCATGATCTTAGTTTTTTGAATGTTGAGTTTTAAGCCAGCTTTTTCACTCTCCTCTTTCACTTTCATCAAGAGGCTCTTCTGTTCCTCTTTGCTTTCTTCTATAAGGGTGATGTCATCTGCATATCTGAGGTTATTGATATTTCTCCCGGCAACCTTGATTCCAGCTTGTGCTTCATCCAGGCCATCATTTCTCTTGATGTACTCTGCATATAAGTTAAATAAGCAGGGTGACAATATACAGCCTTGATGTATTCCTTTCCCAATTTGGAACCAGTCTGTTGTTTCATGTCTGGTTCTAACTGTTGCTTTTTGACCTGCATACAGATTTCTCAGGAGGCAGGTAAGGTGGTCCGGTATTCCCATCTCTTGAAGAATTTTCCACAGTTTGTTGTGATCCACACAATCAAAGGCTTTGGCATAGTCAATAAAGCAGAAGTCGATGTTTTTCTGGAACTCTCTTGTTTTTCCTATGATCCAGTGAATGTGGAGCACTTAGAACAGTAACTGGCCAACTCTAGGACCTCATTAAATGTTTACTGAGTGAATCAACAAATGAATACATGAATAAACAATTCAGGTCTATCTTCCCTTGGACCTGACTTTCATCTCTGGATCTCACTGAACAGAGTCTACCTCAACCCCTGAATCAAGTTGGACTGAGGTGTTGTGTCACTGACGGAAGATAAAAGAAGGAGGAGGCTGTGATCCACACCTCACCCCACCAGTGCACAGTGATGGAGAAAGCTGATGAAGTCTCTTTGGAGGGTTTTAAGTCTTGTCTAGGTTAAAAAAAAAAGGGTGGCTGGAGTAATGCTTTTATGTTGATTGTTTCTATTTTTTTCTTTTTTTCAGACTGGAAAGCGACCCAAGGCCAATATCATTTTCAACACTTCTCTTGGAGCCATTTTTGGGGTCAAGAAGTACGCAGATGCCCTACAGAAGATTATCCAGGAGAGGACCATTACAGTTAACTACAAGCAAAATCTCATTGAAGTCCGAGCTGATAAGCAAGAGGCTGTTTTTGAGAATCTGGACAAACCTGGAGAGACCCAAGTGATTTCAGTGAGTGTGGAGGCGAAACTGTCAGCTGAGCAGTGCCATGGACTCAGGCAACACTGAGGGACCCACTTTTTTGTCTATCATTGTCGTGTGCTTGGGAGGCTGGTTACAATGAGCATCTTAGGGTTGTGATGGGGAGAATGTGGACCAAAATGGGGAAGGGAAGAGATAAGAGGTTGTGTCCATGGGAGATGAGAAGGGTTCATATACTGTTGTTGCTCTTTAGTCTCTTAGTCATGTCTGACTCTTTGTGACACCATGTACTGTAGTTCACCAGGCTCCTCAGTCCATGGGATTTTCTGGGCAAGAATACTGGAGTGGGTTGTCATTTCCTTCTGCAGTGGATCTTCCTGACCCAGGGATTGAACCCGCATCTCCTACTTGGCAGGCAGATTCTTTACCACTGGATCACCAGAGAAGCCCTTATCTACTGGTACCGAGTGAATTTTTATCCTGTTTCGTGTCTGTATTTTTGGCACTGAGTCATTTGAAGCAGCCAGAAACATTTCACAACTTTAGTTGCCTAGAGTTCAGGAAGGGCTTCTTAAATGCAGGATATAGTGATTGTCTCCATTTATGGTTTGTGACAGCCAGGCCTGCTTGTGGGTAGTTCGGGAATGATGGATATCTTTTACCTGGGAAAGAGGGTGTCTTTAAACATCTCATACCTGTGCATCAAAGGAAATGCTTACAAATCCTTGAAAGATCTGGCAGAGCCACATCCTGCTTGGAGAGATCTAGTCTTTGTATGTGGGCTTGGCTTCTGTGCATCTGTTTCTTCTGTGAAGTGGGAATAGTACATTAAGAACAAGATGTAAAGGCATCCAGAGAAGATGCAGAGAAGCATCATTTGTTTATATCATTTTGGCAAGAGCTGTTAGCAATGAGGAAACAGTACACAGTCACATTTTATTCATTCAGCCTTTTTAGAGGAATGAAGGATTCCATAAATGGAAATTTTGAAGTGAGCCAAAGATTAATTTTCTAAACATCAGAACTTCACAGTTTAAGCTTTTTAGTGGGAGCTTTTTTCTAAAATATATTGCATACATCTTTCCATTCTTAAATGGTATGTAGTGACTATCATTTAAAATGCTGTTAATGACTCAAGGTCATAATTTTAAAAAACTTTCATTTGGAAATAAACTTAGAGAAGTTGCAAAAATAAAAATAGTACAAAGAAAGCTGTATATAGCCTTTACCTAGATTCATTTATTGCAGAGTTTTACCCCATTTGCTTTATCATTGGCTTCACTGTTTCTCTCTCCATATATAAATAGTATGTAATGTAATATATTTTCCCTAAAGCATTTAAAGGTGAGTTATGTACATCACAGGCTTCCCAGGTGGCGCTAGTGGTAAAGAAGTGAAGTTGCTTAGTGGTGTCCGACTCCCTGCAACCCCATAGACTGTACTCTGCCAGGCTCCTCCATCCATGGGATTCTCCAGGCAAGAATAGTGGAGTGGGTTGCCATTTGCTTCTCCAGGGGATCTTCCCGACCCAGGGATTGAACCCGGGTCTCCCACACTGCAGGCAGACTCTTTACCATCTGAGCCACCAGGCTGGTAAAGTGGTAAAGAACCTGCCTGCTAATGCAGGAGACACTAGAGATGAGTGTTTGATTCCTGGGTTGGGAAGATCCCCTGGAGGAGGGCGTAGAAACCCTCTCCAGTTTTCTTGCCTGGAAAATACAATGGACAGAGAAGGCTGGTGGGCTACAGTTCATAGAGTCGCAAATAGTTGGACACAACTGAAGCAACTTAGCACACGCTCATGTACGTCATGGGTCATGGCCCTTTACCCCTAAATATTTCACCATAATTTTCCTAAGAGTTAGGAGTATTCTCTTATATAACCACAGTACAGTTATCAATTCAGTAAATTTAGCAAGGATACAATATTTGTATGTATCCTATGATTTGTATTCAAGTTTTGTTGATTGATGAATAGTATTATAGTACTCTCTGTCCTCCAGAAGTTGGTCTACAGGCAGGTATTGCATTTAATTGTCATGTATTTTTAGCCTCCTTTAATCTGGAACATTTCTACAGCCTTTCTTTGTCCTCTGTGACCCTGCATTTTGAAATAATACAGTTCCCTCCCCCACTTGTATTTTTTAATAGGGTGTTCCTCGTTTTGAGTTTGTGTTTCCTGGTGATGAGTTTCAGGCTCTGCATTTTGGTGTGAAATACAGCATAAGCGATGAGTCTTTCTAGGATAACACATTGGAAAGCACAGTTCTCATCTGCCCCTTGATGATGTTCATTTTGATCACAAGTCCAGATATGGTCCAATTTCTTCACTGTAGAGAATTATTATTCTTTTTCTTTTTTGCTACTAGTAAGGAGAGGGGCACTTTAAAACCATGCAAACACCCTACTCACTATTCATTAAAGTTTCCCTATAGATTTAGCATCCATTGATGATTTTTGCCTAATCCAGTCTTTACTATGGTGGTTGCAAAATGTTCCAGTCCAGCATTCCCTCTACCTGTACTGGTAGATTCTTGGCATCCTGTCAGCAAAAGCTCTCCCTTCCCAATTAATTATTAGTATGAACTTACGAATGCCTGTATTTCCCCCCACTGGTTTTGTCAACTAAAAAATATAGTCACAGTCTGAAAGTAGAGTGTTATTTTATTTGGTGGGAATATTTAGGACTCTGAGTCAGGCAGACAGCATCTCAGTAGCTCTGAGAAAACTGCTCCAAGGATGCAGGAGGGGAAGTCAGGCTATATACAAGTTTGCAACAAAGGAAACAGGCAGCCTGAACATCAAAGAGCAGGTAGCAAGTTAAGGAATTCAGCATTCTGTGTATGGGAAGATGCAAGCCTCTGGGCTCACTGAATTCATTCCTTTCATAAGCACCTCAGCTATCTGGGGCCAATCCTGTTTCCTTGTTCACCTTGCTGCTTCATTTCCCGAGCTCCTCGGCAATCACCGTGGCGGGTGGCAGCATCCGCTGGATTGCAGTTTTGGGAGCCCTCATTCATATTTCGAGGCCAGAAATTGCTGATGGCTGTGACATTTCTTGTTTATTGATATGTCGGGAGATCTTTCATTTCACAGTTTATAATTCATTCTGTCCTTAAGTACTTTGGTGCTCAAGTTGTCCCAGATTGGGTCAGCAGGAACCCTTTCAGAATGGCTCTTAATGTCCTTGTGACATGTCCCCATTACATTTTTCAGCACTTCCTTGCTTTCTGGTATCCCAGGATGTCCCAGGCTTGTCTCCTTGCCCCAGTTCAGGGTCATAATTTTGAGTCACTCTTATATAGTTATGCATCTAGGGCCTACTGGGTTGTTTAGGGCTAATTTTCCTCTTATGAAAGGACCTCAGTCTACTCTGTTATTTGGTTTTGTGTGCATCCTCTTTGTAGTTTTCTAGTTTTCTTCCTTCCTGGCTGTCAGGCAGTTGTGACTGGGAGATCCTTCTAGCTCCAGCATTTTAAAACTGCTACTTCTAATCTTTTTATTGGCTGGAAAATGAGATAGCTAAACTCATTAAATTCTATGTAAAGTAAAAGCAAATGGGTGGTGTGTGAGGGTCCACAGCATATTTTTATGAGCAAAGTGTATGAGCTTGAGTGCACGAACTTAATTTTGTTATTAGGTCCTTTTAACTTTGGTTCTCTGCTGTGCCATGGCTAGTTGAGGCTTGCAGATAGGGACTTGGATAAATAAATGGTTATTGTTCTTCTGAAGGGTTTATAAAGAAGGAAGATTATTCGTGTCCCTTTTGAAGTATAGGCTTTTAGATTAAATTTTCTCTTCAGACCTAATTCTACTCTTTAAAATATGAATTTCAAAAAATCTACCAAAAGGCTTTAGAGCAGTGACTCTCAGCTCTGGCTGCACATTTCAGTCACCCAGAGGACTTTCAAAACATGCTGATGCCTGAGCCTAACTCCCAGAGATTTTGATTAATTGGTCTGGGGTCTGGATTGAGGATTGGGAGTTTACAAAGTTCCCCTAATGATTCTCATGTGTAACCAGGACTGAGCACCACTACTGTAAAGAATTAAATGTACCCAAAGCCTCTAGTCTCTGATCCTTCATAGAGAGCTTGTGAACTGGCCCAAGTCTCCAGTTTTTGGAGATCTGAACTTATTTTACATCATGGTGTCCTAGAACTAGAAGAGATTTTGGAGATTGTCTGGTACAGTGCATTTCCTTATAGAAAAGGAAAGGAAAGGTGAAGTGACTAAGTAATAGCATTTCATTTTTCATTATAAATGAACCTATTCCTTCAAGCCAGAGTTTCTAATACTGTCATCTACAGGTTTCATGTTTCAGAATCATTGGGGTGGAGGTTGTTAAAGTACACATTCCTGTTCTTCTCCCAGGCCTAATGGATCGGGATCTTGGGGTGGTAGGGCCCAGGAACCTGAATTTTCTACAGATCTTCTTTATAAACATAAAAGTTTGAACACCACTACTCTGAATAGGTTATTTATGTTAATGAAGGAGAACCATGTTATTTACTAGATTCAATTTAGGGAAATAATGGATAAAAAACAAGCTATAACCTAATGCCAATATTAATTTCCAGCAAATCTATAAAATGACCCTAGTAGTTCTTTTGCTCAAGTAAAGTGTCATGCCTTTATGATGGTTATGTGGAAATATTTAACTTCCCTTCTAGAAAAGATGTATGAAATTCATGTGTATTTGTGAAATTCAAGCACATATTAGCTCTAATAGATAGAGATGACGCTAGTAAGATTTGGCCCTCGGTTCTGGTTAACTTCAGAAATACAGACATGCCTTAATAATTTGGTGGATGATGGTTGTTGACTATTCCATCTGCTGTCCTGCAGACATGTGCTCAGTTTGCATGTAAATTAACAGGCACAGCCTCAGGGACCCAGGCCACTAAAGAGCCAACTAGAGTACTTTGCAAAGCACTGCACATTCACTCCACTTCCTCCACCTTAAGGTTGACTAAGCTCATAACTGAGAGTGGGAATAAATGTAAGTCACATCCCTAACTCCCTCGCCATCATGACTGCCAAGCCCTGGTGATGATACGGAACTTGTTATGAAAATCAGGGGCTGTTGACTATCACAAGGTTAGGATTGTCCTAAGATGCTAAAGTTTTCACTGTAATGAATTGTTTTGTGAACACTTAGTTAATTTGAAATTGCTAGATAGAGTTGGTTAAAAGTAAATAGAATAAACTACAAAATATTATGTAAACAAACAAAAAAGCATATCACATAAGCAAAAGAGTTACATGAGCCATCAAAACTGATTAGGTTGGGTCAGTGCCTAATTGCCAAGGGTAGCCTTGATAAAGGTTTATGGGGAAAACAAATCCATCCTGCTTCCTACACAGTTCAGTAAACCCAAGACTGAATTAGACCCCTCCTTCTTCAAAGTGCTAGTCAATATTCTTGCTGCCTTTCAGTTCAGTTCAGTCGCTCAATTGTGTCCAACTCTTTGCGACCCCATGAATTGCAGCATGCCAGATCTCCCTGTCCATCACCAACTCCCATTATTTCACCTTAAATTGGTGTTTTGATGGTTGCCTTTTTGTGTTTTGAGAGTTGACTCATATTTGAGAATGGTGCTCACTTATTAGCTCCTAACATGGGTTTTTACAAGTTTTAGGCACTCTTGAGAACCTCTTTGCAGAGTAAACCTGATGTAACTAGACTTTACAAGTCATCAGATGAGGGTCAGGAAGACAGCAACTGAGATACATCACCCGTTTCGTTTCAGTAATAAGTAGAAGCATCAATGAGTTCTTTCAAAATGTTAGTGAAGTTCACTCCAGTCTTTCAGATTCCCCCATGCCAGCTGCCAGAGGGATCCCATGAACTCTGTATGGGGAGACCACGTCAGTTATTTTATCACTGCCTTGCATGGGAGCATGGATGATCTTGGCAAGCGTGTGGATCAGTACGAGCACTAACTGTACAGTGCTCCATATAGCCATAGTCCATGTGTGTGTCAGGGAGTTGGGGCCAGAGCCTGTGGGGCTATGGAAATAATGGAACAAACACACATTTGGATGCTCTCCTTTTTGCAGTATGAAATGCTTCACGTTACACCACCCATGAGCCCACCAGATGTTCTCAAGACGAGTCCTGTGGCTGATGCTGCCGGCTGGGTGGACGTGGACAGAGACACTCTGCAGCACAAGCGGTACCCAAATGTGTTTGGGATCGGGGACTGTACCAACCTGCCGACATCAAAGACTGCTGCTGCCGTAGGTAAGGCCTTGAGCTGTGTTCCCTCCTCACTCAAAGCAGGGGTGCCTTCTGCTAAAGCATCATCATAATAAAAGCAAAAGTTGGACACCAGCGGCATTTCATTATATACTAATTATATTAATGAAGAAACGTTTGTGCCTAAAAATGCCTTTGGCCTCCCAAAACAGAAGTGTTGTCAATGAACCTAGTATTGTGTAATGAACCTAGTTGTCAATGAATCTAGTGTTGTGTAAAGAAGAAAGTATCTGTTGAATGCTTTGTACCACAGTAGCATGATCTCATCTGACTTTTCTGGGTCAGAAGGGTGGTTTTCAGGGGAGGGGGACATTGGAGAGAGAGATACCACTTTTCCAGCTCTCTAGAATTCTGTTAACTTCTCATACTATCATGCTCACATCCCTAGTCTTCTTTGGAACATCCCTGATGCTAGGCAGGTTGGCTGTTTTTCTTCTGCCTGAAACACTGTAAAACTAGGGAAGCATTTGTTTCCCCAGAAAACACATGCAAGTCAATGAAAGCTTGCAGAGCAGAAAATTGCTGTGTTAAGACAGATACAGTGGAGAGTGCCCTGATTGGTACACGATTAAGGCCTCAGCCTGGGCAACTAAATTCTTCACGTCGATGTTCTGCTCTAGCAGTGATGGAGAGAATTGCCTTTTAGATTCTGTTTTCTGTAGACAGGAACTGTCTTTTTTAGATGCTATAAAACACGAACTTCCCTGCCGGTGGGTATGGGAGCGTTTCATGTGAATTGCATACCCGCAGAACATGTGTTACTTTTGTTGACCATGTCAACCTAAGAAAGGCTTTCTAGGAAATCCACTGAATGTCCTTCTTATTATTTATAGTCATTTTCCCCAAACTTTTCATTTCAAAAATCTCAAACCTATGAAAACTTTGAAAGTACAATGAATACCCATATACCCTTCAGGTATTAACCAATTATTCATATTTTGTGACCAATATAATAATTAACCAATAAATGAATACTTTGTCTGATCACGCTATGTACCTTTTTTAAAGTCATCTGAAAGTAAATTTTGACATCATGATACTTCACCCTCAAATACTTCAACTTCTGTCTCCTAAGAAAAAGGACTTTCTCCCCTATACCCACAAGATCATTTTCATGTCTAAGAAATTGAACATTACATTATGAAATCATTAATACCACCCATTGTGAATTTCTTCAGTTTTTCTAAAAATGTCCCTTTTAGCTTTCCCCATCCACTCTTTCCCCCACCATCTGCAATTCCCCGTAAATCTGTGAGCCAGTCAGGGGCCACACTGTACACTGATTGTCATGTCTCTTTGGTTTTCTTTAATCTAGAACAAGCCTCTGACATTTGTTTTTTTTACTTTCATGACATTGACATTTTTGAAGAGTGCTGGTTGGTTATTACATAGAAAATACTGCAATTTAGAATTGTCTGGTAGTTTCCTATGATCAGACCCGGGTTGTACGTTTGTGCCTCCCACTGTGTCACCTCAGGAGCCCGTCCTGTTAGTTTGTCTGGTCCTTGGTGAAGCTAGAGTCCATCACTGGGTTGAGTTGTGTTCTAGTTACAATCTAGAGGGATGGGATACGGAGCCTTCTTAACTTCTTCACATTAAAATTATTTGCAAATTAGTTTTCATGGAAAATCTAGATACTTCTGTTCCCCTGACTTTTCCATTTCTTATATAGCTGCCCAGTCAGGAGTACTTGACAGAACAATTTCCCTGATTATGAAGAATCAAACACCAGTGAAGAAGGTTTGTATGCCTTGTAAGAGTCACTGTCTCAACTTACCATCTTCCATTCTGCATGAAAACTGTTTTCCCACCATTTTGCTGCTTTATTAATTAGTTTCTCTATTATGCAACTTCAATCTTTGCTTTTAGTATATCCTTCTTATATAATTTCTATATTTTCATTGTAAAAAGAGTGGAATATACAAAAAAGGAAAACATTGCCACTGCTCAGACTAAATAATAAGTTCTAAGATGTCTAGGCGGTGGTTGTTTGGTCACTAAGTTGTGTCTGCCTCTTTGCAACCCCATGGACTGTAGCCAGTCAGGCTCCTCTGTCCATGGGATTTCCCAGGCAAGAGTACTGGAGTGGGTTGCCATTTCCATCTCCAGGGGATCTTCCCCACCCAGGGACTGAACCTGAATCTCCTGCATTGTCAGGCAGATTCTTTACTGTCTGAGCCACCTGGGAAGCCAAGGTGTCTAGATAGCACGTGAAAAAAAAGCCACTTTCCCACTCTGTCTCCATCACAGTATGATGGCTACACGTCGTGTCCGCTGGTCACTGGCTACAACCGTGTGATTCTCGCGGAGTTTAACTACAACGCTGAGCCCCTGGAGACCTTCCCTTTTGACCAGAGCAAAGAGAGACTTTCCATGTACCTCATGAAGGCTGACATGATGCCGTTCCTGTATTGGAATTTGATGCTGAGGTAAGTATATCACCTGGGGGAGAGGCATACATGTTAGCAGATTGCGACAACCTGTACAGGGGAGTTGTTTCAAGGAGGCCTTCCAGCTTCAGGAGATATGACCCCGAGCAGGACTGGTGAAGGGGGTCCACCTTGCTAAGTCATGTCTCACAGATTGGTAATGGCAGTCTGAGAAGGGTTCTGAAGTCTCAGCCAGATGTGGTGGGCAAGGGGCTGCCCTGGGTGAGAGAAGGAGCCCTAGCGCAGCTGCCACTCACCCACAGGGGCACAGCCTCTTCTCTTTATAGTCGGCAGTGACCAGTTCTCCTGTCTCTCATGTTCCGGTACTGTCTTGATGCTGGATAAATAATCATCATCATCATAGTCATAGTGAATCACTTTGACCTGTTAAGTACTTTATCATCTGCCACCTTAATTTTGTTTTTGTTATAAGAAAAAGAAAACATACTAATTAAGAGCTAAGCTTTGGAGACCTGTGTTTGAGTCATGTCTGCCACTTACCAACTATGCATCCTAGGGCAAGTTGCTTAAACTCTCTGTGTTTAAGTGTCTTATTTGCAAAATGAAAGGAACATTGTCTTCCTCACAGGATGGGATGAATGAGACAATACATAAAGAGACAGATCCATTGTAGGCATTCAATAAGTAAACAGTGACAAACTTAATAATTCCTCTTCCTTGTTGCAAAAAAAAAAAAAAAAAAAAAATCTCATCTGACTCTCCCAAACCCTTTGAGAAAAGTCAGTCAAAATGTAGACACCAGTGTTTTTCAGCTAGGGATGATTCTGCTCCCCAGGGGACATGTGGCAATATCTGGAGATATTTTGTTGTCATAGCTGGAGGGGATGCTATGGGCATCTAGTGAGCAGAGGCCAAGGATGCTGCTGAATAGGACTGTCCCCTGCCACTGAGAAGTATATGGTCCAAAATGCCAATAGGTTTGGAAACCCGGACCTGTACTTAATTTATAAGCTGGTCAAGGTAGAGAGGACTGCAGTTTGCACATAGTAGAGGCTTCGTACAGCTTTGCTGAATTGAGTCAGTATGTTCAGGCTCACAGAGCAAGTCAGTGTTAAAGTCAGTTGTGCCCTCCTAGACCTGGGTTCTTTCTACCTCGCTGTCAGGCTTGCTTTATACCCTGAGAAACATTGTCTGTGAGCAGCCTGGCTTCCCTTTTAACATCCTGCTGCCTGAAGTCACCCCCTTTTTTCCGATGCAAAGAACTATTCGGTGTCATTTCTTACAGGGGCTACTGGGGAGGACCAGCCTTTCTGCGGAAGTTGTTCCATCTGGGTAAGAGCTAAGGATGGCCCAGCCCTTGCTCTCCCTGGACGGCTTCTGGACCAGAATCACAGCCATGGATTGACCAAAAGCAGAATGAAGAACTCAGAACCCAACCCCATAAAGAATTTACTGCTGGATGACAGTGACCAAATGCCTCCCTTCTCAGTCCCTCCGGGCAGCTCCCACGCAGGCTGCTCAGGGCAAGATTATTTGGAAACATTCAAATGAAAAAATAGACTTCTATTTTTTAAATAAAAGCTCCCACCGATTGAGATTCTATGAGAAAATTGGATCTTGACTAGTGGTCTGAAAAGTTATAGCTGTAGGGAGGAAAAGATGGTGGTGGTGGGATAGTTCACTTGTTACCTACTTTGACTTTTCGACTGAAAGCTGGCATAATTTCACCAGAGCCTGTCTGGATTTCTAGAAACAAGAGTTATTTCCAGGGAGAGTGTTATTTGAAACAGTGCCTGTGAAGGCTGTGGCTAGAGCTGGTGCTGTGGCGGCTCAGGGGACTGGCCGCTGCCCCTCTGTTCCTCCGCTCTGTTCATGCTGAGGCCACGTTCTCCCAGCCTGTGACTGACGCAGGGAGCACTCACGTTGGCCTGTTCCTACAGGACGCATAAGTCCTCTACCGGCAACTTGGGCTCCAGAATTTCCCATCAGTCTGGCCAGAGCATCAGGCCAGACTTAGAAGTGCATCAGGCCTGAGGTGGCTCTTTCTCGTCCCTCCTTCCTTCCTCCCCCTCTTCTTCTCCCTTCCTCTTACAGGTGTCCCTCTCACATCATGGTCTGAAAGCCCTCCCTTGCCTTCTCCTGTTCCTTCTCCTTTAGCCTTGACAGACATTTCCTCCACTAAATCTCTTGCGAATCCAATTCTCTCATGGCCCCTGCTTTGCAGAGAATGTACACTTAGTGAGGGTGGGGTTGATTCAGTACCAGTTTTGGCCAAGAAAATTTTGAATGAGATCATGTTGGAAACACTGCAGGAAGTAGTTTCAGTGGACTTGAAGTTCAGCAGCAGCTTCAAAATCATTTTTTCTCCATTTAGTTTATTTGGAAGCTTACAGTTTCAGGTTTCAGTTCAACCTGGTATTTGAAAGCTTTGCATGTTTCATATTTATTTATAAATTCCACTAAAGGGCAGTGCATAACTGTTTATGCAATAGAGTTCAAACCTAAACTGTTACCCAGTTTGAGGAACAGTGTTACTTAGGGTTGCTAAGTCTCTCTCGTTTCCTGAAGTTCCTGGATGGCTTTAGAAGCTCTGCTCAGGCATTTGTTCATTAATTTAGCAAAGATTTACTGAGCTCCTATGAGCTGCCAAACACTGCCTTGGCCCTGGAGATGCAGTCGTGATCCAGACAGATAAGGGCCCTGCTACAGCCTCGTGGTTCCTGTGACAGTCGCCTCTCCTTTCCCTGGGATGCTGGGAAGCTTGCTCAAAAAGGCCTTGGTTTGATTTGGAAAGTAGATTTTCTTCAGTAGCACATGTTTCTGAGGAGGAAAGGGAGTACTGTCCTTGCAACAGACTTCTCATTTGGCAATAGAAGTGGGAGATGTTTTCTGGATGACCACACTCTGGTTTGTCTGGGGTTTTCTTTCTGGCATAGCTTTAATAGCACCGCTCCTCCCACCCCTGCCCCAGTATTCACTATCCAAATGCCCCGTTTGAACAATAGATTTTATTGACCACTGTAGTGATTGCACTCAACCCTCCCACCCTCACCCGGGGTCTAGAGTAAGAGAGCAGTGCTACAGTAGGAGGCGCTGTTTCTCATCTGTGCTGCTGGAGGACGGCAGAGGTGGGGGTTTCCTGTCCTGCTCTGAGTCCCCGGGCCTTTACAGAGCTCCTGCCGGAGCCGGCTGCAGCCTGGCTCCTGGTGGGCAGCTGAGTCAGGGAGAGCTGGGGGCTGTTCACCCAAAATGATCTTTCTCTGAAAGGTCCACACAGTCCTGGGAGTAACGTCCCTAAATGTGGACACAAATGCATTTTCAAAGAGTGAAACTGTGTTTCTGGGAATGGCTGAGGCTTCAGGGTGAGTCACTTTGAAATCCCTCACAGGGTGAGCTGGAGTCTCCTGTGTCTGTTTATGATTGTGTATTCTGAATAAACCTCCAAACATCAGGAAGTTGCTTCAGTTCACATTATGCTGAGCAGAATTGACTGCCAAGGCTGGGGGGTACAGTAACCACTACTGACCAGTACATTGGTCTCTAGCTTTCATTCCTCTGATTTGGGAAAGATCAGAAATGTGCTGAATTCCAGAAAAGTTTGACTTCTGAAACCATATCTTCTTAACCACAAATGTGGGCTTGCTCAAGGGAGAGGCCCTGTTCTGGGACTGCCTTCAGTTTTCCCAGTCAGCAGCAGTAAATGGGGAGGGGTAAGGCCAGGGTAGCTGGTGGTTTCTCCAAAGGTGGTGCTTGGGGTGGGTGAGGTTGCAGGTCCCATCCTGCTGATGCCTCCAGAGTCCAGAAGTGACACAGGGCTGGGAAATCCCTTCTTGGGTTGCCCCTCACCCTTGCCGCCACCCTTTGCCCCAGAGCTTCTTCCCTTTCGATTTTTGCCCTGGTGTCAGCCCCTGGGTGAGCTGAGGGTACAGTGAAGACAGAGCTGGATGGCAGCTTAGGGACTGCCGAGCTCCAGGGAGGGAAGTGAGACTGAAGTCAGAACTCAGGGTTTCAGATTTGGTAGATTCTTTTTTTTGGTATGAAAGACACTTTTAGTGTTTTTTCCTCTTATTTCTAAATTTTGTAGACGAATTCAGAGAATGGAGATCAATAAAAGGAATAGAAATCACTTCAAATCCATGACCCAGTTGTAACAACTAATAGCATCTTGGTGTCTTTTTCTCTAGTGTCCTAATAATTGTTGTTACTTATAAAGTTCCTGAAAACAAGTAGGATCATACTGTAAGGACTGTTTTGTGACCTGTGTTTTACACTTAATATGTGTTGAAGACCCAGTGGTTGGTTGTAGGGAGGAGGAGATTGGTGAGTAAGTTACTCAAGGTGCACAGATCATTTATCCTGGCTGAGAAAACAGAATTAATTAATGTAACAAATATATGTAAATGTATAATTCTCCAACAATCCTGAAGGCAGAATTATCAAAGACATGGAATATTGTTCTTTTGAGGAGGGTGACTTTGAAATATAACATTTAAGAGTGGGTCCTCTGATTGTTTGCATGCACAGGATAACTCCAATCTGATTTTAAAGCAAAAGTCCCCCTTTATGTCCTAAGACCACAGATAAAGCTTTCATTTCAGATAAGCTCATTGTGATCATTTCAGGGAGGGAAGGATCAAGAGCAATGGTTTGGATGAGATAAGACTTTCTGAAAAGATGAGTGAAAACCAGATCTCTCTGGGTAGGTTCACTGCTAAGTAGTTAAGGAGATTGCTTGTCTTTATGCTGGAGAAAGTCAAGGTCAATACTTTGCAAGAAGCAGGTAGAAAGGTCACAAGACACAGCTGAGAAAGATGGATGGTGACATATGGAACAGTTTTCTCCCCCAATATTGATTTTTGAAAAATAACTTCCCTGGAGGAGTGCATGCTATGAACAACCCTAAATGAAGTTAAAACTTTCCATGTTTGCATGCAGTAAAACTCCTGTAATTGCATCCCTCAGGTACCGTTTGGGGCCACACCCAGGCCCACAGAAGTGCAGACAGGCAGGAACTCTGGTGCTGTTCTGGCACAAACTGGGTTCGGATCTCTTGAGGCACAGCCGGATGGAACACAGGATTTGCAGCCACAGACCGGGATTTGGGTCTTGGCTTTCCCACTGACTGCTGATAACATGCCTCTCGCATGTTTTAATCACCACTTTGTCACCTGTAGAGTGGGTTAACCATCCCTACTTCACAGAGCTAACGCAAGCATTAAATGAGTTGAGGTATAGCTTTTGGCATGTAGACTGTAGCTATGATTGTTGTCATTGGCTCTAGTAGTTAAATGAAGTGCTCAGAATACAGCTTCCCCTTAGACTAGAAATACCTGCCTGTCTGGGAGAAATGGGGTCATGACAGGGCTCTCCAACATCCTTATTCTAGCAAGAAAGATGGATTCTGTCACTTGTTACCACCACAGCTCTGTGCCTCGTTTTGACAGACTTTCAGAGTTGGGAAATTATCAGCATTATCAATTAGCCCATGTGGGGTAGTGGGTAAGAATACGTGTTTTGGATCCAAGACTGTCTGGGTTTGAATCCCTGATCTGCCTCCCATTGGCTATGTGACCCAGGGAAAGTCACAGACTCTCTAGGCCCCTGGTTAGTTTGGATCACAGAAGGCCCTGTTTTCAGTCTCAGTCTCAGTCAATTCCTCTCTCCAGGTATATAAATATATATGGTAGATATATATTCTTTGTTATAGGGTTTCACTGACTGCAAGAATTCATTATCAGCTACTTCCACAAGTATTTGGGGGGCATCTAATATACTCAAGGCCCCTGGGGATTCAGAAATCCAAGCCCTTATCCTGTGTGAGCTCTGTTTGATTCTTTCCATGAAGCGTCAAGCTAGAGGTCCCATCTGTATATGGTCATAGCATTCAAACTGTGCCATCTTACACCAGGCATTCAGGAAAAGTACCGAGAAGAAGGTAAAGTTTGAGTTGAGTCCCTGTATTAACTAGGTCTCATTTGGTTCCAAGTGACACAAATCGAAGTCAAATAAGCCTAAAAGAAAAAGGGGGACTTACTGGCTCATGTAACTGGGAAACTCGGGTGTAGACTTCAGGCTTGACTAGATCTAGGCATCATAAGGTAATCAAGGTGCTCTCTTTTCATCTCAATTCTCTTCCCCTCCAAGTCACTCTCTGTGACCGATATGCTTTCTCACTGTGGCCAGGGAGGAGGGCGACATGCATGTCCTCCTGGCTTGGCCTCCCTAGTGGAACAAAGAACAGGGCTTTGCAAATGTCAATAGCTCAGTTCTGGGGGCGGATTATGATTATGTGCTTAGTCGCTCAGTCGTGTCCTACTCTTTGCGATCCTTTGGACTGTAGCCCGCCAGGCTCCTCTGTCCATGGGATTTTTCAGGCAAGAATACTGGGGTGGGTTGCCATGTCCCCCTCCAGGGGATCTTCCTCACCTAGGGATTGATCCTGTGGCTCCTGCATTGCAGGCAGATTCTTTACCCGCTGAGCCATTGGGGAAGCCCATAATTATGATCACCAGTCAGTAAACAAGTGTTTCCCCTATCTGAACGAGGGCTCTTTTGTTCGGTGCTGTATTATCAGTACCTAGAACACTATGACCCAGAACAGCACATACTAAGTTCTCAGTAAGTATTTGTTAACTGAACGAACCAACTAAATTTTGGCCATGTGCCTACTTCATATGTAGGGATGTGGGGTTTGCTACTTAAAGAAGGAGCCTGACGGACAAATGTTCTGAGTACCCTAGTCCATGATCACCTCTAAGGTCCTGAGGCATGAGGAAGACGTGGCCAGGAGCAGAGGAGTAGAAACTTCCAGGCATGGGGAACAGTACAGGGATGTGGGTGGGGGGCTGTGGGAATATGGGTAATTTGGTTTGGGTAGGAAGAATATTGGACAGCAGGAAGAAGACAGGGTGGAAAATGGGATTCTGGGGTACCTTGGGTTGGGATCTCTGATGTTGCTTTTTGTTCCTCCGGCCCACCATTTGCATTCTGCATCCTGCTCTCTGCCCTGGGAGGCTGCCCAGCGCAGGCAGTGTGAATGAGCTTCCCTGCTGTCTGGTTTCTGGTTGGGTTTGGCCAGTGGGGGTTGGTAGGTGGTGGGAGTGAGAGATGAAGAAGGAGTGAGGTCGGGGCACTAACTCCTCTGACTCTCTCCTGGCGGGTCTGTGTCGGCCCTATGATAGGAACAGAAATTGAGAGAGTTTATAAACTTTTATAGCAATTTGACAGAGATATTTTATATCTGTTACCTGTTGAATCTAATAATAAAAAATTGGGGCTTGTATTTTATGTGTGTTTTCAAATTTCATTTTTTTCTAATAATCTTTTATTGTATTTTACAGAAGAACTAGCCTGAGAAGAATTAGATTTAAAAAAAATCAAACAAAATGAAAACATAGCCCACAAATGTGGTTTCAGCGGATGACTGGAGAAGCCCCGCTTTCCTTTTGGGTTTGATGCCCCCTCTCTGTACCCATCCTGGCAGGCACAAGGGTGGAAACAGCTGCCTGGCTGTGAATCCCGAGGGACTGCACTGTGCCTGCAGTTCCTCCGGCTTGGCTCACCTTTGTACATAAGCTCATTGTGAATTATCCTGACTTGCCCTGTCATCTGCTTCCTGTTGAGACAGCTGACACAACATCAACTAAAAGAATGCAGAGCTATTGAGGGAGTTTACATGTGAATGACAGGGGACCGTAGCAGCGTGGGTGAGCTATGGATTGAGGAAAAGACTCCAGACGGACTGACCAAGGCCAGGACCAGCTAGCTTCAGCAAGGGATGGTGAGGGCTTGAATTAAGGCACCAAGGGAGGAGAGGAGGGGAAAAATTCATGAATATTTAGGGAGACTGTATCAGTCGGGCGAACAGAAACCACTATATAAATACTGCAGGCAGAAAGGAATTAAAAATTGCAGACATTTGCAAACTATGTCCTGTGAGCCAGACTCAGCCCACTGTCCATGTTTATAAGTAAAGTTTTATTAGAGCACAACCATCCTCCTCCATGTCCCTATTGTCTTGGGCTGCTTTTGCACTATGGTGGCAGAGGGGAGCAGTTGTGACAGGGACTGCATGTGGGCCTCAAAGTCTGAAATATTTACTAGCTGGCTCTTTACTGAAAAGGTTTACCAGCTCCTGGAAAATTGGGAAGTTGGTACATGCAGAACTCCAGGGACAGCTGAGGAAACAAGCATAAAGGACAAGAACTCTGGTTTTCAAGGGACTGCAGAAATTGCAGGAATATTGGCCCCGCTGATCTCAGCATTTGTCCCACCAGTGCAGGTGAGTGCCTGCAAGCCTGTGCAAGTCTCGTGTCTACAGACCGAGAAGCCCGCCATTGCCAAAGGGTTAAGCTTCTCTTCCATCTCCCAGCTATATTGAATCATGCATGCTAAGTCACTTCAGTCATGTCTCTGTGACCCTATGGACTGTAGCCTGTCAGGCTCCTCTGTCTAAGGGATTCTCCAGGTGAGAATACTGGAATGGGTTGCCCTCCTCCAGGGAATCTTCCTGACCCAGGGATTGAACTCCTCCTGCATTGGCAAGTGGGTTCTTTACTACTAGCATCACCATTAAAAGGGCAGAGCTCACTTAATCGCTGTATAGGGGGAATGGGAGGATGTGGAGAAGGGGACAGTGCTGACCTCTGCCCCCACATGTTTACTGTCTCAGTGGTCAGTCAGGGCTCCTCCTCACAGAATAGATGCCCTATTGTTGACTGGGGACCATCCCCTGAAATTTAACAAGCCTGTGGAAAAAACTCTTTCCACCCTATTTCTTCCTTATCTCAGCAAATTTCTTCCTTATCTCAGCCACCATATATCTGACTACTGATTGGTTGTCTTCTAAATAAGGAATGCCTTCTTATGGTTTATGTGCAAATACAATACTGCAGGTACTTAAACATCAATAACTGTACAAACAGCATGGTAATTGAAATGGTTGTGGTTAAAATGAAACTCTCCTAGAATCCAATTTAGAAATCTAGGAAAGAGCTGTTATTTGTGACTAGGAACTCTGTGTTTATAGAAACACAGTTTCTATAGTTTATAGAAAATACAGAAAGATTTTCAAGACCACATAGCAAATGCGAGAGAGAACTGGAATTTGAATCTCGGTCTGTTCTCACAGTGTCTCAGGGTTACTCTGAAAAGCTGCTCTTACTTCAGTGCTGTCGTATTTCTTTTCAGGAGTAAAAGTAAAAAGAGCAATGTATTAGTCCAAGTTCTCTTATTTTCCAAGTAGCAAAACAGCAGTTTATTGGCTTATGTACTTAGAAGTCTGGGAAGGAGATCAGGCATGGCTGGATCCAGAGGCTCAGTTTCTTCCTCTCTTGTTTTGTTCCTGCTCTGCGTTTTTTTGTGTTGGTTTCTTCCTCAGGGACACCACCTCATAGGCTGACGAAGTGGGGTAGGGGCAGGCTTATGTGGTCTGTAGAGCCCACACACCCTCTAACTGTTAAAATGGCAAAAATCTTGGATTTGAGGATCCAGGCTGAGTTTGTGACTTTTATTGAACCAATCACCATGCCCACTCTTGGGGGCAGAGGATTGGGTCCCTGTAGGAACCACTTGGGCTGAGAATGGGGGTGGAGGTGTGTTGATTCTCCAATGAGACAGATTCTGGGGTTAAAAACCTCTTTTTACTACAAGAAAAAGAAGGTGGACACATCCTATCTTCTCCATTGTCAACATTAATCTACTTGTTCACCCATTTTCTGGCCGACTGCTGGGTCTTCAGGTGAGTAAGATGCATTTGCCCCCCGGGGGAGCCTAGACCCTAACCGAGCCTGCGCTCTCAGGAAGGTGCTTCTGTGCACTCGCGGAGCATCCTCCGAACTAGAGAGGGGAGATGCATCTCCTCCAGGATGCCCTTTGACTCGAGGGATTCATGCCAAGACCTGCCGACTAGAGTCCTTTCAGCTTCCCAGGACCTCTCGGTGGGCGCACAGACGAAGCCAGTGAAGCACTGGCCCCTGGAGAGGGAGCGGGGAGGAGGAGCGCGCACCTGGGTAGGTCCTAGAGCCCGGCTGGGGCGCCGCCCGCCGCCGGAGCCCCGGAGCACCCCGAGCGCCTGCACCTGCACGCGGCCTAGAGGCGCGAGGTTTGAAGTAGCGGCGAGCAGCGTGCGCTTACCACCTGCGCCTGATTAGCTGGCGGCCCGGTGAGCGCGGGGTCGAGGAGCCAAAACTCCGCGTCGCTGAGAGTGTCTGCTCGCCTGTCCAACCACTTTCCCCAGCGGCCCGCGCTGCACAGGGGGCCGCGGGGACGGTGGGGACGGCGCCGCGCTTCCTTTCCTTAGCCGTTCCTGCGAGGTGAGTCGGCCCAGCCACAATTGTAACTACAGTCACAACCAAAATACTATTCATTGGTGTAATTTGAGTATGTTGAGGCAGACACCTGGCTAGGGGCTTTACGTCCAATTTCTTAATCTTCGTGATTACCATAAGGGAGGGCATTTTGCTTGTGTTTTAGGAAGGACCGAGGCTTAAATTAGAGATGCTAACTTGCCCGGCGCACGTGACTAGGAAGCAACAAGGTCAGGGCAGAGCCACAAGAGGGCGCGCCTCCTTTTTCTTTATTGTCCTACGAGTCTTCCTTTTCCTTGGGGAAAACCCATGGATCTGAGAAAGTAGGACTGACATATATACACTCCCAAGTGTGAAATAGATAGCTAGAGGGAAGCGGCTGTATAATACAGGGAGCTCATCCTGGTGCTCTGTGACGACTTAGAGGGGTGGGATGGGGGCGGGGGTGCGGCGCGAGAGGAAGGGGTTATATACATGTATATGTATGCATGTATGTGTGTATATGTATATTTGCATTATTGTAAGGTAGAAACCAGGGTCTTCCCAGGTTGCTCAGCGGTAAAGATTCCTGCTAATGCCAGAGTCGCAGGAGCTAGGGTTTCGATCCCTGGTCTGGCAAGATTCCCTGGAGAAGGAAGTGGTAACCCACTCCAGTATTCTTGCCAGACTAATCTCTGTCCATGGTGGGCTGCAGTTCATGGGTTGGAAGAATCGGACACAGTAAGCATACATGCACACAGGGCGGAAACCAACACAACCCTCTAAAGCAATTATCCTCCAATTAAAAAAAACAAGAAATGGCCACCCCCCCAAAAAACCCCACAATGTATTTTGACAAATGTAAAACCCACATAAACACCATATATATGTGCGTATGTATACATGTATGTATGTGTTTATGAGGAAATGAACAGCACTGGGAATATGGGGCTGTAGGTAGGATGAACACATTTCTGAAATTGGGAATTAGGCTACATCTGGTGTGACAGGAGGCAGAATTTTTGAATTTAGGAGTCTTGTACAGTCTGGGATGTTATCAATAACATATGGGGTGAAACTGTAGAGCCCCGAGAGGCCTTGGTGAGTTACGGCTGGCAGTCCACACCACATGCCCACGTGTGCCAGCTACACACTTACCTGGTCCTCCCTCTCAGGCGTGTCCTGGATTCTCTAAGACATACACCAGTAATACATCAAGTGTTATAATTGATAACACTGGGGATTAAAGGCTGGAGCAGCTGTTCTTCTCTGTGTAAGATAACCTAATGGCACCAGTCTTCCTCTTTTTCTGTTCCCCTCTCCCAGTTTCTCCTTGCTCCCAACTGTCGGTCTGATTGAGAGGTCTACATGTCTAAATTACTCATTCTTTACAGGGGAGAATATTGGTACTGGCCATTTCTGATTGCCTCATTTCACCAGGCCATTTCTGATTGCAAGTAACCACTCTAGTCTAATTGTCAATCGATTTAAAGTGATCATTTGTAGCCCTTCATTAAGGAAGTTTATATCCACTGATTCCTCCAACCAGACTTTAGGCTTCTGGAGGGCAAAGACCTATCTACTTTATTCCGATGAAGCCTTACTGTGTACTGTGTTGAGTCTTGATGTTAGGTGACTGTGTATCTGTGGTTCCCAAACCTGGTGGTACATTGCAATGAGCTGTGTGTGGCTCTTTTTTCTTTCTTCTTTTTTTTAAAGACTTTGCCTGGGGATTCTGTGTAGATCACTTTGGGCTGAAGCCTGGAAATCTGTGTTACATGAATGGGTGGTGCCCATCCCCATGTCATCTCCTCTGCTGCACCTCTGTCTCTCCCACCTCTCATCATGGCTTCATGGTGTGGGGTGGGGGTTCCCTGCAGCACTGGGAGAAGAGCTTGGGTCTACCAGCAGGGATTCAATTGGGCTGCTGTCACACTGCTGTCCCATTCAAGAGTTGCCTTAGGGCTGTGGTGAGGCGGACACTTCCAATGGGCAGAGCTGCGAGTGGTACCCTTGTTTGTCTGTTTTGCTTGTAAGGAGAGGTGGCCTGAGGTTGTTTCTGCGGACTTTTGGGCAGTGGTGAATGATCTGGGTAGGTGTGTGGAGCAGGAGTCTGGGGAAGAAGCCTGTGACTGAATTACGGGAGTGGGCACATCTTTGTGTTGACCATCAGCGCTCAGCAGAGGATACTCCTGGTGGACTTGTCTGGTAGATGTCTGTTAGCCTCTGCCCCAGTCGCCCCGGTGCTCACATGGATGGAGGAGCAGAGATGGAGGCTCTGCATGGGATCCCTCCTACCAGAACTGGTCCAGTTCTTGTCACTTCTGAATGCCTGATATGTTAATGGCAGAGACAAAAGATGATCCCTTGATATGGTACCACTTCTAAGAAGTCCAGCCAGACATTAGTTGCCAAGTTGATGCCCCCAGGCCTTTATCACCCTGTACGGAACAGTGATTTATCTTTTTTGGAATTGATCCTACCAGATATTCATTGGCCTTTCCTCTACTTCTGATAGGATCATCCGAGGGTTCAAAGAGTGCCTGTTTACTGACAAGGGGTCCTACAAAACAACTTTTCAGCTCATTCAGCTGTTTCAGCTAAACAGCTCATTTTACCATTAAGGGAGTATGATAATTGTCCTATCAGCACAGAATCCTCTGGGCCTACCATATGCCCATCATCTGGGAGTGAAATAAAAGGTTGGACTGGCCTAAGGGGTTTTAGGTTAAAAGTTTAGGGTAAAGGGTCTGATGAGGGCCAAAGATACACCTGAATTCTTGCTCCTTTGTGTGTGTGATGTGAGCTCAGTCTCTCAGTGGTTCTGGACTCTTTGTGACTCCATGGACTGTAGCATGTCAGTCTCCTCTGTCCATAGAATTTTCCAGGCAAGAATACTGGAATGGATTGCCATGCCCTCCTCCAGGGGATCTTTCTGACCCTGGGGTTGAACCCATGTCTCCTGCATTGGCTGGCGGATTCTTTACCACTGCACCACCTGGGAAATATCTTGATCATTAGACCTTCTTAAACCCTGCCCTGAGGGCCAGGACTACCATATCTCTCCTTTTCTTTCCTTCAATTTTTTTGGAAAATAATTTCAAACTTACAAAAGGTTGCAAACATAAAATAATGCAAATAGAACCTATATACCCTTTACTCCGATTCACCTGTTGGAACATTTTACTCCTGTTTACTGTATCATTCACGGTCTTTATCTGTCTTCTTTGCTCTCTAAATATATGGAATCTTTGTACATACATATTTATATACAAATTTATATATGTGTATACATATGTTTATACATAGTATATATTCATTGTATATATTCTTCCTGAGTAATTTAAAGGTAAATTACATGCATCATGGCTTTTCACCCTAAATACTATTAACACAGTGTACTAAATACTGAACTATATAATACTTGGGTGTACTACAATAGGAATAGTCTCTTATGTAACCACAATACAATTAGCCTTACAAATTTATAGTGATACAGTATTTTATCTAATCCATGTCCATATTCCAATTTTACCAGCTATCTTTTCTAGCACTTCCTACCTTCTAATACAGAATCTAGCCTAGTGTCAGGTATACATTTAGTTGTCATGTCTCTTTAGCTTTCATTAGTCTGGAACATTTCCACAGCCTTTTTTGGTCTTTTGTAACATTGACATCTATTTCCTGCTTTATTGAGATATCATTGACATATAATGTGGTACAAAGTGTTGATTTAACACACTCATACATTGCAAAATGATCACCATCAGAGCGTTAGCTAACCTATTGCATCACATAATTACCACTTTTTTTTTTTTGTGGTGAGAACATTTAAGATCTACGCTGTTAGCAACTTTCAATTATGTAATAGTATGTTATTGACTATAGTCATTATGTCATACATTAGATCTCCAGAACTTATTCATCTTCTAATTGGAAGTTTTTACCCTTTGACAATGCCGTCTTTTCTCCACCCACCAGTGCCTGTTAACCACCATTCTATTCTCTGTTTCTATGAGTTCCACGTATAAGTGATATTATATAGTCTGTGACTTAGTTTTCTTGATTCCTCTGTCTGTGTCCCTTCTAGTCTCTGTTGATGCATTCTTCCAACCTCAGCTCCAGAACTGAAGTAAGTGTGCTGTGCTGGAGAAGGGTGCCCGTGGAGGGAGGGCATGGGAGAAACCAGAGAGACATGCAGCTGGGTATGGAGGGTCACTGACCCCATTCTCAGGAACATAAGGTCAGGTTGGGCCAGCTCCCTACTGAGTACACAATTATAACCTTTTCTTTTGGGTCCTGAGAGGTGCAGAGTCTAGGGAATATTAGGCTTGTGGCTATGTATGTGTGTGTACAAGTTATGAGTACAATCTTGCTTCTCTCCTTGAGAAGGGAAGCCATCATTGAAAATATTATTTATTTAGACCCACTCTGAGGCCTCTGAACTGCCATTTCTTCATACTAAAAACTGTAATAATAATCTAAAAAATAGCAACAATAAGGATAATTGCCCATCTCTCCAGGGTACTCTGAGGATAAAATAAGATAATGAACTCAAAAGTGCTTTGTAATCCAAGAAGAGCTATCATTATGCTGCATGTTGCTAAATACCAGTTATTATCACTGCCATCTTCCTGGGGGCCTTTCTCTTGTATGTTAAAGAGAGTTTGTGTGATATCAGTCTTTTATTTCAGACAGTGTGTAGAACAGCCTTAGTATTTCCTCCTAATTTCTTGAGGCGAGACGACTAACTTGAAGTAAGGATCTCCCATGTACCAGGTGCTTTACACATATCTCATTGCAACTGAAAACAAAACCTTGTATAGAGTCATGATTTTTCTTCTTTTTTTCTGAACTACTTAAGAGTAAGCAGTGACTATGATGCCTCTAAATAGTACAGTG
The DNA here is from genome assembly GCF_033118175.1 of Dama dama. Classification (NCBI taxonomy): domain Eukaryota; kingdom Metazoa; phylum Chordata; class Mammalia; order Artiodactyla; family Cervidae; genus Dama; species Dama dama. The sequence continues at coordinate 38,127,667 of NC_083692.1, forward strand.
GATCTTTCTCCCCCAAACAGCACTTTCCTAGATAACTACCATGCGTGTGTATGTGCTGTCGCCTTAATTGTGTCTGTCTCTTTGTGACCCCGTGGACTGTAACCCACCAGGCTCCTCTGTCCATGGGATTCTGCAGGCAAGAACAGTGGAGTGGGTTGCCATCCCGTCCTCCAGGGGGTCTTCCCAGCCCTGGGGCTGAACCTGCATCTCCTGCATTGGCAGTTGGTTTCTTTATCACTGCACCACCTGGGAAGCCTGATACCCTCCATGATGTTTGCCAAATGGTGATTTTCTATTTCCATCATGCCAGCTGCATTTACTAATTGACATTGTACTGTAAGGAGGAGTTTCCATTGTTCTTTCTCTCTCTTTCTTCTTTCATCTTTGAGGTTTCATGGATTTTCATTTTATTCAGTGGACTGTAAACCCCATTATTACTTTAAAGTTCACATTTTCCAAGTTTGGGTCGTGTAACTCCCTTCAAGCTGATTTCTGAGTTCTTTTGACATGTCTTCATTAAACTTTGAGCACTGTCTTACTCTTTTTAAAGGTCAAATCTGTTTCTTTCCCCCACCCAGTTTTATTGAGAAATAATTGACATACATCACTGCATACATTTAAGGTATATAGCACGATGATGTGATTTTTATACTGTGAAATAGTCACCACAACTGCTTCATCTAACATCCATTGTCTCATATAGATGTAACAAAGAGAAAAAAAAAAAAGAAAAAGGAAAAATTTTTTTTTCTCCTTGCGATGAGAATTCTTAACAACTTTCCTATATACTGGATTGACCAAAAAGTTCATTCAAGTTTTTCCATAAGACGTTACAGGAAAACCCAAACTAACTTTTTGGCCAACCCAGTGTCATCCTGCAATGTTAGCTATAGACATCAATGCTGTACTTCCCCAGTACCTCTTTATCTTATACAGGCAAACCTCAGAGAGATTGCAGATTGAGTTCCAGACCACCATGATAAACTAAAGCAAGTCAGATGAAGTTTTTGGTTTCCCTATTCATATAAAAGCTTTATTTACACTATACTGTAGTCAAGTGTGCAATAGTGTTGCATCTAAAAGCACAACGTATATATCTTAGTTAAAAAATACTTCATTGCTGAAAAACGTTAACCATCATCTGAACCTTCAGTGAACTGTAATTTTTTTGCTGGTGGAAGGTCCTGCCTGGACGCTGATGGCTGCTGACTGGTCAGGGTGGTCGTTGCTGGAGGTTGGGTTGTCTGTGGCAGTTTCTTAAAATATGACAATAATAAAGTTTGTTGCACTGATTGACTCTTCCCTTCAGAAACAATTTCTCTTTAGCATGCAATATCAATGATATTTGATAGTATTTTACCCACAATCAGCATGCACATTTATCAGTTAAGTTTGTTATATTAAGTGGGGGAGAATCATGGTGCCTGAAAACAGGATAGTCACATCACAGATCACTGTAACAAATAATAATGAAAAAGTTTGAAATACCTGGGGAATTATCAAAATGTGACACTGAGACATAACATGAGCAAATGCTGTTGTAGAAATGATGATGACAGACTTGTTTGGCTGCAGGGTTGATGCAAATCTTCAGTTTATAAAAAACATAGTACCATCACAAGCAAGGAAATCGAAACTGTAATCAAAAATCTTCCAGCAAACAAAAGCCCAGGACCAGATGGCTTCACAGCTGAATTCTACCAAAAATTTAGAGAAGAGCTAACACCTATCTTACTCAAACTCTTCCAGAAAATTGCAGAGGAAGGTAAGCTTCCAAACTCATTCTATGAGGCCACCATCACCCTAATTCCAAAACCAGACAAAGATGCCACAAAAAAAGAAAACTACAGGCCAATATCACTGATGAACATAGATGCAAAAATCCTTAACAAAATTCTAGCTAACAGAATCCAACAACATAGTAAAAAAATCATACACCATGACCAAGTGGGCTTTATCCCAGGAATGCAAGGATTCTTTAATATCCGCAAATCAATCAATGTAATACACCACATTAACAAATTGAAAGATAAAAACCATATGATTATCTCAATAGATGCAGAGAAAGCCTTTGACAAAATTCAACACTCATTTATGATTAAAACTCTCCAGAAAGCAGGAATAGAAGGAACATACCTCAACATAATAAAAGCTATATATGACAAACCCACAGCAAGCATCACCCTCAATGGTGAAAAATTGAAAGCATTTCCCCTGAAATCAGGAACAAGACAAGGGTGCCCACTCTCACCACTACTATTCAACATAGTGTTGGAAGTTCTGGCCACAGCAATCAGAGCAGAAAAAGAAGTAAAAGGAATCCAGATAGGAAAAGAAGTGAAACTCTCGCTGTTTGCAGATGACATGATCCTCTACATAGAAAACCCTAAAGACTCTACCAGAAAATTACTAGAGCTAATCAATGAATATAGTAAAGTTGCAGGATATAAAATTAACACACAGAAATCCCTTGCATTCCTATATACTAACAATGAAGAAACAGAAAGAGAAATTAAGGAAAAAATACCATTCACCATTGCAACAAAAAGAATAAAATACTTAGGAGTATATCTACCTAAAGAAACAAAAGACCTATACATAGAAAACTATAAAACACTGATGAAAGAAATCAAAGAGGACACAAACAGATGGAGAAACATACCGTGTTCATGGATTGGAAGAATCAATATTGTCAAAATGGCTATTCTACCCAAAGTAGTCTATAGATTCAGTGCAATCCCTATCAAGCTACCAACGGTATTTTTCACAGAACTAGACCAAAGAATTTCACAATTTGTATGGAAATACAAAAAACCTCGAATAGCCAAAGTAATCTTGAGAAAGAAGAATGGAACTGGAGGAATCAACCTGCCTGACTTCAGACTCTACTACAAAGCCACAGTCATCAAGACAGTATGGTACTGGCACAAAGACAGAAATATAGATCAATGGAACAGAATAGAAAGCCCAGAGATAAATCCACGAATCTATGGACACCTTATCTTTGACAAAGGAGGCAAGGATATACAATGGAAAAAAGACAACCTCTTTAACAAGTGGTGCTGGGAAAGCTGGTCAACCACTTGTAAAAGAATGAAACTAGAACACTTTCTAACACCATACACAAAAATAAACTCAAAATGGATTAAAGATCTAAATGTAAGACCAGAAACTATAAAACTCCTAGAGGAGAACATAGGCAAAACACTCTCCGACATAATTCACAGCAAGATCCTCTATGACCCACCTCCCAGAATATTGGAAATAAAAGCAAAACTAAACAAATGGGACCTAATGAAACTTAAAAGCTTTTGCACAACAAAGGAAACTATAAGTAAGGTGAAAAGACAGCCCTCAGATTGGGAGAAAATAATAGCAAATGAAGAAACAGACAAAGGATTAATCTCAAAAATATACAAGCAACTCCTGCAGCTCAATTCCAGAAAAATAAATGACCCAATCAAAAAATGGGCCAAAGAACTAAACAGACATTTCTCCAAAGAAGACATACAGATGGCTAACAAACACATGAAAAGATGCTCAACCTCACTCATTATCAGAGAAATGCAAATCAAAACCACAATGAGGTACCATTACACGCCAGTCAGGATGGCTGCTATCCAAAAGTCTACAAGCAATAAATGCTGGAGAGGGTGTGGAGAAAAGGCAACCCTCTTACACTGTTGGTGGGAATGCAAACTAGTACAGCCGCTATGGAAAACAGTGTGGAGATTTCTTAAAAAACTGGAAATAGAACTGCCATATGACCCAGCAATCCCACTTCTGGGCATACACACTGAGGAAACCAGATCTGAAAGAGACATGTGCACCCCAATGTTCATCGCAGCACTGTTTATAATAGCCAGGACATGGAAGCAACCTAGATGCCCATCAGCAGATGAATGGATAAGGAAGCTGTGGTACATATACACCATGGAATATTACTCAGCCGTTAAAAAGAATTCATTTGAACCAGTCCTAATGAGATGGATGAAACTGGAGCCCCTTATACAGAGTGAAGTAAGCCAGAAAGATAAAGAACATTACAGCATACTATCACATATATATGGAATTTAGAAAGATGGTAACGATAACCCTATATGCAAAACAGAAAAAGAGACACAGAAATACAGAACAGACTTTGGAACTCTGTGGGAGAAGGCGAGGGTGGGATGTTTCTAGAGGAATCGGGTGGAGAGGGAGGTGGGAGCGGGGATTGGGATGGGGAAGACGTGTAAATCCATGGCTGATTCATATCAATGTATGACAAAACCCACTGGAAAAAAAAAATAAATAAAAGCTCATGGAAGAATGCAAAAAAAAAAAAAAAAAAAAAACATAGTATCTGTGAAGTGCAGTAAAGTGAAGGGGAATAAAACGAGGCATGCCTGTATCTGGTAGTTCTCACCTTTTGACCATCTTCCTCCAGTTCCCTTTCCCTTCACCCTCTGCCTCTCACAGCCACAAGACTGATCTCTTTTTCTGTGTGTGTGTGTTTAAAGATTCTGCATATAGGTGAGATTATATAATATTTGTCTTCCTCTCTCTAACTTAGCATAGTGCTTTCAAGGTCTGTGCATATTGTTGCAAATGGTAGAATTTCCTTTTTTTTTTTTTTTAAATGGCTGAATAATATTTCATTGAAATATACAAGCATTGATGGATAAGTGTCCATGTCTTGGCTAATTGTAAATAATGCTGCCACGAGCATGGGGGTGCAGATATCTTTTTGAATAACTGTTCTCCTTTCTTTGGATATATCCCCATGAGTGGACTGCTGGGTCTTATGGTAGTTGTTTTTACTTTTTTGAGGAAACTCTATACTGTTTTCCATTGTGGCTTCATTAGCTTACATTCCTACCAGTAGTGTACTAGGATTCCTTTTTCTTCACACTCAGGTCAGCATTTGTTATATCTTATCTTTCCCCACCACCACCCTTTTCTTGGCTGAGCAGTTAGGCATGTGGGATCTTAGTTTCCTGGTCATGGATTGAATCCTCATGCCCTGCAGTGCAAGCACGGAGCTAACCACTGGACCACCAGGGAGGTCCCTGTCTTGCTTTTTTGATGATGGTTATTCCAACAGGCATGAAGTGTTATCTCACTGTGGTTTTAATTTTCATTTCCCTAATGACTAGTGATCAGACACAAGTTAGCTACTTAACAACAACAACAGTGACTAGTGATGTTAAGCATCTCTTTAGGCCCTTTGTGTATCTTCTTTGGATAAATTTCTATTTGGGTCTTTTGCACATTTTTTTTACTGGGCTATTTGTTCTTTTATGCTGTTGAGTTATATGAGTTTTTAATATATTTTGAATATGAATCTCTTATCAGATATATGGCTTGAAAATTTTTTTTCCATTGCTTAGGTTGTTTTTCATTTTGTTATGGTTTTCAAAAGCTGTACAGAGCCTTAATTTGATGGAGTCCCATTTTATTTTCAATTTTCTTGCTTGTGCTTTGGGTGTCATGTCCAAAAAAAGTCATTGTCAAGGCCCATATCAAGGAGCTTTATTTCTGCACTTTACTCTAGGAGTTTCAGGGTTTCAGGTCTTATATTTAAGTCTTTAATATGCTTGACTTAATGTTTGAGTTGTGTAAGATACAGGTCTAGTCTTATTCTTTTACATGTGAACATCTAATTATCCCAGTTATTAACCATTTATTGAAGAGACTATTTTTTTCCATTGAGTTTTCTTGGCTCCCTTGACAAATATTAGATAATCATATTGGGCTATTGGGTTTATTTGGCTTGAGTTTATTTCTGGGCTTTTGATTCTGTTCTATGGGTCTATTTGTCTGTTTTTATGCCCATCCCATAAACTGTTTTATGCCAATTTTAATGACAATAGCTTTATACTGTAACTTGAAATCAGAAAGTATAATTCCTCCTGGTTTATTCTTCATTCTCAGGATTTCTCTGGCTATTTATATAGCCATTTAAGTATAAATTTATATGTAAATATAAATTTAGGAATATTTAAAATATAAATATATATAAATTTAAAATGTAAATTTAGGAGTGTTTTTTTCTGCTTCTATTAAAAAAATGCCATTGCAATCTTGATAGGGATTGCATTGATTCCTTACTTTCTGATACAAGATGTTCCAGGCTCATCTTATACTTGTGCTCACTTATTTATATCTTTAAGGCCTTATATATTCCCATTTTATTCAATGATTGTAACCCATCACTATCATTGTTTATTTTAAAGTAACTGTTCTTTAATCTCCAACTTCTTTCCCCTCAAATTCATCCTATACTTTCACCAGATTAATCTAAAATTTTAGCTTGGCTGCTGTCATATCTTTTGATCAAGCTGGCAACTTTGAAGAAGCAGGAAAAAACCCAAGCTTATTACCTGTCATTCGAGACACTGTACATTCTGTCCTCATCGTTTCAGGAATTAGTGGGAAGGTGATGGTAGCAATCCCTTTTTAGAACTCTCAGCTCTGATCACATCCAAGTCCAGCTTCTATAAATTTGAGGACTTCTGCTGAGTTTTATTTTCTAAATTTGAGAGACGGCATATATGATTGACTGAACTGTTTCACATCAGATTTCAATGTCAGCTGCTCTTGACGGTTATTTTTGATTGATTTTCCTCCTTGGTGAACTCTTGCAACAGATATTAGAAAAAAAAATCATGTCAGAATTCAACGTTGTTAGCCTGAAGCCGGCCAGAAAGAAAATGGACAAGCCTATAACCAGTCAGCCCAACCTCCTCCCTGTTATAGAACATGTCTATTTTCCCCATCCCCGAATAAACATCATATTTGCCCAGTTTGACGTCTGGGTTAGATTTTTTCTGCCCTGTACAGATTCCTGAAGGTTTTCCCAGACTGTTTCTGCTCTTCATTTCAAGGCCACCTGTGAAGAGGGCTGTGATGAGTTGCACCAGTCGTGCTGTAGGTGGCGCTGTGTACTCGGCGCATGGTGCTCAGCGTCTTTCAAAGATTTCCGTTTGGAGGAGGCATGGCGTCTGGCATCCTTTTAGTTAAACTTGATCTATCTGCTCGGTTTCTGGGGAGCAGGTCTGAGAAACAGATTAGCCAATTTCTGACCCTAAACGGAAGGTCAGCCGTTCTGTGCTCAAATGTAGCTTTCACCGTATCCTGGATCACATCCTGGGCCGAGCTTTGGAATTATGCCCACAGGCTGTGAAAATGACCCTGAGGTGTTTCTTCCCAGCCTCTGCCTGGGCAGTCTTTTCTGGGTTTTGTACTTGGAAGCAGACACTACATTAGAGTCACATCCTGAGCCTGTGAGGGTGGGGGAGTTGGGTTGACCATAACTCATCGGCTTTTAAGCAGCAAGTTTGCTTGGTGCGTTTTAGCTGACAAAGCTCAATTTCTGAATTCGATATTGCCTTTTAAAGTGGGACCGACTTGACCGAGGCCTTTGTTGCCCCCACCCTAGTCCGAATCTTTGGAGCCTCTCTCTCTCTCTCTTTTTTTTTGATAAAAACTGTCCTGATGGTTCAGGAGAGCCAATCTCCCGGCGTTATGGCGGCTGTGACCGTGCACTGCACAGCACCTAATAGCAGGGTGCGGAGTGTATCATTTGTCAGCCAAGCCTCAGGATCACAAATTCCTTAATTAAATGTGGGGGTTTCAGGTTTCATAGAAGGAACCCGTCTTATTTTTACAAAATCTGAGCATGTAGAATTGAGAGAATTGAAAAGCACCTTAGAGCTGTGCGCTGGATGACCTGCTACTACATTATAATTCTAATTCCCTAAATACATTTACTCAAGGCATATCTTACTTCCGTGTCTCTTACAGTTTCCTGCGTTGAAGGGAATGAGATGACACGTCCTATCACATTTCTATAATGAAGTTATTAGAGTAGGATTTGATTATTTTTATTTTTCCCTGTTGATTGTTTTCAGATGACTTCCCTTTTCACTTGTGACCAGTAGATGGCTCTATGGCTTTCCTCCATCTGACACACATTAGTTGGATGCCGCTTACTGTATGAAGTTCATTCACTTTTGCCCTGGCCGTTGGGAAAATCTTGAGCTGTTTCATTTATTCCCATAGGTGAGGAGAATGGTGGATGAAGGTTCTCTCCCATGTGCCACCAACCCATTACCATCTCTGCCCTCAGCGTCCGAATCTTTGAGAACTGCAAGGTGTGTGTGTGTGTGTGTGTGTGTGTGTGTGTGTTGGGGGTTGTCCCCTGGAGCAGTCAGGTGATGGAGCAGTCAGATGCTAAGTCTGCGGCACATGGGCAGCAGTCTTTCTGGATGGTTGGTGGGCAATGTGCTGGCTTCTGTTGCCAAAAAGACCCTCTCCAGATGTCAGAGGGCATGATGACTAGCATGGCTTCTCAGCTCTGGGGTGTAGAGTGCTTACTCACTTGGAATGGAGTCTTGGCCATCTGTGAACACAGACTCAGCTCCCACTTGTCTTCCAGGTACTGGGACTGTTGCTTGACCACAGCAGGAGTGGGGGCATACCTGTGGAGGTCACCCTGGGCTTCTCTCCACATGGTCTCTCTAAGGGAGGCCCTTTGTTGAATCCCCCATTACTTCTCTTTCATCACCCTTTCCTCCTCCTTTGCCATCACTCACCCAAGGGGTGGGGAAGACTGTGTCCCAACCACACACTTTTCTAGATCTTTTTGTGTTGCCTTTGTGAGGCAGAGATTGCTAGTGCTCATCTACCCCTGGTTCTCCTTTTCTTCATGGGCACATGTGAAGATGAAGCTTTCTCATTTTTCTTGTAATTAGATGGGCCATGTGACTTATTCTGGTCAATATAATGTGAATGGAAGTGGCATTTTTTGATTCCAGGTGTTATAGGTGGATTGTGTCCCCTTCCCCACCTCCAGTCTTCCCAAATTCATGTGTTGAAGCCCAGCCTCCAGTGTGACTATATTTGAAAAGAGGGCCTTTAAAGAGGTGATTAAGGTTAGGTCAAAAGTGTGGGGCCCTAACCCATTATTTGTCCTTATGAGAGAAGGAAGAGACCAGGGATGTGTATGCAGAGGAAAGGCCGTGTGAGGACATAGGAGGATAGGAGGTGACTATCGGCAAGCCTAAGAGAGAGGCCTCAGGAGAAACCAAACCTGCTGACACCTTGGTTTTGGACTCCTAGCCTCCAGAAACTGTGAGCAGTTCATTTCTGTTGTTTGAGCCACCCAGTCTGTGGTATTTTGTTATGGCAACCTGAGCAGAATAATATACAGGCTGAGGAATTTAAAACTGAATGTGAGCTCTCCTTTCTCTTTCTTCCTCTGCTACACTTACCTTCAAGGTCATGTGTTCTAGAGGACACAGCTAAAAGATGGATGAAGAAGGGCCAAGCCAAGGACGTTTTCTTTTGCCAAGTTGCTGACATTTCTGGCTCAATTTGTGCCGTAGGGTAGCCTAATGTTAATTAGGCAGACCTGGACCTTGTCCTTTGAAAACAAAAGCTAAGCTTCTGACCCTTTGGTTCTACAGGTCCATGGGATGAACCCTCCTTGAGGCAGTGAATGCCTCAGTGTTGGGATGCATGAATGGGATTAACTCTCAAGGTAACTGGGAGTACAGAGATGGAAAGAATTGGTTAATACATGAAAATATTATACTATTGCGGTTAATATTATTGTGGAAAATATTATACTATTGGGACCTAAGAGGTTTCCTCTTGGTGGTCGAGCTGTGCCCTCCTGGTCTCAGAGATCTGCTAAAATTTTTTGAGGTGAAGGTCAAGGACAAGGACAAGGGAGCCTTTAGCTTTTCTCTCTTTATTCAGAGCAACTCTGCTTTTATCTGTCTAGGGTTCTGTGTGAGATTTGATTTAAATGAAGTATTCCATTGCTAAAGGAATTTTAGGTCCATGGTCAAAGAAATACAGCTTTATGAGTATCTGAAGCCACTGCAATTTGAGGTTTAGTTTGATGCAGCCAGAGCTCTATATTGATGGGTTCAAGGTCATAGCCTTCAGTTTAGCTCAGTTCCTTAATTCTCTAAGTGCCTAGAAAAAAATATCTCTGACTCATGGAAATAGAATTATACAAAGTACAGGATTTACTTACTGTGGGTTTTCATGTATTAATTTTTTGTTTATAAAAGTTATTTATGGAAGACCCCAGTGGCATATAGTGATGCAGCAGTGATACTAAAACCATGACCTGAAACGGTGTATGTGTGTTTCATATGTTGCCACTTCCTGTCCTGTGTTCACTGCAGACATTACTAATTGATCACAGAACTCATTCCTACAGAGCACAGATATAGCTCTGCAATTCTCAATATAGTGCTCTAGGCAACCTCTTCTAACTAACTGGTGTTAGCACATGAAATTAAACCTCTTTTTTTTTTTAATCATCTTTATGCATTATCAATAGCAATTGGGACTCACTGTTGGGTTTTAGAGCTGTGGTAAAGTTGGTAACTGAGTGGTCAGTACTTCTGGAAGCCCACAATGACCATGCTGACCACAGTTTTCAGAATTAAAATTAGAAATGTGTTCCATGAAAATATGTCAGTCAATGCCCGGTTGATAACAGATGGTGTCCCCAAGGTGGTGAAATAGCAGAGAATTTACTGAAGGGGCTGTTGACAAAGGGCAGGTCAGGTCAGGGGAACCAAAAAGGGATGGTGAGGCATCCGGGAGCTAACAAAAAGGAGATGCTCTTCTCATTCCTTGGCCTGACTGGGCCAGTGGAAGGGACAGAATTACAGGATCCTGAGGAGAACTGGGGACCTGGAAGAGGGGCTCCCTCTGTAGGAACTGTGGCCTTAGGCTGAGGGACACAACTGAGGCAGATGAGGCAGGGAAGAGGCTGGGGAGTAGACAGCCTGACCCTTCCTTACTGCTGCCACTTGATCTTTTGGCATCTTCTAGTGACTGAACCCTGTTTACTGAATAGCCCCTTTAATTAACTCTGCAACTTGAAACTCAACATTCAAAAAACTATCATGACACCCAGTCCCATCACTTCATGGCAAACAGATGGGGAAAAAATTGGAAACAGTTGCAAATTTTATTCTCTTGGGCTCCAAAATCGGTGTGGATGGTGACCGCAGCCATAAAATTAAAAGATGCTTACTCCTGGGAAGAAAAGCCATGACAAGCCTAGAGAGCCTCAGAGACATCACTTTGCTGACAAAAGTCCATATAGTCAAAGCTATGGTTTTTCCGGTAGTCATGTATGGATGTGAGAGTTGAATGCTGAAGAATTGATGCTTTCGAATTGTGGTGTTGGAGAAGACTCTTGAGAGTCCCTTGTACAGCAGGGAGATCAAACCAGTCAATTCTAAAGGAAATCAATCCTGAATATTCATTGGAAGGGCTGGTTGAAGCTCTAGTACTTTGACCACCTGATGCGAAGAGCCAACTAATTGGAAAAGACTCCGATGTTGGGAAAGATTGAGGGCAAGAGGAGAAGGGGATGACAGAGAATGAGATGGTTGGGTGGCATCACTGACTCAGTGGACATGAGTTTGAGCAAACTCTGGGAGCTGGTGAAGGACAGGGAGCATGGCATGCTGCAGTCCATGGGGTTGCAAAGAGTCAGACATGACTTAGCAACTGAACAACAACAACTGCAGTTTATTGAAGGAGCCAGAGGGTGAGGAGCTCAGGTGATGCAGACCACAGAGGTTAATTGCTGGATACAGAGCGGGGAGGAGAATGGGTCTGGTGGGTGGGACAAAGAGTAAGCAGCACAGAGAGGTATCTGCACCAGGCCAGGGACTTCATCTGACCTATTCATCACTATATCTCTGGCATTTGGAGCAGAGTTGGTCATATAGTAAGTACTCAGGACACATCTGTTGAATGAATGAATAAATATCCTCAGTAACAGGACATATAGTCTTTATAACAAAATGCCCTACTAAGAATTTAGAAATTGTCCAGGTGGCTTAAAGCAGTGTCAGATGTGGTCTTTGTTGACAGGGAGCTTGACTTTTGGGATATGGCCAAAATGATATGTTTGTTTGATTCTACTGACTTATTAAGAGTTGGTTTGAGGATCCATTGAGCTTATATATTTTGCAATAAACTATAATTTCCATTTCAGTTATCTAATACCATATAACAAATTACCCCGAAACTTAGTGGCTTAAAACAACCATTTTATATTGCTGACAATTCTGTGGGTCACGAATTTGGGGGAGGACTTGGCTGAGAGTCAGCTGGGTGGCTGGCTCTGGATGGACCCATTCCCCAGATGGCTTCTTCACTCAGATATCTGTGTCCCGGGGGCTCTGTGGTCTCTCTTTCTCCACATGGTTGCATCCTCCAAGGCCTCTCCACATGTCTTGGGATTCTCATAGTGTGTTGGACTCAAGGCAGCAGCATTAAAAAAAAAAAAAAAACTTTTTGTTTTGTATTGCAGGATACCTGATTAGGGCTTCCCTTGTAGCTCAGCTGGTAAAGAGTCTGCCTGCAATTCAGGAGACCAGGGTTTGATCCCTGGGTTGGGAAGATCCCCTAGAGAAGGAGATGGCAATCCACTCCAGTATTCTAGCCTAGAGAATCCCATGGACAAGGGAGCCTGGCAGGCTACCGTCCATATGGTCATTGGGGTCGCATGAGTCAGACATGACTTAGCACTCACGCACATACCTGATTAATGGTGTTGTAATAGTTTCAGGTGGATAGCAAAGGGACTCAGCCATATGTATGCATGTATCAATTCTCCCCTAAGCTCTCCTCCTATCCAGGCTGCCATATAACGTTGAGCAGAGTTCCATGTGCTGTACAGTAGATCATTGTTGTTTTTCCATTTTAAACATAGCAGTCTATACATGTACATCCCAAACTCCCTAACTATCTATTCCCCCTATTCCGCCCCTCTCCAGCCTGGAAACAATAAATTTATTCTTCAAGTCTGTGAGTCTATTTCTATTTCGTAAGTTCATCTGTATCATTTCTTTTTAGAGCCTGCACACAAGGGATGCCACATGCTATTTCTCCTCTGTAATATTACTTTTTAATGTTGGTTGGCCTCCTAAGGATGAGAAGCAGAAGCTGCCAGGAACATTAAGGACTATGCCTAGAAGGGCCCAGTAGCCTCTGCTGAAGTTTATTGGTCTGAGCAATCGCATAGCCAGATCAGCTTCACGGTGGTGGGGACACAGGCTCCACCTCGTGACAGGGGAGTAGCCAGTTCATACCCCAGAAGAGCCGGTGGGACAGAAAATATCATTACTGCCAACTTTGCAAGGAACAGCTGTTTGCAACTCACTCACACAACTCTTTATTCCACCTGTTAGATGGCTTCAGTTCTTTCTCAGGGCCCCTCTCTTGATTTTAGTGACAATTTGTTGAACACCTGGTCACAGTCACCCGGGGGTAGATTCTGTCAGCTCCATCTCACTGATGAGGAACAGGAGGTAGGAGAGAACAGTGAATTATCTTGCCTGAGGTCAGTCAGGTAGTAACTCAAACTGGCCTTGTTTCTGAAAGGATTTGTTATTCTTCAAAATACACAGAACCCCACAAAACAGAATGAAATAAATAGGCTAGGGAATTGCAACTGAGAGAAACATAGGGTGAAGTGATGAGAACTTGTCTGGGGCTGGCCACACGTTTGGCATTAAGATGGCTAGTAGCCAACACAACTTGAGGGAAAAGGGAGAGAGAAGGAGGAACCGTGTCACTACTCTTAATTTCTAATGCTGAGCTCAGGAAAGTGCCCCAATCATAGACCCTCAAAAAAAGCCTCATTTTCAGAGGTCCCGTGGATTTGAGTCCATAGGTCTGTTTCTTTTAAAATGCTTCATGTAGGCTGAGGCTTGGGTCAGCCCCAAATGCAGACATGGATTTTAAAAGCCACATACATGGTATAACATGAGATGTTATGAAGCAATGACTTTTAGTAAACCCATTGTGGCCACTGCCCCACCTGAACCCTCCAAGAATGTTAGCCTTGGAGAGAGTTACATGACCAATCTCTGCCTGAGGGAGGTGGGACTTTCTTCTGTTGCTGCTGGTGATTTTAAACCAAGTCATGAAGTAGATGAAAAGTAGAAGGAAGAGAGAAAACTTAGTGTAAAATAATAAAAGCAGGATAGAAGGCTAAGAGAACATTAAAACGAAAGCATTGAGACTTGCTAAGAGAAAGTTGAAAGGAAAAGAGTAGACTAAATATTTCGATAGGAAGATAAAAGCCCAATACAGATAAAAAGTTAAGACTTAAAGTAATCATGAGGGATAAATAAGGCTTTAAGATAAAGGAAATAGAATGGAATCATTGAAAGAAAGTGAGAGGAATTAAAAAAAATAAAGAGAAAAGCAGATTAGAGTTAAAAATAAAAATAGCAAGCTATGAATAAAATAAGAAAATTAAAATTAAGAATTAAAAAGTAGTAGCAAGATAATAAATCAGATTTAAGGTGAAAGATATAGTAACACAAATAAAAAGGGTAAAATGTTAAACACATCAAAGTTTAAGAGATAAAAGATTAAGAGGATAACAGACTAAAACCTGTGGAAAAAAAGTTAAAAATATAGAAGTAGATGGGTTTGAAGTTTAAGTACAAGATTAAGGAATTAAGAATGCTCCTTTAAGTGCTAATACTTTAACAAAGAGGATTAAGAGAAAAATATTCTGAAAAGAAATGAAAAGAAAGAAGCTTAAACTGAAAGGGAGAGATAATATAAAATAAAGTAAGAGTAAAGGGAAGGACAATTTAAACTAGCACAAATCAAACAAAATTCTCAAGAACAGTGACAAAGAAAAAAGCTAGAAAGCTATACAGTAAACCGAGAATGTCTCCCTGGCAAATGAAAGGCCAGCAACCATAAAAACATCTATCACCAATTGCCAAGGTGTGTGTAGGTCTGCACACACCTACCCTGGTATAGTATCAGTGGCACATATGGAGAGATGAGAAAGGGTATGGAGAGATGAAAAGGGTATGAGAGGCTCTTTACTTTTTGCCTGGAAGCTTGCACTCTCTGACACCTTCTTTTGTGCTAATGACCTTGGCACTTGCTAATGACCTTGGTAACTCAACCAGCTGGTGTCGGGGAGGTGCATAAGCACTGGCCAAGTCCAAACTGTGCAGTCGTCTGGGGCAAAAACCATGTAGGGGAGCTAGTTCCACAGGTGGTGGTGGGAGGGAGGGAGATGGGGGTGGATGGAAGGAGGAATTAAAAGTAGCTTTGCTTAGACATACAGATGGCCACCAGGTGTGTGAGAAGGTGCTCAATATCACCAATCACCAGGGAAGTGCAAATCAAAACCACAGTGAGATATTACCTCACACCTAGAATGGCTATTGTCAAAAAGATAAATAATAACAAGTGTTGGTAAGGATGTGGAAAAAAGGGAATACTTGTGCAGTGTTGGAAAAGTTTTGCAGCCACTGTGGAAATGGTATCAGTTCAGTTCAGTCGCTCAGTCGTTTCCAACTCTTTGGGACCCCATGAACGGCAGAAGGCCAGGCCTCCTGTCCATCACCAACTCCCGGACTTTACCTCAATGTCCATTGAGTTGGTGATGCCATCCAACGATCTCCTCCTCAGTCATCCCCTTCTCCTCCTGCCCTCAATCTTTCCCAGCATCAGGGTCTTTTCCAATGAGTTGGTTCTTCACATCAGGTGGCCAAAGTATTGGAGTTTCAGCTTCAACATCTATCCTTCCAATGAACACACAGGACTGATCTCTTTTAGGATGGACTGGTTGGATCTCCTTGCAGTCCAAGGGACTCTCAAGAGTCTTCTCCAACACCACAGTTCAAAAGCATCAGTTCTTCTGTGCTCAGCTTTTTTTATAGTCCAACTGTCACATCCATACATGACCACTGGAAAAACCATAGATTTGACTAGACGGACCTTTGTTGGCAAAGTAATGTCTCTGCTTTTTAATATGCTGTCTAGGTTGGTCATAGCTTTTATTCCAAGGAGTACATGTCTTTTAATTTCATGGCTGCAATCACCATCTGCAATGATTTTGGAGCCCCCCCAAAATAAAGTCTGTCACTGTTTCCACTGTTTCCCCATCTATTTGCCATGAAATGATGGGACTGGATGTCATGATCTTAGTTTTCTGAATGTTGAGCTTTAAGCCAACTTTTGCACTTTCCTCTTTCACTTTCATCAAGAGGCTCTTTAGTTCTTCACTTTCTGCCATAAGGGTGGTATCATCTGCATATCCGAGGTTATTGATATTTCTCCCGGCAATCTTGATTCCAGCTTGTGCTTTGTCCAGTCCAGCATTTCTCATGACGTACTCTGCATATAAGTTAAATAAGCAGGGTGACAATATACAGCCTTGACATACTCCTTTTCCTTTTTGGAACCAGTCTGTTGTTCCATGTCCAGTTCTAACTGTTGCTTCCTGACCTGCATACAAGTTTCTCAAGAGGCAGGTCAGGTGGTCTGGTATTCCCATCTCTTTCAGAATTTTCCACAGTTTATTGTGATCCACATAGTCAAAGGCTTTGGCATAGTCAATAAAGCAGAAATAGATGTTTTTCTGGAACTCTTTTGCTTTTTCAATGATCCAGCGGTTGTTGGCAATTTTGTCTCTGGTTCCTCTGCTTTTTCTAAAACCAGCTTGAACATCTGGAAGCTCACGGTTCACAATTGCTGAAGGCTGGCTTGGAGAATAATGAGCATTACTTTACTAGTGTGTGAGATGAGTGCAATTGTGTGGTAATTTGAGCATTCTTTGGCATTGCCTAAAATGGTACAGTGGTTCCTCAAAAAACTAAAAATGGAACTGCTATAAGATTCAGCAATCCCATCTGTGGGTGTGTGTATATATATATGTATATGAAGGAAATAAAATTACCTGAAAAGATACATGTACAGCATTATTCACATTAGCATTGTTCACATCCCATGTCTTTCAATGGGACACGGGACCAACCTAAGTGTCCAGTGATGAATGAAAGGATAAAGAAGTTTGGTGTGTATGCATGTATGTGTGTGTGTATACATACATGATGTGTGAATGCATGCATACTCAGTTGTGTCCGACTCTTTGCAGCCATTTCCTCCTTTAGGGAATCTTTCCTACCCAGGGACCAAGTCTGCAACTCCTGTATTGGCAGGTGGATTCTTTACCACTGAACTACATGGGAAGCCCCATATATGTATGTATACACACACACATATACATATATAATGGAATATTATTCAACCATGAAAAATGAAAATTTGCCATTTTTGACAACATGCATGGACATTAAGAGCACCGTGCTAAACGAAATAGTCACAAAAAGACAAATATTGCATGATTTCACTTATGTATAGAATCTAAAAAAAAAAAGTCATAGAAACAGAGAACAGATTGGTAGTTGCCAGAGACGGGGATTTGGGGTTGGAGGAAATGAGTAAAGGTGATCAAAAAGTACAAACTTCCAGTTATAAGGTAAATAGTTCTAGGGATGTAATGTACAGCATGATGACTTAGCTGATAATACTGTATTGTGTATTTTAAAGTTGCTGAGAGAGTAAATATTGAAAATTCTCATAAGAAAATTTTGTAACTGTATGAAATGATGGATGTTGACTGTGCATATACTGAATCATCATATTGTACACCTAAAACTAGCCCAGTGTTATATCAGTTATATCTCAATAAAACTGAAAAAAAAATTTAAAAGTAGCTCTATTCAGTGATATTGGAGTTGAGATTAGCTTCTGAGAGTAAGACAGCGGGACCAAGGATGAGTAGAATGAAATTGATTGGGTGCAGCAAAGGGGTGGGGAAGAACCCTGCAACCCAACATGTCACCCCTAGTCAGGGCCCAGCTATGGTTGGACCACCTGATTTTTGCCTAATGTTGCCTGATAACATCAAAACTTCAGTGTAGATTCTCTTACCAAGGTGTGGGGGTGGGGGGGTCACCAGGTGTGTGGATAGACGGTTGGAAATTCAAGAACAACCGAATCCTGGGATACCAGAGTTTAGTGGTTGAGATTGGAGTTAGCCAGACAAGAGGGGATTATTTGATTAGAGAGCAGGACTGAATATTTACGTGAGGGTAAAGAGCAGGCTTAGTGAGAGAGGGGACTGGGACTATAGGGGAGAGGTAGCAGTCAGATGGGACTTTCAGAGCAATAGCACTAACTGTGATGTTTGGAGGTGAAACAGGTCCATGCCCACACAGTGCAAGAAGATGTTTGAAGGAGCAGGGGAAGGCCAGTGGGTGTTTAAAGGTCATGGGTGATGTTCCCATCTCTGAGGATGATGGAAGGGGATATTGGCCATGAGGATGAGAATAAGGTTGGAAAGTCCTCGAGGAAGCAGGGGAGAGTTCTGAAGGTCAGTATATTAACACAGTGGTGATGGGAAAGAGGAGAAGATGGAATAACTGATTTAAGAGGAGATGAGTAGAGCTGGGGAAATGGATTAAGGAAAGAGAAATATGTGAATCCTTCCATCTGGGTCCTTGGATTGAGTAAGGTAAAGCAGTGGTCTTCCTCAGAGGATGTGGTGAAGGACAAAAGCACTTTTCAATTAAGGAAATGAAGTGGAAGGGGAGAAGATGTGAGGGTGAGAGGCAGATGGATGCAAATAATCTTTCTTCTGATTTGAATATGGTGGGAGCAAAGAGAAGGCTTCATTCAGCCTAGGGAGCGGGAAAGTAGAGCTGAATAGAGCTAAAAAGAATCTGAAAGGAACATGGACACTCTTATTTGAATCTAGGATAGTAATTATGGGTCACTAGGGCAAAGAGCAGGCCCTGATCATGTCAGGGGAGGGAGAGAAATGTGGGCAGTATTGAGAGGAGTTTACTTGCCATTGGACATATTATTGTAATTTATCTCATTCCATGGTTTCAATGGGAAAGACTAGAGATCTCTTCAAGAAAATTAGAGATACCAAGGGAACACTTCATGCAAGATGGGCACAATAAAGGACAGAAATGATATGGACCTAACAGAAGCAGAAGATATTAAGAAGAGGTGGCAAGAATACACAGAAGTACTATACAAAAAAGATCTTCATGACCCAGATAACCACAATGGTGTGATCACTCACCTAGAGCCAGACATCCTGGAATGTGAAGTCAAGTGGGCCTTAGGAAGCATCATTACGAACAAAGCTAGTGGAGGTGATGGAATTCCAGTTGAGCTATTTCAAATCCTAAAAGATGATGCTGTGAAAGTGCTGCACTCAATATGCCAGCAAATCTGGAAAACTCAGCAGTGGCCACAGGACTGGAAAAGGTCAGTTTTCATTCCAATCCCAAAGAAAGGCAATGCCAAAGGATGTTCAAACTACTGCACCGTTGCACTCATCTCATACGCTAGCAAAGTAATGCTCAAAATTCTCCAAGCCAGGCTTCAACAGTACATGAACCGTGAACTTCCAGATGTCCAAGCTGGATTTAGAAAAGGCAGAGAAACCAGAGATCAAACTGCCAACATCCGCTGGATCATCGAAAAAGCAAGAGAGTTCCAGAAAAACATCTACTTTTGCTTTATTGAATACACCAAAGCCTTTGACTGTGTGAATCACAACAAACTGTGGAAAATTCTTCAAGAGATGGGAATACCAGAGCACCTGACCTGCCTCCTGAGAAATCTGTAAACAGATCAAGAAGCAACAGTTAGAACTGGATATGGAACAACAGACTGGTTCCAAATTGGGAAGGAAGTACATCAAGGCTGTATATTGTCACCCTGCTTATTTAACTTATATGCAGAGTACATCATGAGAAATGCTGGGCTGGAAGAAGCACAAGCTGGAATCAAGATTTCCAGGAGAAATATCAATAACCTCAGATATGCAGAAGATACCACCCTTATGACAGAAAGTGAAGAAGAACTAAAGAGCCTCTTAATGAAAGTGAAAGAAGAGAGTGCAAAAGTTGGCTTAAAGCTCAACATTCAGAAAACTAAGACCATGGCATCTGGTCCCATCACTTCATGGCAAATAGATGGGGAAACAGTGGAAATTGTGACAGATTTTTATTTTTTTGGGCTCCAAAATCACTGCAAATGGTGACTGCAGCCGTGAAATTAAAAGACACGTACTCCTTGGAAGAAAAGCTGTGACCAACCTAGACAGCATATTCAAAAGCAGAGACATTACTTTGCCAACAAAGGTCCATCTAGTCAAATCTATGGTTTTTCCAGTGGTCGCATATGGATGTGAGAGTTGGACTATAAAGAGAGCTGAGCACTGAAGAACTGATGCTTTTGATCTGTGTTGTTGGAGAAGGTTCTTGTGAGTCCTTTGGACTGCCAGGAGATCCAACCAGTCCATCCTAAAGGAAATCAGTCCTGAATATTCATTGGAAGGACTGATGCTGAAGCTGAAGCTCCAATACTTTTGTGAAGAACCAACTCATTGGAAAAGACCCTGATGCTGGGAAAGATTGAGGGCAGGAGGAGAAGGGGACTACAGAGGATGAGATGGTTGGATGGCATCACCAATGCAATGGACATGAGTTTGAGTAGGCTCCAGGAGTTGGTGATGGACAGGGAAGCCTGGTGTGCCGAAGTCCATGGGGTCACAAAGAGTCAGACACGACTGAGCAACTGAACTGAAGGTTTCAGCATGGATATGAAGGACTCTACATACACTGGTAATACAAGGGCAAGGATTTTATTTCTATTTTTGTTTTTTAATTGCTGGGAGTGCTACCCATAGAGGCAGGGATGTGGGGCCACTTAATATTCACTTCCAAGTTTTGATGAATCAGAAATACAGTTGCAGCCAAAGATGAGCGGTGAAATTTTAGGACTTAAGAGTAATCACGAAGAGGATGGTTGGAAATTCAGGGTACCAAAGAGGTTATTACATATAGTTAGATTGTTAATGTTGCTGCTAAAGTACCTGTGATTCCTGGCACGGATCACAAATGAATTATAGAAGATCATATAAAATACTTGTGTGTTTAGAGTTTTTTCCCTGGGCAGTAGCTGCTGGCAACTCTTCTGTAGGTAATTACAGCAGAATTCCTTACGAATCTGCTTAGTAGATGGCCTGACAGTGATGCTTAAGGATAATGATTTGTTTCTGGTTGGGTGTGTTAAATTGTCAGCTATCAAGGATTTTATGTGTGAGACTGCTGGGAATGATGAGACAGCAAGAACTTTTTCAAAGTGCACCCTCCTCAGGACCATCTTAGCATCCTGAGCACCAGCCAGCATCTGTTTTTTTTGAGAGAGAAAGAATCTAGACAATCAGTTTGAATACCAATTAAATGGCTTAGAAATGTCCTGGTAAAGGCATTGATCCTGGATAATCTGGCCCCAGCAACAACAACAAAGTCATTGCCTAGCAGTTCCTGGCATAGAATTAGTTATCAATATTAGCTACCTATTGTTTGTCCAGCAACACTAACATTCATGGAAAACTGTGCCAGTCACTGATATAGGCACCTTTCATTTATTCATTATCAGAAGATTCTTTGCCATAAAATAAAAACAATACGAAAGACCTGGAGATACTTTGCCAAGGTACTACATAGAAAGATTAAGAGAAAAAAATTAATTATTAAGTGCTAAGTGAAATTATCAACCTGCCTGAGAAAACATAAAGTATGTACCTAGGAGTTTGATAACAAAAAGAATGAAGAAAGAATGTAAAGAACTGGAAATACAAAGGTTATGAAAGTAACCTATACTAATGGAGGGCAATTCAGGTTCTGAAGAACTCCTGTACTTAATGAAGTCTCAGGCTCCTTAGCCCTAGAAGCTCCTGGGAACTAACCTCAAGTGTTTCTAGATTAATTCTTTGATTCTTGAAAGAAGGACAGTTAGATGATCATTTGCGAAGAGAGATATTCAAAGCCTGTTCATTATGCCCTCAAATTTTAATATCGTCACCTTAAACACACTACATGATGTTTTTTTTGAGCCAGTCAAGAGAATGAATAACTATAATAAAAATATAATTATAAAGCATATTATAATTATAGATTTAGTGTCTTAATTGTGTATTATGATGAGCACTTTAGATAGCATATGTGATTCAGTATTCACAACAAATTGCTGGAGAGTTATTTCTTTTCCACATTTTACTGTGAGCAAACTGAGCCTCAGAAAGTTAAGTACCTTATCCAAAGTCACACATGAGCCAAATGGTATGGTGCTGATTATGTATGATGTATTAATTTGAAAACAGAAGGATCTTCTTTAGAAAACAACTTTCATTTCAGAGTATTCATTGATAATGAGATTGCACTATATTCACGTTTGCAATTATGTTGTCATTTTACAAGAAGCTTGACACTTCATAGCACAATTCTTGGGGTTACAGTTGCCTGGCCTCTGTTACTGCATGGTCCTACGAGGTGTTGAATCACTCAGTGTTTCAGCTTCATTGTAAAAAAAATTAAAACTATATCTGTGTAAATGAAAAAATCCTTTGGCTACTATGGGAATTTAAATGCACTGACAGAGGTGACCAGCTGACCAGGGTTCCAGGGTGCCCTGGGAGAGTGTGAAAATAGGGCACGTGACATCTTTTGGCCTTGGGTCCTAGGGGAGGGGTTGTGAGAGTTCTGCTTGGAAAGGAGCTGGATGCGGGCCTTGAAGGGAGTTAGATTAGAATTATCATTCCCTCCTCCCCCTTTTTTTGGTAGGTAAGAGAAAGTTAACTAATGGGTCAAAGATCATACAATTAGTTCCTGTTGAAGGTGACACTTAAACTCAGATCTCTTTTCTGATGTTTAAAGGGTCTTTTATTTTTCACTGCTTTCACGAGGTTCGTTCTTTAGGGATGTTCCTCAGTCTACAAAAAAACTGAGAAAAAACTCATGTTTGTGTGTGTGTCTGTTTGCTCCAAATGCATGTATGTTTTCTGTAGAATTACTCTACTAGAATAAAGCAGAGAATATTGGGGAATATTACAAAGTGGAATTAACCCAGCAGAAACAAAAGCCCATCTCCTCAGGAATAGGTCCACAAGAGTACCTGTGCATCATCCAGGACTGAGTGGGAGCTACTGTCTGTGGAGCAAAAGTGGGGGGGATCATCCTAACGCCTGACCTGAATGTTTCTGTTGTACCAAGTCCAGTGACATTGGGTGAGGCAGTTTCTACATTGGCTCCCAATGAGCCCCAATTCCTGGCATTGAAGCCCTTCAGTAATCTCCTCCCCTTGAGTGTGGGCTGGGTTTAGTGACTTGCTTCTAACTCATAAGATGATGATAGTTGAGCAAGAGAGACAGAAATCTGTCATTGCTGAGATCAGGTTACGAGAAGACTCTGGCTTCCATCTCGCTCCCCGTCTCTTGCTCTCTAGCTTGTTCACTCTCAGGGAAACCAGCTGCCATGCTGTGAGCTGCCCATTGCAGAGGCCCACAAAGCAAGTAACGAAGCTTCCCGTCAACAGTCAGTCAGGAGCTAAGGCCCTCAGTCCAACAGTCTTCAAGGAACCAAATCCCGACAGCACCCATGTGAGTGAGCCTGGAAGTGGTCCTCCTCCAGCTGAGCCTCAAGATCACTGCAGCCTGTGAGACCCTGAGCCAGGGGACCCAGCTCAGCCTCTTCTGGATTCCTGACTCACAGAAACTATGATATAATGAAAGTGTGTTTTTATTTTTTTGAACCACTAAATATTGGGGTAATTTGTCACACAGCAATAGAACATTAATGCGGGCACACTTGCTCACCTTCATTGAAGAACAGTTGTTAGGAGGCTTTAATGGAGTGGAATGTTCCATTTTTCCTCCCCATGTTGGTGTTTTTAGAATCATAAGCTATTGCCTAGTGCAAGGATATTCCTTGCCACAGGTGTGAATTAATCTTTAGACAGCTTTACTGTTTTACATTTAGTGTTCATGAGATTCTGATAGTCGGCAACCTTCAGAGCATCAGTCATGGCCTTGTGTTGCCTGAGTTCTGAGGTGATAAAATGTTTACAGATAAGCGTCTGAAGCACATCGAGAATAAGAATTTTTTTTTTTTTAAACCACAGCTTCCAATGTTAACAGGTTACTTTGACCATCACTTGGCCTACTTATTTTGCAGCTCACAGGTAAGACTTGGAGCTCGTATAAGTTCTATGTGAAATCTCATGAATTTCCATATGATACTGGGCATTTTAGGACACTTGCCATCTCCAGTTATTTGGAATCTATTCATTTAGACATTCAGAAGAAATCAGCCCCAGACTCTGTCTTTGACTCAGTCATATGAAATGTAGGTTTAGACAGGGATGATGCCCTGGGATGCTCAGGCTTGGTGACTGGGGTTACAAAGAGTAATGTCCAAGTACAGGGATTGTTTCTGGAGTTAAAGTTCTGAGGAAATACGCAAATGGCAACCAGAACTTGTTCATTGCTTGAAAGGGTTGGGAACTACGTAACAAAAGATACATCAAAGGTTTTGCCTTTTTTGAGTCTGTCTGCTAAACAAAGATAAGACATCATGGGAGAGGGTAATAGAAGTAGCGAAGATTTGGGAGTTAAGTGGATCTGAGTTCAACTGTTGGCATCACCACTTAATAGCTTATAACATGGCACATGTCACTTACAACTTGAAGGATTGTTATAATTTGTGTAGTAAGGTAAAAAACATAAAATGTCTAGCCTATGTGTAGTACTTGAAACAAAGTATTTAAAATTCTTTGAAAAAATTTTATTGAAGTATAGTTGATTTACAATGTTGTGTTAATTTCTCCTGTACAACAGTGACTCAGTTATTCTTATTCTTTTCTATTGTGGTTTGTCAAAGAATATTGAATATAGTTCCCTGTGCACCTGTGGTTTATCCATCCTACATATAATAGTTTGCCTCTAATCCAAAGCTCCCAATCCTTCCTTCCCTCAACCTGCCTTCCTCTTGGCAATCACAAGTCTCTTCTCTATATATAGGTGGGTTTATTTTTGTTTCATAGATATGTTGATTTGTGTCATATTTTAGGTTCCACGTATAAGTGATATCATATGGTATTTGTCTTTCCCTTTCTGATTTACCTAAGTATGATAATCTTTAGGTCTATCCATGTTGCAGCAAATGGCATTATTTCATTCTTTTTGATTACTGAGTGATATTCCATTGTATACAGAAATATATATATTGACCACATCTTTATCCATTCATCTGTTGATGGACATTTAGGTTGTGTCCATGTCTTGGCTATTGTAAACAGTGCTGCTATGAACATAGGAGTGCATGCACCTTTTCAAATTCTAGTTTTGTCTGGGTATATGCTTGGAGTGGGATTACTGGATCAAATGGCAACTCTATTTTTAGTTTTTTGAGGAACCTCTATACTGTTTTCCATAGCAACTGCACCAATTTGTAGTCCTACCAAGTGTAAGAGGGTTCCTTTTTCTCCACACCCTCTCCAGCATTTGTTATTTGTAAACTTTTAAATGATGGCCATTCCAACTGGTGTGAGGTGGTACCTTATTATAGTTTTGATTTGCATTTCTCTTATAATTAGCAATGCTGGGCATCTTTTCATGTGTTTGTTGCTCGTCTGTGTGTCTTCTTTGAAGGAATGTCTATTTACGTCTTCTACCCATTTTTTTATTGAGTTTTTTTTTTTTTTTTTTTTTTGTAATTTTTGAGTTGTGTAAGTTGGTTTGTAAATTTTGGAAATTGAGCACTTATTTGTTGCATCATTTACAAACATTTTCTCCCAGTCTGTAACTTGTCTTTTCATTTTGTTTATGATAACCCTTGCTGTGCAAAATTTTTTTTTTTAATTTTTTTTGCTGTGCAAAATTTATATGTTTGATTAGGTCCCATTTGCTTATTTTTGTTTTCATTTCTATTGCCCTTGGTAGACTGACCTAAGAAAATATTGGTCTCAGAATGAGAATATTTTACCTGTGTTCTATTCTAGGAGTTTTATGATGTCTTATCTTATATTTAGATCTGTAAGCCCTTTTGAGTTTATTTTTGTGTGTGGTGTGAGGGTGTGTTCTAATTTCATCGATTTACATGCAGCTGTCCAACTTTCCTAATACTACTTGGTGAAGAGACTGTCTTTTCCCCATTGTATATTCTTGCCTCCTTTGTTGAAGTTTAATTAACCATAGGTATGTGGGTTTATTTCTTGGCTCTTTATTCTGCTCCATTGATCCATATGTTTGTTTTTTGTGTCAATACCATGCTGTTTTGATTACTGTAGCTTTGTAGTATTATCTGAACTCTAGGAGGGTTATGCCTCCTGCTTTGTTCTAAAAAACAGTAACTCTTAATATTACCTGTCAAGGTCTTGCTGTAAGTCTCCTAAAGTCTAACATGATTCCTAACAAAGACAGATATCACAGAACTCTGGTTCTCCAGGTGCTAGTAGGCCAAAGGAGGAATAAACAAAATCACCATGACCCTTGGGTGCTTGCTCTGGATGAAGATGTATTTTTATGTTGTTTCCCTTGCATTTATAGGAGTTGGGTGTGGGGATGTGGGAGGGGGCCCCATCCATCAACATTCTGATTCCAAATCTGGTTTGGGGTGTGGTTCCAGCTCCCCCAGGTCATTTATAATCACAACTGGGAGACAATCACTGCATAAGGGACAGAAGCACTGAATTAGGAAGCTCCAAGGTAGTTCTGGTTATGGGGAAAAGAACTGAATCATTCTGCTTCAAGAAAAATAACTGATAATGGATTTTAATTTTACTTGGTTAGCTGTGATACAATTTAATGCCCCTCTAATTACCTCCAGTTTTGCAGGAGAACTCTTTTACATACAACTGCTTTATATTTGAGCTGAAGATAGCTTGATGACAGTAAGGAAAAGGGATTTATTCAGCATTTGGGGAACATTGTAGGTTATTTTTTAACAAGTGAATGATGCGATCATGTTTATGTTTCACTGGTACCCTGGAGATAGTATAAAAAATAGATTGGAAGAGGTAAAGATGAAGATAGACCAGTTAGGATGATATTATAAGGCTGCACATTAGAGATGCAACATATAAACTGGAATTTAAGAAGGAGAGAGATCTTAAGTTTCAACTGCCAGTTATATTCAATTTATCTCTGTGTGTTTGTGTTTATGTGTGTGTATTTTTGAGTGTGAGTATCTTAGTGGGTGTTCGTATGTGTATATGTATGCACATGCCTGAAGGGCCACTGCTCCTCAGGAAAGTGCTTCACCAGCAAAAATCTCAGTGTTGCTGTGGGTGGGAGTGCTCAGATGCTGTGAATAGGGTTACACCGAGGTTAGAGAGCTCTTCCTCAGGGATCCTCTTCCTTTTCAATAGTGTGGCAGTGCACCTTGACTTCTTTTTCTGATTAGTGCTGAAAAGTTATCTTCACTGCCATTTAATACCTTTTTGTTTTGAAATAATTTCAGGCATAAAGAAAAGCTGCAATATACAAAACAGAAAATTGCACAAAGAACTGTGTATATGCTGCACCCAGATTCACCAGTTGTTAGCATTTTGCCTTGGCTTTCTCTCTCTTTCCATCTACCCACCTGTATAAAATGATTATTTTTTCCTGATCCACTAGATAGTGAACTGCAAATGATGCTCCTTTACGTCTGAGTGATACAGCATGGATTTCCTGAGGACAAGGATATTCTCTTATATAACCACAGCACAGCAACCACATTCAGAAAATTTAACCCTGCAGTAATATATAATCCAATATACTGCATCTCATATTCAACTTTTCATAACTGTTCGATAATGTCTTTTATAGCTATTGTTTTCTCTGGTCTAGGATTTAACACAGGATCACACCTTGGATTTAGCTGTCATGTCTCTTTAGTTCTTTAATCTGGGACAGTCCCTCAGCCTTTGTCCTTTAAAGCACTGACATTTTTTAAGAGAACAGGCCAGTTATTTTGTAGAATGTCCCTGTTTGGATTTATTTGATGTTTCTTCATAATTAGACTGTTATGCATTTTTGGCAGGAATTTAATAAGAGTGCATCACATCAGGAGGCACTTGGTGTCAGATTGTCTTATCAGTAATACTAATGTTGATCACTTGGTTAAGGTGGCATCTCTCAGGTTTTTCCATTAAGTTACTATTTTCTTCTTTGTAATTAGTTAGCAATTTCAGACACTTTCCTGACATTTTATAAGCATTTACTAAGTATTAGGTATTACACTTTATAATACTGTGTTGCGTTTAATCCTCATTACAAACTGTGAAGCTTGTTTTTGTATTCCTTAATTTCCTATCCTCTCTCATTTTATGGATAAGAAAACATAGGCTTGTGTAAAGTTGTACAACATGGTACAACAAAGTCCATATTTGTTCACTCCAAGGAAGAGTCCAGCATCCCGAATGCTTGGTGCCTAGACAAAGCACATCAACCACTCCACCTGTGTCCTTAGCAGGAGCTAAAGGACTGTGCCATGAGGGACCGCATTGTTTCATAAAGTAAGATGGAGAAGGGTTGAAGGAACACAGAATCTTGCTCTAGTCACTCAGATGAGGATAGACTACATTGGTTAACATACTCAGATCTGTCTTTGTGTATTTATCATGTGGCACATGCTGTGGTTTACAAACTGAAGCTGACTCTTTGTGTTATACTAGGTGTATGTGTGTGTGTGTGCACACGCACATGTGCCAGTGCAAGTCCTGGTCCCTGTTCATGATTAGGGGACTCAGCATGTCACTACTCAAGTGACAATGACAAGAGTAGGTCTTGCTTCTCAGGCCATGATACTTTTTTTTTTAAAAAGAGTAGATCCATGACAGACCAGACTCAAAGAGTGAAGAAAGTTACCACGGGTAAAAAGGGACATTACATAATGATAAAGGGGTTAATTCCCCAAGAAGACATAACAATCCTTAAAGTATATGAACTGAACTAACAACAGAATTAAAATATGTGAGGCAAAACCTGATAGAACTGCAAGGAGAAATGGATGAATCCACTGTTAAAGCTGAAGACTTCAGTAGTCCTCTATCAGAAATGGACAGATCCAGGAGGCAGAAGTCAGCAAGGAGATAGCTGACTGCAACAGTACCATCAATCAACAAAAATACTTGACATCTGAGAATACTTCAACCAATAACAACAGAATACAAATTTCTCTCATGCTGGAACATTCAACAAAGTAGACCACGTTCTGGACCATAAAACACATCTTAACAAATTTAGAAGAGTAGAAATCATACAGTGTCTGCTTATGTCTGCTTTCAGACACAATGGCAGTAAACTAAAAATCAATAGCAAGAAGATAGTTGGAAAATCCTTAAATACTTGAAGCTTAGACAGCAAATGCTCTTCTAAATAATACATAGGTCAAAGAAGAAATCTCAAGAGTAATTAAAAAATATTTTGAATTAAATAAAAATACAACTTATCAAATTTATGGGATGCTATGAAAGAAGTCGGAGAAGGCAATGGCAACCCACTCCAGTGCTCTTGCCTGGGAAATCCCATGGATGGAGGAGCCTGGTAGGCCACAGTCCATGGGGTCGCAAAGAGTTGGACATGACTGAGTGACTTCACTTTCACTTTTCACTTTCATGCATTGGAGAAGGAAATGGCAACCCACTCCAGTGTTCTTGCCTGGAGAATCCCAGGGATGGGGGAGCCTGGTGGGCTGCCGTCTATGGGGTCGCACAGAGTCAGACACGACTGATGTGACTTAGCAGCAGCAGCAACATGAAAGCAGTATTTAGAAGGAAATACATAGTGCCGAATGCATACATTAGAAAATAAGAAAGATCTAAAACCAATCATCTAAGTTAACATCTTAGGAAACTAGAAAAAGAATAATAAATTAAATCCAAAGTAAGAAGAAGAAAAGAGATAATAAAGAATTAGAACAGAAATCATTGAAATTGAAAATAGGAAATCAATTGGAAAAGAAAATCAATAAAGTAAAAAATAACTGGTTCTTTGATAAAATCAATAAAATCAATGAACATCTAATTAAGCTAACCACAAAGAAAGGAGAGAGGTCAGAAATTATTAATATCAGAAATAAAGAGGGGCATCACTATATCCCATGGAAGTTAAGAGGATAATAAGGGAATATTATGAGCAACTTTATGCCTACAAACTTGATGGCCTAGACAAAACGGTGAAAATTGTGTCCTTGAAAGACACAATCTGCCAAAAGCACACAAGAAAAAATAATCTGAATAGGCCTGTATCTTTTATATAAATTGAATAAATTATAAATAACCTTCCCAAACAGAAAGTATTTGGCCTAGGTGGTTTCACTGGTGAATTCTACCAAACACTGAAGGAATAAATATCAATTTTCTACAATCTTTTTTAAAAGACAAAAGTAGAGAAATATTAATACTTCCCAAGTTATTCTGAGGCCAGCATTACTCTAATACTAAAACCAGATGAAAGAAAACTGTTGACTAATACAAAGTGTCCCTTGGTACCAATTATATTCATTTCTAGGTTTTGAATATAGAGGATATTATCTAAGTCTGTTTGACTGTTTTTTTTTTCCCCCCTGAGTTTTGGATAGTGTGTAGCTGGAGTTCTAAAAGCTTAAATCCAAATTTCTTGAACAGTGAGATACCTGTAGTGTGAAATAACTTTCAATTATACTTCTGCCTAATGTGCTGAACTGGGACTAACTCATACTGCAAGTAAGGAAAAGAGTTTAGAACAATCAGAGTGATTGAACAAACCTTTAGCGCACCTTGAAACAATAGAAGCTTTAATTAATATGCAGACTGGATAGAAAATATGGTTTAACTAAGCCCTGTTGTGTCTTTAAAAATTAATTTATGTGAGTAATCCATAAATACATGTTTGTTGTGGAAATTTAAAACATACAGAAATATATGGAATAAAGAGTTAAGATTTCCCTTCATTTTACCCTCCCAGAGGTTACCAGTGTTTATGTTTAATAATATATATCCTTTCATGCTTTTTTCTGTGTACTTAGCTAAGTGTGAGTATGTAAAGTGAAAGTGAAAGTGAAGTCGCTCAGTTATGTCTGACTCCTCACAACCCCATGGACTGCAGCCTACCAGGCTCCTCCGTCCATGGGATTTCCCAGGCAAGAGTACTGGAGTGGGTTGCTGTTGATTTGCTTTATACATAAATGGGAATATACTGAAATAAGTAGTGCCTATTTTTAAAGATAGGTTAAATTTGTGAATGATTATTTCAAAGATATTGAATACATGAGGACAAAAGCTAAAAAAAAAAAAAGAAAAGAAAACTGCTCACCAGTATCTCTCATGAATGTAGTTGCAAAAGTCCTCAACAAATTGTTAACAAATCAAACAATGTGTAAAAAAGAATTATTTACCACAACCAAGTAGGGTTTATTTCAGATATGAAGACCTGGTTTGACATTCAAAAATCAATTCATATGATCCATCAGATCAACAGGCTAAAGGAAAAAAAATCATGTGATAATATTAATAGGTGCAGAAAAGCACTTGAATAAAATGTGACATAAAAAGTGATCTATTCATAGTAAAAACTCTCAGTAAACAATGAATACAGGAGAATTTTTTCGACTTGATAGAGAATATCTACAAAACAATTCATACTTAATCATTGAAAACTCAAAGCTTTCCCTCTAAACCGGGAAGAAGGCAGCGTGTCCCCACTCACTGTTCCTTTTTCAACATTGTACTAGAAGTCCTAGCTTAATGCAATAAGACAAAGAAAGAAAATAAAATATATACTGATTGAGACAAAGGAAATGAACCTGTCTTTGTTCATAGATGATGTGATTGTCCATATAGAAAGAATTGAAAGAATTCTGAAATAATTGACCAAAAACACATGGAATTAAAAAGTGATTCTAGTCAGGTTGTAGGAAATAAGATTAACATACAAAATTCAGTTGCTTTCCTATATACTAGCAATGACAAGTGGAAACTGAAATTAGAAACTCAATACCACTGGAAAAATGTCTATTCAGGTCTTCTGACCATTTTTTGATTGATTTGTTTGTTTTTGATATTGTGTTGTATAAGCTACTTATATATTTTCAATATTAACCAATTGTTGGTCATATATTTGCAAATAGTTTCTTCTATTCAGTAAGTTGTCTTTTAATTTTGTTGGTGGTTTCCTTTACTGTGCTAAAAGGTTTTAAGTTTAATTAGATTCCACTTGTTTGTTTTTGCTTTTATTTCTTTTGCCTTAGGAGACAGACCCAAAAATATATTACTACTGTTTATGTCAAAGAGTATTCTCTTCTAGGAGTTTTATGGTTTCAGGTTTTACCTTTGGGTCCATTAGTCTTTATATTTGTATATGGTGTGAAGACATGTTAAAATCTCGTTCTTTCACATATAGCTGTCCAATTTTCCTGGCACCCTTATTAAAGAGACTGTCTAATCTGCATTGTGTATTCCTGTCTCTTTTGTCATAGATTAACTTACGATAGGTGTGTGGGTTTACTTATGGGCTCTCTATGCTGTTCTGTTGGTCTAGTGTCAGCATTTGTGCCCGTACCATGCTGCTGTTTTGATTACTGTAGCTTTGTTTTATAGTGTGAAGTCTGGGAGGGTGATACCTCTGGTCTTGTTCTTTCTTCTCAAGATTGCTTTGGCAATTTAGGGTCTTTTGTGGTTTTGTATGATTTTAGGATTATTTGCTGTAGTTCTGTGAAAACTGTCATGGGTATTTTGGAAGGGATTGCATTAAAACTTATAGATTGCTTTGGGTAATATGACCATATTAACAATATTAACTCTTCCAATCCAAGAGCACTGGATTTCTTCCTATATCTTTGTATCTTCAATTTCCTTCATTTTATAGCTTTCAGGATATAGGTCTGTCTCCTTCTTGGTTAGATTAATTCCTAGGTATTTTATTGTTTTTGATGTGATCTTAAACAGGATTGCTTTTATCCCTTCTCTTTCTCATAGTTCATTGAAAGTGAAAGTGTTAGTTGCTCAGTCATGTCCAACTCTCTGCGACCCCATGGACTTTAGCCCACCAGACTCCTCTGTCCATGGAATTCTCCAGGCAAGAATACTGGAGTGGACTGCCATTTCCTTCTCCAGGGGATCTTCCTGACCCAGGGATCAAACCCGGGTCTCCTGCACTGCAGGCAGATTCTTTACCATCTGAGCCACCAAGGAAGCCCTTGATAGTTCATTATTAGTGTATAAAAAAGTAGCAGTTTACTATATATTAATATTGTACACCACAACTTTGCTGAATTTATTTATTAATTCTAATAGTTTTTTGGTGGACTTTAGGATTTTCTATATATTAAGTATCATTTCATTTGCAAATAGAGATAGTTTTACCTCTTCCTTTCCAATTTGGATTCCTTTTATTTCTTTTCCTTGTTTGATTTCTATGGCTAAGACTTCCAATGTTATGTTGAAAAGAAATGGTGAGAGCAGACATCCTTGTCTTGTTCCTGAATTTAGAGGAAAGGCTTTCAGCTTTTCATTTGATGTTAGCTGTGAGTTTGGCATAAAAGAATGATATTCCTTATATGTAGACTCTAAAAAATAATACAAATGTATGTAGTAAAACAGAGACTCAGATACAGAAAGCATTTAAGGGGTTACCAGCGGAGAGAGGGAAAGAAGAAGGGGCAAGTTAGGGGTATAGGACTAAGAGATACCAACTACTATGTATAAAATAGATAAGGATATTTTGTATCCTTTGCAATAAGGATATATTGTATAAATGGGGAACTATAAGCCATCACTTGTAATAACTTTTAATGGAATATAATCTGTAAAAATACTGACTCACTTTGCTGTATACCTAAAACTAATGTAATAATGTAATTTAACTATATTCCTATAAAAGATAAGAAAGGTAAGAAATAAAAACACAAACCAAATCAAAACAAAAAACCCACAATGGAATTCTCCAGGCCAGAATACTGAAGTGGGTAGCCTTTCCCTTCTCCAGGGGATCTTCCCAACCCAGGGATTGAACCCAGATCTCCCTCAATGTAGGAGGATCCTTTACCAGCTAAGCCACAAGGGAAACCCAAGAATACTGGAGTGGGTAGCCTGTCCCTTCTCCCACAGATCTTCCCAACCCAGGAATCGAACCGGGGTCTCCTGCATTGTAGGCAGATTCTGTACCAACTGAGCTATGAGGGAAGACCAAAAATGGAATACTTACGTACAAATCTAGCAAAATGTGTGTAAGATCTATATGAGGAAAACTACAAAACTCTGATGAAAGATATCAAAGAATAATGAAATAAATGGAGGAATATTTCATGTTCATGGATAAGAGGACTAAATATTGTCAAGATACCTGTTCTTTCTATTCGAACTAGGAAGCAAGGGCAGGGGCAAGGGGTATATGGAAATCTCTGTACCTTTCACTCAATTTTGCTGTGAACCTAACATTGCTTAAAAAATCCGGTCTGTTCAAAGAATGTATTTTGATTGAGTTTAATGTTTTTATTTTCCTCAGTGACCACAATTAATTATCTTTAGGTGTTTCACCAATTAATTAATGAAGGTGTATACACTTCAGTTTGATTACAATCAGTGATTATTTCTACTTATTTAATATTTTTTTGGCTTCTCCATGGTGCATGCAGGATCTTAGTTCCCTGACCAGGGATTGAACACATGACCCCTGTAGTGGAAGCGCAGAGTCTTAACCACTGGACCACCAAGGAAGTCCCAAGTTAGTGACTATTTCTAAAGGAAGGTGAGACATGAGAAGGAAAAGAAAGAGAGGAAACTGAGGAGGAAAAATTACAAAGAGACACAGAGCTCATGGGTCTGGAATATGCATGCATGCGTGTGTGTGTGTGTGTGTGTGTGTGTGTGTGTGAATCAGGAAAAAGGCACATACAAAAACCAAATATCCTTTCAGTGGCCTTTTCTGATAACAGCATTTTGCATTTTCAACTGCAAGCATAAAAGCCAGTGAATCACTTTGGTTCTTACCCCAAGGACAGTCTGGGCTGACTGGGGATGCGTTGCCCTTGGGAGGAAAATGTTCTTTCTGACCCTATAAACTTCCTGCCAAGGCACAAGCCTGCCCCCAGGCCTGCTCCTTGCAACAGTTTTCATGACGATGACGCCTGACTTTACCTGCAGCCAACTTCCCGCGGGAGCTGGGTTCAGGCCAGCTACAGCCAGTGATTGCTGGGTCAGGGCTGGAAGAGAGCCGACTCTCAGCCACCCACGTGATGGCCATATGGAAACGATGGGTGAGGATGTTGAGGAAAGCTTCCTGCTTTTCAAAGACACACGGTTTAGTCATAAGAGAGGGATGGAAGGAGAGAGAAATGTGGGCTGGGCCTTGAGGTCTCTGCAGGCGTGCGTCAGGGGCTTCACCTCCCAGGAGGTGGAAGGATACGGCCATATGACGGCCAGCTGAGCTGAGCTGATGGAGCCCCTAGAGGGGATAGTGCATGTGGACTTTGGTGGACAAGAGGCTGTGACATGGTGGGAGAAAGCCGTTGTCTTTGCTGATCTGCTGGGCACTGTGGACTGGTGGAGCCCAAGGAGTCAGTCTTGGAGGACAGATGTGTGTACTTTAGACCCGACAATGTGGTAGAAGGTAGCTATGCTGAAGGACTGCTATGAAACCCCTGTCAAGTTGTGGAAGAGTATTTTGTGTGTCCCTGCCCTTAGGTAATGTCTCTTGACCAAAGCTGGATGAAAAAGAACCCTTCTCACATGGCTGAGTAGTTATTATATTCTGGGAAGGGGTGCCCTGAGAGCATGTGGAAGTGCAACAACTGTTGTGTTATTCTGAACACCACTATTCCCACTTCCTTTAGTCACCTGAAAAAAGTGATGGTTAGGTGTCTTTTAGTAACTTACTCTTCCTGAAGACGGAATTGGGAAGATCTAGCCAAAACAAAGCATAGTTCCTGATACCAGAGGGAGTGGAAAGTATTGCCAGTTTCTAAGGAAATGGATCAAGTATTTATTCACAGGCCATTAACTATGGAAGGCTTTATCTGCTCCCCAAAGACTGTCTACCAATATGCACTTAAGTGAATTTTTCTTTTTATGTAATTACTAGACTTTGCTTCTATGTCACTATGTGACAACCTGAGTTGTCCTTTTCAGTTGCTGTTTCCATCGACTTGAGTGGTCTTTTATCTTTCCTGAACACACTTAAGTTTGTTCTTGGGGACCCACTTTGTTCCAAGCAGAGGGCTGACTTTCTCCTAAGGTTAAAGGCAGCTTTGGGAGGTGATGGGTATGTTTATGGCTTTCATGGTTGTGATTTCATGTGTGTATACTTAACCCCAAACACACTGAGTTGTATATATTAAATAAGTACAGCTTTTTACAGGTTGAAAAAGGTATGTAAGGAAATGGGAAGATTTTCTCTAGACACCAAAAAGGATATTATAATTAGCCTGGAGACCAGTTATCATCATGGAAGAAAGAGGAGCTCACATAATAGGTGCTTCAGGGAAATTTTTGTGTTGTTTAGTCTGAAGCTTCTCAGGATGCTTGAGAAGGCTGAGAGATAGGATTGCCTCAGGAGATGGCTGACATGGCACCTTCAGCAGATCGCTTAATAATGGGGTCAGCTGAGGAATTGAACTAGATACTCTTTTAATGTGAGTCACTCAGAAAAGATGAAAGAGAAGAGAAAGAAAGCTTGAGTCAGAGAAAAGCAGGGAAGGGAAGAAGAGGAAAAGGAAAAATGAGAGCCTAGTGCCCAGATAGAAGGTGTTTTGATTTCCCAGTTGGTCTCCTTAAAGTTCTTCACCAGGATGTTTTAAATCAAAGGACAGAATCAGGCAGTAGCCTACTTAAGAGATCATTATGCTTTGATAGAGATATATCTCTATGGATAAATATGTGGTTAAAGAAAGAGGTAGCAGGAATACCTGAGAATGGTGTTGGTAAGGTTGGGTTTGTGCCTTACTAACATATTCATTTATCAAAGTAGCCGTCACCTGGGAGAAATTTTCAGCGATGGTGCAAAGTCCAGTAGCCAGGTGTCTCCCTGACACTAACCAGGTTGTCTGTGTTTACATATGCACTCCTCATCTCCACCTGTCTTAATCTGTTCAGGCTGCTCTAACAGAATACCACAGACTAAGTGGCTTATAAACAACAAAAATTTGGGGGGTAACATATATACACTATTATATATAAAATGGGCTTCCCACGTGGAGCCAGGTAATGATCTTGAGGTAATCATGTTGGTTCTGTCTTCCATCCTTAGCTCTGCTCTTTAGACCCAGCTCAGCTTTTTGTGTTACAATTGGGTCTCTGCATTTTTGCATGTTGGAGTCCTTTGAGGAAATTGTGAAAAAAGATCTGTGGGAATTGACCCCATGTCTGTTCAACGAGAATTCTGGGGATGGGAGCCCAATATTGGTTTTTATTAAAAACTCCTCAGGAGGGTTCTGATGAACTGAGGTGAAGAACCTCTGATGCGAGCTATCTTGAAGACAACCAAGTAACATCTGAGGGAGCCACAAGGCTGCTTTTCCTGGTCAGGGCTCTATTCCCTCTGCCGTAGTGACTGGCCCCAGCTAGCATCCCCACCCCTGTTCTCTACACCCTGATCATCTGTAGATGCCAGCAGTCTGATAGAGAGCCAGGCAATACCAAATGGCAGACCCTGGTGGCAGGAAACCCAAGAGAGGCGTTAAACCAATAAGGGGCTTCATGAGGCCAAGAACTGGCTGTGTTGGCTAGACAGAGGAGGGAGGATCCTCCCAGGGAGGATTCAGAGCTGTTGCGGGAAGCAGAGCTACAGAGTGAGGTTGGCAAACTGGAGGATGCGGAAGAGCAGTATTAAGTGGGTGAATGGGAATATGGCAGTGAGGAGGGATGGAGAGGTGGTGCAGGGCTTGGGCCCGGCAGCCGTGTCCTCAGGGTTAAGATGCAGTGGCCAAAGCTGTGCCACACCAGAGTCAGCCTTGTAGGGCTCAAGGTCAGTCCATCAGGTCAGCGCTGGAACCCAGCTCCAGGGCAGAGGAGCTGCAGCACTGGGATCTCGGAAGGAAAATGCAAACACAGGAACACGTGGTCTGGGAAAGCTGTCTGCCTGGACGACTCTCCCACCAGTCTGGGCTGCGCATGGAGGTGACTCTGCTTGCCCAACTCGCCTGCTCCCAGCCATGTAATTTGTGAAGTCTAGTGCAGAATGAAAATGTGGGACTCCTTATTCAAAAAGCAGGAAAAAGTGATGTTAATGGTGCTAAAATAGAAAGCATTTTCCTCTTTCCCTAGACTCTCTCACAACTGGTCATAGTGATTTTTATTTGCTATATAATGTCTTTCTAAACAAAGACAAATTGAAATTTTAGATTATCAGCAAAAATTTGACAAGTACAACTTTATGTTGTGCAATGCCAGTTTTAAATGCAAATATGAGAGCATTCAACTCATATATAGAATCACCAGAATTCCACAAGTTATATTTCTTTCAGAATACATGCATTGTATTTTGTCCTGACTAGAACAGTGGAAATACCACACAAAAGCAACTCAGGTGTTTTTATCTCACTTCCTGATATGTGCACATTCTACCAGCTCTCTCTACCTCTGCCTCGCTGAGAACTGAGGAAGGTCTGGAAGGAAGGAACTAAGGCTGGTTCTCTTTTCCTTTTCTTTTATATCATTTTCACTGGAAGTAGGTAGAACCAACTGACAGGGGTGAAAGTAACACCAGGAAGAAAGGATGCCATAGGGTTCCTTGGGTGTTTATCTTTCTTCAAATACCATTGCCTTCTTTCTGTGTTTGAAGCAAGTACTGATTTGAACACAAGGTGTGGCCTGTTCAGTCTTTGAGTTCCCATGCATACTCAATGTAGATGTCACCTGTACCTTAGAGTCACTTTGAGTCTTGCTGGTGCACTGTGGGTTCACTGAAATCCTAAGTGCAGGGGACATCGGGGATGCTCTGTGCTAACCACTTTCCATGGTAGTGGGAACCGTAACGAACATGTGTGTTGAGCACATTTCCCCTGCTCACGTCCATGTTGCATTCATTGTCCCGCTGGGTTTCTTGGACAGAAGACAAGTTTGAAGATAAAATTAAGAATTTCTAGGTAGAAGGAATTCCCTGGTGGTCTGGTGGTTAGGACTTTGTGCTCTCACTGCTGTGGGCCTGGGTTCAGTCCCTGGCGGTAAAACTAAGATCCCACAAGGTTCATAATGCAGCCAAAAGAAAAAGAAAAAGAAAAAAAAAAAAAAATATATATATATATATATAATTTTTTTGAAGTAGGAGCAGCAGAGCATTAAAGTGAGCACAGGACGCCTCTCAGGGCCCTGTGGGACTGCTCATGGGTTTATGTGCCCTGAAGCCTCCCCGTGGGGAAGGACATGTCCTGCTGATGGAAGTGCTCATGAGAGTCGGGAATTGGGATTGTGGTTTGTAACCAAAAATGATGTCCTTCTGGATTTATTTTAGTTTAGGCTTTTAAAATGGAGGAGCTCATTTTTATTTAGAAATGTTATCACTTCTGTAATTAACCTCACATTACAAGCCAAATCAGCTCCTGCCTAGATTAATTGAAGCAGGGGAATACAGAGCTGGGTGAGGAGCAGGATTAGCAGCTGGGGAAGTCAGAAATCCCCGAAAAGCTGTCAATCAGGCTTGTTGGATAGAGTGGAGGGAAAAGCTACATGCCTAGTTATCAGAACTGAGATGCCATTATGAGAATGGGCCATCCCCGGAGAAGGAAAGGGGCCAAAAACAGACCCTGGTGGGTTACAGCAAAGGCAGTTGGTTGATGTCCTGGCTGAGAGCCTTGGGAGCCACTGGAAGGTCATGGCAGGCATCTGGTTGGGCTGCATCACAGTCTGACCTCGTTAATGGCAGTCGGTTTAAAGGTTAGGACATTAGTTTCTGGGGGAACAAGTATTGAAGGTAAAGCAAGGCTGTTTTCAGCTACCAGAGGAACTAGAGGAGGTGAAGGCAAACTCTGAGGATGGCACGAACACTGGTAGATAAGGCAGGTTTTTGTTCTAAGAAAGAAGGCAAGGAGTCCCAGCATGAGGTATGGGATCCACTGTTGAGGGCAGGAGCACTCCCAGACTCAGTGGATGTGAGTGGTGAGCTCCAGTGTTCCTTATCTTCTTTGACCTCAGGATATGCCCCAGGGCCTGAGGAAGTACAGGAGAGTGGCCCCATTTGGGGGTTTGAAAAGACAGGCATGGGAAAGCAGGGGATCTGGTTATCTTATGTGCACCATTTCTGCTGGAATGCATTGGTTGGATCCCTGATTTATATTTTATGTATTGGAAAAAAACCAACATATTGGTCCTCCTTTCTCCAAGGAGATTGTGCTTGTAAATGATCCCCAAACATAAGTCCGTGTTAGCTTGTTAAGCAATGCTAAGGGCTTAGAATTCACTGAATTCTGTGCTGGTGCTCTTTCCTCTGGAGTCCTAGCGCTTCAAGCATTCTACACATGAAACACAATCACAGAGACAAAAATTCCCTAGGCAAATTGTTTAAAAGCGACAAACAGTAAATCAGTCAATCATTCCGTGGATTGGAATCAACAAATGTTGAAACACTGTAGTAATTTCCAGCTGTAGCCTGGGGCCAGTGCTTGGTGAGCTCAAACAGCTTACCTCTTCCCTGGTTGACACAGGCAGTGTGACCTGTCCCGCCTCCAGCAGATCACACAGAGGCCGAGGTGTAGTGATTCCTCCGCACCTGGGGCTGGGGTCACTTCAGGATTCTTGGTCATGCCGGAATGCTCCAAGCTGCAGATAACTGCCCTTGCTCTGAACCAGGAATCCAAAGGTATCTTGCCATGGGGTACCAGGCTGACGTGTGTGGGTTTATAGGGCTTTGTGATGAGGGAGCCTATATTTCCAAAAATGGTTTCTTCTTTTCCTGACTTTCATTAGTAATTACGGTGCCTCTTAATTACTAACATATTACCCCTTGGCTTCCAAATCACGATTCTCACATCTGTTTCCTGCCTCTTTCCTTTCATAATCCACAAGGTTTGGCACATCTCTGGGACACCCTTCTCCAGGGTGGGAAAAGGCAAGGACAGGCGTTCTCCATTCTTTGGCATTTGCCTGAAGTGGTCGGTAGATCTGATCTAGTGACTTGGTTCTGCACGCGTAATTAATTGGGAGCGTCTTCACAGCTCCAACTAAGCGGCCTGATTTACATTGTGAAACTGACAGATGCGAGCTGCTCTGTCAGCCAATCAGAATTCCTGAGGACAGACAACAAAAGGTCACGAATGAGGATTGTGTCTTGACAAGCCTCGAAGGGAAGTGAAAATAACCAGGCTCTGATTTGCACCTATGGTCACTGCAGGCTCTGAAGGTTGTCATTTTTAGATATTTCTTGTGTTTTCCTTTACAGTCACAGTACGTCAGGCTCGGTTAAATGAAGAACTAAATTAAAACTGTCATTCCAGCTCATAAATAACAGATGTCTAATGCATTTAATTATTTATAGTCTTGAATCTTTCAAAAATGAAAATGACTATACACATTTTTAATGCAGTTCTTGGTAATTTGCCGCCTGACTGATAAGATTTGCTGATAATCCTGGCTTGCAAACATGAAAAATAAAACTGAGACTGACTCGTTTATTTCATGAGACTGCTGCTTTGGTCCCTTGTGGCTTTAACAGAATTTAAATTAAAGTGAAATCTAATCACAACAAAATGATGTTCATATACTCATATTAATAATTGAGTTTTCTGAGATCATGTGGTAGGTACCTGGATGCCAGAGAATTTTGCACTGCCTAAAAAAATTAATACTCTTTCTTTAAACTGTCTCCTGCTCAGGAGGTTGTGGCTGGACCCATCAGGGTTGAACACACAGCCCCTGAGCATACCTCCCAGCTCATGTTTGCAAGTTTGGTGAGGACTTACTCTTGGTTTGCAAACTAGTCCCCCTTCAGGGAGGATGACAAGACACTGGGGAATGAGGCAGATCACTCCAGACTGGTAGGTTGCATGTTTAGTAAGCAAGGGAGCTCATATATGGGGCTTGTCTTGAGATGCTGAAAGATGAGTAGAACTCTGCACCCACCCACCAAATCTTAAAAGTTATGTTGAGTCCTTTACTGGTTCAGTCACATGTACTGTCCAGATGGTCTCAATAGCATGTCGTTCTCTCAAGGCTCAGTCCTTGAAGACAGCTCTCACTCTGGGTGTGGTGGGTGCTGTGCTTAGTCGCTCAGTCGTGTCTGACTCTTTGTGACCCTGTGGACAGCAGCCTTCTAGGCTCCTCTGTCCTTGGGATTCTCTGGGCAAGAATACTGGAGTGGGTTGCCATGCCCTCCTCCAGGAGATCTTCCCAACCCAGGGATAAAACCCAGGTCTCCCGCATTTACTGTCTGAACCGACAGGGAAGGGGATTCTGCTTGGCCAAATTCTGAAAATCATCAGGATAGCGAACTCCTTT
This sequence comes from Dama dama, assembly GCF_033118175.1. Taxonomy (NCBI): domain Eukaryota; kingdom Metazoa; phylum Chordata; class Mammalia; order Artiodactyla; family Cervidae; genus Dama; species Dama dama. The sequence goes on from NC_083692.1 coordinate 38,169,769, forward strand.
CTGTGTCTGTTCCATTTTCTTCCTTCTGGAATAGGAATGTCTATAACTATTATCATACAATAATATGGTTTTAGTGGAGCATTTATTATGAAGAGAGGGGAAGGGTAGAGAAGCCTCCAATTGCCTGGGTCCAGCTCCTGGGTTAACCAGTGGCCACGTCCTCTGGATGACCTCCTCTAACACTTCCATGTGGTTAAGAGGCTATTGTGACTTTGGCAACAATGAGGAAGTACCCCTTTTCCCTAGAATGTTTATCTCTTGTTGTGTGGGTGAAAAATCTTTCAGGTCTCCATTTAACACGCTTAATGACTTAAACTCACATTGAGGTATAACTTAGCTTATGTCAGATCCTGAGAGTAATTTTTATTAAAAGGAGAGAGGAGATGTGTTGTCTCAATTATTTGAGTAATTACTTTCTTGGTGAGCAAAGATAAACATTTGCTTTTGGCCTAGTGGTATAATGAAAAATGAATTAATTTTGGAGTCATAAAGACCTAAATTTGAATCTTGGTTGTAACAGTGATAAGCTAGTTTCCTTGAGTAAGTTACTTGAAATCTGTACAGCTCAGTTTCTTTATTTCTAAAATCGATATAATAATACCTGTCTCCCAGGGATGTTGTAAAGAGTAAAAGAGGCAACATGTGTAAAATACCCGTACTTAGTAGGTATTCTATAACTACTAGGGATATTTGTCTCTGACTGGGAGAAAGGCAGCATATTGCTCATTAGTGAAAACAATTATATTCTTGTTGTTGTTCAGTCGCTAAGTCGTGTCCAATCCTTTGGGACCCTATGGACTGCAGCACGCCAGGTCTCCCTGTTCTTTACCGTCTCCTGAGTTCGCCGGAGCTCATGTCCATGGAGTCGGTGGTGCCATCCAACCATCTCATCCTCTGCCACCCTCTTCTCCTTTTGCCTTCAATCTTTCCCAGCATCATGGTCTTTTCCAGTGAGTCGGCTATTTGCATCAAGTGGCCAAAGTGTTAGAGCTTCAACATTAGTCCTTCCAGTGAGTATTCAGGGTTGATTTCCCTTAGGATTGACTGGTTTGATCTCCCTGCTGTCCAAAGGACTCTCAGTTATATTAGTTGGTCCTTAAGGATCTTGTCATGAAGAGTACCTGCGTCCACTATTCTCCAATTCTTGTTATTTTACTTCTGCAAAAATCCTCACTGACTTCTTAGTTCTGCTCAGCACTTCCCTTTGGGATTTCTCTAAATGATTTTACTAGTTATTACTGCTCACATATGTGTTTTGGAACAAGGCTATCAGACCCTCTGCAGAAAAATACCCTTTCCCTAAGGTGCCCATAGTCATGTGTAGCCCTAATGTGTCCTGGTACAATCTCAGAATCCATACACCAGAGGTCCTGGGTGGCCAAAGCACGTGTCTCACTTCCAAATGCTGGCAGGATCATGTGGACCTCCAAGATAGCATGGGGACTGCAGTGAAATGGACGAATCATGTCTGTCTAAATGGTCCCGTGGCTTATTCCCAGCACTAGATGATCACTGCCATGCATGAACGTGGGCCCAATGCTGCCAGGTCTTTAGATTTTTCAAGAGAATACAGATACTGAGATAATGTGAAAAGTTCCAAGTTTTAATGGTGGCAAGCTCTTCATATTAAACCAAAGAAAATAAATCAGTGAGGACTGATGCTGTGCTGTGTTAATGAACCAGGCCTATGGCTATCTGGTTCTGATCTATGGGCTTAGGAATTTTATTGGCCAGATTTCTGGGTGCTGTTTCTCTCTTGGGGGCCTTAGACCTCCTGGGAGCAGCTGCAATGTCTCCTTTAGTAGCTATAAAGATTTCCTTCTTTCTCTCGTGGGGTTCATGACATTTTGATTTAGCCATTTGGTTGCTGTAATGATATTCATATCTAATTTGTGGCTGTAAAATCATAACTATTGAACTTTAAAAAAATCAAGTTATGTTTTTAAGCCTCACTCTATCTCTGACTTTCAAGCCCTTATCATCCTTGTGTCCCTGTATCTCACTCTATCCCAAGACCACCCCCCACCCCGCCCCAGAGTTGAGAGGAGTTTAGAGATAATGTCTATAGTACACAAATCTTAAGAATAGAAATGTTTGTATTTTAATGTTTTAAATTTTAGGCTTTAACATGAAATGACTCCATGTTAAAATATCCTGCTTCAGATCTTGAAGAAATGAATGTTCTTAGTCCTACTTCCTCCTGGTAGGGATTGCTCCCCAAAGACAGGAATATTATAGGCTCATAATCCCTTTCACCCACACTTGGTGCAGATAGATTTCAGAATTGTTTGTATTTTGGAAATGTAACATATATATTATGGAACACTTCCCGTATAGTCTGGGACAGAACCTAATGACCAAATATACCAATATGTATATAGCAAAATATGAATATTTGTACTGAGTAGGATAAATGAAGACTAAAGCTAGCTACATATCAGTTCATTCAGGTCAGGTTTTTTTTTTTTTTTTGGTGGGGAGGGGTCAGATTTTGATGCCAAATGAGTTTCAGAAAAGATTCTGGTTTTGGGTGTCAGAATTATGGATGAGGGTCTAGAAACCTGTACACAAATCATAGTCCTGTTGCTGTCCAATGGCAGTCTCCTTATCTTGGCTTCCACGGAAGATCTCATTTCGATCTTCTTTATACTAACCCATGCTTCCTTATCTTATTGAATCATAAGAGTTACATGGTGAGTTCATGTGCTCAGTCATGTTGGACTCTTTGCGACCCCATGGACTGTAGCCTGCCAGGTTGCTCTGTCTGTGGAATTTCTCCAGACAATATACTGGAGTGGGTTGCCATTTCCTTCTCCAGAGGATCTTCCCGACCCAGGGATCAAACCCATGTTTAATGTGTCTCCTGCATTGCAGGCAGATTCTTTACCTGCTGAGCCATTGGGGAAACCCAAGAGTTATGTAAGTCCACTTTAACTTTCTGTACCTTCTAAATGCCTTTAGTGTATACATATTTATAATTTAAAATATATTAAACGTTTCACTTGAAGTTTTACAAAGCTGGGACAGTAGGATATCCATACCTAGTGTGTGTGTGTGTGTGACCTGCTGAAAACTTAACTTTGATTTTGCTTTTCGCTGCTATAGCATGAAGTTGTCTCATCTGTGAGCACCTCAGGTAGAGGTAGAAGAAATTCTCTCCTTGCCCACTGACCTCCTCTTTCTCTTTCCACCCCTTGACCCTCACAAGGGTAAACAGGCCTTGGTGTTTTGTTTATTTATACAATCTTATTAAACTAATGTCAGGACCCTTTGGTTTCAGGGGTAAAACAGCACCCCTGGGAGAGGAGGAGAAGTTGCAAGTTCTATCAGGATGGATGGATGGGCGGATGCTGTACTCAGGCTGACATCATGCCTCTAGGGCAACAGGATATCAGAGAAGGACCTCTTGAGGCCCTTAACTGGTTGGTAACTAATGGAGGTGGCATTTCAAGCCCAGGCTGCTCATCATGGAGGGAGTGGAGTGAGAACTGCTTAAGCAAGGCCATGTGGACCAGCAGTGACTTGAGAAGGCCTGACAGCACCATGTGAGGCCGAGAAAGGCAGGGGCAGGGAAGTCGGTTGAAACAGACCCCAAGGCACCTCCTTCCCAGAGCTCAGTTTATTTCTAAAATCAACATAATAATACCTTCCTGTCTCCCAGAGAGGAGGCTGAAGGGGCTTACTTTCCAGACTCTGTAAGTTCTTGAGAGCCTTGAACCATCCAAGGGAGAATGGGGTCCTCCTAAAAGGTAATGTTGGACTTGGACCAAACTTGAGAAAAGCAAATGTGGCATTCCTTGCACCTGAAGCCTGAGACATTGTCTATAATTATCACAACTGAAAAAACGGATTATAATATAGAAAACAATTGCATCCAGGTTTTAAGAATTTGAATGCCTCTCATATTTTATCTAATATTATCTGACCTATGCAATAGTGTTATCAAAAGGGGGAAAGACTAAAATGATCAAAGTTCTGATATGGTAGGGAGACATTAAAGGATTGAAGGGGAGATGACAGGAAGGGAAAAAATCTTAGAAATGGGGGATTACAAGGAACCCACTCTGCAGATTTACCAGGGGGTCAATCAGCTTCTATATAAAAATCATAGTTAATCAGTGGTTCTCAGTCTAGGATCGTGGCCCCTGGAGTCAGTGGGATAGTGCTGGGATGCTCTGAACAATTTTCAGAATCTCTAAAAGTCAGAGAGAAATCATGCTTTTTCCTCTGAAATGGCTATGGTGGACTAGCAAGAACACATGTCTCTCTTTGCTTTGGGGATTCTATTGCTTGAGTGTGGGAATAGTGATTATCCAGTGCTAATCAGAAGCCTTGTATAGTTCTAAGATATATCAGTGATTAATAGAAAACTGGGAGCAGCAATGACCCAACAAACATAGTTTGTGTGATAGTCAAAAATACTGCCAAAATATAGTATTGGATAGGGGCATTTATTAATACAAAAGAAGTTCCTAGGAAGTGGCTGGGAACCCCTATGGACATGATTCTGTCTCCCACATTCTCTGAAGCCAGGTCTTTCCATGTATCTCGCTGCCCAGCTCAATGGGGTTGTCCCTGAGGGCTGTGCAGATGGGTGGCGGCCAAATATGTCCTGATGGAGCTGTTCCTTAAATCATTAAATCAAAATAGACTTGTTTTCAAAAGAGTAGAAGATTTAAATCTTCCTTGTAGGTGAACAAGGAAGTGTTTAATCATTCTCAGTAGTGGCCTTGGACCAGTCTGCCTGTAGCTTTGTAGACGTAGGACTCTCTGGATCTCTATTGTTTTTCATCATATTCATTTACCATCTGCTTCTTTCTCCTGCCTATCTGTGGGTCCTCTGCTTTTCTCCTCTACATGAGTTTCCACAGCTCCTGCTCCTACCCCTCCATAGCCCAGCCTTCCCTTCCAGTTCTGGTTTACTAGTATTTGTCCTTTACAGTGGTTCTGTTACTCCAGAGCTCCTGCTATGTTCTAGGTCCTTTGCTGACTCATGTGCCAAGTTTCTGGCAAAGACTAGTTATTAAATAAATGCTTACCTCTTTCTACCTTGCACACTGACTTCCATGTAGAAAAATTATCCTATTTCATCCTTTCTGTGTGAAGTTATGTTGTTGAGGCCCAGAAAAATCTCATAGGTACATGTAGCTTCTGCTGTGGTAGGAGTTAGGTGGGGGACAGTATGCACACACATCTTTGCAAACCTGTCCTAAGCATTCTTAAAAGTGTCTGTCCACAGAGGAGTGGGTAGCAGGGTACAAAGGACCTTTGGGATTCTGCTGGCAGTCTAACTCTATTATGGGGGTTGTGGAATTTCCCCTGGACCACTTGGTCTGATGCACTTAGAGAAGGACTCCAGCATGCTTGTGATCTAGAAGTTGGAAGGTAGAAAGGGAAATCCTTCTGCTAAGTCTGGGCTCCTATTAAACCTTTAGCATGTTTAGATTACTGCTGTGGCTGTTTAACTGTGAGCCTCCGTGGCTGAAAGAGTAATCCTTCTTCAGTGGTGCCTGATCCCTTGTAGGAAAGTTAGGGCTTGTTAGTGGCTGCCCCAATTCCACACTGTGAGGCTAGGGGCAGTTTGGCTCAAGATGCTCCACTCCTCCCAAACTGGAGTGAAACTTAAAGTTCTAGTCCCTTAGATACACAGTGGCTGTACTAATTTTTAAGGGCTTCCATACAAATGACCACAAACTAGGTGGCTTAAAACATCGAAGTGATTCTCTCATAGTTGAGGAAGCCAGATGTTGAAAATCAAGGTGCTGGCAGGGTCAATTTCTTCTGTGGGCTCTGAGGGAGAAACCATCCCAGGCTTCTTTCCTTGTGTCTGGTGCTGACCTGTAGTCCTTGGCATTCTTTGGCTTGTGGATACACCATTTGAATCTCTGCTTCCATCTTTGCATCACCTTTGTCCCGGTGTGTCCTGTGTCTTATTAGGACACTCCTACTGGATTTAGGACTCTGGAATCCAGTGTGATCTCATTTCCATCCTTACCTTCATTACATCTTGAAAGAGCCTATTTCCAAACAAAGTCACATTCTGAGGTCTTGAGTGGACTCGATGTTGGGGGACACTATTCAATCCACCATAGAGGTCTGCCTAGCATGACCCTCCTTTCCTCTGAAAGTCATTCCCTCATCCACTCAACAGTATCATCAGGTCTTACGAAATACCTGACTCTTTACAAGTGCTTTTACATCTGATATTTAATTTGAGCCCCTCCCTGTTCCAGATGTTCAAGCCAGTTTTAGAAAAGGCAGAGGAACCAGAGATCAAATTGCCAACATCCACTGGATCACTGAAAAAGCAAAAGAGTTCCAGAAAAATATCTATTTCTGCTTTATTGACTATGCCAAAGCCTTTGACTGTGTGGATCACAATAAATTGTGGAAAATTCTGAAAGAGATGGGCATACCAGATCACCTAACCTGCTTCTTGAGAAACCTGTATACAGGTTAGGAAGCAACAGTTAGAACTGGACATGGAACAACAGACTGGTTCCAAATAGGAAAAGGAGTACGTCAAGGCTGTATGTTGTCACCCTGCTTATTTAACTTATATGCAGAGTACATCATGAGAAACACTGGGCTGGAAGAAGCACAAGCTGGAATCAAGATTGCCAGGAGAAATATCAATAACCTCAGATATGTAGGTGACACCACCCTTATGGCAAAAAGTGAAGAGGAACTAAAAAGCCTCTTGAGTGCAAAAGTTGGCTTAAAGCTCAACATTCAAGAAACTAAGATCATGGCATCTGGTTCCATCACTTCATGGGAAATAGATGGGGAAACAGTGGAAACAGTGTCAGACTTTATTTTTTGGGGCTCCCAAATCACTGCAGATGGTGATTGCAGCCATGAAGTTAAAAGACACTTACTCCTTGGAAGGAAAGTTATGACCAACCTAGATAGCATATTTAAAAGCAGAGACATTACTTTGCCAACAAAGGTCCGTCTAGTCAAGGCTATGGTTTTTCCAGTGGTCATGTATGGATGTGAGAGTTGGACTATAAAGAAAGCTGAGTGCCGAAGAATTGATGCTTTTGAACTGTGGTGTTGGAGAAGACTCTTGAGAGTCCCTTGGACTTCCAGGAGATCCAACCAGTCCATCCTAAAGGAGATCAGTCCTGGGTGTTCATTGGAAGGACTGATGCTGAAGCTGAGACTCCAATACTTTGGTCACCTCATGCAAAGAGTTGACTCATTGGAAAAGACCCTGATGCTGGGAGGGATTGGGGGCAGGAGGAGAAGGGGATGACAGAGGATGAGATGGCTGGATGGCATCACCGACTTGATAGGCATGAGTTTGAGTAAACTCAGGGAGTTGGTGATGGACAGGGAGGCCTGGCATGCTTGCGATTCATGGGGTCGCAGAGTCGGACACAACTGAGCAACTGAACTGAACTGCACTGAACTGTGAGACAACTAGGGTGGACATTGCCTTTTCTAAGTGATTCGATTAAGGTGAGTCACCGAGGCAAGACTAGATCCCACATCTTCCTGATTCTCAGAAAGAATGCACTATAAGGAGAAGATTCAGAAAACAGTATTCTTGCCCACTGCTCTTCGCTGTCAGGATGTGTGTTGAGGGAGGAGAAGTACTGCATTTCTTTTTCTGTTATGACCAACAGTCTCATTCAGTTATTACGTGATGAGCTCACTGAAGCTTTCACAGGAAAAGCAGCTGTAGAACTCTGGTGGTGAAGCAGGGTTCACACCCGCCATGCATACTCCTATGAAGAAGAGCTGCTGTTTGGAGACCCAGGTTTGGCCCAGATCCTGGAGGTCCTGGCGCTGCTACATGCCCCAGCCTTTCCCCTCCCCTTGAGAGTCTGGGCTCTGTAAACTCCCCTTGGAATGGCAGCAGGCTTCCCATTCCTGACATGTTGTCCCTCATGGAGAATTTTGTTAATGGGTTAACTGAGGCTGAGTCCTCCCTACTTATGAAAATGAGGACTTTCCCAGCACATTAGGTGTATCTATTTAACGTGTATATAAACCACTTAAACCAACCAACATATATGAACCATTTAACATATATAGACCATTTAAAAAAGACAAAAAGATATTACAAGTGCAGCCCTGTGCCTGAGGAATGTTTGCCTTAAATGTGATATTCAGCTGTAGAGAGCAGACTTGGAAATGGGAAACATGTGCTGAAGTTTACCTGCAGTTTGTTCCTTGACTTGGGACTCAGTTTCCTCATCAGTAAAATAAGCATTACAGTGTCTCTTTTTCTACTCTTTCTGAGATAACATTTTCCTAGGATTCTTTGCATAAATTAAATTCCCTCCAAATAAAAATGTAATAGTCCATAACCTGTGTGATTCAGTCTCAGAGCAGCATCAGGGTGAATAAAAACAGTCCAGAGAACTAAGAGGTGTAGGTCCTTTGCTAGGATGTCTTGAAAATCGTGAAGAGGATATCAACTGTCATCTATAATCTCCTTGCTCTCACCCCACCCAACCCTACTTTTTCCTCATGACTCAGGCAGAAGAGCTTGATGAGAAATAAACTGGAGGCTTCTTTAGAGGAACAGGGCAGTGGAAGGGTAGGGACATACAAATACACTAAAAATAATAGTCTCTTATGTGATGGGGTAAATGTTATTAGGGTGGAGACTAGAAAACTGCTTTTGGCCAAAAGACTGGGTTTGGTAGACATAGATGGTCATAGCTTTGGCCTCAGGCCACATCTACCTGGCCAAGTGGTAGAGAACAGAAAACTTCTGCCTCTCCAGGTATCAGAGAGCTGCACAGTTCAGTTCTCATGCAGTTTGCTGGAGCTCCTGGGGCTCCTGTCTACTTTAGTGCCAAGAGGAGAAAACACTTCCAGGAAAGCAGTCATTTCCAGTTGTACTTGTAGATCAGTGGTTTACTGGGGATGTGGAGAGGTTGTCCTCTCACTGCAGCCCGACTTCCAGGCATACTTGGTATGTCCAGAGACATTTTTGGCTCTCACCATTGAAAGGGGGTTGGTGTGCCACTGGTACACTGTAAGAAGAGACCAGAGATGCTGCTAAACATCCTCTAATGCACAGGATAGCCCCATAGCAAAGAACCGTCTGGTCCCAGATGGTGGCACTAATGGTAAAGAACTTGCCTGACAATGCAGGAGACATAGAGATGTGTGCTTGATTCCTGGGTTGGGAAGATCCCCTGGAGGAGGGAATGACAACCCACTCCAGTATTCTTGTCTAGAGAATCCCATGGATATAAGAGCCTGGCAGGTTACAGTCCATAGGGTCTCATAGAGTCGGGCATGACTGAAGTGACTTAGCACGCACGTGGTTATCACTAGTGCTCAGACTGAGACTCTACTGTAGACCTTACTGGTCATCTCTTGCCATCACAATCTCTTACCCGCTTACTCCATCTCAGCTGTGTTCTGAACGTAACCAATCCCAGTTTCCAGGGAACAATTTCTAGGGAAAGAAATAGTCTGTTTCTGGGAGAGTAGATGGGAGCTTGAAATGAAGAAATTCTCATTGAGGGCTGGCAGGAAAAGGGAGGTCAGAGTTGATTGATGTCCCTGCCATTAAAAATGGGAAGTAGCGTTTAAAGAATGAAGAGGGGCAAAGGGCACGCATATGCGAAGAGGAGCATCACGAGCAAATAAATGCAGTTTGAGTCCAAGAGCAAGGGATTGAAACAGGCTGTAAACAAACAACGTTCATTTTCAGATGAAAAGAGGACAGTGGTTCCTCTCAGCCCCGAGAAGCACGTGGTCTGGGCAAATGGATTTCACGTTGACATTTCTCAGGAATGACAAAAGCAGTGAAATACCAAAAGTGATCTGATTCTAGTGTCGGGGGCACCTCTCTAATGGTGTTTGTGCACCAGTGCTGATTTTCACAAGGCAGCGTTGGTGAGATGCTGCCCTTTCCAGACTTCCATGGAAATATTTTCCATCATTTTGACATTTCATTTAAAATGAAATATAGGAGATATTAAAAATTCATGTTCATGACAGGTATTATTTGTTTGACTTTGAAATATACAGTGAACACTCTGTTAATGAACAGTGAGGGAAGTGTCAGGATTGTGTGCCTGTGCATATTCATGGGCTGCTCCCTGACTTCAGAGGAAAACAATTGCCAAATCAGAGAGGGCTGACCTTTTGTGGTTCTAAAATCTGTGAATGTGTGGCTATGAATAATTAAATATGGAATAATAAAAATGACCCTTTTTTGTGTGTGCGCGGGGGTAGTTCAGGTAGAAGCAAAATGCCATGACTTTATCCTAGAAACATGAGCCTCAATTATTTCTGAATTTGCATGAATTATCTGAATATCTCACTCGAAACATTACAGGGATGCAATCACATTAATTCATCCAAGTGCCAGCATGCCATCTGTGTTTCTCTGTAGTCTTTCCTCCACCCTGAGGACAGTGCGGTCCTGGGGCTTGGAGGGGGAGCCTTCCTCTCTTTGAATCCTCTATTCTCCTCCCATTTAGACTGTAGGGGGAAATCGCTTTTTCCTAAGCTGGGAGACGCTTTTTCCTATGCTGGGAGACACTTTTTCTACACTGCTGAGGGTGAAGCAAAGGAAAGGGACTGTTTTGTCTTCATTACCACTGGCACAAGAAAAGGGCTGCGTATGGGAATGGGAAAAAAGAGGGATGAGAACCCAGTTCCTTATGTAGTAAGACCAAAGAGGGGTAGCCTTCTATTTTCTCTTATTCAAAAACATAATTTGTTATTGTTATTAGATGACATAGAAAAAAAAAAAACCCTTTATTCCTTTGTCAGGCAAAGGGGGCCATAGTGGACTAATGTCCTCAAAACTGTGTGTCCCCATAATTTATTATTATTACTTTGAAAAATTAAGGTGTAGAGTTGTTGCATTCTTGAGAGTTTTCCACTGTGCAAAATTCTATGAACACATCTCAGCTTTCTCGCTGATTTCCTTTATAAATTAAATAACAGTTTCATTTAGTCACAAATCCTTTCAGCATATCTGCCATCTGCTGCATGCAGGAGAGAGGCAGGTTCTGGTCTCACAAGCTTTATAGTCTAGTGGGGGGATGGGCAATGCCAGGGGAGAGTGCATTACTGCAGGTGCACATAACAGGGGAAACCAACCTGGCCTGGAAGTTCCAAGAAACCTCCCTGGTGAACTTTGAAGGAGGAGGGAGAGATGGCCTGGTAGAGAAAATATCAGGTGTGAGGCCTCCTGAAGGGGAAGTGCTATTCTCAGATAATCCCCCAGCCACTACAAAGGTAATAACTGCACTGGAAACATCAGGAGAAATTGACTCTCCAGGTAAAGCATGAGGCCTGGATTCTAACATCGGTTCTGACTTTTATTAAGGAACAGAGAGGTTGTGATATTTGTTCAAGGTCACACAGTCTATTTTCTCATTGTGATTTCTATGTGTGGGGAATGGTGGGAGCATGAGGTTCGGGGCTGGATTTAGTTATTTGAAATTTGAATACTCAATGGTCTTACATTTACATACATATGTAAAGAATACTGTAAATCAATATTAGTGTTTTTATTATCCCTCTTTAAGATTTTCTATAAGGTTATAATATCCCATGGGCTATGGCACAAGCATTTCTTTAAAGTCTAAAAAAAAAATCTTGCCCTTTTTCTTTACCACTGCTTAAGAGAATTCCTGGCATATTGTTGTTAGTTGCTCAGTCACGTCCAACTCTTTGAGACCCCGTGGGCTGCATCACGGCAGGCTTCCCTGTGCTTTTCCATCTCTTAGAGTTTGTCAAACTCATGTCCATTTAGTCAGTGATGCCATCCAACCATCTCATCCTCTGTTGTCCCATTCTCTTTCTGCCTTCAATCTTTCCCAGCATCAGGATATTTTCTAATGAGTCAGCTCTTTGCATCAGGTGGCCAAAGTATTGGAGCTTCAGCTTCAGCATCAATCCTTCCAATGAATATTCAGGGTTGATTTTTAGGACTGACTGACCAGTTTGATCTTCTTGCTGTCCAAGGGACTCTCAAGAGTCTTCTCCTAACCTAACCTTGACCCTAACCCTAACCCTAACACTTTGAAAGCATCAGTTGTTTGGTGCTCAAACTTCTTTATGGTCCAACTCTCACATCCATACCTGACTACTGGAAAAACTGTAGCTTTGACTATAAGAAACTTTGTTGGCAAAATATTGTTTCTGCTTTTTAATATGCTCTCTAGGTTTGTCATAGCTTTTCTTCCAAGGAGCAAATGTCTTTTAATTTCATGGCTGCAGTCATGATCTGCAGTGACTTTGTAGCCCAACCAAGTGATGTCTGTAATTGTTTCCATTTTCCCCATCTATTTGCCATGAAGTAGATGCTTGCTCCTTGGAAGAAAAGCCAGACCAACCTAGACAGCATATTAAAAAGCAGAGACATTACTTTGTTGACAAAGGTCCCTCTAGTCAAAGCTATGGTTTTTCCAGTAGTCATGTATGGATGTGAGAGTTGGGCTATAAACAAAGCTGAGTGCTGAAGAATTGATGCTTTTGATGCTTTTGAATTGGTGCTGTGGTGCTGGAGAAGGCTCTTGAGAGTCTCTTGGACTGCAGGGAGATCCAACAAGTCAACCCTAAAGGAAATCAGTCCTGAATATTCATTGGAAGGACTGATGCTGAAGCTGAAACTTCAATACTTTGGCCACCTGATGTGAAGAACTGACTCATTGGAAAAGACCCCGATGCTGGGAAAGATTGAAGATGGGAGGAGAAGGGGACTAGAGAGGATGAGATGGTTGGATGGCATCACCCACTCCATGGACATGAGTTTGAGTAAACTCCAGGAGTTGGTGATAGACAGGGAAGCCTGCTGTGCTGCAGTCCATGGGTTCACAAAGAGCTGGACATGACTGAGTGACTGAACTGAACTGAACTGAACTGATGGGACTGGATGCCATGGTTGCCGGGGTCCAGCCTCGGCAGGATCCAGGGGGTACCCTCAGGATGAACAGCGTCGGCTAGAGAAGACATGTGAGACCAGCCTTGATAGGGCCAAGTCTGCGAGGGAGAGAGAGAGAGAGAAAGAGAGAGAGAGAGAGAGAGACCAGATGGGGGGTGCAGCAGAGTCTGGCAAATCTTTATTTTTTACCGTAGCTTTTATATTCTAAGTTAGTACATTTCTAAGGGGAAGATAGTTTAATATTACATGAGCTTGTCCTACACGAAACCAGGGTGTTTTCTGCATACTTCTTTGTGGGAGTCTTGTACATTATCTTCTGGCCATGGGGCCTATTGACATTTTTTGACCTAGGTGAATGCAAAGCTGTTTTCGGTAATCTATTCTTTAATGAACACAAGGTCAGTCCTTTTGCAGAAGTTATCAGTTAAATTTATCTAAAAGGTTTACCACACAAAGACTCTGCAGCTTCGGTGAGGCAGCCCCTGTTTAGCATTTCTGGTTAAAATGAACAATTCTAAACTCTTATTTTTCTAAATCTTTAACCACTTTTAGAATAAATTTTTATGTTCTCTAATGGGGCTTCCTCACCCCCGAAGGGCTCTGTGCCCATTAGGGCCTTTATGTGATCAGGTTCTTTATGCGTTTATGATTAAGGTGTTGTGAGCAGTCATGTGCATTAGTACGCATTTGCCAAGCAGGCTAGAATGCCAGCAAAGGGGTCTAAACTGAAACACTCCTTTCATCCTGGATAATCGTATAGGATACCACCGTCCGGGGGACATATTGATTAAAGTTCTAAGTTGATTCTGTTTGCAGAGAGATCGGGGAAGGCCTTCTACCTGTGTCACAGAAATTAGGGAGTAGTTTAATATAGCAAGCATCAGAAAGACAGATGTCATCTTTAAGGTGAACGCCGGGGCAACTTTTCGAAATCCCTTAAGTCCTGATCTGCCTTGCCTGTCAGGTCTTCTCCTCATGACCTTGTCATGGGTGGGATCTTGTGTGCTGGCTCCCGGCAATGGTTTTAGTTTTTTGAATATTGAGTTTTAAGTCATCTTTTCCACTCTCACATAGTGGGTGTCTAAGAAATAAGGCTGAATGAATAAATAAGTTTTATTAAAAATTAAAAACTTACCTGTTAACTTAACATGAAAAGCTAGTGGGGCATAATTTTAGCATCCAGGTCCCTTGTCTGGCGAGAACAAGAGGAAGTATGGGACATAGGATTAACAAATGTTGATCTGAATGAAGTTTTTTACTTTTTAGCCAGTTTCTTAAGCATCAAGTATATTCCTTTTTTATGTCGGCAAGTTTAACATACCCTGTTGTCAACAAAGCAAAGGGCTTCCCTGGTGGTCCAGTGGTTAAGAAGCTGCTTTGCAATGCAGGGGACACCAGTATGATGCCTGGTCCAGGAAGACCCCACATGCTTCAAGGCATCTAAGCCTGTGATGTGCCATAACTACCGAGCTGAGGGCTGCACCTACTGAAGCCTGTGTGCTCTGGAGCCTGTGCCCTGCAACAGTAGAAGCCACTGCAATGAGAAGCCTCTTACCGCAAATAGAGAATAGCCCCCTGCTCTCTGCCACTAGAGAAAGCCCACACACAATAACAAAGACCAGTGCAGGCAAAAATTAATAAATAATTTATTTAAAAACACCCAAGCTATTTAAAACAAACAAACAAAAAGCAAAGCAAAGACTTCCCTGAGTGGATTCCAAGTAGGAGATAGTGATGAAAAGGGTCAGAAAACAGAAGGTGGGTAGGACATCTGGTTCACTATCAAAACTAATCCTAGAGAAGCCAGTAGTTCAAAGAAAAGCCTGATTTCTGTTGCTTCTAGTCCCTCCCTGTTTCTTTTTTTTTTTTTTTTTTTGACTTTCACTTTCTTTCTTTTTTTTTCCTTTATTTTTTTAAAATTAATTAATTAATTTATTTTTTCAGTGGGTTTTGTCATACATTGACATGAATCAGCAATAGATTTACACGTATCCCCATCCCGATCCCCCCTCCCACCTCCCTCTCCACCCGATTCCTCTGGGTCTTCCCAGTGCACCAGGCCCGAGCACTTGTCTCATGCATCCCACCTGGGCTGGTGACCTGTTTCACCATAGATAATATACATGCTGTTCTTTCGCAACATCCCACCCTCACCTTCTCCCACAGAGTTCAAAAGTCTGTTCTGTATTTCTGTGTCTCTTTTTCTGTTTTGCATAAAGGGTTGTCGTTACCATCTTTCTAAATTCCATATATATATGTGTTAGTATGCTGTAATGATCTTTATCTTTCTGGCTTACTTCACTCTGTATAATGGGCTCCAGTTTCATCCATCTCATTAGAACTGGTTCAAATGAATTCTTTTTAACGGCTGAGTAATATTCCATGGTGTATATGTACCACAGCTTCCTTATCCATTCATCTGCTGATGGGCATCTAGGTTGCTTCCATGTCCTGGCTATTATAAACAGTGCTGCGATGAACATTGGGGTGCACGTGTCTCTTTCAGATCTGGTTTCCTCAGTGTGTATGCCCAGAAGTGGGATTGCTGGGTCATATGGCAGTTCTATTTCCAGTTTTTTAAGAAATCTCCACACTGTTCTCCATAGCAGCTGTACTAGTTTGCATTCCCACAGTGTAAGAGGGTTCCCTTTTCTCCACACCCTCTCCAGCATTTATTGCTTGTAGACTTTTGGATAGCAGCCATCCTGACTGGCGTGTAATGGTACCTCACTGTGGTTTTGATTTGCATTTCTCTGATAATGAGTGATGTTGAGCATCTTTTCATGTGTTTGTTAGCCATCTGTATGTCTTCTTTGGAGAAATGTCTGTTTAGTTCTTTGGCCCATTTTTTGATTGGGTCATTTATTTTTCTGGAATTGAGCTTCAAGAGTTGCTTGTATATTTTTGAGATTAATCCTTTGTCTGTTTCTTCATTTGCTATTATTTTCTCCCAATCTGAGGGCTGTCTTTTCACCTTACTTACAGTTTCCTTTGTAGTGCAAAAGCTTTTAAGTTTCATTAGGTCCCATTTGTTTAGTTTTGCTTTTATTTCCAATATTCTGGGAGGTGGGTCATAGAGGATCTTGCTGTGGTTTATGTCGGAGAGTGTTTTGCCTATGTTCTCCTCTAGGAGTTTTATAGTTTCTGGTCTTACATTTAGATCTTTAATCCATTTTGAGTTTATTTTTGTGTATGGTGTTAGAAAGTGTTCTAGTTTCATTCTTTTACAAGTGGTTGACCAGTTTTCCCAGCACCACTTGTTAAAGAGGTTGTCTTTTTTCCATTGTATATCCTTGCCTCCTTTGTCAAAGATAAGGTGTCCATAGGTTCGTGGATTTATCTCTGGGCTTTCTATTCTGTTCCATTGATCTATATTTCTGTCTTTGTGCCAGTACCATACTGTCTTGATGACTGTGGCTTTGTAGTAGAGTCTGAAGTCAGGCAGGTTGATTCCTCCAGTTCCATTCTTCTTTCTCAAGATTACTTTGGCTATTCGAGGTTTTTTTGTATTTCCATACAAATTGTGAAATTATTTGTTCTAGTTCTGTGAAAAATACCGTTGGTAGCGTGATAGGGATTGCATGAATCTATAGATTGCTTTGGGTAGAATAGCCATTTTGACAATATTGATTCTTCCAATCCATGAGCATGGTATGTTTCTCCATCTGTTTGTGTCCTCTTTGATTTCTTTCATCAGTGTTTTATAGTTTTCTATGTATAGGTCTTTTGTTTCTTTAGGTAGATATACTCCTAAGTATTTTATTCTTTTTGTTGCAATGGTGAATGGTATTGTTTCCTTAATTTCTCTTTCTGTTTTTTCATTGTTAGTATATAAGAATGCAAGGGATTTTTGTGTGTTAATTTTATATCCTGCAACTTTACTATATTCATTGATTAGCTCTAGTAATTTTCTGGAAGAGTCTTTAGGGTTTTCTATGTAGAGGATCATGTCATCTGCAAACAGCGAGAGTTTCACTTCTTCTTTTCCTATCTGGATTCCTTTTACTTCTTTTTCTGCTCTGATTGCTGTGGCCAAAACTTCCAACACTATGTTGAATAGTAGTGGTGAGAGTGGGCACCCTTGTCTTGTTCCTGATTTCAGGGCAAATGCTTTCAATTTTTCACCATTGAGGGTGATACTTGCTGTGGGTTTGTCATATATAGTTTTTATTATGTTGAGGTATGTTTCTTCTATTCCTGCTTTTTGGAGAGTTTTAATCATGAATGGGTGTTGGATTTTGTCAAAGGCTTTCTCTGCATCTATTGAGATAATCATATGGTTTTTATCTTTCAATTTGTTAATGTGGTGTATTACATTGATTGATTTGCGGATATTAAAGAATCCTTGCATTCCTGGGATAAAGCCCACTTGGTCGTGGTGTATGATTTTTTTAATATGTTGTTGGATTCTGTTTGCTAGAATTTTGTTAAGGATTTTTGCATCTATGTTCATCAGTGATATTGGCCTGTAGTTTTCTTTTTTTGTGGCATCTTTGTCTGGTTTTGGAATTAGGGTGATGGTGGCCTCATAGAATGAGTTTGGAAGTTTACCTTCCTCTGCAATTTTCTGGAAGAGTTTGAGTAAGATAGGTGTTAGCTCTTCTCTAAATTTTTGGTAGAATTCATCTGTGAAGCCATCTGGTCCTGGGCTTTTGTTTGCTGGAAGATTTTTGATTACAGTTTCGATTTCCTTACTTGTGATGGGTCTGTTAAGATCTTCTATTTCTTCCTGGTTCAGTTTTGGAAGATTATACTTTTCTAAGAATTTGTCCATTTCATCCAAGTTGTCCATTTTATTGGCATAGAGCTGCTGGTAGTAGTCTCTTATGATCCTTTGTATTTCAGTGTTGTCTGTTGTGATCTCTCCATTTTCATTTCTAATTTTGTTAATTTGGTTCTTCTCTCTTTGCTTCTTAATGAGTCTTGCTAATGGTTTGTCAATTTTGTTTATTTTTTCAAAAAACCAACTTTTAGCTTTCTTGATTTTTGCTATGGTCTCTTTAGTTTCTTTTGCATTTATTTCTGCCCTAATTTTTAAGATTTCTTTCCTTCTCCCTGTTTCTTTTCATATGGAATTCCTATGTATAGTCAGATACTTCCTCCTACCTTGTATTTCCAGCATATAATTCCTTTCTGTTCTGCAAACCAAATAAAGCTTTAAGATATCAACCTGACATAATAATATCTTTACATCTTGTACCATATAAACCTTTCAAACATGCTGGTATTAGGATCTTACAAAAAAATCTGCCCACCCTTCATAAAAGAGGAGGCATTTTCCATTCTCTTGATCAAGAAGATGACACATGGTGAGAGGTCTTCTCTACGGTCACAGAGGGAATCACTCCTAGACCCTCAAAGCCAGCTACTTCAAGGAAGGTTTAATGAAGAGACTGTTTAAAGAGGTTTGCATGTATTATAGGGAAAAATATTAAGAGGTAGTGTGGACTTGGCAACCCGCTGTAGTATTCTTGCCTGGAAAATCCCATGGACAGAGGAGCCTGGCGGGCTACAGCCCATAGGTCTCAAAGAGTTGGACACGACTGAAGTGAAGCACAGCACAGTGTGGAATCCTAGAGCTGTAAGTACTGGGGGCTGTTACTAGTTGTAAGTCTGAAGGCATGAAGTGATGAACAGAACCCAGTGATGGGGAAGGATGTGCAGAGGGGGGCTGTCTGAAAGGAGCTAAGACACAGCAGCCCATTTGTGACACCACAGGGGGAAATCCAGGAGGACAAATGCCTCTGCTTCCATCTCCTCTATCTTGGCGATTTATTGCTGGTGCTTCCCGATGGCTTAGTGGTAAAGAATTGGCCTACCAGTGCAGGAGATGGATCCCTGGATTGGGAAGATCCCCTGGAGGAGGAGACAGCAACCCACTCCAGTATTCTTGCCCGGAGAAGCCTGTGGACAGAGGAGCCTGGGGGGCTACAGTCCATGGATTGGAAAGAGTTGGACACAACTGAGTGACTGAGCATGGATGCTCCCTAGGCAACAAACCCAGCTGGAAGCCAGAGGCAAGGAAGTCCATACTTGTCAGTCTCCTGGTACCCAGAAGGTTGAGCAAGGGTAGAGAGTGATCCAGAAGCACAGGAAGATGTTTGTCCCACACATCACTCTGAGGTGGGGTTGGGACTAGAGGTCACAGCTCCAGATTCCCCTCTTATTACTGTCCGCATACCATTCTTCCCTCCAGGTGAGAGAATCTGAGTTCACAGGACCTAGCCCCAAACCACCTGTGAACTCTTTGATCCCTGAATCTTGAGCATTTCTGGTTGGAAAGCAAAACTTTGGGTGTATATATTATTTATCCACTTGTCATCCCAGCACATCCTTAACATGGATTATTGTGAAGTATATATAATACTGATTCTCCTGACCATTTAATATGAGAATTTGTTTCTTGACCACAACTGCAAGGTGATTTTTGATACAGAACAACTGATTATGTACTGTGACTGCACATATTGTATGAAATCTTGTAAGGAATTATAGTCAATGCCAGTCATTGTGCAAGTGAAGGTCAGACTTTACATCTTCTATTGGTATCATCAGCATTTTTGGGATAAATCTTTGAAGCACACAAATTAATATTGGGATGCATATCAGCACTGAAGGCATCTGTGAGAAATTAAATGCTTGTGGACTACGTAAGAGAGAGTGCAACAGAGAGGAAAAAAATACCAGAGTCCCCATGCACAAAATCATTGGTTTAAACTACAAGGACTCTGATCAGTCAGCTTTTTAAAAATGCTGTATATAGCTCAGATATTTGAGTTAGAAACACTGCTTCCCAATTTTAAAGGTTTAGTCAGTGAGCAGCTGTGGAGAAAGACCCGCGTGCATGCGTGCTGTTTAAAATTATAGTTGGGAGTGCATTTGTACAGGATATATATATAGTATGGTAATTAAAAGCAATTCTTGTGGATTAAGAATATCTAGATTTGAATCCTGGCTCCACTACTTACCAGCTATGTAATTTTTCTGAGCCTCAGTTTCCTCCTGTGTAAAATAGGAATAATAGTACTATTTGTAGCAGTTAGCTTTCACTATAATAATTTACATAAAAATGCAGCTTAGAACCTCATAATCACAAAACCTCAGTGACATAGAACTCCAGGGGCATTGAACATTTATTGTTGTGTGTTTGGAATTGTGTGGATGTTGGTGAGGCAGCTCTGCTGATCTTGACTGAACTTGATCACTTGTCTTAGTATTGATTGGCTATTGACTAAATGGCCTCATCCAGGATGACCTGGGTGACTGGCTGTGCTCCATGTGCCTTTCATCCTCTAGCAGGCTAGCTTGGGCATAGTCTTGTGGTGATGGCAGGGGGCAGAATCAGTAAGGAGAAGCACAGACGCTCTTTTCAAGCCTTTGATTGCTTTGTGATTGCTAGTATTCTATTAGCCAAAGCAACATGGTTTAGTCCTAAATCAGAGAAAGATGAGCACCAAAGAATTGATGTTTTTGAACTGTGGTGTTGGAGAAGACTCTTGAGAGTCCCTTGGACTGCAAGGAGATCCAACCAGTCAATCCTATAGGAAATCAGTCCTGAATATTCATTGGAAGGACTGATGCTGAAGCTCAGACTCCAGTACTTTGGCCACCTGATGCAGAGAGCTGACTCATTTGAAAAGACCCTGATGCTGGAAAAGATTGAGGGCAGGAGGAGAAAGGGACGACAGAGGGTGAGATGGTTGGATGGCATCATCGACACAATAGATATGGGTTTGGGTGGACTCCGGGAGTTGGTGATAGCAGGGAGGCCTGGCTTGCTTTGGTTCATGGGGTCACAAAGAGTCAGACATAACTGAGCGACTGAACTGAACTGAACTGAACAAGGAATAGAGCCATTATTTGTAATAATTTTAAATGGAGTATAAATATAAAGATATTGAATCACTATGTTGTACACCTGAAAATAGAATCATACTGTAAATCAACTACACTTTAATTAAAAAAAATAAGAAGACCAGTACCAGCCCCCAGGAGCCTTCCTCTTATGGCCCCTCAGCCGTTAACCTTGCCTACTCCACATCCAGATGTCTCACACCATACTTTAGATTTGCCTGTTTTTGAATTTTATGTGAATGATTCATAGTATGTGTATTCTTTTGTCTTTTTTTTCAATCAGTATTCTCTTTGAGATTCAATCATATTGTTTACCAGAGATGTTTCACTCATTTTCATTATTGTATTTTATTTCTTGCTTTTTCAAGTATAGTTAATTTACAATATTGTGTTAGTTTCAGGTGTATAACAAAGTGATTCAGTTATATATATATATTTTTTCATAGTATTTTCCATTATAGATTATTACAAGATATTGAATATAGTTCCCTGTGCTATACAGTAAATCCTTGTTGCTTATCTATTTTATGTATAGTAGTTTAATTCCCTACTCTTCTCCATAGTCTTGCCTCCTTTGTCGCAGGTCAATTGACCCTAATTTGGCTTTATTTCTGGGCTCTGTTTTCTTTTCCATTGATTTTATATATCTGTTTTTGTGCCAAAACCATGCTCTTTTGATGACAAGCTTTGTAGTATAGTCTGAATTCTGGAAAGGTAATGCCTCCAGCTTTGTTCTTTTTATTCAGGATGGTTTTGGCAATTCCAGGGCTTTTGTGGTTCCATAGAGATTTTAGGATTATTTGTTCTAGCTCTGTGAAGAATGTCATAGATAATTTGATAGGGATGGCATTAAATCTGTAGACTGCTTTGGATAGTAGGACCATTTTAACAATATTAATTCAAATCCAAGAGCATGGGATATCTTTCCATTTCTTTAAATCATCTTCAGTTTCTATTATCAGTGCGTTATAGTTTTCAACATATAGGCCTTTCACCTTTTTAAGTTTGTTATTAGGTATTTTGTTATTTTTTATTTGGTTTTAAGAGAACTTTTTAAACTTTTTCTTCCTGATAATTCACTATTAGTGTAAATAAATGCAACAGATTTTTTTTTGTATGATAATTTTGTATTCTGCTACTTTGCTGAGTTTGTTATTAGTTCTAATAGTTTTCAGTTCAGTTCAGTCACTCAGTCGTGTCTGACTCTTTGCGACTTCATGAACCGCAGCACGCCAGGCCTCCCTGTCCATCACCAACTCCCGGAGTCCACCCAAACCCATGCCCATTGTGTCAGTGATGCCATCCAACCATCTCATCCTCTGTCGTCCCCTTCTCCTCCTGCCCCAAATCCCTCCCAGCATCAGGATCTTTTCAAATGAGTCAGCTCTCTGCATCAGGTGGCCAAAGTATTGGAGTTTCAGCTTCAACATCAGTCCTTCCAATGAACACCCAGGCCTGATCTCTTTTAGGATTGACTGGTTGGATCTCCTTGCAGTTCAATGGACTCTCAAGAGTCTTCTCCAACACCACAGTTCAAAAGCATCAATTTTTCGACGCTCAGCTTTCTTCACAGTCCAACTCTCACATCCATACATGACCACTGGAAAAACCATAGCCTTGACTAGATGGACCTTTGTTGGCAAAGTAATGTCTCTGCTTTTTAATATGCTGTCGAGGTTGGTCATAACTTTCCTTCCAAGGAGCAAGTGTCTTTTAATTTCATGGCTGCAATTACCATCCATAGTGATTTTGGAGCCCAGAAAAATAGTCTGCCACTGTTTCCACTGTTTCCTCATCTATTTGCCATGAAGTGATGGGACTGGATGTCATAATCTTAGTTTTCTGAATGTTGAGCTTTAAGCCAACCTTTTCACTCTCCTCTTTAACTTTCATCAAGAGGCTCGTTAGTTCTTCTTCACTTTCTGCCATAAGGGTGGTGTCACCTGCATATCTGAGGTTATTGATATTTCTCCTGGCAATCTTGATTCCAGCTTGTGCTTCCTCCAACCCAGCGTTTCTCATGATGTACTCTGCATATAAGTTAAATAAGCAGGGTGACAATATACAGCCTTGACGTACTCCTTTTCCTATTTGGAACCAGTCTGTTGTTCCATGTCCAGTTCTAACTGTTGCTTCCTGACTTGTATACAGGTTTCTCAAGAGGCAGGTTAAGTGGTCTGGTATGTCCATCTCTTTCAGAATTTTCCACAGTTTGTTGTGATTCACACAGTCAAAGGCTTTGGCATAGTATATTTCTGGCAATGCAGAAATAGATGTTTTTCTGGAACTCTCTTGCTTTTTCGATGATCCAGCGGTTGTTGGCAATTTGATCTCTGCTTCCTCTGCGTTTTCTAAAACCAGCTTGAACATCTGGAAGTTCACGGTTCATGTATTGATGAAGCCTGGCTTGGAGAATTTTGAGCATTACTTTACTAGTGTGTGAGATGAGTGCAATTGTGCAGTAGTTTGAGCATTCTTTGGCATTACCTTTCTCTGGGATTGGAATGAAAACTGACCTTTTCCAGTGCTGTGGCCACTGCTGAGTTTTCCAAATTTGCTAATAGTTTTAGCATTCTCTATATAGAGTATCATGTCGTCTGCATTAGTGACAGTTTTATCTCTTCCTTTCCAATTTGGGTAGTTGTTAATTCCTTTTCCTGTCTGATTGATGTAATTGGGACTTACAATGCTGTATTGCATAGAAGTGGTGAGGTGGGCATTCTTGTCTTGTTCCAGAACTTAGTGGAAATGTTTTTACCTTTTCACTATTGAGTATTATGTTGGGGGTGAGTTTGTTGTAAATACTGTTATTACTTTGAGATATATTCCCTCTGTACTCACTTTTATGAGAGTTTCTATCATGAATGAATGTTAAATTTTGTCAGATTCTTTTTCTGCCTCTATTGAAATGATCATGTAGTTTTTGTCTTTCCTGTTGATACTGTGGGGGTGTCACATTGATTGATTTGAGGATGATGAACCATCTTTATGACCCTGAAATGAATACAACTTGAGCATGGTGTATGATCCTTTTTACATATTGTTGGATTTGACTTGCTAACATTTTGTTGAAGATATATACAACTATATTCATCAAATATATGGGTTGTAATATTCTTTTTCTTTAGTGTCTTTTTCTGACTTTGGTATCATGGTGATGGTGATTTTATGAAATGAATTTGGGAGTGTTCCCTGCTCTTCAGATTTTTGCAATAGTTTGAGAAAGAAAGGTATATATTCTTTTTGGTATGTTTAGTGGAATTCCTCAGTGAAACTGTCCAGTCCTGAATTTTTGTTTGAGAGGAAATTTTTTTATATCAGATTCTATTTCACTCCCATTGATCAGTCTGTTGAACTTATCTGTTTATTCTTGACTCAATTTTGGTAGATTTTATTTCTAGAAACTTGCACATTTTCTCTAGATTGTCCAATTTGTTGACTTGTAACTTTTTATAGTATATTCTAATTTTTTTAAAATTTCTGTAGTATTGGTTGTTATTTCTCCTCTTTCATTTCTTATTTTGTTTGAGTCCTCTCTTTCCTCCTGATGAGCAAGAGGTTTGTTAATGTTCAGTTCAGTTCAGTCCCTCAGTTGTGTCTGACTCTTTGCGACCCCATGAATCACAGCACACCAGGCCTCCCTGTCCATCACCAACTCCTGGAGTTTACTCAAACCCATGCCCATCGAGTCAGTGATGCCATCCAGCCATCTCATCCTCTGTCATCCCCTTCTCCTCCTGTCCCCAATGCCTCCCAGCATCAGTGGTACCTCTCTCTCCAATGTCCCCCTCCCCTGAAAACCACCCTTCTGACCCAGAAAAGGCAGATGAGGTCATGCTACTCTGGTACAAAGCATTCAACAGATACTTTCTTCTTTACACAACACTAGATTCATTGACAACTAGGTTCATTACACAACACTAGGTTCATTGACAACACTTCCGTTTTGGGAGGTCAAAGGCATTTTTAGGCACAAACGTTTCTTCATTAATATAATTAGTATATAATGAAATGCCGCTGGTGTCCAACTTTTGCTTTTATTATGATGATGCCTTAGCAGAAGGCACCCCTGCTTTGAGTGAGGAGGGAACACAGCTCAAGGCCTTACCTACGGCAGCAGCAGTCTTTGATGTCGGCAGGTTGGTACAGTCCCCGATCCCAAACACATTTGGGTACCGCTTGTGCTGCAGAGTGTCTCTGTCCACGTCCACCCAGCCGGCAGCATCAGCCACAGGACTCGTCTTGAGAACATCTGGTGGGCTCATGGGTGGTGTAACGTGAAGCATTTCATACTGCAAAAAGGAGAGCATCCAAATGTGTGTTTGTTCCATTATTTCCATAGCCCCACAAGCTCTGGCCCCAACTCCCTGACACACACATGGACTATGGCTATATGGAGCACTGTACAGTTAGTGCTCGTACTGATCCACACGCTTGCCAAGATCATCCATGCTCCCATGCAAGGCAGTGATAAAATTACTGACGTGGTCTCCCCGTACAGAGTTCACGGGATCCCTTTGGCAGCTGGCATGGGGGAATCTGAAAGACTGGAGTGAACTTCACTAACATTTTGAAAGAACTCATTGATGCTTCTACTTATTACTGAAACGAAGCGGGTGATGTATCTCAGTTGCTGTCTTCCTGACCCTCATCTGATGACTTGTAAAGTCTGGTTACATCAGGTTTACTCTGCAAAGAGGTTCTCAAGAGTGCCTAAAACTTGTAAAAACCCATGTTAGGAGCTAATAAGTGAGCACCATTCTCAAATATGAGTCAACTCTCAAAACACAAAAAGGCAACCATCAAAACACCAATTTAAGGTGAAATAATGGGAGTTGGTGATGGACAGGGAGACCTGGTGTGCTGCGATTCATGGGGTCGCAACGAGTCGGACACAACTGAGTGACTGAACTGAACTGAACCGAACTGAAAGGCAGCAAGAATATTGGCTAGCACTTTGAAGAAGGAGGGGTCTAATTCAGTCTTGGGTTTACTGAACTGTGTAGGAAGCAGGATGGATTTGTTTTCCCCATAAACCTTTATCAAGGCTACCCTTGGCAATTAGGCACTGACCCAACCTAATCAGTTTTGATGGCTCATGTAACTCTTTTGTTTATATTATATGCTTTTTTGTTTGTTTTTATAATATTTTGTAGTTTATTCTATTTACTTCTAACCAACTCCATCTAGCAATTTCAAATTAACTAAGTGTTCACAAAACAATTCATTACAGTGAAAACTTTAGCATCTTCAGTTCAGTTCAGTTCACTCGCTCAGTCGTTTCCGACTTTGCGACCCCATGAATTCACAGTATGCCAGGCCTCCCTGTCCATAACCAACTCCCGGAGTTTACTCAAACTCATGTCCATCGAGTCGGTGATGCCATCCAGCCATCTCATCCTTTGTCGTCCCCTTCTCCTCCTGCCCCCAATCCCTCCCAGCATCAGGGTCTTTTCCAGTGAGTCAGCTCTTTGCATGAGGTGGCCAAAGTATTGGAGTTTCAGCTTCAGCATCAGTCCTTCCAATGAACACCCAGGACTGATCTCTTTTAGGATGGACTGGTTGGATCTCCTTGCAGTCCATGGAACCCTCAAGAGTCTTCTCCAACACCATAGTTCAAAAGCATCAATTTTTCGGTGCTCAGCTTTCTTCACAGTCCAACTCTCACGTCCATACATGACCACTGAAAAAACCATAGCCTTGACCAGATGGACCTTTGTTGGCAAAGTAATGTCTCTGCTTTTTAATATGCTATCTAGGTTGGTCATAACTTTCCTTCCAAGGAGTGTCTTTTAATTTCATGGCTGCAATCACTTTATCTTTAAAAGAAAAAGCAGGTCTTGATTTTGTTTATCTTTTCTATTTTCCAATCTCTATTTTATTTATTTCCTCTTTGATCCATATTATTTTCTTACTTTTACTGGATTTTGTTTTTTCTCCTTTTCCAATTCTTTTAGATGAGGAAGATTGCTTGGAATTTTCTTTTTTCTTGAGGAAATCTGTGTTGCTATGAACAGAACTGTTCATAGCTCTTTTTTTGCTGAATCCCATGGATTTTCTTAGGTTATATTTTCATTTTCATTTGTCTCTAGGTATTTTCTGTTTTATTCTTTGATTTCACTTTTGACCTATTGGTTTTTTAGCAGCATGCTGTTTAGTCTCCATGTGTTTGTTCTTTTTCCATTTTTCTTTCTGTGATTGATTTCTAGTTTCGTATCATTGTGGTCAGAAAAGATGCTTGAAATAATTTCTAAATTTTTAAATTGTTGTGGCTTGTTTTTTAACCTGGTATGTGGTCTAGCCTAGAGAATGTTCCATGCATGCTTTGAAAGACTGTGCATTGTTTTTTCTTTCTTTTTTGGATGTAGTGTCCTGTAGATATAAACTAAGTTTAAATGGTCTGTTGTGTCATTTAAGACCTCTGTTGTGGTGTGCTTAATCGCTCAGTCATGTCCAACTCTTTGTGACCACATGGACTGTGGCCTGCCAAACTCCTCTGTCCATGGGATTCTCCAGGCAAGAATATTGAAGTGGGTTGCTAAGCCCTCCTCTAGGGGATTGTCCCAACCCAGGGCTCAAACCCAGGTCTCCTGCGTTGCAGGCAGGATCTTTACCGTCTGAGCCACCAGGGAAGCCCACTCAGTTAGCTTATTGGTTTTCAGTCTGGGTGATCTGTCCTTTGATGTCAGTGGGGTGTTAAAATCTCCTCTGTTACTGTATTTCTGTCAGTTTCTACCTTTGTTGCATATTATTGCATTGTATAAATATGTACTTCATTTTACTGTTTTTGGATAATTTGAGTCATTGCCATTTGGACTCCCAAGAATAATGTTGCTATTATCATAAGTGTATGTACTCTCTTGGTTTATGTGTGCACATTTCTGTTGGATATATACCTAGGAGTACATATGTGTATATCCAGTATATAGATAGATAGACAGATAGATAGATAGATACATACATATGTGTGTGTGTGTTCACCTTTAGCAGGTAGTGCCACACTTTTCAGAGATGGGTGTTCTAATTGGCATCCTAACCTGTAGTACATAAAAATTTCACTTTACATTCACTTTAAAACTTGGCCTTTAAAAATTAGCTATTCTGGCAGGTGCTTTGGTACTTCATTATGGTTTTACTTTATATTTCTCCAATAACAATGACATTGAATTTGAACAGCATTTCATATGTTTATCTGAGCCATCTGTATATTCTCTTTATAGATGTACTGGTTCAAATATCTTGCCCATTTTTCTTCTGGTTATCTGACTTTAAAATTGATTTGTGGGAGTTTCTTTTGTATTCTAGATTAAGCTCTTTGTTGAAAAATGTGTTGTAAGTGTATGTTCTTACACTGTAGTTTTTTAAAATACTCTTCTGTAGTGTCTCTTCATGAACATAAGTTCTTATTTCAAAGATAGTCAAATATATCATTGCCATGTTCCTTCCCTTTTACTATTTGATGTTTGGGTGTGTGTTGTATTTAAGAAAACTTGGATAACAGCAATCTCTTATTATTGTCTTTAATTTTCTGTTGCTGTTTGTTTTGTCTTTCACATTTGGATTTACAAAGACCTAGATTTGAGTTTTGCATAGATTGAGGTAGGAATCACATTCTGTTGTTTCTTATATGGACATTCCATTGTCCCAGCACCTGTTAGTACCAATATTGTCCTTTTCCCTTTGTTCTTCAGTGCTACCTTTGCTATAAATCAATGTCCATATACCTGCGTATCTATTTCTGGGCTTTGTATTCTATTCCATTGATCTGTCTGTAAACTTCAGTCTAGAGGGTATTAATTTTTTAAAAAAGGATTTTGCTATGTAATGAAAAACTATTTTTATTTGGATCTTTTAAAAAAGGTAATATATAGTCCTTGGAACTACTTTCCTCACAAAAAGTCAGACTGTTTCTGAAAAGTTGCCCAGGTGTCCCAGCTGTAAGTGAAATTACAGAAGCAAAGTCAGTGACTAACAATTCATATTCACTTTTTTTTTTTTTTTTTTTGTCAGTGTAGTTTCTTCATTGCTTTCTTCATTGCTTGTGCTTTCAAATTTCTCTCTCATGTCTGGGAATCTACCATCTATCTATCCTATTTTTACATTCCTCTCATTACTCCTTCTCACCTGGATATCAGAAAGCTTTTCAAATACAAGCAAAAAAAAAAAAATGATTATAATGCAACCCTTTCCAGGGGCATTTGTGTTTTACAGTGTTTTCCTTAGAATAAAATGCCTCCAAAACCAAAAGGAATGTATGTCTCATGGTACAGTGTTAGGATTATAAGGGGGGTCACAGATGGTTGATTTTGTCATCTGTAATATGGCAATGGACTGGGTGACCTCTAGTTCTGCAGTCCGGAGAGGTGACATGATTTGCTCAAAGTAAGCTATTCAGTATGTGCAAAACAGGAACAATGATCAGTATTAGAAGATATATTTTTGTGAATTTTTTTTCTTAGTGACCTTAACTTTTAACCAAATGAATAGTAGTTTATTCAGCTTCCTCCAAAGATGAGGAATTGCAAGATCAGACTACAGTCCTTTATTTAAAACTGTTTTAAACAAAAGAGAAAAGACAGAAAGGCCTTAAAGTGAACCTTCCTTTAGTAAAATACTACTTGTCCCCATCTGGTTCTTTTAATGACATGTTCATGCCTCCTCCCTTGTTAGTTGTGGCCCCGACGCAGTGCTTCAACTGCTTAGGTCAGTTTCTAAGAATGAATTTGTGCCATTTGCAAAGACATGGATAAACCTAGAGTCTGTCATACAGAGTGAAGTAAGTCAGAAAGAGAAAAACAAATACTGTATATTAATGTATATTTGTGGAATCTAGGAAAATGGTACTGATGAACTTATTTGCAGGGCAGAAATAGAGACATAGATGTAGAGAACAAACATATGGACACCAAGAGAGGAAAGGGGGTGGGATGAACTGGGAGATTGGGATTGACATATATACACTACTATGTATAAAATACATCACTAATGAGAACCTACTGTATAGCATAGGGAACTCTGCTCCGTGTTCTGTAGTGACCTAAATGGGAAGAGAATCCAAAAAAGAGGGGATATATGTATATGTATAGCTGATTCACTTAGCTGTACAACAGAAAATACCATTGTAGAAAAACTATACTTCAAAAAAATTTAAAAAAAATTTCTTGTGAAGATCACATCCCATTTCTTCATTTTGGGCACCTCTTATTAGAGGTGTCAGCTAACTGTAAGACGTGAAAGACCCCATTACCGCTTTCCTCCCTCCAGATTCAATGCAGCTAGATCAGATTAGGTAAGATTCAGTTCCACTTGACTCAATTGTCTCTAAATATTTTTTCAGTTCAGTTCAGTTGCTCAGTTGTTTCTGACTCTTTGCGACCCCATGGACTGCAGCACCACAGGCCTCCCTGTCAATCACCAACTCCTGGAGTTTACTCAAACTCATGTCCATTGAGTCAGTGATGGCATCCAACCATCTCATCCTCTGTCGTCCCCTTCTCCTCCCACCTTCAATCTTTCCCAGCATCAGGGTCTTTTCCAATGAGTCAGTTCTTTGCATCAGGTGGCCAAAGTATAGGAGTTTTAGCTTCAGCATCAGTCCTTCCAATGAATATTCAGGACTGATTTCATTTAGGATTTTCTGGTTGGATCTCCTTGTAGTCCAAGGGACTCTCAAGAGTCTTCCCCAACACCACAGTTCAAAAACATCAATTCTTTGGCGCTCAGCCTTCTTTATAGACCAACTCTCACATCCATACATAACTATTGGAAAAACCATAGCTTTGACTAGATGGACCGTTGTTGGGAAAGCAATGGCTCTGCTTTTAATATGCTGTCTAGGTTGGTCATAACTTTTCTTCCAAAGAGTAAGTGTCTTTTAACTTCATGGCTTCAATCAGTTCTGCTTCTGTAGAATAAAAAACAAAGTCTGTCCTGGAATTCCCTGGCAGTCTAGTGGTTAGGCTTTCACTGCTGAGGGCCTGGGTTTCTTCCCTGTTCACAGTCAATGGCTCAGTGGATAAAGAACCCACCTGCAATGCAGGAGACACAGGAGACTTGGATTCAATCCCTGGATCTGGAAGATCCCCTGGAGGAGGAGATGACAACCCCTCCAGTATTCTTACCTGAAAAATCTTATGGACAGAGGAGCCAGGTGGGCTACAGTCCATGGGGTCACAAAGAGTCAGATTGAAACAGTAGCTGACTTTTTTGGGGGGCTCCAAAATCATTGCAGATGGTGACTGCAGCCATGAAATTAAAAGACACTTGCTCCTTGGAAAAAAAGTATGACCAAACTAGATAGAATATTAAAAAGCAGAGACATTACTTTGCCAACAAAGGTCCATCTAGTCAAGGCTATGGTTTTTTCAGTAGTCGTGTATGGATGTGTGGAGGGGATAGTTAGGGAGTTTGGATGGACATGTACACACTGCTATATTTAAAGTGGATAACCAACAAGGACACTCTGTATAGCACATGGAACTCTGCTTAATGTTATGTGGCAGCCTGGATGGGAGGGGAGTTTGGGGGAAAATGGATACTGTGTATGGCTGCATTCCTTCACTGTTCACCTGAAATTATCACAATATTGTTAATCAGCTGTACCCCAATAGAAAATAAAAAGTTTAAATTAAAAAAGTTAAAAAAAATTAAAAGTTGGATTAATTTCTTAGAAAGAAAGAACAAAGGATTGGGATAAAGTGAATTGGGGTAAGGCTACTCTGGATTCTGGATTGACTAAGGGAGTTTTTCCTTTCCTCTGCTTAGATGATTAAAGAAGGTAATGCTTTTCTTTCTTTTCTTTCTTTAGAACTGGGAAAGCTGTGAAAGCTGCTGCATTGGTTTAAAAATTTATACCTTTTCTGATGCCAGGGTGAATGAGTAAGAATAACCTAGGAAGCTGGTTAAACAAAGAGATTCAGAAGGTCTACCCTCTAAAGTTTGGATGGGGACTCAGACAGCTGTACTTAAAAAAAAAGTTTTGTGCTGTAATTCTAATGCACAGCCAGGCTTGGAAACCTCTGTGTTCCTAGGTTTACTTCCCAGATCTTGCAGGATTATTGAGCCTTATTTCAATGAGTAATATTAATTCACATCATTTGTTTAGAAATGAGCTTGTGAGATTGAGAGCAGTTGGCTATTTTGATTATATTTATAACCTAAATAACATCCAGAAGGCATTAATATTATCAATAAATTAAACCAGAAACATTGTGCACATTCGTGTAGCTCATATGAAAGCACTGGTTTGTTAGATTTTGCACTGATGGGCATTTTCTTCTTGTTTGCTTTTAGTTTTGTGATAGGACTTCTTTCTCTTGCTTTTTCCTTTGGCCATTTCCTTTGCTATTCCATGTTGTATTTCTTTCTTTCCAGGAGAAACTTACCTTGGTTGGTTATCTTAGCCAAGGAATATTAGAAAACTCATGTCTCTGGACTTTCAGTCCTAAGTCTTTTTCACTAAGCAGCAATTCCACCTCTCTTCCATCCTGTGAGTAAGAGAAGGCTTTCTTTTGTCTCTTCAAAAACACAGCCCTTCTACAATGCCCTCACTTCCCATGGAGATGGTCCATTTGAGCCCTCTGAGGTCCTGCATCACATTGGCTGCAGCTGCAGAGATAAAAGCAACAAAACAAATGCTATCAAGGCTTTCTCTAAGCTCCTAGTAAAGGGCTTTACATGTAGCAGCTATGGAACAAACTGAAACAGTAATTGACCCTGCCAAGCACCTCTGATCATTCAAGGTGCAGTGATCTCAAGGGGCCTCATTCATCTCTTTGCTGGAGTCTTAGCTGACTGCAGAATAATTACAGAGAATTCAAGTTAAGACTTAGAAAGATTTGTCACTGGCTGGTGGATACCACTGGCTTAGTAAAACTCAACACACCGATAATTAGCATAAGCCAGCTACAAGTAACCTCTTGTTAAAATGCAAATTATTAAAACATCTATTACCAAACAAAAAAAGTTTTAAATATTAGAGATTCCAAGCACAGGGATGTGTGGTGAACTTGAAAAGCTTGATGCCAATTATGTGCTTCACTGAATTAATATGAATTGGTGTTATTAATAAAGACTCAAATGATCTACCCTGCAAGCCCAACCTTTTACCACCTCGCATTTCATTAGAAATGAACTTTTCAATTAAGATCTGTCTTCCCACAGTTACCAAATTGAGTTTTCCAGGCTTGTGATTCAGTCACAGAAGCTTAAGAAACATGGTAGGGGCTAGGGGTGGGAGTAGGGGTGGTGGGTCATGCCCAATTTGCCATGACAGCTTGCCAGTCTCTAATATAATATTTCAACTTCTTTCAGAGTAATGTGGTCTCTTGTTTAGTCCCTGACACTGAATAATTTATTCAATAAAGTAGTGCAATTTAAAGGAAAATGAATGAAAATGTTTACACTTGGTAGTAGCTCTCTAAAATAATATTTGCTGCTGAAAATTGAGATAACCCTTTCTTTAACTATTTTAGTAAGAAGAGAAGGAACAGATAGGAATAAAAGTGTTTAAAGACATTATCATTCTCTACTTAGTTTATGCCATGAAGAGCTTTTCCATGCAAATGAGAAAATATTCAATTTGAAATATTCTTTGAAACTAGATTGGCTTGCAGATGTTTGACTAATTATTTCTTAAGTAAATAGAGGTATGATTTAAGGCATAAGTCAGCATTTCTCAAAAAAAAAAAAAAAGAATTGTTAATATATTTATTGTGCTTTAGAGGTCTCTTTAACGTGACATCATTATTTTGGAGGCTCTTTTCCACCTTTATCTTCTCCTTTCTTTAACTTTGCTTCTCTGATCTTTCCAGATGATTCAGAGTTCTACAGAAATACGATGGCAGAGCTGGTCATTCTCAACAGTTTACGTAACTACTCTGCTGTCCCTGACCAGTATCAGCTGGATAAAACTTGGGGGATTTTTTAGGGATGGGGCAGATTTGGACCTCTCCCCTTTGTACTATGGGTGCTGTTCATCTCACTACCAGTTTTTCAAGAAGATCTCTGTGTGTACTCAATGGTAGTCGGTGTGGTGCCTGGTGAGTCCCTCAGGGGCTAGGCTTTGTTCACCTCGGTGAGCCCTGTGCTGTAAGCCGTGCCCGGCACATAGTGGCTGTATAATAATCTCCCGTCACCTCAGCTGGTTGGTCTTCTTACCTGCACACTCCTGGATTTTGCTCCCCTGCACCTGCTTCCCTCCTCCTCCCTGTCTGACCAAATCCTACCCAGTCAACTACACTTGAGATCCATGTCCTCCATGATAGTGTCCACTGCTCCACAGACTCCTGGTTTCCGTAATCTGTATCTTGCCATCATGTGCTGTCCTCAGGTTTTTCTTAGTTCTTTCAGGGTTTAGTGAGAGATGGTGCTTGTCCTCATGGAGTTTGGGCCTCAGGCTTCCCCAGTGTCTCAGTGGTAAAGAATCTCCCTGCAATGAAGGAGACATAGGAGATGTGGATTCAATCCCTGGGTTAAGAAGATCCCCTGGAGGAGGATATGGCAACCCACTCCAGTATTCTTGCCTGAAAAATCCCATGGACAGAGGAGCCTGGCGGGCTACAGTCCTTGGCGTTGCAAAGAGTCAGACATGACTGAGCACGCAGAGCTACATACAAGCAGCGTCACACTTGTACAGGTGTATCTTCCTTCACGGACTGGGCACAGCCCTGGGACTTCATTGGGTGTCCAGTAGATGCTTACCACTGATTGATGGTACTGTTTCCTCACCACTGTAGTGAGTGATGCCTGCTTCGCATTAAATGCTACATCTGTTTGGTCATGACTTCAGTTCAAGTCAAAACATGGGTGACACTCCCTCCCTCATATTTCCTAAGCTGCTGCTCATCTCTCTGGCTAGTTCAGCAGCCTCTGTAGAGAGGTTGTATTTTTAACATTTGCTATTTTCCCCATGTCTTGTGTCCTGGCCTCTTGCTGTTGCTCCTTTCTGCCTCCTGTTGCTTTTACCGGTCCCCCTCTCTTCCACCATAATATATCATCAGTTTTTTTAAAGGTACATTTTTATTTTGGTCTATAAACTTCCTAAATATGAAAATACTCATTCTCTGTTTGAAAAAAGTGCAAGTGTGAAAGTCTCTCAGTCGCGGCTGACTCTTTGTGACCCCTTGGACTACACAGCCCATGGGATTCTCCAGGCCAGAATACTGGAGTGGGTAGACTTTCCCTTCTCCAGGGGAATCTTCCCAATCCAGGGATCTAACCCAGTTCTCCTGCATTGCAGACATATTCTTCACCAGTTGAGCCACAAAGGAAGCCCAAAAGTACTGGAGTGGGTATCTTTTCCCTTCTCCAGAGGATCTTCCCAACCCAGGAATGGAACTGGTGTCTTCTGCATTGCAGGCAGATTCTTTACCAACTAGGCTATCAGGGAAACCCTAAACACGAGTGTTGGTCCTTTAACGGACCGGAACCCAGTGGTCGGGAGTCGACGATAAGAAAGTAAGAGAGAGAAAGAGGCTGCTGTCCCCTGGTTTACGCGGAAAGCCAATAGAGCCCTGTTCTTAGGGCTCACGCTGCTGCATGTAGGCACCGGGCGCCCTCTCGACTGGGTGAAGGCGCAGTGCGCCTTCTTGAGAGGGTCTTAGAAGCCCGGGCAAGAAAGTGAGCTCAGCAGGCCTCCGCGCTCCAAGGAGTTAGCCAGAAATAGAGAGAGAGAGAGAGAGAAAGAAAGAAAGAAATACATGGGGACCCAAGCTCTGATGGAGCAAAGGTGTTTTAATCAACATGGCATGGGCATATATACTGTCTTATGGGGTGGTTATTCTCAGCAAAGATAAAGATTAAAATTCCAGGCTTACAAAACATAAGACTATCCCTATTAAAGAGAGAGTTGCAAACAATCACATTTTCATAAGAAGGAAGAGGGTACTTATCACTGTAATGAGAAATGCCTGGATTCCTCAGCCCCGGGAAAGGCGTGCCTCTCCTCTTAATTCCTGAATATTCAGGAATTAATGAGGGCCAGAGGGTTCCTGACAGATCCAAAACAGCACACAGGAAGCCTCTTGTTAAATGCTTCCTGACAACGAGAATACTCACTCTCTATTTTTTTTTTTATTAGTTGGAGGCTAATTACTTCACAACATTTCAGTGGGTTTTGTCATACATTGATATGAATCAGCCATAGATTTACACGTATTCCCCATCCCGATCCCCCCTCCCACCTCCCTCTCCACCCGATTCCTCTAGGTCTTCCCTGTGCACCAGGCCCGAGCACTTGTCTCATGCATCCCACCTGGGCTGGTGATCTGTTTCACCATAGATAGTATACATGCTGTTCTTTTGAAATATCCCACCCTCACATTCTCCCACAGAGTTCAAAAGTCTGTTCTGTATTTCTGTGTCTCTTTTTCTGTTTTGCATATAGGGTTATCGTTACCATCTTTCTAAATTCCATATATATGTGTTAGTATGCTGTAATGTTCTTTATCTTTCTGGCTTACTTCACTCTGTATAAGGGGCTCCAGTTTCATCCATCTCATTAGGACTGATTCAAATGAATTCTTTTTAATGGCTGAGTAATATTCCATGGTGTGTATGTACCACAGCTTCCTTATCCATTCATCTGCTGATGGGCATCTAGGTTGCTTCCATGTCCTGGCTATTATAAACAGTGCTGCGATGAACATTGGGGTGCACGTGTCTCTTTCAGATCTGGTTTCCTCAGTGTGTATGCCCAGAAGTGGGATTGCTGGGTCACTCTATTTTTAAAAAAAGAATTCATAATTTGTACTTTTCACTATCAGACTGATCTTTCCTACACTTAGTTCAGATTACTGAGCTATGTATTATATTGAGCTATGCCTTCATCCTTAAATTTCAAAAATGCCCTTTTCTGTCAAATCTTATTCAGGAGTGTTAACTGAGGAAGATGACTGCATGTAGAATGTTGACACTCAACGGGCTCCTTGAAATAGGTGACCCTGGATATGGGCATTGAGATAATTAGCAAAAGAGGATTGGCAGAAACCAACTGCTTCCAAGATAGCGTAGGAGCACCATTGAAAGAAAGGCAGCGGAAATTGAACAGATAAGCTGATCAAAGACAAAAGCTTACCAAGGAACTAGGATTTTTAAAGAAAATCATTGAGGTACCTGTTATTCATGCATTAGTAATTCCAATGCATGGATTGCATAACTACTATATTATCTGCAAGGTTCTGCTGCTGCTACTGCTATTAGGTCGCTTCAGTCGTGTCTGACTCTGCAACCCCATGGACTCTAGCCCACCAGACTTCTCTGTTCATGGGATTATCCTAGCAGGAATGCTGGCGTGGGTTGCCATGCCTTTTTCCAGGGGATCTTCCTGACCCAGGAATTGAACCCACGTCTCTTATGTTTCCTGCATTGGCAGGTGGTTCTTTACCCCTAACACCACCTGGGAAGCCCCTTTACTGTTCTACTCACTGGTAATGTAGAGAAATGAGACAGTCAGTGACCTGCTTATAAGCTAGTGGGAGCAGGGGTCAAGGCAGGGACAATAATAGAACACATAAAATGCACTGTTTTGGGTAAAAAAGTTGGTAAATTTAGCTTGGATTCTTTGTGCTTGAGGTACCTATATAAGAGGGACTGCGGGATGGGGCAATTGCCCCATTCCAGAGATGCTCACGTACAGAACAGCAGTCGGTGATCTTACAGAAAGAATGACTCTTTGGACTAGATGAGCTCACAGAGCATATGAATGGTACCACGTTTTTGGTTCTTTTTTCCCCCACAATTCCTCTGTGTGATACCTTTTCTTTAATAATGCTTATGGAAAGGATGGAGGATTCTGTGAGCATCTGAGCCCTTGGCCATAACACCCTCCTCTCAGCAGCAGAAATCACAAAGGAGATGTCTTGGTTTTATAATCAAGGTTATAAAGGCAATTTAAAATGTTCCGTGGCTTATTTCCTGCCTTTCTCGACTGCTTTGTAGATTGACATCTGAAATGGCCTCCAACCTGGCAGCCCTGTTCTAATTATCTAAAATGAAAGAAGGGGAAATATTTGTATTTCTTGGGAAAAGAATACACATCACTCCTTAAAAAAAGTGAAGCTGTGAAGGAAAAGAGATTCTCCACCTCAGTAAGTTTAAAGCAATAACTTTTTCCTTGTTACCAAAATACAAAGTCATCACAAAAGTTCAGACAATACAGATAAGAAAAGTAATGTTGTAAAAACCCACCACCCTGAAATTACCATTGCTAACAAGTTCTTGGCCTTATGATCTTTTTTCCTTTAAAAATATTGATGTGTGTTTCATAATAGTGGGCTCATATGAAGCATGAAAGTGAAAAAATGAAAGTGTTAATCACTCAGTTGTGTCCAGCTCTTTGCGACCTCACAGATTATAGCCCACCAAGCTTCTCCGTCCTTGACTTTCTCCAGGCAATACTGGAGTTGATAGTCATTCCTTTCTCCAGGGGATCTTCCTGACCCAGGGATCAAACCTGGGTGTCCTGCGTTGGAGGCAGATTCTTTACCATCTGAGACATCAGGGAAGCTCCCATATGAAGCATGCTATTCTATATAATCTGA
Source organism: Dama dama (assembly GCF_033118175.1). Classification (NCBI taxonomy): domain Eukaryota; kingdom Metazoa; phylum Chordata; class Mammalia; order Artiodactyla; family Cervidae; genus Dama; species Dama dama. Next base: position 38,208,037 of record NC_083692.1, read on the forward strand.
TTTTTTCATTTAGTAGTTGTTGTCAGTATGCTTAATTTCACCAGTTTGGAGGTACAGAATGAGTTCACACTACTTCTAATATTCATGACAGATAAACCTGTGGCTCCAATATGCAAAAATATCTCTCATGCCTCCCTCCCTCTCCTTCCCCCTAACCATTGTCATCTCAGTTTTAGCTCAAGTTTAAAAAACCCAAGGATATTTTACTTAACCATAAAAAAGAGTGAAATAATGCCATCTGCAGCAACATGGATAAGCTACTTCACTTAGATTAGCATACCAAGTGAAGTAAATAAAAAAGAGAAAGACAAATACCGTATGATATCACTTATATGTGGAATCTAAAATATGACACAAATGAACTTATTTGTGAAACAGAAACAGACTCACAGAAAACAGACCTATGCTTACCAAGTGGAAAGGGGGTGAGGGAGGGATAAATTAGGGGTTTGGGATTAGCAGATATAAACTACTGTATATAAAATACATAAATGACAAGGTCTGACTGTATATCACAGAGAACTATATTCAGTGTCCTATAGTAAACCAAAATGGAAAGAATATGTATTTATATGTATAGCTGAATCCCTTTGCTGTACTCCAGAAACCAGCACAATATTGTAAATCAACTATATGCCAAAAAAAAAAAAAAAAAAAATCCGAGGATATTTATATAACTCTAGGACTCAGGCTTTGTCATAATCCTGCCATGGAGAAAGGACTGGAAAACCAGTGTAGTCAACTAAAACAGTCCCGTTCTTGTGACTGCCATTCTTGCAGCCTCATAATGCTGCCCCAGTGTTGTACTTAACCTTTCCCAAAAGGTCTGTGGTGATGTGCACACTTGACATTGGCCATGGTCCCACAGTCGGAGACAGTCACTGACCACTGAAGAAAGTACTTGTTGGAATGATGCACATGCTAGCTCTAGAACAGTTTCTCTAGATACTCTTGGAGAGAAAAGATAAAGGTGTTTTTCCTACATCATTACATTCATTTGGGGCTGTAACATTGCTCCCCCACCCCCACCCACATACATACACACACGGTTGCAGGTTGGGTTCTTTAGAAGTGGAATCTGAGGTACAGTTTGGGATGTTAGATATTTATTGGGGATCAACACCTGGCAAAGGAAAGGGGAAGAAGCAGGATTGGCAGGGGAAGAACTTGAGCTGTGGTGCCTGCTTTACAAAGCCTCAGCCAGTGAGTATTGCCCATTAGGGCTGTCCTGTGTTGTGCGGATATGGCTGAGACTTTATAACCCTGTCTCAGTCCCTGGATGTGGGCTGCCCCTCAGGAAAGGACATGACTTTGGGCAAGACAGCTCTCTGTAACTGAGGCATACCCCTGAAGGTGGGCAGCAAATCCTTCCTCAGGGAAGGCTCTGCTTGGTGCATCTCTGGTCCTCACAGTCCATCATCTCCTGAACTCCATATATATTTGGGGAGCAGCTTGTCTAGGATATTAGTGAGACCGTTTTTTTTTGACAGGGCTTCCCTGGTGGCTCAGAGATTAAAGTGCCTGCCTGCAATGCGGGAGACCTGGGTTCGATCCCTGGGTCAGGAAGATTCCCTGGAGAAAGAAATGGCAACCCATTCCAGTATTCTTGCCCGGAGAATCCCATGGACGGAGGAGCCTGGTGGGCTACAGTCCATGGGGTTGCAAAGAGTCCCATGGACACGTGGGACATGTGTCCAGTCCTGTGGACACGACTGAGCCACTTCACTTTCTTTTTCACTTTTTTTTTGGTAGAAAACTTAGAAGAGGGAGGTTATAGGACATCCTGTAGTCCTCCTGCTATTTGTCTTGGGCTGAAATTAATATTCATCATCTTCCTCCTTTCCTGTCCATTCTAGATTCCTCTCACCTTCAGTGAAAAGATCTGCAAGCCTGGGTGGCTTAAGTAGTGGCTTAAACCAGACCCCGAGGGTTCTGAGAGCTTGGTAACCATGAGCTTCTCAAGCAGGGGTTGTTGTATCTGTTCATCTGTCATCATAACTGGGCAATGAAGGACCAAGAGGCTCTGAAATGAATTACCTGAGGCTGCTCATATTCGTCCTTGTCCTCATTGTGCAGCGATAGTCCTACATTATTCTCATGATCAGGATTAATTACTTTACTAAGATGGTCACTCTTCTTTCTGCCAGATGATCTTTGGACACAAGGAACCTGACGCGACTAGGCAACAGCTTACAGTTCAGTGGGGCTTTTGCTAGTCCCTGGGTTTGAAGTTACTTCTCTCGGGGCAAGATCTCTATCTCTATAGAGCGTAAAGTTGTGGGGATGGAAAATATTAATGCAAATCTGCTAATTGTGTCATTGGGAGTGATGTTAAGTGGGGTTATTCCTCTTCAACTCCCTGGTTCCCAGACCCATTAGCTAATGCTCTATCAGACCTGCAGCTCTGGGTGTTGTGGAATAGGATATGACCAATGGATTTTGTGCTTATGGATCTGCTGCTAATCCTGGTACAGAAGAAATATCTTACCGTGAATCACCTCATGATCATTCATCTGCATCTGCCCATTATGTGTTGGATCCTATTAGACGTAACAAAATATACGGCCAGGTGGGCCAAGCTATCCATTGTAACATGGATGTGTCTCTGGGAAATGAGCATGGGCAGGACCAAGCATCATTCTGGCTTTTCCAGGACCCTGTAGCATGCCAGAGGGTGTTTTTTAAACAGGGCAGATAGCATGGCTTTAATCTAGAATATCAGGCCATGACACCCACCATGGTAACAGCACCTCTTCCTGGTTCATATCCCAACTCTAACCTTACCCCTAACCTCCAGTACAGATGGCATCACATTGCTCTACATTGTGGTTCTCTCACTGGGCTGTGTCACAAACTCCAACAAGAATCTTTGTTCCCCATTGATACCTCCATTATCATGGATCTGCTGGCGGCTCTTTGGTCACCAGGTATATGTGTTGGGACAATATCCCTTATTTCTAAGTGTATAATGCTGTCTAATAGAACTTTCTATACCTGTAGAAATATTCTATCCCTGTGTTATCAATATGGTAGCCTCTAGCTGCATGTGATGATTGAGTGCTTGATATGTGGCTAATGCAGCCAAGGAACTAGAATTTTAGTTTATGCTGAAGTAGACTTGTGTGGCTAATGGCTACTGTAATGGACATTGCAGGAATAGAATATATCACCTCTAGAGTCCAAAAAAGGGTCAGCATGTATTGTCCTTCTATTTTTTTGTGGTAGGAAGTACAAAAGGCAATACTTTAATTTTATATAAATTATTGGAGGGAATATCTAGCATGCTCTTGGCCTCTGGACCCTAAAATTTTTATTAAGTGAGTGACTCCACTTTATGAATCTATTGCTTATTACCAATGTGATGACTCAGTATAATACTGGATGTCTAGATGGTCCAGATCTTTTTAGATTATAGTATAACAAAGTGCAGAGAGTTGACATAGGCATGGGGGATAACTGTAAATAAATATGTCCATCTCACTCAAATGCAAATTGTTTCTGATTCTATTTTCTGATTCATTTACCAAGTCAATAGCCACCTGCCATGTACCTGATTCTTTGTTAGTTTGTTCTCACAGATGCCATATCTGACACAGTGGCTCCAGATGGGCTAATGTTTGTAGAGTTTATGAAAGTCTACATCATGGTTTAGCACATTGTACCCCGAGGGCCAATTTCAGCCTGCTGCCTATTTTTGTAAATAAAGTTTTATTGGAACACAGAGGCATGCGCATTCACTTACATATTTTCTGTGGCTATTTTCACATCACATTGGGAAAGCTGAATTGTTATGACAGAAGCTACATGGTCCACAAAGCCTAAAATATCTACTATCTGGCCCTTTATAGAAAGTTTTCTGACCTCTGGTTTACACTAATGTTCCAGGACCCATCTAGTTTCTAGTAGGGATCAGAGCAGTGAATTAAATGGAGATATTTTGGGGCAACTGCCCCTTGATCTTTTAGCTCGTTAGAAATAACACTGATCTCTACCTTCCCTGCTCAACCCTACCCCTTCGCCCCGCTTCTGTATTGGGGTATGCCAATTGCTAACTTTAAATTTACCGCAGGGTGAAATGTCTACCAGGCTAGTATGTGGCCCCAGTGGACGCACTGGAAGCCAGACCTTGGCTTGTGTCCTGTGTTCCATATACCCCTACTCTCACAGGGGCTCATGACAACACTTCAGGTATCAGGTCTTGTCCTCAAACCCTATGTCACATAGTCCTGGCCATTCTCCTTTCCTTAATGTACGTTTATTCCAATAAGTGGTCATATGTCCCTTTGAGGAGGAGCATCAGAGAAATTATATATAATGTACGCCTGCTGTGGTTTTTCAGGGTCCTTCCTTCTGGGTAGGGATTCCCAGGTGGCACAGTGGTAAAGAACCTGCCTGCGAATGTAGGAGACATAAGAGGCATGGGTTTGATCCCTGGGTTGGAAAGATTCCCTGGAGTAGGAAATGACAGCCCACTCCAGTATTCTATTTTTTTTTTTTTAATATTTTCATTTTATTGGCGTGTAGTTGATTTACAATGTTGTGTTAGTTTCAGGTACACAGCACAGTGATCCCCACTCCAGTATGCTTTTGCCTGGAGAATCCCATGGACAGAGGAGCCAGGCAGGCTACAGTCCATCAGGTTGCAAAGAGCTGGACATGACCGAGGTTTACAGCTGTCCTCCTGGGGACTAGGCAGCCTGTTTAATCAATGGGTTCTGACTCTGAAAACTGGTTTAGGTTTAAAAACTCTGCAGAGGATCATGCCTGCTTAAGATGACTGTCCTCATTCTACCATCCATGATTTCTTCTGCTGGTATAAACTTGAATATGTTTGTGCCAAGTTGCTTCAGATGTGTCTGACTTTTTGAGACCTTATGGACTGTAGCCCACCAGGCTCCTCAGTCCATGGGGTCCTCCAGGCAAGAAACTGGAGTAGGTTGCCATTACCTTCTCCAGGGAATCTCCCCAACCCAGGGATTGAACCTGTGTCTCATATCTCTGGCACTGGCAGGCAGAAGTCCTACTCTGCTATTTTGGGAGCCACTGGGGAAGTCCTACTCCGCTATTTTGGCCATTAGGTATTTAGAGTCCTGTTAGCCACCTGTATAACTCTCTACAGTTCAGGCCCTTCGGCTTTCTGCTAACCTTGCCATTAACTTCCATAACTGCAATCCTCTGACTTTAAGCTGTTAATATATACTATGCGTCCTCTGTTGTTTTGGGACCTCATCACCCCCATTGCTATTGTTCTTAGTCTCTCAATAGTGTCTGATTCTTTGTTACCCCATGGATTGTAGCCCACCAGGCTCCTCTGTCCATGGGGATTCTCCAGGCCAGAATACTGGAGTGGGTAGCCTTTCCCTTCTCCAGGGGGTCTTCCCAAGCCAGGGATCAAACCCAGGTCTCCTGCATAGCAGGCAGATTCTTTACCAGCTGAGCCACAAGGGAAGTCCAAGAATATTGGAGTGGGTATTCTATCCCTTCTCCAGAAGATCTTTCCAACCTAGGAATTGAATTGGGTCTCCTGTATTGCAGGTGGATTCTTTACTAACTGAGCTATTAGAGAAGCCCCAAATTTCTCTTAGCATCTAGTTTATTTCTGAGAAGCATCAATGCATCTTGACAATAACTACCTAGTCTCATGGTCCTTGTAGTTATTCTTGTTTTCTGTACATTTCAAATGCCTGATATACTGTACTGAGATGGCAAGAGATGATATGTATATTGCCTTTCTTTTTATTAAGAAACATTTCATACTAATATTACAATTAGCTTTGTATATTGGTCTCCCCTGATTCTTGATTCCTTCAAGGGCATGGCCATAGTATGTTCAGTTTTATATAAATGTTATTGAATAAATGTATGAGATATTTTGAGGGCAGATGAGTTTTGGAGGTCTCAAATTTTATCACAGATTATTATCCCTATTTCTAATGAGTAGGTGTAGCTTGGGGCCTTCCAGGTGGCTCAGCGGTAAAGAGTCTGCCTGCAATGCAGGAGTGAAGTGAAAGTTGCTCAGCTGTGTCCAGCTCTTTGTGACCCCATGGGCTATACAGTCCATGGAATTCTCCAGGCCAGAATACTGGAGTGGGTAGTCTTTCCCTTCTCCAGGTGATCTTCCCAACCCAGGTATCAAACCCAGGTCTCCTGCATTGCAGGCAGATTCTTTACCAGCTGAGCCACAAGGGAAGCCCTCATGCAATGCAGGAGACCCGGGTTCAATTCCTGAACTGGGAAGATCCCCTGGAGGAGGGTATGGCAACCCACTCCAGTATTCTTGCCTGGAGAACCCCGTGGACAGAGGAGCCTGGTGGGCTATAGTCCATGGGGTCGCAAAGAATTGGACACAACTGAAGCATGCAAGAAGTAGCTTAACATTTATTTTAAAAGTCCTACAAAACCTTATTTATAAAAATTGTCCCTCACTGTTCTCAAATCAAATTAGATGTGGATCTACAATATTATCATTTACTGTGTTCTTTAAGATAATGAAAGTGAGAACGCTCAGTTGTGTCCGACTTTGCGACGCCGTGGACTGTAGCCTACCAGGCTCCTCTGTCCATGGAATTTTCCAGGCAATAGTACTGGAGTGGGTTGCCATTTTCTTCTCCAGGGGACCTTCCTGACCCAGGGATTGAACTCGGGTCTCCTGCATTGCAGGCAGATGCTTTACCATCTGAGTCACCAAGTGGCTGTTTAAGATAATGAAAGCCAATCTCAACTGTTTGAAAATTGATGTCTTTTAAAATATTCTAAAGCATACAAAAGATAATGTCTTTTAATATTAAGATGATAAAGACTAAAAATAGATTTTGAAAAACTGATGGTTTTTTATTTCTCTGGAGTATGACTTTTGAAAAATAATAGTCATAGCTAATTTTCAAAAAGTGCTTACTGTGTTCCATGTACTTTAAATGTATTTACTTTTTTAGTCCACATAACGGTACTATGAGGAAGTTATATTACTCTTCTCATTTTTTAGATGAGGAATCTGAGACACAGAGAGGCTATAATTTCCCCAAGGTCACTCCACTCCTCTCAAATGGACTTTCAACTCAGTTGTTTTGGCTCCAGAGCTATAACACATTTAGGCTATATATATTAAAAAAAAAATTACTCAAGATTTAAAAAGTATATCTTCTTTTAAAAACCCTAGAGCCTACTAAGAGATATTTATCAACTCACATAGTTTTCAAAAACTCTATATTGTTTGTAGAATATTTTGTTAGTGGTATAAAATCCAGATTGAAAACAAATCTCACACCATGTAGAAAAGGCACCTGTGAAGTTTTGTGTTCTATATGATTATAGGCTTATTTAAACATCCTTTCAGTTGAAGGCACATCCCTGGTGTCACTGCTTTCTTGACTTAAAGACTGAAAGTGATGCGCAGCCCCCAGGAGGGCTGACAGCCACATCCCTGTCCTTTCATTAAAGTCTAAACCCGCCCTCATTGCCTCAGACTTTCTCTGTGCCAGCTCTTCAATATAATCACAGTGTCACTTGATTGTCAAGCTGATCAGGTCCTGCTAACAGGCATTTGGGAATGGTAATTAGGACTTAGTGTGTGGCCTTTATTCAAAGAAGACTGACCCAGCTATAACATACCATAAATATAGCCCTGACAAAAGCCTGAAAATTGGTTCTGGTTGATTGTCTCTGCACGATGCTGTGACTCATTGCTTAATTTCTTTCTGATGCTTTTGCCATAAAATTTCTGTAACCTATAATTTTTGTAAAAATATCTAATTCATGGTGTTAAAAATGGTTTCAGGTAACTAATCATGTTTATAGGATATCTCAATCCTAGGGCAACATTTATATTTACTATTCATTAAAAAAATGTAAAGGCTTAGCTTATTTGCTGTTTCTATAGATATCAAATGTATCAGACACCTATTATATGAGAGGTATGTAAATTTAATTCTGTTTGCTACCCACAACCCCCAAGATAGCATGTACTCATGCGTAAGAGTCTCTGTTAGAAGATGGTCTTCCTGTTTATCATACTGTGGCCAATTATTACACTGCTGGTAGTGCTGAAAACGTTTCCAATCCTTATGGGTTTTGTGCAAGGCAGAGTCTCAGCACAGGCTCAAGCCCACTGCTCCCAGCTCTTATCTGAGTCTGTGGAAGTCTCTGTGAGGTTTCTGAATGCCATAAACACTGAGAACTTGTCTCAGATGACATTGTGGACAGCCGTGCTCCTTCCCTTCACAGTTCCACACTCCAACCCAAAGTTTCACTACCTTAATGAGAGTAAGCTCCTTGAAGACTAAGTTCTCTACCAGTATGTCCCCAGGATCCAGAATAGTGCTTGTCATATGACAGAGGGTCAATAACTGCTTGTTGATTCAAATATGGTACATACATGAAATCATGTTATTTACTCCCCCCACCCCCGCCCCATAAAGGTCTTGCTTCTTAACATTGTTTGTAGGTTTATTAGTTGAGATATCTTTTTAGTTAACTCTGTTTTTTTCATGATTACAAAAATGACACATACTTATAACTATTTTGGAAAAAATTTAATAAGTAAATAAAACAAGGTCACATATTAACACTGCTTTTTTTTTGTTTTTTAATTTGGTATCATAATTTCTGGATGGTCTGGATCCTGTTTTCCACTTGTCACTATATTGGGAATCTTTCCCCTTACCACTATATATTCTTCTAGAATAATTTTAAATGCACACCTGCATGAGAGTTCATCATATGGTGTATATTGTCTTCCATTTGCTTTCCCACATCCACTATCTACCCTTCTCCACCTTATTTTCTGATTGTGGGGGCTAATCTCATGAACCTTATAAAGGGTCCCCTGGCTTCCCGGTGGTCCATGGGAAGCCCTGGCAGGAGTTGGGAGAGAAGGGAGAGAGAGAGGAGATAATAGACAGGTAGTTTATTCCTCTCATGGTCCCTGGCAAGTCATCTCAGGTTGGCTGTGTCCTCCCACCAGAGGCTAAGTCTATACAGTTCTCTCCTTCAGAGATCCAGTAATTGTTCTCTCTCTCACCTTTTTAGGTGAAGGGGTTTTGGCCAGGGTTACTACGTATCTGTTGTAGCTTCCTGACATACAACCTTTGTAAATAGTCACTTGAATATCCTATTTTTGAGTGTGTCAACTTTTCCTTTTGGGACCCTGCCTGATATATACCACAGTTTAATAATTTCCTGGGATTATGTTATTATAAATAGTATTTCAATTGAACATTCTTATACCTAGGTCTTGGTGCTAATTTCTGATATTTTTTAAAGGATAATTTCTACAATTAGAATTACTTTGTCAAAAATTAAAGGAAAATAATGTGAGATGATTTATATCTATCCAAATTGCCTTCCAATGTGAAATATCTATTGCAAGTAGCCATTTGCTATTTGTTTCTGAAAGCCCAGCATGTGAACTTCATTCCTGTTGTGGAGATCCCTAAAAGTATGAATCTTGGTGATAAGTAAGGCCCTACTTCTCCCTTTTGGTGGCTTCCCTGGTGGCTCAGACAGTAAAGTGTCTGCCTACAATGCGGGAGACCCGGGTTCGATCCTTGGGTCAGGAAGATCCCTGGAGAAGGAAATGGCAGCCCACTCCAGTACTATTGCCTGGAAAATCCCATGGATGGAGGAGCCTGGTAGGCTACAGTCCATGGGGTCGCAAAGAGTCAGACACTACTGAGCGACTTCACTTTCTTTCTCCCTTTATAAATGAAGGAGCCAGGTATTTCTTCATTACTTCCTGACAAGAAACACTTGGGTACATGAAGCAGCTTTTGCCATTAGATATTCTTGTCCTGGACTTGAATCTAAGAGGAATATGGATCAGAAGACATGAGTGACACTAAAGAGATTGTACACAGTGGGATGGGATGGCAGAATTGCAAGGGCAGTGGCCGTGGTTACCATGGGAGAAGAGATAGTGGCACTGGTGAGTGTCCCATGAAGGCGGTCCCAGCTGTTGCCTTGGCTAACATGTCCTTGCTCTCTGCTACCAAGTGTCTCTTGGTTCCTGCCTATATTCTAAGCCTGACTCTTCAGGCTCTCTCTCACTTGTTTATGAAATGATCCCTTTATCATTATGAAATATCCCTCTTTATTTCTTGAACTGTTCTTTGCTCTGAATACTACTTTGTCTTCTATTGAGGTAGTCACTCTAGCTTTTTTTGAGGGAATATGATGGAAATAATCGTCTTTATTGTGATGATGGGTAGATGTATATGCTGAAAATTTCCATGTCTTAAACTATGTACAACTCAGTTTACTTCAACTATGCTGCAATAAAATTACAAAAATGGTATGAGTTGGCCTTTTCAAACATTTTTGAACACACAAAGAGAAGTACTGTCAGAATTGCTATAGAGTAATACAAATAATACTGTAATAAAAAAAACTCCAAAATTGTAGGTATAGGACTTTCTTTGTGTAGAATGGCTTCTTTGATTTACAAGTACCCTTCGTGGACCTCTGTATTCATGAGCATGCAGACATTGCAGAAGTGCTCTGTAGGCATGAGGCCTGTGTAATTACAGAGGACTCTGAGCTTGGTTTAATGCTCTGTTGTCACCATTTTAAAGTTCTTCTTTTTTTCTTTTTTAGGGGGGAAGAGGGGGCAAAAAGCAGAAATTTATTGTCTCCTAGTTCTGGGTGTCCAAGATCAAGGTGTCCTTAGGTTCTTCTGATGTCCATCTTCTTTGCTTATAGATAGCCACCTCCTTGCTGTGTCCTCATATGAGCACTCTAGCTTTTTATGCTTAGTGTTTGCAAGGCATATTTTTCCCATGCTCTTGTTTTAAACGATCTGTGTCTTTATATTTAAAGTGGATTTTCTGTTACTCTTGGCTTGAAGCAGAAGTTGCCTCTCTTACTTTTCTGAACTGTTTTGTTCTTTCCTGTGAGTTTCTGTTTAATCAACTAGAGTACTACGATTTGCAATCAAGAAACTTGATGGCACAATATTGGTATGGTGAGCAGATTGTAAGCAATAGATCCTTAAGGAAAATGGAGAAATCCAGACTTGCTAGCTGGGGCAAAAGGCAGTGAAAATCCTTTTGTATTAGGGGTTGGTCTTCTGGCAGCTCAAGGCGTGCAATGGTTAAAAAAAAAATTCCTTATTATCACCTTATTATCACCTCATTATTCTTTATTATCACCTCATTGAATATAAAGTTTAGAAAAAGAAAATGGTTCTTGGCATTGAAAAGTGTGGAGGGAATGAAAATCTAAAATGCTGCGAGATGGTCTCATAGAGCTGGACCTAATGGGAAGAGAGAAAAGTGGTGAATATCAGAGCTTTTCTTGCCTGCCTCTTCCTTACTCTGACTGTCTTGTTAAGGCTCTTCATTTTTCTGATTTTGTTATATTTTGAGCAATTTTGGATTGTATTGTGCATGCTATGAATGTCATGTTGTAGAGAATGGGTTCTGTTAATTTCCTCTGTGAGTCATGTTTTCATGACTTGGTTGGATATGAACTCCAAACTCTTTTTTTTCTTTTAAGTTTCAAAGTCAGTTTGGTTCAGATCTTCCACCTTTGGGTGAGGGGCTTTGAGCCTGCTTCATGCATGTGCAGTCAGGAGTCAGCCAAACCTGTGGGCAGGCAGAATCTGGGTATTTCCTTTCTGACTTTCCCTTCTGAAATTTCCCCTTTCTCCAGTGACTGTAGTTAACCGGGACTCTTGATTCCCTAGGCCAAAGAAGTCATGATTTTTCCATCACGCTTGGTACTTTGTGTATGCTGCTGAGCCTCTTCAGGCTTGAAGAGAAGCGGGGAACTGGAATGCTTACTCTGTGTATCACCCTCCCGCAGGTGCAGACTGCTCATTGGAGTTGACTTCTCTTCACCCTCTTTTGTGCCTCTGTATAGCTGCTTCGTGTATATGTCCAGATTTCAGAGTAGCTACCTGTGGAGGGTTTATTCTCTGTGGATTATGTAGAGAGTTTATCCTATGTGGGCCAGGATGTTTACTGGCTATTACTAGAAGCTCCTGCGTGCAGGCTTAGTCGGTTGCTCAATCATGTCCAACTCTTTTTGACCCTTTGGACTGTAGCCTACCAGGCTTGTTTGTCCATGGGATTCTCCAGGCAAGGCTGGAGTGGGTTGTTATTTCCTTCCCCAGGGCATCTTCCTGACTCAGGGATTGAACCCACATCTCCTGTGTCTCCTGCATTGCAGGCAAATTCTTTACCTGCTGAGACATCGGGGAAGCCCCACTAGAAGCTCAATCCTTGTTTAAAACACATCTTTGCTTTTTTCTCTTCATGTTTCTGGAAAGTCCTTCTCCTCACTCTTGTTAATATGGTATGTCCTTCAGAACATCTTCAGGCTTGCTGTGAGATCTGGGTCCCTGAATATTATATACTGAAGGGGCTTAAAGATTATTCCACTGACCCTCTTCATTGCACACAGGAGAAAGCTGAGACCTCAAGGGAGCAAGTCATTTACTTACAATAATGGGTGGTGCTGCTGGGGAAGGTGGGTGAGAGTCGTCTGAGAGACCTGAGTGTGTGGAGGAGAGACACATCTTCTGAAGAGTGAAATGTAATTTGTGAAACTTGTTGGGAAGAAACTTTTCCTTTGATGTCTCTGTGGCAATGATAAGGGTATTATGGATTTAGAGGTTTGAAATGAGTAAGAGAAGGGATTTCTTTGGAAATCTGGTCTGAAGCTGCCATAAATTTTAGAAACATCCAGTTGGAAAACACATCAAACATGTCTTTTCTCTAGCAAGTTGTCACATTTCATCACCACGGCTGGTTTTCTATTTCGGGCTCTGTCTCCTGAAGCAGGCTGTGCTTGTGCTAAAGAGAGAGAGACTCAGTGCTGGAGTCAGAGGGTGACAGGCGTCGCCTCGAGCAAGAAGCCTTTACCACGAGGTTTAAAGGTCCTCTCAGTCTTTGTTTGCTTGTCTGTTTAAATAAGAATATACAGAATTCTCCCCAGTGTCCTCCTTCTTCCCCCACTCCCTTCTTTCCTACTCCATCAAAATTGACAACATATCAAAGAGATGGCCTCAGTCTCATCTTTTACCAGTAGTCACTCTACGCCAAAGCTGAATTTGGACATCTTCTTTGATTAGATAGTTGTTGTTTTTCAGTCACTAAGTCATGACTGACCCTTTGTGAAGCCATTGACTGCAGCATGCCAGGCTTCCCTGTCCCTCACTCTCTTCCAGAGTTTGCTCAGTTTCATGTCCATTGAGTCGCTGATGCTGTCAAACCATCTCATCCTTTGCTGAGGATGAAAACTGACCTTTTCTAGTCCTGTGGCCACTGATGAGTTTTGCACATTTGCTGACATATTGAGTGCAACACTTTAACAGCATCATCTTTTAGGATTTTAAATTTCTCAGCTGGAATTCCATCACCTCCACTAGTTTTGTTGGTAGTAATTCTTCCTAAGGCCCACTTGACCACACACTCTGGGATGTCAGATGGTTAAAACATTTTAAATTTATGCTTTCTGGGGTTTTGTTGTCCAGAATCATAATAGTAAGTGAAGGGAGTCAGAGAATAAAAGAAGTCAAGTCAAGCAAGAAACTTGGGGAGTAGGGGGATGTTTGAACACAATATTAAACACAGTGGTTTGAAGTAGAAGTATATTAAGGTATAAAATAGTCAGTACCTAAATTATATAAGTTTGATATAATTTGTGGGAGACGGGGCCTTGAAATAGAAATGTGGGTTTTTAAAAAGTGACTTCATTTAGTTGGGCAACTTCATATTTGGAGTTATTCCCCCAATGGCATGCATTAACCTATGAGGGTGAGATGCTGTCCTGCCAGTGTTCCTGTGACTTGAGAGTCATTCATTCATTCCAAGGACCACAAATTTAAACAAAAGCAATCAAACTAAGCCACTCAACTCTTCATCAAATGAGTAAAGAGGTGGTTGATTTATAGACCTGGATGGATATATTTCCTCCCGCATAATCACCACCACTATGAAAGAAACTATGAAATCTTTTCCTGTTCAGAAGATGAAGTCTTCTTCATAAGTGGGTTGAAGTTTTCAGGCTCAGCATTTTAGCCGAATATGGTGTGTTTAGAAGAAATTTTTTGCAGGGGCTAGCCTCAGGAGGGTGCACCCATGCGTTTGTAGGATGGATGAGCAGTTGAGTGAATATATAAACTATTTTCAGCCTGTAATATAATAGTATCTAGTGACTGCTCTCCTGGGTTGGGGTTCACGCCATTGACCCCATAGGTACAAGTCTTTTCTTTGGAGTTCAGGAGGTCAGGATGTAGCAATTGGACACAGAATGGTTTTCTCTGAAATCAGTTATTAAAAATAAGCTGTTGCCATCACTAACTTTCTCACTTTAAATGAAACTGACACAGTGACCAAATAATTGGTGGTAATTGCAGGTCTGGTGTCAGGTTTAATAAACTACTCACACTGCAAATCCTCTAAAGATGTAGTTAGGTCTTCTGTATCACAAGATAGGACTTTCATATCCTTTAGCACCTGATTGCTGTTGCTTGTATTTTTCTTCAATATATTATTTCCTGTTTTTTAATAAAAGAGCTGTCATTTCTAATAAAAAATGAAAAAAGAGTCACCCAGGGAAATAACACAATTGATGGGTATCACAGGCTGAAATATACCGAGTAAGTAAGTGCACATCTTCAAAAACTTTACAATAGAATCTTGACTCTAAGGTGGACTTTGTGCTGGGACTGTAACTCACCATGTGAAATGAGAGGATTCCTTATTTCTAAGGGTTCCTCAGCCTCATCCCCTTGTTTCCAGGAGGCCTCCCACTTGAAATGAGTAGTAAGCTTGTTTGGTCTTGGCTGGGTAGAAGTTGAACACCATTTCTACTTTTGGGTGAATGGACACACATCCCTTCTTTTTGGCCTATGTGATAGAGTGAATTCACAATATGTTACACCCTCCCTCATTAGAATTATATACAGCTACACCCTTTGTCATGTGACTTTGCAGCCTCTCCCATTAAGTGAGAAGAGTGCGTTTCCCTGCTCTGTTGATGTTGGGATTGGTCAATATGACTTTCTGTGGCCAATGGGATAGAGGTGGAGGTGGCAGTATGCTAGTTTGAAGCCAATCCTCAGGGAGCATCATGTGTTTCAGCTATACTCTTGCACTAAGGATGTTATACATGAGAAAAACATGCCCCTTGTAGTCAGCAAGGAGGATAGGAGCTGTGACTGCATTAGAGTCAGGCAGCATGGCAAGGAGGGCCTGGGGTGGCAAAACTCTGTGGAGCTGTGGTCAATGACTGGAGTCAGCAGTGCTGCTGGTGGGTCCTGAGTGGATTGTTCTTATGGCTGGGTCTTCACTACATCTTCCTGCCCTTGTTGTCCACCTAAGTCTTTTTGGCCAGGTCTTCCATGATTCTGAGTCATTTGATATCCTTTGGGTAAACTCCCTTCCACTTAGATTGACCAGAGCTATGTTGTCACTTTGCAACCAAAAACTCTGGCCAATACATCATGAATTGGAAACGAACCTGGTTTTCTTATGATTATATCCCCTAGGTATGGCTTTGTGTACTGTATGTAACACAGTCCTAGATTGTCTTTGGAATTCTCCTAACCTCTATGAACAGTACAGCAGAGGGGTTCAGAGTGCTCCCTTCACACACAGGGTTTATTATCTGTGTCTGCAACTGATATCCTCTTGGGTGAGCCATTAAACCCCTCTGTGCCTGAATTCCCTTGTGTGAAACTCAGGATAAAAAGAATACTACAGTTTGTGTGCTGCTGAAAGGCACAATAATGTATATTCCATAATAAATTCTCATTATTAGTGTAAGTCATAGTGAGTGTAAGTAATAGTGTAAATAGCGGTTAGTGTAAGTGGTAGTACAGAGATGGTAATGATGACATGCTGCTCTTGCTAATATTAGTATCACCCTGTGAGGTAATAGTTACTTGTGGACCTTGTCTCAGCTCACACAGTGCAAATGGTAGACATGGAATCTTCCTTCCTCTCCTGAGTTCCAAAGCCTTTTGTGAGTTAAGATAATGCAGTGGTTCTGAACCTTTTATCCTACATGGATCGTGTGTCTACAGCACCCTAATGTCCATGCCCTGATTTTGAAAATGCTCTTTTTGTGCTGGGGTGACAGTATTCAAACCCATGTCCATCTTGGTAATCATTAGAAGTTCATGAAAGTGAAAGTGTCAGTCACTCAATTGTGTCTGACTCTCTGTGACTTTATGGACTGTAGCCTGCCAGACTCCTCTGAGATTCCCCAGGCAAGAATACCCGAGTGGGTTGCCATGCCCTCCTTCAGGGCATCTTCCAGACCCAGGGATCAAACTTGCATGTCTTATGTCTCCTGCATTGACAGGTAGGCTCTTTACCACTAGCACCTTCTGGGAAGCCCAAGAGCTCACGCCTCACCTCTATTTCTATTGTTCTATTTAGATATCTGCATCTAGATCCCTGGGGCTTCCCAGGTGGCACTAGTGGTAAAGATCTGCCTTCCAATGCAGGAGACATAAGAGACACAAGTTCGATCCTGGAGTTGGGAAGATGCCCTGGAGTAAGAAATGGCAACCCACTCCAGTATTCATGCCTGAAAAATTCCATGGACAGAGGAGCCTGGCAGGCCATAATCCACGGGGCCGTAGAGAGTCAGACATGACTGAGCAACTAAGCATGCATGCTATCTAGATCCCTACTTCTATATCCTTATTTGAGAATTTCTGAGGGTCACCTGTTGTTTCTGAGGGAGGTTGTGCTTTGGATGTTATAGCTCTTAGGGGTTGAGTGAAGGGAAGACTGATGAAGTTATTAGATGATCTAGTTAGTATGCTGGGGTGGTGTGTTGATGGTGGTGGTGAAAGGGGTGTCTTGAGCAAGCATCCAGGAAGATGCAGCCCTGGAGCCCCAGGAGGCAGAGGAAAGGCCTGGAGGGACACTAACATTTTAAGATGGAAGAGTCTAGAGAAATTTTTACTTCTTTTACCTAAGGCTCTCTCTGGTTCAAGAATGTTGTTTGTACTGAAATGTATGGTCATGGCCGTAGCTGTTCTCTTGCTCTCTGTACACCCCAAGCCTGACCAGTGCCTGTTTCATCTACACCCTGCTCGCATGACTGACCTTTGTACATGCTTGCTTCAGGTCCCAGCTTGTGATTGTTCTTATCAAAGAGGTGTGGGAGGTATGCCTTTCTACTGATTTCCCTGGTAACTGACCAGCCCATCTGACATCAGTTCCTCTATAACTGGTCTCCCTTTCTCCCTGGGAGTGAAGACTGCCACCATGTCCTGCCTGCTCTTGTCTGTACATGGTGGGGTGTTGCGCCAGGATTCTGCTTCAGACATGTAAGCTCCTCCATCCATTAAACTATTAATGTCTCTGTTACTGACTTCAGGCTCTTTGCTTGGTCTTCGAGCTGGGAAAGTGCAGGGCTTATTGGCCTGTAGGGTGCAGCCCAACATAAAACAAATATAGTAGGTTTAACACTCAGTCCCAAACTCAGCTGTGTGAAATATCACTTTATATCCTATAATTCAGAGTCACTTTTCCTCTGATAGAAAATTAATACTCAGCCATTCTGAGGATTCCCCCTTTTACACCCACCCCCACTCCCAGCCTCTGATGCCTCATGGACTTGGGTCCATGATCCAGGTATTATTCAGTGCCAAGTTTGGGACATGGTGAGAACTGGGGAGAATCTGAGTGATTGGTCATCATCTCAAAGTTGAGACATCTAATGTGTCTGTCCTCATGATCCTTTTGGGTGTTGGGACACTCTTACTTCCTGGATATGCCAGGGCCCTGAAAATATTTGCAGAGTCCAGGATGTGAACCTAGCGCAGCACTTCCTCTTAGGCTCTGACCTCCTCTTTGGTTTCAATGCCAGGAAGTGGGGGGTCTGGATGCCTGATGGTTTGGCCACAGCCTTCTTCCCGAATCTCAGAGAGTCCTTTTCTGGTCTTCTCCTTCCATGTTTCTCCATCCTCTTCAGTCTCTGCTGCACTTTTCCAACACCCCATCTCTGCTCTTCCACTTTTCTTCCTACTTCTTCTAGAAACTCTTGGAATTGTCCAGGGCTAATTTTATGTTTTGAACCGCATACCTTCCCTGAGGTGCTGAACAGAGAGCTACGCTATTAGCTTGAATAACGAGAAAAGGAACTATGGGGAATTCTCTACACTTACTGATTAATATGTCCAAAGATTTTCTAGCCACATGAGGGAAATTGAACACGATACTCTGCAGATTATTGGGAATTGGCTCTATTACTGCTTGTCAGTTCCTGGGCAGCTCAACTTGCAGTTCTGTGCCTCAGTTTCCTCATTTGCAAATACGTTTTTGCCAACTCTCTAAGCCCCAGGCACTGTTATGAAGATGAAGGGATAAAGAAGTATTAAAGTATTTTGAGAAAAGAAAAAAAATATTATATATAAAAATACTGTAGATGTCTGGAATTAGTAAATGAACTGCCCCCTCAGGACTCAGAGAACTGCTTGAAAATCTCGTATTGGCTGTAGTATTTTGATATTGAATTTGTAGAAAAATATAATCACTGAGGAGAGGATGAGAGATGGGAAGAATGAAAACAAAACCTCATACAAAAAGATAATAATGATGTTTCTCATCTCAAAACCATCTCCAAATTGCCTGTTTTCCTCCCATCAAACAATTGATGGGCAATGAGATTGTGCTTATTTGCAGTTAAAGCTATTGCAGTGCTGACAATTAAATGTATATGCGGAACAGAATAATGGAGCAGTCCCATTTTTATCACCAGAGTTAGCCATTTTCTCCACAGGGCACAAGGAATACGTGAGAGAGCTCTGCATTCGACACGATTTGCATGTAAAATTCGTCCTCTTTGCAGGCTTGGAAGTGCCTTGGTGGGGTCAGAAGTTTGCACTGGGTCACAGTGGATCTGCTGATCACTGCAGAGTCACTGTTGGCTGCTCTGATTTTGGCTCCATTCCTCTCCTCCTCATTCCTTTGATTCACTGAAGAAATTTCTGACCTGCAAGAGTCCTTCATGGCTGCTATCAGCCTCAGGCTGAGGGTGTTTTCAACCTTAGAGATTTCTCCACCCATGACCTTGAGACTATAGCCCTTTACATTGGAGACTAATAATGGTCACAAAAGCAGCAACAATGGGGAAGAGAGAGTAGAGAAGATACTGTTGATGAACCTGGGTTCATCAGCTCTTGTGACAAACAGTTGCTTCCTACCGCTGAGCTCCTATTTCTTTTTTGTTCTACCTGAAAACTTGCTTAGGTGCTGCTCAGATTTGCTTCACCACTGTAGATTAGCCTGGAAATATGTCTGTGGAAGTTACATACTCGAACAGTGGAGCATCTCAGTCACTGGGGAACAAATCAGTGTCTCCATGGCCCAGCCTCCCATCTTTCAGTGCAGTGGTCCTCAGAGTGTGGCCTTTGGACCAGCAACCTCAGTGTCACCTGGGAACTTGTTAGGGATGCAGACTCTTGGGCCCCACCCTAGACCTTCTCAGTGAGAAATGGAATGGAGCCCGATCATTGGTGTTAACAAACCCTCCAAGAGATGCTACTGTGTCCTCACATTTGAGAACTGCTGCCTTAGTGGGATGACTCTGAGCTGGCTTCCACACATTTTCTCAGATTGTCTAGATGGGGTTTGAGCCCCAGTTTCTCACAGTGGTTAGCTGGCCAGTACCATACCCTTCACTGACTCTTGTTCCTTCCCCGTCATACATTCCCTACCTCCTCATTTGTACTTCTGAGGATCACCTCCCCAATAAACTGCTGTCTCCAAAGCCTCTTCTCAGGGTCTGCTTTCAGGACATAACAAACTGAAGACAAAAACCATCTGCTGGAGGCCTACCATGTGTAGGGTGCTTTGTATATATAATCTAACTTAATTGTCACAGATGAGGAAACTAAGACTCAGCAAAATCAGTTAGGCTGTCTGGAGTCACCCTGGATGAGTGGTAGAGTCAGCTTTTAAATCTCTTCCTGTCTGATCCCAGAGCCCACACACACTGACCACTGCAAAGCCAAACAACTCATTATACTGGTTAACAGCTTGAATTCTGGGGTCAAATATTTGTGTGTTTGGAAACCAACCCTACCGCTTCCTGATTATGTCAACTTGGAGAATTTTCTTCATTTCTCTGAACCTTAGTTTCTTCTATGCAAGGACAAGGTTGGCCACCTCCCAGTATACAAACAACAGTATTCATAATACTGTGTACACAGAACACCGTGGCGGCTAAATATTTCATTTGATCTTTACAATACCTTGAGATAAGTGTCCTCTTCATTTTAAAGAGAAGGTAGCTTGCGTTTGCTTTCCCAATTCTCTGCTGGTGGGTCCCTGAAAACCTTCAAACAGTTCTTGCTTAATACAAATATGAGTGTGTTACAGTTCATCAGGAATATTCTGGTGAGAGGAACACCAGGAGGAAAGTCAGTACTTAGGAGCATCATGTGAGTTTAGCAGGTAGCTGTCAGGAGCACCATTCGCAGGGGACTTAGCACTGCTGTTTATTCCAATAGAAGCATGAGCCCAGGAAGGAGGGATAGGAGTTGGAACTGAAAGTGACCTTCAACATAACCTGGTGTTGTTATTGTTTAGTCGATAAGTTGTGTCCAACTCGATGTGATCCCATGGACTGCAGCACACCAGGCTTCTCTGTCCTTTGCTGTCTCTGGGAGTTTGCTCAAACTCATGTTCATTGTGTTGATAATACACTAACCATTGACCTAGTGTAACTGCCTGAATTTATGAGTGAGGAAGAAGATACAGAGAATGTAAGCAGTTTGTCCAAGGTGATATTTAGAGCAAGCCTCAGTGGGACTGTGGGAAAGATATACCAGGAGGGCATCCTGGCTCTTTTTCTTGGGTTATATCTAGGCCACAAGACCTACTTCTACTGGGTTGGTAATAACAGTTATCAAAAATCCCAACATGTCAAAGAGCAGATATTGATGGCTACAAATCTTCTTTTACTGCCCTTGTTCCCACCTCTAAAATCATTCTAAAAAATAACTCCTGGAATTCAAAGGGCCCAAAAACCCCACTCACATGAGCCTCAGTGCTTCCTGGTATAAACTAGACACCATGATATCAATTCCTTTTCAGGGTGTCCAGAAGTTCCTTTTTCCCTGAAAGAGAGTCTAGTGGCTTCTTTCTGCTTTTCCCCAGCCATTCAGAGATTTGGTAAATTCTCCAGAATTTCCCCCAAGTTGAAGAGAAGTAGGTGACCTGAAGTTCAGCAGAGTCCTGTCTCATTGTTATGCTCAGAGGTTCTGAGCAGATATCCAACTCCCAGCTCTGTCTGATGAGGGCCTGATTCCCAGAAGGGCCACATTTGTTGGTCACACTGATGGGTGAGCCCTGGAGAGGGGCCAGCAGCAGGCATGCTGGTTCCCTGCAAACACTGACCAGGCGTCTCCCCTCTTTCAGGCAGGCAGGATCATAGGATAGAGAGGTGCCAGATGCTCCAGAAAACAACAGGACCCTATCCTCCCATGGCCCAGGCAAAGTGCTGCTCAAACTCAATCCATCCCAGTTACCTTCCTTACTCCCTTTTGGGCCTTGAGCAATAACAAAGTTTCCAAAATATTCCCAGGGCCAGGTTTACTTCAGTTGGGTTGTCAAAGCCTAATGAATTCGTTCTAAATCATGATATAAGTTGGAACTGCAGCACTGAAATTATTAATTTAGTTATGTGCTGCACAGAACTATAAAATACACTGAAAATGTAAAGATGGTTAAAGCATCTTATCCATATTAAACAAAGTCACTGAAATTTGAAATATACTTCTACTAACAAAGAATAAAAAATATAATATTTCTAGACATAAGCATATATTATGTTATATATATCATCAGAAATCTCACTGGAGAGAGGGGTAAGGAGCTGTAAGGGTGTACTTTAGCTGGTATGGGGATGGGGTTGGTCACGATATGAAATATTATTAGATGCAAACAAAGTAAGAGCCATTTATGGCTTCACTATTTATAAATGTGACCAGCCCTTCTTGAATCCATTTCTATTTCCTGCCTGCACCTTCTCCAGGGGGTAATGAATTCCACAAATTTATTACCTGCTGTGTGAAGTAATACTCCCGTCAACACACCGGGAAACCAGCTCTTCCAACCAGGCAAGGTGAGTGAACTCCCTGCCAGTGATTTCTGCTTATTAAGTATGGCAGGGCCATTTGTGAGGCGGAGGAATTTTCTGACAAATTGTGTCATTGTGAAGCATCATTCTCCTAAATTATGTGACTATGCAGATTTAGGAAGCTTGAGCAATTGGTATAATTTTATCTTACGGCCACTGAATTGTATTTCCATCTTTGGAATGACTGCCAGAGAGCATAGAGAAAATTTATGGCACCTGTAGCTTGTGGGTAGGGTTTCATAGTCTGCATTTTCTTATGAGTCTCATTTGTGACCCTACTTTGTGTTTTTCCTTTCCTTTTTCCCTGACACTACTTTGAATCTGTGTTATCTTACTGTATTGTATGCATATTCGTGAAGCACAGTAAACCCTTTTTGAATGTGAGATGAGGAATTGACAAAGCAGAAACAGATGCAGACAGACATGCACAGGCTGAGGGAGAGAGGGACATGGAGAAGAGTTTAGGAAAAAGAGAGGGGAACATGGATGGGGATGGAGAGGAATCCAGGAGGGGAGACTCGAATAGTATGGACTTCCATGTGAGATTTATGGAATTTCTGTGACTATTCACCTCATAAACATCGTCAATAGAGCATTTTCTGTTGATAGTTTCAAAGTTTCATGTTTCAGTTAATTGATCTCTGAATATTAGCCAGCAAGAAATATAATACATTAATTACTCAACCAAACAACAAAAGTCATCAGTGGTCCTGTAGAAGCATAAGACATGCATCATATTTCAGTTTTTTTTAAAGTTGTCAGATTTATTTAGGTTTTAGCTTAAAAAATAGCTAAGCTGCAGCAAATGGCATGTCATCTGAGACTTTGAAACTGCAAATCTCACAAGAGCAGTTCCAGGAAGAAAAGGTGCAGTGTATAGATCAGATTCAAAGAAGGAGATGGGAGTCTAAACAGTGAGGCTGTTTAGATTTAAGCTTTTTTTGATAAAGTAGTTCTTTATCATTTCAGTTTCCTTTGCCTTTCCTCTGCTTATTGGGATTTCTTTTTTTTTTTTTGGCTGCACTGTATCTTTGTTGCTACACTTAGACTCTCTAGTCATAGTGCATGGGCTTAGCTGCCCTGTGGCATGTGAGATTTTAGTTCCCTGACCAGGGACCGAACCCATGTACCCTGCACTGGAAGGTGGATTCTTAACTACTGGACCACCAGGGACGTCCCACTCATTGGGATTTTCTTTCCTGATCCTTTTCTTCCATAGTGTCCTCAGCCCTACTAATCAGACTTCTCTCTTTCCTTCAAGATTATGTGCCAGGCCACCCCCTTTTGATGTCCCAAGAAACTCTGTTCTGTCTACTTTATTGTGAAGGGCAGTTTGGCTCCCTGCAGCCTACTAGACTCTAGGCCTTCCTTTCCTTATTCAGAGATTTGTCAATGTGCAACAAAACTCATCTTACTGGTCATGACTCTTGTTTGTAAACAACAGAAAATTACTCTGGCTAATCTAAGCAGGAAAGGAATTTGTTGGAAGGCCATAGTAACCCTCAGAATCAAAGGAAAAGGTATAGAACCAGGATCAGAAAATGGGCAGGATCCAAAGAAAGCTTAGCAAGCAAGAATGCTGCCAAGGTCATACACAAGAGTGGTCTGGTTGGGATGCTCCTGTGGGCACCACTGAAGACGCACAGCTTGCTGTCAGTGGTGCCGCTGCCCCCATATGCAGTGTGACAGCTGCTGCATCCTTGTTTCCATTATTGCAAATGTGTGCTTAGTCACTCAGTCATATCCGACTCTTTGTGAACCCATGGACTATAGCCTGCCAGTATTTACTCCAACACGCAAGGAAATACTGAAAACAAGGAACCAAAAAAGGGGAAATGTCCCCTGAAGTCTTCAGTGCTGGTTCTCATCATTTAGCGTCACATGGGGCCCTGAAGGATTTATCCATTACTCTGAATGAGATCAGAATTTGTTTGTAGGTTTCAATGAGATGGGGGACATTACCTACCTTGTATTTAATAGAATTATTTGGATTCTGTGTTGAGAATGGATTTCAGGGACACAGAAGCAAAAGGAAGGGAGACCAGTTGGGTCTTTCTTTAAACTTTTTGGGAGAAGGGCATCCTGTTATTCTGTTGGGACTTCTAACAGTGTGATATGCCTCTTTCGAATTCTGGTGCTGCAGAAGACTCTTGAGAGTCCCTTGGACAGCAAGGAGATCAGACCAGGCAATCCTAAAAGAAATCAACCCTGAATACTCTTTGGAAGGACTGATGCTGAAGCTGAAGCTCCCTTACTTTGGCTACCTGATGAGAAGGGCCAACTCATTGGAAAAGACCTTGATGCTGGGAAAGAGTGAAGGCAGGAGGAGAAGAGGATGACAGAGGATGAGATGGTTGGATGGCATCACTGATTAAATGTACATGAACTTGAGCAAGCTCTGGGAGATGGTGAGGAACAGGGAGGCCTGGCATGCTGCAGTCCATGGGGTCGCCAAGAGTCGGATGTGCCTTGGTGTCTGAACAACAATAACATGTGCTTCTATCCTACTACTCTCCTCTCTAACCAGGCTTTTTTATTGACTTTCAAATATGATATGCCCCATTTAAAAATAGCCATTTTGCATCTGCTTTCATTTATCTTTGATGATTTCCATGCACTTTTGGCCAATTTCCAGTCTGGCTGTAGGAATCAGTGTCTTAGGCAGTCAGGCCTGCCATCTTGGATATGGACTAAATGGGTGAAAAGGATCCTTCAGCATCAACTCAGCCAGCGAAGAAGCCGATCTTCCTCTACACATAGATGTGAAGGATGACTGTTTTGGAGACATACAGTCTCTTTGCTGCTTGCCTCATGGCTCCCCTTATTAGATGTTTATAAATTTAGTGTATAGAAGTCTTAGCTCAGCAATGATTTGAGAACCTTCCAGTCCAGGCATTTTAAAACAGCCAAGTACCTATGAATTATTGTTTGCATAATATTTAACTCAAAGTATACATTTTAACCTTGAGTCCCTTGGCTGGCTTCCCACCTGCTAGTCTTCATCTGTGCACTGACTGAGCAAATGAAAATTGACTTGACTTCTCACAAGTTCTGTCCTTTCTCCCAGTGCTGGCTCTGCTTATTCTCTTCATTGTGTCATTCCTTTATTTGCTGAATTGGCCTAGTCTCTGGATGGTAAGAAATGTGACCTTCATAAGAATGTCATCAGCTTTCACATTAACTTACTGTTCCCCAAGTTTATATACTCAACAAATATTTATTCCCTTGAATTTTTATCTTCATAACTATCCTGAGAGAAGTAGATGGAGAGCCAGTTAATACTTATTTTGTTTGCTTTTTTATTATTTAGAAGAGTTATTCAAGTAATTTTGATGACTTAAGAAACTGGTTGCAGGGACATGAATCAGGAAGAAAAGGAGATGTCTAGGCATCTATCCTGGGATAAAATCATTTCCAACAAGCCCAGAGCTATTCCTCATGCAGCCTTGCAGTAAATCATTGCTTTGTGTTGTGGACAGCAGTGATGGTTTGTCTTCTGTGGAAAACTGTGTTTACAAATAGAGGCCTTGCTTCCTTTCAGGTTATAGTGGGGCACTTACTTCACCTTTTTTCAGCCTTTAACGCCTCAGTTGGTTCTGCCCTGTTGCAGAGACCGCTGCCTTTTCTTTGCAGATAACACTCTATATCATTTATTTATTCTGTCTCCACTGCCACCACCATTCCTATCCTAGAAAACCACAGTAGCCTCCTAAATATCTCCTGTATCTACTCTTGCTTACCTTTAAGCTCGTTAGTCATGGTTATCTTCAAATATGTAGATAAGATAATGTTATTCCCCAATGGCTTTCCATGTAACAGAGGATAAAATGGGAATTTTCTACTGCAGTCCATCAGACACTACACAGTGGCACCTTCCCTCTCTCTTCCCACACGGTTCTGCTGCCTGGCTCACTCTGCTCAGCTCACTGCCCCTTTTTTAGTGTCAGGATTCACCAAATTCCAGGGCTTCCCCAATGGCTCAGTGGTAGAGAATCCATCTGCAATGAAGGAGACACAGGAGACATGGGTTTGCTGCTTGGGTCAGGAAGATCCCCTGGAGGAGGAAATGGCAACCCACTTCAGTGTTCTTTCCTGGAAAATCTCAGGGATGGAGGTGCCTGGTGGGCTGCAGTCCAAGGGGTCACAAAGAGTCGGACACAAATGAGACGCATGCACATTTCACCAAGTTCCTCTCCATCTTAGTGATTCTGCACTGCTATTTCTTCTGTGCCAGGAGTTTTCTTCTTCTGGTTATTTGTGTGGCTGGCTCCTTATCAGCCTTCAGGTCTCAGTTAAGTTACCTCTTTGGAGAGTTTTCTCTGGTCCTCTCATGTCTCCTGTTATTCTCTGTTATGCTTTCCTATTTATTTCCTTCTTAGTGCTTACTATAAGCAGTAATTATTTGGCTTATTGGCCTGTTTATTTTATTGCCTATCTCCCACTAGACTGAAATGATAGCTGGTAAGTTTTATAGAGTACTTGCTGTGTGCCAGGCAGTGGTGTTTAACATGAATTAATTTGTTCATTATAATGATCCTATGAGGTAAGTACTATATGATCACCAGTTTACAGATGGAGAAACTGAGGTACAGAGAGGTGAAGCATGTTGCTCCATGTCACACAGGCTGGAAAGTGGCAGAGCCAGGATGTGAACCCAGGTGGCCCAGCTCCAGTGTTCCTGCTTCTCACCTCAACGCCCTGTTGGCTCCACGGTGGCATGTTGCTTTTTGACCATTTGCGCCCAGTGCCAGAATGGTGCCTGCTGTGTGCTATGATAAGCCTGTTGGGTAGGTGAGAATCAACCATCTCTGGTGGACCGCTGAGTCAGGGCAGAGGGAGAGATGAACTTCCTCTGTAAGGAGCTGTAATGGTTGGGAAGGAAAAATGACTGAGCCAGCTCAGCATCCATCACTCAGATTTCTCTCAGATCTCAGCCTCTACTGTTCCTACCTGGGGCCCCATGTGTGCAAATTAGTGGTAAAAAGATGGTTGACCCACAGGTGTGTCATAAAATGGTGGTACAAGCTATATTTCCTTGGGGGCACCTTTAACAGAGGATATCAGCTTTCCCTGGTCTCCTCCTCTCCTCCTTTGCTACAGACCACCATCACGAAGATTTGGGGCATCAGTGGAGCTGCCAGAAAGTGGCAGCAGTGATTGATGGAGGTTCTGGTGAGGTCATGTGAAACAGAGAGCTCCTGCAGGCTGAATGAGTCGTCTGTCAGCACTTCCCTGCACACATTTCACTGTGTGTATTTGTGTGTGTGTGTATTTGTGTTTATATATATTTGTAGAGTCTGAGATCTAGCATTAAAAGTCAGGACTAGATTCATTCATTGGCCTTGAATTAATATTGTTAATATGACGTCAGTGATGCCACTTCTGGTGAAAGTGAGAAGTGTTAGTTGCTCAGTTGTGTCTGACTCTTTGCCACCCCATAGACTGTAGCGCACCAGGCTCATCTGTCCTTGGGATTCTCCGGGCAAGCACACTGGAGTGGAAGACATTCCCTTCTCCAGAGGATCTTCCCCACTTAGATCCCACTTGGGATCTTCTTTAATCCCACTTAGGGATTGAACCCGGGGCTCTTGCATTGCAGGCAGATTCTTTACCATCTGAGCTACCTTCTTTAACTCCATAAACATCTATTCAGTAGACACTTATTGGCAGTAGACACTGCCAATTCAGTAGATATTGTTTGAGGCACTGTGATAAGTACTGTTGATACTGAATATCAATGATCCTTGGCTTTGGGGAGCTTACAGTGGAGCTTAAAATGTAGAAGATATGAACGTGTAAATAATTAATTACAAAAATGTGATAAGTTATAAGGTAGAGGGAAGTACAGAGTGCTTTGGGATTCCTAAGAAAGCAGCACTTAATTCAGACTGAGGACGTGAGGCAAAGGGCAGAGAAAATATCCCAGAGGAGATGACAGTTGATCTGAGTCTGAAAATGTGAGCAAACTTGGACAGACAGGGAAGAGGGTGAGGGAAGAGGACGCGAGTCTGAGCAGATGCACCAGTGTGTACAGAGTCACTGGGAAATGAGAGAGGGTGGGAAACCAGAGGCACGGACAGACGTGGGAGAGTGATATTGAGATGTGACAACTTACAGGTAGGTGGGAGTCAGATCATTGGCACTTTAATGGGTTTAGATTTTATCCTGAGGCAGTGAGATCCACTGAATTGTTTTAGACAGAGAAGTGCTATTATTAGGTTATATTGTAGAAAGGCCAGTGTGGAGAATGGCTTGACGGGAACTGAGACTAAAATTGGAGGCCAGTTAAGAGACTGTTGCAGCAACTCAGATGAGAAAGAATGAAGTGTGAACTGAGGCAAGGTCAGTGGGCTGGAGAGGAAGGGAGTGATTCTAGACAATTAAGTAGGTAGAATCCACAGGACTTGGTGACTATTTGGATGTGGGATTTAGTGGAAAGCAAGTTTCTCACTTGGCTGACTTGGTGGTTGGGTGGTGTCATTTACTTAAATAGGAACTAGAGAAGGGGGAATAATGTGTGTGCGTGTGTGCATGCGTGTGTTTAGAGAGATAATTTCAGTTTTGGACATGCTCAGTTTAGATGCCTGTGGATCATTCCAGTGGAGATACCTAGTAGGGAGGGCTATAGAACTGGCACATAGCAGAAACTCTTTATGTATTTATCATATGAGTGAAAATGGTAAAGCTCTGGGGTGCAAGGATAGATGTGTTAGTCATCACAACACCTTCTTACCTTTATGATCATACAGATGGTAGTTGCTTTCATGGGAGTTGCTAGAGTCATCTAGCAAGAGTATACAGTAAAGCGATGAGCTCTCAAGTGGTCATAATTTAAGGTATCAGGGAACAGTAGCCTGAAAAGGAGACATAAGGAGCTTTCAGAGGTAGGAGAAACTCAAGGAGAGAGAAAGGATCAAGGAGTCAGTGGGGCAGATGCCAGAGAAGGAGCCATAGCTGATGGAGAAAAGTCATGAACTGGAAAGGAAGAACTGGAAAACTCCCATTTAGTTTACCAGTTAGCAGAGACATTGGCCGGAGAAGTTTAATACTGAACTTTCACCATGTGTCAGGCATGTGTGATATACCATGCATACAATGGCACAAATATACTTCAGATGGGTTTCAGTGAAGTGATGGCAGCTGAATCCAGATTGTGTTGAATTGATGAAAGGATAGTTGGTGAGAAAGTGGAGAGACAAGTATAGAGGACACTCCTCCGGGAGGTGTCTGTGGGGGGAGGAAAGAGACTGATGAGAATCAGAGGGATGTTGTCTCCAAAGAATTTCCCCTTCTCTTCCCTTCCTTTTACATTACATTTCATTTCTTCTTTTCATTTTCTCCCTCTTTTCCTCCCTCCCTCCTTGACAGGGTAAGTTCCTTGAGAAAGTGGGAAAGGTTGGGATGGATAGAAAGATTAATCCTGGACAAGAGGAAAAATCCATGATGGAAACAGAGGTGTGGTTAAGAGTGGAGACGAATCTTGTTGTTTATCTATTTTATATATCGTAGTGTGTCTCTGTTAACCCGAAACTCCTAATTTATCCTACTTTATAACACAGGGAACTATCATCAATATCTTCCATGATGGAAAAGAGTCTGTGAAAGGTATATGTATCTAAATCACTTTGCTCTACACCTGAAACTAACACAACATTGTAAATCAAATATACGTCAATTAAAAAAGTTAAAAGAGAAAGTCATGCAAAAGACAAAAAAAAAAAAAAAAGAGTGGAGGCGAAAAGGTGGAGATCAGCTAGAGAATGAACGGAGTTTTTTCCTGATGTCCTTGTTTCTGTCTCTGCCCAGGAGTCAGGGCGATGGCGAAACAGGGGACTTAAAAAGGGAGAGAAAGCTTAGAAATTGTTGAAGTGAGGATTGGGAATGGGACTCACTGAAGGATTGCAAAGCAGCACAGAAAGCGGAGACCTCTGACTTTATGCCTCCTCGCTCTCCCAGTGTATGTGTATATGTGTGGTTCTCCCTCTAATGGTCCTGATGTGGGATGGAGAGCGGGTGAGGGGCCCTGAGCCAACCTGGGGATTCACTCAACATGTCTGACAGACTCTTCAAAGTCTAATCCTTAGGTAAGACTCTCAAAGATGAGTTGAAAAGAATTGCAAGCATACTGCCAATTTGTAGGACTAAAACTTTGCTGAAATAATAGAGTACCTCACTCTGTTCAAAATCCAAAAAACCCAGCTACTGGGTCACTGCTTTAAGACAGCCAGATGGTAGAATTCAACACAGATGTCTGGAAAACCCAGAAAATGAATGGGTAGAAGTGAGTGGTGAGGTGACTCCACTGAGTAGGAAGAATGAACTAGAAAGCAATGAAATGTGGGGAATCTGGCATTCTTATAATTACTTATGATATACATTAACTTACTTTGTGGAGGCACCAAGATATTCCCCCTCACCCCAACCCTGAGTTTTCAGTTCTATAATAAAGAGGATCTGATGAGAGAAGTAACACAGCCAGGGAAATGTCATAGACTCAAGGGCACAGCCATTGAAGATGAAACTCCTCTAGCTTTTTTAGGAATTCATCAAATAGGAGGAAGACTGGGGGCCTCTGTTTTTTTTTTTTCCCCCTAGCTTTATTGGGATATAATTGACAAATAAAATCATAATATACTTAAAGTGACAACATGATGATTTGACATATGCAAATATTGTGAAAAGAGTCCCGTGATCTACTGTCTTAGCAAATTTCAATGTACAGTAAGTAGTATTACCTGTAATCACCATGCTGTGACAGCGGCCTCAGAATTTAATCAACTGTAATTGAAGCTTTGTACCCTTCGACCAACTTCTTTCCATTTCCTTCGCTTCCTCAGCTCCTGGCAACCACATTCTATTCCCACTTTCTGTGAGTTTGACTTTGTAAAAAAAAACAAAAAGTGTCCACATATAGGCTTCCCAGGAGGCGCTAGTGGTAAAGAATTTGCCTGCCAATACAGGAGACACAAGAGATGCAGGTTCGATCCCTGGGTCAGCATGTCCACATATAAGTAATGCCATGCAATATTTGTCTTCTTCCATCTGATGTTTCACTTAGCATATTGTCCTTCAGGTTCATTCATTCTGTCACAAATGGCAGGATTTCTTTCTTTTTTAGGGATGAATGATATTCCATTGTGTGTATGTACATTTTAAAATCCATTCATCTCACAGAGGAAACCAGAATTGAAACAGACACGTGTACCCCAATATTCATCACAGCACTGTTTACAATAGCCAGGACATGGAAGCAACCTAGATGTCCATCGGCAGACTAATGGATAAGAAAGCTGTGGTACATATACACAATGGAATATTATTCAGATATTCAAAAGAATGCATTTGAATCAGTTCTAATGAGGTGGATGAAACTGGAGCCTATTATACAGAGCGAAGTAAGTCAGAAAAACACCAATACAGTATACTAACACATATATATGGAATTTAGAAAGATGGTAACTATGACCCTATATGTGAGACAGCAAAAGAGACACAGCTGTAAAGAACAGACTTTTGGACTCTGTGGGAGAAGATGAGGGTGGGATGATCTGAGAGAATAGCACTGAAACAGGTATGTTATCATATGTGAAACAGATCACCAGTTCAGGTTCGATGAATGAGACAGGGTGCTCAGGGCTGGTGCACTGGGACGACCCTGAGGGATGGGATGGGGAGGGAGGTGGGAGGGGGGTTCAGGATGGGGACACATGTCACCCATGGCTGATTCATGTGAATGTATGGCAGAAACCACCAAAATATTGTAAAGTAATTAGCTTCCAATTAAAATAAATTAAAAAAACAGACATGCATTAAGCACAAGTTAAAAAAAAAATCCATTCATCTGCCGAGGGATGCTTAGTTTTTTCCATCTTTTGGCTATTTTGAGTAGTGATGCAGTGAATACGAGGTGCAGATATCTCTTTGAGGTGGTGATTTCAGTTTCTCTGGATATATACCCAGAAATGGGATTTCTGGATCACATGGTAGTTCTAGTTTCAATTTTTTGAGGAAACTCCATACTGTTTTCCATAGTGGCTGCACCAATTTACATTCCCACCAACCACGTGCAAGGGTTCCCTTTTCTGTCCTTTCATGCCAGCATTTGTTACCTCTTATCTTTTCGATAATAGACATCCTAACAGGTGTGAGACGATATCTCATTGTGGCTTTGATTTGCATTTCAGGGAACCCTGGTTTCGATGCTGCTCTGAGCTTTGTTTCATCACATAGTTTAATGACTGTGTAAGTTGCCATAGAATTTTAGAACTGGAAGGGGTAAGTGTGCATTTGCATACCAATCATGGTTTTAGTCATAGCCCAAAGACAGCTGTATTTCCTTTTCATCTTACAGGGGACTGACTTCTGGTTTCTTGTGAACTTTCTGTAATGAGTTGTTGTTCAGTCACTCCGTTGTGTCTGACTTTTTGTGACCCCCATGGACTACTGCATGCCAGGTTTCCCTGTCCTTCACCATCCCCCGGAGCTTGGTCAAACTTGTGTCCATTGAGTGGTGATGCCATCCAACCATCTTGTCCTCTGTCATCCCCTTCTTCTGCCTTCAATCTTTCCCAGCATGAGGGTCTTTTCTAATAGTTGGCTCTTCACATTAGGTGGCCGAAGTATTGGAGCTTCTGTTTCAGCATCAGTTCTTCCAATGAGTAGTTGTGATTCTGCCTGATCCACCAAGTTCCACTATTTGCTTGCTCTCTAGGCTTAAGCCTGTTCTGCCCTGCTTGAGATGTATAAAAGTCTACTTTTTGCAAAATATAGGATCACCATAGGTGTAGTTGCAATGGCTCCTCCTGTATCCTTCAACTGAATATGAGTTTCTATCTCAGATAAAGGATGAAAGTAGGACTTGGGTATTTTCT
This sequence comes from Dama dama, assembly GCF_033118175.1. Classification (NCBI taxonomy): domain Eukaryota; kingdom Metazoa; phylum Chordata; class Mammalia; order Artiodactyla; family Cervidae; genus Dama; species Dama dama. The sequence continues at coordinate 38,241,009 of NC_083692.1, forward strand.
CCAGGGATACAGGTAAGGGTGTCGGGAAGTAGTGATTCCTCTGTGTGTGTTAGTTGCTCAGTCATGTCCAGCTCTTTGTGACCCCAGGGACTGTAGCGCACCAGGCTCCTTTGTCCATGAAATTCTCCAGGCAAGAATACTGGAGTGGGTTGCCATTTCCTTCTCCAGTGATTACTGTTAAGAGCCAAAAAGCTTATAGCTGTATTTACTGGTTTTATATCCTTCTGCTCACCTCAGCAGAGAATTGGGCTGATGATGTCATTTCTCATATAAACTCCAAGAAATTGACACTGTATCTGACTGCCTAGTAAAATGACTTCCATCAATCATTATCCCTGTCTAATAGCATTACAATGTTAAAAACGAATGTTCTCGCCAAAGACTTGGGATTTTTAATATAGTTAAGCGTTGGTCTGGGCTGTAGGTTCCCTTCCCTTCAACCCCCAGCTGAAATCTTGTTCTCAGAAGCTCCTCTGATCTGAACCGACCACGTGGAAGGCCCTTGGGGGAAGGGCACAGTGAACTGTTGAGTAACATTGCAGTAGGTGGCGCTCTTTCCCCTGAATCCAAGCCAGTTTCCAGTGCTGCTGCTGGCTAAAGGCTGTGTCACATTCCGGGGAAGCGTGAACTGAAATGAGTACCTAATATTAACGCATATATATGGAATCTAGAAAAATGGTACTGATGAGCCTATTTTCAGGACAGCAGTGGAGACTCAGACACAGAGAACAGACTTGTGGACGCGGGATAGAGGGATGGGGGAGGAGAGGGTGGGACAAACTGAGAGTGACGCTGAAACACATACATTACTATTCATAAAATAGATAGCCAGCGGGAATTCGCCGTGTGGCTCCGGGAGCTCAAACCTGGTACCCTGAGACAACCTAGAGGGTGGGAGGGGGTGGGAGGTGGGAGGGAGTTTCAAGAGGGAGGGGACCTATGTCCAGCTGTGGCTGATTCATGTTGTACGGCAGAAACGAACACAAAACTGTAAAAACAATTATCTTTCAATTAAAAATAATAATAAAAAAGAACTGAAATGAGGACCTGCCTGAAATCTATCAAATGCCAGATTTCCCCCCAAGCCTCACAGTACGGATGGTTGAATTGCAAGCAGTGATTAACTATGTAGGTAGATTAATAAACAAATCTAGAGAGTATTTATACAGATAGCTTCAAAATTCAATTTCAGCCAAGGTAAAGCCTTAGCTCCCTATTTCTTAGAGCATTCTAGATAGAGATGCAATTTCATTCATCTAAAAATACAAAATTTATTCTGACATATATGAAACCTAAGATGCAACTTATCTTAATACACAATTTAGGTTTCATAAGATTTCTTGTTGCCTTTCACAGGCCTGGATGCCAGCTTCACAACCTGGCCATGCCCTATTTGAGATATTACATTTTACTGAGTTTCAGCAAGGCTATGTATAAACCTGTCTATAATAAATTCACTATTTTCAAACCATTGTTCAATTCCTGTTTTGAATTCTCCCTCTTTTTCTTTTTTTCCCCTTCTTTTTTTCCAGTTTCACCATTGGTTTGTGTTTCTAACTCTGGTATCAGGCAGGAAGTCTGGGTCAGGGATGATGTCAGTCTAGTGGGGAATGAATTGATTAAGAACCCAGATTTTATGTGTACCATTATTAAAAGATGGATCTTTTCCATCATGGTCCCTGGTGGTTCAGATGGTAAGGAGTATACCTGCAATGTGGGAGGCCCAGGTTCGATACCTGGGTCAGGAAGACCCACTGGAGAAGAGGATGGTTACCCAGTCCGGTATTCTTGCCTGGAGACTTCCACGGACAGAACAGCCTGGTAGGCTACAGTCCATGGGGTCGCAAAGAGTTGGACATGTCTGAGCAACTAATACGTGCATGTGCGCGCGCGTGCACGCACACACACACACACACACACACACACACACACACGCACTCCATGTTCATTGTAGAAGGGTTAGAAAATATACTCAGGAAAAAGAAAAACCCAAATCACCAAAATGGTAGCATTTTGGTATATTTACTTTTAGACTCCTTGTGTGTTTTTTCTCTGCTTAGATAAATCACAGCTCCCACCCCTCCACCCCCAATTAGACTATCAAAGTTCTGGTAGGAAACAGTAGTAGCACCCTGCCTAGGGCCTATTTTCAAAGGTGGGGCAGGTTCAGGAAAACTGATAAGGTCCCCTGGGCTATGGTGGGGAGCTGTTACTACTCCTTGACCTGACAGTTCTAAACTGGGGAGGTTAATGGGTGGGAAGGATGCAATCCATCCTTGCCCTTCAGCTTCTATAGAGTTCTATCAAGGAGGGGCCACAGCAGAAGTGCCAAGGACTGAGGTAAGTGAGGTCAAGGTATTTACTGGTAGGTAGCCTTGGCACTAATTGCACAGAAGCAATTCTGGGTCCACCATAATAGCATGATACAGCTCTTACTCTGAGTTCTGGTAATCTCTCCCTCCCCCGACCCCTTCAGACTCCTTACTCTTACTAGGCCCTCTATGATCCTCTGTGTGTGCATGGTTAGTTGCTCAGATCAGTTGTATTCAACTCTTGACGAGTCCATGGATTATAAGCTGCTCAGGCTCCTCTGCCCATGGGATTTTTCCAGGCAAAAATACTGGAGTTGCCATTTCCTCCTCCAGGGGATCTTCCTAACCTAGGGATTGAACCCACATCTCCTACATCGGCAGGCAGATTCTTTACCACTGAACCACCAGGGACTGGCAGACTATAGTCCTTGGGGTTGCAAAAGAGTCAGACATGACTTAGGGACTAAAAAAGCAAAAAATAAAAAAAAAAAGTTTCTGTGTCCCCTGTTAACTTCCCTGAACCTATCTCTCATCTTTGTAAATGAAAAGTCCCTTTATTAATCTTTTCTCTGGTACCTAGTTTGAGAATGCCATCTGTTGTCTGCCTAGATCCTGACCAGTACCCACAGTGTTCACCAGTTTTCACAATTTGTTAGTCATTATATATATATTGCATTCAGAATTTTTTTATTTTCAGTAATAAATCACTGACACATTTATTAAGCATTCAAGAACAGAAGTTACAAATTCCATTGTATCTTCAAACTAGGTTGCAAAACTACAAAAGATTCAGCCCCAATTTTGTGTACCTTGGAAAACAAATTCAAATGTCTACTGTGGTCTGTGACCACAATGGCTTTCAAAGCTACTGAAAAAATAAAAAAAACCCAAACAAATAAATATGTTTTTTTGAGCAAAAATGATTTTTGGGTAAAGCAGTATTAATCTTTAAAGATAAATACCTTATTTGGGACTTATGTCATTGTAGAACATGAGTTTAAATTTAATGATTTTAACTGTCAGTCATATTTTGATTATTGCTTCTACCTCATTCTCTAATTTCTCCCCTTCTGGAATTTCAGTGAGATGTATTTTTAATCTTCATACCTCTCCTATCCTCTTTCTTATCATTTCCATCTCTTTATCTCTCATTGCTACATTTGAGATGATTTCTTTACATCTATGTTCTCCTCAGCCATCTTTAATCTCTTTTATTTGCTGAATTTTACGTTTTCATATCTAGAAGTTCTGTTTGGTTATTTTCAGATCTGTCAGTTCTTTCTACACAGTTCATTAGGGTTCTTTCCTTAAGGTTTTAAGTCTTTCTATCATTTGAAACATAATTATTTCATAGTCTCTTTCAGGTTATTCTATTATTGACAAGAAAAATACATTTTTTGTATTTTTTGCAAAAATCATTTTTGCAATGGTTGTATTTTGTAATTTTTTATCGTGAGCTCATTTCAGCCAGAATATATTTGCTTGTGTGTTTGTATGCCTTTAGAATGTTTCTGTGTTTGGTGGTTTAGAAGGCTTGCTTTCAAACAGTTTTGTGTTTGCTTTTGCTGGGCTTGAACCCCCAAGGGTTTCACTTGTTTGGGTCTTAGTTTTTACATTAATTTCTTGTGTGAAGATTCCCACACCATCGAGTTGTATGAATTTAGACTCACATATATGTGTGGAACAGGCCTGGACCTGCTGTTTCTGGTGGGAGTTCTCCCTGAGCTGATGAGTGGAGCTCTTCTCCAGCCCCACTGCACTGAGACAGCCATTCAGGAGTCCTGGCTTTACACAGGGGTGAATAGGGGAGGGTTTCCGTTCCTACTCTCTGCATGGTACATTCCAAGACTAAGCTGCTTGCTCCTTTGTGGATGTTAAGCCCCAATCCTTGCTCGTAAGCTTATCACTTTGGCTTTATGCTCCTCCTTCATGTCTGGCTATTGGAGATTTTCCTTTCTTTTCAGCTCTGCTAGGTGTTCATTTCTTTTGGTTCTTTATTCAGTATTTCTGTGAGTTTTTACTGAAGTGAGGCTCTGTGTTCTGATGCTTTAGTATCCTCATGTATAGGTCATAACTTGGTTTTCTGCATAATCATTCTGATTTGGAAAGATGCCTATTCTGTATAGTTATCATCTCTAATAACTACTTGACAGAAAGGGTCTATTGTTCAGTCGCTGAGTCATGTCTGACTCTTTGTGACCCCATGGACTGCAGCATTCCAGTCTTCTCTGTCCTTCACTAACTCCTAAAGTTTGATCAAATTCATGTCTATTGAGTAGGTGATGCTATCCAACCATTTCATCCTCTGTTGCCCCTTTCTCCTCCTGCCCTCAGTCTTTCCCAGCATTAGGGTCTTTTCTAATGAGTCGGCTCTTTGCATCAGGTGGCCAAAGTATTGGAACTTCAGCTCCAGCAACAGTCTTTCCAGTGAATATTTAGGGTTGATTTCCTTTAGAATTGACTGGCTTGATCTCCTTACTGTCCAAGGGACTCTCAAGAGTCTCCTCTAGGACTATAGTTTGAAAGCGTCAATTCTTTGGCACTCAGCCTTCTTTATAGTCCAACTCTTACATCTGTACATGACTGCTGGAAAAGAAGAGTCTGAAATAGGTTGTAAAGGACTGTCTTTAGACTTGCATTTGTTGGGTTAACATACTTTTCCAGAACTTATGTTCTGGAACTTGAGCAAGTTACTTGACTTCTTCATGCTTCTATCTCCTTACCTGAAAGTGTAGATAATAATACATGTTTTTTGGCCGCTTTTCTAGTGATGCTGTAACAAGTTACTACAAATTTGGTGGTTTTCAAGCAACAGAAACGTATTCCCTCATACTTCTGGAGGTTGTAAGTATGAAATTAAGGTGTTGGTAGAACCAGACTCCCTCTGGAGGTTCTAGGAGAGAACCTGTTCTTTGTCTCTTCCAGCTCGTGGTGGCTGCAGGCATTTCTTTTTTTCTCTCTTTTAAAACTTTTAATTTTGTATTGGCATATAGCTGATTAACAGTGTTGTGATAGTTTTAGGTGAACAGAGAAGGGACTCAGCCATACGTATACATGTATGCCTTCTCCCCCAAACCCCCTCCCATCCAGGCTGCTGCATAACATTGAGCAGAGTTCCATGTTCTATAAAGTAGTTCCTTCTTGGTTATTGCAGGCATTTCTTGATCTGTGGCTGCATTGCTCCAATCTCTGCTTCAGCCTTCACATTGCCTTCTCTTCTGTGGGTCCCTTTGCCTGTCTCTCATTGTGTCTTGATTCCCAAGTAAATCATAACTGATGTTAGGCTCAGGGGAACAGCTCTTTCCCTGTGACCATTGCTTTGTGTGTATCAAGCAGGCACTGGTCCTAGGCTCCCAACAACATCAATATATTTCCTCATTTGTTCAATCCTGTAATTCATTTAAAATAGTTAGAGAATTGCTGTGCCAATACCTATATAAGAAACAAATGTATTAGAAGAGTTTGGGATCCATTTTCTGCTCTAGTCATCGCTCAGCCTTACCCAAGGCGGCAGCGGTCCAGTCCAACACTGTGCTCACAAGTTACTTGGATTAATCTTCATTTTGTTTTTATCTTCTTCACTACAGATATAGAATACTTGAAATACAATCAGTTCATTTGTTTTAGGCTTTTCTTTCCTGTTCCCATAATTGTTAATTTCATTTTGTTTTCTGAATATGCAGTATATTAACACATTATTGACTGGCAGAAACTAATGCCTGTGGCCAGCGATTTGTTCTGTAAGCGAATATTGAAAACACTGGTCAATAACGTTCTAGTAACAAAAAACCTATTAATATGTCTCTGGTCAATAAATTGTTAACATGCTTCCGTAAGTCAGAAACATACCAGAGGGTATGCTTAGAGAGATGTCACTCCCTTTTTCATCCCTTCTCTCTACCCCTTTCTCTCACCTTACACCTTATAAGTAACCAAATTTGTTATTTTTGGCTTCATCTGTCCTGTTTCTTTTTATAAATACCAAATACCCTTTCTTATTTCTTTTTCTTTCTTACACAAAATATGCTCTTTTGCTCTTTGGGAAGCTTCTTTCTTAATGGGAGAGGCAAGAAAGAAAGGATGAGATACCACTATTCACTATTTTCAGAATTCTTTTTAAGTTTGCCTTTATGCCTCTCCCAGCACATATTAAGAGTGAGGGCTCATCATCTCAGCTGACTGTGAATTATAAGGTGTATATGAATCACTTGGGATCTTATGGAAAGGCCAGTGTAGTAGTTCTTGGTTGTGGCTAAGATTCTATGTTTGGAATAAGCTCCCAGGTGATACTGAGGCTACTGGTCCTGGGTCACACGTTTGAAGCCAGACCCCAGACAACACGCGGTTGTGACTGCATCATAGGTGGTCTCCTTTGGCTCTCAGAGAACTTCAGACCACAGTTTAGAACTCAAAACACATACTTGTCTAAACCGTGTCTTGGTCCCCACGTAAATCATAACTGATGTTAGGCTCAGGGAAACAGCTCTTAGTTCCTTGCGTAGTTCAGGGAAGTTTATCTTTGTATGACCAGTGCTTCATCTTCAGCATGGAAGTGATAGTATGCTGGAGGAGATGCACATGGAATGCATTTTCACGTATCGGTGACGTATATCTTTCTTACTTATTTCTGTTCTGGTTCCCTTCCGACTTCTCTGTCCAATGGCTTCATAAACTGCTTTTTTTTTTTTAAAGAGAGTCAAGTTGTTTGAGCATGGATGTTAATTATTAAGCAACACACCAACTTTGTCCTAAAAGGAAAAAGATAGGGTGTGGCCTATGTTATGGTGTCCTATGACAAGGGGAATGCCATTTAAACTCAGATACTTAGGATCATCTGTGTCTTATTTCCAGTATTCTGGGACAAATACGGTAGTTTTGGGGCTTCCCTCAGTTGGTAAAGAATCTGCCTACAACGCAGGAGACCTGGGTTTGAATCCTGGGTTGGGAAGACCCCCTGGAGAAGGAAATGGCAATCCACTCCACTATTCTTGCCTGGAGACTCCCATGGACAAAGGAGCCTGGCAGACTACAGTCCCTGAGGTCGCAAAGAGTCAGACATTACTGAGCGACTAAACCACCACCACCACGGTAGTTTTAAACATCTCCATTTTCCCATTATTACACTTCTGCCTTCTTATACAGCCATTTAGCTCCTCCTCGGAGCCCTCCTCCAGCCCAGATCTTTTCTGGGAGTCCTTGGGGCCCATTTCAATTGTGCTCATACTCATTTGTTTCATACTCATTTGGGGGTTGACACCTGCGTCTCTTTCCTGGACTTCCTCACACAGATCCCACTTACACAAACACAATAAAACAGATAATCATACTTATCAATAAATAAATATTTGGAGGTCGTCAGCTGCCCACCAGTCCTGCAAATAAACTCCAAATGCCATTTTGGGCTAATTTTACTTTAACTTACTCTTATGACATTGAAAGAGTATTTCATTTATTTTTAGCTTTATTTTATTTTATTATTGTTATTTTTTGGTTGTGCCACTTGGCTTGTGGGATCTTAGTTCCCTAACCAGGGATCACACTCAGACCCCCTGCAGTGGAAGCACAGAGTTCTATTCACTGGACTGTCCAGGAGCTCCGTATTTGTAGCTTTAAACTGAGGTAGAGTTGTGTCCAGAAATGTATTGAGCGTGGTGTGTTTCATTCTAGGAAAAAGCTGTAGTGGTTATTCTGGGCCTATGGTTCCTAATTAGTGAAATCACTTTGGCACTTACCACCTCCCCCAACAAAAAAAAAAATCAAATTTATAGTAACAGCCAGTGCCTTTTTACTCTGGAATGAACCTTAAAGAAGATCACAAGACTGAGCCCCCTCTTACTGAATGGGGCTCTTCAGTCCTTTCTGGACAATAGTCATAATCCAAAATGCATCACATGTAATTTCAGCATCATTCAGCACAGCTGTCCGTCTGCCAGAGCAGAGCCTGCAACTGAGCTTCCATGGAGACCAGATCGTCCTCCTTTTAAACATGTCATGGGCAGTCAGCTGGAGGTCACTTGGAAGGGAGACAGGGGAGCTTGGTTTGTGTCCCTTTGTTCTTGGCTACTTACCTTCTCATAAAAATATATATTCAATTTACAGACGCACCGGCATAAGCTTCTCCAGCAAGTGCAAATATTTACCTGGGAGAAGAAAGGAAAATAATGTCTAAACCAGAGCTTTCATTTTCTGTTCGACTTTGATGTTACTTTTTTTTATTTGAAGTCCGAGGAGAATAACAAATTGAATTCCTTTTGTAAAAGTGAGACATGGCAAAGGTTGAATAAAAATTCAACTCAGTGTGAAATTTAGTCAAGGAGATAAATGCTGCCTTTCACTAATAGAAGGCATATGGTCTATACATAGTTTCCTTAGCATCATTTTTACAAAAATTAAAAACAATTTTAATTGAAGTATAGTTGACTTACAGTGTTGTGTTAATTTCTGCTGTACAGAAAGTGACTCAGTTTTATATATATAGGTATACATTCTTTATAATATTCTTTTCCATATGGTTTATCACAGGATGGTGAATATAGTTTCCTGTGCCTTAGCATCATCTTTAAGAATTTTTTTTTTTTGAGCAGGGCATGGGGGAAAGAGATTTATGTATGTATGACTGAGTTGCTGATTGACAGAGTTCATGAATGGGTCTTTTGAAGTGAGAACAATCTAATCCTGGAGCCACAGAACCACCCACAAATGTCACACTAGATTTCGGCTGTCAATATGCCTTCTTATTTTATTGCCATTTTCTTTTGCTCTTAGCTTTCATCAGCCATTGTTCTTCAAATAGTTGGACCAAACTAGCATGTTGTGAATACATTTTTTTTTTTCTATAGGCAGAGTTAAAGATTGATGTTTCATGTCTGTTAAACTCACTTTTAGGGAACTTTGTCATTTACGAATATATCCAGTGAAACTTTTTGTGCAGGAAAGTTACTCATACCACATGGATCTTGGAAGGCAGATCACTTGGAGGTTAGGTACCTTTGTCAACCCCAAAACTATTTCTCTTTGAAGTGATGTGAGAGAATGCCAGGATAAAGAGCTATTTAGGATATCTGCTGAGATTTCATTTCATAGCAATAGGAAACAAAACAAAACAAAACATGAAACCCTTGGGAAGTTTTGGTGCCAAATTCTTTGCATCCTTGTGACGCTAAGCCTCAATGTGCATAATCACCGGCATATATTAATAGAAGACTTCTAACTGCTGCTGGGACAGGTAAGGTCTGGGCTGTGCCAAGGCTGTGGGCTGCTGGCGTTCAGCCTGCCTGTGTGTCCTGTGCACTGCTGGGATGGGCTTCGAGCTGCTGGCCGTTTTATTTGGCACGAGGGTGTATCTTTTTGGCTGCAAGAGGAAGGAGGCCATTTTATGTGAACTGTGTTGGTGGTGGTGGTGAAAGTGGGAAGACAGAGGACCAGGGAGAAAGAAGGATCACATGTTGGACTGGAGCTGAGGCAGAGGGAACGGTCCTCAGTGCTCGAGCCCTGGGTCTGAGACAGCACGGCTTTTACTCTCCCAGCTCTGTGACCTGGGGCCAAAGAAGCATCTTCATGTTTCTTTTTTTGCAAACTTTTTATTTTGTATTGGGGTATGGCTGATTAGAGCTTACCGGGGGTGGGGGTGGGGGTGGGGCGCTAGTGGTAAAGACCTCGCCTGCCAATGCAGGAGACGTAAGAGAGGCAGGTTTGATCCCTGGGTCAGGAATATCCCCTGGAGGAGGGCACGGCAACCCACTCCAGCATTCCTGCCTAGAGAATCCCGTGAACAGAGGAGCCTGGTGGGGGGCAGTCCACTGGGTCGCACAGAGTTGGACGCGACCGAAGCGGCTTAGCACAGCACCTAGCTGGTTAACGATGTGGTGATGGTTTCAGGCGGCCAGCAGAGGCACTCAGCCATACGTATGCGTGTATCTGTTCTCCCCCAGACTCCCCTCCCATTTCTGTATGAGCTGCAACACGGCTCTGGAGAGTGGGAACACGGAAAATGGGAAGAAATGTGTCATGAGGAGGGGATGGTGACCTAGAAGCAGGGAAGGTTCCACCCTCATGAGGTCTCACGGTGGGCACGGGCAGCAGCGGTGCTGGGGCTGCTGCTTGTGGAAGGAGCTACAGAGGGGGTCTGGAGAAATAGAGGGAAAATAGGGCTGCTGTCACGTGGGGGCCGCAGCGGACAGGTTGTTTTCTAAGTGTGTGTGAGGTATCCTCAAGAGGCGCAGGGATAGAGCTGGCAGAAGCCTGCAGGGACTTGATCATTGGAGCTGGGAGCTAGGTTAGAAGCTAGAAGGCTGGTTAGAAGCTAGAGAGCTTCTCAGGTGGCTCAGCAGTGAAGAACCTGCTGCAGTTCAGGAGACGCAGGAGACACGGTTCGATTCCTGGGTCAGGAAGATCCCCTGGAGGAAGAAATGGCAACCCACTCCAGTATTTTGCCTGAAAAATCCCACAGACAGAGAAGCCTGGTGGGCTACTGTCCATGGGATAGCAAAGAGTTGGGCACGACTGAGCACACACACACAGAGGTTTAGAGACATTAAAATTTGGGTATTTGTCATGACTCTGTGCTCACAGCCTGGTGAAGCTCGGGAATATTCCACTTATATTACCCAAAACTTTCTTTTTGCTAGCAATGTATCAATGACTAATGTTAGGATTAGTGAAATTTATTCTCTAAGTGAGTAGAAATCACAAAGAGCCTATGGAAATTATTATAAGGGTATGTGCCCCTAGTCTCATATCCTCTTGGCTCACTTTTCTATTCTAGTTGTTGCTGTGACAACCAGCTGTGCTCAGGTGTAACCTGGTCACACCTCACATCAGTTGCATCATTTACCAGTTGCTCTCTGTCCTGGGGTATCTCTGCTCACATCACCTGGGACACCTACAGAGATCTTCTCAGTCATTCTGATGCAGCCACATACTCAAAAGTGTGATGGTAGGACCCTGTAGATATGTCTGACTCTTTGTGACCCTGTGGACTGTAGCCCACCAGGCTCTTCTGTCCATGGAATTCTTCAGGCAAGAATACTGGAGTGGGTTGCCATTTTCTTCTCCAGGCAATCTTCCTGACTCAGGGATTGAACCAGGGTCTCCTGCATTGCAGGCAGATTCTTTACCATCTGAGTCGCCAGGGAAGCCTATAGATAACCCATGACCAATGGGTAATGGGAGCATATGAATAAATTCTCTCATCTTTTTTCCTTTGTGGGGATAATTCTGAAGCAGTTCCTACGTGGCTCTTCTGAGTGTCCCCAGGAGGAGAGGACCCCAGTTGCCCAAGAGAGGACTGGAGGACTAGCTTAGTAACACACCTTATTTTTACTTTTCCTCCTTCCATGTTTCACTCTTCTCAGCCTCTCCACCCACACTTCTGTTCCCAGAAGTCCTTGTCTCAGGCTCCACTTTTGCAGGGAGCCTAGTCTAGGACAAGGTGAAAGAGCTCTACATGCACTGGAGTTTTTCTTACTTTCTTACCAATGCCATCCCTGGATAGAGGTGAGAGTTGATGGGGAAATGGGCATGTCCAATTTCTAATGGATAGCAGAAATCTGTTATTGTCAAACGCAGTGAGGACTAGAGGACTAACTTGGTATGATCTAGGGACTATTTTTATTTAGAAATCACTGAGACAGAGCCTTGACATTAACGAGTTCACAAATCCTTTGGGGAGGCAAACGTGTTCATAATTTACAGAGTAGAGAGTGCTGAAGGGAGGATTAGCATGTGTTAAGTGTGTAGGGACTTTTCCCTGGTGGTTCAATGGTTAAGACTGTGTCTTCACTGTAGGGGCTGGGTTCAATCTCTGGTTGGGGAACTAAGATCCCATGTGCCATGTGGCATGATCTTAAATAAATAAAATAACAATAAGAATAATAAAGTATTTTTTAAAAATGAAATGCTAGAAAAAAAAGAATGAAGAGAAAGGAACAGTTAATTTTTATTGGAAGTGAGACGGGTTGGGGTCATGGAGGCCTCCAGAGAAGAGAAGATATTTTATCCGGACCTTGAGAGATGAAAAGGCTATTGAAGATAGTGAATTGAAGAGCTGGAGAAGCTTGAAAAGGATCTTCCTTAAATAGAATTGGGGTGAGCTTTATGGTCCTCCCAGCTTAAGGTACAGAGGCCTGCAGCCCCCCTTGGCCCTAATTTCTCTCCCTTTTTTCTTCTAAATAGGGTTTTGATTGCTCTTTCACAATCTGCTTTCTCAGAGGTATTCTGCCTTACCTTTTCTCTTTATCTCTTTATTGGGTATGCTTTATCATTCTCTTTTCTATAGGGAAGGGTCAGGGCTGTAGTTTTTTTACCTTGCCTGCGTTCACTGTGGAAGCCTTATCTCTGGATGCTGGATACTGGAAGGGGGCTTAATGGTTCTGAGGGGTCTCTCTTCTACCAAGAAGTGGGACCACCTTAGTCAATATGGGGGTTTTCATAGGTACGATAGATTCACAAGATCACTGGTTGAGAAACTCAAGGTCAAGTTCCTTGCAGACGGAGAGGTCACATTTGCAGGCTTATTTCTCTCCTGATTCTGTCTGCATTGCTTGTCATGAAGTGTGGATTCTTATATCACTGAAGCAGGCAGTGCTGAACAAGGAGGTAGTAGTAGTTTCTTTTTTCTTTTTTGAATAGGACCAGGGGTGCATTTATTTCTTCCAATGTAGAGACCTAAGAAGAACTGTACAGTTTGGCTGCAGGAAGGGTGGGCTTGGTGGGAAAGGCAGGTGACTAGGAGGGCAGGGCATTGTCCTCTGTCAGATTCTCTGCTGATAACCTGACTCAGCCATCATTTGCATGTCTGTCCCTCTTCATTTCATTGGCATCTGGATGACACATTCTTGAGTTTTAACTTCCAGTAAGGGAAACAAAATTGTCCAGGACATCTTGTCTCACCAGGTCAAATGAGCAAGTGTTAGTGTTTGAACCTACCTCTGTTCAATTGCTCGACACTACTGTGCAGAGGAAAGTCTGCATTGTGGGTGGGCTTTTGAAGGTAGTTGAGAAGTGGGCATGGCAGGTATCTGTATTGCTGCCTCAGTCCATCTCCTCTCTAGCTGCCAGCCCACACTATTCTCCCTAGCTGCCCTGACTAGCATGTTCCATCACATGCATATCTGTGGATGCTCACGTCACTTCCAACATAGAGGCAACCCAAGGGTACCAAAGGGGAATGGGTGATCCTTTTAAAATAATAGAGCTTGACGAGGTTCATTTATTAAAAGACTATTTCTAAAACTGTGGGTGAGAAGAGCCACCAAGAATAGGGCAGTATAGGGCAGTACCCCAGAGCTTGTGTCACTGGAGCTGTTATCAGCTTTTGTCCCAAAGGTTTGGGAAGATGGGATGATTTCTGGAACCTAAAAGAAGAGAGAGTCATGGGCAATGAGAGATCAGTGATTTCTAACTGAGGGCCATAGCCAGACAAGTGACTCTGCAGAGAGAGAGAGAGAGAGAGAGCTGGGGAAATAATGACCTTTCTCTCACTTTTCCTCACTCATGTCGCCTACTGGGGCTCTCCACTGACCAAACCAGCTGGAGCCAGAGGGCACCCAGCCCTGTTTATATACTGCATATAGGTTAGCCTCCAGGCAGAGAGCTGGGTAGAGAAGGTTGGAGAATGGATGGGAGGGAATATTGGCACAGACACACAGTGACTGTATCAAAAGATGTCTCAGGATCAGTGTAAGAGTGTTCATCAGTCTCTCTGCCTACAATCTACCATTGCTGTCCCTCCCCGCTGGTTCCACTGTGATCTTACCTAGTATTGTCACTCACCATTCTTCCATCTATGGATTAAAATGGAGGGTAACAAATGCTCTCTGAAGATATGGCTGATCAATCATAGCTCTTTTTTTCACTCAACTTGGGTTTAGTATCAACATCCTTCTTAATATAGTGGCCAATGCAGCCATCCCCAATCAATTGGTATTGATTTGACATGGAAGAAATTTGCCATCCCTCGCTTATTCAGTAAATCTGTCACTTACCTATTTCATACACAATAATGGAGAAAAAACAAACTATGAGACAATTAGAATAAAATAATAAATCTCATTTTTAAAAAAATGAAAAAAAGAGAAATAAAGTATTTTTCAGTTTGTGCATTCTCTAGTGAAAAAAAATCTGAAATACAGATGGTGGCCACAATCCTTGTTTCTAGAATTAGTGATGCAGCCTCAGCTGGCATTGAAGACTCCCCATGTTGCTGTTGAACTTTTATTATTAAACATCTACATCTAGTGTCCTAGACACTGTGTTAAGTACTTTACACAATCATCTTACTTATTACTTATAGCAGTCCTCATAGGAAGTTACTTATTTTTCTCCATTTTACAATTGAGGAAACCTCGGCTTAGTAAGATTAAATTACTTGCTCAAAGTGTCAAACTCAAATCTTTCTGAGCCCAAAGCCTGTGCTCTTTTTTTCTTTTCTTTATTTTTTATTGAAGTATAGTTGATTTACAATGTTGTGTTAATTTCTGCTATATAGCAGAGTGACTCAGTTATATACATATATACATTCTTTTAAGTATTCTTTTCCATTACGCTTTATTACAGGATATTGAAAACAGTTCCCTGTGCCATACAGTGGGACCTTGTTGCTTATCCATCCTGTATGTGATAGTTTGTGTCTGCTAACCCGAAACTCCCAGTCCATCCCTCCCAACGCCCCACCACCCCCACACTTGGCAACCACAAGTCTGTTCTCTGTGTCTGTGAGTCTGTTTCATAGATAGATTCATTTGTGGCATATTTTAGATTCCATTTAGATTCCACATTCCACTTAGTAGTGTTGACTAATTGAACAGAGGTGATAAGTGATATCATATGAAATTTGTCTTTCTGACTTAGTGTGTTAAACTCTAGGCCCATCCACATTGCTGCAGATGAAAACCCATGCTCTGGCCTTTAGGTAATAAAGACTTAGCCTTCTGTGTTCTCTTTGGCAAACAATTCTGCCAGCTGGAGAACCAGTGAGGTCACCCTCTCTAGTCCCTCACCCTCCTACAACTTAAGTGGTTATCTTCCTGATTCTCTAGTAAGAAGAAATACTACTGTATTTATGCCTATAACCCCTGTATCTTAGATGCACATGTGTGACGGGCTTGGGGAATCACACACTATATCACACTTCAACCAGACCCAGGCCCCACCAGAAATTTGAGGAACTTTCTACAGTGGGTGGTCAGAAAGCAGGCTGTTATCACGCCACTGAATAGGAAGGAGGTTGGTGACGGTATAGACATTAACAGATAAAGTATTATGTAACGTAAAGGAAGCCAAGACTTTCTCTGCTTAGGTTTTATTTAATGGCTAGCCAGCTAGGTAGCCAGTGAATTTTGATATGTCAAACACTGTGCTTGGTGGTGGGATTGTTAAGAATCAAGGTGATTAAAGACATTAGAATAGTCCCGAGTTCTGCAGTGCACATTTCCTCTCTTGGGGCAAGGTTAAGTTCACTCGGGAACCCAACACACGTTCATCAACCTTGGACTGAAGTGACCAGTTTTGGCATTGTCCTCATCAGCAGCTTTGGGCTGGGATCCTTTTTGAAGGGTGGCTGTTCCAGCCACTTCCATATCAGAGTGCTTGGCTGGGTCCTGCTTGTGTGGAGCATGTCCTCCTTGACGGCCACTCCTAGCCTGGTGGAGTCTTCAACCTCTCTCCCAAGCACTCAATATACTAAATAGGTTATAGGACTGAGGAATCAAGTGTCCTGAGTTTGGGCCCCAGTTCTGCTCTTTACTTTCTGTTTTATTCTAGACAAGTCACTTTTCCTTCTGGGCTTTACACTTTTAGATGGCAGTAACTTCTACAACCTATGGTTTTACAGTTGTTATAGATACTCATAGATTCTTCTGGAACCAGGCTGTGTCATATGTTTTAGCACCCACTGTTTTCCTTGACAGAAGGAGTCTTTCCTCCCCACCCCCGATTTTAAAAACATGTTTTATATTGCTTACAAAACAAAAAACTATAATAAATTTTTTTATTGGAGTAGGATTGCTTTATAATATTGTGTTGGTTTCTGCTGAACAACCAAGCGAAGCAGCTATACATGTACATTTATCTCCTCTCTCTTGAGCCACCCTCTCCATCCCACCCCTTCAGGTCACACAGAACACTGAGCTGAGCTCCCTGTGCTATATAGCAGCTTTTTGTAGTGGCTGTGGCTATTTACAGCTTTATTGCCTCCAGATGGACCAGGTAATGCAGAGTTCATTTAGCTCTTTGCTACGCCAAGTGTGGTCTGTAGCACTGATATCACCTGGGGGCTTATTTACAACGTGGAGTCTCAGATCCTAGCCAGACCTGTTAAATTAGAATCTTCATTTTTAAGAGACCTCCAGTGATTGGTACTAACATTAAAGTTCGAGAAGCATGAAGCCCAACGCGCAGGAAAATCTTATGGATTTCTCCAGCTGTTAAATCAGAATCACAGTGTTGAATTCTGGGTACTCACTGCTCAGGTGAATTTTAGCATGCAGCTAGACTTGAGAATCTCCGAAGAACCTCACACAGAGCGGAGGTCTGTGCCTTTGTGTAGAATAGGGGACAGAAGATGGGCCTGTAATTCAGCTGGAGGAGAATCAGGCCAGAGAAAGCCTTCTGGAGGTAATGTTTTGAAGCGCTTGGAGAGCATGTGAGGTCAGCGAGGCAGAGAGAAGCTGAAGGGCTCTCCTGACGCAGGCGGTGTGTGGGGAGCATGTGGCTGGGGGCTCTTCCGGAGATGAGGCAGGGGCCGCCTCTGCTGTACCTGGGAGTTTGTACTTCATCTCAGGGGCAGTGGGAGTGGGAGTGGGGTGGGTGATGGCTGAAAATGTTTTCAGAGGAGAGTGATGTAATTAGATTTGCATTTTAGGAAGCACTGGCTTCCGGCACGAACTAGCAGATCCTTTGAAGGTGGAGGAGAATGAAAGCAGAGAGAACAGTCTGGGAACAATTTCAAGGAAGAAACAAACTAAAGTGACTGTCAGGAAGGGTGGAAAGGAAGAGAGGAATTGAGACTCGCTTTGTTGGTAACTAATTTTATGGAAGAAGATAATGAGGGAGGAGTTTGGAATGATCCCAAGGTTTCTGGTGTGTGGTCTAGGGAATGGTGGACAGTTCACCAAGACAACATATAATACAGAGGAGAAAGAACAGGCTTGGGATGAGAGAAAGGAAAAAGGAAAGGAGGAGAAGATGAGCAAGGTTTTTTACATGTTTAAGTTGCCTGTGCGATGAATGACTATAGATGTAGTTGGAAGTAGTTGGATATCAAAGCTCAGAAGAATGGTCTGGCCTAGAAATGTTGATTTGAGAATTATTAATAAATAAAAAAGTAATCAATTACATGTATTTGAATTTATAGGAATCCTCCCAAGAAGAGGGTAAAACGTCAGAAGTGTAGAGAGCTTCATGCGGGGTATCAAGCATTTGAAGATCAGATGAAGAGAGAGGTTGATACTTGCAGAAATAGCCAGAGAGGTAAGTGGAAAACTGAAGGGGAGGGTGTCACAGATGCCAAAGAGAAAGGAGAAGCAAGGGAGGGTACCCAGACAAGAAGGATGTGGGACACAAATATTTCCTGGAGCTGATAATCATGTCATTCTTAGGACAATGAGACTTGGTGATTATGGGTGCTGTTAGAGCAGCTACATGAGTCTGTCAGATGTAGATTCTCACTCGATACTTAATGACTTGCATTCAAGCAAATAAGTTTTCTTTTCAACAAATATTTTTTTTTTTTTTTTTTTTTGGGAGTTGGGGCAGAGCCCTGAGCCCGCCTGCAGGCCGGGGCGGGGCCCACCCCAGCTCCCTCAACAAATATTTTTTGAATGCCTGGTTTGTGTGAGGTACCACACAACGTAGAGACGAACAAACATAGGACCCTGGCCCCCAGGATCCTATTCCTGTATCTCAGTGAGTTTTCCAGTGGAGGATGGAGCCCTCTGTCTCTGAAACTGTCCTCAGGTTGCCTGAAGACAGATCCACAGATGCAGCCACTTACTTGTTGAGCCCCTGTGGTATGCTGGGAACTGGGCCAACCCTTCAGGATGCAAATACATATGTTTATTGTGTAAACTGATTCTCTAACCTTCTAGAGTTCTCTTTCTGGTGGGTGATATAGATGGATAACTAGTTAAACTCTACTATAAATTTTTTTTTACTACTAAATTTTAAGTACTCTAATAGAAGTTTCAAGAAGATATCATAGGAAGAACATTCATTGAGTTTCTAATAGATGCCGAGGCAAACTAATAGAGTGACTTACTTGTGCTTCTGCTTGGAAAATCAGCTCAGATTTGTGAATGAACATAGCCTGTGGAGTTGCAGGATAGAATCACATGGGAGTAGGCTGGTTCCATGTGGCTATTGTCTAGTGAGGGGTTGGGGATACATTCCTTTAGTAAAACTATTTGAACAGCTTCACAGAGACATTTTACACAGTAAGATGTAAGGAGGGTAGTTATCAGGAACGGGTGGCTAAGCTTTTCTTTGTCTCACCACTGCGTTTCAAGCTCAGCTGCCTTTTTGGAGAAATAGACCCTCCTTTGCTCAAAGTGAAATTGGAGGAGATAGACTTTCCTGGGACCTCACTGGTGGTTGAGTGTGTAGCCTCCAGGCTCTAGGGAGCTTGTACTGGTATGAAAGCAGCAGGGGAGGTGCAGACTCTCATTGAATAGGTTGGCTGTTGAGTTTCAATCAGAGGTGTTTCTCTTTGGGTGTATCTGGGGGAGAATCCTGCTGGATGAAAATTCCTCAGTATGAAAAATATTTCATACTGAAGTCTTTGAGTGGTTTTGGAAGCCAGACCTGCATTTTTGGGAGTTTGCAGGTTGTTGCTAGGTTCTTCTCAATGGGATGGGATGACTAACTGGGGGAACCCATGGTCATCTTCTCTGCCATGAACAAAAAGCACCAAGTCTGAGGGTGGAGGTAGCAGCAGCGTATGAGTATCTTTAAATGTAATCATATGATTTCCTTGAGGGAGAGAACGAGCTTTGATGTTATGTCAAAGCACACAATTGGAAGGCAATTCAATCAGCCACATAGAATGTTGGCAAAAGTCCTATTCAATCATCTGGAGATCAAAGGTGAATATGATACTCTCCTCACAAGATAAACAACCTGGCCATGGAGATGACATAAAAAAACAAGCAAGTAGAGTCCAGTGAATGCATAAGGTACTCTGGAAGCCTGAGAGAGCAGCTGATTCTCTGTGAGCTGTGTTTGGGGAGGAGGCAGTCATTGAAAACTCAAAGAGGAGGTGGCGCTGGTGCTGGCCTTGAAGGAGAGCAGAGCCTCAGCAAATGGCAGCCCTGACAGGAAAGGCAGGAACAGAGGGGCTGAAAATTGGTTTTACTTGGATCCTGTTTTTTTGTCCAAACAGGACTCAAGTAGGCAGCTTTGTTTAGAGAATTTAATCTTAAGAAATACACTCAAATATCCTATGATATCACTTATAAATAGAACCTACAAAGAAATGATGCAAATGAACTTACAAAGCAAAAGCAAACTCATAGACTTAGAGAATGAACTAATGGATACCAGGGGGAAGGGACAGTTAGGGAGTTTGGGATTGACATGTACACACTGCTCTATTTAAAATAGATAACCAACAAGGACCTTCTGAATAGCACAGGGAACTCTGCTTAATGTCATGTAACAACCTAAATGGGAAAAGAATTTGGAAAAGAATGGGTATGGGTGTATATATATACACACAACTGAATCACTTTGCTGTATACATCAAACTATCACCACATGGTTAATCAACTATGCTCCAATATAAAATAAAAAGTTAACAAAAAACCCCTCAGTATTCAGAGGCCTGAGCTTAGACTGTTAGACTAGCACAGACCTTACTGGGGTCATGCATGCCAGCCTCTGAGTGAACAGCAAGGAAACTAATTGAGGATTTGAGAGGTGGGGTTACAAATTCATCATGAGGTCTTGGGTCTGTACTGAGATTAGAAGCCCTTCTTCATTTCCAATGCTTTCCCCAGTCTACTCACACACTAGCCTCTCTCCCACATCTTCCTCCCTTGTCATGACTCATGCAGGAAGGGAGGAAAGATGTAAAATAAATTCTAATGTTCATGGACCAGCAATGAAGTGAAGTCACTCAGTCGTGTCTGACTCTTTGCGACCCCATGGACTGTAGCCTACCAGATCCTCAGTCCATGGGATTTTCCAGGCAAGAATACTGGAGTGGGTTGCCATTTCCTTCTCCAGGGGATCTTCCTGACCCAGGGATCGAACCTGGGTCTCCAGCATTGTAGGCAGACGCTTTACCGTCTGAGCTACTAGGGAAGCCTTGTTGGCAAAGAAGGGCTAGACAAAATTACTTGCCCTCTTAAGCCAAGGACACAATACACAGAATCCAGGACTGATCTCAACTCACTGGGTTACTATCTGGATGATTCTGCTCAGTGAAATCCAATTCAAGACATGCTTGTTGAACCCATACTGTGGGCAAGGCTCAGAGGAAATCAGACCCTCCGTTTCAGGACCAGCATGGAGGCTGCTGTGACTTCATGTCCATTTCAGGGCAGCCTGGACCAAACTGAGAGGGCCTTGTACCCCTGTTCAACCTAGAAGGATGCTTATTTCGGTATGCTTTGGTTGTAGATGCTTATGATCAACATACCTTTGCATCTGTAAAGCAAGTGTGGATTAAATGATGACAGACCTTTCTGAGTGCCTGGCTGATCGTGGAGGGGTTCTGTCCACACTGTCTGCTGTGCCAGATGCTGTGAGTGGCACAGACACTTTCAGACAGATCTGGTGGTGGGTCTCTTTTCCACCTCTGGGAGGCTGTCAAGCAGTGACCCTTGGATTTTATATCAAAGTTAGCTCTTGACCCTATGCCACCTTGCTGGACATGTCAAAATTAGTAGCATTTGGTCTTTTAAAGATCCGAATTGTCCTCTATTTGTTTCTAACATGTTTACTTACCATTCTAGGAGCTAAGCTATCTGTTCTCTGAACAGATCCTATTTTTCTTAAGGATGTTGCTTAGAATGCTAATAATTTAGTGTTGAAGGAGGGACACACTTGGAATAAACACAGACTGTTAGGTTTATTGAAGCTGCTGCAGTAAAGGATAATACCTTGGAGAGGAACCATGGGCCTTCTTTCAGGATTCAGGTTTACGTTGGTTGATTCCATGGAGGGATTAGGAGAGCAGGGGCCAGTTCTGGATCAGATGATGTCAAGGAGCAGGAGGAATTCAGTGACTGGGTATCTTCATAAACTTTATCAAGGAGGCTGGTGGGTTAAAGGTGGGCTAGGAGGAGTTATTAGAAGAGAAACAGCATTCTCTTGTGTTAGAAGAGGGGAGGTCTTGTTATTGTTGAGGTTGTGGAGTGGCCGCGTGTCTGTCTTGTTCCAAACACAGCAACAGCATGGCCTCATCCGAGCACCGTTTACGTGCGTTGTTTTTGTTCATTTGGTAACAGCACTTTCTGGCTGCTGACAGGGCCATTTTTCATGTTCTCAGTAGACTGCTCATTTGTAAAATGAGAGGATTGCATAAGATGAATGGTTTTCTAACTGCGCTCCCAAGAAGAGAGTTCTGTGGGGAAGCCTTGGGATTATTGTAGGTGCCTTGGAGAGGCAGAATGGACGGGGCTGCTTGTACCCTGACCTCCTCTTAACAGAGAAGCTGCGCTCTTCCAGTTTTACGTTGAGCGTTATGCATTTAACCACATTTTAAACAAAAGAATGTTCTTTTGCTAAAGAAAAGCTTGAAAATTGCTGGATTGGATAAGCCCCAAGGTCTCTCTATAGCGTCAAGTCACAAAGAAGTAAAACAGTTTGTCCTAAATTTATACAGCTGATTGGATTCAGTAGCCTCGGTTTGAATGTCTCCTCTGCCACTGACTTCAGAAGTTTGTTTATTTTATTTAGTTTTTCCTACTGTGTCAGGATTTCAGCATTCCATGTCTAAAGAGCAGGGGGACCGACACACAGGGAATTTATTTTTATTGAGTCAAACCTCATGAAAAGGATTGCATTTAAAATATGAAACTTATGTACATCTGGCTCAACAATGTGGGAGGACAAGGAGGAGAGAAAATTAGTAATGAAACCCATTTTTATCATCCTATAGGTGAGGTTTGGGGAATCATGGGCTTCATATTATTTCACAAGTGATCAACTGTGTAGTATGACACATTTAGCACAGATTAAACTAGGTCCTAATTTATTATACAATTCTTTGGTGGATAACTATGCTTCCATTAATTTTATGAGATCCATCATTGTGTATTTGTATTATTGTTGTTCAGTCATTAAGTTGTGTCTGGCTCTTTGCGACTCCATGGAGTGCAGGACGCCAGGCTTTCCTGTCCTTCACTATCCCCCGGACTTAGCTAATAATAATTTATATCATTAGCTACTTGCTTATTAGATGTTTATTTTCTACTCTACTTTGGCAATGTGGCTGTTGGAATTTTCCCTTTAATTCTATATGTATAGTCTTGGCACATTTTAACTCTGGGTGTACTTTGGATGCCTAAGATCCTAAAGTTTTATGGTTATAATTTATGTCTTTTTAATCATCACTGATCAGCTATTGATAGCAATTGATTCAGCTCATAACTTGTTCTAACTTGGACTTCCTTTGAGTTGACAATGACATACTAGAATATACAGGAGTGGCATTGGCTGATTCTGCTTTGTCTGGGGATTTAATAGCTGCTGTTAACCCCTCTGTGTTACACCATTTGCTTCCTCAAATGTGAAATCTGGAGCTTGGATGGTTGTATAAACTTGGCAACAAGGGTAAAACTCATAATACTTGTTCCCTGAATCCATCCTTTGGTTGTCTGATGGAGCTAGTTCACCAGAAGGAAGGACCATGTGCAAACTGATTAGATTCTAGCTCAGGAGAAGCTTGCTCAGTGAACAGGGCAAGAAGAGTTGGACATTGTTAAACTGTGTTTCTCAGTGAGGCGTTTTGAGAATCACTTAAGTGAGCAAAGGATGACAATATACTCCAGGGTTCAGTGATCTATGGCAAATGCTGCCTGTTTTGTATGTCCCTTATGCTAAGAATAGTTTTTAGATTCTTAATTCAGTTAAAAAGATCAAAAGAATAATCATATTTCATGAGATGTTAAAACTGTGACATTCAGATTCCATTGTTTGTAAATAAAGTTTTATCAGAACACAGCCACTCATTCATTTCCATATTGTCCATGGCTATTTTGTGCTATGATGACAGAGCTGAGTAGTTGGAAAAGAGATCCTATAACCTGAAATGGCCAAAATATTCACTATTTAGTCTTTTATAGAAAAGACATGTCAAACTTTGGTCTTTGTTAGTGTTGTACGAGAAAAATCTAAGACAATAAATAATCTCATTGAATTATGACTGCTTGCTGGTGAATACTTATTTATTCTAATATTTTTCTGGAGAGTATCTTTTGGAATCAGCATATTTGGTTTTATAGATAGGACCAGACAGAGGTTTAAACATTTTTTTTCTTTAATTCTTTTTCATTTAGAGGCACATTTTCCAATTACTGGACTGATCTTTACTGTTTTTATGGAACCCTAGTTATTACTTTCTCTTCCTGTTTCTGCTTGTGGATGTTTTGCCCATAGCCAGTTTTATGTATGTTGATTTAGCTCATAGGGACCAGGAAAATGAGTGTACTGAGACTTAAAGGTATTGGTGTCCAATAAAGAATGCATGGAAGACTGACTGACTGCAAGGATGCGGAGTTCTAAGGGGCAGGAGAAAGGAGACAGAAGTCCGTAATAGAGTCGTGATGATAATTTGTCAGCAAGTGCGGACCAGCAAAATGCTGCTATTTGAAATTTCAGGGAACTGCTTGGATTGCAGTTTATGTTGCAGGAGGTGTAGAATCTGGAGTAACTGGGCAGAAAATGCCTATTTTTTCCACTTCCCAAGTCACTGAAGGATGCAATGAATTAATCTTTGGTTCAGGGTAAATGCAGAGAAGGGAATCTGAGTTTTCAAGGAGCAAGGTTAACATGAAAGTGCTGTTTGTTATGAACTCCCAAGAGTTCACAAGAAGACAACTAAATTTCCAGATGAGAACCCCTCCCCGGGGACAGAGTATTCTAAATTGAGGGGCATATTTTGCATTTTCAGGCTCATTCCATCTGTCTTTTCTAATCATGCCTGTTACTTACTATGGAATGTGGGTTGTTATGGTGATGTGAGGACAGGAACCATCTGCCTTGCAGAATCTTAGAAAACTTTGTAGACCTCATAATGTTGGTAAAAAGAAGGAAGGAGGGTGTATGCATTTGCAGACCAGCTCAAAAGTGTAAACTTTCACCAAGATTTATGTAGCTTACATAAATTTATGTATTCTATTCTTCAGGGCATACTCTTGAGAGTATTCACCTGATTCCACCCACTCATGGCACCTCTAAAATCTCATTTGATTCAGTGACTTCTGTTCTGTAAGTCCGATGACCAGCATACTGACCTCAGTTCTAGGGGGAACACATTCTTGAACCTTACTTAGCCTAACAACTTTGAACATCTGGTTCAAAGTGAATACAGTATCCTGTATGTCATCAACATTGTAGTAAGTTTTGTTGTCAAGTTGATTCTGACTCTTTACAACCCCATGGATTGCAGCACACCAGTCTTCCCTGTCCTTCACTATCTCCTGGAGTTTGCTCAAACTCATGTCCATGGTGGTGCCATCCAACCATCCCATCCTCTGTCGTCCCCTTCTCCTCCTGCCCTCAAGCTTTCCCAGCATCTTTTCTAGTGAGTCAGCTCTTCACATTAGGTGGCCAAAATATTGGAATTTCAGCTTCAGCATTGTAGTAAGTATGTGGACTCTGTCCAGTACAGTTGTTGAGGGAATTTATTAGCGTTTGCTTCTTCACTGAGAGGGAGTACATATTTTCATACTGTCCAATTCACCTTCACAGAAGGGTGGACTTAAATCAAGAAATTCTGAGAATCTTTGCCACATTCTCTTCTAGGGATATATGCTAATCACAGGCATGATCATGCCCTGTTGTATAAGTTTAGTCAGTTTCTTGATTTCCTCACCATTCACATGGCTTTCTTGCTCCTAAAAATTTCCAAGAAAAAGAAACCATAAAAATGGAATCATAGAAAAAGAATAAGCTGTAGGACAATATTTCTTCTATCACAGAGTAAAGAAGGACTTTCTAAGCACAAATGCAAAGGGAGAAACCATAAAAATACTGACTTGTTCTAGAACAGAGTTTCACAGCTTCAGCATTATTCACAATTTGGGCTAGATAATTCTTTGTTGTGGGAGGGGGAGTGTTGTGGGGTGTTTGGCAGCATCCCTGGCCTCTACTGACTAGATGCTAGCAATACCCTTTAGTCAGGACAGCCAACAATGCTTCCGGATGTTCTCTAGAGGGTAAAGTCACCCCTGCTTGGGAACCACTGTTATAGAATGATTGGGATGCAAGGCAAAAAAGAGCCCTCTCCTAGTCAAGTCATGGGGGTTTACCATATACATACACAAGGCCTCAGCTTTGCAATGTGAAATTTCAAGGACCCAGCAGGTTAAGGGGCTGACTCTGGTCTCTCTCTCTCTCTGGTGGGATTTGGGGAGTTTCTTTCAGGGCAGCACTGCTTCTGTCTTCACACCCACCTGCCCTTTGTTCTGTCTCTACTCACGTGGCCACCTCTTGTTTCTTTCATTTCTGATCCCATCTCCCTTCTACCTGCATATTCCTTTAGCTTGTCAGCTCTTGCTGTGGAATCTGTGCCTTTCAGATCCTGCTCTGCCGCTATCTGTGTGTGAGAGAAATTTAGCTCCACTAATAACCACGTCTCTGCTGTGATGTCAGACTGCTATGGTCCGAAGCATTATGGGAAGCTGTTCTTGGGTCAGGTGCATATGCCTCACTAACAGCTGTGGCCAGGAAGGAAGGGTTACTTGGTATAAAGTATGGGTGCTAAGCAACTGGAGCCGTGAACTGCTGACTCACTCAAAAGGCGTTGGTGTGGACAGGTAGGTGCTGATTGAGATCTCTAAAGAGGAAGTTTAAAAATTCCATCTATAAAAAAAAAAAAAATCCAATGAGTTTATCTGCATGAGATAAACTGGGTATCTGCATGAGATAAACTGGGTAGAAAATTTAATATGTAACGTCTGTGCATGCGTGCTCAGTGATGTTGACTCTTTGTGACACCGAGGACTGTAACCTGCCAGGCTCCACTGTCCACGGAATTTTCCAGCAAGAATATCGGAATAGGTTGCCATTTCCTCCTCCAGGGGATCTTCCCAAACCAGGAATCGAACCTGAGTCTCCTGTCTCTCCTGCATTGCAGGCAGATTCTTTTACTGCTGAGACATTGGGGAAGCCCCTTACATGGGGAAACCCATGTAACATGGGACTACTATTTAAAAAATGACTTAACGAATCAGTATGTAAAGGACATGTGCAAAGGGCAGGAACATGTGGAAAGCAGTCACAAAACTAGAACTATCAAGGCCACAAATACTTGAGAAAATACACAAAGTATAAAAGAAGAGTAAATTATAACAAAGTATATATATGACAAAGTATATATAAAGTTTATAAGTTTTAAGTACTTTAAAGTTTTAAAGTATATAATTATGACAAAGTAAATATAAAGTTTAGCCTTTCAAATTAGTCAAAGATTTAAAATGACAATTTTTTACCCTAATGTTGGTGAAACAGCAAAATAGTCATTCTGGCACTGAAAGAAAAATTGCTGATGTTTATGAAAATCAGTTCAGTAAGTTTTTGGACATACTCTGGTAAGATAAATGAAAGCATCAAAAATGTTCATACCTTTTAAGTCAGTGTTTTCCTTCATGGAATTAGCCCTAAATAAACAGAGATGTGAGTAAAGATTATATAGAGGGGTGAAATGTTCATCAGAGCATGCTTTATTTTAAGAACATATTGAAATTAACTTAAATATCCAAAGGGGATTGATTAATGCTGTTTTCAAAACCTATTTAGTGATATGAGAAATGCTCAGAATATTATGTTTTGTGAAATGAAGGAGTTGCAAAGCTATTTCAAGTATCATTCAAATTTTGCATGTATTTGTAGAGATATGTACATTGAATTAAAATTGGGAAGCATTTCAATTACTTAACAGTGGTTATTTATAATTGGTAAGATGATTGGTTGTACCTTCTTGTAACTCTTCTGTGTCTCCTAATTTTGTATAGTAAGAGCCCATTACCTATATAGTCAAAAAATTATTATGGTTAAAAAATTCAGTTTGCTAATGGTAAGCTTTTTTTTTTTTTTTAATCTTTGAGGTATAATTGAGGTTCACAATATTGTGTTTCAGGTGTTCAGCAAAGTGATTCAGTTATACACACACACACACACACACACACACACATATTTCATGTTATTTTCCACTATAGGTATTCAGTTCAGTTCAGCTCAGTCGTGTCCGACTCTTTGTGACCCCATGAACCGCAACACTCCAGGCCTCCCTGTCCATCACCAACTCCCAGAGTTTACCCAAACCCGTGTCCATTGAGTCGGCGATGCCATCCAACCGTCTCATCCTCTGTCGTCCCCTTCTCCTTCTGCCCTCAATCTTATAAATTATAATACCTCAAAACTATAGGTATTAAAAGATATTGAACATAGTTCCCTGTGCTATGGACTTCCCTAGTGGCTCAAACGGTAAAGCGTCTGCCTACAATGAAGAAGACCTGGGTTCAATCCCTGGATTGGGAAGATCTCCTGGAGAAGGAAATAGCAACCCACTCCAGTATTCTTGCCTGGAAAATGCCATGGATGGAGGAACCTGGTAGTCCATGGGGTCGCAAAGAGTCAGACACGACTGAGTGACTTCACTTTCTTTCCCTGTGCTATCCAGTAAATTCTTGTTGCTTACCTATTTTATGTATAGTAGTTTGTTAATCCCATGCTGCTAATTTATGTCTTCCCCACTCCCTTTCCC
Organism: Dama dama; assembly: GCF_033118175.1. NCBI lineage: Eukaryota > Metazoa > Chordata > Mammalia > Artiodactyla > Cervidae > Dama > Dama dama. The sequence goes on from NC_083692.1 coordinate 38,269,248, forward strand.
TTTTGGTAATTGTTAAGTTTTCTTTTCTACGTCTGTGAGTCTGTTTCTATTTTGTATATAGACTCATTTATGTGATTTAAAAATTTTTGCATAAAAGTGATATCACATAGTATGTCTCTCTGTCTGACTTACTTCACTAAGTATGATATTCTTTAAGTCCAACCATGTTGCTGCAAGTGGCAGTATTTCTTTCTATTTTTTATGGTTGAGCAATATTCCATTGTGCTAATGGTAAAATTTAAGATGGCATATAGGCTGTACTCTGAAAGGGTCCTCCCAAAGTGAGAAAATAAAACTACAGTCTGTTTTTTTAAATAAAGCAAAACTACAGTCTAGGGTACAGCCTTTCAGATTGCAAAATCCGCTTTTTCATCTCACTAAATGTAGACAAATTTCTCAAGGACAGACTCACATTAACTAAGTTTGTAGAGACTGAGGTCTAAAAATACAATGCCGATGAATTAAGTTGCGATAAGATATAGAACTATGGAGAAAACTAAGTGTTTGTGTTCCCTGGCTAATTTATTTTCTTTCCGTAGCTCACTGTGTGGGAAACCAGATTATAAACATAATATTGTCTTGTGAGCAGGGGATCAGAAGTGGGAGTGTTAATTATAACATTTTAATGTTCCATTGCGTCAATTTTTAATTGCATGAGACTCTTGGTCTGCAGTGGGCATAAATATGCCGCCAAGGCCAGATAAGTTGAGTCTTCTTTTGTGAACTGAGATTGCACAGGTGTTGCCAAAGTTTGTCTTGTTCTTAATCACCTCTTTCTTTAATTATGTGCAGTGTTTCTGATGAAATTGACATTGGCACATACATTTGCACTCATTCTAAAGTAGGCTCAGGTTTCAGTTTGTCTTTAATAAATGATATAGAACTTAACTGAAGGGAGGCACTGCAGAATGGGAGTACACACTCTGGGTCTCAACCCAACTTCCCAAGACCTAAGAGCCCCCGGTGGGAGGGTACATGGCTCACAGTGACGCTGTCCACATAAGGTGGGACTTGCCAAATCTCAGATGCTGGGGTTTGTGTTTCAACGCTCTTCCCTTTATATCTCAGGCTTATACATCAACAATCTTAATATGCATGGTGGGTATGCAGGCTCTTTATCATCTTAACCACCTGGAAAGCCCATATGTATAACACATACTTTTATGTCTTACTGTTTTTTATATATTACTTTGAAGGGCTGGTTTACAAATGTAAGGCTCTCCTGGTTCTTTACCTAGACTCACTTGCTACAATCCAGACCAATCTTCCTGGGAAGATAAAGCAGGTGTCCTGGCCTCAGCTTTTTGGTGCTACAGCTCTGAAATTCCCCTTATCAGGTCAATAAATGTTATGAAATAAGATGAGAAATTAATGAGTCAGCTATGCCTTAGCCTTCCTCTTCCCCACTCCAGTAGAGAGGTTTTTGGGTTGGTCCAATCAGTTCATACCCTCCCCTGCCCTGTGAATGGGGTCCTGAGTCCATAGTCAAGTTCTTTGGGGCTTTATTATGCAAAACCTGGAGAAAAGAGAGAGGGAGAAAGAACAGGAGGTACAGGACTCTAGGTCTAGGGGTGAAGTTTTATAAAGAATTTGGAGAGAAAAGGGGAGAAAAGTTCTGATGTGAAGGGAAGTGGAACAGAGAAATAAGCTTCCTTCATGGTACTCAAGGGGCTTCCCAGGTGGTGCTAGTGGTAAAAAATCTGCCTGCCAACACAGGAGATGCAAGAGACACAGCTTCAATCCCTGGTCAGGAAGATTGCCTTGAGTAGGAGGTGGCAACCTGATCCAGTATTCTTGCCTGGGAAATCGCATGGACAGAGGAGGCTGGCATGCTATAGTCCATGGGGTTGCAAAGAGTCAGACACAACTAAGCACATACAAACATAAACATATGGTACTCAGGAAATGCAAATGAAACATTTAGCTTTTTCTGAAATTCTTTTTTTTTTTTTTTTCTGCTGACTATATTTCTTTAGAGATGATACTGTTTTGAGAGCTAGACCATATGAATCATTGTTTATTTCTATTAATTTCTGATTAATATATGTGCACATGGTAAACATTTGTATAGAACAAAATGAAAAGTAAGTTTCCCTCCCATCTCTGACCATGAATTGCCCAGTGCTTTATCTCATGCAACTGCATTGTCAGTGGGCCTACCTCTGTAGTTTGAGATAGTCTATACACAGAGAAGCATATGTATGTAAGTAGCCTCTTGATTTAAAAAAGTAGAGCATTGTACTCATTGTTCAGAATTTTGCTTTTTAAATTTAAAACCATATCTAAAAGTGTTCCATGTTAACACATGTATATGTCTCTCTACCTCTATCTACTTCATTTAAAAAATATCGGTCACGTCTTTATAAGCATTGCAGTTGAAGGAATGAAAAAGTGCTGTATCAGTGTTATTGTAAGTGGTAACTATGGTTCCATGAAGTGTCTTACTAGAGATTTCTGTCAGGTGATCCCAGCTTGCTCACTTGCTCTTCTCAGGTTCTCTCCATTTTTCTGCTCATTGTAGGCAAACACGGTCCAGTGGGCAGGCAAATGTAGCAAGAGGAGTGAGGTATGTTCAGTTCGGCAGGATGCAGTGGTTAGATTAGAGAAATGAAATGTGAGAAAGAAGAAGGACTTCCATTGTCCTACACAGCTTCACTGATTTCAAGTTTGGTTGATTTTTATCCAAATCTTGTTTTAGGGCTCTCTCAGATCCAGACTGCCTGGCCCAGAGAGCCTGGCTCACACACAACTATTCACCTTCAGGAAGCTTACAGCTTCATATGGTGCATTTTGTATATTAGCTCAGTCACCCTCAGAATAGCAATTTTACTTTCATGTACCCTACCTTGGATTTGTTCATATACTATTCACATAATGGAAGGCTGAAAAAGATATTTTTCATATTCTCCCAGGTAAGGTGAAAATGGTTTTCTCAAGTGTGTCTAAATAACCACGGAGACAAAACTCGCTTATCATTGTTTCCAGTCTCCTCACTGGACACTACCCTTTATATAGCTGCTGTTCCAACTTCAAGCCTATGAGATCCACAGAGCAAAAACCTGCGGTGTTTCTTTTAATATCTGCACTAGGACTCAGGCATTTTTTTTTTCAATTATAGTTGAAGGAAAAAAGAAAATTACAAGACCAGAGAGATGAAACAGATTTCCCATAAGACACTTTTATTTATTTATTCAGGCTTTTCTCATCGCTCTTCCTAGCCTAGATCTCCCTCCTTCCCGCCACTTCAGTTGAGAAAGTAATTATAGACAACACCAAACAGCATATAAACACTTCCAAAGCCAATTCCTGTTATAAATGAGCCTTTAGGAAGTAAAGTGCTTTGCAGCAGTTTTAAAAACCTCTGAACCTGTTTGGGATGTCAGGACTAAGGATTTGATCCATAAAAATTTCCTAAACAGCTCCATGGAAATTGTAACCATATGTTTACAACTTTAAAATGCATATCTGAATTGAGATAAACCTGGCAGCCAATGCATATGCCATTGATGCAAATAAAGCATTTTCTCACAAATACGATTTACTTAAATGAGGAAGCAAGTTAGATATGGTGAGGTCCCAATGTTTCATTTTAGCAAATTGCTTCGAAGTGATGCTCTGATTTTAAAACTTGTGTCTGATTCTGCACTAGTTTCCATGGGTAGTCTGTCCCAGCAACTGTTATTGCTAGAATGACTTTCCCTCTTTGTGTTTGATTGTGCTGATTCTTCTGATTACAAGGAGATGGATATTTTTGGACACCTAGAGTCAGAAAGTAGTCAAGGCTTTTATTCATCTTTTGTTTCCTATCAAATAACATGTCACATTATCTTCAGATATTATCTGCTCTGTCAGATAATGTCTTGTACAACGAGTTCCTCTGAACTCAGAACGTGGTTCAAGCACATTGGGAATTTCAAGCTGGCTGGCATATTGGTGTTCACACTGGGGGTTTTGCTTGCAGTCCACGGTGGGGACCTGTCCCCTGTCAAGTATCTATTCCAGCCGAAGGTGGAGGAACATTGTGATCTCATTTATTATCTTCCTTAGGCTTGTCATACATCCAGTCATAACTTTCCTTTGCCTAATGTAGGATACCAAGGGATAAGTTTTCTACTTTTTTTAAAAGTCATTTCTACCCATTCCTATAAACATCAAGAGAGCAGAATTTCTAGTCAAAGTACATTTACTTAGAATTTTTAAAATAATATTTTCTTTTCTTGGAGTAGATATATGATATATAGATATAGATCTATATGTGGCACAATCAAACACAAAGAGGGAAAGTCATTCTAGCGATAACAGTTGCTGGGACAGACTACCCATGGATATATGATCTATACTATATATATAGTATATTTTGTATCTCCATAGATTTTGAAGATGAACCTTGGCAGTGCTGTGCCTAAGGACAGGAGTCCCACCCACTTCTGTGAAAAGTAAATATTATAAGATGGGGTCAAGGATCAGAGACACCATTTGGGGAAATGTCCCATGGCTTTCCTCATACCCAGATGAATTCTTTGAAATTACACCCAGTTATGGTAGGAAGCAAGAAAGTGTTCAGAGATGAAATGAACCAAATATACCATTCTGATTCACAGGAACTTGCTTGCTGGATGTAGGGAAGTGGGGTATTATAATATAGTATATTAATAGAAACGTTGAGGGGCAGATCAGATCAGGAGATGATTGACATTGAAAGGATGATTTAGTACTCACAGTGCATGGGAAGAAGGGGCACACCATGCCAGGGAGGCCACATGGGAAGTACAGGGTTGGTCAGGAGGCAGAGGAAGAGGGGGAAGCTGTGGGCGAGAACCTTTCTTATGGTTTTCATGAAGAGACAGATGAGGCAAGGTAAACGAGCTTCAGTTGGCTAGCTGAATACTTTCAGTGCTCTGGGGGTATAGGACTGTCCTTTGTTCTCTAGTATCTGGCCATAGGCTAATTAAATTTCACCTGGCAGGTGGATAGTGGTCTGGAATGTGAGAGCCTGACTGAGGAGATGGTTGGGGGTATGAGCTTTGTATTGCATGGTTTGTATTTGAAAAGCATGCTTTTGGAAGGAGGACTCCTCCTGAGGAAAGGGGTGATAAGGGTAGCAGGAAGCCAAGGCAAGGTGACTTGTTGTCTAGCACAAGTTGTGTCTGACGTATACATGTAGGGCAGACGGTGAAGTTGTCAAGTTTATAGAAGCTAGAAACAGGGTTAAAACAAATTGTTTAGAGCTCAGACTCCAGAATCAGACTGCCTGAATGCGAATCATGGCTCACCCTTGGCTTCCCATGATATATTGGCCTTATGGTTTTGAGTACATTTCATAACTCATTTAATCTTTATATTAGTCCAGTCATTATATATAGTCTGTGCTCCATCGAGTCTGACTCTTTGAGACCCTGTGGACTGAAGCCCGCCACACTCCTCTGTTCATAGAACTTTCCAGGCAAGTATACTGGAGTGAATTGTCATTTCCTTCTCTGTGTGTAGTCCAAACAGGTTCTATTAGCCCTGTATTGCATATGGGATAACTGAGGCTCAGAGAGAGTGACATATGAAAATGCTTACAAGAGTTCCTGGCACCTGCTGTGCTGTGTGAAGTCGTTTCAGTCATGTCCGACTCTTTGTGATCCCATGGACTGTAGCCCGGCAGACTCCTCTGTCCATGGGGTTCTTTGGGCAAAGGATACTTGAAGTGGGTTGCCATGCCCTCCTCCAGGGGATCTTCCCAACCCAGGGGTTGAACCTGTGTCTCCTGCATTGCAGGTGGATGCTAAATAAGTATTTGCTAGTATTATTACTCTTATCATTGTTGGTATTTCTGGGGATTTAAGCAAGTTGTGATTAACCTTCTCATATATATCTGATGGGCAAAGTTAGTGTTACTGAGATTTGGAAGACTGGAATCACTGAGTCAAGGTAATATATATGTATTTAGTGTGTGTGTGTGTGTATGTGTATTTGTTGTTGTTCAATCACTCAGTCATGTCTGACTACGACCCAATGGACTGCAGCACGCCAGGCTTCCCTGTCCATCACCAGTTCCCAGAGTTTGCTCAAACTCATGTCCATTGAGTTGGTGATGCCATCCAATCATCTTGCTATCTGTCATCTCCTTCTTCTCCTGCCTTCAGTCTTTCCCAGTACCAGGGTTTTTCCCTAATGAGTTGACTCTTTGCATCAGGCGGCCAAAGTACTGGAGCCTTCAGCTTCCTCATCAGTCCTTCCAATGATGTGTGTGATATATATATGCATATGTGTGTGCTAAGTTGCTTCAGTTGTGACCACCTCTTTGTGACTTCATGGACTGTAGCCTGCTTGGCAAGAATACTGGAGTGGGTTGCCATGCCTCCCCCAGGGGATGACCCAGGGATGGAACCTGCGTCTCTTATGTCTCCTGCATTCACAGGTGGGTTCTTTACCACTAGCACCACCTGGAAAGCCTATGTGTGTGTGTGTGTGTGTCTCTCTCTGTGTGTGTGTGTATATGTAAAATATATCAATATAAATAAATATATGTGTGTGTGTGTGTATATATATATATATATATATATATTTTTTTTTTTTGGCATGAAGTGTCCTGCTAAACAACAAAGAACCACCAGACTTCTCTCTGGAGCAAATAAATGACATGGTGGATGGAACTATCTGAAACCGCCCATGTGCAGAAATGGCTGATTCACTGGCTTCCTCACGCCATTATGTTAATTCACTGAGGGAAGCTCTTCTGTGTGGCCTTGGCCTGTACTTCCCTTTATGTTGTTCACCCTCCACAGGCAAGTCTTAACTAAAGAACAATATAGTCTCAAGTCAGACTTCTAGAGTACAGCAATCTGTTCAAACGTGGTCATGAGATATGACGAGTGGAATAGGCAGGCATCCGTGACAAGCCATGCACTGAGAAGAGTTTGCATCAAGCAGGAGCATAATCTAAGAATTTGGGACATGAATCTTAGTTCTGAATGCTGACCTAGCCTATCCTTGGCCTTTGTTCTTCCTGGCTCCCCAGGAAATCTTGGAAGTGTTTTTACTCAGGTCCCAAGTTCTGTAATGCTTCTTGTTGATTCAGCTGAGATTCAGAACCTTTCTGAACAGCAACTTTCATTAGCTTAATAACTGTTTCCTTCTCCAGCTATCTTTTTTGTTACCAGTGTTTTTTGGGGGGGATGAAGGATGTTTTTATGTTTCCAGACATATTGTTTGCTCATCTAACCAAGTATACTTGCATCATAGCCCATGATATTGCACTTTAATGTTATTCATTTGGATTGTTGAGTGTGATGGAAGGAGGTAATGGGTGGGAGGGTAGTCTTTTCAGCAGAAAAAACTGCAGCAATTGGGAAAAGTTGCATCCCTGTGTTTAAACAGTATAGGCTAAATCCTTCTCTGCACAAATGTGCAGATAACAGTGTGAGGGACCCTGTGGGGACTGCTCGGAGATAACAATGTTTCCCTGATCTGATTACAAGAAATTCTAGACAATGAATAATCAGCACAATAGATACTGTTTCCAGCAACTGCTATGTGGTAATCACTCTTCCTGATGAAAGTACCAGATTGTTCTGCAAGCCAGTGAGCTGAGCTCTATGGAAACAGAACATACATTTATTCTGGAGAAATGTAAGTTTAGAGCAGTCAGTAAAACCCCCAGTTTCATTTCCTTCATAGCAATGTTTTAAACAAGGGTCCTCTCAGCAACTCTTGGGCTTTCCTGGTGGCTCAGAGGTAAAGAATTTGCCTGCCAGTGCAAGAGACATGGGTTTGATCCCTGGATCAGGAAGATCCCCTGGAGAAGGAAATGGCAACCCACTCCAGTATTCTTGCCTGGAGAAACCCATGGACAGAGGAGCCTGGTAAGGTATAGTCCATGGGGTCGCAAAAGACCGGACATGACTGAGCAACTAGGCAACAATAAAGTCCCTCCCCCACCGCTCTTCTTAGTTCCTGGGGAGAAGTCCTTCAACCTAGTTCTTCAGAAGCCATGAAAAGAAACAGTGAGCCAAATTCAGCACCAACATCCTTTCCTGAAGGAGAACAGAAATTGATCTTTGTATCCAGCATATGAATTTATTCTTGAGATGTGAAGGCCAGTAATTCTGGGATTTAATGTGTGAAGATTCCTTAGGACATAGAAAGGATGCCTTCTTGTCTTGCTGGAATAGAAACATTTGAAACCCCTTACTCAGGATTTCAGACAAAACCTCCTAAGATTCCCAAATGTGTGTTAAAGTCCAAGTTCTCCTCTAGCTGGGGTGGGTGGTCTTCAGTAAATTATTGAATTTCTCTGGAGGTACAACTCCTTCATCAGTATCCATTTAACTTAAAAACTTAAATCGTAGGTTTATTGTAAAAAATGAGAAATGTCAAGGAACAGAAAGAAATAAAAGGTTTTTATTTTTTAAAACTAGTGTTTTTGCTTTTTTTGGATAAATATCCAGGGGTGGAATTGCTGGATAGTATTGTTACATCTATTTTTAAATTTTCGAGGAACCGCCCTGCTGTTTTCCATAGTGGCTGTACCAATTTACATTCCCACCAAGAGTATACTGGCTCTGCCTTTTTACCATATCCTCACCAACATTTGTCATTTATTGTCTTTGTGATAATAGTCATTCTAGCAGGAGTGTAGTGATATTCATTGTGGTTTTGATTTGCACTTCCCTGTTGGTTAATGATGTTGAGTATCTTTTCATATGTCTGTTGGCCTGTTGGCCATCTGTATGTCTTATTTGGAAAAATATCTAATTAGTTTCTCTGCTCATTTTTTCCATCCAGTTTTATTGAGATATTATAATTAAGGTATAGCACAGTATAAGTTTAAGGTGTAGTACATAGTGATTTAACTTATATACATCGTTAAATGGTTATAATATGTTTAGTGAACATTCATCATCATATAGATACAGAATAAAAGAAAAAGAAAAATTTTCCTTTCTTGTGATGAGAACTCTTAGCATTTACTTTCTTAACAACTTTCATGTATAACATGTAACAATGTTAAGTATATTTATTATGTTATATCTTCTATCCCTAGTACATATTTATCTTATAACTGGAAGTTTGTACCTTTTAACTGCCTTCGTCTGATTCCTTTCCCCCTCACTCCCTGCCTCTGGTAACCACAGATCTGATCTCCTTTTAAATATAACTTTGTTTGTTTGCTTTTGAAGTGTAATTGTCCTACAGTAGTATGTTAGTCTCTAGTGCACAGCATAGTGATTCAGTATTTCTTTATGTTTCAAAATGATCACTCCAATAAGTCTAGTTTCTGTCTGTAATATAATACAAAGATATTATGTTATCATTGACTATACTCCCCATACTGTACATTTCATACCTGTGACTCACTTATTTTGTAACTGGAAGCTTGTACTTCTTCATCTCCCTCACCCATTTTTCTCATACTTCCACCTCCCTCTGCCCGTTTTTCAATTGAATTGTTTGCTCTTTTCTTGATGAGTTGTAGGAGTTCTTTATATATTTTGGATATTAACCCCCTGTTGAACATATCATTTGCAAATATCTTCTCTCACAGATACAGAGAACAAACTAGTGGTTACAGGAAGGGGTGAGGTGAAATAGGTAAAGGAGATTAAGAGGGACAAACTACTAGTTGTAAAATAAATAAGTCACAGAGAGGTACAGCACAGGGAATATAGTCAATTTTTTCAATGATTTTGTGTTATATGTAATCTATAAAAATATCAAATCACTATATTGTATACCTGAAACTAATATGAGTCAATAATATTTCAATAAAAGGGTGATTTTTCTTTTTGAGGAATATTTGGAAAATACACAAAAGTATGGAGAAGAAAGAGATAAGGTCATTTCTTTGTGCAGTTACATTGCAGTTACAGTTACCTTTTAAATGAAAACTACTTATAATAAGAAATTCAGATAGTATGATAATGGGTGGGATTCCCTGGTGGCTCAGAGGGTAAAGAGTCTTCCTGTAATATAGGAGACCTGAGTTTGATCCCTGGGTTGGGAAGATCCCCTGGAGAAGAAAATGGCAACACACCCCAGTATTCTTGCCTGAAAAATAAGAAGTAAGTTCTTTGTCTACCGTCAGCCTTCCTCCTTAGGGGTAAACACTTGTCAAAAAGATTGTGTGTGCATCCTTTTATGTGATAGCATGTATTTTCCTATTGAAAAATAGACAACTTTAGTGGCTTCATATTATTTATTTGTGTGGATGATGACAAATTTCTTCTAGCATTATCTAATTAGTGGATATTTAGGTTGTTTCTAAGACTTATTATAGCATATTGTTAAAATATATGATGGCCAAATCCTAAGGTCTTTGCAAATCCCAATTCTGTAACTACCTCCAAGTTGAGAACCGAAGTGCAAAAAAGGGTTTGCTTTACAGTTTTGTAATCTCATGATGATGGTTTTTCACTTGAAAGGGAAAAAGCTCATATATTGTCCTGGGATTGTGGTCATTGAACAACATCTAGAATTGGCAAGTGATCTGCCTTTCCCCCTCCATTCAGAAGAAAATATTCCACCACATTTCATTCAAACTTCTCAAATCATCCACTCTATAAATTTACTAAGGAACCAGGCTGTCCTCGGTAGCCTGCAGTTTCATATTTGAAACTGGGACTGAAATGGAAAATTACAGCAGTTGCTCTTCAGATTACTATTATTATCTCTGTAAGCTGTCCACAGACCATTCAGCCAGCATTGGATCTTGTCTCCATCTTTATTTGAACTCGTAAAATATGACATTATAAATCCAGAAATTAAACAGCATTGCTAATACAGAGCTATTTCTGGAGGTGGTGAATGAATGCTAATTATAATCTTTAAAATAATCCCCTAGATGCCAAACATTTTCTGAAATAGCTCTGTTATAATAAATACATCAGCAGATCATCCTTTTATGGGCGTGACTTATGTGTGGACACATTTCTGATGGTGTGATATGGTGCAGGGAGTAGGAAAAGTTCTTTTCTTCCTGGAACCTTCATGTTCACCAGAGAGGACTCAGGTAGTCCTGGTGAATGTGGAATGCCTTGTATCTTCAGTATTTTACTACAGATAAAAAGTGGATCATGGCTTATTAACTTTATTTAACTAAGACTTCCGAGGTTCTAATCTGAACAGAGGCTTTTACTTATATTTTAGGCTTGGTTTGGGCACAGATGGAATTGGGATCTCCCACATGATTCCATTTGAAGCTACAGGAAGGCGCTCAACTCTCTTTTCCCCATCTCGTTGAACTCCTAAAATTCTACAGTTAGGAATACATTTCTTGGATACAGAATTATCTACATAGGTGTCTTCTTCTAAATTAGATTTACCATGTAGGATGAGAGTTAAAAATACAGATCTGCATCTTGGGATACAGCTGTCTAGATAAGAGAGAACTGCATGGGAGTGTGACATTAACCTGCTGGACAGTGAAATCAGTATAAATAAGTTTACAAAACTTAGATAATTGATTGACTGTTATTCTTAACCTTGATTCCATTGCTTTGAGGTTTCCAAGGTAGAATGAAGGTTCAATGGCAAGGAACTTTTCCAGTAATAATTTCTGCTGTGATTTTGAAGGGAGAAAACAGTGGTATTCAGGATGCTTTTTGGTTATGCAAGGGCTAAATCCTCTGACAATGGTTGAATAGCCCATTTAAAAAAAATTGAGATATAAAATATGGCAGCAGGATTTTTATGCCATTTCTGGGTACAAGAGGGAATAATTTAGATGTGGAAATAATGAAACTTCTGGTACAATTTTATGACTTACAGGAACAGCCAAGCATTTCTCAGAAGTGAAAACTCTCCCGGAAAATCCTTGGCTAACAAAGTATGCTGGATATACTGGGTCCATAGCATTAAAGAAGTGCTTATGCTGATAGAAGGATGTGCATGCGTGCTCGCTCATCTGACTCTTTGTGACCCCAGGACTGTAGCCTGCCAGCCTGCCTGTCCATAGAATTCTCCAGGCAAGAATACTGGAGTGGGTTGCCATTTGCTCCTCCTGGAGATCTTCCCAATGCAGAGATTGAACTCGTGTCTCCTGAATTGTTGGCAGATTCTTCATTGCTAAACCACCAGGGAAGCCAGAAGGATGTGATTGAGGAGGAAGAAAGGAACTTTCAGAAGATGTGACAGTGTGAGGGAAGCTCAGGCTTGAGCAGGAAATACTTATGTTGAGACACTTCCCAGTCTAGCTCCTAAAGTGAATCTTCATAAATTAGTTTCTGTCTCTGTATGGGCAAAGTTCCCACTATTCAGGCTGTGAAGGCAGGTATCTCCTCCAGACTGACCTTGGCCTTTAAAAGAATGCAAATGATTTTACTGTGGTTAAACATGGGAAAGATCCACTGTCTGAGAAAACCAAACCAGAGCTGGAGGGGCAGGAGAGGTTGTTGGAAACAGTTGTTTTGTCATTAGTCCAACATTCATTCTCTGTCATGGGGAGAAGGGAGTGACGGAGGAAGATATGTTTGGATGGCATCATTGACTCAGTGGACATGAGTTTGAGCAAACTCTGGGAGATAGTGAAGGACAGGGAAGCCTGGGGTCTGCAGTCCATGGGGTTTCAAAGAGCCCGACATGACTGAGCTCCTGAACAAACAAAAAACATTCATTGGGTCATTTAGAAACTGAAAAATTTTGAACTACTCAAGCCTTTCCTTGGCTCTACTAGTCAGGTGAAGAATTCCCCTCCTACACCCTGCACTTTCCCAATCACCCAGGGGTACCATTTTAGTGTAGGGCAGGGCCAAAAAGGATCCTAGGCACCAAACATTGAAAACATTCACTAGGAGTCATCAAACCTCCTTCCTACAAGGTCTGTGGCTCTCATAGCCCATCGTAGTCTGTGTGCATTGTTACCTGGCATTGCTTTTGCCCTTTGCCCACTGATTACTTGAGCTGGCACTATCTGTTGGCACTCTTTGTTCCGACTGCTTAGCTTTGTCCCAACCATTCTGGGGCCATGTACATAGCTGATGCTATATAAGTGAGTGCTTAGGGAGTGGAAGCAACTCTGAGGTCCACCTGGCTGTGTCCAGTCTTTGGCCTCAAAGTTCTCAGAGCACTCCCATTGACTTCTGCTTGGTCTTTCACCATCGCGATCAGGGAATTGGTACCCCTTTCTCTCACGTGGCATGTAACTCTGAGTAAAAAAGGAATGGTAACCTCATTCTTTTATAATTATGGACTCTTTGGGATTTTTTTCTTATTTTTCATATTCTTTTTCATTTTGATTTATTACAGGTTATTGAATATACATTCTTGTGTTGTACAGTAGCACCTTGTTGTTTATCTGCTTTATATGTGAAGTAAAGTCACTCAGTTGTGTCTGACTCTTTGCGACCCTATGGACTGTAGCCTACCACGTTCCTTCGTCCATGGGATTTTCCAGGCAAGAGTACTGGGGTGGGTTGCCATTTCCTTCTCCAGAGGATCTTTCCAACCCAGGGATCGAACCTGGGTTTCCTGCATTGTAGGCAGACACTTTACCATCTGAGCCACCAGGGAAGTCAAGTTTTATATGTAGTATATGTATATATGTAGTAGTTTGTACCTGCTAATCTCAGACTTCTACTTTATCCCCCACCCCCACCCCCCCACCAACTCTTTGGGATTTTGACTTAAAGAATTTAGCTTAGAAGTGAAGGCTGTTGATATAGAGACTTTTCCCTCTACCATCTCTTCCTGGGCAGAAAACACCAGATATTGGTCCCTTTCAAGAAAAGAGGGGGAAAAGTAACACAGCCTTCTGCAGAGTGGTGTGATGCAGTGGTGCCAGCTCTTGATTTTACTTATGATGCCTCTGATTTCTGAAAAGTCTTCTACCCTCTATCAAAGAAAAATCTCATCCCCCACATCGCTGAAATTAGCTCCTACTGCTCCTTTATGATGCTTGGTCTCCTATATCCCCATGTTCCATTCCCCAGTTTCTTCTGTCCATTTTTGAAGGTCACTCCTGGAGCTAATAGCACATAGGTCTCAGAATGGTCTAAAATTCCTGTGTTATTCTTCAGTTCAGAGTAGTATTAGGAGAACTTATAAAACTGTCATAACTTGGCTCTGCTGGTTCCGGGCTCACACGGCATTGTGGAATCCTTTCTGGCTCCTCCTAAGTCATAAGGCCTCTCCTTTAGTCTTGTCTGAATCTCAGGCCTATCCTCAATGCCAGGTCACTGTCTTTCTCACTTTTTCAGGGTCAAGATTATAGATCGTGCCTTTACTCAAGTATGATGCAAAGATAGGATTTCCATAGAATAAACAACCACTTGGGAAAGAGATAATGGAATAAGAGGGTGAAAATATACCTCTGTTGGAGTGGAAAGATGAGGAAGAACAATAAAGAAATATAAATAAAAGAAAGCAAATTGGCCTATTTTACCACCTTTTGAAAGCTGGCTTTTCTTAATTAGTAGTTTCAAGCTACAAGCTAATTTGGACTCATACTACCTCGGTTCAAACTTCAACTCTACTATGTGACTTTGGACAAGACTTAACCTCCGTGATTTCAAGTTTTTCATCTGCAAAATGAGGATACTGGTAGCATCTACTTTTTTGCGTGGTCGTGAGCACAGTATGCTAGTTCATCAGGACAGTAATTCCTAGTTTAGGTTCTCCAATGCAGGGGGACAAATCAGGGAAGGAACACTGGGTTGGATCTAGAGGTTTGAGGATCAGAGGGCTGAAGTTCTACTGTAAAATGAGGTACATAATACAAAGTCCGCCTATCTGCCAAGGCCATGGTGGCAGTCTAATGGAAGTGAAAACCATAAGATGATGTTCAAACCCTAGTCGGAATCCTTAGATTACCTGCTCTGTTGATGGAGGGACCAGAGTATTTGTGTGAGAGTCTGTGCACATGCATCTCTGCTCCTGCAGAAAAGGCATTCACCTTAAGCACCTGAGTATTACTGCTATTACTATTAATTTGAATCTTTAATAAAAAGAATTTGCAAATAGCCAAAGTAATCTTGAGAAAGAAGAATGGAACTGGAGGAATCAACCTGTCTGACTTCAGACTCTACTACAAAGCCACAGTCATCAAGACAGTATGGTACTGGCACAAAGACAGAAATATAGATCAATGGAACAGAATAGAAAGCCCAGAGATAAATCCACAAACCTATGGACACCTTATCTTTGACAAAGGAGGCAAGGATATACGATGGAAAAAAGACAACCTCTTCAACAACTGGTGCTGGGAAAGCTGGTCAACCACTTGTAAAAGAATGAAACTAGAACACTTTCTAACACCATACACAAAAATAAACTCAAAATGGATTAAAGATCTAAATGTAAGACCAGAAACTATAAAACTCCTAGAGGAGAACATAGGCAAAACACTCTCCGACATAAACCACATCAAGATCCTCTATGACCCACCTCCCAGAATATTGGAAATAAAAGCAAAACTAAACAAATGGGACCTAATGAAACTTAAAAGCTTTTGCACTACAAAGGAAACTATAAGCAAGGTGAAAAGACAGCCCTCAGATTGGGAGAAAATAATAGCAAATGAAGCAACAGACAAAGGATTAATCTCAAAAATATACAAGCAACTCTTGAAGCTCAATTCCAGAAAAATAAATGACCCAATCAAAAAATGGCCAAAGAACTAAACAGACATTTCTCCAAAGAAGACATACAGATGGCTAACAAACACATGAAAAGATGCTCAACATCACTCATTATCAGAGAAATGCAAATCAAAACCACAATGAGGTACCATTACACGCCAGTCAGGATGGCTGCTATCCAAAAGTCTACAAGCAATAAATGCTGGAGAGGGTGTGGAGAAAAGGGAACCCTCTTACACTGTTGGTGGGAATGCAAACTAGTACAGCCGCTATGGAAAACAGTGTGGAGATTTCTTAAAAAACTGGAAATAGAACTGCCATATGACCCATCAATCCCACTTCTGGGCATACACACTGAGGAAACCAGATCTGAAAGAGACACGTGCACCCCAATGTTCATCGCAGCACTGTTTATAATAGCCAGGACATGGAAGCAACCTAGATGCCCATCAGCAGATGAATGGATAAGGAAGCTGTGGTACATATACACCATGGAATATTACTCAGCCATTAAAAAGAATTCATTTGAACCAGTTCTAATGAGATGGATGAAACTGGAACCCATTATACAGAGTGAAGTAAGCCAGAAAGATAAAAATCATTACAGCATACTAACACATATATATGGAATTTAGAAAGATGGTAATGACAACCCTATATGCAAAACAGAAAAAGAGACACAGAAGTACAGAACAGACTTTTGAACTCTGTGGGAGAAGGTGAGGGTGGGATGTTTCAAAAGAATGGCATGTATATTATCTATGGTGAAACAGATCACCAGCCCAGGTAGGATGCATGAGGCAAGTGCTCGGGCCTGGTGCACTGGGAAGACCCAGAGGAATCGGGTGGAGAGGGAGGTGGGAGGGCGGGATCGGGATGGGAAATATGTGTAAATCTATGGCTGATTCATATCAATGTATGACAAAACCCACTGAAAAAATAAATAAATAAAGGAAAAAAAAAGTCATATGGCTTGCAGTAAAATGTTTATATGTACTTTCACTTCCCTGTAGCAGCCACTGCCAGCTTAGTGTTAGTCTGGATAGTCCAAGTAACAGATGCCAACCTGCGATGAGAAGTATAAAAGACTTGAAAGGAAAACATTGGTGAGGGACAGTGAGGAATGAGTTGGAGGAGGTAAGCAGAGAGCCATTGGATTGCTGTGCAGGTCTGGGCCCTGTCTTAGTTCTAAGGAAGGAAGCAAGTTCTTAGTTCTAAGTAAGTTTAACCAGGCAAATGGGGGACCTTTGAGATGATCTCCTGTCAGGAGTCCTGCATATCCCAGAAAAGGGTCTGCCGTGGTATCTCTGCTGCTTTTAGTCACTGGCTGGGATCTGCCTCAGGAGAATGTGGCTTTGTTAACCACTGTGTTAACACAGTGGTGGATTTCAGAGCACAGCAGCGAGGGGCCATTGGTCAACTGTGCTCCTTGCAGTAGAAGATCTAAGAGGTACATTGTCAAGGTGCATAGTTTTTCAAACTATTTTAAAAAGGTCTTTGTAATCTTATATATTACCCACACATATATCTGCATGAATATGCATACATATCTGCATAAACATTTATGGTTTCATGAATAGGGCCATGTTCTACATTTTGTCTTATTGTACAAGTTGCATTTTTCATTAAATAATAATTTGCTATGAATATCATATCAGTACATTTGTATTTTCTGCATTTTTCAAAAAGACTGAATAGAATTTCATTGTTTGGGTGTATTTAATTTTATTCAACTAATCTCAATCGATTAACATTTGGAATCTTTCTAGTTTTTCACAACTATAAGCAAGGCCATAAAACCCACTCTTACATGCATATCTTTATATACATGTGTGACTTTTTAAATAAGGTAAATTCCCATCATTGAAACTGTTGAGTCAAAGGGCATGAAATGTAAGCTTGATTCTGCCAGAATGGTTTCGATTTTGCCTCTGTGAGTAGTATATGCCAGTGCACTTTCATCTACTGTTATACCAACCCAGGTATTGTCATTATTTTCAATTGTGCCAATTTTATGTGTGAAAAATGAACATATAGGCTTAAATAAGTCAGTTTAAAAGCGGGGGATTTCTAATATCCATGCTTCCTGTGGCTTTTTGTTGTTGGATCTGCGGTGGGACCGACCTCTATTGAGTGCCTGGGATTTGGCTTATGTGGGCTTGGATATTGAACTCAGAAGCAGAGAAGCAAACTGTATATGGTCTTCTGTACCAAATCTCAATCATAAACCCTGGAAAGTTGTCAGAAATGACACCATTAGAGACTTGTTCCCTTTGAACTCTGAGAAATTTTCAAAACCTGGAGACTTCTATTAAAGTGAAAATACTCTCTTTGACCCTCAGATATAATGCAGCATCTAAGGTTTACAGATGGGAAAATGAAATTCCTAGAGCGTGCTTTGACCAGGGTCACAGAACTAGCTAATGACAGAATTTAGACTAAAACCAGATTTTCTGACTTCCAATCTACTACCCTACACTGTGAGAATACAAATAACAGTTATTTTATCGTAATTATAGCTAGAAATGCTGGTGTTAGCAAACTCCATGAAAATCAAGGTACTTAAGTAAAATGGAAAAAATGAAAGCTAAAGGCAGTGAATGTTCAATATTTGAAGAATGACATTTTATATATTCATGTCACTGTGTAGCACATATTGAATCGAATGCTGTGGCTACAATAATTAAAAGATAAAAAACGTTTAACTATCGTGTTTTAAGGAAAATGCTTGTGATACTTTCGCATTCTGACAAGTAATCTTTATGTGTAGTTACTATGCAAATATAAATACATATTAATAGAAACTTTAGTAGCATAGATAGTTTAAGCAGCTGTTGAAAACCTTTATAATTTCCAGTTTAACCTAATAACATGGAATCTAAACAAGTCACTTTAAACAGACAGTGCTTTTCCCCGTGATTCCTCAGAGCTGGCTGACAGCATTCCTTTGATCATATCACATTTGTACTCTGTGATAATTTGTATTCATCTGGAAATTTGAATTCTAAGGGAATTAGAGTCTCTGGATAATTTTTTTAAACTACTCTTGGACTTTGAACCAAGAAGATAAGATCAGTTCTGGTTAGGAAGGACTGAAGATCCTAATTGAAGATGGAAATTCTGGCCTCTCATTTCTGCTCTTGTAGGAACATGTTAATTTTAACCCTTTTGCATGAGTAGTGACTCTACTTTTCTTGGCTGTATTTTTTCTTTGAATCCATTCTGTATTACCCTGAATGATACTCGTCCTTTGTTAGGATCTATCTTTTCAACTTTTTCATTTTTCAACTTTTATGTATTTAACATCTTGTCAGTTTTGAGCCCTGAGATGCACTGTTTTTTTTTTCCCCCTTAACCTTTTTATTGTAAACTAAAACATAGATGATAAAAGTCATGTAAAGCAAACATGTGGCTCAGTGAGTTATTATGAGACAAGCATTCTTTTTCTTTACTTTTTGGCTGTGCCTTAATTCTTAATTGGCTGTGGGATCTTAGTTCCCTGACCAGGGATTGAACCTGAGCCACAGCAGTGAAAGTGCTGGACTACCAGGGAATTCCCAGGACAAATATTCTTATAACTATTACTCAGACTTGGAAACAGAACTTTGCTACCCAATCCAGAAGCTTCTCTATGTGCCTGTTACAGTTTCTGTTTTCTTACCCTCTGAAGTAAATACTTCCTGGGGTTTATAGTAGTCTCTTCTCACATCCCTAAACAGTGTATTTTAGTCTTGCCCATTAAAAAAAAAATTCTCTTTTAACCTACAGCATCCTTCCATCCTTTATTTTCCTCGTAATTTATCTGTTGAAGAACCTGAGACATTTGACCAGCATTACCCACCACTAATACCCATTACTGTAGCATTACCCTCAGTCTAGATTTTGCTGATTATATCTTTATGGTACAGTTCACCTGGTTCCTCTGTCCTTTGAATTTCCTGCAAGTCGGCAACTAATGCAAAGTATTTTTCAGATCTATGATCAGTCCCTTTAGAAGATGGTAGATGGTTGTGTGGTCTTTCATCGGGAAGCACATAAAGTCTGTTCATCTTTTTGTGATTCTAGCAGCTGTTATAGTCAATATGCAAATCTATTAACTGATTGGGAGTAGCAAGATAGAGACATTTTATTTTTATTAATTATAATACTTTTATAAAAAGTTGCTTGCCCTCATGTGCTATTACCTAGTCATATACTTCATATAAGAAAGGCGGGTGGTGGTTTAGTTGCCAAGTCGTATCCGACTCTTGCAACCCCATGGACTGTAGCCTGCCAGGCTCCTCTCTCCATGGGATTTTCCAGGCAAGAATACTGGAGTGGCTAGATAAATGCAAAAATGTATTGTGAGTTTATAGCATGCATAGAAGTATAGTACATGCCAACAAAGCAAAAGGATGTAATTATGTAACGTCCTTGTCCTTGTTCATCCTTTTTATAGCCTTTCTCCTGAAGTCTTCTTTGTTTGATGTTAATATAACCACTCCAGCTTTCTTTCCCTTATTGTATGGTATGTTTTTGTCAATCAGTTTACTTCTAACATCTATTAATATATATTTAAAGTGAGTTTTTGGTAGGTTGTATATACTTGGTTCTTGCTTTTTAAAATTCAACTTTGTAATCTTTTCCTTTTTTAAAAAAAGTTGGGGTATGTAGACCATTTACGTTTCATGTAATTCTTTATTTGGTTGGATTTAAATTCACTCTTATTAGTTGTGTTCCATGTATTCAATCTGTTTTTTGCTTTTTTCCATTCTCCTTTCCTTCCTGCCTTTGGTTTAATTGAACATTTTTTTCTAGAATTCCTTTTTATCTGATCTATAGTTTTACTGTAGATATATAATAAATAGATATAAATATGTACATATATACATATACATGCATATATGTGTATATATACACACAGACACACACAGATTTATATTTCTTAGCTTTAGTTTCAGTTGTTGCTCTAGGGTTTAAGAAACATATTTAACTTACAGTTTACCTTCAATAATATTATTGTGTACAGGTCACTTTTAAGTCTTCCCTTCCATCCTTTGTGCTATCGTCATACATTTTGCTTCTATATGTTTCACAATTTATTTTGATTTTCTTTTTAACTTTAGACAGCTGATTATATTTTAAAGAAATTAAAAATAAAAATTTTATTTACTCTATTTAAAAATAATATCCAATGTTCTTTTATTTCTTATGTAATACAGTTTTTCACCTGGTATTTTACTTTTTCTGCATAAAGAACTTCCTTTAACATTTCTTGTAGTACTGATTTGCTACCACTGAGTTTTCTTATCTTTTGTTTGTTTGAAAAATTTTTGCCTCCTCTTCATTTTTTAAATCCCCTTTTATTTTTGATCGTTTCACAGGATAAAGAATTCTGGAGTGACTAATTTTTATTTTCCTTTGACTTATGGCTTGCATAATTTCTGATGAAATGTCTGTTATTTTTATCTTTTATGGGTGATGTTTCTTTTCAATTTTATTTTTCTTTGCAGTATAGTTGACATTTCAGGTGTACAGTATAATGATTTGACATTTATATCCACTATGAATTGATCTCCATAAGTCTAGTAGCCAAAAAGTTAGTTTTCTGTCTCTGTGTTGATATTCTTTCTGAATTCATTCATTCTTCTTCTGAGTTTGTCGAGCTTCTCTATTTCTTTGAACTCTTTATCTGACTAATTGCTAATCTTCATTTCATTTAGTTCTTTTTCTGAGATTTGGTTTGCCGTTTTATTTGGAAGGTATTCCTTTATCTCCTCATTTTGTCTAATTGTCTGTGTTGGTTTCTATGTATTAAGTATATCAGCTCCATCTCCTGGTCTTGAAGGAGTGGCCTTATGTAGAAGATGTGCTGTGTGGCCTGGTAGGACAGCCCCTCTCCACAGAGCCAGGTGCTCCAGGGGTATCGCCTGTGGGCTGCGTGCACCTTCCTGCTATGGCTGGGCTGCAGTTGCTTTGGGTATGCTGGTGTGTGGGACTGGTCCTCCAGAGTGGGAGCCACTTTGGAGAGGGCCTGGTGCCAGTTTAAATATCCTGCTGAGTGGAGTGCAGCCAGGCCCCTGAAGTGAGAGTCACTTTGGAAGAGTCTGATGCTGGCTGGGTCTACTTCCCGAGTTGGGTGTGGCTGACCTTTCTGAGTGGGAGTCACTTTGGAGGGGGATTGATGCCGGTGAGGATTACCTGCTAGGTAGAGTGGAGGGGAACTGTTTTGAAGGGGCTGGCCAGAGTGTGCTGGTTGGGTGTGGCCAGTCCTCATGGGAGTGCAGAAGTGTTAACCAGGTTGATGGAGAGGGACAAAAATGGCACCAGCCAGGTGGAAGAAGAG
Organism: Dama dama; assembly: GCF_033118175.1. NCBI lineage: Eukaryota > Metazoa > Chordata > Mammalia > Artiodactyla > Cervidae > Dama > Dama dama. The sequence continues at coordinate 38,291,133 of NC_083692.1, forward strand.
TTAAAAAAAAAAAATGGTGCCCAACCATGTTTTTGTCCCCTGAGAAAGTATCACTATATTTCTGCTCCTCCAACACATGCCCTAAAAGTAGTCATTTGTGTCGGACTGAGGGGCTTTTGAAGCTGTTGCTTCTGTGCAGGACCTCTGAGTGAATGTGTCTGAGTGTGAGCCTTTATAGACTGGAGTCTTGACTTCCCACAATCCTCTAGATGTTTTACTTTTTAAAAATCTTTTAACTGGAGGAAAATTGCTTTACAATGTTGTGTTGGTTTCTGCCATACAACAATGCAAATCAGTCATAATAATACATATATTCCCTCCCTCCTCAGCCGCACTGTTTTTCAAAGCCAGATGGTAGGTTGTCTTGTCTTCCCAGTGCAAGTTCTCCAGGTTGGGGAAGGTCTGACATGGGGCTCAGACTCCTTGCTCCTCAGTGGGGAACGCGAGGATTGTGCTAAATCTCTCACTGTGGGTTGCTGCTTTGGGAGTTCTGACTAAACTATGTCTCTGCCCCTCCTGCCTGTCCCCATGTGGCCTTTTCTTTATATCCTTAGTTGTAGAAAGCCCGTTCTGCTGGTCTTCAGTTGTTCTCAGATATGTTGTTCTATATATGGTGGAGTTTTAGTGTGTCTGTGGGGGAAGATGAACTCAGGATCCATTTTTTGATCTGAGAGCCTAATGTTTCTTTTTTCTGACTGTCTTCAAGATTTTTCCTTATTTTGGTTTTCATCAAGTTGATTATCATGTATGTAATGAAAATTTTTTATGCTGCTTGATTTCTCTGATGTTTTTTGTATCCATGGATTGTTGTCTTCACTAATTCTCAAATTCACAGCTATTATTCTCCAAATGTTTCCTCTTCTGGTTCTCGCTCTGACTTCTCTATTTGGGGACTCCAATTTTACGTATGTTAGGTTATTTGACATTTTCCTACAACTCTTGGATGCTTTGTGCTCTGTTCTGTTCTTTCTTTCTCTTTTCCTATTTGTTTTCCAATTTGGATACTTTATCTGTATTCAAATTGACATAGTCTTCTATGTCCAGATTGCTCATAAAACTGTTGAAGAAATTCTTTTTCTCTAGTATTGTACTTTTATTTCTAGCGTTTCATTTGACTTTAAAAATAATTTCCATATTTCTCCTGAAATTCCCCATTTGTTCATGCATGCTGTCTATATTTTATACCAGATACTTTAATATATTACTAATACTCATTTCAAAGTTTACATTTAATAGTTCCACCAGCTGGGTTTTCCCTAGGCTTGGTTCTGTTGATTCCTTCATCCCTTGACAGCGTGTGAATGTGTTTCTTTTTTGTATGTCTCGTAATTTTAAAAATTCAATCCTGGACATTTTGTATAGAATTAGTGAGATTGAGGAAAATAGAATTTATGTCGGAAAATGAGAAGTCTTCTTCTTCTGTCAGGCTTTTAGTGTGGAGTGGTTGAGTTAACCTAGTCAGTAGTTAAACGTTTCGGTGGTTGTTTTTATAGTTACCTTCCGTCTAGCACAGAACTCAATTCCTTCAGGATTAGGTTGCTGGCTCATGTCCTCTGTGGGCCCTGAGGCTGCAGCAGGATTGTTTTCAAATTTCAGTACACTCTCAGCTTCCACTGGGTCTCGGGTGCCTGTGCCTCTAAGGGGTCTTTCTCCTTGCTCTTGCTCCTTCTCACAGGCAGACCGCTGCTACTTGCTGTTCATTGTTAGGGCTTAGGATTTTTCCTTTTTTTTTTGGTTTGTTTGTTTGTTTTATATCAATATTTTAAAATATCTTACCCAGTAAAAACTCTCTTCAAAATTTTTAATGATAAAATTTTCCTTTTGAGAGTCTCTAATCCTGGAAAAGGGGAAAAGTTATTTCCATTTTCAGATAGTCTAACCCTGGGGTTTCACTTATATTCAGGAAGTAGGTAGGCTACATGCCCACTTATACCAAGATTCTCATCATTTGTTACAGCATATAAAATAGTTTCTTAAAAATTTTATTACAACTGTTTCATGGACTACTGTCTTACTGGTCAAAATATGAAATATCTGTTTCCTTAACTTCTTGAAAGATGAAATAGCAGGGCAACTCATGTACTAATTCCTTCCAATTCTTTTTGGAAATGTGCCAAGTTTAAATAATAAGCGGAATCAGAAATTTTTAGAAGTTCTGCTTTTGGTAGAAAATGACTTGCAGGGAGGTAGGCTTTGATGATGTTAGACAGATTTGGTTTAAAATCTTAGTGACCTAGTAGCTCAGCTGGTAAAGAATCTGCCTGTAATGCAGAAGACCCTTGGTCGATTCCTGGGTTGGGAAGATACCCTGGAGAAGGAAACAGCTACCCACTCCAGTATTCTGGTCTGGAGAATTCTATGGACTATATAATCCATGGGGTCACAAAGAGTTGGACACAACTGAGCGACTTTCACTTCAGTCTCAGTAATGTAATTACCCTGTCTGAATCTTAGTTTGGCACCCGAGAATTACAGGCATTTCTATCTATTCTTTTTTTTTTGTAGCAGACATTAGGTGCTTTCTAAGTTGTAATAATTGTTTTAAATTATGGGGATATAGCAATGACCAAACAGACAAAAACACAGCCCTCAAGGAGCTTATTTTCTGTCTTCATATAGAGGGCTTATGAAGACTAAATGAGACCTCATGTAAGTTTCCTAGTTCAGAGCATCCACATGATAGTTGTTCTATGGATGCTGGTTCCCTTCTGCCTCATTTTAATAGATGTTTCATATCACTTCTAAAATTGATACCTTTAATTTGTTTAGCTCTTTGGCATTATTATTTCAGTAGTCAATGGTTTCCCAAGCAACTATAGCCTAGGCAATATAATTAAGGCATAAATCAACGTTACACTTTTGTTCTGACTTATAGCAGTATCAGCAAAGTCTCTGCTGTCTTTGTTTCCAAATGCCTCCAGTCTCTTCCAGAGGGTCACCCAGAGAGCTGCTAACTGCCTGTCTCTCATGGCTAGCTCACAGCATTTCTGCTACTTGTAGCTCCCTTCCCATGGCACAGTGCCATATTCTTCGTTACCGTGAACGCTTCTCACTTGATGTTACCCTTACTGGGATGGCAGTAGCTTTGTGCTATTTGTGGTTAAATTCAGAGACTATGACATATTCTCCCTGAACATTTCTTAACTTTCTGAAACTAGGGCATGGGATGGAATGACTTTGTATTTTCAATTCCCTTCAATGACTTTAGCGTTTTACTTTTCTTCCCCCCAAAACTACAACTATTGTTTTGTTTGCTCACAATTCCTTTTCTCTTTTCCTCATATATATAGCCCTCTTCTTTTGGAAATACTGATTTCCCCATTCCCATGGTTCTAATCTATATGTGGGCTACTATGTTCTTACATGTTTTAGATTTCTGGTCCCTAAACAATCTAGGGCAGCTCCCTTATAAATCACAGCTCTGTGCTTACTTAGTTATGGTTATGAGGTCCAGGTTTGGCTATAAAATTGAAGACTTCCATGATTTAAGATTCTGGATTTTTTAAGGTAAAATTGACAGAGAAACTTGAATCCCTATGTAGTAGTGATGCTGTGGGATTGATCGAAAGTATTGCCCTCCCTCATTCAGTACACTGTTGAGGGATTATTTGAAAGGCATTATTTTCCCTAATTACTTGGGAGGTCTTAACCCGTGTCTTGGTGAGTTTGGGCTGTTAAAACAAATCACCACAGATTGAGGGGCTTATGAACAACAGATATTTATTTCCCACAGTTCTGGAGGTTGGAAGTCTGATATTAGAATCATGTTCCAGGTTGCAGATGACTGACTTCTCATTGTGTCTCTGCATGGAGGAGAGAGCTAGCTTGCTCTCTGGCCTCTTTGTATGAGGGTACTAAACCCATTCATGAAGGTCCCACCTCTGAACACCATCACTCTGGGACCAGGGTTTCAACATATGAATTTGGGGAGAGAGACAAACATTCAGTTCATTGTAACCTCTGAGTCACAGGTTTAAAAAAAATATGCTTAGAAAAACATTTTAAAATCTCTGATTCATTGTAGATACACAGCTTAAGCTCTTGCTACACATTACTTATTCCTTAGAACATTCTGTGAGAAACTTAGGGCAGATTCAGTCTCAGTGGACATGAGTTTGAGCAAACTCAGGGAGATAGTGAAGGACAGCAAAGCTTGGTCTGCTGCAGTTCATGGGGTTGTGAAGAGTCAGACATGATCTATCAGACATGATCTAGCAACTGAACAACAACACCGATCTCATATAACTTCAGTTTCTCTCTCTCTGCCACATACACAGACACACACACACACACACACAATGATATTAAAAGTGGCAAAGTGCTTTGTCTGATATCACAAGTGGAATATTGCAAAGCCAAAATTATAATGAAAGATTCCTGATTTTAAGTTTTGTGTTCTTTCCACTGTGCTGTAATGACTTCTTATGACTTTTATAGTCTCTAATAGAAAAATAATATCCAAATATATTGCCTGATATTGCCTCAAAATTGTACCACTTTTGTATTTCATCATTTTTTTAGACTTAACTAAGTACTTCCTTAGAGTTTTCCTCCTTTGGCTGTAGACTTCTGTGCATAGTTTTTGATCCATTTGATCCATTGTGTTACTCCTTGTACCGATCCTTGGTCATTTCCTGGAGGTTGTACATTCTATTTCTGTTCTAGTTATACCTCCTACTGGTTCTTATGACAACCAGGGTATGTAGATACCTGAGGTCTTCAGGTTATTTTTTGGCTTTGAGGTTGTGTTTGTCCCTTAGACTACAGGGAGATCAAACCAGTCAACCCCAAAGGAAGTCAACCCTAGATATTCATTGGAAGGACTGATGCTGAAGCTCCAATTCTTTGGCCATCTGATGTGGAAAGCTGACTCACTGGAAAAGACTCTGATGCTGGGAAAGATTGAAGGCAAAAGGAGAAGAATATAGCAAAGTTTGAGATGGTTAGATAGCATCACAGATTCAGTGGATATTAGTCTGAGCAAACTCTGGGAGATAGTGAAGGACAGAGGAGCCTGGCGTGCTGCAGTCCATGGAGTTGCAAAGAGTTGAACACTACTTAGTGACTGAATAACAATTCCTGGCAACAGAGGATCATATTCAGTGAAAATAATCTAGGTTTTCCATAGCATGGAAGAAAGAAGGTACAAAAAGGGGAGTAGGAAAGTTGACAAACAAAAGTCCCCCTACCACAGTCATGTTCTTCTTTGCAGAAGGCAGGCTTGATGTGACTGTAAGAAGCAGTCACTCCCTGTTCTTACTCTGCTCACTGGCTAATTCTGCTAGATTCATGGTATCGATGAAGTCAAGTTGCAGATAATACGTAACCATCTTCCTTCTATTTCAGAGTCACAGACTCCCCAGCCCAAGACAGACCCAGGAGGGTTTAAGCAAAGACAGAATTGTGTCAGTAGTGAAGGGGAGAATGGCCTTTTCACTCACAGAACATCAGGGGGCTCCTTCTTGTCCCCATTGGAGGGCTGTGGGATCCTTCTTAGGTCTACTGAGTTTTCTACTTTTGCCTTTTATGCAGCTAAAAATAATATACTTATAAAAAAATATTCTTGAGTGGAAAATGCTCTGTATAAGTACTGAATTGGTCAGCATGGCGGGTTAAAAATAGGTCCTGAAGTTCTTTGATATCTTTCCCTCAGTTCCAGATATGGAGCTTAGTTACTCTTCCCCTGAGTTGGGGTTGGACTCAGTGCCTTACTTCTAGCTAGAATATGGTGGAAGTGGTGGTGTCTGATGTCTAAAATTGGGACATAAAAGGCACAGTGACATCCTCTGGTTCTCTTTCTTGGATTATCCACTTTGAGGAGAGCTGTTTCCCCATTCAAGCAGTCGATGGAAAGACCCATGTGGCTAAGAACAGAGTCCTCTTGCCAGTAGTCATGTGAGTCATCGAAAGTGAATTTTCCAGTCACAGTCAAGGCTTCAGATGGCTGCAGCCTCAGGAGAATTCTTGAGCCAGACCCAGTTAAGCTTCTCCCGAATTCCTGACCACAGAAACTGTGATAGGAAGTGTTTATTGTTTAAATCCACTACATTTGGGGGAAAATTTATTATACAGCAATAGATAAACAGAATTTGGTCATGTTCACTTGGGCTTGGTTTAGATGCCAGTGTCCTGGAGTTTGAACTGATGACATAAAGGGATGAGACTTTTGAGACATCTCAGGAGGTGAATACATTCTGTATGTGGGCATTGTTGTTGTTTAGTCACTAAGTTGTGTCCGACTCTTTGTGACCCATGGACTGTAGCCCGCCAGGCTTCTATGTGCATGGGATTTCTCAGGCAAGAATATTAGAGTGTGTGACCATTTCCTTCTCCAGGGGAACTTCCCGACCCAAAGGTCAAACCTGGGTCTCCTGCTTGGCAGGCAGATTCTTTACCATTGAGCCTCCTAGGAAGCCCCCTGTATGTGGAGGATTGTAAATAATTTCTGACCAGGGGCAGCTGTGAAAGTTTAAAATATGTCCACAAATTCCCTGATGCTTGTCTCTTCAAAGGTGGGGCCTGATTCTCCTTCCACAGCATTAAATGACTAACATACCTGGCCTCCCGGTAGTGCTAGTGATAAAGAGCCCACCTGCCAATGCAGGAGATGTAAGAGACACGGGTTTGATCCCTCGTTGGGAAGATCCCCTGGAGGAGGGCATGGCAACCAACTCCCGCATTCTTGCCTGGAGAATCCCATGGACAGAGAAGCCTTGCAGGCTATAGTCCATAGGATTGCAAAGAGTAGAACACGACTGAAGTGACTTAGCAAAAAGTGCCTGGCTTCTTCAGGGGTGGGCTCATGTGTTTTCAACCTGTACAGTTGCAAGGTCCCTTGGCTCAGAAGGGCCATGCACTTGGCTTAATGGCTCAGATGTTTTATTTTGAAGTTCTTCATAATTTTTAAATAAGGGACCCCACATTTAAAATTTTTCACTGTTCCCCACAAATTATGTACTGTTTCTGAGCTGCTGCTTCTGCCCTAACCTTGAGGTCACTGGCCTTTCTCAATAGTGGGCCTTCTTTCTATCCCCAGAATTGTAGTGAGCTCACTTTCTGTGGCCTTTGGGAATGTGGGACGTAGTTATTTGCTTCATTTCACCTTAGGAAAAAACCGTTTTCTCCTGGTCTTTTGGGCCATCAGCCCAAACTGGTGGCCACAGAACTCTGAGAGCTTAGTGAATGTCTGTGGTCAATGTCCCCTGGTCCCATGTGGTCCTCGCTGAGCTTGGGTGGCCCTTCATTTAGCCACGTCCTGATTCTCCCCATCTCTTCCTTGGCTTCTGTTTCTTTGTTGTACCACAGACCATCTAAAACCTGTTCTTTTTTTCCCCCCTTCTCTTCACTTTCTGTGAAGCACTTCTCCAAGCTTCTGAGTCAAATTATTCATTGATGACATTAGCATTTAACTTAATTACAATCAAGTAGGATTTTTAGTCCAGGTTTTTAATGCAGGTTGGACACATTCTTTAATCCATAAAAATTCTTCGTGGGAGAAGAGACTTCACATTCTTGTGGGCTAGAGACTCACTCTTTTGGAGAATGTCCAAAGCGTCCCTAAAATGTCAACAAATGGGGCAGCTCCTGAAAATGGTGCTGTGTTTAGCTCCTGAGGAGCTTTTCCTTTGGGCAATAGATATCAAGCTGGAACTTGTAGTGTGAATGTCTTACTCACTCTGCTCTCAGCATTGTGGAATTTCCTACACACTTTCAGAAATAGAAATGTAAAATCAGGGTTAGACTATTATTTATCTTCAGCACTTTATTTTTTCTATGACCAATGTAATTTAACCTGAAAAATGCCTATTTGACATTCAGAGCCTGAGTGGAGAATTTGCAGCCATGACTTACTTTGTTGGTTGACCCAACTGTAAGCCATTTGACTTCCTCTTCAGAGCAAGTTAGTTAGAAAATAGGACAGAGTTTTAAAGGTGAGAGGGCTGTTTAAACTCGCCTCTCTCTCTAAGGTTGTTCTCATTCTCCTTTGACATGGAGATATCAAGAAGACATTAAGGTGCACACTAGGAAAAAACTCAGAGGAACTTAGAACCTTTAGAGATGAGAGTTGAGGGCCTTAAGTCATGTAGAATTTGTCCAAATGCCCACAGGGGGGCAGTCTGGCCTTAATTAGATCAGTAAATATTCAAGCCCACATATAGGGTAAAACCTTTTCATTTTAGTTGTCTTAGTGGCAGACCCAGAGAAGCATTGTTCTGTTCCAACCCCTCTTCAAAGGATGACTTGTTGCTCAGTTATAAGGAGTGTGGTTCACTGGCTTCCTGCTTTTTACATCTTCAGATCTACCCTATCCTTTGAGCCAGACTTCCCTAATGGGTGACCTTTGCTTCAAAGAGTCTCACTGGGTGGGCAGAGATGTTGTTCAATATGCATTATGGTCTGCCATCTCTCCCTGCCCAGTCCCACCTCCCTTTTCTTCTTACAGTTATTACTCTTCAGTCTGCATTCTTAAATCTGTCTCAGCATCTATCTGCTTTCCAGAGGACCCAGCTGACACAGTGGTTCTATAAGCACTTGAAGAAAACAGGTGCTAAGAAGAGGTTTTGGGCCTGGATCACTTACCGCCTGGTTGGCAAGGAGAACCTTATCGCAGCTGGTGTGTGGGGGCAGAGAGTCTCCGATACAAGATATTGGCCCAAATGCAAACACTTTCCCTGGTGAACTGAGAGGTGTTTCAATGTGATGGTTCAGACATTTGAAAAATACAGGGGAAAAACATCCATGCAAGGAAAATGAAACTGGCTGGTTGTTAAGTTGCATTGATGCTTATTAGAAGGATATTGAAAAGCTGAAGGAAATTAAAAATTGATAGCTAAGAAGGACAAAAGCCCTTTTTGTAGCTTAGAAAGAGGCCTGTATGTCTAGCATTGGGAGAGAAGAAAAAGACCAAAGATTAAATAGAGTGGTGAGCTTCAACGACAATTGTGTATACAGCTGAGGCAGGTCTGTTATGCCAAAGTCAAGGTCCTGGTAGAGAAAACTGTCCCCATCCTGGCACATGGGCTGGGGAATAATTTGTTGTTTGTCTCCTATACATTGATTCTTCAACTTCTCTGGATTCTCAGAGCTTGCAGAGGTGGGCCCTTGCCCCAGTAAGAGCTAATATATACTGCTTTCATATGTGAAACCACTGTAGGCCATTTCATCTGCAAGGTAATGCCATGCTCCCATCAAGATAAAACCCCACCTCTTTTCTTGGCTGCTTGGCTTATAACTGGGGTTATGTCCCAGTCAGGGATAACCTGGGTCTGATAAGGGATGAACAGTATTATACTCTCAGAGAATTGCAAGACCTAGCAAGCATTTACTGACAGGAACTAGGGCAGTGCCCATAGTCCTGGATTTTGAGGGTTCTTGAAAGGCCAGAACATAAAACTAGATGAAGAGGAATTTAATGTCTTAGATGTACTTTCTGAGGACACAGATTTGCAACCTTGGCAGAGTCTCCAGGGCATAGCACAAACTAGCACTCGAGGGGCTTCTTGGGATGAGAGAAAATGACAGCCCATGCTGAAGTGGAAGTGGCAGCACTGACCATTGCAGATACTGGAGGAAGGAAGCAAAGTCTCAGGGCAGTGGGCATGCTGGAGTGGAGAAGTTATGTGAGGCCGGGAGGTCCATCAGAGGGTTACGTACCATGGGAGGGGGCCAGGGAACACATACTTCCTAAGGCCACCAGGAAGGAGCACTTGTAAAAGGTGCCCCAGCATTATTCAGCATTTCAGTGTCGGCTCTCCTTTGCAGAGCAGGCCTGATAGCAGGAGAAACTATCACAGAACTTAACTCATTAACAGCAATGGGGTTTTGAAGGTACCACATTCCACATTTAGGAATGGTGCTAGGGTCTATATGCTTGGTGACATAAGAGACTGCTGTCTTTGAATGGGCTCTGAAACAGGAAAAGCATCATACATGTCCAGGTTGCAGCACAGGCAGGTCTGGTGCTAGGGCTCGTTGGTCTGACAAACCCTATATCAGTGTGAGAATAAGACTGCAGACCCCTGAATTTCTAGAGCAAGGCTATAGCACCTTTTGGAAAACAGCTCTTGGCATCCTAACAGTAAAGTAAAGACAGTAACAGTAAAGACAGACTGCTTATTGATGGGGGCACAATGTAATCTTGAGTTCAGAACCTCCCATCATTTGTAAGGTCTTGCTGAAGCACTGAGTCATAAAAGTGGGTGTACCCAGCAACAGTCCACTGCAAGTTGGCTCTGGTAATCTGGGATCTGGAACAAGCAGGATTTGTGAGTGAGTAGCCCAGAGCCCCATGGTACTCACTGAAGTTGCACCAGCAGCTCTTTCTTCCCCATACACTTAGGGCATGTAACATTTCACACTACTCAGAAGCAGTGGCCTAGTAGAGTGTTGGAATAGTCTGCTGAAGGTGCAGCGGAAATTCAGGTCAGAAGCAGCACTCTGAGGACATGGAGCCATCCTCCAAGGTGCTGTACACATATTAACAGAGGCCTCTCTGTGGGGCTGTGTCCTCCGAAGAGAGAAAGAACACATGGGTCCAGGAACCAATTTAAGAGGATGGGTTGAAGTGTATTTTGATAATGATTCACTTAAAAGAGGGAGGCTTACTAAGCAAGTTAATGGTTAAAAGGAAATGTTTATTTAAAAACAATGGAGAACATTTCCTTGATATTTTTTTACCCAGAATGCTACATTTACATGTATGCCTTATGTCCCTGGATTATTTGCATTTACTTTTAAGAGTGTTTAATGTTCCAAAAGTATTGGAAAAGTGTTTAAAATCTTTGAAACAAATAACATTTTACTTCTTAAAATCTGTTGTATAGTGAGGTTTTACTGATACAAAGACTATATTCCTATGCAATTCCCAAGTTAGGCAGAAAATGAAGACTGGTGAAGTGAACACATCACTTCTGGGGCTTTGTTTAGGAAACACTAGGCAACTGGTACACATGGGAAGACTAACTGTTAGCAGAACTATGAGGAACCAGAAGGTTTAAAGATTTTAAAGTAGTTTGATTGACTCAGGGTTACATGTGAACTCCTATTTAAACTTACATTGAATCTTCTTTTCTCATGTAGTAAAAAGTTAACCTTGAGTTTTTCTTTTCAGATTCTTCTCAGGCCCATGCATGGTTACTTGGGAAATAAGAGATCATCCACAACCTCAAATCTTGGTGGGACAAGTTGTTATTTAAGTAGATATAGGGAGTAGTAAAATTATACAGAATTAGAGGGCATAGAAGGCATATGGAGATTTGATTAAGTGTACATTGTCTCAAGAACAACCCATGTCTCTTTGGTTGTTGTTGTTGTAACTAGGTTCTTGAGGGAGTCAATAAGTTAATATTTACTGAGTACTACTGTGCTAGTCTTCCCTTGTACCAGGGAATGTGGAGAATACAGCACTTTAAAAACTGGCCTCCGCCTTCAAGTAGCTATGTACTAGCTCAGAGTAAGAGATATGAATACACACACACAGAAATAGTGAACAACATAACATTTTCCATGATTAAGTGCTAAATTCTATCTAAAGAGACTGTAGGAGCTGGGTGTACCCAAGTCAGCCTTTGTGACTGCTGCACTCAGATTGGCTCCTAGGTTCAGTCCTGTGCTCAGGGCCACATGATGACCTTTGTGCGGCATGACTGTTGATTGGATCAGAGGTGGTCACATGGCCCCAAAGTAGCCAGTCTGTAGGCTAGCCAGCTACCTACAGTATGGCCCAAAACAAGTAATGACACAGCAACAGGTCAAGGGAGCTAGTTCAGGTTCTTCTAGGAACTTGTACTAGGAACTAGTGAGAGACTGAATGTTGTGATCTGAAAGTGGAGTCTCATGTTCTTGTCTTCCTTCTCTCCTTGGGAGATGGAAACAAATGCGTGAAGAAATTCTGAGTCAGCAACAGGCTTTAACACTGGGCAGAGGGCAATGGGGAGCAGAGGGTGAGGAGGCCAGTTAGTGAAGAAACATAGACATGTGGAGAGTCTAGATCACAATGGCAGGTCACTTTATATTCTTCTTTGTAGAGTTACCTTGGACCTGATATCACCTACAGGAAGGCCTGGATTTTGCTTGTCCTAGGACTCCTGTGCTTTCTCCTTTCAGTGAGCTCAGTATCACTTGAAGTAATTTGAATGAGTTTCAATTTCTTGCAACCAGCTAAACTTAACTAGAATAGTGCTATAGGAGATTGGAGGGAAAGGTGAAGGCTATAGGTAGAGAAAGAGGTGTCTGATTTGTGTGAAGAGTCTAGATGAAGACATGTTTCTCTGTGGTTTTCTTCTTTCTTCTGAAAAAGTCTGTGGGCTCCAAAAATTCTGGTGCATTCCCCATCATTCATTGTAGCACTATTTACAATAGCTAGAACATGAAAGCAACCTAGACGTCCATTGACAGATGAATGGGTGAAGAAGCTGTGGTACATATACACAATGGAATACTACTCAGCCATAAAAAGTAATGCATTTGAATCCATTCTAATGAGGTGGATGAACCTAGAGCCTATTATACAGAGTGAAGTAAGTCAGAAAGAGAAATATAAATATCATATACTGAAACATATATATGTGGAATCTAAAAAGATGGCACTGATGAATTTATTTTCAGGGCAGCAATGGAGAAACAGAGAACAGACCTATGGACGTGGGGGGAGGAGAGGAGGGAGAAGGTGAGATGTATGGAGAGAGTAACATGGACATCTGCAATACCATATGTAAAATAGAGAGCCAATGGGAATTTGCTGTATCACTCAGGGAACTCAGGGGTTCTGTGGCAGGCTGATGGGTGGGGTGGGGAGGGAGATGGGATGGATGTCCAGGAAGGGAGGGGACATGAGTGTACCTATGGCTGATTCTTGTTGATAAATGACAGAAAACCACAAAATTCTGTAAATCAATTATCCTTCAATTAAAAAATAATAAAAAAAGAAAAATGAAATTCTGGTGCATTTAGAGTTCCCGTGAATCCAGAGTTTACTGCCATTCATTCACTGATGAAAAGGCACTGATGTTCTCAGCACAAAAAGATAGGCTTGGTTAGGTTTCAGTTGCAAATCAGAACTTTCTCCCATTAGTTAGGAACATTATTATACATTGTGCCTCTAGCCCTCAATAGTACAACTTTAATCTATTATTAAAGATTCAGAACTGTATATGAAAATTACAATTTTTAAAAAACATTGGAGCTGAAGATCTTAAATTTTTTCCCTAAGAATTAAAAATAATTGATGTTTAAAAATATCCATGAGAGTGATTATTTTATTTAGACCCCCAAGGATAAAACCTTCCATAGGTGGGGAATCCTCCATCTAATGTAAGCAAGCCACAAAGTTAACAAAGTTAGCAAGAAACCCTGCATCACTGCTGAGCCCTGTGGGTCTCATTTTGCCTGGGTTTGATATATATAAAGGCAGCCCCATTAACAACTGCTCTCCCCTCTCGCTGACGAAGATGAAAAGCTCAGCAATCCTGAGGGTGGAGAAAGCAGGTTTTGTTCCCTCTTGACAGATTGTATTCCTAGCAATCTGTTGAGAGGAGGAGGAAGGCAGGTCTGGAATAAAAATAAAACCCCTTTAATTTTGAAAATGGTAAGAGAAAATTAAAATAGCAAGAGCAGGAGCCAGTCCCGGAGGCAGACAGTTGTGACACTAGCACTGATGAAATAGACAAGTAAAAATGATTACAGGAAAACGTGGGGGTGATGTGGAAGGAACGCTCCTACTACCCCACATCATTTACTTGTCAAATCTCTACAGTCAGCCCAAGTGCTAGGTGTGGACCATCGAAAGTCTGGGATTGGATATGCGTGGGAGGGTATTTGTCATCTTGCTCAACTTTGAAAGATTCTCTACCCTGATCCCCAGAGAAGGCAATGGCAACCCACTCCAGTACTCTTGCCTGTAAAATCCCATGGACGGAGGAGCCTGGTGGGCTGCAGTCCATGGGGTCGCTGAGTCGGGCACGACTGAGCGACTTCACTTTCACTTTTCACTTTCATGCACTGGAGAAGGAAATGGCAACCCACCCCAGTGTTCTTGCCTGGAGAATCCCAGGGACAGAGGAGCCTATTGTGCTGCTGTCTATGGGGTCGCACAGAGTCAGACATGACTGAAGCGACTTAGCAGCAGCAACAGCTACCCCGATCCCACATCAACACACAAATTCCTCCCAAGGTGTGAGACAAGATTTCTCATGGTGAGGGTAGGGTGCCCATGCTAGCTGAAGCTGGCCATGGATGGCTATAGGGTAGGGCAAAGTATTCCATGAAGACTTCTGAACTCTGGGGACTCTTTATATTTTTTCCATTAAATGGTAGATTTTTCTGCTTTAAAAAGTCTTATTTAATTAGAAGAGAAGCAGCTATGGAATTGTGGAAAAATGAATACTAGAGACAAGTAGCTCTTGCTTTGCTGTGAATCTAGACAGGTGAGATGAACCACTGAAAGTACCAAGAGAAGGTGACATGAGGGAACAGCAAGAAGAAACCTAGTTCAGCCTGCCCAGCTGTCAAGCAACAAACTTTATTCCAACACCAGAATCTTCTCAGCCTGATATAAGACCCTAGGAGAGGGATTCAAGTGGGTCCTTCCGTCTAGATAGGAAGATAAGACATATTTGTATATGTGTGCATATGTGCATATGTGTGTAGAAATATATTAAATATTTTAGAACACCATAAAATCAAAAGTAACCTTGCTTGGTTTAGACACTTAGTGATGCTTGAGTTCTGAAGGGAAGGATATTAGCAAGGGTTAGAACTGTCTGAAGATTTGGGGGATCATCTCAGCGTGAGTCCCAGCTACCTTCTCTTGCCACTTTTATAATCTCTCTAAATTCATCCCCCACCTCAGTGCAGGAATGAGCACCTTGGAACATATGAACAAGTTCAATTTTATAGAATATAAAATTTGAAAAGAATAGAGGCTGGGGAGGTAATAATAATGGTAATGTTGATGATGATAGCTAATGTTTAAGCATTGCTTCTAAGCACTTTAATGCCTTAATTACAATCTTTTAAGCAAATCATGAAGTAATAATAGCAACAAAAATAAAAATCAATGGTAATAATTGTCTTAGCCATTCATCAGTTCAGTTCAGTCACTCAGTCGTGTCCGACTCTTTGCAACCCCATGAATCGCAGCACGCCAGGCCTCCCTGTCCATTACCAACTCCCTCAGTCCACCCAAACCCATGTCCATCGAGTCAGTGATGCCATCCAGCCATCTCATCCTCTGTCATCCCCTTCTCCTCTTGCCCCCAATCCTTCCCAATATCAGGGTCTTTTCCAATGAGTCAGCTCTTTGCATGAGGAGGCCAAAGTATTGGAGTTTCAGCTTCAACATCAGTCCTTCCAGTGAACACCCAGGACTGATCTCCTTTAGGATGGACTGGTTGGATCTCCTTGCAGTCCAAGGGACTCTCAAGAGTCTTCTCCAACCCCACATTCAAAAGCATCAATTCTTCGGCGCTCAGTTTTCTTCACAGTCCAACTCTCACATCCATACATGACTACTGGAAAAACCATAGCCTTGACTAGACGTACCTTTTTGGCAAAGTAATGTCTCTGCTTTTAAATATGCTGTCGAGGTTGGTCATAACTTTCCTTCCACAGAGTAAGCGTCTTTTAATTTCATGGCTGCAGTCACCATCTGCAGTCATTTGGGAGCCCAAAAAAATAAAGTCTGACACTGTTTCCACTATTTCCCCATCTATTTGCCATGAAGTGATGGGACCAGATGCCATGATCTTTGTTTTCTGAATGTTGAGCTTTAAGCCAACTTTTTCACTCTCCTCTTTCACTTTCATCAAGAGGCTCTTTAGGTCTTCACTTTCTGCCATAAGGGTGGTGTCATCTGCATATCTGAGGTTATTGATATTTCTCCCGGCAATCTTGATTCCAGCTTGTGCTTCTTCCAGCCCAGCATTTCTCATGATGTACTCTGCATATAAGTTAAATAAGCAGGGTGACAATATACAGCCTCGATGTACTCCTTTTCCTATTTGGAACCAGTCTGTTGTTCCATGTCCAGTTCTAACTGTTGCTTCCTGACCTGCATACAGGTTTCTCAAGAGACAGGTCAGATGGTCTGGTATTCCCATCTCTTTCAGAATTTTCCACAGTTTATTGTGATCCACACAGTCAAAGTCTTTGGCATAGTCAATAAAGCAGAAATAGATTTTTTTCTGGAACTCTCTTGCTTTTTCGATGATCCAGTGGATGTTGGCAGTTTGATCTCTGGTTCCTCTGCCTTTTCTAAAACCAACTTGAACATCTGGAAGTTCATGGTTCACTTATTGCTGAAGCCTGGCTTGGAGAATTTTGAGCATTATTTTACTAGCGTGTGAGATGAGTGCAATTGTGTGGTGGTTTGAGCATTCTTTGGCATTGCCTTTCTTTGGGATTGGAATGAAAACGGACCTTTTCCAGTCCTGTGGTCACTGCTGAGTTTTCCAAATTTGCTGACATATTGAGTGCATCACTTTCACAGCATCATCTTTTAGGATTTGAAATCGCTCAACTGGAATTCCATCACCTCCACTAGCTTTGTTCGTAGTGATGCTTTCTAAGGCCCACTCGACTTCACCTTCCAGGATGTCTGGCTCTAGGTGAGTGATCACACCATCATGATTATCTGGGTTGTGAAGATCTTTTTTGTACAGTTCTTCTGTGTATTCTTGCCACCTGTTCTTAATATCTTCTGCTTCTGTTAGGTCGATACCATTTCTGTCCTTTATTGAGCCCATCTTTGCATGAAATGTTCCCTTGGGGTCTCTAATTTTCTTGAAGAGATCTCTAGTCTTTCCCATTCTGTTGTTTTCCTCTATTTCTTTGCATTGATCACCAAGAAATGCTTTTTTAAATCTCTCCTTGCTGTTCTTTGGAACTCTGCATTCAGATGGGAATATCTTTCTTTTTCTCCTTTGCTTTTCACTTCTCTTCACAGCTATTTGTAAGGCCTCCTCAGACAGCCATTTTGCTTTTTTGCATTTCTTTTCCATGGGGATGGTCTTAATCCCTGTCTCCTGTACAATGTCATGAACCTCCGTCCATAGTTCATCAGGCACTCTATCAGATCTAGTCCCTTAAATCTATTTCTTACTTCCACTGTATAATCATAAGGGATTTGATTTAGGTCATACTTGAATGGTCTAGTGGTTTTCCCTATTTTCTTCAACTTAAGTCTGAATTTGGCAATAAGGAGTTCATGATCTGAGCCACAATCAGCTCCTGGTCTTGTTTTAGCAGACTGTATAGAGCTTCTCCGTCCATTCATAGTTCCCAAGAAAACTGAAGCTTAGGGAGGAAGCATCTATGTTGTTATTATTATTATTATTATTTTTTTGGTCACACCATAGTGCAGCATGTGGTATCTTAGTTCCCTGGTAGTGCAAGTGCAGAGTCTTAACCACCGGACCTCCAGGGAAGTCTTCACTATTCTATTATTTTATTACACAATGCAGTCTCAGGTTTCATGAGTGAAAGACCAAGGTGAATAATGCAGGCACGGAGGGAGAGCCCATATGAAGATGCTGTCCATTGGCCACCAGTGTAACTCATTGCTCAAATCATGGGACTGCGTCTCTGAGAAGTTATATAAATTCTGTCTCAGAACTATCCTTGGGTGGGAAAGAAGGGATGGGGAAGAATTTATACACTGACCCTTGCCTCCCATTGTCTAGCGTGTCAACTTCTTTGCATTTCCTGATTGTGTATTTGAGCCTGTGGGTACTAATTAGGGTCCTGCAGTAGCTTCAACTTGAGTGAAAAGAAAGGAGAGACAAGACACAGGTAGAAGCACCCTTTCAAGGTGCTTCTGCTTAAATTCGATAAAATAGCATGAAGAACCACAGGAGACAGAAGGTAGAAGAAACTGGGGTGGTACATAAATACTGTCTGATATTGTTCACCACTTTTGCCTTGCAGATTACACCCTTCATAATAGCCAGCTCCCAGTTTATTAAAGGGATAAAAGGAACAAGTTTTCTTTTCTTTTTTTTTTTTCAGTGAGAATGCTGTTATATTCATTCTTTCCTGTGAGAAATTTTATCTAACCAGTCACAAAGTTTCTCACCATGGTGGCTAGCTGCAATCTCTGAGTGACCTAAGACAAGAGAGTTAGTTAGTGAAACAGGTACAATTTCCATAATAGCAACCTGATTGAAGCCTTTTGTTGTTTAGTTGCTATGTTGTGTCTGACTCTTTTGTGACCCCATGGATTGTAGCCCACAAGGCTTCTCTGTCCACGGGATTTCCCAGGCAGGAATACTGGAGTGGGTTGCCATTTCCTCCTTCAGGGGATTTTCCCAACCCAGGAATCAAACCTGTGTCTCCCACAATGTAGGTGGATTCTTTACCACTGAGCCCCCAGGGAAGGCCATTGAAGCCTTAGCTGATATTTAAAATCCACCTCTTCTACCACCAGTTTCCCTCAGCCTCAGTTGGCCCTTCAGCTGGTCCGGGTTGGCTTGCCTGTGGGATTCTGCAGATCTTCATCCCATGGAGGTCTAGGCCCTAAGTTTTTCTGCCCTCGTTTGACTGTGGTTGCTACAGATGCCCCTTTACACTGTTACAGTTGGGTATGGAAATGATGAAATACTCTAGGATATCCTCTGGGTTCTAGACATACTCCCCTCTGTTCCCATTGGGTGAGGACAACTTTGGTTCTTCATGTAATTCTCTTGCAATTTCAGTAACTCCTTCATGTCTGCTGGTCTAATAACATGAAGAGCAAATTGATCAGGTGGTGGTCACAGCCTCAGAATCAGTAGAATCTTTACTGTGCACTTCCAGAGACAATGCTTCCTACTCTCTCCCCTGAACTTAAGATTTCTAATCCAGTTGTGGCTAAAATCATGGGCTGGGCAGCAAAATTCCTCAGTGGGTTCCTGGGGAGGGGCAACCAGAGGGACCACTCAGATTTCTACCCCTTGATTTTCAGACTCATGTATTCTAGCTATTAGGGACAACACCATAAATACATGTGTACTTTCTCATGTGTATCCCTCTATTTTCTCTTGTATCCCAAGCAGCTAGGACAAATGAAGTTGTGTGCAATTTCACAAGGTGTTATTGTTAAACTGTTCCTTATTTGAATGTTGCATGTTCAGTTCCTGGGTGGCTGACTCTGGGACAGAGGTTTGGTGTAGGAGGTTCATTAGGCAGTTCTTTGGGCTCACCATCTGTAGATGGGAAGGAATGTGAAGGAACCAGGATTGGGCAAAGAAGCATGTTGGGTGGTGATTCAGTTCTGATTTGGGGTGAGGAGGCCGTCTTTATCCCTCCACACCATGGCTGGAGACATGACTTTATACCTCAGTCATGGCTGCCCTGGGAAGGAGTCATGTCCTTGGGTGAATGTTTCCCTTTAGTGGGGACAGTTCCTAAAAGGGGCTGACAGCTGAGGCCTAACTGTTGTCAGTAGTCCCAGTACCTGGGAGAATATGTCCTTATTTCCTGAACAGGGACTTTGGTAGTATATCTTGGCATCCACCTCACTGTGCCTTTTCAAGTGCATTTCTCTAGTCTGTTAGATTGGCCTATTCTGGGGGTAGATGGTAGGATCACTGTCATATACTTATATCCCATCTCCTTTATGTAGGGTAGGGCACTCAGTCTGTGGCACAGTTGTTTGGGTCTCAGGTCAATTGATTAGATATTGGATAAGCATTTAGATAATGGGGCTAAAGCGGATACTGAGGATAAGGAAGATTAACTCATTCTGGAGCATGTGTCTATTCCAGTAAGGATGAACTGTTATTTCTATTCCAGTAAGGATGAACTGTTATTTCTTCCAGGCTGTAAGGTGTCTGGTGTAACTGGTCTTCCACAGATTGGTTCTTCTCCTGGAGGAATGGTTCCGTATCAAAGGCTAGAGACTTGGATCTCAAGTACTGGCAGAGGATAGGCCAGCCTTGTTGAGAGGAAGGCCATACTAATGAGCCCTTGCATAGTCTCCTCTCTTGTCATCATGACTAATCTATTCATGGGCCCACTGTGCAGACACTGGAATGGCCCAGGAGGGAGGCTGGCAAATATTCATAAGTTATTCTCCCTGGCTGTTGAGAGTCTCCTTTGTGATGAGTGTTCGCTGATGAGCATTAGCAGAAACAAAGTGTCCTCTGCCAGAAACATACATCTCTTCCCCAGAATTCTTTGTCTATGGTTTTCTACTCTTATTACTTCTGGGACCTTAACCCGCCTAGCCATTTGCTATACCAAGGAGTTTGTGGCTATCCTTTTCTTTCTAGCTACTTTTCTTTCCACACAAATTGTACCATCAACTATAGTTATTACAGATCTGCCCACTAGGATGATTGGTTTTTTCCTCTCTCTTTTAGGACTACTTGTGGGGGTAGGGTGCTGTTTTATGACAGTAAGACACTTTTTTTTTTTTTTAAGCACCAACATATTTCCCAATTCATCTGTGAACCAAGCCTGACTTTTCCTGCCTTAGTTTGTCCTGGGGAAAGAGTTTGTCATGAGCTGTGGGAGAGGCAACAGTGCAGTAAAAGTCAAGGATGTGGTATGTAGGCGCTGTTCAAATCATTTAATCATGGCTTTTGGACTTCCTCTATCTCTACGAAGGTCTGGTTGCACAGCAAAAGCTACTTTTCAAATGGTGCTTCTCTAATGCAGTAGGCTCAGCTGTGCTTCAGACTACCAGGGCTATGTAGTGTACCGCTCCTATCTGGGCTTGCTAAGGATTTTACACATCTGTGATACCCTGTTAAGCATACCATCAGCAACAGTGGATCATCAGGGCCATACAACCTGAGTGATAGGAAACTTGCAGCACACCCTGTGTTCCACTCCAAATTGTCAGTCTCCAAAGTCACCTGGTACATGGGTTAGGTGTAATGGATACTGATTTTAAGTGTAACATATACTACCTCCAAAATCCAAGGAAGTAATCAAGTGCTTAATATAGGAGATAAATATTAAAACAATGTGTCATTTACTTTGGAGGGGATGTAATGACATGCCCCAGACCCCTACATTCCTTAAAAGCTCACAGTTGTGGCAGGCTTCTGTATCTTCATAGGATTTTTCTTGCATCTTCCAGTGTAATGTGTCTTTCCGGAGCATCCATAGTATTTGCCATGTTAGTGCGAGTAGCATGATGTCATCACCATAGAGGAACACTGGTATGTTCTGTGTAATGTCAAGATGATCAAGGTTCCTGGGGATCATATTTTGACACAGAATGGGTGAATTAGCTAGGTCCTTGGGTAGGATATTTAAAATATAATTCTGTCCTTGTCTCCCTTTAGATCTCTTTATCCTCTCTATTGATGGAGATAGAGAAGAATACATTCATTAGACCCATGGCTGCAGAACAAGTGCCCAAGCCCATTTTGTTTTGCTCCACAAGAGATGCCAGGTCTGAAAAGTAACATCTACACCTGAGGCTCCCACCTTTAAGCTTGTGGTAGTCTACTGTCCTCTGCCACACTTCATCTGGTTTTCTCAGTTGTCAAAATGCTGAAGGGGGAATATGATGGAGAGTACCAACCTTGTTTTTTTCTTTGGTGGACAGTGCTAATCTCTGAAATTCATCTTGGGATATAATATTGTTTGTGACTTACTATTTCAGCCAGTGCTGAGGCAGTTTCAGATGCTTTCATTTGACCTTTCCTACAATAATGGCTCTTATTCTGTAAGTTACACAACAAATGTGAAGCTGCTTCTAGGAGCTAAATATATCTCTCTAGTTATATACTTGGGAACTAAGAAATGAGCATAGAACAGGTCTGCAGTTTTTTTCAGACCCACTCTAAAATTATCTTGGTAGAATACTTAATTTATCACCTGGCTTCCAGAGGCATTGGCCATAACAAAAGAATTATTATGGAATTTTGGTTTTCCTACCATTAGTGGCACCTCAGATCCTGTACCTCAAAATCCTCAAAAAATTTGGATATTCTGGACATTTCTCTTCCTAGTGTACAGTTACCCTACACAATGGCTTCACATCTTTTGGGGGAAGAACTGGAGAAACAGTCATTGTATAAACTTGGGGGGTGGGTTATATGGCTCTCAGTAGGATCTGCATTCTTCTTTAATCAGTGGTTTCTGAATCTAAGAACAAAAAAGGAGCAAGGAAATAAAAATGTCATGGAAACCAAGAAACTGGAACATTTCAAGGGGACTACTGTATCCTTGGCTTCCCACGTGGCTCGGTGGTAAAGAATCCAACTGCCAATGTGGGAGACGTGGGTTTGATTCCTGGGTTGGGAAGATCTCTTGGAGGAGGAAATGGCAAATCACTCCATACTCTTACCTGGGAAATCCCATGGACAGAGGAGACTGGTGGGCTATAGTCCATGAGTTCACAAAGGGTTGGACAGGACGGAGTGTGCACATGTGCGTATGTGTGTGCACACACACACACACACACACACTATATTTACCTAAACCAATGTCCTTTATTTCCTGGGAACATAGCTAAATGACTTTTCTCTGGCAGTTATTTGAGGCCTTGTGATTGAGTTTTCTGAGCAATAGAATGCAGACAATGCAATGTCCACAACTCGCATATGGGATTTCCATAGAAATCTCTCACATAATTTTCCATCTTCTCATTTCACTCATCACAGGGAACAGAACAGAAGAACGAGGGGACTAGAGACATGTTTTGCATGATTCCTGGTTTCCTCTTTGCCTTCTCTTAGGCTCTAGTAATTCATGCTCTTTTAAAAGAAAGGGGATTGGAGCTGGAGTTAGGAGTCCTGGGTCTGCTTCCTAGTTCCATCATATCTATCAGCTCAGGTGAAGCATGTAATCTTAACCATTTACTTGTTGTTCAGTCACTAAGTTATGTCTTACTCTTTATGACCTTGTGGCTGGGAGCATGCCAGGCTTCCCTGTTCTTCACTATCTCCTTGAGTTTGCTTAAACTCATGTCCATTGATTCAGTGATGGTATCCAACCATCTCATTCTCTGTCACCCCCTTCTCCTCCTGCCCTCAATCTTTCCAGCATCAGGGTCTTTCCCACCTTCATATCAGGTGGCCAATGTATTGGAGCTTCAGCATCAGTCCTGTCAATGAATATTCAGGGTTCATTTCCTTTAGGACTGACTGATTTGATCTCCTTGCTGTCCAAAGGACTCTCTGGAATCTTATTCAACACCATAGTTCAAAAGCATCAGTTCTTTGGTGCTCAGCCTTCCTTATGGTCCAACTCTCACATCCATACATGACTACTGGAAAAACCATAGCTTTGACTATATGGACCTTTGTCGGGCAAGTAATGTCTCTGCTTTTTAATATGCTGTCTAGGTTGGTCATAGCTTTTCTTCCAAGGAGCAAGCACATTTTAATTTCATGGCTGCAGTCATCATCTGCAGTGATTTTGGAGCCCAAGAAAATAAAACCTGTCACTGCTTCCACTTTTCCCACACCTATTTGTCGTGAAGTGATGGGACCAGATGCCATGATCTTAGTTTCTTGAATGTTGAGTTTTAAGCCAGGTTTTTCACCATTTAGTTCCTGCATTTGTAAGATGAAGCATCATGTAAGGTGATCTCTCAGCCTCTCCTAATCCCTAAAGTTGTATGAAGATGGAATATAATGTGAAACTGATTCACAGTAAGAAATCAATGACTGATTTTGGGGAATTACCTGTTTCAGGAGTCTTTGTTTTAGCAGATGTGAAAACTACTTCCTGGCTTGGCTTGTTTTGGGGGGGAGTTAGAGCAGTCTCTGTCCTGACTCTAATAAATCCCATTTCCTTTTCACTTGAATTTCTCCTGCAGATTGATGCTGGTCCTGAAGATTAGTTTGGGGCCTTGATATCGCAGGGGAATTGTAGCAACGCAACGTGCTAGGATGTGCTTAATCTGTGTAAGAGGCACAGCAGGCCCTGTATACTTAAGTCCTCTGGAGACCATGATTGAATATTCAAGTAAAGTTTCCATGAATGGAACTTTTATGCCTAACATCTTCTACCGAAATAGCATTTGCTTTTCTGATCTCAACGAGATCCTCTGCAGAACAAATAAAATGTTCACACTGAGGAAGAACACTCTGTAACCATAATTATGTTACTCTAAAAGGCTATAATAAACTTTAAGCAAGTGCTTCCTATTTTATTCTCACTGCAAACAATTTATAAGCATAACTGTCCTCTTGACGTGATAATGAAAGAGCAGTCACACATGTCAGCTGGGGCAATTATGTTCTTCAGATGTCTGCTGTAAGTATTAGATGATTCCTTCCTGCTGACACCTTATCAACTGTGACATGCATATTAAAAAGAACACCCAAGAGAGCTAACTTTAAAATTTTGAGTACTTTCAAGGAGTTCCATCTGTATTAAAAAGCCTCATATCTCATATTCCAAGTTAGTCTTCTTTGCTGCATGAGTTTTGGATCTCAGATGGAAAAAAAAAAAAGAAAAACAATGAAAAACCCCACAGAAATATGTTTTTTGATAGTAAACAGGAGCTTGCTTTTTCAGAGCATTAAAAATATACCTGGTCTATCATCTCCGTGAATTAAAAAACCCAGAGTCAGATAGGTATGGCTTCAAATTTCAGCTCTGTCATTTCCTAGCTTTTGAACTTTTGTCAAGGGACAAATTCCTTGAGCTTCACACATAAAAAGGTAAAAGTGCAGACCACACTGCCCAATTAAGGGAGGTTGAATAGAAGACCAAGCATGGAGCATAAGCTGAGGGTCTGTCACAGGAACCCTGACATGTTAGTCCCTCCTTCTTGCATGTTTTTTACCAGGACCCAGAGGGTGTTCTGGGTGTGCTTTGGATATTCCATAGAGGGTCCCCGAGCCCCATGGCCTTTCTGTTGAGGAGGGAGAATGGGAGATGAGAGGGTCCAGAGAGCATCTCACAGCTCAGTCTAACTCCAGAACTCTCTGTCTGTAGATTAAACATATTTTTTCTGCTCTTCTTTTCTCTTTTCTTTTCTCATCTCTTTTCTTAAGACCAAACCCCTGGCCCAGTTCCTCAAAACTTTCCCCAGTGCCATCAGGCCCACTGCCCAGAGGCCTGTTAAGGTGTGGGTTTCCCCATCGGACACTGTGCTCCTGCCAGGGCGCTGCTCTGACTCTGAAGAGTCGTCAGGCACCTGCCTCGTCCAGGACACTGAGCAGCCCAGCAGCCCTCTGCTCCTCTCCCCACCCAGCACAGCCTTCTTGTGTCGATTTTTAAGCAGGTATAAGCATTTCTGGGTGAAGATGATTCCAGGACCCCTCCATAGGCTTTTCCAGAGCACTGTTATCTGGGTGGTCCAGACACTTTTTTTTAAATTATTTATTTATTTTTTTCATTTATTTTTATTAGTTGGAGGCTAATTACTTTACAATATTGTAGTGGTTTTTGTCATACATTGACATGAATCAGCCATGGATTTACATGTATTCCCCATCCTGATTCCCCCTCCCACCTTCCTCTCCACTCGATTCATCTGGGTCTTCCCAGTGCACCAGGCCCGAGCACTTGTCTCATGCATCCAGCCTGGGCTGGTGACCTGTTTCACCCTAGATAATATACATGTTTCGATGCTGTTCTCTTGAAACATCCCACCCTCGCCCCTACCATAGAGTCCAAAATTCTGTTCTGTACATCTGTGTTTCTTTTTTTGTTTTACATATAGGGTTATCGTTACCATCTTTCTAAATTCCATATATATGTGTTAGTATGCTGTATTGGTCTTTATCTTTCTGGCTTACTTCACTCTGTGTAATGGTCTCCAGTTTCATCCATCTCATTAGAACTGATTCAAATGAATTCTTTTTAATGGCTGAGTAATATTCCATGGTGTATATGTACCACAGCTTCCTTATCCATTTGCCTGCTGATGGGCATCTAGGTTGCTTCCATGTCCTGGCTATTATAAACAGTGCTGCGATGAACATTGGGGTGCACGTGTCTCTTTCAGATCTGGTTTCCTCAGTGTGTATGCCCAGAAGTGGGATTGCTGGGTCATATGGCAGTTCTAATTCCAGTTTTTTAAAAAAGAATCAAAAGAAATGAGGACAACCTCAGGGACCTCTGGGACAATGTGAAACGCCCCAACATTCGAATCATAGGAGTCCCAGAAGAAGAAGACAAAAAGAAAGGCCATGAGAAAATACTCGAGGAGATACTAGCTGAAAACTTCACTAAAATGGGGAAGAAAATAGCCACCCAAGTCCAAGAAACCCAGAGAGTCCCAAACAGGATAAACCCAAGGTGAAACACCCCAAGACACATATTAATCAAATTAACAAAGATCAAACACAAAGAACAAATATTAAAAGCTGCAAGGGAGAAATAATAAATAACACGTAATGGGATTCCTATAAGGATAACAGCTGATCTATCAATAGAAACCCTTCAGGCCAGAAGAGAATGGCAGGACATACTTCAAGTAATGAAAGAGAATAAACTACAACCTAGATTACTGTACCCAGCAAGGATCTCATTCAGATATGAAGGCGAATTCAAAAGCTTTACAGACAAGCAAAAGCTGAGAGAATTCAGCACCACCAAACCAGCTCTTCAACAAACACTAAAGGATCTTCTCTAGACAGGAAACACAGAAAGGTTGTATAAATGCAAACCCAAAACAACAAAGTAAGTGGCAACGGGACCATACCTATCAATAATTACCTTAAATGTAAATGGGTTGAATGCCCCAACCAAAAGACAAAGACTGGCTGAATTGGATACAAAAACAAGGCCCCTATATATGCTGTCTACAAGAGACCCACCTTAAAACAAGGGACACATACAGACTAAAAATGAAGGGCTGGAAAAAAAATATTTCATGCAAACGGAGACCAAAAGAAAGCAGGAGTTGCAATACTCATATCAAATAGACTTTAAAATAAAGACTGTGAAAAGAGACAAAGAAGGACACTACATAATGATCAAAGAATCAATCCAAGAAGAAGACAGACACTTTTGTTATGAATAACCTAAATCTCTTTCTGACATCTCCAATCTTGTGCCTCTCATACAGTTCACTTTTGGCACCCAATTCCATCAGGTACTCTTTCTAGCCATGATCCATTTACTAGGAAGACAAGTAGATCCTACACAAAAAGATTGGCTTGGTTCCTCTATTCGGATTCTCTCCAGCTTAACCACCTCTTTTTTAAAGCTGGCAGAACAAATTGCACAATCTTTTCAGAAGGGTTTCACTCTATAAAGGAAAATGATATCTGGTCATCATACTACTTTTGTTACACCCTGGATCTGTTACTTTATTTTTTCATTCACAGCACTATTATATTGCTGACAGATATTAAAAATCTCTTGCTGTAATTGGTTAATATAGGCTAGTCTTATTAGTAACTTCATTGGTATTAATTAGTCATTTTTAAACGTGGTGTGTGTGTGTTTGTATGAGAAACAGAGGAAGAGAGAGATTTTGAGCTATGTATTCGTTTATGAAGACTTAAAAGACCTTTTAGAACTAACACCCAAAAAAGACATCCTTTTCATCATAGGGGACTGGAATACAAAAGTAGGAAGTCAAGAAACACCTGGAGTAACTGGCAAATTTGGCCTTGGAGTACAGAATGGAGGGCAAAGGCTAACAGAGTTTTGCCAAGAGAATGCACTGGTCATAACAAACACCCTCTTCCAACAACACAAGAGAAGACTCTATATATGGACATCACCAGATGGTCAATACCAAAATCAGATTGATTATATTCTTTGCAGCCAAAGATGGAGAAGCTCTATACAGTCAGCAAAAACAAGACCGGGAGCTGGCTGTGGCTCAGATCATGAACTCATTCTTGCCAAATTCAGACTTAAGTTGAAGAAAAAGTAGGGAAAACCACTAGACCATTCAAGTATGACCTAAATCAAATTCCTAATGATTATACAGTGGAAATGAGAAATAGATTTAAGGGACTAGATCTGATAGACAGAGTACCTGATGAACTATGGATGGAGGTTCATGACATTGTACAGGAGACAGGGAGCAAGATTATCCCCAAGAAAAAGAAATGCAAAAAAGCAAAATGGCTGTCTGAGGAGGCCTTACAAATAGCTGTGAGGAGAAGAGAAGCAAAAAGCAAAGGAGAAAAGGAAAGATACTCCCATTTGAAAGCAAAGTTTCAAAGAATAGCAAGGAGAGATAAGAAAGCCTTCCTCAGTGATCAGTGCAAAGAAATAGAGGAAAACAATAAGATGGGAAAGACTAGAAATCTCTTCAAGAAAATTAGAGATAGCAAGGGAACATTTCATGCAAAGATGGGCTCAATAAAGGACAGAAATGGTATGGACCAAACAGAAGCAGAAGATATTAAGAAGAGGTGGTAAGAATGCACAGAACTATATAGAAAAGATCTTCACAACCCAGATAATCACGATGGTGTTGATCACTCACCTAGAGCCAGACATCCTGGAAGGTGAAGTCAAGTGGGCCTTAGGTAGAATCACTATAAACAAAGCTAGTGGATGTGATGGAATTCCAGTTGAGCTATTTCAAATCCTAAGAGATGATGCTGTGAAAGTGCTGCACTCAATATGCCAGCAAATTTGGAAAACTCAGCAGTGGCCACAGGACTGGAAAAGGTCCTTTTTCATTCCAATCCCAAAGAAAGGCAATGCCAAAGAATGCTCAAACCACCGCACAATTGCACTCATCTCGCACGCTAGTAAAATAATGCTCAAAATTCTCCAAGCCAGGCTTCAACAGTACATGAACCATGAACTTCCAGATGTTCAAGCTGGTTTTAGAAAAGGCAGAGGAACCAGAGATCAAACTGCCAACATCCACTGGATCATCGAAAAAGCAAGAGAGTTCCAGAAAAAAACATCTATTTCTGCTTTATTGACTATGCCAAAGCCTTTGACTGTGTGGATCACAATAAACTGTGGAAAATTCTTAAAGACATGGAAATACCAGACCACCTGACCTGCCTCATGAGAAACCTGTGTATAGGTCAGGAAGCAACAGTTTGAACTGGACATGGAACAACAGACTGGTTCCAAATTGGGAAAGGAGTACATCAAGGCTGTATATTGTGACCATGCGTATTTAACTTCTGTGCAGAGTACATCATGAGAAATGCTGGGCTGGAAGAAGCACAACCTGAAATCAAGATTGCTGGGAGAAATATCAATAACCTCAGATATGCAGATGACACCACCCTTATGGCAGAAAGTGAAGAAGAACTAAAGAGCCTTTTGATGAAAGTGAAAGAGGAGAGTGAAAAAGTTGGCTTAAAACTCAACATTCAGAAAACTAAGATCATGGCATCTGGTCCCATCACTTCATGGCAAATAAATGGAGAAACAGTGGAAATAGTGTCAGGCTTTATTTTTTTGGTCTCCAAGATCACTGCAAATGGTGATTGCAGCCATGAAACTGAAAGACGCTTAATCCTTGGCAGGAAAGTATGACAAACCCAGATTGCATATTAAAAAGCAGAGATGTTACTTTGCCAACAGAGGTCTATCTAGTCAAGGCTATGATTTTTGCAGTAGTTATGTATGGATGTGAGAGTTGGACTGTAAAGAAAACTGAGTGCCAAGGAATTGATGCTTTTGAACTGGTGTTGGAGAAGACTCTTGAGAGTCCCTTGGACTGCAAGGAGATCCAACCAGTCCATCCTAAAGGAGTTCAGTCCTGGGTGTTCATTGAAAGGACTGATGTTGAAGCTGAAACTCCAAACTTTGGCCACCTGATGTGAAGAGCTGACTCATTTGAAAAGACCCTGATGCTGGGAAAGATTGAAGGTGGGAGGAGAAGGGGACCACAGAGGATTAGATGGTTGGATGACATCACTGACTCAATGGACATGAGTTTTAGTAAACTCTGGTAGTTGTTGATGGACAGGGAAGCCTGGGGTGCTGCAGTCCATGGGGTCGCAAAGAGTCAGACACGACTGAGTGACTGAACTGAACTGAACTGATTCATTTATTCACTCATCCATTCACTCAAGAATTACTTTCTTTTCCCTTAACTGTGATGACTGAGCTCTGAGATATCAGATCAGGAGTAGTAGGTTCTTGCACTGACTAAAATCAACTTATTGTGTGAATTTGGGCAAATGGTGACTTAACCTGCTTGAATTTTAGAATTTCCAGCTATAAAATGAAAGGTAGGACTAGAAGAACCTTCTCATGTCAGTATTCCAGGAGCCTGTCCTGTTTACATTTTATGCTTGTTTTTCTTTAAATTCATTGATGCTGCTGTACCAGGGCCATCCACAGTATATGGGAAGTAGGGATGATTATCTGAGATTTTAAACTGTGTGTGTGTGTGTGTGCACACATGCATGCGGGCGTGCCCTGCTGTTGTGGCAGATGATGTAGCCAACTGGATGGTCAGTGGAGGATTAGGAAGTGATGCTACAGTTTATATTCATCTACCTATAAGTTACAATGTAAGCTTTCCTGCATCTTACCCATTCTTCTCCCCACTGTCACCAAAAGTTAAGAGCTGAATGCTTAATAATATCCTCCTTTCCATACAGATTGCATGTTTCTTCTTTAAATGTTTTTCTTTTTTAAGATTGTTCTTGACTATCATCATAATCAAATTTCTGTAGCCTGACGTGTGAGAAAAATAAGTGGATTATTTCAATTCACCTTTCTAGGGAAGGAGTTTATGATTCCTTGTTATAAACTATGGTTGTGACAATTCATATTGGCCTAGATTCTGGACACAGATTGGAGTGGGAACCTTAGCTCTATTACTTACCAGGTGTATAGACTTGGACAATTCAGATTTGTGTTTTCCCATTTGCAAGTGAAGAAAATAACTACTTTGCAGTGCTGTCGAAGGAGTAGGGAAGGAAGAAGATTATAGGTAATGTGTGTGTAATTCCTAAAAGATAGTGGCTACTCTGTGACTTATCCTTGTTTTCAACTATATCTGTAAAGGATGGAAATAGGCTGTAGGTATTTTTCTGGAAACAATCACCCAAGTAAGTCACCCTGCGTCAAGGATAGTCTCCTTAAGTTCTGTGCTCCAGACTGAGTTCTAATGTGCCTCTGAAAATCTCCTGAGATTGAGACTCAGAATCACGCTGAGTTCAGGAAAGACTTATCTCAGCCTCTCCCATCCCTCCTGTCCTTACTTAGATAACCTGTCCTTCTGTTAAATTACTGTGCTATGATTGGTAGCTCCCAGAACTACTTGATTGCACTTGTCGGCTCTTCATTTTCTGAGTGATTATAAATCGATCATTTGATGATCTGTTCCAGTATCACCCAGGGTTTGTGACAGTAAGCTGACATATCTATCATTTTCAAGGTCATTCTTCTTTTCTCTTTTCTAAGTTCATCCTGACATTTTCTCTTTTCCAAAACGTGGGGAACTCTCTAATGAAATTTATTTTAAAAATCCTACATGCCACATGGTGCAGCCAAAAAACAAACAAACAAAAAAAAAAAAACAAAACTAAGTAGTAGTTTGACAGTGATCTTCACCCATTGATTTAAATCTGCCATCATCACCAGCCCTTGTCCTGGAGGGACCTGGCATGTAAGACAAGACCCGCTTCTTCCTCATTTGGAGATCTGTGGTAGGAGATCTTTAACTTAAACCTTATTCTCATTATCTGCTTTCAGACCTTCAAACATGTACGAGACAGTATGAATCCTTTAGTTTCTTAACTGAGAAGACAGCTTCCCCAGGTGGGACTTGCAGTTAGTTACTAAGGCGCCTTTCCTGTCCCTGCCACCTCAAGGACAGGGTTGCAGTTGCTCTCGTGGAACAATTTGATGTGGCAACTGCTTTGTTGCAGTGAGTAGTCATTGAGATCAAGATGGGGAGAAGCTCAACCATCTCTTGTTAATTCAATAGTGGCTAACATTTATTGAGCACTTTCTATAGGCCAGACAGTGAGCTAAGCACTTTATATGGATTATCTCATTTAGTGATGAAAGTATTTTTATGAACTATATTCTATTATTATCCTTATTTTACTTATGAGCCTGGGATTTGCTCCAGGCTTCATATCATAGCAGGGTGAACTTGGCCAAAATACTGAGTAGAACATCTGGACTTCACCTACACAAGATAGCCTTTCTGTAGTACCACCAGGTATTACAAACCTCAGAAATGGTCTGAAAAAAACATGAATAGTGTCAGAGAATCTAGGTCTTAGTAATTGCAGTCTCCTCTGTGTGTGTGTGTGTATTCACCTGCTCAGTCATGTCCACCTCTTTGTGACCCCATGGACTATAGCCCACTAGGCTTCTCTGTCCATGGGATTATCCTAGCAAGAAGACTGGAGTGGGGCACCTAAAGTCAGTGCTCTGGGACAACCCAGAGGAATAGGGTGGGTAGGAAGGTGGGAAGGGGGGGTGGTTCAGGATGGTGGGACATACATATACCCATGGCTGATACATGTTGATATATGGCAAAAACCATCACACACACACCACACACACACACATGTTGCTATTTCCTTCTCCAGGGAATCTTCCTGACCCATATATCAGACCTGTGTCTCCTGCAATGGTAGGTGGATTCTTTACCACTGAGGCACCTGGGAAGCCTGAAATCACTCTAGAGATCACTTATCTAGCCCATGTTTTAAGACAAGTTTTGACATCACTGACCTGTTGCAAGCCTCCACATCCTCCTTTGTAGAAGCTCTGTTATTGTTAGTCACTGATAAAGGCAGGACCTATAGGACAGCAGGAGAGAAAAGATTTAATAGTTGCAAGTCCTGCATAGACACTGGGAAAAAAAAAACAACCATTTGACCTTATTTTGTGCCTAGTTTGTGCCAACTCACTATAAAGTCCACAGTGTATCATGGGCAAGCAGATGGATTGGCACGTATATGAACGTAAAAAGTGTCTTAACAGGGTGTAGGGTTGGGGGGGGAGGTGTATGGAGACCTAGTTAACATATAAATATAAAATAGAATTTAAATGTAGGGAAGTGGAAGAGTACATAGAGCTAATTTGGTGGGAATGACTCTCAGCATTTTCAAGGCAGTAGTTCAGAATGTTTATTTTTAAAAAAGCCGATGTCAGTCACTAATGTAATAAAGCATCTGCAGTATACTGATAACACATAATACTCAAATACAACAAATGTGTGTAAACAAACATTTTAAATCTCCCTACATAGTAAGAGAACTGAAATTTTCATTAGATGTTTTTCCTAAGTTACCACACAGTTGCTTCCCCTTTCCCCTGGAACTGTTTCTAAGTGACATTTCTAAATGGTAAGTCCAGTGGTTTCTTTTCTCCTGGAACTTCTCCAGCTATACAATATCTCAAACTAATAAATACTAACTCTATTTTCCCTAGTTCCATTTCGATTTGTAGGTATGAAGGGAAGAGTAGGTTTGATGTTACAGGAATTGGATCTAATTAATTCCTCAGGAACTCTTCTTATAAATTTTAGGTCATATACACTTAGCAATTCTTTCTAACAGTGAAAAAAGCAGGTATGTGGATGATAAGGAGAGACAAGCTACCTGTGGAAGTTTTTATGGGTAATATTTCTGTTTTGTGAGGAAATATAGGTAGTATGTTAATAAATTAGCTTAAATAATTTAAACCCTAATTCCTACAGGTTACATTGAAAAGCAAATTATGTAACTAATGGTGAATGGTGGTGAAGTTCTAAAATTCCAAACCCAGAGAGTTCAGAACCTAGAACTATTTTACATTTGATTTTTATTTAAAAAATCGGGGAGGATGGTAATTTTATTTATTTATTTTGGTCATGTTGCACATCATGTAGGATCTTAGTTCCCAAACCAGGGATCAAACCCGTACCCCCTGCAGTGGAAGCATGGAGTCTTAATCACTGGACCACCAAGGAAGTCCCTACATTTTATACAAAATAGCACCAAGAGGTATAATAGTATTTGGGCCTACACATTCAGTTTTTCCCTCTGGTTCAGGAAAAACTTTAGAATCTGGGAGCAATGCCAGAGGAGAATAGGTAACTTGAGTGAATCCTGAAATGTTAGCGTCAGTCAAGAGTTTAGGGATACTGTCTCTATAGATATAACTCTTTTTCTAAAGTATCTAAAATTAACGAGACTATTTAGACTCATCGACAGAAATTAAATTCATTCCCTCTCTACCAAACAAGTTTTTTTCATGGGTTTATACTCTCATATGTACTTGGACCCAAACCCATGTGTTTGATCAGAAATGTGCTAAGTCGCTTCAGTCATGCCTGATTCTTTACGACCCCATGGACTGCAGCCCACCAGGCTCTTCTGTCCATGGGATTCCCCAGGCAAGAACACTGGAGTGGGTTGCCATTTCCTTCCCCACTGATCAGAAATGAGAAGGAAGTAAAAGGAAGCCATGGAGGAAGGTGAGAAATCTCGTTTGCAACAAATCTCAAATATGCTCTTCCTTTCTGTTTTCTTTACTCCAAGTCCAGTTCAGAATCCTACAGTGCATGCAGTGTTCCGTAATGATGATGACAATAATGACAATGAAGATGATAATCATACAAGCTAACACTGTGTTTGAAGGAAATGTCAACCCACTCCAGTATTCTTGCCTGGGAAATCCCATGGACAGAGGAACCTGGTGGGCTACAGCTCATGGGATCGCAGAGAGTTGGATATGACTTAGGGACTAATGGAATGGAATGGCTGCCCACTCCAGTATTCTTGCCTGAAGAATTCCATGAACAGAGGAGCCTGGCAGGTTACAGTCCATGGGGTCCTGATGAGTCCAACACGACCGAGCAACTTGCACTTTCACTTTAGCAACTAAAACAATGACACCATATACACCATGGAATATTACTCAGCCATTAAAAAGAATTCATTTGAATCAGTTCTAATGAGATGGATGAAACTGGAGCCCATTATACAGAGTGAAGTAAGCCAGAAAGATAAAGAACATTACAGCATACTAACGCATATATATGGAAATTAGAAAGATGGTAACGATAACCCTATATGCAAAACAGAAAAAGAGACACAGAAGTACAGAACAGACTTTTGGACTCTGTGGGAGAAGGTGAGGGTGGGATGTTTCGAAAGAACAGCATGTATATTATCTATGGTGAAACAGATCACCAGCCCAGGCTGGATGCATGAGACAAGTGCTCGGGCCTGGTGCACTGGGAAGACCCAGAGGAATCCGGTGGAGAGGGAGGTGGGAGGGGGGATCGGAATGGGGAATGCGTGTAACCCTATGGCTGATTCATATCAATGTATGACAAAACCCACTGAAATGTTGTGAAGTAATTAGCCTCCAACTAATAAAAAAAAAAAAAAGACTAAACATACATTTACCATACAATTCAGCAAATGTACACTTGGACGCTCACGAAAAAAATAAATAAATAAATAAAACAACGACACCGTGTCACCTATGAAGTGCTTTGCATATGTGAACTCATTTAATCCTCACAAGCAGCTTCTGAGGTAGGTAATATTACTATGCCCACTTTAGCAGTGTGGAAGTGGGTTTGGGGTGGCTGAGTAACTTGCCTACATTCACACAGTTAGTGCCGGAGCAGGAATTCCATATCAGGTAGTTGGGGCTGCAGAGCCTAAAAGTCTGTAATCACTAATGCTTTGCTGTCTTCTCACCAAATGTCTTGCCTCTTGGCTAGCCTTATGCTGCTGTTAGATTTAATGTTCTTAAAATACTACTTCAAACATTTTATTTCTGTGCTCGAAAGCCTTCTTGGCTTCTTCCCAAACACAGAGTAACGTCTGAACTCTTCAGCCAGGTATTATGGTGTTGGCTGCAGCCTGGCTTGTCAGCACCACCTCCTCTATTGCTCCCAGTGAGTGTCCCCTTCTGGCAGGCCGGCCTGCTCACTGCGTGTCTAGCCCCCAGTCTTCTCTGCACTTACCTAGTACTTTTCCTCTTTCTGAATATTTGATGATATCATTTTCTCTGCCAAATATTTTTTTTCCCCCACTCTACTGAAACTCAGCATGAGATTTGTATTCAGCAAGGAGTGACTAGGGTGTGATGGGATTTTAAGCCATGCCCCAAAACATGGGACTGGTAAGCCTGGAGGAGAGATGACTCAGAGGGACAAAACCAAGTGTTTTTAATTAAAAGACTGCCACGTAGAAGAGGTGTAGAGTAGCTCTGTTCAGTCCATTATCAACCTGATGTGTCAAAAACAGATCCAGAATTCAAGTCCTTTCTTTACATGGCATTCACCCAGAGGGCACAATTCCATTGGATTTTATTTTTGATTGCCACAGAAGGTATCTAAATGAAGGCTTATTAAATTTGGTACTCATAAACTAAAATATGTGCTCTTATCAGCTTCCTAAGGAATACTAATCTAACAAATGGTGTTCAGCAGTTGACAGCATGGTACCACCATTGTGCATACTTTTAGATAAGGACTGGGAACTCTAAGGAAAGTCCCAGACACATAGCTTCATGATTAACTAATGCCTTTCTGTTTAAACTGTGATAAACTAACATTTATGATGCAATTATAACAAGATTTTTGAATTAAAATTATTGGTTTACTGTTATTATCTATTTAGTTGATTGTGTGTGTTGTTACATTAACAATATAGTAAGATCTATTTGCTTTGAGAGCTTTTTGTGCCCATAATTTTCCATTAACTGAAGTTTAAAACCATGTATTAAGCTCAACTATGAGTTATCCTTACCTCTATTGACAGAGCTCTGTCTTGAAGGTTATAAACCCAGACCCTGCTCTTACACTTCCAAATTGCTTTGGAAAATTTGCTTCCTCAAAGAAGAATATGGATCCTAGGGCCTTTTGGATGTGCCAAGTATGCTTCTGACAAAAATGTATACTTGGTTTTTGTGGTTTTTTTTTTTTGCAATTAGAATTCAAAAATCAGATGGTGATTCAATGAAATGGCCTTTGAGCTTTCTTCTGGTTTTAATATTTTATGCTTTTCAAACTTTCTTCAAACTTTCTTCTGTGAAACCTGGGGGTCATTCACTCTTCTTAACCCAGAGGCTACACCACATATTTTGGCATTCCCACAGTTTTCTTTCCACCAGCAGAAGTTTCAGTGTGATTGGAAAGGGCATGGGGCAGGGATTTTGACTACTGCCTTGCTATGAAGGGCTTCCCTTGGACTCAAAGCATTAGAAATACAGGTTCAAAAGAGAAGAAGGAGGTGTGTACCTGTTCTATACAAATCAATTTAATTTCTGTTGTTAGTGAGTAGTTCTCTTTTACAAACAGGACTTTAATTTTTAAGATCAGCTTGTATTTTGACTGAGTATTTTAGAAAAGGAATAATTATTCATGCAGATAGCAGCCAGGTATTCCAATAGGGCTTCGTTTCATACAATTATAGGCTTTTCCTAAAAGAAACAGTAATCTTTGTGGTGAGCACAGGGAGCTGTTTCTTCAATACACATCCAATTTATTTGTACCAACTGATTGATGCTTGAAGCCAGATCAATGGACATGATATTAATTATTCATTATGGTGCTTAGGATAAAATTTGCATTCTCATGCAGTCAAAATTGATGAGGTTTTGCATTTGTACTATAGGAATAGCTTCCAACTCAACACTAAAACTCAATATAATCTTAATAAAAATTTTGAAAAAGGCACCAATAATTTGGACTTTCTCATATCCATAGAACATTTGTTTTATTGGACCCTTATGTCCTATTAAAAGTATGTTGAAAATATTCTTTTTATGTCTAATCAAACAGATATGGCTTTAAAAAAAATCTCAAGAACATTTCAAATGCAAGGTCATAATCACTGTAATAGAGCTTAAAAACTGTGATTTGGAGAACAAAATTGCAACTCATATCTTTATAAAAGACATTTACTGTAGCACATCTTCAGTGTTTTATTTCTCAGATAAGAAAATATTGGGACTGTAATGATATTTCATATACAGGTGAGTAGTATTCCTGTAGATTAGAAAAACCAAGCACAAAAGAGACTTGTCTTAAATCAAGAATATGTTTGCAGATATTGCATAAAGGCAGGCCCTTTTGGTTACATATAGCAGGCTTCGTCTGAGAATTCTGACTTGTGTCTGTAGCCACAAATAGGACTAGAGAGGGCAGGCCCCTCCATTTATCCACACTCTCAAGGGTGTGTGGAATTCTGTTATAGCACTTGGCTGGAGGGCAGCAGGGACAGGCATGTCCAGCATTTTGTGCTTTCCTTGGGGACGCTAGTCATAAAGAAATCACCTGCCAATGCAGGAGGTACTTAAGAGATGCTGGGTCAGG
The DNA here is from genome assembly GCF_033118175.1 of Dama dama. NCBI lineage: Eukaryota > Metazoa > Chordata > Mammalia > Artiodactyla > Cervidae > Dama > Dama dama. The sequence continues at coordinate 38,329,255 of NC_083692.1, forward strand.
AAGATCCTCTGGAGGAAGGCATGGCAACCCACTCCAGTATTCTTGCCTGTAGAATTCCATAGACAGAGGAGCCTGGTGGGCTGCAGTCCATGGGGTCCACCAAGAGTTGGATATGACTGAAGCAACTTAGTGCAGGAGGTAGAAGTGGCCAGTGGTACTGATTCATGTTTTTCTGTATTATGTTCTGAACTCTGTAAAAAAAGAAAATTGATTCCAAAGGCTGTACATGTTTTGGAAGGACATACTTCTAGGAGAAGGGGTGTGTGTGTGTGTGTGTGTGTGTGTGTGTGTGTGTGTGTGTGGTGTATTGGTTAGGTTGCCTTTGGCCAAAAGTAACACAATCTAGGCTCCTGAAAATGTAAACAATAAGGAGACAAATCTCACATATGTCTGGGTGCCCAGAGGCAAAGCAGGCTCCAGGCATAGTGATCAGAGGTTCAATGATGGCATCAAGGACCCTGGTTCTTTTCATTTCTCTGCTCTGCTACATGCTAGGGATGTTTTCCTTATGGTTGCAAAATGACCAGCAATGATGATAAGGGTACACAATTCCTTATTCACAAACAGCAGGAGAAAGAATAAGAAAAATCTTCCTCAAGCGTGGAAGATACACATCCCACAGTTGACCCACCCTAGGTCACATGCCTGTATTGGGATCAGCAATCATTTTTGGAAAATGTTATGTGGAGATTAAGTTTCATTTATCAGGATTTCAGGAAATGGGATCATGCCTGAGAGTGAAAAAGTTGGCTTAAAGCTCAACATTCAGAAAACTAAGATCATGGCATCTGGTACCATCACTTCATCTCAAATAGATGGGGAAACAGTGGCTGACTTTATTTTTCTGGGCTCCAAAATCACTGCGGATGGTGATTGCAGCCATGAAATTAAAAGACGCTTGCTCCTTGGCAGGAAAGTTATGACCAACCTAAACAGCATATTAAAAAGCAGAGGCAATTCTTTGCCAACAAAGGTCCGTCTAGTCAAGGCTATGGTTTTTCCAGTAGTCATGTATGGATGTCAGAGTTGGACCATAAAGAAAGCTGAGCACTGAAGAATTGATGCTTTTGAACTGTGGTGCTGGAGAAGACTCTTGAGAGTCCCTTGGACTGCAAGGAGATCCAACCAGTCCATCCTAAAGGAGATTAGCCCTGGGTGTTCACTGGAGGGACTATTGTTGAAGCTGAAACTCTCAATACTTTGGCCACCTGATGTGGAGAGCTGACTCATTTGAAAAGACCCTGATGCTGGGAAAGATTGAGGGCAGGAGAAGGGGACAACGGGATGAGATGGTTGGATGGGATCACTGACACAATGGACATGGGTTTGGGTGGACTCTGGGAATTGGTGATGGACAGGGAGGCCTGGCGTGCTGCGATTCATGGGGTTGCAGAGTCGGACATGACTGAGCGACTGAAGTGAACTGAACCTTTTGACCATTTATCAATTTGGGATGAGGTGGTTTTCTTGATTGATAAATGATGTACGAGATTGGTTACATTCATGGTCTCAAATTTTCACTTTTTCCTTTATGTATCCATTATACCTTTTGTCCTATGATTGTGGAATTCCTCCCATAAAAGCAGAGTCTGTTTCCCACCCCAAGGAACTTCTTTGATCGGTAGAACGATGCAGAAGTGATTTTGAGCCACTTTTGAGCCCAGGCCCCCAACAGCTTTGCAAATTTTTCATTTCCCTCCTGTACTCCTGCCTGATACATGCTGGGACTGGCTTGCTGAAAGAAGAGAGACATGTAGAAAGATGCAGAGGCCGTTGTAAATCTGCTGACACCAGACATGGGACTGAATATGGTCAAGATCAGGAAAGCCTCCTGGCAACTCCTAGTTGACCCAGACTGAGCTATCAATGATAAATGTTGTGTTTCTCTGAGGCTTTGGTTTTTTGTCAAGCAGTCTTGTAATGATAGTGAAGTAGCTCAGTCATGTCTGACTCTTTGAGATCCCACGGACTATAACCTACCAGGCTCCTCTGTGCGTGGGATTTTCCAGGCAAGGGTACTGGAGTGGGTTGACATTTCCTTCTCCACTTGTAATGATAATAGATAACTAATACAACTACTATCTTCTTTCATCCATCAAGTTACATATACATCCTAGATCTTGCCCTTTAATTATGTTTATTATGCTTTGACTTGCAGCAGTTTAGGAGGTTTATAAAACCGAATCTGTTTTTTCCCTTTGTGACTTCTTGCATTGTTTTAACATGTAGAAAAAAACAAAAAACAAAAAATACTTCTTCACTGAGAAATCAAATAAACATGTACATAGAGGGCTTCCCAGGTGGCGCACTGGTAAAGAATCCACCTGTCAAGGCAGGAGACGCAAGACATGCAGGTTCGATCCCCGTGTCAGGAAGATCCGCCCCCGAGAAGGAAATGGCAACCCACTCCAGTACTCTTGCCTGGAAAATTCCACAGATAGAGGTGCTTGGCAGGCCATAGTCCATGGAGTCTCAAAGAGTCAGACAAGACTGAGCACACACAAACATGTATTTTCTTTCAATTGATGGTTTCAACTTTGCATCCAATTTTTGCATATATTTGGGTCACTTGGTTATGTGGTATACTGTAAGGATCTAGAATTTTTTTCCCAAAATGATTTTTCCAACTAGTTTTGAAACAATCCAATCCTGGTTTGATTAATGAAACCACTTTCATATATTTGACTCTCAGATGTATATCAACATTTACTTTAAAATACTTTAAAACAATATTTTAAGTATTGAAGTTTTATAGCATGTTTTGTATGTATATGTGCTCAGTCACTCAGTCTTGTCTGACTCTTTGCGACTCTATGGACTATAGCCTGCCAGGCACCTCTGTCCATGGAGTTTTCTAGGCAAGAATACTGGAGTGGGTTGCCACTAATATTTGTAAAGATTGGATAGCCCCTATTTGTGGAAACAGCAGAAACAAAGTTGATTTAAAGAATATATTTGCAAATAAACCAGCACTTTGGCAATATCCTGACTAGTAATCTTTGTAAAAGTTAACCATCCCATTAATAATCATGCCAAAAAATACCATTGAAGTCATTTATATATATTAGCACATTTCCATATGTCTTACACACTTAAATTTTTTTCTCTAATTTTTTTTAGCTATCATTGTTATAGGTATTTCTCCTTTATTTTTTTTAGAGTGCTCTGAAGCTAGATGTTTTTGTCTACCACAAATAAAACTATATTTTCAGAAGTATTAATTTGAAGAGTTGGTCGATTTTAATGATTTAATTTCAAAGGAAATTATTTTCTTCCTTTGAGTAAACATGATGGACAAAGATGGAATTAAGGCAGAGAACTGAGCTGCCCTTCTTAGGAAAAATCCTGCAGGATTAGAGTAGTGGTCACTGCTCTCCCAGGTGCCAGGTAAACACAGTCTGCATCATGGTAGGTAAGAGGAATCGGGGCTGCTTCTCCTCTTCTAGTTGGTGGTAGCAGAGGACTCATGTCATCTTCATCTCTGGGGTCGTAGGGACTGTGCTCCCCTAGCATTTTCTAAGAACCACAGCACTCGTAAGTGTGGTGACACCATTTCTAGGACTGTTCTGTTTTGTGCCTATTGTCCTAGTGTAATTGTTAATACTTCCGTCCTTCCCTTTCAGAAGTGTTCTGGTCTGGATGATGTATTACAGGTCCCCCTACTCATCAGTTCAGTTCAGTCGCTCAGTCATGTCCTACTCTTTGTGACCCCATGGACTGCAGTATGCCAGGCTTACCTGTCCTTAACCATCTCCCTAAGCTTGCTCTAACTCATGTCCATTGAATCAGTGATGCCATCCAGCCATCTTGTCCTCTGTCATCCCCTTCTCCTGCCTTCAATCTTTGCCAGCATCAGGGTCTTTTCCAGTAAGTCAGTTCTTCATATCAGATGGCCAAAGTATTGGAGATTCAGCTTCAGCATCAGTCCTTCCAGTGAATTTTCAGGACTGATTTCCTTTAGGATGTACTGGTTTGATCTCCTTGCAGTCGAAGTGTCTCTCAAGAGTCTTCTCCAACACCACAGTTCAAAAGCATCAATTCTTTGGTGCTCAGCTTTCTTTATGGTCCAGCTCTCACATCCATATATGACTACTGGAAAAAGCATAGCTTTGATTACAAGGACCTTTGTTAGCAAAGTGATGCCTCTGCTTTATAATACACTGTGTAGGTTTGTCATAGCTTTTCTTCCAGGAGAATTTCCTGGCTATAGTCACTGTCCACAGTGACTGTGGGGCCAAAGAAAATACAGTCTGTCACTGTTTCCCAATCTAATTGCCATGAAGTAATGGGACCAATTGCCATGATCTTCATTTTTTGAAAGTTGAGTTTTAAGCCAGTCTTTTCACTCTCCTTTCACCTTCATCAAGAGGCTCTCTAGTTCCTCTGGCCATAAGGGTGGTGTCATCTACATATCTGAGGTTATTGATATTTCTCCTGGCCATCTTGATTCTAGCTTGTGCTTCATCCAACTCGGCATTTCACATGATGTACCCTTCGTATAAGTTAAATAAGCAGGGTGACAATATGCAGCCTTGACATACTCCTTTCCCAATTTGGAACCAGTCCGTTGTTCCATGTCTGGTTGTAACTGTTGCTTCAGGACCTGCATACAGGTTTCTCAGGAAGCAGGTAAGGTGGTCTGGTGTTCCCTTCATTTTAAAAATTTTCCAGTTTGTTGTACTCCACACAGTCAAAGGCTTTAGCATAGTAAATAAAGCAGAAGTAGATGTTTTTCTGGAATCCTCTTACTTTTTCTATGATCCAGTGGGTATTAGCAATTTAATCTTTGATTCCTCTGCCTTTTCTAAGTCCAGCTTGAATGTTTGGAAATTCTCGGTTCACATGCTATTGAAGCATAGCTTGGATGATTTTGATGTGAAATGAGTGTAATTGTGTGGTAGTTTGAGCATTCGTTGGCATTGCCTATCTTTGGGATTAGAATGAAAACTGGTCTTTTCCAGTCCTGTGGCCACTGTTGAGTTTTTCAAATTTGCTGACATATTGAGTACAGCACTTTAACAGCATCATCTTTGAGGATTTGAAATAGCTCAGCTGAAATTCTATCACCTCCACTTCTTTGGTTCATAGTGATGCTTCCTAAGTCCTACTTGTCTTTGCACTCCAGTGTTTCTGACTCTAGATGAGTGATCACATCATTGTGGTTATCTGGGTCATTAAGATCTTTTTTTGTGTAGTTCTTCTGTGTATTCTTGCCACCTCTACTTAATATCTTCTGCTTCTGTTAGGTTCATACCATTTCTATTCTTTATTGTGCCCATCTTTGCATCAGATATTCCCTTGGTACCTCTAATTTTCTTTAAGTGATTTCTAGTCTTTCCCATTCTGTTGTTTTCCTCTATTCCTCTGCATTGTTCTCTTAGGAAGGTTTTCTTATCTCTCCTTTGTCTTTAGCTTCTCTTCTTTTCTCAGCTGTTTTTAAGGCCTCAGACAACCATTTTGCCTTTTTGCATTTCCTTTTCATGGGGATTACTTTGAGCACTGCCTCCTGTAGAGCATTACAAACCTCTGTCCATGGTTCTTCAGGCACTCTATCAGATCTAATCCCTTCAATCTATTTGTCACTTCTGCTGTATAATCATAAGAAATTTGATTTAGGTCATACCTGAATGGTCTAGTGGTTTTCCCTACTTTCTTCAATTGAAGTCTGAATTTTGCCACAAAGAGTTCATGATCTGTGCCACAGTCAGCTCCTAGTCTTGTTTTTGCTGACTGCATAGAGCTTCTCTTCAACTGCAAAGAATATAATCAGTCTGATTTTGGTGTTGACCATTTGGTGAAGTCCATGTGTAGAGTCATCTCTTGTGTTGTTGAAAGAGGGTGTTTGCTATGACCAGTGCGTTCTCTTCGCCTTTGCCCTGCTTCATTTGTACTCCAAGGCATAACTTGCCTGTTACTCAAGGTATCTCTTGACTTTTTGCATTCCAATCCCCTATGATGAAAAGGACATATTTGTTTTGGTGTTAATTCTAGAAGGTCTTATAGGTCTTCGTAGAACCATTCAACTTCTGCTTCTTTGGCATTAGTGGTTGGGGCATAGACTTGTATTACTGTGATATTGAATGGTTTGTCTTGGAAACAAATCAAGATCATTCTGTCATTTTTGAGATTGTCCCTAAGTAATGCATTTCAGACTCTTTTGTTGACTATGAGGGCTGCTCCACTTTTTCTAAGAGATTCTTGCCCACAGTAGTAGATATAATGGTCATCTGAATTAAATTTGGCCATTCTCATCCATTTTAATTCGTTGATTCCTGAAATGTCGTTCACTCTTGCCATTTCATATTTGACCACTTCCAGTTTACCTTGATTCATGAACCTAACATTCCAAGTTCCTATGCAATATTGTTCTTTATGGCATCAGACTTTACTTTCACCAACAGACACATCCACAACTGGGCATTGTTTCTGCTTTAGCTCAGCTTCTTCATTCTTTCTGGAGCAGTTTCTCCATCCTTCTCCAGTAGCATATTGGACACCTACCAGCCTAGGGAGTTCATCTTTCAGTGTCATATCTTTTTACCTTTTCATTCTGTTCATGGGGTTCTCAAGGCATGAATGTTGAAGTGGTTTGACATTCCTTCTCCAGTGGACCACGTTTTTTCAGAACTCTCCACCATGACTCATCCATCTTGGGTTGCCTTACTTGGCATTTGTCAGAACTCTCCACCATGACTCATCAGTCTCGGGTGGCCCTACTTGGCATGGCTCATAGTTTGTTGAGTTAGACTAGGCTGTGATCCAAGTTATCAGTTTGGTTAGTTTTCTGAGATTGTGGTTTTCATTCTGTCTGCCCTCTGGTGGATGATGATAAGAGTCTTCTGGAAGCTTCCTGGTGGAAAGAGCTGACTGTGGGGAAAATTGGATCTTGCTCATGTGGGCAAGGCCATGCTCAGTAAGTCTTTAATCTAGTTTTCTGCTGATGGATGTGGCTGTGTTCCCTCCATGTAGTTTGGCCTGCCAGCATGCCTCCCAAGACTGCTGCAGTCAGTGTCCCTGACCCTGTGGCAGGCCACTGTTGACCCACACCTCCACTAGAGACTCCTGAACACTCACAGCAAGTCTGACTAAGTCTCTAGTGGAGTCACTGCTCCTTTCTCCTGGGTCCTGGTGTGCACAAGGTTTTGTTCATGCCCTCCAAGAGTCTCTGTTGCCCCAGTTCTGTGGAAGTTCTATAATCATATTCCACTGGCCTTCAAAGTCAAATTCCCTGGGGGCCCTCAATACTTATGCCAGATCCCCAAGTTGGGAAATCTGCTGTGAGCCCTATAACTTTCACAACTGTGCAAGAACATCTTTGGTGTAGTGGGTCACCTGCTCGATGGCACTATAGTGGGATAATGGTGACCTCCTTTGAGAGGACTTACGCCACATCTCCCAGGCTTGCTGCTGCCAGAGCCCCTGTCTTGAGGCAGGCCACTGCTGACCCATGCCTCCGCAGGAGACACTCAGCGCTCACAGGCGGGTCTGGCTCAGTCTCTAGGCGAGGTCCCTGCTCCTTCTCCCCTACTCATACTGCACCGTGAGGCAGTGGCTGCCGCTGCTGACCGCTGTACCCTGAGACTGAGAACCGGGGTGGGGAGGATAGGTGCTCAGCACTCGGCGGAGCTTTTCTTGCCACAGATGCAGGACCCAGACTGCTAATTAGGAGTGGAAAAGGTCACCTTTGTGCACACAAGCCCCCTCCTTCTGTTTATAGTGCAGCGTGTTTTCATGGAGAGGGCAGAGGAGCCTGCTTTTATCAGCTTTTGGACCAATCTCTGCACCAAGTAGCGGAGTCTTCTTTTCAGAGCCCTGGGCTATTACATTTGCTTAATTGGAATACAGTAGTTTTTGCTGCAGGCTAGACCAGCAAGTATATGAGTCATCTCAAACCCAAGTAGCGAGCAGGACTGATTCTGAGAAGACAGTGGGAGACATTTTGGAGAGTGACTCTGGGGAATGCCGGTGCCCTTCCTGTGTTATTAAAGGGACTGAGTGGCAGCATCAGATGCTGGATGTCCTTGTCATTCTTGGGACCTCACCCTGGGAGTCATCATCGCTCCCAGACCTTTACCTCACTGACAGAAGAGCATGCCCCTGGTAACTTCGCTCATGAAGGAGATCTGAATTAGGCTTGGTCATGATCCCTCTCTTGAGCTTCTAGCCTTTTGTTCTTTAGAGACTGGGGGCATTGTGTGTGTTTGTGTGTGTACTCGGTCATGTCTGACTCTTTGCCACCCCGTGGACGGTAGCCTGCTAGGTTTCTCTTTCCATGAGATTTCCGAGGCAAGAATACTAGAGGTTGCCATTTCCTCCTCCAGGGGATCTTCCTGACCCAGGGATGGAGCCCACATTTTCTGCATCTCCAGCATTGGCAGGTAGATTCTTTACCACTGAGCCCCTTGGGAATCCCCTGGGGATATTGAGAAGGAGCTTATTAGGTTCCTATGATTTGTTCATATCATTTCTCTTAAACAACATTTCCCAAAGTGCATCCTCCAGAGTTCCAGTTCTGAGAGGTAAGAGTGGTACTAAGGAAAAGGGGGTGGACCCGGGAAATGATTGTTTTGCATTAGTCTGTGTTCCCTCACTTCAACTTGAGGATCTTAGTGAAATCCTCCCAGGAGATGCGTTGAGAATGGGGCTTTGGAGGATTGTGACAAAGAGTCAAAAAGTGAGTCGAATTTAGAGAGGGAGAGGGGTTATACTGTGGAGGTTTGGGTGACATGATAAAGTGGACTAGAAGATGAATTTAGTTTTCTTCCCTTTGCTGGAGAGAGAGGCAAGCAACTAGAGGTGGGAAAAGGGAACTGTTCTTGGACTCTGTTGCCATAGTATAGCTATGACATGGTCAGGGCCTGATGCAGACTGGCAGCAATGGGGATAGAAAAGAGATATCAGATGTAAGGGAATTATAAAACTATGGGAGGTGTGCCAATGGGATGGTCACCATTGTGGGGGCAACAGTCAGCAGCAGCAGCAGCGTTGGTGTGTTAACAGCAGCTAAAATCTGAGCCCTCACCACATGCTATGCACTGTGCTGAGTGAACACAGTCCATGGAATGTCTCATGAAATCCTCCCAAGGATACTAAGAGGCAACGTGTGTATTTTACTGATTAAGAAATGGAGATTTATAGAGGTGAGGTTGTTTAAATAACCTAGAGCTAGTAAATGGTTCATCTCACTTTGAACGTCTGCAGAGCCATAGAGAGGAGTGATCAAGGAGGGTGAGTTCATCTGCCTAGAGAGACTGCGTAGAGATGATGCCCAGAAGGAGCAGGTGGCTGCCTCCCTTTTGCATGTTATGGGCTGATAATGCAACTGATAATGCCAATTTCACTACGAAGGAGAAGGGCTTAGTCCTCCTGTTACCTTGAAGGTTGTTGGTGGGGGTGGGGGTGTGGGATTTGAGAAAAAGAGTAGCCTGGGTGATGTGGAAGGCAGATTAAATGCGACAAGTCTGACTAAGAGGGCCACCAACCCAGTGCTCCAGGGGCCTGAATAGGTCCAGTGCTTATTATATTAGTTTCAATCTAATATTTACTCAAAGAAAACAAGTGATAAAATCACTTGCCCCATCATTTTGAAATGGGTGTCAAAATTCTGTTAAAAATCTGAGGATGACTGAAGACTCTGATTGGGAGGAAAAACACTTTCTAGTTTTTGTAACATAACTACGGGATGTGTCAAGTATTTACTTCCCATTGCAGTTGTAATGGTACTTCAGTATCCCCTGTGGTTGGATTGGGGAAGGGGAGGAGGCATTTGAATAATTTAAAAAAATAAATTATGATGCCAAATATTCTTCACAACAATTTGAGCTAGTTTCTGAGCAGGTCTACAGAGGCTGTTAGAATGCGAGATTACTGCAGAAAACCAATTTCAATATAAGCCTATGGAGATCCCATTACAATATAAAAATGAAATGTTGCCAATACATGTTATACACTACACCCAGAAATAGAACGCAATACAAAATCCCTCATGCCTGTATGATATTTTGGTTCAGACATCCATCCACTGATTGAGCAGCATTCTCTAAAAGGAAGCTGACACAGCGTCCTTACCTCAAATTGTGGTTGTTATCATCCCACAGATGATGTTTTATTTAAATGGATTATCCTTTAAGTCACCTGGGGAAATGGCAAAGAAACTGAAATTCCAGGTCTTGGGCCATAACTGGATAACTCAAGGATATTAACCAAGAGATTCATGCACTCAGCATGTTGAGGACACTCGTGATTCTCAACCCTGACTATACATGAGAATCACCTGGGAAGTTTGAAAACAACACCTATGCCTGGGTTCACACCCAGAAACTGTATAATCAGTTTGCTGGTGGAGTGCGGTCATCTGTATTCTAATGTGCAACACTGATTTACATAAACCCAAAAAGCTGGATTCAGTAGAGACTGCTATGTGTGCCACCAAAAATATTGGGAGCTCTGCCAACTGGAACAGAAATTGTCTGCAAATAGGTACAATAATATATGCCATTTTCTCTCTCACCTCAGCTGCTGTATCACTTTAGAAGTTTGGTGGAGAGAATGTTGAGGCTTGGTGGGGTAGAGCTGGGAACACTTCAGGTGACCTTGGGCAGCTTGGATTTCCAGTTGCTTGCACATTGATTTGAACTATTACTGAGGTAGACACTGGGTAGTCAAGCTGAATTCATTACCTAAGTCTAAATTATAGGTGGGTGACAGCACTTTGTGTCTATTCTGGTATCCATCCTATTTCCAACTTTAAAGGACCAGGAGATCTAAATTTGCCAAATTGAAAGGGATTTCTATTTCTTCTCTACCTCCTATGACTGATATTAGCAAGCAAACATACAACTTCTGGTAGCAATCAATGCTATCTTGAAACGCTGAAGGGAATCAGACTGAGGAGGAAGTTATACCCAGGAAGGCAGAGTGGAGAGATGGAAAGAACCTGGGTCTTTGACAGCATCATTGAGTGGCCGACCTGGGTGCTCGGAACTTACTCTGTTTGGGGGCTTGTATAAGTTGCTTTCAGTAGTGAAAAGTGAAAGTTGCTCAGTCGTGTCCGTGTCCGACTCTTTGTGACCCCAAGACTATACAGTCCATAGAATTCTCCAGGCCAGAATACTGGAGTGGGTAGCCTTTCCCTTTTGCAGGGGATCTTCCCAACCCAGGGATCATGCCCATGTCTTCCACACAGTAGGTGGATTCTTTACCAGCTGAACCACAATGGAAGCCCAAGAATGCTGGAGTGGGTAGCCTATCCCTTCTCCAGTGGATCTTCGCAACCCAGGAATCAAACTAGGGTCTTCTGCATTGCAGGTGAATTCTTTACCAACTGAGCTATCAGGGAAGCCTGATAAATGCATAATTTAAATTATGCATAATACAAAGTAAATGCATAATTAGTGGATTATTTCAAATGGACAGAAAGAAGCGAGCATTCCAGTTAGAATTAGGAATCCCACTATGACATTAACTCAAAGATCTTAGACCAAGGGAAACCTCCCTAAACCTCGGTTTCCTCTTTTTGTAAAGCTAGGGATCTGAACATGATCTAAGATTCTTTCAACACTATCAGTGTATGCTTAAGAATTTTATTCGTTTCTCAGTTCTTTCTGATAAATTATTTTCTTACATTTTTTAATGTATCTTCTGTTTGTAACCTAGCAATTTAAAATTTCTGTGGATAGGTATTCTCAAGTGCAATTTCCATACATCTTCATTGATTTTTTGGTTTTGGGGTGTAAGTGTCAGTCTAGCCTTTGTTTCTATTTTGGCTTTACTTTCTGTCTTGGACTTGGTTTTTTTCCTACAGTAGTCTTCTGTCTGGCTATGAAATGATGTTATACATGGAGACAAGATTATATATGCTTATGTGTGTTCACATGGAGCTCCTCAAGCAATGAGTGACATGTTCAGAAAAAAATTTTCTAACAGAGAATGGTGGAGATACAGGCAGAGTGCCAGGGATTTTGCTTACTTTGAGTCCTGAATTATTTACTCTAATAGTCCTTCAATGCCTATCTGTGTATATACCAATATCCAAAGAGGTTTGTTATTAATATCTTGAACTTTACAGAGACTTTTATCTTTCAATAAATTAAAAAAAAATTGAAGTATAGTTGATTTACAATATTGTGTTTCAGATATGCAGCAAAGTGATTCAGTTATATATCTACGTCTATATCTGTCTGTCTATATACTTTCTCAGATACTTTTCCATTAAGGGTTATTATAAGGTAATGAATATAGTAGCCTTGATTGTAGATCAAAATCTACCATCTTATGCCAGTCTAGGGAAAAACAGAAACTTTTTACAGAAGTTTTTCTCAGGGTAAATTCTTCTGCAGAGCAGTTAATGGCTTTTGTATGGACAACTCATACTCACTTGTAAGCATATGGTCTTTATGGTAGGGCTGCCCAGTAATTTAAATATTGCCCAACACAGAGTCTAATCATGTAGCAGATGCACAGATGGTGCTGGAATGAACACACTGGTGGACCCTGAAGTTAACTTTCCTTATTTTCTGTTGAATTTTAATGTTTTGTGACTTACTGACAATGAATTTGATTAGAGTGGAAATCTGCTAGGTAGTTTTCAGATTACGTGAGCTATGGGTCTGGTAACTTCAGAGTGAGTGTCTGGTTAGTTTTGGTTTTAAAAGCTTGTCTTTGAGTAATACTTTAGAAAATTTAAAACCTTCCCATGCCAGGTAATTGAATACCAAGAGTAGCTGACACTGTATCAAGAGACTTAGACAATGAGGATGTTTATTTAGACCATTACAGTGAAATGTAAATAAATACGAGTATTATTCTCCCCAAACAAAGAACATTGTGTATAGGATTTTGGTATTTTTATTACAGTTTTAGATTTTAATAACTAGTTGTGTGGGAAAACAAAGGTAATCTATCTGGCCTCATTTTTTCATCTGTAAAATAAGAATTGCAGTAAACTAGAGTCTTTTCCCGGAGAAGGCAATGGCAATCCACTCCAATACTCTTGCCTGGAAAATCCCATGGGCGGAAGAGCCTGGTAGGCTCCTCCATGGGGTTGCGAAGAGTCCAACATGACTGAGCGACTTCACTTTCAGTTTTCACTTTCATGCATTGGAGAAGGAAATGGCAACCCTCTCCAGTGTTCTTGCCTGGAGAATCACAGGGACGGGGGAGCCTGGTGGGCTGCTGATTATGGGGTCACACAGAGTTGGACACGACTGAAGTGACTTAGCAACAGCAGCAGCAGCAGAGTCTTTTCCTGGTCTTCTCAGGTGGCTCAATGCTAAAGTATCTGCCTGCCAGTGTAGGAGATGCAGGTGTGCTCCCTGGGTTGGGAAGGTCCCCTGGAGGAGGGCATGGTACCCCACTCCAGTGTTCTTGCCTGGAAAATCCCATGGACAGAGGAGCCTGGTGGGCTACAATCCATAGCATCACAGAGTCAGAAACGACTTAGAGACTGAGCTTGCAGGCACACAGAGTGCTTTCCTGCCAAAAAGTTTAAAGTAGTCTTTAAATAAAATTATGGGGGAAAAGAAATAATATAAAAGTTATACAACTGGAACTGTAGTTGAAGCAGGAATGTCCAAGAATCCTCAGAAATGCAGATGCAAACTTACTAAGAAGCAGAGACAGCTTCCAGTGAGCGAGTAAGGACCATGGTTTCTTCTCTGTACTGATGATATAACAGCAGTGTAAAATTATGTGATGTTTGGGAGGGTGAAGCTCCTCTTCTAGAATGGCAGATCAGGGAACTGTGTGTACAGGTGTGCTGCCTGGGCAGTAATGGCAAAATCCATCTGTGCTTGTTCCAAACTGAGTTTTTCGATGAGTCATTTAGTTTTCAGCATTCTGTCACCTTCAAACTATGAAATTCAGTTTCTAATCCTCCCAAGTACTGGAAGACACAGTGAAAACACCATCCTCTGAGATAATCATCTATTCCTCAAGTGGTGACAGCCTTGAAAAAACTTTCTCATTGTCAGAAACCAGCATAGAGCAGTTTTAAGCAAAGCCCCCAAAGTAATCCTGTTTGTGGGTGTTTTCATTAAACACTTGTTGTGACTTTCTTGATCTGGAGATGATTTTTCTACCTGACTGGGGAAGTACTCATCTCTTCATCACTTATTTAATATCTACCTTATGGCAGGCATGTGCTCAGTGCAAGAGATAAAAGCTAACTCTTCATCTTCAAGAAGTTAAGGTATAATATGGGAGACTGCCACACAAACCAATTCCCATGCACTACGGTGAGCCCCTCTGAGGTCTGAACAGGGTGCTGTGGGGAAGATGGACAAGTAAACCAACTCAGCCGAGTAGAGGAAGGCTTCTCAGAGGAGATGATGCCAGAATAAGCTGGGAAAGAGGTTAAGAGGAGGAAGAAAAGTGTTTCAGGCAGAGGACACAGCAAATGGGGAAGCATTGAGGCAAGAAACAGTGATAAGAGTTGAGGATCTCAAGTACCTGTGGTGGCTAGAGAATTGACCCATATGCATAGGCTGGAAACAGCTAGAGAAGCGGGCAGAGCCCCCATCCCATGCTATGATCCAGGACTGAACTTTGCTTTGAAGGCTGTGGAGAATCTCTGATGGAGTGTAAATAGGGAAACAACAAAATGTAGATTCATCAGGAATATTAGAAGGCTCATTCGGTCAACAGTATAGATGATCAGTGGTGGTGGGGTGATGGGGAGAGAGTGAGAAAGCATGAACTTAGAGGGTAGGGGTTCACTTACAAGACAGGTTCAGGGAAGAAGTGATCAACATCAGGTGAAACGCCATGGCTTTTAATTATTCTTGAATCATCCTTTCATTTCTCAGTAAACCTTACTTGGTCATGGTGCATGTGTGTGTGTGTGTGTTTCTGTGTATTTTTTAAAGTTCCATTGGGTCCTGTTTGCTAATATTACATTAGGGATTTTTGGAATTAGCAGGATATTCTGATTTCTTCTTATTTCTTTTCTATGCTTTGAAAGATTGGAAATAATATCATGTTATTTGTTTCTTGAAGATTTGAAGCAAATGCATTTGGGAGGATTTGTTGTGGTCTCAGAAGAAAAATCACAAATCTGTGATCATGAAAGAAATTAAGAATGTTCTTGGAATTCCCTGGCGGTCCAGTGATTAGAACTCTGTGCTTTCACTGCAGGGCCCTTGGGTTCAATCTCTTGTTGGGAAACTAAGATCCCACATGCTGTGTGGTGTGGCAAAAAGAAAAAAGAAAAAAAAAAAAAAAAAAGGAAGAATACTCTCAATTCTGATAATTTATAGCTTCTTAGAAACTATCCATTTCATTTAGAAATTCAATATTATTTTTACAGAGCTTCACAAAAGTACTCATATGAAAGTGAAAGTCACTCAGTCGTGTCCAACTCTTTGTGACCCCATGGACTATACAGTCCATGGAATTCTCCAGGCCAGAATACCGGGGTGGGTTGCCATTCCCTTCTCCAGGGGATCTTCCTAACGCAGGAATTGAACTGGGATCTCCTGCATTGCAGGCAGATTCTTTACCAGCTGAGCTTACTAGAGAAGCCCATCACAAAAGTACTCATAATCCTTTTTAATATCTTTGGCATATGAGTCGTTTCATTGTTGATTTCTCCCCATCCTCAGCTTCATTGCTGATTGTTTGTGTTTATGCTTTCTCCTTTGTTATTTTTGTTTATAGTAACTGCTGGTTTTTATTACTTTCCCCCCTAAAAATCACCTTTTGGTGTGATTAATTCTTCTTTCTTCTGTTTTATAATCTATCAATTTCTGCTTTTTATCAGAAATAATTTGTTTCTGCTGCTTTTCTTACATTTTACTCTTTTTAAAGTATTGAGTTGAATTCTTGTCTAGTGATGTAAGTGTATAGACCTTTATGTTTTCACTTGTGGATAGCTTATATTGGGTTTATATATGGGTTAATAAAACCCAATAGTTTATATTGGGTTTTATTAATGTAGTATTTTCAATGCTATTATTTGCTAGATATTCTGAAACTGTGGAGTCAGAGAAATTATGATCATTATTGTCAAAGAATGAGTTATAACATCTCAGATGGGGGTTTTATTAGTTAATAATTTCTACTTTACATTATAACCAGAGATCTTGATCATTACTACGATTCCTGTTTGTTTTGTGATGCTTTTCTGGTGCCTAAAACATGATCAACTTTTGTAAACTTTTAAACAAGTATTTGAGAACAGGTTTATTCGGTGTTGACTGCTGAAGTTACAAAAATGTTAATGTAATGAATTAGGCTCCAGATTCTTTATATCCTCACTCTTTTTGAGTATTTGACTTGTTTGGGGCTGAGAGAAACAAATGAAAATCCTGTTCTGTTTGGAAGAATTCCTTAAATTTCCTGGTTTTGAAAGCTTTGTGTCCTCTTTTGTTTTAATTGTTGGAACGTAAAATAGAATAGTGGTTATTTCTTCATTGTAGATTGAAGTATTATAACTATAAAATACCCTTTTGTCTTGCTTAATTCTTATTGCCTGGAAGTCTGGTAAAGACATGACAAATACAAAAAAAAGAAAGAAAAATCCAAATTACTTGTAGTTTTACTTTTTATATTTATAAATATAAAACTTATACCTTTTATATTTATATCATTTTACTTTTAATATTTCTAATTATTAAATACAATTGGAGAATCTTTGAAGGATTTATAGTATTTCACATACATGTATAACATATATTACACATGTAACACATTTCAATCCTGTTATGTTTTTCTCTTTCTGGTGCTCATGTTGTTTCCCATCTTATACTATATGGCTATATCCTTTTTATTTTAGTTCTGTTGTTTTCCTACTTTTGATAATTTATAATCTGGATTTTAGTTCTTCTGGTGCTACTTTTATGACCATGAATGCTTTTTAAAAGCTAGATCTGTTGATTCCTTGCTATGAAATATTAGGAAATTCATGTCCTTGTCCATCTCTACACCACCCCCATATCACTATCTTGAATTTTTAGTTTCTTTATTTTCATGATGTTAAAGTTCACAGCACATATTGAATGTTATAGACTTCTGGTGGCTTCAGTGTTCAGCACCAATTCTTAAATACCACAGCTTCCCCATTTCTGGTTCCTTATTTTGGTCCATCTTTTGGCTGCCTGGGATTCCTTCTCTATCATTTTCCGCTATAAGGGTCTATAGTTGTTATATTCTGACTCATTGCATAGTTGCAAATGCGTGACTAATGTTTGTATTCATGATTGATAACTAATTGGCTTGAAATTATTGAGGCCATGGTTATTTCTCCCTAGGACTCTCTAAACATTGCTTGGCATTGAGTATTTTGTGAATGAGTTATGCTAGCCCAGGATTTTTATTATGATTTTATTTATATATACATATATAAGGTGTATATTATTGTACATATACAATGCATATTCTGCTTTCATTATTTCTTTCCCATAGAACCTTTAATATCAGAGATATATTTTATACTTATTTATATAAATAAGAGCCCTCTGGAGGGCCACAAACTTAGGTAAGACTTTTTCACCCCTCCTTTCTCAAGAACCAATTCTTGTCCCCTTGGGAATGACGTCATCCCTATTAAGTATATATGTGTTAACCTGGTCCCCCATATCCTCTTGTTGTAAATGACTTAATTTTTTTCAATGTGCATAGTATTTTTTCTGCAGTTTTTTTTGAGACACAGTGTGATCTTTGCTACTGCAGATTTAGGGCTTTCTTTTTTCTCTGCCTATCTTTATTATATATATATTTTTTTCTTTATTATGTTTTTGAAAAATCTCTTGTGTTCATTTGTTCCATTCCCTTGTTGAAAACTATCACTTATATCTGCATCAGATATCCCCTTCCATATTCTACATCTCTGATCTCCTAGACTCTTTTTATTTTCTATTTTATTGCACAGTTGTCTTAAAAAGTTCAGGCCATAGCATTTCAGCTATATCTATGTTTTTGCTGCTTTTAATGCTTTTTATTTTTATAGTGGTTTATTATATTCTCTTTCTGACTTTATCCCCCTTTCCCTAATATGTGCATTTTCTGTCTTTTTTTTGCATCTTTTATTCCTTTCTTCTTTTTGATATTTCACAGCATCTTTGCAACCATCATCCCTCAGATTTGGGGCTAATCTGCCTCTTCTTCTCATCTCCTGATAGGCAGGTCATCAGTCAGAAGATCCACGTGAATTCACGGACTCCTCTGTAGCTCATAGTTCTTTTGTTTGGTAATTTTGTACTTTTCTCGCTTAGTTGGGTATAATAAGCAGGTGCATATCTGCTTACTCTTTCTGGTCTGTCTTCAACCTTGCCTGACCTCTAGCTGTTTCCAACACTGGAGTCCTAACTAGAGAAAGTGAAGACAGAAACAGTTCTTCTCCAACTCTTGTCCTTCTTCTGTTTCTCACTGTGCCAGTGTGTAACAAGCCCTCAGGATGGTCTCTGCTTGGCCTTGGCATGTTCTCATACTCATCCTTCCAGGTAAAGCTGTGTCCTTCATGCCCCTCTCACTTAATTTCAGAGAAATCTCTATTCTTTTTCTTAAATTGAAGTATAGTTGATGTATAATATTATGTTAGATGCAAGTGGACAACGTGATTCAGCATTTTTATAGATTATACTCCCTTTAATGTTATATTACAAAACAATGGCTATATTCCATGGGCTGTACAATATATCTTTGTTGCTTATGTCTTTAATACATAGTCATTTGTATCTCTTCATCCCTTATTCCTATCTTGCCCCTTCTTTCCCTCTCCCTGCTGGTGACTACTAGTTTGTTTTCTTTATCTGTGAATCTGTTTTATTATATTCACTTATATGTGGAATTGTGTAGATTCCACATATGTGATAGCATATGATATTTGTCTTTCTCTGATTTATTTCACTAAGCATAATATCCTCCAAGTCCATCCATGTTGTTGCAAATGGCAGAATTTCATTTTTTTTTTCCTATGGGTGAGTAACATTCCATTGCATTTATCATTGTTGTTTAGTCACTCAGTCATGTTCGACTTTTTGTGACTTCATGCACTGCAGCACGCCAGACCTCCCTGTCCTTCACCATCTCCCAGAGTTTGCTCAAACTCATGTCCATTGAGTTGGTGATGCCATCCAACCATCTCATCCTCTGTTGTCCCCTTCTCTCCCACCTTCCATCTTTCCCAGCATCAGGGTCTTTTCCAGTGCGTTGGCTCTTCGCATTAGGTGGCCAAAGTTTTGGAGCTTCAGTTTCAGCATCAGTCCTTCCAATGAATATTCAGGACTGATTTCCTTTAGGATTGACTGGTTTGATCTCCTTGCAGTCCAGGGGACTCTCAGGAGTCTTCTCTAACACCACAGTTCAAAGGCATCAATTCCTCAGTGCTCAGCCTTTTTTATTCTCCAGTTCTCACATCCCTACATGACTAGGGTAAAAAGCATAGCTTTGACTATAAGGATCTTTGTAGGCAAAGGAATGTCTCTGCTTTTTAATACACTGTCTAGGTTCGTCATAGCTTTTCTTCCAAGGGCAAGTCTCTGTTAATTTCATGGCTGCAGTCACCATCCACAGTGATTTTGGAGCTCAAGAAAATAAAGTATGTCACCGTTTCCATTGTTTCCCCATCTGTGTGCTGTCAAGTGATGGGACAAGATGCCACAATCTTTGTCTTTTGAATGTTGAGTTTTAAGCCAGCTCTGCTGGAGCTGAGCTCCATCATTATCAACTGAATTCCAGCGGAGGTGACGGCACTGCATATACATACCACACCTTCTTTATCTCGTCATCTGTTGATGAACACTTAGGTTGCTTCCATATCTTGGCAATTGTAAATATGAGCAATTGCTGCTATGAACATTGGAGTGCTTGTATCTTTTTGAAAACAGTGTTTTATTTTCTTCAAATGTTTGCTCAGGAGTGGAGTTGCTAAATCATGTGGTAGTTCTATTTTTAGGTTTTTGAGGAATCTCCATAGTGTCTGTACCACTTTACATTCCCACCATCAGTGTATAAGTGTTTCATTTTCTCCACATCTTTGCCAACATTTGTTATTTGTGTTCTTCTTGATGATACCATTCTGATAGGTGTGAGGTGATATCTCATTGTGGTTTTTACAGAGTAATCTTCACTCTTATCAAGACCTAGGAGTTATGTGTCAGGTTTTGTTACCTCTCATGTAGGTCCAAAATTTGCTGTATTTTGACAATATTCTTTACTGTGACTTAGGGTTTTAGCCTTTTCTTATTTTCATTTTAGGTGGAATTTTCATTAGTTTTTATCCTCTTTATATCTGTGGCTTTCTGGGAAGGAAGAAGAGTAAACATACTGTTATCTCCCATCCTAAACTCATGATTATACACTTCCCCAAATAGATACAGTTCACATTCACTGTCCAGAGTTGTGACTAAGATCAGGAAGTAGGCCACTAGTTATAAAATGTGTCAAGCTTTTATAGTTAATATTTTGTTTTAACTATAAATGGGGTATAACCCTTAAAAATTATGAATCACTATATTGTGTACCTGAAACTTATAAAATATTATACATCAACTGTTCTTCAACAAAAATATTTAAACACAGGTAAAGCTCTCAGTAATGTATTTGAGATAGTTAAAGTGAAAATGTTACACTACTAATGAAAAATAGACTTTGAAGTAAAAGGGTGAGAAATAAGGGTGAAGAGGCACAGAGAAAAGAAGCAAGGAGATTTCTGCCACTTTTCTGTGACAGGGTGGCTGTTGCAAATCAACACTGAAATTAACTCTAAGCTTCCTGGAATCCAGCACTGGGGAGGATAATCACAATGGCTGATTCACTTTATTTTATTGGAGTACAGTTTAATTCACTTTTAATAGCTTGTAAAAGGGAAGCATATCCAAAGACCCTTAACCATTTTCCTGGCTCTAAAAAAATTCATAGAAACAATTTGTTCAATGGATGTCTGTTGTTCACTGTATTACTACGTGTCCCTTACATGTTTTAAACAGAACAGAGGTAGGTTATGCTCCTATTTGGAGGAAAGGAGCTAGGGAGACGCGTTTGGGTGATTACCAACAGTGAGGGTCAAAATTGAATCTGCCTTATGCATGAGCTTACTGGTTCTGGATCTTCTTACTGTACTTACACCTAGACCTGCATTCTTGCCAATATTGATTCCTGAGGCCTTGTTAA
The DNA here is from genome assembly GCF_033118175.1 of Dama dama. Lineage (NCBI taxonomy): Eukaryota > Metazoa > Chordata > Mammalia > Artiodactyla > Cervidae > Dama > Dama dama. The sequence continues at coordinate 38,350,363 of NC_083692.1, forward strand.
TTCTCCTGATTTTTTCTCCTGGTTCCCAAGCTTTCTATTTGCTCCAGATAATGAGAACCTTTAGCTTTACGTCTGCCTGGTATTTCCTGGGCCCTTGGCTTGAGCCACTTGCTTCAAATACTGGTGTCTGATGTCACATATGAGTTTCCTTACACAGAAACTCAAAGGGTCAGGCCGGCCCTTCAGTAAATAGTGGAAATAGTCATGGTTGATCGTGGCTTCTGGAGAAGAGTGCTGAGATGTGCCATGCAGAGCCCCTATCAGAAGTGAAGGATCATCCCCAAAGCCACTGAGAGTGCTGATGGAAGCAAGACCTCAGCTCTCAGTTTCCTGCTGTCTTGGCTGAAGGTGATGTCCCTTCCCAGACTGGCTACATTCAATGACTGCTCTTCACGGAGATATGAGAGCCTGGACTTTTTCCCCTGCAGGATTCAGACCTCCCTACAGGGTGGGCAGAGACCTTTATTGAAACTAGATTGTAGCCGACTTCTCCCTCCATTCCAATCTGGCTTTCTTCCCTTTTCTTCCCCAAGTACACTCACTAACAACCCTCCCGCCCACCAACCCCCATCAAGGAGTCTACTTCCTGTGCAGTGCAAACGGGAACACCTTCTTAAGCCAGCTCAGGGTGATCCATTGCATCATCACGATCAGAACAGCATGTAGTTGACCCACATGCCATAGTATTAACTCATAGGAACTTGTAGAACCAGGAAGGAAACACAGGACAGTAAAAAGGGGTTGAAATTCTAGGGGGGAAGAGGGTGGATTAAAGGGGTAGGAAAGAGGAAAAGCAAGCATACTGGTGTAGTTACATCTCTCCTCAAGATACAAGTTTGGGGAGGTTAGACATTGAAGGAACATCTGAAAACCACTTCCAAATTCTCCCAACACAGTATCACCTAAACAAGGAACATCGCAAACATCCATAAAACTCCTAATCTCGAACCTTTAAAATGCTTCTCCACCTTTCCCATTTGACCCTTGTAATAGTATATGCCCAAAGAGGTGTCACCTTCATCTCACAGAAGGGGACAAGCGAATTCTTCAGAGAGCTTAGGTGACATGTCCAAGGCTACCCAGCAGTGTCCAGGGAAGCAGGCCCCAAGGCCAGTGCTTCTGCCATGTTCGTTCCGATGAAATAGATGGCTAACACAGAGCTTCCCTGGTAGCTCAGATGATAAAGAATCTGCCTGCAGTGTGAGAGACCCAGGTTCGATCTCTGGGTTGGGAAAAATCCCCTGGGGAAGGGAATGGCAACCCATGCTAGTATTCTTGCCTGGACAGTCCCATGGACAGAGGAACCTGGCAGGCTACAGTCCATGGGGTTGCAAAGAGTCGGACACGACTGAAATGACTAACAGACAGTCAACAGCTGGCATTTACTCATGCAAACTAATCTCTTTAAAGTTGCCCATCTTTGGAGTTATTCACACACCTTGAATAAAACACTCTGGGGTGTTTGGCCTGCATGAGGGAACTGCAAAAATAATGGTAAACAAGTCAGAGTCAGTGAGAGAAATTCCGATCCTCTCAGCAGCCGCCTTCTACTCTCCACAGGTGTAAATATTACTCCAGAAACCCCTTTAGTGTGTGGAGTTAGAGGCCTATTTATTTTTACAGTTAAAAAAATAAAGGCTTCTCTGAAATCTTGCTTGGGGTCTCAGAGCTTCCTGCTATGCCTCTGGGCACCTGTAGTGTTGGTGTATAAATGCACAGAGCTTGTTCCCTGAAGTTTCCATGGGGTCAACATGAGGTTTATTTTTTTTATGTGAGTCGAAGCAGTACTGAGCAGATTAGAACCAGTTCCTGGAAGACCATCTCATAGAGAGTTGTGGCTTAGCTCTTAAGGGACTCTGTGCTAGAGTCTTGCTACTGAATAGTTTGAAACAAAAATAGATCAAGGAGCTGGAGAAAGTCTCCCCCTGTCTCCGCCCCGGCTCCCCATCCCTGCTCATTCTGGCCTGTGCCAGCGCACCCTCGCTGCCTGAGCATCAGCCACGAGTGCTCTGGCTGGTGGTGGACTCCCAAGGTGTGGGCACAGTCCTTGTTCCCCTTGTGACTCCCTTGAGCCCTATGGTTGAATGGATGATTTTTTTGCATACATAATTCAATAAGAAAATCTCTAAGAATACCAATAGGAGAAAAAGTGAGGGTGTTTCTCCTTCCTCCCTTCCTGAAAAGCCCCCTACCCATGTACTGGATGGGCTGGGTGGCTACGCCTCCCCCTGTAAGCCTGATTCAGCCGTGGCTTTTATAAAGCTTATCTGGTATGTGAAATGTTTCCCTAAAACAAAGCAGTAACCAATGATCTTTTCTTTCTTTTTAAAGTCTCCATTTTATTCTGGTATTTTCTTTCTAATGAGAGGTAGCGGAATCGTTCATTCCATAATATACCTGTGGAAGAATGCTCTGGGGTATAGGAATGCTTTGTGGAAGGCCGAAGGTAAAGTGGATTAAATACAGTTCATCTATGCTGGCATGTATTTCTCTGTGGGGAATTCTTTTTTAAGTATGACTAGTGCAAAATAAAGTCGTGGGTGATGGTTGGGGAAAATCAATCAAGAACCAGTGACTTTATCTAGTTTTGTTTTCAAAAGAACACAAAAAATTTTTCCTTGCATATTTTAAAATTAAGAACAGGACAAAATACTATTCTAGCCAACTGAGTAATTATAGTTACAATTTTAAAGAGAAAGTGAGATAGTGTTGGAGTCAAAGTGTTGGAGGAGACACGCAGGGTGAAGAATCATGTATGTTTTAGAGATTACAGTTAAGATAGGCAGGATTATGCTGCAGTCTACTAGGTAAGGATATTTTAAAGTATTTTTATTGAAATACAGTTGATATACAATGTGTTAGTTTCAGGGGTACAGCAAAGTGATTCTGTTATGTATATATACATATATATATATATATATATTCTTTTTTAGTTTCTTTTCCTTTATATAGATTATTGCAAGATATTAAGTATAGTTCCCTCTGCTATACAATAAGTCCTTGTTGGTTATCTATTTTTATGTATAGTGTGTGTATATTTTGATTATTATTAACTGGGAGCCCCTAGTAGCTCAGCTGGTAAAGAATCTGCCTGCAATGCAGGAGATCCTGGTTCGATTCCTGGGTCGGGAATATCCACTGGAGAAGGGATAGTGTACCCACTTTAGTATTTTGACCTGGAGAATTCCACGGACTGTATGGTGCACGGGGTTGCAAAGAGTTGGACATGACTGAGTGACTTTCACACACAACTGGGAGCTAGGCCTCCAAAGTCTGGTACAAAGTGAAGTGAAGATCAGGTCAGGGTCACACTCCAGTCTCGCTCACCCCTGCTGTCTATGTGTCATTTAAATCTCAGTTGTGGCCAAAGACCAAGTTCTGAATTTTCACAAGCAACACCAATCCATTTTCCTGAGGGCCGTCCCTTTCTTAGGGATGGTCATCTTTTTGCCCAAGTTTGCCTTATTAAGAGGGAGGCCTGAGGAGCAGGAACCAGCATCTTTCTAACCAGTCAGATCAACCGAGTCAAACTTTATCGTCAAAGGTGTGACAGACGTTTCTTCTGGATCTTCCCTGCATTGCATTTGCACAGAAGTTAACTTGCACAGAACAAAACATGCAATCCTCTTACCACAGCAGTTCCGTTGGTGCACTGTGCAGTGTTTTGCATCAGACAGCTCCTGTGTGAGTGTGATTGATTGTGTGTTGATTCTTTGAGTCTGATGGGAATGGTTTAAAAAAAAGATTTCAGACTTAAGATAACCTGGGACAAAAAGCAGCAAAATAAACCTTCAAAAATATCCTCAGAAGGTAGGAAGGAAAAGTATAGCAGACCTAGATATGTGCCCCTTTTTGTTGTTGTTTAGTTGGTCAGTTATGTCCAATTCTTTTGCAACCCTTGGACCATAGCCTACCAGGCTCCTCTGTCCATAGGATTCTCCAGGCACAAATACTGGAGTGGGTTTCCACGTCCTCCTCCAGTGGATCTTTCCAACCCAGGGATTGAATCCTCATCTCCTATGTCTCCTGCATTGGCAGGCAAATTCTTTACCAACTGAGCCATCAGAGAAGCCTGTGTCCCCCTTTAGAGAAGGACGTCTTCTCTCTCGTGGGCAGTGTGTTCAGCAAGAGAGCCTCTAGCTCTCTGCTGCTTTGGGCTCTGCCTCAGCTACAGAGAGCTGCTCAGCAAGCCTGCTGCACTTCCTGGGACAGCCTGCAGTTGAGTGAGGTGGAGGGACAAAACCTTGCCATGTCAGTCCACCGGATAACTCATACTGGCGACACACACTCCTGAACCTCCTGCCAGCTTTCTGGAGACTTTGTTGGGTCTGCTTTGCAGTTCAACTCTTTCTGCTTCCATAGCTTTACCTATCATAGGTGTTGACTCTTAAGAGATACTATGTGTCCCAAACTCCATCTTGACGTCGGCTTTTGGAGAACCCACTTTGTGATATTGTAGTTGGTGCCTATTCCTGAGAAAGCTGGCAGTGAGACTGGGATTTGGAGATGGTTTGCTGATACTGCCTGGCACTGAACACTCCATTACTTGTAGAAGGCGAAGCATAATGTGCAGTTCAGTGTGAAAACTTGTGTCAGTGGTAAATTGGGATGATGTCCAAGTGAAAGTGTGTTGAATGCGTTGACAAGTGTTTGAGATCCATGGAGGAAGTAGCTCTATGGGCAGTAACTTTGGGTGGCTATGGCTACTTGCCATCCACAGCACAGTAAGATAACTAACACTTGAGGGCAAGGAAAAGCAGAGCTTGGTTCTCATCTCCTGCAGGCAGAGGGCTGAGACATTCACAGGCCAAACCCAGGATTTAGAAGTCAGAGTGGTTAACCTTCAAAGGAAGTTAAACACTCAATAAGGCAGCCATATTATGCTAAGGTGGGGGCCCAGGTTATGAAAATATAGACTGAAACACAGATATAGACTTTATGGATGTCCGGGAAGACTTTTTTCTCCCCAGACTCCTCTCAGCATTCCTCAGTAAGAACTACCCTTTCCCCCACCTTCTCCATGCTGAAGCTGAGAGCAGAGGCTTCTAGCCTAAAGGCTGCCTCTTCCCCGCTCCGGGTCTGCCCCGCCAGCCCCTGGCTCCTAGGCCTCCTGTAGGGTTAAGACACAGAATAATCCACCCAGGGACAGCAGCCTAATCCTGCTGCCTCACCTTTTTTCTCAAAGGTGTTGATTCCAGACCCCTCATCAGCTTCTCAAGGAGGTCTGCTTCTGGAGAACATGTCCTGTGAAAGGTAGAGTAGCTTAAGGCAGTCACAAGATCATTTTTAAATGTTAGTGTGAAAAGCTGGGGAGTGCAGCATAGGAGAGCACACGGATTACAGTCTGACAAGATATAATCCCGGAGGATTGTTTTTAGGCAGGACCGCTTTGCCGTCACCCTATCTGCTCCTTGCATCCCGCTGGACCCCCCACCCCCAGCTGCCAAGTGTTCTCTTCCCAACATGTAAAGTCTTGCTCTTCTGAATGCCCCCACCATTAGTGTGCTTCTTCCTGTATACCCAGATCTCTTGCTTTGGTTTCCTCCCTATATCAGAATTTATCTTTTTTTTTTTTTTTTAAGATTTTTTTTTTTTTTTTGATGTGGACCATTCTTAAAATCTTCATTGAATTTGTTACAACACTGCTTCTGTTTTATGGTTTGGTTTTTTGGCCACAAAAAGCATGTGGGATCTTAACTCTTGATCAGGGATGGAACCCACACTCCCTGCATTGGAAGGCAAAGTCTTAACCACTGGACCACCCAAGGAAATCCCTAAAAATTTATCTCTAATGTATAATACATATAGGCATTAACTATGGACAATATATTAACATGTTTCTTCCACAAAATGTTTATTCTTTAGTAATACAGCCAATCAAAATTCTTAAAAACCTACTTAGCAGTGTCATTGTTCCACCTGCCTTCAACCTTGTCATTTGTAAAGGCATTCATCACACTGTCCCTGGAGCAAGTGTAAATTGATTGTATTTGCCTTGCCTTCTTGGCCTGTCTCTGTGACTTCCATGAGCCTCAGTTTTAAATAATAAGGATGATAATAGCTGTCTTTTACTATGGACTTAGGGGGCTTCCCAGGTGGTGTTAGTGGTAAAGAGCCCACCTGCCAATGCAGGGGATGTAAAGAGACATAGGTTTGATTCCTGGGAAGATCCCCTGGAGGAAGAAATGGCAACCCACTCCAGTTTTCTTGCCTGGACAGAGGAGCCTGGTGGGTTACAGTCCATGGAGTCACCAAGAGTTGTACATGACTGAAGCGACTTAGGACACAGTGTCTGCCAGGTTAGTCAGTAGCTCCTTGCCAAATTCCTATGAGGCAGGTAAACTGTAATTTCCATTTTATAGCCCTGATTCAGGTGTGAGCCCAAGATTTGAGATCTTGCTCCCGTAACCACTGTACCACATTGCCCAAATCTTTTCTGTGGTTTGTAGAGGCCCTGTATAACATGGCCACAGCTTATCTCTCTGGCCTCATTCCATCTCTGACCATTTCCCTACCTGAATTTACTGGGCTCTGTGATGCCTCCAGAACTTTCTCCCTGATATTTTCTAGAACTCCTCACCATGGATCCTATATCCTGCTGTTCTCTCCTCACTTAGACTTCATTCATCCTTCCAGAATCCTTCTAGACATTGCTTCCAGTGTCAGCTCCTCTCACTATTCTCCAAACATCAAACATGGCAGGGGGGGTGTTCTGTGTATCTATCCTTATTGTGACACCTGTTTGTCATCCTCATGGCCCGCAGGTTCCTTGAGGGAGGGCACATCTTGCTCACTGGCAGTGCTGATAGAACCTGCCATAGAGTAGATACTCGAAAACAGTACTTGTGGTATAAATGAATGAATGAACCCCAAGGGAATACATGAGGTAGGAATTTTATGGTGGTGGTATAGGTGTGTGATGGTTAATCTTATGTGTCAACCTGACTGGGCTCAGTGATGCCCAGGTAGCTAGTAAAGCGATTCCTGGTTGTGTGTCTGGGAGGGTTTTTCTGCAAGAGATTACCATTTGAACCAGTAGGCTTGAGTAAAGAAGACCACTCTCACCAGTGTGAATGGACATCATCTGATCTGTTGAAGTCCTGAAAGAGAGAAGAAACATGAATTTGCTCTTCATTTAAGCAGGGACATTCATTCTCCTGTGCCCTTGGACATCAGCACTTCTGGTTCTTGGGTCTTAAGACTTGGACTGGGACTTACACCATTATTTACCTCGTCCACCTTCCCACCCCATTCCCAAGCTTGTGGACTGCAAATCATGAGACTTCTCGGCCTTTACAGTTACATGCCTCAATTTATATACATCATACATATATAGAGAGTATAAAAAGCACTTCCCTGGTGGCTCAGATGGTAAAGAATCTGCCTATAATGCAGGAGACCCAGGTTCAATCCCTGGGTCAGAAAGATCCCTGAAGAAGGGAATGGCTGCCCACTCCACTATTTTTGCCTGGAGAATTTGGTAGCCAGAGGAGCCTGGTGAGCTATAGTCCATGAGTTCGCAAAGAGTCAGACACTACTGAGCGACTAACACTTTCATTTTTCTTTCATTATGTATTATATATGTGTGTGTTAAGTCATTTCAGTTGTGTCTGAAGTCATGATACTGGGAAAAATTGAGCACAAGAGGGAAAGGGGGTGACAGAGAATGAGATGGTTGGATGGCATCACTGACTCAATGGACATGAGTTTGAGCAAGCTCTGGGAGATGGTGAAGGACAGAGAAGCCTGGCGTGCTTCTGGGTTGCTAAGAGTTGGACATGACTTAGCTACTGAACAACAACAAATATATATGTGTTGTTATATATATATATATATACAATAAATTTTTCTTTTTTTTGGATAGCCTTGTGATGATGTAACGTAACAGTGAGAAGAGAAAAATAGGGGTTTGTGTACTGAGCTCCAGCTGTCTTGGCCCCACAGTTCACCTATGGACTTTCTTGTGTTTGGTGTTAAATTTTGGATCCAAGTCAGGTCCAGAGTCTGTTGTGCCATTTTGTTCCTGACCACGTGTGCCACCCAGGAGGATTTGAACTGGCAGTGTTCCAAGCCAGAAGAAGCCTGACAATTGCTTGTTGAAAGGAAATTGTTACCAGCTCTCTAGATATTTGCAGCCTGACAAATAAACTGTCTTCCTCAAAGAGTTTAGACACACATAACTAAACACTGAATACCCAGATGGCCCATCACAAATGAAAAGGTGGTAAATAAGAAAAGCCCAGTGTAATCAATGTTTCTGTCTTCTAAACTACATGGAGAAAAATCCCAATCAATATTTGAGAGAGTTCTTTTAAAACTAGGAAATGTTCAGAACGAAAGACTGTTCCATACATAGAAAAAGATTTGAGAAAGCCTATATTCTAATTCAAAATATTCCCATTTTTGCAATTCATGAGATTTCCTCTGTAGCAAAAGAAGAAAACTATTGTATATAAATTTTGACAGCTCTGGATAAAACTGAGTAAATGCTAGAAAAACTTTTCAGTGTTTATTCCCCTACAAAACAATAAAGGAAAATAATAGCTAAAAGGCAGCAAGCAGGAAGCAGGCCTTGGTTTGGAGGGCATATGCATTTTTTTCAGTTAAAAAGAAATCGCCTCAATTAATTGCTCTTAGAAATAAGACATAATGATAATGTGAAAATAAAGATTGCTGGAAAGTATGGATATTTATTTTAAACCTGCTTGGTTAAAATGCCTTTAATGTGCAATACAATTTGCTGACTTAATATTTATCACACTAAGAAGTCAGATCTCTTCATGATCTCTTTTTCCCCTTAGAAAAGGGAGATTTTCTCTTTCCTGGTTGGGCTTTAGTGATTCAGAATTATTGGTCAAATATTTATCGAGTGCTCATGATTTCACTGTTGCTGGTCCTCTGTTTAGACCTTACTTCTGACCATGTTTCTGTTGCTTTCTCATGTGTGAAAGTGAAAGACACTCAGTCGTGTCCAACTCTTTGTGACCCCATGGACTGTAGCCTGCCAGGTTCCTCTGTCCATGGAATTCTCCAGGCAAGAATATTGGAGTGGGTTGCCATGCCGTCCTTCAGGGGATCTTCTCAACCCAGGAATCAGACTGGAGTCTCCCGCATTGTAGGCTGAGTCTTTACTAGCTGAGCTACCAGGGAAGCTTCTCGTGTGTAGAGAGTGGTTTCTCCTGGTCTTGAGTAAGCTAGAAGCACATTTTCCCCATGGATCTTGTCTCTATCTGTCTGTGTTAACTCTGATGTTCTCATGATGTCTATAGTGCACCACTCTCTTAGGCCTCTGAATCCTCCCACCCACATCTTCACCCTCCCCAATCTTAGCACCCCAGGCCTCTAGATGCATCTGACCAGGTGAATGGAAACTCAGGGCACAAGGCAAGGACCCCCCTTCACTGTTGTTCTTTCCTTCTTTCAAACTCTTAAGCACTCTGTGTGTGCTCTGGGCACTCTTCCAGGTGTTAGAGAGATGGAGAGTAATGTGTAAGCAGGTAAATAACCAGGAAGATTTCAGAGACAATGAGTGTTAAGGAGAAGTGGGACTTTACTTTTTATTGGGAGGGTTGGTTGAATGTCAAGAAAGAGAATAGTCTGCAAAGATCTGAGGCAGACAACTAGAGACACAGAAATAAGCAACTGTAAATGTGGTAAGGTGGAAACAGAAAGTCCAGCCTGTTAGGGTCACAGTGAGCCAGGACAAGTGCCTTCTAGAAGGAGCTGGAGATGAAGTTATAGAGGTAAATCCACTGCTATCTGGTGAATTGCTCCCATTTTCTCCTCTAGGTCCACTCCTCTCTCCACTCTGTGTCCTAGGGGTGACTTTTCCCTGCTCTCTGCCCTGTGGCTGGATCCAGCCAATGAGGAGTCCTAGCAGATGGGAAAGGAGGGGCCTGGGTATTTAACTGGAAGTCTCAGCTCCACACAGCCTTTCTGTCTTCAGGTAATCAGCCTTCCTTTCAGGCCTGGGGTGCTAACAGTGCCCTGCAGTGACTAGCTCTGAGGATTCCACTCTACCCTATAGCTTCACAACAACCTGCCCACACTTTTGAGTAGCATATATACAACTTTTTCCTAGTTTGAAAATGTCTTCTGTTTCTTATGTGACTCTGACTCAGATAGCCATTCAAACTGTGGCAATGAGTGTGGATCTCATATGCTATGGAAAGCTATTTGAGATTTTAACTTAAATCGAGTTTGTTGAGGTATAATTCATATATAATACAATTCACTGCTTTTACGTGTATAGATTTATGAAGTTTGATAAAGCCCTATGGTCATATTAGGGCTTCCCAGGAGGCTCAGTGGTAAGGAATCTGTCTGCCAATGCAGGAGACATGGGTTCAACCCTTGGGTCAGGAAGATCCCCTAGAGTAGGAAATATTAACTCACTCCAGTATTCTTGCCTAGGAGATCCCATGGAGAGAGAAGCTTGGCGGGCTATAGTCTAGGGGTTCACAAAAGAGTCAGTTATGACTTAGTGACTACACAACAACAACAAATGGCCATGTTATCCCCACCATATTCAAGATGCAGAACATCTAATCATTTGGGAGTTTTAAATGAGAGGGTTCCATGATCTTTTCCCCCCTAGTTTTTCAAACCTTACTCAAACTTGAAGAAAGGTCAGAGGAAGGCAAGGATAGATACAAAGAGGCTGGTTAGGAAGCTACCATGGGGTCGCAAAGAGTCGGACACGACTGAGTGACTTTCACTTTCACTCTCACATAGTACAGGCACTGTGCTAGACAACCAGGGTGTAATAATGAATGATCCTCTGTTCTGAGAAAGATCATAGTCTAGTGGGAAAAATTAACAAAATCAGAACATTATAATTCAGTGTGATAGCTTGTGCCAAGTTGCTGAAGTGTGGGTTACTATGGGAGTAACTGGGAAGGACATGTAGGAGATTAATAATGTACAAATTCCACCTTCCCATGACCTTTCTGAACTAACCAATACCTTTGCCCTGGGTTGAGAGTCTCCATCAGAGTTCTGATTCCATCAGCACCAGTATTTGTGGCCAGAGGGGAGCATAGCTTTTGAATTCTCTAAATCCCAATAGTTTTCACCTATGAATGCTCTCCTTCAAAGTATAGAGCAGAAACAGAAAAAGAGTAATACAGCAATATCAGATAACATGGGTTAGGGCCCCTTCACACTTTCCACATCGCAGTCCACACAGCACAATCTGCTAAGACAGAGGCTGCCCGCTGCTGTGAGAGGACAACAGGGTGTCTTGACATGCAGTTCCCACCCAGGCACTTTGAGGGCTGAGGAATGTCAAGATTTTGTCTCTCCTGTAAGCTGAGAGGTGCTAACATTGTCTCCCTCCTAATTGGAGAAGTGTCATAGGAGAATGAAAAAAGCCATGGTATTTGGAGTCAGGAAACCTGGTTTAAGTCTCATCACAGTTTGGGTCATCTCCACCAAGGGACAACCCCTCTGACCCTTGGTTACCTCACCTAGAAAATGAGAAACTCTTCCCATTTTATAGATGGTTAAGTACTTCTCAAGCATAATTATTACATTGCCCAAAACTCAGCAAGCATGCAGAATCCCCAAGATTGAATACAATGCTCTGCCTGATGTGTGCACTGGAAAGATGCTTGTAGTTGACTTTGACCACACTGGAAGGACAGTTCCAGGGAGGGCAGGGGAGAAGAAGGGGAAAATACTGATGGCCCCTTGCCATTGGTCACTTGTCACTGCTGGCCTGAATGAATCACCTCTTGTCACCTATGTCAACAACATCAGCTCTAATCACTACCTCCACCAAGCCCCCAAGCCCCTGTAGAGCAGAGACTAGGGAAAAAACAAGTGAGAAAATGTGGCTGGGAGTACCATCTGCATTGATTTTAGGTTATCAAATAACAGACTTGAAGGGAGTTGAATGTCATTCTTTTATTACCAATTAAATTCTTGCTTCTATTTTCCTAAGTTTTAAAATTGACTTTCCTCTGCATTTGTAGAACTATCTGAAATGGCTTGTTATAAGTAAGCAGTGGCTAATACTGCAAGTAGATATCTGTCCAGATAATTAACAGAGAAATGCGTTCAATCCTACAAAATGCTAAGTCAGTAGTAAACCCAGGAATGAGGGAAGAGGATGGTTTATTGATATCCAAATCACTAAAATGCTAATAAATAGAATAATAAATATAACCCATAATGATAAAACTAATAGGTGACATTTATTGAGAAGAGGTCAGTGGTACAAATGAGGTCCAAATAATCAAAAAGCATGAAATCCAGAGTCTCATTATTATAAAGTTAATGAAATGACCAGGGTGAATCTTCTGTGGAGGTCAGGAATGAGTTGTTAGGTAGACTATTCAATTTTTCAAGGTTTCATTGTACATACTGTGTACTAGGCATTGTGTTAAGCAGTTTATATGAATTTGCCTTATTTGGACAAATATCCCTATGAGATAGGTAGATGCTATTGATCTCACCAAATAACCAATGAAAAAGCTAAGGCTTGAAGATTGAGTATGCATTCAGCCAGGCTGAGGTTGGGGAAGAAGGTAAATGTCATATCAGAAGACATCTTTGGGAGGCAAATTTGCCAAGTCTTGAGCCTCCTATTGGAGCCAATGCAAATGCAATTATTTGCTTCCAAGTCTTTTATGATGTTCTGATATTATTCTCAGAAGTCTCCGAAAGGGCCCAGAACATGACATCAGTGAAGTTTACTCCAGGTCAATCTATACATTAGGCTTATTGTTTTCAAATTTTGCTGTGCATCATTGTCACTTGGAGAGCCCATGAGCCCACAGAGGTCTATCCTCCATGTACCTGACCTTAAATCAGAACCTCTGGGGAAGGGGCCTAGAAAGATGCATTCAGACTACATTGCCAAAAACTCTGATTTGTATCTGTTGGGAACTACTGTGGTAGGCCAAGAAACCCTCTCTGCTTCTATTTTTCATCTTAAATTATGTTCATATATGTTGTCAAAATCTTCTTTAGAGTCAAGAATCTGGTGTATACAGTGAAACGAGTAGAATTATGCCAGCTATAGGTAAATATTGCACTTTTGTTTCTGTCTTTTCTTAACTTTTAAAAATTAGTTTTACGAAATATTCACCAATTACAATTTAATGAAATATGGCAAATGCGTTTAACCATGTAACCACCGCTGTAATAGTAAAATAATAATATTCCCATCATTCCCCAAAGTTATTTTGTGTTTCTTTGCAGTTAATCCCTTTCTAGGGCCCTGGCAACCACTGGTTTGCTTCTGTCAATATAGTTTTGCCTTTTCTAAAATTTCATAGAAATAGGCCACTTGTAGACTTCCCCGGTTGCTCAGGTGGTAAAGAATCTGCCTGCAATGCAGGAGACCTGGCTTCCCTGGGTTGGGAAGACCCTCTGGAGAAGGAAATGGCAACCCACTCAAATAGTCTTGCCTGGGAAATCCCATGGACAGAGGAGCCTGGAGGGGCTATACAGTACATGGGGTAGCAAAGAGTTGGACATAACTGAGGGACTGAAGCTTTCATTTTCTTTTTACTGTATATGGTCTTAAATTCTAGCTTCTATCATTTAGCATAATGCTTTTGAGATCTGTCCAGGCTATTCTGTGTATTGGTGGTTCTTTCATTATTACTATATTCTAGCATATATTCCATGCAACAATTTATCTGTTCACTTCTTGATGGACATTTAGTTGTTTCTAGTTTGTGCCTATTATGAACTTATTTGTGTGAACAGTCTTTATTTCTCTTATATAAATATCTAGGAGTTGGAATGTTAGGTGAAATAATGTCTATTTAACTTTATATCTGCTAAACTTTATATCTGTTTTCTAAAGTGGCTATAATATTTTGCACTCTTGCCTGCATAGAATTAGTTTTGGTTGCTCCACATCCTCACTAGCACTTGGTATTGGTTGTGTGTAGTGGTATCTCACTGTGATTTTAATTTGCTTTTTCCTAATGTCTAATGATATTTGCTATACTTTCCTGTGCTTATTTGGCATTTTAAAACAGCTTTATTGATGTATAATTGATATACAAAAGATTGCACACATTTAATGTGTATAATTTGAGTTTGTGTGTATGTGCTCAGTTGTGTCCAACTCTCTGCAACCCCATGGAATGTAGCCCTCTAGGTTCCTCTGTCCATGGAATTTTCCAGGCAAGAGCCCTGGAGTTGGTTGCCATTCCCTTCTCCAGTGGATCTTCCCAACCCAGGGATTGAACCTGAGTCTCCTGCATTGTCAGGTAGATTCTTTACCACTGCGCCGCCAGACACTTGCTATTTGAGTTTGGATGTATACAAATAACTTGGGTACCATTACTACAGTCAAGGCAATATGCACATCTAACACCGATCAGAGTTTTCCTTGTGTTCCTTTGTTTTTGTTCTGTGATAAGAACACAGCATGAATTTCACCCTCTTAAATTTTGAACTGCATAAAATGTATCGTTAACTACAGGCATCATGTTATACTGCAGCTGTCTAGAAATTATTCATCTGCTGCTGTTAAGTCACGTCAGTCCCGTCCGACTCTGTGCGACCCCATAGACGGCAGCCCACCAGGCTCCCGTCCCTGGGATTCTCCAGGCAAGAATACTGGAGTGGGTTGCCATTTCCTTCTCCAATGCATGAAAGTGAAAAGTGAAAGTTAAGTCGCTCAGTTGTGTCCAACTCTTCCCGACCCCATGGACTGTAGCCTACCAGGCTCCTCCGTCCATGGGATTTCCCAGGCAAGAGTACTGGAGTGGGTTGCCATTGCCTTCTCTGATTTATTCATCTAGCAAAACTTAAACTCTATTTGCTATTCATATATATTCTTTGATGGAGTGTCTATTTAAATCTTTTACCCATTTTAAAAATTGGCTTGTCTTCTTACTATTCTGTTGCAAGAGTTCTTTAAATATTCTCTATCAAATGTTGGCAAACTTTTTCTTAAAGGGCCAGATAGTAAATATTTTATGTTTTTAGGCCATAAATTTTGGATTGCAATTACTTAACTCTGACATTTTAGTTTGAAAAAGCCACAGGTCATAAAACTTGACTTAAAAAACCAGCTGACAGTAATTTGCCAACCTGTGTTCTAGATACAACTTCTTTATTAGATATATGTTTGGTAAATATTCTTCCTCTAGTCTGTAGCCTTCTTTTTTTTTATTTTTTAACAGTATCTTTTGATGTTGAAAAGTTTTTAATTTTTGTGAGTTCAGATTTATCAGTGTTTTCTTTTATGGATTGTGCTTCTTGTGTTTTAATGTAAGAAATCTTTGCTAACCCAAGATCGTAAAGACTTAGTTTTGCTTTTTTCCTGTGGTTTCTTCTAAAAGTTTTATAATTTTAGGCTTATCATTTAGATATACAGTCCATTTGATTATAGTAATTTTATTAATTTTCTGTATATAAGTAATATTGGCATAAAGTAATATTATTTTGAGATATTAATTTTTAAATATGTTATAAGGTAATAGTCAAGATCCTTTGTTGTCTGCTTTTGCATTTGAATATCCAATTGTTTTGACGCCATGTGTGGAAAGGATTGTCTTTCAACACTGAATTGCTTTTGTACCTTTGTTGAAAGGCAGTTGGCTAAATATGTGTTGGTCTATTTTCTTACATGAATACTCATCTCTTGATTACTCCATATATATGTGTTAACCTTGAGATCAAGGAAGTCCCACCTTTATTTTTTCTTTTTCAGAATTATCATAGCTATAGTAGGTCATTTGCATTTCCATATAAATTTTAGAAGCATCTTTTAAACAAATATGAAAACACTTGCTGGAATTTAATGTTCATTGTGTTCAATCTTCAAATCAACTTGGAGGAAAATCAAAATATCGGCATTACTGAGTCTTCCAACCCATGAGGATTAGAAGTTTCACTCCATTTATTTAAATTCCCGTTAATTTATTTAAGTAATATTTCATAGTTTTTGACATGCAGCTTCAATGTCTTTTGTCAAATTTGTCCATGCTTCACAATTTTTGATGGTATTTCAGTTTCCAGTTGTTAATTTCTATTATATAGAAACACAACTGATGCATGTTGACCTGTATCCCACAACTTTGTTATACTCACATGGAGTTTTAGTAGCTTTTTAGTTGTTTTTCCTAGGATATTCTATACAGTTCATGTCAGCTGCAAATGAAGAGTTTTGCTTTTTCTTTTCCAATCTGTGTACCTTTTCTTTCTTTTATTTAAAAATATTGCCTTCTTTGGGCCAGAATATTTAGAAAGTGTTGGTTGCTCAGTCGTGTCCTACTGTTTGCAACCCCATGGACTCTCTGGCTCCTCTGTCCATGGGATTCTCCAGGCAAAAATACTGGAGTGGGTTGCCATTTTCTTCTCCAGGATATTTAGGACCATGTTGAATGGAACTGGTGACAATAAACATCTCTGTGTCTCCTCTGCTCTTAGGAGAAAGCATTCAGTCTTTCATCATTAAGTAGCATATGCTTACCATAAATGCCCTTTCTCAGGAAGTTTCTTTCTATTCCTAGTTTGCTGAGAGCTTTTTATCAGAAGGAGATGCTGAATTTTTTCAAATGCATTTTCTGCGTCTATTAAGATGATCTTATAGCTCTTCTTTTCTACTCTGTTGATATGACAAATCTGGAGAAGGAAATAGGAACTCACTCCAGTATTCTTTCTTGGAGAATTCCATGGACAGAAGAGCCCAGCCAGTTACAGTCCCTGGGGTTGCAAAGAGTCAGACATGACTTAGTGACTAATACACACACAATATGGCAAATTATATTGATTTTTGAATCCAATCATGCATTCCTAGAATGTGTGCCACTTGATAATGATCTGTTATTCTTTTTACATAGCACTAGATTCAATTTGCCAATATTTTACATCTCTATTTGTGATTTTTCATTTTCATTTCTTTATTTTGTATTTCTTAGGATGTTTGTATCTTATTTTCTGTCAGAAATTCTGGCTCATAACAGGACTTGGGAAATATTTTTCCTCTATTTCTGGAAGAAGTTTGGGATGAATTGGCATCATTTTCTTGAAATGTTTGGTAGAATTCACCAGTGAAGCTAACTCGCTGGAGTTTTACTTGTGAGTTTTAATCTAAGAATTCAGTTTCTTCCATATGTATGGGACTACTCAGTTTCTTTCTTTATGAACTTTGGTATTTTGTGGTTTTTAAGTCACAAATATCCATTTCATTTGTCAAATTTTTTGACACAAATGCTTATAATATTCAGTTAACATCTTTTAGATGCCTATAGGATCTTTGATAATGATACGTCTTTCATTGCTTTATATTGGAAATTTGTATTTTCTCCCCTATTTTCTTTATCAATATGACTGGCTATGGATTTATCAATTTTTAAAATTGATCTTAAGAAAGTACCTATTTCATTAAATTTCTCTGTTTTCTATTTCATTGATTTCTGGTCTTATCCCTATTATTTACTTTCTTCTTCTTATTTGGATTACACTTCTATTTCTAGCTTATTTATGTGGAAATTTTAGATAACTTATTCGAGAACTTTCTTCTTTTCTAATGTACACATTTATTGCTATAAATTTTCTTCTAAGTTCTATCCCACCGATTTTGAGATGCTGTGTTTTAATTTTCATTCAGTTCAAAATATTTTAAAATGTCATTTGTGATCTCTTCAACTCATGTAGTTATTTAGAAATGTGTTGATTAATTAAAAATATTAGGAATTTTAAAAAGGTACCTTTCTGCCATCATTTCTAGATTAATCTGGTTTTGGCCATAAAATTTGCTTTGAATCATTTAAGTTCACTTAAATTTGTTGAAACTAGTTTCATCATCCAGGAGATGGTTTATTTTGGTGAACACCTCATGAACATTTGCAAGGGAAGTGTATTTTGCAGTTGTTGACAGACTTTGCAATAAAGGTCAATTTGGTTTAGTTGACTGATAATGATGTTTAAGCTTTCTGTATCCTTATTAACATTTCTCTGTGCTTATTCTATTAATTATTTAAAAAGAAGTATTGAAATTACCACCTATCATTATAGATCTGCCTGTTCTCCTTTCAGTGCATTAATTTTTTTCTTCATGTATTTTGAAGCTCTGTTATTGGGTACACATACATTTAGGATTATTATACACTGTTGTGAACTGATTTGTGTCCCCCCAAAATTCGTATGTTGAATGTCTAGCCTCCAGTACCTCAGAATGTGACTACATTCAGAGATAGGGTTTTTAAAGAGGTAAATAAATTTAAATGATTTCATTAGGTTAGACCCTAATCTGATTGATGTACCTAGAAGAAGAGGATATTAGGACATAGATACATTTGGAGGAAGACTATATGAAGACACAGGGAGAAGGTAGTCATCTACAAGCCAAGGAGAAAGACCTCAGAAGAACCCAACCTTACTGATACCTAGATTTTAGACTTCTAACCTCTAGAATTGTGAGAAAATTGAAAGAGGAAATGGCAATCCTCTCCAGTATTCTTGCCAGGATAATCCCATGGACAGAGGAGCCTGATGGGCTGTAGTCCATAGGGGTTGCAAAGAGTTGGACACAACTGAGTGACTGAGCATTCACTCTCACTGAAATGTCCCAGTCTGTGGTACTTTGTTGTGGAAGCCCTAGCAAACTGATACATGTATTTTTTGATGAATCGACTCTTTTGCCGTTAGAAAATGTCCCTTTTTATCTGTGGCAGTATTTCTCATTCTAAGACCTACTTTTCCTTTTTCTTTTGATTAGTGTTTTTATTATACATATTTTTATATTGTTAATTTTTAACATATATGCATCTTTTAATATTGTTCACTTCTTTGTAATGCTCGTATTTTCCTCTATATTTTTAATCATATAGAGAATATTTATAGCAGCCTTTTTATACCCTTGTTACAGAGGAGCCTGGTGGGCCACAGACCACATAAAGAGTGGGACACAGCTGAGAGACTGAGCACATCATGTGCTAATTCCATTGTCTCAGTCATTTCTTGGTCTACTTACATTTATTGTATTTTTTGGTTTGGCTGGGAATTGGCCAAAATTTTATGCTGCTTGGCATGCCTTATATTTTTTGATTGCATACCTGACATTGTGATTTTATACTCTTTATGTTGTCAGCTGCTGTGTTTTGCTGCTTTCATTTAAACAGTGCTGAATTTTATCCTAATGTGCAGTTAGTTATTTGGAATCAGATGACTCTTTTTGAATTTTGCTTGCAAGCTTTGTTAGGATGGATCTGGATCATCTTTTAGTTGAGCATCAATTTAGCTCTACTGTGGCTTCCCTGATAGCTCAGTTGGTAAAGAAACCGCCTACAATGCAGGAGACCCCAGTTCAATTCCCATGTCAGGAAGATACCCTGGAGAAGGGGTAGGCTATCCTCTCGAGTATTCTTGGGCTTCCCTTGTGGCTCAGCTGGTAAAGAATCTGCCTGCAAAGCAGGAGACCTGGGTTTGATCCCTGGGTTGGGAAGATCCCCTGGAAAAGTGAAAGGCTACCTGCTCCAGTATTCTGGCCCTGGGGTTGCAAAGAGTCAGACACAACAGAGCAACTTTCACTTTCACTTTCATGGTGGTGATACTCTTCTACATAATGCCTTTGGTATCATAATATCTTTATACTCTGACTGTAGGAACACAGATTATTTCTATTCTGAGTAGGCTTCTAGGAGTGTTCTTCCTACTCATTTCTGTTGATTCTTTACCTGTTACACATGTCTTTTTGTACTTAGCCAAAGACTCTAGGGGACCTCTGAGCAGAAAACTGAAGCTCTCTCTCTTACATATCCCTCCTTTTTGGTTTTTTGTTGCACAGAATTTAGCTGCCTTGGCCTGTGAATTCCAGTCTCTGTCTTCTCACCTCAAGAAGTACTTGGCTGTTTGCGTTATCCCTCCCTGCACGGAGGTCTGAATAGCAACCTGGTGCAGTTGCAGAGCTCATTTTATTTGTGGCCCTTCTCTCAGGGATCTCTGTACTGCTGTTTTGTCATTCATTACCTGAAAACTGAGATTTCATGTATTTTGTCTAGATTTTTAATTATGAGGATAAACTAGTTCCTATTATTCCACTTGACACCTTTATTTGATTTAATTTTAAACATTATCTTGCTTTTCACAGTCAATCCCTTGTTTTTAGGGGAATTAAAGGCCTAATAATACATACAAAGTACTTTTCCCCTAAATGTATTTTTGTCTGGGTGAGTCTCAGCTTTGTGGTATCTTTCTGGCATCTGATTAGTATCTGGATCTTTTCTCCAAACAGCTGTAGAGTGGGACATTTCCCATAGGAAATGGCACTGCTCCTTTGGCATCTCCAGAAATCTCAAATCTCCCATATCTCCAAAGTTCCAAGGAAGTTTCAGGACATAGATCTACTGAACTAAATATTTATGGTCTAAGTACAAATTGCCTCATGCATATGTATTTCCCAAGCAGTCCAGTATTTCCAGTATTTCTAGTACTAAAGACAAATCCTAGAATCTAACCTTGATTTGCTGTTATCAGTTAGAAACCAGCACAGAGATGCAGTATATTTAGGAGGTCATATAAACAGAGAAAGTAGACTAGGGAAAGAGAAGGGAGGAGGTAGAGAAAGGCTTGCAGTTGCTCCACGTGCGAGCGTGTTCAGCTGCTTCTGTCGTGTCTGACTCTTTGCGACTCCATGGACTGTTCCCCGCCGGGTTCCTCTGTCCATGGGATTCTCCAGGCAAGAATACTGGAGTGGGTTCCCATGCCCTCCTCCGGACAGTTGCTCCACAAGGCCTGGCTGATTGATACCAATTATCTAGTCTGTTACCCTTGAATTGCAAACCCTAAGGCAATAGCTCTTCTTACAATGGACTTTGACACTGTAATTGTCATGTTCGGTGGGAAGAGGGGCGGGGAGAGGATAATATGCACAACTCTGAAACATTACTGTCTTTTAATAAAATCTTGGAATTTCTCTGGCTGGCTGGTGGTTAAAAATTCACCTTCTAATGTAGGGAGTATGGGTTTGATCCCTGGTTGGGGAGCTAAGACCACATGCTTTGTGGCCAAAAAAATCAATACATAAGACAGAAACAATATAGAAACAAACTCAATAAAGACTTTAAAAATGGTCCACATTAAAAAAAACAGTCTTAAAAATAAATTTTCTAAGTTTGTGATGGTGGTAAGATTTCTTTTTCTAGGTCTTTGTAAGGTATTTTTCTTCCATTTCGTATTTAAAGCATATACTTTAATTCCCCGCAAAAGGGAAGCCAATATATTTTTTATCCCTTTTGGACTCTGCATTCTTGCTTCTTCTCTCCGAATCCACACTTGAATGAGTCCAGGAGTCTCTCTTGTAAGAGATGTTATTGGTGCCCCAGCCATACCCATCCTCCTGGGCCTCACCTTTGTGTTACACTTCCTGTCTTACTTCCAGGCGCCAGCCTGTGTACCTCTTTGCTAAAGGGCTTGCTAAAGCACCTGAAACCTGCTGCTTGTGCCTAAGGTAGGCTAGAATGCCCCATTATCCACAACTTGGATGGGATATCTCTGAATTGCTTCTTCTCCACTGATTCCTGAAGCTTCCCAGCAGAATGATACTCCAGTTGCCACAGTGGTAGCTGTCGCACTTCCCACTTCCCTGCAACTATTTCTTGGATCATCTCCCAAATAAACTGCTGCTGCTGCTAAGTCACGTCAGTCGTGTCCAACTCTGTGTGACCCCTTAGACGGCAGCCCACCAGGCTCCCGTCCCTGGGATTCTCCAGGCAAGAACACTGGAGTGGGCTGCCATTTCCTTCTCCATTGCATGAAAGTGAAAAGTGAAAGTGAAGTCATTCAGTCGTGTCCAACTCTTCGTGACCCCATGGACTGTAGCCTACCAGACTCCTTCATCCATGGGATTTTCCAGGCAAGAGTATTGGTTGGGGTGCCATTGCCTTCTCTGCCCAAATAAACTACTTGTACTCAATTCCTTGTTTCCGAGAGAATTCAAATTTAGCTATTCCTACTTTCTGGAAAGCAAGCAATTCCCCACAGACAACAGGAGAATCTAGAAGTAAAATTCACAGCTTTGTAATCCCAGCAATGCTAGTCTTCAATTCTCACTAAATATAAGAGAAAGAAGGAAAACAAGCATAGGATAGAGAGTACCCTGCCCTCTTTCTTCATACTGTCAGGCCCGCAGCACCCTTCCTTATCTGAGATGAGAAATAAATTAAGCCCAGGTCCTTTTGTTCCAGATTGGGATCTGTTAGAATATTGTTACTATTTGTACTTTAGGAGCAAACCCTTGTTTTAGCCCTTAAGATAAATCTTTATCCTCACTGGGATTACTTCTAGAACATCTCCCAATGCCAGACATTTTATCCTCTCCACCTGGGGCTTTTCCCATGAAAAGTAAAGTTCCTCCTGCGGTTTGATGTTTCTGAGTGAGCCTGTGTTCAGTGCTTTTCTGCAAATACCCAACTCCATCAGGTGTGATTCTGGCACAAGGTTTAACTGGGATCATGAATTTTCAGGTCTTTTCTCTGCTGCCTGTTGTGACTGTTACTACTCTAGTTAGTCCTCAGGGATATGCCTTGGATCCTTTCCAGTGAAAACAACTACATCATTAGTAGCTTTGGCCAAAACTCTTAAGTAATATATTACTTTGATGAATTGGTTATAACTTCCTAACTATTAATATGAACACTACTAATCTAGGGGTTTCTGCTGCAACCCCAGTGCCTTCTTGCCTGTGAGACCCTGGATGAATACGTCCTGCCATGTGCAAAGAGTATTAGATCATTTTCAGAAAAACCACATGAAGAAGTGAGTTATATCTTAAAAAAGGAGAATAAAAGAGCTCTCTACACGGAGGACAACTTTATATCCTGAGGTGGAAAACCCCACCTCTGATTGCTTTTCTGAGTATTGATCCCGTGTGTCCTTAGATGCTCCTTGAGGAGGCTGTGAGGTTAGATTGGACTACCAGACTTGTTGAAAATCAATATTTTTTTCTTGTTTCAAATAAAACAGATAAAGCTTGAACCAGTATTTAGTGTATCAGAAAAATATCTAAACTAAAGAAAGACAAACAGAAAACCTGAACTCTTTTTTTTTTTTTTTCATTTATTTTTATTAGTTGGAGGCTAATTACTTCACAACATTGCAGTGGGTTTTGTCATACATTGACATGAATCAGCCATGGAGTTACATGTATTCCCCATCCCGATCCCCCCTCCCACCTCCCTCTCCACCCGATTCCTCTGGGTCTTCCCAGTGCACCAGGCCTGAGCACTTGTCTCATGCATCCCACCTGGGCTGGTGATCTGTTTCACCATAGATAATACACATGCTGTTCTCTCGAAATATCCCACCCTCGCCTTCTCCCACAGAGTCCAAAAGTCTGTTCTGTACATCTGTGTCTCTTTTTCTGTTTTGCATATAGGGTTATCATTACCATCTTTCTGAATTCCATATATATGTGTTAGTATGCTGTAATGTTCTTTATCTTTCTGGCTTACTTCACTCTGTATAATAGGCTCCAGTTTCATCCATCTCATTAGAACTGATTCAAATGAATTTTTTTGAATGGCTGAGTAATATTCCATGGTGTATATGTACCACAGCTTCCTTATCCATTCATCTGCTGATGGGCATCTAGGTTGCTTCCATGTCCTGGCTATTATAAACAGTGCTGCGATGAACATTGGGGTGCATGTGTCTCTTTCAGATCTGAAAACCTGGACTCTTGTAGGAGACGGAAATAAGTACAGAATTTGTTACTGATTAGTGGGTGCAATATTTTTTATGTGTTCTAGAAGACCAGCCTGAGAGGACTGAATGTTAGGATACATGGACATACTGATGAATCAGAAATAAGTGAAGAACTAGTGAATGGAAAACATTGCTAGCATATCCATAAACAAATATTATTGCAACCATCAAGCCACAATAGGCACCCTTGACCATGAGCCCTGAGAGAATTCTGGATGGAGACAAATGAGCTGCCAGCTGCCAAGCCCATCATCTACCCCCAATGGTGCACCCTTAGGGGACCCAGAGTGGGAAAGAACATGGTACTAGCCCTAGGTACCTAAGGTGCCTATTGAAGGAATGATTTTAATGAGCCCAGACTCTTGCATCTTCCCAAAGACAGAAAAGTGCTCAATCCCTTAACTTGAGATGTCTGATTTTCTTTAACTAATGGTAATCTTTTGACATTCTGACCACTCTGTTTTTGGTGCAACATACCCTGGCTCCTCCCTTACCTGTTCTGAGCAGTCCTTCAGAGCTGTCTTAGAGGCTGACTCCTAGACTTAAGCCATCAGTTTTGTCCACCAAATAAGACATAATTCCCAAATTTTAGGTTGTGCATATTTAAGTTGACAAAATATGATGTCAACAAAATGGGATGTAATGGTAAAATAAAGATGAGATCATGGAAAGAAATAACAGTAGGGATTGTGTTAAGCGACTGTGTGAGGTACTCTAAATGATACTGGATTTCAAAGGCCAAATGAGAGTGTAAGTAGAGGAATAGAAGGGAAAAGATGATGACTGGGAGGCATTTCAGAAGAGGGAGAGAATAGGAAGGAGAGCAATGAGGAATTAATAGATGCGATTTTATGTGATTACATGTGAGATTACATGTGAAACGAAATGAATAGTTGAGGAAATAAAGTCAGGAAGTAGAGGAGAGAGAAGGACTAGATAGAGCAGGAGTCAGTGGCCTGAGGTTTCTTCACTGGTGCACAGTCACGTTCATCCATTTACATATTGTCTGTGGCTGCTTTCATGACAAAACAGCAGAGTTGAGTAGATGAGACAGTGCTATGTGATCTGCAAAGCCTAAAATATCTATTTTTACAAGAAAGGTTGCTGACACCTGGACTAGAGGGAAGGAGGAAGAGTAGGAGAAATCAGTTGGTTAACGAAAGAGTCATAGGTGACCAATTTCCAATGAGAATGCCTTTAGTGGATGTTGTCAGTGCCCTGCCTGGATCCTCCAGCTTCTGTGACTGTTATATCAACTGGAAAAAAAATGCACAGTCTTAATGTTGAGAGTTATATTTTATTCAGTGGACAAAACTGAGAACTTCAAGCTTAGGATGCAGCATCACAGATAGCGCTGAGAAACTGCTCCAGAGAGGCAAGGTGGAGGGCAGGATACAGAGGAGTTTTTGCATCAAAGACCAGGTAGTTGAAACATTAGAACAGGTTTAATTTTATTAATTAAAGAAAACAGACATCTCAAGTTAAGGAATTTAGTGCTTTTCTGTGTATGGGAAGATGCAAGAGTCTGGGCTCACTCAAATCATTCCTTTGACATGCACCTCAGCTATCTGGGATCAGTATTCTGCATTTTCTCATCTCAGGGTACACTGTCAGGGGTGGCTACAGGACTGACTGCTGGATTGAGGGGGCGTCCTGCCTCCATCCTGAGTTCCCTCAGTGCTCACTGTAGGGGTGACTATGATGTGATGGCTTGATGGCTGCAACATCCTTTGTTTACTGATATGGCAGGCAGTATTTTTCATCCACAGTTGATAACCACCGCAGATGTTCCCTTCTGAGAGATGACCTTGACTAATGTCTGCAGCTGGTGTGTACAAAGGCCGGCCCTCTTCCCTCAAGGCGTGAGCGACTCTGTGATGAAGTTCATCCCCCAGGGCTTCTCCAGGGATCTGGCTGAAGCTGGTCTCCAGCTGAGAGCACATTCCCTTGTTCCTTTGTTTCCCTGTCCTGTTTCCCTCATACCCCAACTCCTGAAAATGTTCCCCCACTAAATACCTTGAACCAGAATTCCTCTCTCAAGCCCTGCTTCTATGAAGTCTGACTTAGGCAGTGCTATTTAATGTCAAAAAGTACACTTAGTTGAGTTTTTAATAGAAATAAATGCAAAGCACCCAAGACCACAGTGACTTTTATATTTTCTATAGAAAATATGATCATTAAAATCGTCACTAATTAAATTACAAATTATGGTCTGAGAAGCAGGCTAAAGCAGTTTGCCATATCATATTCTTCTTCATCATAAGCAGTGGATTTGCTTGTGTATATGATAGATACACACATGCAGACCTGAGACCTTTGTCATCCATCGAAAAGTTGCTCTAGACCAGGGTGTGTGACTAGGCAGGGAGCCTTTCTAACTAGTAACTGCATTCAGATAATTCAGAACTTTCTCTGTGGCTTGAAACCCATGAAACCATTTGTGTTCTAAGCCAACCAAAAAATGCCTTGGGTTCTACAGCAGCAAAGAGATGTCTGTCCTGTTATTAATCTATTGAATTTCTTCTATTTCTTTTCATCATCTGAGTATATTGGGATATGTCAACTTAAAAAAGTCACAGCCTAAAAGTTGAGAGTTTTGTTTTATTTGGTGGAAATGTTTAGGACTTAAGCCTGGGAGGCAGCATCTCAAGTAGCCTTGAGAGAACTCCTCCTCTGAGGAGGATTCAGGTTATATAGACGTTTATAGCAAGGGGCAGGTAGTCTGAACATCAAAACTGTTGTTGTGAATTAAAACTAGATATCTAAATAAATTCAGTGCTTTTCTAAGTATGGGAAGATGCAAGAGTCTGGGCTCACTGAAATCCTTTCCTGCATATGCATCTTAGCTATCTGGGGCCAGTATTGTGCATTTTTCACAAACTGAGTTCCTTGATGCTCACCATAGGGAGTGGCTGCAGTCTCATGGCTGCCAGATTGCAGGTATTGTTCTCCTTCCTTGGTGTCCTTAAGGCTCAGAAATTTACATTTGGAGGGCCAGAATCGCTGACGGCTGTGACATCCTTATTTACTGATATGGCAGGAATACTCCATTTCTCAGATACATGCTATATTAAACATCTTCTTCATGGTTTCTTCTACTTGTGGAAGTCCAGAAAAATTAGAAAGGGACTCATAGACCACAACAATGATTTTCTAACTGTGAAGTTTCTTTTTTCTCTTACTGGTATATCCTAGGATAACATCCACTAATACAACTATGAGGCAGAAGAGTGGAGAATTAACATAGATCAAACTTTTAGTAGTACTGGTAAAGTAGCCATGGGATCTTTGGAGGAAGTAGCAGTAACTAGAGTTGAAAACGTTTTCTCCAGGGCTGCTTTGACTGAAATGCTTGCTTTTTTTTTTGCTTATAATCTTTCAAAAGTTTATTAATCCTTCAAAATTTAGTTCTAGAGGACTCTTTTCTTCACATTTGCAAAGTTAACATTACTTACATGAGTATTCATCTACTACTATATCTACTTTCCCATACAAAATTGACAACTTGTATCAAGGATTATATCTAAAAGTAAATAGTTAATCACATACATAAACCAAATACCAAATCTCCTTTACACATTTAACCACCACACTTAACTAATAGTGAGTGACCCTAAATGCCCATGTAGTAATTTTGAAAATACTGACGCAAAGTCTGGAATTGAGCATATTGTCAGGTTAGTGGGTAGGAGCAAGCTGCTGAGTTACCTGGTAGACTGCATGACACCTGGTGGGACATGGCTGTCCCCTGTACACTAACTCTCAGGGAAAGTACTTTAGTCCTTTGTGAAAAATATCAACCCCCAGTGAAGCCAACTGCTTGTGCTACTAACAAGGAGAAGTTAGGAGTAGCTCCAAAACTAGAGAGACTCTAGATGTCAGGGTCAGCAAAGATGGAATTTGTCTCATTATCCTTCTCTCT
Source organism: Dama dama (assembly GCF_033118175.1). Classification (NCBI taxonomy): domain Eukaryota; kingdom Metazoa; phylum Chordata; class Mammalia; order Artiodactyla; family Cervidae; genus Dama; species Dama dama. The sequence goes on from NC_083692.1 coordinate 38,377,964, forward strand.
CAAGCCCATGGCAGATATTGCAAGTTGACTGATGATTCATTCTTTCCTGCTAACTTTAGACCCTGCCTCACAATAATTTTAAGCTGAATTCTCTAGGCAGTCCCTATCAATACATCAGAGTAGGCACTTAACATACTTGTTAACCATATTTGCCTTAGTCCAAAGTAATTTTTCTCAAGTCACCCTTTATCCTTTTAACTCAATTCAGATTTTCTGACCTTACCACGTTTCTTTCCTTATTAGTAGCTGTACTTTGATGGCTCACACCCTTCAATTGACTTTTGTTTTTAAAACACTACAGGAACTACTACAGATTAGTTACTAAATTTTGATAGTTGACACAAACTTCTCTTAGGTATGTGACTATTTGTGATTACATATTACAGAATTCTCACTGGTTGAATTTTTTGTAGGTTAAGCCAGGTTTGCTCACTGAGGTGTAGCTTTGAATAACCACTCTCACATTAGAGTCATGTTTTATGTGCTTTATATTATATATATAAGTGTGTATATATATATTTGGTGATTCTATGAATGTCTTGACAATCTTTAGCTAAATTCTATAAATGCAATACCTCAAAACATGTTTCCTTTTAAAAATAATTGCAAATATATGCTAATTAATGTTATATAGTTTGCTCAAATTACATTTAAGTAAATGAACTGAGATCTTGTTCACATTTAAATTATCATGATTTAATTTGAAGTTTGCAGTTTATCAAGATTCTTGCACCTGTGAGACCCTGGGTGGATACTTCTTCATCTTATGGTATTTGTGACTCTAGGCAAGGTCAAAGAAAGTGAGGATTCTTAGTTGAATTCAACACTCTATGTTTAATTTATCCCAAATTATTTCTTGCTATTATTCTGTCCTTGACCAGAGCAAGTTTACCATATGCACTCTGTGGAACAATAAAAACGATTTATAAGACTGCAATGTGTGCTTTAGTTAGGCTCATCAAATAAGAGAAAACTTCAGTGAATGCTGAATGAGCAGTTATCTCAGTGGTCGAGAATATGCTTAGGAAACTCATGACTGAGTCTCTTTGCTAATGCGACTTAAAGTCAGGAGGCTCAACAGTCATTTCATTGAAGCATTAGGAGTTAAAGGCTTATCTCTCATTGTTGAACCACACTTTTGTGGAGTAAATAAAATGCTATGGAATTGTTCATGTGTTGAGGGATTAACCAAAGTTTCCAGACAGAGCCCTTCTGAATGGCAAAACTCTGCTATATTGAGTATTAAGCACTTTGCAAGTTCTTTAACACATGGAATGAAATGTGAAAATCTTCTATCTCTTTCAGTGTGTTTGAAAAACCACTCAGTGCTGGGTACTATTGATTGAAATGAAGCAAATTATTTTTCTTACAATGCGTATGACTAAGATGTGATATTTTGGGGGAAGTCTCTCCTGTTCAACTATACTTTATTCAAGAGAGATTTATTGTACATATCTTATGTACCAGGTGTTATGGCAGGTTCTGGTGATGGGTGCAGAAATAAACAAACAAAAGAGATTTTGTGATTATTTGATAATATTTGGTGTGAAGGAAAGGAAACAGTGCTATAAATGAATAGCAGCAGGACATGACCAGGTCTAAGTAATTAGAGAAAGCCTTGAGTTGACACCTAAAGGAGGATAAGTAGGAATTAATTAGCTGACTAGAAGAGCATTTCAGGGAGAATGAGCAATGAGAGTTAAAGCCCAGTGGTAGGAAGGTGTATGGAACCAAAGAAGGTTGAGGAGGAAATCAGTGCAGATTATTGTAATTAACTGCAGGGAGCAGAGAAGGGGAGGGGTATGAGAAGGGTCTGGAGGTGGGCAGGTCCTGGGTCAGGCAGGGCCACGTTGGGCATACCAAATATTTTACTACTTGTTTTAAGAGCTGAAGAAGTCATTAAAATTAAGCAGGACATGAGGATCTCATTTTGACAAGATCACTCAGGTTTCCATGATGAAAAGATGTTTGAAGGGGCAAGAAAACAGAAGAAAAGCAGTTAGAAACTGTGGAAAACCAGGGAAAAAGTGATGCCAGCTTTGACCAGGATGGTTCAAAGTATCTGAAATCATCACCAACCTCTCCTCCAAGTTAAAGAAAAAGCCCTGTACATGTATGTACTTGGAGGCAGATTGCCATTTACTCATCAGTACCAGACAGGGAAAGGTTTGATAGACTAGTTCTGGCACAGAGTGGGGCCCCAGAGAATGGGTTCTAGGTTAGTAAGCTGCAGAACCCAGAATTCTTACTTGGAGGTGTAGCCTAGACAGGAGTGGTAGGGGACCCTTGGCAGCCGAGAATTAGCTTCCCCAGACCTGATGCCTGGTAGTGCTGCTGCTGCTGCTAAGTCTCTTCAGTCGTGTCCGACTCTGTGCGACCCCATAGATGGCAGCCCACCAGGCTCCTCCGTCCCTGGGATTCTCCAGGCAAGAACACCCACTGGAGTGGGTGGCCATTTCCTTCTCGAATGCATGAAAGTGAAAAGTGAAAGTGAAGTCGCTCAGTCGTGTCTGACTCTTGGTGACCCCATGGACTGCAGTCTACCAGGCTCCTCCGTCCATGGGATTTTCTAGGCAGGGATACTGGAGTGGGATGCCATTGCCTTCTCCAGCCTGCTAGTGCTAATTGGTTGCTAATTAGAACAAAAGAAAGGATAGAGGGAGGCCCAGAGAGGCAGTCCTATCCTCTTCTCTGTGTCACTCAGTGTGTTCTCTGCCATGTGTCTTACAGCTTCATGAGGATACTTTCAGGAATCATAATTATAGAGTGTAGAGCTGAAAGGGGTGTGTTCAGGTCAGTCACTCAGTCGAGTCTGACTCTTTGTGATGCCATGGATTGCAGCACACCTGGCTTTCCTGTCCATCACCAACTCCCTGAACTTGCTCAAACTCATGTCCATTATTTGGTGGACATGATCGGTGGACATGGGTTGGTGATGCCATCCAACTATCTCATCCTCTGTCATCCCCTTCCCCTCCTGTCTTCAATCTTTCCCAGCATCAGGGTCTTTTCAAATGAGTCGGTTCTTCTCATCACGTGGCCAAACTATTGGAGTTTCAGCTTCAGCATCAGTCCTTCCAATGAATATTCAGGACTGATTTCCTTTAGGATCGCCTTTGGTTTGATCTCCTTGCAGTCCAAGGGACTTTCAAGACTCCTCTCCAACACCACAGTTCAAAAGCATCATTTCTTTGGCGTTCAGCTTTCTTTATGGTCCAACTCTCACATCCATACTTGACTACTGGAAAAACCATAGCTTTGACAAGATGGACCTTTGTTGACAAAGTAATGTCCCTGCTTTTTAATATGCTGTCTAGGTTGGTCATAGCTTTTCTTCCAAGGAGCAAGTGTCTTTTAATTTCACAGCTGCAGTCACCATCTGCAGTGATTTTGGAGCCCAAGAAAATAAAGTCTGTTACTATTTCCATTGTTACCCCATCTATTTGCCATAAAGGATAAGATCAGGATACCGTGATCTTAGTTTTTTGAATGTTGGATTTTAAGCCATCTTTTTCACTCTTCCTCTTTCACTTTCATCAAGAGGCTCTTTAGTTCATCTTTACTTTCTGCCATAAGGGTGGTGTCATCTGTGTATCTGAAGTTATTGATATTTCTGCCTGCAATCTTGATTCCAGTTTGTGCTTAATCCAGCCCAGCATTTTATATGACGTCCTCTGCATATAAGTTAAATAAGCAGGGTGACAATATACACCCTTGACATACTCCTTTCCCAGTTTGGAACCAGTCTGTTTTTCCATGTCTAGTTCTAACTGTTGCTTCCTGACATGCACACAGATTTCTCATGAGCCAGGTAAGGTGGTCTGGTATTCCCACCTCTTGAAGAATTTTCCACAGTTTGTTGTGATCCACACAGTCAAAGGCTTTGGTGTAATCAATAAAGCAGAATTGGATGTTTTTTGGAATTCTCTTGCTTTTTGCAGGTGTTAGCAACTTGATTTCTGGTTCCTCTGCCTTTTCTTAATCCAAATTGAACATCTGGAACTTCACGGTTCACATACTGTTGAAGCCAGTTTGGAGACTTTTGAGCATTACTTTGCTAGCTTGTGAGATGAGTGCAATTGTGCAGTAGTTTGAACATTCTTTGTCATTGCCCTTCTTTGGGATTGGAATGAAAACTGACCTTTTCCAGTCCTATGGCCACTGTTGAGTTTTCCAAATTTGCTGACATATTGAGTGCAGCACTTTCACAGCCTCATCTTTTAGGATTTGAAATAGCTCAACTGGCATTCCATCACCTCCACTTGCTGTGTTTGTAATGATGCTTCCTAAGGCCCACTTGACTTCGCCTTCCAGGATGTCTGGCTCTAGGTGAGTGTGAGTGATCATACCATTGTGGTTATTTGGGTCATTAAGATCTTTTCTTTATAGTTCTTTGTCTATTCTTGCCACTTCTTCTTAATATCTTCTGCTTCTGTTAGGTCCATACCATTTCTGTCCTTTATTGAGCCCATCTTTGCATGAAATGTTCCCTTGGGATCTCTAATACTCTTGAAGAGATCTCTAGTCTTTCCCATTCTATTGTTTTCTTCTATTTCTTTGCACTGATCACTGAGGAAGGCTTTCTTATCTCTCCTTGCCATTCCTTGGAACTCTGCATTCAAATGGGTATATCTTTCCTTTTCTCCTTTGCTTTTCACTTCCCTTCTTTTCACAGCTATTTGTAAGACCTCCTCAGACAGCCATTTTGCTTTTTTGCATTTCTTTTTCTTGGGGATGGTCTTGCTCCCTGTCTCCTGTACAGTGTCACGAACCTCTGTCCATAGTTCATCAGGCACTCTGTCAGATCTAGACCCTTAAATCTATTTCTCACTTCCACTGTATATCATTAGAGATTTGATTTAGGTCATACCCGAATGGTCTAGTGGTTTTCCCTACTTTTTTCAATTTAAGTCTGAATTTGGCAATAAGGATTTCATGATCTGAGCCACAGTCAGCTCCTGGTCTTGTTTTAGCTGACTATATAGAACTTCTCCATCTTTAGCTGCAAAGAATATAATCAGTTTGATTTTGGTATTGACCATCTGGTGATGTCCGTGTGCAGAGTCTTCTTTTGTGTTGTTGGAAGAAGGTGTTTGCTATGACCAGTGCATTCTCTTGGCAAAACTCTGTATGGCTTTGCCCTGCTTCATTTTGTACTCTAAGGCCAAATTTGCCTGTTACTCCAGGTATCTCTTGACTTCCTACTTTTGCATTCTAGTCCCCTATGATGAAAAGGATATCTTTTTTGGGTGTAGGTCTTCATAGAACTGTTTAACTTCAGCTTCTTCTGCATTACTGGTATGGGCATAGACTTGGATTACTGTGATATTGAATGGTTTGCCTTGGAAACAAACAGAGATCATTCTGTCACTTTTGAAATTGCACCCAAGTACTGCATTTTGGAGTCGTTTGTTGACTATGATGGCTACTCCATTTCTTCTAAGGGATTCTCACCCAGAGTAGTAGATAGAATGGTCATCTGAATTAAATTTGCCCATTCCAGTCCATTTTAGTTCACTGATTCCTAAAATGTTGATGTTCACTCTTCCCATCTCCTGTTTCACGACTTCTAATTTACCTTGATTCATGGACCTAACTTTCCAGGTTCCTATGCAATATTGTTCTTGACAGCGTTGAACTTTGTTTTACTTCCATCAGCAGTCACATCCACAACTGGGTGTTGCTTTTGCTTTGGCTCTGTCTCTTCATTCTTTCTGGAGTTATTTCTCCACTCTTCCCCAGTAGCATATTGAGCATCTACTGACCTGGGAGGGTTCATCTTTCATTGTCCTATCTTTTTACCTTTTCCTACTGTTTGTGGGGTTCTCAAAGCAAGAATACTGAAGTGGTTTGTCATTCCCTTCTCCAGGTGAACCATGTTTGTCAGAACTCTCCACCATGACCTATCCATCTTGGGTGGCCTTGCATAGCATGGCTCATAGTTTTATTGAGTTAGACAAGACTGTGGTCCATATGGTCAGTTTGATTAGTTTTGAGGTATCATCTAATGTAGTGGTTGTCAAAATGTGGTCCAGAGACTTCTGTTTCTGGGATTATGGAGTAGAGGTATTTATCCACTTCCCACTATTTCTCGTAGTAAGTACAACTAAACACTCAGATACTTTTTGTAAAGAAAATGTTAAGAGTCTATAAGAGAAAAAGAAGGCAGATTGGTATCAAGAGCCCAAGAAATGGCACAGTGATGAGTTCCCTGAGTTTTCTTTTAGCTTCATGTATAGACTTCCAACTGAAGATACTGGCAACCCAGAAACACAAACAGTCACAGACCAAAAAAACTTCTCCAGAAAAAGTCTGGTCTTGGACCAGGAAAGGGCAACCTGACAAGACAGAAAACTTTTAGACATAAACTGTTAAACCCTAGTCAAAGTATGGTCCTTGTTAAAAATACAGATTCTTGAGCTCCACCCAAGACTTCTGGAATCAGAAACTTGAGGGTGGAGCTCAGCACTTTGTGTTTTCACAGGTCCTCCAAGTGATTCTGATGCCTGCTGAAGTTTCAGAACCACTGATATGGTCTTTTTTCAGATGAAGGAACTTGAGATGAGAGGCTGGTTGATTTGCCCCAGGTAACAGCTTGTACAGCCTAATTCTTGTTCTAGATTTTCCCAGAATGCCTCTTCTAGTGCTTAAATCTTAAGAGAACAGAGGACATTTAAAAGACACATTTGAACTGTGTTAACAAGTGTTGTTGTTCAGTTACTAAGTCATGTCCAACTCTTTGTGACCCCATGAACTGCAGCACACCAGGCTTCCCTGTACTTCACTATCTCCTGGAGTTTGTGAAAATTCATGTCCTTTGAGTTGGTGATGCCATCCAACCTTCTCATCCTTTGTCACATTCTGCCCTCAGTCTTTTCCAGCATCAGGATCTTTTCCAGTGAGTCAGTTCTTCACATTAGGTGGCCAAAGTGTTGGAGTTTCAGCTTCAGCATCAGCCCTTCCAGTGAACAGTCAGGGTTGATTTCCTTTAGGATTGACTGGTTTGATCTTGTTGTCCAAGGGACCCTCTGGACTCTTCCAGCACCACAATTTGAAAGCATCAGTTCTTCATGCTCAGTAACAATTGTTAATGTGTGCATTATTAAGTGCTTACACAGTAGGTGCTAGTTAAATATTGTTGAATATTGAACAATTTGTTAGTCTTTGATTCAGCTACAGTTTTAGAGAGGATCCTGAAAGAAAAAGGATCTTTTGGAAACCCCAAAACTAGCATCTGTAAATCCTGTCTCAGTGAAGAGGGCTGCTGCAGGTGAAGGAATTGCATGCTAATCTTTCACATTCCTGGCCTCTTACCTACCCCCCCCCCCAACCCCCGCCATTTACATGAGGCTTTATAAATACTTGACTTCCTGTCATGCTAATATTTCTCAACTCTAGATTATTACTTTATCCTGATGAAGTGAAGAAAGTCTAGATTTGTGTGGTTCAAGCACTAAGCCTATTCTCCAAGTTAGTTAGAACAAGGGCTTTCAGCAGTAGAGCAGTTTGTAATTGTTCCTCTACTGAGTTTTAGCCCTAGCTCATCGAATGATTACATTAATGTCGTTAAAATTCTGGTTTAATTGGAGCAAAGCATAAATGTCTGCTGCTTGGAAAATAAACAGTTTTGTATTTTATATTGTTTATTTCAACCAATACTTACAATTGCCCAGGGACTAAATGGGTTTTTAAAATTTATTTTAAAAGCCGTGGCTGCTAGGATGGGTTGATGGAGGCCAAGTTTGAGCACATAATTATTAAAAGCAATCTTTTCATAATTCTCTATGTGAAACCCCTATGTGTGAGGAGGACTCAAGGCTGATTGTAATTATGGTAGTGCAGTAGGCATTTTGACCTGGCGGATGCTCAGGGGACCTAAGGCTACTAGTCTGGCTGCTCCTGCAATCTCCTATTTTATGTTTTGCAAAGCTAGTTGGAAACAGCACTAAAGGTTTGTTTTAAAGATTTCTCAAGCCACTGGGTTCAGCAGATGAAGAGACGTGATAACATGGTGACTATCTAAAAAGTCTAACAAACATCCTATTCTAATTCTCATCACTAAAGCCAGAATATACAAAATCTGGCAGGAAAAGCGAAAATGGTGCTTTAGGAAGTGCAGGCTCAAGGTAAGATAATTTCTGAGGGGAACAAATACACTCAGCTCTAGCATCTGATTTTTGGTGGCTCTTCAATGCTGTTTGCAAGCTCGCTGTGACATTACACTCAGTTCATAAATGCAAAGGAACTGGATGTTGGTTTAGTGCAGTGGTTCTCAAGGTGTGGTGTCTGGACCAGCAGCCTCAGCATCACTTGTAAATGGGCTGGAAATACAAATTCTCAGGCCCCACAGCAGCCCCACTCAATCAGAAACTGGGGATAGGGCCCAGCAATCTGAGTTTTCGTAAGTCCCCTAGATGACTCTGATGAATGCTAGAGTTTGAGAAGCACTGGAGAGAGATTTAAAAGAGGATATGTCTTGGGGAAACAGTGGAAACAGTGAGAGACTTTATTTTTTGGGGCTCCAAAAATCACTGCATATGATGACTGCAGCCATGAAATTAAAAGATATTTGCTCCTTGGAAGAAAAGCTATGACCAACCTAGACAGCATATTAAAAAGCAGAGACACTCAGTTCATTTCAGTCGCTCAGTCGTGTCCGACTCTTTGCAACCCCATGAATCACAGCGCGCCATCACAAACTCCCAGAGTTTACTCAAACTCATGCCCATCGAGTCAGTGATGCCATCCAGCCATCTCATCCTCTGTTGTCCCCTTCTCCTCCTGCCCCCAATCCCTCCCAGCATCAGGGTCTTTTCCAATGAGTCAACTCTTCACATGAGGTGGCCAAAGTACTGGAGTTTCAGCTTCAGCATCAGTCCTTCCAATGAACACCCAGGACTTATCTCCTTTAGGATGGACTGGTTGGATCTCCTTGCAGTCCAAGGGACTCTCAAGAGTCTTCTCCAACACCGTAGTTCAAAAGCATCAATTTTTTGGTGCTCAGCTTTCTTCACAGTCCAACTCTCACATCCATACATGACCACTGGAAAAACCATAGCCTTTGTTGGTAAACAAAGGTCCGTCTAGTCAAGGCTATGGTTTTTCCAGTAGTCATGTATGGATATGAGAGTTGGACTGTAAAGAAAGCTGAACTCCAAAGAAATGATGCTTTTGAACTGTGGTGTTAGAGAGGAGTCTTGAGAGTCCCTTGGACTACCAGGAGATCCAACCAGTCCATCCTAAAGGAGATCAGTCCTGAAAATTCATTGGAAGGACTGATACTGAAGCTGGAACTCCAGTACTTTGACCACATGATGCAAAGAACCGACTCATTTGAAAAGACCCTGATGCTGGGAAAGATTGAAGGTGGGAAGAGAAGGGGATGACAGAGGATGAGATGGTTGGATGGCATCACCAATGTGGTGGACATGAGTTTGAGTAGGCTCCAGGAATTGGTTACGGACAGGGAAGCCTGGCGTGCTACAGTCAATGGGGTCGCAAAGAGTTGGACACAAGTGAGTGACTGAACTGAACTGATATCTTTTCAAAGGACACAGTATTTCACTGCTGATGTGGAAAATTTGTTCAAACACTGATTAGGAAACCAGAATAACTATGTCAAAGACAGGAAAAAAGTCTTTCTGGAACCAGAGTGACAAAGCCAATAGCTCTCCTGTTGGATTTAAGAGTGAGAACATGCAAGCAAAGTGAGGAGGCATGGATATCCTAAAGAATTAGAAAATGAATAGCCATCAGTTTTACACATGATAATCTATATATGTCAATCCTAATCTCCCAGTTCATCCCTTTCCTTTTCCTCACCCTATCCTGTGTCTACATGTTTGTTCTCTACATCTGCACCTGTATTCCTGCCCTGCAAATAAGTTGACCTGTACCAGTTTTCTAGATTCCACTTGTGTTAATATACAATATCTGTTTTTCTCTTTCTGACTTACTTCACTCTGTATGACAGACTCTAGGTCCATCCACATCTCTACAAATGACCCAATTTCATTCCTTTTTATTGCTGAGTAATATTCCTTTGTATATGTGTATCACATCTTCTTTATCCATTCATCTGTCGATGGACATTTACACTGTGTGCCCAGTCGTGTCTGACTCTTTGCAGCCCAATGGACTATTAACTCACAAGGCTCCTCTGTCCATGGAATTTTCCAGGCAAGAATACTAGAGCATGTTCCCATTCTGTATTGCAGGAAATCTTCCTGATCTAGGGACACTTGCATCTCCAGCATTGGCAGGTGGATTTGTTGTAGCCACGCATTCCGGGAAACAAACTCACTCAGAAGGACAATGCAGATAGTGGAGTGCAGTTTATTACACTGGCGGGCCCAAGGCAGAGTCTCCTCTCAGCCAAGGACCCTGACCAGCATTTGTGAAAATCTTTTATACCCCATGTGTACATGTCCGAACCCACCACCCCAAATTCCTTGAGACTTACATAAACTGAGGAAGAGTAAATACAGTCCCAATAACCCCATCACTCGTGCCATGTGCTCAGACAGTTAAACAATTAGCCAATAATTGATAAGCACAAGGTTATACTCCGACAGGTACGGAAAAATTTATGACCTGTCTGGAGGAAGGGGTGATTAGTGTATGTGTTCTCTTAGGTGATGAGTAACCTGGATACGATCTTCAAGATTCCCCTGTCTGGAGGGGGTCTTATCCTTCTGTTGTCGTTTCCATAGGCCCTAAACACAGAGTTCAGAGTCCATTGGAGAGGTAGTCGAGCATGAACAGGCCTAAGATGGAGTCCAGGCCCTATGAATTCCTTCTTCAGATTCTTTACCGTTAGCAACACCTGGGGAGCCTGTACATCTACTCTACCACGTGTAAGAGATGGCTGGGGAGAGCCTGGTCTACAGCACAGGGAGCTCAGCTCAGGGCTCTGTGATGACCTAGAGGCATGAGATAGGGGGTCGGGAGGGAGGTCCAAAAGGAAGGGGATATGTGTAAACAAATAGCTGATTCACTTCGTTGTACAATAGAAACTAACATGACATAGTAAAGATTTATATTTCAATTAAAAAATTGAAAATAAAATAAACATTTTAAGAAATCTAAAACTGTTTTGTCAAAAAAAGAAAGTGAATAGCCACTAGGCCCTTGTAGAAATATGAAGTTAACTCATTTAATAACGCTCATATATTCTCTGCCTTCAATTTTCTTTCGATCATTTGCAGTTAACAAGGTTTGTGCTTCTTGTTAATGAACTTGATGGTTGAAACTAAGTGACGGACACCTCCACTTCTAGCCTTTCTTATTGTGGTGTTGAGTGGGGGTTGGTAGGTACAACTTGTGTGTAAATTGTGTCTGGACATCTGAGCTTAACTGGGGATGCACGGCTTAGAGGAATTTATTACGTGAATGACATGGGTGCCTCCATGTCATTCTTCATTTTAAGAATCTTCATTTTAAGGAGAAAATTAGACTTATAAAGTTGAGCCAGTTACCATTTTGAGTCACCAGTGGAATCCTACCCTGGCAGTCACTCAGATTTGCCTCTTGACCAGGAATTCTATGAAAGAGAAGGTGGGTTGTAGGTAAACAGGGAAAGTTGCTTCACATCAACAGCTCAGAGATCTTGGGGCATAAATAAGAGTGTTTTGGTGCCTACAAGGAAAAGTACAAATCAACTGGGAAAGAGAATCCATCTTTCTCTTCTGTGAGGAAAATGGTTTTTGTTTTAGGGCAGTGAGTGCTCCAGGGAGCACAGTCAAGTGTTTTCTGCTTCTCAGCAGCAGGGAGTCAGACCCATGGTGGTGCTATGAACTTGGCAGTAGCCCAGACCACCAGCATCTTAAAAGAAATATGATATAGTGAAGTTTGCATTTCCTTCCCTACTTCATTGGTTTTATATATATTTTATAAATATAGAGGGCTTCCTTAGTGGTTCAGTTGGTAAAGAATCTGCCTGCAATGCAGGAGACCTGGGTTTGATCCCTGGCTCAGGAGGATCCCCTGGAGAAGGAAATGGCAGCCCACTCCAGTATTCTTGCCTGGAGAATTCCATGGACAGAGGAGCCTTAGGGGGCTACAGTCCATGGGGTCACAAAGAGTTGGACATGTGCGACTTTCACTTCACTTTCATATATTTGTAAATTTAATTGAGGTATAGCTGCTTCACTTGTCACTTTCAGTCGTGCTTGTCTGATGGGGAAGGTCTGGGGGCAAGGATAAGACACCGTTGTTTGTATCTGTATTTCCTCTGTCTCACACTGTAGCACCTAGGGCACAGCTCAATGTACGTAACAGGTGTTGAACTAATTATGCTGATTGAGAGACCCGTGAAGGCAAATCTTTTAAGAATGATTTGATGCTTAACAAAAAATGTGGCATGCTAGTAAATTATAAGCAAGCTGAGTCCATTTACTTAGCCAAATATATCCAACCAACCAGAAACCTTGCACTCCATTCCCAGTGCAGGGAAGCCAGGAGTAAAAGACTTAAGAAATGTTAGACTTAGAAAACAACAAGATGCATGTTTGTTCTACTGGGTTCTGTTTCCCACGTATGATTCCTTTTTTTTTTTTTTTTTAATTTTATTTTTTACTGGAGGATAATTGCTTTACAATGTTGTGTTGTTTTCTGCTGTACATTAAGATGAATCAGCCATAAGTTGCATGTGGGTGTATGTAGTGTGTGTATGTTCCCTCCCTCTTGAGCCTCCCCCCACCCATCTCACCCCTCTAGGTCATCACAGAGCATTGGGCTGGTCTCCTTGTGTTATATAGCAGCTTCCCACTAGAAGTCAATTTTACATGTATGATTTTTGCTTGTTAATCCCACTAAGATGCAGGACTTATTGTGAGCAGCACCAGTGGATGGTTGAGCTCTTTGAACTTGTCTTTCTTCTACTGCCCCTTTCCTCAGCCCCACTCTGCTCCCCGCCTTCACATCACCTCCATCCTCCTCTTTGCTCTCACTGCTATAAGTCCTGTGTTTTGGTGGCTTTCTCAAAACAACCCCCACCTTCCTGACAAGTATGGTCCTATACTTCTGTTTCCTGGTGTTTTCTGTGTTGGCAAGGACCTCTGGGACCCACGATTGCCCAACACTCTGCTGTCCTTGCTTTTCACTTGCTACCACTCTGTTGCCCAAGTTCATTTCAGTCAGGTTTAGTTTCCAGTGTCAGCCCTACCATGCTTCTTGGTGAGCACATTTATGGCCCTTACCTGCTACTCCACTTCATGAAATGATATTCAGGTCAAAGTGTGCACACACTGAACATGCTAAGTGGGATGGAAGCCTTGTGTTTCAACCCAAAACATTAGCAATATTTGGAAGAGTGTGATCTGTGGACCACTTGCATCTGGGTGCAAACTAACAAAACAAATTCCTGGGCCCTCCCTCGAGCTACGGGTTTTTGTTTCTGTAGTTCTCAGATGCTATGAAAAAAACAAAAACAAAAAACTGTCCAGTTTGAGAGTCACTGATTTGTATCTTGTTCTTAATCTTGGTTGAAAGCCTCAGCATGGAGGAAAGGGGTAGAGAGGAGGGGAGTTTCTTAAAAAAAAAAAAAAAACAAAGCATGAGGGGCTGGCCACACAATTAAGTAATTTCTGAATGTAGGGACTAAGCATCGGTGTTAGATTCATCAAAGTGAATCTTGAGTGTAGCTACATTTGAAAACAACTGCTTTAGTCCAGATGATTCAATATATGCAGTTTGAAAAGTCTGTAATATAAAATCGCTTTAATAAAGTTTATCCTCTTTGCCTAAAACCTTCCTGTCTGAAGGTCATGTTAATAAATGTCTTCCTTTCTGTGTTTTGCCATGGAATTATCTTCCCTTTTTGGGTATTCTTTTTGTTTCTGGCTTTTTTTCTGATTAAGTAAACAACAGGAGCAAATATAAAGCTGGTGGTCCACTGCTGAAACTGGTATAGCAGGTGTGTTTTGTTGTAAAAAGGCTATAGTTAAAAACAGAGATTTTTCTCATGAATAATATAGGCAAGAATACTGGAGCGGGTTGCCATGCCCTTTGTCAGGGGATCTTCCCCACCCAGGTGTTGAACCTGAGTCTCCGGCATTGCAGGCAAATTCTTTTCCATCTTAAGTACCAGGGAAGCCACAGTGAAGGCAAAACCAGAACTCTCCACACTGGAGCCACCCTCCCTGGGAGTGCTTAGTAGTGTCTGTTACTCCCTCAGAGGGAGCAAGTCACCTCCTGCCCCCAGCCCAGCTGGCTAACTCTGACCACTTCTACCTGGTCCTACAGGCACTTGTATTTGTGACCTGTAGCGTAAAGGAATGGATTTAATCAGTCAGCATTTGAGTACCCACTATGTTTCACATACTCCAGGATAAATGCTTTTCTTTTTCTCACACCAATCTGTGAACTCTACATTGTCCTCTTTATAGGGAACTCAGAGGTTGGCCAGGATTGGGGCTTGGCTTGGCTGAGGCACTAGATCCAAATTCCATCCAACTCTATGTTCTCGAAGCTTCCCCAGTTTCACATGCTTGTAGGAACTGCAGTAATTCTGGCTTAGTTTCATACCTCTTAGATTTGAGAGAAGGAACTTTCTGGGACACCTGTGTGAAGTATTTTGCATTCCATTAAGGCTTCATCATCTGGATTAAGGGAATTTAAAAATCAGTAAACTTGGGGAGGGCTTTAGTCTAATTAGGTTCAAGTGTCAAAGCAGAAATTTTTGGGGCAATTGAAGACAGATTTGCAATCCTGTCAAGTGGATGCAGTCAGATATGTAACCTGAACATTTCAAGGACAGTTAATAATGGCTTCTCAGGGAACTGAATGGGAAGAACATTTGTTTGATGTAGTTAGTTATCTGAGCAGTTTTTTTCATAACACAAATTCCTAAGTGCACCTCTGGTGAAGTGAGGCCTCATGCTCACAACTCAATAGTGGTCACTTCAGCTTCTGATTGTCTAGAGTACCAGCCTTTTGGTATAGTTTTCAACTGGTGTTATAAATATTTTATCAGAGTTAGTTCATTAAGTAGCATTTTATGTTCTTAGTATGATTTTCAGTGACATCTTGGGGCCAGAATCATTCTTTTAGAAATGAATCTCAAGTTACGAGGTGTTAGTGGAAAAATTCCATTTCTATGTTCGTTCAGTGATACAGCCTTTCTGTAATGAAAGCATGCAGCTGTTTTATCTAGAGCACTTTGGGGTCACTGAGTAAGGACTCCAAGGGAGGCATTGCTGAGCCATGCTGTGTCTAGAAAACACATGGAATGATAAGAAGGAATGGAGGACATTTAAGGTCCATAAAGAGGATATTGAAAAAAAAACTTTTAAAATTTTATTTTGTATTGGGGTATAGCCAACTAACAAATAACTTTGTGGTGGTTTCAGCTGAGCTGCAGAGTGACTCAGCCATACATATACGTGTATCCATTCTCCCCCAAACTTGCCTGCCATTTATGCTGCCACATAGTGTTGAGCAGGGTTGCATGTGCTATACAGTTGGTTCTTGTTGATTATCCATTTTAAATGAAGCAGTGTGTACATGTCCATCCCAAATTCCCTAACTGTCCTTTCCCCCCACCCTTCCCCCAGCCCCGACAACCATAAGTTCCTTTTCAAAGTCTGTAAGTCTGTTTCTGTTTTGTAAGTAAGTTTGTTGTATCATTTCCTTTGAGATTCCACATATAAGGGACATATACAATATTTCTCCTTCTCTGTCTAACTTACCTCACTCAGGTTGACACTCTTTAGGTCCATCCATGTTGCTGCAAATGGCATTTTATTCTTTTTAATGGCTGAGTAATATTCCATTGTATAAATATACCACATCTTTACTCATTCTTCTGTTGATGGATAGTTAGTTTGCTTCCATGTCTTGGCAATTGTAAACAGTGCTGCAATGAACATTGGGGTGCATGTATCCTTTCAGATCATGTTTTTCTCAAGATATATGCCCAGGAGTGGGATTGCAAGGTCATATGGTAGCTCTATTTTTAGTTTTTTAAGGAACCTCCATATTGTTCTGCACAGTGGCTGTACCAATTTACATTCCCACCAACAGTGTAGGAGGGTTTCCTTCTCTGCCCACTCTTTCCAGCATTTATCATTTGTGGATTCTTTGATGATAGCCATTCTGGCTGGTGTGAGGTGCTATCTCATTGTAGTTGTGATTTGCATTTCTCTAATTATTAGGGATAGTGAACCTCTTTTCCTGTGCCTATTGTCCATCTGTAGTCTACTTTGGAGAAATGTCTATTTAGGTCTTCTGCCCATTTTTTTTTGAGTGGGCTGTTTGTTTTGATGCTGTTAAGTGTCATGAGCTGTTTGTAAATTTTGGAGACTAATGATTAGTCACATCATTTGCAATTATTTTCTCCCAATCTGTAGCTTATCTTTTCATTTTGTTTATTGTTTCCTTTGTTATGCAAAAGTTTTTGAGTTTAAGTAGGTCCTATTTGTTTATTTTTGTTATTATTTTGGGAAAAAGATACTGCTGCGATTTATGTCAGAGAGTGTTCTGCCTATTTTTTTTTTCCTGCCTATGTTTTAAGAAGAAATATTTGAAAAGCAACAAAGGAAAAGCAATAAATAACATACAGAGAATCCCATAAGGTTATCAGCTGATTTTTTTCCAGTGGAAACTCTGTAGGCCAGAAAGGCACAATATGTTAAAGTAATGAAAGGGGAAAATCTACAACCAAGAATACTCTAACCAGTAAGACTCTCAGTTAGATTTGACAGAGAAATCAAAAGCTTTATAGGCCAAACAAAAGCTAAGAGAATTCAGTACCATCAAACTAGCTTTACAAGGAACGAAAGACATTTAAAATATTCAAGTTAATAGTTATCAGGATAGGAAAAACATCTGTGGCTGTTTAGTGAGATCATGTTCAATGAGTTTTTCACCTTTGTACTCCTGCAGTTTCTGCTGTGAGGTGGGTGGCTTTGTTTATTAAAGTATTTTCTACCTCTGTCCTCATTGGCTCAGGGTCCAGCTGAGCCTCATCTTGAGGGTAGTAGGACTTAACATTTATAGCTGACCGAACTGGAAAAGACCAGGTAGACACTTCGCCTTCCTACTGCCTGGAGAGGTATTGGGAGGCTGAGGACCGAAGGGGACCCTGTGCTTTTTTGGTGATGATCTCGGATGACCTTGGCCTGCAGTGGCTTGGAGCAGGGTTTCCGTTCCCCAGCCAGAGACTGAAGTCAGGCTGCAGCAGTGAGAGATGAATTTTAACCACTAGACCAGTGGGCAGTGACAAGGACCTGGCCCATCAGCAGGGCAGAAATGAATTCTCAAAAAGTGATGGAAAGTAGCAAAACAAGAAAAATATTTATTAGGTAGAAAAAGAGTACATGTGGATAGACACATGGGCAGGCTCATAGAGTCATGCCCTTCTGATAATTCAGATCACTTATGTGGGGCATCTCTTTTGGGTTTCCTTTGGCCAATCATCTTGCTTTACCTGGTTCTGTGTCCATATTTTGTTTATCTCAGGATCCTCCCATGTGTGTACTCATATGCATCTCTTAGCCAAGGTGGATTCCGGCCAAGAGGCCTCTGGGTAGGTCTCCCTCTTTGATCTCCAAGGAGCCTTTCTATGCATGTGTAGTCAAGAAGGTTTCTTTGACTTGGAGAATGAGGAGTATGTGGTCTTTTATCTCTTATCTGGGCAGAGCTCAGCTCCTTTCTCCCTCCTGCTATTTTGGAGCCAGAGAGGACAAACTCCGGCTGCTTAGCTTGGGGCCCTTATTATCTCTTGTCCCAGAGGGAGTCTGTTCCTTCACTTCCTCTCTGACTAGTGCATAGATGGGGCTACTAAAACCACACCCGAGATGAAGGAAGAGTCTGCTATCCTGATTCCCAGGGTGCTGCCCTAGGTCATTGAAAGGGAGGGCAGCTACTGGGTTGCATGCTACCGTGCGGGCTCATTTGCTCAGCTGGTCTGCTCCTAGTTTTGTGTATCAGCCTTTTACCCACTGCTAAGGAAACTCTCTCCAATGAACAAAATCATCTCTCTCCAGGATATAGAGCCTGTAGATTCTGTCCCAGACCTGGTCACAGTGGCTCAGAGAGATTGGTATTCTCAGTCCCTCACATGGGGAATTTTGATTCTTGTAGTCTTTTGAAAGGAAGGGCCCAGGACTGGAGACAACACTTCCTGAAATTCATCCACAAAAGTGCCTACAGGTCTGCCTTGGCTACAAGCTTAGTTTCCTTGTTTCCTTTTGGTGAGGGTTGGCCTAGCAACTGACAGCTCTTAATTAGGCAACAGTTTTGTGATCTTTCAGCATGGAGATGGTAGAGAATAGTGGTAATGAGTTCCAGGTTCGGCATCATTCAGACCAGCATTCCAGTCCCGATTTACCAGTTACTAGCTGTGTGTGCTGGATCACAGAGCTCTGAGCCTCAATTTCCTCATCTGTAAAATAAGATAATATCAAAATATGTGGGGATATTAGAGGACTAAATGAGGATGTTTATCAAGGGCTATCACAGAGCCTGGCACTTAAGTCCAGGATTAATAGACATTGTTTTCAAATAAGGAAATATTCCCCAAAGTAACCTCAACTTCTCATTCATCAGATGTCGAAAGGGTTCCTGAATTTTCAGAACTCCTTTCACAGATCACCATCAGCAACAGTAAAGATTCCTTCTGCCTGGAATTCTTTTCCCTAAGAAATTTACATGTTTAGTTCCTCAATATACTCAGAAATTGAAACAAAAGCCACCTTTTTGAGGTTTTCTCTTATCATCTTACCTAAAACGTCAACACCTCATTAAGAATTCATCTGTTGTTGTTCAGTCGCCTAGTTGTGTCTGACTCTTGGTGACCCCGTGGACTGCAGCACACCAGGCCTCCCTGTCTCTTACCATCTCCTGGAGTTTGCCCAAGTTCATGTCCATTGCATCAGTGATGCCGTCCAGCCATCTCATCCTCTGATGCCATCTTCTCCTTCTGCCCTCAATATTTCCCATTACCAGGGACTTTTCCAATGGGTTGGCTGTTCACATCAGGTGACCAAAATACTGGAGCGTCAGCAACATCAGTCCTTCCAATGATTATTCAGGGTTGATTTCCTTTAAGATTAACTAGTTTGAGTCACTCCTTATTTTTCCTCTTGGCAATTATCACTATGTAGTATGGTATTTTAATTTATTATCACTATATTCCAATAACTCTTTATATTATGAGGGCAGTAATTTTTGTCTGTATTGTATCCCCAGGGCGTAGGGAAGTACCTGGTACTTGGTAGTTAATGAAGGTTTGATTACTTCTGACAGAACATCATGCTCCTTGAATGAAGTGGGAAGTCATTGGAGGATATTGAGCAAGGAGTGACATGATCTGACTTGCATTTTAATAGGATCGATCTGGGAAGCCAGAATATTATTACTATCACTTCTCCATTGTACCCATTATTCATCCATTCATTCAGTAGCCAGTTTAATTTGAAAATAAAAACCCTCCAACTGGAATGTAATATTTTCTATGGGATAATCACACACACCCACACACCCATCTTGTTTCTGTTGGTTCCCAAGGAAGAACCAAGCAGATACCACTACTTCATGGCTTCTTCCAAATGTAGATAATCATAAGCTAGGTCCATATTCATAACCAGCTTTACTGTATTCAGTTTGAACAAACACAGTCCTGGTTGATGCCAGCATATGTTGGCACAATGAGACAATCAAATGCCAAAGCCCGTATGCAATGATTCAGGGAGAGAATGTTGGTTTGGGTTTTGAACAACTACTCCAGGCAGAAGTCTTGCTTCTGTCCCAGGTTCCCCATCTTCTTAAGGTACTTCTCCCTTAGGGCCTTCTGGAATCTTATCTTGGCAGAGCTCAGTATACCAAAATTAAAAACAAAAAACCTTAAACTTGTTTGGTAAAGCCTTCAAGAGCAACTTTGGGTAGGGTTATGATATTTTTAAATGGGATTCATTGTAGAAGGTGATGAGAGAGGATTTATAGTCTTGGACTTAAGGTGTTTACAACCACATTTCTTATCCTAAGAAGGGGAGGGCTAATGACCACTCGCATCAGTACTTTTGAATATTTGCTCACCCCTGGTTTATACACCACCACATGATGCGTATGCCCTAAACACCAGCCAGGTGAAAGATGCAGGCACAGCACCTACAATAGTGGAAAGAAAGACAGATGGCTGCAGTAACAGAAAGGTTTAAAATAATCAGTAATTCATCTTTGTTGGTGAATTTAAAATAATTTATTTTCTAATGACACACTCAAGAATTTTAAACATTTTTCTAGCTGAAACCTCCTACACTCTGCCAAGAACTTCAGTCCCCTTCTCCACTTTTCTGGTCTTTTTGAGAAGAACTTGAGGGGAAGCAGAGATAGACAGGGACTCAGGAAAGGAGATGATATAAAATTTTTACTTTGAAGTTTGATTTATTGATCTCTGTGTCTTGTATAGATAAGCTGGAAACATGAAAGCACACATAGACCATCACAAAGTATTATTTGGTCCCATAAAATGTCATTCCGGGTTGACACTGGCAATTTTAAGTGATTACTGGAGTTTTCTTTTGATCACTCATCCTGTTCTTCAAATGTAAAGACAAATATGGACTGAACAGCCTGCTAATTACATTTCATTTTGTAAAATATTTTTTTCTTTCATGATCAATGTATAGACCTTTTCTTTCAAATAATGCAAAGTAGAACATGACCATTACCTAAAACTTATGAAATTTACACTTAAGAAGTTACTGAACGATAGCTTTGAAAAGTTTCTCAGAGTTATGTGAAGAATAGTTTTATAATACAGATGGTTCTTATAATTGACAAAGACATTTACACTCTTCTCAATAAAATGTGTTCCAGCACCTTGACAAATTATTGTCTAATACTGCACAAATGTGGCATTAATGAAGAAATGGAAAAAATAAATATCACCATCAGCTTAACTATCAAAATCATCAATATTCATTTTAATGTGATTAAATACATTACGATGTGGGAACAGATTGCTTCCTTGACTTGCTAGTTTAAATTTTAGACAGCTGACAGTATGTAGAATTGTTTATTTTGTAATTGCAATGCATGTTATGTGTCTAACATAATATGAGCCTTTTCTTAATAGAATATTCATATTTGGGAATTAAATCTTGGTGTAGTCAAGTTACATTTTTAAGCCTATTGGCTTAATAGGAACACAATACAGACTTGTGGTATTTAAAATATTCCTTTATTTTAAAATGCATCACTTAAAAATGAATTTCTACAGATTACAAAGAGTTGGGTGAAGTGAAGAGAAATAGATATATCAGGGGATTGAAAATTCAAGGTGACTTTTATTTAAAAAAAAATTGAATGGTCCTACTTTGGTTCAAATGCTAGAAGTTTTCCACTTCCTAGACCTTGCTTTGCAGATGGCAACACAGAACGGTTCTGGTTCAGTTAGTATCCTGCTAGAATGAATTATGAGAAGTCCAGACATGATTTAGTGACTTGGAGCTGCTGCTTTGAATTCTGAAAATGGTGAATGTAGTCAGGAAACATCGGAAATAATCACAAAAAATGACCCCATAAATCTTAAACACTTCACTGAAAACACATGTCCAGAAAATAATGCTTACCATGTATTAGTGTTTCATGTTGAGGAAGCAGAGATTCCTTGAGTTACTCAATTGAGCCATTTTCTTAAGCTTAGCTGGCAAATAATCCATGGCCAATTGTACCTCATCTGAAATGACAGACACTAGGATAACATGGATAAATGGGATGACATCTTTAATTTATCATTTAAGTATTTGATGGTGATGGCCTTAGTTTGCTTTACAATAGTGCTTCTTCTGGGGGATGGGTGTTAGAGAGAATTGAAAGAATTGGTACCAGAGAAATGCTCCTGACACCTTGTGTGAGATGAATGCTTAGATATAGGGCAGGGCCCTATGGATTTAAAGGTAGCCCATACAGAGTTCACTGGAGTGGACAGGGGTTAAAACAATTTACTTGATTGAATTTCAAATTAACGAACCTAGAGACCATGATATTCACACTTATTTTTAGATGAACAACTTAGAATTAACAGGAAAAAAATTCCCCTGTAATTCTTAATACCTTAAAAAGTCAATAACATTTTCCACAGAAGTTAACAGCTTCAAATATTATTTCCTCAAAAGCCTTTCCTGACTTACTTTCTAGAACACTCCCTCGTTATAGACATTATAGCATCACGTCTTTTCATACATCTTGTTATTTGATTATTTTACTGAATGCCTTCTTACCTATTTGTTCCTGGCTGCTTTGTCTGCCACTGTATTTGTAGTGTCTGTTCAATACACACTCAGTGGGTATTTGGTGACAGGATCATAAATGAATGAGTCTGGTCCATAGTCCTGAGGGCCCTTATAGCCTACTTGGACAGGTAGAAAACATGGATGAATGTTACCCAGTAATGCCCAGAGGGTGATATAAACATGTTAGTGTACAGAATACACTGTGTACACAGTGTACCTCAAGTTCTGAGGTTTATTTCAAGGAGCAATCAGGTGACAAAGGGCCATGCATGACACTCTGTCCTCCACACCTGGCCAGGCATTTAGGACATCATTCTGATGCAGGGGTAGCCACATCTCCCTCTAAATTATTAGGACTTTGTCACGTGCCAGGGACAGAAAACCTAACTCAATTTGGCTTTTAACAAAAGAGAATAGAATTCCATCTCTGAGAATATGGCTAGTTAGGTATTTGAACTGACGTTTCTTCTTAAGGCAAAAATGCTATATTAAGTAAAAACTACTCTTAAAAGTATTGAAGAGAGGCTAAAAATATATAAGAAGTTCTTCTTGAAAGTATTGAAGATAGTGAATTATAAGGTTGTTGTCAAAGAAGGTGGGAATCTAGAAAGGTAAATTGAGTGTTAAATTTTGTTTTGTTCAGAGAACATTTACCAAGCCTGGTTTGTTTTTTATTGTTGGTATTATTTTGGGTTTTGGGGAGGGGCAGGGGGCAGCTCTGTCAGGGACAGGCCTCAGAAGGCAAAGCAGAGCATTTCCCCAGGATGGGGCACCTCGTGGTAGACCCTCCCTCCATAAAGCTGAGACTCCAAAGTTCATTCTTCAGAGTAAGGGTGCTTCAGGATTAAATATGCTCTAGATCTCTACCTCCAGGGCCCTTAGGAGATTTAACCTTTGTGGTAAGCAAAGCAGGGAGATAAAAGGCCCTGAGAAGTTTGACCGATAGGTTGGCCATCAGGTAAAGCTTTAGCTTAAATATGTATCACTTTGTTGATTCAACGAGTAGTCTAGGACTGGCAGAAGCAAATCCAGATCTTTGGGTGAATGTCCCTTTATCGTAGGTCCTGAAAAATTTTCTGCAAGAACATTTTCAAGTTAAATGACACACAGGAAAGAAAAGAGGGAGTTGGGCAGTTAAGCACAGAAGAAAATGAAGAACCATGTCCTAATTTTGCTTCTCATTGTAGCAGACTTTGCTTTTTGGGAGTATCAAATTGAAAAAACAAAATGTTAATATAACTTGACCACATTAACAGATTAAAGGAGAAAAAAAATCATGTGATAATCTCAATAGATTTAGAAACATGCTATCATAGATTTCAGCATTTACTCATGATAAAAACTTTAAAAAATCTATGAATAGAAGAAACTTCCTTACCCTCATTAAAAACTACAGTTTGTGAAATGTTCAAAGCTTTCCCTTTGGCTGATAATATGGCTAGTCTGTTACTGCTCTTAATCTCATAGTCTAGTCAGGAAAAAAGACTCTAAGTATTACACAGGCAAAGAAGAGTTGAGAAACCAGAGAGGGGTGGTGGATTTTATCAGAGACTGCAAACAGCAGGAACCACTTGGACTGGAGTGATGTGGGACCCTAGTCACTGGGGTCCTCTGATAGAAGCTGGAACCATGGTGGCATGGGGACCACAGAAGGAAGGGCTACGTCTGGGAGGAGCTTCAAAGAATAGACAGAGCTGCTGCTGGACGCTGTCCTACAGCGACTGACAAAGAAACTCCCTGTTTTTTTCTCTCATGTTCTAATTTTCCTTCAATACTTTGCCTTGGTCACACTTCACTGAAAACCAGAGGACAGGAGGACCTGTTAATGTAATAGGTGAATTTCTTTCTCTGGGGATATAGAGCAAGGTGAAGGATGGATTGTATATCTGGAGGATAAACAGATGCTTGGAGAAGGGAATGGCAATCCACTCCAGTATTCTTGCCTAGAGAATTCCATGGGCAGAGGAGCCTGGCGGGCTGCGGTCCATGGGGTCATGAAGAGTCAGACACGACTGACTAACACAACACAAACAGAAGCTAGGTGGTACAGATGAGAAATGCTCATCACACCATGCAGGCAGGCAGTCATCTCTGGGGTGGGGGATGAGAGAAGTATACAGGAGCCTTCTGAGATACTGGCAATATTCAACTTCTTGCCTTGACTACTGATTACATTGTTGTTTGCTCTCTGTCTTTAAACCTCACATGAATTTTGCATTCTTTTTTTTGTGTGTGATTTATTTCACAGAAAGTGCAAAAAAGAAAATTAATAGTTCACATAACTGAAAAACTAAGAGATAGGACTAACTTTAAGTACATTTTAATTCAGAAGTTCAAGCATTGCCAAAAAGGCTCGTCTCTTGTCATCCCATCTCGTTTTGAGGGTGGCTGAAACAATCTTGACTTTCACCCCCTGATATTCCTTCCCTTTTCTCAGAAACTTCAGTAAATATTTCATTGTTATCTTTCATGCTGTTTCTGCATCGCATGCCCATTCCTCAGCTAATCAATGTGGCCAAGGTGGAGAGGATTCACTTCCATGAAAATTTCATTAGCTGAATTTGGAGCACAGATGAATCCGCAATGGAATCAGTTCCAGTAGATGGGGACACGGGGGAGGGACATCTCAAGTGATCATTCTTCCACGTTAATCACTCTTTATCCACCCAGTTCCTGGTTTGACAGTCTTTCATGTTTGGTATAAAGCCTACTAGGACCTGGAAAGAAACAAAGAATGAGAGTGATAGAAACTGAGATCTCTGTGTATTTGTGCTTCTGCTCTGAGTCCTGACAAGCTATCCTTGAATAATACTAGTTGTTCCAAGAAATGTTATCAAATAATTGCTTAAGTCACAGGGTAAATTTCTCTAAGCTGTCTGTTTGCCCTTGCTTCATCACAACCATTTTAATAGAGCACCGCTTCAAGCTCTGAAAGGAATGAGATATCAGCTAACTCTGAGGGAGGCACCCTGGATCAGTGATGGTAACTAGACAGTGTAGTTACAAATGGTCTAGACAGTGTAGAGGTCACCTTATATTTGGTTTACTGCATATGTAAATAATGATTTCACCCTTAGTCATTTCTTTTGAATAGATAAGGTATATGTAATCTTCTATGTCTTTATCTTAATATATATTTATTAACCTTAGCTTTGAAACATTGTATTAAATAAACTTCTAAACTGCAGATTTAATTGTTGAATACATTTAATTAACCTGAACACAGAAAGGCGCTGCTAAGAGTCCTTTCCAGGAAAGGTTTTGTTTCCCTAACTGCACAATGCTATTAGCAGACTGTTTTCAGCTGTCAGCCCTTTCAGAGGTTGGAGACCCCTTTCTCAAGATCTTGCCTTTCCAGGGTGGCGTGATGGTTAAAAGTATGAATCAACTTGGCTAGACCACTATACCCAGATATTTGGTCAAACTTCATCATAGATGTTTCTGTGAAGGTATCTTTTTACATGACATTAACATTTAAAGCAGGAGACTTCCTGTAGAACTCCTTGCCCTCTGTGGGTGGGCTTACTCCAAGTAGTTGAAGATCTTAATAGGAAACAGATGATCACCCGGGCAAAGGCAAGCATTCTACAGTAAACGGCCTCTGGGCTCGAGCTGTAGTGCCTCCTCGTGTCTCCATCTTGCGGCCTACCCTGTGGATCCTGGATTTACCAGGCCTCCACAACTTGGTAAGCAATTGTTTAAGCTTAATTTCTCTCTTTTTCTGTAGAATCCTAATTATATAGTTGAACTACATTCTAATGACTAATCAAGGTGGGAATGCAATGGTCTAGCCACTTTAGCTGAATTTGAGAAAACTCTGATGGGTCTGCCCTGCCCCTGAGTTCCCTCCAGTACTCTAGCTGGTGGGGCTGTTGGGTTGTATTATAGCTTGACTTCTACCCACTTCAGAGCTCTTCCCCTTCCTTCTACCTGCTTTAATCTGAACAGCACTCCCTAATAAACATGCTGAGTACTAAACTCCATCAGTGTCTGCTTCTTGGAGAACATATCTTATAACAAAAGGGAAGTAAAATATAGAAGGAACATACAGTAATTCCCATTCTCCCTAAAAAGAAATCCTGAATTCTAGAAGAAAGATAAAAGAGACAAAACAACAGGTTTGGGCTGAAAAGCAAGTTGACTCTGTAAAGGAGTTTGCTAGTTTGGAAGTAGAAAGGAAAGGGATGTGAAAACTTATTATCAAGGTATTAATCTTTTCCATTAGGGTAAAAGGCAACTTTATTTCTAGCCTGCTACCGCTGAGGTTTGAAGAAGGAGAAGGACTTGAACAGAGAAGTAGAGAGCAAGAAACACAGAAAAGCTTTGAACGGTTGCAGTGAGATACCAGGTGCATCCCCATTAGGAGATGGGATGAAAGTTGTCTTACATCTTTATGGAAGAAAAGGAGAAAAACTAAATGCATTTATGTCCCTCTCCCTCCTCCTTTTCCTTCTTCCCCAGTACATTTGGGACTAATGAGTTATATGTTCACACTCTAGTCTATTACCTTTGTAATCTGTGGCATGTGCATTTAAAGGGAAAATGTGTTTTTGTCCTGTGGTTACATTACTCACTCTAGTCAATTACTCACAAAATAAGTTTAAAGTTAGAGCAGTTTCATTTAGCTTATATGGTGGTGGTTAAGTCTTCAACTAGCCTATAGACTTTGATTGTTGTTGATATATTTATTTGTTTCAGAGCTCAGGTTTCACTTTTAGATTTTCCTAATTAACTTCATGGATATATATCTTGTTGTCCATGTTGTGCTGAAATAAAGTATAATATACTGTGATAATTTGTGATAAACTTAATGTAATAGGACCTTGTGCAGTTGAGCTATCACTTTTAGATTTTCCTAATTAACTTCATGGATATATATCTTGTTGTCCATGTTGTGCTGAAATAAAGTATAATATACTGTGATAATTTGTGATAAACTTAATGTAATAGGACCTTGTGCAGTTGAGCTATGTCTTCTATTATCACTGTTGATTTTTACCTAAATAGAAATGGAGCTACCTCAGGGGACCTATGTACCCAAATTGGTGAAAACCAAAATCATTCTTTTGGGTAATTGTTTCATTGGTGATATACAAAGAAGTGTGATTTTACTTCTGTTTTCAGGATGGTGGAATAATTTACCTTTGTGACATTAATGTAAATTACCATGGTAGACTTTGTTGTTCGGAATGTTTATTTTCTCCCTAAGGAAGGATTATGTGTATATATCCTCACATGATCCTTTGATATTAGCCTTGACTATTGCGTTGCAATGAAGCAAAATGGCTAATGGGTAAAAATTATGTGTCACTTCTGAATAGCAGTTTTAAGAATCATTGCATGGCCTGTGATTTGGTCCCTTTTACCTCTCTCCAGAAATGCTCCAGTTAGGGGCTGCTCTATCAGTCTGGGCCCTGACATAAAGATTCACGGAACAGAGTCATAGCTGACTCATGTTGAAAATGCACTGGGTGAGAAATAAACCTCCGCTGTTGTAGGATACTAAAATTTTCCAGGGTTGCTTGTTATCACAGTATAATTTAGATAAAACTGATTGACAGAGTTTAATTTCATAGGTTTCATTTTTTGTATAATTTCCATGTGGAGACTTGATATATGTACTTAAACGACTAAGGGGCACTAGACTGTAATAATTCTGTCGGGTAGGAATATTGCTAAAGTAAAATTTACCTTTGTATTTTATTCCGGTAATCTGGTCCTTTCAGTGTTTTGTTTTTCTTTCATTTCCATGACAATAGCTAAGGCAAGGAGGAGAAAGGAAGACAGGGACATAGGGAGGGTAAACTGGTTAAAAAATCGTGACTGGGGAGGGCAGGGAGATAATGGGTGGGAATAACAGCTCTGTAATTAGAAAAAATGTTAATTTTGAATTTGCATATTTTGATGATACATATTGTTGATCCTTTTGAAAGTAATGCTATAAGTAGTTTTTTCTGCAATCTGGTAGGATCAAGGCAAAAATGTAAGGTTTTCTTGCATTAGCTCTACCCTTAAAGATGATACACATTTGTTGGATTCTCACACAGTTACACTCACATTTGCACACATACTAGAGAAAGAAATGGAAACTCACACCGGTATTCTTGCCTGGCAATCCCATGGACAGAGGATCCCGATGAGCTACAGTCAATAAGGCTGCAGAGAGTTAGACACGACTGAAGTGGCTCAGCACGGCACACACACACGTACACTTGGTAAAATAAAGCTTTTATTTTCTTCATTGGAGATCAATACTTAAAATAGTAACATAAATAACCAAAAGATAAGTTAATTTCTAGAAGCTTTTATGTGAGTTTGCCTAAATTATTTCTTCCATTTTGCAGGAGGCATGAGGGTTCTTGTTGGCCTGTATTGCTTCAATTCTATACAAATATAAAAGTATGATTCACCAAAAACACCTAACTCCTAAAATAATAGCCACCATTTAAAATAGGCTTTTATGTGAGACACTGTATTACATGATGTATAGGCAGCAACAAGTGGATAGCTTCTGCAAAATACTTTGAAAACCAGACTCACTGATTTATCAAACTAGGAAGTAGTTACATAAGAATGCATGTGAAGTGCATAGCTTAGTGTCTGACACAGAGGAAATAAGAATAAATGATAACTAATATGTACTCTAATGTAATACTTCCACCAAATGATACAAGTTTTTAGCTTCATTTCCCCCATTTTTAACATGGAAAAAATACAAGAGAAAATTGGCCAAGATCAATGTATTGAGACAAAACTTTTATGTTTTTAGTGCCCACTGACTTCCTCCTTTTTCTCTTTTTAAATGCCCTGGAAACACCCAGTCATCATTCTTTTTTTGGAGTTTGATTGTGGTAGCAGAATTTTAAGATTCTGTCCATTAAATACATACCCTATGTAATACCCTCCTCCTTTTTTTTTTATTTTTACAGTTTTTAAAGAACTTTTTTATTTTGTATTGGAGTATAGCCGATTAACAATGTTGTGATAGTTTCAGGTAAACTGCAAAGGGATTCAGCCATACATATACATGTATCCATTCTCCCCCAAACTCCTCTCTCATCCAGGCTGCCACATAACACTGAGCAGAGTTCCAGTGCTATTCAGTAGGTCCTTGTTGATTATCCATTTTAACTACAGCTATGTGTCCAGGCAACCATAAGTTCAGTCTCTAAATCTATGAATCTCCTTCTGTTTTGTAAGTAAGTTTGTTTCATTTGTTTTTAGAGTCCACATATAAGGGATGCCATATGATATTTCTCCTCTGTCTGACTTACTTCACTCAGTGTGACAATCTCTAGGTTCATTTTTGTTGCTGCAAATGACATTATTTCATCCTTTTTAATGGCTGAGTAGTATTCCATTGTGTAAATGCACCACATCTTCTTTACCCATTCCTCTGTGGATGGACATTTAGGTGGTTTCTGTCTTGGCTATTGTAAACAGTGCTGTGGTGAACATTGGGCTGCATGTATCCTTTTGGATCATGTTTTTCTCTAGATATATGCCCAGGAATGGTATTACAGAGTCGTATGGTAACTCTAGTTTAAGGAACTTCCATATTGTTCTCCCTAGTGGCTGAACCAATTTATCTTCTCATTAATGTGAAGTGTAGGAGGGTTCACTTCTCTCTACACCCTCTCCAGTATTTATTGTTTGTGAAATTTCTCATAATAGCCATTCTGGCTGGTGGAGGTATTATCTCACTATATTTTTGACTTGCATTTCTCTAATAATAATACCTTCCTTGAATGGGGTCCAAGCCTGTGACTATGATGGGATGTCATTCTCATGATTACGTTACCCATCCACCAATTTCTTTTTTTTAAGTTATAAGGGAAATTATTCTGTGTGGACTTGACCTTTAGAAGAAGACGGGGCCTCAGAGAGATGCTTCTGCTGGTCTTGAGGGAACAGACTGCCAAGTTGTGAGGAGGGCAACTGGGCAGAGTTCCAGGAGAGGCTTCTAGACTGAATTGACTTCCTCACCAACAGCTAGCAAGAAAAGAGGCCTCAGTCACAGGGCCACAAAGAAATGAACTCTGTCAAAATGCCAATGGAGCATGGAAGCAGATATTTCCTTAGTCCTTGAGATAAGGTTGCAGTTGGCTGACACCTTGATTTCAGCCTTACACACCCTGGACAGAGGAATTGCAAAAACTGTAGGATGAACAATTGTGTTTTTAAGAAGCTCAGTTCAGTTCAGTTCACTTCAGTCGCTCAGTCGTGTCTGACTCTTGCGACCCCCTGAATCATGGCACGCCAGGCCTCCCTGTCCATCACCAACTCCTGGAGTTTACTCAAATTCATGTCCATCGAGTCGGTGATGCCATCCAGCCATCTCATTCTCTGTTGTCCCCTTCTCCTCCTGCCCTCAATCTTTCCCAGCATCAGGGTCTTTTCAAATGAGTCAACTCTTCGCATGAGGTGGCCAAAGTATTGGATTTTCAGCTTCAGCATCAGTCCTTCCAATGAACACCCAGGACTTATCTCCTTTAGGATGGACTGGTTGGATCTCCTTGCAGTCCAAGGGACTCTCAAGAGTCTTCTCCAACACCACAGTTCAAAAGCATCAATTTTTTGGTGCTCAGCTTTCTTCACAGTCCAACTCTCACATCCATACATGACCACTGGAAAAACCATAGCCCTGACTAGACAGACCTTTGTTGGCAAAGTAATGTCTCTGCTTTTTAATATGCTATCTAGGTTGGTCATAACTTTCCTTCCAAGGAGTAAGCGTCTTTTAATTTCATGGTTGCAATCACTGTCTGCAGTGATTTTGGAGCCCCAAAAAATAAAGTCTGACACTGCTTCCACTGTTTCCCCATCTATTTCCCATGAAGTGATGGGACCAGATGCCATGATCTTAGTTTTCTGAATGTTGAGCTTTAAGCCAACTTTTTCACGCTCCTGTTTCACTTTCATCAAGAGGCTTTTTAGTTCCTCTTCACTTTCTGCTATAAGGGCGGTATCATCTGCATATCTAAGGTTATTGATATTTCTCCTGGCAATCTTGATTCCAGCTTGTGCTTCTTCCAGCCCAGCGTTTCTCATGATGTACTCTGCATATAGGTTAAATAAGCAGGGTGACAATATACAGCCTTGACGTACTCCTTTTCCTATTTGGAACCAGTCTGCTGTTCCATGTCCAGTTCTGTTGCTTCCAGACCTGCATACAGGTCCCTCAAGAGGCAGGTCAGGTGGTCTGGTTTTAAGAAGCTAAGTTGTAGTAATTTGATATGCATCTATAGGAAACTAATATAAGATGAAACACACACCTTGGAGCATGGGATGTGGCTCCTGAGTGACTGCTGTAGTCAGATGACATAGCTCAGAAATGCAGGGCAGTTAAGTCCACGTGGGAAAGATCGACCAATGGGAATGAAAGAAATAAGAGAAGCATCAATCCTCACTCCTTCCCCTCACCCTCAGTAGACAATTCTAATTCCTCTTTTCTTTGTATCTCTTCCAAAGAAGTCCTACCTGCCAAAGGAGTGCACCTCCTGCTTAATTTGCTTTGTCTTTTTGCAGTTTGTTGTGAGTAGCAGCCAGCTTGGTAATGTGTCACATCACACTTTCCTCACTTCTTTCTTCTTCATCTGCATGCCCCAAATAAGATGTTCACACTTTAAGCCTTACCCTAGTTCTGCTTTCTGAAGGACCTGGATTGAGTCAGTCACATAATAATTAAGTGACAGATTCAGAATTTGAGTGCAAGTCTGGCCATAGAACTTGAGGTAATTTCAGGATAGCTGGTTTCATTTTGAAGAAATTAAATTTAAAAGTGAAAAATACACAATAGAGGCAACACGCTATTTCTATGCTAATAACCACTCAGGAGGACATGGAATACGGGTTTCAGATTGTCTTGTTATTCAAAATAGAGTTAGTCTGTTAGAAGGAACAATTTCTGGCTCTTTCAGTATGTTCAATTTAACATACACATATTTGGGGACAAGCAACTGTAAAGCACAACTGATACTAGATTCCTGTAATGTTCATTTGCTAGTAAGTCTTGGGGCAACAGTATGATGAAAGAGTCACTTGCTCTTCCCATAGTGAAGACAGATTTTCAGGCATACTGTTTTCTCCCAGTTTTTTACATGGTTGTTAATACGTTTCTTGAGGTGGGGATTTTGCCTTGGACTATTTCTGAGATGCTCTTTTCAAGAAGCAGTGTTCAGTGGGCCTGGGGCAGAGTTTGAGGCAAATAAACAGAAATTGTTCCTTAGTGTGTTTTGAATACTGAGTTCTGTTGGTAAATGAAAACGTTCCTTTTAATGCATTGGCTGCAGTAGAGCCTGATAGGGTGGGTACCACACTTTGCTGCCTTAATGATAGGGCCCAGAGAATAGGTTTGCTCTAATTTTCAGTTTATTTTTCTCCTTACGAACTCATGGGTAACTTGATGACCATGACTGAGAGTTGAGGACATCGCTTTTAAGTATTTGTCCTTAGGATTCAGCTGCAGATTCCCTGGAAATGCCTGTGCTGCCCTAGAACTTTGACATTTTTACTGATAGTGTAGGTTATGTGGCAGTCACGGTCATACCCCAGCATGCCCCAGTCACATGTGATTGAATGAGATGTGACGACAACCTGAATGAAGCTGGGCCAAACATTCTCTCTCAGGAATTTGGAAGTGGAGCTAGAGATCACCAGTGAGATGGGGCTGATCTCCTGACCAGATGACAAGTAAATCTAGGAGCTCCAGAGTAGCCATCTTCCCTCCGTATGTGGATGGAGAACCTAAAGGCCAGTCTAGCTTTATTTTTTATGTAGATTCTTCATTCTTCCCCATGTTAACAGAAGTGTGGTATGAAGACAGCTTGCCAGCAGGGATGGTTTTTCACTTTTCCCTTCTGGATCTACTCTTCATCTTTCTCCTCCCTGCTTTGTTTCCCAGAAGGCTGATCTCCACCATCTGGTTCTGTGTGACTCCTTTGTCCCCTGGCCAACATGAGGAATCATTAGATCAACAAGCAGGAAGAGAGGCGGGGGTATTTATTTCCTTGCTTCCTCCCTCTCAGGTCACAGACTTGGAGTGGTTGCCTTTCAGTGACAAGTCACAGATCTCAGAGAGTGATCTTTCTCCTTCAGCTATAGCTATAGATCTTGTTTTGTTGCTGTTGTTTAGTCACTGAGTCTTGTCTAATTCTTTTGTGACCCCATGGACTGTAGCCTGCCAGGCTCTTCTATCCATGGGATTTCTCAGGCAAGAATACTGGACTGGGTTACCATTTCCTTCTCCAGAGTCTCTTCCCAACCCAGGGATCGAACCCATGTCTCCTGCATTGGCAGGTGGGTTCCTTACTCCCGAGCCGCCAGGGAAGCCTCACTATATTGGAATAAATGCACCCCAGGCCTAGCAATAGGCAGATGTTATTACCACCTCTGGGCCAAAAGGAGAAAGAGGAAGTGGCTTCATCTTGCCTTGTTTTCTCTTAACTCTTCCCTAAACCCTTTGTAAGTGATCCAGTGATGCCTTTTGAGAGTGCCTTTTATCTCCTGCTGGGATCATGACTGACTGATGAATGACCTACGCTCCTGAAGAGGTTCTTACACCTTTTGGGTTCCTGACTGGGAAACCTATGATCTTACAATAATTTGTTTTGCTTTAGATGGGCCTTAAAACCAACTAGCCCTAACAAAGTATATGGATTACATATACTTATATAATACATACATAGGCCTAAACAGTTTTTCAAAACAGAGTAAGAATTTCATTAATAAATCAAATAGGCTGTTTCTGTGTATATGTTAGTTACTTTGCTATGTAGCATTTTTTTTTTCTTTTCAGTTTTATTGAGATATAGTTGGCATATAACAGTGTATTAGTTTTAGATGTACAGCTTGATTTCATATGAATATATATTTTGAAATGATTACCACAATAGGTTTAGCTGATATGCATCACCTCGTGTAGTTGGAAATTCTATTTTCCTCATGGTGAGAGCTTTTAAGACTTGCTGTCACAACTTTCAAGTATATATTATTATTAACTTTAGTCACCATGATGTACATTATGTTCCCCAAGAATTATTTATCTTATAACTGGAAGTTTGTACCTTTGACTACCTTCACCCATTTCACCCACCCACAACCTCTGGCAACTACCATGTATCTATGAGTCTATTTTGTTTTTGACTCTACATATATGTGAGATCATACAGTATTTGTCTGTCTCTGTTTGACTTGTTTCACTAAATGTCTATTCAGTTTCTCTACCCATTTTTATTAGATTATTTGAGTTTTTGTTGTTCTTATTGTGTTGAATAATTTCTTTATATATTTTGGATATTAACTTCTTATCAGATAAATGATTCTCCATACTGCAAATATTTTTCCTCTCTGTAGTTTGCCTTTTCATGTTGTTAATCATTTTGTTTTTCTTTTTTAACAGAAGCTTTTTAGTTTGATGTAGTCCCACTTGTTTGGTTTTGCTTGTGTTGCCTTAACTTTTTGGTCAAACACAAAAAATCGTTGTGAAGACTGACATTAAGGAGCTCACCCCCTATGTTTTCTTGGAGTTTTATGTTTTCAAACTTTATATTCAAGTCTTTAATCCATTTTGAGTTGATTTTTGTGTGTTATTAAGATATGGGTCCAGTTTCATTCTCTTGCTTGTGAGTGTCCAGTTTTCCAAATCCTATTTGTTAAAGAGGCTATCCTTTCTCCATTGTATATCCTTGGTTCTGTTGTTTTAGAGGAAGAGCTTTCAGCTTCTTACTGTTTAGTATGATGCTAGCCATGGGTTTGTCATATATGACATTTATTATGTTGAAGTATGTTCCCCTATACCAAGTTTGAGATTTTTAATGAATGAGTGTCAAATTTTGTCAGATGCTATTTTTTTTTGCATCTATTGAGGTGATCATATGACTTTTATCCCTCATTTTATAAGTGTGGTGTATCACATCAATTTTGTATATGTTGAACTATCCCTACATCCCTGGAATATATACTGCTTGATCATGGTGCATGATCCTTTGATATATTTTAGAATTCAGTTTGCTAACATTTTGTTGAAGATTTTGGCATCTATGTTCATCAGGAGTATTTGTCTATGTTTTTCTTTTATTTTGTGGTCCTTGTCTGATTTTGGCATTCTCAGTCCAGTAGATAAGTTGTGTCTGACTCTTTGCGACTCCAAGGACTGCAGCACACCAGGCTTCCCTGTCCATCACCAACTCCTGGAGCTTGCTCAAACTCGATGTCCATCGAGCCGGTGATGTCATCCAACCATCTCATCCTCTGTCATCCTCTGCTCCTCCTGCCTTCAATATTTCCTAGCATCAGGGTCTTTACCAGTGAGTCAGTTCTTTGTATCAGGTGGCCAAAGTATTGGAGTTTCAGCTTCAGCATTAGTCCTTCCAATGAATATTTGGGATGATTTCCTTTAGGATTGACTGGTTGGATCTCCTTGCTGACCAAGGGACTCTCAAGAGTCTTCTCCAACACCACAGTTCAAAAGCATCAGTTCTTCGTGGTCTAACTCTCACATCCATACATGACTACTGGAAAAAGTATAGCCTTGACTAGATAGAACTTTGTTGGTGAAGTAATATCTCTGCTTTTTAATACATTGTCTAGGTTGGTCATAGATTTTCTTCCAAGGAGTGAGTGTCTTAATTTCATGGCTGCATTTCTGGAGCCCAAGAAAATAAAGTCTGTCATTGTTTCCATTGTTACGCCATCTATTTGCCATGAAGTGATGGGACTGAATGCCATGATCTTAGTTTTTTGAATGTTGAGTTTTAAGCCAACTTTTTCACTGTCCTCTTTCACTTTCATCAAGAGGCTCTTTAGTTCCTCTTTGCTTTCTGCCATAAGGGTGGTGTTATCTTCATATCTGAGGTTATTGATATTTCTCCCTGCAGTCTTGATTCCAGCTTGTGCTTCTTCCAGTCTGTCATTTCACATGATGTACTCTGCATATAAGTTAAATATGCAAGGTGACAATATACCGCCTTGACATACTCTTTTCCTAATTTGAAACCAGTCTGTTGTTCCATTTATCTGGTTTTAACTGTTGTTTCTTGACCAGCATATAGGCTTCTCAGGAGGCAAGTAATGTGTTCTATTAGGTAATGCTATCCTTGTAGAATGAGTTTAGAGGTGTTCTGTTTATTTTTTTGAAGGAGTTTGTAAAGGATTGGTTTTAATTCTTCTTACATGTGTGGTAGAATTCACTAGTGAAGCCATTTGGTCCTTAACTTTTGTTGAATGGTTTTTAATTTGTGACTCAATCTGCTTACTCATTACTGGTATGTTCTGACTGACTCTTCCTTTGACTCAGTCTTGGTAGGTTGTATGTTTTAGCAACTTATTAATTTCTTCTATGTTTTCCAGTTTGA
The DNA here is from genome assembly GCF_033118175.1 of Dama dama. NCBI lineage: Eukaryota > Metazoa > Chordata > Mammalia > Artiodactyla > Cervidae > Dama > Dama dama. The sequence goes on from NC_083692.1 coordinate 38,414,556, forward strand.
GGTATAATTGTTTATAGTAGTTTTTTATAATCCTTTGTGTTTGTGTAGTATCAGGTACAATGTTTCCTCTTCTCTGATTTTGAGTCCTCTTCCTTTTTTTCTTGGTGAGTATAACTAAAGGTTTGTTAATTTTGTTTATCATCTCAAAAGACAGCTCTTAGTTTCATTGATCTTTTCTATTTTCTTGTCAGTCTCTTTCATTTCTGTTCTAATCTTTATTTTCTTCTAACTTTGGGCTTAATTTGTTGCTTTTCTAGTTCCTTGAGGTGTAAGTTGTTTATTTGACATCTATCACTAAGAACTTCCCTCTTAGAACTGTCTTTTGATGCATCCCCTCAGTTTTGTATGATGTAGTTTCATTTTATATCAAGATATTTTTTAACTTCTTTGACCCATTGGTTGTTCAGTAACTTATTGTCTAATCTCCACATTTTTGTGAATTTTTTGGTTTCCTTCTTGTAATTTATTTCTCTTTTTCTACTTTGTGGTTGGGAAAATGCTTGATATGATTTCATTCTTAAATTTATTAAGAACTTATTTTATGACTTAACATATGATGCATCTTGAAAAATGTTCCATGTGTACTTGAGAAGAATGTGCACCTGCTTTTGGATGGAATATTCTGTAAAGGCCTGTCTACAGAATAATCTGTAAAGGTCTAATTTACATAAAATATTTCTGTATTGATTTTTGTCTAGATGATCTATCCACTGACAGTGGGATATTGAAGTCCTGTACTATTATTGTTCTGTTTCTCCCTTTATGTCTGTTAACATCTGCTTCTTATATTTGGGTGTTCCTATGTTGGGTGCATAAATATTTTTACAGATGTTATATTCTCTTGGTTTGACCCTTTTATATTATACAATGCCCTTCTTTGTTTCTTATTTCAGTCTTTGTCTTAATGTCTATTTTGTCTAAGAAGTATAATGAACCTTGCTTTCTTTTGGTTATCATTTGCATGAGATATCTTTTCCGTCACTTCAATTTCAGTCTTTGTATGACCTTGAAGCAGAAACTAATCTTTTATAGGCAGCATATAGTTGCATCTTTTTTATCCTTTGGGCCACTGTATTTTTTTGTTTGGACATTTAGTCAACTTATATTTAAAGTAATTAGTGATAGATATGGATGATTGACATTTTGTTAGTTGTTCTGTAGCTATTTTGCAGTTTCTTTGTTCCTTTCTTCTCTTGCTCTCTTCCTTGTGATTTGACAGTTTTCTGGTGTGCTTAGATTTATTTATCTTTTGTATATCTACTATAGTTTTTTGGTTTGTGATTAACATGGGGCTTATATACAACATTTTAGAACTGTATAACATTTTAGAGTAGTCTATTTTAAGCTGATAATAGCTTAAATTTAAACACATAATTAAGGTTTGCATTGTTACTCTCACCCCTCCTACATATTATGTTTTTTTCTTTTGCACACATTATATTTTTATGTCACACTTTAAATCTTTTTACTTTATGTATCCTGTAACAAATAACTATAGTTATAGTTATCTTTCTACTTTTGCCTTTTAGACTTTCACAGTAAATTTGTGATTACTTTCTACCATTATTACATTATTCTGAATTTAAATATATATTTTCACTAATAAGATTTACATTTTTGTGTTTCCTGGTACTAATGATTGCCTTTTTGTTTAAATTTGAAGTCCTTTTAACTTTTTGTAAGGCTAGTCTAGTGGTTATGAACCCCTTCATCTTTTGCTTGTTCTGAAGATTCTTTATCTCTCCAATTTTGAAGGACAACTTTTGGATAAGGTATTCTTGATTGGTAGTTATATCTTTCAGCACTTTGAACATATTGTGCCACTTCCTTCCGGTCTACAAATTTTCTGCTGAAAAATCTGCTGATTGTCTTGTGGGGGTTTCCTTATATGCAACAAATTGTTTTTAAGATTTTCTCCTTGTCTTTTACTTTTGACAATCGTAAGTATTTGGAACTCACTGGGCTTCCTGGATCTACTTGTCTACTTCTTTCCTATGGTTAGGAAAACCATTATTTATTCAAATAACCTTTCTGCCCCTTTCTTTCTCTTTTGCTTGTGGGACCTCTGTAATGCAAGTATTTGTTCACTTGCAGATGTCCCATAATTTCCTTAATCTGTCTTCACTCTTTTTCATTCCATTTTCATTTTGCTCCTAATTGAATTAATTGCACTGCCTTGTCTTTAAGTTCCTTCATCCTTGCTTTCACTTCTGTTCTCCTGTTAAACCATTCTATGGAAATTTTCAGTTTATTGGAAGATAATTACTTTTACAAAGTTGCATTGGTTTTGCCATACAACAACATATATATACACACCCTGCTATATATACTCTTTCTCTTGAGCTCCCTCTCCTCTGCCATCCCTCCCCAATAGGTCATCTCAGCGTCACAGGCTGGGGTCCCTGTGTTATATAGCAGCTTCCCACTAATTATCTGTTTTACACATGGTAGCACATATATGTCAGTGCTACTTTCTCAATTGATCCTACCTTCTCCTTCCCCTGCTATGTCTACAAGTCTGTTCTCTATGTTTGAGTCTCCATTTCATCCCTGTAAATAGGCTCCTTAGTACTATTTTCCTAGATTCTATATATGTGCATTAATATGCGATATTTATTTTTCCTTTTCTGACTTCATTCTGTATAATAGGTTCTAGGTTCATCCACCTCACTGCAACTGATTCAAATTAATTCCTTTTTATGGCTGAGTAATGGCATCACTGACTCGATGGACATGAGTTTGAGTAAACTCTGGGAGTTGGTGATGGATAGGGAGGCCTGGCGTGCTGCGATTCATGGGGTGGCAAAGAGTCGGACACAACTGAGCGACTGAACTGAATGTTCCATTGTATATACGTACCACATCTTCTTTATCAGTTTATCTGTTGATGGACATCTAGATTGCTTTTGTGTCCTGGCTATTGTAAATAGTGCGGCAGTGAACATCTGGGTACATGTGTCTTTTTGAATTGTGCTTTTCTCAGGGTATATGCCCAGTAGTGGGATTGCTGGGTCAAATGGGAGTTTTATTCCTAGTTTTTTAAGGAAATCTCCATACTGTTTTCCAGTGGCTGTATCAATTTACATTTCCGTCAACAGTGCAGTAGGATTCCCGTTTCTCTACATCCACTCTTGAAGGAGTGGTTTTGAGTAGGAGATGAAGCTTTCCATTCAGACTGACCCTAGCTCTTGGTTGTCTCTGCACTTTTGTGATTGTCCAGGCAGGCTTTGTTCTTAATGGTTTCCCTGTAACTGAAGATGTGCCATGACTTTCAGTGTTCCCAAATGGAGGCGCTCAATCAGCACCTAGATGCACCTAGATGCATGAAGCTGTACCCGCAGGCAGCAGTTTTTAAAAGTATGCAAATATACCACTTCCTGGGAAATACTGGGAGGTTGGTGACTGCTCCTTCTGTGATGAGCCGTGGGGAGACAGCTAGCCAAGAACTGTCTCTGTTTGCCACAGTGCCACTGAACGCATGAACACAAGCCCCGCGGGCTGTCAGAGCCAGGCTATTAAGTGGTATGTCCTTTTGGTAGCAGCCACAAAACCAGGGTAACAGATGTGTGTCCAAACTCATTCACATGGACACTGGAGAAACAGGGAGAGCATGCAGATGGCGTCTGCCAGCCTCCGTGGTCTCTGGAGGAGACTGCTGTTGCCCTCACACTCGTCTTAAATTAGAAGACTGGCTCTCAAACTACAGCTTTTAAGATATTCAAATAGGCCACGTTCAGTGAAAAATGGGGTATTTTAGTTTGCTTTCTCACTTCTGAGCCCTGGAAGGATAGCCACAGCAAATCCTTATGAGCCTGTTGAGAATTGTTTCTTTGTTTCCTATGTTCTTGTGGGTTCTGTGGATGCAAGCCCTGTTGACTTTCAGAGATAGGGATTGTGGGGGCCTCCCAAGTGGAAATCTTAAAAGTTGTGGAGCTACATATTGGATTCAAACCCTTTATTCCTCAGGGAAAATCTGGGAATTATGTGTTTTCTTCTAGTGCTACAGTGCTACCCTGGGTAGGGGCTTATGGGGATAGCGTGTCTCAGACTCTCTTACCCATTTGATGTGAGTTTTTTTCTTGTCTGCCTGATGTGTAGGAGTTGTTCACCTGATTTCTGGTTTTCTTTCAGAGGAAATTGTTTAGGTGTAACTGTAGTTTTGGTTTGTCCATGGGAGGAAGTAAGTTCAAGACCTTCTATGTTGCCATCTTGAACAGGACTCCACATTTGTATTAAATTTGAATCAGATATGTTCTTTGCTTAGAAATAGGTGTGGAGATACAAGAAAGGAGATTGTAAAGAAGATGGACAGATGATTACAAAATAAGCAAGAACACGAGAATAGCCAGAGAGGTAAAACAAATGCAACAGAGGTTCAAAGGAGGAAAACAACTCATTGGGGTTGGGGTGATATGGAGGAAGGTAGGTACATCTTCACAGAAGCAGTACTGGATTCGCCCTTTTAGGAGAAGGAGTCATGCAGAATGAGCAGATGAGTATATTCCAGTAGAAAAAAAGGGCAAGCAAATGCAGACAACTGAGATGAAACTGGGTATGGCAAGGAAGTAAGACAGTCAATTTGGCAGGAGCAAAGAAATAGTAAGTGGAATGATACTGGGGTCACATTAAAGGCTAGGCAAATAACCTCCTGAAAATATTTTGCTTTCTTGGCTAGAGAAATATATTTCTCTGTCTAGGCAATGGGGAAATCAGAGAAGAGTTTCGAGTAGGGAAATGAGCTTGGTTTGAAGTGAAATATATCTGCTTTGTCTGCTGGGTGATCCAGGTAGCTCCCTCAGGTAGACTAAGGATAAATGGCTCAGCAAAAAGGGTGATGATATCTCCAGCTGATACTGAAGATGGTTTGCAGTCTCCTAGGTGATTAACCCTGAGGCCAGATGTTCCTCATACCAGCAAGGCGATTTTCTATTACCATGGGAGCTTGAGGCCTTTTAATTCCCATTATTAGATAATTACTTGTATGCTTGTGTGTTCCAGTTCCCTCTCCCTCCACTGCTTTATAGAAAAATAAAACGAGGGAGGGCAGTGCTGCTTTTCTAGAGCCCAGCTCCTGGTATGTCCAGCTATGACCAAGCACTCCTCCCTATAGGGTGGTAGACATTGGTATCAAATGCATTATTTTTACTAATTCTCTGAATTTCTGTGTTCACAAGAAACCTGTTTCATTTGTGTCGTTTGCCTCTGTTTCGGACTTGACAATTTTTGTGCTCCAGGAAAATTAATCCTAGAAAAATTTTCTAAACCTATAAAATCAATCCTAGTGGCCTATCTACTGCTACTTGATAAGAATAGAGGCAAGATAGGGAAACCAGTTAGCCAATTATAAGGGTAGTGATGCAAGTGATAATGAAGTCCCAGTGAGAATCTTAAAGACACATACTCAGGTAGTAGCTGCAGGATTTGGTTAGCTGAATGTGAGAATATAGATAGGAAATGTCAAGATTTTGAACCTAGATTACTGGAGACTGATACTGTTGTTCAGATAACCATGGAAGCTGGTTTACAGAGGATGGAATGGGGAATAGTATGGATTTGGAAGGTTAGCTTTGAAATGTGTCCACACATGATGGAGAACTGGGTAGTAAATCTGAGCCAGTGTCTTAGAGGCAGCTGTAAATATGATCCAGCATGGAAGCCAATGTTGGAAAGTTTCCTCAAATATGTCTGAAATTCGTGTTTTAAAGGAAGATTTTATTTTAGGATTTTAACAAAGAAGCTGGAATATGGTTAGTGATATTAACTAACTGAAATAAATAATTGTAAAAAGCTGAGATATGGTTAGTGATATTAACTAACTGAAATAAATAAATTAAAAATAAATAATTTAAAAATTAAAAAATGTAAAATAAATAATTATAAAACTGAAATAAAAAATTGTAAAATAAATAATTGTAAATAATTGAACAAAGTATTTCCCATGCGTGGTCCCAAAAAAGTGAAGGTTGCAGGAAGGAGTGCTTTTGGATTGTGTGTCCTCTGTTCTTTACTTTGTCAAGGGGATGAAAAAATAGCCACCTGATAGAAGTGCCCCCAGACTGGATTTTTCATGTTGCATTCATCATGTACTTATTTCTCATTGTTTTTCCCATGACCTTCTCTTCTCTCTCAGACCTTCTGTCAAGTGGGCCTCAGGAGAAATAAACTAATTAAAATATGTGGGTTCATAATGAGATAATAATGCTGCTATCTCACTCTAAAGATACTTGCTATTACTGACTATGGCATTCATTTAAAAAATTTTAAAGAACCTTCTGGGTATTGTTTTGGCAAGATATAGCAGATTTCTTAACTAAGGTGGATATAGCATAAAAGTGACAAACAGTTCTAAATTGATTTTTTTCTAGCAGGTATTTCAAGGATATTTCAGCTAATGGTATAATCAAGTTTATCTGGAGGTACTGAACATATCAGTGGAAGTCTCCTTGTCTTTCAGTGGAATGCTCTTAGCTCTGTTTCTTTAAGCTTGTTTGAAATTGTTTTCTCATCTATATGCAGTGGAAGAGCTGAATTTTATATTTTCCAGGTCTTTTCCTGCTTTAAGTTTCTAGGGACAAGTCCAAAATCACACCAGATAGTTCTTTGCCCAGAATGAGGAAGAAGGAAGCCTGACAATAACAGAAACATGACTGGTTTTGGAATCTGAGGGACTGGGTTTGAATGCTGCTTCTAGTACCAATTACTGGTTGTAAATAAGACGGTGGATCTTTTGGTTGCATTTTTACAGATGATAAAGTAAGTCTGAAGTGCCATATATTTTAAAAGACTGTTTTAGGGACCTAAGTACAATAGGTATGTAGTCAGTTCCCATTCCACTATACCAGAAAGTTTCTTTTAGGACAATTTTACAATAATTGTGTTGAAACTAACCTTTGAGTTACCACATTTTAGTTTTATAAGCAGAGTAGACCTAGAAATTAAATGTCAGTGAACACTGAGACCAAGTTCTAGCTTTATTTTTACTTATGTCTCTAGTGATAGGTTTAGCTCATAGGTTTAGCTTCATAGTTTTAAGATTTATATAATGGAGATAACATTCACATTCACTATGATGGAAACAAACAAACAGAAAAACCCAAACTAAATCAAAACCAAAAAAAAAAAAACCAAGAAAAACCAAAACCCAAACAAGAAGCAAACACGAAGAACTCTTGGAGCTCTTAAATACCATGAGGTTTTAGTGTAGAATCTTTGTCAAAACCATAGCTATCGTAAAGAACATTTTCTCTCATCCCAACCATCAAGGGATTTTGCACAAATTCAAATCACACATGTATTTCCTACCATAGTTTCTCTATTAGATGGTGGCTTCCTTTGAGGGAGACAGTGCTTTAGTCATATTTGTATTATCTGCCTTTAACACAGTGACTATCACATAGTATCAGGATAGTAAGTGTTGACTGAATATAACTTTAATCCTTCTTTCTTTCTTCAAGACAGAAACTGAAGAGTGCCATCTCAGAGGGCTTACCTTTTATTTAGTCATGATTTTGATGGTACTCATAGATTTTATTTATTTATACTTTTTTCTTTAATTTTTACTGGAGTATAGTTGCTTTACAATGCTGTCTTTTGGCTTTACAGCAAAGTGAATCAGCCATACGTATACATAAACCCCCTCTTTTTTGGATTTCCTTTTAGGTCACGAGAGAGCACTGAATGAAGTTCCCTGAGCTATACAGTGGGTTTTCATTGGTTATCTATTTTATACATAGTATCAGGAGTGTATATATGTCAACCCCATTCTCCCAATTCATCCCCCCACCCACGTTTTTCCCCTCCTTGGTGTCCATATATTTGTTCTCTACATCTGTGTCTTTATTTCTGTTGTGCAAATAAGATCACCTATACCATTTTTTCTAGATTCCACATATATACACTGAAATTGAAAGTCTCTCAGTCATGTCCAACTCTTTGCGACTCCATGGACTGTAGCCCCCCAGGCTCCCAGGAATGGGTAACCATTTTCTTCTCCAGGAGATCCTCCCAAACCAGGGATTGAACCTGGATCTCTTGCACTGAAGGCAGATTCTTTACTGTCTGAGCCACCAAGATACAATATTTGTTTTTCTCTTTCTGACTTACTTCATTCTGCATGACAGACTCTAGGTTCATGCACATTTCTAAAAATATCCCAATTTCATTCCTTTTTATGGCTGAGTATTATTCCATTGTATATATGTACTGCATCTTTATCCTTTCCTCTATTGATGGACATTTAGGTTGCTTCCATGTCCTGGCTATTGTAAATAGTTCTGCAATGAATATTGGGGTGTATGTCTTTTTGAATTATGTTTTTCTCTGAGTCTATGCCCAGAAGTGGGTTTTCTGGGTCATATGGTAGTTTTATTTTTAGTTTTTTAATGGATTATCCATCCTGTTCACCACAGTGACTGTATCAATTTACATTCCTACCAACAGTGCAAGAGGATTCCCTTTTTTCCACATCCTCTCCAGCATTGTTGTAGATTTTTTTTAATGATGGCCAATCTGACGGGTCTGTGGTGATACCTCATTGTAGTTTTGATTTGCATTTCCTTAATAGTTGGTGATATTGAACATCTTTTCATGTGTTTGTCTGATAGGTTTTAATAATGTATTTTGAATATCTTAAATTACCTTGATTTTGTGTAAGCTGGGATAAGTAATTTAAAAAGCAAAATCTTATGTTCTTTATGAATAGACTGATTGATTTAAGTAAGTTTTTCAATGGATGGCAACTATTTCATTATACTGGGATGAGAGCAATAGGTAAGGAAAGACTATAGTTTTCCTCCTCGAAAGACTTTATGGCTAGGGGTTATGCTACACTTGAAATGAGTCTCTGGCATGTGGTTTCTTGTTGATATTATTAGGCCACAGGCACCATCATGCAGGTTTGGTCAAGTCCCATCACTGCTCTGCTGGGCAGATTGATATTCTCCTTGAATAGGTTTGTTTGAAGTTGATCATTTTTCTGGTAGGTGGCACAGTTTTAAAATGGAATTCTACACTACCGTGTGTAAAACAGATAGCCAGTGGGAACCTGTTGTTTAGTACAACGAGCTCCGTGCGGTGCTCTGTGATGACCTAGGGGGTTGGGATGTAGGGGTGGTGGAAGGAGGGCATGTATGTACATACATAGGTGATTCGCTCTGATGTATAGCAGAAACACAACCTTGTAAAGCAGTTATACTCCAATTTTAAAAAAGGAATTAAAGTGGGAGGTGGACAATGTTAAATTCAAATCATAAGTGGTCAGTTTTTCCTCAAACTCCAAACAGTTTACATTTAAATGGAATCTCATAATTATATAAATTAAAACAATACTTGCTAATAAAATAGTGGAGGCAAATGCAAAATGAACCATGTAGGTATGAGCCGAGAAGCCCTATAACCTGCATGCTTATAACATAATTGTTGAATGGATACACATATAACATTGCCTTTTCTACACGTTGGAATTTTAAGGGAATTTCTTAATATGAGGTTTTTACCGGGTCAAAAACATAGAAATTTAGTTAGCAATTCAAGTTTGCTCTGAATTGACATTGAGACATTAGGGTTGTAAAAAGTCAAGTTTCATTCCCATAGTAAAATGTGGTGTGTTCTTAAAAAAATAAACAAAACTGAGTTCTGACTTAAGTGTATGTTGTTCTTGGTCATCTGGAGAATAGAGTAAGGCTAGGTGCTTATACTAGAGGTCCAGGACTAGGGAGGTAAGGCTGAGGAAGAAAAGGACAAATGATGTAAAGATATGAAGTGCAGTGTGATATTATGTGCTATTAGCCATCTTTATTCGATGAGCTGAAGGAACACTTGTCATGTGTGTTCAGTTGGCAAAAGGAGAATGACCATTCTATCTCATGAATTGTATTAAATATGTTAATCTATGTAATGTGCTTAGAATACTGTCCATAGTAAGAACTGTTTAAATATTAGCTATCAGGTATTTTTAAAGAAATGTTCCTTGCTCCAGGGCTCATGATATATATAGTTCAGGTAAACTCATAAATTAAAACTAGCTTGGATTATATTCTATTTCTAAAATAAAGTTCTTACTGAATCAGTAACTATTAGAAATTTACTATGCTCAAGAAACAAAGAATATGGTAATATCTTAGCCTGGGCCTTCTAGAAATCAGAGCCTAAGATAAGTTTTAGGGTGTTTCAACTCTGAAGTGCAAATCCAGGGCAGTGAGTGTGAAGGAATAAGGGAAAGGGAGTCAAGGAAAGATATGAAACCATTCAAGTGTTACCCTTCCTCATGCTTTAGCACTTAGCACCCTATAGCTACACAATAGTACATAGCACAAGATTCAGCAGTTGTATTCACTCACCACACAGGGCTTTTCTGGGAAAGGGCCACCCTTAAAAGTTCACAGGGGAGAGAAAGGAGAGATCTTATATATGTCTGCCTTCTCCTGCCTTTTGTTTCGTGTTGTCCTCAAGGGAAACAAACTCTCCTGTATCATGAGTCCATCAATAGCTCTTCAGGAAATCAGATTCATGTCCTGCATTATGGTACTTTATTTAAACCCAGAAGTAGAGCGGCAACTCTACATAGCTAGATGATGAGAGAGAAAAGGAAGGAAGCTTCTGGGTTCACAGATTGGATAGATGCATACCTCCAATTTGGTATTCTTCCCTCAATAATAACTCCTGGGTGGATATGTATATACCTGATATCTCCATCTGGTTCAAATCACCCCCCTCCCCGCAAACAGCCCAGTGTCTTGACAGTGTCTGCTTGATTAAGACAATTACCCACTTCCTCCTACTCCTAGATCAGGTGTATCATTCAGTATAAGAATATAAACAAATCTCATATCTGTTAAATCTCAATATCCCTAAGAATAGGAGCCATGCATTATCTTCTCCAGATTTCTCAAAGCACTTGGCAACTAGATGGTCATGGGTGAATAAATAAATATTGTTCATAGTGGTTAACCCTTAGATCCTGCCTGCCACATCTGCTATTATTTCCTTCTCACTTCTCCCTTCCCCTGAAGGGAGAGAGGGACAACTGGTCCAGTTGTCACTTTAACCAAAATGGCAAAAATTCCCTGAGAGATCTTATATGGGATATCCCCCATCAAATTTCCTGTGGCATTTTACTTAAAAATCTGAATTTATCCTTTGCTATTTTGCACTGCAATCTAGTTAAATGCATATTTTACAGACTTCATCTTTACTTTATTCAGCAAACTTTGAAAACCTGGGTCTTAGACCTAGCGTAACATACATGAGAAGATGTTGTCATTGTCTTCAAGGAACTTATGATTCAGGAGAGAGGCGTTCACAAAGCAGTATCTCCATCAGTCATATTGTTATGCTCAAGTTGTAATGTGAGCAGAAAGAAAAGAGAAGCCTTAGGGTAGTTTTCACAGAGGAAATCTTGTTAGAGTTTAAAAATGAGTGGCAAATGAATGTATGTTTTAGGGCAAAATGAGGCTGGAGGGTCATGGAGGGTGGACCGTGGAGGGGCTTCTTGCATGTGCTCCAGGGGGGCACGGTGAGAGAGGACAGCTGAGGCATGGGGCACGGGGAAGAGCTGGAGAGACCAGGCTGTGTGGGAGAGCATGGTGGGCTATACAGGACAGATGATTATCCTCGGGGCAAAGGAGAATGACTGGAGCACTACATGTGGAAGGGGCAACACAAGCTTCCTGAGGGTAGGGACTATGTCTTGGACACATTTACTTATGATGCCTGGCAGAGCTAATAGGTAACCCACACTCAGCGCATTTTGGTTAAATGATGAATGAAGTTCCCATAGCTGTGGGACAGCATGTGAAAGGCACAGATCTTAGAATTCACAGTAAGACAATAAATGTTTAGAAGTTTTTGTTCCTGCCGTCAAACTTTGGAATTGTGACCTGGATATTTCATACAACTTTGTTCTTCAAAAACTGCTGCTGTATAATACTTTTTGTCGATTAGTTGGAATTGCATTCGGTTAATGGCATATGTAATTAGCCATCTTATCTTGCTCGGAAGGGCACCTAACAAGAGGTAAAATGAGCGGTATGTGGTTGTAAAACTCCTCAGCTACAGAAACGGAGGTCGAGACCCTTTCAGGGCTCAGAAGAAATGGAGCTGAAATAAAGTAAAAAAAAAAAAAAAAAGCCTATTGTGAATGGAAACTATTCTGTAAAAGGGGAGAGAATTCAGGTCTGATTTTTGGGATTATGCTGCCATATGTATTGAATTCTCAGGTATGAGTTAGCCTTTTCTACTACTGTCTCTGCATTTTTTCGTTTCCCATGTACAAAAGGAGATAATTGCTTAGTTTTGTAAACCTATTGTTTACCAAACTACAAAAAATCTGGTTACTTAATAAAATTTGACAAAACTCCGCTGCATAAAATGAGTGTTACCAGAAGAGGTAACATTTATTTTGTGCTTACTATGGACTTATATTTGAAGTTCTCCACATGTATCTTATTTAATCCTTGTAACAACTCTTTGAAGAACAAGATGGCATAACTGCTTGATTACACATTAGTAAGGAAATAATTGGAGAAGGCAATGGCACCCCACTCCAGTACTCTTGCCTGGAAAATCCCATGGACAGAGGAGCCTGGTAGGCTGCAGTCCATGGGGTCGCTAAGAGTCGGGCACGACTGAACGACTTCACTTTCACTTTTCACTTTCATGCATTGGAGAAGGAAATGGCAACCCACTCCAGTGTTCTTGCCTGGAGAATCCCAGGGACGGGGAGCCTAGTGGGCTGCCATCTGTGGGGTCACACAGAGTCGGACACGACTGAAGCGACTTAGCAGCAGCAGCAGCAAGGAAATAATTATTCTCTACCCATGCTTATCTCTATAGCTGTGCTGTCCAGTATAGTAGCCATTGACCACATGTGGTTATTTAAAGTAAAAAATTTTGGTTCCCCAATAACACTATCCTATTCTAACTGCTTGATAGCCACAAGTGACTAGTGGTTACTTATTGCACAGATACAGAATATTTCCATCACCAGAGAGATTTATGGGAAGTGGCGTTCTAGGGGAACCTCACATATACTGTTATATGGCTAAGAACATTTAGACTTAGAAGAGAACTGAAAAGTCATCTGGTTTAGTATCTTTATTTCTAGTTAAACTATTTGTCAAAGTTGTTAAGGGAGTTGCTTAAGATCACACAGTGTACAGCTGAGAAAGCCAGGGCCTACACCTACACATCTTTAACCATCACATGCACTGCTAGGGCCAGGCAGTACACAGCAAGGAGAAGGCAGTGAAGATGTGATGACCACAGCCTTGGCCTTCACTGCTTCTGTTACCGGCAATCTCAGAGAGGGTAAGGCTATCGGAGGGTTCAGCTCTAAAGAGCATGGGTTAGTGTTCATTACTCTCCTTTTTGACACCCAGGTGCTAATTCGGAGGGAACAACAGGGTACCCTAATTATGGGACAGCCTGAGAGGTGTCAGATGCAGAACTGAACCTCCGTTCCTTCCTTCAAGGGCCGGAGAGTTCTAAAGCTTTCAATGAGCCCCACTCTTTCTTGTGTGATACCCCGTCGTGGTGTTACCATGACTTTTGTTCAGCATCTCAGAGAGATGGCTTGTGCCAAAGTCTGGGAACATGTTATAAAGTTTTCTGATGAGTATTTTCATTGTGACTTTCTTTCATTTAAAATATTTAAAATTTCAATTATTATGAATACCATAGTTAACATTATATAATGAATCATACTTTTGCAAGTATTATTTACATGTTCTATAGCTTTAACCTTTTTCATTTGTATATGATATTTTAAGCATATTATAAGTACCTAACGACTTTAAAGATAGGTGTTTAAAATACTATAATTTGCTCCTCTCTCCTTTTATTTTAAATTTATTGAGGCATTGCAGGTAATCTAGTGCCTAGCTGGCTTCCTCTTGGCCCTTGCAATTCTCAAACATGCTGAAGGCCTCTTATGCAAGCAACTGAGACTCTCTGTTCCATGGCTTCTTCTGGATGCAGGAGCACGTTTGTTTGCCCAATGTGGGGTAGGCAAGAAATGATAGGGAGTCATGACAGCTGACAATCGGTAGATAAATACGTTTTTGCTCTGGAAGTAGGACAACTCAGTCATGTTGTTGCCTTGAGGGAACCTACAAGGTGTCACTTCCTTGGATAATATCCTTCACTTTGGTATAGGCAGAACTTGAGACTTCCTTCTGCTCCATAAATATGACAAGTGTAATGAGCACATCACTTCCGTGATTATATTGTCAGACACCATCTTGGCAGACTGGAGATTCTCCAGGCTCCATGTGAGAGGGCGTAGGGAGGGCTGCATGGCCAGGAACTGCAGGTCGTCTGTAGGAGCTGAGGGCTTCAGTCCTTAAAGCCACGTGGAGCTGAATTCTGTCCTCCACTGTGTGAGTCTGGAGAGGACAGTAAGCTCCCCGGAGGAGTGCAGCCTGGCAGACATCTTGTGTGAAGTCTTGTTGAAAGCCTGGATGGAAGGTCCAGGTGAGCTGTGCCCAAACTGAGGCCCCATGGAGATTGTGAGACGACAAGTATTTGTTGTTTTCAGCTGCTATATTTGTAGGAATTTCTTAAACAGCAATAGAAATTAATACTCAGTTATTACACAGCCTCCCAGAGGGGCCCAGTGGGATGGAGTCCCAGTTGCTATCAGTGGTCACTCATTCACTGTGGTATTCTATGTAGGTTTCCATCTATTTTCTTTCCTACTTCCCTATTCTAGTACTCCTTCTTGGAATCACCTTCTAAGCAAAGTACTTGTACTCACATCCTGCTTTTTTCCTCCCAGGATCTATTCCTGGGAGAACCAAACCTAAAATTTCAGCATTTTGCCTCTTTGTTTCAAACAAATTATTTTTTAAATATTGCTTTGTGAAGATATAATTCACATGTCATGCAGTTTACCAATGTAAAGTGTACAACTCAGTTTAAAAAATAGTATACATGGTCATGCAACTATCACTACCATCAATTTTGGAACATTTTTTATCACCCTAAAAATAAAACCTCTGTATACATACAAGCAGTCACTCCCCCTATTTCCACCCTTCCCTCCTCCCAGCTCAGGGTAAGCATAATCTAGTTTCAGTCTGTTTAGATTTACCTGTTCTGTATATGTCATAGAAATGGAATCATGAAATATGTGATCCTCTGTGAGTGCCATCTTTCACTGAACATATTTTCAAGGTTCGTCAGTATTGCAGAATGTATTAATACTTCATTCCTTTTTTATTGCTTAGAATTACATTATGTGGATATAGTATGTTTTATCTATTCACCCATTGATGGACATTTGTGGTGTTTTCACATTTTACATATTATGAGTAATGCTGCTGTGAACATTTACATACAAGTTTTTGTGTAGACATATCTTTTTATTTTTCTTGGCTATATATACACCTAGGAGTGAAATTTCTGGATCACATGGTAACTCTGCTTAACATTTTAAGGAACTGCCAAAATGTTTTCTAAAGTGATTGCATCATTTTACATTGCTACAAGCAATGTGAGAGCTATAAATTTATTCACTTACTTGCCAATACTTGTTATTATCTATCTTTTTTATTACAGCCATCCTAATAGGTATGAAGTATTTCATTGTGCTTTTAATTTGTATTTTCCTAATGACTAATGATGTTAAACAGGTTTTCATATGTTACTGACTGTTTGTATATATACTTCAGAGAGGTGTTATTCACATCCCTTGTCCATTTTAAAATTGAAGTATTGGTCTTTTTATTGTTGAGTTACAAGTCATCTTTATATATGCTGCATGTAAGTCTTATCAGTTTGTTGTTGTTTAGTTGCTAAGTCATGTCCGACTCTGCGACCCCATGGACTGTAGCATGCCTGGTTTCCCTGTCTTTCACCATCTCTCAGAGATTGCTTAAACTCATGTCCACTGAGTCGGTGATACCATCCAACCATCTCATCCTCTGTCTTATCATATATGTTTGCATCATTCTATGAGTTATTTTCTCACTTTCCTTTAAAAAATTTATTTTTGTTGAGATATAATGGACACATGATGTTATATAAGTTTAAAGTGTACAAAATGTTGATTTGGTATATTTTTATATTGTATCATTACCACCATGGCACTAGCTAACACCTCTAACGTGTTGCTTTTCTTTTTTTCTGAGCTGTGCCTCACTGCTTGTGGGATCTTAATTCCCCAACCAGGAGTTGAACTGAGGCCATGGCAGTGGAAATGCTGAGTCTTTTTAACCACTGGACTGCTAGAGAATTCCCAACTTTAAAGTTTATTATATAATATTGTTGTCTATAATGACTAGGCTGTTCCTTAGATCTCCAAGACTTGTTTATGTACTGGTTGCAAGTTTGTACCCTTAAACAACATTTCCCCAACTCCCCCACTCCTTATCCCTGGTAACTATCATTCTACCCCATGCTTTTACAAGTTTTTTTTTTTTTTTTTTTAATTCCACATTTGTGATATTGTAGGCTATTAGTCTTTGACTTATCTCAGTTTGCATAATGCCCTCAAGATCCATCCATGTTGTTACAAATGTTAGAATATCTTTTTTCTCAATGCTGAATAATATTCTGTTGTATATGCTCAGCTGGTAAAGAATCCACCTATAATGCAGGAGACCCCAGTTTGATCCCTGGGTTGGGAAGTTCCCCTGGAGAAAGGGTAGGCTACCCACTCCAGTATTCTTGGGCTTCCCTGGTGACTTAGTTGGTAAAGAATTTGCCTGCAGTGTGGGAGACTTGGGATTGATCCCTGGATTGGGAAGATCTGCTGGAGGAGGGCATGGCAACCGACTCCAGTATTCTTGCCTGGAGAATTCCATGGACAGAGGAGCCTGGTGGGCTACAGTCCATGGGGTTGCAGAGAGTCAGACACAACTGAATGGCTAAGCACAACATATATATATATATATATATATATGTGTGTGTGTATATATAATGTGTATAAATAATGCTACAAATGTGGGGCTGTGTTTATCTCTTCAATATTCTGTTTTCATTTTCTTTGGATATATACATAGAAGTAGAATTCCTGGATTGTACAGTATTTGTATTTTTAATTTTGGAGGGAAACTTCATGCTGTTTTCCATAGTGGCTGAACAAATTAGCATTCCTACCAGGTGTACCTTTTCTCTAAATTCTTACCAACACTGTTATCTCTTGTCTTCTTGATGAAAGCCATTCTAACAGATATGAGCTGATACATCATTATAGTTTTGATTTGCATTTCCCAGATGATTGTTGATATTGAACATCTTCTTATGTGTTTATTGGCCATCTGTATGTCTTAGATGCTCTAGGCATTTTAAAAATTGAATTTTTTTGTTGACTTTTGTGAGTTATTTACATATTTTGAGCATTAACCCTCTGAGAATATGTTTCGAAAAATATTTCTCCCATTCCACAGGTTGCCTGTTCATTTTTATGTTGCTGTGTAGAAGTTTTTTAGTTTTATATAGTTCTGCTGCTGCTGCTGCTGCTAAGTCGCTTCAGTCATGTCCAACTCTGTGCGACCCCATAGATGGCAGCCCACCAGGCTCCCCCGTCCCTGGGATTCTCCAGGCAGGAACACTGGAGTGGTTTTCCATTTCCTTCTCCAATGCATGAAAGTGAAAAGTGAAAGTGAAGTCGCTCAGTCGTGTCTGACTCTTAGTGACCCCATGGACTGAAGCCTACCAGCCTCCTCCATCCATGGAATTTTCCAGGCAAGAGTACTGGAGTGGGTTGCCATTGCCTTCTCCATTATTTAGTTCTACTTGCTGATATTGCTGTTTATACTTTTGGTGCCATACCTAAAAATTCATTGCCAAAACTGATTCAAGGAAAATTTCCTCTATGTTGTCTTGTAGGAGTTTTGATCCACTTTGAGTTAATTTTGTGAGTGGTATTTAATTATGGTCCAATTTATTCTTCATATGGTTATTGAGTTTCTATTAGTTTAGAATCTGTTCTTTCATAGTTGAGTGTTCTTGGCTCCCTTGTCAAACAGTTGTTGACCGTAAACCCAGGTGTTTATTTCTGGGCTCCCTGTTCTCTTCCATTTGTCTATGTGTCTATTTTTGTGCCAGTATCATACTGTTTTAATTACTATAACTTTGTAATACAGTTAAATTTCAGGAATATGATGGCTTTATCTCTGTTTTCTTATTGCTTTAGATATTCAAGGTATTTGGTAGTACAATGAAAATTTTTAGGATTGTATTTTCTATTTCTGTTGGGAAAAAAGCTATTGGAATTTTGATAGAGATTGCATTGAAGCAGTAGATGACTTTGGGTAGGATGGACATTTTCACAATATTCTTCTGTTCCATGAACACAGAGTACCCTTCCATTTGTCTGTTCTTTCTTCAATCTCTTTCATCAAAGTCTTGTAGTTTTCATTGCATTGATCTTTCACTTTCTTGGTTAAATTTATTCCTAATTCTTTTGTTTTTAATGTTATTGTGGATGGGATACTTTACTTCTTTTTCAAATGTTCTGTTCTTGGTATATAGAAATGTGATTGATATCTGTATGTTGACAGTATATTCTGCAACTTTACTGAACTGTTCCAACAGTTTTTAGGGCTTTCTATATGTAAGTTCATATCATCTATAATTAATGGCAGTTTTATTTCTTCCTTTCTGATTTTGATTCCTTTTCTTTTTCTTACCTAATTGTTCCAGCTAGAACTTCCAGTACAGTATTGAACAAGAGTGGTGTGAGTGTCATCATAGTCTTGTTCCTGATATAAGAGGAAAAACTTTTAACTTTTTACTGTCAGCTATAATGTTAGCTGTGGGTTTGGCATATATGGCCTTTTATGCTGCAGTATGCTTCTGCTATACCCAGTTTGTGGAGGTTTTAATCATGGAAAAAAATGTTGCATTTTGTCAGATGTTTTCTATTCATATGTTGATGATTGCATTAGTTTTATATTTTACTCTATTAATATGATGTATCATACTTATTGATTTGCATGTGCTCAACCATCCTTGCATCTCAGGTAAATCTCACTTGGTCTTGATGTATAATCCTTTTAATGTGCTTGTGAATTCTGTTTGCTAGTATTTTGTTGAGAATTTTTGCAGTTTTATTCATCACAAATATTGACCTATGGTTTTCTTTTCTGTAATGTCCTGGTCTGACTTTTGGTATCAGGGTAATGTTGGCCTTGTAAAATGACTTTAGAAGGTTTCCTTTTCAATTTTGGGGGAAGAATTTGACATGAGGTGGTGTTAATTCTTCTTTAAATTCTTTGGTAGAATTCACCAGTGAAACCATCTGGTCCTGGGGTTTTCTGTGCTAAAGGTTTTTTATTACTAATTCAATCTCCTTGCTCATTAGTGGTCTGTTCAGACTTCATTTTTTTCTTGAATAAATCTTGGTAGGTTGTATGTTTCTGGAGAATGAGCCTATGTCTCATATATTATTCAATTTGTTGATTATAATTGTTCACAGTAGTTTATTAGAATCTTTTGTGTTTCTGTAGTATCAGTTGCAATGCCTTCTCTTTCATTTTTGATATATTTGAGTCTTTTATTTTTCTTGGTTTGCCTAGCTAAAGGTTAGGTTATTTATTTATTTTTTTTTAATAGCTCTTAGTTTTGATATTTTTTCTCCATTTTTTTCCCTGGTCTCTGTATTTCTGCTCTGATCTTTGTTATTTCCTTCTGCTAACTTTGGACTTACTTTCTTTTTCCAGTTCATTGTAGAGTAAAGTTTGATTGTTGTTGAGATCTAGTTTCTTAATATATGTATTTATTATTCTGTTTCTTCTCAGAAATATTTTTCAGCATCCCATAGGTTTTGCTACTATTTTTCATTTTCATTTTATTTCAAGATATTTTTGATTTTCCTTTGTTGGAAAAAATAGTAAGATTTCAACCTTACACTTGCTAAGTATGTTTTGTGTCCTATCATATGGGTTGTCCTGGTGAATGCTCTGTCTTCTTTTGAGAATAATATGTATTTTCCTGTTGGATGGAATGCTTTATAAATGTCTGTTATGTCTATTTGGTTAATGTACAATTCAAAACCAGTGTTTCCTCATTGATTTTTTTTTTCCTGTCTTGTTGAACTATCCATTGCTAATTGAGGGAGTATTGAGGTCTCATACTGTTTGTATTGTCTTACTTTCCCTTCAGATCTGTTAGTATTTGCCTAGTACACTCAGGTGCTGCGGTGTTGGGTATGTGCATGTTTATAATTGTTATGTCTTTGAGTTGACCACTTAATCGTTATATATTGACATCTCTATGTATTGTTTCCGTTTTTTTGCTTAAGGTCTACTTAATCTGATGATAGAAGGTATGTGAGTATAGCTACTGCCTCTGTTATTTTGGTTTCCTCTTGCAGGGAATATCTTTTTTTCATCTCTTCACTTTGTGCATATCTGTAAATCTAAAGTAAGTCCTTGTAGGCAACATACAGTTGGTTTTTATTTTTTTATACAGTTAATCTGTGCCTTTTGATTAGTGAAATTTAATTCATTTGCATCTAGATTTATTATTTATATGTGTGGATTTACCAATGTCTCATTTTAAGTTGACTTCTATTGTGTTGTAATACCATTTTCCCCCCTTGTTTCTGCCTACCTTTGAAAATTTGATTTTTGTTTCCCCATGGTGGTATGTTCTTTCTCACTTTTTATCTTTGGTACATTTATTCTGTTTTTGTTATGTGGTTACCATCAGGCTTACATAAGACATCTCTTACATAAAATAGTCCATTTTAAGCTGATAGCAACCTAACTTCCATTGTCTATAAAAGCTTCACTCTTCTTCTCTCCCCTTTTATATGTTTGATGTCATTATTTACCTCTTTTTGTGTTGTATATATTCATTAAGAAATTGTAGTAGCTGAAATTATTTTTAACACTCTTTTTCTTTGACCTTTATACTATAGTTAGTGGTGAATACATCATTTTGTTACAGAATTAAAGTTTTCTAATCTGTGTACTTACCTTCACTAGTGTGTTGTGTATTTTTATATGTTTTCATATTGCTGATTAGTGTCTTTTCATTTCAGCTGGAAGAACTCCCTTTAGCATTTCTTGTAAAGGCTTATCTAATGGTGATGGATTTTCTTAGTGCTTTTTTTTCCTCCTAGGAAAGTCTTTATTCCTTCATATTTGATAGCCTAATTAGGGTTCCTATATCTCTATGTTCAATCTTATGCCAGAACCACACTGTTTTGATTACTATAGCTTTGTAGTAAGCTTTTAAAATTGGGATGCATGAGTTCTCCAATGTTGACCTTTTTCATGATTGTCTTGGATATTCTATGTCCCTTATATTTCCATATGAATTTCGGGATGAGCTTGTCAGTTTGCATTTTAAAAAAGGCAGCGGTAATTTTGATGTGTTCAATCTGATAATTGACTTAGGGAATTTTGCCAATGGCATTATTTTCAGCAATATGGATGGACCTAGAGATTGTCATACTGAGTGAAATAGTCAGAGAAAGACAAATAGCATATGATATCACTTACATATGGATTCTAAAAAAAAAAATGAAGTACAAATGAACTTATTTACGAAACTGAAATAGAGTTACAGATGTAGAAAGCAAATTTATGGTTACCAGGAGTAATGTTTGGGGAAGGGTAAATTGAAAGATTGGAACTGACATACACACTACTATATATAAAATAAAAAGCCAATAAGGACTTACAGTATAGCACAGGGAAATCTACTCAATACTCTGTAATGGCCTATATGAGAAAAGAACCTAAAAAGAGTGGACATATCTATATGTATAACATATTCACTTTGCTGTGCAGCTGAAACTAACACAAAGTTATAAATCAACTATATTCCAATAAAAATTAAAAACAATTAAGATGATCTAAATCTGGGAAAACCCCCCAAAACAAACAAACAAACAAAAAACCCCAACAATGAAAAAACAAAAACTGCCAACCCATGGTCACCTAGATTTTCTGTTCTTTTATCTTCTAGAAGTTTTAAAGCTTTATTTTATATTTAAACCTACCATCCATATTGAGTTAATATTTGTTAACTATATAAGGTCAGTGTCTAGGTAATTTTTTTTTTTCGCATACGTAAGTCTAGTTGTTTCCGTGCTCCTTTCTCTTTCAGATTGCCTTTGCTTCTTTGTCAGAGATTCGTTTATTATTATTAGTATAGATCCATCTCTAGGATCTCATTTTTCATTGATCTATTTGTCTATTCTCCCATTAATACCACAGTCTTTATAGTGTCTTAAAGATGGGTAATATTAGTCCTCTGACTTTTTTTTTTTATTATCATGTTAGCTATATTTAAGTTGCATTTCCATGTAAACTTTAGAGTTGATTTGTTCATATCCACAAAATAACTTGGTGGGGTATTGATTGAGTTTGCACTGAAACTGTAGATCAAGTTGGGAAGAACTAATATCTTAGTGATATTGAGTCTTACTATCTATGAGCAATAGAATGTTTTCCAATTTATTTTAGACATTTTATTTCTATCAGAGCTTTATAGTTTTCCCTATAAAGATTTTGTATATATTGTGTTAGATTTATTTAAAAATATGTGCCATTTTCTGGGGATGTCATCTACATATCTGAGGTTATTGATATTTCTCCCAGCAGTCTTAATTCCAGCTTCCGCTTCATCCAGCCCAGCATTTTGCATGATGTACTCTGCATATAAGTTAAAAAAGCAAGACAATATACAGCCTTGACATACTCCTTTCCCAATTTGGAACCAGTCTGTTGTTCCAACAGTTTTAGCTGTTGCTTCTTGACCTGCATGCAGATTTCTGTGAGTGATAATGTTCTTTTAATTTCAAATTTCACTAATTGATTGCTGTTGTATAGGAAAGTAATTGAACTTTTTTAATATCAACTTTATATCCCTTTAGCTTTTTTATATTCACTTTTTAGTTCCAGAAGGTTTTTGTTGTTTTGTTTGTTTGTTTTTTGTAAATTCTTTAGGACTGCCTGCATAGACATTCATGCATCTGCAAACAAAGATATTTTATTTCTTTCTTCAGTCTGTAAACTTTTTATTTCATTCTTATTGCATTAGCTGGGACTTCCGGTTAAATACTAAATAAAAGTGGTGAGAAGGGCACTTGAATTTCTGAAGTATGGTTTTCCCGAGTATAGAAGTCTTAGTGATATTTTTCTTTCAGCACTTTGTATCATCCTACTGCCTCTGGTCTCCATTTTTTCTAAGTCAGCTCTTAACACATTATTGACCACAGAGTAATAAGTTTTTTGTTACCTGAATGCTATTTACTGGAAATGTTTCAGTATTCACTTACATACAAATCACTGGCCACAGGCATTAATTCCTGCAAAAATCCCCTGGTTAATAATGTGTTCATCTTATTGTGGTTTTCTTGTATGTGATCAGTCCTTTTTTCCTTGCTCCTCTTAAAATATTCCCTTTGCCTTTCAACATTTTTATTCTGCTGTGTCTGTCTATGTTTCTCTTTGCATTTCTCTTACTTGGATTTCATTGAACTTTGGGCATGTGTAATGTCTTAAATCAAGTTTGGAAAATTTATAGCTATTATTTGTTAGGTTTTTTCTTTCTTTCTGTTCATTTTTCTCTTCCTCCTCTGACATTCACATTGCTTGTATGTTAAGTTTAATTCATCATTACACTTAATGATGTCCTACATTTCTCTGGGGGCTCTGTTCATTTCATTTTTTATTTTTGTTCTTCACGTTATATAATCTTTATTGGTCTATCTTAAAAGTCACTGATGATTCTGCCAGCTCAAATCTACAGATGATCCTGGTAGCAAAATTTTAACTCCAGTTTTTGTATGTTTCAAAAGAATTTCCATTTGACTCTTTTAAATGTAAGACCTCTTAATTGACATTACCTTTGATGAAATATTATCGTTTCCATCTTTAGACATTACTTCCTTTAGTTTTTTAAGCTTATTTATTTACTCGCCATGTTATACAGCTTGTGGGATCTTAGTTCCCTGACCAGGGATTGAACTCAGATCCACAGCAGTGAAAATGCCAAGTCCTAACCACTGGACTGTCAGGTAACTCCCTTTTGAGTATATTTATAATACCTACTTTCAAATTTTTGTCTGCTAAATTTGAGATCTGGGGCCTTCAAAGGCTTTTTCTGTTGCCCCGTTTTTCTTTCTGTGTGTCTGTCTTAGTTGTTGCTTTGTATGTCTCATAATTTCTAGTTGAGAGGTGGACACTATATATAATATAGCGAATCTAGATATTTATTTCCCCACTACCACACTTGAGGGGCTTATTGTTGTTTGCTTTTTCACTTGTTTAATTTGTTTAAACTTGGCTGTACAATTTCATTGATGTTTATTTTCCCCTCAGTATGCAATCCCCAGGGTTGCTTCTTAGAAGGTACAAGCCTGGGCCTGGGCACAGTCACTCTGATTCCCTCACCTCCCATTCCAGAGATGACAGTGGTTTTATTAGTCTCTTTAAATGTCTCTTTCTTTGACCTCCTTGTTATCTGGTTTTATTTTGTTTATTTGTTGGTATCATACCTGGATGCCTGCTCTCCAGTAATAGCTAGTTTCTTTATTGTTTTACATCCTGGAGCATAAATTGTTCTACAATCTGATCCCATTTGCAGGGACAATCTTTGAGGTTTAGGCCAACCCCAGGAGGGCTTGTCTTAGCTGTTGCTTTCCCTGATTTTCTCCGTTAAGAGTAGTTGGTCTGCCATTTTTCTTGTTGCTTTCATGGAGGTAATAACAGTTGGTGAATTGCTCACTACCAAGTTCTTCACTGCTTCTTCATCACTCTTGGCTTGAATTTCTCTTGAGATTGGTTCCAAATAATTTCAGTTCTCTTAGGAAAAGCTTTTGGTTTCTTTGTTTTATTACCTGTGTCTTCCCATGGCAGAAATTCTGTGCCTCAAGTCCTGGCGGCAGGGGATGCATACTGCTGCTCTCAGAGTTAACTCTCCTCTGTGAGGACAAGTTTAAGCCAAGAATGGGTGGTCTTCTTGACTTGCTTTTTCCTGCATGGAATGTCTGCTCTATGAGTTCAGTTCAGCTCAGTCGTGTCGCTCAGACTCTTTGTGACCCCATGAGTTGCAGCACGCCAGGCCTCCCTGTTCATCACCAACTCCTGGAATCCACCCAAACCCATGTCCACTGAGTCAGTGATGTCATCCAACCATCTCATCTTCTGTCATCCCCTTCTCCTCCTGCCCTCAATCTTTCTCAGCATCAGGGTCTTTTCAAATGAGTTAGCTCTTCGCATCAGGTGGCCAAAGTATTGGAGTTTCAGCTTCAGCATCAGTCCTTCCAGTGAACACCCAGGACTGATCTCCCTTAGAACGGACTGGTTGGATCTCCTTGCAGTCCAAGGGACTCTCAAGACTCCTCTCCAACACCACAGTTCAAAAGCATCAGTTCTTCAGCATTCAGCTTTCTTTTTAGTCCAACTCTCACATCCATACATGACCACTGGAAAAACCATAGCCTTGACTAGATGGACCTTTGTTGACAAAGTGATGTCTCTGCTTTTTAATATGCTCTCTAGGTTGTCATAACTTTCCTTCCAAGGAGTAAGTGTCTTTTAATTTCATGGCTGCAATCACCATCTGTAGTGATTTTGGAGCCCAGAAAAATAAAGTCAGCCACTGTTTCCACCGTTTCCCCATCTATTTGCCATGAAGTGATGGGACCAGATGCCATGATCTTAGTTTTCTGAATGTTGAGCTTTAAGCCACCTTTTTCACTCTCCTCTTTCACTTTCATCAAGAGGCTCGTTAGTTCTTCTTCACTTTCTGCCATAAGGGTGGTGTCATCTGTGAATCTGAGGTTATTGATATTTCTCCTGGCAATCTTGATTCCAGCTTGTGCTTCCTCCAGCCCAGCATTTCTCATGATGTACTCTGCATATAGGTTAAATAAGCAGGGTGACAATATACAGCCTTGACGTACTCCTTTTCCTATTTGGAACCAGTCTGTTGTTCCATGTCCAGTTCTAACTGTTGCTTCCTGACAGGTTCTTCAAGAGGCAGGTCAGGTGGTCTGGTATTCCCATCTCTTTCAGAATTTTCCACAGTTTATTTTGATCTACACAGTCAAAGGCTTTGGCATGGTCAATAAAGCAGAAATAGATGTTTTTCTGAAACTCCCCTGTGCTATGAGTGATCTGGTATAAACCTGAATCAAAGCTCAGCATTCTCTTCCTCCCATACCTTGAGTAGATCTTCTATCCTACGAGGGCTGGGTAGAAGAAAGAAGTTGCAGCCCCCTTATCTGTATTTTTCTGGGAAAGAACCTCTGTAGCTCAGGCTTATGTGAATTGAGAAATGCTGGCAGTCTGTCTTTCTCAGAGAGAAAACATAGCCCTGTACTGGGAGCTGAGAGAGAGGGGTCAGCTTTGTCCTGGCTGCATATACTCACAGTAGAGCTTCCATAACACATAACTGGGGGGTAGGGGAGGGGGAAGGGAACATTTCATGGCTCAAATGCTATAGCCTCTCACCTTTTTGAAGAGAATTAATAGATTTTTCTTGAATAGATATGTCTACGTTTTCTGTATTCCTGTATTCTCTTGTAATTTCCAAAAAATTTTAAATGATTCTTTTTAAAGATACATATAATTTTTACTTGTTGTGGTTTTCCTTAGAGAAGGTCTGCAGTGCTCCTCACAATATCATCTAAGTCTTTCCAAGTTCATTTCTGCCTAACCACCCATTTATTTTATTAGGTTGGTACAAAAGTAATTGTGTTTTTGCATTATTGAACTTTGCCTTTTGATATTGGAATGCATTCTTAAATAAATGTGATTATGTGATACATAATTTTATTGCACATTTCTCACTTTGTTTTTTTGCTAAAGACATTATTTGCTAAATATATTACTGTTTATATTTATTTCAGTATAGAAATGATGTTAGACAAAAAGCAAATTTGAGCAGTTTTTTAAATTTGATTTCAAAATGTGTTGTAAAGCAGCAGAGACAACCAGCAACATCAACAATGATTTTGGCTCAGGAATTGCTAGTGAACATACAGTGTAATGGTGGTTCAAGAAGTTTTGCAAAGGAGACAAGAGCCTTGGAGATGAGGAATGTAGTAGTCGGCCCTTGGAAGTTGATAACGACCAATTGAGAGCAGTCATCAAAGCTGATCCTCCTACAACTACATGAGAAATTGCTTAAGAACTCAACATCCACTGTTCTATGGTCACTGGGCATTTGAAGTAAATCGGAAAGGAGAAAAAGCTTGATAAGTGGGTGTCTCATGAGCTGACTGAAAATAAAATCATCATGTTGAAGTGTCATCTTCTCTTATTCTACACAACAGCAAATCATTTCTTGGTTGTATTGTGACGTGTGATGAAGAGTGGATTTTATATAACAAATGGCGATGACTGGCTTAATGATTGGACTGAGAAGAAGCTCCAAAGCACTTCTCAAAAAATGGTCATGATCACTGTTTGGTCTGTTGCCTGTCTGATCCACTACATATTTCTGAATCCTGGTGAAATCTTTACATCTGAGAAGTATGCGTGACAAATTGATGAGATACACTGAAAACTGCAGTGCCTGCAGCCAACATTGGTCAACAGAAAGGGCCCAAATCTTCTCCACAACAATGCTGGACTGCACATTGTACAACCAATGCTTCAAAAGTTGAATGGATTTTGCCTCATCCACCATATTTACCTGAACTCTCACCAATCAAGTACCACTTGTTCTTCAAGCATCTTGACAACTTTTTGCAGGGAAAATTATTCCACAACTAGCTTGAGGCAGAAAATAGTTTCCAAGAGTTCATCAAATCCTGAAGCATGGATTTTTATGCTACAGGCAAAAATGTATTGATTGTAATGGTTCCTATTTTGATTAATAAAGATGTGTTTGAGTCTAGTTATATTAATTTAAAATTCATGGTCTGAAATTGCAGTTACTTTTGTACCAACCTAATATGATCTCATATTTCCTCCTTATAACAGTTATCTGATTTTCTTATGAAGCAGGAAAACATCATGTACCTACACTCAACTTACCTTATAATTCAGGCACCTCTGGAATATTTGGAGAGCTGTGCAAGTACAGACATCTCAGGGTTATATTTGTCAGAGAAAATGAGGAAGATCCCTGAGGAAGATTCACTGGAAAAAGGGTCAAATAACTATGCTTTAGTCATGGGGCGGGTGGAGGGTGTTTGTGACTCAGTTTTGAAAGAGTGAAACAAAATTGGGGGGAATGGAGTTTCCCTATGAATATAAGAGGATTGACCAGTGCTCATCAAGTTGAAAAGGATTGCTACAGGCAATGGCATTTCTGGGTGGTCCAAATGTAGGAGGCAAGGATGTGCTGCTTAGGAATGTCAGGAGCATTTCTGTCCTCCACTCCTCTCAATGCAGATATGGGCTTAATGGCATGGAATTTAGTTTAAGAGCTAACAGATCCTGATATCAAGCAGCATTTCCTTAAAGAAAGCATCAAAGTCATCAGTCACTTGTGATTTCTTTCTGGAATTAAATATCTGTACTTTTGTATACTGTTAAACTTTCTGATCTATTGAGACATGTCTCACATGTACACTGCTGCTTTGTAGTTGTGAGGTGTTTGGTGTTGGGTGTGGAAGACTGTATGAAACCCCATGAACCTAGGGGAATGGAAATTCTAAAAACAGAGCCTGCTAGTCAAGAGTTTGCACAGATATATGATATCTGTGTTGGAGGGAAAGGGCAAATTGATGCTTTATTAGGTTGTCATTGCTCTGGTCATTGCCAGTCTGTGATATGGAATCCATATACCTTGGTACAACAAAGTTAAGGTGTCACGAGCTCAGGCATTAATGACAGAGGTAGGGCTGGCATTTTGAGGACTTTAGCAGTCTCCTAGGTGGGCGGTCTGAAAAGCTCTGAGGGCAGAGGTGAGGCATTCATGTGGCTTTGTGTAACCCTTTCCAGATAAATAACAGTAAGGATTTATAATAATAGCTTTAAAAAAACTTTACACTTTTAATAACTGATTTAAATTCACAGCAAAATTGAGAGGAGAGTACAGAGGTTACCTGTATACCCTCTACTTTCACGCATGCATAGCCTCCACCATTATCCACATCCCCCACCAGAATGATACATATGTTAAAACTGATGAACCTACACTGACAAATATATGATCACCCGAAGTCCAGAGTTTACTTTAAGTTCACTCTTGGTCTTTTACATTCTGTGAGTTTGGACAACTCTTTGGTGACATGTATTCATCATTATAGTATCACACAGAGTATTCTGCTGCTGCTGCTGCTGCTAAGTCATGTCAGTCGTGTCCGGCTCTGTGCGACCCCATTGACGGCAGCCCACCAGGCTCCCGTCCCTGGGATTCTCCAGGCAAGAACACTGGAATGGGTTGCCATTTCCTTCTCCAATGCATAAAAGTGAAAAGTGAAAGTGAAGTCGCTCAGTCACGTCCAACTCTTCGCGATCCCATGGACTGTAGCCTCCCAGACTCCTCTGTCCATGGGATTTCCAGGCAAGAGTACTGGAGTGGGTTGCCATTGCCTTCTCCGACAGAGTATTATAACTGCCCTGTAAACACTCTGGTCTCTGCTAATTCATTCCTCCACTCCCCCATCACCCTCCTTCAGTAATAGCTTTTGAAAGCTTGCTATGTGCCAATAAACACTGCAATACCATTGAGAGGTAGATCTTTTCATTAACTTCATTTTGCAGATGAGAAAACTGAGACACCACGTTGACAGGCTTTCATGTATCTTGAAGTGAAGAGGAGGGAATCTGATGCTTAAATCAGCACTGTTGATTAACACTCTATATTTCCTCTGCAGAGATTATTACAGGGAAGTGTAGATGACCCTGGTAGGTAGGAGGCGAAGAACCAGGGAAAATGACTATTTAGAGCCATCTCAGTTATTTTTTTTTTTTTTTTAATTCTTCAGGCTAGGGTGTCTTTGAGAAACACTGTTCACATTTATTAGAGTTTTTTTTTTTTTTTTTTACTTTACTTTTTCATCATGTAGAATATAGCCTTTAATAGACAAACATTTCACATTTTTGTTTCAAATTGCTATACTTGTTATGAGTATTAAAAACATTTTCTTTAATCATATATTTACAGATGTTATCTAGTATCAAATGAAATTTACAGAAAAATTGGGTAATTTCTTTTGCTGTGATTCTTATATACACCAAGAGAAACATTTATCCCTACTCTGTATGTTTATGTTCTTCATAACATTTCTACTGTTTTACTTATCCACCTTTGGAACAAAGCAATTAAATGATATTTTCCTACATTTTATTGTCAACCAATAATCTATAACCTGATGTATAGTGTTATAATGACTTTATTTGCATCTTTCCTGAGCAGTGAGTTACCTTTATTTACCATAATTATATTTGAAGTGTTCAGAAAGAAATCTGTGTTCTGTACTATCTGCCAAATCTACTTAACTCTCTTTGGAAAAGATAGCTCTCCAAATATGTTGCCATCTCAGATTTTGCTTCTGTGCACTAGACCCTTGCATCAGTTACCAGCTGGACAGTTGTGATTGTAACACTCCCTGTTGTGGACACTATGATGCATTATCCAGATCCCTGTTTAAAATACCTCTTACTCCAGCTATGGAGTGTTTACAGTTGTCAGCCTTCTTCAGGGAGGGCTGGCTAAAGAGAAGCAGCTTACTCAGTCTTTTGTCCCTTCCCTGAGGCGATTTCCTTCCAATGACTGATCAATAAAGGAGTAATGCCTGACCTTCCCACTCAGCTGGGGACAACCCTGAGGTTTATTTCATCTTCAAAATTCCCCATAGTGCTTCTTGGGGCTTCCGTTAAGATTACATTGCTGCCCAGCTTCTCCCTCTTTCCAATGCTATTTCCTTCTTTTCCTTCATCATGAGCCAATTCCAAGGGCACTCAGAGAAATCTCTTGTATGCCAATCTCCGCCTCAGAGTCTCCTTCCCAGGAAACCCAACTTGCAATATTGACAGGTATCTCAAATACAGACGGCTTGCTTAACATGGATTTGGGGAGAGGATGAGGACTTTTTTCTAATTCCTAAACCAGTTAAAGGCACTGTCATCCACTCTGATAACCAAGTTAGAGCTATGGGAATTTCTCTGGATTCTTCATTTTTTAAAAAATTAATTTTGAACTTCTATTTTGTATTGGGGTATAGCTGATTAACAATGTTGTGATTGTTTTAAGTGAACAGTGAAGGCACTCAGCCATATATATATTAATACACGTATCCATTCTCCCCCAGACTCCCCTCCCATCCAGGCTGCCGCATAACATTGAGCAGAGTTCCATGTGTTATACATGTCCTTGCTTGTTATCCATTTTTTTTTTGTGCTTGTCATCTATTTTAAATATAGCACTGTGTACATGTCTACATGTCCATTCCAAACTCCTAACTCTCCTTCCCCATACCTCCCTGGCAAAACCATAAGTTCATTCTCTAAGTCTTGTGGACTCTTCATCCTCCATCACTATTATTTCTTTGGTTGCCAGTCCTGTTAACTTTGCCGAATTCATTTCCAAATACTGTCTTTTCTCTTCCTCCCTCCTACCACTGCTGAGGCTCAAGCCTTTGTTCACTTCTTGCCTGCCTAGGACAGCAGCCTTAGAGCTTACAGAACTGTAGCTCTGTCAGTGTATGCTGTCAGTGTTGCTACACCTCTTCACACGCACTGTTCCCAGACCTGCCAAAGGCTTGGCTATAGCATTCACCTGTTCCTCTTTGCCTGAGGGCTTTCTCTGGCCTTTGGAGACAACTGAGTTTGTGCCATGGGCAGACAGGAAGTGCTGGGGAGTTACACATGCAGAAGAAGCCCTAACCACTGGCAAGGAGGAGTTGATGGATAGATATTCTGATGGGAAACTCTTAGACATATTCTATATGGTCATACAGAGGGCTTCTGTGGATTTGAATTTTAGTTGCCCAGACTTGTAATCTTCTCGATAATATAAACTTCAGTGACACACCAACTGTGTCTTACTTCTTCCCTCCTGTATTAATGTTTCCTGGTCTTGCCTCCCCTAGAAACTGCCTGTGAGAAAGATCTCACCCTAGGCTGGGT
This sequence comes from Dama dama, assembly GCF_033118175.1. Classification (NCBI taxonomy): domain Eukaryota; kingdom Metazoa; phylum Chordata; class Mammalia; order Artiodactyla; family Cervidae; genus Dama; species Dama dama. The sequence continues at coordinate 38,446,547 of NC_083692.1, forward strand.
TGTCCCAGAAGCAGACCCCAAGGTAAAAGTACAGGAAGAATTATCTGAATAAAAGACACAGATGATGATTTCATTGTCTTACAAATTGAGGCAGCTAAAGGTAAAGCCCTAAGTATTTAACATGTCATTCAAAGGGCTTCATGACTTCTAGCAGGTTCTTTGCTGACTGATCAAACTGAGACCTCAAGCTGCCAAGCTTACCTGGTTTGGGCTAAATATAGGATGCATCTGACAGTTCTAAGAATAGTTCAAAGAGAACTTAATTGAGCCAAGAAATAAAGTAACCTCTGTCCTAGGCACACACAAATGTGAGCTTCTTAATGCACTTCAATGACAAATTTTCCCACCTACACTCTATGTTAATGGAATTTGGACTAAAATCTCTTTAATTTTTCATAGCTGAGCATTTCTTCATATTGAAGACTGAAATTTTAGAACCCACAGGAAAACAGGCATTCATTCTTATTTGTACCTTTAACTTGGCCACTAGGGTCCAAATGGAAATAAAACCCAAGGGTAAATTTACTATATCTGAAACCAAGGCAAGGTGGTACCACTAAATGAATGTGTACTGAACACCTACCATATATCATGATGTGAGAAATGCAGGAGAGGTATTGGGGCTAGGTAAAAAGAATTAGAAGAGAAGGGAGGCTACATTTGAATAGATGCTAAATAAATTTAAAAGCTGTAAGTCTCTTCTTAAAGCCTTTCACTAAAATGCTTAATCCTGTACCCACTGTAAGGGTCTCCACTTTATACATGAGACAAATATCTTCAATTGACTAGCTAGTCCTCAGTCACAAACTTAAATATCATTTCCCCAGGGATGACTTTTGGACCCCATAATCTCTTTTCCAGAATGTCTTAGAGTTTTCCTTTTTAGCCATTACAACTTAAAATTGTTCATTTAAGTTCCATTATCATCACTGGACTGCAAGTTCCAGGAGAGTGGGGGACACATCTATATTGTTTACAACCACATTCCTAGTATCTAATGTTTGATACATAGTGGGAGCTCAATAAATACTTGTTCAGCAAATGAATACTCAAATATGACAGATTGAGGAATTGATCTAGAATCTGGCTTTCTATCCATATGTTCTTTATGATGCATACTTTGAGCAGATTAGAGGCAAAAATATTAGTATGACGCATATCTATAAAATTGTTGCTTAGGTACATCTTGATTGGCAATGTTAAAGTGGATGAACTGGGCACTTTGACAAAACCTGTGAGCCTTTGTGTCATTTAAAAAATGCTTTTCTAGCTTCATGGACTGTGTGGACAGAGGAGATTGAGTTAGGAATTCACCCATGTGGAAAACTCAGGACATGGGCTTCTCAGTGATGGATTTCACCCACAAACTAAGTTTATGAACTGCTGTCTAAAATCAGCTACCCAGCTTTTCATTTATTCATTCCTGGCTTAGTCAATGGGAATATTTTATTATTTCCCACATTAGTAGTTAGTGTTATCGCTTGGTCTTTAGGCTGTTCCTTTCACGGCTATGGGCTTCTCTGGTGGCTCAGATGATAAAGAATTTGCCTGTAGTGTGGGAGAGCCAGGTTTGATCCTTGGATCAGGAAGATCCCCTGGAGAAGGGAATGGCTACCCACTCCAGTTTTCTTGCCTGGAAAATTCCATGGACAGAGGAGTCTGCTGGTCTATGAGGTCATGAGGTCACAGAGTCGGACATGACCGAGCAACTTTCACTTCACTTCGTGGCTACAGGATGCCTGCCACAATTCCAGACAGTGCATAGAGACAACATCTGGCCAAAAGCATGTGTTTTTTTTTTTTCTGTATGTCCTTTGATTTTTAATTGGGAAGTAAAACTTTTTTCCTTTAAATATTTTTTTTCAGGGAAAATTTGGCTCAGGTTGGGTACATATGCTCATATTTTAGTGGAAATGTTCTGGCATTTTTAAACTTCTTTATCCACAGTCTTGTCTTGTGGGGTCTGTTTTCTATTAGAGAATAGCCGGAGTGTAGTCCATCAGAGATGTCTCCAACAAGAGCTCTTACTCAGTGGAATAGACAAGCTTAAGTTTTCATTAAAAGGTTTGATTTTAGAGCTGGTTTTCATAAGAGTTGAAGGGAGATTTGATATTTTAAACAATTCAGTGGCTAGCAAAATAATTCCCTGCTCCTGAATGTCTCCCTCTGGTATGCTTTAAGTTTTTTCTAAAAATTAGTTATGTTCATTCCGTCTCCTCCTTTTCAGTTGATGGAGATCCAAAAGCTGCTGTTCTCTGTAAAAGAAAAGTCTGGAAGATCAGCTAGGAGATAAGATGCTCTGTTCTTGTTTCCCACCCTCCGTGTACTTGGGTTACTGGGATTTCCTGAATATATCATGTACTTCTTACCTTGTGCTGTTGTTCCACTCAGACTGCTAAAATCTTACTAATTCTTCACAGAAGAGCTGTCAGAACTGAGCCGAGAAGTCTTTAATGATTGTTCTCTTCCCTCATCATACTTCCTTCTTAATGCTTATTGTCATGTGACACATGTCAATGTAGTTGTGTTGCTGATTTCCTAGTAATCTGTGACCTCAAGGATTTCAAAGTATAATGTTTTACTTATCTTGATACTTCCATGACTGAATGCTGCTTAAAATATATTCTCCTCTTTCCTGTGTCTTACCCTTTATACTATTACTTTACTTATTGAGGGGAGTCTGCTACAGTCTTTAGCCAAAACAAAAGCGATACTATGTTCATTCAGAATCTAGGCTTCAAAAAGTCTTATCGAATTGGCCAAAAGTTTCATTTGCATTTTTTCAGTACCTCTTGAACAAACCTTTTGGCCAACCCAGTATATGTCTCTGCTCTCATTTTCTATCAGATTAGCTTGAGTTTGTTTTCACAATATAGCAGAAGGAGTGGAAGAGGGAGGGAGGAAGGGAGGGAGACCATGTAGAGGAGAACTGAGATTATCCTAGACAAGCTGACAACCTGTTGACTATAAAACAAGTGGAAAAGCCAAACCAGGATTATCAGATATGTCTGTGACCCTATGCACGCCTGTGAGCCTTCAGAAACCAGAAAAAAATCCCCATCCAACCCATAAATGTGAGGAATATAAAATATTATGTTAATTTATTTTGGAGTTGTTTTTATAGAGCAATAACCTAATGACACCGTGCTCAATAATTTATTGCATTGAAACCATCTTTTGTAATTGAATGAGAATTTCCATTCTTGGCAAAGAAAAGTCCTAATGAGAACACGGCCCAGATTCTTCATGGTAAAATTATCATAGTGAACAAGCTGATACAAAATGAGAAAAACAAGTTAGTAAGATAACATTTCCACTTAATTTTAAAAGATTATCTTTAAAGTATTATACCTGATACAAAAACAAGATGAAAAAGTCCAAGTGTAAAATTTAATACTAAGTACTTTCATTCTTGAAAAAAAGATTTTTATGTGCCTCAAGAGAGGACAGTAATAACATTCAAAAGTCAAATTTATTCCAAAAGACTTACAAGCACTCTTTTATTGTTATGCTAATTAAAATTAATTCATAAATAAAATATTAAGTTGAGATGTATGTATTTTGCAAATGTGGTCTATTAAAGAGCACTTAAGTTCATAACTCCTCTCAGTTGGCTGAGTTCTTAATATTGCATGGTTCTCTGCCAGGCTAGGGGGCTTATGCTCATGTTAAAGTAACCGACTCTTGCCAAGAATCCTGACTTAACTTTGTCTTCACACACCTATAAACAAATAATGTTGAAGTCTCAGGGTTTTGTACATAGCAAGGAATCATCAGTAGCCCAGAGCTCACAAATTCAGAACTTTAGATTTTATGTGGCCAGCATCAGAATGCTAATCTGAATTAGTGATGCAAAAGATATTTTCAGACTCCAACTTTCAAAACCTGTTCATGAAGAAAATATTATTATACTTTAATCATAATCTAAACAGATGTAAAAGATCGCACTGTGCCTGGCAAATTCAGTCCTGTGGTACTATAATTAAGATAAGCCACAGAGAAACTCAATAAAGGGACTAGGAGTTGGTTGCACACTCAAATCATTTGCTTCAGGGGCAGGGTAAATGGAAAGTTTAAAAGTACACAGGGTTGCACTACTCATGTTAGAATTAAAGAGGCAAACACTTAAGAGCTGGTTCTACTCAAACCCCTGTGTGTTCAGAGAAGGCATCTTCTTGGGCATAAGACTTGGGACTGGGAAGTTCATTTAGAGATGATTACAACAGGAGGTGACAGTATTGCAAATATTGATTTGATATGGTTCCTTAGGGTCTGGCTTTCCATTGAATGCTAATGAATTCAGTCAGTAATATTTACTGAGTACCAGGTGCATCTGGGTTGTGTGTTGAGTGGAAGAGAACCGGCAAGGGAAGAGCACCACTTTATCCCTGCTCAGAAGTTTACTGTCTTTTTGAAATGGGAGGGGAAACTTGGAGGACATTAAATACTGAACAGCTCTGTGCTTCTTATCTCACATGCATCTTCATAATTAAATAGCTGGCAATTCCCCTGTATTAAATAGCACACATGATGATCAGGGACTCTGAGATCAAGTGTGACTCCAAAACTCATGCTCTTTTCACTACAGAAGAGCTAGAAGAGTAACTTTTGTGACTCTAGTACTGTGTCTGTGAGAAAGTACATATACCCACACATTTATATAGGGGCTTTTCCAGGACAAATTGCCTCCACCAGAAGTACAATATTTTAAGGGCCAGGATACTGGTAGGTGTTTGAGTACAGTTACATCTAATCTCTTTTGGTGGGGAAATAATATGTTTTCTTTAAAAAGAATCTTGCATATCAACTCACAGTATTAGAGATACATGGGAATCAGTTTGGGGGTTGGCAGGTATTTTTTGCAATTGCAACTTTTATGGGGTCAAAAAGTTGGGGCATTGTTAAAGGGTATCTTTGAACTAAGAAACGTTAATGATAAAATATGTAATTTGTTGTTGCTATTCAGTTGCCAAGTCGTGTCCAATTCTTTGCAACCCCATGTACTGCAGCACACCAGGCTTCCCTGTCCTTCACAATCTCCCAGAGTTTGCTCAAACTCATGCCGTTGAATTGGTGATGCCATCCAACCATCTTATCCTCTGTCACCCACTTTTCCTCTTGCCTTTAATCGTTCCCAGCATCAGGGTCTTTTCCAATGAGTTGGTTCTTTGCATCAGGTGGCCAAATTATTAGAGCTTCAGCTTTAGCATCAGTCCTTCAATGAATATTCAAGTTTGATTTCCTTTGATTGTTTTGATCTGCTTGCTGTTGAAGGGACTCTCAAGAGTCTTCTCAGGCACCACAACTCAAAAGCATCAATTCTTCAGCACTCAGTCTTCTTTATGGTCTGACTCTCACATCCATACATGATTACTATACTGATGTTTCTGTTTTTTAATACACTGTCTAGATTTATCATAGCTTTTCTTCCAAGGAGCATGTGTCTTTTATATTAATAAGTAATTGCGTGCATGCTTAGTCACTCAGTTGTGTCCTACTCTTTGCAACCCCATGGACTTCAGCTCACAAGGCTCCTCTGTCCATGAGATTCTCCAGGCAAGAATACTGGATTGTGTTGTCATGCCCTCCTCCAGGGGATCTTCCCAACCCAGGGATCGAACCCAGGTCTCCCGCATCGCAGGCAGATTCTTTACCATCTGAGCCACCAGGGAAGCTCAATATGTAATTAGTGAAGACAGATATTTTAGGCAGAGTATACTCTGATTACCCTCTCAGAAGACATTCCTCAGAAACCATTTTATGGCAAAAATGATTAATAATAAACTTTTTGTTTTATGTAGCTTGTGGCAATTGAAAACTGCATGCGTGGTCTCCTTAAACAAAAATTTTATTCAGAAGTACTTTACAAGCTGTAAAATTAATCAAATAAAAGTGTAAAATTCTGTGGTTTTAAGTATATTCATGCAAATATCACCACAATGTAAGTTCAGAACATTTTCATCATCCCTAAGATACACCCTATACCAGATTTTAAAATCTGTTCTTCAGGTAATGAATATTTGAGTAGTTTTCACTTTTTGGTTGTTATGAATGTTGCTATGAGCATTTGTGCACAAGTTTTTATGTGGACCTATGTCTTCATTTCTCTTGACTATGTACCTAGGAGTAAAATTACTAGCTATATGATAACTCAACTTATTTAAAAAAAAAAACTGCCAAACTATTTCCAAATTGCTGCACAATTTTAAATTACCACTAGCCGTGAATGAGAGTTCAGCTTCTCTGCATCCTCGTTAACACTTGGTAGTGTCTGTCTTTCTGATTTTGGCCATTCATGTACATGTGTGTACATCATTGTGGTTTTAACTTGCATTATCGTAATAACTCATGACATTGAATATCTTTTCCTGGGCATATCATCCATTTGTGTATCTTCTTAGGAGTAATTTCTTCTCAGATCCTTTATTAATTTCTAAATTGGCTTATTTATCTTTTTATTGGTGTGTTATAAAAGTTTTCTCCAGCATTTACTGTTTGTGGATTTTTTGATGATAGTCATTTTGACTGGCGTGAGGTGATATCTCATTGTAGTTTTGATTTGCATTTCACTTATATTTAGTGATATCGAACATCTTTTCATGTACCTCTTGGCCACCTATATGTCTTCATTGGAGAAATATCTGCCCACTGTTTTTTTGGTACAGGGAAGCAAGGAGAGTTCTCATAGGTCCAAAAATATAGACCTATGGAGTAACTTAGGACAAGATAATACTGCACAATGGTATTCTATTAATTATTAGATTAAGCCATACTTTATTCATAGACAAATCAATGCTAAAGAACATGAGATTATTTAGCAGTGTCTTTATAGGTATAATTCTGATGAGTTTGGAAGAACTGCTCCTAATAAAATATTCATTATTCTATAGGAAATTTCATTTCTAGGGTCCTTGTAGATCTAAGAAAACTCTTTGTGTATTCTCTCAAGGCTTTCAATCATGAAAAATGTCTACCCTGACCATAATTCTGCTTTTTAAATATAAGCACTGTTAGTCTGATATACAGAGGATAATCTTAAACATTTTTTAGAACACTCCCAGATCAAATGAACATTCAGTATTACAGCAGCATTTCTCAAAATGGATTGTTAATGTAAAGAATGTTGTTGCAAATGACAAGTCACTGGGTGATAGGATACTCATCTTTACCATACAAATAACTCAGGTTGGAACGTATATTATGAGTGATCGCTATAACATCATTAAAATTTTTGAAGCTGTGATTATTAAATCAAAATGTTGAAATAAGAACTATTATTTCAGTGCATTAAATTACAATTGGGACAGTACATACAATGTCAAATCACTCATATATTGGAAGGAAAGTAATCCAAGAGACTGCATCTAGATGTTGAGTCTTATGTTAGTTTGGGTCATTGTGTGTAGAAGAAATTTATTAGGGAAAATGCTTGTGAAGAATAAAGAGGAGAGAAAGCAGAAGTGGGAAAGGGAAGCCTTCAGACTATGATCCAAGTCTGACATCTATGAAAAGAGAGAGGGAAAGAAAGAGACTTCAGGAGGAAGAACCTCAGACTGAACTGCAGCTCTGAGAAACCTTTGGCTAGGCTTCAACAGACCCTACGATACATTACAAGCTCTTTGGGTTAAAATATGGGAACTTTGAAAATTTTGCTAATCTGTAAAAATCAGCTAAAATTTTGCTAATCTGTAAATGTACATTCAAATGTTCTAGATAGTCTTTCATAGTATTTTTTTCAAATTTTTAATATTTTATATATAATTTGCTTTAAAGAATATCAACAATAGCAAAAAAGGGTAGCAACAGAATAACTGGAATTATTTAATACATGAACCAGACAAAAGTAAAAATACAAGCATGCAGGTAAGATTATTCTCATGCCACTAGTTGTGTGTGTGTGTGTGTGTGTCTATGTGTGCAAGTGTGTATGCATGTGCTCCTACCTCTTATGCATAATTTAATGACCTCTTGCCTTCTTTTATTCCTGCCACTACTGAAATGACTAGTTTCATAGAGGCCAGCTTTGTGCAGGTACAAACTCACCTCTTGTTTCTTATCCTGGGACTTCTGATGCCATTATGGGGGATGCCCACAGACACCTGTCGACTCTCCCAGATGTGCACACCTGTATACACAACTTAGAAGTGGAGGAGAGCTAATGTCTGTGGTTCTGTCTTGAGCAATGGAGGAAGGGATGTGACGGATAAATGTTACCCATTTTGTTCACTGAGTTGATGGTTCTGAAAGTCTCATGGGTTTGCAGACAATCAGTTGTCTGCCGTGGTAATTAACATATCCTCATATTGTCTTCCCCCACTGCTTTGTTTCATTCTCTGTCCTAAAATCCTGCTCCCTGGGATTGTATTAATGTCCTGTACTCAGGTTCTTCTCTCAGACGACCCAGATCAAGTCTTAATGCAAAGACGACGTCATTTAATGGTGGTTTAGTTGCTCAGTTGTGTCTGACTCTTGCGACCCCATGGACTGTAGCCTGTCAGGCTCCTCTGTCCATGGGATTTCCCAGGCAAGAATACTGGAGTAGGTTGCCATTTCCTTCTCCACATTTAATGGTAGTGTAACTAATTTTTATGTAATTTTAACTTATGTAACTATTATCATTTTTATGCTATTTGTGCAATTTTTATAGAAACAGTTGGATATTTATAAAAATATGAAAACATCAATTTGAACATATTGGAACAAGCCTCTTTGAATAAATATTTCTCAGCTGACTAATTTGCCCTGAGGTTTATAAATACTCTGGCTTTCTTTCTGGGGCTTGGTAGGAATGTACTTCTCTGTCATTTTTGAAATTAGGCATGGACAGAAGATTTACTATAACCAATGAAAGTTGGGTGGAAGTAAGAAGGGTCAGGCACAAGTTTTATAGGCCAAGACATAATTTTCCATATTTCTACCTGCTTGCCATCAGAATTGTGACATATTGAGAATATATCTTTTCAACCTGGATTGCAGTGACAATGATCAGCAGATCCTACCTGTTGATCTGTGCTGAACATATAGCATTAGCAAGAAATAAACTTTGTTTTGTAAAACTGTTGAGATTTTTCCAGTTGTTTGCTGTGGTTTACAAGCCAGGATGGGATAGGTTATAACATAGTGTCATGGCATACATGTGTACACACACCCACATATACTACATACTGAGTATTCCTCTAAGGATAAACACAAAATAATTAAAAATAACAATCATGTTATAGCCAATGAAATGAATGAAGTGAGCTTCCCAACCACAAAGTGGAAATCGTAATTGTGCCTAAGGTTCACATGTAACAACTTGTTGAAGATCATACTGCTTGTGAGCCAAAAAGCCAGGATTCAGAACCATATTTCTAACATCTACATCTGTGTTTGTTGGTGTGGATGTAGATTGTTTATGATCCCTGATGGTCTGTCAAGTAGTTCACAGGGATGGTTTTTCTTTTTAATTACTTCTGACACATATTTTATAAATTTTATATTTGAGATTATTAATTGTAATAGTTACATGAATTATACAAAATCCATCTTTTTGATGGGTGTAGCTAATCTTAAATAATAAATTGTACTTGTGTAAAATGGATTGCATTTAAAAACACATTACAAGAGTTCCTTTTTCTCCACACCCTCTGTAGCATTTATAATTTGTAGACTTTTTGATGATGGCCATTCTGACTGATTCAAGGTGATACCTCATTGTAGTTTTAATTTGAATTTCTCTAATTAGGAATGTGGAACATCTTTGCATGTGCCTGTTGGCCATTTGTATATCTTCTTTGAAGAAATGTCTATTTAAGTGTTCTGTTCATTGTTTGATTGGGTTTTTTGAAATTGAGCTGTATGAGTTTGTATATTTTTGAAGTTAATCAGTTGCATTGTTTGCAAATATTTCCTTTCACTCTGTGGGATGTCTTTTCATTTTGCTTATAATTTCCTTTGCTGTGCAAAAGCTTGATCCATCTATCCCACTCTTGGGCATATATACAGGTATATATAATTCAGAAAGACTCATGCACCCCAATGTTCATTGCACTATTTACAATAGCCAAGACAGGGAAGCAACATAAATGGCTATTGACAGAGGGATGGATAAAGAAGATGTGGTATGCATATAAAATGGAATATTACTCAACCATTAAAAAGAATGAAATCATGCCATTTGTAGTAACATGGATAGAGCTAGAGATTATCATACTAAGTGAAGTAAGTGAGATAGAGTAAGACAAATATCCTACAGTATAACTTACACATAGAGTCTAAAAAAATGATACAAATGAATTTATTGACAAAACAGAAATAGACTCAGGAAAAAATCTTATTGTTATCAAAAGGGAGGGATAAATTAGGAGTTTGGGATTATGATATATACACTACTATGGGCTTCCCTGGTGGCTCAGATGGTAAAGAACCTGCCTGCAATGCAGGAGACCAGAGTTTGATCCCTGGGTCAGGAAGATCCCCTGGAGAAGAGAATGGCAACCCACTCCAGTATTCTTGTCTGGAGAATCCCATGGACAGAGGAATCTGGGGACCTACAGTCCATGGGGTCACAAAGAGTCATACACGAGTGAGCAACTAACACACACACACACACACACACACACACATATATATACACTGTGCTGTGCCAGGCTTTAGTCACTCCATCATGCCTGACTCTTTGTGACCCCATGGACTATAGCCCCCCAGATTCCTCTGTCCATGGGATTCTCCAGACAAGAATATTGGAGTGTGTTGCTATACCCTCCTCTAGGGACATATACACTACTATACATAAAATAGATCACCAACAAGTACCTACTGCATAGCACAGGAAATTATATTCAGTATCTTGTAATAACCTATAATAGAAAAGAGTCTATTGTTCACTTGCCAAGTTGAGTCTGACTCTTTGCGACCTCAGGGAATATAGCATGCCAGGGTCCTCTGTCCTGCACTGTCTCCTGGAGTTTGCTCAGGTTCATGTCCACTGAGTCAGTGATGCTCTCTACCATCTCATCCTTTGCTGCACTCTTCTCCTTTTGCCTTCAATCTTTCCCATCATCAGGGTCTTTTCCAGTGAGGGTGCTTTGCATCAGGTGGCCAAAGATGGTCTGGTATTCCCATCTCTTTAAGAACTTCCCCTAGTTTGTTGTGATCCACATAGTCAGAGACTTTAGAGTAATCAATGAAGCAGAAGTAGATGTTTTTATGGATCTCCTTTGCTTTCTCAATGATGCCACAAATGTTGGCAATTTGATCTCTGGTTCCTCTGTCTCTTTGAAACCCAGCTTGTACATCTGTCTGGACATTCTTGGTTCACATACTGCTGAAACCTAGCTTAAAGGATTTTGACTACAACCTTGCTAGCCTGTGAGAAGAGTGCACTTGTCTGATAGTTTGAACATTCTTTGGCATTGCTCTTATTTGGGGTTGAAATGAAAACTGACCTTTTCCAGTCCTGGGACCACTGCTGAGTTTTCCAATTTTGCTGACATATTAAGTGCAACACTTTACCAGCATCATCTCTTAGGATTTTAAATAGCTCAGGTGGAATTCTGTCAACCTCCACTAGCTTTGTTCATAGTAATGCTTCCTAAGTCCCACTTGACTTTGACACTCCAGGATGTTAAGCTCTAGGTGAGTGACCACACCGTTATGGTTGTCTGGGGGCATTATGACCTTTTTTTGTATAGTTCTGTGTATTCTTGCCACCTCTTCTTAATCTCTTCTGTCCTTACTATTTATATCCTTTATTGTGCCCATTATTGCATGAAATGTTCTCTTGGTATCTCCAATTTTCTTTAAGAGATCTCTAGTCTTTCCCATTCTATTCTTTTCCTCTATTTCTTTGCATTGTTCATTGAAGGAGGCTTTCTTACCTTTCCTTGCTATTCTCTTGAATTCTGCATTCAGTTGGGTATATCTTTCCCTATCTCCTTTTCCTTTCACTTCTCTTCTTTCCTCAGCTATTTGTAAAGCCTTCTCAGACAACCACTTTGCCTTCTTAAATTTCTTTTTTCTTTGGGATGGTTTTGGTCACTACTTCCTATACAGTGTTATAAACTTCTGTCCATAGTTCTTCAGGCATTCTGTCTACCAGATCTAATCCTTTGAATCTGTTCATCACCTCCACTATATAATCATAAGGAATTTGATTTATATCATACCTGAATGGCTTAGTGGTTTTCTCTACATTCTTCAACTTAAGCCTGAATTTTGTAATAAGGAGTTCATGATCTGAGCCACCATCAGCTTCAGGTCTTGTTTTTGCTGACTGCATAGAGTTTCTCCATCTTCGACTGCAAACAATATAATCAGTCTGATTTCACCATTTGGTGATGTCCATGTGTAGAGTTGTCTCTTGTTTTGTTGGAAGAGGGTGTTTGCTATGACCAGTATGTTCTCTTGGCAAAACTGTTAGCCTTGGCCCTGCTTCATTCCGTACTCCAAGGCCAAACTTGCCTGTTACTCCAGGTATCTCTTGGCTTCCTACTTTTGCATTCTAGTTCCTTACTATGAAAAGGACATCTTTTTTGGTGTTAGTTATAGAAGGTCTTGTAGGTCTTCATAGAACCAGTCAGCTTCAGCTTCTTTGGCATTAGTGGTTGAGGTGTGGACTTAGAGTACTGTGATGCTGAATGGTTTGCCTTGGAATGAGATCGTTCTGTCATTTTTGAGATTGCACCCAAGTACTGCATTTCGGACTTTTTTGTTGACTGTGAGGGCTACTCAGTCTCTTCTAAGGGAGGCTTTCTCACAGTAGTAGATATAATGATCATCTGAATTAAATTCTCCCATTCCTGTCCATTTTAGTTCACTGATTCCTAAAATGTTGATGTTCACTCTTGCTATCTCCTGTTTGACCACTTCCAACTTACCTTGATTCACGGACCTAACATTCAAGTTCCTATGCAATATTGTTTTTGTACAGCATCAGACTTTACTCTCATCACCAGACACATCCACAACTGAATGTCACTTCTCTTTTGGCCCAGCCACTTCATTCTTTCTGTAGCTATTAGTAATTGCCCTCTGCTCTTTACCAGTAGCATATTGGACATTTACCAACCTGAGTGACTTATCTTCTGGTGTCGTATCTTTTTGCCTTTTCATACTGTTCATGGGGTTTTTGCAGCAAGAGTACTGGAGTGGTTTGCTATTCCCTCCTTTGTCAGAACTCTTCATTATGACCCGTCTGTCTTGGGTGACCCTCATGGCATGGCTTATATCTTTGTTGAGTTATGCAAGCCCCTTTGCCCTGACAAGGATGTTGTCCATGAAATTGTACATATGTGTGTTTGTGTATACATATAAAACTACATACATATATAACTGAATCACTTTGTATGCCTGAACATAATACAGTATTGTAAATCGACTGTATTTCAATAAAAATAAAAAAACACAATTGTGGAGAATACAAGAGATCTGTGAAACTAAAGAGTAATTTCTCCTTACTCTTAGATATAACATTTGCAATTCCACGATAATGTCAAATTAGTTCATAAAGAAGTGGAAGCAAATGAAGTAGTGATAAACTAGGTATAATTACTACAACTCAAAATGATGTTTAATATGTAAATACCATCTAGTACTACAGTGAATATAAAAAAATGACTGTCTACTGGGAAGAGTAATTTAGTTAGTGTGATGATTTTTCCATAAACAACCAAGGAAAGATGAGGAAGAATCTGAATATTGGTTTTATTGGATGGTACCACAGTACAGTCTTATGAAATTGTCATGAAACCCCTAAAGTCTTTATGTGGCTTTCCAGCAAAGCATGGTGACCTCTCTGGCAAATCAAAACATTTTTTTTTTTCAGCAGAAGTATAAAATAATACTTATAGTACAAAATTGATTGTCACTAAGACAGAAAAGGGACCAAACATTAGAAGAATTGTTTAAAACTATAATACTTATAGAAAATACAAATACAATTTTTGCTTTTGATAAGAAGCTTGTAAAACCACCTATAAAGTTGACAAATAAAGCTTGTACAGAAGAGACAAGCTATAGGCACAATTTCTTTACTAAAAAGTCATTTTGGGCATTGCCTTACATCAATGGTGTACAATGAAGAAAAGCAATTACTGTCACTTACATGTTGGCAGATAATTTGCTTTTATTGTTGGACAAAGCCAGTTCCAGCATATGTGTAGCACATGAAGAAAGGCTAGGCACTGCTTTTTGTCTCATTTATCACTAAAACTCATTTTGTAAGCTGTGTTATCAAGGAGAAATCTTTTGAATAATAACTAAGTGAGAAAAAAGATGCCCTGGGATCAATATTGTCAGAATACCACTTGTGAGAACAACAAAGAGTGCCACTGGTGGTGGTTTTATTGCTGAGTTGTGTCCAACTCTTGCGACCCCATGGACAGATAAGCCTGGCAGGCTATAGTCAATGTGATTCTCCAGGCAAGAATACTGGGGTGGGTTGCCATTTCCTTCTCCAAAGAGCACTGCTACATGAGTGAAATTGCAGTTGAATCAAATCTACACATTACTTTACTCATTGGGAACAGTCGTGGGTCAGTATGTTGTGTGATGGATATTCTCTGTTTATTTAGTTATAGTAATGCTCTACCTTTTTGAGCCAGGGTCACAACAAAAATCACATAGTGCACTCAAAATAGGATAATTCATGGATGGTTTATTTATAAAGGAACTATTCATAAATATCTGGTTGAGAACCACAAGGGCTATTGCAGCAGCCCAGGGATTAGTAAAATCCAGTTAACAATATTTTCACTCCTTCATGTAAGTCCAGCCAAATTCATTTAATTTAAATATTGTTGACACAATTTTTTTAGCCAAGAGAACACACTGGTCATAGCAAGCACCCTCTTCCAACAACACAAGAGAAGACTACACGTGGACATCACCAGATGGTCAATACTGAAATCAAATTGATTATATTCTTTGCAGCCAAAGATGGAGAACGCTATACGATCAGCAAAAACAAGGCTGGGAGGTGACTGTGGCTCAGATTATAAAGTCCTTATTGCCAAATTCAGACTTAAATTGGAGAAAGTAGGGAAAACTGGTAGACCATTCAGATATGACCTAAATCAAATCCCTTATGATTATACAGTGAAAGTGACAAATAGATTCAAGGGATTAGATCTGATAGAGTGCCCGAAGAACTCTGGACAGAGGTTCATGACATTGTACAGGAGGCAGTGATCAAGACCATCCCCAAGAAAAAGAAATGCAAAAAGGCAAAATGGTTGTATGATGAGGCCTTACAAATAGCTGAGAAAAGAAGAGAAGAGAAAGGCAAAGGAGAAAAGGAAAGATACGTCCATTTGAATGCAGAATTCTAAAGAATAGCAAGGAGAGATAAGAAAGCCTCCCTCAGTGATCAATGCAAAGAGATAGAGGAAAACAATAGAATAAGAAAGACTAGAGATCTCTTCAAGAAGACTGGAGATGCCAAGGGAAAATTTCATGTAAAGATTGACACATTAAGGACAAGAATGGTATGGACCTAACAGAAGCAGAAGATTTTAAGAAGAGGTGGCAAGAATACCCGTAAGAACTATGCAAAAAAGATCTTCATGACCCAGATAATCACGATGGTGTGATCACTCACCTAGAGCCAGACATCCTGGGATGTGGAGCCAAGTGGGCCTTAGGAAGCATCACTATGAACAAAACTAGTGGAGGTGATAGAATTCCAGTTGAGCTATTTCAAATCCTAAAAGATGATGCTGTGAAAGTGCTGCAATCAATATGCCAGCTAATCTGGAAAACTCAGCAATGGCCACAGGACTGCAATAGGTCAGTTTTCATTCTAATCCCAAAGAAAGGCAATGCCAAGGAATGTTCAAACTACTGCCCAGTTGCACTCATCTCACATGCTAGGAAAACAATGCTCAAAATTCTCCAAGCCAGGCTTCAACAGTATGTGAACTTTGAACTTCAAGATGTTCAAGCTGGATTTAGAAAAGGCAGAGGAACCAGAGATCAAACTGCCAACATCCGCTGGATCATCAAAAACGCAAGAGAGTTCCAGAAAAACATTTGCTTTATTGACTACACCAAAGCCTTTGACTGTGCAGATCACAACAAACTGGAAAATTCTTCAAGAGATGGGAATACCAGACTACCTGACCTGCCTCCTGAGAAATCTGTAGGCAGGCCAAGGAGTAACAGTTAGAACTGGACATGGAAGAACAGACTGGTTCCAAATTGGGAAAGGAGTACATCAAGGCTATATATTGTCACCGTGCTTATTTAACTTATATGCAGAGTATATCATATGAAATGCCAGGCTGGATCAAGCACAAGCTGGAATCAAGATTGCTGGGAGAAATATCAATAACTTCATATAAGCAGATGTGACACCACCCTTATGGCGGAAAGTGAAGAACTAAAGAGCCTCTTGATAAAAGTGAAAGAGGAGAGTGAAAAAGTTGGCTTGAAACTCAACATTCAGAAAACTAAGATCATGGCATCTGGTCCCATCACTTCATGGGAAATAGATGGGGAAACAGTGGAAACAGTGTCAGACTTCATTTTTTGGAGCTCCAAAATCACTGCAGATGGTGACTGCAGCCATGAAATTAAAAGACACTTACTCCTTTGAAGGAAAGTTATGACCAACCTAGACAGCATATTAAAACGCAGAGACATTACTTTACCAACAAAGTTTCCTCTAGTCAAAGCTATGGTTTTTCCAGTAGTCAGGTATGGATGTGAGAGTTGGACTATAAAGAAAGCTAAGCACTGAAGAATTGGTGCTTTTGAACTGTGGTGTTGGAGAAGACTCTTGAGAGTCCCTTGGACTGCAAGGAGTTCCAACCAGTCCATCCTAAAGGAGATCAGTCCTGAATATTCATTGGAAGAACTTATGCTGAAGCTGAAGCTCCAATACTTTGGCCACCTGATTCAAAGAACTGACTCATTTGAAAAGACCCTGATGCTGGGAAAGATTGAAGGCAGGAGAAGGGTACGACAGAGGATGAGATTTTTGGATGGCATCACTTTTGACGCAGTATACATGAGTTTGAGTAGGCTCTGGCCATTGGTGATGGACAGGGAAGCCTGGCATCTCAGTCCATGGGGTTGCATAGAGTTGGACATGACTGAGCAACTGAACTGATTGTTGACACAGAGCTAAGGAATTTCTCAGATGTGTGTATCAGACTCCTCTTGTGTGAGGTCTCATATCATCTCTCCCCCACTTGATCCTGGCTATGTCCATGGCCAAGAATTTCATGCCTACTGTGATTTGCTTTGCAGCAGCATCACCTCTCCCCATGTTTGCCCTGAGTCTCTTACTTCCTGCCTGGATCTTTTTTAATTTAATTAAAATTTTTTTGGTTTTTTTTTTTTGGCTGTGCTGTGCAGCATGCAGGACCTTAATTCCCCAACCAGGGATCAAACTGGTACCTTCTACAATGGAAGTGTGAAGTCCTAACCACCGGGCCACCAGGGATCTTCTGATATTATTCAGTGTGAGACCTTGAGAGTCCACTGGGCATTCTCATCTTCAGCTATGAAGTTGGGAGGAGTTAATGCCTTAAGGAGCAAATCTCAGCCAAGCAAAGTTGAAAGTCAATAAATGCCTTCCAACCCTGGGAAAGCTGTTCTGAGATGTACTCCACATACTCTTCAGATGGTTACCATGATATTTAACATCAACCATCTATATCAGTAACCACCCACTTACATCAGTAAGTCCACTCAATAATTCATCCTTGTATTGACTTCCTTTCCTTCTCTATTTCAATGTAGATAATACCCAAAAGGTATAATATCAGTAATTTCCTTCAAGAAAGAAACACTTCCTGACCCCCGTGCTATTAGGGGCTTAAATTTTAGACAGTAGCATCTTTGAGGGGGCAGGCCATATTAGAAATTTTGAAGGCACAATTATCCCCCTCCAGGTTCAGACTTCCACACATAAAACTGATGTATAGTTAGTTATTTTTAGCAATATTTTACTTTGAGTGAGGGCTCCAACCCTGGGTGGGGTGGTCTCTGCATATATCCATGTGGTGTGCTCCATGGGGTCATGGAGTGTAGACTGCCAGGCTCCTCTGTCCATGGGTGTTTTTCAGGCAGGAATATTGGAATGGGCTGCCGTTTTCTCCTCCAGGGGATCTTCCTGACACAGAGATCAAACTTGAGTTTCCGGTGTCTCCTGCATTGGCAGGCAGAGTCTTGACTGCTGAGCTCCCTGGGAAGCCCCTGTATATCCACGTCATGCTGAGTATTTATAATGTGACTGAAGATACAGTGATTCATTTAATGTTTATTTATCATTTTCAGGTTCTCTGAGACAGCAGTACCTAATTAAAAAGTGTTCCTGAACTCAGTGCTGCAAAACTGAAGTTGGAGTTAGTGTCCTAGCACTTCTTGGAGTTATGTTAACAAGCTCTGAAATTCTGTCTGAAGTTCTCCCTCTAGATGGCCTATTTCTCTTGTTTTCTAGTAGCTTGTGGAATTTTATATCTAACCTTAAACAATGTTGTTTCAATCTGGATAATCTTCCTATCAAAACCTTCAGTTGATGGAAAAATCTTTTCTAGCATTTTTAATAACGTTTTCCTCTTTTGCTTATCTTTTAACTGAACTTCTCTTATCTGAAGGCATAATCTTAAAGATTCAGCACTCATGCTTTCTTCGTCTTATGCTTTCCATGCTTTAGATGTAGATACTGAGATATTCTTTGAAATGCAATTTAAAAAGGTAATATCCTTACACTCACTTCCTTTGGAGGAGATGTATTTTAGGTGGGAAATAGAAAGACTTTAAAAGATCAGATATTTTATTTGATTCATTTGACACGTATCTTATTTGAAACATAACTGTTTTGTTTGTTTCCTTGTCTGCTTTACATCTGATAGTCTTAATGGATGGGTTTAATGTGTTCTTTTATGTGGTCATTTATGGTGTATTTAGACATTTCTAACAACTTAGTTTGTATTATCTTTATCTATTTTCGTTTTTTTCCTTCCTTGCCTCCTCTTGGCTTGACAAAAGTATATTTCTTCCCCCTCCCTGAGTTAAATTATAAACAGACATTTAAAGTTTATATTTTATTAAAAAAATAAATAAATAAAGTTTATATTTTATTAATAACGTATATAATTAAACAGTGTGTCCTTAGTGTGCTGGGGTGTTCTCCTTGGGAGGAGATGAAAGATACCAAAGTCACATTTTCTGTTGTTTTTTTTTTTTCTATTGATGTTTATATACTTAGTGCTACTTTTGAAATGAAATTTTGGCTATTAGTTATATTGCTGATATTTTACTCAGTTTTCTCTTCACCATTTGCTTTGCATTCCATCCCTTCCTGTCTTCTTGCTGTGACAGTTATTTAATAGCATCTATCATTCACAGACCCCTCTTGAAATAAAAAGCTTAGTCCTTTTGTATTTGTAAAAACCCAGTTCCCTTACTCTTGAGTAGTAATCTGGTAGGTTTAAACATCTTCACATTTTATATTTTCCCACAGAATTTTGAGAATTTTAGTCTGTTTTCACCTGTCAATTTCTTTTGTTGATGAGATTTCTTCTGTTTATCTGTGAGATAGATAAGACAGAATATGCACAAAAGAATAGCAACTAGATTAAGATAATTACAGACTAATGAAGTCTATAATTTTTCAGGATGGAGATTTATTTTTATTAATTTTAATTAGATCTTGGTTCAAACTTCTCTAGAAATTAAGAAAAACACATGTATTCAAATAGAAATTGCATCAGATTATTTTTGACTCTCTCTTCAATTCTTACATCCTGGAACTTCTGTTAGGCCTGTGTTGGGGCTCTTCTGTGTTCCTAGTTCTCTTTCACATATTTTCTGTATTATTTCTGGGCTGCTCTCCAGGTGATTTCTCCAGGATTAATTCTTTGTTCAACTGTCTTATGTCACGAGTTTATCTCACATACGTATCACTTTAAGATAGACTCATGGAGACCTGTGAAGGGAATTTCTCAGACAAGACTATAAATTAATTAAAAAAATCATTATCTATCAGAAAACGTTCCCCAGTTTAAGCTGAATGATACCAGTATAAAGTAGATGTGCTCAGTGTTGAAATAATATTCTCTTACAATTGTAGTTTTGTATGTTTATTTTATTTGTTAAATGTTTATTTATTTATTTGGCTCCATCTTAGTTGTGGCTCATGAGATCTTTGTTGTGGTGCCTGGGTTTAGTTGCCTCACAGCAGGTGGGATCTTGGTTCTCCAACCAGGGATTGAACCTGGACCCCGGCAATGGAAGACAGATGCTTAACCACTGAGCCACCAGGGCAGTCCCTACAATTGTAATTGTGTCTGTGTGTTGTAATTTTAAAACCTTGCTAAAAGATGTCTAAGCTTTGGTGTTTTAATTTTACTTAGAATTTGGAGAACACTTTTTTAACAACAAAAAGTTTGAGTCTAGTTGATTTACTGGTTAGAATGGCCACCATCAAAAAATCCACAAAAAATAAGGGCTAGAGAGGATGTGGAGAAAAAGAAACCATTCTACCCTGTTGGTGGGAATATAAATTGGTCCAGCAGTCTGGAGAACAGCATGAAGCTTCCTTAAAATACTTAAAGAGCTACCATTTGATCCAACAAACCCACTCCTGGACATATATCCACAAAAAATCATAATTCAAAAAGGTACATGGACCCCAGTATTTATTGCAGCTCTGTTTTCAATAGTCAAGACATGGAGAACACTTTATATAACATATGAAGATTTTCATCTCAGGAAAGTTTTATTCATTTATATTATTTTGCTAATGCTCTTGTCTCATTATTCCTGAAGATGTGTAATTATAGAAATGGGGAGGGATTTCCCTGGTAGTCCAGTGGTTAGGACTCCATGCTGGCACTGCAGGGGGCACAGGTTCAATCCCTGGTCGGGGAACGAAGAACCCACATGCTTCGCAGTGCAGCCTGTGTGTGTGTGTGTGTGTGTGTATATATAGGTAGATATATGTACATACATGAAATGGAGAAGAACAGGTATTGATACTTTCACCATTTACTTTGACTTGCTTCCTCTGCAATCAAAGAGAATTTACCAAGGGTGTTTTCTGTGCCACTAATTGTTATCTGAGTTTGAATGCTATTCTGTTCTCCTTCCATTATGGTTTCAAATTATTTTACTACATTTTCATTTTTTTCTTTCAGTTGTTTTTTCCCATGTTACTTGTTGAATTGCTTGTGACATTTTGTTTATATTCCTTAGGGACCACATTTTCATGCATTTTAGTGAGAATGATGAGACATTTTGCTTAAAACAATTTTCTAAGTTTTATAGAAAGTAATTTTTAGGTTATTTGTTCATCTTGAGTTTATAATGTCATTTTTTTAAAGTATACTTTTCACTGGTAAGACAGAAGAAAGCCAATATGAGACCTTTCTGGACTACAGATATGTTTAAATGTGTTGTGTGTATTATACCTGTTCAAATGCCCTTTTCAGGGCTACAGCTGGAAGGGAGCAGTCTTGCTTTCTGCTGGTAGCAACATGGAGGCTGGGCTGGAAAGACTAGAGAGTAGATGCTAATAGACCAATCTGAAGATGTTGAAGTCTAAATTATTACAGAGGTTGGGGGATATATTGGAAAGATGCGATAGACTAAAACAATACTGTCCTCCTCTGACTCACCTATTTGCCATTTTCAAAGGTGATTGTCTGTAAGGTTTCTAGCTTGGAAAATTGAGGCAACAATGTTGTTAATGGAAATAGAGCCACAAGAATAGGTGGCTGCTTTCCTAGTTTGTTTCTGCAGCATCACTATGAGATGCCCTTCTTCCCAGTTGAGACTTTTAGAGAATCACTGGAGTGAAGTCAGAAAGAGAAAAACAAGTATTGTATGTTAATACATACATATGGAATCTAGAAAAATGGTACTGATGAACCTATTTGCAGAGGAGGAATAGAGATGCAGATGTAAACAGACTTGTGGATACAGAGGCAGGGAAAGGAAAGGGTGGGTGAATTGAAAGAGGAGCACTGATATATATATATATACACGCAACCATGTGTTACATTGATAGCTAGTAGGAAGCTGCTATATAGCACAGGGAGCTCAGCTCAGTGCTCTGTGATAACCCAGGGGGGTGGGCTGGGGGAGCTGGGGGAGCTGGGGGAGAGGCTCAAGAGGGAAGGGTCTATGCATACATACGGCCGATTCATATTGTCACACAGCAGAAACTAGCACAACATTGTAAAGCAATTATACTTGAATGACAAAAAAACTAAAACCAGACTGGAATTGGAAAAAAAAAGTCACTGGAAGGATGAGACAAATAAAGAGAGGGAAGATTGGGAGCCCAACATGAGGTAGATTTGGGCTAGGGAACTAGTCCAATTTAGGCCTGGGTATTTTAGAGTTATTTGATTCTCGATACAGTATATGTCTTGATTATAGGAAAATTACTGTCTCTGGAGTTAGAACAAATTAAGTTTGGGGCCAAAGGCAGTTCATAATTGTGCTACAAAAGATTGGTTGTGGACACCAAGGACACTGCTGGTTTGGAGACATACTGGTAAACTGTGAAAATGATGAAATTGAATACATGCTCTAAACTGCATACAGTTCTTGGTAGGCTGTGCTGAGAACATCAGTGCAGACTTGCTGATGATTTCAGAGGAAACTGATTATTCTGCAAATAGAAGATTAATTTAGGAAAGGTGGCAATCTGGAAAGTGATCTCTCAGTCCTTTATAATTTTTATAGTAAGATGAATGAGGAATGAAAGTTGTGGCCAATCTATCTCAGGAAGTGGGTCACAGACCTTGGCTAGGAAGGCACCTCTACAGTTCCAAATCTGAGCACATCTTCAGAGACGCAAGCCTGGGTTAGCCAATAGGGAGGCTGCTGCATGTGTTGGAAAATCATGAGATATCCCCAAAGCAGACGATTTCCACTTTTAGTAAGCCCAATGAAATAACCTCTGGCCAAGGGAGGATGCTGACTTCAAATAATGAATATTTAGGGCCAATCACATCTACCTCTACTTTTTCACATCAGTTCATAAGCACTTATTCAGCATCTTAGTATCATAGAACAGAACAGGGTTTTGTCTTAATTAATATAAAGCATTTAATCACTCATAAAAATGTCTAAATGTCATCCTAAGATTTTCACTTACATATCAGAGGGCTGAAGAGATCTCACTTTATGAAATAACATCTGTCATAAATAAGGAGATATATAACTGGGCAGTAGAAGAGATATAAATTGATTCATTTGGAACATGATAGATGGAGCTACATGTAATAATGTTTTAGCTGAAGGTTCTGTTACAAAATTGAGGAGAGACCCTGGTGATTTCCTAATAAACAAAACCAAACCAACAAAATAGCATGATGCTGCTCAGAGCAGAGATAATGAGAAACCAATGGAGAAAACTGAAATTTTCAAGTCACTCAATAGTGTTCTGGTGACCAGAGCGGATAAGGGTTTGGCTCATTACTGTGTAAGCCTCAGTAGCACACGGGAATTCAGGAAGGACTAGCAAAAGAGCATAAGTGCAGGATTCTGAGCAACTAATGGAGGAGGAAGGTAAAGATGATGCTGTGGAAAAGATAATACAATGCACATTCTATAGTAGCAAAGGGAAAACTCTTGGGGATTCAGAGTTAAAAGCCATTTGGTGAAGGTTAGCAGAAAGATGAACAGCCCAGGGAGACCATTTGGCTCTGACCCTCTCAAGGGCACATCAGGCTTGGTGGCCACAAGGTTACTATGATGAAGGTAGGTAGGCTGGGCAAGGGATCAAAAACCAAGGGCAGAGGGGCTGGGTGATGAATGGAACTGAATAATGAAACAGAATTGCCTATAACTTAAGCTACCCTACAAATGTGTCAGTTGAGTCCTTTAGACAACAGAGGCAGAGTTGAGGGGAAAAATATATTGGCCAGTAATACTCATAAGAGGAAAAGGAAGGTGACAGGTTTGGAGAGAGGGGGTCATTGAAGTTTCTACCAACCAGATTGTGAGCTCCTGAGTAAAGGTTGCCCATGGGCTTCCCTGGTGGCTCAGAGGTTAAAGCGTCTGCCTGCAATGCGGGAGACCTGGGTTTGATTCCTGGGTTGGGAAGATCCCCTGGAGAAGGAAATGGCAATCCACTCCAGTATTCTTGCCTGGAGAATCCCATGGGTGGAGGAGCCTGGTGGGTTACAGCCCACGGGGTCGCAGAGAGCTGGACACGACTAAGCGACTTCACTTTCTTTCACTTTCACTTTCTATTGGGTATAAATGGTAAGTCTTTGTAGTAATTTGCTGGACTACCTTTAAGAGCATGTTGTGGTTGTTCTCAGTCATGTCTGACTCTCTGTGACCCCATGGACTATAGCCCCCTAGGCTTCTCTGTCCATGGAATTTTTCAGGCTAGAATACTGAAATGGGTTGCCACTTCCTACTCCAGGGGATCTTCCCAACCCAGGGATCAAACCCATGTCTCTTGCATCTCCTGCACTGGCAGGCAGATTCTTTACCCCTAGTGCCACCTGGAAAGCTCCTTTAAGAGAGTGATCTCAGCTCAAAAATGAGGCAGATATGAAGGGGTTATCAGCTAGCCACACTTCCTACATCTGGGCATGTTCCTGGAAAGAGATCTGAACAGCACAATTGCACTTCACCTCTTGTGCCACAGAGTTACTCCTCTTTTTGGCAGGGAGCAGCTGATCCAGGATTTCAGTGAACCACTTACATTGAAGAAAAACTTAAAAGGAAGTTGGTGGGATGTAATACAGTTGATGTGTTTGGGCTCAGGGCTGCAACTGGACCTTACTGTCTTGCTTCTCCAACAAACATCCTAAATTATCTTTACCTTGTTATTACCTCTTTTGGTGTATCTAGTTTATCTCCTGGTATGAGCAAACTTTCATTCCTGAGGAGCTTATGCCCTCGGTAACAATATTCTTCCCAGGCTGAGTTACTGGATTCATCCATTTGCTGTCACATTTAGGTAACTGTTATGAACCGAATGTGTCCCCCCAAAATTCATGGTGAAGCCTAACCTCCATGTGATGAAGTGAGCCCTTTGGAAGGTAAAAAGGTCATCAGTGTGGAGCCTTGTGATGGGATTAGTGCTTTTATAAGAAGAGATATCAGAGAACTTGCTCTCTCTCTGAGGACACAGCAAGAAGGAAGCTGTCTACAAGCGAGGAAGAGGAATCTCCACCAGGAACCAGTCAGTCAGTGATGAATTCAGACTTCCCAGCCTCCAGAACTATAAGAAATAAATGTCTATTGTTTAAGCCACCCAGTTAATGGTATTATGGTATAGCAACCCAAACTGACTAAGACACGGAAATACTAAGAGGTACCTAAATGGATCACCGGAGTTCCATACAGATTCCTCCCTGCCTCTATTGAGTAAAAGAAACATTAAAAATTATTTATCTTTTAATTAATTAATTAATTTTTATGGAAGGCCATTATTTGTTATCTGCCTTAAATATAGTAATGTGTACATGTCAGTTCCAAGCTCCCTATCTATCTCACACTTCCCTCCTGGTAACCATAAATCCATTCTCTAAGTCTGCAACTCTGTTTTGTAAATACATTCATGTGTATCATTTTTTTTAAGATTTTGCATATAAGCGA
The DNA here is from genome assembly GCF_033118175.1 of Dama dama. Taxonomy (NCBI): domain Eukaryota; kingdom Metazoa; phylum Chordata; class Mammalia; order Artiodactyla; family Cervidae; genus Dama; species Dama dama. The sequence continues at coordinate 38,472,107 of NC_083692.1, forward strand.
TATGATATTTGTCTTCTCTGTCTGATTTACTTCACTGAGTATGATAATCTCCAGATCCATCCATCTTGCTGCAAATGGCATTATTTCATTCTCTTTAATGACTGAGTAATATTGCATTATATCTGTATCTATATATATATATGTGTGTATACACCCCCCCCCCACCCCCACATCTTTATCCACTCATCTGTCAATGGACGTTTAGGTTGCTTCCATGTGTTGGTTACTGTTCACATACTGTGATGAACATTGGGGTACATGTATACTTTCAACCCATGTTTTCCTCTGGATAAATGCCCAAGAGTGGGATTGCTGGATCATATGGTAGTTCTGTTTTCAGTTTTTCAAGGAACCTCCGTACTGTTCTCAATAGTGGCTGCACCAATTTACATTCCTACCAACAGTGTAGGAGGGTTTCCTTTTCTCTACACTCTCTCCAGCATTTATTGTTTGCAGATAAAAGCAACATTATCTCATTCTGTTGATCAGGATCAACTAATCCTACCAAGAAGGAGACACCCTTTCTTACCTGCTCATCCATGAACATAAAAAGGCCAAAGTGTTCAGGTATTAGTTATATATTATAATGTGATGGGATTCTTGCTGAGCTCTCTGGCAAGAGTGCATTGTCTTTGATGAACAGAAACTCTAGTCTCGCCAAATTGGGAATTATGAAGATGAAAAGCACAAAGTCCTCTAGTGGGGCACTGGAATCATTAAAAGCAGAGCCATTTCTGCTTTCACCCTTTAGATCCAAAGACTTATATAAGCTTTCTATTGGGGATACAGTGCCAAAAAGAGGCTTGGCATTCTCTCTGAAGGTTGCCTCTGAGCCTGGTGCTTCACATTCAGCAGACCATTTCAATATTTTGTCAGGCCATGAGATCTGGGTTGACACAGGAGTGATAAGATCAATGGATCCTATGAACATGGGCCCACTCTGATACTTCTTCTGCTGTGAAGTATGCCTATTGCCTGGATGCTTTGTTGTGTGAGATTCCATGACTGTGAATCAAGTACACTGTATATCCATGGTGCTGGCTGAGGCTCTGTGGACTGGAAGGACAGATTCATAAGGAATAAATATCTCTTCTTATGAGAAGGAATCAATAACCTTTTCTAGGATGGCAGTGATTCTCTGTTGTCAACTTGTTACCAGGTGTCCAATTGGTCTCCTTAAGGAATGGTGTCATATTAAGGGCTCAGCTTTATTTTACTGGCAGTTTGAACATCAGAGCTGCAGAGATGATATGACCCTTGATAATCAATGGGTCTAAGAATATCTTCTTTCTCAGCCACCATGGTCATTTCATTTACATTCCCATTATTCTAGCCTTGGGTAGCTGTTGAAAAAGATAACTGATATCAACTTGCTGTTTTATTTTATCTGATTGTTTAGTGTCTCTTCTAAGGTGAATGCTTCATGGGAGCCATAAGTATGTTATATGAAAATTTTACATTTTGTGCCCATTCCTGCATGTCTATCTACATGCGTCTGTTCTAGTCTTACTTTTCTTTGATCTTATTCTTTTTCTTACATATATAATCACTTTAGGCCACTTCTTCTTTCACATGTAATAGATGCCATGTGTACTCTTCAAAGCTTTCCTGTTTGGGAGGATTTTCTATTTCCACTATCTAGGTCATCCCTGAGTGAGATACCTATCTCTTTTGGATGGTATTCATATACGAACGAATCCATCCATGAGTCAAGTTTAGGATTTTCCCTCCTTCTTTAACTTGATACCATCTATTTGAGAACTGCTGGAGGAATACTGGTACAATAGTGGTGGGTGACATGGAGATCGGGGCTATGTACTCATGCATGTACCCTAGTTCTGCATGTGCTTTGTCCAAAATGTGCCATTTCTGCATTATTATGTATTGCTACTTAGGATACTAGCTTTTATGACTTGGAGACTCCAGTTCTTTATGAACACTTTGGATTCACGGGCACTTGGTGTCCCATGGTCAGGCACTCATTTATATAAAATCTGGGGAGTATGTCAAGAGATGTTTGTCAAAAGATGTATAATTCTTTGCTGCATATGGCTTATCCTTGCTCTAGAATCCTCAGAGCCTCTGTTGCAAATGTATATGGTGTCTATTCCATGTAAATGCAAGCTGTGTGTGGCCTTCTTTCTTAATTGATAGAAAATAATGTTTTCAAATCAGTAGCTAAATATCATGTAACTGCTCTAGCAGTGACTGCATGACCAACATGGGAATATTAATTGAATTGGCAGAAGTCTGTATCATTACCTGGGATTCATCTGTGTCCACTGGTGTCTTCAGGAGACATATGAGGAAATAAAATGGAGATATGACAAGAACCACAACCATGCATGCTTTACCTTTTAAATTCTGACACTAATCTTTTTCATTCCCTGTGCTGCTCCTGCATGTGTGCTCAATTGTGTCTGACTCTTTGTGACCCCATGGACTATAGCCCATTAGGCTCCTCTGTCCATGGAATTTCCCAGACAAGAATTCTGTAGTGGGTCACCATTTCCTACTCCATGGGGTCTTCCCGACCCAGGGTTTGAACTCGCATCTCTTGCATCTGATGCATTGGCAGGCAGATACTTTACCAGTGTACCACCTGGGATGCCCCTATTGCCATGAAATGTGGTATTTTTCTTGATATTGGCCAGGAAGTTGGGAGGCATTTCAGAAGCTACCATTTGGCTTGTGGGGAGCAGGTATAATAGTGGGAAGGACCAAAGACCAATGTGAAAGTTACCTCAACTGCCACGTGTATCAATTTCAGTTACACTGCAGGTAACTATGGAAATGCCTACCAAGTAAGTCCATGGATCCAGTAAATTTATCATAAGCTGAATTTTGGCCAAAACTCCACTTATTGCCTTTCTCCTTTAATGTCCCTATTCTATCTGGGAACCATGACAGTGCTTTAGGTCTTTGGGTATCAAAGACATTTTGACATCCACAGGACACAGAATCTGAGCTGTCAGAGTATTCTCTTTTCCACAGTGTGTAATTACCTGAGTTATTGACATTGGTCTCTTTAGGAAGAGACTAGGGGAGTTATTTCAGTATATACTTGTAGTGATTATCAAGGTCCATTGTCCTGGTGATCTGGCCACTACTTTAGTCATTAGCATATGGGTCTGAAATCCTTGCTTAAGTCTGGGAATTTGGCAAGGGACTTTAAACTTCTATTAGGGTGATCATTCTTAGCTTTCTAATCATTCATTCTTTCTTTCTTTGAATATATATTTTTTTCAAGCAGTACTCTCATTGGCTGCTCATCCATTTTTCCTTTATGCAAGTTTATCTTATTAGCCGTTTCCACAGCCTTCTATGGGTCTGGTCAAGCTCCCTTGGCTGTCACTATGAGATTGCTTATTGTTGTGATAATTGAAACCCCCTGGCTTCTGGAGGTTAAGTGAGCTGTCAATTGGCCTGCACTGCTTTGGGGCCCCTTCTCTCCCATTGTTAAGTCTAAGCTAAGCTCTGTGACAGTCTCTCAAACTGTCATCCCTGGCTGGACTTCTGTGTGAGGCAGGTGTCTCCTACTAGCCCACTGCTGATGGTCTTGGTGAATGATATGCTCTCTTAGTCTTCTCAAGTAACATAGTTTTCTTTTACGGCTTTTGGCCTCAAATAATATGTTCATTTCAGTGTTGTCTGCTTACCTGAGCTTTCTACTTCTTCATTTTATGTTTATTTTTATTGTGATAAGGACACTTGACATGAGATCTACCCTCTTAACAAATTCTTACATGTGCATACTATATTGTTAACTATAGGCACAGCATGGTACAGCAGAACTGAGCCTTTTTCTTTTCTTCACGATCTGCATTGGGAACTCAGCCACTGCAACTTGACTCACTATGAATCATCATATTCTCCAAGGTGACACTCTAACAGTGATTTGTACCATCCCTTGGGGTTCTTGTCAAGGTGTAAATCTCCTATCCTGAGAGAGTTGTCCCTGAGTCAATAAACTCTTTCTTATCCAGGCTTATGTTCCAGCCTCTTTGATCAACCTTTCTTAAAATATAAGCCGACTTATTTCCTTGGCCCCTGTCAGTATAATTTGGTTAGTTCTTGCAGTTCTTTGAAGATATCAGTCCTTTCTTTCCTTATCAGGTCCTGCCCATCTCCTGCGGTGTTAACTTACTCTGAGTTATTGATCTTACTGCTAGGACGGGAAGTGACAGACTCAGAGAGGGCCATCTGCTGCCCTTTCAGTAACAGCTCTCTGTCGTGTCCTTACTCATGAAGGAATTACTAGCTCTTGATAAGCAGGGACACCTCTGCAAGTTCTGAGAGCACCGAGAACTATGGTGAGCCAAAACTTTCAGGTTCAGGCATCTAACTGTCCTCATCACTTATGTCCCAGGCCTTCCCAATAGACCTGCTTCTTGGCCATTCAGTCAGTCTTAAAGCTCTATGACTTGTATTGTTAAATCCTGTTTTCCTTTTCTTCAGGCAAATACCCAGAAGTGGAACTTCTGGATCATAAGGTAGTTCTATTTTAGTTTTTTGAGGAAACTCCGTACTATTTTCCGTAGTGGCTGCACAAATTTACATTCTTACCAACAGTTCATAAGAGTTCCCTTTGCTCCATATCTTTGCCAGTATTTGTTGCTTTTTGACTTTTTTAAGACAACCATTCTAAGTGTGAGGTGGTATCTCATCATGATTTTGATTTGCATTTCCCTGATGATTAGTGATTTTGAACATCTTTTCACATACCTGTTGGACATCAGTATGTCTTCTTTGGAAAAATGTCTATTCACATCCTCTGTTCATTTTAGAAACTGGGTTGTTGTTTTCTTGCTATTGAGTTGTTTGAATTTCCTATATACTTTGGATATTAACTTCTTATGAGAAACACTTTTGCAAAATTTTCTCCCATTTTGCGTCTTTCTCTTCATTCTATTTATTGTTTCCTGTGCTATGCAGAAGCTTTTAGTTTGATGCAATTCCATTTGTCTATTTTTGCTTTTGTTTCTCATGCTTTTGTTGCCATATCCAAAAAATCGTTGCCAAAACCAATTTCAAGAAGATTTTTCTCTATTTTCTTCCAGTGATTTTTATGGTTTTAAGCCATACATTTAGTCTCTAACCTACTTTGAGGTGATTTTTGTATATGGAGTGATATGAGTCCAGTTCAGTATTCTGTATGTGAAAAATAAGTTTTCCCAAAACCATTAATAAAGAGACTGTCCTTCCCTGATGTGTGTTCTTGGTACTTTTGTCAAAGATCAGTTGTCCATCAATGTGTGGATTTATTTTTGGGGTTTTTTTTTTTTTTTTTGGGTTTGCCACTCTCTTTCTTTGGTCTATGTGTCTGTTCTTTTCTCCAGGATCATGCTGTTTTAACAACTGTAGCTTTGTTGTACACATTGAAAACAGGTAATGTAATGCATCCAACTTTTTAAACATTTGTTTAAGATTGCTTGGGCTACTGGTAGCCTCTTGTGGTTCCATATTAATTTTAGGGTTGCTTTTTTTCTACTTCTGTGAAAAGTGTCATTGGAATTTTGACAGGGATTACATTTAATCTGCAGATTACTTTAAGCAGTATGGACATTTTAACAGTATTAAGCACAGGGAAGCCTGGCATGCTGCAGTCCATGGGGTTGCAGAGTCAGACACGACTGAATGACTGAACAACAATAATTCCTCCAATCCATGAACCTGGAATATCTTTTTATTTATTTGTGTCTTCAATTTCCTTTACCAGTGTTACACAGCTTTAAGTATATAGATCATTCACTACCTTGGTTCAATATGTTCCTAAGATTTTTTTTTTTTTTGATGCTATTATAAGTTGTATTCTTTAGTTTTTGGGGTAGTTTGATATTAGTTTATAGAGAAGCAGCTGATTTTTATATGTTGATTTTATATTTTCATTAAGATAGAATTAACATATAGCATTAAAATAATTTTAAGATTATAAATTAATGCTTTGATATATATGTGTATTGTGAAATGATCATAAGAGTAAGCTTACACAAGTTACAAATTCTTTTTCTTGTGATAAAGGCTTTTAAGATTTAGTCTCTTTAGTTCAGTTCAGTCGCTCAGTTGTGTCCGACTCTTTGCAACCCCATGGACTGCAGCACGCCAGGCTTCCCTGTCCATCATCACTCCCGGAGCCTGCTCAAACTTGTGTCCATTGAATTGGTGATGACATCCATCCATCTCATCCTCTGTTATCCCCTTCTCCTCCTGCCTTCAATTTTTCCCAGCATCAAGGTCTTTACCAATGAGTCAGTTCTTTGCATCAGGTAGCCAAAGTACTGGAGTTTCAGCTTCAGCATCAATCCTTCCAATGAATATTTGGGACTGATTTCCTTTAGGATGGACTGGTTGGATCTCCTTGCAGTCCAAAGGACTCTCAAGAGTCTTCTCCAATACCACTGTTCAAAAGCATCACTTCTTCGGTGCTCAGCTTTTTTTTTTGTTTTCCCATTTATTTTTATTAGTTGCAGGCTAATTACTTTACAACATTGTAGTGGTTTTTGCCATACATTGACATGAATCAGCCATGAATTTACATGTATTCCCCATCCCGATCCCCCCTCCTACCTCCCTCTCCACCCGATCCCTCTGGGCCCCGTGCTCAGCTTTCTTTATAGTCCAACTCACATCCATACTTGACTACTGGAAAAACCATAGCTTTGACTAGACAGACCTTTGTTGGCAAAGTAATGTCTCTGCTTTTTAATATGCTCTCTAGGTTTGTCATAGCTTTTCTTCCAAGGAGCAAGTGTCTTTTAATTTCATGGCTGCAGTCACCATCTGCAGTGATTTTGGAGCCTAAGAAAATAAAATCTTTCACTGTTTCCATTGTTTCCCCCTCTATTTACCATGAAGTGGTAGGACCAGATGCCATGATCTTAGTTTTCTGAATGTTGAGCTTTAAGCCAACTTTTTCACTCTCCTCTTGCGCTTTCATCGAGAGGCTCTTCAGTTACTCTTTGCTTTCTGCCATAAGGGTGCATATCTGAGGTTATTGATATTTCTGCTGGCAATCTTGATTCCAGCTTATGGTTCATCCACCCTGGCATTTTGCGTGATGTACTGTGCATATAAGTTGAATAAGCAGGGTGACAATATACAGCTTTGACTTATTCCTTTCCCAGTTTGGAACCAACCTGTTGTTACATGTCCAGTTCTAACTGTTGCATCTTGAAATGTGCATAAAGATTTCTGAGGAGGCAGGTAAGGTGGTTTGATATTCCCATCTCTTGAAGAATTTTCCACAGTTTGTTGTGATCCACACAGTCAAAGGCTTTGGCATAGTCAATAAAGCAGAAGTAGATGTATTTCTGGAACTCTCTTGCTTTTTCGATGATCCAGCGGATGTTGGCAATTTGATCTCTGGTTCCTCTGCCTTTTTAAAATCCAGCTTGAACATCTGGATTTTCTCAGTTCATGTACTATTGAAGCCTGACTTGGAGAATTTTGAGCATTACTTTACTATCGTGTGAGATGAGTGCAATTGTGTGATAGTTTGGACACTCATAGGCATTGCCTTTCTTTGAGATTGGAATGAAAACTGACCATTTCCAGTCCTATGGCCACGGCTGAGTTTTCCAAATTTGGTGCCATATTGAGTGCAACACTTCCACAGCATCTTCTTTTAGGATTTGAAATAGCTCAACTGGGATTCTATCACCTCCTCTTGCTTTGTTTGTAGTGATGCTTTCTAAGGCCCACTTGACTTTGGACTCCAGGATATCTGGTTCTAGGTGAGTGATCACACCATCATTGAGATCTTATTTGCATAGTTCTTCTGTGTATTCTTGCCACCTCTTTTTAATATCTTCTGCTTCTGTTAGGTCAATACAATTTCTGTCCTTTATTGTGCTCATCTTTGCATGAAATGTTCCCTTGGTATCTCTAATTTTCTTGAGGAGATGCCTAGTCTTTTCCACCCTATTGTTTTCCTCTATTTCTTTGCATTGATCACTGAGGAAGGCTTTCGTATCTCTCCTTGCTGTTCTTTAGAACTCTGCGTTCAGATGGTTATATCTTTCCTTTTTTTCTTTGCCTTTAGCTTCTCTTCTTTACTCGGCTATTTGTAAGGCCTCCTCAGAGGACCATATTGACTTTTTGCTTTTCTTTTTCTTTGGAATGGTCTTAATCACTGCCTCCTGTACAATGTCAGGAACCTCTGTCCATAGTTCTTCAGGCACTCTGTCCATCAGATCTAATCCCTTGAATCTATTTGTCACTTTCACTGTATAATCATAAGGGATTTGATTTAGGTCATACCTGAATTGTCTAGTGGTTTTCCCTACTTTCTTCAGTTGAAGTCTGAATTTGGCAATAAGGAGTTCATGATCTGAGCCACCATCAGCTCCCAGTTTTGTTTTTGCTGACTGTATAGAGCGTCTCCATCTTTGGCTGCAAAGAATATAATCAATCTGATTTTTGTATTAACCATCTGGTGATGTCCATGAACTGTCACCCTGCTTATTTAACTTATATGCAGAATACATCATGAGAAATCCTGGGCTGGATGAAGCACAAGCTGGAATCATGATTGCTGGGAGAAATATCAATAATCTCAGATATGCAGATGACACCACCCTTATGGCAGAAAGTGAAGAACTAAAGAGCCTCTTGATAAAAGTGAAAGAGGAGAGTGGAAAAGTTGGCTTAAAGCTCAACATTCAGAAAACTAAGATCATGGCATCTGGTCCCATCACTTCATGGGAAATAGATGGGGAAACAGTGGGAATAGTGGCAGACTTTATTTTTTTAGCTCCAAAATCACTGCAGATGGTGACTGCAGCCATGAAATTAAAGGACGCTTACTCCTTGGAAAGAAAGTTATGACCAACCTAGATAGCATATATTAAAAAGCAGAGACATTACTTTGCCAACAAAGGTCCATCTAGTCAGGGCTATGGTTTTTCCAGTGGTCATGTATGCATGTGAGAGTTGGACTGTGAAGAAAGCTGAGTGTCAAAAATTGATGCTTTTGAACTGTGGTGCTGGAGAAGACTCTTGAGAGTCCCTTGGACTGCAAAGAGATCCAACCAGTCCATCCTAAAGGAGATAAGTCCTGAGTGTTCATTGGAAGGACTGAGGCTGAAGCTGAAACTCCAATACTTTGGCCACCTCATGCAAAGAGTTGACTCATTGGAGAAGACCCTGATGCTGGGAAAGATTGAGGGCAGGAGGAGAAGGGGATGATAGAGGATGAGATGGCTGGATGGCATCACCGACTCGATGGACATGAGTTTGCATAAACTCCGGGAGTTGGCGATGAACAGGGAGGCCTGGCATGCTGCAATTCATGGGATCACATAGAGTCGGACATGACTGAGCGACTGAACTGAACTGATAGTAATTCTATTTTTAATATTTTAAGGGAACTCCGTACTATCCCTCATAGTGGTTGTGCCAGTTTCCATTCCCAGCAACAGTGGTCAAAGGTCCCCTTTTCTCCAAATGCATACCAACACATATTATTTCTTGCCTTTTTAGTAATAACCTTTCTAACAGGAGAAGCTTCCCTGTTTGTTCAGTTGGTAAAGAATGTGCCTGAAGTGCAGGAGACCACCTGCACTACAGAAGAACAGGGGTCTGGGTCAGGAAGATCCCCTGGAGAAGGAAATGGCAACCCACTTCAGTATTCTTGCTTGGGGAATCCCATGGACAGAGGAGCCTGGTGGGCTACACTCCATGGGGTCGCAGGAGTCAGACATGACTTAGCAACTAAATCACCACCATTCTAACATGTGTGAAGCTGTTTCTCACAGTGGTTTTAATTTGTATTTCCTGATGATTAATGATGATAAACACATTTTTGTGACCCTGTTGGCCATCAGTATGTTGGACATGACTTAGCAACTAAACAACCACCGTTCTAACAGGTGTGAGGTCATTTCTCATTGTGTTTTTAACTTGCATTTCCTGATGATTAGTTATGATAAGCACATTTTTGTGTCCCTGTTGGCCATCAGAATGTCTTTGGAAAAATGTCTACTCAGATCTTGAAAGGTTGTTGCTGAACCACGAAAGACACTGGGATTCTTGACCTCTGGAGGAGAAGAATTCAATCCGGGTCCAGAGAGGAGGCTTGATTGCGCAGAGCTTTTGTGTAATAAAGTTTTATTAAACCATAAAAGAGATAGAGAAAGCTTCTGACATAGACAACAGAAGGGGGCAGAAAGAGTGTCCCCCTCGCTAGTGTCAGCAATGGAGCTATATACTTTTTAATTACTTATTACAGTGAATCAAAAGAATGTCTGGAGATTGTAAAGACCTTACTAGACCCACTCCCATAATTTACATTTTAAGATAACAGGATTAGCACAAGGTTTTTTTCAGGAACTATCTTCAAGCAAGATACATTATTGTTATATAATCCTAAGGAATGTAGAGGGAAAAAAAAGTTTGTCCTTTCCTCCTCCTTGAGAATTCTAGACTCCTCTCTCCTTGGGGACCCCTGGACTTCTTATCAAGCTGCCTAGGAATTGACTCTCTCAATCTTCTTCCCATTTTTAAATTAGCTTTTCTTGCTATCAAGCTGTATGAGTTGTTTATATATTTTAGATATTAATGCCTTATCAAACATATGATTTGCATATACTTTCTTCTCTGTAGATTGTATTTCACTTCATTTTTGTGCAGAAACCTTTTAGTTTGTTGTAGTCTCACTTGCTAATTTTTGTTTATGTTACCTTTTTTTGTCAAAAAACAAACAAAAAAAAAAACATTGCTAAGATTGATGTCAAGAAGCTTATTCTCCATCTTTTCTTTTAGGTATTATGATTTCAGCCAAGCTTTTAATCCTTTTTGAGTTAATTTTTGTGCATGATGTCAGACGGTGGTCTGGTTTCACTCTTTTGCATGTGGCTTGCCTGTTTTCCCAACATCATTTATGGAAGAGACTGTTCTCTTTCCATTTTATATTCTTGGCTTCTGTGTCATAAATTAATTGAACATAGGGAGTGGGTTTATTTCTGGGCTTTCTATTATTTTCTTTTGATATATGTGTTGGTTGTTATGCCCATACTATAATGTTTTCATCACTGTATTTTTGTAATATAGGATGAAATTAGGAAATATGATGGCTCTAGTTTTGTTCCTCTTTCTCAAGGTCATTTTGGGTATTTGTTGTCTTTTGTGGTTCCAAACAAAATTTAGGATTGTTTTTTCAATTTCTGTGAAAAATGCCATTGGGATTTTGATAGGGATTGCATTGAGTCTATAGATTATTTTGCATAATATGGACACTTAAACAATATTAATTCTTTCCATTCATGTGCGTGAATATCTTTCCATTTAATTTGCATCTACTTCAGTTTCTTTTATCAGTGTCCTACCACATTGTTTAAGGTCTTTTACTTCCTTGTTTAAATTTATTTCCAGATGTTTTATTCTTTTTTTTTGCAACTATAAATAGGCTTGTTTTCTTAATTTTTCTTTGATAGTTCACTATTAGTATATGGAAATGAAATAGATTTTTGAGTATTGATTTATATCCTGCAACTTTACTGATTTTGTTTATTAGATTCAACAGTTCTGAGTGGAGTCTTAAGGGTATTCTATATATGATATCTGCAGATAAACACAGTTGATCTCTTTCTTTCTCATTTGGATGGCTTGTATTTCTTTTTCTCGCCTATTTGTTTTGGTCAGAAATGTTAAGACTGTGTTGAATAAAAGTAATAATAACGGGCATTCTTGTCTAATTCCTAATTTTTGAGGAAATGCTTTCAGTTTTTCACACTGAGTGTGATATTAGTTATGGGCTTGTCTTGTGCTGTGCTAAGTCAGTTGTGTCTGACTCTGTGCTACCCTATGAACTGTAGCCTGCCAGGCTCCTCTGTCCTTGGGATTCTCCAGGCAAGAATACTGGAGTGGGTTGCTATGTCCTCCTCCATGGATCCAGGGATCCAGGATCTTCCCAACCCAGGGATCGAACCTGCATCTCCTGAGTCTCCAGCATTGCAGGCAGATTCTTTACTGCTGAGCCACCAGGGAAACCCTGGACTTGTCATACATGGTTTTTATTGTGTTGATATATGTTTCTTTTATAACCACTTTGGTGACAGTTTTTTATTTTTATTTTTTAACATGCATGGACATTGAATTTTGTCACATGCTTTTTTTCTGCATCTGTTAAAATGTTCATATGATTTCTGTCATTTATCCTGTTAATATGGAATATCATGTTGATTACTTTGCCGATACAGAACTGTTTGCATCCCTGGGATTAAAATTTTCTTAAAAGTGAGGTATGATCCCTTATTGTATAATTTTTTTAGCTTTTTATTTTATACTGGAATGTAGTTGATTAACAGTGCTGTGATAGTTTCAGGTGTACGGCAAAGTGATTCAGTTATACCCTTTAGTGTATTTTTCATTTAGGTTTGCTAGTATTTTGATGAAGATTGTTGCATCTGTATTCATCAGGGATAGTGGCATATATCTCACAGTGTTCTTGTCTGACTTTGACATTAGGGTAATTATAACCTCATAAAATACATTTGCAAGTGTTCTTGCTGCTTTAATTTGTGGGGTAGAGTTTGAAAATAATTAATATTAATTTTTCATTCAGTGCTTGGTAAAATTCACCAGTGGCCATTGGCTTTTCTCAGGGAGGGTTGATTTTTTGATTACTGATTCAATCTGTTTACTCATTGTTGGTCTGTTCAGATATTCTATTTCTTTATGATTCACTCTTGGTAGGTTGTATATGTTTATGTTTTAGGAATTTGTCCATTTCTTCTGTGTTGTCCAATCTGTTGAAATGTAATTGTTTATGAAAAGTGGTCTCTTATGGTCCTTAGCATTTCTGTAGTATTAGTTGTAATATCTTCTCTTTAATTTCTGATATTTGAGTCTTCTCTTTTTTCTCAGTCTAGCAAAGGATTTGGATTTGTCAATTTTGTTTATCTTTTCAAAAAAACACCCCAACTCTTTCTTTTGTTGATCCTTTTTATTCTTCTAATATGCATTTTATGTATTTCTTTAATCTTAGTTATTTCCTTTCTTCTACTAACTTTGGTTTTGGCTTTTCTATTTTTTTGAGGTGTAAAGTTATAATTTGAGATCTATATTCTTAATGTAGGCATTTATTATAATAAACTTCCATATTAGACTGCTTTTGCTGCATCTTACTAGTTTTGATATGTTGTGGTTCCATTTTCATTTAAGAGTTAAAATTTTTCCTTCAATTTCTTCTCAACCATTGGCCATTCAGAAGTGCGTTGTTTAATTTCTTCATTATTTATGAATTTTCAGATTTTCTTTCTGTTACTTATTTCTTGTCTCATGCCATTTTGTCAGAAAAGATACTTGATATTATCTCAGTCTTAATGAATTTGTTAAGACTTGTTCTGTAGCCTAACATACGCTCTATACTGAAGAATATGTTCTTGAAGAGACGTGTGCTCTCCATGTTGGATAGAATATGCTGGGTCTATCTGTTAGGCCTATTTAATCTGTAGTGTTCAAGTCAGCTATTTCCTATTGATTTTCTGCCTGGATGATCTATCCATTGTTGAAACTGGGGTATTATAGTCCTCTACTATTACTGTTTTGATGTAATTTTCCCCTTTCAGTTCTATTAATATTTGCTTTGTATATTTGAATGCTCCAAGGTTGGATGCATGTGTATCTGTAATTGTTATATCATCTTGATGAATTGACCCCTCTATTATTATGTAGTAACTTCTTTGCCTCTTTTTACTTTTCTTGATTTAAAGTCTTCTTTGTCTGATATAAGTTTAGTCATAGTTGTTCTCTTTGGTTTACCATTTGCATAGAATATCTTTTCCCATCAATTCACTTTCAGCCTATATGGACTTTCTTTTAAATCACTGCAACTGCTTGTATTTTTCTCTCTACCAGAAAGTTCTTTTTAGTTACTACCATTCAATATTTTAGGATTTGTGTCATCCTCTTGTTCCAGGAGGTCTTCCCAGGTGGCTTAGTGGTAAAGAAATCACCTGCCAATGCAGGAGACAAGAGATGCAGGTTCAGTCTCTGGGCTGGGAAGATCCCCTGGAGGAGGAAATGGAAACCTGCTCCAGTACAGTATTCTTGCCTGGAAAGTCCCATAGACAGAGGAGCCTGGAGGACTACAGTCTATAGGGTTACAAAGAGTCGGACATAACTGAATGACTGAACACAAGTGCATGCCTGTTCCAGGAGTTATCTGTGCTTCACATATCACTTGGGTTGGGGTCCTCGTTGCCATCTAGCCAGCGCATGACCCAATTCCCAAATCTCATCTTACAGTTTGCTTTCTCAGAGCACATTTGGTACCACTGTGTCAGATGGATCTTCTGGGGAGTAGACAGTGGGATGATGTTCAATTTAGTTCAGTTCAGTTCAGTCACTCAGTCGTGTCCGACTCTTTGCGACCCCATGAATTGCAGCACGCCAGGCCTCCCTGTCCATCACCAACTCCCAGAGCTTACTCACACTCGTGCCCATCGAGTCGGTGATGCCATCCAGCCATCTCATCCTCTGTCATCCCCTTCTCCTCCTGCCCCCAATCCCTCCCAGCATCAGGGTCTTTTCCAATGAGTCAACTCTTCGCATGAGGTGGCCAAAGTACTGGTTTCAGCTTCAGCATCAGTCCTTCTGGATGATGTTAGGTAGTGCCAATGGTTTACTATGAAGCAGTGCCTGTGAAAGGAAGCAGGTAGGCAGAGGCAAGTGTCAGATCATGATGCTTCTCAGACAGGTAACTGCCAGCATTAGTAGGGAGTTTCAGAGAAAAGATCGTCTGCTGGATATAGAATAGTTAGGCCATTGTACCATAGTTTTTCTCTTTTTTGGTTGGGTTCACCCAGAGGAAAGCATAACAGCATAAAGGTGGAGATACATGTGTACTAATTCACTTCAGTCATGACTAACTCTTTGTGACCCTATAGACCGCAGCCCATCAGGCTCCTCTGTCCATGGGATTGCCAAGCCCTCTTCCAGGGGATCTTCCCAACTCAGGGATAGAGCCCATGCCTCTTACATCTCCTGTATTGGAAGTAGGGTTCTTTACCACTGGCACCACCTGAGAAGCCCCAAAGTGGAGATGTGAAAGATCAAACACCTGAAGACTGTCAGCTAACCAACCATACTCCTCATGGCTGGTCGAGAAGTCCTTTCTTGAAGGAGAATATGAGCCAGGTATCTCTATACCTGCCCCAATTGTGTGCTGTGCGCCACCTCTAGTTATTGAAACGGGATAGATTTTGGTGATGTGACATGAAGCTTATGTTGGGAAAAGCTGCAAGCAGAAATTTACTTTGTCCCTGAATGCAATGTGTTGTCTATAGAAGTATTGTTTTTTAGTTGCTAAGTTGTATCCAACTCTTTTGCGACTCCATAGACTGTATCCCACCAGGCTTCTCTATTTATGGGATTTCTTAGGCAAGAATACTGGAGTGGGTTGCCATTTCCTTTTTAAGGGGATCCTCCTAACCCAGGGATCAAATTCATGTCTCCTCAAGTGCTCGGGACTGGTGCACTGGGATGACCCAGAGGGATGGGATGGGGAGGGAGGTGGGAGGGGGGTTCAGGATGGGGAACACATGTAAATCCATGGCTGATTCATGTCAATGTATGGCAAAAACCACTACAATATTGTAAAGTAATTAGCCTCCAACTAATAAAAAAAATTGGGAAAAAAAAAGAAATTAAAAAAACAAAAACAAATTCATGTCTCCTGTATTGGCACGCAGATTCTTTACCACTGAACCCCCAGGGAAGCCCCTGTAGAAGTATGCAAACTCTGTAAGTGGGAAATTGTCTCTTCTATTCTGAAAAGAAGCTATGCAAGACTGACTGAACTGTAGGAACCTATTTTAAATCTGATTAGCACCTATGCTAAGAGCCCAAAAAGATTTTTATGGTAGATTTCTCCACTGAACTATAGATTTCACTCAAATACCAGATTTTGTTTTGGGGGAAAACAACATCTGAAATGGAAACATCAGAAAAACTAGTTTTTCTAAAAGCCAAACTGTTGCATATCAAAATACAAATAAAACCCAATACCTGTCTTTGATGTAGGTATAAATACATCTTGGTACTTCATTCTTTGGTGATTTATTTCCTTCTCTGTAAAAGCTCACATCATTTTCCAAGCACCAGTAAATCTTTCTTAAGGAAGAACATTCTCATTTCAGCAATTGCTTAAGAGACAGAGTCTAAGACAAAGAAGACTCAGAAAGAACCCTTGGGAAAAATTTTCACACTACATCTTATGAAGGACCTTAAATGAGCCAGCCTGGCTTGGAAATGATCAATCTGTGCTGAAAGCCGAGTGGAATTGTTTAAGATGGAAGAAGAATCAGAATCACTTTCACACACTGCTCCTCTTTTGCTTTCGCTTCTAAGGTTGGATTTGCCCTCAGATCTTTCTCTTGTTGGGGTTAGCCCTCAGGACCAGGCTATCTCAGTGATGAAAGCAGAAGCCAGTAAAAGAGGAGCAACAGTAGGTTAACAGTATGTCCAGCCACACATTGAGAACAGTTTGGCATAGTGGTTATGATCTGAGAGGCACAGATTTTCTTTGTGCTCATTTTCTTTCAAGTCTCTTTATAGGGACAGAGAGGGCAGAACATGGGTGTAATTGATGTGGACTTCATGTGTCTTCTCAGATTTTCTTGGCAATGTCCAGTCTTCTACCTCAGTTGCTGCTTAGCCTGATTCCAGTCAGGTACGATTTCTCCCTCTAGATTTTCCGAAGTTCTACGTGATGAGCACGTTCCTATGACCTGCCCTGAAGCTGCAGCAAACATGATTCACCTCTTCTCGGGCTGGTTCACTTTTTGGTTTTCTGTTGAGGCCATGGACTTGTTCCTCTCAAAGACATTCTTAGGCTCTGTTTTTGGAGATTTCAGGTAAGCCAGTAAGATTGATTGATCTAAGGTTAGGTTTTGCCAGTCAAGTGAGGAGAAAAGTTGGAGAGAATATTTCATGTCAATGGTTGTGAGACTCAAGTCATATTCCCAAGCTGGGAAAGTCTAATGAACAGTTTGAATCTTTTTTAACAAGGAAAAAACTGTGATCAATAGTGGAAGATAGGCACTGAAAATCTGTAGTTGCTGGAAGTCAACCATTAAGCTTGAGATGGTGGAAGCCCTAGGGCTGGGGAATACTTTGAGCCTTAGATACATGAATTGTGTCCTCATTTTTGGTGGTATGCCAGGTCCCAAGAAGTACATGGAGCAGACTCCCTACTTAGTTACTATTAGTTACTCCCTAGTAGTAACTAGCCTCCGCAATAACCCCCAGCAATCCTTTCCCCTTGCTGTTTATCCCTTTGTATGGTTAGTTCCTTTCTACATTGTACCAGGGATGGTCTTTGTGATTGATTGGATACGGAAAGTAACGGTGTGTCTCTTCCAAGGTTAGGTTATGAAATATATGTGACTTTATCTTGGTTTCTTCCCTTCCCTCTGTCCTTTTTCTCTATAGATGTCTTGCTTGGGGGAAGTCTGTTGCCATGTTGTGAGCAACCTTATGGAGAAGGCCATAAATGAGTTTTCTTGGTAACAGCTGAGTTAATGACTTTGAAGGAAAATCATTCTATCTCAGTCATCCCTTCCAATTGCTAAAGTCCCAGTCCAGCTTGACTGCAAACCCATGGGAGATCCTGAACCAGAACCATCTAGCTAAACCACTCCTGGATTTATGACCTCAGAGATAAAATATATATATATATACATATATATATATTTTTTCTTTCTTACCATTTTATGCTGCTAAGCTTTAGGGGATTATTATGCATCAGGAGATCATTAATACAGTGCTTGACCCACTAAACAGATGTTTTTTCTCTCCTTTTTCAATCTGGAAGTATGCTTCCACCATTGCAAAGATCTTCCTGTTGAAATCCATTCTGCCAGCCATTCCTGTGCTGGAAATTCCAGATAAATAAGCCATCTATAAGAAAGTGGCTGAGGAGCTTCCAAGTCCCATTGAAAAAACAACTATTAAATTCATTTGCAGTTTGCCTTTCTGGCAAGTAGTTGTAATCCATTTCTGAATCTGTGGCCCAAGGATACCAAATGAAGGCAGATGTTCAGCATACTTTCCTCTCTCCCAGAGAGAAAGGACAAAGGCTTGTGGCAGAAATTGTGACCTTGTATGCAGTTACCAAGATTGACCATTGCTCTTTCTCACTGATTGCTGGTGAAAATCAACTTTGGTAGCTCTGTGGAGGGTGTCTTTATTTAAGAAGACAAATTTGCTTTCAGCTACATGTAGCCACAGGTTAGGTATAAACACTGAGGGTGAGCATGACACTAAGGTTGTTCTACATGAATGTGGTGTTTGTGTTAATTTTGCTTTGCTGCATACCAAATTAGTAAAACCTAGTAGCTTAAAGAAACACAGGTTTATTATTTTAGTTTCTGTGGGTCATGTGTCTAGGCACGGGTTCCTGGACCCTCTGCTCAGGATCTAATCAAGCTGTTGGCCTGGTCTAAGTTCATCTGAGGCTTGGATTCCTCTTCAAGCTCACAGATTAAAGGCAAAATTCAGTTGTAGGACTGCAGCCTTCATTTCTTAGAGGCTGCTTAGCTATTTCCTCATATGTGGCCCTCTCCACAACATGGCAGTTTGCTTCTACACGGCCAAGGAAAGAACATCTCAACTGCTTTGAATCTCTCTTTTTCTATCTCTGACCTCTAGATCTTGCAAAGTTCTCACCTAATTAGGGCAAACCCATCTAGGAATTATCTCCCTTTTGATGAATTCAGATTCAACTTATTAGGGACCTTATTTACATCTGTTAAGATTCTTTCATCTGTACCATGTAATTAACCTAACTATGGGATTGAAATCCCATCACATTTACAATTTCTTCCCACACTCAAGGAGATGGAATTTTATCCTTGGAGCATATATACTTGGAGTTGTGAATCTTTGGGCCATCTTAGATTCTTCCTGTCATAGTGTTCCTGTCAACACTTTCAGGTATGAGTAACCTCTGACCTGATATTAGGCTTCACCTCTGTCTGCAGTATTTTGTCTGTTATCTAGTAAAAGGAAACAAATTTCTAAGGTGGCTTCTCTGTCTCATGAAGTCAAGGTGTGGACAAGTTGGGAGCAGGGATTGGGTAGTGCCCATTACAAGAAGTTGTGACTGGCTGCTTAATCTAGGTTAGAAGTTTCAAAAATAAAGTCTCATACATCAGGAATATGAAATTGAGGACCTTCTTAGAGTGGCTCTGGGTTTGTGTGTTTTGGTTTGGACCTGTGTGTCTATGATTGAATCCTATGACTTGACTCTAATGTATGCTGTGACCTATGTTAGACTCCAGGGGAAAAATCTTACTCTGGGGCCACTGGCTGTGTGTCTCAAGGAGAAAGATTGATACCCTGTGCAATGTATGGGCCCACTGGTGTTCAGTCATGTAGAAGAAGAAATACTGTGTGGCATGGTAAGGATAACTCCTAAAGTAGATGGATCATTTGGCTCCTACAGAATGTCTTTGCTGTTGATGCTGCCTGTAATTCTGTCTCAACAAAGATCCTCATTCATAGAGTTATAGAGAGAAATATTGATGACACCCCATTGGCATCATCTAGGGGTTAATTCAAGCTTGACTTAAGCCTGGGGTCATTAAACCCAGAAAAGCAACTGTTGCTATGGGGGAAGCCCTTAATCTTGATGATAATGACTTTGAACCTCTCTCAGGAAAGAACTTTATAAATATGGCAAAATATAGAATATAGGACCCTCCAAGATATCTAGTAACAAAACCTGGTACAAGGAAAGGAAACAAAGAACTGTATTATAGGTTCATATACTAGCCCACTGAAAATGCAAAATTTACTAAGAATTTACACAAGAAGATAAAAGGATTCTGATTGACTTTTTCATCTCTATATCATAGTTTCTGAATTAGTTTTAATACCTACAAGATGGAACAATTGGTAAATCTTCATAGCCTAAATCTATATTGGAGCTCAAATTAGTATTTATGAATCCCACTAAACTTAAAGTCCCTTCTATAATCTTAGGGCATTTGCTGAACATAAAAAAGAAAACAAACATGCATGCCTCACTTTAATCATCAGAACTTGCTTAAATTCCTCACTGCTACCTGTTTGCCCTAAACTATCCTACAGTGGGCAAGGACACTCTGAATCAACAAGTTAGTATGTTAAAATTAAGTGAAATCTTTACTTGACAAAAATGGGATCCCATGGACCTTCTTTCCCCAGTAAAAATTGTGTTAAGTATAGTAAAAATTGTATCTACAACATGTGGATTTCATACATTGATATACTGCAATCTGATTTCCACTGTAGTGTTAGCTAACACCTCTATCATATAATAATTTTGTCTTCTTTTTGTGGTGGGAACAATTAAGATCTAGTCTCTTAGCAACTTTGAGGTTTATAATACAGGATTGATGTCTGTAATAACTGTGCTGTGCATCAAATCTCTAGGACATATCTACTAGTTGCAAGTTTGTATGCTTAAACACTGCCTCCCACCTCCCAGCCCCTGATAACCACCTGCTTTTACAAATTTAAATTTTTCAGATTCCACATATGAGTGATGTCATACAGTATTTGTCTTTATGTAGTCTGACTTATCTCATTTATCATATGTCCTCAAGGTCCATACAGGTTGTTGCAAGTGGTAGAATTTCCTTCTTCCTCATGGCTGAGTAATATTCCTTTGGGTGTGTGTGCATATGTGCGTGTGCACACACTTGTGCATGTGATCTTTTTCTCTGTTACTTTGATGTATCTGTTGAAGACACTGTATTCAACATTGAAGGTTCTTTGAATTGAAGAACCTTTCATTGAAGGTTCTTTCAATGTCTTGGCTATTGTGAATAATTATGCAATAAACATGGGTGTATAGCCATCTCTTTGATACCCTATTTTTATTTCCTTGGGATATGTACCCTGGAATGGAATTTCTAGATTATATGGTCATTTCTATTTTTAAGTTTGGGCAGAACCTCCATAATGTTTTTCATAGTGGCTGAACAAATTTACATTCCTACTGACAATGTATAAGGGTTCTCTCTACTCCACATCTTCACCATACTTATCTCTTGTCTTCTTGATAATAGCCGTTCGAACAGGTGTGAGGTGTAATATTGTTGTTGTTTAAATTTGCATCTCCCTGATGATTAGTGATGTTAAGCATGTTTTCATGTACCAGTTGGCCATGTGATGTCTTTTTTGAGAAAAATGTTTCAATTTTTCCATTTCCATTTCATTTTCTGTTTCTATTTAATACCTCTTTCCATTTTTTAATACATGAATTATATATTTTGAAAAATGCTTTTCCTGCATCTATTTGGATGATCATGATATTTATCTTCCAGTCTATTAACATATGGTGTATGATATTCATTGATATGTACACGTTGAACCATTCTGGTATCCAGGGCATAAATTCCACTTGATCATGTTGTATAATCCAGTTAATGTGTTGTTGAATTTGGTTTGTTAGTATTTTGATAATTTTTTGCATCCATATTTATCAGGAATATTGGTCCATAGTTTTGTTGTAGTGCCCCTTTCTGGTTTTGGTATTAGAATAATGCCTGACTTGTAAAATGAATGAGGGAGTGATACCTCTTCTTTATTTTTGGAAAAGTTTGAGAATTGGCATTATTCTTTTTAAAGTATTTTATACAATTTATACAGTGAAGCCATCTGGTTCTAGAGTTTTCTGTGTTGAGATGTTTTTGATTACTGATACAATCTCCTTACCCATTATTGGCCTATACAGATTTTATGGGAAAAATAAAAAGTGGTAAAAGAAGGGCTTCTCTGGTGATTCAGATGGTAAATAATCTGCCTGCAATGAGGAAGACCTGAGCTTGATCCAAATTTAGTCTTGGAAGGTTTTATACTTTCAGGAAAGTATACTCTCTCTTCTAGGTTATCCAATTTGTTGATGTATAATTGTTCACAGTGGCCTCATAATCTTTTGTATTTCTGTTGTTTCAGTTACAATATCTCCTTTTGCACATTCTATATATTTAAATTTTCTCTTTTTTCATAGTCTAAAGTTCCATCAGTTTTATTTTTGAAGAACAATTTCCTAAATTTATTTTTATATTGTTTCTTGGACTTTATTTCATTTATTTCTGCCCTGATCTTTGCTATTTTCTTCCCCCTACTAACTTTGGGCTTAGTTCTTTTTTTTCCTGATTCCTTAAGATTTAATCAGAGACATTACTTTGTCAACAAAAGTCTGTCTAGTCAAGGCTATGGTTTTTCCAGTAGCCATGTATGGATGTGAGAGTTGGACTATAAAGAAAGCTGAGTGCCGAAGAATTGATGCTTTTGAACTGTGGTGTTGGAGAAGACTCTTGAGAGTCCCTTGGACTGCAAGGAGATCCAACCAGTCCATCCTAAAGGAGATCAGTCCTGGGTGTTCATTGGAAGGACTGATGCTGAACCTGAAACTCCAATATTTTGGCCACCTGGTGTGAAGAGCTGACTCATTTGAAAAAACCCTGATGTTGGGAAAGACTGAAGGCAGGAGGAGAAGGGGATGACAGAGGATAAGATGGTTGGATGGCATCACTGACTCAATGGACATGAGTTTGGGTAAACTCCGGGAGTTGGTGATGGACAGAGAGGCCTGGCGTGCTGCAGTTGATGGGGTTGCAAAGAGTCGGACATGACTGAGCAACTGAACTGAACTGAACTGAAGATGTTAAGTTAGGTTGTTTATTTGAGAGCTTTTATTTTCTTAATTTATGCATTTTTCACTAACCTTGACTCTTAGAGCTGCTTTTGCAATATCCCATTGCCTATGTTGTGTTTCCATTTTCATTTGTTTCAAGATATTTTTCATTTCTTCTTTGACCCATTGGTTCTTCAAAAGTATTAGTTTCACATTTGTTAATTTTCCAGCTTTCCTCTTGTGTTGATTTTTAGTTTCATACCATTGTGGTTGGAAATGATACTTGGTTTGATTTCAGTCTTCTTATATTTGCTAAGACTTATATTTTGTCTTATATTGTCTGTCCTGGATAATATTTCTTGTGCACTTGAGAGAAATGTATATTCTGCTTCTGTTGATGGAATGTCCTATAAATGTCTGTTAGGTCAATTTGGTTTAATGTATGGTTCAAGTCCAACATTTCCTTGTTGATTTTCTGTCTGGATGATCTATCCATTGCTGAAAGTGAAGTATTAAACTCCTCTTTTATTATTGTATTGTCTATTTCTCCCTTCAGATCTGTTAGTATTTGCTTAATATATTTAGGTGCTCTGATGTTGAACGTGTGTATATTTATGATAGCAGTAGCATCTGGTGAATTTATCCCTTTATCATTATATAATGGCTTTCTTTGTCTCTTATTGTTTTTGGCTTAAAGTCTGTTTTGTCTGATGTAAGTATAGCCAATACCACTTTGTTTTGGTTGCCACTAGCAGGGAATGTCTTTTTCCTTTCCTTCACTTTAGGCCTGTGTGTATCTTTAAAGCTGAAATGAGTCACTTTAGTCATCATAGTGGGGTCTTACTTTTTATCCATCCATCCACGTTGTGCCTTTTGATTGCTGAATTCAAGATGTTTACATTTTGAATTATTATTGATATGAAGGAATTACTAATGCCATTGTGTTAACCACTTTCTGCTTGTTTTATATTCTCATCATTTCTTTGTCCCCTTCTGTTTCTCCTACCTTTGTACACTCACAGTTTTCTATTTGGTGTTCTGTGCTGTTTCACCCTGTCTTTATCTCTTGTGCATCTATTCTAGGTTTTTAGTTTGTGGTTATCATGAAGCTTATGTAAGATATCTCACAAACAAAGCAGTCCATTTTAGGCTGATAGAAACTAAGCTTCAGTTGTCTTCAAAAGTTTTACCCTTTACTCCTGCCCTTTCATATTTTTGATGTTTGTATTGTGCATTTGTTAACAAATTGTAATAGCTGTAACTGTTTTCAAATGTTCTTTTGACATTTATACTATTGTTTGAGAAACCTATATGCAGGTCAGGAAGCAACAGTTAGAACTGGACATGGAACAACAGACTGGTTCCAAATAGAAAAAGGAGTACGTCAAGACTGTATATTGTCACCCTGCTTATTTAACTTATATGCAGAGTACATCATGAGAAATGCTAGGCTGGAAGAAGCACAAGCTGGAATCAAGATTGCCAGGAGAAATATCAATAACCTTAGATATGCAGATGACACCGCCCTTATAGCAGAAAGTGAAGAGGAACTAAAAAGCCTCTTGATGAAAGTGAAACAGGAGAGTGAAAAAGTTGGCTTAAAGCTCAACATTCAGAAAGCTAAGATCGTGGCATCTGGTCCCATCACTTCATGGGAAATAGATGGGGAAACAGTGGAAGCAGTGTCAGACTTTATTTTTTTTGGCTCCAAAATCACTGCAGATGGTGATTGTAGCCGTGAAATTAAAAGACACTTACTCCTTGGAAGGAAAGTTATGACCAAACTAGACAGCATATTAAAAAACAGAGACATTACTTTGCCAACAAAGGTCCGCCGTCTAGTCAAGGCTATAGTTTTTCCAGTGGTCATGTATAGATGTGAGAGTTGGACTGTGAAGAAAGCTAAGCGCCGAAAAATTGATGCGTTTGAACTGTGGCATTGGAGAAGACTCTTGAGAGTCCCTTGGACTGCAAGGAGATCCAACCAGTCCATCCTAAAGGAGATAAGTCCTGGGTGTTCATTGGAAGGACTGATGCTGAAACTGAAACTCCAACACTTTGGCCACCTGATGCTAAGAGTTGACTCGTTGGGAAAAACCCTGATGCTGGGACGGACTGGGGGCAGGAGGAGAAGGGGACGACAAAGGATGAGATGGCTGGATGGCATCACCAACTCAATGAACTTGAGTTTGAGTAAACTCCGGGAATTGGTGATGGACAGGGAGGCCTGGTGTGCCGCGATTCATGGGGTTACAAAGAATCAGACCTGACTGAGCGACTGAACTGAACTGAACTGAGTGGTTAACATACCCATTCTATTACAGAATTAGAGTTGTCTAACTTTGACTGTGTATTTACCTTTACCATTATGTTGTATAGACTTTTGTATGTTTTTATATCACAGTGTTTCTTCATTTCAACTTGAAAAACTTTCAGCGTTTCTTGCAAGGTAGTTTTAGTGATGTTGAACTTCCTCAGCTTTTGTTTATCTAGAAAAAGTTTTTATTTCTCTTTTAAAACTCTAGGATAAATTTGCTGGATAGAGTATTCTTGGCTGGCAGTTTAAAAATTTTAACACTTTGAATACATCATGTCATTCTGTCCTGGCCTATTTGGTTTCTGCTAAGAAAGTCACAAATAGCCTCATTGGGTGTTCATTGTAAGTATGATCATTGTTTATTTTCCCCTGACTGCTTTTTATAATTCTTAATTTACTTTGATTTTTGACAATTTTATTATAATTTGTTTTGGAATTTTTCTTTTTCTTTTGCATTGAGATAATAGTGTCCTCTATTACATCATGAATTTGAATGTCCAGTTCTCTCCCCAGATTTGGGACATTCTCATTATTACTTCTTAAACTTTCTGTCCCTTTCTCCTTTTCAGTTCCAAAATTCTATTCGTTTTATGGGATCCCATAAATCAGGTGGCTTTTTCCTCTTTCCATTTCTTTCTCTTTGCTTTCCATTGAGTTATTTCAAAATTTCTATCTTCCAACTCACTTATTTTGTGTTCCATTTGCTCTACTGCAGATGGTCTCTGCTGCATTTTTCATATCATTTACTGACTCAGCTCTAGAATTTCTGCTTGGTTCTTTTTAAAAACGTATTCTATCTCATTGGAAAATTTCTCATTTTGAATGAGATTTTTTTTTTGTCTTGAATCCATGTTCTTGAATTTTCTCATGGCTCATTCAGAATGGTTATTCTGAATTCTTTTACATCTAGTTCACAAAATTTCATTCCTTTGATCTTGGTTAGTATAAAATTACTATCTTTTAGTGATGGCATGTTTCCTTGCTTTTTCATATTCTTTGCAGTTTTGTATTGCTGTTTTCACATTTGAAATAGCAGACACCTCCTTAAAACATTGCCACTTGCCTTTGGATGACTGGTCTGTTAGTGTGTTATTATCTGGGTCTTTTCTCTGTCCTTGTATGAGTACACCTGTTCCTCTCTTCTTGCTTTTTCTTGTGTCAGAATTCTTAAGTTTTATATCTTCTCTGGTTCTTACAACTGACCAGGATAGCTACTGGAAGCCTCCATTTGTTTTCCATTAGGTGGCACCATGACTCAATTTTGTGGTCTTTCCCTTGAATGCCACCCTTGGCCCGTCTCCTGAGTGCTTTCCCTGTCTACCAGTGCTTACTGTTGCTTCTGCACAAAAAGCTGCAGAGTCTGGGAGGTGTGGGCTTTGCACTCAGGGCGTTGCAGGGACCTGTAGACCAGTAGGGGGATCATGAGTTGTAGTACTGGTGGACTTCCTGCTGAGTGCAGCTGGCAAAAGCCAAGTGCCTCTAATGCCCTTTGATATTCCCATCTGCCTATTTCCTGATCTCCCCGTCATGGAGGTTCTGCCTCAGTATTCTAGATGTTGCTAGAGAGAAATAGGTTTCTCTGGATGTATCCCACACAACTGAGGTAGCTAGGCACTCATTTACTGCTCCCCTTTTCCCCTGAGGGAGAGATGCTCCTGCTTGATATTTCAGTCCCATCCTTTGTTACCTTGGGAGTTGGGTGTGCGTATGTGTGTGTACTTAGTCACTCAGTCATGTCTGACTCGTTGTGACACCATAGACTGTAGCCCACCAGGCTCCTCTGTCCATGGAGTTTTTCAGGCAAGAATACTGGAGTGGGCTGCCATTGCTGATAAAGTTCTTCTTGCTGTTTTGTCTATATTCAAACTTTTTTTCCCCTCTTTAATGACATGATGTGTTCTCTCCTCTGGAAGACTGTACTTCTTCAGTATCTTGTCTGTGGGTACCAGTTCAGGTCTGTACTTTCTAGGTGTTCCTCTGACCATTGCAAAGAAGTTGGAGCAGGTTTACTGCTCCATGGGTTCCATAGCCTGTACTATGTCTGCCTGCCTATCACTGGATCCCTAGGTGGGTGAGACTCCTCCTGGGTCCTTTGCTATGTGGTGCTGGATCCCAGAATTCCTTTGTAAAAATCTACAAAGGAATTTTGTTTGTGAGTGAATGTCTAACTCTTGGTTTTAAAAGAGGGACAAACAGCAGGAATGACTTATGACACTATAATTCTGAGGGCTCTCTCTGCACCTTCTCCATTTATCAGTTCATTCTGGCCTGTTCTTAAACTTGGAAAGGAGAAATAGCATCTCACAGTGAATTACCACAATCCTAAGGTCAGGGAACTACCCATTAAGGTCTCTCTCTAATATTATGCAATTAATGACTCCATCTAATCTGGTAAATACTTTGTAGTCATAGATTTGGCTAATATTCTTTATCCAATGTCTATTTCAACAGACTCTCAGAAGCATATTGCCTTCACCTTTGAAGGAACAAAAGAAGTATCTTCACCTACCTCCTTATAGAGAACTTCATCAGCTTTGTTATTGCACACAGGCTTTGTGGGCAAGATCCTGAGCATGTTCAACTTTCTCAGGAGCATAGGCGCACACTGTACATCCTCATCTGAGAAGGTGTTTGGTCCTCTCTTTTAGGACATACAAATCATCACAGAGAAGCTCACAAAAGGGAACTGCCCACTGGCCCACACAGAGTGCAATGTCCTGATAACTGTCAAGCCAAGGACCGCTCCATCTTTGAGATTGTCAAAGAACTATTGATCTTCTCAATACCCCCAACTTTAAAACAAACTCAACATCTTTTAGCCTTTTGAGGTTCTGCAGGCAACATATTCCTTATTCACAATTTTTCTTTAAAGCAATTTATGCTGTTAATCACAATTTGGCTCATCCAGAATAACAAAAAGCACTGATACTTTCCTAGAGACTCCCACACAGTAGATGCATTAGGCTCCCGTCATGACTCCTGGGGTCTCTGGACCACCCGTGATGACCATAAGTTATTTCTGGCACAAGAAAATGCATCCCTTGGCCCCATATTATACACCATTAAAGTGGCAATTGCTGATCATATGCTGGATTCTCCTGGAAATGGAGACTCTCACACAGGTCCTGAATCTATGACTCTCTGTTCTCAGCTTCTCATTTTTTCTTGGGCCATGGGAGCAGCAAACTTCCAAGGCTAGCATGGGCACTGAAGACTCCTTGCTAAAATGGACATGGCACCTATGGGATCAAGATAGACCTGTACCCACAAGAGTGGTAGCCTACCCTGTCCTCAGTCCTTTGCCAGATGTCACAGCATTGGAGAAGGACAGCCTCTCCCTCACTCCTTGGATACTTGGGGAATTCCCTGAGATCAACTGAGTGAATGGCAGAGGAAGTTCATGTACTTTAGACAAGACAGTGGCACCATCATGTGTAAAGTAGCTCACTGTTGAGCTGCTGCTTTTTTACCCCTTAACTGGGCCATCTCTGATAAAGAATAGGACCCAAGGGTCAGCACATTGGCTGAACTTCAGGCTGTCATCTTTCATGGATATGTTGGCTAAAAATCAGCCTCATCTGTACATTGTTACAGGTTCTTGGGCCATTGCCAATGGTCAGGCCATCTGTCTGGCCAATAGCAGGAGCAACAATTCCTTAGCCAAAGTTTCCCCTTTGGGTAAAAAGCTAGGACTATCTTGCCTCAAACATATATCCCCTAATAGAAATCAAGCTTATACATGTGTCTACATAAAATCACAATATACGGCTTCATCAAGTCATTTCTTATTTCCTTTGAAATTCTATATATCAATATAATATTACCAATGGTGACCAAGGAACACATTTCACTTCCCAGAATATCCAATGCTGGGTGTTTGAACGAGGTGGTAATATAAACTGAATCTTCTTTAATGACCTCAGGCTACAATGCCTCACAGAGTGCCAATAATGGCTATTTAAATTCAAATTCAATTAGATGAAACATGGCACATTTCAGTCATCAAACAGAAGAGTAAATTGTAATCAAGAATCTGACTCTATTTATGATGTTTGACTGCTGACGGCTTTCAAACTTCATTATCCACCCTCTCACCTCTTTCCCTGTATCCAGACAAGATAACCCACCCACTTCCTCCTTTGGTGCTGGCAGGAAATTCAAAGCACACAAGTCCCACCCTGTGCATGGAAACCCTCCCACCAGCCCCACCCGCTAACCCAGTGTAACCCATGCCAGTGTCCTCTCTTTGCCTGTCTCAAGCCATTTTTGGAATGGCAACCCACTCCAGTATTCTTGCCTGGAGAATCCCATGGATAGAGGAGCCTGGCAGGCTACAGACCATGGGGTCGCAAGAGTCGGACACAGCTTAGTGACTAAATCAATCAAGGGCTTGCATGGCTCTCTCCAGAAAGCCTCAGTATGTGAGTAATAGACTTTTTTATACCCTCTTGGTTTATGTGTGGTATAATCAGTCTCAACTTGCAGATCAGATTTGGGGTGATGTTGGGGTCCACCCCTGCTCTGAGGATTGCCTACACCAATCTGTAGTAAATGATCCAGTTACTTAGGCCACCAAGACTTAAATAAACCATGTGCCCTAGAAAGTTTTTCACGAGGGAAGAAACGGTATTTTTCCCCGAGTCCTTTGAGATTAATTTGTAAACCCTGTGGTTTAACCCAACAAAAGGTATCTTCTTGTTAGTGCCCTGCTATTCTGATTTTTCAACAAAGTACCAGAGAAAATTTTACCAGAAAGCTTAATAGTAACTGAACATTATTTAGAACTGTTTTCAATATTCCAGTATAGGCAACCCTTACTGTGTGATGCTATAGCATTAGCTAAGAGGTGGAACGGGCTAAATCGTGAGAGGATTAGATGTGGAAACTTGCTCTGATATCTGAACCTAGCTGTGCTGTGCATTTATTTCCATCATGGTTTATTTAAGATGTTGACTATAGTACTCAGGGATTCTTGGCAGCATTATAGCAAGAATGGCAATTATTATTGTATCACTAACTGTGGCACTCACAAGAGATGATCCAAGGTATTGCTATAGTGTAATGTCAAGGAGTAATATGGGTTACATTTTTTTTTTTAAACCCACATTGCTTCATGTAGTCAGGGGCAGTACAGGGCAGTGCACCAAAATGGCACCCTCAGTTCCTGCATGGTTAACATAAAAATTGGCAGAAGTAAAATACACTTACATAAACACGCATCAGAATTTTGTTCCTGCTGCTTCCCCATCTGCAGCAATAGTTTATCAAAAGCCAGTAATTTAAGCATCATCCCAGTGTCCTAGTAGAATACACTGTTCTAGAATATGCATAGTTTAATTAGGTTGTGAAAAACAAAGCAAAGGAATATTAAGTATTCAAGAAAAAAAGCAGACTCATTTTTAGGAAGTGTCATTTCAAAGACATGAGACCATACTTTTATAGAAATACTGATTCTCCTACCAGGACATACTCATGTGTAAGAGTTTCAGGAAGTTTTTCAAAAGGAATTTCTGGCTTGAAGTTCAAAACGTCTTTCTTTATAAAATTATATATGACCCTTTATCCATATAGAGTTCAATTTTGTATAAGTTCTTTGTATAATTTACAAACTGACCTTAACTGTCTCGTGAGAATTTTTACTTGAAATATATTTAAATATGATTGTTAAATGTCACTCTCTGAGTAGATTTTTTCATTCTATAATCAGGTTCTGTCACTTACATTTTAGTCTTTGTCGCAGGTGTTCATCCGCTGAATGGCATTTAAGATCATCTTTCCGGTCTGGAGAGTTCCGCGATGGCATAACTGGGTAGCCAGGTGGCTGCCCTTACAGCTCAGAGGTGGCCTAACAGAGGGGTGGCTGCTGCTGCCCTTGAGGCCTCGGGTACAGCAAGGGGGAGGACCTTACAGTTTGCTGGGGCTTCAGATGGTTGGTGTCCGTCTTCAATGCGGGCAGTAGTAAATTCTATATTTTGTGGAAGTTTCGAAATTTGTGGCTATACTGGGTTTTTAGTCCTCCCAGTATTTTCTTGGTAACACCGATGCCTCAGGCCTTGGCACGGGCTCAGTAGGATGACTAGAACCACTGCGCTTAGAAGCCATTGCTATTCTTTCATCTCCTAAAGCCAGGGGCTGTCTCAGCTCCCTCCAGAATGAGGGCCAGGATTTGGCACAGCCCCCAGGGCACCTCCTTAGTGACAGCCAGTGTGGTGTGAGCATCCAGAGCCAACTCAGCCCAGTCCACAAAGACTGAGTCTTCACACCATTTCTGGATTCGAAGCAGCACGATGCTGAGGGGGGGTGAATCTAGCTCCTGCGGTGGCTTCCGAGAGCAGCTGGGAAACAACGTGCCGGCACGTGTAGTCATCACCCTGCGATCTTCATTAGAGGGAGGAAAGGGGGGATTTTTCAATTGCCTTTCTTCTGTCTCTAGTTTGTCATTCACACACTCATTCTGAGGCTGGGTGGTTTGTTCCACGTGGTCTGTCTGGAAGATTTACCAGTGGACTCAACAACTGGCTCTACTTTACCATGAAATTGTTGTCAGTTCGGTAACATCCCCCTTTTATGTGATTTCCTTCCTTCTCTATTCATATCACTCTTGCTGCACTAGGGTTACACCTTCTGTCTCATGAGAGTTTGAACCAACTCCCATTCCTTCATAGTGAGAAAAGAGTCTAAAGCCTGATAATTGGGTTTCAGAATGCTGGATAGAGAGATTCAAAAGGGATCTGTGAATGCATGACCACCACAGCATTGCTTAAAACTCAGAATGTCCCACTTTTGTAGCTTGTGTCAAAAGCACTGAAAATCTTGAATTCTTTGCTCTAATCTTATGGCCATGGAGGTTTCTGTTCTTCTTGAGATCCCTTAAGAACATGATTAAGACTTAAAAAGATCACTACTTAGTCTGTTTTTCTATCTGCTCCTGGAATTGTTTGTATCTGACTGCTCAGACACATTCTGGAAACTATCCTCTTAAGAGGCTGATCAATTATTTCTAGTTTACCCCGAATCCAGAAAGGCATGAGGTGAAGCTCCATGAAAGTGGATTTGTTGGTGGCCCTGAAGTTGGAGGAAGGTGGTGAGGATCACTCCCATTATATTCTACAAGTTCCATCAATCTTTACCTGCCAAATAAAGTTCAGTAGGCTTTAGTTCTTCCTGTCTACTGCTTCTTAACTCCTCATTATTGAGACTTTGCTAGAGAGTAGATCCCTGGGCTGGGAAGATCCCTTGGAGGAGGGCATGGCAACCCACTCCGGTATTCTTGCCTGGAGAATCCCATGGACAGAGGAAACTGGCGGGCTACAGTCCATGGGGTTGCAAAGAGTCGGACGTGACTGAAGCAAATTAGCATGCAGGTCAAGGTAATAGGAGTCTCCATGTAATATCCTAATTGAATGAGAAATTAAGGTATCTTGAGAGTTATATTTACTGGATGCCAATTGTCCAGTTTTGCTGAGTTTCTTTACACAGGGTGAAGGTCCTAGAAAAGAATCCCAAGAAAGGAAGTAACAATAATAGATAGAGGGAAGAAGGATGTAGTGATGTCAGCTGGATGAGCATGACTTTTCTCTCTGGTCATGCGAACAGTTTACATTCACTTATTTAAGGAAAGGGTTTTTCAAGTTAGGACTTAGGCTGAAAGGACTCGGCATGATGTAGATGCCACCCAGATCAACCACGCAAAGCCGGTATTTCTGTGGAATTGATTAGTCTGGCTTGTTTACATATTAATCTGGCTTGTTTACATCACTTAAGCTATTCCCATAGGCCCAAGGTTGTTTGTCTGTCTTGTAGATTAGCTATGGTTATGGGACTAGCTAGTAAGATGTATGTAGTGGATGCTATGATGTGTTGTCCAAATCCAGCTACAGGAACAAAACACTTGTTAGCTCAGCTGCTGGGGGTGTTGTGGGAAGACGTCAGCCCTCAGCTGGAAATTGTCTCAGTTGAAACAAGTCACCAGACACTCTTCCTGGGGTGGACTGGGTTCAGTGACTCAACCACATGGAGGTATAAAGGTTTTTGAATTTCTCTCTCCAATTCAGGACAGCTTTGAATCATCCTGTATTCAGAAAGCCTCACAGTTTCAGCCAAAATATTGTTGTGATGGCATCTCTGTTCAACTTCTACCTCTGCCAATCCCGTCCCTTCCTTCCCACAGACATTGATCCCAATAACCCTTTCTGATAGGCTTGCAGTGTGCTAACCTTTGTTGTAGGTTAGATTCTTTGGGAAGCCAGCTGTTAGTGTAAGGTGACATTTAACTTCAGCATCCAGTTTAGGGGGTTGGGAGTTCAGTTGTCTTCAGGAACATCCTACTGTTCCCAGGGAAGTCAGTGGCAGGGTGGAATAGCTTTTCTTTCACTATGGCTCTAGCTCCCCTTTGACCGACTAAGGGAAACAGACTGCCTCGTTTCTTTGGAATGGAACTGACACATGTTCTCAAGTCAATCTCATTCACTTTCAAGTACTTCTCATATGAAACTCTTTTCTCCTTCAACTTGGAGTTAGTTTACACCTCTATGGCCCCTCTGATGCTGGTCCCTAGGAGTCAACCAATACTGAGGCTGGAAGAAAATTCAGCTTCACACCAACTGTAATGAGAACACAGGTTTCAGCCCCCAAGATAGCTTTTGCTGGATGAAGTTGCATAGTCACACACACACACACATTGTATGGCTCTGCTAGTGAAAATTTCTATTCTGAGGGAAATTCCAGAGGGAATCAGCTAAGAATGGTTGAGTTAGTCTTTTGCTCTTTGATCCAGATTTTGAGACTTGTGCATTTAAAGTCCAACCCTAAATCTTGAATATTTTCTCCTGGCCAAGCATACTTCCTCATCTTTGAGGTCCTAATCCACCCATGAATATTTCATTTTAAGATCATGAGAGAGGCCAGGGTCACCTTAGTTCCCCCTTGGGAGGATGAATCAATTCTGAGGCATGGAAGATTTTTTGACTACATGAAGATCCAGACCTTTGTGACACAGTCAAGTTTTACTGGCTTGTGGGGAAGGAGGTGGTTAATTGGTTTGTTTATTTGAGGGCCTAAATAAGAGAGAGATTGGAGAAACAATTCCACTGGGGCAATGAGATGGACTTTGTGGGAATGTAGGACTAGATCAATTCTGTCATTTTGGAGGTTGTGGCGTGTCTCACCAATTACTTAAATAGAAATAAGATATTATCTCTCTCTCTTTTTTTAAGATATTATCTCTTAAAAATATTTATTTCCTGTCAGTTGAAAAGCACCAGCTAGGGATGTTGACCTCAGGAGGAGTGAGCACTTGATTCCAACAGCCTGTGTCTGCGGCTATCATTCAGAGAGCTGCCATTTGCTAGTGCCCAGAATGCAGGAGTAGAACCTCAGGAATATCTGGGAGTCAAGTCTCTCACCCCTAGGAAGGGCTTTGCTTAGTTACTCCTCAGTATTTGCCCTGATTTGAAGCAAGAGATCTGGGTTTTTATAGTGCTGCTGCCATCAGTGTTCCCTGATTTGACTTCTTTCCTGTGATGACAGTCTCTGACTTGTGATCCCATTTCCTTACTGTTTTGTCCAAAGAGCATTTTCTTAATAAGTCACATGTCATGAGTTCTTATCCTGGGGTCTGGTCCTGGGAAACTTGGGAAAAGTCTTAGGCAGCCTAGGATCAAAAGCACAAAATACCTTTGAACAAAGTTTTTAAGTTTTTCTATATGTATATCATGAAATTCAATAGGATCATATCTCAGTTGATAACTTAGAAACTTAAACTATCATCCTGAATACAGGATGGAGAATAATTTACTTGGCTGCTGCTAAGTCACTTCAGTCGTGTCCGACTCCATGTGATCCCATAGACGGCAGCCCACCAGGCTCCCCTGTCCCTGGGATTCTCCAGACAAGAACACTGGAGTGGGTTGCCATTACTTGGAAGCCATAATAAATACTTCTGAGGGTTAGTCCAAGCTGATTGTGAGCAAACAAAATTTGTGATTATAGAAAATACTAATTCTAGGATCTAAAATAGTAACTCTGGGCTATATTCAATGAAATCTGATTATTAGAGTCCTTATGAAGTCCAACAATTTAGGGGCCCTTTAAAAATATCATATAGTGAATCTGGAGACATTCCAAAACAGAAGGGACATGATTTGCTTTAGATGTAAATTAAGAAGAGCTGAGATGCAATAGGGCCTTCTTTCTCATTGTCATTCCTCCATTTCTGGACTTGGAGGTGATGTCACACCACAGGGCTTGGGAACTGGCCTCCTTGTTGGCTGTGTGGGGGCAGGGAGGTACAGCCTGGAAGAGTATGAGAGGACTCCCTTACCACAGGATAAGCTTATACCACATGGAAACAGGAGAGGCCAGGGCAAATAACATTTTGTGCACAGACTGTTCAAAAGTACATTTTCTCAGTGAGAACTTTCCAGAAAGATTTGGATTCTGTCTGTTAAGGAAGCTGATATTTCTTCACGGCACACAGCAAGATGATGGCCATACAGTAACCTTGAGTCTTTGCTTCCCTCACTTCTCTTTTTTCCTTCAGTTATACTGCCCTGGCCTTGCACCTTCCATTAGATGTCATAAGCTAAAGATTAATCTCTGACTCCAGCTCTGTTTTCTGGAGGATGCAGGCTAAGACATTTATTGATTATTTCCTTGAAGGCAATCAAGAGATACTAAAAAAACAGAATGCTTAGGAGATTGCTAAGGGAAGATGATTGAATCTAGATTAAGACAATGTAGATCATTTCAGAGATAGGACTTAGTTTACCCCATGCTTCTCAAATTCTGAAGGATGTGTATGTCTGTTTTATTTCTCAGTTTTGGAGGACAGTAGTGAAGAAAAAACAAAAGTATGGATACAGCTGGGAAAGGAGAGAGTGAGATGAATTGAGAGAGTAGCATAGACATATATGCATGACCATGTGTGGAATAGACAGCTAGTGGGAAGCGGCTCTATAGCCCAGGGAGCTCAGCTCTGTGCTCTATGAAGACCTCCAGGGGTGGGATGGGGAAGGGGTGGGAGGAAGGCTCAAGAGGGAGGGGCTATGTGTATACTTATAACTGATTAACAAAAACAAAAAAGCAGAAAGAACAACCACAACATTGCAAAGCAGTTATCCTCCAATTTAAAATGAATAACGCAGAAAAAAATACTTAAGGATAATATGGTTGTAGAAGTTAATGCAATCTTTACAAAAGGACTTCTGAAATAGTAGATTGAAATATAAAGAAGAAAAAAGATGGAAAAAAGACACCTTAAAATGATGCAGAAAAATTAAAGTAAAAGGATGTAAAAATATATCAGGCAAATAAAAACTAAGCAAATATTTTGTTCAATACTAATACTAACACAAGAATATAAATGTTAGCAGCAAAGACATAAATTTGACATTGATAAGAAGTATATGTCACCAACATGAGTCAAATACTTATGTAGACAGTATGCCAAAATATATGAAGTCAACACTTTTAGAACTGAAAAATAGACAAAATCAATCAGTCTAATTTTAACATATTTTTCTTGGGAACTAGAAAATCAAAGAAAACTAAAAATAAGGCTATAAATGATTCAAGCAATTAGCCACCTTGGCTTATTATAAAATTTGGCTAAGGAAAGAGTAGAAATTACAATATAACATTCTAAATCCATTGCAATAAATTCATAAAGTAGCAAAAACATTTTTGTAAATTAAATACTCTTACAAATAACATTTATTTTATTTTTTTTCTTAATCCATTCAGAAATTCACAAAACAAGCATGTGCTTTTAAGGATGCAGTTTAAGTGGTACCAAGAAGAAAATGATCTGAAATTTTATTCATTTTTAGAAAACAGGACAGAAAATAAGCCAAGCATTTAACTCAAGAATTGAGAGGAAAACTTAGTTCAAAGAAAGTAGATGTAAGAATTAACAAAGACAAAGGCAGAAGTTTCTGAGGTTGAAGGGATGGGGGAAATCAATATATGACCAATAAAACCATGACAGCTGCATTTCTTATAATATTGTTAAAGAGGCGTTCCTCTGGCAAAACCAACTTTTGCCAATAAATTTGAAAATATGGATGAAATGCATAATTCTCTAGGATGATATAATATTGTTTCAAGAAAAGATTACAAGTCTTTGGCAGGACCACTAGAGTGAGTATTGGATTAATATCACTCCAGATCTACCTGCCTGACATCTGGCTCCTCTTTGGAAACCTCAGAGTTAAAGTCACTCACTGAGGACATTGTGTGAACCTAGGTCTGGGAGCCTGCTCTGGACTGGTGAAGATGCTCATGTGTGCTCAGTTGTGACAGACTCTGCGACTCCATGGATGGTAGCCCGGCAGGCTCCTCTGTCCACGGGATTCTCCAGGCAAGAATACAAGCATGGGTTGCCATTTCCTCCTCCAGGGGATCTTCCCAGCCCAGGAAGAACTAAGTAAACACAGTGTTAAATTAAAGCTATTGTGTCTCCTGAGTCTGGCAGCAGATTGGAATCTGTAATAACCACTAATATTATTGCTAGTTAAAGAGCTACCTCTAAAAATGCAAGAGGCCTAGATGGTTTCATAACTACTTTTAAAGAACCTTCAAGCAACAGATTGCACTCCATTATTATTTACATAGTTCTGGCACGTACAGTAAGATGTAACACATCTCAATTTATTTAAAATGCCTAGCATAACCTTTTTCCTAAATAGGACCAGTTGAGCACATAAAATTGTAGGTCAGTTTCACTTTTGGTGAGAGACAGATGTACAAGTTGTCTTTAGAAAAGGCAGAGGAACCAGAGATCAAATTGCCAATATTCATTGGATCATAGAGAAAGCACGGGAATTTCAGAAAAACATCTACCTCTCCTTCACTGACTACAGGGATTTCCATGTGGTGCTAGTGGTAAAGAACTTGCCTTCCATTGCTAGGAGACTTAAGAGATATGGGTTCCATCCCTGGGTCAGGAAGATCCTCTGGAGAAGGAAATGGCAACCCACTCCAGTATTCTTGCCTGAAGAATTCCATGGACAGAGGTGCCTGGCATGTTACAGTTTATACAGTTGCACAGAGTCGGACACTACTGAAATGGCTTTGCTTAGCAAAGTCTTTGACTACGTGGTTCACAACAAACTGTGGAAAATTCTTAGATATGGGAATGCCAGCCAATTTTGCCTGTCTCCTGAGAAACCTGTATATGGGTCAAAAAGCAACAGTTAGAACTGGGCATAGCACAACTGACTGGTTGTGAATTGAGAAAGAAGTATGATAAGGATGTATATTGTTACTTGGCTTGTTTAACTTCTGTGCAAGGCTATGGTTTTTCCAGTGGTCATGTATGGATGTGAGAGTTGGACTATAAAGAAAGCTGAGTGCCGAAGAATTGATGCTTTTGAACTGTGGCATTGGAGAAGACTCTTGAGAGTCCCTTGGATGGCAAGGAGATCCAACCAGTCCATCCTAAAGGAGATCAGTCCTGGGTGTTCATTGGAGGGACTGATGCTGAAGCTGAAACTCCAATACTTTGGCCACCTCATGCGAAGAGTTGACTCATTGGAAAAGACCCTGATGCTGGGAAAGATTGAGGGCAGGAGGAGAAGGGGACAACAGAGGATGAGATGGTTGGTTGGCATCACCGACACAATGGACATGGGTTTGGGTGGACTCCGGGAGTTGGTGATGGACAGGATGGCCTGGCGTGCTGTGGTTCATGGGGTCGCAAAGAGTCAGACATGACTGAATGACTGAATTGAACTGAATGCATAGTACATCATGCAAAATGCTAGGCTGGGTGAATCACAAGCTGGAATCAAGACTGCTGGGAGAAATATCAACAACCTCAGATACACAGATGATATCACTCTAATGGCAAAATGTGAAGAGGAACTAAGAAGCCTCTTGACGGGGTAAAAGAGGGGAGTGGAAAAAGAGACTTGAAACTCAACATTAAACAAACTAAGATCGTAGCACCTGGTCCCATCACTTCATGTCAAATAGATGGGGAAAAAGTGGAAGTAGTGACAGATTTTCTTTACTTGGACTCCAAAATCACTGTTGACAGTGAAATTAAAAGATGCTTTCTCCTTAGAAGGAAAGCTATGACAAACCTAGAAAGCATATTAAAAAGCAGAGACATCCCTTTGCTGGCAAAGGCCCATCTAGTCAAAGCTATGGTTTTTCCAGTAGTCACATATGGATGTGAGAGTTGGACCATAAAGAAGGCTGAGTGCTGAAGAATTGATGTATTTAAATTGTGGTGCTGGACAAGACTCTTGAGTGTCCCTTGGAGAGCAAGGAGATCAAACCAATAATCCTAAAGGAAATCAGTCCTGAAAATTCATTGGAAGGACTGATGCTGGAGCTCCAATACTTTGGCCACCTGATGCAAAGAGCCGACTCATAGAAAAGACTCTGATGCTGGGAAAGATTAAAGGCAAAAGGAGAAGGGGATGGTAGAGGATGAGATGATTAGATAGCATCACTGACTCAAAGGACATGAATTTGAGCAAAGTTTGGGAGATGGTGAAGGACAGGGGAACCTGGTGTGCTGCAGTCCATGGGATCACAAAGAATAGGACATCACTTAGTGACTAAACAACAAGAGAAATTTTAAATCAAACATACTAGTAAACTTTGCTATTATCTCTCAAAATTAAAAAAAAAAATGTTTATTTGACCAGAAGTTCTACTTCTAAAAATTAATTCTATGAAAGAATTGTGCATGTGTGTACATCAGTAACTAATTAACTATAGCATTATTAGTGTGACAAAAAATAAAATTATCCTAAATGCCCACCAACAGGAAGATGGTTGCATGAATCACATTATAACCATTCTATGGAATTTCATATAGTTGTTAAAAAGCTACATAAAATTAAAAGAATGAAGTGGGAATGTGTATGGGTATATGTCCATACATAGACAGGGCAATATACATATACATGTATTTATTTATATGCATTTAGAGTGTGAGGTGTGGAGCTGCAAGACTCAATGTTTTGTCCAGGCTATGCAATCTTGTGTTTATCTCCTAACTCTTCTAATTCTGAAGTTCTACAACTCAGCAGTATTTAATTATATATATATATATATATATATATATATATATGAAATAGTTTGTATCTTCTAATCCCCAAACTCCCAATTCATCTCTCCCTGGCCCTCCTCTCCCTCGGCAGCCACAGTCTGCTCCCTATGTTGTGAGTCTGTTTCTGTTTGTAAATATGTACATCTGTGTCATACTTTAGAGTCCACATATGAGTGATATATGGTATCTGTTTTTCTCTTTCTGTGTATGATAATCTCTAGGTCCATTCATGTAGCTGCACATGGTATTAATTTCATTCTTTTTAATGACTGAGTGATATTCCATTATGTGTGTGTGTATAGTCTTCTTTATCCATTAATCTGTCAATGGGCATTTGGTTGTTTCCATATTTTGACTGTTGTAAATAGTGCTGCTATGAACATAAGAGTACATATATCTTTAAAAAATCTTTTTATTTACTTATTTTTGTAATTTTTATTGGAGTATAGTTGATTTTAGTGTTGTCTTACTTTCTGCTGTACAGCAAAGTGAATCAGTTATATCAGCTCTTTTTTAGATTTTCCCATATTTGTCATTACAGACTATTTTTGTTTGTTTGTTTTATTAATTAATTTATTTTAATTGGAAGCTAATTACTTTACAATATTGTAGTGATTTTTGCCATACATTGACATGAGTCAACCATGGGTGTACATGTGTCCCCCATCCTGAACCCCTCTCCCACCTCCCTCCCCATCCCATCCCTCAGGTCGTCTCAGTGCACCAGCCCTGAACACCCTGTCTCATGCATCAAACCTGGACTGGCGATCTGTTTCACATATGATAATATACATGTTTCAATGCTATTCTCTCAAATCATCCCACCCTCACCTTCTCCCACAGAGTCCAAAAGACTTTTCTTTACATCTGTGTCTCTTTTGCTGCCTTGCATATAGGCTCATCGTTACCATCTTTCTAAATTCCATATATATGCGTTAATATACTGTATTGGTGTTTTTCTTTCTGACTTCCATTCTGTATAATAGGCTTCAGTTTCATCCACCTCATTAGAACTGATTCAAATGCATTCTTTTTAATGGCTGAGTAATATTCCATTGTGTCATTACAGAGTATTGAGTAGAGTCCCCTGTGTTATACAGTAGGTCCTTGCATGCATGCTCAGTTGCTTCAGTCGTGTCAGACTCTTTGCAATCTGTGGACTGTAGCCTACCAGGCTCCTCTGTCCATGGGATTCTCCAGGCAAGAATACTGGAGTGGGTTGCCATGCCCTCCTCCAGGGGATCTTCCTGACCCAGGGATTGAACCCAGGTCTCCTGCATTGCAGGTGATTCTTTACCCACTGAACCACCTGGGAAACCCATGGTAGGCCCTTATTAGTTACCTATTTTATATATATAGTAGAGTGTATATGTCAATTCCAATCTTCCAATTTATCCCTCTCCCCCTTCCCCCTCAGGTAACCATAAGCTTGTTTCCTAAATCTGTAGCTCTATTTCAGTTTTGTAGGTAAGTTCATTTGTACCTTTTTTTTTTTTTTTAGATTCTACATGCAAGTGATATTATACAATATTTGTCCTTCTCTGTCTGACTTACTTCACTCAGTATGACAATCTCTAGGTCCACTCATGTTGTACCAATGGCACTATTTCATTTTTTATGGCTGAGAAATATTCAATTGTATATGTGTACCACATTTCATTATCAGTTCCTCTGTTGATGGACATTTAGTTTGCTTCCATGTTCTGGACATTGTGAATAGTGCTGCAATGAACATTGGGGTGCATGTATCTTTTTGAATTATAGTTTTCTTTGGATATATGCCCAGAAGTGGGATTGCTAGATCATATGGTAGCTATATTTTTAGCTTTTTAAGGAACCTTCATACTGTTCTCCCTAATGGCTGTACCAATTTACATTTCTATGAACAGTGTAGGAGAATTCCCTTTCCTCCACCCCCTCTCTAATATCTATTGCTTGTAGATTTTTGATGAGTGCCATTCTGACCAGTGTGGGTGGTTTTGATTTGCATTTCTCAAATAATTAGAGATGTTGAGCATCTTTTCATGTGCTTTTTAGCCATCTTTATGTCTTCTTTGGAGAAATGTCTGTTTAGACCTTCTGCCCATTTTTTGATTGGATTGTTTGTGGGATTTTTTGACATGAGCTGTTTGTATATTTTGGAGATTAATCTCTGTAGGTTGCTTCATTTGCAGATATTTTCTCCTATTCTGTGTCTTGTCTTTTTGTTTTGTCTATAGTTTCCATTGTTGTGCAAAAGCTTTTTGAATTAGAGTTTTCTCCAAATATATGCTCAGAAATGGGATTGCTGGATCACGTGGACACTATTTTTATTTTTTTGAGGAACCTTCCTACTGTCCTCCATAATAGCTGCACCAATTTATATTCTTATAACAGTGTAGGAGGGTTCCCTTTTCTCCACACCCTTGCTAACATTTTTTTATTTGTAGAATTTTTGATGATGGCCATTCTGACCAGTGTGAAGGTGATATCTCACCGTGATTTGATTTGTGGTTTTCTCTAATAATTAACAATGTTGAACATCTTTTTTAGGTGCCTGTTGATCATCTGTATATCTTCTTTGGGAAAATGCCTACCCAATCAAACAGTGGGCAGAAGCCCTTAATAGGCATCTTTCCAAAGAAGATACACAGATGACCAACTGCTACTGCTAAGTCACTTCAGTCGTGTCTAACTGAAGCCTATTGAGGGCTTCTGCCCCCCGTTTGATTGGGTTCTTTGTTTTTTGTTGTTGTTGTTGCTGTTGTTATTGAGTTATACGAGCTGTTTGTACATTTTGGATATTAACCTCTATTTTCAAATAGAGGTTGCATCATTTTCAAATATTTTTCCCCATTCTGTAGGTGTCTTTTCATTTTGTTTATGG
Source organism: Dama dama (assembly GCF_033118175.1). Taxonomy (NCBI): domain Eukaryota; kingdom Metazoa; phylum Chordata; class Mammalia; order Artiodactyla; family Cervidae; genus Dama; species Dama dama. Next base: position 38,514,984 of record NC_083692.1, read on the forward strand.
GTTCCTTTGCTAGGCAAAAGCTTGGAAGTTTGATCAGGTCCCATTTGTTTATTTTTGTTTTCATTTCTGTTGCCTTGAAAGAGAGACCTAAGAAAACATTGGTATGATTTATGTCAGGAATGTTTTGCCTATGTTCTCTTCAAGGAGTTTTATGGTGTCATGCCTTATATTTAAGTCTTTAACCCATGTTGACTATATTTTTCTGTAGAGTGTGAAGGTATACTCAAATTTCATTCATTTACAGTGGCTGTCCAACCTTCCCAACACCACTTGCTACACTGTCTTTTCCCCATTGTGTATTCTTGCCTCCTTTGTTAAAGATTAATTGATGATAGATATGTGGGTTTATTTCTGGGTTCTCTCTTCTGTTGCATTAATCCATGTGTATGTTTTTGTGCCAATACCACACTGTTTTGATTACAGTAGGTTTGGAGTATTGTCTGAAGTCTGAGAGGGTTATGCCTCCTGCCTTATTCTTTTGCTTCAGAATTGCTTTGGCAATTGTGGGTCTTTTATGGGTCCATTTAAATTTTAGGATTATTTGTTCTATTTCTAGTTCTATGAAAAATATCATGGGCGATTTGATAGGGATCACATTATATCTGTAGATTACTTTGGGTAGTATGTTCATTTTAACAATATTCTTTCAATCCAAAAGCATGGGGTATTTTTCCATTTCTTTGAATCATCTTCAGTTTCCTTTATTAATAGTTTATACTTCTCAGCATATAAGTCTTTCTCTCCTTGCTCAGGTTGATTCCTAGGTTTTTTTTTCTGATGCAGTTTTAAAGAGATTGTTTTTCTACTTTCCCTTTCTGGTATTTCATTGCTAACATAAATATGACCAATTTCTATATGTTAATCTTATATCTTACTACCCTGCTGAATTCACTTCTCAGTGCTAGTAGTTTTTGTGTGTAGTCTTTGGTATCTTCTATATATAGTATCATGTCATTTTGCAAATAGTATAATTTTATCTCTTCCCTTACAATTTGGATAGCTTATACTTTTCTTGTATGACTGCTGTGACTAGGACTTCTAGTCCTATATTGAATATAGTACTAGTGCTATATTGAATAGGCATGGTGAGAGTGAGCATCATTGTCTTGTTCCAAATTTTAGGGGGGAAGCATTCAGCTTAAAAGCTGAATTTCACCATTGAGTATTATGTAGGCTGTGACTTTGTCATAAACAGCTTATATTCTGTTGAGCTCTGTTTCCTCTATACTGACTTTGGTAAGAGTTTTTTAAAAACTTATTTTTAATATTTATCACAAATGTTGCAGCCAGTTTGGTATATGCCAACAATCATGCAGTTTTAACAGTTAGGAATATGAAAAACACTTAACGATTTCCAAAGGGACATATATGTGATATAGTCTTCTTTTCAGAGAAGCATAAGTGACTGAATCACTGTCTGCTTTTTAGTGTTTCACCTCACCATTCCATTGCCTCATCAGAGCAAGTGCCTTTGGTTAATGAAGTTTTAAATATTTGCTATTTTCAGTCCTTCAAGACAGGTAGCTCAAGTGAATTTGCCATCTCTGAGGGAGTCACGTCCTGTTCCATTGTCCTGCTTATTTGTAAACTCCCTAAAATGGCTCTTCTCAGCTCTTCTTCCTCCAACTTGGCAACTAACTCTGACTTCGAAATACCAATTTGGTCTTGGTCACCACAATTTATTACATAAATGACTGCATCTGTGTTTGAATAATAACATCAATTGTCTGCCCTCCCAAATCCCAGACTTGGAATTTAAGGTTTTTGTATGTTACCATCTCAATATTGAATCCAATGGTAGGAATAGTAACAATGACTTCTCCAACCTGTAATCGGTACAAAATTATGGTTTTTCCTGCTCTATTTAATTCCAAAATTAACCTTCTCATTTCCTAGGTTCCAAACAAACTGGAGAAAATGCTTGAGAAAATGTCACCCATGATGAACCACCTGTCCACCCTCATCAACCAAAGCCAGTTCGGCTCCCGGGCAGTTTTCTTGAAAACTTGCTTAGCCTGAAATTTCTGCATTGCATTCCTGGCAGTGCTTGGAGCAAGGGGCCGTGGCGACTGCACGCCAGGAAACTGGTAAGAGTTTAATTTTATCAAATGCTTTTTCTGCATCTATTGAGATTATTATGTGTTTTTTGGTTTTTGTTGATGTGACGTATCACATTGTTTGATTTGCATATGTTAAACCATCCTTGTGATCCTGGGATGACTCCAGCTTGGTTGTGGTGTATGATCTATGTGTTGCTGAATTCAGCTTGATAATATTTTGCTGAGAATTTTTGTACCTGTATTTGTCCAAGATATTGACCTATAATTTTCTGATAGTGTCTTTGTCTGATTTTGGTATCAGAGTGATGGTGGCTTCATATTGATAGAATGCCTTTGGGAGTGTTCCCTCCTCTTGTATCTTTTGAGAGAGTTTAAGAAGGAGTGGTACACGTTCTTCTTTGTGTGTTAGGTAGAATTCCCCAGCAAAGCCATGTGGTCCTGGACTTTTGTTTGCAGGGAGGTTTTTGTTTTTGTTTTTTTAATATAGATTTATTACAGAATTTTTATTACAGATTCTACTTATTGGTCTGTTCAAATTGTCTCTCTTCTTAATTGAGTTTTGGTGGGCTGTGTTTCTAGAAAGTTGCCCAAAGCTGCCCATTTCTTCTAGATTGCTCAATTTGTTGGCAATGATAATACTCTCAGATGGTCTTTTTTTAAATTTCTGCAGTATCTGCTGTTATTTTCCTCTTTTCTTCCCCTTATTTTGTTTATTTAAGTTCTCTCTCTTTTCTTGGTAAGCTGGGCCAGAGGTTTGTCAATTTTGTTTACCTTTTCAAAGAATCAACTTTAAGTTTTATTGATTTTTTTCTATTTTTTAATCTCTATTTTATTTTCCCTTTCATCTTCATTATATCTTTTGGATAACTTTAGGTTTTATTTGTTCTTATTTTTCTAATACTTCCATTGGAGGGTTTTATATTCAAGTATTTTTACACTCTCAAGATGTTAAAGATCAAAATACTCAGAGATGATAAAAAATTTGATTTTAAATGATGGAAAATTTCCAGCATTATCTTGCATCCAGTTAATACACAGGGGGAAAAAGGGACTTCCCTAATGGCTCAGGGATAAAGAACCTGCCTGTCAATTCAGGAGACTCAGGTTTGATCACTGAGTTGAGAAGATCCCCTGGAGAAGGAAGTGGCAACCCACTCCGGTATTCTTGCCTGGGAAATCCCATGGACAGAGGAGCCTGGCTGGCTGCAGTCTATGGGATCGCAAAAGTCAGACACAACTTAGCAACTAACAACAACAATGAAAGACCATTGTACATGTCAATAATACCAAACAGAAAAGCAACTTGGATATTAAGTACTGTACTAGCCATTATATCACACTGCCTTTTTAGGCCACCTTCAGATATCACATACATTAAATTATATGCTTTAACTTTCCACCTAGCTCTTCTCATCAAAAGAGAATGGATGTAAGTCTGGTCTAGATCAATAATGATATTCTCCAAAACCACTCTCTAAAGCTACTTCTTGTCTGAATGTTTTTCTTGGGGTCTGGTAAACCATCTTATCCTTAAACTGTGATAGGGCAATTTAATTGGTTTCCTGGTGGAGCATACAGGGATAACTGAAAGACACTGATATTTACAGTGTCAAGTTAAACTAGCATCAATCTCACAAAGCATATTGGAAGAATAAGCTACCTAGCCATACAAGATTTTACTGAAGTTTTGTGCTGTAAAGAGTCTATCAACAAAGGCAATTTTTGAGAGGATGGGGTACTTAGATTGTTATTTCATTTTCTGAAAAAGTATTTTGAAATAACATCTTTGCTATGGCTACAGGATTTATTGAGTACAGGAGGTACAGCTCGTAACTGGTTACTAGTCTGACACTGATGTGATTCAAATAGAAGTGATGTCAGATGTAATGTCTTACCCTTTCCTGTGGTATTTAAAGAATTAAAATGGCTTGTTAAACCTTTAAGTAAATGAGGGCAGAACCAGCAGTGTTCACTGTATGGTTGATTCTATATGACTTGAGCAGGCTGGATACTTTGCTTAGTTTCATCTTCATGTGATCTGAATTAGCTGGGTGACCAGACATCATCTCTTCTAACATACTCATTTTAAAGAATGGGAAAGCAACACTGAGGTTAACTTGTTGAAGTAACCTACCTCTCTTTAAAGAGCTGAACCTCAGATTAAGTTTTCATGATTTCTAACCCATTTCCCTACACTGGATAAAATTGCCCCCAGCTCCACTTTTAGCCACATCTTTTATGGGTTGAATTGTGTCCCCTCAAAAAATGTTTTGCATTCCTAACCCCCTGTACCTATGAATGTGACCTTATTTGGGAACAGAGTCATTGCAGATGTAATTGCTTAAGACAAGGTCATACTATTAATATAGGGTGGGTCCTTAACTATGTGACTGGGGTCCTTATAAGAAGGAGAGTTGGACACAAACACAGAGGGAAGAGAGCCACATGAAGACAGAGTCAGAGGTTAGAATTACACTGCCACAAGCCAAGGCACACTTGAGGCTCTCAGGAGCATCCTCCCATAGACGCTGTAGAAAGATGTGGCCCTGCCAACTCCTTGGTGTCAGTCTTCTAAAGTGGGAAAACAGTTCATTTCTGTTGCTTTAAATGTGTGGTGCTTTGTTACAGCAGCCCTGGGAAATTAATACAACATGTAAAAATTAATTCTGTGGCCTTGTGTGAAGGTGCCATGTTTATGCCATAGCCAATAGCCAGATTTCAGCACTCTAGGCAGCAGGTGATTTGTAATTAGTATTGGGTTTAATTGATTGAACCAGAAGGTCTGATGCTTTCATAAACTGCACCTCTGAAATCTTCATGGTAGAAAGAGTTAGCCTTTCAATAACTTTAACACATACTTTTAAATGCTTATATAATTAATTTTATTGGACATTCTATTTATAGTGGCTAAAATGTGGACCCAGTTTGGTGGGTATACATATTGGCTCAATGTTTGAAAAGGTCTGATTACTCTAGATTGCCTAATAGCTGTGTATTTCACCATTTTTCACACTCTGAGAGCTGCCAACAAGGAAGTAGCTCTTCTATATAATTGTCACAACTCTTGTCAGAGTTGTCTCTACTTCTGTTTTAATAGCAATACTAATTATTATAAAGGGTGTACCTATGTATGATTGACTAGGTGGACTTCATTGTAGTGAAGTGCACTGCAGTTTACTCAGTTTATCTAATAAATGGCTCCAGAGCTTTTGTGTTCAGAATAGAGTGGGGAATAGCATTGACATTGCCTTCCCTATATGACTTAACATGAACAGTGAGTTCATCACTGGAATAATTTCTGTTTAATTACAGTGGTGAAAAATGTTATGAGCATGAGCACAAGCTGGGATGGGGAGTTACATATAACCTGAATTGGCTGGAGGAGAAAATCAGTCAGAAAGGCATCTGAGGAATTGATACAAACTCTGTTTCTGACAAGAGAGTTGGAAGCTCTCAGCACTCACCCCATCCATCTGTAAATCCTGTGAGTGCTCCTTCGGTCTGGATCTTTAATCCAGTTTTTTCATTGCCAGTATTGCTAATACTGTGATGGCTATTGCAATACCATCACCTTAGCACCTGGACTATTTTAATATGATCCTGTTTCTTGCTTCCATCCTTACCTTCTTATACTCTGTTCTTATCACAGCGGCCAGACTCATTCTTTAAAACTATGCCTCAGACCATGTCTGTCCTCTCTCCAATAGCTCCCATGATTTCCCAAACTGGAATAAAGTCCAGGACCCTTACAGTGGTTGATGGTTGATAAACCACCCTTCTGACCTCATCTCCAGTGCCCTCCACCTCCCTCCCTCTGACTCCTTCCCTCTGTTCCAGCTGCACTGGCCACCCTGCTGTATTCATGATATCCGCTGAGAGGTTTCACTTTGGCTGTTGATTGTTGCTTTATGTCCTTTTTTTCTTATTTGGAATGCTCTTACCAAGACAGCTGATCAGCTCACTTATGCATTTCATGTCTCTGTCAGTTGTGACCTTTTTAGACGGTCTTTCCTGGCCATTCGGTAAAAAAATGACAACTCCCTGGTTTCCCTGTCATTCCCTGCCCATCTCACTTTGTCTTAGTTCCTGCCCCGCCTATAGAATTTAGCACCATTGAAAACCTTTCACTTTGTTGCATGGGGTAGGCTGGGGGTGTTGGAATGACCTGGACCAGCAGTTGTATTCATACAATGTGGATAGGAGCTTCTCTTGTTGAAGGAGTTGAAAGGCCACTGTTAAGGGAGAGCTCTGAGCAGGGGGCAGATGGCAAAGGAAAAGGAGAGGTAGGCAGGACCAGATCCTGGGGGCCGCTGAGGGCACATTAGAATGAGGGTCCCAAGCCCGAGGGAAACATGTAGCCACTGACAGTTTTCAATGGGGGAGTGATGATGCATGTACATACTAAGACCCCTGATGATTGTGGGTAGAGAATGATTGGGAAATAACAAGTTTGGAGCAGTTCATTCCAGTGATCTGGATGGCGGGGGGCGGGGGTGACATGTTCTAGATCATTAGGTTTACCTGAAGAGAGGGATGGTGGACAAGGTTGGGGACACTGGGGAGACTATCGAGACTTCTCCTGAAGGAACAAGGGTGTAGGGGGGTGGCTCTTGCTCAGCCTGGAATCTTGAGATAGAGTAGGTTTATGAGAATTGAAGCTAGGGGCTGGAAGAGCAGACCATGGATTCTGTTTTAGATACACGGTCTTTATACTACAATTCTTCTCACAGCCAGACCCATTTATCTAATGCCCTTGTTAACATTTCTACTCACATACTTACAAGGCAGCTCAAAGCTTAGCATGTAGCCTGGATATGGTGTTTGAATTTGTGGAAAAGATCTTCCAAGGAGAGGTGTGAGAAGTCATCACATGGGAGCCTGGACTGACCCCTGAGATGTTCTAACTTATAACAGAAATCAGATGGAAAAGAAAAATTCCCATAAGATGGCCCCTTTCTCCTTGGAGATTCACTCTGATCAATTTTTGACAGATGAAGAAACAGATGCTGAGAACAGGGAGGCAACTCGCCTGCTCTCCTGGGTAGTTGGGCAGTGAGATTAAGCAGTCTTTCTGGATTTGGGTAGAGTAGGAGTAAATAAGTCAAAATAAGAGGTTTTTGGACTTTTAGCAGAGTGTTTACGTCATATTACCACTTGGACAAGAGTCTTATATATGTTCCTACCTTCTTCCATGTGAAATCTATGCCCACCCCATTTAGAAATACCTAGGAAAGGTCCTTCCATTATTTTTTTTTTTTTTCAGAAACCTCCCCTCTGTATCCTTGTCACACTAAAAATTTACTACGTGGTACAAGGTGGTTTTAATTTTTGAATTCATTCTCTTTTTCTCCCCTCCTGTCTCCTGTCTTTCTCTCTCTCTCCCTCTTTCTTTCATTTTCTCCTTGGATTGGGATCTGCAGCTTTTAACACTGTCAGTATGCAATACATTGTTGATTGACATACATCTAAATAGAATATGCAGAATGCAACAGAAGTGCATTTTTAAAAAGTTTAATCCTAGAGACGTTTCAGTGTGTTCTAAGGGGAGCTGTAATTCTCTGTGATCTGGACAGAGAATAGATTCAGATCATTAGCATTCTCTCCTCACGGTAGGGGGGAAGTTTTGCAGTCAATTGTACTCATCAGGGCTCCCGTAGACACTTGCGAACAAGGCTTGCTGAGCCCTTGCTTGGAAGTTACTGCTACCAGCTTGATAAGGGAGGCAGGGACTAGTTAAGACAAACTGCGAACCATGAATGTGGATTCTATAGGGGACCCACCAGATCAATGTTAGTAGAGCCCCTAAATCTGCTCAAAAGAACCTGTTATCTCACCTCTTTAGAGTTATCACAGAATTTTAAGTTAGTGCTTCAATGCCCTTTACAAAGAGTTTAAGTCCTTTGCTTTTCCCCATGAACATTTTCGTCAAAATGTACTTGAGCTCCAATTGCTTGGTGAAAAATAGGTCACTGCTAGTCATGTTTAGCATTCTTCTTTCTTCCCCTTTGGGATAGAATCTGCCTTCAGACTATTTTTCACACAGAATAAGGATTAGTGCCTCTTTATCAATGTTGTCCATATCCCCCCTCAGTGTACTTTATTATCACTGCTAGAAGGTGCTTCTCTAAGACTGAGTTGTAGAGCTGTTAAAAAAAAAAAAAGTCAAGCTCCCCAAAGCCAGGGAAAATTGAAATGTCACTCTTTACAAGGAGTTTTAGGAGGGAGACTAAGCGTTTACTTCAGTACAGACCATCCATTCTAGGGCCCAGTTTAGAAACTTTCAAAATCAATTTTAAATCTTTTCTTTACAGCTTTCACATCCCTTCAATATCATCCTTTTTTTTTTTTTTTTTATGAGATTGCCTTGGCGAGGCAGCCCAGGCCAGGCCGGGGCGGGGTGGGCTGGAGGGGGTGGGCCAGAGGGACGCCGGTGGTCGATCTGTCGTCCAGGCCGGTCACTCCTGTGCCCGCAGCTCTGCACACCGGCCCGGCTGCCCCCGCCTGCTGCCTGCCTGCCCCAGATGCGCTGAGCCTGCCTGCTGTTTGGCAGACATTTCCCTTTGTTTGTGCTCCTTGCGCTGCTCTAATAACCCTCCTCAAGGCCAAATTAGATTTATATGGAAGGAGAAGGCAGCTAGAGGCTTCAGAATGACTATGCTAATTAGAAACCAAAATATAAACAGCAACTCCACATGGATGTATTAAATAGGCCAGCATTCTCCACAGCAAATCAAATTAAGAGAAATCCCATTATCTCGCTCAGGGCTTCTGCATTTTTTTCCTGACTGCCTGTTTTCCTGTTTGAACAGGACAAGGGCATGAATATATTTCATTCTGGGTCTGGTTCTAAACTACGGTCTCTTTCTCCCTCAGCCCAAACTACAATGATTCCAAGTCATTATTCACAATTACAGCAAACTCATTTTTTTAAAATCCACTGTAAGTTTATATATCACCCTCTAAAGATTTTAGGCTTTGATGCAGCCTCAAACATTTCATTTATTTTCACCAGCTTGCCTTCAGTGTTAACTAGTTACCACAAAGTATTCTAAACAGACTTCTGGAAAGCCCCATGGATCCTATGAGAATTTATGATTATCTGTTACAGGAAATGAATATTCCATCCCTTAATTTCTAACCTTGTGCAGTCAGACTGATGCTACAAAGGAATGTAAAACAAAAATAACCTGTCTCCTCCTTTAAAATGAACCAGTACTAGTTGTCAGGAAGTTTTTAGGAGCTCAGTATTACAGGTGGCAAAGCAGGTAGGAAAAGTAGTCACTTTTGCAGTTAAAAGTTGCTGAGCTAGTGATGGAGGCGGCATTGGAAATGAGAGGTTTTCTCAGAGGCTGGGGAAAGAGAAGGCAGGTCTCCATTAGCCACTGGAAAAACTATTTATGTACAAGTGAAAGTGAAAATCGCTCAGTCGTGTCTGACTCTCTGTCACCCCGTGGACTTAGTCCATGGAATTCTCCAGGCCAGAATACTGGAGTGGGTAGCCTTTCCCTTCTCCAGGAGATCTTCCCAATCCAGGGATCGAACCCAGGTCTCCCACATTGCAGGCTGATTCTTTATCAGCTGAGCCACAAGGGAAGGCAGGTACACCAAACCTTGCATAGGGTGGAGAATCATGGCTCTTGTCTTTCAACTTTTAAAAAATTGTATTTATTTTTAATTGAAGGATAATTGCTTTACAGTATTGTGTTGGTTTCTACCAAATAGCAACATGATCTTTCAACTTTTTATGAAAATAAAATTTTCACTACTTATAGCACTATATGACGAGTCCTCTAATGATACAAGAGTGAGCAAGCTGGAAGTCCCTGAGGCAGGGGTAGGATGCTGCAGGAAGATAAACCCCAAGAAAACCAGCAGGGGACTGAGAGACTGGAGCTTCAAGGCAGCCAGGACAGCAGAGGTGCTCCTTCAGCTGAGTTCCTGTAGGAGAAATCATGAAAGTACGTTTTCCACCCTACTTCTGGGCCAAGTTCATCATGGTCTTATCAACTCCTTTCCTGCTCAGTGTGAGAACTCCAATTCCTTTTTCTTTCTTTTGAAGAGAAGTCACACCCCAATTTTTGCAAGTCAGAAGCAAACCAATCTATTGTAACCAGAAAGGAATCAGAGAATTGTGGTTAAAGAAAGTAGTGGGGAGGGCAAGCACCTTGGCAGAAGATGAGAATTCTGGTCCTCAGGATTAAGTAATGATGGCCATCCCTTCACAACAGCACATATAGACCACTCTTTTCTGTTTTACTTGATGATCCCTTTCTCAGGACTGTTTCTTCTTATATAAATATTAAGCCTACTGCTTCTTCTGGGGAAAGCTAAGAAGAGTGAATAGAAGGAATTTCAGGTTACATCATGTGTTTCTCTAGGCATGAATACTGTAGTGAGTTGCCTTTACCTTTTCCAGGGGATTTTCCTGACCCATGGATTGAACCCAGGTCTCATGCATTGCAGGCAGATTCTTTGCCATCTGAGCTAGATTCACATTACTTAGGGAAAATAAGCTTCTCTGAGAGCAACTCATTTACCTGTCATCTGCCATTCCAGTGAAGTGCTTAGCATTAATTTTCTTTTGTGGTTTTTGTGACAAAGACTCTCTCCTCTTTCAAAATTTAGTCAGGCTCCCCTGAGCCTTCCTTTAGACTAACTCTTGGCCTTGGTTTTACCATTTGGGGCCTTCTTAGCCTAGTTGTAGCAAGAATCCTGCTAAGTCAGTTTAGGGATAATCCTTTTACTCTGGATGTCTGATCATCCTTGTACCTAATCTAGCTCCTCATCCCCTAGGATCTCCCAGATGACAATTGATCACCTGGCCTGCCTTCAGCAAAAATCCTATTAATTCAGTTTAGCAAGAATTACCCCTTCTTGGTAATTTTCCATCCATCTCCCACCACCTCCCATAGCCATAAATCCTCAGTTATCTTTACAATATTCTGAGTTGTGTTTCATCTCTCTTCCCCCATGGTAATAGTCTTCACATCTATTGCAAAAATCCTGAGTAATGTCTTCTTTACTGTTTTAAGTATAAGAATAATTTTTCTAATTCTTGGCAAGAATAGTTGTCCTTTTATGATAAAAACAGTTGAATAAATGAAACATCTGTTTGACATCTTGCTTAAACCAATTTCTGTGTGTTTGTGTGTACATTATATAAATGTACATATACCTACATACATATGTATATCAACATGATATACATATGTATATCAATCAGAAGATTCCTGAAAGAATGTCAAAGAAGTAATTTTAAATATCTTTTATTACATATTACTACTTTTGGGGTAAAACTCTAAATTGTTAGCAAGTGTACAAAATCTTCTTGATTAGCCCTTTTCCTCCAAGCCTCTTACTCTCCACCCAGTTGGAACAGTGTTCCTCTATTTCAACTTTGTGGGCTTCCCTGGTGGCTCAATAGTAAAGAATCTGCCTGCAATGCAGGAGACAGGGCTTTGATCTCTGGGTCAGGAAGATCCCCTGGAGGAAGGCATGGCAACCCACTCTAGTACTCTTGCCTAGAGAATCCCATGTACAGAAGAGCCTGGCAGGCTACAGTCCATAGGGTCGCAAAGAGTCAGACTTCATGACTGAAGCAACTTAGCACACACACATGCGCTCCAACTTTAGTCTAAATATCCAAGGCATGCAAACAGGCCATATGAAAAAAAATAACTCTAGGTATGTGTCACCCAACATGGGAACCATTAGGCAAAAATGACTATTAAGTTTAAATTAAATAAAGTTAAAATTGCCTCAGTCACAGTAGCCACATTTCCAGTGTTCAGTTTGCAACTATGACTAGTGGCTACCATATTTGTTAGCACAGATGGAGAGGATTTCCATTATCTATCTTTGTTAGAAAATTCTATAGGATAGTGCTGATCTTTATAATTCAGGCATGCAGGAGCAAAAAGTGTAGACAGCTCTCATAGCTGGGCTTACAAGAGCATACAGTGTGGAGAGTATTTCATACCAACTTACACTCATTTACTAAAATTTAAGGCTTGTTGTGGCACATTCTGTGAATCCTTTCTTGGTTCTCCCAGCACAAATTAATCAACATTTGTTTCTGTTGCTTATAATGTGTTTGGTTTCCTGGCTATATCAGAAACCTAAGAAGCAGAATCTGTTTCTAAGTCTATAGGAATAAGCAGATAGAGGGAAGAGTCTTGTCTCTGTAGCATGAGTTTAGCAAAATACTGGTGACTTTGGGAAAGCTGAATCTTTGGAGAAGGTCCAAATCCTTGGCTCTTTCACAGGTGTCATAGATACTGACAAATTACATATCTCTATATTTACAGATACTGAAATTGAGGTTTAGGAGTTAAAAATACCTGCCTTAGTGTTGTTGTGAGCATTGGTTTAATAAATCACTTAGCACTGTGCATGGCATATAAGTACTTAATATTGGGTATCATTTAATCTAAATTTTGCATCCTTATTTTTTTTTAAATTATTCAGATATTGGGGAGGAAGCCACAGTAATATTTTATTTAAAATACTTTTTAAAGAATCATTTTTGATGTTCAAACCAAGATAAGAGTTAGTGATGGGAAAAGGGTGATTTGTTTCTAGCTTGAACTTAAATCAAGCTTTGTTTTAAGACTTGTATCCAAGTTGGACACAAAGGGTGATACTTCATGGTCAGAAAGACTTGTGTTAAAAAAAAAATTCAAGAGAGATAGATCAAAATTATACTTTAAACAATAGAAAGGAGGCAATAGTAATATCCTTAATATATTAGACACAGAGTCATTGAATAAAGTCTCAGTGATGCAATAGATGTTCCTTCTTTCAATTTTACCAGTTTGCAAAATTCATGAGGTTAATAAGTATTAAAAATCTCATTACTGTACCATATCAGATAGGGATTTAGCTCGAGGGTGTAATAAACTAGTACTATTGTTGAAACTCCATCAAAAAGCAGGACTGCACTTACCAGCATTATAAAAACCTCTATATCTCTCTGCATACAACTTTATCTAACAAAAAATATTACATATGGGGTTTCTGAAAACTCACAATTCAAATCCTGAAACTCATTGACTTCACATATAAAGTTATAGCATGTGGCTATTAAGAGTTTGAAAGAGATTCACTGTCAGCAAAGTGCTATTGGTCTAGTTGTAGATATGCTGGGAATTTACATCAATAGCCATATTTTGCTTTTTTTTTTTTTAAATCTGTTATAACTTTGCTAAAGCAATACTTGTTCCAAGTATTTTGCACAGTGCAACTGTTACCCCCCACTTCCTGTAGAGATTATACATCAGTATTGATAGGGTTTAATAGCTGCCTACTCCTTCTCTGGAAGAACTGAGGAAGTTTCAGTAGCATTTACTTATATTGACTCTATTAACTTCATGTTCTATTCTTCCTCTGGCTCAACCTGGGAGCCTCCATCACCCTCAGTTAGCTATCAGCTACACTATTGTCCTTCTTAAATGTCACTTTGTTTTAATATTCAATGAATAACTTAAGATAAATTACCCTAGAGATGGATGTGAGGGGCCCTACTTGTAAGATACAAATTGGGGGAAGATCCTACATAAAAATATAAGCTATGTTGATAGTATAATGAACTATTTGTTCATCTTCCCTTAAGTTATTCCAAGTACAGCAGGCAGGGAAGGTATGTTTGCAAGATATAATGCTGTGCTACCCATGATTTTTTACTCCTAAAGCACTCATAAGTTTCAGGGAGCAGCTCTGTTTCCACCTGTGATCTCAAATTGGTTAGGCTCTTATCCCAGGTGATAAATTATAGTTTTGCTAAAGCACTTAAATATCTATTTCCTCAGATTGATATAAGTATGGGGAAAGAAGCGCAGGGAACATGAATCAGTTTTGGCAAATGAACTTTGTTGCTGTTTAGTCTCTGAGTCGTGTCCAACTCTGTGACCACATGAACTGCAACACACCAGGCTTCCCTGTTCATCATCATCTACCAGAGCTTGCTCAAACTCATGTCCACCGAGTCAGTGATGCCATCCAACCATCTTGTCCTCTGTCGTTACCTTCTCCTCCTGCCTTCAATCTTTCCCAGCATCAGGGTCTTTTCTAATGAGTTGGTTTTTCACATTAGGAGGCAAAAGTATTGTAGCTTCAGCATCAGTCAATACAATGAATATTCAGGACTGATTTCCTTTAGGATTGACTGGTTTGATCTCCTTGCAGTCCAAGAGACTCTCAAGAGTCTTCTCCAGCACCACAGTTCAAAAGCATCAGTTCTTCAGTGCTCAGCCTTCTTTATGGTCCAACTCTCACATGCATACATGACTACTGGAAAAAACATAGCTTTGACTAGATGGGCCTTTGTCGGCAAGTGTAATGTCTCTCCTGTTTAATATGCTGTCTAGGTTGGTTATAGCCTTTCTTCCAAGGAGCAAGTGTCTTTTAGTTTCATGGCTGCAGTCACCATCTGCACTGATTTTGTAGCCCAAGAAAAGAAACTCTGTCACTGTTTCTATTGTTTCCCCATCTATTTGTCATGAAATGATGGGGCCAGATGCCATGATCTTAGTTTTTTTTGAATGTTGAGTTTTAAGCCAACTTTTTCACTCTCCTGTTTCACCTTCATCAAGAGGCTTTTAGTTCTTCTTCACTTTCTGTCATAAAGGTGGCATCATCTCCATATCTGAGGTTATTGATATTTCTCCCAGAAATCTTGATTCCAGCTTGTACTTCATCCAGCCCAACATTTCTGCGTAATATACTCTGCGCTTAAGTTAAATAAGCAGGGTGACAATATATAGCCTTGATGTACTCCTTTCACAATTTGGAACCAGTCTGTTGTTTCATGTCCGGTTCTAACTGTTGCTTCTTGACCTGCATATAGGTTTCTCAGGAGGCAGGTGGTCTGGTATTCCCATCTCTTCAGAATTTTCAGCAGTTTGTTGTGATCCACACAGTCAAAGTCTATAGCATAGTCAATTAAGCAGAAGTAGATGTTTTTTTCTAGAATTCTCTTGCTTTTCCTATGATCCAACAGATGTTGGCAATTTGATCTCTGGTTCTTCTGCCTTTTCTGAATCCATCTTGAACATCTGGAATTTCTCAGTTCACGTGCTGTTAAAGCCTAACTTGGAGAATTTTGAGCATTACTTTGCTAGCGTGTGAGGTGAGTGCAACCGTGTGATAGTTTGAACATTCTTTGGTGTTGCCTTTCTCAGGGATTGGAAAGAAAACTGACCTTTTCCAATCCATGGCCACTGCTGAGTTTTTCACATTTTCTAACATATTGAGTGCAGTGCTTTAACAGCAACATCTTTTAGGTTTTAAAATAGTTCAGCTGGAATTCCATCACCTCCAATTGCTTTGTTCATAGTAATGCTTCCTAAGGCCTACTTGACTTCTCACTCTAAGATGTCTGGCTCTAGGTGAGCGATCACACCATCATGGCTATCTGGGTCATTATGATCTTTTTTTGTATAGTTCTTCTGTGCATTCTTGCCACCTTTTCTTAATCTCTTCTACTTCTGTTAGATTCTTGCCATTTCTGTCCTATATTGTGCCCATCTTTGCATGAAATGTTCCCTTGGTATCTCTAATTTTCTTGAAGAGATCTCTAGTCTTTCCCTTCTATTGTTTTCCTTTATATTTTTGCATTGATCACTCAGGAAGGCTTTCTTATCTCTCCTTGATATTATTTGGAACTTTGCATTCATATGGATATATCTTCCGTTTTCTCCATTGTCTTTTGCTTCTCTTCTTTTCTCAGCTATTTGTAAGGCCTCCTTAGACAACCATTTTGCCTTTTTGCCTTTCTTATTCTTGGGGATTGTTTTGCCCACTGCCTCCTGTACACTATTACAAACCTCCGTCCATAGTTCTTCAGGCACTTTCTCTATCAGAGCTAATCCCTTTATTTGTCACTTCCACTGTATAATCATAAGAGATTTGATTAAGGTCATACTTGAATGTGTAGTGGTTTTCCCTGCTTTCTTCAATTTAAATCTGAATTTGTCAATAAGGAGTTCATGTTCTGAGCTACAGTCAGCTCCTGGTCTTGTTTTTGCTGACTGTATAGAGCTTCTCCATCTTTGGCTGCAAAGAATATAATCAGTCTGATTTTGGTATTGACCATCTGGTGATGTCCATGTGTAGAGTCATCTCTTGTGTTGTTGGAAGAGGGTGTTTGCTATGACCAGTGCATTCTCTTGGCAAAACTCTGTTAGCCTTTGCCCTGCTTCATTTTATACTCCAAGGCCAAACTTGCCTGTTACTCCAGGTATCTTTTGACTTTCTACTTTTGCATTTCAATCCCCTATGTTGAAAAGGACATCTTTTTTTGGTGTTAGTTCTAGAAGGTCTTGTAGGTCTTCATAGAACTGTTCAATTTCAGCTTCTTTGGCATTGGTGGTTGGGTCATACACTTCGATTACCATGATATTGAATGGTTGTGTTGGGAATGAACAGAGATCATTCTGTCATTTTTGAGATTACACCCAAGTACTGCATTTCGAACTCTTTTGTTGACTGTCAGGGCTACTCCATTCCTTCTAAGGGATTGTTGCCCACCATAGTAGGTATAATAGTCATCTGAATTAAATTTGCCAATTCCAGTCTGTTTTATTAGTTCACTGATTCCTAAAATATCAATGTTCCCTCTTGTCATCTCTGTTTCAGCACTTCTAATTTACCTTGATTCATGGACCTAACATTCCGGGTTCCTTTGCCACATTGTTCTTTACAGCACTGGACTTTACTTTCACCACCAGACACATCCACAACTGGGCATTGTTTCCACTTGGCTTAGGCTCTTCATTCCTTCTGGAGCTATTCCACTCATCTCCAGTTGCATATGGGTACCTACTGACCTGGAGAGTTCATCCTTCAGTGTCATATCTTTTTGCCTTTCCATACTGTTCATGGGTTCTATAGTGGAACATTTCCATTTTTTCTCAGAAAGGGAAGCCTTTCTCAGCAAAGCCTTGGGAGGGATAGACTTTTATTCCTTTCTCATCTTTTCTGCCTAGAAGTCAAATGAGATGCATGGAGGTCATCTTGCTAACACAGGTGTAAAAGCTTGTGGACAAAAATCTGATATTTTAAAGATGAAGAAAAAAAGAGCCTGGGCTCATGACATTGATATTGAGCTTACCTCTAGAGTTCTACACAAGAGAAATAAACCTCCATTTTAAAAGCACCTCTAAGCTGGGTTTTCCTATAGTGGGAAGCATTCCTGGGTGATTCAGTAACTGACAGAAATTAGTGTTCTCACGTGACAAATTATTCTCTGTGGCCAGAAATTTATTTTTAGGGCTGGAGTCTAGTGCTTTCCACTGTGGCTTGCTGTGAGTAGACAGTAAAACTTTGTCTAAACCATCATTTTAGTCAACCTGGGCTGCTGTAATAAATTATCAAAGACTGTGTGGCTTAAATAACAGATTTATTTTCTCTCATTTCTGGAGGCTGGAGTCTAAGAACTGTGTGTCAGTGAGGATGGGCTCTGGTGAAGGCTCTCTTCCTGACATAGGTGGCCACCTTCTTTCTCGTCACATGTCAGAGAGAGAGAGCAAGCTTTGATGCTCCTTTCTCTTTTTTTTTCTTCTTTCTTTTAAGAGCGCAAATACCAACACAAGGGCTGCATTGTCATGACCTCATCTGAACATAATTATCTCTCAAGGTCTCATCTCCAAATACCATCATATGGGAGGTTAGGGCTTCAGTGTGTTTTGGTGGGGCACACTTCAATCCATGGCAATATGCAATCTACACTATCTTTATTTCTAAGCTCTCAGAGGGTCTTGTATTCATGAGGCATTTGTGAAGAAACTTATATATACATTATTTAAATGGTGAGGTTATTCCCTGTGCTGGCTTCATACACTTGTTGGGGCGTCCATGCTAAGAGGGGACCGTACACGCTCACCGGGCTTGCTTTCATCCAGGGCATTGTTGTGCTATGTTGCTTCCTTATGAAAGTTAGTCATCCAGCTTTTCTTCCTGGCCTCTTGCGTTCTTCATTTGGTTCCTTTCTTCATTCTCATTCATCTACCCTGTGGCTAATCACCACCTCTAAGTATATTGAGTATGGATTTCATAGGCCGCAGCAAATGAGAACATGCAACCTTATGTTTTTTTCAGAACTGACCTCATCTTACTGAGTCCTCAGTAGGTCTGAGATAGACATAAAATAGTCTAAACACTTGAAACAAGTCATCATTGTTTCAAGTTGAAACAAAGATAAATCCAGGATTTTACCTTTCTTCTGCTTTTATTTCCTGTGGCTCCTGACTAGGATGACCAGGGCACCGGGAGAAATGAAAAAACTCCTAGTGGTGTTTGGAGATCCTGAACAGATGACCCTGCCTATGCCCTGGCTTGGTCTGCCAGGGTATGCCTCTGCCTTCCATGTCCCTTTTTCTGGACAACCACAGTGGTATTCTTACTGAGCTTCACACACTGACATTTTAATATGTGCATACATTGGTTCACTATCCAAACAATACATAAGGATGTAAAAATAGGAATTTCATGTCTTCTTCCCAAGCTCTAGCCCTACTACCAGGAGGCAATGACTTAATATTAATTCTATAGTTTGCATCATAGCTTTAAAGCTGACAAGAAATAAAAGAATGAGTGTTTAGACAGGATTTATTGTCTCTGCTGGGAAAGATGAAGAATTTACTAAATTTACCCAACCTCTTATCTCTTCTACCAAATCTGTTAATTATGGTTACATAAAAGATTGTAAATGTCAAAGCTTGATTTAAAAATAAATTATAACTAAGTCTTCCATGCTCTGGTTTATAGATTCATCCCACAGATAATGAATGGCATTTATCATATTATGTAAATGTTCTTTTAAAACCAATTATTATGAATGGATTCTTTCAGAAGTAGACAATCTTAGATTATTGAAACATTGCTGCTTTTAGGAGACTTTTCCATGTTTTAAGGTCTAATATAGCCATTAATTTCTTTTTATCTAACTTTCCTGGTTCTGATAACTATTCTCTCTCTCAGACTCAGTGTTGGAACATTGCTAGACCCAGGGAACACTGCATATCCTGTTTTTTGTCTCTACCATACCCATACTCTGAGGAACCTTTAAGTGAAAGTGAAAGTGAAGGTCACTCAGTCATGTCTGACTCTTTGCGACCCCATGGACTATACAGTCCATGGAATTATCCAGGCCAGAATACTGGAGTGGGTAGTCTTTCCCTTCTTCAGGGGAATCTTCCTGACCCAAGGATCGAAGCCATGTCTCCCGCATCGCGGGTGGATTCTTTACCAGCTGAGCCACAAGGGGAACCCAAAGGAACCTTTAATAGAGGGACTACTCATAGAATACCTGATTGTGTGTGTCAGTTTGTTCTTATTAGGACCCTGTTAAGTGTAGTCTCTGTCAATCTGTTACTCCTGTGTAAAGGTACAAATTCAAAATTTTCCCTCAGAACCTTGATGTACTGAATGCAAAATGACACAACAAAAATGATACATTATTGTCACTAAAATAACTGTAGAACTGTTACCTACAAAGGCATTTCTTTATGTAGGATGGTATAATTTAGAAATTCCAATAATGATAAAAGTCTCTGTGTTTAGGTATAACTCATATTGTGTTCAATCTATTCAGTATGTGGGGGATCATTTCTGTCAGTTTGCCTTAAATTATATTTTTAAAGCATTACTCAAAGTAACACATTTAGGAACTTAAAGTTTGACAGAGCTAAAAGACTGAAAAAAAACAAGGATCTCTTTCTCTGCCCTGTACCTCCTACTCCACTGGTGTTCCCTATTTTATCTGGAATTTACCTATGCAGTGATGGTTTCCTTCTATTTCTTTATCAGTTGGGATACTGTATCTTATTATGGATGTTGATTATTTAGTCCAGCTTCCTACCTCTGGCCTTCTCATGAGTTTCTCAACATCATTATCAGTAAAATGAAGACAGCATATGGCTATAAAAATATTGCTCTCTACTGAGCTAGGTAGTATACTACAATTAAGATTCTCTTTTTATACAGTGCTTTTCTATTTATCTATTTTTAAAAAAGTTCAGGTGAGCAGTTGAATACCAACTGATTTTTTTCTAAATGTCAAAATCCAAATCCATTAGCTCCCTTTATTTCTCAGATAACTTCCTCTTGCAGCCTCTGTGCTCTGGCACCAATTGAGATTGAGAATTCTCTGAGTATAACTTATTACTCATCTAGCATTTTCCTTCTCTGCTCTCCAGTGTTTGAGCTTCCATTTTATGAATCATCTATCTTAGTTTTTGCTGTTGTTGTTGTTGTCATTGTTTATAACCTTGATTTGACGGAATCCATCTTCCAGTAGTATCTGAAAAAAGGTATATTTTAGTTCTAGACCTGAAAATGTCTTTTTCAACCTGTATTTCTCTGCCTATACAAACCACCCATCAAGTATGAGGGTAGAACAATATATATATATTTTTTTTTCCTCAGAAATTTAAGGGCATTGTTCTATTGCCTTAAGGCATCTAGTGTTGATGCTGAGAGTTCTGAAGATACTCTGATTCTCATTCCATTTTTTGTAACTTATTCTCCCCTCCAGAAAATTTTAGGATTTTACTCTCTGTTGTTTAGTGATGTTAATTTGTATAGATATTCTGTATTTTATGTGCTTTTAAAGGTTAATTAACTGTGTTCATGTTTTTGTCTTACTGATATTAGAACTAACTTCAGGGAGAGCATATCAATTTTGATGTAAAAAAAAAAAAAAAAGAATCCATGTATACAATCAATACTATAACCAAAAGTAGGGTCTGGTCCACTCAAAAGCCAACAAAGAGACAAGATTGTTGGAAAGGAAAGTTTGCTTTATTTTGGATGCTGGCAACCGGGGTGGCTGGGGGGAGGGTGGACTCTTGTTCAAAGGCTGACTCCTGCCTACTGAAATCAGTGGGCAAGAGATTTTGTAGATGGAGGGAGGGTGATACATGCAGAAATCATACGGTCAGTTCTGACAGTCATCTTGAAATTGGTCATGTGGTGGTCTGATCAGCGTCATCTTGGTTGCTTTAAGTGCTGTTAATCTTCAGTTCTAGGGTCAGTTTGTTCCCATTTCTTGAGACCGGTTCTTGGAATTGTAGCCATTTATGTCATGGCTATGGTCTGGTCATCATGTAGTTAACTTCTTCTACCTAGTGGGAGTCTCAATATCTATAATATTGCTCACAGGATATGGCTCAGAATATTATCTATAGCCCATGTTATTTTCCTTAACAATGAAAAATAACGATCCATTAAGCTCATTCCAAAGATTCAAGTTGGCAAGTGGAAAATCTTCAATGTGGTTAATGATAGAACAAGTTTTAAGCCCAAATCACATTACATTAATATTGTTAACTAGCATGTTATTATTTAGTAGGTCTTAAAATCAATTTGTAAATCTGCTTTTGTTTTATAATTCCATAAGAAGTCTTCCTATATTTGCTAAGTTTCTACAGGTGTAGGACACCAAAATCTCCTTAGGCTTATATTCACTATATTTATTTTCAAGTGTACTGTGACTGAATGTGTCCTCCCCAAATTCATTTATTGAAGACCAATCACCAACTGTGAGAGTATTTGAAGGTGGGGACTTTGGGAGGTGATTAGGTTATAAATGGAATTAGTGCCCCTATAAAAAGATCCCACAGAAGTCTTTGATCCCTTCTGCATGTGAGTGAGGACATAGAGTTTTTACCAGATACCAAATCTGCAACTTCCTTGATCTTGATTTCTCAGCCTCCAAAACCTTGAGAAACAACTACTGTTTTTTAGTAAGCT
This sequence comes from Dama dama, assembly GCF_033118175.1. Taxonomy (NCBI): domain Eukaryota; kingdom Metazoa; phylum Chordata; class Mammalia; order Artiodactyla; family Cervidae; genus Dama; species Dama dama. Next base: position 38,536,793 of record NC_083692.1, read on the forward strand.
ACTCAGTCTATGGTGTTCTCTTATAGCAGGTGAACTAAGACAGTAAGTTTTATGAAGAGGGAATTTATTCTTAGCTATAATACTTAGGACATTATAATACATACATTCAGCATATAAAATGTTTATATGTACATATTTTCATGTATAAAATGGATGACTGGATGACTAAAACAATGTTTCCCATTGATCGAATCCTCTAAAGTTTGAGAACCACCTTTATTCCTTATACTTCCATAAATGCTTTCTTTAAACTTCTCATATTTTCCCTCCAGATTCAGAGTAGAGAAGAACCTTAAAGATTCACTAACATCTTTGTGTTATTCTAAATCTTCTTCTAGGGATGAGTTTCCTCATTGATCAAATGAGAGGATATAGATGCACATCAGAAGAGATAGGGCCAAGGGTGCAAGAGAAACATGTTCTCAGAGGTTATTTGTATTGGTTATTGAGAAGAGGACAAAAATATCTCAGTACAATGTCCACTGCAGCACCCATGGATGACTTGGCAGTGCATATTGTTTTCTGCACTTGGAGAACATTAGGGCATAGAGGAAATATGCCTACTTTTTTTTTTTCCTACTTAATTAAGAACAAAGCTCTGAGTAAGAATTTGGCTCCCATATAAAAAAGTTAATACAAAGATTGATTCTCTTCAATAGATTTACTTGACTTAATTTCTTATGGCTCTTCTTATTTGTAGATTTAAGAGCTGAGGCAAAAACTTACCTGGTTGCCAGAGAACTCCCGGAGCATAATCAGCTCTCAACATATTGCTTCTGTCAAAGGAAAAGAGACACAAAAAGTGACAAATGCAGATACAAATGCAGTCTGGATGGAACATAGTATGCTTCTCATAAAATGGAAAGGACATCTGCTAGTTGCCTACTTGTATATGCTTCCCTTTACTTCAATGTTTCGAGTACAAGACAGATTGGGGACCTGTGGGAAATGGGGTTCAGGCTATAAGAACCCCTACTGGCTGTCCTATAATACAGTTACTCGCTAAGGTGGATAGAGGCAGGGACGACCCTCTATTTCATCTTTCCATTGTCTGCCGGGGTAGCATGTAATCTATTCCAGGCATCTGCAACTGGAAGCAAAACATGCCAATTATTTTTATTGATCTAAAGCCTTCACAGGTGGGACACCTTGCCAGGGCAGCATATGGAAATTTAGATAAGGAAATGATTGCAGAGGAATGGAAAGGGCTTCGCTATTTGGAAAAGAATGTGTAGGCCTTAAAAAAATGAACAAGCACTTGGTATTCCAGAGCTTAAGATGAGCCAAAGATGAATTATGCGTCGCTGCAATCGAAATTGATTACTAAGCCTTCGATGAGTCACATGCCTTAGGAATTAAGTACTCCAATCTATTATTGTCAGTATCCTGATCGGTCAACCAGGCTGTGAATGGGAATTTGCATTAAATTGATTTGAGTGTTTTTTCTTGAACTAACATCACTCAATCAAGGGACACATTCAGACAGAGCTAGATAAGTCTGACTGAATTTGATTTGGAAAAGCAGGGTAGCAAGGGATTAGCAGGCAGAATTTAAAAGCACCATAAATCTGGCACTACAGGATAGGTTGGAAGAAGCAGGTGACTAATCTTTGTGCCACAAATAGGGTATGGAGTCAAAGCAGATTTGTTTTGTGAGTCTGTAGCATGTTGATACAGTCATGGATTGCAAAATTCGTCATCAGGTAATACAGAGAACTACTTCTTGGGGGATTTCAGAAGATCTGATTCAGAAATGACAAGTATTTGCCAACTGTGTCGGGATTAAGTCTTGTTTATAGTATATGTTTGCCATGCAATGATCTTTTGACCCAATGGAAGTCATTAACTTTATATATAATTAAGCTTTTATGTAAAGAGAGTGAGTAGATTACATGACCTCAGGTCTACTCAAGTTTAACATTACATGGTCCTGTGAGTAGAAAAATATCAAGTGTCAAAGAGCACTCCAACATTCTCTTTGTTGGCTAGATGCTAGGATTCACAAAAAGCTTCAGCTGTCCCAGGCACTCAGTCCTGGCATTTAACTGATGGTTTAGGGAAGGCATGAGTCTCCGGGGCTATGATGGGTTGGAAAGTTTTGAGATGAACTTGTAATAGGTACCAAGAGTTTAAAACATTTGAACGTTGACTGGATATACCTACAGCTCAGGAAGGAGCATTTGTTGATGGTCAAAATGATTCTGATTCATTACATTATGAATAAAATAAATGAGTTCTCTCTTTTTATTTTGCTCTAAACCACTCACACAGATACAATAATAAGGATCCAGCTTTGAATGGTGGGGAAAGGGCAATAAAAACTTGTCAGATGGTTCTTTACAGTAGGAGAAAACCATGAATTTCCAGTGAACCTACAGTATCTTTGCATCTTAACCTGTTCTAACTAAATAATACCATGTTGAAATTTTATTCCTTCATTCTCAAAAACGTCTAACTTTGAACTGTTATAGCATTGCTCTTAGCTGATTGAAGGCTTCTTAGAAGGATCATAACTAATATTCACCTGTACTAACCACTAAGCTGAAAATTTGGTAAAGATAAGAGATTACTGGTTTCCTGATCAAGCAGGACTTATGGGAGTAGTAGCTGACAGTGTTGATTCTCTTCCATTTCCATCTTATCTGTTCCCAGCATTGCCATGGTAACATTTTTCAGGGTGTCCTTACTATTGATTACTGCTTGCCAGAAGTCTCAGAGGTATCTGAGAATGTAGGCATTTGTATTACCACATGTCCCTTCTATGACTCTCTGTCACGGCAAGGTAAAGAAGTCAATAACACTGAATGAGTCTTTAATCATGCTGATATTCAAAGGATATGTGTCTTTGATGTTTCAAACTATATATTTGCTTGGTTTGATTAAAATACAGGAAGTACTTCTTAAAGATCAATATCATGAAAGTTGCTTTGCCCCTTGAAATTTTCTCTTAAGCAGAAGTTGGTGAAGTTTTGAAGCTAAGTCATCTGCACAAGAAATGCTCACTGTTTGAATATGTTACCATTTGAAGATACAATAATCAATATTTTTGCAGCATTGTGCATTAGGGTTGTTCAGTCAAACTCCATTCATAATGAACTGTGGGTTCTGTTGAATTCTTGTTTGAACTGCTTTAGAAAGCAACTAAGGTCAAAACCTTAGCACACCAAAGATAAAAGTACTGTATTACAGTGCTCTAGTCAATTGTATGGAATGTACTGATCCTGGAATGATGAAAATTAGATAGAAGCCAAGCAAAAGAAGTTGAGAACCCATTTTCAAGAATATGAAAATTTGGTCAGGAGAATGACTTTGAAGTAGCAAGATGTGTGTATTATCCTTAACTATTAAACCTATAGAAACGACTTGGGAAAATAACTCTAGAAAGAGCACAGTTTGTATATATCCAGTATGGAGAGGAGGTGACCTTAGTTGGTAAATAATCAGTGGGTCTGGGATGGAAGTTTCAGGATGCCCCAAGAGTATGCAGATTTGTGTTGCAAGGGTAAGAAGTGGAATGAAGGCAAATAATGAGAGGATACATGAAATGAAATATGGAGTGGAACCAGCTGCATCTCCACCAAACTTCTATTAAAATTTGGAGAAACTGGGCTGCAGAAGAACTTGGTTAACATTTTCACAGCCACTAGGGGACCTCTGTTGAATGTATGTTATGTATCTAAAGGCTCTTCCTCATTCTGTGTCTCCCCCATCTTCTGACCCTGGTCAGTGTTTATACAGATGTCACAGTCTGAGTTTCTAATTGTATCTATAGTGACCTTCAGAGAGGAGAGAGAGACAAAATAGGTTCAAACACAAGCTCATTCTTGTGGTAACTCCTACTTAAAAGGGACAATATTTCTGAACAATAAATGCTATAGCCTATTTTTAACTGAGGTTCTGTGATGTGAAAAGTGATAAAAATTTACAAATGAATAAATTCATGTTTATAGTTTTACCACTTCACTGGAAACAAAAATACCCAATAGTCTAAAATTTAGCAAAAAGAAGTCAATACGATGTTATGGTCTAGGTTCTAGGATATATAGTAATCATAGTTATATCAGAGGCATTGATTTAAATTTGACATAACTATTATTAAATATTAAATTATTCAGAGATTTTCTTCTGAATTGTCTGAGCCCCTGTATAGCATACTCTTTTCAGGCTAGCCTTGTATATCTGTCTATTCATAGAGTCAGTTGAGCAACTAAATCCCAAGAAGTGCCTAAGAGAGTTGCTTGTGTAAGAGTAGTCCTACCTCCTCCTGATGATCAAGGTCAGTTCTCTCTGTCAGGATTCTGACTCTTCTTTGCTTGCTAGACCCTGGATGCAAGAGGCTCAAGTGCCCATGAGTTAGTTTACAATTCAGGATTCTTGGTATGTCCTCTGTGAGAGTGTTAGCTCTTTGGGCCCAGTACTCTTCCATGCTGTGACTTTGCCAGGAACTGCAGAAAAAAAGAAGCATAAATTAAGGGCTCCCAGTGAGTCACTGAGAGTGTACATGACTGTGATCGGAGCTATTACTTGGTTGAGGTTTTGGTATTCTATAGTCATCTGAAACAGTCTGGTTTTGGTAGGGACTAGACAGTGGAAGGGAGAAGGCAATGGCAACCCACTCCAGTACTCTTGCCTGGAAAATCCCATGGACGGAGGAGCCTGGTAGCCTGCTGTCCATGGGGTCGCTAAGAGTCGGACATGGCTAAGTGACTTCACTTTCAATTTTCACTTTCATGCACTGGAGAAGGAAATGGCAACCCACTCCAGTGTTCTTGCCTGGAGAATCCCAGGGATGGGGGAGCCTGGTGGGCTGCCGTCTATGGGGTCGCACAGAGTCAGACACGACTGAAGTGACTTAGCAGCAGCAGACAGTGGAAACAGTGTCAGACTTTTAATTTTTTGGGCTCCAAAATCACTGCAGATGGTGATTGCAGCCATGAAATTAAAAGATGCTTACTCCTTGGAAGGAAAGTTATGACCAACCTAGACAGCATATTAAAAAGCAGAGACATTACTTTGCCAACAAAGGTCTGTCTAGTCAGGGCTATGGTTTTTCCAGTGGTCATGTACGGATGTGAGAGTTGGACTGTGAAGAAAGCTGAGCACCAAAAAATTGATGCTTTTAAACTATGGTGTTGGAGAAGACTCTTGAGAGTCCCTTGGACTGCAAGGAGATCCAACCAGTCCATCCTAAAGGAGATCAGTCCTGGGTGTTCATTGGAAGGACTGATGCTGAAGCTGAAACTCTAGTACTTTGGCCACCTGATGTGAAGAGTTGACTCATTGGAAAAGACCCTGATGCTGGGACGGATTGGGGGCAGGAGGAGAAGGGGACAACAGAGGATGAGATGGTTGGATGGCATCACCAACCTGATGGACATGGGTTTGAGTAAACTCCGGGAGTTGGTGATGGACAGGGAGGCCTGGCGTGCTGCGATTCATGGGGTCGCAAAGAGTCGGACACGACTGAGCGACTGAACTGAACTGAACTGAGATGGGAAAAATGGGAATTACCATCTTTGCATCCTTGAAATCTTTAAAGGTAGCACTGATAGCTATTATCTCCCTCCCCAAGATGTGATATTGTTTTTTATTTACTGCTTTGGCCATTGGTAAAGGCACTTTTAGAAGCTTCCACCTAGCCTATAGGATTCAGTTTCATAGTGGGAAAAGCCATGACCCCAAGATTGGATTTGCACCATTTTCAAACATGCTAATCCCAATCATACTTTATGGAAATGGAGAAAGGACCAATATATAGGTCTGCAGATCAAACTGACCCATTGAAACCTGGACTCTAGTCAGGATTTCATTTATTATTTGGTTTTCATATGGCTTAATGTGAATAGGGGGCCATTATCATATTTTGAGATTCCAAGTTTCATGATCAGTTGACTCCCTTTCTTTAACACTCGTCAAAAGACTGGGAATTCTTTTTTCCTCAGTACATAGTTTCCCTGAGTAAATGGCCCCAAATCCTTTTGGACAAAGGAATCACTACCATGGATACTTGCTATGGCTTTGCAGGATCCTGGAGACCTGGTCACCTCTTCAATACATAGGGTTTGAGTTTGAAAACTGCCTTAGGACTAGAAACTGCACAATGGTGGATTGTGACCCTTTAATGGGATACCTTCCCTCAGGCTCCTTGTCATTCATCATTGCATTCCTTTGTTGGTACAAGTTAAATAGTATCCTTGTTGGCTGCCCACCTATTTTGCTCTAGCATTGCCATGTTCCTTTAACTATCTTCATACCATTTTGTGAGTTAGGTCCCTTTGACTGCCACTCCAATCTTGGCACTCACTAATTATGATAATTGTGACACTTTGGCTTGACTTCTGTCTACATACCATAGTTTTCCAAATATCATCTCTCACCTATAGAGTAAAGCTACTACTTAGCATTTTAGCTAAGTAGCACCCTTCCCAATAGCACATTCTTTCTGGCCTTAGTAAATGGTGTTTGCAATGGGCTGTCTTGTGGAAAGTAATCATCTGGCAAGTCTTATAAATGAATATAGTATAACCATTCTAGCATGCTCACTTGCCTCAGCCTTTTAATCGATTCCTCCTCTATCTTCCATAGAAATTCTATCATTTCAATCTCTCCAGCATGGATCATTACTTGTTTTATATTTCTAGAAGTCATCATAGTCGCAAGTTCATACCATTTGTTGGATGTGGAAACCTCTGCAAGGATGTTAAATCATGTATCTCAGGAGAACACCCTCAAGTTGACATCTTTCTTATCCAGTTTTCACACTCCAGAGATTTAAGTGAAGAGCTGATTGACTTGGGAGTATCCTGGCCCCTTTGATCAGGCACACTTATCATTTAGTCCCACCTGTAGTCCTCTGATTCTTGCTCACACAAGCTCATTGTGCTTTGCAGCTCCTTTGTGGCATAGCCCTTTGCTTCTTTCTTCAACCAAGCATATCCTCAGCTGGGTTATGCTGCCAGTTTTAACAACAGACTGCTGCCTTGTGCCAGAGTCTCTCTTTGTGTTTCATCTGCTATTAATACTGGGATCCTCATTGCCAACCAGGCAGCCAGCTCCAGAGCCCCTATCTTATCACCTACTTTCTCAAACCATTTCCAATACCAGTTCTCTTAGGTTTGGTTCTCTGCAAGAAAACACTGAGATAAGCTTGGGGTACATTATGTTTATTAGAAAACATAACATGTGGAAGAGAATGGGAGAAAGAAAGATTGGACAGACGTACTAAAAACAAACAAAAAAAAGCAATGTAGTAGACCTGACAGAACCTTTGGGTAACCTGACAGGGAGCTCTGGAGCTAGTGTTGTGCCTCTGAGTTGTGACTACTTGGAATGGAATTGCTATTTTTTGTTTTTAATATTGGCACATAGTTGGTTAACAATGCATTAGTTTCAGTTGTGATTCAGTTATACATATACATGTATCTGTTATTTTTCAAATTCTTTCCCCATTTAGGTTATTACAGAATATTGAGCAGAGTTCTTTGTGCTATACAGTAGGTTCTTATTGATTAAATATTCTAAATATAGCAGTGTATACACGTCAATATTAAACTCCAAATCTATCTCTCCTCCCAACCTTTTCCCAGTGGTAACCATCAATTTGTTCTCTAAGTCTGTGAGTCTGTTTCTGTTTTATAAAGTTCATCTGTATCATGTTTTTTAAGATTCTGCATATAAGTGACATCATATGATATTTGTCTTTCTTTGTGTAACTTCACTTAATCTCTAGATCCATCTATGTTGCAGCAAATGACGTTATTTCATTCTTTTTAATGGCTGAGTAATATTTCATTATATATATGTACCACATCTTCTTTATTCATATGTTGATGAACATTTAGTCTTGGATGTTATAAATAGTGCTGGATATTATAAACAGTGCTTTCATGTCTTGGATATCATAAACAGTGCTGCAATGAACAGTGTGGTGCATGTATCCTTTTGAATCATGTTTTTCTCTGGATAAATGCCCAGGAATGAGATGGCTGGATCATATGGTAGTTGTATTTTTAGTTTTTTAAGGGACCTCCATACTGGTCTCCTTTAGACTTTTCTCTTACTCAGTCCCCAAGTGTGGGCTCTCTGGAGGAAGGGGATGATTTTGGGGAAGGCAGCTCTTTGCTACTGAGACAAACTTTGAAGGAACTGACAGTTGGAGGCTGTTTGCATTATCTACTGTGGTTGGCAGACATGTAAAAGTACCCCCCACCTTTCAAGGAAGGACTTGTTCAGGTTACAGTCAGCAAACAACACTTTTTGTACAAGTATTTTCTTTTGAAAAGCTAATGGCGGGGATCACAAAATAAAGGACAGTGTTGAGGAGGAAGAGATTTTCTTCCTAGATGAAATATGATGGTGCAATCAGGTCAGTAGGTTTTGTGAACGTAACTTGATTTAGTTCCTGGCTTGACTCCATCCTCGTTCTGTGACTTTTTCTTCTTCCCCATTCATGGATGAAAGTGTAAGTGTAAAAATACTTGTCTGACAGAGCATAGTAATCAAGTTCACAAATGTTGTCAAGTTACCTCCTTTGAGGAACTCCGAAAGAGACAGAAGAGCAGTCAATCTGTGCATGGGAATTGGGAGAAGGTATTGTTCCATCAGTTCTTCATTCCTCTTAAAGGGAGAAAAAAAGCTGGTTTCCATTCTTCCCTTCTACTTTCTCAAGCTCTCACATCCAGAGCCGTGTACATAGCGGTTTGCTCTCAATGTTTATGGCAACATTGATTCTTTGATAACAATTGTTTCTGGGGTTATAATACTTCCTAGGTCATAAAATTAGAACTTTGTAGCTTGGTGTCAGAACCTTGGCATTTCTATATAAAAATTTATGTGTACACATATACATACGTGTAGATATATATATACATGCAAATACACATACATATATCCACCAAGGAGCATAGCATTATTGATAATAACCCAGTTTATCCATTTTTAAAAATTGACATCCTGGTTGATCCCTATTCTTCACTATTATAAATTTTGTTGTATGTCATTGTTCATGTCTGGTACGCATGGAATTCTCCAGAAGTGCATATAACCTTGACCCAGAAACAAATTTTTGAGGAGCACTTTGGCACCATTTCCTGAGAAATTTCGTCAGTTTATAGTTTCCTAAGCAGTCCGGTAACAAAGCCTGAAAATTCCAACTCTTAGTTTTGTCAATCTGCTAAGTATCTTCTAGATCTCAAGGTAAATTTATTTTGAATTCCTTTGGTGCTTAGTGTGGTTAAGAGCTTTGAAGCCAACGCCCATTTTGATTTTCTCCTGTGAATTTTTCTCATCCTTTCTGCCCATTTTTCTATGGTTGTCTCTTCTTATCAATTTACAGGAATTTTTCAATTACATTGAATATAATACTTTGCTGTTCTTGTTCCAATTATGTTCCCTTTGATCTATGGCTTGTAAGATTTACATTTTAATGTAATTACATTTGTCACATAAAAACAAATAGTTTAAACATATTTCCTTTATTAGCTTTGTTTGCTTTATCTAATAAATCCTTTCCTGTTGTGAATTCCTCAACTATTCTTCTATATTTTTTCTCAGTTTTCAAAGTTTTACTTTTCACATTCAGGTCTCACAGACACTCATCTTAAAGAAAACTTTGTCCATCTAGAAAACTGCTTTGATGCTGGCATGTGAGGGTCTGACATTTACTGAGTAGCAGGTCCTTACTGGTCAGTAATACCAGCTCTATCAGCTACCACATGTTCAGGCCTCTTTCTATGCCTTAGATTCAGTGCCTTTTACCATTTATCACTACCTGCTATGTCCTCTCCCCACCGATACACATACTCGATGCTCCAATAGTATGGAATTTTTCTTTATTGGCCATCCTTATTTGTTTCTAAATCTTCACAAAAATCAAAAGAACTATGTAAGCAAACTTGTAAGATATAGAGATTTTAAACACCCTGTGGGTTAGAGTACTTATTTTATTCATAAATATTTCAGTGTGTGTTTCTAAGGGCTGATTTATCAGATTTTATTCAAAATAATATGAGAGTAGGGAAGTAAGTGGGATACAGATGAAACAAAATTGGCTCTGAGTTAATAAATGAGGCTGCATGATAAGTACATGGAGGTTCATTAAACATCAAAGTAGGCAAAATAGTAAAAGCTCTTCTAAATTTATTGTAGAAAATTTTATTGACTTCTTATTTAATTGCATTACAGTGAGAATCCAAGGTCTGCATGTTAATTGTTTAGAAAGCAAAAATGTCTTTTATCCATAAATATATGAATAAAATAACTAATGTATATCACACATATAAATCAAATTTTATGAATGTCTAATTTTTGTTAGCTATAGTGTTCTTCTAGATATATTACTGGAATAGGTTTGTTAGTGGTTCAGATATTCTCTATACATATGAAGTTATTTATTAATTTGGGAGAATTATAATAGAAATATAAGGGGAAGTTGAAAAATCTACAGTCATAACAAAAGCTTCTGCCAATTCTTACTTTATACTGAGATTTTGTTATATGTAGTATTCTTTCCTGGAGAATCCCATGGACAGAGGAGCCTGGCAGTCCATGGAGTTGCAAGAGTCAGACATGACTTAGGGACTAAAAAGAGATAAGTATACAAGTTCATGCTACACTTTCTATTAGTAAAAATGCATTATTAGGGATTAATACCATATATCGATATATAGCTACTCAATCTTACATGAATATTTTGACATTAACAATGTTTATTTAGTATTTTCTAGGAGTATCTCTTCCGTTAATTTATTTTCAAATTGTGAGCCTAGTCAGTGAATAGTCAATTTTTTAAAGAGCCAGTCAGATTCTTTATCTATTATTTAAAGACATGTTTAATCATTGCATTTGATGATGCCATTATCTCACGGTTTAGAACAAGTTTCCACCCCGCCCCCCCACCTTTTCTTCCTCTGTTTACTTGAATTCTTGGTTTGATTGAATTCTCTATTCCCCTTTTCCTCTTTTGGTTTGGAACTTATTGATTCTATATCTGGTATTTTAGTGCTCATCTTTATGAGTTAACATGAATATTGACTCAGAGGAAGATTGACCTCAGACTTTGTATTGGTCAGGAGGAAGATAAAGATGGAAAGAATTCTAATGCATCACCTTCCAAGTTAGTGCCAATATTTTAGTTCTGTATTATTTAGCCTCTTGGTCAGATGTATCCCATCACCACTTCACATCCTCTCAGCCTCGTTCATCTTTTACGAGCTGCTAGTGGAGAACCAGCCCTGTACGCACCGTGACCCACTTTACACAGGAGCAGTCCCCCAGCCTCCCTGTGCCTCTGGCCTCCCACTCTCTCATTCCTCTTGGAGCCCTCACATATTTACCATGGAAGTGTAGACAGCTAATACCCTGAAGAGCAAAACTTTGTCCATTCCCATTGCTCAGATATTTACTTACTGGCTCTGCTTTCTCCCTTTACCCATAGACGATCTCTAGACACACTGTGTGTGGCTTTTGGGGGAAGTCTCATGGGCTTGAATAGTCATATGTTTATTTTGGGTCTTCCTCCTTTCCTGCTTCATTTCCTTTAGCACTACTCCTGCTTTCGAGGGTTATTGTTTAAGAAAAAAAAAAAGGTAGTATATAAGTTCCCTGTCTTGGGCCCTGGTAGTTAAAGATTAAGATCTTGAGACCTGAGATGGAGACTTTGGGCCATATGAGCCTGAAAAGCCTAAAACCCTGGAATGGTAGGTACTCTGTAAGCCCTACCCCATAAACTCAAGGGCTGAATTCACCTGGAGCGGTGGTGGATAGTTTCTGTGCCTTGCTGACAGCTTATCATCTCATGACTTGCTTCTCTCTGCTTCTCAGCCTGGGGACTTTCTCTAGTGCCTCAGGAGCTTGTTAAACATGTGCAGAGCAGCCCAGAAATGTAATGCCACTGGCATAACCTTCAACCAGTGAGGAATGGAAGTTGGTGGATAAACACTCCAGAGCTTTTCTGCTCCCTTTGTAGAAAATTACGTATTCTACAAGCACCTCTAAAGCAGTGTGGATCCCTGGCTGCTCACAGTAGCAACCCACTCAAGTAATGTAGTCTTCATGCATTTTCCTTCTTCTCTTTCACTATCCCCACTTCTTTACTGGGTGTAGGTAGTTTATTTGGGAAGTGATCCCAAGAAACACAAGCCTTTGCCTCGGGACTATATTTAAGGAGGTCCAAACTGTAACAACTCATATTCCCTTGCTCCCACCAGGAAGGTAAAGTAGCTCTCTTGTTCCTGCCAGAGAGTAGCATCCTTTAGCTTGAAGAAAGGAGTATTGTCTCCTTTGGGCTGAAGACCATGTGATGACTTTAAGGCAAGTGCCTTATAAAATGATGCTCATTCTTTTCAAGTGCCACTGCAGGCCTCCAGGCCAATCAAGGCCAGGTCTCAGCACAGCCTGAGCAAGGAAATACCATCCTTGTGTCAACAGGAAACAGTTCACATGCCAAAGGAAATGCAGGACCTGGCTTATATGTACTCTGGGAACCAGCAAAACTCAGGTCAAAGACTGAAGGAGTTTAGATAAAAGGAGGGGAGAATAAAGGTTGAATAGGGAGAATCTATGGACACAGAGTCTCTCATCTGTGACTCAGAAGTCAATGTATTGGCAAGGAGGCCTGTAGCCAGTGCTGAGTGTCTGTTGCAGTGACTCCTTTAAGCTTCTTCCTGTGCACTTTGCTCCTGGATTTCCTTGTATGTCTCATGCTGTGATGTCAGAGAAGTCCAAGGTAAGAAAAAGTGGGGGCATGACAGGGTGCAGTAAACTTGCAAAAGTGGTAGAAGCCTGCAAGGAACTGGTAGAGTGGGGGCTGGAATGAGAGGTGAGGATGGAAAGATTGGATCAGATCTGAAGTAATGTGCAAATATACATCTTAGGGATTTTCTTCCTTATATATTTAGTAAATCTCTAAACTAAGAGTTTGAGCTTTTAGGAAGGAATTCTTTTACTTTGTTTTTAATAAAGTATTTTTTTAGAATAGTTTTACACTTACAGAGTGTTCACATACATCCTGTACCGAGTTGCCCTATCATTATTATCTGACATTAGTATGGTACATTTGTTATAATTAACAAACCAGTATTGCTATATTATTCTCAATTAAGTCATTCTTTATTCAGATTTTTCTTAGCTTTTTACCTGATGTCTTTCCTTTTTATTTCGTTTTGTCTCAGAATCTCATCAGGATCCTACGTTACATTTAGTTGCTATGCTTCTTCAGTTTTCTCTAGGCTATGACAATTTCTCAGAATTTCCTTGTTTTTGATGACCTTGAAAGTTTGGAGGAACACTGGTTAGATATTTTGTAGAATGGCATTCTAAAATTTATACAGTCCTAATGATTAAGATTAAACAGAAGTTACAGGTTTGGGGGAGGAAGATGAAAGAGGTAAAATGTCATTTTCATTGCACTGTTTTAGTGTATATACTACCAACATGACTCATCAGTGTGATGTTGACCATGATTATCTAGCTGAGATAGTATTTTTTCAAGTGCTCTACTGAGAAGTTACTATTTTATCACCCCTTAGTCTCTGTCTTCAGGAACACTGTCTTCAAAAAGCTATTTGTGATCTTACTGAAAAACCTGTTGAAATTAAACCTGCTGTAGTGAACAATGATTTGTAAACTTGTCCAAATTACTTCAGATACTATCCTTATCCTTACAGATGAGATAGTGGAAGCCCTAAAAGTTCGGTCAACTTGTTTGAAGACATAACTGATAAAGGCTGAGGAACAGAATGGGAAAATAGCATTCTTCCTCAGAGGCTGATGTCTGGTCACTTATACCATGTGAGCAGAGCTAAACCAAGGGCTGAGTATATATATAGAAATTGCTCCTAGTGGTCAGTGATAATGATCTTGGTTTTATTTTATTTCTATTGAGTATAGTTCATTTATAATATTAGTTTTAGGTATACAAAACAGTGCTTTGATGTTTTATAGATTATACTCCATTTAAAGTTACTATGAAATAATGGCTATATTTCCCTGTTCCATAAAATATATACTGTTGCTTATTTATTTCATAGAAAGCAGATTGTGTATCTTAAATGTTTACCCCTATCTTAGCCCTTCTTCCATCTATCTCCCCACTGGTAACTAGTTTTTGTTCTCAATATCTGTGTCTGTTTCTGCTTTATTACATTCATGTGTTTTTTAGATTCCACATATAAGTGATAATAGAATATATGTCTTCTGTCTAACATTTTTTACTCAGCAAAATACCCTCTTAGCTCATCTATGTTGTTGCAAATGGCAGAATTTCATAGGCTCTTTTCCAGTTCAGTTCAGTTGCTCAGTTGTGTCTGACTCTTTGTGAACCCATGGACCACAGCACACCGGGCCTCCCTGTCCATCACCAACTCCCAGAGCTTACTCAAACTCATGTCTATTGAGTTGTTGATGCCATCCAACCACCTCATCCTCTGTCATCCCCTTCTCCTCACCTTCAATCTTTCTTAGCATCAGGGTCTTTTCAAATGAGTCAGTTCTTTGCATCAGGTGGCCAAAGTATTGGAGTTTCAGCTTCAACATCAGTCCTTCCAATGAATATTCAGGACTGAATACCTTTAGGATGGACTGGTTGGATCTCCTTGCAGTCCAAATGACTCTCAAGAGTCTTCTCCAACACCACAGTTCAAAAGCATCAGTTCTTCTGCGCTCAGCTTTCTTTTTAGTCCAACTCTCACATCCATACATGACTACTGGAAGAACCATAGACTTGACTAGACGGACCTTTGTTGGCAAAGTAATGTCTCTGCTTTTTAATATGCTGTCTAGGTTGGTCATAACTTTCCTTCCAAGGAGTAAGCATCTTTTAATTTCATGGCTGCAGTCACCATTTGCAGTAATGTTGGAGCCGCCCAAAATAAAGTCTGTCACTGTTTCCCTATCTATTTGCGATGAAGTGATAGGACCAGATGCCATGATCTTAGCTTTCTGAATGTTGAGTTTCAAGCAACTTTTTCACTCTCTTCTTTCAGTTTCATCAAGAGGCTCTTTAGTTCCTCTTCGCTTTCTGCCATAAGGGTGGTGTCATCTGCATATCTAAGGTTATTGATATTTCTCCAGGCAATCTTGATTTCAGTTTGTTCTTCATCCAGTCCAGCGTTTCTCATGATGTACTCTGCATATAAGTTAAATAAGCAGGGTGACAATATACAGCCTTGATGTGCTCCTTTTCCTATTTGGAACCAGTGTGTTGTTCCATGTCCAGTTCTAACTGTTGCTTCCTGACCTGCATACAGGTTTCTCAGGGGGCAGGTCAGGTGGTCTGTTATTCCTCTCACTTTAAGAATTTTCCACAGTTTATTGTGATCCACACAGTCAAAGACTTTGGCGTAGTCAATAAAGCAGAAGTTGAGGTTTTTCTGGAACTCTCTCACTTTTTCAATGATCCAACGGATATTGGCAATTTGATCTCTTGTTCCTCTTCCTTTTCTAAATCCAGCTTACTGTGGACAGAGGTTTGTGACATTGTACAGGAGACAGGGATCAAGACCATCCTCAAGAAAAAGAAATGCAAAAAAACAAAATGGCTGTCTGAGGAGTTCTTACAAATAGCTGTGAAAAGAAGAGAAGTGAAAAGCAAAGGAGAAAAGGAAAGATATACCCATCTGAATGCAGAGTTCCAAAGAATAGCAAGGAGAGATAAGAAAGCCTTCCTCAGCGATCAGTACAAAGAAATAAAGGAAAACAATAGAATGGGAAAGACTAGAGATTGCTTCAAGAAAATTAGAGATACCAAGGGAACATTTCCTGCAAAGATGGGCTCAATAAAGGACAGAAATGGTAGGCACCTAACAGAAGCAGAAGATATTAAGAAGAGGTAGCAAGAATACACAGAAGAACTATACAAAAAAGATCTCCATGACCCAGATAATCATGATGGTGTGATCCCTCACCTAGAGCCAGACATCCTGGAATGTGAAGTCAGTGGGCCTTAGGAAACATCACTACTAACAAAGCTAGTGGAGGTGATGGAATTCCAGTTGCACTATCACATCCTAAAAGATGATGCTGTGAAAGTGCTGTACTCAATATGCCAGCAAATTTTGAAAACTCAGCAGTGGCCATAGGACTGGAAAAGGTCAGTTTTCATTCCAATCCCAAAGAAAGGCAATGCCAAAAAATGCTCAAACTACCACACAATTGTACTCATCTCTCACACTAGTAAAGTAATGCTCAAAATTCTCCAAGCCAGGCTTCCACAGTACGTGAACCATGAGCTTTCAGATGTTCAAGCTGGATTTAGAAAAGGCTCTTTATAGTTCACTATTATTTTATTGTGTGTGTACGCCATATCTTCTTTATCCACTCATCTGTTGATGATCAAGTACTTAGGTTGCTACCATATTTTGACTATGGTAAATAACGTTGTGAACATTGGGGTTGATGTGTTTTTCATTTTTCCAGATACATACCCAGGAGTAGAAGTGATAGATCGTATGATAGTTCTATTTTAGAAACGTCCATACTGTTTTCCATAGTGACTGCATAAATTTACATTCCTACAGAGAACAAGTGTTCCCTTTTCTCCACATCTTCATCAGTATTTACTATTTGTGATTTTTTCAACCATAGCCATTTTGACATATGTGTGGTGATATCTCATTGTGGTTTTGATCTGCATTTCTTTGCTGATTCACAGTGTTGAGCTTCTTTCATGTGCCTTTTAACCATCTGTATATTTTTTGGAAAAAATGTCTTCTGCCCATTTTTAAATTGACTTGTATTTTTTTATGAGTTGTATGAGCTATTTATTGTGGGTTTGATCCTTGGGTCAGGAAGATCCCCTGGAGAAGGAAATGGCTTCCCACTCTAGTATTTTTCCCTGGGAAATCCTATGGAAAGAGGAGCCTAGTGGGCTCTTTTCATGTGTTGATGGCCATAATCACAGATTATTTTTTAAATATTTTCTAATTAAAATTCTCACTGTGTTCATCTAGTCTTTTACCTAATTCGGTTGGCATTCTTATTACTAATGCTTTGAACTTTACCTGGCTAGTTATTTATTTCTGTTTTATTAGTTGTTTTTTTCCAAGGGGTTTTCTCTTATCTTTTCACTTGAAATAAACTCTTCTCATTTTGCTTAACTTTCTATGAAGTTAGATGAAACAACTACCTATCCAGTCTTGAAGGGGGTATCCCTGAGTGCTGTGTCTCTGTACAGCCTGCGGGTGCCCAGTGGCTGCCTTGGGAGAGCTGGATCTGATGTGAGCATGAATCTTGTCTTTTCCTGGGGTGTTTTGGCGGCTATCATCTTGTAAAGAGGTGTGGATGACGGTGAAGCAGCTGTGGCCATTGCCTGGTGTGAGCTGGGCCTTCTCCACTGCTCGTCCATCAGAACCAGCTACTGGGGGTGTGGTCGGGGCCCACACTGCTGGAGCAGAAGCCCAGAGCATTGAGTCTGAGCTGGCTGTTTCCTTTACGTGTTGGTGTGCTGCCCACTCCCACCTCTGTTTCCCCTGCCTCAGGAGTTCTGGGCATGCATGGGCTGTAGCAGCCGCGGCAGCAAAGTGTGGGACCGCTTCACTTTGGCAGCCCCTCTCCTATTCAGATGCTATTCAGATCTAGACCAGTTTTGTCCTTCACAACTGAGCCCTCCCTTGGCTGCAGCAGCCCTCGGCCCAGCGTAGAGGTTCATTGTGAAGCATACAGGGCTACAGCAGGCACTTGTTGTAGGCTGGGGGTGGTCATGAGAAATCAGCCAACATCCTATACAGTTTCATTCTTCCCTCACTGCCCTGCTTCTGGAGTAAGCAAGTGTATGTGTGTGCTCCTTGTGGGTGGATTCCCGACTTCCCACAGCTCTCCTTTTTGTCCCATGAGCCCTCCAACCAGCCAGGGGGACTTGTCTTCTCAGTGTTGAATCCCCGAGCTGGGGTACCCAATATGTGGCTCAAATTGCTCACCTCCCAGAGAGGATCCCCCAGCCCTTAAAATCCCCCTCCCCTTCTGAGTCCTAGCCCAGCAGCACAGGTCCTGTGTGTATTTCTTAGAGCGTTAGTTGTAATAAGAGTCTTTCTGCCAGTCTCCAGTTAGTTTTCAATGATAATTGCCTTATGCATAGATGTATATTTGATGTAATTATGGGGGGAGGTGAGTTCTGTGTCCTCCTGCTTCTGCCATTTAATCTCTCCTTTCTTGGTGTGACTTTTAAAGTGGCATTCAAACTGATTGGAAAATGGTAAGGGACCAATATTCCAGTACATTCAATTTTGGGTTCCCAAAGATCAGTTATTTGTTCTGAGGTGACATAAGACTCTCTTTAGTTTTCAGGAAGCTTCTTGGGGAAATAGTCTTTGAAATTTTTTTTTACTATGAATGTATATGGACTAAACTATCCAGTGGTTCATCAATCCATATATAGATAATATTTATTATATTTGTAATATGTAACATTTCAGAAAATATTTGTTTATACTATAAGGAATTATAGAAATGCAAGAAGTAGACACCTAGGACTTTCTCTTCTGCCAATACTTTGTCAAGGGGTAATGGGGACTAAATGAAAACCTCTTTGTAGTCTATGGTATAAAATCATGTATATCAAGCTACAGCTCTGTAGAAATATGCCAAGAAGCTCAAATAAGTTAATACCATTTGAAAAGATTAATCATGTGGATTGTGCTCTACCAAAGTCTATGACACACTAAAGAATATAATTTATTTATATTCAGATTCATTTAGTCCAGATCCTAAGGGACTACATGGGGATAAAGAAGATGGATATTTCCTCATAGATCATTATATCTTCCCCTTTTATTCTCACTGATGCTAATGTGGCCATTGTCTTATACCTGGACATAATATAACTCATTAGTCTGTTTTATTGCCACATCTAATATCCCACCATATGTTAGGTTTGCTTTCATAAGACACTGCTTTTATCAGGTGAGTCTCCTCCTCAAACCTTTGGTATCATTTTGTCCTGGGTGTGAAGGAGTTGATTATCTGGTCCCAGCCTCTTCCTGTTTCTATTCCACAAGTAGTTACAGCCAGGCAGATATATTTGTTTCCCAGTATCCTCCGAGCATTTTGAGCTTTATCTTTGCTCACTATATTATCTCACCTTACCTTACTGTCTCCAAGTGGATTCTGTCCATCTCCCACAGGCCTATCAAGAGTCTCACCTCTGAAGTCTTTCCTCAAATGGTCCGCAGTGATTTCTCCTTATTCTAAAACTAAATAAAAGAAGCCTCTATTACTCTTTCTACACTGCAATATTGCAAATAGCTAAGCATTTCCACATTGCTTTTTCATCCTCCATTACTCCATACTAGTTAAAAAGGCAACATCCAACTACATTACCATGGCAATCTGTTGGGAAGCAGTGTCTCTCTTTACTGGCTCTCCTGCAGTTTTGTGTAGACTTAAGAAAGTCGTGCCTAAAGACCAGTGAGGTCCTCAGAAGATGACTAGTTTAAAGCTTCCCCTAATTATTTTCCCTTTTGAATAGACATAGATAATAATGAATATGCTTTGCTTAAGGGTATATGTGACTCTTTAGTGATGACAAGCCCAATCAGGATTGACAGAATTTTCTTTTGGTCAACAATATTCACAAATATTCCAACTATTATGTAGACATTATGTACTCGTCTCAGACTACAAGTTTAAAACTTTGGAAACTTGAAAATAAACTTCTCTACAGGTACACGTCAGGCAGTGGGATGGCTACTGCGATAGGGTCCCAGATCCTCATTCAGGAATGAAGGACTGAGTCCACAAGCTGCTGAGAGCGCTGCAGGCCCTCAGCTATCAGCCACCTTCAGGGGTTTCTCAGTGGCAGAGAACAAATTTGCCCAAAGTCACACATCTTTCCTGGATGGACTGCATCTCATAAAATATTGTCCCGGGCTTATAAAGGCCTGGCCCTCTTGTTGCAAATGTGGGCAGCCCT
Organism: Dama dama; assembly: GCF_033118175.1. Classification (NCBI taxonomy): domain Eukaryota; kingdom Metazoa; phylum Chordata; class Mammalia; order Artiodactyla; family Cervidae; genus Dama; species Dama dama. Next base: position 38,556,696 of record NC_083692.1, read on the forward strand.
GAAGGGTAATTTTATCTTTAGAGTTCCTATAGGTATTCCACTTGGGTAGTATTGCAGCTTGACTTGTCCCTCTGCCCATTTCTACGTGTTTCTCTTCCATTCTACAGTCGAGAGTCCCAAGAGCATTCTTAAAAAATATATATATATATAAAATTTTACTCATCTCAGAGCCTGCTTTACACAGATCAAGTTTTTCAGAAAGCAGGGACAGAACACCATAATCTCTCCCTTTTGCTTATTACTGTCTCTTTAAGAACTAAACCCTTTTAGCCTATGGAGTAGGACATTGGCAGGGGTTAAAAAAAGGGAGGCATGAGCTGAATCTGAACCTTGGAACACAGTGTGTATGGAAGACACTAAAGCCTGAAAGATCCCAATGGATGTTAGTGCTCACTATGCATCTGGTATCATAGTAGTAGCATCCATGTTTCGCCACCTCCCCTGTTTAACAATTCTTAAGGAAGAACTATCCCCATTTTACATTTATCTAACCATTTGTAAATATCTGGCTTCTTTTTTTTTTAGAGAATTTAAATGCCAAGGGTTAGAGGTATGCCTGCTTAGAGGAAGTCTGAATGGCAGAGAAAAGGAGGTCAGTCAAGCTCCCAGAAATTGATTGCACCAGGCTGTGTACTTGGAGAGTGAGGGCAGTGCAGTAATGTTTGAAAGCATGCCCACAGAGTGGGGGCTGCGAGTCTCGATGGGGTTAAGTGCATCTCTTCTTCCCTAACTGCACCGTTGTGGGTGGTAAAGAGGAGAACTGATTTTTTTGTACTTTTATATGGATGAATGGTTGAATTTGCTCAAAGCTCTTTAAAAGGTCCCAGCAGGCATGTACAAAACAGAAGAAAAGGAACATGCCTAACTGAACCTGACTTGTATCACATTCATCCCAAACTAGGCTTCCGAGGCTCTTGTGGTGGATGAACTCAGGAGTAAAACTCTTTCCCACCCCTAACAAAACCTCACTTAAGTTACTTGAGATGAAAACAAGGAAAAGTCTGTATTAGCACTAGAAGGTAAAGGAGAAGACTGTTCCATCTAGAGCATTTCTTTAAATTATTGGTAGTAAGCAAGCAGTGGAGTGAGATGGAAGTCAAAGAGTGGCCACGGCCTCACTGTGTGGATTAAATGCAGGGCTACTTAGGGAAAGGGGAGCTCAGTATTTGAAGTCTAAATCAGCGATGCCTTTTCCTAATGTGGGTGGGCACTAGGAAGGCGGTAAAGTGTACACACCACCTTAATGGTTAACCCTGTTTAGGAAAGCCAGTCACCCCCTACACAGCAACCTCATATAGTCAAGGCCAGTTCATATACTCACTTCCCTCCGGATGGAGTACTAATGGAAACATGAACAGAAGAATATTGAAAAGATCCAAACTTCTGGAAAAATATAAGGGTCTAGTTTTATTTCATCCAAAAAGACTCAGGTCACCTATTTATTATGCAGAATTTGCAAGCTTCTAGTCTTGTGTCTCCCTTAACACTTTTTTATAAAAGAGCTATTGTTGACAATTAGTTTATCATTTCTCATTGATTCACGATTTAGCAGATTAAAGTTTAAAAATGAGATTCAGTGAAGGTAAGGGGATGGAGAGACAATTCCCTAAAAGATGCACAAAATCAGTTTGACTGTTTTGTCTAAGTGACAAATTAAAATTGATTATGAAACCCATAGAGCTCAGATATTAGGTTGCTAATGACATAGACTATTGTGTGTAGGGGGAAATCTATCTTATATCTTTATGTAAAAAGTCTTTCTCTTGCCTAATTTATTAAGTGTTGAATGACATTTTTTAAAAAAAGAATGTACTAGTTTGACAATAAGGTACCCAAAGTCACTCACTCGAGGCCTCAACTTAATAAAGCCTTCCCAGGGAAGCTGTATTGATAGTGTGTAACCAATGGCTCCCCAGACGAGATTAAATCCCTTCTATGTGCTCACATAGCATTCCAAACATCCTTTAATATCACTCCTATTTCTTGTTCTTGTAATTAGTAATTGTTCCTCATTTTTCCTGCTCGGCACTAAAAGCCATTAAGTCAGAATAAAGAATGTCTCTCTAGTCTAGAACATAGATAGGCATATACACTGTGTCTCTTTAAGTATCTGAAACATTTCCTATGATTTTCTTCATTTAAGACAAGACTTTTGAGAAAACATGAACTTTATAGAACAGTAAGGAAAGAGAAGCACGATAACATATAAAATGGCTGCACTTATGAGAGAAAGAAATGAAACTGTAAACTTTAAAAATCATTAAAAGTAATAGAATCAAATGAACACTGAAGGCCATTCTTAAACTCTCTCAGATTGCAGATGACAGGAGTCCGCCTTAAGTTGGAGACTAATGCGGCTCAAATCTTAAGACAGTGGCATGTTACAGAGGCACATTTCTAGATTCAAAAGTGAATAAGAGGGAATTCCATCCTTTGTAATTACTCTACTCTTCGAACGCCATGGTCCACAACAACACTTATTGAAATCTGCTCCCTCAAACTACCCATCATTCTGACATAGTCCTCACCTCTACTGGGTACACTCTCCTATTCATTGCCTTTCACCTCCTCACTTTCTTTGTCTTTGATTCTTTCTTCTTGGGGAAATGGCTCAGTTCATCCCAGTACAAAAATAATAAACCTTACTATCGACTTGCCCCTTCTTTTCCCTTTAGGCAAGAGCATTTACAGGATTTTTTTCTGGTGGGTCAGAAAAGAACAGAGGAGGAGGTCTTTTCCCCAGACTGTTAATTTTTACATTGTCATAGATAGAAGTATGTCTGTTTGCTTATTGCTTTTCTTTCCTTGTTATAGTATCTTCCTGAACATCTGTTCTGTCCCCCCTATCTATATATCATCCAGATAATATCTCCTCTCTGATCATTTATCTGTCATGTACCTAAGAAGTGGGTGGTTAAGAATCAGGCAAGTATATTCTGTCATTCTACAAATCCTTTCAGTATTCTTTTCCCCATGGTGCTCGCTCTTGGATATCTGCAGCTCTGGCACATGGCTTGCAGCTAGGCATGGCTTGCAGCAGCTTTTATATGCTGTTCCAGCAGAGAATGATCAGGCCCTTCTGTCATTCTACAAATCCTTTCAGTATTCTTTTCCCCATGGTGCTCGCTCTTGGATATCTGCAGCTCTGGCACATGGCTTGCAGCTAGGCATGGCTTGCAGCAGCTTTTATATGCTGTTCCAGCAGAGAATGATCAGGCCCTTGAGATGAGCTGGTGTGGATTCCTAAGCAGGCAATCTGGTTAAGATGAGAAGAAAATTCATGTGTGTACAGTTATATCCCAAGGAGCTAATGCATCTGAGCTTAGGCTGGGCCTCATTGTCTCATAGCATTGGGAAAGTGGTGATTCATGGGGATAGTTTATCTTGCTTCAGAACTTAGTACTAGGAACATCCCTGGACTCATGTAGAATAAGGCCATGGTAGATTCCAGAAACCTAAATTACTAGGCCTTTTAATTTTTGTAAACAACTTTGTTGGCAGCACTGATGTGGTCTGTTGTATATGGTTACAATGTGGTAGTCTCTCTAGGAGGCGACAGAGTTTATTGCTTTACACAGATTGTTCATATTATGAAGCATTTGGGATGGCAATTGGAAAGAATACTCAGGGTTGAACTAGACTGTTGGCCTCATGCCAATAGTCTTGGATAAAATTACTTTCCCCTTTTGGGCCAGCACTGGAATTAAAACATGGTTCATCTGCCCCATGATAGCATCTCCTATTCAACTGGCTTCGACACATCAGGAATCCATGATTGTTGTTATCTTTGTTATAAGGCAGGGACCAGATTTGTCCCCACTCTCTCTCATCCTGTCTATAGACTCAGTTTCAAGGTGTCTAGGGTTTTTTAAAAAGTTGAATTTTCAGTGAACTCATCTCATTCGGACTTTTGAATATTGTCATGTTCTTGGTACATTTCAATGTCGTATTAGAAATTGGTTTCCACAGTGGTGGGCTTCCCTGGTGGCTCAGACAATAAAGCATCTGCCAGGTTCAACCTCTGGGTAGGGATGATCTCCTGGAGAAGGAAATGGCAACCCACTCTAGTATTCTTGCCTGGAAAATCCCATGGACGGAGGAGCCTAGTAGGCTACAGTACATGGGGTCACAAAGAGTCAGACGTGACTGAGCGACTTCACTTTCTTTCTTTTTCTGCAGTGAGGCCAAAATGTAGTAACACAATGAACTGACTTCTCAAATCTTACTTAGAAGGCAGTTTTCCCTCAAACACTGGGCAGCCTAGTATAGGAAAATGTTCATAGGCTTTAGAGTCAAGCCAGGCCCAGTTTCTGACCTTGCTCTCTAAAATATCCCGATATCTCCATAAGTGACTGAAGGAAGTTTTAGGTTCCTCACCTAAAATTAGGTGATAGGAATATTAAGTGCCTGAGGTATTATCATGTGTTAATGGTGCTAAACTAATGATTTTCCCTTCTTAGCTCTTGTCTTATGAATTCTCAAATTAAAATTGTTATTCAAAGAGCACAGGAAGTAACTTTCATTGGCCAAACAGTTGATTGGTCAATGTCCAGTTCATTAAAATAGCACAAATAAGCTCTTGGCATGTCTTTCCAAGTATCTTTTGGCTTTCTAGTTTTGCATTCCAATCCCCTATGATGAAAAGGGAGAGATGCTATGTCAAAATTCTATACAGTGTTATCACAGGTTATAGTATTGCATTGTCTCAGATCAGTTCTCCTTACTTCTGAATGCCACTCCAGGTATTAAACTCACTTTTACATCCCCTAGTTAACATACAACCCCTAGTTAAAAAGGGATATCTGTACTATTTGTACCCAAGAAGAGAGCCAAGACTAGCACATTTACTTCAAGATATCTGAAACCTCCCTTCCTATAGAGGAGTTGGCATCTATCTTTACATATACGTTACCATTTGATTGTATTGCTTTCTTACTTGGCAAAGAAAATCCAATATGGCAATACCTGCTTAACAGAGGAGGCCAGCTGTGTGCTGAGAACTCTCTGGTCACCAGTTCTTGATTTTCTCTCTAGGTGGGTGCCTGGCAATAGCAATGACCCCAGGCTGCTCGTGGCAGGAGAAGCTGGGCCATAACTTGTTCCCTCGCTCTTTCTACTTCTGTACATCTTCTCACTAGGAGACAGAGAAGTGATTGGTGAAGTTCTATGGGAGGATTTAGCATGCCTGCTTAGGCTCAGTTCCAATGTACCATTTCCACCTTATAAGATTGGACAAGCCATGCAAATCCACTGTGACTTAATGGGTCAGATAATACCCGGCTTATAACAGGTTAAGACAAATGGTCACTTACTGTTCCATGGTCAAGCATTCCACCTTTACCAATCCCTAATAACACACCAGGAACTGTTTCTCAAAGGCATATAATTCTGTGTTGTAAATGATAAGGCCTTCAGAACCCCAGGGCCTTTCCCATAAACTCTACAATGAAACATTCTCACCATTGACAACATCAGGACTGCTGAATCATCTAACTGAAGATGTAAAGCTGCTTGCATCATAGTCTGGACCAGCCAAAGAGTACATTTCTGCTCCAGGTTCCACTTTATTTTTTTTTTTCAGGTTCCACTTTAAAACTGGCAGCCTTTTGTATCACCTAGTTTATGGACCAGACTACTGTCTCAGATAAGGAATTGCTGTCTCCAGAATGCAAAGAGGCTGACCAAACACTGTAAACTTTCTTCTTCTTGGCAAAGTATGTAAGATGCAGCAATTTGTGTTTTACTTTGGAGATACCTAGGTGCACTCCTGGTCACTAGAACCCTAGAAACTATTAAAATTAGATCCCTGAATCTCATAAAGATTCCTCTGCTGCTTTCCAGAAAACATGGTTCTTATCAAAGCCTTCTGTATAATAGCTCATACATCCTGCCCAATCAGTATGTTTTCATGGATATAATGGATCAATATGATGCTCTTTCCATATTCATATGATCCAGATCTCTTCTGACTATATTATTATAGCAAGGAAGAGTTAGCATGGTTTATAAATGCATTTTCTTGTCCATTCCATGTGAATGTTCCCCCTAGGGCTATTTTTGATACCCTTTCATGAACTGGATAGGAAAAAAAAAAGTACACTTACCTAATTAATGGCTGTATACAATTTACTCATTAATTGTCTCTCACAAAGATATCACCTCCAGCACAGTAACCACAATTATGGTTTCTACTTGGCTGAGTTTACAGTAGTATGCAGTCATTTTCAGGATGCATCTTTGCCATAATATGAGTCACCCCATAATCTGCTTTGGCAACACAAGCATTACAACTTTGCTCAGAATGGATAATCATTCTCTTTTTAATTGAACTATAGTTGATTTACAATATTATGTTATTTTCAGATATACATGATAGTGATTCAGTATTTTTACAGATTACACTCCATTGAAAGTTATTTCAAGGTAATGAGTATAATTCCTTATGCTAGCCAGTATATCCTTGTGGCTTTTCTCTTTTATATACATACTGACTAGTTTGTATCCATTAATCTCATATCCCTAACTTATTCCTCCCCCTTTCCCATCCCCTATGGTAACTGCAAGTTTGATTTCTGTATCTGTGAGTCTGTTTCTCTTTTGCATGAATATTCATTTGTGTTATTTTTTATATTCTGCATATAAGTGATCTCACATGTCTTTCTCTGACTCATTTCATTAAGCATGATGTTCTCTAGGTCCATCTACATTGTTGCAAATGGCAGAATTTTATTCTTTTTATGGCTGAGAAATATTCCACATATATATGGATTATTATAAATATTCATATGTATGAATTTATCATCTATTGATGGACATTTGGGTTGCTTCCACATCTGGGCTATTGTAAATAGTGCTGTTATGAACATTGGGGTGCACGTACTTTTTTGAATTAGTGTTTTCATTTTGATTATATACCTAGCAGTAGAATTCCTGGGTCATATGGGACTTCTATTTTTTAGTTTTTTGAGAAATCTTCATACTGTTTTCTATAGTAGCTATAGCAATTTGCATTCCCACCAACAGTGTACAAGGGTTCCCTTTTCTTCACATCGTCTCTAGCATTTGTTATTTGTAGACTATGTAATGATAGCCATTCTGACAGGTGTGAGGTGATAGCTCATTGTTTTTATTTGAATTTTTCTAATAATTATGCTGAGCATCTTTTCATCTGTGTGTCTTCTTCAGAGAAATGTCTATTTAGGTCTTCTATTTAATGTATGCTTGGGTTGTTTTTTGATATTGAGTTGTATGATCTGTTTATATATTTTGGATATTAAATCCTTGTCAGACACATCATTAGCAAATATTTTCTCCCATTTTGTAGATTATCTTTTGGTTTTGTCAATGGTTTCCTTTGCTTTGCAAAAGCTTTTCAGTTTAATTAGGTCACATTTCTTTATTTTTCCTTTCATTTATCTTGCCTTAGGAGACATATCTAAAAAAAATATTACTATAATTTATGTCAAAGAGTGTTCTGCCTGTGTTCTTTCTTAGGATTTTTATGGTTTCAGGTCTTAAAATAGATTAAAGATCTAAATTTATTTTTGTACATAATGTGAGGTAATGTTCTAATCTCATGTTTTACACGTAGCTATCTAGTTTTCCTAGCATCACTTGTTGAAGAAACTTTTATCCATTGTACATTCTTTTTACACCATCTCCAGGCTTCTAAGTAAGTGCTACTTTAGCAGTGTGTTTGTCCTAGTCCCTGGAAGGGTGGGACATATTTTAAATCTTGTGTACCCAAGTCAACTATGCTTATCCAGTTATATATTCCAGTCAAAGAAGGCTCAAAATCTAATCTCTAGGTACTGTCCTGGCACATGCTGACTAATTCTTATAATTTCCTGTAGTTAGACTCTCTTTCTTCCCTGCGACCCTGACATCCTAGCCATTTTATAATGGAATAACCTTAATTATACATCTGGGGGAAGTTTCCAGTGAGAGCTCTGCCACTCTGTGTAGGAGAGGATTCTATAGTACCTCTCACGGTGTGAGAGCGGAGGTGGAGCTAGCTCCAAAAAGGACAGCCGCGCTGACTCTGGAGGCTCAGAGGACTCTACGGTAGTCCAAAGAGCCACAGTTTATGGGAGATATCCACCCAGATTTTCCTGACCTGTATCAGGTTTCTAGGTTTTCCACACCAAGGTTCTAGCCTTAATATAATAGACTTACTTAGTTCAACCGTCTCTGAAGCTCAGTAATCCTAACATTCAGATCTTTAGTCTCTTCCTTGGCTTCATCCTAACTTGTACAGCAGATGAGGGCTTCTTCAAAAGTAAGTAATCTAAGACAGACTTCTGCCCTCGTATTTAGCCTTTAGCTGTCTGTTAATCACTCCTATTTTCTCATGATCTCTCTGCAGGGTATGAAGTCATTTTAAAAAAAAAAGGTATATGTATAGCCAATCCCAAGGGTAGAGGGGAACAGTGCACCTAAAGACCAAAGTCTGAATCACAGCAATACCCAGGGTGTTCTGCCAACCACGATACTTCCCTAAGTGACCACTGGTGAACTATTTAGTAATAGGGCTGCCACCTTATGCCATGGATTGTCCATGGCCCATATTCCACTTGAGATGGGATCATCCTTACCACCCTGGTAATGAATAATCTGTTTCCAAAATCCCATCTTAGCTCCTGCTTTCTTAGACCATTCCTAATATTATACCGATCATGTTGCTTCTAGAACTTTGAGAAGCATATACTAAGATGGAGTTAGTAGTATAAGAGAATTATTGTGAAAGATAAAGGGAAGAGAGAGCAGAATTAGGCAGAGAACGACTTCAGGCCATGATCAAGGTCTTATACTGGTGAAAGAACAAGACAGTGAAAAAAGATGGGGAAAGGAAGAACCTGAAACTCTGATGCAACTCTGAGAATGCCCCAGGGCTCCCAGCTAAGATTAGCTACAGAAAAGTCGCATGTTGGGCTGAAATGTCTTGGGTCTAGTATTATTGCCGTGCATGTGCTCAGTCATTGGCTGGGGGCTGTTCAGGAAGAGTGTGGCCCTGGCTTGAACTCTCCCGTGGCTCCTATAGCAACTCCTTACAACCAGTGCAGATTCTTTCCCTGAGGGAAGAATGACCATCCTTGCTGTTATATGGCTTGATACACAAAACAGAACAAGTGACATGATGCTTCCAGGGGAGACATATGACAACTTAAGCATTATTATTTTTTAATCAAAATTCAAAAGCAACAGAAATATTCCCTAGAACTTAATGACATGCTTTTTTTCACTTATGTATTTTTACTATTGAAGTGTAGTTGATGTACAATATCATATTAGTTTCAAGTATATAACAAACACAGTGTTACATCCTGCAACTTCACTAAATTCACATATTTTATCTAATAATTTTTTATGGAGTCTGTAGTATTTTCTGTATATAATATGCCAATTGTAAACAGAGTTTTACTTTTCTGATTTAAATGCCAAGCAGTTCTTTTTGTTATTTAATTGTTCTGGTCAAGACTTTCAGTACTATGTTCAAACAGTGGAGTGGTAAGAGTGGGCATCCTTGTTCATGATCTTAGAGGGACCACTGAAAATGATGTTAGCTGCAGTCTTATATATTGCCTTTATTAAGTTACATTCCCTCTATATTCACTTTGTTGAGAGTTTTTACCATGTATGTATGGAGAATTTTGTCAAGTGATTTTCAGGTATCTATTGAAATGAAATAATTTTTATCCTTCATATTGTTAATGTGCTGTAGAAATCAGTTTGCTAATATTTTATTGAGGATTTTATTTGTGATTTTTGTCATCACAGATAATGGTCTGTATAGTACTTTCTTTTCTGGTAGTGTCTTTGTTTAACTAGACTATCAAGGAATGATGCTGGCTACATAAAATGTATTTGGACATGTTCTTTCATCTTCTGTTTTTAAGAGTTTGAGAAGGCTTGGTAGGAATTATTTTTCAATGATTAATAGAATTTATCAGTAAAGCCATCTGGTCCTAGACTTTTTTTGAGAGGTACTTGGCTACTGATTCAATTTCTTTACTAGTAATCAGTCTGTTCAGATGTTCTATTTCTTCATGAGTCAGTTTTGGTAAATTGTGTTTACAGGAATTTATCCTTTTAGGAGGTTTACTTTGTTGACTTATAATTGTTCAAAGTAGTCTCTTTTGATTATTTGTCTATCTATTGTAATCTCTCCTTTTTCCTAATTTTACTTATTTGAATCTTTTCTCCTGGTATGTCTAGCTAAAAGTCTCTTCAAGAAATTAGCTCTAAAACACAAACAAAAAAAAAGAAACCAGCTCTTAGTTTCATAAATCTTTTCTTATTATCTTTAGTCCATATATTTTGCTCTAATCTTATTTCCTTGATTCTATTAGTGTATTTTTAGTTTTCTAGTTCTTTGAGATGTTAAGTTAGGTTGTTTTGAGATCTTTTATGGTTTCTGATGTTTATTGCTATGAACTTCCCTCTTAGAATTACTTTTGCTATACTCCATAGTTTTCGTATATTGTATATACATTATCTTTGTCTCAATTTTTAAAAAAAATTTCTTTAGACCCATTGGTTATTCATTAGCATGTTGTTTAATCTTCACATATTAGTGTGTTTTCTAGTTTTCTTCTTGTAACTAGTTTCTAATTTCATACCATTGTGTGGGAAAAGATGCTCAATATGATTTCAATTTTATTGAATTTATTAAGACTTTTTAGTGGCTTAACCTATGTTCTATCTTGGAGATTGTTCCATGCGTTGGGGAGCTACATGTATTCTCTTACTTTTGGATGGACTGTTCTGTAAATGTTAAGACTATCTGGCCCAACATGTCATTTAAGGCCAGTGTTTCATTATTTTCTGCCTCATTGATCTACCTATTGATGAAAGTGGGGGTATTTAACTGCCCTAGTTTATTGTGTTGCTATTAATATTTTTCTCTTTAAATTAGTTACAATTTGTTGTATATATTTATGTGACCTTATGTTAGGTGAATAAATATTTTCAAATGTATGTCCTCTTGTTGGATTGACCCCTTTATTATTAAAATGCGACCTTCTTTTTCCTAAATCCTACATTGTCTGATATAGGCATAGCTACCCAAGCCTTCTTCAGTTTACATTTTCAGGGAATATCTTTATCCATTCCATCACTTTCAGTCTTGAAATTTGTGCCCATAAAGCAGAATGTAGTTTTTTTTTTTTTTTTATTCACCAACTACTCTCTTTTGTTTATTGGTAAGTGTGGACTTATTATTGCCACTCTTTTTCTTTCTAAACAAATAATTACTGCATTCCTTCTTTCTCTCTGGTGATTTGATGATTTCCTGTAGTGTAATACTTAGACTCCATTATCTTTGTGTATCTACTAGAGGTTTTTATTAGTGGTTAACAAAAAATATTTTATGCAAATCTTACAACAGTAAATTGTAAGTTGAATCTGAATGCATTCTAAAGCTCTACAGTTTTACTCTCCCAATGTTTCATGTTTTATTAATAACTACAATAATTTGTTAATGGCTATACAAGATAAGAGGATATAAATTTTGATAGTTATTGTGTATTGATTTTGTCATTAGCCTTCATACTAGACTTATAAGTAATTAACCTACCATCAATACATTAGTTTATTCTTAATTTTAACATATATTTAGCTTCACCAGTGAAATGCATACTTCCTTATATTTTTATTTTCCTAATTAGAACCCTTGTTTCAGCTGAAATTCATCCCCTTAACACTTATTGTAAGGCCAGTATATTGATGGTAAACTCCATCTTTTTCTTGTCTTAAAAGCTCTTTCTAATTCTGAGGGACAGCTTTGATGGATAGAATCTTGGTATCTTTTTTCCTTTTGGGACTTTGAATAAAAGCTGTAGATGATCTTCTGCTATGTAAAAGGGAACCCACAGGGTTTTTTTTTCTCTTATTAGCTTTAAGATTTTCTCTTTGTCTTTGACTAATTATAATGTATCTTAGTATAGATCTTTTTAGATTTATCTCATTTGGAACTCTCTGGCCCCCCTGAATCTGGATGGCTGTTCCCTTTATCTTCTCCTTTGGGGCCTATTGATCATGAGCACCTTTAGCTATCTTTGTTCCTTTTCATTTTTTTTTTTTTTTTTGATCCTTTAATTAGATGAATTCTACTACCCCATTTTCCAGTGACTGATCCTTTCTTCTGCCTCATCTAGTCTGCAGTTGAAACCCTTGATGTAAGTTTTTAGGTAAGTTATTGTATTCTTCAGCTGGTGATTTCTGTTGGGTACTTATATTTTCTATTATTTTCTATCTTTGTTGAAATTCTTCCTTTGTGTGTTCTCCTAAACTCAGTGAGCCTATTTGTGACTAATTTTGAATTCTTTGTCAAGGAAATCACTTAATTGTATTTCATTGGGTATTTTTTCTGGGGTTTAATCTTGAAATTTAGAACATATGTATCTGTTTCTTCATTTTGACTCTGTTGGTTTCTCTGCCTTAGACAAAGCAGCCACCTCTCTTAGTCCTGAAGGACTAAGCTTGTATAGGAGATAAAGCTTTCTGCTCAGCCCTGTCCTAGATCTTTGCTGCCTTTCAATCCTTTGTAATTGCCCAAGAAATTTCTTTTTTGTTTTTAGTGACTCCCAATCCTTGAGGGTGTGCCAAGACCTATAGTGTCCTAAAAGGAAGGGTATAAGTCAGCAGCTTTTAAGGTATGAATATATACCTACCTCTTTCAGAGGAAGGCTGGGAGATGAACATTTCTGGGCACTCCTGCACTGAGCCCATAACCAGTTATAAAATGTTTCTTTGTTTGCTACTGTCCTGTTGAACATGTTCATATGTTCTGGACATTTCTATTGCTTTTGCACTGTGCTCTAGATACATAGCTGATTAAGAACTATTTCTCTAGTCATTACCATCCTATGGGACCCACACACAAACAATGCTGGCCCCTCGAACCAGCTAAGAAGGCACGCCTCCCAAGTGACAGCCACAAAACCAGGACTGCTCACATGTACATGAGTTCCTTTTTACGAGATTCTAGGGACCTTACAAAGGGAGATTACAAAGATGGTGCCTGCTAGCTCCCCCATCTCTGGAGCACTGCAGTTGACCCCTAGTTGCATGTAAAGTTAGAAGCCTGTTCCTCAGACTGAAGCTTTTAAGGTAAGCAAATAAACCTCTTTCACAGAACGACTGGCACACTTCAGGCAGTTAGAATGATGTCAGCATCATGGCAGTGTAAGATGGTGCCTTTGTCTCTCTCCTTCAGTCTAAAACCATTAAAACACCCCTAAGTCAACAAAGGTTGCTCTGCCCAACACACCAGGATACCAGAGAGATCTACACATCTATACTGGACTGGAACACATAGAAGAGGCAGAGCCAGATGAACAGTCAATGCGGTGCCTGCAATTTCAGGCCATGGCAGCTGAGCCCAGTAACAGCAGGGGAAGTAGTGGGATGTGAAACACTGGCCTTCCAGCTTCAGACACCTGTAATTCCCTCCCACCCACAGTGGTGGAGCCCACAGCCTGATGGCACTGGGGGAAACCTCAGGAAGAGGTAAAGGAGTGTGGGAAATGCCTATCCTCAAAACTTTTTCTTCAATGCCACCTATTGAAAAAGGCTCCTAATTACTAACCGGTTGAATTGTGAGAATCCAGTAAAAAATGTTTTACCCAAAGAAATTATTCACTACTTCAAATCTACCAGGCACAGGGAATATTCATCAAGTATCATGAAAAGTCTGGAAATATGGTATCAGAAAAAGAAAGTGACAATTCTCCAAAAACCAAAGTTAAAGTCACGGAATATTGCAATTTAACTGATGGAGAACCCAAAATAATTGCCATAAAGAAGCCACAAGAAGAACCAAACAAATCCTAAAACTGAGAAACCCAGTAAATGGGCATATATTCTGAGAAAACCATAATTCAAGAAGATAAATGTACCCCAACATTCAGTCCATGGAAACAGTCTTTATATCCAACAGAGGAATGGATAAAGATGTAGTACATATAGACAGTGGAATATTAGCCATTAAAAATGAAATAATGCTATTTTCAGTAACATGGATGGACCTAGAGATTGTCATACTGAGTAAAGACAGAAAAATGAATAGCATATGATATCACTTATATGTGTAACTGATTCACTTTGCTATATAGCAGAAACTAACACAGCACTGTAAATCAACTATACTTCAATAAGTTTTTTTTTTAAAGATGAAGACTGAATTAGGAAGCATTGGAAATAGAGCATGTCATATTGAAGAGAAATTTAGAAATGATATAGATAGAAGGGGGAAGAAAACTAAAATTAATGAAGACATCTATAAGAACTACCCAACTACATTTTGTCACCCTTCCTAAAGATAATAGGTATCCCAGGAGGAGGAAAGAGTGAGCAGAGAGCTAATTTAAAGAGAAAAATAGCTGAGAACTTCCCAAACCTGGGGGAGGCCATGAAGCTAAGGAAACACCTAATTATCTTAATGCAAGAAGACTTTCTACAAGATGCATACAAGTCAATGACAAATAATTTTAAAGCCAACCAGGTTAAAAAAGTAACCTCCACAGGATCTCCCATTAGGCTATCAATACATTTCTCACCAGAAACTCTATAGGAGAGAGTGAATTACATTCTCAAAATATTGAAAAATAAAGTTACCCAAGAATACTCTTTAGTGAAATTATCATTTAGGTATGAAAGAAAAATAAAGATTTTCTCAGACAAACAAAAGCTGAGGGAGTTCATCCCCACTAGACTTGCGTTACAAAACCGACTCTTTGCGACCTCATGTACGTAGCCTGCACCAGGCTCCTCCGTCCATGGGATTTTCTAGGCAAGGGTACTGGAGTGCGTTGCCATTTCCTTCTCCAGGGATTGAACCCAGGTCTCCCACATTGATAGACAGACGCTTTACTGTCTGAGCAACCAGGGAAGTCCTATAAAAAAGGCAAAAGTACACAAAACTTTGACTAAGATGATAAAGGGAAAAAAGTCAGTAAAAATAACTATATCTACTTTAATTTGGTAGCAAACAACATGAAAAGAGATAATTTGAGAAAAACATAGAAGAACAGGATGGAACCATATAGGCAAATTAACATAGAATGTTTTGAGCAGAAATAGGACAATTTTATCTACAGAAATTTGATACAAACATCATGGTAACTACAAAACTAGAGCAGAGACACAAAACATTTTAAAAAAGGAAATTGAGAAAACATCAAACTAATAGAATGGTCAGAAAACAAAAGATAAAATGGTAGTACTATGTCCTCATTTATCAGTAATCACTGTAAATATAAATGGATTGAATTTACCAATCAGAGTGGCTGGATAAATTAAAAAACAAGACACCCCTATATGCTGCCTCCAGGAGAGTGGTCTCAGTTCTAAAACACAAATATAGACTTAAAGTGAAGGAATGAAAGATGATACTTCAAGCAAATGGCAGTCAAAGTGGGTATAGCAATACTCACATCAGACAAAATAGAATTCAAACCCCCAAAAGGTAACAAGTGAAAAAGATGTACATTATGTAATGATAAAGATGGCAATTCAAGAAGATTAAACAGACATAAATGGAGAAATTGACAGCAACACAAAAGTAGTAGGGAACTTAAATACACTACTTACACCCATGGCTAGATTATCCAGATAGAAAGTGATCAACACCCATCAAAAACAGCCTTAAATTAAACATTAGAACCAGATGAACTTAATAGATTTAGACAAAACATTCTCTCCAAATGTAGCAGAATACATATTCCTTTCAAGCACACATGGAACATTGTCAAGGATAGACCACATATCAGAAAACACAAGCCTCACTTAATTTAAGAAGGGTCAAATCATATTGTGCATGTTTTTGACACAATAGTATGAAACTAGAAATGAAGTACAAGAAAAAGCTGGAGAATCACAAATATGTGGAGACAAAACAGCATGCTACTGAATAATATTGGATGCACTAAGAAATCAAAGAAAAAATGAAAGATCCCCTCCCCCCCCAAATAATCTAAAGGATGCAGCAAAATACCAATGTAGGCCTAGGTTAAAAAGCAAGAAAAGTCTCAAACAATCTAATTACAACTACAGGAACTAGGAACAGAAAAAAATGAAGCCCAAAGTCAGTAGAAGGAAAGACATAATAAAGATCATAGCAGAAATAAATGAAACAGACTAAAAAGACAGTAGAAATGATTGATTAAACTAATGGTTGTTTCTTTAAAAAGATAAATTGGAAAGCCTTTAGTTAGCCTCTCTAAGGAAAACAAGCTCCAGGAGTTGGTAGTGCAACTCTGGAAGTTGGTGTCGAGAGTTTGAGCAAGCTCAGGGAGTTGGTGATGGACAGGGAAGCCTGTTGTTCTGCAGTCCATGGGGTCACAAAGAGTCAGACACGACTGAGTGACTGAACTGAACTGAAGGAAAATAAGAAATAGAAGCCTCAGATAAATAAAAGCCAAAATGAAAAGGGAGAAATTAAAATGGATAACCAGATGAATCACTAGTAAGATTAAAACAGTAATTAAAAACATCCCCCCAAACAAAGGTCCAGGACCAGAAAGCTTCACAAGTAAGCTTTACTAAACATTTAATGAAGATTTTAATATCTATCCTTCTAAAACTCTTCCAAAAAAATAAGTTAGGAAGCATTCTCTCCTCTTCATTTTGCAAGTCCAGCATTACCCTGATACCAAACCCAACAAGAACAATACAGAAAATTATACGCACATAATGGGCATCAATGTACATCCTTTGGTTTGCACTGTATTGGCAAACCAAATAAAAATATATAAAAAGGATCATGATCAAGTGGGATTCATTCCGGGGAGCAAGGATGGTTCAACATCTGCAAATCAATCAGTGTAATAGGCCATATTAACAGAAGGAAAGTTAAATATCATACAATCATCTCAACAGATGCAGAAAAAGTATTTGGCAGGATTCAACAACCATTTAAATAAAAAAACTCTCAATAAAATGGGTATAGAAGGAACATTCCTTAAAATAATAGAGGCCTTATATAACAAGTTGCAGTTGACATCATACTCAGTGATGAAAAACTGAAAGGTATCGCTGTAACTTCAGATACGTGATAATGATGCCCACAATTGCCACTCTTATTCAACACAGAATAATTACCAGGGGCTTCCCTGGTAGCTCAGTAGGTAAAAAAGAAACTGCCTGCAGTGCAGGAGACCTGGGTTCAATCCCTGGGTTAGGAAGATCCGCTGGAAAAGGAAATGGCAACCCACTCCAGTATTCTTGCCTGGAGAACCGTATGGACAGAGGAGCCTGGCAGGCTGCATACAGTTCATGGGGTCACAAGAATCAGACACAGCTGACCAACTAAACCACCACCACCAGAATAATTACACAAGAAAAAGAAGTAAAAGTCATTCAAATTGAAAAGGAAGAAATAAAACTGTCAATAATTGTAGGTGATATGATTTTATATATAGAAAACCCAGATGGCATATTAAAAAGCACAGGCAAAGCTTTGCTGACAAAAGTACCTTTAGTCAAAGCTAGGATTTTTCTATTAGTCATGTACAGGTGAAAGGGTTGGATCATAAAGAAGGCTGAGCACTGAGGAACGGATGTTTTCGAACTGTGGTACTGGAGAAGACTCTTGAGAATCCCTTGGACAGCAGGGAAATCAAACCAGTTAATCCCAAAGAAAATCAACCCTGAATACTCATTGGAAGGACTGATGCTGAAGCTCCAATACTTTGGCCACCTGATGTGAAGAGCCTACTCATTAGAAAAGTCCCCAGTGCTGGTAAAGATTGAAGGCAGAAGGAGAAGGGGGTAACAGATGATGAGATGGTTGGATGGCATCCCCGACTCAATAGACATGAGTTTGAGCAAGCTCCAGAAGATAGTAAAGGAGAGGGAAGCCTTCTGTGATGCAATCCATGGAGTTGCAAAAAGTCAGACAGGACTTAGTGACTGAGTAACAACAAAAAGACTTCCCTAAAATTGTTTAAAATTATAAACAGATACAGTAAAATTGCAGGGTACAAAATCAATATATAAAAACCTGTTACATTACTATACATTTTAACAACTATCTAGCAGAAAGTGATATTAAGAAAATCCCATTTTTCAAGGGTGTAATGAATATCTTATTAGCCATAAGTTAATTCACCATAGTTAAAAGTTGCTCAGTGCTTCCTGTAAAAGCCATTTAAGATAAAGTGCATTTTGTTGTTTTCCTCTAGAGAAGAGATGGATTAGGTCTGTATTTACTTATCTACTTTCTAACTGCTACCTTAACTTTCTGTTTGCATTCAGGAAGAACAAGATTCCTCTTGTTATTGGAAGAGAAACAAACCTATATTTTGACTTAATCTCTATATACATATGCAGTGTTTTGCAAAATTGCAGTTCTGTAATCTGTTTAGATTAGAAAAGTACATATTCAGTTGTTTGTCACTGGCAAACCTGGACTTTCAGATGGCAACATTAAACATCTGTTACTCAGAGTCTAAAGGCACTTAGTAACTTCCCTAAAATGAACATAGTTCTCTCAGTGAATTCTCATGATTATCTTTTCTCTGAAAGCTTAAATGTTTCCTCTAATGTCTACCTAATGGATAGGAACTTGTAGAAAATTAAGTTCTATGTAACTGATTGAAAAGCAGAGACATTACTTTGTCAACAAAGGTCAACATAGTCAAGGCTATGGTTTTTCCAGTGGTCATGTATGGATGTGAGATTTGGACTATAAAGAAGGCTGAGTGCCAAAGAATTTATGCTTTTAAACTGTGGTGTTGGAGAAGACTCTTGAGAGCCCCTTGGACTGCAAGGAGATCCAACCAGTCCATCCTAAAGGAAATCAGTCCTGAATATTAATTGCAAGGACTGATGCTGAAGCTGAAACTCCTGAAGCTGATGCGAAGAGCTGACTCTTTTGAAAAGACCCTGATGCTGGGAAAGATTGAGGGCAGGAGGAGAAGGGGTCGACAGAGGATGAGATGGTTGGATGGCATCACCGACTCAATGGACATGGGTTTGGGTGAACTCCGGGAGTTGGTGATGGACAGGGAGGCCTGGCGTGCTGCGGTTCACGGGGTCGCAAAGAGTCAGACACGACTAAGCAACTCAACTGGAATTGGAACTGGGCCAAAAGCACACTATTGCTGTCCCAATATTCTTGGTAATCTTTCCCCTATCCAAGCCTAAGTGTGACCCTCATTGCTTATTTTACCTACTGTCCTCACAGCAGGTAGTACTTGGGAATTCATAGCCAACTATCCTGTTATTCACACAGTCTGAAAAGACTCTTGATCAATTCCACTTCCCAAAGCACCTTCACAATTGACCCTCTGGAGAATAGGAGACTGAGTCATTTATGCATTGACTCTTATCACCCCCTGGTGAGAGTTTCCTTTATGGATTTAACACCTGTTTTCTCCTGGGCTGTTACTGTATTTGGGCTGAGTAACATTTCAGAATTCCAAGGAAAGGAAAGCTTAGAGATGTGGCAGGCATTTGAATCAGGAAACCACAGTCAAACATGAGAATTTTTCATATCCTCCCTTTTAGGAAGTGAGATGTGACATTGTGAGTTACTAAGAACAAAGAAGCCTTCTTGGATAATCAAGGGAAGGGTTAAATTGACCTAGATGAGGACAGTTTAAGGTTTATCTCCTACCTTGTCCCAATGCAGGAGACATAAGAGACAAGGGTTCGAGCCCTGGATTGGGAAGATCCTCTGGAGGAGGAAATGGCAAACCACTCCAGTATTCTTGCCTGGAGAATACCATGAACAGAGGAGCCTGGCAGGCTATGGTCTATAGGGTCGCAGAGTGGGACACAACTGCAGTGACTTAGCACACACACAGGCACCTACAGAAGATTAGTCCTTCAAGACTCAGGAGAGATGGCTGTTTTGTCTAATGCAGAGAAAAAAAAAAAAGAGATTCATGGAAAATGGAGAAATAGAGGACTGTGTTCCAAACTAAAGAATAAGATTAAATCCCAGAACAACATCTTAATGAAATCAGATAAGTGATTTACTTGATAGAGTTCAAAATTATGACTGTTCATAATGATGCTCACCAAGGTCAGGAGAATAATTCATGAATATGAATAAAGTGAAAATTTCAACAAAGAGAAAATATAAGAAAGTACAAGTAGAAATCCTGGAGCTGAGAAATATAATAATTGGTCAGAAAAATAAATAAAGGGTTCAGCAGAAGACTAGATGAAGCAGAAGAGAGGATAGCAAACTTGAAATGCATGGAATGTATCTATTAGAGCAGCAAAAAGGAAAAAAAAATAAAAGGAATGAAGAAAGCCTAAGGGACTTATGGACAATATCAAGATGACCAATACTTGGCACAAAAACAGACATATGGATCAATGCAACAGAATAGAGATCCCAGAAATAAACCTACACACCAATTAATCTTTGACAAAGGAGGTAAGAATATACAATGTAGAAAAGAGTCTCTTCAGCAAGCGGTATTGGAAAAGTTGGATGACCACATGTAAATCAATGAAGTAGAATACATCATCACGCCATGCACAAAAATAAACTCAAAATGACTTAAAGAATTAAATATAAGACATGACACTGTAAAACTCCTAGATGAGAGCATAGGCAATGCATTCTCCAACATAAATCACACCAATGTTTTAAATTACTCTCCCAAGGAAATAGAAATAAGAGCAAAAATAAGCAATTGGAACCTAATCAAACTTAACAAGCTGTTGTAGAGCAAAGGAAACCATAAACAAAATGAAAAGACAACCTACAGACTGGGAGAAAATATTTGATAATTGTGAGAACAAAAAGGGCTTAATTTCCAACATATACAAACAGCTCATAAAATTCAGTAACAACAACAAAAAAAAACTAGTTGAAAAATGGGCATGTTGACTGAAAAAATTACACACAATCTAAAAGTTGTGAGTTATGTTTTAGTCAGTGGAAATTTTTAGGACTTCTGGTTTAGGAGGCAGCATCTCAAGTCACCCTGAGAGAACTGCTCCAAGAAGGCGAGGGGAAGAGCCAGTTTATATAGAAGTATTACAACAAAGGGCAGGTAGTCTGAACATCGGAAAATTATTATTCAAGAAAACCAGATAACCCAAGCACTTTTCTATGTATGGGAAGATCCAAGTGTCTGGGCTCAAGGAAGTCATTCTTTTGATATGCACCTCAGCCATCTGGGGCCAGTATCCTGTTTCCATGTCCAGAGTTCCTTAGGGCTCACTATAGGATGTGGCTGTATTCTGATGGCTGCTAGATGGCAGGTATCCTCCTTCTTGAGTTCTCTTAGGGCTGACTGGCTCAAATTGGAGGGCTATGATGGCTGATGACTGTGACATCCGTTACTGATATGGAAGGAAATATTCCATTTCTCAGGCAGAAGCCCTAAGTAGACATTTCTCCAAAGAAGACACACAGATGGCCAGCAAGCACATGAACAGATGCTCAGTATCCCTAATTATTAGAGAAATGCAAATCAAAACTACAATGAGGTACCATCTCACACCACTCAGAGTGGCCATCATTAAAATGTCTACAAATAACAAATGCTGGAGAGGTTGTCAAGGAAAGGGAACCCTTTTACACTGTTGGTAGAAATGTAAATTGGTGCAGCCACTGTGCAAAACAGTGTGGAGTTTCCTCAAAATTCTAAAAATAGAGTTGCCATATGATCCAGAAATCTCACTCCTTAGCATATATACAGACAAAACTATAATTCACAAAGATACCTGCGCCCCATGTTCATAGCAGCACTATTCACAATAGCCAACGTGTGGAAATAACCGAAATGCCCACTGATGGATGAATGAATGAAGATGATGTGGTGTATGGATATGGTGGGATACCACTCCACCATAAAAAAGAATGGAGAATGAAATAATACCATTTGTAGTAACATGGATGGACCTAGACACACTCATACGAAGTAAAGTAAGTCAGAAAAATAAAAAGAGATACCATATGATGTCCCTCATATGTGGAATCTAGAATATGACACAAATGAACGTATCTATAAAACAGACTCTTGGGAGTCCCTTGGACTGCAAGAAGGTCAAACCAGTCAGTGCTAAAGGAAGTCAGTCCTGAATATTCATTGGAAGGACTGATGCTGAAGCTGAAACTCCAATACTTTGGCCATCTGATGCAAAGAACTGACTCTTTGGAAAAGACCCCGATGCTGGGAAAGATTGAAGGCATGAGGAGAAGGGGACAACAGAGGATGAAATGGTTGTATGGCATCACCAACTCATTGGACATGAGTTTAAGCAAGCTCTGAGAGTTGGTGATGAACAGGGAGGCCTGGCATACTGCAGTTCATGGGGTTGCAGAGTCAGGCATGACTGAGTGACTAAAATGATAAAACAGACTCACAAACAGAGAGAATGAACTTGTTACCGAGGGTGTTGGTGGTGGTGAGGAAAGGGTGGATTGAGAGTTTGGGGTTAGCAGATGCAGAATATTATATGTAGAATGGATAAACAACAAGGTCTTACTGTATAGCATAGGGAGCTATATTCAATATGTGTGATAAACTATAATGGAAAAGACTATGAAAAAGAATGTATATATATGTAAAACTGAATCACTTTGCCCTACAGCAGAAAAGAACACAAACATTGTACATCAACTATATTTGAATGAAATAAATTTGAGAAAAAGATGACCAATACTTTATTATAGGGGTCCCAGATCTTCCTGGGATGGGAAGATCTGCTGGAGAAGGGAATGGCTACCCACTCCAGTATTCTGGCCTGGAGAATTCCATGGACATAGGAGATTGGCATGCTATAGTCCATGGGGTCATAAAGAGTCAGACACAATGAAATGACTTTCACTTCCGAGGTGACACTAGTGGTAAAGAACCCATCTGCCAGTGCAAGAGACTAAAAGACACAGGTTCAATCCCCTGGTCAGGAGGAGCCTGGCAGGCTACAGTCCACAGAGTCGCAAAGAGTCAGACATATCTGAAATGACTTACCACAGAAGGAAAGAGAGAGTAAAGGGGGCAATAACCATATTTGAATAAATAATGGTTGGAAATTTCTTTAATTTAGGGAAGGACACAGCCATCCAGAACCAGGAAAGGACAATTGTTCAAAAAAGTTTAATGCAAAGAGACCCATAACAAGACACATCATAATTAAACTGTCAAAAGATAAAGACAAGAAGAGAATTACAAAAGCAACAAAAGGAAAACCTGTTATATCAAGGGATCCTGCATAAGACTGTTAATAGCTTTTTCAGCAGAAATCTGTAGCCAGAAGGAAGAGACATAATATATTAAATGCTAAAAGGAAAAACAATTTTGTTTATTTTATTTTTTTTTTTTCAAAAAAACAGCTTTTAGCTTTGTTGATTTTTGCTATGGTCTCTTTAGTTTCTTTTGCATTTATTTCTGCCCTGATTTTTAAGATTTCTTTCCTTCTGCTAACTCTGGGGTTCTTCATTTCTTCCTTCTCTAATTGCTTTAGGTGTAGAGTTAGGTTATTTAATTGGTTTTTTTCCTGTTTCTTGATGTAAGCCTGTAATGCTATGAACCTTCCCCTTAGCACTGCTTTTACAGTGTCCCATAGGTTTTGGGTTGTTGTGTTTTCATTTTCATTCATTTCTATACATATTTTGATTTCTTTTTTGATTTCTTCTATGATTTGTTGGTTATTCAGAAGCGTGTTATTTAGCCTCCATATGTTTGAAGTTTTAACAATTTTTTCCCTGTAATTGAGATCTAATCTTACTGCACTGTGGTCAGAAAAGATGACTGGAATGATTTCAATTTTTTTGAATTTTCCAAGACCAGATTTATGGCCCAGGATGTGATCTATTCTGGAGAATGTTCCGTGTGCACTTGAGAAAAAGGTGAAGTTGATTGTTTTGGGGTGAAATGTCCTATAGATATCAATTAGGTCTAGCTGGTCCATTGTGTCATTTAAGGTTTGTGTTTCCTTGTTAATTTTCTGTTTAGTTGATCTATCCATAGTTGTGAGTGGGGTATTAAAGTCTCCCACTATTATTGTGTTACTATTAATTTCCTCTTTCATACTCGTTAGCGTTTGCCGTACATATTGCGGTGCTCCTATGTTGGGTGCATATATATTTATAATTGTTATATCTTCTTCTTTCATTGATCCTTTGATCATTATGTAGTGTCCTTCTTTGTCTCTTTTCACATCCTTTATTTGAAAGTCTATTTTATCTGATATGAGTATTGCGACTCCTGCTTTCTTTTGGTCTCCGTTTGCATGAAATATTTTTTTCCAGCCCTTTACTTTTAGTCTGTATGTGTCTCTTTTTTTGAGGTGGGTCTCTTGTAGACAGCATATATAGGGGTCTTGTTTTTGTATCCATTCAGCCAATCTTTGTCTTTTGGTTGGGGCATTCAACCCATTTACATTTAGGGTAATTATTGATAGGTGTGGTCCCGTTGCCATTTACTTTGTTGTTTTGGGTTCACGTTTATACAACCTTTCTGCATTTCCTGTCTAGAGAAGATCCTTTAGCATTTGTTGGAGAGCTGGTTTGGTGGTGCTGAATTCTCTCAGCTTTTGCTTATCTGTAAAGCTTTTGAATTCTCCTTCATATCTGAATGAGATCCTTGCTGGATACAGTAATCTAGGTTGTAGGTTATTCTCTTTCATTACTTTCAGTACGTCCTGCCATTCCCTTCTGGCCTGGAGGGTTTCTATTGATAGATCAGCTGTTATCCTTATGGGAATCCCTTTGTGTGTTATTTGTTGTTTTTCCCTTGCTGCTTTTAATATTTGTTCTTTGTGTTTGATCTTTGTTAATTTGATTAATATGTGTCTTGGGGTGTTTCGCCTTGGGTTTATCCTGTTTGGGACTCTCTGGGTTTCTTGGGCTTGGGTGGCTATTTCCTTCCCCATTTTAGGGAAGTTTTCAGCTATTATCTCCTCGAGTATTTTCTCATGGCCTTTCTTTTTGTCTTCTTCTTCTGGAACTCCTATGATTCGAATGTTGGGGCGTTTCACAGTGTCCCAGAGGTCCCTGAGGTTGTCCTCATTTCTTTTGATCCTTTTTTCTTTTTTCCTCTCTGCTTCATTTATTTCCACCATTTTATCTTCTACCTCACTTATCCTATCTTCTGCCTCCGTTATTCTACTCTTGGTTCCCTCCAAAGTGTTTTTGATCTCATTCATTGCATTATTCATTTGTAATTGACTCTTTTTTATTTCTTCTAGGTCTTTATTAAACAGTTCTTGAATCTTTTCAATCTTTGTTTCCAGGCTATTTATCTGTAACTCCATTTTGTTTTCAAGATTTTGGATCATTTTTATTATCATTATTCTAAATTCTTTTTCAGGTAGATTCCCTATCTCCTCCTCTTTTGTTTGACTTGGTGGGCATTTTTCATGTTCCTTTACCTGTTGGGTATTTCTTTGCCTTTTCATCTTGTTTAGATTGCTGTATCTGGAGTGGGCTTTCTGTATTCTGGAGGTCTGTGGTTCCTTTTTGTTGTGGAGGATTAACCCAGTGGGTGGGGTTAGACGATTGGCTTGTCGAGATTTCCTGGTTAGGGAAGCTTGCGTCAGTGTTCTGGTGCGTGGAGCTTGATTTCTTCTCTTTGGAGAGCAATGGAGTGCCCAGTAATGAGTTTTGAGATGGGTCTATGTGTTAGGTGTGACCTTGGGCAGCCTGTATGTTGATGTTCAGGGCTATGTTCCTGCGTTGCTGGAGAATTTGCGTGGTATGTCTTGCTCTAAAACTTATTGGCTCTTGTGTGGTGGTTGGTTTCAGTGTAGGTATGGAGGCTTTTGGACAGTCACTTATTACTTAAAGTTCCTTGTAGTCAGGAGTTTTCTGGTGTTCTCAGGTTTTGGGCTTAAGTCTCCTGCCTCTGGATTTCAGTTTTATTCTTCCTGTAGTCTCAGGACTTCTCCAACTATACAGCCCTGATAAGAAAACTTCTAGGTTAATGGCTAAAAGATTCTCCCCCGTTAGGGACACCCAGAGAGGTTCACAGAGTCACATGAAGAAGAGGAGAGGGAGGAGGGAGATAGAGATGAACAGGAGGAGAAAAAGGGGGACTCAAGAGGAGAGAGACAGATCTACGCAGCTGTCTGTTCCCAGAGTGTTCTCCGTAGCCCAGTCACCTACAAAGATTCACAGAATTGGATTGGGAAGAGAAGGGAGGGGAAAGGAGGAAATAGAGGTGTTCTGAGGTAGAAAACAGAGAGTCAAGATTGGGAGAGAATAATCTTCGGTTTAAAAATAGGGCTTCTCCTTTTTTTTTTTTTTTGTAAGGTTATAGTGTATTGGAAATGAAAATTAAGGAGTAGTAGAGGAGTACTAGAGGACTTTAAAAGAAATCTGCCAACCTAGAACACTCTTTCCATCAAAGGTGCCCTTTAGAATTGAAGGAGAGAGTGTTTTCCAGAGAAGAAAAAAATTGGCGAACTCCACCACTAACAGATCAGCCTTAAAATAAATGCCGAAGACTTTCTTTAGCTGAAATAAGTGTTCTCATTACTAAAAGGAAAACATATGAAAGTAAATTTCATTGGCAAAGTTAAATATATATTAAAGAATAATTTAATGTGTTGGTTGTAGATTTATCACTTATAAATCTAGTAAAAATGCTAAAAGTAGCAAAATAAATATAACTATAATAATTGGTCAATGGAGACATGACTTAAAATAGTGATATCAAAAACATTAAATGTTGGGAGGGGGAGTAAATATGTAGAACTTTAGAATTATCCAAATTAATTTGTTATCAATTTTAAATACACTTTTATAAATGCAAGTGGTTTTATGTATGCTTCATGGTAACCACAAAGAAAAGGTAGATACAAAAAAGATAAAGGAATCTAAGATAAAACTACAGATAATCATCGAATCATAAAGGAAAGGATCAAGAGAAGAGGAAGAAAGGAGTTACAAAACAGCAACAAGTGTCAAACCTACCAATGATCACTTTAAATGTACGGACTAAATTCCCCAATCAAAAGACAGAGTGACTTAAATTTATTTTAAAAATGAAAAAACAAGACCTATCTACATGTTGCTTACAAGAGATTCACTTAGCTTTAAGAACACACACGGACTGAAAGGAAAGAAAAAAGAAAAAGATATTCCATGTAGATGGTAAAACAAAACAATAAACTATGGTGGTTATATCAGATTAAATAGACTTGAAGACAAAGTCTGTAATAAGAGACTAAGAAGGCCACTATAAAATGATAGTCATTAAAACAATAATATATAACACTTGTAAATATTTATGCACACAGCAAGAGGAGCAAAGAAATACATAAAGCAAATATTAACAGACTTAAGGGAGAAATAGACAGTGATTCAATAACAGTAAGGGACTTTAATGCCCACACTTAATCAATGGAGAAATCATCTAGACAGAATGTCAATAAGGAATCATTGTCTTTAAAATGAAACATGGTACATCAGCTGGATATATATGTCTGTATAACATACAGAACATTCTATCCAAAAGCAAGAGTACATAGAGAGCATTCTCCCAGATAGATCTTACATTACCACAGAGAAAAGTCAATAAATGTCAGAGTATAACATCATACCAAGCATGTCTTCTGACCACATTGGTATGTCACTAGAAATTAACTACAAGTTAAAACTGGAAAATACACAAATGCGTGAAGATTAAACAGCATAATACTGAATATACAGTGGTTCAAAGAGCAACTTAAAAGATTTCAATACATTTCATTAGACAAATGAAAATGGAAATCCAACATGCCAAAATTTGTGGGATGCAGTAAAAGCTGTTCTGAGTGGGAATTTCACAGCAATAAATCCTTATATTGTGGAAAAACTTTAAAAACTTAACATCAAAGAAGAAATAAGTTTAAAGTTAGAAGGATGGAGGAAATAAAGATTGATCAAAAATAAAGGTCAAATAAAGACTGACAAGACAATAGAAAAGATCAGTGAAACTAAGAGTTAGTTTTTTGAAAATATAAACAGTGTCAACACACATTAATCTATACTTACCAAGAAAAAGAGGACTCAAAATCAGCAATGAAGAGAGATGTTAAACTTGGTATATCAGAAATACAGAGGCTCATAAGAGACTACTATGAACAATTATCTGCCAAAGAATTGGAAAGCTAGAAGCTATGGATAAATTCTTAGACTACCAAGACTAAAGAAGGATGAAAAGAAAAATCTGAATGTACCTATTTCTACTAAGGAAATTGAATCAGTAATCTGAAACCTCCTAGCAATTAAAAGTTTAGGGTCAGATGCTTCACTGATCAATTCTACCAAAGATTTAAAGTAGAATTAATGGCAATACCTTTAAAACTCTCACAAAAGATTAAAAAATAAGAGAAGAGAAGGGAAAACTTGTAAACTTATTTTCTAAGGCCAGCATTACCCTTATATCAGCATTACCCCAAACCAAAGACACTACAAGAAAAGAAAATTATAGGCCAACATCCTTGATGACCAGAGATCCAAAAGTCCTAAAAAATATTACCAAAATAATTCAACAGTACATTAAAAGGATTATACTTTATGATCAAGTGGAATTATTTCCAGGCATGCAAAGATGGTTAAACATCTGCAAATCAGTAAATGTGGTACTCTACGTTAAAAAAATAAAGGGTTAAAATCACTTGAAACATATTAGTAGATGCACAAAAAGGCATTTGACAAAATCCAAGTTAATTTGTGATAAAAACACTCCACAACATGGGTATAAAGGGAAACTACCTCAGTATAATAAAAGCCATATACAACAAGCCCACAGCTAACATTATACTCCAAATTGAAAAAGTGAAAGCTTTTCTTCTAAGATTAGGAATAAGACAGTAATTTCCAGTCACTCCACTGATATTCATCATGGTACTAGAAGTCCTAGCCAGAGGAATTAAGCAAGAGAAATAAATAAAGGTGTCAAATCAGAAAGGGAAAAGTACAAAAGTCTCTCTTTGCAGATGATCTGACATTATATAGAGAAAACACTAAAGACTCCACCAAAACACCGTTAGAACTAATCAAGAAATTGAGCAATGTTGAAAGATGTAAAATTAATATAAAAAATTGGTTGTTTTGGTACACTAACAGCAAACCGTTACACAGAGGAATTAAGAATACAATGCCATTTACAGATGCATCATAAAGAATAAAATACCTAGGACTAAATTTATCCAAGGAGGTGAAAATATTTACACTGAAAATTATAAGACACTGATGAAAGAAGCTGAAAAAGACACAAGTAACTGGAAGGGTATTCTGTGATCACACACTGGAAGAATCACTATGTTAAACTGCCCATATTATTAAAATCCAAGCACAGATTCCATGTAATCCCTATCAAAATTCCAATGGTATTTTTCAAAGAAGTAAAAAAAAAAAAAATAGTTCTAAAAGTTGTATGGAACCATAGAAGGCTCTGAATACCCAAAGCAATCTTGAGAAGAAAGGACAAAATTGGAGGCATCATGATTCCTGATTTCAAATTATATTAAAAACTTATAGTAACAAAAACAGTATGGTATGGGCATAAAAACAGATGCATAGTTTTATGGAACAGAATAGAAACTCAGAAATAAACTTATGCATGTATGGCCAATTCACATCAAAGAAGTTAAGAATATACAATTGAGAAAGAATAGTTTCATCAAAAAATGGTATTGGGAAAACTAGACAGTCATTTGTAAAAGAATGAAGCTGGACAAATATTTTATACTGCATAGGAAAGTCAGTTCACAATGGATTAACTATTTTAATGTAAAATATCAAACTACAAAACACCTAGGAGAAAATGCAGGCAATAAGCTCCTTGAGCGCCTGGTCCTAATAGTTTTTTTTTTTTAATTTGATATCAAAAGCAAAGGTACAAAAGCAAAAATTAAACACGTGGAACTACATCAAACTAAAAAGTTTCTGCACAGCAAAACCATTGACAATATGAAAAGGCAACCTACAGAATAGAAGAAAATATTGGCAAATCACATATCTGATGAGGGATTAATATCTAAAATATGTAGAGAACTCATAAAAGCCAATAGCAAAAACCAATCGAGTTTAGAAATGAGCAGAGAAACCAAATAGATGTTTTTTTCCAAAGATGAACAAACAAATGGCTAACGGATACATGAAATGATACTCAACATCACTAATAATCAGGGAAATACAAATCAAAACCATAATGAGATAGCACCTCATGCCTATTAGAACGGCTTTCATCAAAATGACAAGAGATAATAAATGCTAGTGAGACTGTGGAGAAAAGGGAAGTCTTGTACATTGTTGGTGGGGATGTCAACTGTTGCAGTTGCTATGAAAAAGAGGATGGAGTTTCCTCAAAAAAACAAAAAATAGAGACTACTGTATATAATCCAGCATATCCAAGTTCAGGTATTTATCTGAAGGAAGTAAAAACACTGACTTGAAAAATACCTGCACCTCTATGTTCACTGCAGCATTATTTATTGATATTTATACAATAGCCAGACATGGAAATAACCTAAGTGTCCATCAATGGATGAATAAAGAGAATGTGGATACACACACACACACACACACACACAGACACATGGATTTAAAAAACGGAATATTATTCTGCCTTAAAAAAGAAAATGGCTCAGCTAGTAAAGAATCCACCTGCAATGTGGGAGACCTGGGTTTGATCTCTGTGTTGGGAAGATCCCTGGATAAGGGAAAGGCTACCTACTCCAGTATTCTTGCCTGGAAAAACCTCATGGATGGAGGAATAGGGTGGGCTACAGTTCATGGGTTGCAAAAAGTTGGACACGACAGAGTGACTAACCAAAAAAAAAAAAGAAGAAGAAGAAGAAAATGACAAAGGACGTTGAAAGCAGTGACAGAAAAAGGATGTACAAGGCATCACTTAGGAGATTATCAACTATTTTCCCAAAGATTATGGAGAAGTCAGTGAGATGACATTTTCAAATACTTGAAAGAAAAAGAATGTCAATCAAGAATTCTATGACCAGAAAAAATGTTCAAAAATTATGAAAAATGCAATCCTAGATAAACAAAACCCAGGAGAATTCATCACTGGCAGCTGTGACCTTGTTAAGTGATCAATGCAAAGAAATAGAGGAAAACGATAGAATGGGAAAGACTAGAGATCTCAAGAAAATAGTGACACCATGGGAACATTTCATGCAAAGATGGGCACAACAGAGGACAGAAATGGTATGGACCTAACAGAAGCAGAATATATTAAGAAGTGGTGGCAAGAATACACAGAAGAACTGTACAAGAAGATCTTACTGACCCAGAGAACCACAATGCTGTGATCACTCATTTAGAGCCAGACATCCTGGAGTGTGAATTCAAGTGGGCCTAAGGAAGCATTACTACGAACAATGCTAGTAGAAGTGACAGAGTTCCAGATGATCTAGTTCATATCCTAAAAGATGTTGCTGTGAAAGTGCTACACTCAATATGCCAGCAAACTTGGAAAATTCAGCAGTGGCCACAGGACTGGAAAAGATCAGTTTTCATTCCAGTCCCAAAGGAGGGCAATGCCAAAGAATGCTCAAACTGCTTCACAATTGCACTCATTTCAAATTCCAGCAAGGTAATGCTCAAAATCCTACAACATATCTGAACTGGGAACTTCCAGATATGCAAGCTGGAATTAGAAAAAGCAGAGGAACCAGAGATGAAACTGCCAACATACATTGGATCATAGGAAAGGCAAGGGAATTCCAGAGAAACATCTACTTCTGCTTTACTGACTACACTGCCTTTGACTGTGTGGATCACAACAAACTGTGGAGAATACTTAAAGAGTTAGGAATACCACCTTACCTGCCTCCTGAGAAACCTATATATGCAGGTCAAGAAGCAACAGTTAGAACCAGACATGGAACAATGGACCAGTTCCAAATTGGTAAAGGAGTACGTCAATGCTGTGTATTGTAACTCTGCTTATTTAACTTACATGCAAAGTAATTAATGGAAAATGCCAGGCTGGATGAAGCTCAACCAGAAACAAGATTACTGGGAGAAATATCAATAACCTCAGATATAGAGATGACACCACCCTAATGGCAGAAAGTGAAGAGGAACTAAAGAGTCTTTTGATAAAGGTAACAGAGGAGAGAAAAAGCTGGCTTGAAAGTCAACATTCAAAAAACTCAGATCATGGCATCTGGTCCCATCACTTCATGGCAAATAGATGCAGAAAAAGTGAAAACAGTGACAGACTTTATTTTCTTGGGCTCCAAAATCACTGCACTGGTGACTGTAGCCATGAAATTAAAAGATACTTGCTCCTTGGAAGAAAGCTATGACAAACCAGTGTATTAAAAAGCAGAGACATCACTTTGCTGAGAAAGGTCCATATAGTCAAACTAGATTTTTCTAAATTAATTTGATTTAGAACTATATTTTTCTAAATTAAAGTGCTAATTATAATCCTCAGGGAAACCAATAATAATGGTATAGTCAATGCTATGGTTTCTCCAGTAGTCATGTTATGGATTTGAGAGATGGACCATAAAGATGGCTGAGCACTGAAGAACTGATGCTTCAAACTGTGGTGCTGGAGAAGCCTTTTGAGAGTTCCTTGGGCTGCATGGAGATCAAACCAGTCAATTCTAAATTAACTCAATGTTCAATATTCATTTGATGGGCTGATGCTGAAGCTAAAGCTCCAGTACATTGGCCACCTGATGCAAAGAGCCAGTTCATTGGAAAAGACCCTGATGCTGGGAAAGATTGAGGTCAGGAGGAGAAGGGGACAACAGAGAATGAGATGGTTAGATAGCATCACTGACTCAATGGACATGAGTTTGAGCAAACTCTGGGACATAGTGAAGGATTATGTACTGGTGTGCTGTGGTGTGGAGGCCTTGTGTGCTGCAGTTCATGGAGTGGTAAAGAGTCAGACAAGACTGAGCAACTGAACAACAGGCCCTGTCCTATAAAAGTTACTGAAGAGAGTACTTCAGGCTGAAAAGAAAATCCACAAAGTAACTGAAATCCACACAAACAATTGTGTCAATAAAGGTAACTACACAAGTATATATAAGAAACAGTATAAATATATTTTTGTTTGTAACATTTTTTTTACCTATCTGCTTTAAAAGACAACTTCATAAAACTAAAGATGTGTTGATAAGTAGGCTGTATATTGTATAAGGATATTACTTTTATAACGGAAAAAGAACAGGGAGTAGAAATACATTGTAGCAAAGTTACTATACACTGTTTGAATAAATTAGAATTAATCTGAACTAGATTTTCTAAATTAAAGTGCTAGTTATAATCCTCAGGGAAACTAATAAAAATGGTTTAAAAATTTTCAAAAATACAATAAAAGGAAACAGGAAGGGAAGAAAATGGTACACTAAAAATATCTATTTAACAAAAAATGAGCAATAACAGAAGAACAAAAGAAAAAGTATAAGACATAGAGATGGCAGATGAAAGGGTTTGTGTCCAAGATGACAGTATAGGAAGACCCTGAACTCACTTGCTTCCATAGGCATACCAAATTAACAATTATTTTCAGAGCAACTATTGATGAGAAAGACTTTAATCTAGCAGAAAATATCTTCTATAACTAAAGATAGGAATAAGGAACCAGGAAATGGGTAAGAGGAGCAGGGTCACAGTACAGTCAAGAGCCATACCTCTAGCAGGCAACCAGCAAACAGGAGGATAATTACAATTGCAGAGGTTCTCTCCAAGGAACAAGGGGCCAAAACCCCATATCAGGCTCCTCAGTTTGTGGATGCTGCATTGGGAAGAACATTTAGCTTTGAAGTCCAATGAGGTTTACTTTCTAGAGAGCCAGGTGGTTATGGGAGATAGAGATATTACTCTTTAAGGATGCACACAAAATCTCACACACTTCTGGGACTCAAGAAAGAAGCAGTAATTTGAAAGAAGTTTGGGGCCAGACTCACCAGTATTGGCCCTGTGATCCTATAGGGTTTCACAGCCAGCTGCTTCATGACCTGGCCTCAATAACCAGGGGCCAACAACCTCTGTACAAAGCTTGGTCTGGAAAACCAACAGTTACACTTACCAAACTGCCCATATAGTCAGCCCACCACAACAGAGGGACTCACAGCCCCCATAGCACAGGTATACAAAAAGACATAGATCTGGTGACTAAAGGGCGGTGCACTGCTGGGACTCATAGGCTATCGCCTACAAAAGGCCACTTCTCCAGGTTCAGGAAATGTAACAATAAGATACATGAAACCTATAAAATACATGAAAATAAAAATGGCAAGTTAGGAAAAATTGGGCAACAGAGGAATATGTTTCAAATCAAGGAATAAGATAAAGCCCCAGAAGAAGAACTAAATAAAGTGGAGACAGGCAGCCTACCCAATAAAGAATTCAAAGTAATGATTATACAAACTATAAAAAACTGACAAAAAGACTAGATAAGTAGAGTGAGAAGTTAGAAGTTTTTAATACAGACTTAGAAAATGTAAAGAAGAACCAGAGATGAATAAAACAATTGAAATGAAAAATACACTAAAAGGAATCAACAGTAGATTAGGTGGTATAGAGGAAAGGATCAGTGATCCAGAAGACAGAATATTGGAAGCTAAGCAGGAAAAAAAAAAAAAAAAAAAAAACTAGGATAATTTAATAGACCTCTTAGACAACATCAAGCATACTAACATTTGTATTATATGGGTCCCAGAAGGGAAGAGAAGGGGGGGGGTGGGCAGAAAACATATTTAAAGACATAATAGCTGAAAATGTCCCTAACCTGGCAAAGGAAACAGATAGCTACTGGAAGCAAAGAGAGTCTCAAATAAAATCAATTGAAAGAGGACCATACCAAGACATACTCCTATTAAAGTGACAAACCTTAAAGATAAAGGGAGAATATTAAAAGCAGCAAGAGAAACGCAATGAGTAATGTACAAGGGAATTCCCATAAATCTAGCAGCTGACTTTTCAGCAAAAACTCTGTAGGCTAGAAGGGAGCGGCATTGTATCTTTAAAGTGATGAAAGGGAAAATCTACAACCAAGAATACTCTCCCATCATTTATATTTGACAGAAAGATCTAAAGTTTTAGAGACAAGCAAGACCTAAAAGACTTCCGCATCACCAAACTATCTTTACAAGAAATTATTAAAGGGACCTCTCAAAGCAAAAAAAAGAAAAGGTCACAACTAGAAACATGAAAATTACTAAAGAAAAAATTTCATTGATAGATGCAAAAACACAGTAGACATAGTAAACTAACCATGTATAAAGCTAAGACAAAAGTAATAAAATGATCTATATCCACAATAACTCGTTAAGGGATACACAAAACAAAAAGTATAAAATATAAGATCTAAAAACAGTAATCATTGGGGGAGGGAAGTAAAAATTCAGGGTTCAAAATGTGTTTGAACTTGAGAGATCAGCCACTTAAAATCATCACACACACCCACACCCACCTCTCATTGTAACCGTGTACCAAAAATCTGCAGCAGATACACACATGAAAAGGATAAAGGAATCCAAACAGCAGTAAAGAGAGTCATCAAATCACAAGGTCAGAGAACAAAAGATGAGAAAGGAACAACAAAGAACTACAAAACAGCCCAAAACAATTTACAAAATGGGAACAAGTACATGCCTATTAATAATTATTTAAATGTAAATGCACTAAATGCTTCCATCAAAAGATAAAGACTGACTGAGTCAGATCTAAAGACATACAGTGTCTCAAAGGGATGGAAAAGATATTCCATGCAAATTGAAATGAAAAGTAAGGTGAGGTAGCAGTACTTGTATCAGACAAACTAGACTTTAAGACAAAAAATGTAATGAGACAAAGAAGGATATTACATAATGATCAAGGGATCAATTCAAGAAGATACAATCATCATAAATATATATGCACCAACATGCTGCTGCTGCTAAGTCACATCAGTCGTGTCTGACTCTGTGCGACCCCAAAGACGGCAGCCCACCATGCTCCCGTCCCTGGGATTCTCCAGGCAAGAACACTGGAGTGGGTTGCCATTTCCTTCTCCAGTGCATGAAAGTGAAAAGTGAAAGTGAAATCTCTCAGTCGTGTCCAAATCTCCACAACCCCGTGGGCTATAGCCTACTAGGCTCCTGCGTCCATGAGATTTCCCAAGCAAGAGTACTGGAATGGGTTGCCATGTCTTCTTTCAGGGGATCTTCCCAACCCAGAGATTGAACCCAGGTCTCCTGCATGGCAGGCGTATTCTTTACTGTCTGAGCCACCAAGGAAGTCCAAGAATACTAGAGTAGGTAGCCTATCCCTTCTCCAGAGGAGCTTCCTGACCCAGGAATCAAACCGGGGTCTCCTGTATTGCCGGCAGGTTCTTTACCAGCTGAGTTACCCAGAAAGCCCAATTATATCATCAATTCAGTTCAGTTCAGTTGCTCAGTTGGGTCTGACTCTTTGCGACCCCAGGAATTGTCCTATGTCATCAATGCTGTGTATTCCCAGATAATCTAATATTTTTAAATTTATATTCAAGGTTTGTTTTTCATCACTGTTTCCTTTCTATATCTTCCCCCCATGTTGGTTTAGTTTCTTGTGCAGTCATTTGAAGATATTCTCAAATGTTTTCCCCCAGATACTGTAAATGTGTGTTATCAGTAGATATGCCTGAATTCTGAGATTATATCTTCCTTATGTCTTTTTGAGATATAAGGACTACAAGCTATAAAGACTCTGCTTCTATGTGGAGCAGAGATATTCTGCTGTCAATCTAGAAGCTAGGAGAAACTGCCATTGCATCTACAATGTTGCCACCTGTTTATTTTATTGTTGTTATTCATTGTTTTGTTTTCCTATTGAGAACCTTTCAAGACTTTCTTTTGTTCATGGAGTTCAGAAAAGTTTAATTAAAATTTGACTAAGTTGATATTTCTTTATCAGTTCATCCTGGGATTTATTGAGTCCTTTCAGTATTCAAACTCAGTTTGGTCTTGGTTTCATGAAAAATTTATTCTATTTAATGACTGCTTTTCTTCCATATTAATGGTACATATCTTCCTATCCTCAACTAGAACTTCTATTATTTATACATTAGTTTCACAGATCTTTGTTCCAAGTCCTTTATTAATTAATTTTTCCCTCATGATACCTGTATTTTTGTATTTTTATCCTGTGCTTTAACAATGTTTTTTTAAAGTACCAATTTAGTGTCCTATAAGTTCAGTAATCATTTAATTTATTACTTAAAATTTTCAAAAGAAAATCAGGCCAGAGGAAGAACAACCTACAGAATGAGATAAAACATTTACAAATGTTATGACCAACAAGGGTTAATATCCAAAATATTTAAACAGCTCATGTAACTTGATATCAAAAAATAAACAACTTAATCAAAAAATGGGCAAAAGATACAAATAGACATTTCTCCAAAGAAGACATACAAATGGTGGCTAACAGGCATATGAAAAGATACTGAAGATGTAAAGAAAAGGGAACTCTTGTGCACTGTTGGTAAATGTAAATTGGTGCAGCTACTATGGAAAACAGTATGGAGATTCATTAAGAAATTAAAAATAGATCTACTATATGATTCAGCAGTTCCACTTATGAGTATATCTCTGAAGGAAATGAAATCGCTATCTTGAAAAGCATTCATGTGTTCATTACAGCATTATTCTCATTAGTCAAGACATGGAACCAAACTAAATGTCCACTGATGGATGAATAGACAGAATGGATAAATTGTGGCATGCACACACACACACACACACACACACACACACACACACACACACTATGGAATATACTCAGCTATAAGAAGGAATGAATTATTATCCTGTCATTTGCAACAACATGGATGGAATGTGATGGCATTACATCTAGTGAAACAGGACAAAAGCTGAATGATCTCACATATATGTGGAATAAGACAAAAACCCAAACTCATAGAAATTCACAGTATAGGGAATAGATGGTTGGTTGCCAGTGGCAGGTGAAATGGATGAAGGGGATCAAAAGGTACAACCTTCCAGTTATAAAATAAATACTGGGGATATACTGTACAATGTGGTGACAATAATTTACAATATTTTATTGTATATTTGAAATATGCTAAGGGTATACATCTTAAAATTTCTCATTAAAAGAAAAATGTTACTTTTTGAAGTGATGGATGTTACCTAAACTTATTATAGGAATCATTTTGCAATACATACATATATCATTACATTGTACACCAAAAACTAATACAATATTATATCAAGTATATGTCAATTAAAAAAAAATCCAATAATTTTCTTGTACTTAACTTCAATGTCCAATAAGTCTCCCTAAATCATCATACATGAATCTTCTCTGTACTAAGTAACTAATTATGCTTCTTTTTGGTTCTGAAATGTGGCTTGAATCTTTAATTTTGCCCTCTTTGACTCCTATAATATCTTTCATAGGTTCTGATACCTAATTTGGTAAATTTCTTTGGAAATAATTCCATTACCCTTGGGTATCTATAGGACTTAACATACAGAGCCATATCAACAGCTAAGGATGCCTAAAACAACTGCTAAGGATACCTCTACAGACCTTCATTATATTCCATGCACCAGGTAACTTTCTATCAAATACGTTCCATAGAAATCAGAGTACTGTCTTAAAATACCAGAATCCTTTTATATTCAAATTGCTCTCCATGAAGGACAGCAATCTAATTTAAGAAAAGTTGAAGACAGGCTTTTCTTAGATTGACCTCATTTATACCTTCTTGTTTCTTAGCTTACTACAGCTATTGACTACTAAGAAGTTCAGTAAGGGAAATGTCCTGAAGGATATGTGACACATTAGAGGAACCTTCAGGTAACAGCTCATAGGTGATAAATATTTTATGATAAATTTAGAAGTATATATGCTCTAGAATTGCATCAAGAGCATTGGCAATTCAGGATGGCAACTTGGCTTGCAATGAGAGAAGCTAGGTGGCTTTTCATGGAGCTGTATTTGCAGAGGAAATATGCTTTTAGTTATATTTCTTTGAAATTTCAGGAGAGCCTCTTCTACCCCATCAAAAGACCCCCCAACCAAAAGACCAGAAGACTCAAGCCACATTTCAGAACCTCTTAGAACCATACTTTGTCTCTTAAGGACAGAAATGATTTTAGATTTTTAAATTGTGTTTCTGTATACCATACTAGAGAGACTGACTTTAATTTCCCACTTCCATGATCATCTTCTCTGTTTCATTCATTCTTTTTACCTATATGGGGTGGTCCTTTATTGCAAAATATGGGGTTATGATATTTGACCTCCAGCAACCCAGCTAGAATTGGTATTTGTAATCTTCATGGATGACCTTGTTTCAGACATTTTGTAATTTGTCTTGATTGCCATGGGGGTTGAAAGAAAATGTGCAAGGTGTTTATAGAACTCTACCTGTGATCAAGTCTTCAATAAGCCTGTATCAAATTAAATACAATTTAAATCAGGATAGAAAGCAATTCAATTCAAGGCTTTTGTAATTTCTGTTGCAAAATTAAGATTGTAAACTTCCTTGGTACCATGGTTTCTTACCATGTGGGGATTTCCTTAGTCCCATGGAACCTCTAAAGTGCATGCCTAGGTTGGGTGAAAGGGAACAGAGGTTTATATATTTCAAAATAACTTCCAAAGTTCACAATCCTTTCTGAAATTTACCAGAGAATACTTTTATTTGCTATCCATTTAAATCTTGGTAAAACGAGTATTCTTTAAAAATAATGCAGTCTCTGAGAAGACTGAAAAATAGTGCCAGAGAACGGTGGGAGGAGGAAAACCCACCAAAAGCTATTAGCTCAAGGTTTTACTAGAAGGCAAGATGACTGCTCTGCAGGGAACACATAGCTTAAAGTTTAATGGGATAGATTAAAGCAGTTCAAAGTTCAAATTTATTCTCAGAATTTTTCACTGTTTAGAGTCTCAGAAGGTCTGAGTAAAGTGAACTTCAGTTAATCAAAAGACAGATGCAAGACTGGGGCTTCAGCTTAGCAGATGGTAGACCAAATTGAGTTTACCAAGGTGACTGGCGAGTAATAGTTGGGGGAAAGGTTTTGCCATGGTCAGTGGAAATTTAAAGGTTCTTCATCATCTTTCACAGTGTAAATAAACCAATAGTGCTAACCCAGCTCTGGTGAAACATCATCCTCTAAAAGCAAATGTTTCAGTTAGCACTTTGAAATCCCAGAGTACTTAAGGAAATGCTGATATTTGAATGTCATCCAGAGTTGAACACATCCTTTGCCATATCATGAATTGCCATATCTTCAATGATTAAGTGAGTAAAGTGACTGTCATGGAGGTGCTTTCCATACTCGTTGTTGGTGGAGGAGCACAGTTAGCTGACAAGTCTATCGCACAGCTTTGGCTTAATGCGGCTTTCAGCCTGCCTGGCAAGGGAACCTTACCACGGGAAGCTAAGTAACTCATCTGACAGCCCTACTTACAATATCCTGTGAACAGAAGTCACATATTGTGACCTAACTAATGTGCCCATGAGGCCAAGGAGTTCAGAGTAGGGTCTTACATGATTTGGGTCCCCAAACAACAAACTGTCGCTCTGGGGCCCAGGCTGTGCTCTGCCAGGCATAGCAGCTAATTCAAAGCTCTACTTACTGCTGAGTATGGTACCCAGCTCTCCAGTGCTGACATCTAGTAAGCCTGAGGTTGGCAGCAGTCCTGGGACTCCCCAGGTTGAGCAAATGGCTGCATAGGTATCAAGCCTCGCCAGCCCCAGGCACCACTAGGACTTGTAGCCAGTAGCCCTGGACGTGGATCTATTCACCTGTGTGCCAACACCAACCCTGGGACCTCTTGGTCATGCAGCCAGCCACCCTGGGGCATTGTCCCAACCTCCAGAGGGGCAGCACCAACCCTGGGTCCCCTGGGCCCTGCAGCCAGGTACCCCAGTCCAGCTCCACCAACCAGTGGGCTGGGCCCAGCCTTGGGACTCTCTGAACCATGTAATCAAGACCTGACTGCACCCACCGGTGGGCTGGCAGCCTCCACGTGAGGAAGAGACTGGGAGCCAGCTGGTCTGGAGGCTAGTCCTGCCCACAGCACACCCACAGCAATGGACCCCACCACAACAGAAAGGCCCTTGCAGCCTACATAGGGGGCACCTGTAGAGCACACAGCTTAGGTAACCGGAAGGGAATGTGCTGTTGGACCCATAGGACATTTCCTACGTAAAGCCATTTCTCCAAGACTGAGAAACATAACAGACCTACATGATACATAGAAATAAAAACAAAGACTTGGGCAAAATGAAGCAAGGGAGGAGTATGTTTCAAATAAAACCCCAGAAAAGTAAGTGAAGTGGAGGTAAACAATTTACCCATTAAAGATTTCAAGGCAATTATCATTAATATGCTTAACAGACTCAGGAGAATGGATGAACACAGTGAGAATTTTAAGAAAGAGTTAGAAAACATACAGAAGAACCCAACAGAGCTGAAGAATGCAATAACTAAATAGAAAACACACTATAGGATTCAATAGTAGATTAGATGATACAGAGTAATGGGTCAGCAAACTGGAAGCAGAGGATTGGAAATCACCCAAACTGAACAGAGAAAAAATAATTTTAAAAAGTAAGAATGGTTTGAGACCTTTTGGACAACATCAAGCAAGCAAGAATACACACTATAGGGATTCCGAAAGGAGAAGAGAGAGAGAAAGGGGTAGAGAACTTACTTGAAAGTGAAAGTGAAAGTCGCTTAGTTGTGTCCGACTTTGTGACCCCATGGACTATAGAGTCCGTGGCCAGAATACTGGAGTGGGTAGCCTTTCCCTTCTCCTGGGGATCTTCCCAACCCAGGGATCAAACCCAGGTCTCACACATTGCAGACACATTCTCTACCAGCTGAGCCACAAGGGAAGCTCATATATATGTAAAATCCTCAAGATGCTAACAAGACTATTAGAACTAATAATAATTTACAAGATACAAAATTAAATACAGAAATCTGTTGTGTTTCTATATACTAACAATGAACTACCAGAATGAGAAAGTGTTCCATTTACAATCATATCAAAAAGAATAAAATAGGAATAAATTACTTAGGAATAAATCTATCTAAGGAGGTAAAAAACTTATACTCTGAAAACTATAATACATTGCTGATAGAAATTGAAGCTACACGAACAATTGGAAAGATGTACTATTTCATGGGCTGGGTGAATCAATTAACATAATGGCAATAGTAAGTTCTTACCTATCAATAATTACTTTAAATGTAAATTAATTTCTCCAATCAAAATGCATAGAATGGCTGAATGGATAACAAAGCAATACCCAATAATATGCTACCTACGTGTTAGTCTGAAAAATACACATAGACTGAGAATGAAGGGATGTTTCAAAAAGATATTTCAAGAAAGTAATACCCAAAAAGAAAGCAGGTAGCTATATTTTAATCTATTTTAGTTAAAATCTATTTTGTCTGATATAGGACGAAAACAGATCATCATATAAAAGTGGTCAATCCACCAAAAAAGAATTGATCCTTTCGAATTGTGCTGGAGAAGACTATTGAGAATCCCTTGGACAGCAAGGAGATCAAACCAATCAATCCTAAAGGAAATCAACCCTGGATGTTCATTGGAAGGACTAATGCTGAAGCTGAAGCTCCAATACTTTGGCCACCTGATGTGAAGAGCCAACCCATTAGAAAAGACCTTGATGCTTGGAAAGATTGAGGGCAGAGGGAAATGGGGGCGACAGAGGATGAGATGGTTGGACGGCATCACTGATTCAATGGACATGAATTTGAGCAAATTCTGGGAGATGGTTAAGGATGGGGAAGCCTGGCATGCTGCAATCCATGGGATCGCAATGAGTCAGACAGAACTTAGAGACTGGACAATCCACCAAGAATATTCAACAGCTTAAAATATTTATGTACCCAACATCAGAACTCCCAAATATAAAAAGTAAAACTGACAAAGCTAAATGGAGGGAAAAAGGAAAATGGCAATACAATAAATGTTGGGAATTTTAATACCCCACTCTCAACAATGGATAGATAATTCAGGCAGAGAGTTAATAGGGAAATAGCAGATTTGATTAATACTGTGTATCAAATGCACTTAACAGACATATAGACAGCACCCTTTCTGAGGACAGCAGAATACATTGTTCTGAAGTGCATATGGAACATTTTTTAGGATACTCATGTTAGGACAAAGAATAAAGTCTTAACAAATTCAAGATGACTGAATTAATATCAAGTATTTTCTCTGAGCAAGTGGCATGAAGCTAGAAATCAAAAACAATAGGAAAACTGGAAAGTTCAGAAATAGGTGGATATTAAACAACATTCTCCTGAGCAACCAAAATATTAAAGAAGAAATTAAGGGGGAATTTAAAAGCAATTTGAGAAAAACAAAAATGGAAACACAACATATGAGAACTTTTGGGATGCAGCAAAAGCAGTTCCAAGAGAGCAGTTCACACTAATAAACACCTACATCCCGAAGCACAAAGTTTCTCAAATGATCAACCTAACACCATGTCTTCAGAACTAGAAAAATAGCAAACCGAGCCCAGTTGAATAGAAGGATGGATAAAATTAGAGCAGGAATAAATGAAATAGAGAATAAGAAAACAATGGAAAAGATTAGCCAAACTAAGAGTTGATTATTGAAAAGATAAATAAAATTGTCAAACTTTTAGCTAGATCCACCAAAGAAAATAGAGGATCCCTAAGTCAACACAATTATACATGAAAAAAAAAAAAAAAGACTTTACAGTTGATACCATAGAAATATAAAGTATCACAAGAGGTTACTCTGAACAACTATCTATCAACACACTGGACAACCTAGAAAAAAATGGAAACATTCTTAGAAATATACAATCTACCAAGACAAAATCAGGAAGAAATAGGAAGTCTGAACAGATGAATTACAAGTAAGGAGATTGAATCAGTAATCAGAAATCTCCCAACAAACAGAATCCCAGGACCAGACGTCATCACAGGTGAATTTTAGAAATATCTAAATAAGAATTAGTGCCAATCCTTTGAAAACTCTTCCAAAAAAATTTACGGGGAAGAAATACTCTCGAATCCATTTTACAAGGCCAGCTTTATACTGATACTAAAGCTAGAAAAGGGCACTACCAGAAAAAAAGAAAGCTACAGACCCATATCCCTGATGTTGTACATGGAAAAATTCTCAGTAACTTACTGGCAAACCAAACTCAGAAGGACATTAAAAAGGTCATTCACCATGATCTAGTGGGATTTATCTCTGGGATACAGAGATGCTTCAACAAACATAAATTAATAATGTGATATATCACATTAGCAAAATAAAAGATAGAAATCATATCATCACCTCAATGACAGAAAAAAGAACTTGACAAAGTTTAACATTTGTTCATGATAAAAATTCTTAATAAAATAGGTATAGAAGGAATGTACCTTAACATAATAAAGACCATATATAATGTGCCATAGCTAGGATCATACTAACAGTGAAAGATTAAAACCTTTGCTGTAAGATCAGTAACAAGATAAGGTTGCTCATTTCAGAAGTGCTTATCACTCCTATTCAATATAGTATTGAAAGTCTCTGCCAGAGCAATTAGGCAAGAAACAGAAATGAAAGCCTTTAGAATTGGAAAGGAAGTAAAATTATATCTATTTTCAGATGACATAATTATATACATATATCTGGAAAAGCTGTAATTCAAAAAGATACATGCACCCCTGTGTTCACAGCAGCACTGTTTGCGACAGCCAAGACATGGAAACAGCAGATGAATGTATAAAGATGACGTGGTACATATATATATATATATATATATATATATATACAATGGAACTAGCCATAAAAAGGAGGAAATCCTGCCATTTTCAGCCACATGGATGGACTTAGAGATGATCTTATTAAGCAAAGTAAGTAAAAAACTTAAAGACAGGTACTATATGATA
The DNA here is from genome assembly GCF_033118175.1 of Dama dama. NCBI lineage: Eukaryota > Metazoa > Chordata > Mammalia > Artiodactyla > Cervidae > Dama > Dama dama. The sequence continues at coordinate 38,601,540 of NC_083692.1, forward strand.
TCATTTATACATGGAATCTAAAATATGACACTTATCTATGAAATAGAATCATAGACATAGAGAACAGACTGTGGTTGCCAAGAGAAGAGGTGTGAGGGAGAGTTGGATCAAGAGCTTGGGACTAGCAGATGCAAACTATCATGTATGGAATGGATAAACAAGAATCTGCTGTATAGCACAGGGAGCTACATTCAATATCCTGTAATAAACCATAATGGAAAATAATATGAAAAAGAAAAAAAGCACACATATATAGATATATACTTCAATTTAAAGAATAGCAAAAAAAGAAAAAAACCCTAAATAATCTGATTTTAAAAATTGACAAAAGATCTGAATAGACATTTTTCCAAAGAAGGTGTATGAATGGCTAGTATGAAAAGATGCTCACCATCACTAATCATTAGAGAAATGTAAGTAAAACCCACAATGATATATCATCTCACACCTTATAGAAGGGCTAGCACTAAAAGGACAAGAGACAAATGCTGGTGAGGAGGTGGAGAAAAGGGAACCCTTATCCACTGGTGGTGGGATTGTACAGCTATTATGGGAAACATTATGGAGGTTCCTAAAAACATTAAACATTGAACTGTTGTGTGATCCAGCAGTTTTACTTCTGGGTATATATCTTAAAGAAACAAAATCACTTTGTCAAAGAGGTATCTGCACCTCCACATGCACTGCAGCATTATTTACAATAGCCAGGAGATGGAAACCATCTAGGTATCCATTGACAGATGACCAGATCAAGAACATATCACAGTGTCATATTATTTTGCCAAAAAAAAAGAAAAAGGAAATCCTGCCATTTGCAATACCATGAATGGACCTTGAGAGCATTATGCTAAATGAAATAAGTAAAAGACAAATATTTCCAGTACTATGATAAATAAATACAAGGGACACAATGTAGGACATGACGACAGTAGTTGACACTCCTGCATGGTATACATGAAAGTTAAGAAAGTAAATCCTAATAGTTATCACATAGCAAAATATTTTTTTTTCTTTTTTGTATCTATATGAGATGGTGGATGTTAAATTTTCTGTGACAATTTCACAATATATGTAACTCAGGTCATTGCTATAGGTCTTAAACAATACTATATGCCAATTATATCTCAATTAAACCAAGAAAATATCTAAATTCTTGCAGTGGCTAAATGCATCAGTGTGTACTAGTATGTAAGAAATTTTCTAAGTTGCTAATGAGAAAAGAAGATAACATGGCAGAGAATAATGTCTTTGTAAATGCAGTACAATTTCTTGGAAGTATAAACAAGAACCTATTAACAGTAGTTGCTTCTGTGGAGGTGACTTGGAGAGACATTTTAGTCTCACTCTGTCATTTTTGTTCTGTTTACACTCTTTACCACATGCATTTGTTATTTTACTTTTAAAATAAAACTAATATGGGAAACTGTGCTTTAAAATGAAAAATAATTGTTGTCCAAAGAGCAAATAAGTAAAAGCTGGCAAGGAATAAAATACCCTTTCATAACCAGTCCCATCATACCTTATCCTTGGGAGTGGATGCCTGAGGCTTGCCTGAGCCAAACCATTATAAACCTATGCCCCGAATGGCTACAGCAAGGAACAGTCAATTTAGCAGGCCAAAATCCCATGAGTATTAAGATCTACATTGTCAAGAACAGAGAACTGAAACCCTAGCCACAATGGGTACTTCAGAACTCCATCATGTAGCAATATCTTCACATATGGTTAGAAAAAATAATGTGACCCCAAATAATTATTTTCAATATTAATTGCCATTGCATCTATGCATTCTGACTCCACAGAAGTTGTGGAATAGAAGAATTAGTAAAAATGAGTCAGGTTTGTCATGATCTCCAGTTGCTCAAGCTGTGCAGATAATTACTTTTATCTTTATCCTTGTGACAGCTCTAGCCTATCTTTTAACTAACAGACTAGCCTTGGGGATTCTTGCTCTCTCAGTGCCACAGTGCTGTGCCACATTTTAATGCACAGCACAATTACATAATACAAGGGCCCGTCTGGTCAAAACTATTGTTTTTCCACTTGTCATGTATGGATGTGAGAGTTGGACTATAAAGAAAGCTGAGCAGTGAAGAATCGATGCTTTTGAACTGTGGTGTTGGAGAAGACTCTTGAGAGAGTCCCTTGGACTGCAAGGAGATCTAACCAGTCCATCCTAAAGGAAATCAGTCCTGAATATTCATTGGAAGGACTGATGCTGAAGCTGAAACTCCAATACTTGGGCCGCCTGATGTGAAGAACTGACTCATATGAAAAGACCCTGATGCTGGGAAAGATTGAAGGCGGGAGGAGACGGGGACGACAGAGGATGAGATGGTTGGATGGTACCACCAACTTGATGGACATGAGTTTGAGTAAGCTCTGGGAGTTGGTGATGGACAGGGAACCTTGGTGTGCTGCAGTCCATGCGGTCGCAAAGAGTCAGATACAACTGAGTGACTGAACTGAACTGAACAAGTACTGGAGCTCCACATTTAAAACTGTCTAAGTCAACTTGATCTACCTGCGTCTTACTTAATCTCTGCTTGTTATTTGGAAAATGATTTCATGGTAGATACTGACCTGCTCTAGCCTTCTCAATTTAACTCTAACACACTGGCGTAGGTATATAACACTCCTTTATTCTGCCATCCATAGCTTGAACTCAACACCTGGACTGTATCACTGGCAGTGAACCATTGGTTCTTAGTTTCCTTCTCTAATAGCCCCAGGACTATTGATGGGCTTAGAAATGGCACAAATGACTCTCCTCAAATTATTATTATTTTTTTATAAAGGTGCAGACCTCTAACATTAATTCTTTGTTTAGCTCTTTCTCTCCTGAAAATCTGGAGAAATGGAAATCTAATCTCCAGTAACTACAGAATTACTATGGAGACAATGGTTGTATTTCTGGTATCTGTGTCACTGGCAAAATTGAAAAATCTATTCACTACAATTAGTAGGAGTGAGCAGAATCTGGATCTCAGTTTCATTTTCCAGGAGGAAGCCAGGGATTATAGATTTTCCTTGGTTTTGGCAATACTCATAAGGTGAATCAGCATAAAACGTACCTCGTGTCTCCAAGATCAATTAGAAAAACCTGTGTGCACGAAGAAGTATCCAAAGTTCAACCTTAGGACTTCATTGCTCAGTTCAAACAATCTTGCAGGACAGTGTCTGCTAGAAAAGTGCAAGAGCTTCTTGCCTTTCCTGATGAAGTGAAGTGAGGTGAAAGTCACTCAGTTGTGTCTGACTCTTTGTGACCTGATGGACTATGCAACCCATGGGATTCTCCAGGCCAATATACTGAAGTGGGTAGCCTTTCCCTTCTCCAGGGGATTTTTCCAGCCCAGGGATCAAACCCAGGTCTCCTGCATTGCAGGCAGATTTTTTACCAGCTGAACCACAGCGGGTGGGGGAAGCCTTTTTTGATAAACTGGCACATATGAGTCAGGAGGACAGGTACTCGTATCTTGCAAAGTGAAAGTGAAAGTCACTCAGTTGTTTCCAACTCTTTGCAACCCCATAGACTATAAAGTCCATGGAATTCTCCAGGCCAGGATACTGGAGTGGCTAGCCTTTCCCTCCTCCAGAGGATCTTCCCAACCCAGGAATCAAACTGGGGTCTCCTGTATTGCAGGCAGATTCTTTACCAACTGAGCTATCAGGGGAGCCTGGTATCTTGCAATGTCCCAGCTAAATTCTTAAAGGAAAATGCAAAAGCAGTAATGATAGGGAGTGTTCAGTACCAGTTACTCTTATCTCTATGATGACAATACTGAAAACTCGATAAAGAACCATCAGGGCTCCTCTGGACACTCACTCCAGTGAGGATTAACACACCTTTAATCTAGGAGGGGTCCTTACCACCTAGCATTTTTAATCCTGATCTCTTCAAGACAATTGGAGATATCAAGGGAACACATCATGCAAGGATGGGCATGATAAAAGACAGAAATGATAAGGACTTGGATGGCGGAGGAATAGGATGGGGAGACCACTTTCTCCCCCACAAATTCATCGAAAGAACCTTTGAATGCTGAGCAAATTCCAAAAAACAACTTCTGAATGCTGGCAGACGACATCAGGCACCCAGAAAGGCAGCCCATTGTCTTCGAAAGCAGGTAGGACAAAATATAAAAGATAATAAAGAGAGACAAAAGAGGTAGGGATGGAGATCCATCCTGGGAAGGGAGTCTTAAAAAAGAGAGAAGTTTCCAAACACCAGGAAACACTCTCACCGGTGAGTCAGTGGCGAGCCTTGGAACCTCAGAGGGCAACCTAACCAGGAGGAAAAATACATAAATAATTAAAACCCACAGATTATGTGCCTAATGGCAACTGCCAGCAGAAAAGCAGCCCAGACGCTCACATCCACCACTAGCAAACAGGGGCTGGATAGGGAGGTGCGGGCTGCATTGCTTAGGGTAAGGACCTGGCCTGAGTGCCCCAAGGGCAATCTGAGGGAACTAACTAGAGATAACAACCCAGACTGTAGGATAGCTATTCCGTGAAACCCCTAACCTAAGACACTGCCAGGCCTGCTCAGAGAACAAAGGACTGAGCAGAGTTAGCGGCTGTGGACGGGCCCATCCCCTGCTGGAGACAGGAAGGAGGGGGCAGCCAGAGCCGGAAGGGTGCAATCGCGGCCCCAAAGAGGCATCATCTACCAAACTGCAAGCAGGCTTTGTTGCTGACCAAGAGTTCTTGGGATTCTGGATAGTCGACATCCACCAGGAGGGTCGCAGCCAGAGATCAGCTCCCCAGAAGAAACACACGACACACCTGAGAGGGTGTGCAGGTTGTACACCCAGAAAACCGAGCAGCAGGGACAGGGGAGGTGATAAGTCGCAGCCTTCAACTGGGGGCGACTGCGCTCACCAAGCACCTGGTCACCTGAGCTGCTGGGACCTGGGAAGGGCACAAAATGCAGGCCCAGCCAAGTGTGCCCCTTTGTGGAGTACCCGAGAACCTGAACGGCTTAGACCTGGGCAGTGCATGCAACCCAGGCCCACCTCAAACAGTTCCCGGCAGAACAACCTAGAGCCTGAACAGTGTAGACTGGGAAAGCACACAGGTCGTGAGCGGGGACAAACCCAGTGTGGCTGAGACACTGCAGATACTCCCCCCACACGCAGTGATATATGTTTGCAATGTTCATTCCCCCCAACAGCACGACTGAACAAGTGAGCCTGAAAAAGTGACCACCACCGCCCCCCTTGTGTCAGGGTGGAAATTAGGCACTGAAGAGGCCAGCAAACAGAAGAAGCTAAAATAAACAGAGGGATCTGCTTTGGAAGTGACAGGTGCAGTAGATTAAACCCTGCAGTTAGCACCGGCTACACAGGAAGGGGCCTATAGATCCTGAGAAGTGTAAGCTGGATCAAGGAACTATCTGAAAATGAACTGACCCCACACAGACCACAACACCACCAGAGAAAGTCCTAGATATATATTACTATTATCATTTTTTAAATTAAAAATTTTTTAAATTTTTAAGTCCTCTATTACTCATTTAATTTTCATTTTTATAACCTACTATTACTTTGCAAAAAAAGACCCCATTTTTAAAGCAAACTTCATATATATATATATATTATAATTTTTGTGACTTCATTTTTTGCTTTAATATTGTATTTTGAGAATCTAACCTCTACTCTAGATTTTTAATCTTTGCTTTTCGGTATTTGATACCAATTTTGTACCTTTAAGAACCCAATATTCAGTACCCATTTTTACTTGGGAGCGAGATTACTGGCTGGATTGCTCTCTCCCCTTTGGACTCTCCTTTTTCTCCACCAGGTCGCCTCTATCTCCTCCCTTCCCCTTCTTTCTCTACCTAGCTCTGTGAATCTCTTTGTATGTTCCAGGCTGTGGAGAACACTTAGGGAACTGATTACTGGCTAGATCAATCTCTCTCCTTTTGATTCCCCCTTTTATCCTCCTGGCCACCTCTGTCTCCTTCCCCCTTGTTCTCTTCTCTGTGTAACTCTGTGAACATCTCCGAGGAATCCAGACTGTGGCGAGCACAAAGGGAAGTGATAACTGGCTAGCTTGCTCTCTCCCCTTTTCATTCCCGCTCTTCTCCTTCTGGTCACCTCTGTCTCCCTCCTCCCTCTTCTCTTCTCCATGTAACTCTGTGTACCTCTCCAGGTGTCCCTCACTGTGGATAAACTTTTCATCATTAACCTAGATGTTTTATCATCAGTGCTGTACTGATGGAGAAGTCTTTAGGCTACTGTAATAATAAGACTGAAAACCAGAGGCAGGGGGCTTAAGTCCAAAACCTGAGAACACCAGAGATCTCCTGACTCCAGGGAACATTAGTTGATAGAAGCTCCTCCAAAACCTCCATACCTACACTGAAACCAAGCACCACCCAAGGGCCAACAAGTTCCAGAGCAAGACATACCATGCAAATTCTCCAGCAACACAGGAACATAGCCCTGAGCTTCAGTATACAGACTGCCCAAAGTCACACCAAACGCACTGACATCTCTTACTACACACTTTATTGCACTCCAGAGAGAAGAAATCCAGCTCCATGCACCAGAACACCGACACAAGCTTCCCTGACCAGGAAACCTTGACAAGCCACCCATCCAAACCCACCCACAGTGAGGAACCACCACAATAAAGAGGAACCACAAACTGCCAGAATACAGAAAGGCCACCCCAAACACAGCAATATAAACAAGATGAAAAGGCAGAGAAATACACAGCAGGTAAAGGAACAGGATAAATGCCCATCAAACCAAACGAAAGAAGAAGAAATAGGGAATCTACTTGATAAAGAATTCCAAATAATGATAGTGAAAATGATCCAAAATCTTGAAAACAAAATGGAGTTACAGATAAATAGCCTGGACACAAGGATTCAGAAGATGCAAGAAAGTTTTAACAAAGACCTAGAAGAAATAAAAAAGAGTCAATATATAATGAATAATGCAATAAATGAGGTCAAATACACTCTGGATGGAACCAACAGTGGAATGATGGAGGCAGAAGATAGGATAAGTGAGGTAGAAGATAGAATGGTAAAAATAAATGAAACAGAGAGGAAAAAAGAAAAAAGAATTCAAAGAAATGAGGACAACCTCATAGACCTCTGGGACAGTGTTAAACACCCCAACATTCAAATCATAGGAGTCCCAGAAGAAGAAGACAAAAAGAAAGACCATGAGAAAAGAGGAGATAATAGTTGAAAACTTCCCTAAAATGGGGAAGGAAATAATCACCCAAGTCCAAGAAACCCAGAGAGTCCCAAACAGGATAAACCCAAGGCAAAACACCCCAAGACACATATTAATCAAATTAACAAAGATCAAACACAAAGAACAAATATTAAAAGCAGCAAGGGAAAAACAACAAATAACACACAAAGGGATTCCCATAAGGATAACAGCTGATCTTTCAATAGAAACTCTTCAGGCCAGAAGGGAATGGCAAGACATACTTAAAGTGATGAAAGAAAATAACCTACAGTCCAGATTACTATACGCAGCAAGGATCTCATTCAAATATGAAGGAGAAATCAAAAGTTTTACAGACAAGTAAAAGCTGAGAGAATTCAGCACCACCAAACCAGCTCTCCAACAAATACTAAGGATCTTCTCTAGACAGGAAACACAGAAAAGGTTTATGAACTCGAACCCAAAACAATAAAGTAAATGGCAACGGGATCATACTTATCAATAATTACCTTAAATGTAAATGGGTTGAATGCCCCAACCAAAAGACAAAGACTGGCTGAATGGATACAAAAACAAGGCCCCTATATATGCTGTCTACAAGAGACCCACCTCAAAACAAGGGACACATATAGACTGAAAGTGAAGGGCTGGAAAAAGATATTCCACGCAAAAAGAGACCAAAAGAAAGCAGGAGTAGTAACACTCATATCAGATAAAATAGGCTTTAAAACAAAGGCTGTGAAAAGAGAAAGAAGGACACTACATAATGATCAAAGGATCAATCCAAGAAGAAGATGTAACAATTATAAATATATATGCACCCAACATAGGAGCACCACAATATGTAAGACAAATGCTAACAAGTATGAAAGGGGAAATTAACAATAACACAATAATAGTGGAAGACTTTAATACTCCACTCACAACTATGGATAGATCAACTAAACAGAAAATTAACAAGGAAACACAAACTTTAAATGATACAATAGACCAGTTAGACCTAATTGATATCTATAGGACATTTCATGCCAAAACAATAAATTTCACCTTTTTCTCAAGTGCACATGGAACCTAGATCACATCCTGGGCCAAAAATCTGGTCTTGGAAAATTCAAAAAAATTGAAATCATTCCAGGCATCTTTTCTGACCACAATGCAGTAAGATTAGATGTCAATTACAGGAGAAAAACTAATATAAATTCCAACAAATGGAGGCTGAACAACACAGTGCTGAATAACCAACAAATCACAGAAGAAATAAAAAAAGAAATCAAAATATGCATAGAAATGAATGAAAATAAAAACACAACAATCCAAACCCTATGGGACACTGTAAAAGCAGTGCTAAGGGGAAGGTACATAGCAATACACGCTTACCTCAAGAAACAAGAAAAAAGTCAAATAAATAACCTAACTCTACACCTAAAGCAACTTGAAAAAGAAGAAATGAAGAACCCCAGAGTTAGTAGAAGGAAAGAAATCTTAAAAATTAGGGCAGAAATAAATGCAAAAGAGACAAAAGAGACCGTAGCAAAAAACAACAAAGCCAAAAGCTGGTTCTTTGAGAAGATAAATAAAATTGACAAACCACTAGCCAAACTCATCAAGAAACAAAGGCAGAAAAATCAAATCAACAGAATTAGAAATGAAAATGGAGAGATCACAACAGACAACACAGAAATACAAAGGAACATAAGAGACTACTATCAGCAACTATATGCCAATAAAATGGACAACTTGGAAAAAATGGACAAATTCTTACAAAAGTACAACTTTCCAAAACTGAACCAGGAAGAAATGGAAAATCTTAACAGACCCATCACAAGCACAGAAGTTGAAACTGTAATTAGAAATCTTCCAGCAAACAAAAGCCCAGGACCAGACGGCTTCACAGCTGAATTCTACCAAAATTTTCGAGAACTAACACCTATCCTACTCAAACTCTTCCAGAAAATTGCAGAGGAAGGTAAACTTCCAAACTCATTCTATGAGGCCACCATCACCCTAGTACCAAAACCAGAAAAAGATGCCACAAAAAAAGAAAACTACAGACCAATATCACTGATGAACATAGATGCAAAAATCCTTAACAAAATTCTAGCAAACAGAATCCAACAACATATTAAAAAGATCATACATCATGACCAAGTGGGCTTTATCCCAGGAATGCAAGGATTCTTTGATATCCACAAATCAATCAATGTAATACACCACATTAACAAATTGAAAGATAAAAACCATATAATTATCTCAATAGATGCAGAGAAAGCCTTTGACAAAATTCAACACCCATTTATGATTAAAACTCTCCAGAAAGCAGGAATAGAAGGAACATACCTCAACATAATAAAAGCTATATATGACAAACCCACAGCAAGCATTACCCTCAATGATGAAAAATTGAAAGCATTTACCCCAAAGTCAGGAATAAGACAAGGGTGCCCACTCTCACCACTACTATTCAACATAGTTTTGGAAGTGTTGGCCACAGCAATCAGAGCAGAAAAAGAAGTAAAAGGAATCCAGATAGGAAAAGAAGAAGTGAAACTCTCGCTGTTTGCAGATGACATGATCCTCTACATAGAAAACCCTAAAGACTCTACCAGAAAATTACTAGAGCTAATCAATTAATATAGTAAAGTTGCCGGATATAAAATTAACACACAAAAATCCCTTGCATTCCTATACACTAACAATGAGAAAACAGAAAGAGAAATTAAGGAAACAATACCATTCACCACTGCAACAAAAAGAATAAAATACTTAGGAGTATATCTACCTAAAGAAACAAAAGACCTAAACATAGAAAACTATAAAATACTGATGAAAGGAATCAAAGAGGACACAAACAGATGGAGAAATATACCGTGTTCATGGATTGGAAGAACCAATATTGTCAAAATGACTATACTACCCAAAGCAATCTATAGATTCAGTGCAATCCCTATCAAGCTACCAACGGTATTTTTCACAGAACTTAAACAAATAATTTCACAATTTGTATGGAAATACAAAAAACCTCGAATAGCCAAAGTAATCTTGAGAAAGAAGAATGGAACTGGAGGAATCAACCTGCCTGACTTCAGACTCTACTACAAAGCCACAGTCATCAAGACAGTATGGTACTGGCACAAAGACAGAAATATAGATCAATGGAACAGAATAGAAAGCCCAGAGATAAATCCACAAACCTATGGACACCTTATCTTTGACAAAGGAGGCAAGGATATACGATGGAAAAAAGACAACCTCTTCAACAAGTGGTGCTGGGAAAACTGGTCAACCACTTGTAAAAGAATGAAGCTAGAACACTTTCTAACACCATACACAAAAATAAACTCAAAATGGATTAAAGATCTAAATGTAAGACCAGAAACTATAAAACTCCTAGAGGAGAACATAGGCAAAACACTCTCCGACATAAATCACAGCAGGATCCTCTATGACCCACCTCCCAGAATATTGGAAATAAAAGCAAAAATAAACAAATGGGACCTAATGAAACTTAAAAGCTTTTGCACAACAAAGGAAACTATAAGTAAGGTGAAAAGACAGCCCTCAGATAGGGAGAAAATAATAGCAAATGAAGCAACAAAGCATTAATCTCAAAAATATACAAGCAACTCCTGAAGCTCAAGTCCAGAAAAATAAATGACTCAATCAAAAAATGGGCCAAAGAACTAAACAGATATTTCTCCAAAGAAGACATTCAGATGGCTAAAAAACACATGAAAAGATGCTCAACATCACTCATTATCAGAGAAATGCAAATCAAAACCACAATGAGGTACCATTACACGCCAGTCAGGATGGCTGCTATCCAAAAGTCTACAAGCAATAAATGCTGGAGAGGGTGTGGAGAAAAGGGAACCCTCTTACACTGTTGGTGGGAATGCAAACTAGTACAGCCGCTGTGGAAAACAGTGTGGAGATTTCTTAAAAAACTGGAAATAGAACTGCCATATGACCCAGCAATCCCACTCCTGGGCATACACACCAAGGAAACCAGATCTGAAAGAGACACATGCACCCCAATGTTCATCGCAGCACTATTTATAATAGCCAGGACATGGAAGCAACCTAGATGCCCATCAGCAGATGAATGGATAAGGAAGCTGTGGTACATATACACCATGGAATATTACTTAGCCAATAAAAAGAAGTCATTTGAATCAGTTCTAATGAGATGGATGAAACTGGAGCCCATTATATACAGTGAAGTAAGCCAGAAAGATAAAGAACATTACAGCATACTAACACATATATATGGAATTTAGAAAGATGGTAATGATAACCCTATATGCAAAACAGAAAAAGAGACACAGATGTACAGAATAGAATTTTGGACTCTGTGGGAGAAGGCGAGGGTGGGATGTTTCAAGAGAACAGCATCGAAACATGTATATTATCTAGGGTGAAGCAGATCACCAGCCCAGGTGGGATGCATGAGACAAGTGCTCGGGCCTGGTGCACTGGGAAGACCCAGAAGAATCGAGTGGAGAGGAAAGTGGGAGGGGGAATCGGGATGGGGAATACATGTAAATCCATGGCTAATTCATGTCAATGTATGACAAAACCCACTACAATATTGTAAAGTAATTAGCCTCCAACTAATAAAAATAAACGGAAAAAAAAAAAAAAAAGTGGAAATAGAACTGCCATATTACCCAGCAATCCCACTGCTGGGCATACACACCAAGGAAACCAGAATTGAAAGAGACACGTGTACCCCAATGTTCATCACAGCACTGTTTACAATAGCCAGGACATAGACGCAACCTAGATGTCCATCAGCAGACAAATGGATAAGAAAGCTTTGGTACATATACAGAATGGAATATTACTCCACCATTAAAAAGAATTCATTTGAGTCAGTTCTAATGAGGTGAATGAAACTGGAGCCTATTATACAGAGTGAAGTAAGCCAGAAAGAAAAACACCAATACAGTATGCTAACACATATACATGGAATTTAGAATGATGGTAACAATAACCCTGTATGTGAGACAGCAAAAGAGACACAGATGTATAGAACAGTCTTTTGGACTCTGTGGGAGAGGGCAAGGGTGTTTTGGTTTGGGGGAATGGCATTGAAACATGTATATTATCATATGTGAAACAAATCACCAGTTCAGGTTCGATGCATGATACAGGGTGCTTGGGGCTGGTGCACTGGGTTGACCCAGAGGGATGGGATGGGGGGATGTGGGAGGGGGTTCACGATGGGGAACACATGTATACCCGTGGTGGATTCATGTCTATGTATGGCAAAATCAATACAATATTGTAAAGTAATTAGCCTCCAATTAAAATAAATAAATTAAAAAAAAAAAGAAATGATAAGGACTTAATAGAGCAGAAGACATTAAGAAGAGGTGGCAAGAATATACAGAACAACTATGTAAAAAAGGTCTTAATGACCCAGTTAACCACAGTGGTGTGGTCACTAACCTAGAGCAACACATCCGGGTGTGTGAAGTCAAGTGGGCCTTAGGAAGCATTACTACCAGCAAAGCTAGTGGAGGTGATGGAATTCCAGCTGATCTATTTAGAATCCTAAAAGATGATGCTATGAAAGTGTTGCACTCTGTATGTCAGCAAATTTGGAAAACTCAGTGGTGGCCACAGGACTGGAAAAGATCAGTTTTCATTTAAATCCCAAAGAAGGGCAATGGCAAAGAATTTTCAAACTACTGTACTAGAGTGCTCATTTCATATGCGAGCAAGGTTATGCTCAAAATCCTTTAAGCTAGACTTTAGCATTATGTGAATCAAGAACTTCCAGATGTACAAGCTATGTGTCAAAGAGGCAGAGGAACCAGAGATCTAATTGCCAACATTCATTGGATCATCAAAAAAGCAAGGGAATTCCTGAAGAACATCTACTTCTGCTTCATTGACTATGCTAAAACCGTTGACTGTGTGGATCACAATCAACTGTGGAAAATTCTTCAAGAGATGGGAATACCAGACTACTTTACCTGTCTCCTGAGAAACCTGATTGCAGGTCCTAAAGCAACACTTAGAGCTGGACATGGAACAACTGACTGATTCAAAATTGGGAAAGGAGTATGACAAGGTTGTATATTGTCACCCAGCTATTTAACTTCTGTGCAGACTACATCATGTGAAATGCTAGGCTGGATGAATCACAAGCTGGAATCAAGATTGCCAAGAGAAATAACAACCTCAGATAGGCAGATGATATCACTCTAATGGCAGAAAGCAAAGAGGAACTAAAGAGCCTCTTGTTGAAGTTGAGAGAAGAGAGTGAAAAAGCTGGCTTAAAACCCAACTTAAAAAAACTAAGATCATAGCATCTGGTCCCATCATTTCATGGCAAATTGAAGGAGAAAAAGTGGAAGCAATCAGTGACATATTTTATTTTATTGGACTCAAAAATCACTGTATGCTGAATGCAGTCATGAAATTAAAAGAAGCTTGCTTCTTGGAAGAAAGGTATGACAAATCTCAATAGTGTATTAAAGAGCAGAGACATCACTTTGCTGGCAAAGGTCTGTATAGTCAAAGTTGTGGTTTTTCCAGTAGTCATGTATGGATTTGAGTTGGATCATAAGACTGAGAACTGAAGAATTGATGCTTTCGAATTGTGGTACTGGAGAAAACTTTTGGACAGCAAGGAGATCAAACCAGTCAATCCTAAATGAAATCAACACTGAATATTCACAGGAAGGACTGTTGCTGAAGCTCCAATATTTTGGCCACCTTATGTGAAGATCTGACTCACTGGAATAGACCCTGATGCTGGGAAAGATTGAAGGCAAAAGGAGAAGAGGGTGGCAGCAGATGGGATAGTTAGATGGCATCACTGACTCAATGAACATGAATTTGAGCAAACTCCAGTAGACAGTGGAGGATAGGAGCCTGGCCTGCTATAGTCTGTGAGGCTGCAGAGTTAGACATGACTTAGTGATTGAACAACAGCAACAACAAAATGTGTCCTGTGGAACTGTAGCTAAACTTTAGATCTTCAATTTGGTTAGAAATTCCACTGATTTATTACCACAGAGCTTGATAGGATATTCTAAAATAATCTACCATAGATGCCTAAGGAAGGCAGCTTAGTTGATTTGAAAGGACATCCCTCTGCCTAAACTCTAGCTCCATCAAGAGTTGGAGCTCTATCTCAGTCTCAGAATCATCAAGTTTATGGTCAGTTGGAATATCTTCTTACCCTGAAACAGGATGGCAAACTTGGTACCTGTTTATCTCACCTGGGTACTTGTCATTAGAAAGTGATCGGCACCTCAACACTCATGGCCCAGTGAGGAGAAGGGGCCCCAGTGAGAACCAGAATGACCCTCTGAATTTTATCTTCTACTTGTCCTGCTTCAAGTTGAGCTGGAGGAAACAAGAACTAGGAAGAAAGCTCATATGGCTGATGTTGCTGATTGAGCTATTGTTCAGTCTTAACATTTCTTTGAAAATCAGCCTTTAAAGCTGAGGAAAACCCCCTCACCTTTGCTATCACCTACTTGTGTTTGTCTGGATCTGGTGGCTTGAGAGAAAAGGACTAAGTTTCCCTCCCACCCTGACTTTTCAAAGGCCTTTGAGGTTTCCTGCACCACTGGGGTGATTCATCACCTTGTGTCAGAATCTGAGTATGCGTGTGATACATATAGTCCACATGTAATACGGAGAAGGCAATGGCACCCACTCCAGTACTCTTGCCTGGAAAATCCCATGGACGGAAGAGCCTGGTAGGCTGTAGTCCATGGGCTCAAGAAGAGTTGGACATGACTGAGTGACTTCACTTTCACTTTTCACTTTCAGGCATTGGAGAAGGAAATGGCAACCCACTCCAGTGTTCTTGCCTGGAGAATCCCAGGGACGGTGGAGCCTGGTGGGCTGCCGTCTATGGGGTCGCACAGAGTCGGACACGACTGAAGTGACTTAGCAGCAGCAGCAGCCACATGTAATATGTGATCTACAGGAAGTTCTCCAACAAGTGACTGAGAAGAAGGAAAGCTTGCTCTTACCACACATTCCTTCTTCTACCTATTCACAGAGGGGTTCTATGAAATTTCACTCATCCCAGGACACTAGGGCTAGACCAAGGAATCATCAGAGCAGGAGATCAAATTTTGCTGAGGTTTCAGGAGATTTGTTGGCCACTCAATTGCCTCCACCTCTGGAAAAGATGTATCCAGAGCAAGCAGCCAATATGACTTTAAGGCACTGGTGTCTGGGATAATGCCAGTCTTTTACCCCTCATCTTACAAAGCTCTTTTCAGGATCCCCAGATATTTATTATATCATATACAGAAAACAGGTACTCCATTTGTACTCTAAACAACAAGAAATGGTATCAAAATTGGAGGTCAGAGTGTTTTGTGTAGATTCAAAAATACTACATTTTCTGACAAATCCTCACTGAGAATTCAGTTGTCATCTCCTTTCACTAATATTCAGGCAATTAGATATTAGTATGTGTTCATATACTTGCACAGAATATGTTATAATTATCAAGGTCTCTGAAGCAAGACAAATCAGCTGTTTGTCAGATGAATCACTTGGCAAGAGTTTTGGCTTCTCTTCTTTTAGTTTTTGCAACTGTTAGAGAATTAGATATCTGTTGTGTTATATGAAGTAAATGTCTATAGAGCCTAGCATAGGACTTGGTATATGGAGTTTGTTCAATAATGTAATGTTGAATTAAACTCTAGAAAGAAAGAATGTGCTAAGTAGGCTATATTGAATTAAGCTGATACTTTCCTGTCAGCTGGGATTATGCAGGCCTCTGGGGAAAGCAGGAAGGGTTGGAAATCTAGAATGTCTGCCAGTATTAGTTTTGCTGTTACTATCAGAATCCCAAGTTCAATCATAATCTGGAGAGCTTTAGATGCCCTGTAGGTTGTGGCTTATCTTTTCAGCTCACTTTTATGAAATGCCTCCAGAACAGACCAAAGTATATGTGTGGCTGAGTCCCTTGACTCTTCACCTGAAACTATCACAACATTGTTAATTGGCTATACCCCAATATAAAATGTTTTGGTGTTAAAAAATAAAAATAAAATTAAGGAATAGACCAAAGATACTTTGCCTAAGTTGTTATCCTTGTAGCCATAGATATACACTGGCCAATAGAAAGACAGTTGAACTTGGGTTGAATAACATCCTCTATCCACCAATGGACTTCTCATTAGTTTGAAGCATTAAGGGCTTCATCCATAAATAGATCTGATCTTGTTCAGGGGATCTCATAAAGAAAAAACATGCATCTAAGATTCTAAGGTTCCTTCTAAAACACTGTCTTCTGTCAGTTTCTCCCTTTCAGTGACCCTTTCCTTCCAGTTATTTACTTCAGTAAAATTTTAAGGCTGTATCACATGGATACAACAGCACAACCATGGAAGGCATCTGTTGACTGTGGTTTGTTGAGCCAACTGGATAGTGTAATCCTGTTCAGATAAAAGAGGGTATAGGATCCACTGTGCTATAGTCCATTTGCAGTAGACATGGAGATGCGCCAACCA
The DNA here is from genome assembly GCF_033118175.1 of Dama dama. Taxonomy (NCBI): domain Eukaryota; kingdom Metazoa; phylum Chordata; class Mammalia; order Artiodactyla; family Cervidae; genus Dama; species Dama dama. The sequence goes on from NC_083692.1 coordinate 38,618,233, forward strand.
GATCCCTCTTCCAAAGAAAACTTTCTGCCAGCTACCAGAAAGGTGGGGGTCCCAGACAGCCTCCAGTAGTCAGCTTCTTTAGGTTCCGCATTAACTGCTGAGAACCAGTTCACCCAAGCTCATACCCATCCTGGGAAAGCCTATGTCTGGAGACTGAGTGGGATATAGCCATTTGGGACCAATGATGGACACTGCTGATAGGCGATACTTTCTTGAAAGTTCCATCACCAGGTAGATTGAGCCTCTGTTGTACCTGCATTGCAATAAACATTTTCCTCTTTCCAATCCTGTTTCTAATCCTTTGATTCATAGATGTCAACCCCTAATAAACATTGCATACCCTAAACTTCATCTTAAATTTACTTCTGGAGAATCTAATTGGTGAACCCATTAATTCTAAATTCCCCAGGGCCAATGTGGCTTTATATCCTCCGTCTTTTCATAATCATTTTTTTAACCTTTCATAGTGTTTCCTATTAGAAAATGTCCAATCTAGAATTTACCAATTATGAACAAAGTTAACAATAATATCTTTTGATGACAAGCTTTAGCTTCCTCTTGGATTAAATGGAAATGCCACCCTACAGTGAGTTGTTGAAATAATTAAAAGCAGACAAATAATATAATATATATAGTGTGGTATGTGGCAAAGAGATGTCTTTAGTTACCACTAGATTTAATCTTGTAAATCCAGTGGTCTGAAGTGCCTTCAAGTGAAGTGAAGTGAAAGTCACTCAGTCATGTCCGACTCTTTACGACCCCATGGACTATACAGTCCATGGAATTTGCCAGGTGAGAATACTGGAGTGGGTGGCAGGCAGATTCCTTACCAGCTGAGCCACAAGGGAAGCCCAAAAGTCGAAGCTTTCAGGCTCCTCTGTCCATAGAGTTCCCCAAGCCAGAATACTGGAGTGGGTATTCTCTTCTCCAGGGGAACTTCCCAACCCAGGGACTGAACCCAGATTTACCACATTTCAGGCAGATTCTTTACTGTCTGAGCCAAAAGTTGCATATACCTAATTTGGATGAGTTTATCATAAAACTTCTCTAAACCCTATAGTCTAGGAAATCCAAAATATGGTGCCATATGACATCAAAAAATCATCTTTAACTAGTCTGTTCACTATTTTATGATAACCATGGATCAGATATAAAAGGAAAAATCTCTTATTACAAGATAATCAGAGGTAATTTATGCATTTAGTGCCAGTGTAATTAAAATTTTCACATTAAAAAAACTTTTGCAACCCAATTAACATACAGCTCCTCCCTTTCCAACTAAATCAGTTTCTTCTACTGTAAACAGACTTAACTTTCTTAATATATCATTTCCTCTGCTACCATCATAGCTACTGATCAGTGGCCAAGACGTGACATGGAAAGAGCTCCAAGATGAGTTTCAGCAAGCTGAGAAGCACAAGACCATATATGGAAGCATGCTGAGGTGAACTGGCTTGGTTACTAACATAAGAGATTTTCTATTTGACTTACTTGGAGTTAACACAGAGCTCTGAGATTGTATTCAGGACAAACTGAACTATATGGAATTTTATGGCCTCCTGCTGTTTCCTTCTTTAAAACTATTCATACACTTCCATCAGACTCTGACTTGGTAAGTTCCCAACACACAGTATACTTAACTATAGAACAAATCACATTAGGTCTTAATGTGCTGCCAAGACTAGTTCGAGCCATATAGAATTAGAGATGTAGCTCCCAAGGTATATTCCAACAATTCATATTAAATAATTCCAAACTATGGTGCATCAGCCAAGAAAGATATCCTTAGCCCTAGTAGAAATGGGTTTTTGTGATGTAAAATGATGTAAAAATATCAAGCAGAAGGTCAAAATTGTCTGACTGGATTTGATTTGCCTTTACAACTAAATACAGTCAGTCTTTCCCTTCTCAGAATTACCATTTCTGTAAGGAAACTGAAGTAGCCAGAAGAAAAAAAAAATCAAGGAATGTTATAAGGTAGTAAAAATGAATGAATGATAGACATATGTGAAAATACACAAATTAGTCTTAAACAATGTCGAGTGAAATAAAAGTGCTAGAAAGATGGTAACGATAACCCTATATGCAAAACAGAAAAAGAGACACAGATGTACAGAACAGAATTTTGGACTCTGTGGGAGAAGGCGAGGGTGGGATGTTTCAAGAGAACAGCATCGAAACATGTATATTATCTAGGGTGAAACAGATCACCAGCCCAGGCTGGATGCATGAGACAAGTGCTCAGGCCTGGTGCACTGGGAAGACCCAGAGGAATCGGGTGGAGAGGGAGGTGGGAGGGGGGATCGGGATGGGGAATACATGTAAATCCATGGCTAATTCATGTCAATGTATGACAAAAACCACTACAATATTGTAAAGTAATTAGCCTCCAACTAATAAAAATAAATGGAAAAAAAAAGTGCTAGACTATGACAATTTTTAAAATTATCAATGAAATGTTTTCATATATAATGGCAACTTATCTTGGGGAAGCTAGATTTCTATAGCTATGTTAATGACTCTATTTCATCCCATCAAAGTAATCTATTAGGGAATTCTAAAATCTTAGCATCATGGAAACATGTAGCCATCTATATATTTCAGTGTGATTAACAGGGCTTCTTTAGCAGCTGCTTGAAGTTTGTCTAAAGCAGGGATATACCTCAATTGAATGGAGAATTTTCTTTTACCTTCAGTTCCAGCAAAAGGCCTTCTCAGAAAGAAGGGAAAGCCTGGGTATCAACCCCACTCACTGCCCAAGAGGATATATTTTCACATGATCTCATATTACGAAGAAATTTGAGCACTGCTTGACTCTCCTGCATGTCTGCCACCAGAAAGTACTTCAGAAGGTAATATAAGTCAGAGCTGTGCACATTCTCTCACTCTCCACAGTCACATTTGATTGAAGGTGTATTGATTCCCTTAAGTAATTGATGTTGGATCTCATCTGAATAGCTGATCCTTGGTAGCAGTAGTGTTAGTCGCTCAGTCATGTCCAACTCTTTGTGACCCTGTGGACTGTAGCCTGCCAGGCTCCTCTGTCCATGGGATTCTCCAGGCAAAAATACTGGAGTGGGTTGCCATTCCCTTCTCCAGGGGATCTTCCTGACCCGGGGATCGAACCGGGGTCTCCTGCATTGCAGGCATATTTACTGCCTGAGCTACAGAGAAGCCCGTTGGTAGGATATATCAACCCAAAAAACAATAGCCAATTGGTTAAAAGATTAACTAATACTAACCCATTGGTTTATCAAATTTAACACTTGCTGGACTCAATACTAATAGAAGCTAACCAATTTGATGACTGTAGGGTTCCCTGATAGTTCAGTGGTAAAGAACCTGCCTGCAATGCAGGAAGCGCAGGAGATGTGGGTTCAGTCCCTAGGTCAGGAAGATTCCCTGAAAGAAGGCATGGCAGCCCACTCCAGTATTCCCTAGAGAACCTCACGGACAGAGGAGCCTGGTGGACTACAGCTTATTGGACTGCAAATAGTTGGACATGACTGAAGTGACTTAGCAAACATGCAATATGATGATTATTTTATCTCATGTTATTTTTTAAAATTAAAAAAAAAAAGGTAATTTGATTTTTTGGCCATGCCATATGTGGGGATCTTAGTTCCCTGACCAAGAATCAAACCTGTACCCCCTGCATTGGAAGTGTGGAGTCTTAACCATTGGATCACCAGGGAAGCCCTCCATCTTATTTTCTTTCTTAGGTTTTGTTGTTGTTGTTGTGTACTACTTTTAAAGTCTTCATTGAATCTGTTCCAATATTGCTTCTCTTTTATGTTTGTTTTTGTTTTTTTACCACAAGGCATGTGGGATCTTACCTCCCTGACCAGGGATTGAACCTGCATCCCCTGCACTGGAAGGTGAAGTCTTAAACACTGGACCACCAGGGCAGTCCTTCTCAGTAATCTCCAGAAGCATAGAAACTAGGTACTACTACCTCCATTTGGAAGAAGAGGCAATTGAGCCATGAAGATTAACTTAAGCTATATAATCTTGTGCAAAGCATGGAGCTAGAATTTCAAATCTGATTCCGAACTCATTTCTTTTTAACTTTTTATTTTATATGGGAGTACAGTTGATTAACGATATTGATAGTTTCAGTGTACAGCAAAGTTATTCAGGTATACATTTTCCCATTTCGGTTGTTACGTAACACTGAGCAGAGTTCCCTGTGCTATATATAGTAGGTCCTTATTGGTTATCCATTTGAAATATAGCAGTGTGTGCATGTCCACCCAAACTCTCTAACTATCCCTTTTCCTACCCTTCCCTCCTGGTCACCATAGAATTCTTATTCTTGACCACCACACCCTACTGCTTCCAAAGGTTAGCAAATGATCATGCCAGTGATCCTGACAGCTATGTGAGCTTTAATGAGTTCCTGGTTGTTTTATTACTAAAAGAGCTGCAAAAAGCTCTAGGTTCTGATATACTTTCCTACTGGATATCTCCCTAGAGAGAAGGGAGGAATTCTACATTGAATGAACCTTGAGGGATAGAACTCCTGCTTCTATCTTCCTCCCCATGTTTATCTTCCTCCCCATGAGGGAATTTACATTCCTTAATACCCTCTCATCCTCCTCTTTAGAGCATGCTACCTGCTTCACATGGCTCCAAACAAGTGGCAAAGGAACTCTTTACAGAAAGAATAAGATATTCCACAGCAGCCTAAGGATAAGTACAAAGCCTTGGCCATGGTACTTATTTTGAGGGAAAACCTCCAGGGAAGGGCCTACTTCCTGTCTTTATAGTGGACCCAGCAATATCCACTGTACCTGAGGGGAATATTGATTACAGTCCCAGAAATAGGTCTGATCAGCCGTCATTCCTTCCCCTCATTCCAGTGTCTTCTGCCATTTGTGTGGCAGGCCACAAAGGTATATCATTCATCACCAGAGCACATGGGACAGACCCTCCTCAGTTCCTGGTATCCTAATAGCAATAAAAGAAGCATGGAGTATAAAAGGGCAGCATTCCTATGTGCATGCCATAACACTTGGCTCTCCCCAGGTGACTCAAATGTTAGCTGTCTATCTGGAATAAACCATTTAGGCAGGCTTGTAGAAAATATGAAAAAGGGTAATAGAGCCTGGAATTATCTTTCCTTTAGCTTAAAATTATGTTAAGATACTCAAATGAAATTTTTAGTACCGTTATTTCTGATACAATACGTAAAAATAGTAAAAAGGCTTTAAAAAGAAAAAAATTACTTCACATAATGGTAGGTAGCACAATCTGGGTTTCCTTGGCACAAAATCAGAGAATTGTGGTCCTGGTGCTGAGTGGCATTGAGAGCTTACATAAGAGAATCTTGCAAGTCGAAACAAAGGGTTTTCTACCAGAGTGCCACGTAGTTTCTGACTTTTCCCACCCAGGTAAATAAAGTTCTTTTATACTGCAATATTGATGATGTCTCTTTGAGAAACTTCAAATAGATTTCTTGGATCATGCGTCCTTCACAATGTAGAGCTTTGTTCAAAAAATGTGCCTGTAGCTTACCTTTTGTCATATTTGTCAGATACTTCTCGCTATTTTGGTTTCTCCTTCAAGCTTAAAGTTAAAAATGTTACAGGCACTTTTTCTTAGAGTATACCACCTCCTTCACTCGACCCTAAACCAACAAGCAAAGGAGATCTTCAGGAAGAATACAAGGTATTTTCCAGTCTATACCCTGTGTTTCTATACTGGTCTGTATAAACTGTGCATATGGACTTGAATAATAGCTCTTGTTACTCAAATTGTATCATGGATTCTTGGCATGGCTTGTGGGATCTTAGTTCCCCCAGTCAGGGATTAAACCTGGGCCTTGGACAGTGAAAGTGTGGAGTCCTAACCACTGGACTACCAGGGAATTCCCACAAATTGTATCATTGTTAATAGAGGCTTATGGGCACTACTTTCTTTGACAATGTGTCAGATGAGTGTTTATTTTTCAGGTACCCTTTAGATATTCTAGAGCTTATTTCTTCTTCTTCCTTTTTTTTTTTTTTTTAGAGCTTATATCTCCATGTTCAGTACTCTCAAAGTCCCTCCCAGAGACTTCCTTCTCCCAGAGGCAGGGTTTGACCTTCACTCCTGATGTTTATTTGGTTAGCATCTCCTTGACTGTGAGTAGTGATTAAGGAGGTTGCAATGTAAAGACAGTGAATCAATCATCTTCATCTTTGACCATATCTATTAGCCCTAAGAATGAGCCTAATAGGTTGGTCTCAGTCACGACCTGTGAACAAGCACAGAAAATAAGCATAGAATCAGTCACCAAGAGAAAAATAAACTGTCCATAGGGTCAGATATTCAAACTCTGACTGAAAAAACAGAACTAATGAAGTCATGCTCTCCACTCAGATTGGATTAGGTTGTATGGAACTTCATACATGGGCAAGTGGCATAGACATGTTGCAGTAAAAATTCTGAACACTGAGACCTAAAGCCAGAGGTGTTCCAGAAGTCCTGAGTAAACCCTACCATGAACATTTTGTTCCTCAGTCTGATAAGTTTGTTACAGTGATGTGAAGGCAGAAGTCTCAACAAACATCTGTACATAAAAGGTCCCAAGTTTCACATGTGCCTGCTAATCAACACCACTTGTCAGATGGTTCAGGCAATAGGCTATTTCAATGCAGACTATCATTTACAGAGGCACAGAAGTCAACAATATATTTCTCTTGTGGAAAACTGGCAATTCTGGCTTTGGAACAGGGAGATGATGGGATCTTGCTGGAATTATTCTCAGCAGGCAGAATGGCCTATTTGCTTTGTTTTCTGAATGGCCCCAGAGAGGATCCTAATTGGGAGGCCATGCACTGATTTGTTCCAGTTTCTCATTTATTTCTCTGGCATTGTTTTTATATAAGTTTATTCCACAGAAGCAGCTTCTCTCACACATCAGCCAAGATCAGATAATCATGTTGGGCCAAAGGCAAGAAAGTAGTCCGTTATACTAAAACAGCCTCAAAGTAATTTAGAAGTTTATATCAGATTATGTTAAGAAAGTTAAAAACAGTATCAGGCCTCCCAGATTGTTCCATTAAGCTATATAATACCTTTTACTAAGAAGCCAGCCACAGTGCTTCTGAGGCCTTACTGAACTGAGATGCCCTCACTGAAGGTTTAATGTGCACACTTGTAGACGATCCCTCCTCCTCATAAGGTGCACATGTAGCTACTTGCAGGCTGCTAGGGGAGTAAGAGAGGGTGTCAGAGACACCACCCCTCTGCTCCTTCTCTATAGGATCAAGAACTTATTTCCAGGGAAGTTGCATAGGAATACTTATAGTTCATTTCTAGAATACTCATAGGTCCATATTTTAACTTTGCTTTTCTACCCTTTGTACCCATGGAATAGAGAAGACATTTGCAATGCTGGTTTGTTTTGTCTCTTTCCCTGTCCATGATGCAAGCCTGCTCCAAATCTACAAATTAATGCTCTTGGGTCATATATCAAATGATGTTCATCTACTAAGTAAGTGGATATTTTCAGGAGGCGGGGAGGAAACAAGGAAATCACTTGGAGAGAGAGTTAAGAAGACTTTCTAAGTACAACTGACAGCCCATCCAGCCTCCTGGTGGAGCGATACATTTTGGAAACCAGACCCTTTTAGGGATACTTATCACAGAAAGTCCTTTATTCAAGGAAATAAGACCTAGGCACCAAAAAGGAAGTTTCTCACAATATATACCAGACAAGTTCAGTCTGTCCAATCTTGGGTGGTATTCCAGGGAAACTAACTGACTTGCCTCTCAGTCTCCATCTGTTCAGCTGCTGAGGAGAATGGGAAACATTAGGATATTTCATATACATGGAATCATGCAATATATGACTTTTTCTGTCTAACTTCTTTCATTTAGCCTAACGTTTTTCAAGTTCATGTGGTAGCATGTTCAGCACTTCATCTGCTTTTATGACTAGCACTCCATTGTATGGATATACATCACATTGTTATCCCATTACTAGTTGATGGCCATTTAGGTTGGGCTATTGTAAATAATGCTCCTTAGAAGAAAAGTTATGACCAACCTAGATAGCATATTAAAAAGCAGAGACATTCCTTTGCCAGCAAAGGTCCATCTAGTCAAAGCTGTGTTTTTTCCAGTAGTCATGTAAGGATGTGAGATTTGGACTATAAAGAAAGCTGAGCACCAAAGAACTGATGCTTTTGAACTGTGGTGTTGGAGAAGACTCTTGAGAGTCCCTGGGATTGCAAGGAGATCCAACCAGTTCATCCTAAAGGAAATCAGTTCTGAATATTCATTGGAAGGATTGATGTTGAAGCTGAAACTCCAATACTTTGGCCACCTGATTTGAAGAACTGACTCATGTGAAAAGACCCTGATGCTGGGAAAGGTTGAAGGCAGGAGGAGAAGGGGATGACAGAGGATGAGATGGTTGGATGTCATTACTGACTCAGTGGACATGAGTTTGAGTAAACTCCAGGAAGTGATGATGGACAGGGAAGCCTGGCATACTGCAGCCCATGGAGTCACAAAGAGTTGGACACAACTGACCTGAACTGATTGTAAATAATGCTCCTATGAATACTTGTATATTAGTATTGGCTAGAATACATGTTTGTCTTATTTGGGTATGTATCTAGGAGCCGGATCATTGAATCATGTGGCAAGTTTATATTTAACTTTTGAAGAAAAGTGCCAAAGTTTTTAACAGTGACTTTAATATTTCCTGGCATTTAATATTTTATATTTGCATTAGCTATGTACAAGATTTTCAATTTCTTCCTATACTGAAACCACTCAGATTTTTCTTTCTTTTCTTTTTTATTAATAGTCATCCTTGGAGGTATAAAGTGATATGCATGTATCCTATGGTAGTTTGATTTATATTTCCCAAGTGACTAATAGTGTGGAGTATCTTTTCATGTGTTTAATAGCCATTTGTGTATCTTCTTTGGAGAAATGTCTGTTGTAGTTCTTTATCTATTTTTAATTGAGTAGTTTGTCTTGGACCCTAGGAAGCATTACTACAAATGAAGCTAGTGGAAGTGATGGAACTACAGCTATTTAAAATTCTAAAAGATTATGCTATTAAAGTGCTGTATTTAATATACCAGCAAATTTGGGAAATTCAGCACTGGCCATAGGACTAGAAAAGGTCAGATTTCATTCCAGTCCCAAAGAAGGACACTGCCAAAGAATGTTCTAACTACCACACAATTGTGCTCTTCACAAGCTAGCAAGGTTTTTCTCAAAATGCTTCAAGTGACGCTTAAGCAATATGTAAACCAAGAACTTCGACATGTACCAGCTGAGTTTATAAAAGACAGAAGAACCAGAGGTCAAATTGCCAACATTTACTCAATCATGGAGAAAGCAAGGGAATTCCAGAAACAAACATCTACTTCTGCTTCACTGAATATGCTAAAGCCTTTGACTGTGTGGATCACAACAAACTGTGGAAAATTCTTAAAGAGATGGGAGTACCAGACCACCTTACCTGTCTCCTGAGAAACCTATATGCAGGTCAAGAAGTAACTGTTAGAACCAGACATGAAACAATAGACTGGTTCAAAATTGAGAAAGGAATATGACAAAACTGTATATTGTCACCCTGCTTATTTAACTTCTATGCAGAGTACATCATGGGAAATGCTGGGCTGGATGAAGCACAAGCAGAAATCAAGACTTCTAGGAGAAATATCAACAACCTCAGATATGCAGATGATAGCTCCATAATGGCAGAAAGTAAAGAGGAACTAAAGAACCTTTTGTTGAAGATGGAAGGGGAGAGTCAAAAAGCTGGCTTGAAATGCAATATTAAACAAACTAAGATCATGGCATCTGTTCCCATCACCTCATGACAAATAAATGGGGAAAAAGTGGAAGTAGTGAAAGATTTTGTTTACTTGGGCTCCCAAATCACTGTGGACGGTAACTGCAGTCATGAAATTAAAAGATGCTTGCTTCTTGGAAGGAAGGCTATGACAAACATAAACAGCATATTAAAAAGCAGAGGCATCACTTTGCTGACAAAGGTCTGTATAGTCAAAGCTATGATTTTTCCAGTTTAGTTCAGTTGCTCTGTTGTGTCTGACCCTTTGCAACCCTCATGGACTGCAGCACGCCAGGCATCCCTGTCCATCCCTGTCCATTACCAACTCCCAGAGCTTACTCAAACTCATGTCCATTGAGTCGGTGATGCAAATCCAACCATCTCATCCTCTGTCGTCCCCTTCTCCTCCTGCCTTAAATCTTTCCCAGCATCAGGATATTTTCAAATGAGTCAGTTCTTCACATTAGGTGGCCAAAGTATTGGAGTTTCAGCTTCAGCATCAGTCCTTCCAATGAATATCCAGGACTGATTTTCTTTAGGATTGACTGGTCGGATCTCCTTGCAGTCCAAGGGACTCTCAAGAGTCTTCTCCAACACAGAACTCAAAGGCATCAATTCTTTGGCACTCAGCTTTCTTTAAGGTCCAACTCTCACATCCATGTTGACTACTGGAAAAACCATAGCTTTGACTATTTGGACCTTTGTTGGCAAAATAATGTCTCTGCTTTTTAATAAGCTATCTAGGTTGGTCATAGTTTTTATTCCAAGGGACAAGAATCTTCTAATTTCATGGCTACAGTCACCACCTGCAGTGATTTTGGAGGCCCCCCCCCCCCAAAATAAAGTCTGTCACTGTTTCCATTCTTTCCCCATCTATTTGCCATGACATGATCATGGAAAAGGTCAGTTTTCATTCCAATCCCAAAGAAAGGCAATGACAAAGAATGTTCAAACTACTTCACAATTGCACTCATCTCACACAGTAGCAACGTAATGCTCAAAATTCTCCAAGCCATGCTTCAACAGTATGTGAACCATGAACTTCCAGATGTTCAAGCTGGATTTAGAAAAGGCAGAGGAACCAGATAGCAAATTGCCAACATCCGTTGGATCATCAAAAAAGCAAGAAAGTTCCAGAAAAACATCTACTTCTGCTTTATTGACTATGCCAAAGCCTTTGACTGTGTGGATCACAACAAACTGTGGAAAATTCTTCAAGAGATGAGAATACTGGCCCACCTATCCTGCCTCCTGAAAAATCTGTATGCTGGTCAAGAAGGAACAGTTAGAATTGGACATGGAACAGCAGACTGTTTCCAAATCATGAAAGGAGTATGTCAAGCCTGTATAAGGTCACCATGCTTATTTAACTTATATGCAGAGTACATCATGCAAAATGCCAGGCTGGATGAAGCAGAAGCTGGAATCAAGACTGCTGGGAGAAATATCAATAACTTCATATACTCAGATGACACCGCCCTTATGGCAGAATGCGGAGAAGAACTAAAGAGCCTCTTCTTGAAAGTGAAAGAGGTGATTTAAAAAGTTGGCTTAAAACTCAACATTCAAGAAATGAAGATCATGGCATCCAGTCCCATCACTTCATGATTTTTCCAGTAGTCACATACAAATGTGAGAGTTGGAACACAGAGAAGGCTGAGTGCCGAAGAACTGATACTCTTAAATTGTGGTTTTAGAGAAGACTCTTGTGAGTCCCTTGGACTGCAAGGAATCAAACTACTCAGTCATAAAGGAAATGAACCCTGAGTATTCACTGGAAGGATTGATGCTGAAGCTGAAGCTCCAATACTTTGACCAGCTGATGCAAAAAGCTGTCTCATTGGAAAAGACCCTATCTGATGCTGGGAAAGACTGAAAGCAAAAGGAGAAGGGGGTTTCAGAAGCTAAGACAGTTAGATAGTTAGATAGCATCACTGACTCAGTGGATATGAACTTAAGCAAACTCCAAGAGATACTGGAATGCTGCAGTCTATGGACTCTCAAAGAGTCAGACATGACTTAGCAATGAACAACAACAACAACATTTATCTTTCTGTTTCGAATTGTAAAAGTGCTTTATATATTTCATATACTAGAACTTATCAGATATATGATTTGCAAATATTTCCCCCATTCTGTATATTGTATTTTTACCTTCGTGATGGTATACTTTGATCCACAAACATTTTTAATTTTAGTGAAGTCCAATTTATCTACTTTTTTCTTGTTACTTGTACTTTTGGTATCATAACTAAGAATCCATTGTTGGTGGGTAAATGTTTGACAGACTTCACCAGTGATGCCATCTGTCTTGGGCTTTTGCTGAAAAAAATTTGATTATAGGCTCAACATTTCTGCTTATTATTAGCCTAATCATATTCTCTTATAATATTTTCCCCCATAAAGTCTGTAGTAATGCTTCCACATTCATTTTTGACTTTAGTAACTTGAGGCTTTTTATTTTATTGGTCAGTCTAGTTAAATGTTTGTCATTTTGTTATCTTTTCAGAGAAACAACTTTTGGGTTTGTTGGTTTTCCCTATTTTCTTTTTAGTCTCTATTTTATCTGAATTCTAATCTTTGTGAGTCTCTTCTTTTTGCTAGCTTTGCATTTAGTTGTTGTTGTTTACTTTATTATAGCTACTTAAGGTGTAAGGTTAGGTAATTGATTTAGATATTTTCTCCTTTTCTTTTTAACATAGGTTTTATAGTAGTAAATTTCCCTCTGAATACTGCCTTTGTGTCATCCCTTAGGTTTTGGTATATTGTGATTTTTTTTAATTGTTCATGAACAAAGTGAGAAGTTCAACAGAGACAGAAACCATAAAAAAAAAAGGCAAAACCAGAAACTCGAGATGAAGAATGTAATGACTAGACTAAAATCAATCAGATAAACAAAAAAATAACAGAGAACTTCAAAAACAGACACAATGTAGCAGAAGACAGACTCAGTATGGCAGAAGAAACAATCAGCAAACTTGAAGACAAGTCTTTCTAAACTGTACTCTCAGAGAAACAAGAAAAAAAGGTATTTAAAGAGCGAAGAAAACCTACAGAATTTATGAGATTAAACATTAAACAAAACAGTACACACATTTGGGAGCAAGAAGCAGAGAGAGAGAGACAGAGAAACAAATATTAAAGAATAACAGCTGAAAATCCCTCCAAATATCGGGACGGAAATAGACATATAGATTTGTGAAAACTAAAGAATCCAACCAACTAAAGCCAAAAGAAATTACCATCAAGATGCATTAAATTATCAAACATCAATGGCAAAAAGAATTCTTAAAACAGCAAGTGAAACATAACTCATCACATAAAAGGGAACTCTCATAGGATTATTAAGCAGATTTCTTGGAAGAAACCATATAAGTCAAGAAAGACTGGAATGCTATTTTCAAAGTGTTGAAAAGAAAAAAAAAATCTGCAAACCAATAAATACTATACCTATATAAACTGTCCTTCAGATATGGAGAGTTAGAAAACTTTCCCAGACAGACAAAAACTAAGGAAATGTATAATCACTAGATCTGCCTTACAAAGGTGTTAAAGGGGACTTCTCTGGTGGTCCAGTGGTAAGAGTCTACCTGCTAGTGCAGGGAACATGGGTCCAAACCTTGACTGGGGAAGATTCCACATGCCACGGGACAATAAGCCCATGAACCACAACTACTGAAGCCTGTGCACCCTAGAGCCCATGCTCCACAACAAGAGACACCATCACAGTGAGAAGCCCATGCACCAGAACTAGAATAGACCAGAATAGACCCTACTCACTGCAACTGGAGAAAACCTTTACACAGCAATGAAGATTCAGTGCAGTGAAAAATAATAAATAAATAAAAATAGCACTTTGTAGTCAAAATGTCTATTTAACAGGGAACTGGTTGAATAAATCACAGTACATCATGCAATGGAATCACTACTGAAAAAGTATGAAGATGCTCTAGATAGATTAATAATACATACATCTCCAAGGCAGAATATGTAGTATTATGAAAAGAAAAGTGCTAAGAGGAGTTTTTCAAGTTGAAATAAAAGTATGCTAAATAATACAAGATTATATAAAAATATAATTCTCACCAGTAAAGATAAAAATAGAGACAAACACAAAACAATGTAATACTGTAATAATAATATATAAATCACTTTTAACCCTAGTATAAAAGATAAAAAAGTATTAAGAATAATTATAACCACAAAATTTGTAACTAGATACACAATTTAAAAAGAGTTAAAATTTGACACTAATAACAAAGTTTATGTGGAGTGAGAATAAAAGTGTAGAGATTTTGCTTATAATTGAAGTTAAGTTGCTACCAGTTTAAAGTAGACTGTTATAAGAAATTTTAATCAACTCTCATGATAACCACGAAGAAAAAATATGGTAGATACACGAAGATAAAAACAAAAGAATCAAAGTATATCACTACAAAAATCATCAATTTATATAGGAATATAGCAAGATGGGACAAGAGGAACAAAAGAACTATGAAACAGACAGAAAAAAAATGAACAAAATGGCAATAGTAAATCCTTACCTGTCAATAATTACTTCACATGTAAATGGATTTAACCCACCAGTCAAAATATACAGAGTGGCTGAATGCATTAAAAAAGAAGATTCAACTAATGCTGTTTACAGAACATTCACGTTAGATATCAGGACACACTTCAGCTGAAAAGTGAAGGGGTAGAAAAAGATATTCCATGAAAATAGTAACCAAAGGAGAGCAGAAGTTGCTATATTCATATCAGACAAAATAATTTTTAAATAAAAAACTGTTACAAGAGACAAAAAAGATAATTACATAATGATAAAAGTGTCAGTGAACCAGGAATATATAGCAACTATAAACATATACACACTCAACCTTAGATCAGCTAAATATATTAACAGAAAGTTAACGTCAACAGATCTGAAGGAAGAAATAAATAGCAATAAAATGATAGTAGGAGATTTAGATTTTATTTTCAACAATCTAGAGGAATCAATCAATAAGGAAACAGCAGACCTAAACAATACTATAAACCAGATAGACCTAACAGGCATGTATAGAACATTCTATCCAACAGTAGCAGAATGCATATATTCTTCTCAAGTACACATGAAATATTTCTAGAATAGCTCACCTTCTAGATCACAAAACGGTTTTTAACAAATATAAGAAGATTGAAATAATTCCAAATATCTCACCCAAACAAATGGATTGAAACTATAAATCATGTACAGAAGGGAAATAGAATTAAATAACAAACATATAAAAATTAAAAACACTATTGAAGAACCACTGAGTCCAAGGAGAAATCAAAAGGGAAATAAAAAAATACCTTGAGATCAATAAAAATAAAAACACAACACACCAAATCTTACGGGATGCAATAAAAACAATACTAGAAGAAATTTATAGAAATAAATGTCAACATTAAAATGGAAGAAGGATCTAAAATAAACAACCTAAATTTATACTTCAATGAATTATTAAATGAAGAACAAACTAAATTCAGTGTTAGCAGGAGGAAATAAATAACAGAAGTTAGAAGAGGAAGAAATCAGAGTAGAAAAGTAATAGAAAATAGATCAAATTAAAGTTATTTTTTAAAAGACAAACAAAATTGACATACTTTAGCTAGACTAAGAAAAAAGACAAGAGTCAAAGTCAGAAATGGAAGAGGAGATGTTACAATTTATGTCATGAAAATTAAAAAAAAAGATTGTAAGAGATCACTATGAACAATTATACACTAACAAATTGACAACCTAAAAGAAATGGATAAATTCTTGGAAATAAATAACCTAGCAAGAATAAGTAAAAATAATACAAAGTCTGAAGAAACCAGTAGCAATAGAATATATTGAATTGGTAAAAAATAAATAAATAAAATAAAACTGACCAACCAACCAACCAATGAACTCCTCAACATGAAAAGCCCAGGACTAGAGGACTTCACTAGTGAATTCTTCAGAAGATTTTAAAGAATTGATACCAATCTCTCTTAAACTCTTCCAAACATAGAGGAACACTTCCAAACTCATTTTATTGATATGTGGCCAATATCAATTTGATACCCTAACCAGACAAAGACACCTAACCAGACAAAGACAAAGACTGAGAAAACTACAGGCCAATATCCTTAGCGAATATGGATACCAAAATTCTCAACAAAATATTAGCAAACTGAATTTCACAGCAAATTGAAAGTAGTATACACAATGAACAATGAGATTTATTTTTACCTCTGGGTTGCATGAATGGTTTAACATATGCAAATCAATTAATGTGAGAAAACACTAACAAAATGGAGGATAAAAATAATGTGGTGATCTCACTAGATGTAGGAAACACATTTAAAAAATTTAGCATCATTTCATGAGAATAATTTTCAGCAAGTTAGGCATAGAAAGAATTTAGTTCAACAAAATAAAGTCCATGTGTGACAAGTTCATAGCTAACACCAATCTCAATGGTGAAAACTGAAAATGACTCAGCTAAGATCAGGAACATGGCAAGGATGTCCACGCTTACCACTTCTATTTAACATGGGACTAGAAGTCTTGGCCAGAAAAATTAGGCAAGGAAAATAAATAAAAGGCATCTAAATTGGAGACAAAGAAGTAAATTTATCTCTGCTTCAAGATGATGTAATCTTACATGTAGAAAACCTAAAGACTCCACAAAAAAATCCTGTTAGAACTAATTAATGAATTCAATAAAGTGTCAGGATACAAAATCAACATTCAAATTTCTATATATCAATACTAATTGTGAGTGAAGTATTTGAGAAGAAATTAGGAAAACAATCCCATTTCCAATAGCATCAAATAGAAGAAAATACTTAGTGCTATATTTAACCAAGGAAATGAATATCTGTACATTGCAAAGTATAAAATATTGATGACAGAAATTGAAGGCAACACTAATAAATGGATAGAGACCTTGAGTTTATGGATTGGAATAATTATTATTGCTAAAATGTCCATACTACCCAAAATGATCTCCAGATTTGCTATAATTCCTATTAAAAGTCTAATGGATTTTTCACAGAAACAGAAGACAAATCCTAAAATTCAGATGTAACCATAAAAGACCCTTAATAGTCAAAGCAATTTTGAGCAAGAAAAACAAATCCTGAGGCCATTATACTTCCTGATTTCAAATTATATTACAATGCTATAGAAATCAGAATAGTATGGTACTGGGTAACTCGAGACACATAGACCAGTGAAATAGCATAGAGAGCCCAGACATAAACCTATGCATGTATGATGAACTAATCTTCAACAAGAGCACTGAGATTATAAATTGGGCAAACAATAGTCTATTCAATAAAAGTTGTTGGAAAGCCTGGGTCTCCACATGTATAGAATTAAAGTAGATACTTGTCTTACACCGTGCACAAAAAATCAACTCAAAGTGACTTATGCTTGAATTGAAGACCTGTAGCTATAAAACTCCTCAAGAAAACATAGGGGAAAATCTCCTTGACATTGGTCTTGGTAATGCATTTTTTGATATAACACCAGTAACTAAGCCATAAAAGCAAAAATAAGTAAATAGGATTACATCAAGCTAAAAAACGTCTTCACAGCAAAGAAGGTAATCAATAAACAAAAAGGCTACCTATGGAATGGAGAAAGTACTTGCAAATCATATATCTGATGAGGGGTTAATATCCTTCACTTGGCTCTCACAATTTGGTCAACTATTCCCCAGGACCTGGTACCACAAGTACAGACACCCACTTTACGCCAGAACCTAGTGAAACTATTCAAACTAGCCAGTCTTAAGCCTGTTGACTTTGTCTTGCTTTTCCTGCGTTGTGGTAACTACAATAAAGGTCCTAACTCACATTTTCCCCTTGCTTCCTCTGCCTTTTGACCCCACTGTTTTCCCATGGCCTATTGTGGTGCGTTGCCTCTTTCTAGGGAAATGTGAGTTTAAAAACTTCTTCCTTCATGAAAGTCATTTCCTTGTTTGTGACTTACCATACCTGATTAAAACAAATCCTAGGAACATTTTAAAACAGTCTCTTATAATTTGTGTCATTTAATGGCCAGCTCTCATCCAACAAGTGCCAGAGACTAAGCCATATGTGTTTGGGATCCACTGGGCTTGCTTACCTCAGAATTCCAGCAGATGACCTTCAGAGTAAAAATACAAGGCCATTTGATGTTTGGAAACCATTCCATGAAGAATGGGTTTTTATTTTTCAGATGTAAAAAGAAAGAGGTTCACTGATAAGTCTGAGGCCTCAGGGACCGAATATGAAATGCATGTGCTTCCGTTGGGCATAAGTCCTTCTC
Source organism: Dama dama (assembly GCF_033118175.1). Lineage (NCBI taxonomy): Eukaryota > Metazoa > Chordata > Mammalia > Artiodactyla > Cervidae > Dama > Dama dama. The sequence continues at coordinate 38,636,346 of NC_083692.1, forward strand.
CTTAATGTAGTTTATTTAGTGTTAAACTGAATTTAAATTGAGTTGATTTGTGTCTCATTTTATGTAGTTATTTTTGCTAATTTTTCATTTAGGTTCATCATTTAATATTTACTTCTATTAACATTTCATTTGGAATTTTCTAATACTGACAGTTTATCTTAAGTCACCTAAAGTTTTTCTTTAGTTTACAAATATTTATTTCTGTTCCAGATTATTTATAATAAATCTTTGCTAATGATTTTTGGCTGTTTCACTTTTTAAGAAGTATTAAACTTATAAAAAATATCTGTCTTATATTACATCTGTCTTATATTACATTCTAACTTATTTAATATTTGCTGACAAATAATAAAGTGGGATGTTCTTACTTTTCTTGTCATTTATGAGAAGGATCTTATTATGTATAGGATCTAGAATAAATCTGGGCATATCATATTTGGGTGAAAAACTCTGGGACTGATTTGCCTTCTTTACCAATGAGAGGACGTCAAGAGCTTCCTACTTGAATCAGAGTATTGAGTCTACTTGAATCAGAATGAGTATTATTCTCCTCCAGCTGGATGGAAGTACTGCCTCACATCCTGTTCAGGTAAAAAATGCCAGGAAAAGTGCTGAATGACCTCACACTGTGTGCCTTCCACTAACTCAGAAGCAGTAAATACTGTATACCCACATTACTACATATCAGTTCAGTTCAGTTCAGTCCCTCAGTCCTGTCTGACTCTTTGCAACTGCATGGACTACAGCACACCAGGCTTCCCTGTCCATCACCAACCTCTGGAGCTTGCTCAAACTCATGTCCATCAAGTCGGGGATGCCATCCAGCCATCTCATCTGTTGTCCCCTTCTCCTCCTTCCTTAAATCTTTCCCATCATCAGGGTCTTATCCAATGAGTCAGTTCTTCACATCAGGTGGCCAAAGTATTCAGCATCTTCAGCATCAGTACTTCCAAAGAGTATTCAGGACTGATTTCTCTTAGGGTGGACTGGTTGGATCCCCTTGCAGTCCAAGGGACTCTCAAAAGTCTTCTCCAACACCACAGTTCAAAAGCATCAATTCTTCAGTGCTCAGGTTTCTTTATAGTCTAACTCTCACATCCATACATGACTACTGGAAAAATCATAGTCTTGACGAAACAGATATTTGTTGGCAAAGTAATGTCTCTGCTTTTTAATATGCTGTCTAGGTTGGTCATACTACCTATAACTACTTTTAAATTTCATAACTTTGTATATTGGTAGAGTATAGACAGATAAGATGTAATAAAGGTGGCTAAAGTGAGTGAAGTCGCTCAGTTGTGTTTGACTCTTTGCAACCCCATGGACTGTAGCCTACCAGGCTCCTCTGTCCATGGGATTTCCCAGGCAGAGTACTGGAGTGGGTTGCCATTTTCCTTCTCCAGGGGATCTTACTGACCCAGGGATTGAACCCAGGTGTCCCGCATTGTAGGCAGGTGGCTAAAGGAGATTAATAAAATTACCCAAGATATGGATTAGTAACAGAGCCGAAATAATCCTCTTTTGTTTGGAATTTTTTGTGTTTTTAATTAGATTCTTTAGGTAAACAGATTGTAAAGGTTAAGTGTTTTCAGTTGAAATTTAGTAGACAAAATATTGTAGGATTACCTCTAATAGGTAAGAATATAGGCAAGAATAAAAACTAAGCCAGAAACAGAAATGGGAGAAATGTTTTGTTTGTACATGAAGTTAACTATGCATGCTAAGTTGCTTCAGTCATGTCTGACTCTCTGCCACCTTGTGGACTATAGCCCACCAAGCTCCACTGTCGATGGGACTCCCCAGGCGAGATACTGGAGTGGGTTGCCATTTCCTCCTTCAAGGAATCTTCCAACTCAGGGATTGAACCCATATCTCTTATGTCTCCTGCATTGGCAGGTGAGTTCTTTACCACTAGGGCCACCTGGGAAACCTGCTAGAGTCACAGACAAAAACTTCCTATTGATTAGTCAAAGCAACATTATTTCTGATGCAATGCATTCTACTCCAGCCAGGGACCATCATTCTGGGAGCTTTTGGCCTATGCCCCAATCATGATGACCTCAAATATTGATTTAAGGTTTTATTGTCAGCTGTGACTATGAAGTCAGAGAAACTGACATTTGAAAAACAAAGTTTATTAGGCAATTTTAAACTTGGCTATTACAGAAACAGAAGGTATTAAGAAGAGGTGGAAAGAATACATAGAAGAATAGTACCAGAAAGGTTTTAATGACCCAGATATTCATGATGGTGTGATCACTCATCTAGAGCCAGATATTCTGGAGTGTGAAGCCAAGTGGGCTTTAGGAAGCCTTCCTATGAAAACAAAGCTAGTGGAGGTGATGGAATTCCAGCTGAGCTAAAAGATGAAGCTGTTAAAGTGCTGCACTCAATATGCCAGCAAATTTGGAAAACTCAGCAGTGGCCACAGAACTGGAAAAGGTAAGTTTTCATTCCAGTCCCAAAGAAGGGCAATGCCAAAGGAATGTTCAAACTACTGCACAAATTGCACTCATCTCACCTGCTAGGAAATAATGCTCAAAATCTTTCAAGGTAGACTTCAATAGCACATGAACCAAGAACTTCCAGATGTACTGCCTGGATTTAGAAAAGGCAGAGGGATCCAGAAATTAAATTGCCAATGTCTGTTGGATCACAGAAAAAACAAGGAAATTACAGAAGAACATCTACTTTTGCTTCATTGACTACACTAAAGAATTTGACTGTGTGAATCACAACAAATTGAAACATTCTTAAAGACATGGGAGTCCCAGACCACCTCACCTGTCTCCTAAGAAACCTGTATGCAGGTCAAGGAACAACAGTTAGAACTGGACATGGAACAACAGACTGGTTCCAAATTGGGAAAGGAGTATGTCAAAGCTGTATACTGTCACTCTGCTTATTTAACTTATATGCCGGGTACATCATGCAAAATGCTGGGCTGGGTGATTCACAAGCAGGAATCAAGATTGTTGGCAGAAATATCAACAACCTCAGATATGCAGATTACACCACCCTTATGGCAGAAATAGAAGAGGAACTAAAGAGCCTCTTGATGAATTTGAAAGAGGAGAGTGAAAAAGCTGGCTTAAAATACAGCATTCAAAAAATCATGGCATTCATTCCCACCACTTCATGGCAAATAGATAGGGAAAAAATGGAAACAATGACAGACTGTATTTGCTTGGGCTCCAAAATCACTTCAGACAGTTACTGCAGCCATGAAATTAAAAGACACTTGCTCCTTAGAAGAAAAGTATGACAAACCTACACAGTGTATTAAAAAGCAGAGATATCCCTTTGCTGACAAAGGTCTGTATAGTCAAAGCTATGGTTTTTCCAGTAGTCATACATGGATGTGAGAGTTGGATCATAAAGAAGGCTGAGCACCAAAGAACTGATGCTTTTGAACTGTGGTTTAGAGAAGAATCTTGAGAGTCCCCCTGGACATCAAGGAGATCAAACCTAAAGGAGTCCATCCTAAAGGAAATCAACCCTGAATATTCATTGGAAGGACTGATGCTGAAGCTCCAATACTTTGGCTACCCGTGCACACAGCCAACAGTGGAAAAGACCCTGATGCTGGGAAAGATGAGGGCAGGAGAAGGGCGTGACAGAGATGAGATGGTTGGATGCCATCATCATCTCAATGGACAAGAGTTTGAGCAAATTCTGGGAGAGAGTGAAGGACAGGGAAGATGGGCTTGCTGCAGTCCACGGGGTTGCAAAGTGTTGGACATGACTGAACAACTGAACAATAATAGCACTTAGTGAGTTGACCATTATGAATTGATTTTTATAAAATTTGAAATTACCCTGTGAACCAAATAAATATTTAAATTAATGTGTATGCATAAAAAATTAAAAAGTTGTGCTAACTTCCTTTATGTGTTCCTCTTGAAAGGTTAGAGCCTCTGTATCACATGTGATTGGCCTTTTCTCAGACTATCAACATTAAAGAATTTATCTACAGATATAAGGACACCGTTTTCACTTAGAGGCCTCAGGAAAATCCCCTTTATCAAAACGTGTGTTAAATTTTCAGACCTTAAATAGACATGACACCCTTCTTCTTCACATTTGCCTTCATGCTTTTCTCATCTGCTCAGTTATCCATCTATACAGATAATCCTGGTGCCCCTGTCATAGCCTTTCTGGCCACTTAATTTCAACTGTGGTGGACAGTTGTGGGGGCTCAGACTTATTTCCTGTCAAGAGCACCTTTACCCATTACCTCATTTACAATTCAGGGCATCTTCACACGTTGTGTCCTTTGGTCTTCTAATGCTAAGTAATCTTGCTGTGTACCTAAGCAAGTATAGCCCAGAAGTGTATGGTTAACACCCCCAGAGGAACCTTTTGACCAGTTAGAGACAGGAGACAGTGTAACAATGCTCTAGCCTTCAGTGGTAAAACTATCCAGAGAAGTATCCTGTGAGAGTCATAAGGTATTTGATGGAATAGGGCACCTCCTTAGTCATGTTCATCATCCCACCAGCTTTTCCTCCTCACTTTCTCCTTCTCCAAACTTCTACTGTGGGATTACTTTTAATATAAAATACTTGTACTCAAGTACATGTCTCAGTCTATACTTTTGAGGGTTACTTTGTTTTTTTAAAGCAGTTGGTACAGAAGTGGTACTAAAGAGTAGAAACACAAATGGATACAGATTCTAGACCACTTGATGGTCAGAGAGTAAAAGGTGCCCTACTGATCAGGGTAATAATTCATAATCTTGGAAATCTTACAAGCATTCCAATACTTAGATTCAGCTCTTTAGTGAATTAGGATGCTGTATATGTAGAAGGGAAAACAACAGGAAACTTAATGAGTTAGGGATAACATTTATAATGATTGTGGTCTGCTATTTTTGTTAACTGACTTGGAAGTCTTTGAAAATTATACAAACAGATTCTTGTCAGCCAACTATGAACACAGTATGTGGTGAGCCTTAATTCCTTATCTCCTTCTGTGATGGGCAACTGTCCCAAAGCAAATTTATGATTCACTAGTAAGCTGCAAGAGAGACTGAATGCATAGCAGACTGCTCTCCTCTCATAAAGGCAGGTTGAGCAGAGAAAACTGAGTACCCTGACATAGAGGGAGTCACAGATGTCTGGGCCATGCAAGTATCTCACAGACAGGTAGATGCTTTGCTAGATAAGACTTGTTTTAAAGAAAACATGGCTTTGCTTCTTGTAATCTCTTCTGTTCCTAAACCAGGTTTAGTTTCTAACAGCTTGAGTGGGAAAAAGTCCTTTATTCATGCTCCAGGTCTCACCAAATTTTGATAACATTACTTTCCTATGGCCTCTGAAATCCTAAGAATAACTTTTTCCCTGACCTTGCTCATCCTTGAGTATCTCAGTACCTTTTTATGATTCAATTAGGAATAATCTATAGGTAGCCACTTCACTACATTCTCTTCAGAATATTTTCAGAGTATTCCTTCTAGTTATAGCCTAAATTATTACTGATAAAGCATTTGTTACCAGAAACAGCCCCAAGAAAACAAGAAAAGAAAATTAGAGTTTGGGTTTGATTAGGCATAGATATCCTCTTTCAGAGGGACAATAGGATGATAATCATCTAGAACTTTCAGTGACATCATAGTTCCTCAAAATATTATTGGTGGGTATCTGTGATGTCATGTCAGCACATGAAAATTAGGGAAATTATCATAGCTACTTAATTGCATTGGAGCAGTGGTGAGTGTGAGGACTGTAGACTGGCTGCCTTTAAATGTGAAGAATTTATTAAAAACCATAGGCTACAGGCTTGAACATTCAGCTGAAAGAACTGGTGGAGAATCTCAGATAGCTTCTTGAGAGAACATAAAGGAGTCCATTACTTACATAGCTGCTATGAAAACATGATCCAAAATCAGATCCTATTCCCAATTGTGCTGGATGTAGATATATTACTTTGTCAAATCTTATGCTAATATTAGGGCATTGACTGAAATAGGTTGAGGTCATTAGCCACGACAGGAGAACATCTTATTAGGTAGAAGAAACTGAGAACTGTGTTTCTCTGAAATCTCCCAACTCTTGTTTGCTTGGGAAAGCAGCCTCTTCTCATCTAAAGAAATCAACTTTCCTCTGCTTAAAGCACTTTAAAGGATTTCACTTAGGGCAATTGCCTCTAAAGCACACTTTCATTACTCCAGACACAAAACAAGAACTAAATCCTGACATGGCCTTAGGGAAAATTTGAAGGTCTGTTCTGGAAGAGATGGGTTTCTCTGGTGGCTTGGATGGTAAAGAATCCACCTGTAATGCCAAAAACTGCGTTCTACCCCTGGGATGGAAAGAATCCCCAGAGAAGGGAATGGCTATCCACTCCAGTATTGCTGCCTGGAAAATTCCATGGACAGAGGAGCCTGGTGGGCTACAGTCTATGGGGTCGCAAAGAGTCAGACATGACTGAGTGACTAACACTTTCAGGAAGAGATAGATTATATATCAGGAGAGTTACAGAATCTGTCTGAGTTGTATGGAAGAAACCTTAAGTATATGTATGAAAAAGGATAATACAGAATTTTGATCAGAGAGAAAGAAAGAAGCTTTGGTTAGGCCAATTTCATCAATATGGTAGTATTGCCTAAAGTTTACTATTTAATATATTGTCTCAAACACTTGAGATCTCTACCTACTTCTCTTGTTAATTATAGTCTGGAGTCAATTCTTTCATGTATTTAAAAGTCTAATACTGTGATAATAGACAATAGGCTCCATTCCTATCCACAGAAAAATGGAAATGGTGTTCACCTATTGCATACGATGCATTCACTCATACCTTAACCATATTTCCTAGGAGGGTTCAACAATCTTGAAATCTGTGTGAATATTCTCTTTTTAAGTCAGAAATGATACCAATGATAAGATTTCCCGGTTTTATAGCAACAGTGGAAGTCCAGGGTAGTAATCATGGACTTACTGAAGATAAAGGTGGGTAAAGTTTCTCTTTTAGAAGAGTGGAGAATAATAATTAGACCTTTAACTTGAATGAATATGTTATAATAGTTAAAGAATCACATAACCTTTAGGGATGAACTACTTTAGATGGTGTAACCATTTATGCATAAGAGGTATAGGTTCAGTAGAGAAATATGAATGGAGCTATCATAGTAAGAATTCAACTTATTACCTAAGTCTGCTAAAAGACCCAGAGCTTCTCGATTGAAGAGGAGAGTGAGTCCCTTTGAGAATAAATCCATGAAAAACATCTGCATATTTTTGCTATAATGTTGGGTGACAATGTGTCAGAGAAAGAAAAAAACTTAAATATTTTGGGTTATTATTTATTGGCTTTGATACATTGAATCATTGAAAGACACACAAACACCATGACCCACTGTTATAAGAGAAGGTTTATACATATTACTTGATTAATGGAGGGTTAATGAAAACCTATGTTTCAGTGGATTCAGTGGACCTATATTTTGTGTTTTTCCCCATTTACTTATATGTTACAGGAATGACTACACTTAGCCTTAACAGAATCTACATATTGGTTTACTGATTTGTGGGGAGAGGGATGTTATTGTTGGAATAGTCTAGAAGCCTACTTGGTTTTATGAAGTCAGCGAGGTTCTTATATTAAAGCAAGTTAAGAACAATATAAAATTAGATGGTTAAACTAATGTTACAAATATATAAAATGCTCATGCTCAACATCACTAATTATTAGAGGAATGCAAATCAAAAGTACAATGAGGTGTCACCTCACATTGGTCAGAAAGGCCATCATCGATACAAAAAGGGTATAGAGGGTATAGAGAAAAGGGAACCCTCCTACACAATTGGAGGGAATGTAAATTAGTATAACCACTATGGAGAACAGTACGGAGGGTCCTTAAAAAACTGAAAATAGAGCTGTCATATGATCCTGCAATTCCATTCCTGGGCATATATCTAGAGAAAACCATAATTTGAAAAGATCATGCACCCCAATGTTCATTGCAGCACTATTTACAATACCCGGGATATAAAAGAAACCTAAATGTCCATCGACAGAGAAATGGATAAAGAAGATGTGGCACATTTATACAACAGAATATTACTCAGCCATAAAAAGAACAAAATAATGTCATTTGCAGCAACACGGATGAACCTGGAGATTGTCATAATAAATGAAGTAAGTCGGGGGGGGGGAGGAGCCAAGATGGCGGAGGAATAGGACGGGGAGACCACTTTCTCTCCTACAAATTCATCAAAAGAATAACTGAACGCAGAGCAATCTTCACAAAACAACTTCTGATCGCTAGCTGAGGTCATCAGGCGCCCAGAAAAGCAGCCCATTGTCTTCGAAAGGAGGTAGGACAAAATATAAAAGATAAAAGGGGAGACAGGGGAGCTAAGGACGGAGATCCGTCCCGGGAAGGGACTCTTAATAGAGGAAGTTTTCAAGCACCGGGATACCCTTGCACTGGCGGGTCTGGGGGAACCTCGGAGGGCAACCTGACTGGGAGGGGAACAATAAATAAAACTCACAGATTACGTGCCTAAAAGCAACTCCCAGCGGAAAAGTACCCCAGACGCCCGCATCTGCCACCAGCAAGTGGGGGCAGAACGGAGAGGTGCGGGTGGCATTGCTTAGGGTAAGGACCGGGCCTGAGTGCCCTGAGGATAATCAGAGGGAGCTTTTGTGAGTTACCAACTTAAACTGTGGGACAGTAAAAGAGAGAGAGAAAATTAACAGGCCCGAACACACTGCCGGCCATTCGCAGAACAAAGGGACCGAGAAAGTCTAGAGAAGAGCTCGCAGGCTGCGCACCGGCCCAGCCCCGCAGGAGGCAGGAGGCAGGGGGGAGGGGTAGGGGGCAGGCTCGGCCCCAAGGACCGCATCCCCTACCACACTGCAAACAGGCCTCCACTTTCTAAGCAAAGACCTCCTGAGATTCTGGATGGTCGACATCCACCGGGAGGGTAGCAGCGAGACACAGGGCGCAGGCACCCGACCGGTGCGGGCGGGGTCTGGGGCTGGGGACACTGAGGGCAGAAGGCGCACGCACCCGACCGGCGCGGGCGGAAACTGAGACTGGGACCGCGCAGGGCAGAAGACTCGCCGCACCCGGGGAGAGAGCGCCCGTCAAGCCCCTGGCTCCCTGAACCGCTCTGACGGGGAAGGCACAAAACGCAGGTGCAGCTTTGTGTTTCGTGCTTTTATGGAACACCCGAGGGCTGGAACCTAGCGCAGCGCGGGGTGCGCTCCATATAGAGCAGCAGGGAGCCTGAGCAGCGTAGACGGAGAAAACAGCGCCAGCCCCTCCCTGCAGCGCGACGGAACTAGCAACCTGAATAAGAGACCACCTCCGCCCGCCTGTGTCAGGGCGGAAATTAGGCGCGGAAGAGACTGGCAAACAGAAGCCAAAGAAACAAAGGGAACCGCTTCAGAAGGGACCGGTGCAACAGATTAAAATCCCTGTAGGTAACACCGACTACATCGGAAGGGGCCTGTAGATATAGAGAAGTGTAAGCTGGAACTAGGAGCTATCTGAAACTGAACCGAACCCACACTGACCGCAACAGCTTCAGAGAAATTCTTAGATTTATTTTTACATTTTTTTTTTTTTTTTGAGTAAAGAAAAAAATTTTTTTTTCTTTTTTATGTTTTCTCTTTTATTTTCTTTTAAAATTCCCTATTACTCCCCCATTACTCCTTAACTTTCATTTTCACAGATTTTTACGATTTTCTTAATTAGGGAAAAAAAAATTTTTAAAATTTTTTTTTCTACTTGTGTTTTTTTTTCTTTCTTTTTTTTCTTTTTCTCTTCTATTTTCTATTTTTCTCTTTCTCTTATTTCCTTTAAAAGTCCTCTATTACTCCTCTACTACTCCTTAATTTTCATTTTCATTACACTATAACCTTACAAAAAAAAAGAGAGAAGCCCTATTTTTAAACCGAACCTCATATATATTTCTAAAATTTTTTTGTGTGTGTTTTGGTTTTTGCCTTTAATATAGTATGTTTAAGAGTCTAACCTCTACTCTAGATTTTTAAATCTTTGTTTTTCAGTATATGATATAAATTGTGGACATTTAAGAATCCAGTATTCAGTTCCCATTTTTATACAGAAGTGTGTTGATTATTCTCTCCCAGTCTTGACTCTCCTTTTTCTACCTCAGAACACCTCTATTTCCTCCTTTCCCCTTCTCTTCCCAATCCAATTCTGTGAATCTTTGTGGGTCGCTGGGCTACGGAGAACACTCTGGGAACAGACAACTGCATAGATCGATCTATCTCCTCTTGAGTCCCCCTTTTTCTCCTCCTGCTCATCTCTATCTCCCTCCTCCCTCTCCTCTTCTTCATGTAACTCTGTGAACCTCTCTGGGCGTCCCTCACAGGGGAGAATCTTTTGCCATTAACCTAGAAGTTTTATTAGCAGTGCTGTATAGTAGGAGAAGTCTTGAGACTACTGGAAGAATAAAACTGAAATCCAGAGGCAGGAGACATAAGCCCAAAACCCGAGAACACCAGAAAACTCCTGACTACATGGAACTTTAAGTAGTAAGAGACCGTCCAAAAGCCTCCATACCTACACTGAAACCAACCACCACCCAAGAGCCAATAAGTTCCAGAGCAAGACATACCACTCAAATTCTCCAGCAACGCAGGAACATAGCCCTGAACGCCAACATACAGGCTGCCCAAGGTCACACCTAACACATAGACACATCTCAAAACTCATCACTGGGCACTCCATTGCACTCCAGAGAGAAGAAATCAAGTCCCACGCACCAGAACACCAACGCAAGCCTTCCTAACCAGGAAACCTTGACAAGCCAAATGTCTAACCCCACCCACTGGGAAAAACCTCCACAATAAAAAGGAACCACAGACCTCCAGAATACAGAAAACCCACTCCAACACAGCAATCTAAACAAGATGAAAAGGCAGAGAAATACCCAACAGGTAAAGGAGCATGAAAAATGCCCACCAAGTCAAACAAAAGAGGAGGAGATAGGGAGTCTACCTGAAAAAGAATTTAGAATAATGATAATAAAAATGATCCAAAATCTTGAAAACAAATGGAGTTATAGATAAATAGCCTGGAGACAAAGATTGAAAAGATGCAAGAAATGTTTAATAAAGACCTAGAAGAAATAAAAAAGAGTCAATTAAAAATGAATAATGCAATAAATGAGATCAAAAACACTCTGGAGGGAACCAAGAGTAGAATAACGGAGGCAGAAGATAGGATAAGTGAGGTAGAAGATAAAATGGAGGAAATAAATGAAGCAGAGAGGAAAAAAGAAAAAAGAATCAAAAGAAATGAGGACAACCTCAGGGACCTCTGGGACACTGTGAAACGCCCCAACATTCGAATCATAGGAGTCCCAGAAGAAGAAGACAAAAAGAAAGGCCATGAGAAGATACTCGAAGAGATAATAGCTGAAAACTTCCCTAAAATAGGGAAAGAAATACCTACCCAAGTCCAAGAAACCCAGAGAGTCCCAAACAGGATAAACCCAAGGCGAAACACCCCAAGACACATATTAATCAAATTAACAAAGATCAAACACAAAGAACAAATATTAAAAGCAGCAAGGGAGAAACAACAAATAACACACAAAGGGATTCCCATAAGGATAACAGCTGATCTATCAATAGAAACCCTCCAGGCCAGAAGGGAATGGCAGGACATACTTAAGGTAATGAAAGAGAATAACCTACAACCTAGATTACTGTATCCAACAAGGATCTCATTCAGATATGAAGGAGAATTCAAAAGCTTTACAGACAAGCAAAAGCTGAGAGAATTCAGCACCACCAAACCAGCTCTCCAACAAATGCTAAAGGATCTTCTCTAGACAGGAAATGCAGAAAGGTTGTATAAACGTGAACCCAAAACAACAAAGTAAATGGCAACGGGACCACACCTATCAATAATTACCTTAAATGTAAATGGGTTGAATGCCCCAACCAAAAGACAAAGATTGGCTGAATGGATACAAAAACAAGACCCCTATATATGCTGTCTACAAGAGACCCCCCTCAAAACACGAGACACATACAGACTAAAAGTGAAGGGCTGGAAAAAAATATTTCATGCAAACGGAGACCAAAAGAAAGCAGGAGTCGCAATACTCATATCAGATAAAATAGACTTTCAAATAAAGGCTGTGAAAAGAGACAAAGAAGGACACTACTTAATGATCAAAGGATCAATCCAAGAAGAGGATATAACAATTATAAATATATATGCACCTAACATAGGAGCACCGCAATATGTACGGCAAATGCTAACGAGTATGAAAGGGGAAATTAATAGTAACACAATAATAGTGCGAGACTTTAATACCCCACTCACAACTATGGATAGATCAGCTAAACAGAAAATTAACAAGGAAACACAAACCTTAAATGACACAATGGACCAGCTAGACCTAATTGATATCTATAGGACATTTCACCCCAAAACAATCAACTACACCTTTTTCTCAAGTGCACACGGAACCTTCTACAGAATAGATCACATCCTGGGCCACAAATCTGGTCTTGGAAAATTCAAAAAAATTGAAATCATTCCAGTTATCTTTTCTGATCACAGTGAAGTAAGATTAGATCTCAATTACAGGAAAAAATATTGCTAAAAATTCAAACATATGGAGGCTAAATAACACGCTTCTGACCAACAAGTCATAGAAGAAATCAAAAAAGAAATCAAAATATGCATAGAAATGAATGAAAATGAAAACACAGCAACCCAAAACCTATGGGACACTGTAAAAGCAGTGCTAAGGGGAAGGTTCATAGCATTACAGGCTTACATCAAGAAACAAGAAAAAAGCCAAATAAATAACCTAACTCTACACCTAAAGCAACTAGTGAAGGAAGAAATGAAGAACCCCAGGGTTAGCAGAAGGAAAGAAATCTTAAAAATCAGGGCAGAAATAAATGCAAAAGAAACTAAAGAGACCATAGCAAAAATCAACAAAGCTAAAAGCTGGTTTTTTGAAAAAATAAACAAAATTGACAAACCATTAGCAAGACACATTAAGAAACAAAGAGAGAAGAACCAAATTAACAAAATTAGAAATGAAAATGGAGAGATCACAACAGACAACACTGAAATACAAAGGATCATAAGAGACTACTACCAGCAGCTCTATGCCAATAAAATGGACAACTTGGAAGAAATGGACAAATTCTTAGAAAAGTATAACTTTCCAAAACTGAACCAGGAAGAAATAGAAGATCTTAACAGAGCCATCACAAGCAAGGAAATCGAAACCGTAATCAGAAATCTTCCAGCAAACAAAAGCCCAGGACCAGATGGCTTCACAGCTGAATTCTACCAAAATTTTCGAGAACTAACACCTATCCTACTCAAACTCTTCCAGAAAATTGCAGAAGAAGGTAAACTTCCAAACTCATTCTATGAGGCCACCATCACCCTAATTCCAAAACCAGACAAAGATGCCACAAAAAAAGAAAACTACAGGCCAATATCACTGATGAACATAGATGCAAAAATCCTTAACAAAATTCTAGCAAACAGAATCCAACAACATATTAAAAAGATCATACATCATGACCAAGTGGGCTTTATCCCAGGAATGCAAGGATTCTTTAATATCTGCAAATCAATCAACATAATACACCACATTAACAAATTGAAAGATAAAAACCATATGATTATCTCAATAGATGCAGAGAAAGCCTTTGACAAAATTCAACACCCATTTATGATTAAAACTCTCCAGAAAGCAGGAATAGAAGGAACATACCTCAACATAATAAAAGCCATATATGACAAACCCACAGCAAGCATTACCCTCAATGATGAAAAATTGAAAGCATTTCCCCTGAAATCAGGAACAAGACAAGGGTGCCCACTCTCACCACTACTATTCAACATAGTTTTGGAAGTGTTGGCCACAGCAGTCAGAGCAGAAAAAGAAGTAAAAGGTATCCAGATAGGAAAAGAAGAAGTGAAACTCTCGCTGTTTGCAGATGACATGATCCTCTACATAGAAAACCCTAAAGACTCTACCAGAAAATTACTAGAGCTAATCAATTAATATAGTAAAGTTGCAGGATATAAAATTAACACACATAAATCCCTTGCATCCCTATACACTAACAATGAGAAAATAGAAAGAGAAATTAAGGAAACAATACCATTCACCATTGCAACAAAAAGAATAAAATACTTAGGAGTATATCTACCTAAAGAAATAAAAGACCTATACATAGAAAACTATAAAACACTGATGAAAGAAATCAAAGAGGACACAAACAGATGGAGAAACATACCGTGTTCATGGATTGGAAGAATCAAATGAACTTATTTTTAAGACATAAATAGAGTCATAGATGTAGAAAACAAATTCATGGCTACCAGGGGATGGGGAGGATAAATTGGGAGACTGGGATTGACATATACACAGTACTATATATAAAATAGATAACTAACAAGGACCTACTATATAGCACAGGGAACCCTGCTTAATACTCTGTAATGGCCTTTATGGGAAAAGAAATCTAAAAAAGCGTGGATATATGTATATGTGTAACTGATTCACTTTGCTGTACAGAAGAAACAGAATATTTGAAATTAACTATACGCCAATAAAAATTTTTAAAAATCTATCTCCCTTCAACTCAAAAAATAAAAATAAAATATTAACAGTATATATAGATATATGTTAACACATACATTTTATATTTTATAATTTCATTATATACAATTTAATTTCATATAATTTAATTTTATCTCTACTTTGATTATGCATAAGATTGGATTATACATGCAAAATTTGATTTTATATATATGTACAAGATTTGATTATATAGTCATTTTGTATGTATGTGTGTATATATATATGTATAAATAGATTTGCCTGCATGTGTGTACATATAATTGGATTGTATATATAAAATATTCAGGTTAAATTCAATCTAGTCATAATAGGATAGCTTTTTACCACCATATTACTTGGGTCTTTTGGAAATGGATGTCTTCTTAATTCTACAGAATACCTATACTCTAAGAATATGGGGTTTGGAAAAACTGTAGATAAGACATAAATCTTTCTTTTACCCACTGAAAATGTTGGGGGACAGTCCTTTGATAAAAGGCGTCATATATCCTAAGAGCTCTGGTTCTGAATTTGTCCCCTCTCTGGGCAGGAAATCAAGATTGTATGGGGGCTCAGATAAAGGCTTATCATCACTTTAGCACATCCGTCATCTTAAAGCAATGATCAATCAACTAATAAATGTCCTGTCCTAACCTTACCACTTTTCCAGTTTTAGGACTCAGGGAAGGCATGGATCTTATACATCAGGAACTCTAGAAACTCTTGGTTGTGTAGAAATAGAACTGCTGAGAAATCAATAAAAGTCTTGCTTTTAACCTCTGTGGAGATATTACCACAAGGTCTAGAAGTCACCTAAAATCCTTAGCAGGGCCTCAGAGCTGCTCAGCAGAAAATGCAAAAGGAATATCCACATTTTTAAGGGATTAATGACATGATTCTTTTGTCTAAGCTAAAGCCTGGGTATACCTTTTTAAAAAGAAATGTTCCAGGCTGAATGAAGCTGGGTATAAGTAAAATAACCCCTTTGAATTTTAAAGTGCCTTTATTAAAATTCATGACTGCATAGCATATTTGTCTTAGGAACATGATAGAACGGAGTTCTGGTCTCAGTTCATCATCGAGCACCTGGAAGATTGTGGAAGAAAAACCTCCAAGTGTTTTGTTTTGTTTGTTTTTAAATCATGCTTAGATCCCCAGATTGCCTGAAGCTGGTGTAGGTGATATCAAGAAAGAAAGAAGGCAGAGTATAGCTATTTCTGGAATGATATGTTTTCTCTATCACAAGGTGTTTGATGGTCAGTCATTGGACTCCAGAAAGGGTCAAGCTGGCCTCCCACTCACTTAGCGGATGGTTGTAAAGATATTTCAGAGAAAGTCATCATCAATATATGCAGGCACACAGCTGCAGTTAAAGTAAGCCTTGTTATCATTGCCAATTAAATAAATGGTTATTTGATGGCACTTTCATAATATGAACAAGAAATCCTGCAAGTTAAAACATCATTAAGAAAATTTTAACAGGTCTTTAATGCAAGTCTAGAATGTCAGTTTATGTGCTGAGGCGAGAGAATGAGTAATTATTTTGTTCAAGCAGCCAAAAAAGTGGTAGGAAATAAAAATATGAATTGAGTTCTGTTCGATTGGCAGTTTGCCCACACTTCCTTATTTGTCAAGAAGTTTGCATAAAGTCGCAGAAACTTTTGCACCATTTTCAATTAAGGCATGAGATTTTGGCAAGTTACTTAACTTTTCAGGCAAAAAGATAACATCTAGCATGAACTTATGAATTTTGTCATAAGAAATAGAAGAATCTGAAGCCAGAGGCCCTTAAATACACTCTGATAGGAAATACAGATGTGGATCTCTACCACTGAGAACCTTGTAAGATCAGTTGTGAGTTAATGGCAAGCATTTATGCTCAGAGAGAAATAAAAAGTTGAGTTTCTGGCAAATGTTCCACTATCAATGGCAAATAAGGTGAATAAGTAACATTTGTATTTTCAGATATGTCTTCATAGTGAGACAAAACCATTGAGATTCACAGTACAAATTAGCTATCAGAAAGCTTCATGGGAGAGAAATCATCAGCAACTTCTGTTTATTATTGAAAATGCATGATTATATAAAGAATTGTAACATTTTTTCTTTCACAGTTTGAGCCATTGTGAGCCAAAACATAGACTTGAATAGGGATAGGGTGTATAGGAATCATAATGAAGTTTGGCCATGTCTTAGCATGCCACAGTATTGTTGATGAGTAAGAGGTTTGTATTTGCATGACAACCTCACCACCTTGCTCACAGTAGACAGTTATTAACCAGTAATGCCTACTAATCTTGATTCGGTATTGAATGATAATAGAAGTTGGAGTATGCCTTGATATATGATGTACAAATTAAATGCTAAGAGCCAGATTGTCTGATCTGAATTAGCAGGCTGTCCAAGGGAAATTCTACTCAAAATGTTTTTTGAGAATATCTCATATCGCATATAATAATATTCAATATGTATAATAGTGTGTATATATATATACACACACTATAGTATAACAGTATTGAAACACTATGTTAATATTTATTTTATTAATTTTATTTGTTATGTAACATAATAATATTTAAATATTATATGTAAAAGTCATTTGTCTTCAAGGGACTTTTCAGTGATCATCATCTGAGGAAGCCTATGTTTACTATTGAAAGGTCAAAATCACGATACTAATTTTATAAGAGCAGAATTTAAGTGACTGAATTATGGGGATAATTTGCTTTATCACCAAGATTTTCATACTGTAGTTAGAAAAGTAACTGACATTTGGTATAGTTCAAAACAATATTCAAGTACTATCAGGGAATCCAGACCTTCATGCAACCAAAGAGTGATTCAGAACTCTATCACTACTATCTCTCTTATTGAAATAGCAACACTTCCAGGTCAAGAGTGATATGTCCATCAGAAGTGTCTAAATGGGTGCTGACAATGTTCAGGAATTACTCAGTGGCTGTATATTAGGATTAAGGAGCAGTTATTATATCATCTCCATGACTGGCAAGGGTAAAACAGCATTTATCTGTTCAGGAAAATTTTCTTCAATAAGGATAGCTCATGTCAAGAGAAATTCCTAGTGACTGATGGACGAAGAATTTGTGGAATCACATCATTTCTGATGCGTAATTTACCTGGACCATATTTCTTTGACAAGGTTCTGGAGGAGCAAAGCTCTTTATCTATACAGTATTTTCTAATTCACTTGATGAATGAGAATTCTGCTGCCCCTTGGTAGAATGTAGAAGTCACAGTTCCACAGAAAAAGATAAGCTTTAGGTAACTGAAGCCTTGAGTTTGTCTCTTCAAGGCAGAGACAGGAATCAGAAAAAGTCCCGATTACAAAAGGCCATGAGAGGGAAGAGGTTCGCCTTCCAGGAAGAGAGGGTCTGCTCATCTTTAAGGGGATGTGAATAATAAATAAATAATAACAAAGGATAGAAACAGTACAGACTGAACAGAAGCAGAAGATATTAAGAAGAAGTGGCAAGAATACATAGAAGAACCATTACAAAAATCTTTATAATCCAAATTATCACAATGGTGTGATCATACACCTAAAGCCAGACATCTTGGACTGTTAGGTCAAGTGGGTCTTTTAGGAAGCATCATTACGAAGCTAGCGGAGGTGATAGAATCCCAGCTGAGCTATTCCAAATCCTAAAAGATTATGCTGTTAAAGTTCTGCACTCAGTATATGTGCTGCCGAAGTGAGCACAAAGTTCTGTACTCAGTACGCCAGCAAATTTGGAAAACTCAGCAGTGGCCACAGGACTAGAAATGGTCAGTTTTCATTCCAATCCCAAAGAAGGATAATGACAAAGAATGCTCAAACTACCACACAATTGTACTTATCTCACATGCTAGCAAAGTAATGCTCAAAATTATCCAAGCTAGGTCAATAGTACTGAACCAAGAACTTCCAGATGTACAAGCTGGATTTAGAAAAGGCAGAGGAACCAGAGATAAAATTGAGAACATCTGTTGGATCATAGAAAAAGCTAGAGAATTCCAGAAAAACATCTACTTCTGCTTCATTGTCTACACTAAAGCCTTTGACTGCATAGATCACAACAAACAGTGGAAAATTCTTAAAGAGACGGAAATACCAGACCACCTTACTTGTCTCCTGAGAAATCTGCATGCAGGTCAAGAAGCAACAGTTAGAATTGGACATGGAACAACAGACTTGTTCCAAATTGGGAAAGGAGTATGTCAAGGCTGTATATTGTCACCCTGCTTATTTAACTTATATGCAGAGTACATCATGCAAAATGCTGGGCTGGATGAAGTATAAGTTGGGAGTCAAGATTGTTGGGAGAGCTATCAGTAACCTCAGAAATGCAGATGACACCACCCTTATGGCAGAAAGTGAAGAGGAACTAAAGAGCCTCTTGATGAAATTGAAAGAGGAGAGTGAAAAAGCTGTCTTAAAACTCAGCATTCAAAAAACTAAGATCATGGCATCTAGTCCCATCACTTCATGGCCAATAGAATTGGAAACAATGGAAACAATGACAGACTATATTTGCTTGGGCTCCAATATCACTTCAGACTGCCACGAAATTAAAAGACTCTTGCTCCTTGGAAGAAAAGCAGTGACAAACCTAGACAGCATATTAAAAAAACAGAGACATTAATTTGCCTACATAGGTCTGTATAGTCAAAGCTATGCTTTTTCCAGTAGTCATGTACAGGTGTGAGAGTTGGACTATAAAGAAAGCTGAGTGCCAAAGAATTGATGCCTTCGAACTGTGGTGCTGGAAAAGACTCAAGAGTCCCTTGGACAGCAGGGAGTTCAAATCAGTCAATCCTAAAGGAAATCAATACTGAATATTCATTGGAAGGACTGATGCTGAAGCTCCAATACTTTGGTCACCTGATGAAAAGAGCCAACTCACTGGAAAAGACCAAGATGCTGAGAAAGACTGAAGACAGAAGCAGAAGGGGAGGACAGAGGATGCAAATTGGATGACATCACCAACTCAGTGGACATGAGTTTGAGCAAATTCCAAGAGGTGGTGAAGGACAGGGAAGCCTGTCATGCCGCCATCCACAGGGTTGCAAAGAGTCAAGACATGACTGAATGAGTGAGCAAGAACAACAAGGGGATGTGTTCAAGACCAACAATACTTAAGTTGTGTTCTATATGGGGCTTCCCTCGTAGCTCACTTGGTAAAGAATCTGCCTGCAGTGCAGGAGACCCAGGTTCAATTCCTAGGTCGGCAAGACCCCTTGGAGAAGGAAATGACAAACCACTCCAGTATCCTTGCCTGGAAAATCCCATGGACAGAGGAACCTGGTGGATGGCAACCCATGGGATCGCAGAGTTGGGCACAATGGAATGACTAACACACTTTGTATTCCATACTAGGGTTTGCAGTGCTCTGCACAAGCTGAGAAAAAAGCTGATTCTCTACCAAATACAGCATTTTAGGGGCCTGAGATTAGTGACTGATTTTAGGTCTTTGGGGAAGGAATAGATGTTAAAAAAGAGGAATGCAGAGTTATTGGACAATACCAGCAGATAGTGACAAGTTCATATTGACACCTATATTCAGGAGCTGCTGCCCCTTTGTCCAGCTTAGGAGACATCCAAGAATTCAAATAATTTCCATGGTGAAAGAACATTTCATTGACTAGGCTTAGGAAAATCCTTTCAGTGACCAAAATACCTCACAAATTGCCTATGATTTTTTGCTGTTGTTGAGATGGGGAGGAAAGATCAGCACACAAATTTCTAGACTGAGCTCATTCAGATAAAGGGACAGTTTCTCTATGATATGTTTTATTGGTAAAAATAAAATTCTTATACCACTGCTAATTAATTATTCAAAAGAGAATCCATAATTGGAAAACAATTTGACATAACATTGTTAAATATGCTAAGGATTTTGTACTTGGATTGAGAGGGTAGGTGAGATCATGTGGACTTTTCCTATTCATTGTGCCACTCAGATTCTTGTGTGAGAACCCTGGTTGCTTACTGACTGCTGTTTCAGGATAGGCAACACGTGGGGCTACATTATACCACAGAAGCTTAAGAATGAACCTCAAGTTCCTTTTCTATTATCTCTTGTAGTAGTCCATACTAAGAGCAAAAGTGACAGGTGGATATATTTCTGGGATTGGTAAACTAGGAATATAATTCTGTTGTATGACAAAGGCCTTGAGATATTGTATTAAACCACTGGCCATTGACACTGACCACTGAGGAGTTTGTGAAATAGGATTTTGATCCAAACCTGAGTTATGATTTTTTTTTTAATGTATGCTATAGACTGTGTTCCCCTTAATTCTATGCTGGGGCCTTTGGGAGGTGACTAGATCATGATGGTGGAGCCCTTGTGAATGGGATTAGTGCCCTTATATAAGAGACTCAAGACGGCTCTCTTCTCCTGCCATGTGAGCACGTAGCAATTAGACAGCCATCTCTGAACCAGAAAACAAGACCTCACCACACACCAAATCTGCATGTGCCTTGATCTTAGACTTCCCAAATGCCAGAGCTGTGAGAAATGAATGTTTGGCATTTGAATCATCCAGTCTGTGGCAGTTTTTTGTTTTTAAATAGCAATTTGAAAAGACTAAGACAATGCACAAGGCATTTTTTTAAAGTATTTTAAATGGAGCCCTCAAAGGGCTATTTTCAAACCCTTAGTAAGATGAGATCAGCTTTTATGTCTCCCTGCAACCTCTCGTGACTTGATTTCAAGTCTTTTACATACACTATTGATCATAACTTGAAAAGACAGAAAAGCTAAGAGGAGGACTCTGCTTCTGAAATAGAAGAGGTTGGGGAGGCAAGAGGGTGGGAAGGGAGAAGTGCTGTCCAGATCACGAGAACAGGGCAAGCCTGAGGGAGATTTATTTATTGATCCAGTGCCCATTGTTATGGGGACTTAGTTACTTCTCTGACTGCTTCCTTTCCCCACACCACCCTCATTTTTGGGAGGGTAAAATATTCTATCAGACTACATATACACTGCTGTGGAAGAGTGCACCTGGGTATCAGAGGCTGAGTGGTGTCACTCATTCCAGAAGGCTCAGGTACTGATATGTCAATGAAAGCCTGATCTCTGTAGTAAGAATCAGACCTCAGAATACATCTTTCATCTTAAGAGTTCTTTAGCAAGGAATAGAATCAAAGTTATTCTTAGTGATACTATACATTCAAGTCTAGATTGTATGTTTGACAGAATTAACATATTCATCTTTATACAATTTAGATATGAATTATTGAAACTATACCTGATAGGCAGAAATAGAGTTGGAACACCTAGTGGGACCTACCTGAACTTTCCCCGATAGCAACCCAAGCAGAAGCCATGGAAGTTAACTCTATATAGAAAAAAAAGCTTAATACCTTCTAAAACATGATTTTCAGCACTAAAGAAGGTACTGGGGCTAGGATTTCTTTATCCCAGGGATCCCAGTCCTCTGGGCCAAAATCTGGTACCTCCTGGCAGATCAGCGGCAGCATTAAATTAGAAATAAATTTCACAATAAATGCAATGCGCTTGAATCATCCCCAAACCATCTTCCCAACCCCTGTTCCATTGTAAAATTGTCTTCCACAAAACTGGTCCCTGGTGCCAGAAAGGTTGGGGTGGTTACTTTAAAGAGTTTGAAATCACCTACCTGCTTCTTCTCTTGAGTCCAGAGCCAGCTGGCACCTCCAGACGAGCTGTCTTAAGATCTCTTCACACAGTTAGGTGTTATTCCTTAGTTATTTTCTCAGCAGCAGATTCTTGATTCCTGAGAAGACATTTCCTGTGAGTTTTCCTCTTTAACCAATTCCTGGCTTTGTTAACAAACTCACTGACTTGCTTTTAAGGTCGTGGACTCTCCCTCACTTGAGGCCAACTGCATCGCTCTGGTCAGCACCCTGTTTTCCAACAACTTTTACTCCTTTCACTCGCTTCAGACCCAGGCAAGGCGAGACTGAAGTCTTTACTCCAGCTTCACCTGTGCTGTCACAACATCCAGTGCCTGGGTCCTTCCATGGTGAAGCTGCTTGTCACCTCTCATGTTCCCCCTCTCAAAATTCTTGTTGTCCTTGCCACCCTCTAACAAAGTAGCTTCTTCACCATAGACTTATTATCCTAAGAACTCTTCTCCATTTTTTTAATGTTCTTTCCTATAATTTCCTAACATTTTCCCCAATAACCTTCCCCAACCTTCCTCTAGATGACGGGCTTCCCTGGTGGCTCAGATGGTAAAGACTCTGCCTGCCATGCAGGAGACCCATGTTTGATCCCTGGATCAGGAAGATCCCCTGGAGATGGGAACGGCTACCCACTCCAGCATGGTTGCTTTGAGAATTCCGTGGACAGCAAAGCCTGGTGGGCTACAGTTCAGGGGTTGCAAAGAGTTGGACACAACTGAGTGACTAACACTATCACTAACCTTCCACTAATTCCATGCTAGTTGAATTTTCCTTCTCCTAGCACATAGACACTCCATGTCAAAGCTATCAACATTGTTCTCTGCAACTAGACTCCCAGCTTATTTCTTGCTTTTTCCTTAAAACAAAACAAAGCAAAACAAAACAGTAAAGTCAATCAAACTGTAAGCTCTCTCCTTTGATGTATACCTGTTCATCCCTGGTTTGCAACCTTCTTCCCACAAACAAGTTACCAGGGTTGGAGCCCAGACATCCACAGTTTTTAAAATTCCCTAGGTGATTCTGATTTTCAGCCAAGGTTGAGAACCACTACGTATACCTGTTTTATACAGGGAGTAACTGTGCTCAAGTTCTTTGCATCCAGGCAGCCTTAATTAGCTGCACAGAAAGATCACTAATGTGAGCTGCCTCTGCAGTTAGGTTTTAGATTGATCTTTGCATCAAATAAGAAGTATCTTTCTCCCCCACCAGCTTCTTAAAAGTTATTGACTTCTCTCATCATGGAGTCAAGGTAATTGACTCTACAGCTGAAGAAAACGTTCCCAGTTCTCTGAGGCTGATGATTACCCACTCCATCTTCCTTGTTCATCATTATAATGGTTAAAAATCTTTGCCTTAAATTTAAACTAAATATTCCTCTTTTAATCTAAGCCTGTTTCTTTCATGTTGCTGCCCTGTGGACGTTGAAAAAGGCCAATAAGCTTTCCTTTCATAGAATTGCTCATGGTAGTGAAGATATGAATCAAGCCACACCTTAGCTTTCTGTTTGCTGGTTAAATAATCCCTAATTAGTAAAGTTAAAGAATATGAAAACAGTAAGGAACCTTAGGGATTTTCTAGTCTAATATTTTCAAACTTTAATTTTAAACAGTGGAGTACATTATTAAATGCAATCTTAATCATAACTTGTGAAAACTGATACAAGTAAAACTTCAAGTGAAGTGCTCTGGGAGATTTTCCATGCAGTGGTAACTGAAGCACATAAAGAAACTTTGGTACTTGGCAAAATGGAGTTTGGGGAAAAAAATTTTTTTGTGTGTGGTCCAGCATTTCAGTTGTATAGATAAGAAAGTCAAAGTTTAGAAGCTTTATGAGAATTTTTGATTTTCTAGTAATAATAGACATACTACTTTGGGGTAGTGCTATTAAGATGCTTAGTAATGTAAAAATGCTTAATCTATCCATTGGGAGGTTTGTTTTGGATTTTATTTTTATGGAACTGAGGCTTTACTTTGAGTAGTTGATGATAAACATGGACATAAGTTTATTCCCACTAATCAAAAAGTACCAAATTAGAGGAGTGCCTAATATCAGGGAATAGAAATAAAGCTCAAACGCAAACAGTCTCTCAGCCTCTGTTCCTTAAACAGATCCAAGAGGCCTTCCTTCACTCCTGTAATGTCACCTTGTTGAAACAGTTACATATTCCTGAAGGATTTCATCCTAGTTTTGCGTTTGAATAGTATCTGGAAGACCATTACTTCTTTAGTCAGACACTGCAACTTAGAGCTGAAAAACAAAAATTTAACCATGAAGACACTCTTTCAGCCTCTGGATCTTGACCACTCAGGGAGCAAGTGTATAATAGGATTCTACTGCTAGGAAAATAGAGCCTGGACATGCCAAATCAAGACATAGAGCTTCCAAAGACTTGATTTCTTTCTTTCTCCGCTCTCACTAAATTTTTTTAAGAGAGGAACATTTTAAGTATTTTTTTTTTAATTTCCTGTGTCTCCATTCCTACCTTCCCTTCCTCCAAAATATTGAGTTCATAAAGGATAAACAAGCACAGGAGTAGCAGGGGATTTAGGTAATAGGACAAAGAGACAGCCAGCCTCAGAAAAATTTACTATATGGTCAGGGCCAGGTCAAAACATAGGAACATCCTGGAAAGTGTAATAATTTGGAATTTTATCAAGCAAATATTCCTTGCTATTTTGAACAGCACTTATTGAGATACAAGGGCCTACTATATAGCACAAGGAACTCTGCTCAATGATGTGTGGCAAACTGGATGGGAAGGAAATTTGGGGCAGAACGGATACATGTATATTTATGGTTGGGTCCCTTCACTGTTTCCCTGAAACTGTCACAACATTGTTTGTTAATTTGTTATACCTCAATATAAAATAAAAAAAATTTTTTTTTTTTTTTTAAAGAGGGCAAGTGCTTTGTGAGGAAACAGGGGGAAAGGATGATGCTCCTGGTTGATCTTAGTCTTTCTCCTCTCTATCCTCTATCATCTTGAGCAATTTTGCTTACCCTAACCCTAAGTACTTCCTTGGTAGCTCAGTTGGTAAAGAATCCATGTGCGATGCAGGAGACCCCAGTTCAATCCCTGGTTTGGGTCGATCCCCTGGAGGAGGGCATGACAACCCACTCCAGTATTCTTGTCTGGAGAATTCCCACAGACAGAGGAGACTTGGCAGGCTGCTGTCCATGGGATAGAAAAAGTCAAACATGACTGAGCACTGCACAACCGTAAGTAGGCACAGTCCCTTCAGGGAAGTATCAGCTTGGTGGATTAGTAGACCTGCTAATCTCATCCTTTTGGTGGCAGGTGAGTGGCTATCCACCATCTGTGGTTTCTTGGGCATGCCCTTTGTGTGTATCTGGGGTGAATGAAGTTTTTACCCCAACCCATCTGCCTAAGAAAAATTATTCCTTCTATGGATGAGTAGAGATCTATTATTACTAGTGATATTATTGGTTTCCACTGTGAATTGGCCATATCTTCCCAGTTGAACTCTCTTAATACACTTCTTTTTTGGTATAATGTATATCAAAGGGGTATACTTAGAAAGCTCCTTGAAATCACAGATTTCTAGCTTCTGTCTTTAATATGGAGTTTAAGTTTCCTTGCTCTGCCTGTTCCTCAGCCTCTGGCCACAGACAGAACTTCATAGCCTTCCTCTCATTGGAGGAGTCCCTCTAGCACTGTCCAGATGCCAGGTAATGTCCTAAGTCCTTTGCAGTTTTTATCCAATTTATCTTCTTATAACAGTGCCATTACACGCATAAAATTGTTACTATCATCTTACAACCAAAGAAATGGAAGCTTTGAAAAATTAAGTAGCCCCTCTGAGGAGAAAGAGCAGTGGGTGATGGAAATGTGATTTGAATTAGGAGCCCGTATATCTGTCCAGTTCTCTGTACTGATTCCCTGTGGTATTTCCTATAAAGCCTGCTTATATTCTCTTTAAAGTTTTCTATAAAACTTTTCTGGTAATATTTCCGTATGTTATCCTCTCAATAATATTCCATTCCTTTTTAATGCGGATTCTCCTGAAAGAGTGTCTCACGCATCTGTAATGCACTGTACACCTTCAGGAGTACTCTCACTATGCTTTGGAGAGAAAGAAGTTGAGGCCTTGGAACTTCTATTCTTGCACCTCATCATTTTCCCATTTGCTGTGCTTGTATACATATTTTAGGCCCAACCAACCAATTTTCCATTTGCAGCTATTGGATTACAGGTATTTCAAAATAATTTTTCCCGATTAATATTGTCTAAGTCTTTCAGAATCTGAGTGTCTCTTAATTAAAGAATACTTGGAAGTTTGATGGACATATTTTTTAAATATTTGAGAAGAATAATGATTCACCTTGATCCTGTAGACCACCTTGTGATGCTTCTCCTCTTCAGTCTTAGGTTTCAGTACCCCAGAGACAGACCAACTATTTTACCAGCTGAGAGTACTGGAATGAGGACTATATATTAATATTTCAAACCCTCCTATGATGCTATCTCATGAGGCTAAAATTTAACAGAAAACATCTATAACTTTTCCATTTTCAATGTGATCTGCAAATCTCTCAAAAAAGCAAACCCAATTGTTAGTGGCATGATTTAATTATCACACAGCCAAATGATCACAATCTGTGATCTTTCAGTCTCCTAGGGGATTGGGCATTGTGTGATGAATTGTATTAGTCTCTTTCCAAGTTTTAACATTAAATTAACCCGTCCTTAACTTCCTGGGTTAACTTCCATATAAATCCTTATATCAATTCAATATATTTCTAAGGTCCTGTAGATTTACTTGCTAGTTCTCCTAGTACCTAAGGGCACAAGGTGTCAGATTCTGTTGACTTACAGACATTATGTTTGGGAAGTTTTTTTACCAGATATGTATATATTTTTTCATTTTGTATGACATTTTTTCTTCCATCAAAATTTAGGCATATTAACAAACAATATCAAAAGGAACAAGGGTTAGGAAAGAAGAAATAAAGCTGATGTTGATTTTGCAGATTGTGCTAAATGCCTTTCATTTTCCCCTTTGGTTCTTCATTCCACCTACTTCATTCTAGTCTATGCCAGGTCATTGACCTGAATGAATTGCATTCAAGCCCTCTTATCACCCCATGGGCAGAGAATACCATTCTCTTACTTATGAGGAGGCAGTTGGTCTGACACCTGCTTGTGAACTGGGTCCAGATGTAGAGCTGCCTGCAGATGCTGCCATGAAAACCCCTGAATCCCTTTATTTTCTGGCCTTTACTTGAATTCAGCCAATAGGATACATCAATAGAATATTGGAAGATAAGAGGAAATAAAGGCTGGGGTATATGTTTCCCTAGTTTCGTCTCTTTGTCCCTCTAATAAACACCATGAATCTCACCAGGTTGCCCTTCCATACATTTATTCCTTGAGGTTCAGGTAACCACTGCCCTACTTTGCCCCTTCAGGCAAGGTGATGGTAATCACTCCATAGATTATTAGCTGTGGTTTTTGCATCATGAAATTTTGCTTTCCCTAAATAAATTCTTTCCACTTTGTAAATAGTTGCTATATTGTTCAATTCTCCTAAGTAACCCAGTTTTAGGGTGCCATCAACTTCCTACTGTGACCTTGATTAATGTGCAAATGCATGATTATATACTCAGAAAATACACCAATGAATGTAGCAAGGTTGTTGTCATGTTTGGTATGCAAAAATAAGTTTTTTCATTTCTATAGCACAGTCAGAAATATAAAATGACAATCTTTGAAAGGTACAATTTGCAAAAAAAACCAAAACAACAAAAACCACATCAGCTCATTTAATGCAGTTCAGAATAAATCAAATAAATTTTTTTGAAGATTTCAAGGAGAAATGGCAAATCCTTATTGAAATATATATATATATATATATACAAAATATATATATATAATATATACATAATATATATTATGTTCATGGATTGATAGGATACAATGGGAGGATTTTAAAACATCTGCACAAATATTTTATACTTTTCCCTTTAAAAGACAGAAATTAATTCTAATCCTCCAGTGTAGATTGGATTTAGTGACTTGCTTTTAAGAAACAGAATATAGTAGAAGTGATTGTGTGTGACTAAGTCAGAAAAGTCAGCACAGCTTCCTGTTTACTCTCTTTCTCTTGATCACCCTGAGGGAACTAGCTGTCATGTCATGAAGGCACTGAGGCTACCCCACATAATGAGAAACTGAGGCCTCTAGCCAACATCTAGGTGAGGAAGCCATCTTGGAAGCATATCCTTCAGCCTCAGTCAAGTCTTCAGATGACTTACAGTAGAAACTCATGAGAGACCCTGAGGCAGAACTGCTCAGCAAAGCTGCTTCCCAATAAATTTTGGACTCACAAAAATTATGAGAAATAATATACAACTGTAACTGTTGTTTTAAGCTACTACACTTTGGGTAATTTGTTACACAACAATATATTGCTAACTAATACATCTAGTATCATAAGGTATCAATTACTCACAAATTGATCACTAGAATATCTAATAAAAACTCCAATATGTATTGTGTTTAAACTCACAAACATATTATAAAATCTATATCTAGACACAAATATTCACTTCTTTTCCTGAATAAGAGAAGAGAAATGAGATGACTGGCCCTAACAGATAGGAATGTTGATATTGGTGCAGGGATAAATACATCAATGAAATAGAAAAGTCAACCCCGAAAAATAATTATAAGCAGACAGTTGATCTGTAACTGAAGTAGTACTACTCATCAGAGGGGAGAGAATGAGTTTTCAATAAATAACATGGAGGACAGATATAATCTGTACAGAAACCAGCAAAACAAAAATGGATCCACTCTTGGTTTGAATTTCTGCAAGAGCAGACCCTGAGACAAGGATTTGGGTGCAAGCAGTTTATTTGAGAGATGAATCTTGGGGAAGCAGAGTCAGAGATTGAGAAAGTAAAGAAGGAAATAGATTAAGGCAAATAAAGAGTATGTTCATAAACTGATTGCCTCTTTGGACAAGGAGGACTCAGTCCTGCTGGGAAATTCCTGAGACACTCTGTGGAACACTTTAACATTTAAAGGATAAAGAAGCTGCATATGTATTGACAACCTCCTATCTCTCATTGGTTGACGCTTGATCCTAAGGCCAGGTAATGGTTGTTGATTGCTATTAACAAACCACCCTAAGAATAGGTGCATTGAAAAACAAACAAACAAAAAACCAAAATGTTTTATCATGTTCATGGATTCTATGGGCAGGAACTTGAATGGGACAAATTTAGAGATGGCTTGTTTCTGCTCCACAATTCCTGGAGACTTTAATACTAAGAAGACTCAAATGATTGAGAGTGACTCAAATAGAAGGGACCAGAAACATCTGGAGGATTCTTCCATCATATCTAGCACTTGATCTGGAATGAATCAAATGCTAGCAATTAGAGCACCTTCTGGTGGTCTCTTTATATTGCCTCCTCATATACTAAAGGATTAGCTTTCTTATATTTCTTATATCAGGCCCCCAAAATGAGAAGAAAAAAAAAAAAGGTAGAATCTGCATGTTAAATTCTTACCTAGCCTCAGAAAGCTTGCAGGATCACTTCTACTTCAGTCAAGTCACCAAAGCCAGCCCAGATGCAAGGGAGGAGGAAGAGACCCTACCTCTTGGTGTGAGGAGTGTCAAAGAATATGGGGCCATCTTTAGAGCTACAACAGGTATTATCTCTCGGGAATTTGTGTTTTGCCTGTGTCTACCAGCTAAATATGGTCCCACAGTGAGAAAAAAGATCTCAGGCATACAGATGCCGGTGTCTGAGGTAGGCCATTGCTGGTATGTATAGAAATTGCCCAACAAGTTTGCAAGTGTCCTCTGGGGTAGGAACAATTGTATGAGGAGGGCTCCAACATTACTTTTCATTGTGTGTTTCATTCAGAGCTCCTTAGGCCCCAATTTAAGTTCCCCATATCCTATCTCTGGTTCTTAAAGGTATCAGCCTTTCACCACCTCAAAACAAAAATCCTAAAACAGTTCAGTGAGATAGAGTAGTCACTCTTGTTCAGTCAGTCCCACGGATGAAATTAATATTCATATATCCCCTTTCCTCACCCTTATCCAGACTTTCTACTATTGTAGATTTCTTGTCCAGTGAAGTGAAACAGATCTTTAGCCCCTCAAGGCCTGAACCTCTGCTTACCTCATCCTTATTATGCCCATTTACTATTATCACCAAACATGCAAGGTACAAGGGATATACCAGAGGACCTAAGTATTCCAGACATAATTCTGTCCCAATATAAAGCAGCAATCTCAGCTCCTCATTTATATTCACTGGCTGTATTTTTTTTAGCCAGTATAGGAACTTTTTTCTTTATTTTTGCCTGTTGGTCCACTGGAGCTCACATTGATCAGATTCAATTAAATACTTACTATAACCCTCGTTATCCTTCACTGAAGCGCCAATAATTTGGCCACCTGATGCAAAGAGCTGACTCATTAGAAAAGACTCTGATGCTGCAAAAGATTGAAGGCAGGAGAAGGGGACGATAGAGGATGAGATGGTTGGGCAGCATCACTGACTCAGTGGGCATGAGTTTGAGCAAGCTCCGCGAGATGGTGAAGGGCAGGGAAGCCTGGTGTGCTGCAGTCCATGGGATGCAAAGGGTCGACATGACTGACTGACTGAACAACAATCACCCTAGTAGTACCCGTGGGAACCAGGACCTCTAATCTAGCAGAGCCTAAAGTTATGAGTATGCAAATGACAAATTTGACAACTGGATCACATAGGTTTATGGTAAGGAAGATTAATCCTATTTATAGCCTATGGTTTCTGGTTATATTTGATACTCAGAAAATAAAAAGGCAATTGGTTTATCATAGCTATCACAGTTTAAAGGATAACCCTCTAAACTTGCAGAGTGTTATCCCCAGGCTAGTACTTTAACTTAGTATTAAAAGAGCCACTGTAAAATTTTGTCAGGCCTGCAGCTTCCTGGTGATATGGTACACACCCATCTTTCATAATGTACTTATTGTTCCATCTCCTTTGATATAAAAATGGGTCCTTTTCTGAAACTATCTTGTGTAAGATTCCTTGTTAATAAATTAGAACTATGTTAGCCCTCAGATAGTTGTTACTGACAGAAATGCTGTGACCTGGGAATACAAACTCAACCAGAACACATACATATTCCAATTATAATAGATTACTGCAGTCCCCAGAGTTGAAAGGTTCAGATGTAATCAACCTTCCAATCATGTGGATAACTTGTTCTCCTTAAAAGATGGCATTTTGAGAGTTCTGCATACATTTTACTGCTTACAATTTGGATATTCAACAGTGATGATATCTGTGTTAGCCTTGATGAGAGGGAGTCCATGTACAACCTTTATCCTTACCACCTTAACTATTTCATTCATCATCCCATTGTACTAGCACTGGGCTAGGTAGCCAAAGACAGAGGTTGACTGACCTTTACTTTGGTGGGTCACTCTTTTTACCTGGTTTTTCAGTGCCTCCTCTGCATTATCTGGCAGCAATTAACCAAAGAAATCCTCACACTCCTTGCTTATTTCTTTTGGTCCTTTCACATCCTTCTTCCCTGGAATTCCTTGTCTCTGATCTTCTAATCTTTTTCTTCTAGACCCTGACCATTTTTATTTTCCACCCAAAAGTCCGTGTAGTTTCTCTACCCAAGAATTTTCTGTCTTGGTTCTATCCAAGAATCCTTAGCTCTTACAACTTACCCCCTTCACAT
The DNA here is from genome assembly GCF_033118175.1 of Dama dama. Taxonomy (NCBI): domain Eukaryota; kingdom Metazoa; phylum Chordata; class Mammalia; order Artiodactyla; family Cervidae; genus Dama; species Dama dama. The sequence goes on from NC_083692.1 coordinate 38,668,336, forward strand.
AAAATGAAAAATAAGTCCAGTACTTGAGTTTCTGCCCATAAGCATTTCCCTTCACAACTGTTTTACAGAAACAGTTTAGAATGAAACTGCAGTATGGCAGTTGTCAAGTTTAAACTAGGACTGATATATAGTGCCCAACCATCTGTAATTTGTCTAGTTTTTTCTTTGTATGTCAGCTGGCCATAAGGAAACTCCAATGAGACCATAAGTGTGAGCTGATGGAAGATACCTGTGCAACAGTGGGGTTTGGGTTACATCTTTGTGTAACTAAGTTGTTCCCTTGGGACTCCAAATGTCCTGTTGTTATCATACAGTAAAGATTGCTTTTGCTCTAAATCAATCTTAAGGCAGTGGACTTGACAACACTCAGCTTATAATAAATAACTCTGGTGGATGGACCCTCAATGCTTGCTTGGGGCTCCACTCAAGACTGGTAGCCTTGTACTTCATTTGATAGGGTTCGGAAGATCATTTCCATGGGTGGTATATACTCAAGAGTTCTACAAAATGTATGCTTCTTTTTTAGCATACACGTTGCAATAAGTTGTCCTTTTTTATTGAAGAGGATGTTCTGTATGCTCCAGATCTTTGTACCTTGTGTTAACTAAGGTCCAACTAGAAGCAAACCCTGAGACTGGATTAGGTGTGCAAGAGGTTTATGGGAGGGAGGGTACTAGTGGAAGGTTAAGGGGAATAAGCTGGAGCAGGCAGTGCAGGGCTTCTGAACATGATGCAAGTCTGACATCTGTGATAAGAGAAGGGAAATTAAGGAGGACTGGGAAGGAAAACAGACTGAACACAGTTCTAAGAAAATTGTGGTCAGGCTTATATCAGTCATGGGCTTCCCTCACAGCTCAGTTGGTGAAGAATCTGCCTGCAGTGCAGGAGACCCAGGTTCGATTCCTGGGTTAGGAAGATCCCCTGGAGAAGGAAATGGCAACCTACTCCAGTATTCTTGCCTGGAGAATCCCATGGACAGAGGAGTCCATAGGGTGGCAAGAGTTGGGCATGACTTAGTGACTAAACCAGTCAATACTTATATAAGTAATGGGTCAAAATTACCCATTAGTGCAGTCAGCCCACATACCACAGAAATGGGTCAGCATTTATACATCCACAGTGTTCAGTTACTGACTAGGGGAAACAAGATACTGAACAATAGCAGTGGTGGTTCCCAGTGGTGGCAAGCTGAAATTCTCAGGCAGTTATGCTCACTGCAGCCAGTTCTCTTAAAGGAGATCTAAGGGCCTCCCTGGTGGTCCACAGCTCAAGACTTTGCTTTCTAGTGCAGGGAGTTTGATCCCTGGTTGCGGAGCCAAGATCCCATATGCTCATAGCCAAACAAAAACAAAACAAAAGAAGCAATACGGTAACAAACTCAATAAAGACAAAAAGTTTTCCACATTAAAAAAAAAAAAAAAAAAAGGGTGGGGGGAGATCTGAATGGTACATTTATGACTGCCACAAGATCTCTAAAATCTTCAACAACCTCCCTGACTCTTGAGAATTACCTCCTATCTTCTTACATACACACGTCTTACCAGGCCACCTAGAACACATGCCACTTTCATGATCAGTAGGTCTAATTTTAACATGTCAATATAGTGGACTAGTGTAATGGCCTACAGGATACTGAGATGACCTAGGTGCTGTACTGTATTATGGCAGATAGGAGGAGGGCTAGCAGAACCATATAGCAAGACGGTGAAAATGTTTGGCCATCTATCCCAGGTGAGTGCACTGTTTTTTGATTCTTCTTTCTGATGAGTATTGAAATGAACACATTAAAGAAATCAATAGCTACTACAAATCAGAGGCTGTGTTCATCTGCTCTAGCAAAGATATGATCTTTAGCACAGCATCTATGATTGGGGCTACCATTTGTTAAGTTTACTGCAGCCTATCACCATCTGCCATATCCATCTGGTTTTTTGCAGGGCCATACTAGTGAATTAAACAGAAATAGGTTGGAAACAATTGTCCCTTATCCTTTAAATCTTCAATTCTCTGAAGTTCCAGCTGGGTTATGATATCACTTACAATTTAGTATCTTGGCTAGGGGAATACAGTTTCAATTGCTTCAATTTTGCCTTTTCTATTATAAAGGCTCTTACTCCACAGGTTGGAAAATGAAGATGAGAATTTTTTTAGCTGCTAAGTTTGTTTATTCCATTTAAGTACTAGTGAAATGAACACAGAATAGACTGCAGACCTCATGGACCCTCTGTGAGATACTTATATGTATTGGGTCTATAGGACTCATGATCTCCATTCTGTAACACCCTAATGGGGGCAAAGTTGGCATTTTTGCACCTTTGGTATTCCTGTCATCTCAGATCCTATATTCAATAGCCCACAAAAGCTCTGAGTATTCCTCTTTCTCCAGTACATAAGCTACCTGAATTAATGTAGACCTTTAGGAGGAAGTACTGGGGGGATACTTGCAGTAGGACTGTAGGGTCTTTGCTGACCTGTACTTCAATAGATGGACTCTGAGAAACAGCTCAAATCAGAAAACTGGGCAAGGGTTTGTGATTTTACATCGAAGCACTGACAGCAGTCTTCTGCTTTCTATCTTAAAAATCTTTTTAAAAATTCCATAATAAAGAATTTGATCATCTTCTTATATATTTCCCTCATACAGATACTATGGTCTCCTAGCTACAATGAGGAATTCAGTGAATCAAGGCCATCAACGGGTTGCCATTCCATTCATGTTGACCATTTGATAATTATCACCACTGTTCCTCTGATTAGTATGTGTCACCATTTGGACTCTGCTTTGTGGAATTCTGTCATCTCTATTGACACTAAAGAGTCCAGTTCAATAATGATGTCTTCTGTCCTCCACTATGGTATACAGAGAGCTTGTTAGTATTTTTATTATTGAAATATAGTTGAATTACAATTTTTTATTAGTTCTAGATGTACAGCATAGTGATTCAGTATTTTTGTAGATTGTACTCTATTATAAGGTATTGGCTATAATCTCCTGTGCCATATAATACACCCCTATTGCTAACTTGTTTTATGCATATCTGTTTATATTAATATCTGTCAGTTCCATATCCCTAATTTGTTCCTCTCCCCTTTGGTAATCACAAACTTGTTCTCTATATCTGTGAATCTGTTTCTGTTTTACATATATATATATATTCATTTGTATTATTTTTTATATACCACATATTAATTGACATCATATACTATTTGTCTTTGACAACTCGTTAAGCATACTATTCTCTATTATGGTCTATTAACATTGTTCCATATGGCAAAATTATTGTGGCTGAGTAATATTTCATTGTGTATCTATACTACACTTTATTAATCCAATTATCTGTTGATGAGCACTTGGGTTATTTCTATCACTTGGCTACTGTAAATAGTGTTGCTATTAACATTGGTGTGCTTGTATCTTTTTAAATTAATGTTTTAAATTTTTCAAGATATACCTTGGGAGTGGAATTGCTAAATCATATGGTAGTTTTATTTTTACTTTTTTGAGGACGCTTCATACTATTTTCCATAGTGGCTGCACCAGTTTACATTCCCACGGACAGTGTATTGTTTCCTACAGTTTTATGGCTTCAGGTCTTTAATATATTTTGAGTTTATTCCTGCATATGGTGTGAGGAAATGTTCTAATCTAACAGTTTTACATGTGGCTGCCCAGTTTTTCCAACACTATTTGTTGAAAAAACTGTCTTTTCTCCATTGTATATTCTTGCCTACTTTATCATGGATCATGGATCATAGGTACATGCGTTTATTTACGGACTCTCTATTCTGTTCCATTTATCTATATGTCTGTTCTTCTGCCAGTATTATACTGTTTTGCTTACTGTGTCTTTCAATATAGTTTGAAATCAGGGAGGGTGATACCTGCAAGTTTGGTCTTTTACTCAAGATTTGTATGGCTATGTGGGGTCTTTTCTGTTTCATATGAATTTTGGGATTATTTGTCCTAGTTCTGTGAAAAATGTTGTTAAGGATTTTGATAGGGATTACATTAAATCTGTAGATTGTTTTGGATAGTATGAACATTTTAATAATATTAATTCTTCTAATCCAAGCCACTAGATATCTTTCCATTGCTTTGCCCTGAAGTAACTATCCTATAGGCAGCACATTAAAGGGCCTTATTTTCTCCAATCAACCATGCTATGTGTTTGACTGGACATTTAGTCCATTGACATTTAAAGTAATCAGTGAAAGATACATTGTTCAGTTGCTAAACTGTGTCTGACACTTTGTGACCCCATGACCTGCAGCACGCCAGGCTTCCCTGTCCTTCACAATCTCCTGGAGTTTGCTCAAACTCATGTCCATCGAGTCGGTGATAACATCTAACCATCTCATCCTATGTCGTCCCCTTCTCCTCCTGCCTTCAATCTTTCTCAACACCAGGGTCTTTTCCAGTGAGTCGACTCTTTGCATCAGGTGGCCAAAGTATTGGAGCTTTAGCATCAGTGCTTCCAATGAATATTCAGGGTTGATTTCCTTTAGGATTGACAGGTTTGATCGCCTTGCTGTCCAAGGGACTCTTCAAGAATCTTCTCCAGCACCACAGTTCAAAAGCATCAATTCTTTGGCATTCAGCTTTCTTTAGAGTCCAACTCTCACATCCATCCATGACTACTGGAAAAGCCATAGCTTTGACTAGACAGAACTTTGTCAGCAAAGTGATGCCTCTGCCTTTTAATATTCTGTCCAGGTTTGTCATAGCTTTTCTTCCAAGGAGCAAAAATCCTTTAATTTCATGGCTGCAGTCACCATCCACAGTGATTTTGGAGCCCCCAAAATAAAATCTATCAGTGTTTCCTCTTTTTCCCCATCTATTTGCCATGAAGAGATGGGACTAGATGCCATGATCTTCATTTTTTGAATGTTGAGTTTTAAGCCAGTTTTTTTGACTCTCCTCTTTCACTTTCACCAAAAGGTTCTTGAGTTCCTTTTCACTTTCTGCCACAAGGGTGGTATCATCTGCATATCTGAGGTTATTGATATTTATCCTGACAGTCTTGATTCCTGCTTGGAGTCATCCAGCCTGGCATTTTGCATGATATACTCTGCACATAAGTTAAATAAGCAGGGTGACAATATACCGCCTTGCCCTACTCCTTTCCCAGTGTTTAACCAGTCTGTTGTTGCATGACAGGTTCTAACTGTTGCTTCTTGTTCTGCATACAGGTTTCTCAGGGGGCAGGTGAGGTGGGTTGGTATTTTCATCTCTTTCAAAGTTTTCCACAGTGTGTTGTGATCTACACAAATGCTTTAGCATAGTCAATGATGCAGAAGTGTTTTGTTTTTTTTAAATTCCCTTGCTTTTTCTATGATCCAGTGGATGTTGGCAATTTGATCTCTGGTTCCTCTGTCTTTTCTAAATCCAGCTTGAACATCTGAAATTTCTTTGTTCATGTACTGCTGAAGCCTAGCTTGAAGGATTTTGAGCATAATCTTGCTAGCATGTGAAATGAGTGTAATAGTACTGCAATTTGAGAATTCTTTGACATTGCCCTTCTTTGGGATTAGAATGAAAACTGACCTTTTCCAGTCCTGTGGCCAGTGCTGAGTTTTTCAATTTTGCTGGAATGTTGCATGTGGCACTTTAATAGCATCGTCTTTTAGGATTTGAAATAGCTCAGCTGGAATTCCATCACCTCCACAAGCTTTGTTCCTAATAATGCTTTCTAAGGTCTACTTGACTTCACACTCCAGGATGTCTGGTTCTAGGTGAGTGATTACACCATCATGGTTATCTGAGTCATTAAGACCTTTTTCATACAGTTCTTCTGTGTATTCTTGCTACCTCTTCTTAATCTCTTCTGCTTCTGTTAGATCCTGCTGTTTCTGTCCTTTTTTTTTTTTTTTTTTTTAAATTTTTTTATTAGTTGGAGGCTAATTACTTCACAACATTTCAGTGGGTTTTGTCATACATTGATATGAATCAGCCATAGATTTACACGTATTCCCCATCCCGATCCCCCCTCCCACCTCCTTGTGCCCTTCTTTGCATGAAATATTCCCTTGATATCTCCAATTTTCTTAAAGGAATTTCTAGCCTTTCACATTCCATTTTTTCCTCTATTTCTTGGCATTGTTCACTTGAGAAAGCTTTTTTATCTCTCCTTGCTGTTCTTTAGTATTCTGCATTCTGATGGGTATATCTTTCCCTTCCTCCTTTGACTTTCAATTCTCTTCTTTTCTTAGCTATTTGTAAGGCCTCCTCAGACAACCACTCTGTCTTCTTGGATTTCTTTTTCTTGAGGTTGATTTTGGTCACCACCTCCTGTACAACATCATGAATCTCCATCCTTAGTTCTTCAGTCACTCTATCAGAGCTAATGCCTTGAATCTATTCATCACTGTATAATCATAATGGATTTGATTTAGGTCATACCTGAATGGCCTATTGGTTTTCCCTACTTTCTTCAATTTAAGCCTGAATTTTGCAATAAAGAGCTGATGATCTGAGCCATAGTCAGCTCCAGGTCTTGTTTTTGCTGATTGTATAGAACTAGAGCTTCTCCTTCTTTGGCTGCAAAGAATATAATAAATCTGATTTTGGTATTGACCAACTGGTAATATCTGTGTGTAGAGTCATCACTTGTGTTGTTAGAATTACTTATTGCCATTTTATTACTTCTTTTCCAGTTGTTTCTCTAGTTTTTTCTGTTTATTCTTTTTGTTTTTCATTTTGGTTTGATGATTTTCTTCTGTAGTTTTCTTGGGTCCTTTGCTCTTTGACTTTTAAGTATCTATTGTAGATTTTTGATTTGTGGTTACCATAGGATTCATATATGTTGACCAACTGCTACATATACTTGATTTAAACTAACAGTAACTTAAGTTCAAACACATATTAAAAGATACATTTTTTACTCCCTTCCCCTACATTTTGCTTTTGATTTCTTATTTTACTTCTTCATGTTTATTCCTTAACTGTTTATTGTAGTTACAGTTGCTTTTGCATTTTTTTGTCTTTCTTATTCAAGTGATCTTCAATCTTTAACATATATCTGCCTTTCCTGATGGAGTTTTCCCTACCCTATAGTTTCTTACATTTTAATATTTGGAAAAGACCCTTCAACATTTCTTTTAGGATAGGTTTAGTATTGATGAACCCTTTTAGTTTTTGTTTACCTAGGAAGTTCTTTATCTCTCCTAATCTAATGACAATCTTGCCGGGTAGAGGATCCCACGGTGCAGGTTTTCCCTTTCCGTGTGTTCTCTCGCTCCCTTCTGGCCTGCAAAGTTTATGCAGACAAATCAGCTAACACCTTGTGGGTATTCCCTTTTATTTGACTCTTTGTTTTTCTTTTGCTGGCTTTAGAATTCTCTGTCTTTAACTTTCACCATTTTCATTGCTATGTGTCTTAGTGTGCATCTATTCGGGTTTTTCTTGTTTGGAACCCTCTGTGCTTCCTGTAACTGGGTATCTGTTTACTTCTTTAGGTTTGGGGAGTTTTCAGACATAATTTATTCAAATACATTTTCACTCCCCTTCTCTCTCTTCTCTGTCCAGAACCTCTATAATGCACATGTTGGTACAGTTAATGTTCTCCCAGATGTCCCATATATTACTTTAAAAAATTTCTTTCTGTCTGCTGTTCTGATAGGTGATTTTCCTAATTTTCATCTTCCAGATTACCTACTTCAGTGTCTTAGTCTGCTAGTCTGCTATTTATTCCTTATAGTGTTTTCTAATTCAGACATTGGGTCTTTTTCATATTTTCTAGTTCCTTGCTAAAATGATCTGTGTTTATATTAATCCCCTTTTCTAATTCAGTTAGCATTTTTATTACCAATGTTTTAAATTGTTTATCTGGTAAATTGTTTCATTATTTATTTTTTTCAAGGGTTGTCTCTTGTTCTTTCAATTGATGTTAGTTCTTCTGCTTTTATTTTTTCATTTTAATTAACTTTCCCTGCTCCTATGGGCTTAGGTGAAACACTCACCCATTACGGTCTTGAAGGTGTGTTCTTATGTGGGAATGTCCCATGCAGACTGTGTGCCATCAATGCCTTTGGGGGGAGGCGTGGATTTGATGTTGATGCCAGTCACTTTCCTTATTGTGTGCTGGCAGCTGTCACCTTGATTGTGGATGAGGGGTGGAGATGGAGAAGCGAAAACCTGGGCATGGTGTGAGGTGGGAGTTCCTCTCTGCTTAGTGGCCATCACCACTCTGTCAGGGGTAGGGTCTGCTCCTAAGATGCTGGAGCACAAGCCCAGAGGGTCAGGCTTTAGCTGTTGCTTTTCCTTTAAGCAGTCTTTCCCCACCCCCCACCCCCACCCTACATCAGGACATTTGCCTCACAGTAGGGGAGTGCTGAAGACTTTTTTTTTTTTTTTTTTTTAAAGTAGTGAGCATAGTGGCATTGTTTTACATCTTCTTGACATGTGACTAAATAGCATCCAAAACTTCATGCTTTTGGATTCAATCTGTAGTAACATGTTTTGGTAGGAATGTATACAGAAAACCCAGCTTCAAAAAAATATGTATTTGGAAAAGGGAGGGAGATTATAATAGCCCGTTTGGATATTTGTGAATACTTTTTAGTACTACACTAAAACTTGACAAGCAGTGGTTTCTTAAAACATAGTTGTGATATGGAATTTGAAATAATTTCCATGAACTTTGCATCCTATTACATTAAAATCCATTAGCTCTTTGCACAGCAAAGGAAACTATAAGCAAGGTGAAAAGACAACCCTCAGAATGGAAGAAAATAATAGCAAATGGAACAACTGACAAAGATTAATTTCCAAAATATACAAGCAGCTCATACAACTCATGGAGAAGGAAATAGCAACCCACTCCAGTACTCTTACCTGGAAAATCCCATGGGCAGAGGAGCCTGGTAGGCTATAGTCCATGGGGTCGCAAAGAGTCGGACACGACTGAGCAAGTTTACTACTTCACTTCATACAACTCAGTACCAGAGAAAAAAAAACCCAGTCAAAAAGTGCAAAAAAGACCTAAACAGAGATTTCTCCAAAGAAGATATACAGATAGCTAACAAACACATGAAAAGATGCTCAATATAGCTCATTATTAGTCAGTCAGTCAGTCAGTTCAGTCGTTCAGTCGTGTCCGACTCTTTGCGACCCCATGAATCGCAGCATGCCAGGCCTCCCTGTCCATCACCGACTCCCGGAGTTTACTCAAACTCATGCCCATCGAGTCGGTGATGCCACCGAGCCATCTCATCCTCTGTCGTCCCCTTCTCCTCCTGCCCCCAACCCCTCCCAGCATCAGGGTCTTTTCCAATGAGTGAACTCTTCGCATGAGGTGGCCAAAGTATTGGAGTTTCAGCTTCAGCGTCAGTCCTTCCAATGAACACCCAGGACTGATCTCATTTAGGATGGACTGGTTGGATCTCCTTGCAGTCCAAAGGACTCTCAAGAGTATTCTCCAACACCACAGTTCAAAAGCATCAATTTTTCGGTGCTCAGCTTTCTTCACAGTCCAACTCTCACATCCATACATGACCACTGGAAAAACCATAGCCATGACTAGATGGACCTTTGTCGGCAAAGTAATGTCTTTGCTTTTTAATGAGAAATGTAAATCAAAACTACAATGAAATATCACCTCACACCAATCAGAATGGCCATCATCAAAAAGTCTACAAACAATAAAAGCTGGAGAGCGTGTGGAAAAAAGGGAACCCTCCTGCATTGTTGGTGGTAATGTAAATTGCTACAGCCACTATGGAAGACGGTCTTGAGATTCCTTAAAAAACTAGGACTAAAACCACCATATGACCCAGCAATCCCACTCCTAGGCATACACCCTGAGGAAACCAAAATTTAAAAATACACATGTACTCCAATGTTCACCGCAACACTATTTACAATAGCTAGAACATGGAAGCAATCTAGATGTCCATCAACAGATGAATGGATAAAGAATTTGTGGTACATATGTGAAAGTGAAAGTTGCTCAGTTGTGTCTGACTCTTTGCAACCCCATGGACTGTGCAGTCATACACAATGGACTATTACTCAGCCATAAAAAGGAATGCATTTGAGTCAGTTCTAATGAGGTGGATGAACATAGAGCCTATTATACAGAGTGAAGTAAGTCAGAAAGAGAAAGATAAATATTGTATACTAACACATATATATATATATGGAATCTTGAAAGATGGTACTGAAGAATTTATTTGCAGGGCAGCAATGGAGAAACAGACAGAGAACAGACTTATGGACACAGGGAGAGGAGAGGAGAGGGTGAGATGTTTGGAGAGAGTAACATGGAAACTTACATTACCATATGTAAAATAGATAGCCAATGGGAATTTGCTATATGTCTCAGAGAACTCAAACAGGGGCTCTGTATCAACCTAGAGGGGTGGGATGGGGAGGGAGGTAGGAGGGAGGTCCAAGAGGGAGGGGACACATGTATCTATACCTATGGCTGATTCATCTTGAGGTTTGACAGAAAACAGCAAAATTCTGTAAAGCAATTATCCTTCAATTAAAAAATAAATAAATTAAATAAAGAAAAATAAATAAAATCCATTAGCTCACTGTGAACTTTTAAATAAATCTTTGTCATGCATGATCTTGAAACATCATACATTGATACATTTACAAAATATTAGCTCACTGACTTTAGCAGATCTTCTAAATGTTTATTCATATAATTATACAATATTAATAAAATCATGTTCTTTTTTTAAAATCACATTTTTTAATGAAATCGCTGATCTCAGAAAATCTTGAGGTTGAGAAGTGTTCAAGCTCAGTATATAATATATACATTTCCCATGATTCTAACTTTTACTTTAAACTTAAATTGTCATCACTGCCATATGACCCAGCAATCCCACTTCTGGGCATACACACTGAGGAAACCAGATCTGAAAGAGACACGTGCACCCCAATGTTCATTGCAGCACTGTTTATAATAGCCAGGACATGGAAGCAACCTAGATGCCCATCAGCAGATGAATGGATAAGGAAGCTGTGGTACATATACACCATGGAATATTACTCAGCCATTAAAAAGAATTCATTTGAACCAGTCCTAATGAGATGGATGAAGCTGGAGCCCATTATACAGAGTGAAGTAAGCCAGAAAGATAAAGAACATTACAGCATACTAACACATATATATGGAATTTAGAAAGGTGATAACGATAACCCTATATGCAAAACAGAAAAAGAGGCACAGAAATACAGAACAGACTTTTGAACTCTGTGGGAGAAGGTGAGGGTGGGATATTTCAAAATAACAGCATGTATACTATCTATGGTGAAACAGATCACCAGCCCAGGTGGGATGCATGAGACAAGTGCTCCGGCCTGGTGCACTGGGAAGACCCAGAGGAATCGGGTGGAGAGGGAGGTGGGAGGGGGGATCGGGATGGGGAATACGTGTCAATCTATGGCTGATTCATATCAATGTATGACAAAACCCACTGGAAAAAAAAAATAATAATAATAAAAAAATAAATAAAAAATAAATAAAACTTGTCATCACTGGCAACAAATACTTTATTTTCTTTGAAATGGCAGGGTTACATTGTTAATTTGAGAAAATGACTGCCAAAAAACCAAGTTTGAATAACCATCTTTTGCCTGTCAGTTGTTATTTCAAGGAAAAACCCTGTTGCCTTAAAGAGACTTGTTCAGCTTTCAAGTAAAATAATTGCAGAAGTGCTTTTCCTTGATATAATGATCATACTTTGGTATGCAGCAAAAGCTTTATTCATACTTACTGTTTTGTCACATAGAGTATTAAAAATACATTTACTCCAGTATCAAGATTTTTAAGATTAATAATAATTTTGACTGCTTCATCAAGAGCTTCTGCTAGAAAACTGACTTTTAAAATTGGCAGTGGAGAATTCTAGTACAGTTTGGTGTAAATGCCTTGATTTTTGCTAAAATACCTGAATTTGATACACTATTGCTTTGGCACTAACAGTGGAAATGTCAACAAAAAGAATATTCAAAATTAGTCTTAGAGTTATTATGAAAATAATTTAACCTTGTAAACTCTCTGAAAGGGTCTCTAGGATCCCTACAGAGTTATAGACTACCCTTTGAGCACTGCTACTGTGAAAGCATCATTTCTAAGCTGCAAGGTATCATTCCAGCAGTGTATCAGGACAGGCTCCAAGTCTAAATACAATCAATGAGGTGAGATATTGAATTGTTTTGTATTATAGAGAACAAGTTCATCTTGTGACTCATCACCTTTTCATGGTTTCTAAGCAATTTACATCTGATCTACTCTCACAAAGAGGTAGGGGGTTCTTTTGCTGGGTTTAGAGCTATCTTAGGAGCTCAGGATCTCCACCCCAGAATTCATGGTTCTCTCTCCTCTTTTATCAGAACACTACTTTTAGCATAGATTTGTCATGCCTATTTATTCAGCTCTTTCCTAACTGTTGCCATCTGTGCAATCTAATATTAATCCTGATTTTCAGTGCATCCCACCCTCTAGCTGCAGGAGATGAGGGTCTCTTTAAATATTCAACAGAGGCCATATGCCTGTCACAACACTCCCTAAATTAATATTTGAGTGACATGAACTTCTCCTTTTTCATGTTTCCTACATAGTTAACAAAGACTAGCCAACTTCCCTACCTGATCAACATTTCTCCCATAAATTTCAAATGCTGGGACTATATACAAGGCAATCTCTTCCCTTCACCTGTGCTTCTTCCCAAGAAGTCATAGGTAGGAGTCTTAAAGTGTGATGCTGCAGCATACCAGTGATCATCACCACTTTACTTACTACCAGTAACAGAGAGACCTCCTGCCATATGACTAGCAAGTGACCTAGTTTTAGATCTTTTCCTGAGGATCTGCTTTGTAGGACAGTTTGGGTTATAGCCAAAACCAAACTTAAATCAAGAATTTGGAAATATTATTTCTCTGAGAGATGATCTCAGGAAATAAATCAGCAAGTAAGGAAATGCAACAGGGAAGGGGGAACAAAGCCAAGTCAACTTTGTCACGTTTGACTCTTTGCGACCCCATGAACTGCAGCATGCCAGTCTTCCCTGTCCATCACCAACTCCCAGAGTTTACTGAAACTCATGTCCATCAAGTTGGTGATGCCATCCAACCATCTCATTCTGTGTCGTCCCTTTCTCCTCCCACCTTCAATCTTTCCCAGCTTCAGGGTCTTTTCAGATGAGTCAGTTCTTCACATCAGGGGGCCAAAGTATTAAAGATTCAGCTTTAGCATTAGTCCTTCCAATGAATATTCAGGACTGATTTCCTTTAGGATGGACTGGTTGGATCTCCTTGCTGTTCAAGGGACTCTCAAGAGCCTTCTCCAACACCACAGTTCAAAAGCATCAATTCTTTGGCACTCAGCTTTCTTTACAGTCCAATTCTCACATACATACATCACTGCCAGAAAAACCAAAGCTTTGACTAGGTGGACTACCACCATACTTTGTTGGCAAAGTGTGTAAATAAGTGGTCATCACTTTCAGAAACTAGGGCTCAAGTCTATTGAGAACTCCCTGAGAGATGGTGTGAAACATAGCTCACAACCATCCCCTTTAGGGGTAGGCAAATTACTTTTCTAGTTAATCTGTTCCCTCATTTGTTGAGGGTCATTCTGGGGGGGCATTGACCCTCTGTCTGTTTCAGCCAGCCCTATCTTGGGTCAAACCTGCTTCAGCCACCACAGCAGAACTTAAAGAAAGCCCCCAAAAGCCCCTCCTGACAGGTAGATGTTTGAGGTAGGAAGCCAATGGAGGACTCTTGGTGAGCTCTGAGTTAGGTTAAAAAATAAAGGTGGGCTCTGATTATATCTGTCAGAAATCCCTACCTCACATCCATTCAAAAACCAGACTCAGGACAACTAAAGGCTTAAGTGTGAAAGGAAAACAATAATAAAACTTTTAGAAGGCAATCTTGTACTTGTTAGACCTTTAGTAGATAAAGATTTGTTTTAAAAGATATGAAAAGCACAAATTATAAAAGGAAAACATTCAACAATTTCTCTTGCTAAAAAAGACCATTTAGAGACTGAATAAAATGATATAAACTTGAAGATAATTACAATACATATAAACAACCAATAATTATAGTATGTAAACACTGTGAGTTGAAAAGAAACCCCAGTACATGGCATAGAAAAATAAATATAGACCAATGGAATAAGATAGAAAGCCCAGAAATAAAGCCACGCACCTATGGGCACTTTATCTTTGGCAAAAGAGGCAAGACATACAATGGAGAAAAGACAGCCTCTTCAATAAGTGGTGCTTGGAAAACTAGACAGCTACATGTAAAAGAATGAAAATAGAACACTTCCTAACACCATATACAAAAATAAATTCAAAATGGATTAAAGACTTAAATGTAAGCCTAGAAATTATAAAGCACTTAGAGGAAAACATAGGCAGTACACACTTTGACATAAATCACAACAAGATCCTCTTTGACCCGCCTCCTATAGCAATGAAAATAAAAACAAAAATAAACAAATATGAGCTAATTAAACTTAAAAGCTTCTGCACAGCAAAGGAAACAACAAACCAGATTAAAAGACAACTCTCAGAATGGGAGAAAATAATTGCAAACAAAACAACTGACAAAGGATTAATCTCCAAAAAATAAAAGCAGTTCATACAGCTGAATATCAGAAAAGCAAACAGCCCAATCAAAAAATGAGTAGAAGACCCAAACAGACAGTTCTCCAAAAAAGACATACAGATGGCCAATGAACACATGAAAAGATGCTCAACATCATTCATTATTAGAGAAATGCAGATCAAAACTACAATGAGGTATCACCTCACATCAATCAGAATATTTTTGTTGTTCAGTCACACAATTGTGTCTGACTCTTTGTGACCCCATGGAGTGCAACACGACAGGCTTCCCTGTCCTTCACTATCTCCTGGAATTTGCTCAAACTCATGTCCATTGAGTCAATGATGCCATTCAACCATCTCATCCACTGTCATCCCCTTCACAATGCCATAATCATAAAACAAACAAACAAACAAAAAAACACTACAACAATAAATGCTGGAGAGAATGCGGAGAAAAGGGAACCATCTTCAACTGTTGGTGGGAATGTAAACTGGTATAGCCATTATGGAGAACAGTATGGAGACTTCTTAACAAAGTAGGAATAAAACTACCATATGACCCAGCAATCCCGCTATTGGGCATATACCCTAATGAAACCATAATTCCATAAGACACATGCACCCTAATGTTCACTGCAGCTATAGGGACATTGAAGCAACCTATATGTCCACTGACAGTTGAATGAATAAAGAAGATATGGTACATATAAGCAATGGAATATTACTCAGTCATAAAAAAGAACAAATATGAGTCAGTTGTAGTGAGGTGGATGAACCTAGAGCCTGTTATACAGAAATAAGTAAGTCAGAAAGAGAAAAAACAAATATCATATCTTAATACATATATATGGAATATAGAAAAACAGTACTAATGAACCTGTTTACAGAGGAGAAATGGAGATGCAGATGTAGAGAAGGGACTGGTAGACACAGCAGGGGTCAGAAAGGGTAGCACAAATTGAGAAAGTAGCACTGACATATATACACTATCATGTGTAAAATAAATAACTAGTGGGAACCTGCTGTATCATACAGGGAGCCCGACTCAGAGCTCTGTGATGATGGGGTGGAATGTGGGGGTAGGGAGGCTCAAGAGGGAGAGGATATATATAATTATAACTGATTCATGTTGATGTACAACAGAGACTACAACATTGTAAAATAATTATCCTCCAGTTAAAAAAAAGACAAAAGAAAGAAAAAGAAAAAAAAAAAAAAAAAGGATTCCCAGTAGAAAAATGGGGAGGAGGGGAAGCAATGAGAAGGAACTTCACAGATGATGGATCAAAAATGATCCATAAACATCTGAAAATATTCAATCCATTATTAACCAGAGAAAAGACAAGTTAAACCACAAAATAAGCAAAAGTTAAACTGTCAGGATGTATCAGGTTTTGGCAAGGATGCAGAACTCTGATTCACTTTTGAAGGGTGTGTAAATTGTATAATGTCTGTGAAATGTGGATTGGCATTTCACAGCAGAGTTGAACATGAATATTTCTTATACCCTATCAATATCACTTATAGGTATATACCCAAAGAAACTTTCATTCTCCAGGATGTGCATGAGAATACAGTCTTTTAAAAACATATTATAAAGTTGGAAACAAACCAACTGCTGTTAGGAAAATGCTGAATTCTGGTTCTGTTTCCTACTAGCTAGGTGGTTTTGGATATTACATAATCTCACTAAATCTTAATATCCTTATCAGGAAAATGAAAACAGCAGTAGCACTCCTAACTCATAGATTATTATTAAAATTAAATAATACCTGTAATATCCTTACACATGTGCTCTCCTGTTATTTGCCCAATAAATGCTAACGAAATGAGTAATTCTTATGTTTATTACAGAATCTCAAAAAGGGCTATATTTTTAAAAGTAGGTTATTGCACCACTTGTTTCCTAAGAGCTTGTTAAACAGCATTGTAATTTTGTTTCTTTCTCATCATCTGGCCTTAATAAAAGGGCTCACCCTGGGGTTCTTGAATTAGGTGAGATAAGATAGATAATGCACTTAGACAGACTTCCGTGCCTGATGGTACTGACACACACACTGTATAAGGTTATTCTCTTTGGTTTTTAAATTCTATCAAATCTGAGGCTTCATCTGATTTGTTCCTTATTCTTTTTCTTGGTTTTTCTCCCCATATATATAATTTTGGATATTTTATCTTAAAACACCAATGTTCTAAATATTTGGGTTTTACTTGCTTCTTAGACTTCTTTTCCAATAATTTTTTAAAAAATTTGATTGATCTGGTTTAGATTATCTCTAGTTAATTTATTTTAACCCTGTTGAATTCCCC
Organism: Dama dama; assembly: GCF_033118175.1. NCBI lineage: Eukaryota > Metazoa > Chordata > Mammalia > Artiodactyla > Cervidae > Dama > Dama dama. Next base: position 38,685,223 of record NC_083692.1, read on the forward strand.
TTTCATGATCTTGGGTATTATCATATTTTGCTCATTTCCTCCCAAGTTTCTATATTGAACATGACCTTTTCCAAAATACTGTGATTTTGATGCCTGTATATGGTTTGTAAATCTAGAGAGGCCTCCTGTGTGACTCACAGGTCAGAAACCTAGGCTTGGTTCTAAAATATTAGCTACTACAAAATGCCTGCGTGCTCAGCTGATAAGTTATGTCTGACTCTTTGCTACTCCAGGGACTGTAGCCTGCCAGGCTCCTCTGTCCATGGGATTTTCTAGGCAAGAATACTGCAGTGGGTTGCCATTTTCTCCTCCAGGGGATCTTCCCAACTCAGGGATTGAACTTGTATCTCCCGGATTGAAAGACAGGTTTTTTACCTCTGAGCCACCACAGAAGTCCAGTGAAAAGTAACATAACATAAAAACAATAAAAATAAAATGAGCATTTCTGAAGTTGTTATGAGAAAAAGACTTGAAATATTCATAATTCAATTTGATCATGACAAATGATAAGTTGATCAAACTATGAGCCAACAATATTATCTAAAATCCACTTAAATATTAACACAAGGTGGCAGAAGCTTTCAGGTTAGCTATGTGCACAGCAATAAAATACTTTGACATTGTGACATTCAGTCTCCTGCAAGCCATTTTACTCTACATGGAGTTGAGCTCTCTAGCCTTGCCATATAAAGTGAGGACCAAGGGCCAGCAGCATTAGCATTATTTGGGTATTTGCAAAGTGTTTTTTTTTTTTTTTTCAATGTAGTATAGTTGATTCACAATATTGTTAATTTCAGGTGTACAACAGGGTGATTCAACATTTTTATAGAATATCTTCCATTTGAAGTTATTATAAAATATTGGCTATATTTCCTGTGCTGTACAATATATCCTTATAGCTTATTAATTTTATACATACTTTGCACCTTTTAATATTCTTCTCTTTTGCCCCTCATCCTTTCTGTCTCCCCACTGGTAACCACTAGTGTGTTATCTATATCTATATTGTTGTTCAGTTGCTCAGTTCTGTCTGACTCTTTGTGATCCCATAGACTGCAGCACACATGGCTTTCCTTTTCCTCACCATCTCCTGGAGCTTGCTCAAACTCATGGCCATTGAGTTCGTGATGCCATACAACCATCTCGTCCTCTGTTGTCTCCTTCTCCTCCTGCCATCAATCTTTCACAACATCAGGGTCTTTTCTAGTGAGTCTGATCTTGGCATCAGGTGGCCAAAATACTGGACCTTCAGCTTTAGCATCAGTCCTTCCAAGGAATACCCAGGACTGATTTCCTTTAGGATTGACTGGTTGGGTCTCCTTGCAGTCCAAGGGACTCTCAAGAGTCTTCTCCAACACCATAGTTCAAAAGCATCAACTCTATGGTGCTCAGCTTTCTTTATAGTCCAACTCTCACATCCATATATGACTACTGGTAAAACCATAGCTTTGACTAGATGGACCTTTGTCGGCAAAGCAATGTCTCTGCTTTTTAATATGCTGTCTAGATTTGTCATTGATTTTCTTCAAAGGGGCAAGAATCTTTTAATTTCTTGACTGTAGTCAGTATCTGCAGTGATTTTGGAACCCAAGAAAATAAAGCTGTCACTGTTTCCATTTTTTCTGCATCTATTTGCCACGAAGTGGTGGGACTGGATGCCATGATCTTCATTTTTTGAATGTTGAGTTTTTTTGGTGTTTTTTTTTTTTAATTTTATTATTATTATTATTATTTTTTGTCATACATTGATATGAATCAGCCATAGATTGACACGTATTCCCCATCCCGATCCCCCCTCCCACCTCCCTCTCCACCCGATTCCTCTGGGTCTTCCCAGTGCACCAGGCCGGAGCACTTGTCTCATGCATCCCACCTGGGCTGGTGATCTGTTTCACCATAGATAGTATACATGCTGTTATTTTGAAATATCCCACCCTCACCTTCTCCCACAGAGTTCAAAAGTCTGTTCTGTATTTCTGTGCCTCTTTTTCTGTTTTGCATATAGGGTTATTGTTACCATCTTTCTAAATTCCATATATATGTGTTAGTATGCTGTAATGTTCTTTATCTTTCTGGCTTACTTCACTCTGTATAATGGGCTCCAGCTTCATCCATCTCATTAGGACTGGTTCAAATGAATTCTTTTTAATGGCTGAGTAATATTCCATGGTGTATATGTACCACAGCTTCCTTATCCATTCATCTGCTGATGGGCATCTAGGTTGCTTCCATGTCCTGGCTATTATAAACAGTGCTGCGATGAACATTGGGGTGCATGTGTCTCTTTCAGATCTGGTTTCCTTGGTGTGTATGCCCAGGAGTGGGATTGCTGGGTCATATGGCAGTTCTATTTCCAGTTTTTTAAGAAATCTCCACACTGTTTTCCACAGCGGCTGTACTAGTTTGCATTCCCACCAACAGTGTAAGAGGGTTCCCTTTTCTCCACACCCTCTCCAGCATTTATTGCTTGTAGACTTTTGGATAGCAGCCATCCTGACTGGCGTGTAATGGTACCTCATTGTGGTTTTGATTTGCATTTCTCTAATAATGAGTGATGTTGAGCATCTTTTCATGTGTTTGTTAGCCATCTGTATGTCTTCTTTGGAGAAATGTCTGTTTAGTTCTTTGGCCCATTTTTTGATTGGGTCATTTATTTTTCTGGAATTGAGCTTCAAGAGTTGCTTGTATATTTTTGAGATTAATCCTTTGTCTGTTTCTTCCTTTGCTATTATTTTCTCCCAATCTGAGGGCTGTCTTTTCACCTTACTTATAGTTTCCTTTGTAGTGCAAAAGCTTTTAAGTTTCATTAGGTTCCATTTGTTTAGTTTTGCTTTTATTTCCAATATTCTGGGAGGTGGGTCATAGAGGATCTTGCTGTGATTTATGTCGGAGAGTGTTTTGCCTATGTTCTCCTCTAGGAGTTTCATAGTTTCTGGTCTTACATTTAGATCTTTAATCCATTTTGAGTTTACTTTTGTATATGGTGTTAGAAAGTGTTCTAGTTTCATTCTTTTACAAGTGGTTGACCAGTTATCCCAGCACCACTTGTTAAAGAGGTTGTCTTTTTTCCATTGTATATCCTTGCCTCCTTTGTCAAAGATAAGGTGTCCATAGGTTTGTGGATTTATCTCTGGGCTTTCTATTCTGTTCCATTGATCTATATTTCTGTCTTTGTGCCAGTACCATACTGTCTTGATGACTGTGGCTTTGTAGTAGAGTCTGAAGTCAGGCAGGTTGATTCCTCCAGTTCCATTCTTCTTTCTCAAGATTACTTTGGCTATTCGAGGTTTTTTGTATTTCCATACAAATTGTGAAATTCTTTGGTCTAGTTCTGTGAAAAATACCGTTGGTAACTTGATAGGGATTGCATTGAATCTATAGATTGCTTTCAGTAGAATAGCCATTTTGACAATATTGATTCTTCCAATCCATGAACACGGTATGTTTCTCCATCTGTTTGTGTCCTCTTTGATTTCTTTCATCAGTGTTTTATAGTTTTCTATGTATAGGTCTTTTGTTTCTTTAGGTAGATATACTCCTAAGTATTTTATTCTTTTTGTTGCAATGGTGAATGGTATTGTTTCCTTAATTTCTCTTTCTGTTTTCTCATTGTTAGTATATAGGAATGCAAGGGATTTCTGTGTGTTAATTTTATATCCTGCAACTTTACTATATTCATTGATTAGCTCTAGTAATTTTCTGGTAGAGTCTTTAGGGTTTTCTATGTAGAGGATCATGTCATCTGCAAACAGTGAGAGTTTCACTTCTTCTTTTCCTATCTGGATTCCTTTTACTTCGTTTTCTGCTCTGATTGCTGTGGTCAGAACTTCCAACACTATGTTGAATAGTAGTGGTGAGAGTGGGCACCCTTGTCTTGTTCCTGATTTCAGGGGAAATGCTTTCAATTTTTCACCATTGAGGGTGATGCTTGCTGTGGGTTTGTCAAACCTTAAATGACACAATGGACCAGCTAGACCTAATTGATATCTATAGGACATTTCACCCCAAAACAATCAACTTCACCTTTTTCTCAAGTGCACACGGAACCTTCTCCAGAATAGATCACATCCTGGGCCATAAATCTGGTCTTGGAAAATTCAAAAAAATTGAAATCATTCCAGCCATCTTTTCTGACCACAGTGCAGTAAGATTAGATCTCAATTACAGGAAAAAAATTGTTAAAAATTCAAACATATGGAGGCTAAGTAACACTCTTCTGAATAACCAACAAATCATAGAAGAAATCAAAAAAGAAATCAAAATATGTATAGAAATGAATGAAAATGAAAATAAAACAACCCCAAACCTATGGGACACTGTAAAAGCAGTGCTAAGGGGAAGGTTCATAGCATTACAGGCTTACATCAAGAAACAAGAAAAAAACCAAATAAATAACCTAACTCTACACCTAAAGCAACTAGTGAAGGAAGAAATGAAGAACCCCAGGGTTAGCAGAAGGAAAGAAATCTTAAAAATCAGGGCAGAAATAAATGCAAAAGAAACTAAAGAGACCATAGCAAAAATCAACAAAGCTAAAAGCTGGTTTTTTGAAAAAATAAACAAAATTGACAAGCCATTAGCAAGACTCATTAAGAAACAAAGAGAGAAGAACCAAATTAACAAAATTAGAAATGAAAATGGAGAGATCACAACAGACAACACTGAAATACAAAGGATCATAAGAGACTACTACCAGCAGCTCTATGCCAATAAAATGGACAACTTGGAAGAAATGGACAAATTCTTAGAAAAGTATAACTTTCCAAAACTGAACCAGGAAGAAATAGAAGATCTTAACAGACCCATCACAAGCAAGGAAATCGAAACTGTCATCAAAAATCTTCCAGCAAACAAAAGCCCAGGACCAGATGGCTTCACAGCTGAATTCTACCAAAAATTTAGAGAAGAGCTAACACCTATCTTACTCAAACTCTTCCAGAAAATTGCAGAGGAAGGTAAGCTTCCAAACTCATTCTATGAGGCCACCATCACCCTAATTCCAAAACCAGACAAAGATGTCACAAAAAAAGAAAACTACAGGCCAAAATCACTGATGAACATAGATGCAAAAATCCTTAACAAAATTCTAGCAAACAGAATCCAACAACATATTAAAAAAATCATACACCATGACCAAGTGGGCTTTATCCCAGGAATGCAAGGATTCTTTAATATCCGCAAATCATTCAATGTAATACACCACATTAACAAATTGAAAGATAAAAACCATATGATTCTCTCAAAAGATGCAGAGAAAGCCTTTGACAAAATTCAACACTCATTTATGATTAAAACTCTCCAAAAAGCAGGAATAGAAGGAACATACCTCAACAGAATGTTGAGTTTTAAGCCAGCTTTTTCACTCTCCACTTTCACTTTCATCAAGAGGCTCTTTAGTTCTTCTTCACTTTCTGCCATAAGGGTGGTGTCATCTGCATATCTGAGTGAGTGAGTGAGTGAGTGAGTGAAGTCACTCAGTTGTGTCCGACTCTTTGCGACCCTGTGAGCTGTAGCCTACCAGGCTCCTCCCTCCATGGGATTCTCCAGGCAAGAATATTGGAGTGGGTTACCATTTCCTTCTCCAGGAGATCTTCCCGACCCAGGGATCGAACCCGGGTCTCCCACATTGCGGGCAAACACTTTAACCTCTGAGCCACCAGGGAAGCTGAGGTTACTGCTATTTCTCTCAACAGTCTTGATTTCAGCTTGTGCTTCATTCAGCCTGGCATTTCACATGATGTACTCTGAATTTAAGTAAAATAAGCAGAGTGACAGTATACAGCCTTGATGTACTCCTTTCCCAATTTGGAACCAGTCCATTGTTCCATGTTCAGTTCTAACTGTTCTAACTTTGGGACCTGCATGCAGGTTTCTCAGGAGGCAGGTAAAGTAGTCTGGAACCAGACTATCTATACTATGAGTCTTATCTTTTGTTACGTTTGCAATTTTTTTTAAGATTCCACATATATTATTGCATACAGCTTTTGTCTTTGTCTGATTTATTTCAGTAATTATAATACTCTATGGGTCCATCCAATTCTAATGCAAAAAGATACATACTCCCCAATATTCTCAGCAATATTATTTACAATACAAGGATCTAGATGTATAATGGTGTTTGAGAGGCTCAGTATGAGAGTCAGATCTGTTTGTGCAAGACATCTTCCTCCTGTTTAAATGTGACTAGATAAGTCACTGCTGCTGCTGCTGCTAAGTCGTGCCTGACTCTGTGTGACCCCATAGATGGCAGCCCACCAGGCTCCTGTTCCTGGGATTCTCCAGACTAGGTTCTCTAAATCATAATATAGGTAGGACAAAGAGGGTTTTTTTTTTTTTTTTTTTAATGACATCTTCAGTTACTGATCCAGACTTACTCATGAGTGTACAGGAGTCTCTGGCAGAGGCATGGATTGGGGGTGGCCTGCTGCAGGTTTGGGGGCACTGAGTGTAGCAGTGCATGCATGGGACCTTTTGAAGGAGGTCACCATTATTTTCATTGCCTCCACCACAGTTTGGCCTCAGATCAAATAACAGGGAGGGAACACAGCCCCATCCTTCAACAGAAAATTGGATTAAAGATTTACTGAGCATGGCCCTGCCCATCAGAACAAGAACCCGTTTTCCCCTCAGTCAATCTCTCCTATAAGGAAGCTTCCATAAGCCTCTCATCCTTCTCCATCAGCGGGAAGACAGACTGAAAACCACAATCACAGAAAACTAACCAATCTGATCACATGGACCACAGTCTTGTCTAACTCAAGAAAACTATGAGCCATGCCCTGTAGGGCCACTCAAGACAGCTGGGTTATTGTGGAGAGTTACGACAAAACGTGGTCCACTGGAGAAGGGAATGGCAAACCATTTCAGTATTCTTGCCTTGAACCCCATGAACAGTATGAAAAAGCAAAAAGAGAGGACACTGAAAGATGAACTCCCCAGGTCCCCAGGTGCCCAATATGCTACTGGAGAAGAGTGGAGAAATAACTCCAGAAAGAATGAAGAGATGGAGTCAAGGCAAAAACAACACCCAGTTGTGGATGTGACTGCTGATGGAAGTAAAGTTTGATGCTGTAAAGAGCAATATTGCATAGGAACCTGGAATGTTAGGTCCATGAATCAAGGCAAATTGGAAGTGGTCAAACAGGAAATGGCAAGAGTGAACATCCAGATTTTAGGAATCAGTGAACTAAAATGGACTGGAATGAGTGAATATAACTCAGATGACCATTATATCTACTACTGTGGGCAAGAATACCTTAGAAGAAATGGAGTAGCCATCATAGTCAACAAAAGAGTCCAAAATGCAGTTCTTGGACTGCAGATCAAAGCTGAAGATCAAAGCTGAATGGTTCTATGAAGACCTACAAGACCTTCTAGAACTAGCACCCAAAAAAGATGTTCTTTTCATTATAGGGGACTAGATTGCAAAAGTAGGAAGTCAAGAAATTCCTGGAGTAATGGGCAAATTTGGCCTTGGAGTACAGAATGGAGCAAGGCAAAGGCTAACAGAGTTTTGCCTAGAGAATGCACTGGTCATAACAAACACCCTTTTCCAGCAACACAAGAGAAGACTCTACATGTAGACATACCAGATGGTCAATACCAAAATCAGATTGATTATATTCAGCTAAAGATGGAAAAGCTCTGTACAGTCAGAAAAAACAAGAATGGGAGCTGACTATGGCTCAGATCATGAAATCATTATTGCCAAATTCAGACTTAAATTGAAGAAAGTAGGGAAAACCACTAGAACAATCAGGTAAGACCTAGTTCAAATCCCTTGCTACTATACAGTAGAAGTGACAAATAGACTCAAGGGATAGACACAGCGCCTGAAGAACTATGGAGGTTTGTGACATTGTACAAGAAACAAGGATCAAGACCATCCCCAAGAAAAAGAAATGCAAAAAACCAAAATGGCTGTCTGAGGAGGCCTTAACAAATAGCTATGAAAAGAAGAGAAGCCAAAGGCAAAGGAGGAAAGGAAAGATATACCCATTTGAATGCAGAGTTCCAAAGAATAGCAAGGAGAGATAAGAAAGCGTGATCAGTGCAAAAAATAGAGGAAAACAACAGAATGGGAAAGACTAGAGATCTCAAGAAAATTAGAGATACCAAGGGAATATTTCATGCAAAGATGGGCACAATAAATGACGGAAATGGTATGGATCTAATAGAAGCAGAAGATATTAAGAAGAGGTGGCAAGAATACACAGAAGAACTATACAAGAAGGTCTTAATGACCCAGATAACCACGATACTGTGATGACCCATTTAGAACCAGACATCCTGGAGTGTGAGGTCAAGTGAGCCTAAGGAAGCATTACTACAAACAAAGTTAGTGGAGGTAATGGAATTCCAGTTGAGCTATTTCAAATCCTAAAAGATGATGCTGTGAAAGTGCTGCACTCAATATGCCAGCAAATTCAGAAAACTCAGCAGTGGCCGCAGGACTGGAAAAGGTCAGTTTTCATTCCAGTCCCAAAGAAAGGCAATGCCAATGAATGTTCAAACTACCACACAATTGCACTCATTTCACATGCTAGCAAAGTAATTCTTAAAATTCTCCAAGCCAGGCTTAAACAGTGAACAGTGAACTTCCAGATGTTCGAGCTGGATTTAGAAAAGGCAGAGGAACCAGAGGTCAAATTGCCGACATCCATTGGATCATTGAAAAAGCAAGAGAGTTCCAGAAAAAACATCTGTTTCTGCTTTATTGACTATGCCTGAGCCTTTAACTGTGTGGATCACAGCAATCTCTGGAAAATTCTTCAAGACATGGGAATACCAGATCACCTGACCTGCCTCTTTAGAAATTTGTATGCAGGTCAAGAAGCAACAGTTAGAACTGGACATGGAACTACAGACTGGTTCCAAATCTGGAAAGGAGTACATCAAAGCTGTATAATGTCATCCTCCTATTTAACTTATATGCAGATTACATCATGAGAAACACTGGGCTGGAGGAAGCACAAGCTGGAATCAAGATTGCTGGGAGAAATATCAATAAGTCTCAGATATGCAGATGACACCACCCTTATGGCAGAAAGTGAAGAACTAAAGAGCCTCTTGATGAATGTGAAAGATGAGAGTGAAAAAGTTGGCTTAAAGCTCAACATTCAGAAAGCTAAGATCATGGCATCCAGTCCCAACACTTCATGACAAATAAATGGGGAAACAGTGGAAACAGTGGCATACTTTATTTTTGGGGGATCCAAAATCACTGCAGATGGTGACTACAGCCATGAAATTAAAAGATGCTTACTCCTTGGAAGCAAAGTTATGACCAACCTATACAGGTTGTTTAAAAGCAGAGACATTACTTTGTCAACAATGGTTCATCTAGTCAAGGCTATGGTTTTTCCAGGAGTCATATATGGATGTGAGAGTTGGACTATAAAGAAAGCTGGGTGCTGAAGAATAATGTTTTGAACTGTGGTGTTGAAGAAGACTCTTGAGAGTCCCTTGGACCCCAAGGAGATCCAACTGGTCTGTTCTAAAGGAAATCAGTCCTGAATATTCATTGGAAGGACTGATGCTGAAGCTGATGCTCCAATACTTTGGCCACCTAATGCAAAGAACTGACACATTTGAAAAGACCCTGATGCTGGGAAAGATTGAAGGCGGCAGGAGAAGGGGACAACAGAGTATGAGATGATTTGATGCCATCATCGACTCAATGGACATGAGTTGGAATAAACTCCGGGAGTTGGTGATGGACAGGGAGGCCTGGCATGCTGTAGTCCACAGGGTCACAAAGAGTCACATAGGACTGAATGACTGAACTGTAACAATTAAGCGAAATGTTATATGTATCATTTACATTGGATAGCACATATATCCAGGTTTCTTCCTCAGCAATTTAATTTTTGTGGCATTTCACTCCACAAATGCTAGTTGTGTATATGTGATTTATTCAAAACTCACTTAATATTTGGTAAAATGTTACTTTTACTATAATATTGTTGAACAAATGGAGTAAAACACATTTTCATTCATTTATTCATTGAATGAACATTTAATGAACACCTGTTCTGTCCTATACTAGAGGCTGGGGACACACAAGTGAATATAACAAGGGACCTAATTTTAAGTAACTCACCATTTAATGGGATATTTTTCATAAACACTTGTAATAAAGTGGGAGAAATGCTTTGATAGACTACTTATGGGATCATTTGGAGGCATTAATGAGGGGCAGTTCATGCAGCTAGGAAGAAGGTGGGATGGTCAGAAGGGGTAATGACCGAGTCTTCTTAAAAGATCAATATAAAAGTTGAAGAAGAGAGAGCTAGAGAGAGCAAAAGAGCATTGCTTGTAGATGAGATGGCATAAGCAGAAATTCAGAGAGAAAAAATGTGATATTATCAAGGACTTTTTAGTAATCAGGTGCTACTGAGGCATAATGCGCAAGACAGAGGGAGGGGAGGAAGCCACTGAGAGCAGGCTCAAGCATGTCAAGTCCGTGTTAAAAATCTTGTAGTTTATTACAGGACAGCACTGAATGATTATCAATGAGAGAAATGCCCACAGTAGCATCACTGGTGGAACACTCTGGCTGTAGAGTGGAGGATGGAAGAAGATAAAACCTAAGGCAGAGAGACCATTTAAGAGGCTATTACCATATGTAAAATTAGATAGCCAGTGGAAATTTCCTTATGACTCAAGAAGCTCAAATGTGGGGCTCTGTGACAACCTAGAGGGGTGGGATGGGGGATGGAGTCTCAAGAGGGAGGGGACATATGTATACCTATAGCTGAATCATTTGATGTATGGCAGAAACCAACACAATTTTGTAACGCAGTTATCCTCCAAATAAACAATTTTTTTTAAAAGGGGCTGTTACATTCTTGATGGCAAAAGACAAAAGTTATAGAGCTATTTGATGGTGAAATGTCAGCTTCCCAACCAGCCAGAGGGCAAAGGTACAGTCTCCAGAAGCTGAAGACGCCTACTTACTTTCTCTATAACCTTCTACATGTTCTATTCTACTTTTCAGAACAATATTGCAATCACTGTTTTAAATGGATAAATTCTCAAGATATCATCCTCCTCCATCCATCCATTATACTGTAAAAAAATGAAACAATTAAGTCCTTTATTATACATGCATCGTGAACAGAGATCAGATGTAATTCATCCCACAAGCTGTCAGCTAATTAAAGTATTTGTACCACAGATTCCTCAGCCTTTCACACAACCTTGGAGGAGTACTGGGGTTTTATTCCAGGGGAAAAACAAATCACTCTCTATTCTCCCCTTATTTAATTTATGCCACAGTGCCAATGGTTTCAAGTTTCATATTTAACCTAGAAGTTAGATGTGCACCTTTAGAAAACTGCCTGCAGGTAAGAAGGAAATTAAATGTTAAAGAAATCTTTAAAGCAGGATGAACTGATTTCTCCTCTCCCCCTCCATCCTGATTTCTGTCCTATCATTCTTACAGTTACTCTCTTTTCTCACTGATCCTAACCTAGTGGCTGAGATACTGAGGGGTGATGTGTATTTTTTTTCTAGTTTTACAGCATGGCAGAAGAAGTTTTAAGTGATAGATAAATGAGGGAATTACAAATCCTTAATATGCAGAACTAAGCTGCCAGATTCTTGGCATACTGAGAAACTCACTGGGTCCTGTAATCCATCTTGATCTGAATAATAGCACATTCTCACCCAGAACTATTAGTAGTAGAGAATCAGAACTCAGCTTGGAGAGATTGTCATTGGATAGTTCATTCTGCTGCCAGGCACTGAACATTTAAACCTCATTCAGGCAAATTTAGCATTTTTGATATTTAACAAACATCTACTATATATGTATTGGGCACCTTCTGTATGTGGGATGCTGTTAAGTAATTAGAGTATACAAATTCTTTCAGTGTATTTTCCAGCCTTGTGATCGACTCATGGGTCTTAAGGATTAGGGACCTTTAGCCAACTCATAAAATCTTCACCTGTTCTCCTCATCACCATTACTACAAAACTTCTGCTTCTGAATGCCATTGGTCTTATCTTATTTCTGATTTGTTTTACAGAAAAAAGTCCTTGAGCTAACTTGTTTGATTTTGTTACTTTTTTCTGAATTGTACATAAGTTCTTTCTTGACCTTAATATTTTTATTGTTACTATATATACTCTTTGGGTTCATTTGAATATTTTTTATTATATGATCCCTAAAACCTAAATATAAATTTTCATTTGATTGACAACAGAAAAAATATCCCCAGAGTACACAGGTGCAAGATTAATTTTCTAAAAGTCTCTGGATAGTATATTTAATATTTGGCAATGCTTGCTTAACAAGTTCTATGGGTTTCACTAACACCTCCAAGAAAATGGGGAAGAATCTGCTTCAGTTTCCTTCCTAGAACCTCAGCTCAACATGGTGGTACACCTAGAGTGGACAGGAATTTGACACTTGTTCATTGATTGATTGACCTATGCTTTATATGTCCATATGCAAAGGTCAAGTAGATAATCTCACTGTTGTTATCTTTAAAAATTTCACAAGATATTTCAACAGCAGTAAGCAGTGGTGAGGTATTTTCTTCTTTTCCCAAAGCACTCTAAGACCTAATTATCCCTCCTCACATACATCTATTCTTACTTCAGCTGTCCCCATGTGAGTCCCCAGGATCAGTCTTCTACCTCCTGCTGACGATCTCCATTAGATAAACCTAAATAGATGCTAATGGGGACACAGAAGGAGCAGGGTGATGTAATTCAAATAGGCAGCCCTTAGGGACAGAAAGCATTTTGGAGAAGAGTGGAAATTGGATCAGGAAGGTCAAATGGAAGACACTTAACATATTCATCATCTGGTTATTGAGTACACACATAAATATACACATAAAAACACATATTCAAAAATTTCAAGAAAAAATGGAAGCAAAGTCCAACAATTTCAAATTTGACACAATAAAGTCATTTGGTTAGCAATTAATTTAGCCATATTCAAAGGCACTTGGTAAGCACTGCAAGTAGTAGAGATATGTATAAAGGAAGGTAGCTGTTTTGAAGATGCTTGCCATCATGTCATAAAATCAGAAAGAATTTATTCTTGGAAAGAAAAATGTTAACAATAGGTAAAACTTGGACACTAAGATCCAGGCTCAAATGAAAATTGGAGCTCCTATTATCATTATTCATATTTATTAGCACTAAGAATGTGCCTATGCAAACAGATGAAGCAAATGAGGAGATGAGCATTCTCCTTTGGGCAAACTGTGAAGAATAGCAGACTTGGCAATGTTCCTGAACACTGCATAGTGACCACTTGGAGCGCTTGTGGCTCCTATGGAGAAAATTCTACTCATCCCTTAATCTCTCTTTATTGTATCCCTCATTTAGTTCTTTATACATCAGAAAAATAAAAAAGATAGTTCCTGGGTTGTCAACATTTCTCCAAATCTTGGTGTTAATTGTTTCATGACACCACAGGAATAAAACTCAAGGGTAAAATGAATCTATGTATTTTGTTTGGAAGTTACCCTTGAAATGAAAAAAACCACCCCTGCAGTTCTTTGGTTTCAGGCTCTCTGTATTCCACTGAGTACTAAGGAAAACAAAAGGTAACAACCTCTTCACAAAAAAAGCACATTAATCACATCACTGTATAAAACATTTGGCTTCCCTCGTAGCTCAGTTGGTAAAGAATCTACCTCAATGCAGGAGATCTAGGTTCAATTCCTGGGTTGGGAGGATCCCCTGAAGAAGGAAATGGCAACCCACTCCAGTATTCTTGCCTGGAGAATCCCATGGACAGAGGAGCCTGGCAGGCTACAGTCCATGGGGTTGCAAGAGTCGGATATGACTTAGTGACTAAACCACCACCATATAAAACATATGACTTTTACATGGCTGCAAACAATGCCTTTACATTCAGTTTATTACTCCCCAAGTATCTCATTTAATAGAGATTTAACTAAATTAAGATCCTCCATCCACAATCAATGGGTAACCTACTGGAACCAGTTTTTTTTTTTTTTTTAATGTCTTTGTATGTAAGTCAGTCCTAAAGGAAATCAGTCCTGAATATTCATTGGAAAGACTGATGCTGAAGCTGAAACTCTGAAACTTTGGCCACCTGATACAAAGAACTGACTCATTTGAATGCTGGGGAAGATAGAAGGTGAGAGAAGAAGGGGATGACAGAGGATGAGATGGTTGGATGTTATCACCAACTGAATGGACATGAGTTTGAGTAAACTCCAGGAGTTGGTGATGGACAGGGAGGCTTGGAGTGGTACAGTCCATGGGTTGCAAATAGTTGGACACGATTGAGTGACTGAACTGAACTGACTGATATGTAAGTCATATATCATCTAGGTGACTTTACAAGGACTAAGAGTTTTCTGCTGAAGTTGGGGAAAGTACTAGAATTCTTACATAAATGGGTCCAATGGGCAATCATGGTGTTGAAAAAACGGGGTAGAGAAGTGCTTGGGGTAGCACTTATTACTGTCTTTAGCTAGTTATTCAAATAAGATGGGGAAATAAAGGTGACAGAGTAAAGAGGTTGTTGAGCTTATGTCTCCACACAATGACACCACAAACACACCTATTTATGGAGAAATTCACACTGAAGACAGACTGGAGACTGTTAGAAAGACTCTTATACAACCAAGGTTGTAAAGAGTGGTCTACAGAGAGTTGCATAGAAAGGAAAGAGAAGTAATAGGTTGCACTGGTACATTTCCCCACTAGGGCAAAGGCTGATGTTTCCAAAGAAGAAAATGTACAATCAAGAGGGATGGAGGTGGATAGGACCTGAACAGGGTGAAGGTGGCCATTCCTAGCATAGGTAGATCAGGAGTTCTGACTGGCATGCCAGAACTACTTCAGTATATGCCCAGACCATGCCGAGTGCCCAGTATGGCCCATCTTGCTCCAGTGCTGCTCCTTTCTGGGACAAAGTTACCACTGCTGGGATGAGGAGAGCACACACTCAGAGGGAACAGAACCAGCCCAGAACTGACCCTCAGGGCTTGTTCTCTAGCATCTTGGGATCTTACTGCATACACATAGGGAGGTGACAGCCACTGAGCCTAGGTTAAGCCCCAGCTCACAACTGGTTCTGGCCTCTACCCCCTCTATCTCCAGTCCCACCTGCCACTAAGGTTATAGCTATTAGCAAACCCTGGGGAAAGACATGATCCATGCTTACCTAGGGATGTAGCTCTCCCATGAAAGCCACTAGGCACATATAGAATGTTTAGGGATGCTCCCACACAAGAATATTCTTTCAAGATTGGGGTAACTGTTTCACCTAATTGTACAGAGACAGAGAAAGTTAGGCAAAATGAAAAGACAGAGAACTTTGCTTAAAATGTTAAGGACAAGAAAAATCCATGAAAAAAATACCTAATGGAAATAATTTACCAGATAAAGATTTCAAAGCATTAGTAACAAGACAGATAACTGAAGTACGGAAAAAATAGAACAGAATGAAAAATTTAATAAGAACCTAGAAAATAAAAGAGAACTAGTCAGAGCTGAAAAATATAATGGAAATTAAAAACATGATAGAAGAAAATAACAGCATATTAGAATACAGAATACATAAGTGATCCAGAAGACAGTATAATGGAAACCACCCAATCAGAAGATCAAAAAGAAACTAAAAAATGAGAACAGTTCAAGAAACTCTGAGACAAAAATCAAACATATTGACTTTCACAATATAGGGGCCCAGAAAGAGGAGAGAGAGAGAAAGATGGTAAAATGTATTTTATGAAATCATGGCTGTAAAGAAGAAAACAGATATCCAGATCCAGAAAGCAGAGTTCCAAACAAGATGAGCCCAAGAGACCTATACCAGTTAAAATGGTGAAAGTTAGAGAGATAATTTGAAAGACAGCAAGAGAAAGCAGAGAGTCAAATGTAAGGGAACCCCCATAAGGCTATCAGCTGATTTTTTAAGCAGAAGATTTGCTGACCAGAGGCAGAGAGGCAGGCGGGCAACAGCCACAGACAAAAGGCAGGGGGTAATCTTGGCCCCAGAGATGGCATCCTCCAACAAACTGTGAGCAGGCTCCCAGTTACTAACCATATCTTCCTGGGATCATGGACAGTTGGTATCCAGTAGGAGGGTTGCAGCCTGAGATCAGCCCCCAGAGGAGACTCATGGCACATCTGAGGTGGTGCTCCCACTGTGCACCCAGGAAATCGAGGGGCTGGGACCGGGGAGGTGATAAGATGCACCGCCTAGCTGGGAGAGTGTGCTCGCCAACACCTGGTCGCCTGAGCTGCTCAGACCTGGGAAGGGCACAAAACCAGGCTCAACCGACTCTGTGCCTTTGTGGAGTACCTGAGAACCTGAACCTGAGCAGCTTAGACCAGGGAAGTGCACGCAACCCAGGGTCTGCAGAGCAACCTGGAGACTGACGAGTGTAGACCGGGAAAGCACACACGCTGTGAGCAGGGGCAAACCCAGTGTGGCCCAGACACCTCGAGCACTCCCCACAAATGCCAGTGATATTTGCTTGCAGTGTTCCTCCCTCCCCACAGCACAACTGAACAAGTGAGCCTAAATAAGTGGCCACTTTTGCCCCCTTCTGTCAGGGTGGAAATTAGACACTGAAGAGACTTGCAAGCAAAGCCAAAGTAAACAAAGAAGAGGGAACTGCTATGGAACTGACAGGTGCAACAGGTTAAAACCCTGTAGTTAGCACTCACTACATTGGAAGGAGCCTATAGACCTTGAGAAAAAGTATAAGCTGGAACAAGGAACTATCTGAAACTGAACTGATCCCACACTGCCTCAACAGCTCCAGAGAAATTCCCAGATATATTTTACTATGATCATTTTTAAATTTAAAAAAATTTTTGAATTATTTATTACTCCTTTAATTTTCATTTTTATAACCTACTATTATCTTGCAAAAAACCTCCTATTTTTAAAGCAAATTTCACACACACACACACACACAGATATATATATAATAATGTTTGTGATTTTGTTTTGTTTCTTTAATATTATAAATTTGAGAGTCTAACCTCTATGCTAGATTTTTAATCTTTGCTTTCTGGTTTTTGTTATCAATTTTGTACCTTTAAGAATCCAATCTTCAGTACCCATTATTACTTAGGAGTGTGATTACTGGCTTGATTGCTCTCTCCCCTTTTGACTCTCCCTTTTCTCCCCCAGATCACCTCTATCTCCTCCCTCCCCCTTCTCTTCTCTACCCAACTCTGTGAATCTCTTTGAGTGTTCCAGGCATGGAGAACATGTAGGGAACTGATTACTGGCTAGACCTGTCTCTCTCCTTTTGACTCCCCCTCTTCTCCTCCTGGTCACCTCTATCTCCCTCCTCCCTCTTCTCTTCTCCATGAAACTCAGGGAACCTCTCTGGGTGTCCCTCACTGTGGAGAATCTTTTCACCATTAACCTAGATGTTTTATAATCGGTTCTGTATGGATGGAGAAGTCTTGAGGCTACTGTAAGAATAAAACTGAAAGCCAGAGGCAGGGGGCTTAAATCCAAAATTGAGAACACCAGAAAACTCCTGACTCCAGGGAATATTAATCAACAAGAGCTCATCCAAAAGCCTCCATACCTACACTGAACCCAAGCTGCACCCAAGAGCCAAAAAGTTTCAGAGCAAGACATACCAAGCTAATTCTCCAACAATGCAGGAACATAACCCTGAGCATTAAAATACAGGCGGCCAAACATCACACCAAACCCACAGACACCTCAAAACATACCACCGGACACTTCATTGCACTCGAGAGAGAGGAGATTCAGCTTCACCCACCAGAACACTGACACAAGATTTCCTAACCAGGAAACCTTGAGAAGCCATTCAATCAACCCCACCTACAGAAAGGAACATCCACAATAAAGAGAAACCACAAAATTCCAGCATACAGGAGGGCCACCCCAAACACAGCAATCTAAACAAGATGAAAAGGCAGAGAAATATGCAGCAAGTAAAGGAACATGATAAAAGCCTACCAAACCAAAGAGGAGGAGATAGGGAGTCTACCTGAAAAATAATTCAGAATAATGATAGTAAAGATGATCCAAAATCTTGAAAACAAAATGGAATTACAGATAAATAGTCTGGAGACAAGGATTGAGAAGATGCAAAAAATGTTTAACAAGGACCTAGAAGAAATAAAAAAGAATCAATCAATAATGAATAATGCAAAAACTGAGATCAAATACACTCTGGAGGGAACCAACAGTAGAATACCTGAGGCAGAAGATAGGATAAGTGAGGTAGAAGATAGAATGGTAGAAATAAATGAAGCAGAGAAGAAAAAAGAAAAAAAGAATTAAAAGAAATGAGGACCACCTCAGAGACCTCTGGGACAATATCAAACACCCCAAGATTCGAATCACAGGAGTCCCAGAAGAAGAAGACAAAGAAAGGCTGTGAGAAAATACTTGAGGAGATAATAGTTGAAAACTTCCCTAAAATGGGGAAGGAAATAATCACCCAAGTCCAAGAAACCCAGAGAGTCCCAAACAGGATAAACCCAAGGCAAAACACCCCAAGACACATATTAATCAAATTAACAAAGAGCAAACACAAAGAGCAAATATTAAAAGCAGCAAGGGAAAAGCAACAAATAACACACAAGGGGATTCCCACTGGATAACAGCTGATCTTTCAATAGAAACTCTTCAGGCCAGAAGGGAATGGCAAGACATACTTAAAGTGATGAAAGAGAAAAACCTACAACCCAGTTTACTGTACCCAGCAAGGATCTCATTCAGATATGAAGGAGAAATCAAAAGCTTTACAGACAAGCAAAAGCTGAGAGAATTCAGCACCACCAAACCAGCTCTTCAACAAATGCTAAAGGTTCTTCTCTAGACAGGAAACATAGAAAAAGTTTATAAACTTGAACCCAAAGCAACAAAGTAAATGGCAACGGGATCATACTTACCAATAATTACCTTAAATGTAAGTGGGTTGAATGCCCCAACCAAAAGACAAAGATTGGCTGAATGGATACAAAAACAAGGCTCCTATAGATGGTGTCCACAAGAGACCCACCTCAAACCAAAGGACACATACAGACTGAAAGTGAAAGGCTGCGAAAAGATATTTCATGCAAATGGAGACCAAAAGAAAGCAGGAGTCGCAATACTCATATCAGATAAAATAGACTGAAATAAAGGCCATGAAAAGAGACAAAGAAGGATACTACATAATGATCAAAGGATCAATCCAAGAAGAACATTAATAATTATCTTCTCAATGTAAGGCAAATGCTAACAAGTATGAAAGGGGAAATTAATAGTAACACAAAAATAATGGGAGACTTTAATACCCCACTCACACCTATGGACAGATCAACTAAACAGAAAATTAGCAAGGAAACACAAACTTTAAACGATACAATGGACCAGTTAGATCTAATTGATATCTATAGGACATCTCACCCCAAAACAATGAATTTGACCTTTTTCTCAAGTGCACACGGAATGCTCTCCAGGCTAGATCACATCTGGGGCCATAAATATAGCCTTGGTAAATTCAAAAAAATTGAAATCATTCCAAGCATCTTTTCTGATCACAGTGCAGTAAGATTAGATGTCAACTACAGTAAAAAAAAAAAAAAAAAAAAAAAAAATTAAAAATATAAACATATGGAAGATAAACAACACAATTCTGAATAACCAACAAATCACAGAATAAATCAAAAAAGATATCAAAATGCATAGAAATGAATGAAAACAAAAACACAATAATCCAAAACCTATGGGATTCAGTAAAAGCAGTGCTAAGGGGAAGGTTCATAGTAATACAAGCTTACCTCAAGAAACAAGAGAAAAATCAAATAAGTAACCTAAGTCTACACCTAAGGCAGCTAGAAAAAGAAGAAATGAAGAACCCCAGGGTTAGTAGAAGGAAAGAAATCACAATAATTAGGGCAGAAATAAATGCAAAAGAAACAAAGAAGACTATAGCAAAAATCAACAAAATTAAAAGCTGGTTCTTTGAGAAGATAAATAAAATAGACAAACCATTAGCCAGACCCATCAAGAAAAATGGGAGAAGAATCAAATCAACAAAATTAGAAATAAAAATGGAGAAATCACTACAGACAACACAGGAATACAAAGGATCATAAGAGACTACTATCAGCAACTATATGCAAATAAAATAGACAACTTGGAAAGTTTAAACTTTGGAAAGTATAACTTTCCAAAATTGAACCAGGAAGAAATAGAAAATCTTAACAGACCCATCACAAGCATGGAAATTGAAACTGTAATCAGAAATCTTCCAACAAACAAAACCCAGGGCCAGATGGCTTCACAGCTGAATTCTACCAAAATTTTAGAGAAGAGCTAACACCTATCCTACTAAAACTCTTCCAGAAAATTGCAGAGGAAGGTAAACTTCCAAACTCATTCTATGAGGCCACCATCACCCTAATACCAAAACCAGACAAATATGCCACAAAAAAAGAAAACTACAGGCTAATATCACTGATGAACATAGATGCAAAAATCCTTAACAAAATTCTAGCAGACAGAATCCAACAACATATTAAAAAGATCATACACCATGACCAAGTGGGCTTTATCCCAGGGATGCAAGGATTCTTCAACATTCACAAATCAATCAATGTGATACATCACATTAGCAAATTGAAAGATAAAAACCATATGATTATCTCAATAGATGCAGAGAAAGCCTTTGACAAAATTCAACATCTATTTATGATAAAAAAAAAACCCTCCAGAAAGCAGGCATAGAAGGAACATACCTCAACATAATAAAAGCCATATATGATAAACCAATAGCAAACATTATCCTCAATGGTGAAAAATTGAAAGCATTTACCCCAAAGTCAGGAACAAGACAAGGATGCCCACTCTTATCACTACTACTCAATATAGTTTTGGCACTTTTAGCCACAGTAATCAGAGAAGAAAAAGAAAAAGGAATCCAGATTGGAAAAAGAAGTAAAACTCTCACTGTTTGCAGATGACATGATCCTCTACATAGAAAACCCTAAAGATACCACCAGAAAATTACTAGAGCTAATCAATTAATATAGTAAAGTTGCAGGGTATAAAATTAACACAGAGAAATCCCTTGCATTCCTATACACTAACAATGAGAAAACAGAAAGAGAAATTAAGGAAACAATTCTATTAACCATTGCAATGAAAAGAATAAAATACTTAAGAATAAATCTACCTAAAGAAACAAAAGACCTGTATATAGGAAACTATAAAACACTGATGAAAGAAATCAAAGATGACAAAAATAGATGGAGAAATATACCATGTTCGTGGCTTGGAAGAATCAATATAGTGAAAATGAATATACTACCCAAAGCAATCTATAGATTCAATGCAATCCTTATCAAGCTACCAATAGTATTTTTCAGAGAACTAGAACAAATAATTTCACAATTTGTATGGAAATACAAAAAACCTCAAATAGCCAAAGTAATCTTGAGAAAGAAGAATGGAACAGAGGAATCAACCTGCCTGACTTCAGGCTCTACTACAAAGCCAGAGTCATCAAGACAGCATTGTACTGGCACAAAGACAGAAATACAGATCAATGGAACAGAATAGAAAGCCCAGAGATAAATCCATGCACCTATGGACACCTTATCTTTGACAAACGAGGCAAGAATATACCATGGAGAAAAGGCAATCTCTTTAACAAGTGGTGCTGGGGAAAATTGGTCAATCACTTGTAAAAGAATGAAATTAGAACACTTTCTAACACCATACACACATGGATTAAGGATCTAAATGTAAGATCAGATACTATAAACCTACTAGTGGAAAACATAGGCAAAACACACTCAGACATAAATCACAGCAAGATTCTCTATGACTCACCTCTCAGAGTAATGGAAATAAAAGCAAAAATAAACAAATGGGACCTAGTTAAACTTAAAAGCTTTTGCACAGTGAAGGAAACTATAAGTAAGGTGAAAAGACAACCTTCAGAATGGGAGAAAATAATGGGAAACAAAGCAACTGACAAAGAATTAATCTTAAAAATATACAAGCAGGTCCTGTAGCTCAATTCCAGAAATATAAATGACCCAATCAAAAAATGGGCCAAAGAATTAAACAGACATTTCTCCAGAGGGAGGGAACCAAGATGGCGGAGGAATAGGATGGGGAGACCACTTTCTCCCTCACAAATTCATTGAAAGATCACTTGAACACTGAGCAAACTCCAGACATTTCTCCAAAGAAGACATACAGATGGCTAACAAACACATGAAAAGATGCTCAACATCACTCATTATCAGAGAAATGCAAATCAAAACCACAATGACGTACCATCTCATGCCAGTCAGAATGGCTGCTATCAAAAAGTCTACAAACAATAAATGCTGGGGAGGGTGTGGAGAAAAGGGAACCCTCTTACACTGTTGGTGGGAATGCAAACAAGTACAGCCACTATGCAGAACAGTGTGAAGATTCCTTAAAAAACTGGAAATAGAATGGCCATATAATCCAGCAATCCCACTACTGGGCACACACATTGAGGAAACCAGAATTGAAAGAGACATGTATACCCCAATGTTCATTGCTGAAGGTTTACAATAGCCAGGACATGGAAGCAACCTAGATGTCCCTCGGCAGACAAATGGATAAGAAAGCTGTGGTAGATATACACAATGGAATATAACTCAGCTATTAAAAAGAATACATTTAAATCAGTTCTAATGAGGTGGATGAAACTGGAGTCTATTATACAGAGTGAAGTAAGTCAGAAAGAAAAACACCAACACAGTATATTAACACATATATATGGAATTTAGAAAGATGGTAATGATGACCCTGTATGCAAGACAGCAAAAGAGACAGATACAAAGAACAGACTTTTGGACTCTGTGGGAGAAGGCTAGGGTGGGATGATTTGAAAGAATAGCATTGAAACATGTATATTATCATATGTGAAATAGATTGGCCATCCAGGTTTGGTGCATGAGACGGTATTCAGGGCTGGTGCACTGGGATGACCCTGAGGGATGGGATGGGGAGGGAGTTCAGGATGGGGAACACATGTACACCCATGGCTGATTCATATCAATGCATGGCAAAAGCCACTACAATGTTGTAAAGTAATTAGCCTCCAATTAAAATAAATAAGTTAATTTAAAAAATAAAATAAAGGAGCAAACTCCCACTAGTAAGTAAAATATATAGTTAAGGTTGTGGATCAACCACTTAAATAAGTTAGGACAATGAATAAAAGACAAAAATTTTTAAAACAACTGTAAATACAATAAACAGTTAAGGGATAAATATGAAAATGTGTAAAATAAGACACAAAAATACAAAATATAGGCAAGGAGAGTAAAAAATGTAGATCATTTAGAGTGTGCTTGAACTTAAGTGACTATCAGGTTAAAACAAGTTGATATAGTTCCATATTTATGAACTCCTTAGTAATAGATACACAAAAACTAGAGAGAAAAGAATACAAGTACACTGCTAAAGAAAATGATCAAACCAGAAAGAAAGAAACTAAAAGAAGAAAAAAAGAAACCAACTAGAACAAGCAACAAAATGACAATAAGTATATATCTGTCAATAATCACTTTAAATGTCAATGGAAAGAATGTTCCAATCAAAAGACAATGGGTGGCTGATCAGCTTTAAAAAAAAAAAAAAAAGACCCAATTATATGCTGCTTACAAGAGACTCACTTCAGTTAAAGACATAACTCAGACTGAAAGTGAATTTTTCCATTTTCATGAGGTATCTTTCTTAAAGTTGCTTAATAGCTATCTCAATGCACTCCATACAAAAACAGCAGACAATGCATTTTCTTCAGGTGCACATGGAAGTTTTCCAGGACAGATCACATACTAGGCCCCCAACCAAGTCAACATATTTAAGAGAACAGAAATTATATCAAGCATTTTTTCCCAATGATAATACTATGACAGAAAAGAAATAATATCAAGAAGAATGGGAAAAACAAACATATGGAAACTAAACAACATGCTACTACTACTACTACTAATAATAAAGTAGGTCAGTAAAGCAATCAAAAGAATATCAGAAAATATCTCAAGACAAATAAAGATAAAAAGACAACTTTCCAAAATCAGGACTCAGCAAAAGGAATTCTAGGAGGAAAGCGTATAGTGATACAGGCCTCCCTCAAGAAATAAGAAAAATCTCAAATAAATGATCTAATTTATCATATGAAGGAAAAAGAAAAAGAAAAACAAGTCCAAGTCAGCAGAAGAAAGACAATAAGGAAGAGCAGACAGTAAAAAAATAAGAGATCTTAAAAACAATGGAAAAAATAAATGAAACTAAGAGCTGTGTTTTTAAAAGATAAAGTTGACAAACCTTTAGCCAGGCTCACCAAGAAGAGATGCAAGACCTAAATAAATAAAATAAGAAATGAAGTGGGAATGCAAACTAGTATAGCCACTATGGAGAATAGTGTGGAGAATCCTTAAAAAACTGGAAATAGAACTGCCATATGACCCAGCAATCCCACTCCTGGGCATACACACCAAGGAAACCAGGTCTGAAAGAGACACATGTACCCCAATGTTCATCGCAGCACTGTTTATAATAGCCAGGACATGGAAGCAACCTAGATGCCCATCAGCAGACGAATGGATAAGAAAGCTGTGGTACATATACACCATGGAATATCACTCAGCCATTAAAAAGAATTCATTTGAATCAGTTCTAATGAGGTGGATGAAACTGGAGCCCATTATACAGAGTGAAGTAAGCCAGAAAGAAAAACACCAATACAGTATACTAACACATATATATGGAATTTAGAAAGATGGTAACTGTAACCCTATATGCAAGACAGAAAAAGAGACACAGAAATACAGAACAGACTTTTGGACTCTATGGGAGAAGGCGAGGGTGGAATGATCTGAGAGAACAGCATCAAAACATGTATATTATCAAATGTGAAACAGATCACCAGTCCAGGTTGTATGCATGAGACAAGTGCTCGGGACTGGTGCACTGGGATGACCCAGAGGGACGGGATGGGGAGGGAGGTGGGAGGGGGGTTCAGGATGGGGAACACATGTAAATCCATGGCTGATTCATGTCAATGTATGACAAAAACCACTACAATATTGTAAAGTAATTAGCCTCCAACTAATAAAAATAATTGGGAAAAAAAAAAGAAATGAAGAAAAATAACAACTGATATCATAGAGATATAAAAAATGATAAGAGTTTACTACGAACAATTTTATGCCAATAAATTGGACAACCTAGAAGAAATGGGCAAGTTTCTAGAAACATACAGCCTACTGAGGTTAAATCAAGAAGAAACAAACAATTTGAGCAGACTAATCACTAGAAATGAAATTGAATTTGTAATATAAGAACTCTCAGCAAATAATAGTCTGGTACTAGGAAGCTTGACATGGGAATTCTACCACACAGATAAAGAAGAGCTAATACCTAACCTTCTCAAACTATGCCAAAAATTGAAGAGGGCAGAACACTACCAAATTCATCCTACAAAGCCATGATTACCCTGATACCAAAATCAGACAGACACTACAAAGAGAAAATTATAAGGTTAGCTGCAAAGAAACAACAAAATATTGGCAAACTGAATTCAGCAATAGACACAATGTCACACAACATGATAAAGCAGGATTTAGTCACAACATGTAAGCACAGTTCAATATCTGCAAATCAATGTGAGATACCACATTAACAAAAGGAAAGAATAAAAATCACATGATCATCTCAATAAGAGCCTTTACAAAATTCAACCTCCATTCATCTTAAAAACTCTCATCAGAGTGGATTTAGAGGGAAAATATCTCAACATAATCAAGGCTATTTATGACAAGTGCTTCCTTGGTGGCTCACACGGTAAGGAATCTGTCTGCATTGCAGGAGACCCAGGTTTGATCCCTGGGTGGGGAAGATACCCTGGAGAAGGGAATAGCAACCCACTCCAGTATTATTGCCTGGAGAATTCCATGGAGAGAGGAGCCTGGTGGGTTACAGTTCACGGGGTTGCAGAGTTGGACACGACTGAGTGAGTAACACACATTCATATACATGCACAGCTAACATCATACTCAGTGGTGAAAAACTGAAAGCTTTTCCTTTAAGATCAGGAAGAGGACAGGCATGTACACCCTCACCACTTATATTTATCATAATATTGACAATCCTAGCCACAGCAATCAGACACATACACACACATACAAAGAAATAAAAGGCATCCAAATTGGAAGGGAAGAAGTAAAAGTCACTATTTGCAGATGGCATGTTTATAGAAAACCTTAAACGTGAAAGTGTTAGTCGCTGAGTCGAGTCCAACTCTTCTCGATCTATGCACTGTAGCCAGCCAGGCTCCTCTGTCCATGGGATTTCCTAGGCAAGAATACCGGAGCGGGTAGTCATTCCTTTCTCCGGAGGATCTTCTCGATCCCGGGATCGAACCCAGGTCTCCTGCACAGAGAACTCGAAGGTCTCCACTAAAAAAACTATTAGAATAAATGAACTCCGTAAAGTTGTGGGATACAATTATAATACAGAAATCTGTTGCTTTTACTTACATAATAATTATCTACAAGAAAATGAAAGCAAGAAAACAATCTTATTTAAAATTGCATCAAAAAGAATAGATCTAGAAATAAATTCAACCAAGGAGTTGAAAAGACTGAAAACTACATGATATTGATGAAGGAATTTGAAAATGATACAAAGTAGTGGAAAGACATCCCATGTTTATGGGTTGGAAGAATTAACATTTTTAAAATGTCCATACTAAGCAAAGCTCTCTACAGGAAATCCCCTA
Source organism: Dama dama (assembly GCF_033118175.1). Lineage (NCBI taxonomy): Eukaryota > Metazoa > Chordata > Mammalia > Artiodactyla > Cervidae > Dama > Dama dama. The sequence continues at coordinate 38,711,988 of NC_083692.1, forward strand.
CATACATACACACATACATACATACAGTAAATCCCCTACATACAAGTTGTGAACTTTCAAAGATGCAAACTTGTGTTCATTTGTCCAATCATATAAGTTAGCTCACATGTCTGGTGTACACTGTCATGTGCATGCATCCTCTACAGGTGATTATGTGTTTGTGTATCTCACTGTACAGTACTATATAGAATACAGTGGTACAGTATCTTTATTTCAAGCCTGGGATGCCTGGAAGCAAGTATAAAAGCAGTGATGATGTAGTTGGTACTGCTATCAGCCCCTATTTGCAAGCTGTTGTACTATATTACTGTACTTTTCAAAGTACTGTAAGATTAAAAAATGTTTTATTTTTTGTGTTTTACATATTACTTGTGTGAAAATTATTATAAATCTATTATAGTACAGTACTATATAGCCAATTGTGTTAGTTGGATACCAAGGCTAACTTTGTTGGGCTTATGAACAAATTGGACTTACAAACCTGCTCTCAGAGTGGAATTTGTTCATATATAGAGGATTTAGTGTACATATTTAATGCAATCTCTGTCAAAGTACCCATGACATTTTTCATAGAGCTAGAAGAAATAATCTTAAAATTGAAATAAATCAAAAAAGATCCCAGATAGCAAAAATAAATCTTGATAAAAAAGAATAAAGCTGGAGGTATCACACTCCCTGACTTCAGAATATAGTATAAATGTACAGTTATCAAAATAGGGTGGTATTGGCACAAAAACAGGCACATAGATCAATGGAGCAGAGTAAAGAGCCCCAAAATAAATCCACACAGTTACAGTTAATTAATCTATGACAAAGAAGGCAAGAATATACAGTGGAGAAAAAACATTCTCTTTACTAAGTGGTAATGGGAAAACATGACAGCTACATGTAAAACAATGAGATTAGAACATCCACTCACATTATGTTTTGGGTTGGCTAAAAAGTTCTTTACAGGTTTTCTGTAGCATCTTATGGAAAAACCAAATTAATTTTTTGGCCAACCCAATACAAAAATCAACTCAAAATTGTTTAAAGACCTAAATGTAAGACCAGAAACCATAAAAGTCCTAGAAGAAAACATAGGCATAACACTCTTTGACATCACTTCAGGTCAGTAGCTTAGTCGTGCCCAACTCTTTGCGACCCCATGGACTGCAGCATGCCAGGCTTCCCTGTCCAACACCAGCTCCTGGAACTTACTCAAACTCATGTCCATTGAGTCAGTGATGCTATCTAACCATCTCATCCTCTGTCATCCCTTTCTCCTCCTGCCTTCAATCTTTCCCAGCATCAGGGTCTTTCCCAATGAGTCAGTTCTTTGCATCAGGTGGCCAAAATATTGGAGGTTCAGCTGCAGCATCAGTCCTTCTAATGAATATTCAAGACTGATATTCATCTTTAGGATTGACTGGTTGGATCTCTTTGCAGTCCAAGGGACTATCAAGAGTCTTCTCCAACATCACAGTTCAAAAGCATCAATTCTATTCGACATGAATTGTGGCAATATTTTTTTTAATTTTGGATCTGTCTCTTAAGGTAAACAAAAGCAAAAATAAAGAAATAGGCCCTAATTAAATTTAAAAGCTTTTGCACAGCAAAGGAAAACCGCTGACAAAAGGACAAGACAACCTACTGACTGGGAGAAATATCTGCAACATCCCACACATTTTAAACAACTCATACAACTAAATATCAAAAATAAAACAAAACAAACAAACTGAACAACCCAATCAAAACTGGGCAGAAGACTTGAACAGACATTTGTTTTTCCAAAGAAGACATACACTTGACCAATAGGCACATGAAAATTTGCTCAATATCACTATCAGAGAAATTCAACCACAATGAGTTATTAACTCACACCTGTAAGAATATCTATCATCAAAAGACCTCAAATAACATATGTTGATGGAGATATGGAAGAAAGTAAAGCCTTGTACACCACTGGTGGGAATGTATAAACTGGTACAGCGACTGTGGAAAATAGTATAGAGTTAACTAAAAATAGAACTACCATATGATCCAGCATCTTTACTACTTGATATATATCTGAAGAAATGAAAACACAGGTTTGAAAAGATAAATTCACCCCAGTGTTCACAGGAGCATTATTTACAGTAGCCAAGACATGGAAGCAACCTAAGTGTCTATCAGCAGATGAATGGATAAATACAGTGGGTACTCAGGTGAAAAAGAATGAAATTTTGCCATTTGGAACAACATGGGTGGACCTGGTGGGCCTTATGCATAGTGAAATAAGTCAGACAGAGAAAGATAAATACTGTATATTAACACTTACACGTGGAATGTAAAAAATAAAATAAGCTAGTATATATAACAAAATGGAAACAGACTTACAGACATAGAAAAAAAACTAGTGGTTACTGGTGAGGAGAGGAAATTGGAGATGGGCAAGATAGGGGTTTGGGATTAAGAGGTACAAATTACTATGTATAAAATAAATAAGCTACAAAGATACATTGTACAGTATAGGGAATACACCTAATATAACAGCTTTCAAATTAGTATAACCATAATAACATTGAATCACTATGTTGTATCCCTGAAACTAACATAATATTGTAAATCAACTGAACTTCAATAAAAGAAAAAAAAGATTAGTGACTTCAAACAATAAAAAATAATATTGGCAATAGATTAATTGTTATCTCAAAGAATGGTGGTAGATGACTGATCAAGATGGAAGTAGGATGGGAAAATGCTTTCCTAAGCCTAGTTCTGTGACTATTACCAGTCTGTAGAGCTATCTTGAGATGCGGAATTAAAAAAAAAAAAATCTATTTTTACTACGTTTTTGTTGAATGTTTTCCTCTCAGGAGAGAAAAAATGAGATGAATAAATTTTATAACAGAGCCATATGCTCACTTAAGTTTATGGACAAAGAGAAGTGTGCTGTACCAAAATGGAATAAAGAGGGACCAGGTTCAGATACTGGACTTTTAAGCAACACAGGGAAGTGGCCACTGAGAGGGGAAACAAATAATATAAATCCTGAGGTTATTCCCACCTTACTTCCTAGAGTTTCCAGGTGGTACCTCAGAAAAAATATATAAATATATATATTCATATACATAGGAATGAAGAGCCCAACAGTCTTCTTGGGTGAAAAGATGGGGCTAGGATTCCCAGGAAGTAAAGCAGCTACACTGCATTTAAAGAGAGTAGAATAAGAAAGGGGAGATAGATACATGAAGAAAGCTCCATAAATCGGTAGTGTCATTAACTGAGCATTGATCAGTACGTGTAGATGAGGAAACTACCTGAGGCTAAGGAGAAAATCTATGTGAAGGAAGCTAAGGGAAAAAAAAAATCTTTAGAGCTTGTGCATGTCTAGGAATATTTCATGTTCTTATCAGCCAGAAAGAAAAAAAAAATCTCATAATTCTTGAGGCATTAGGCAGAGTATTTAAGTTCTGCTTACACCAAAACAAAACTTAAAAGCATGCTTTGAAAGCAAAAGAAACACAGTTGACCCTTTAAAAACACAGAGGTTAGGAGCACCAAAAATCGACATGTCAGCTCTCCATATATGCGGTTCTTCCATATTCACAGTTCTATATCTGCATATTCAACCAATCACAGATGTGGCTGTGTGAGTACTGTAGTACTTACTAGTGGGAAAAAAATAGCCACGTATAAGTCTATCCATGCAGTCCAAACTCATATTATTCAATAGTCAACAGTGTTTCCAAGTAACTTAACTTTATCCCAGAACAAAGTTTAAGAATATTTATAGTAATACCAACATATATAGCACTCAAAAAGTAAAATTCATAGTATATGGCATCCGAAAAGAAAAAAAAAAAAATACCGGTATACAAAGAAACAGGAAACTGAAATTAGTAGTGAAGAAAAAAATCAATAAAATAGACCCAGAAATGACATAGATGATGATATTGGTAGACAGGGAATTAAGACAATCAAGAAGGCAGAAAAAGATTGAGCATGTTAAGTAGGGACATAAGATTTCTTTAAAAATTTCAAATCCAATTTCTAGAAATAAATAATACAGTGTCTGAGCTTACCAAATTATATACTACTGAAGATTAGTAATCTTGAAGATAGAGCAATAGAAGCTATCCAAGATGAACAAGAGATGGGGCGGGGGGGGGGGGGGGGGGGGGAGGCGAAGAATAGTATATCCATGAGTGGTGGGATAACTTAGGCAGATGTATATAATTAGAATCTCAAGGGGCAGGGAAAAAATAGAAGATACATGACCTAAAATTTTCCAAATGTGATGAAAACTACAAACCCACAGAACCAAAATTAACAAACCACAAAACATTGTTAAAAAGCCAACATGAAGGCACATTATTTAAAATTATTTAATTATTTAAAATCGCTGACAAATAGAAAATCTTAAGACCAGATACTATAAAACTCATTAAGGAAAACAGGCAGAACACTCTTAGACATAAATCACAGAAATATATTTTGGGATCCAGCTCCAAGAATGAAGGAAATAAAAACAAAAAATAAACAAATGGGACCTAATTAAAAGCTTTTGCACAGCAAAGGAAACCATAAACCAAGCAAAAAGACAATCCAAAGAATGGGGGAAAATATTTGCAAACAATGCAATTGACAAGGACTTAACCTCCAAAATATACAAACAGTTCATACACCTATCAAAAAATAGGCAGAAGATCTAACTAGACATTTCTCTGAAATAAGATATACAAGTGGCCAATAGGCACAGGAAACAATGCTCAACGTTGCTAATTATTAGAGAAATGCAAATCAAATCTGCAATGATGCATCACCTCACTCTAGTCAGAACGGTCATCATCAAAAATTCTACATAATAAATAGTGGAGAGGGTGTGGAGAAAAAGAAACCCTCCTACACTGTAGAAAGGAATGTAGATTGGTATGGCCACTATAGAGAACAGCATAGAGGAGATAGTGAGGACAGGAAGGCCTGGTGTGCTGCATGCAGTTCATGGCGTTGCAGAGAGTCTGACCTGACTTAGCAACTGAACACCACCACCATATAATTAACTTGTATATCACAAACTTTAAAGCAATCAAACAGAAACCAAAATCAGAATTATAGCTTTGAAACCAACAAAAGCAGAAAGACCAAAAGAAGGCAGAAAAAGAGAAAAAAGGAAACAGAACAGATGGGAAAAGTAGAAAACAATTAGCAAGATGGTAGATTTAAACATGACTGTTAAAATAATCATGTTAAATAAATGGCCTAAACACCCCAAGTAAAAAGTGGGATTATTATATCGGATAAAAAAGCAAGACCCAATTATGTGTTGTTGTATGTTGCAAATGAGAAATTCACTTTGGATATAAAGCAAACTAGGTTAAAAATAAAAGAGATATTATGTCCTAACTCTAACCAAAAGAAAGTTCAAGTGATTATATAAATATCAGGCAAAGTAGATTTTATAGAAAATACTATTTTCCAGAGGTAAAGAGGGCTTTTTCAAAATGACAAAAGGACCAATTAGTCGAGAAGACTTAACAATCCCAGATGTACATGTACCTAATAACAGAGATGGAAAACAAGTGAAACAAAACCTGGCAGTATTATAAGGCAAAATATGCAAATTCATGATTAGAGCAAAATATTATATACTCTTCTTTCAATAATTTATAGAACAAGTAGGCAGAAAATCATTCAGGATATAGTTTTGAACAACACTCTCAACCAACTATAGCTAATTAAATTTTATAGAACATTCCACTTAAAACAGCTGAATAAATATGCTACAATTCTTTTCTAGTCTACTTGAACCATTTGTCTAGATAAACCTTAAGCTGGGCCGTAAAACAAGTTTCAATAAATTTAAAAGAATCCAAATCATAAAACTCTGTTCTCTGACTAAAAAGGAGTTTAATCAGAAGTTAATGACAAAGATATCTAGATAATCTATAACTATTTGGAAACAAAACATTTCTAATACCCCTTATTTCAAATAAGAAATCAAAAGGGCAATTAAAAAGTATTTCAAACTGAAAATAAATGGCAACATAATATATCAAAATATGTACAAGACAGCTAAAGTAGCACAGAAATTTATGGCACTAAATATTCATATAGAAAAAAAATGTATCAAAACAATGACTTTAGTTTCCCTTTTCAAAAAAATAGAAAATAAAAAAATTAAACTCCATGTAAGCAGAAGAAAGGACATAATAAAGAGTAGAAATCAATTAAATAAAAATGTAGATAAAAATCAATGAAGCCAAAAGCTGGTTCTTTGAGAAATTCAATAAAATGATAAATCTCTAGGCAGAATGACTGTGGAACAAATAGCTACATGTATCAATGTATATGTACACATGTATATAAGAGAGAGAGAGAGAGATTAAAAATGACCTTTATCAGAAATGAGAGCACAACATTTGTAAATACTCTACAGATATTAGAGAGATAAGAAAATATTCAGTTCAGTTCAGTCACTCAGTCGTATCTGACTTTGTGACCCCATGGACTGCAGCACACCAAGCTTCCCTGTCCATCACCAAATCCCGGAGCTTGCTCAAACTCATGTCCGTAGAGTCGGTGATGCCATCCAACCATCTCATGAAGAGAGTATTATGAACCACTTAATGAAAACAAATTCTATAACTTTAATGAAATGGACAACTTCATTGAAAGATACAAAATACCTGTTTATTCATGAAGAAATAAATTATTTCTTATAGCCTTATCTGTATAAAATCAATTGAATTTATAGCTAAACACTTCCCACAAAGAAAACTCCAGACCCACATGGCTTTACTAACAAACCCTACCAAATATTTCACGAAGAAAGAGTACCAATAATTGTTGTTGTTAGCTGTTGTTCAGTTGCTCAGTCATGTCCAACTCTTTGCGACCCCATGGTCTGCAGCATGCTAGGCTTCCCTGTCCAACACCAGCTCCCAGAGCTTACTCAAATTCATGTCCATAGAGTCGGTGATGCCATCCAACCATCTCATCCTCTGTCGCCCCCTTCTCCTTCTGCCCTCAATCTTTTCCAGCATCAGGGTCTTTTCCAATGAGTCAGCTGTTTGCATCAGATGGCCAAAGAATTGTAGCTTCAGCATCAGTCCTTCCGATGAATATTCAGGGTTGATTTCCTTTAGGATTAACTGGTTTGATCTCCTTACTGTCCAATGGACTCTCAAGAGTCTTCTGCAGCACCACAGTTGGAAAGCATCAATTCTGCAGTGCTCAGCCTTCTTTATGGTCCAACTCTTACATCTGTACATAACTACTGGAGAAAACAGAGTTTTGACTACCCAAACCTTTGTTGGCAAGAATACTGGAGTGAGTTGCCATTTCCTCCTCCAGGGGATCTTTGCAACCCAGGGATCAAGCCTGCATCTCTTGCATCGGCAGGCAGATTCTTTACCACTGAGCCACCAGGCAGGCCCACTAAAGTGATGTCTCGGCTTTTTAATATGTTGTGAAGGTTTTTCATAGCTTTTCTTCCAAGGAGCTAATTTCATGGCTGCAGTCACCATCTGAAGTGCTTTTGGAACCCAAGCAAAAATAGCCTGTCACTGTTTCCATTGTTTCCCATCTATTTGCCAAGAAATGGGACCAGATACATGATCTTTGTTTTTTGAATGCTGAATTTTAAGCCAGGTATTTCACTCTCCTTTTTCACCTTCATCAAGAGGCTCTTTAGTTTCTCTTCTCTTTCTGCCATTAGGGTGGTGTCATTTGCATATCTGAGGTTGTTGATATTTTTCCCAGCAATCTTCATCCCAGTTTGTGCTTCTTCCAGTCCAGCATTTTCCATGATATACTCCACAAATAAGTTAGATAAGCAGGGTGACAATATACAGCCTTCTCGCACTCCTTTACCAATTTTGAACCAGTTAGTTGTTCCATGTTTGGTTCTAACTGTTGCTTCTTGACCTGCATAAGGGTTTCTCAGGAGGTAGGTAAGGTGGTCTGGTGTTCCCATCTCTATAAGAATTTTCCACAGTTTGTTGTTATCTACACAAAGGCTTTAGCATAGTCAATGAAGCAGAAGTAGATGTTTTTGCTGAAATTCTCTTGCTTTTCCTAATATCCAACAGATTTTGTCAATTTGACCTCTGGTTCCTCCACCTTTTCTAAATCCATCTTGTACATCTGGAAGTTTTGGATCATGTACCGTTGAAGCCTAGCTTGATGGATTTTGAGAATAGCCTTGTTAGTATGTGAAATGAGCAAAATTTTACTGTAGTCTGAACATTCTTTGGCATTGACGTTCTTTGGGATTGGAATGAAAACTGACCTTTTCTAGTCCTGTGGCCACTGCTGACTTTTCCAAATTTGCTAGCATATTGAGTGCAACACTTTAACCGCATCATCTTTTAGGATTTGAAATAGCTTAGCCTGAATTCTCAGAGAAGGCAATGGCACCCCACTCCAGTACGCTTGCCTGGAATATCCCATGGACGGAGGAGCCTGGTAGGCTGCAGTCCATGGGGTCATTAAGAGTCAGACACGACTGAACGACTTCACTTTCATTTTTCACTTTCATTCATTGGAGAAGGAAATGGCAACCCACTCCAGTGTCCTTGCCTGGAGAATTCCAGGGACGGGGGAGCCTGGTGGGCTCCCATCTATGGGTCGCACAGAGTTGGACACGACTGAAGTGATTTAGCAGCAGCAGCAGCAGCCTGAATTCCATCACTTCTGTTAGCTTTATTCATAGTAATGCTTCCTAAGATCTGCTTTACTTCACACTCCAGGATGTCTGGCTCCAGTGAGTGATAACACCATTATGGTTATCCAGGTCATTAATACCTTTTTGTATAATTCTTCTGTATATTCTTGCCACCTCTCAATATCTTGTTCTTCTCTTGGGTCCATATCTTTCTCTCCTTTATTGTGTCCATCTTTGCATGAAATGTTCCTTTGATATCCTTCAATTTTCTTGAAGAGATCTCTAGTCTTTCCCATTCTATTGTTTTCTTCTACTTCTTTGCACTGTTCAATTCAGAAGGCTTTCTTATTTCTCCTTACTATTCTTTGGAACGCTGCATTCAGATGGATATATCTTTCCTTTTCTCCTTTGCCCCTCTATTCTATTCTTTCCTCAGCTATTTGTAAGGCCTCCTCAGACAACCATTTAGCCTTCTTTTTTTCCCTCTTGGGGATGGTTTTGGTCATGGCCTTCTGTAAAATTTTATGAACCACCATCTATAGTTTTTCAGGTACTCTATTAGATCTAATCCCTTGAATATGTCACTTCTACTGTATAATTATAAGGAAACTGATTTAGGTCAAACCTGAATGGCATAGTGGTTTTCCCTACTTTCTTAAATTTAAGTCTGAATTTTGCAATAAGGAGCTCATGATCCTAGCCACAGTCAGTTCCCCATCTTGTTTTTGTTAACTGTACAGAGTATCAATAATATATTATACAAAATCCTCTATGAAAGTAAAGAGGAGGGCATACTTTCCCATTCCAACTCACAGAATGGGTAATTTTGTGAAGCCAATATTATCATGATCCCAATACAACAGTAGACATTACTAAAAAAGGAAACTACAAACTAATACCCCTGTGAACATAAATGTAAAAATTATTGACATTTTAGCAAATCAAATCCTGTAACATGTGAACATGATAATACATCATAATCAAATGAGCTTCATCCATGAAATGCTAGATTACCTTAATGTTGAAAAATAAATCTAGGGGACTTACTTTTACAGCTCTGACACATAAAGAGCTTGGAAGTAAGTATTCTTGTCTTTTCAATAAGAAGAAGCTGAACCAATAGAAAATTAATGACTTTTCTTAGATCAATCAGAGAATTGAGTTCTCAGGGTAAAGTGCATCCTGAAATCTGGAGACAGGTTAAATATAGAGAATCACAGCTGAGACTAGCCTGAATGGAGCAGTTGCTGCTGGTACAGACTGCTTACAAACTGATTACAGTTCTTATAACCTGATAAGAACACTTAAATAGTCTTTGATGAATTGCTGGAGGCAAAGTGTGGTCTAGTTTGAGAGTGGGAAACTTCTGAGGGCAGCAGAAGAGCTATACTTTTGTTGATTTTACTTGGACATAATCAGATACTCATGGTAAAGAGCCATGAAAACCCTCAGGTTTCTGTCATGGAAGGGCAAAAGGACTAGAAAATTCTCTATTAGAAAGACCAACTCAATGAGGGGAAAGACTACCAGAACCTTATCTGAGGTTAGGAAATAAAAATTATTCAACTCCAACCACCTGTAAGGCTTTCCATCTCACTGAAGAAAAAGAAAAGGTGAGAAAATACTTGTGAAGATCATCCAGTGACACAGGCCCAGTTAAAAACTGAAGATTATAGACTGTTTCCCTGTCTCCCACACCCTACCATCAAAACAGGCCTCCAGTATAATAATAGTGGATTAGAATGAAAGAGTTCCAAGGCTCAGACTCTATTTAAGAGAGAGTTTTTAGGGAAGTGCAAAGACAAATATGCATCAAAAAACAAGGACACCAGAAGAAATAAAATCTCTGGCACCTCACAGAGAATAGATTTGTGGTTGCCAGTGGAGGAGGCGGGGTAGGGTATGGACAAAGTGGGAGTCTGGGGTTAGCAGACAAAAACTATTATAAATAGAATGAATAAACAAGGTCCTACTGTATAGCACAGGGATATGCATTTAATATCCTGAGATAAACCATAATGGAAAAAATATTTTTTAAGTATATATGATTCCTTAATGAGCTAATAGATAACTGTTCAGAGTAATAATAGTAACAGTGTATTGGGCCATCATACGATATAGATAAGTGGAATAAATGACAGTAATGATATAAATAGAGGAAATTCAGGACACTTGGGGGCTGATCTAGTGAAAAATATGACCATGAAAGGCAATAACATATATAAGCTTTGATGGGTGACACCTTGACAGGTCTGAATATGAAGAAACTCCTTATAGCAGTCTCTAAATGTCTAAAAATCTGCCTGTTTGGTCTATTATTAAGATAACTGAATATGTAAAAAATGGGAACATATGAACTTTTAAGCTAATGAATCTCAGCAAGCAGTGAAAGAATAAATTTAGAGGCCAATTCACAAAGGCCATCTTTGACTGATTTAAATAAGAGTGAGAAATAGAAGGGAGGGATTGGGAATGCTTTATTAAAAGGTATATATACATATACATATATATATATATCCTACCTATTAAGTGATGTACTGTTTTTTAAGAGTGATCCTACATGATTTGTAAATATATGTAGCAAACTCCAGGGTAGCCACTAATTAAAAAAAAAAAAAATATATATATATATATATATATACACACACACACACACATACATACAGTTGATATGCTAAAAGAGAGAAGATGGATTCATATAATATGCTCAACTAAAGTCAGAAAAGGCAAAAAATTAGGAGAAGAAAGAGCAAGTATAGCAAATAGAAAACAGTTATAAATGTGGTAAATACTGAGTCAATGATATCAATAATAACTAAATATGAATGGTATATACATGCATTAAATGGCAGAGATTAGAGTGGATTACCCAGTTGTGGCTGTGATGGCTGATGGAAGTAAAGTCCAATGCTATAAAGAGCAATATTGCATAGGAACCTGGAATGTTAGGTCCATGAATCAAGGCAAATTGGAAATGGTCAAACAGGAGATGGCAAGAGTGAACATTGACATTTTAGGAATCAGTGAACTAAAATGGACTAGAATGGGTGAATTTAACTCAGATGACCATTATATCTACTACTGTGGGCAAGAATACTTTAGAAGAGATGCAGTAACCCTTATAGTGAACAAAAGAGTCCGAAATGCAGTTCTTGGGTGCAATCGCAAAAATAATAAAATGATCTCTGTTCATTTCCAAGGCAAACTATTCAATATCACAGTAATCCAAGTCTATGACCCAACCAGTAATGCTGAAGAAGCTAAAGTTGAACAGTTCTATGAAGACCTACAAGACCATCTAGAACAAACACCCAAAAAAGATGTTCTTTTCATTATAGGGGACTGGAATGCAAAAATAGGAAGTCAAGAGATAGCTGGATAACAGCAAATTTGGCTTTGGAGTACAAAATGAAACAGGGCAAAGGCTAACAGGGTTTTGCCTAGACAGCAAACTGCTCATAGCAAACACCCTCTTTTAGCAACACAAGAGAAGACTCAACACATGGACATCACCAGATGGTCAATACCAAAATCAGATTGATTATATTCTTTGCAGCCAAAGATGGAGAAACTTTATACCATCAGTAAAAACAAGACCTGAAGCTGACTGTGGCTCAGATCATGAACTCCTTATTGTCAAATTCAGACTTCAACTGAAGAAAGTAGGGAAAACCACTAGACCATTCAGGTATGACCTAAATCAGATCCCTTAGGATTATACTGTGGAAGTGACAAATAGATTCAAGGGATTAGATCTGATCGACAGAGTGCCTGAAGAACTATGGACAGAGTTTTGTGACATTGTACAAGAGGCAGTGATCAAGATCATCCCCAAGAAAAAGAAATGCAAAAAGGCAAAATAGTTGTCTGAGGAGGCCTTACAAATAACTGAGAAAAGAAGAGAAGTGAAAGGCAAAGGAGAAAAGGAAAGATATACCCATTTGAATGGAGAGTTCCAAAGAATAGCAAGGAGAGACAAGAAAGCCTTCCTCAGGGATCAATGTGAAGAAATAGAGGAAAACAATAGAATGGGGAAGACTAGAGATCTTGTCAGGAAAATTAGAGATACCAAGGGAACATTCATGCAAAGATGGGCACAATAAGGACAGAAATGGTATGGACATAACAGAAGATATTAAGAAAAGGTGGCAAGAATACCAGAAGAACTATACAAAATATAAATAGAATTTCAGTTGAGCTATTTCAAATCCTGAAAGATGATGCTGTGAAAGTGCTGCACTCAATATGCCAGCAAATTCAGAAAAATCAGCAGTGGCCAGAGGACTGGAAAAGGTCAGTTTTCATTTCAATCCCAAAGAAAGGTAATGCCAAAGAATGCTCCAACTACTGCACAATTGTACTCATCTCACACACTAGCAAAGTAATGCTCAAAATTCTCCAAGCCAGGTTTCAACAGTACATGAACCGTGAACTTCCAGATGTTCAAGCTGGTTTTAGAAAAGGCAGAGGAATCAGAGATCAAATTGCCAACATCTGTTGGATCATCAAAAAAGCTAGAGAGTTCCAGAAAAAAATCTACTTTTGCTTTATTGACTAAGCCAAAGCCTTTGACTGTGTGAATCAAAACAAACTGGAAAATTTTGAAAGAGATGGGAATACCAGAACACCTGACCTGCCTCTTGAGAAAAAATCTGTATGCAGGTCAAGAAGCAACAGTTAGAACTGGACATGGAACAACAGACTGGTTCCAAATCAGGAAAGGGGTATGTCAATGCTGTATATTGTCACCCTTCTTATTTACCTTATACACAGAGTACATCATGCAAAATGCCGGGCTGGATGATGTACAAGCTGGAATCAAGATTGCTTGGAGAAATATCAATAACCTCAGATACGCAGATGACTCCATCCTTATGGCAGAAATCAAAGAAGAACTAAGGAGCCTCTTGATTAAAGTGAAAGAGGAGAGTGAAAAAGTTGACTTAAACTTCAATATTCAGAAAACTAAGATCATGGCATCCAGTCCCATCACTTCATAGCAAATAGATGGGGAAAGAATGGAAACAGTGACAGACTTTATTTTGGGGGGCTCCAAAATCATTGCAGATGGTGACTGCAGCCATGAAATTAAAAGACGCTTGCTCCTTGGAAGAAAAGCTATGACCAACCTAGACAGCATATTAAAAAGGAGAGACATTATTTTGCCAACAAAGGTCCATCTAGTCAAGGCTATGGTTTTTCCAGTAGTCATATATTGATGTGAAAGTTCCACTATAAAGAAAACTGAGCACCAAGGAATTGATGCTTTTGATCTATGGTGTTGGAGAAGACTCTTGAGAGTCCCTTGAACTGCAAGGTTATCTAACCAGTCCATGCTAAATGAAATCAGTCCTGGGTATTTATTGGAAGGACTGATGCTGAAGCTGAAACTCCAATATTTTGATCACGTGATGCGAAGTAGTGACTCATTGGAAAAGACTCCGATGCTGGGAAAGATTGAAGGCAAGAGGAGAAGGGGACAACAAAGGATGAGATGGTTGGACGGCATCACTGACTTGATGGATATGAGGTTGAGTAAACTCTGGGAGCTGGTGATTGACAGGGAAGCCTGCCATGCTATGTAGTCCATGGGGTTGCAAAGAGTTGGACACAACTGAGTGACTGAACTAAACTGAGAGTGGATTATAGACAAAGCAAGATCCAGTTATATGTTGTTTTTATAAGAAACATATGTTCAATCTAAAATTGCAGAATAGTTAAAAGTAAAATGATTGAGAAACATATGCTAATACTAACCAAAGACAGCCGGAGTAGCTACATTAACCTCAGACAAAGCAGACTTCAGAACAACAACAACAAAAAATTATCAAAGATAAAGAAGAGCACCACTTAATCATAAATGAGTCAATTCACTTAGGAGATATAACAATCCTTAATATTTTGGCACCAAACAATAGTGTGTCAAAATATGGGAAGCAAAAACCGATAGATCTGCAATGAAAAATAGGCAAATTCACTATTACATTTAGAGTTTTGTAAAGTCTTTCATCATGGCTCACATCTAACTTCCACTTTAGAAAACTAGAGAAAGAATAGAAATTTAAGCCTAAGGCAAGCAGAAGAAAATAGCTAATAGAAATTAGAAGAGAAATTATTGAAGTTTCTTGGGGTCCTTTAATGGACTGGAACCTTGTGGTATGGAGTCGACGATAAGAAAGTAAAAGAGAGAAAGGGGCTGATATCCCTTGGTTTACGCAGAGGACCAATAAAGTCCTTGACACAGGACTTGCATCGCTCACGAAGGCACCAGGCACCCTCTCGAGGGGGTCTTAGAAGCCCAGGCAGAAAAGTGAGCATGACGGGTCTCCACGCTCCAGAGAGTCAGTCAGAAAAAGAGAGAGGGAGAGAGAGAGAGAGAGAGAGAGAGAGAGAGAGAGAGAGAGAGAGAGAGAGAGAGAGAGAGAGAGAGAGAGACAAAAAGACCCGGGGACCTAAGCTCTGATGGAGCAAAGGTGCTTTGATGATTTTCCTATGAGTATATATAGGCTGTGGTACAAGAAACTTCTTTTGGGAATGACAGAGATCAGAAAACTGAACGTACATCAACCGTTACCAAGGGAACAAGGGGTAATGTTAGTCACAAGGTCAGGAGGCAATCCATATCTCAAGAAAGGGGAACGAGACTAAGCAGTTTTGTCCTAAAGAGAATGTTTACTAAAGGAGACCCAAGCCTGCCTCACAGAATGACCTCAGTCCCTGGGAGCAGCATGCTGTTCCACTTGAAGAGGGACAAAGGACTCATGAGAGACAGCACGTAGGAATCCTCCCGTCAAACATTCCCTGACAGAAGTTGAAAACAGAAAATATTATAGTGAACCAATAAAACCAAATATCAGCTGCTACTGCTGCTGCATCGCTTCAGTCATGTCCGACTCCGTGTGACCCCATAGACGGCAGCCCACCAGGCTCCCCCGCCCCTGGGATTCTCCAGGCAAGAACACTGGAGTGGGTTGCCATTTCCTTCTCCAATGCATTAAAGTGAAAAGTGAAAGTGAAGTCGCTCAGTCGTGTCCGACTCTTCGCGACCCCATGGACTGCAGCCTACCAGGCTCCTCCATCCATGGGATTTCCCAGGCAACAGTACTGGAGTGGGGTGCCACTGCCTTCTCCAAATATTAGCTACTCAGTGTGATAAATAAAACTGATCAATTTCTAGACAGCCCTCAGATTGGGAGAAAATAATAGCAAATGAAGAAACAGACAAAGGATTAATCTCAAAAATATACAAGCAACTCCTGAAGCTCAATTCCAGAAAAATAAATGACCCAATCAAAAAATGGGCCAAAGAACTAAACAGACATTTCTCCAAAGAAGACATACAGATGGCTAACAAACACATGAAAAGATGCTCAACATCACTCATTATTAGAGAAATGCAAATCAAAACCACAATGAGGTACCATTACACGCCAGTCAGGATGGCTGCTATCCAAAAGTCTACAAGCAATAAATGCTGGAGAGGGTGTGGAGAAAAGGGAACCCTCTTACACTGTTGGTGGGAATGCAAACTAGTACAGCCGCTATGGAGAACAGTGTGGAGATTTCTTAAAAAACTGGACATAGAACTGCCATATGACCCAGCAATCCCACTTCTGGGCATACACACTGAGGAAACCAGATCTGAAAGAGACACGTGCACCCCAATGTTCATCGCAGCACTGTTTATAATAGCCAGGACATGGAAGCAACCTAGATGCCCATCAGCAGATGAATGGATAAGGAAGCTGTGGTACATATACACCATGGAATATTACTCAGCCATTAAAAAGAATTCATTTGAACCAGTCCTAATGAGATGGATGAAGCTGGAGCCCCTTATACAGAGTGAAGTAAGCCAGAAAGATAAAGAACATTACAGCATACTGACACATGTATATGGAATTTAGAAAGGTGATAACGATAACCCTATATGCAGAACAGAAAAAGAGACACAGAAATACAGAACAGACTTTTGAACTTTGTGGGAGAATGTGAGGGTGGGATATTTCAAAAGAACAGCATGTATACTATCTATGGTGAAACAGATCACCAGCCCAGGTGGGATGCACGAGACAAGTGCTCCGGCCTGGTGCACTGGGAAGACCCAGAGGAATCGGGTGGAGAGGGAGGTGGGAGGGGGGATCGGGATTGGGAATACATGTAAATCCATGGCTGATTCATATCAATGTATGACAAAACCCACTGGAAAAAAAAAATAATAATAATAAAAAAAAAATAAAAAAAAACTGATCAATTTCTATCCAGATTAACCAAGAACAAAAAAGAGAACACAAATTACCAATATTAGAAACAAATGACATACCCTTATTACTGATTCCTTAAATATAAAAAGGACAATATATGAGCATAATGAAAAACTTTATGCCTACAAATTTAATAATGAATGAAAATATATCAATTCCTTATAAGACAGAGACTACCAAAAGTCACATGAGAGAAACAGATCATCCAATAAGTCTGTATCCATTAAAGAAACTTAATAATTAATATTTAAAAAAAAATACCAGGCCTAGATAGTTAAATCCTACCAAAGATTTAAGAAATTGATACCAGTTCTCTTCAATATCAAGGGAACAGAAGCAACAGAACACTTCCTAACTCATTTTATAAGGTCAGCTACTGCTGCTAAGTCGCTTCAGTTGTGTCCGACTCTGTGAGACCTCATAGAGGGCAGCCCACCAGGCTCCCCCATCCCTGGGATTCTCCAGGCAAGAACACTGGAGTGGGTTGCCATTTCCTTCTCCAATACATGAAAGTGAAAAGGGAAAGTGAAGTCGCTCAGTCGTGTCCGACTCTTTGAGACCCCATGGACTGCAGCCTCCCAAGCTCCTCTGTCCATGGGATTTTCCAGGCAAGTGTACTGGAGTGGGGTGCCATTGCCTTCTCTACATTGCCCTAAAAAAATCAGTTAGAGGCATTATGAGACAGGAAAGCTACAGGGTAACTTCTCTCATGATCGTATGTGGTACAATCCTTAAGAGAATATTACCAAATCAAATCCAACAATGTATAAAGAATTTATGTACCAATACCAAGTGGGATTTATTCCTGGTATGCAAAGCTGATTCAATACTTGAACATCAATTAATGTAATCCTTCACATCAAGGGATTAATCTTGATAGAATATTGAAAAACTGATTACAAAGTTTTAGGGAAGGCAAAAGATCTTCCATAAAATAGAAATGGCCAAAATACTAAAGAAGAACAAAATTGGAGAACTGACACTTCAAGTCTTACCATAAAGCCACAATTATGGAGCTAGTGTTGTATTGTTAAAAAAAAAAAAAAAAAAACAACCCTATAAATCAGTGGAATAAGATAGATATCCCAGAATCAGACCCACACAAAAATAGGTAATTGACAGTTGACAAAGGGACAAAGGCAGTTTATTGGGGAAAGAACAGTCTCTTCAACAAATGCTAAACTTCTAGTTGTAAAATAAACAATTTCTGGGGATGAAAAATGCTGCTGAAAAATTAGACATCTATATGCATAGAAGGAGGGATGGATAAGAAGGAGAAGCAGCAGCAGAAACTAACCATAGACTTATATCTTTGACAAAATAACTCAAAATAATCATACATATAAATATAATATGTAATATCATGAAACTTCTAGAAGAAATAATAGGAGACAACCTACATGATTTTGAGTTTGGCAATGAATATTTAGATACAACACTGTAAGCACAGCCAATAAAAGGAAAAAAATAATGAACTGGACATTATTGACATTTAAAACTTTTGCTCCTTAAAAGTCACTGCTATCAAAAGACACAGACCTGAAGAAATTGTTTGTAAACCATACATAAGATAAGGGCTTCCCAGGTTGCTCTAGAGGAGACATCCTGGTTTGGGAAGATCCCCTGGACTAGGAAGTGGCAACCCACTCCAGCCAGTATTCCTGCCTGGAAAATCCCTTGAACAGAGGGGCCTGGCAGACTACAGTCCTTAGGGTCACAAAAGACATGACTGAAGCGACTGAGCTCACACATATAATAAAGGACTTATATCCAAATTATATTAAAAAACTACTAAAACTCCACAGTAAGAAAACAAACAAAAAGCTTAAAAATGAGCAAAAGATCTGGACACCCCACAAAAAAATATACAAGTGGCAAATAAGTATGTGAAAAAATGTTCAGCATCACTTGTCATTAGGGAATTGCAAATTCAGACAAAAATAGTTGTCAATATACATCTATTAGGATGGCTACAATCCTAAAAGAAAATTAAAACAAAAAAGACAATATCAGTGTTGGTGAGGACATGGAACACAATTCTGTTCCCTGATGGTATGATTGAAAAATGATAGAGCCATTTTGATAGACAGTTTGACAGCTCCTTACAAAACTAAGCACATTCTTTCTATGCAGCCCAGCAATAACACTGCTAGGTATGTATCCATTTGAATATTTATGTTTATACAAAAATCTACACACAAATATCTATAGCAGCTTTATTCATATCTGTAATGACTAGAAGTGACCAAGATTTCCTTGAATGGGTCAATGAATAAACAAACAGGTATATCTATATAATGGAATATTATTTAATGTTTTAAAATGAGATGTAAGCCATGAATACATGGGAGAATCTTAAGCATATATTGTGAAGTGAAAGAAACCATTCTGAATGGCTAAACATTGTATGATCTCCATTATACTGCATTCTAGAAAAGCCAAAACTATTTAGACAGTAGAATGATCGGTGGCTAGTAGAGGTTGTGGTGATGGGAGATGGTGAGGCATAGGAAATTTTTAGGGCAGTAAAATTATTTTGTATGACACTGTAATGGTGGTTACAAGACAGTATACAGTTTTCGAAAACCATAAAACTTTACAGCACAAAGACTGAATCTTAATGTGTGCTATTATAAGGAAAATAATTAGGACTTTGAGGAATCCACGGAAGGCCTGTGAACTGTGAGAAGACAGTCTAACTGTGTTAAAAATGTATGAAACAATCTAACTGAAGAAGTTTCAGGGAAAGGTGCTGACCTATTATCTTTGGAAATGATTGGAGCATGTTGTAATAAAAGCAAAAAGAACTGTTTACGAGCAAATGTAGTGAGGTTTGTAAAGTTGTCTCCCATGAAGTACAGTTTAATAATTCTGATACTGCAATACATGTATGCTGGAACTGACAGTTAAGTAAATGAATAGTTCATGGTGGGAATTGGGGTTCTTATTGTTAGAGTGAGAGTTTAAAGGTAAGAAAGAGGGGGAAGCTAGAATGATCCATGTGATAATAATGAATTAGAGCTGGGAACATCCATATAAACTAATGTTTAGCTTATTACAGATACAGGTAGTCAAACATAGTTGTATACGTTTTTGTATTATACAGACATATGTATAACAGATTTTAGTATACACACTAGTGTATCCTTGCTCTGTCAACTGAGATAGATGAGAAGCAATGATTCTATGCTTATGTTAACAACAGAAGCAACATGTGCACCTAATACTGGAAACTTGATTTCTAATTCCAGTTTCCTATAAAAAGAACCAGAGATTCTTGGAGAAATTACTTATTCTAGGACTTGGCAAGAAATATGCAAGACCCTGGTAGATCAGATGGTAAAGAATCTGCCTGCAATGCAGGAGACCCCGGTTCAATTCCTGGGTTGGGAAGATCCTCTGGAGAAGGGATAGGCTACCCACTCCAGTATTCTTGGGCTTTCCTGGTGGCTCAGCTGGTAAAGAATCCTCCTGCCTTGTGGGAGACCTGAAGTTTGATTCCTGGGTTGGGAAGATCCCCTGGAGAAGGGAAAGGCTACCCACTCCAGTATTCTGGCCTGGAGAATTCCACAGACAGTATAGTCCATGGGGTCACAAAGAGTCAGACATGACTGAGAGACTTTAGCTTTCACCCAAGATGAGCCTGGAGAATCTTGTAGTGCCAGAAACTAAAGAAATAAACAAACATAGAAAACAAAAACAAAATTATCATGATGAGAAAATGTCAGAGGGACACAAGAGCCAACTGAACATGTCCTCAGTGGCCAAGCTTAACAATTTGAGCAAGAAAATAAATAATACAATCTATATAATAAATATATAATTTATGAGTATATTATATATATTATTATATATAATAAATAATATAGCATAATCCAAAGTATAACATAAGTATTCAAGTCATTATTGATAAAAGTAATGACTGAGTAAATAACTAAATGGTGAAGAGACATGTACAGAAGCATGCCAAATAATTTATGTAAATATTTTTTTCCCCTCAAGAAGGTGTGATATAGCTCCCTACTCCTTAAATGTGGGCTGTGCATAGACTTCTTTCCTAAGGAGTACAATGAGAAAGAGGAGGAACAGGAGACATTTACAGTGGAGAAACCTAGCAAATATTTTCTGATCTAGGTGAACAAAGTTAACACCAATTATGTTGATGTTACAAATACTAGATTTCATTAAAAATGATTTAAAAAATGTGATAAAAATGGCACTTTACCACTCTGTTCTTCTTCTCTATAACCCATAAATTCAGTCTTGTGTGTGTGCGTGCTAAGTCACTTCCATCGTGTCTGACTCTTGGTGACCCTGTGGACCATACCTCCTAGGCTCCTCCGTCCATGAATTTCTCCAGGCAAGAATAGTAGAGTGGGCTGCCATGCCCTCCTCCGGGGGGTCTTCCTGACCCAGGGGATCAAGCCCGCGTCTCCTCCCTTGGCAGGCAGGTTCTTTACCACCAGTGCCACCTGGGAAGCCCAAATTCAGTCTTATCACAAGAGAAAACATGATTTATTCCAATAAAGGGAATCTTACAAAACATCTGACTAATATTCCTCAAAACTCTCAAGATCATCAACACAGACAAAGTCTGAGAAACCACCCAATCAAAAGTCTAAAGAGACCTGACAAATGCTTGTAATGTGATATGCTGGATGGAATCCTGGAACAGAAAAAGGACTCTCGGTAAAATTAAGCAAATCTAAATAAACTACAAAGTCTTCCCAGACTTAGCACACATGCACAAATGAACCATGAACTTTATAATAGTGTTAACTGTGTTAGTTTATTAACTGTAACAAATGTATCATACTAATATTATATTATGAATAATAGCAGAAACTATGGATATAGGGCATATTGAGAACTCTGTACTATCTTTTCAGTTTTTCTATAATTCTAAAACTATTCTAAAATTAAAGACTAGTAACATCAATGTAATTTATCATACTAACAGATGGAAAGGGAAAACAGCATTATCTAAATAAGATGTAGAAAAACACTGACAAAAATCCAATATCCTCCCTTGTAACAGCTCCAGGAAATTAGAAAAAGAAATGAATTTTCTCAGTCTGATAAAAAGCATCAAAGAAAATCCTAAAATTCTAAAACCGTACTTCATGATGAAAGACAAATGATATTTTCATAAGATTCTAAATAAGGCGACGATGTCTGCTCTCACCATTTCTGTTCAGTTCTGTTCTCAAGGTTCTAAATAGTTCAGTGAGATGAGAAAATAAATAAAAGACATCTAGGTTGGGACAAAAACTGTAAATTTATAGACTGTAGAAAATCCTAGGGAATCTATAAATATGTTACTAAAACAAATAAATGATTTTAGCCTATTTGCAACATACAAGATTAATATAGAGAAATTAATGTGTTTCTATATACTAGTAATGAGAAATTGGAAATTGAAATTAAAAATGTTATATTGTTTACAATATTATATAAAATATGAAATATTTAGTGATAAATATGTCAAATTATGCACAAGACCTATATAACTCAAACTGTCAAACAGTGTTAGGAAAAAGTTAAAAAATCTAAAGAAATGGAGAGAAATGCTATATTAATGGATAGGAATCCTCAGTATTGTTGAGATAATAATATTTTCTAAGTTGATCTACCTATTCAGTATAATTCCAAATAAAATCCACTCAGGGTTTTTGTTTTTGCAGAAATTGACAAGCAATTTTCTAAACTTTATATCAAAACAAAATGGGCTTATAATTGCCAAAATTATAATTGCCAAAACTTTGAAAGATAAAACCAAATTTGGGGTCTTATACAACCAGATTATAAGATTTATTTTTTTCTGGGGTGCTGGTTTTTTCATCTTATTTTTTTGAGCAAAGGGCATTTAATTATTCAAATTTAGAAATACACCTTTATTAATATCTCAAGCCTCCTTTATACAGTGACAGTGATATTATTATCAAAACATTTTAAAACTACAGTGATAAGGATAATATGATACTACTGTGAAGACAGAAGATGGTTCCTTGGAATGATGTTCAGATAAAGACACACATATATGTTCAATTCATTTTTTACTAGTTTACCAAGGCAATTAAATGAAAACAGGATGATATTTATATTAAATTGTGCCTGAAAAACAAAAAGGTTCTTAATCAAATATCATATACAAAAACTAACTTGAAATTGATCATAGACCTAAATATTTAAGAATTAAAACTGTAAACATTCAGAAAAAATCCTAATCATCCATATTCTTAGCTACAGTTTCTTAAGTATTACACAATATTCACTAACTATAAATGGAAAAAGTCAATAAATAGACTTTATAAAAATTAAGAATTTTTGATCTTCAAATAGCAAGAGAAGAAAATGAAAAGCAGGTCACAGACTGGGAAAGTTAATTTTTGTGAAACATGTACCAAACCAAGCTTCCCTAATGGCTCAGTTGGTAAAGAGTCTGCCTGCAGTGTGGGAGACCAAGGTTTGATCCCTGCGTGGGGAACATCTCCTGGAGAAGGAAATGGCAACCCACTCCAGTATTCTTGCCTGGAGTATTGCATGGACAGAGGAGCCTGGTGAACTGCAGTCCTTGGGGTCAACAAAGAGTCAGACATGACAGAATGACTAACACTTTAACTTTGTACCCAACCAAAGATCTGTATCTAGAATATATGAAGAACTCTAGCAACTTAATTAGAAAGTCTTACAACTTAATAAAATGACAATCAAGAAAATTTAAAAATAGGCAAGACATTTGCTCAGACACTTCACCAAAGATGATACACAGATGGCTAGTAAGCACATGGAAAGTTGTTGTCAGCATTATTATTCACTAGGGAAATGCAAATTAAAACTAAAAAAAGATACCAGTATAGTGCTACTAGAATGGCTAAAACTATTAATAGAACACTGACCAACTAGAGCAATTAGAAATCTCATACATTGGGATTGAAAAATGGTTTCAAACATTTTGGAGAAGTGTTTGGCAGTTTCTTGAAAAGTGACCCATATGACCTGGCCATTATATTTCTAAGTATTTACCTTAGAGAAATGAAAGGATATTCTCATACACAAACTTGTTCATAAATTTTCATATCTTTATTTATAATAGCCCCAAACTAGAAATAACCTAGATGTCCAACAAGTAGATAATAAAATTGAGATATATCCATACAGTGAAATATTAAATAAAAAAATGAACATATTCTACAATATGGATGAATTGTAAAATAATTATGCTGAGTAGAATATGTGACCATGTATACACACTGCATAACTATATTATATACAATTTTAGAAAATGGAAAATAATCGATAGTGGTAGAAATCAGATCACTGATTACTTGTCGGGGTAGGGTAGGATTTGGATGGGTGGGAGGAAGGAGAAAACATTTGGGCAGGAGAAAACTTTGGGGCATATGAATGAGCCATCTAGATTGTACTGATAGTTTCAAGGGGATATATATTTGTCAAGATTTCTAAAATGATATACTTTAATATTTTCAAATTTTATGCAATTATTCCTTGGCTGCAACAGCCGTACAACGGCCGCAGGAGCGGCCAAGAGGAGCTACCCCACATCCAAGGTAAGGAGCAGTGGCTGCACTTTGCTGGAGCAGCCATGAAGAGATACCCCACATCCAAGGTAAGAGTAAACCCAAACCCAAGTAAGACAGTAGGTGCTGAGAGAGGGCATTAGAGGGCAGACATACTGAAACCACAATCACAGACAACAGGCCAATCTGATCACATGGACCACAGTCTTGTCTAACTCAATGAAACTAAGCCATGCCGTGTGGGGTCACCCAAGATGGACGGGTCATGGTGGAAAGGTCTGACAGAATGTGGTCCATTGGAGAAGGGAACGGCAAACCACTTCAGTTATCTTGCCTTGAGAACCCCATGAACAGTATGAAAAGGCAAAAAGACAGGACACTAAAAGAGGAACTCCTCAGGTTTGTAGGTGCCCAGTATGCTACTGGAGATCAGTGGAGAAATAACTCCAGAAAGAATGAAGGGATGGAGCCAAAGCAAAAACAACACTCAGCTGTGGATGGGACTGGTGATAGAAGCAAGGTTCGATGCTGTAAAGAGCAATATTGCATTGGAAACTGGAATGTTAGGTCCACGAATCAAGGCAAATTGGAAGTGGTCAAACAGGAGATGGCAAAAGTGAACATCGACATTCCAGGAATCAGCAAAATAAGATGGACTGGAATTCCTTTTCTCCTTTGCTTTTCACTTCTCTTCTCTTCATAGCTATTTGTAAGGCCTCCTCAGACAGCCATTTTGCTTTTTTTGCATTTCTTTTTCTTGGGGATGGTCTTGATTCCTGTCTCCTGTACAATGTCATGAACCTCCCTCCATAGTTCATCAGGCACTCTGTCTACCAGATCTAGTCCCTTAAATCTATTTCTCACTTCCACTGTATAGTCATAAGGGATTTGCTTTATTGACTATGCCAAAGCCTTTGCTCTATGGATCACAATAAACTGTGGAAAATTCTGAAAAAGATGGGAATACCAGACCACCTGACCTGCCTCTTGAGAAACCTGCATGCAGGTCAGGAAGTAACAGTTAGAACTGGACATGGAACAACAGACTGGTTCCAAATAGGAAAAGGAGTACGTCAAGGCTGTATATTGTCACTCTGCTTATTTAACTTATATGCAGAGTACATCATGAAAAATGCTGGACTAGATGAAGCACAAGCTGGAATCAAGATTGTCAGAAGAAATATCAATAACCTCAGATATGCAGATGACACCACCCTTATGGCAGAAAGTGAAGAAGAACTAAAGAGCCTCTTGATAAAATTGAGAGAGGAGAGTGAAAAAGTTGGCTTAAAGCTTTAACATTCAGAAAACTAAGATCATGGCATCCAGTCCCATTACTTCATGGCAAATGGATGGGGAAACAGTGTCAGACTTTATTTTTTTGAGTTCCAAGATCATTGCAGTTGGTGATTGCAGCCATGAAATTAAAAGCAGCTTACTCCTTGGAAGGGCTTCCCTGGTGGCTCAGAGATTACAGCATCTGTCTGCAATGTGGGAGACCCAGGTTCGATCCTTGGGTTGGGAAGATCCCCTGGAGAAGGAAATGGCAACCCACTCCTGTATTCTTGCCTGGAGAATCCCATGGATGGCGGAGCCTGGTAGGCTACAGTCCACGGGGTCGCAAAGAGTCGGACACGACTGAGTGACTTCACTTCACTTACTTCTTGGAAGGAAAGTTATGACCAACCTAGACAGCATATTAAAAAGCAGAGACATTACTTTGCCAACAAAGGTCCGTCTAGTCAAAGCTATGGTTTTTCCAGTAGTCATGTATGGATGTGAGAGTTGAACTGTGTGAAGAAAGCTGAGTGCTGAAGAATTGATTCTTTTGAACTGTGGTGTTGGAGAAGACTCTTAATAGTCCCTTGGACTGCAAGGAGATCCAACCAGTCCATCCTAAAGGAGATCAGTCCTGGGTGTTCATTGGAAGGACTGATGTTGAAGCTGAAACACCAATACTTTGGCTACCTCATTCGAAGAGCTGACTCATTTGAAAAGACCCTGATGCTGGGAAAGATTGAGGGCAGGAGGAGAAGGGGATCATAGAGGATGAGATGATTGGATGGCATCACCGAATCAATGGACACAGGTTTGGTTGGACCATGGGAGTTGGTGATGGACAGGGAGGCCTGGTGTGCTGTGGTTCATGCAGTTGCAAAGAGTCGGACATGACTGGGCGACTGAACTGAACTGATTCCTTGACAAATATTTCAGAAAAAAAAAATAGTTTTGTCTTTTTATAGACTTCACCAATTTGAACTGCTATTACTCATTTGCTCATATTTTTCCTTTCTTAGACTAAAGATTTTTGAAGTCAGGAACTCTATTTTTGTTACACTGTCTAACACTGAGGTTATTGATAGCAAAGATATAACAAATAACATGCAAAATAGTATAAATCAATGAGCACACTACTGAAGACATTCTTAGAGTCTTTGGGAAATTTTTTCAAGCCTTATTTGAGATTATCATGTTTTTTGAAATATGAAAAAAAAAATCTAGATTAGTTTATAAAGTTAGAAATGTGCACCAGAGTAAAATAAACAAAACTAACCATGCACTACTCTGTAAGATGTGACCACAACAATATTTTAATTTCTAATATAAGCAAGATTGTCAGCGCAATTGACCCCTGCCTGATATGTACACATCTTATGTTCAATAAACCAATGTGAAGCAAGACTCCACTTCAGATGTCACAGTTCAGTTCAGTCGTTCAGTCGTGTCTGACTCTTTGCAACCCCATGGACTGCAGCACACCAGGCCTCCCTGCCCATCACCAACTCCCAGAGTTTACTCAAACTCATGTCCATTGAGTCGGTGATGCCATCCAACCATCTCATCCTCTGTCGTCCCCTTCTCCTCTCGCCCTTAATCTTTCCCAGCATCAGGGTCTTTTCAAATGAGTCAGCTCTTCGCATCAGGTGGCCATAGTACTGGAGTTTCAGCTTCAACATCAGTCCTTCCAGTGAACATTCAGGACTGATTTCCTTTAGGATGGACTGGTTGGATCTCCTTGCAGTCCAAGGGACTCTCAAGAGTCACAACTTGAGGAAAATGGACCACTGAGAGTCACGTGAATGAGGTTGAGAAAAGTAAGGTCATTCCTAGAAGATTTAATCTCAATAGTGGGAATACTCTTATTTGCATCTCAAGTTGTCCCTTTCTTCTGTGGCTAAATTACAGGCTTTTTTTTTTTTTTTTTTTTTGAGTAAAGATTGTAATGGTCTTCACTTGCTCACAGGCGAAGCAAGGCATAGAGGCCCACAACCCTCTGTGCTCCCCTGTTCTCCCCCATGCACTGCATCCAGTGTTGGGTGGTGAGGGACTGGGGGTGTTTGTGGCCCATGTGGGCAAGGCCCAGATGTGGACCCTCCTACCCTAAATTTGCCTATAGTCCCTTTTCCAGTTCCCCTGCAGAGGGCTCCTTTTCCCTGTCTGTAAAAGTCGCTGTGTAGTAAAGCTGAGGGAGGAGGGCACAGGGAGGAAGGGGAGGATCCAGGAATCCTCACCCCAGTCTGGTTTGGCCTGAGTCAGGGTGGAGAGCGTGTGCATATGGCTGTGTGTGTGTGTGGCATGACTGTGATTTTTGGTCCAGTTGAGTTCTGTATGAGATTTCCAGTGATTTTATTTGGAGAATGGCTTATATCAAGTGATTGAAAATGATTCTTTATATTACTGATGCTCTATGTGTATGTCTTGTAGTTGTTGTTTGGTTGCTAAATTGTGCCTGACTCTTTGTGATCCCATGGACTGTTGCTCACCAGGCTCCTCTATCCATGGGATTTCTCAGTTCAGAATATTGTAGTGGGTTGCCATTTCCTTCTCCAGAGGATCTTCCCAACCCAGGATTGAACCTGGGTCTCTGGTGTTTCCTGCATTGGAAGGCAGATTCTTTACCACTGAGCCACCAGGGAAGACCCATGTATGTACTAGGGCTGGATTTATCAACTATGTAGGCACGAAACTATTAATGAGGTTGACTAGTTGATGGTTGGTCCATGGAATCACTGGATCATATGTAATAACCTAATTCAAAGAAGAACTCTAATACTAATATAAAATAAATTATAAAAATAATAGCTACTTGAGATGTCTGAATCAGCTCATGATAAATGATCTCTGTGAGAGGCTGAAGAAGTTTAAGCCTCTCCAACAATGCACACTCCCAGGAAAACATCCTTAGCTGAAGGTAGCTGACTACATGGGATAACCTGACTCCCAAGAAAATATGGACAGCTTTTATAAAACTATGAACTCAGTTTCACATTTTCCTTGTGAAATTATTTTCCTGCAGCTATTATTCCTTGAAATAAAATGCCACTTTCATAATGACAACAAGATTTGGGGGACATTCTGTCACTTCAGTAACCTTAAAAGTTGAAACAAAGTGGAACACTGGTAAAGGAAACACTGTTTGCATTTCACAAGGAATTGTACATTTCCCATGGGTCCTCTAAGCTAGGAAACATCTTCAGAAAAAAATACTTCTCTTTTTTAGTACAAAGGATGTAAATTATAACAAATCAAATGGAGTGGGGATGACAAGGTCACTTAAAAGCACTTCTGTGATTAAATAGTCTGTATTCAAATTGTATTGTGACAGATTTGAATAACTGACACCTTGAATGGAAAGTGTTTTATATTTGGAAAACTTTTCTGCAAAGAAAGCATACTAAGAGAAAATAGTTTTGGTGTCTCATTCCACTCTCTGGAGAATACTAGAATAAGATGTGCACTTATACATGAGAAGAATTTATATGGTCTTAGAGATCATCTAGTTCAAACATTTTGTTTCACAAATGTGGAGACAGGCCTAGAGGTCAAGGTAAGACTGATGTTTAAGGAAGGTTAGTCTGGCACCATGGACATGACACTGCAGGCAGAGTCTTAAGGGCTGATCTGGGAAGGACTGGGTCAGGCTGGGAGTGTTTTCTCCAGTGGTTTGAAGTGTGTTCCATCAGAAGGATAACTGTGAATCGGAACTCAAGTTAAGATGAAAAGGGCAAGGGTCTGGCATTAGTCCCTGAGAAGTGATGGAAATACATACCATAACTGAGAGTAGAACATTCTGGAAAACAGACTCCAAGTCTCAACCACATCATAAGATGAAGACCAAAACCTACAAAGCAAGGACTTGTTTGTTTGTTTTTTAGTGAACTTTGCCTATGATATAGAAGAAGGCCTGGCATCTAGTTTGGAGTTTCAGTGCTGGACTGCTAAGAATTATTGCAAAAAAGGTTGAATAAAGTTGAGCAGTACTGGGGCATTAAAAAAGCCTGATAAACACTCATTGCCCATTTAACTCTTCTTTTCTCCATGTTCATAGAAATGTATCCCTATTGCTGTTACTTTCCTTTTGGGGGCATTTTTGGTTGTAGCTTTCTGAGAGGCCTTGTAAATAATCAGAAAATGGTGTATAGGCTTAGAAGTAGACAAAGTAAGATTTTTATTTTTTCCCCTGGCTTTGATCCTGACCAGACAAATGGTGTTGGACAAATTACAAATCCTCTTCAAGCTTAAGTTTTGTCATCTGCAAAATGGAGATGACAGTACCCTCTACTAAGTTTGTTATGAGAATAATGTAGCTAGAATTCTAAGCACAGTCTAGGCCTCTAACAAATAGTTTTTTACTATGCTGCTAGATTTATTTCACAAAACTGTGTCATTTAGAGAATATGCCCTACTTTTGTTCTTGCTGAGAATAGCCTGACTCATCCACTAAGTGTTGACCTTATAATTTGACACTCAGAGGGATAGCATTGTCTACAAGTTCTAGGGCATTTTACTATTCCCATCTGAGCACATGGATATAAATTACAGAGTGATCAGCATAATCCTAGGGTTTGTTGTATTTGTGATTTTTTCATCAGCATTGCTCTTAATTCTTCCAATAACTGATGTTTACTTTATGACCACATATACTCAGACAACGTAAAAAACAAGCCAAAAGAAAGAGTCAAGGAGTCATCTCCCTACAAAAGTACTGGAGATGCATAAATCCCCCATGTAATGAACCAATAAATCCTGAACTCAGAAAAATTTAATCCTAGAAAACCAAAGGTTAAGAAGGGGATTATGACTGAATTTGCACAGTAGCTCCAAAGCATTTTGAAAACAGGAAAATTAAGAAGGTTGTTTTCTGATCATCCTAATAGTTCAGTACACCTTTCAATGGGTTCACAAACTTTTACTTTTGCTGCCTCTTTTCCCCTTAAGTTTCCAGACCTGCAATCTGAATGGATATTGACAATCTAAATGGTAATCAGTGTCTTTGTGAAAATAACTGAATAAGATCATTGGGCTACAAGAGCCCAGAGAAATGGTTTAATACAACATTTCATTTATAAAGAGGAAATTTAAGCCTGAGAAATTACTATGATAATATGCATTGATTTCATAGTCCAGTACATTTTAAAAAACTTAGAAGGTGGATGTAAGCTTGTTTTGTTGCTGTTTGTTCTTTGGATTTATCATCTAATATCACCATCCCTCATCCTAGGTGGCCACTTTTTTTGTTTTTGTTGGTTGCGAGTTTTGGAACTACTTTTGCATTTACTAAACAAACTCTGAATTAGGCTACAGTAACAAAGGGAAGTATCTTTAATGCAACTGTACCTCTTGGTGCATCTTTAAATTTTATTCTAGTGCTGGCCTAAACTGAGAGGGGCCACTTACAGTGTGCTAAATTGACTGAGAGGACAGTAATCTGGGACAAAATAAATCCTGTATTAGAATCAAGAAAAACATGGGCATGACTGTTTGCTTTTATGGTCATGACTTGGAGAATTAAAAGCAGCTCTATGGTTTTATAGATAAGTCTTACTACCTCTGCCCTTTCATGGATCACTGCCTAGTCATGGAGAAAGGGCTTGTGTAACTCAGTGAAGCTATGAACCTTGCTGCGTAGGGCCACCAGAGACAGATCAGTCATAGTGGAGAGTTCTGTCAACATGTGATCCACTGGAGGAGGAAATGGTAAACCACTCCAGTATTCTTGCTGTGAGAATGCCATGAATTATATAAAAAGGCAAAAAGATATGACACTGAAAGATGAGCCCCCCCCCACCCCTAGGTCAGAAGTTGTCCAATATGCTACTGGAGAAGTGCAGAGGGCAATTGCTAATAACTCCAGAAAGCAGCTGGCCAAAGGAGAAACAAAGATCACTTATGGATGTTTTTGGTGATGAAAGTAAAATCTGATGCTGTAAAGAACAGTATTGCATAGGACTGTGGAATGTTAGGTTCATGAATCAAGGTAAATTGGACATGGTCAAGCACGAGATGGCAAGAGTAAATATTCACATATTAGGAATTAATGAACTAAAATGGAAGGGAATGGGTGAATTTAACTCAGATGACCATTATATCTACTACTGTGGGCAAGAATCCCATAAAATAAATGGAGGATCCCTCATAATCAACAAGAGTCTGAAATGCAGTACTTGGATGCAACCTCAAAAATGACAGAATGATCTCAATTTGTTTCCAAGGCAAACCGTTCAACATCATAGTAATCCAAGTCTATGCCCAACCACCCATACCAAAGAAGCTGAAGTTGAATGGTACTATGAAGACCTAGAAGACCTCCTAGAACTAATACCAAACAAAGATGTCCTATTCATCATAAGGACTGGAATGCAAAATTAGAATGTTAAGAGATACCTGGAATAACAGGCAAATTTGGCCTTTGAGTACAAAATGAAGCAGGAGAAAGGCTAACAGAATTCTTCCAAGAGAATTCACTGGTCATAGCAAATACCCTTTCTCAAAAAAAAAAAAAAAAAAAACAAGAGACAACTTTACACATGGACATCACCAAATGGTCAATACCAAAATCAGATTGATTACTTTCTTTGTAGCTGAAGATGGAGAAGCTGTATACAGTCAGCAAAAACAAGATTTGGAGCAGACTGTGGCTCAAATCATCAGCTCTTTATAGCAAAATTCAGGCTTAAACTAAAGAAAGCAGGGACAACTAGGTCATTCAGGTATGACCCAAATCCCCTATGAATATACAGTGGAGGTGATAAATATATTCAAGGGATTAAATCTAGTAAACAGAGTGCCCGAAGAACTATGGACAGACGTTCGTAATATTATACAATAGGCAGTGAAAGAAAAAGAAACACAAGATGGCAAAGTGATTGTCTGAGGAGGCTTTACAATTAGCTGAGGAAAAAGAAGCAGAAAGCCAAGGGAGAAAGGGAAAGATATACACCACTGAATGCCAAATTCCAGAGAATAGCAAGGGAAGACAAGAGGACCTTCTTCAAAGGACAATGTAAAGAAATAGAGGAAAACAATAGAAGGGGAAAGGATAGACACCTCTTTAAGAAAATTGGAAATATCAAAGAAAAATTTCATCCAAAGATGGGCACAATAAAAGACACAAACAGTAAAGACCTAATAGAAGCAGAAGTGATCAAGAAGAGATGGCAAGAATACAAAGAACTGTACAAAAAAGTTCTTAATGACCTGGATAACCACAATGGTGTGGTCACTCACCAAGAGTTAGACATTCTGGGTTGCAAAGTCAAGTGGGCCTTAGGAAGCACTGATGCCAATAAAGCTAGTGGAGGTGATGAAATTCCAGCAGAACTATTTAAAATCCTAAGATATGATGCTATTAGAGTGCTGTACTCAATATGTCAGCAAATTTAGAAAACTCAGCAGTGGTCACAGGACTGGAAAAGGTCAATCCTCATCCCAACACCCCAAAAGAATAGTACTAAAGAATGTTAAAACTACTGGACAATTGTACTCATCTCCTGTGCTAGTAAGGTTATGCTCAAAATCCTTCAAGCTAGGCTTCAGCACTATGTGAACCAAGAACTTCCAGATGTTCAAGGTGAGTTTAGAAAAGGCAGAGGAACCAGAGGTTGAATTGCCAACATTCTCTGGATCATGGCAAGAGCAAGGGAATTCCAGAAAAAACATCTACCTCTGTTCATTGACTATGCTAAAGCCTTTGACTGTGTGGATCATAACAAACTGTGGAAAACTCTTAAAGAGATGGGAATACCAGACCATCTTACCTGTCCCCTGAGAAACCTGTATGCAGGTCAAGAAGCAAAATTTAGAACCCTCTATGGGACAACTGACTGATTCAAAATTGAGATAGGGATACAACAAGGCTGTTTATTGTCACCCTGTTTATTTAACTTATATGCAGAGCACATCATGCGAAATGCTGGGCTGGTAATTTACAAGCTGAAATCAAGATTGTGGGGAGAAATTTCAACAACCTCAGATATAGAGATGATACCACTTTAATGTCAATAAGAGAAGAGGAACTAAATATCCTCTTGATGAATGTGGAAGAGGAGAGTGAAAAAAACCAGCTTAAAACTCAATATTAAAAAAAACTAAGATCATGGTATCTGGCCCCATCACTTCATGGCAAATTGAAGGGGAAAAGATGAAGCAGTGATAGCTTTCCTCTTCTTGGGCTCTAAAATCACTGCTGATGGTGACTGTAGCTATAAAATTAGAAGACAATTGCCTCTTGGCAGGAAAGCTGTGACAAATATGAAGTGAAGTTGAAGTGAAGTTGCTCAGTTGTGTTTGACTCTTTGCAACCCCATGGACTGTAGCCTATCAGGCTCCTCTGTCGATGGGATTTTCTAGGCAAGAATACTGGAGTGGGTTGCCATTTCCTTCTCCAGGAGATCTTCCTGACCCAGGGATTGAACCCAGGTCTCCCGCATTGTAGGCAGACACTTTACCGTCTGAACCACCAGGGAAATCAAATATAGACAGTGTATTAAAACAAATACAGACAGTGTATTAAAAAGCAGAGGCATCACTCTTCTGACAAATGTCCATATAGTCAAAGCTATGGTTTTTCCAGTAGTCATGTATGGATGTGAGAGTTGAATCATAAAGAAGGCAGAGTGCTAAAGAATTGATGCTTTCGAACTGTGGTGCTGGAGAAGACTCTTGAGAGTCCCTTGGACAGCAAGGCGATCAGAGTCAATGCTAAAGGAAATCAACCCTGAATACTCATTGGAAGGACTCATGCTGAAGCTGAAGATCCAATACTTTGACCACATGATACACATAGCTGACTCATTGGGAAAGACCCTGATGCTGGGAAAGACTGAAGGCAGAAGGAGTAGAGGGCAGCAGAAGATGAGATGGTTGGATGGCATCACCGACTCAATGGACATGAATTGGGCAAACTCCAGGAAATGGTGAGGGACAGGGAGGCCTGGCGTGCTGCAGTCCATGGGTTGCAAATAGTCGGATAGGACTTGGCGACTGAACAACAACTACTTCTCTGAACCTAATTTTCATCATGTGTCATAGAATATAAAAGAAATCCTCCAACAGATAAAAACTATAAACTATGGAAAACACAAGGCCCTGAGGAGTGAACAAAACCTAGGCAGATTCTGAAGAGACATTGACATTTGGATGAAGAAAATGACACGGCATGAGTTTCCATTTTTTACTGCTTTTAGCTCAAGGTCAGAATGCAGTCAGCACACTTGGAGCAGCTAAAATTCCTATATAAAACTTCAATCTTTCTGGCATGGAGAACCAGTGACAGCCACTAGAATGGGTTGGGGGGAATCCCAAGGAGAAAAGAGCCAGAGAAGGTGAACAGTATGTTCTGTATATATAGTCTGTATACACCTCAAACTGACCCCTGAACCACACACATGCACAGCGCAGACTGAAAGCAGCCTAGCTACCAAAATAACTGAGTGGCTCTCCGAAAGTTTCCAGTTTGAGGCAAGTCAAGTTACCCACTAAAGCTGCAACAAAATATCAGCAATCTTTGCAAGAACATAACATAGTTTGGAGTCCCTATGACAGCACTCATAATATCCAAAATACAATTCAAAAATCTGGAAAATTTGATCCATTCTCAAGGGAAAAGACAAGCTGTGGAAGCTTATACCATGATAACTAATAAGTCAGATGTTGGAATTCAAAGACGAATGTTTGAAAGCAGTTATTATAATTATGCTCAATGATGTAAAGGAATATATGCTTATAAAGAATGAAGAAATACAAAATAGAAGTGTTCACTCTTTTGCTCAGACAGTATGGACATATTCAATACCTTCCATGAAGAGACACAGTTATCAGCTTCTTAGGGCTTATAGTCATAATAGAATAATTGATGGGATATAATAGCACTTTGGGCTTCCCTGGTGGCTAAGATGGTAAAGAATCTGCCTGCAATGCAGGAGACCTCGGTTCAACCCCTGGGTCAGGAAGATCCTCTGGAAAAGTGAATTGCTACCCACTCCAGTATTTTTGCCTGGGAAATCTCAAGGACAGAGAGCCTGATGGGCTACAGTCCATGGGGTCGCAAAGAGTTGGACACGACTAAGTGGCTAACACACACTAGTACTTTAGCTGTTCTGTTTGCTCTATAAATCTATGATTCTGAGAATAGGGAAATGGAAGAGGGTCCTTATTAAATACACACATATCCAGACACCACTGACGTGTACATCAGGGATCTAATTAAGGCCAGAAATATTAACTTGACATCATAACTTCTATAGGCAGTGACCCGAAAGCAACTGACTCACTAAATCAAGTCTTGACATCTACTGACAGATGATTAACAACAACAGCAATTATAAGAGTAATAACTAATATTTGTATGTATCTTAAAAGTTTACAAAATAACTTGCACTTTTATTATGAAATTTGAGCCTTCCTATAAAACAGGAAGGCAAATATTTACATTTTGAGGGTCCACTTGGAATTAAAAGTGGAGGGAGTGTATCCATATAGAAATTTTCTTCTCAAAGACACGAATGGACTAAAAGAATTATAGGCATTCA
The DNA here is from genome assembly GCF_033118175.1 of Dama dama. Taxonomy (NCBI): domain Eukaryota; kingdom Metazoa; phylum Chordata; class Mammalia; order Artiodactyla; family Cervidae; genus Dama; species Dama dama. The sequence goes on from NC_083692.1 coordinate 38,748,232, forward strand.
CCAAAATCTTTATTTCTAGTAAGTTATCAGTGACCATCTAAATTTTATTGAAGGAAAACAAGCTTTACCTGACATGAAAGCAGCAATGAGCATTTGGAATTATCAAAGCATTCTGGCAACTGTCTTTTCCAGAAACCTATCCTAAGAATGAGTTGTTCAGTGATAATTAGAGAGTGAAACACACTCAGCTTCACATTTCAATGCTCCTTTCCAATTAGAATGGCATTAGAGTGAAAGTGTAGCCATATAATTGTATGAAGAATAGATCTAATTTTCTCAATGTCACTGCAATATCACCTTTTAGAGCTAACAGCTCTGAATGATTACACATATCATTTGGTAATTGTATTTTTATCCATTCCACACTGGGAGCTGATTTTTTTAAAAAGTGGACATACAATTAGATTATAAATGAACACATATCAACTGGCCCTCAAAAGATAACAATATGTCAGCATTAACCCAGCTGCAGTTTTAACTACCGTCAGTGGCAGCATTTGTGGCTTGTATCAACACTCAGCAGTGATGAACATAGGGATTCTGAGCTTGGCCTTTAATAATAAAAGATAAAGAATGTGACTCAGAAACTCTGAACTCAGGGAGAGTGGCCTTCACAAACTGGCTGGCTACTGAATGTAATTTTTAAACAAGCTGTGATAGAGAATAGAGATTAAATGTCCACTATTGCTGCTCGATGCTAGTCTTTGAAAGCTGTAGAGAGAATGTATATTACTAGAGAGGAGCCTATCATTTTATCTCACAGGCTGCAAAACAGATAATTCCTGAGGGGGGGGGGGAACGGAGGTCTGAAGTACCAATTAATCATAGCATATATTGCTGGATATATTTCAGGTCAGGAGTGGAAATTTATACAGCCATCTGCATTTAAATAGCAGTTTCAAAAAGTAAAATGTATAGAAGAAGGTGAGGTTGAGGCTGTAAGTTATGGCTTCAAGACCTCCTGAATACTACTGAACTCTCTAATGCACAATCATAAATTTAAGTAAATACAATTATTTGGTGTGCAGTTGAAGTCTCATTATCATACTAACCAAAGGCAAATTTGTGGACCAGTCTGATCCTTGGAGTTGATTGGGAGCAATCTCAGAACATTTAAATGAGGGTGTTTTTCACATGGGACAAACGATGAAAAATCATTTTGATTTTCCTGTGCTAACAACACGGCAGTTAACAACCACACTCCCCCCTCACTATGATGGAGTGTTCACACTACGAAATGGAAATGTCAGTAACTCCATTCCTATTACCAGAGTTGTTAATGCAAGTCAATGAAATGCATCTTTCCTGCATGAGACCTCAGCCAGAAATCAGAGCCTGTGATGTTTCTTGTAGGTGTTTGCGAAGGCCTTCTGTACTTTCTTTAAAGTTTCAAAGATCAACATGTGGATAGGCTGCAGCTGTATCTGAAGGCGCTGAATGAATGTTTTGAGTCATTGTCTTCCAGTACATCCCTACCCAGATGAACATGACCTCTTGTCCTAGATGCAGTCCTAGGGTATATAGGAAAGTGAAAGCATTAGTCACCCAGTCGTGTCTGATTCTCTGCAACCACATGGACTATAGCCCACCAGGCTTCTCTGTCTATGGGATTCTCCAGGCAAGAATACTGGAGTGGGTAATCATTCCCTTCTCCAGGGGATCTTGACAACCCAAGAATCGAACCCAGGTTTACTGCATTGCAGGAGGAATAGTCTGAGCCATCAGGGAAACCCAGGGTGTATAGAGAGGGATCTTTTACTGCCCTGGCT